>NC_057861.1:301093467-305893467 GCF_019393635.1 Dromiciops gliroides | reverse complement strand
GGATAAATTGTGGTTCTGAGAATAGATAATAAAACAGAAATTTCTTCTACCCCTGCCCCCCTCTTCTGGTAGCAGAAAGGGTTAGGGACAAGAGGGGCAGATGGACAGAGGGACAGAGGGAAAAGTGACAGAGGGGCAGAGGGGCAGAGATCCATACACACCATCTCATGTAGTTGGTGTATCTGCTTTATCGGTTTTTGTTACAAGGGATGGCTCAATACTTGGGAGCAGGAACTAAACCTGCAATTACATTTAAAAATAAAAAGACACAAATAAAACTTATCTTGAAAAATCAAAATACATAAATCTTGCGATCACTCCAGGGACTCCCCCTCTTTGTTCCCTTTTCTGAACTTGTGGAGCTAAGGGTTCCTCTCCCTGGCAGGGGAGCCTGCTTTGAGCTGGTGCCTTGCCTGACATAGGAAGGGAACAAGCAGATGATGTAGGAAAGAAAATGCTTTACAGAGAGCAGAGTGTACTTGAATCAGCAGGGCCTAATGACACACATCCAAAGGCACTTAAGATATTGGCAGACATTATTGCAGAACAACGAGCCATTATTTGGAAGAATGAAGGGAGAGGGAGGAAAGTCCCTGAAACCGAGCAAAGGGCCCAAATGTACCCATCTTTCACAAAAGGGAAAAGGATAGTCAAGTTAATTACAGCCCAGTCAGCTTAACTTGGCTACTGAGGACGATGCTAGAACAAATCAAACAACCCATTTACAATCAGCTAGAAGAGCAATGAAGGTAGCCATGTAAAGAGCAGATCACACTGGACCAATTTAATTTCCTTCTGTGACGGAGTGACAGGCCATAGATGTAATCTACCCGAAACGCCAGCAAAACATTTGATTCCGTCCCACATGACTTTCTCATCAACAAGCTAGGAAGCCACGGTGTAGGCCAGGGATTGGTAACCCCTGGCACGCTTGTCAAAGATGGCAAATAGGCCAGCTACCATCGAATTCCTCTCCTCCCTGCCCCCACCCGGCCACTATCACTAGAGTTGGGGGTCGGGGACTAAGTCTCACCCCACTCCACCTCCTCAATTGAGTGCTTGCTCAGCATTCGGATCCCTATTCACCCACCTTGCTATAAGGAATGGGGTTACAACCTTGACATAGAATTTTTCTTAGAGTTGTCAGCTCGTGGTTTAGGCTATGCTGGTTTTGGGGCCCATGATGGAATGGAGGGACTATGGCCCCTCAAAATGACCTTTTCAGCAACATTAATTATTATGAGTACCCTGAAAACCTTAAAGTGTTAAATAACTGTGAGGTGTATTTATATGTTAGATTGAGTGGGGTGGGGTGGAGCAGGAAGCAAATTCACATCAATGTACACTTGGCCTACTGGTTACAGTAGGCCACACCCTGAATACAACTGCTCAGTGTAAGGGAAGGGGAAAGATTGGACTCCAGCCTGAGGGTATAGGAGTTAATGGTTACATTATTATTTTATATAATACCTAAAATCAGTAACAGAAATGTGACATATATCGACCAGGGAACCATTCATCATCAGCTTTGATGCTCATAAGGCCTTGGCTACTGCACTCTCTAGTTTTGAGCCTTAGATCTAAAAAGAACATAGATAAAAGAATAACTAAAAATTTAAAGACTGGAAAATATTCCTAGGTTATAGAGGGGAAAAAAGAATAAAGCAGTTAAAGTTATTTTGGCTGAAAAAGGGAAGGCCACAACTCAGTTACAGTTATCTTTAAATACCTCAAGAAAACAGCCTGCCTTTGCCTAGGTAATAGGTGTCATGTAAATGGGGTCTTCCCAGCCAGCTTTGCTGCCGATTCCCTATAATCTACTTGGGGTTCAAGCTCAATCCATATTTGTATTAGCCCCCATTTACTGGAAACTCCAATTTAGATCCAGTCACTGAAATTCCCTTAGACCTCAAGTATTAATAAAGCAACACAGTTTAATTTTATTAGGAAAAGCTTGGTAATATCAAGAAGCATCAAATATCAGTCAACATCACCCCATCAGCCATCACTTTCATTTCAACCCCCAGATTAACTCTTGAACCCTGAGGCTGGAGTTCAATCTTTTCCCTTTCCTTGTGTCATCTCCATGTCCATGGGAGAGAAAGGCAGGCAATTTTGTCGCCTCATAAATTATTCTGTCTCCCATTGGGACTATCTCAATCATTCATAGAAATATCTTAAGAAGTTGGTGGCATCTCTTGGGGTGAGTCTATCTTTTCAACAAGCTTCAGATGGTCACAGAACCCTTAGATGCTCTTGAGGCAGCTAGTGGCCCAGTGGATGGAGGGATAGGCTGAAAGTTGGGAAGACCTGAGTTCAAATCTGGATTCACATACTTACTAGCTGTGTGACCTTGGGAAAGTCACTTAACCTCTATTTGTCTCAATTTCCTCAACTGGAAAATGGGGATAATAATAGCACCTACTTCCCAGTATTGTTGTGAGGATCAGAAATTAATATTTGTAAAAAGTGTTTAGCACTGTCCTGGAACAGTAGACATTTAATAACTGCTTGTTCCCTCTTCTGTGCACTGACTCCTTCCACTGAGCTGACTCTTTCCCCCTCCCTCACCATGTGATTGCAACTCACGTCACCTCTCTGGGCTTCATCTTCTGTAAACTGAGGAGGTTGTACTACATTATCTAAGGTTATCTCCCAGCTCTACAGTGTTATAATTCCCCTCCCCTGCCCCCTTTTTACTATGTAGGTGAGGATGAGGGTAAAGGCAAGGAAATGAGGAAGAGCGAGGGAAAACTGCTAGCTTCTTGTGCCCAAAATAAATCATGGCAAGAAAAAAGCCGAAATGGAAAATTCAGAAATATGATCAATACCTGAAGAAAAGAAGCCAAGCAGACCTAGGCACATGTTTTATTGCATTGCTCAAACCCTGTGTGCAAGGAAGCAATGAACTGTGAACTTGAGTTTGCAATGTAAGGCGCTGGAGGGGGGATGGGGTGGGGAAGGGAACCAACCATTTTTAATGAAGGGAATCAGCTAAGCCCTTCATTTGAGTAGATCTAGTGTTTCTGAATAATGCCAACTTGTTGGTTCCTATCTCTTTCTTTCTATGTATCTGTCTCTAGTTGTGCCCTGGATGAGGGCAATAGTGCCATGTTCCTGCCTAGAATAGGGGTGGCCTTTTGCTAGGCTGGGGAAATAGTAAAATGACCAGGGTGGTGGTCTAATGTCAGAGGCAGGCCAGGGCTGATATTCAATAGAGATGGTGTGAAAGGAAATGAGAAAGAGGGAGAAAGTAGAAGGGAAGAGAGTAGAGGGAGAGGTAGAGAAAGCATAGGGGGAGGGAGGGAGGGAGGGAGGGAGAGAGAGAGAGAGAGAGAGAGAGAGAGAGAGAGAGAGAGAGAGAGAAATAAGAGAGAGAGAGAAAGAGAAATAAGAGAGAATAAAAGAGAGGATCTTTTATTTGGAGTCAGAGGACATGGGTTCAAGTCCCTATTCTGCTGCTTACCAGAGTAGTTGTGTGACCTTAGACAAGTCACTTCACCTCTATGAGACGCATTCTGCTCTTCTGTAACATAGGAGGCTGAGCTAGGTGACCCTGACAGTCCTTTCCAAGTCTAAATCTATAAACCTATGAAGAGAGAATGAGAAACAGTGAAACCTTCCAATGGGAAGAAGAGGAAACCATGAGTGAGGGAGAAGGTGATTGCAGAAATAAGGCCTGTAACATGTAATTAAAGCCTAAGGTAACCTTTGACAAGTTTTTTTTTTTTTTTATTAAGCATTCTCTTCTGGTCATGGATGTTGGCACTTTGTATATGGGGGTGGGGCAGACAGAAGAAATGGGGAAAATGTGGGTAAAATCCTCAAAGGGTTTGTGCCTTTACTGGGGAGACAAGACATAGACATGCGTGAAAAATAAAGAATAGCACCAGAGATCATGATGTAAAGTATTAAAAGGAATGACTGCCATGGAGTGTGCAGAGCAGGCACATCAATGATATGGGTGTTGTTACGATTGGAATGACACCACCTGCTGGAGAGTTACTGTAGAAAAGCACCATGAGGAGAAGGCATCTGAGGGCAAGCCATGTGGCTTTCCTAGGCGTCAGGAAGTGATGTTTGCTCATGGGTACTGTCAATCAAGGCTACCAGCCAATTAACTTGGAGATGTGTGTGCGAATGGATGGGATATTCCCAGTTTCACAGGAGGCTTGTGGGATGAAGGAGGTGTGGCTTACTCTCTTTTGCCAGGACTCTTGTAGAGAGTGGAGCAGGAGAATTGTAGCTCCCCAAGATAGACAGTTGAATGTAGGCCTTTCTCTCTCTCTTCACCAAATTCTTATTCTCTTTAATAAATGCTTAAAAGTATAAACTCTTGCTAAAGCTTCTGATTTAAGGGCGACCACTCATTAGATATTTTAGACAGTATAGCTAGAATTTTATCTCCTTACAGATTTCATGGGACAGAGTTCAGCAATGACTGGACTAATCAAACCAGGAAGGCTTCATGGAAGAGATGGGTCTTGAAGAATGGACACTAAATGATAGAGAGACAAAACAAGGGACCTTCTGCCTACTGGTCCAGCCCCTTCGCCCTGTGTGATGAAGCCTGCCCTGAGGGGATCCCATGTTCCCTTTATCCCATTTTTTCCTCTGAAAGATTATACTCAGTTTTGCTGGATACATGATTCTTGGTTGTAATCCCAGTTCCTTTGTCCTCTGGAATATCATATTCCATGCCCTCCAATCCTTTAATGTAGAAGCTGCTATATCTTGTGCTATCCTGATTGGGGCTCCACAGTGCTTGAATTCTTTCTTTTTGGCAGCTTGCAATATTTTCTACTTGACCTGGGAGCTCTGGAATTTGGCTATAATATTCCTGGGAATTTTCCTTTTGGCATACCTTTCAGGAGGTGATTGGTGGATTCTTTCAATTTCTATTTTACCTTCTGCTTCTATAATATCAGGGAAATTTTCCCTGACAATTTCTTGGAAGATGATGTCTAAGCTCTTTCCTTGATCATGGTTTTCAGGTAGACCAATAATTTTCAAATGATCTCTCCTGGCTCTATTTTCCAGGTCAGCAGTTTTCCCAAGAAGATGTTTCACGTTGCCCTCTATTTTTTTTTATTCATTTGGATTTGCTTTATTGTGTCTTTGTTTCTCATAAAGTCACTGACTTCCATTTGTTCAATCCTAATTCTTAGGCAATTATTTTCATCAGAGAGCTTTTGTATCTCCTTTTCCATTTGTCTTTTCAAGCTGTTGACTTTGGGATCCCATGTTCTCTTTAGGGTAATTGTCAGCACTGGAGATTTGGATTGGCAGGAGGCAGTTAGAGAGAAATGGGGGAGCATGGGCTCACAAATGTTTAAGAACCTGCTCTTTAGGAAAAAAGTGTATGACCAACACATTTTTAAGTTTAATCTTCATTAAGCATTTCCTCCATCACTTTTTTCTTCCTCCTCGGAGGTAATCATGGATCAGTGACTTGCCAAGAGTCACACAGCTAGTAAGTGTCCAAGGACAGATTTGAACTCAGGTCCTCTTGACTCCAGGGCTGATGCTCTATCCACTGTATCACCTAGCTGCCCCTCCATCACTTTCTTATGTCTAGACAATAGACAAAACAATAAAGATTGGGTCAGATGAAGGAGAGCCAGGCTCTGATGCTAGGCTGAGAAATTTGGATTAGATCTGATGGGCAATGGAATCAGTTAATCATAGCTTCTCATCTGCCTCCACCTTTGTCCCTCAGCTTGTCCTGTGCCCTTGATGTCTCCTCTCATTGTTGCTGTTGTTGCACATGGGGTGAGCTGGGTACTGACATTTACACTCAAGGCAGTAGAGAAGTAGCTCCAGCAGGATTACAGGGTAGCCACAGCACATAGTAGAAGTCTCCTTCCAGACCAGGAGCCAGAAGATCTATGTCCTAGTTCTCATCCCCTCATTGGCTAGCTGGGCAGTACTGGGCAAGTCACTTAATTCTTGTACCATCCTCATTTGTTGCTATTCATCTAGTCTCTCCTTTCTTTAACCTATCTTTTATTTAGCTGCTAAACTGATCATTTGAAAGCACATGTTTCACCAGGTAACTCTTCTGCTCAAGAAATTTCAGTAGCTCTCTTCTGTCTCTAGTATAAAATATAAATTCCTTTGTTTGCTTTTAAAACTTTTGCTGGTGTTCAAGTTGTATATGACTCTTTTTGACCCCATTTTGGGTTTTCTTGGCAGATATACTGTAGTGGTTTGCCTTTTCCTTCTATAGCTCATTTTACATATGAAGAAATGGAGGCAAACAAAGTTAAGCAACTTGCCTAGGGTCACACAACTTGTGTCTGAGACCAGACTTGAAGGAGTCTAGTGATTCTTTAGACCATCCCATTGTGTTTCTTCTTTTTTTTGGCAGGGTAATGAGGTTTAAGTGACTTGCCCAGGGTCACATAGCTAGTAAGTGTCAAGTGTCTGAAGCCAGATTTGAACTCAGGTCCTTCTGAATCCAGGGCCTGTGCTTTATCCATTGTGCCACCTAGCTGTCCCATTTAAAACTATTCACAATCTAACTGACCTCTTGTTCCAGACTGATTTTCAAATTACTGTTTCTTGTGTACCTGACCAGACACGTTACTCTATTTTCCACTTCTATGTTTTTGAATAGGTGGTCACCTTCACATTTGGAATATATTCCTTTTCATCTCCAACTCTTGCATGTCTAGCTCCCTTCCAGGTACTTGCTCAAGAGCCACTTCCTGTGAGTCCTTTCCTTGATCTTCCCACTGGATGGAGTGCTCCCTGTCCCTCTCACCCCCAGTCACTTTGTATTTAGTTTGTATATACTAATTTTTATATCTGTTACTTCCCCCAGTTAGAGTGTAATCTCCTTGAGGGTAGGGACTATTTTTCATTTTTATCTTTGTTAGCAGCATTTAGCACAGTGCTTGTTACGTAGATGACGCTTGATAAATGTCTTTTGAAATGAATTCATGTCTCCTGGCACTGCCTCTGAATGGATGGCTCCTATCAGAACCTCCATTTAAAGTTTGCAGGCCAGTCAAGTCTTCATTTTTCATCAGACTGCATGCCCCAGGCAGGGCAACTTCGTCCCCTTCCATCTTCCTTTCCCAATTTTTAGCTTTCTTTTATTTATTATCTTTCCCCATTGGAATGTAAGCTCCTTAAAGATAGGGACTACTTTTTCCTTATATTTGTACCCCATCACACCAGGGATTTAGTGCCTTGCCTGGCACATAATAAGTGCTTAATAAATGCTCCCTTACTGACATTTTTAGATCCCTTATAGTGCCAATAAATATAGAAGCAGATATTCATGTTATGCTTTATATTTTACAAAGAGTTTTATGGTCATTCTTTCATTTGGACCTGACAATGACGCCTGAGGTAGTTAGTACATGCATTATCTCTATTTTGTAGATGAGAAAACTCAAGTTCAGTGGGGCTAAGGGCCCAAGGACACACAGCTAGTAAGTGAGTAGAATTGGAACTTGTGTCTCTCTTTCTTCACTATATAAAATTTGCTTTTATTTTTCCATTCCAAATCTATTTTTGAACTTTTATTTTCAATTAACAAGCATTTATTTCCTTTCTTTTTCACAGATCCCATTAAAAAATGAAAAACAAAACTCTCATAATAAATATCAAGAAAAGTAAGTAGTCAAAAAAAGATAAGAAAAAAAAGTAAGTAGTCAAACAAAACAAATTCACACATTGGCCTCGTCTCTCCCTTTTCCTCCCCAAATGTGTCTCATTCCATACCCTGAGTCCATCAGCTCTCTGTCAGGAGGTAGATAGCATGCTTCACCATCAATTCTTTACATACATGGTAGATCATGGAATTGATTAAAGTTCTTTTCTTTCAAAGATTTTTGTCTTTACAACGTATTGTTATTTTACAAGTTGTCTTCCTGGTTCTGCTCACTTCACTATATCACTTCATATAAATCTCCACAGGTTTCTTTGAGCATCCTAACTCTCACCTTGACTCTCTCAAAGGGCTCTCCCAAAGCCAACCAATGTCATGGGCATGACAGTTTTTTTTTAGAACACAGAAAAGCTCTACATAATTTTTATGTTTGTTAGCTATACTGCAGGACTCACTAGTGGCATGTTTCTGAAGGCCACTGGGTGGGTCATTGGGTCTCTTAGGTATAAAGGTTACTTTGCAGAAAGAATTGGACAAATGCAGGAGCATTTGACTTCTCTTCCATTTGGGGTTTGACTATAAAGGTCAAGAATAGCCCACAATAAAATTATGACATAGATGGCAGTTGACTTTGGAGAACCCTAGCTAGCTTTTCAATGCTCTTCATTTCCATTTTTGCATCCCTGGACCCCTTCCTTACTCCCTTCCTACTTCTGTTGCTCTTAGCTGTTTTCAACCAATTCTTTCTAAGTTATTAACTAATAACTGCTTAAGATATTTCCCTTTCAAAAATATTTCCATTTTGAGAGGGGTCTTTTGAAGATACTAACCCAAGAACCAAAGAAATAAATACCGAATGTCAGGTTTTCAGGCATCATTACAAATGGTTGAAGGGAGAGTGTTTTTGGTTGCATGATACTTTATAGCAGCCTTTGATTCACTCCACATGGGATGATTGTTTATTCATAAAGCACACCATAGCTATGAGTAGAAAAGAGAAGAAAAAGAAAAAAAGCTTAGGATTTCCCAGAACACTGCTCTGTGGTCTAAATAATAAAAATGGATATTTATATTGCACGTTAGGGTTTGTAAAAGACTTTACACACAATATCTCATTTATGTTTCATAGTAGCCTTGTGATATTGACACTACATGATTACTATTTCCTCTTTTAGAGATAAAGAAATAAGAAAGAACTGATGGTATCTGAATATAGATGGAAGTATATTTTGTTGTTGTTGTTAGTTCCTTTTTCTATTTTTTTTTGTCTGCTGTTTTGCATGAGTGCACATGTATAACATATTGAATTGCTTGAGTTCTTAAGGGGGTATAGGGAGGAAGGAAGAGAATTTGGAACACAAAGTTTTAAAAATTGATATTACAATTTGTTTTTACATGTAAGGTGGGGAAAATTCTAAATAAATAAATAAATAAATAAATAGAAATGAAAAAATAAGACTCAAAGAGGGAAAGTGACTTGTCTCTGGTTACACAGCTAGATAGAGGCAGAGGTTGGATTTGAACCCAGGTTTGTTTGATTCCAGGTCCTCTTTCCTCTAGGACAAGCTTTCTGGTTAGGGTAACTTCCAGATGAGTGACACTAATTCAAGAACTTCTAGGGAGATTCTCTGAGTGCTGTTAATAGATGACAGGATAGAACATGGGGGGTGGGGCGGTTAACTTACCTTTCCTGGCTTTGACCTTGGCCCTGTAACAATAGGAGAGCTATTCCCCAAAACGCATCACTCTCAAGGTCGTGCTGCATAGTGTCTGTATATAATTCCTCCTGCAAACAAGGTCAAGGGCTATTTTGGTTGTAATCCTCTGAAATGGACCAGGTATATAAATAGTGAATGGCTACTGATAATCACATCAGCAAGTCTAATAAGATCCTGATGTTTTGCACAGAAAGCATCCATTCAAAGGCATTAGGACTATCTGATGAGAGGAGATTAGAAAGGGGAGATGAAACTGATGGGAGTCCAAATTCTGGGTTTCAATGTGGGAGAAGAAAGGGAATGGAACAGAGTAAGCATTTAAGCATCTACTCTGTGCTAAGCACTTTCCAAAGATCTCATTTCATCCTCACAGCAACCCTGGGAGATAAGTGCTATTTTAAACCCCATTTTACAGTTGGGGAAACTGAGGCTAAGTGATTTGCCCAGAGTTACACAGCTAGTAAGTATCTGTGACTGGGTTTGAACTCAGGTCCTCTTAACTCCAGGCCCAGCACCCAATCCACTGCACCACCTAATTGCTGAAGGGGTGTGTATGTGTGTGAAGGGAGGAAGAGCAGCAGGGAGGGGGGCAGGCCATAACTTTTAGCAGAAGCTATATTTTAAGGGGAAAATGGCTAAAACCATAGTTTGCTTGGCCCATGAGGCCAGTGGACATTCGTAATTTACCATGTCATTATTGAGAATACAGGACATGCAGGAACTTTCAACTGTCAGGGTCCCTCAGGTTATAACTGTAAAGGACCCCTGACCCCTAACACAGGTAACCTCTAATGAATCAGGAATAGGTAATAGCTCTGTAACAGCCAGATTTTGCAGGCAGGTAATGGGCCGACCAAAGAGAACCAAACCAGAGGCCATGGATCTCCCTGCTTTTATTTACTACCTGCAGGCAGACTTGGAATGGAAATGAGAAAGATGCCATCGTGAAGGCCACTGACCCCCAGTGCTATCTGCTGGCCCCTCAGCTCACCTGCCCTGCCTTCTTTGCTGGGGGAAATATCAACGCTGGATGTGGAGTTATTTCTTGGATGGTTTGGCATAGTGATCTAAGTGTCATAGCCTTTTGGATTAAAAGGTCAGGTGACTGCATCCAGTGAGTATGAAGGAGTACTGGGGGTGTCTGCCTCCTCCATCTAGTGCTAGAACAGAATGCTCTTATATAATGTGGTCCAGGGCATTTCCCATAGTGCAAAGCTGTACAGAACAGGACTGTAAGCTTCCATCATCATTGGACTCTGAACTTTGGAGGAAAGGTTCTATCAAGGGTGTGCGTGCTGCTTCAAGGAGAAAGTGGCTTATGACAATGACTGAGAGAAGAAATTGTGCAGGAGAAAGAAGCTAGCACATCGCTTAAAGCTAAAAAGGACGTAAACAAATCCATAAATGGTAGGAAATCCTTGGTTCTCCCTCTTGCTGTCAGACTGGACTGGGGTTGGCTGCCTGAATGTCCTTCCCCTTCACAGGCCCCTGGCAGGATGCCTGTTGCTTTTTTTTAAAAAAACCCAACAAACCAATTATCCTTCTTCCTTTCCAGTTCTAGGTTGCTCCTGATGTTCAGGAGGGAGTCCAATATAGTGTGTAAAGTGTTGGACTCAAAGCTGGAAAGTCTTGAGTTCCAGTGTCACCTTGAATGCTTACTAGCTGTGTGACCTTGGGTGAAATAAGGATAAAGAAGTTCTGCCTTCTCTATATTAGCTTAACTTTGAACAATTCACTCTGAACAGGAGGCCTCTCCTAGTCAATCCCCATTTAATTCATGAAGTAGAGGGATTAGACTTGTTAGCTTGTCTCACACAGCTAAGAGGGAAAAAAAACTCTTTTTGTTTTCTTTAGCATTCATCATCAGGCTCAGAATATCATAAGCTTTAACATTCCTTTCACTATTCTTCTGGTGCCTTGCTTCTCTTCTGTGTTTATCTTCCTTTACCTGCCCTTGCTCTTGTCTCCATGCAGGTCCTCAGGTATTTGTAAAATCTAGGTTAATCAATGAGTTTTCTGCCAATCCACACCAGCCTCTTTAGAGAATCCTTTCTTCTCTTGTTCAGCTGAAGAATTTTTGTTTATATCATAAGAAATTTGTTCTGGAGATTTCTGCATCCTTTTTGCCCTGACTTCCCATAGAATTTATCCCTAGGATCCTACCATTCTTTTCAGTGAACTCTAGTCTGACCCTCTCCATTGTTAGATGAAACTAAAGGGAGGTCCAGTGACCTACCCACAGCAGAGTCAGAACTGCAACCTCGACCTCTGACCTTTCAACATTTGTCTGCTTTGAGGTGTCTTTTTCATCCTTCACTTCCTCTATATAAGGCTATGATTTTCTTGGCCTCTCTGTTCTTTCTATCCCTTCTCTGAGTGATCTCACCTACTCCCATAGTGTTAACTTTCATCTTTATGCAGATGACTCCCAAGCTTATATTTCTAATCCTAACTTTAGAAAAATTACTTTTAGGCTTCTGGATCATGAGAGGAACAAGATGATAGACAAGACATTTTCTCTGATCCTTACTACTGCAAACCTCTCCGAAATAGAAATTATGTACCAAAGACAAAGAAAATCCATCAGTTTCCATGGTCTTGGACACCCTGAATCCAAAAGAAAGTTAAAAAAAAATAACTCCAGGAGCTGATTTCATTGACCTTGAGCTCTCTCAGCCCCCTTTCTCCACCTCCTAGGCTACTGGTAACAAGGGTGCACTAACAGACCCAAGGACATAACATTAATTTACATCAAAACCCACTCCTACACTTCAATTCCCCCTCCCTTTTTTTCAGTGCCATGGAGACCCCAGCTCCAAGCTACAGAAGCTTGTTCATGGGTCAACATGAACTTGGCCATCACCATATAGGAGCTGAAAGCCCTCAAGGGATTATAAAGCAGAACAATGTTTTAACTAGTATTCCTGCTTCTAGTCTCTTTTCCCTCTATCCTACTCCCTCCTACCAGGTGAACTTCCCTTAAGTATATCTTTGATCATGTCACTCCCCTCCTTAGACATCTCCATTTGATTCCCAATGTCTATGGAATAAAGTCCAGACACTTCAGTTTGGTTTTCAAGATCAACCACAATCTGACCTCAGTTTACCTTTCCAGTCTTATCTCCCTCCCATCATTTGTCCTATATGAACTCTCTCTCCCACAGAAAGAGTTTGCTATTTCACAAGCATATCCTAATTTTTTCTACCATGCTTGTTGTATTTTATACTTGGAATGTCTTATCATGCAGTTTTTCCATCTCTTAAAATTCTATAAATTCTTTGAAATTGGGATCAAACATTTTTTCCTTTATGAAATCTTCTTAAATTCCCCTAGTTAGAAGTTATCTCTCCCTCCTCTATAAAGCACATTTTGGGCACTTCTTTAATAATACCAATCAGTCAAGATACTATGTGCTACACACTGTGATAGACACTGGGGATCCAAATGACAAAAATAAAACAATCTTTACCCACAAATTTATATATTTATTACATATCATTTGATATTGTTATTATTGGGGTCCATCCTATATTTTCCTTATTTAATTGTAATCTTCATATTAGCATCCTTCACAATACCCAGAATATTGGATGTCCTCAGTATTTGCTGAATGAATTAGAGCCAATTTAATTCAATAGACATTTACTAAGCACCTATTAGATACAAAACACTGGACGGGATATATAAGACTGGCTGAATGAATACTTAGTAGAATTACTGACTGAGAGGCAAATTAAGGGCAAAAGAAGAAGAGCAAATGATAAGATTTTGTTTTGATATTCATCACAAATCTAGGAAGTCAAGTTTTTTGGTGAAAAGAGTAGAAATTAGATTCCGTGGGCTATTAGATTAAGACGATAAAAAAAGGATGATGGTTCTGGAAAAGAAGGCATTTTGTTTTCAGTTGATTAATGGAAGGAAAAAGAAATGGAAGAAATTTTAGTAAACATATTCATAAAATGTGGAGAAAATCAGCAAGATGGCTATTATTTAATTAAGAAAAGGAGCTGAGAAATACTCTAGGAATTATAGGGCAGTTAGTTATACATTAGCTGGAGAGAAAGCATTAAGCTATTCTTGCTAAAAGATTGAAGAAAAATGCATCTTAAAAACTAGGGAAATGATGCCTCTTGTAATCATTCAGAGCATTATAGTTAGCCTTCAGCAAAAATAAGAAGCAAGGGCAAGTCAGTTATTTTTTATATTTCCTTGCCTCCTAATTCTGTTTCCCTCTCCAGCTTTGGAATGTCCACACCCTTAGACTGCTCTATTTCTCCTTAGTATTTCCATCTTGGGGATCTGATGTCTTCAAGCAGCCATTCCCCATTCTGAGCCTTTTCTCTTCTCCTCCTTTTATTCCCAGAAGTGACTGTTATCTAAATCAACCAACCAACCAACCAACCAACCAACCAACCAATTTCACCTCTCTCCAATACTTAGCATTTATTATTGGCTGTTAATGATATTTTCTTCCAGAGGCATTTTTATTAATAGGATACTCCTGGATCTATAATGAATTAACCTAAAAGAATACATCAATAATGGTGCAATTTCAAGTATCACAGAAGTCTAGTGGAGGAGACATTACTACATAGCATGTATGTTTGGGGATGGGGATTATGGTACAACAGGCATGTGGCCACTTGAACATCATATATCCCTTGAGAATATAAAGCCTCCCCTCTGACTAGCATCACCTGCCTAAGACTGTTGATTGGGATCTGATACAAAACACAGAATGTAGGAAAATTAGCTAATTGACTCAGCCACTGGGAGCAAGAAGAACAAGGAAAGGGAGACTGAGAGAAAAACAACTGTATAGGAACTAAGGGAAGAACAACCAGCCTCACTTCCCAACCATCTAGGAGTTTGACTCCTTTAAAATATCATGGGGCAGAGCCAAGATGGCAGAGGAAAGACATTAAACACACATAGCTCCTAATACAATTACCCCAAAAACAGCAATAAAAGAGCCCCTGGAGCAGAAAAACCCACAAAAATATGGGCTGAGATTATTTTTCAGACATAGATAGATTAAAGGGAGCTGTGCTGGTCTGTGAGTAAAGTCTAACCCCACAATCGCACCAACAGAGACCCCAGGCATGCTGCACCAGAGGAACTTAACCCCTGAGCCTCTGAATCAGCTGCAGCACCAGCATCTTCTGGAACTGAGCTTGCGGTCAGGTGAGAGGGCTGAACGACTGGCTAGGGGGAAAAGTGCAGGGGTGTCAGTGGGACTTAGGGAGGAATTTGGATGTCCCACCCCAGTGGGAAACCAGGAAGAAATCCTGAGCAGAGGGAGGCCCAGAGGCTCATCGAAGCTAAAAACCACCACGGCACTCTACTGGCTGGTTAACTAGCAAGTTGGCTTGAGGTTGTCTTTGGACTAGAGAACAGGCCAGGCGAGAGAAAAACCTGCACTCCCTCAAACCAAAACACCTGGGACCCTCTGAAGCTGGGGACAGTAGTGTAGCCTTGAAGCAGGGCCCCCAAGTAGGGAGTTAAAAGTCAAATAAAAGATGGCAAGATGAGCAAGCAAAGAAAGTTCAGAACAGTAGAGAATATAAATCCTGCAGTGTAGTGAAAGAAGAGTGGCCTAGGAGTCAAAAGACCTGGAATCTAGTTCTGAATCCATAATTGAAAAAATAATGATAATAATAATAACTAGCATTTATATAGTGCTTTAAGGTTTACAGTGTGCTCTACACATATTATTTGCTTTAATAATAATAATAGACTAACATTTTTTGGGGGGGTGAGGCAATTGGGGTTAAGTGACTTGCCCAAGGTCACACAGCTAGTAAGCGTCAAGTGTTTGAGGCCAAATTTGTACTCAGATCCTCCTGACTCCAAGGTTGGTGCTCTATCCACTGTGCCACAGAGCTTCCCCTAGACTAACATTTATATAGCAATTACTGTATGCCAGGCAGTGGGCTAAGGGCTTTACAATTATTATCCCATTTGATTTTCACAACATCCCTGTGAGATAGGTGCTATTATTATCCCCATTTTTTAGATGAGGAAATTGAGGCAAATAGAGATTGTGACTTGCCCAGGACTCCAGACCTAAGTGTTTGAAGTTAGATTTAAACTTAGTCTTCCTAATACCAGGTCCAGCACTCGATCCATTACAATACCTAGCTTCCTTGTTCAAGTTTTATGACCTTTGGAAATTCACTTTACCTCTCTGGGTCTTAGTTTTCTTTTCTACAGAATGAGGCAATTATTGTATTAACTGATCTCTACGGTTCTTCACAGCTCAAATATTTTATGATCCATGAAAAGAAGGAGCCAAAGTAGATCATTTAAGCAGGAGTGTGTGTGTGTGTGTGTGTGTGTGTGTGTGTATGTGTGTGTGTGTGTGATTTTTTTTTTAGTTGTTGGTTAAGTCTTTCTTTTAGGTGAAATCTTCATTCAAAAGGGGGAAAATAAGGGACAATTTGGAGATTATGTTTAGAATGGTTGGAATAAATAAGCAAGGAATATTAAGCATCCTAAAGTCTTGGGAAGAGGAGGGGAAGGGTTGTGTTCTTTGATCACTGAATCTTGAACTGTATAGTTCTGAGGTACGATGATTTTTAAAAAAAGTATCATATAGGGGCAGCTAGGTGGCACAGTGGATAGAGCACCGGCCCTGGAGTCAGGAGTACCTGAGTTCAAATCCGGCCTCAGACACTTAACACTTACTAGCTGTGTGACCCTGGCCAAGTCACTTAACCTCAATTGACTCACTAAAAAAAAAAAAAGTATCATATAACTACTGGATTATATAAAGGGCTGACAACTTTTGTCTGACACATGAGCCTTGCTAGTACCAAACAGCCTACGACATGATACAGGCCATTGACTAAAATGGTGACATCACCTTTTTGATTCCAACTTGAGGAATAGCTTCATTCAGGACTGATTTTGAACTCAGATTAAGACAAGAAAAAGGACTCTGCCAAAAACCAAAGTCTGGGACATTATGGCTGCCATGTTCCCACACAGGTATCTATCATTCCTGGGTTGCTTGGTTACAAAACCATAGAGTTCTGCCTTCTTGGATTGGGATGCTGGGGCATTGTAGTTAATAAAAATTACTCTTTAGTAGAGCTATCAAAGTTATTGGTCAATGGAGGTCAGGTTGCTTATAAAGTATGATTCCAAGGGCACCAAAAATTCACCAACCCCTCCCTACTCCAAATACCAAACCACCACTGAAAACAATTTCTCCATTAGCCTATCACCAATGCCTGAAATTTCATCATTAAAGAATTGTTCATTCAGGTTTAGTTATTGACTCCTGTTAAAGGGGATAGGGACTAGGACTGAAGAACTTTCTCTGCCAATGCAGACAATGAACTCTGCAACTTATGAATTTAGAGAGTTGTCTAACCAATAGGTTAAGTGACTTACCCAGGGTCACACTGCCAATATCTATCAGAGTTATGACTTGAACCTAGGTTTTCCTGGTTCAAAGGCTAACTCTATTGTGCCAGGACTGCCTCTTTCCTGATAAGTAGCAAATATAATAAGCCATTATTAATAGTTAGTAACACCATAAGGTTGTTATGAGTAAAAAGGTTTGAGAGACATGATTTCTGGGTAATTTAATAAGGCCAGCATGTTATTAATAAAAGGATAATCATTTGGCAATCTCTCTTAGACCAAAGACAGTCATGGTGATGGGCTCACAGTTTATATATCCTTGAAGACTAGGTGTTCATGAGGGGCTGAGGGTGATATCATGTCACCTTTAGACAGAGAGACTTATCTCTCTACCCAGACCACGCCCAGCATTGTGTAATCTATTGAAAGAATTTATGTCCCACTCAAGCCTGAGCAGAACACAATGGCTACTGCACTTGGGTGGAGTTTGAACAAGTCCATTCTCATAATCAGTAATATCCTTCAAGAGGCTGAACTTTTAAAAATCAGGACTTTAGAAAAAAAGGGGGGCTCTGTATCTCCCCAAATCATTAGTTATTAATAATCATTGCTCTCAGGTGAATGGACTCATCAATTTTTTTCTAGAATAGTTGTTGAGAAGTATTCCCTTAACAAAAGACACACCAGGTGAGACTATAACCCCATGAACATGACCATGTCTTTTTGGGTTAAATTCAACAAATATTTATAAAATACCAACTGTGTAGAATACATTATGCTAGATATTGGGGAAGATCAGCCTTCTTTGAATACAGATGTTTAGCCAAATATGAAGCCACATGGGTGTCCTATCATCCAGATTCTCCTTTGCCCTCTTGGCATACTATGAAAGATTTGGCCAAATGCTTTGCCAAAATTGAGAGTACTAGGTTTATTTGATTTTCCTGATCTTCCAACTTCATAACATTTTTTTTTTGTGTGTGTGTGGAGCAATGAGGGTTAAGTGACTTGCCCAGGGTCACACAGCTAGTAAGTGTTAAGTGTCTGAGGCTGAATTTGAACTCAGGTCCTCCTGAATCCAGGAATGATTGTGAGAATACAGAATTATTACACAACTTCTCTTTTGCCCTCATTTTCTTCATCTAGGAGAATGGTCTTTTGTTGTTATAAATTTGTGTCAGTTTCCTACATTTCTTTTATAAATTATATTTGACATAAAGATTTTTCCCACTTAATAATTTTTCTTCTTATTTAATCTTCATTGGTTTTGCTTACAAAACACTTAAATTTGTATACTTTTCACAAGGGCTTTTTAACTTATATAATTCAATTTGTTTTGTTTTGTGATCCCCTATTTGATAAAGAATTCTTCCTCTGGTATTAGTCAGAAAAGACTTCTCCTAACTGTCTATTTTTTTTTTTAAAGGATGTGACCTTTTATATTCAGGTGGAGTATACATTTTGCACTTATTGTGGTATCTGATATAAGATGCTGATCTAAACCATTTCTTGGAGGAAAGGGGAGATATTTCCAGGAAAGGTGATGTATAAACACGAGTATCAATAAAATTTATTTACAAAATTAAAAAGACAGAGTAAGTGATAGAAAATGGAAGGAATGCCAAAGGACCGGCCAGGCTAGCCAAGTTTCTGCCAGATTGCCTTTGTATTTTCCAGCAGTTCCTGACAATAAAGAGTCTTTGCCCTAGAAATTTATGTTCTTGGATTTTATCAAACACTGGATTACATTTTAAATTGTTTCTGGCTCTTGCTCATTTAGTCTGTTCCACAGATACTTTTTTGCTTTTCTAATTAACACCAAATAGTTTTGATGAGTACTGTTTTATAATAGAGTTTGTAGTCTGGTTAAAACTATGCCCCTTCATTCCTACTTTTTTCACTTGCTTACTTTAAGTGAAATTCTAGATCTTTCGTTCCTCCAAATGAATTCTTATGGAGTTCTATAAAATATCTCTTAGGTTATTTCTTTATTATGTACTAAATGCATAAAATAATTTTGCTGATATTGTCTTTTTGTTATGTTGGAACTACCCAATCATGAGCACCTCATAACTCTCCAATAATTTAAATCTTTTTTTATTTCTATAAATATGTTTTATAGTTATGTTTACATAAGGATTGAAAGTGGTAGGTCTCATCTTTTCTCAAAAATTATTGACAGTGGCTCCAATGGTCATCATTTCAGGTCTTTCTGTACCCTGATATATATATATATATATATATATATATATATATATATATAATCTGTGATTCTAATTAATTTTAAATGGTTAAGTGTTTTCTTAGGATCTCACCTCTTTGGAGCCTTAATTCCTTTTCTAGAGTATTTGAAAATTTCTACTTGATAGAGAAAATGGAATCAAAACAGAAGTTGTGAAGTATTTTTTTCCTCTCTGCCATCTGTTAACTATATGCTATTTTCCCCAAACAGTGAATTTATTCATTTTTTTTACCTTCTTGTTCTAAATATGCTCCTCCCAGTATAAAATAAAATACTTCAAACCAAAGCAATTCCAGTAGATATTCCATTTTTAAGTCATTTTTTCAGAAGTGTTGGTTCATTCTAGGATTTAGATTTTCTGGACTAGTCCCTACATATCTGTGTTAATTCCTTTGTATTTACTTTTATAGAGAGACACTCTTTCCTCCTTTTTCTCCAATATTTCACCCCCAAATCATCAAAGATGATTTGTGCAGTCACACCAGGTTCTTAAGCTGTCTTTTTACTTTCTCATCAGAATAACTTGGCATCATATAATCAGAAATTCACTTACAATTTTACAGTTCTTTAATGCCACATTGTCCTTTAAGCACACCTAATCATGGTGTTATTCCTACATTTTCATTGAATTTAAAAATGCACTTTTTTGGCAGGGTAATGAGGATTAAGTGACTTGCCCAGGGTCACACAGCTAGTAAGTGTCAAGTGTCTGAGGCCAGATTTGAACTCAGGTACTCCTGAATCTAGGGCCGGTGCTTTATCCACTGTGCCACCTAGATGCCCCAGGGAAACCTCATTTTGAATCCTACTTCTGACACTAGCAGTGTGACCATGGGGCAAATCCCTTAAACTCTTTTAACTTAAGCTTCCATCTATGAAATGAGGATGATAATATCTACAAAAACTACATCTTATGATTGTCATGAAGCTCCAATATGATAAGATATAAAGCACTTTGCAAACTTTAGATGCTAACAAATGTCAGTGGTTATTATTTCTAGCATGTCCCCAGGGCTTCTTCATAAAGGAAAGAAGCAATGTCTTTCTATCTATAATTTCTATAATGTTTTCCCTCTTCCTCCCCTCATCCTTCAAGGCCCACCTGAATTTCTAGTTTTTCCCAAAGCCGTATCTTCCAGCTCATAATGATCTCTCCTTCCTTTGAATTCCTTTGGCACTATTGCCTGGGCATATCATCTATCTTACTTGTTCAGTAAAAAAAGTATATCTTAAATTCCAAGAAATGAGAAGAACCAGGAGAGCATTTTATTCAGCAACATTGTAAAGACAAACAACCTTGAAAGACTTAAGAACCTTGACCAGTGTAGTGACCAACTGTGATTCCAGTGAACTGATAATCAAGTAAGCTATCTGCTTCCTGCCATAGAGGTGATGAGATGCAGAGTGAGACATACATTTTTTGACTTGGCAAATGTAAGGAATTTTACTTACGTTCTTATTTTTTTTTCTTTTTTGCGGGGCAATGGGGGTTAAGTGACTTGCCCAGGGTCACACAGCTAGTAAGTGTCAAGTGTCTGAGGCCGGATTTGAACTCAGGTCCTCCTGAATTCAAGGCCAGTACTGTGCCACCTAGTCGCTCCACTTACATTCTTATGCATATTGGTTATAAGAATTTTGTTTATCTTATTTTCTCAATGTGTATGGGAAAGGAGGTTAGAAAGGGAGAAAATAAATGCTTATTAACTGAAAAACTAAGAAAATTCAAGTAAAAATCAGTACTACATAATACATATATGAAAATAATCTAAAAAGGACCTTGAAATCTGGTTCTTACCATACAGTTTTCTTAAATTCCTCCTTCCCTTAAATATAAAATTTCATTTTAAAGTCCTTTTAGACCATGGGGAGATTTGTGCCAAACACATTTTCTTAGTTCTTGGGAAATATATTCATTCTGTCTTTGGGCTGTACCCCAGGATTCTGCTATTGTGAGCCATGATGAGCTAAGTTGAGAATGGAGTCCATCTATCGATTAATCAACAAATACTTATTATTATATACCTATAAGATGTCAGATACTGTGTTAAGCCTTGGAGAATACAAGTAAAAAGAATAAAACATCTCTACTTGAGAACTTATATTTTAATGGGACAGATGAGGGCACCCCTTGTTGGGAAAATCAGGAAGACCTCCATAAGAGCTATAGACTCTAGATCCACTTATTCTACAGAATGAAGAAACTGAGATCCAGAGAAGTTATGCGAATTTGTCCAAAAGCACATGTGTAGTAAGAAGCAGAACTAGGCTTCAAAGCTCAGGTCAATTAACAGAGGAGGGTCTGCTGAACTGAATTGTACTGAATTGAATTTCTTCTATCTAGTCTGTGACTCACAGTCACATAATGAAGTGATTACCTTAGTTTGAAAAAAGGTCCCCTGGACCACAGTCTGTGGAAACTGTTTCCAGCATCCAGGGTGATGCTGGGAATTCAGCCTTCCAGAGAAACATTTTTAAGGTCAGATTTGAGAAGATTCTTCTCTCTTGCTTACTTTTCCTCAATTTAAGAGGGCCATCTGGATGTGGAAATGAGAAAACAACCAAGAGGCCCAGACATTTTGGTCCTGTGCCCATCCTTCAACTTGTTGTGTCATCTCGGGGCCTCTTGCTTCTTTCTTATACCTACCTCTGAGAGCTTTAGTTTCTACCCTGGACTCTAGGCAAAGGCCTTAGAGTGTCTGTCACTGTTATAGAATAGCAGGCTCATATATCTATAACCCAAAGGGAACTCAGGAGCCATCTAGTCCATCTTCCTAATTTTACAGGCAAGGAAACTGAAGCCCAGGGAAGTTAAGTGATTTGCCCAAGGTCATATCCAGATACTCTGAATGTAGAGCCAGTATTCTTTCACTGGTACCATATGGACTCCCATGAAAGGCATTGCATTGGATCATAGATTTAGAGATGGAAAGGATCTTAGAGCTTATTGTGTCCAAACCTTTCATTTTAAAGGTAAGAGAACTGAAGCACAGAGAAATTAAATGATTTGCCTACATCTCATGGAAGATGTCCAGCACAAAGTTCAAGGGGAAAGGGATTCCTTATGAATGGTAAAGTCCTCCAGATGTTCCTGTCTGTTGGTGACATTGTGATTAAAATGAGGCCCAGTCCTAGCATATTTTAGAGCCTCCTAATTGATATTTACAAACACTCAAGGGAGTTCAGCCTAATAATTCATACAGGTAAAACTAAGTGGATGAGTAATATCTATTATCCAAACTGTGATATGCAGTAGACTCCAATATTCTCTCTGAAGCCAAAGCCCTGTTCCTTTTTTCATTAAAAATGTTTTATTAGTGACTTTTGGTTTTTTGCATCACAATTATTTCTGGACCTCCTCACGCCGAAAATGAATTCTCATTTGGAATAAAGAAAAACAATGAATAAAAAACAATCTATAAAATGAAAAGATCTGACAACATAAACACCATCTTACCCTGGTAGTCCCCTGTCTCTCTACTAGGAGGCAGGAAATATATGAATTTCATTATCTGCTTTCCAGAGCCATTATTGGCAAAAAGCCATCTTTAACCCCAAACCTGCCAATATTCTTCCAATGAAGAGCATGACTGTGGATCAAAGAGCACCACAATCTCCAAAGAAACAAATCACAGGTCATTGGGAGGGTGGTAGAGTTTGGGGAAATGCACTGGCTGCAGGACTTTGCCAAAAAATTGCATTCCAAAAAAAAATGATGTCAAAGATGTTATCCAAGAAGCAATGACCTGAAAAGAAATGGGCTGGTCAAATAGGCAGAACAATGGACTATACAGATAAACAGCCCTCATGCTACACTGGTAAGAATGTTTAGAGACCTAGAACAGGGATCATTAAACTTTTTCCACCGCAACCGCTTTTTGCCAGAAAAATTTTTACGCTACCTCAGGTGCGTGTGCGTGTGCATGTGCGTGTGTGTGTGTATACATATATTGTATACACACACACATATGTATATGTATATAGGTATATAAAATCAGTATACATAGCTTTTCACTGTTGCCAAATTTTTCACAACCTCACATTCAGTTACATGACCCTATATGGGGTCGAGACCCACAGTTTAAGAAACTTTGACCTAGAGGAAGACCTCTAGCACTTTGGGAGGTCACCTGAAGAGGATTTATGGAAAAATATGATCCACAGGGGTGAGCTGGATTCTACTCCCCTGTTAAATTTTCAGTGGGATCATTTACACCTTGGAAAGCAGCAAACACTGCAAATCAGGGCTTGATTTATTATTTTGTTGATCTATTAGATCTGAGAGTTAATAATGCAAATTAAATGTAAAGTGCATCTTTTTTTTTTTCTGGAGAGATGATTGTTAAATATTTACCAAACAAACTCCCATGTATCAAGAAGTGTCATAGAAGAGGTATACCGTATGTACTATTAAAGGGAATACTCACCACATCCAGGAGGTCACAGCATTGATGCACTGAAATGATTCAAATCAGAGGAACAGATTCTTATCACGATAAAGGACAACGTGGAACAACTAACATCCCAGATAAAAATTCAAAGTTGGAAATTTCTCAGAGAATATCTCACCTGTTTACCACCTAGTCAGTTAAGTGGCACAGTGGGCTGAATGCTAGACTTGGGGGTCATGACCATCTGAGTTCAAATCTCACCTCAGATGCTGACTAGCTATGTGACCTTGGGCAAGACACTTACCTTTTTTTGGCCTGTTTCGTCATCTATAAAATAGGGATAATAATTAGCGCCTACATTGCAAGGTTGTTGTGAGGACCAAATGAGATAATATGTAAATGGATTTGAAAACCTTCACATGACTGTAAATACTAGCTAGTTAAACCTTTCTGGGACTGTTTTATCACTATAAAATGGAGCTGGGAAGAAAGTGCCTTATAAATATTAAAGCATAAATAGGTGAATACTACAATTCCTACATTCAATTAACTCTGAATCCTATCTTCAGAGGCCAAACACGATAAATTGGAGGATTTGGGGGAAACTTTCTGTGTATTAGTAAAATTATTAGTGATGTGATAAGATCGGGGTGGGAAGAATGTGTTTGCTTGCCTGGCACCAGTTCTTTGGAAGAGCAGGGGCTCACAGCTGAACTCCATAGCTCCAGGGAGCAAGAAGAGCTGTGATTCACCCCATCCCTAGACAAAGCAGACTGTACACCTGCCCATGACCATCAGCTCCTCTTCTGCTTTGCCAAATGAACGGGATCTTGTCCTCCAATCTAATTCTCTTGTTGCTCATTGGTTCCTGCCAAAATCTTTAACGAACATTATGGAGTACCCATCCTTCCCAAAGAAATACAGCTAGGAGGCCAAGGAAAAGAAAAAAACTATGCATGTGCTTTGTCTTCTGAAGCCAAGTTAGGAAGAGAAGGTCCCATTCTCCACAACCCTCTCACTTCTCTCCTGCACCTTGGAATTTATCTTTGGAGATGTCTCAGAAGTTTTCATTCTTATTTGAGCCAATGGGTGCTGAGATATGGAATTGAGGACATAATTGTGTGTTTTAAGTGTTTTGCTTATCTTTTTTTTTTTTTTTTTGGTGAGGCAATTGGGGTTAAGTGACTTGCCCAAGGTCACACAGCTAGTAAGTGTTAAGTGTCTGAGGCAGGATTTGAACTCAGGTATTCGTGACTCCAGGGCTGGTTCTCTATCCACTGGACCACTTAGCTGCCCCTTTTGCTTGTCTTTTGCTAAAAATGAACATAATAACTGACATTTTTCTTTCAAAATGTGCAAAATGCTTTTATATACAAATATTTAAGCTTCCTGAAGGCAGGGACTGTTTCTCTTTGGTATGTACAGCCCTAGCTCTTAGCAAAGTGCTTTTTCATCTATTCATTCTTTCCTTCTTTCACTCATTCATTTCTTTTGAGCTTCACAACAACCATATGAAGCAGGTACTGTTTTTGTTTCCATTATATGAATGAAGAAACTAAAGCTCAGAGAAGTTATGAGACTTCGAGTCATTTAGATGGTAAATATTTGAGGTTAGACTAAGATTTACCTGATTGTGAAATACCACACTGTTTTACTAGATGGTAAGCTCCTTGAGGTGCTGCTTATAATTCTCGTAGATTACTCAAAAATACCCGCCCCGCCCTGAGCACATAGTAGCTAACACTTTATCCATTCAAAAATTTTTTATGATGATGACAATAATGATGACATCTTATTTTCAGCTGTTGTTGTTGTTGGTCATTTCAGTCACGTCCAATTCTTCGTGAGCCCATTTGGGGTTTTCTCAGCAAATATACTGGAGTGGTTTGTCATTTCCTTCTCCAGCTCATTCTACGGATGAAAAACTGAGGCAAACGGGGTTAAATGACTTGCCCAGGGTTACAGAGCTAGTAAGTGTCTGAGGCCAGATTTGAACTCAAGAAGAATAGTATTCCTGATTCCAAGTCCAGTACTAGCTGCCCTGCCCTGGGCACATAGAAGCTGATAAATACTTAATCCATTCAATAATTGTCTAATGAGACTTCCAGGGTGGAGCCAAGATGGGGGGGAAAGGCAGTGAGCTCTGGAACTCATGACATGATGGCTCCAAAAAACATCCAAATAAGGTAATAGGAAAATGCCCAGAGCAGCAAAACTCACAGAAGAATGTGCTGAAATCATCTTTTTTTTTTTTTTTTAGTGAGGCAATTGGGGTTAAGTGACTTGCCCAGGGTCACACAGCTAGTAAGTGTTAAGTGTCTGAGGCCACATTTAAACTCAGGTCCTCCTGAATCCAGGGCCAGTGCTCTATCCACTGCACCACCTAGCTGCCCATCATCTAACCAAGAACAGCTTGGAAGGTCAGAAGGAGGGAGCTGCTGTGCTGATACAGGAGTCGAGCCCAACCCCACAGTCACCCTGACACAGATCTGGTCTCAGGAAGTCCTCACCAGAGAAGGAGACCCCCAGAGCCTCTGAATCAGCTGAACTAAGTTCACAGTCTGGTGAGTGGACTGAGCCCTGGGCAGGGGAGAGACTACAGGGGTCTATGCTGGTGCTAAGGCAGAACTTGGATTTTATACCCCTACTGAGAACCAGGTGGTAGGCTCGGGTAAAAGTGGCCCATGTGGGGAAGGGGCACAGGCTCGTGGAACTAACAATCACAACACACAAAGCTGGTTGATTGGCAAGTTGGTCTGGGGTCATCTAGGACCAGGAAATAGGCCGGGCAAGGGAAGAACCTGATTCTCCTTAAATCATACCACCTGGGACTTCTTAAGCTTGGGATACTGCAGCCTGGAAACAGTGCCCTACTTTAAGGAGCTAAAAGTCTAGTAAAAGAAAGGCAAGATGAGCCAACAGAGAAAGGTGAGGACCATAGAAAGTTTCTTCAGTAACAAGGAAGACCAAGGGGCACCCTCAGAGGAAGATGTCAACATCAGGGCCCCTATATCTAAAGCTTCTAAGAAAAATATGAATTGGTCTCAGGCCATAGAGGTGCTCAAAAAGGACTTTGAAGATAAAATTAGAGAGGTAGAGGAAAAAATGGAAAGAGAAATGAGAGTGATGCAGGAAAAACATGAGAAAAAAGTCAACAGCTTGAAAAGTCAAATGGAAAAGGAGGTACAAAAGCTCTCTGATGAAAATAATTGCCTAAGAATTAGGATCGAACAAATGGAAGCCAGTGACTTTATGAGAAACCAAGACACAATAAAGCAAATCCAAATGAATAAAAAAATAGAGGGCAATGTGAAATATCTTCTGGGAAAAACTTCTGACCTGGAAAAAGGTCCAGGAGAGATCATTTGAAAATTATTGGTCTACCTGAAAACCATGATCAAGGAAAGAGCTTAGACACCATCTTCCAAGATATTCTCAGGGAAAATTTCCCTGAAATTCTAGAAGAAGAAGCTAAAATAGAAATTGAAAGAATCCACTGATCATCTCCAGAAAGAAATCCCCAAAAAGAAAACTCCTAGGAATATTATAGCCAAATTCCAGAGCTCTCAGGTCAAGGAGAAAATATTGCAAGCTGCCAAAAAGAAAGAGTTCAAGTACTGTGGAGCCCCAGTCAGGATAGCACAAGATCTAGCAGCTTCTACATTAAAGGACCGGAGGGCATGGAATATGATATTCCAAAGGGTAAAGGAAATGGGATTACAACCAAGAATCACCTACCCAGCAAAACTCAGCATTATCTTTCAGTGGAAAAAATGGGACTTTAATGAAAAAGAAGACTTTCAGATATTTGTGATGAAAAGACCTGAACTGAATGGCCAATTTGACTTTCAAATACAAGACACTAGAGAACCATTAAAAAAAAATTGGAGCTGGGGGACATACCTGGGGTCATACAGTAGGTGACTGTCTTGTGTCTGAGGCCAGGTTTTGGCTGGGATCCCCCTGGGTCCAGGGGTGATAATTTGTCCACTGTGTCACTTAGCTAGATGATAACATCTTTAGGGTTAAATTGAGGGGTGAAGGGAGTTCATTGGGGGAGGGGGAAGGGCAGAAGCAAAATCCTACATGAAAGTACCAGGAAAAGGCTTATGGAGTGGGGGAAGAGATGGGAGAGGAGCTGGGCAGTAATTGAATTTTACACTCATCAGAAAAGGCTCAAGGATCTTAAACTCATCAGAGCTGCCTCAAGGAGGGACTAATAGACACACCCAACTAGGTGGAATAATCTATTTAATCTGGGCAGTAAATGAGCCTAACACTCATTAAAATTGGTTCAAAGACCTCAATCTCATTAGAATTGGCTCAAGGAGGGACTAATGTACACATTCAATTGGGTAGACTAATCTCTATAATCCTGCAGGAAAATAGGAGGGGAAGGGGATAAAGAGAGAGGGGCAAAAGAAGGAAGGGCAGAGTGGGGGAGGGGACAGACAGAAGCAAATCCCTTTTGAAGAGTGATAGGATGAAAGAAGATGGATAATAGAATAAATATCATGGGGAAGGGAATAGGATGGAAGGGAAACAGTTAACAATAGTAACCATGAAAAAGAGAAAAGGGGAAAAAATTGTACAAAAAATATTTATAGCAACTCTTGGTAGAGGCTAAGAATTGAGAATCAAGGGAATGTCCATCAATTGAGGAATGATGGAAAAAGCTGTGTTATATGATTGTAGTGGAATGGACTTGTGCTACAGAAAATGACAAACAGGATAATCCCCGAAAAATCTTGAAAGACTAATGAACATCGATGTATGGTGAAGTGAACAGAGCTGAGAGGACATTGTGCATAGTGACAGCAGTATTGTTCAGTGAGTAATTGTGAATGACTTAGCTACTCTCAGCAGTACAATGATCCAGGACAATCCCAAGGAACTAATGAGGAAGCATACTATACACTGCTATAGAAAGAACTGATAAAAAGAACACTTGTGGATTGTACTTATATAACCTGATTGCGATCTTGTGGAGGGGGAGGAAAGGGAGGGAGGGAGAAAAATTTGGAACTCTAAATCTTATGAAAATGAATGTTGAAAACTACCCTTACATGTAAATGGAAAATAAAATAAATGTTTGTTGAGAGATATTTAAAAAAATAATAATTGTCTAATGATGGTGATGATGACAACAATAATGACTTATCTTCTTTACCAAGCACTTTATATAGGTGGCATCTGGATCTATGATAAAGAAAACTCTCAAGTGAGGAAACTATTCAGGTCTACCCCTTCTCTGAAATTTAAAGAGTTGCATAGAGAAGTGGTGTCAAATTTTAATAAAAAAGGGAGAACCTCTAAACCTTACATAAACATCTTTCCAATATGACATAGTGACTTCAAAAACTGCATGTTAACATTATTTATGTTTAATCATATTTTTATTCATTTTGTTAAACATTTCCACATTTCTTTATTTCCATAAAGGTGTTTTATTATTTTCCAGTTACATGTAGAGATAGTTTGCAACATTTATTTTTATAAGATTTCTAGTTTCAATATTTCCTCCCTCCCCTCCCTCCCCCCTCCCCAAAATAGCTAGCAATATGTACAATCACATTAAACATATTTCTGCATTAGACATGCTGTACAAGAAGAACCAGAGCAAAAAGGAAAAACCTCAAAAAAGAAAAACAAAAAAAATAGAGATAGTATGGTTCAATCTGCATCTAGATCCCACAGTTCTTTTTCTTCTTTTTCTTGATTTGGAGAGCATCTTTCATCATGAATCCTCTGGAACTATCTTGGACCATTGTATTGCTGAGAAGAGTCTGGTCCATCACAGTTAATCAGCACAAAATGTTGTTGATATTGTGTACAGTGTTCTCCTGGTTCTGCTCACTTCACTCAGTATCAGTTCATGTAAGTCCTTCCAGGTTTCTCTGAAATGTGCCTGCTCATCTTTTCTTATAGCACAATAGTATTCCATTACATTCATATACCACAACTTGTTCAGCCATTCCACAATTGATGGGCATCCCTTCAATTTCCAATTCTTTGCCACCACAAAAAGAGCAGGTATTAATATTTTTGTATATGTGGGTCCTTTTCCCTTTTTTATGATCTCTTTGGGAAAAAGATCTAGTAGTGGTATTTCTGGGTCAAAGAGTATGCATAGCTTTATAGCTCTTTGGGTATAGTTCCAAATTGCTCTCCAGAATGGTTGGATCAGTTCACAGCTCCACCAACAATACATTAGTGTTCCAATTTTTCCACAACTTCTCCAACATTTATTATTTTCCTTTTTTTGTCATATTAGCCAATATGATAGGTGTCAGGTGGTACCTCAGAGTTCTTTTAATTTGCATCTCTCTAATCAATAGTGATTTAGAGCATTTTTTCATATGGCAATAAATAGCTTTGATTTTTTTATCAGAAAACTACCTGTTCATATCCTTTGACCATTTCTCAATTGGGGAATGACTTGGATTCTTAAAAATTTGCTCTAGTTCTTGATATATTTTAGAAAAGAGACCTTTGTCAGAAACACTGGCTATAAAAATTGTTTCCCAGCTTTCTGCCTCCCTTCTAATTTGGATGAATTGCTTCTGTTTGTACAAATCCTTTTTTATTTAATGTAACCAAAATCATCCATTTTGCATTTCATAATATTCTCTATCTCTTGTTTGGTCATAAACTGTTCTCCTTTCCATGCCAGTTACATTTCAATGTGATTCTGAGGGCAATCAGGAGTGGGCAGCATGTATGACACCTCTGATTCAGAGTATTGGGAGGTGTCATGCAGCATATGTCATAGGACGGACTTGAAGACTCATCTTCCTAGGCCAAGGACAGCTCCCTGTCTACTGTGTCATGAAATTTATTTACATTTTCTTAGCTTATATTCAGAAAAAAACCCCTGAAGTGGATAATATTATAAGAAAAGCATTGAGGGGGGCGGCTAGGTGGCGCAGTGGATAAAGCACCGGCCCTGGATTCAGGAGTTCCTGAGTTCAAATCCGGCCTCAGACACTTGACACTTACTAGCTGTGTGACCCTGGGCAAATCATTTAACCCTCATTGCCCCGCAAAAAAAAAAAAAAAAAAAAAAGCATTGGTGGGGACAGTTAGGTGGCACAGTGGATAAAGCACCAGCCTTGGATTCAGGAGGACCTGAGTTCAAATCCTCCCTCAGACACTTGACACTTACTAGCTGTGTGACCCTGGGAAAGTCACTTAATAGCTTCATTGCCCTGGAAGAAGAAGAAGAAGAAGAAGAGGAGGAGGAGGAGGAGGAGAAGAGGAGGGGGAGGAGGCTGGGCTTGGAATCAGAGGATCTTAGATTTGAATCCTGGCTCTGCTAAATGCTATCTGTGTAACTTTGGGCAAATCATTGAAATTCTCTAAAGCTCAGAAGAAGAAGAAGAAGAAGAAGAAGAAGAAGAAGAAGAAGAAGAAGAAGAAGAAGAAGAAGAAGAAGAAGAAGAAGAAGAAGAAGAAGAAGGAGAAGGAGAAGGAGAAGGAGAAGGAGAAGGAGAAGGAGAAGGAGAAGGAGAAGGAGAAGGAGAAGGAGAAGGAGAAGGAGAAGGAGAAGGAGAAGGAGAAGGAGGAGAGGAAGAGGAAGAGGAGGAGGAGAAGAAAAGGAGGGGGAGGAGGCTGGGCTTGGAATCAGAGGATCTTAGATTTGAATCCTGGCTCTGCTAAATGCTATCTGTGTAACTTTGGGCAAATCATTGAAATTCTCTAAAGCTCAGTTACCTCATCTGTAAAATGGGAAATATTCATACTAAAACACTAAGCAACTTTTTTACTTTTGCTGGGTTACATGGGTGGATGGAGTTCCCCACACTGATGATGTCCTGATTGGAACAAAAAAATAAAATAAAATAAACTACCTTCCTTTCAAGGTTTTTGTGAGAAAAGCACTCTATCAAGTGACATAGAATTATGAATATTATATAGATAAAGAAACAATCTCAGAAATGTTAGATGACTTGGTCAAGGTCAGGAGAATAGTAAATGTCTGAGCTGGGCTTTAAACCCAGGCATTCTGACTCCAAAACCAGTTATCTTTCTATAACATCATACCTGCCTCTTTACTGAGCATTCTCTCTATTACTCTTTCCCCTGTGGTGAGCTACCTCATCTGTAAATCAAGCTCAACATTCCTCTGGGCTGCTAGATTCAAGGATGACTTGGGGGTTCTACCCGATTCCTTGGGGGTGGGGGTGGGGGTGGTTACACTTCATTCTTTAGGAGAGAACTTGACACTATTTTAGTTGAGAAAAGCTGTCTTTTGGTGCCAGGGTGTTTTGCTTCCCACTCTTACCAACCCCTTCATTTTCTAACATGTTTTACAGAGGAAGGGTGAGGGCAGGAAAGATGAGTGCCAGATGTATCTGCAATGAGTCTGAACAGTAATTATATTCTGTGACTAAATTACTGAAACATTCCATCCAATATGTTTTGTAAAAGGCTCACAGAGGGGGAAAAATATGTGTTCTTCAAAGAAGAACCTATGAAACACATTTTGAAGGATTTAAAAGATATCCATTTTCCACACACAACAATACATATGTATATACATGCATACATATGTGTGCACATATACATATATATGAAAGAATAAAATCAATCCTTATTTGGGGGCTCTATCATTTCTAACGGGAAAAAAAAGGAAAAACAAATATTAAAGTCCAAGGAAAGGCATTAAAGCCCAGAGAACTGTGTTGGGGAAAGTATGATCCACCGGACGAGGTTAGGTTAAATGTTGGGACCATGATACTCTCTTTTTTCAACATGAGGATAACTGACTATTTAGGGGATATTAGTGAATAACCCAGAGGGTGCCCAAGGCTTAAAGGATGATGTCTGCCTATTTTAGCAGAGACTGAGAGTTCCTCAAGCAACAAGAGAAAACAAGCTTTCTTCATCTGTGAGAAATTTGCCAATTCTGAAACTCCTTCTTCATTGCACCCACACCACCAAGAGAAGAGAAAACAAACAGCTGGAGTCTTGCTTTCAGTGCATTACTAGACTCTGAGCCTGAGGCTGGGGAGGACCCTGGCTGTTCAAAATGAGCTGTGCTGGCTAAACCTGACCTTGGAGTCATCATGCCTGATGTCTTATTAGAGCACATGACCTCTGCTCATCAAAAAAAGGAATAGTATTTTTGCTGATCCAAGGTCCAGACCAAACTCATACCAAGGGAGAATAAGCTGACTCTTTCCATGGAATGTGAATGGGTCCCAAAAGACCTGCCCAGCCCCCAAACATCTTTTTTTTTTATCATAATACCTAGAATTTGTATGGCATTTTAAAGGTTTTAAGACACTTTACACATTTTATTTCATTTGGTCCAGTGAAGTGGGTGCTATTATTATCCCCAGTTTATAGATTAGGAAATGAAGACTGAAAAACCTAAGATGAGAATTAGTGACTTGCCCTTAGATGATGTCTCATTTACAAGTTAACACCCTCAACACAAGCCCCCAGTATAGTATTTATTTTTTACCTTAGTTGGGGCAGGGAGCTTCTGTTAGCTACAAGCCCCACTTTTGCCTCTCCTTCCTGAAAAACCTCTTTAATCCACAAAGGGACCAGGAAACACTAAATATTGCCCCTTTTATGTAAGACCAGGTTGGGCTTAAATGTGGAAGGGAAGGTCAATCATGTGGCATAGAGCAAAGCTTCTTAAATCCAGGGTCAAGTAACTAAATGTGGGGGTCGTGAAAAATTTGGCAACAGCAAAAGGTTATGTATAACTATTTTGTATGCCTCCATACCTGGGGTCGCATAAAAATTTCTTGGGCAAAAAAAGGATCATGAGTGGAAAAAAGCTTAGGAAGTCTTGGGATAGAGCTAAACATTATGTCACTTTGTGGGGAGTGGCAAGGAATCACCAACCCAGCCCTGAAGCCTCAACAAGTTCAGCAGTAGGGGAGAGAAACTGAGTTCTTCAGAGAGCTTCAGGGGTGCCTCTGACTCTAAGGGGTTACATGGAGGTGAACTGAATCCATTGCTCCCTATCACTACCTGGAGATCCAGATGTCATTGACCAAGGAAACTTAAGAAAATGAGGATGATGAGGCTGATTGTCTTCACTGTTGTAGTTTGAAGTCCAGACCTGTGATCTCATCACTCTAGGGAACTCTTGGTATGTGGGAATTCCCTTCTAAAATGAGATTAACAACTAGTCTCTAATTTAGTGTCTTACAACATAGATAAAGCTCTGGGCCTGGAGTTGGGAAGACCAGAGTTCAAATTAGACCTCAGGCACTTACTAGTTGTATCACCCTGGGCAAGTCAACCTCCATCTGCAGTTTCCTCATCTGTAAAATAAGGGTAATAATAGCACCTGCTTCTCAGGGTTGTTGTTGTGAGGATTAAATGAAATAATAATTGTAAAACTCTTAGCACAGTGATAGGCACAGAGTAAGTGCTATATAAATGTTAGTTATTATTGTTGTTGTTATTTCTTTTTATTAGACCTGACTGGCCACTTGAAGTTGATTTATTCCTCTGTGTTCACATAACTGATATGTTTCATAGGTAGGCCTTGAACTCAGATTTTTATCACACCAAAGCCTGGTTCCACTCTATTTCTTCTATTCACTATTCCCTACAATTTTTCTGTTATGTTCAAATGTTGGGTTTGGGGTTTTGTTTTTGGGTTTTTTTTTTTGGCGTGAACCTGTGATTTCATATGTATAGGAAACTGCCAGTGAGGAAACCCTTTCCACTAATGTCGATTAATTTCACAGTCTTAGACAATTGTTTTGGGGCACTGAGAGGTTATGTAACTTGGCCAGAGTAACACAACCAAAATGTGCCAGGGAAAGGATGATGTTCTGGAGGGTAACGCTGCCCCATTTCATCAAGTGAAGTGAAGAAGGTCCCTTCTACTTTGAAGATGGTATGATTCCACTCTCTCACTATGTGATTGGTTGATATCAGACTTGGGTCTGTACTATGAGAAAATATTGATCCACTCTGGAGATAATAGGAACTTTTGGGGCAGGGGAAAGAGGAGATTTAGGAAGTGGAAGATCATGAAAGGGAACAAGAGGACGGCCACTTGAGTCACCTCCAAATTCTAACCTTGTTTGCAGATAGATTTCTTTGGGCTTTGCACCCATAAATTTCGGATTGTGTTTTTAGCAGCAACTCTACTATGTCTATGTTGGGAAAGTTTTGAGCCCTATCTGGATCCCTATCTCCTCCATATTCCTTTTTTTTTTTTTTTGGCAGCCTTTTCGTTGGGGGTTTAATTGGTGCACTCAGGTTTTATGAGTAAGAACAGGGCTCAGAGATGAACAGCAGAGACAGAGCTGGGTAAGCCACAAGGACCCCATTGTCTGCAGCCCTGATGGCTGATATTATCAGAATGAAATGGCTGCCTCCCAAACTGTCTAATTATTGTTGACAAAATAGAAGGAGGCTGAAGAGGCATTTCATCCACTGCTGACCCAGCTCCTCTTGCTGTTGTGCTTATTCAAATGAACACCGCCTGATCGCCTATTTGTGGCATAAAATATTGCTGTGGAGACAGTTATACAGGAATATTACAAGCCGGGGATTATGCCTTACAATGCAAGTACAAGGAGGCCACGGGGGGAGGCAGCAGCGGCGGCGGAAATAGTTTATGTGAAAGAAGTCTCCCCTTTACACACAAATATCTAAAAACTATTAATTTTGGGGCAGCAGCAAGGAAGAAATACATGAAAGGAAAATTGATTTCTATTTAAATGGTATGTTTTCATCACCTTTCTTCAGAGTCTGAGCATTCATCTTTGAGTACCTGTGCTAATTGATTTCAAATGCAATTCAACCCAATCGCTGTAGAATAATAAATCTCAGAGCAAAGAGCTAAAAGGAGGGAATGGATGCTGAGCATGAAGGGGCTGTAACATACAGAGGTGGGGGTGTGTGTGTTGGTCATTCTAGAAATAGCCCCGAATGCCTAAAGCGCAGGTGGATGGGATGAGAGGCAGCCGAAGATGGCATCTCCCTTCCTGCTGTGTAGCTATATTCCAATGAGTTGAACAGTGTCAAAAACCTGAAGCTGAGTGCTTCTGAATGATAGGGGTTAAGACACTTCTGGAATTCTATGCAGAGTTCTAGAAAATGGTCAATGGAGTAATTTTTCTTCAAGATGGTAGATAAGAGGGGGCAGCTAGGTGGCGCAGTGGATAAAGCACCAGCCCTGGATTCAGAAGTACCTGAGTTCAAATCTGGTCTCAGATACTTGACACTTACTAGCTGTGTGACCCTGGGCAAGTCACTTAACCCCCATAGCCCTGACCAAAAAAAAAAATCATAGATAAGAGAATTTTGTCTGGTGGCCTCTGCACCCTGTGGTGACATTATGTGCCTTGGCTACCCAAAGACCCCCTCTGGGGTCCCACCCAGCTCCTCTCTCCCTGGACAACACCTCCTCTACCCTCTCAGAGAATGTAAATAGAATATAAGCCCCTGGGGGGGGGCAGAGAATGTTTCTCTTTTGCATTTTCACCCCTAGCAACTGGCTTTCAACAAGTGCTAAAAATAGGCTTGTTGATTGATTAACTATGGTTGAAAAATTTCTTCCTTTGCAGAGGGAAAGGCCTTTCATCCTATCAAAATATTCATGTTCTGTTTCCCATTCATTTATATGATAAACTGGTAACAATCCTGGATTTTTAGCAGGGACATCTAAAGTCGACAAAGCCTTAACCTAAAGGAATCAACAACAACAAAAATGGCAGGATGTCAGGCTTGTTGACAGTCCCCCTCAACTTGGTGGCAAGTGGGCCCTTTGCAAACAGGATCACCTCAGGGAGCCAAAAGCCTTTTCTTGAGACTGGTTCTGGTCAATCCCTACAAGGCTTATCCTTGAGAGTAATAAAGCAAAGAGAAACATAAGTGGGTGCAAGATTAAAAGATTCCAGATGGAAGAATGATGAAAGTAGGCATGTTCACCCAAGGAAAATGGAAGCTTAAGGATTCTAAAATGAACACTTATGTGATGGATATGAAGGGGCAACAATAATTCTTCCAAAATCCACTACCCGAAAACAAAGCTAAACTAAGGAATCTCTTGATTACTATGTGATCATTTTGGGGGGAAGCATGTCTAGAACATGATATGTCTCAGATGGCACAATGAACACAGAAGAAATTAATGAATGTTGCATGGATGAACAAATGATCTGTATGTATCAGACTAACAGCTTAGTTTTTCTAATGGGGAAATAGCAGATAGCTTAGCAAAAGCCACTGGTGTTAGGGTGTAGATAATGTCTACCTTGAAAATTAAATGCTATATCAGATTTTTCTTCAATTAATTAATTAGCAAACACGTATTGAGCATCTGTCATGTCATAGGCACAGAGGACACAAAGACAAATCCCTGAACTCAAGGAGCTTGTATTCTATTCTTCTGGGTGATCGTTATACTCTGGATGGGGGAATGATTGAACCCACTCTAAAGAGTGCTAGACTTAGAATCAAGGGACCCCAGTTCTAATACCGACTCTATCACCAACTAGCTCTGTGATCTTGGGAAAGTCACTTCCTCTCTGCAGCCCTGGTTTCTTCATCTGTAAAATGAGAGGGTTGGACTGGATGCCGTGAGCTGTCTTTCAGCTCTAACACTCAAGATTCAAAGTATAATCTGTGTTAAACCTGTGGTTGGGGGCAATTCCTGTGTTGATCTCTACTGCCTGTGAGAGAATGTTTGTTTGTTTGTTGTTGTTGTTTGTTCGTTTGTTTGTTTTGCAAGGGGCACCAAAAAATGTCACATAGAGGCAGCACAGCTGCTCCTGAAAAGAAATGCTGAATCCCAACAGAAAATATCTGTTATTCATTTAATGTTTTATTGATGCTTTTGGTTGTTTTTTATAGTACAATCACTTCCTAAAATGCACTCCCACTTGCATTGATCCCTCCCTTTTAACAAGGAACAACAGTTCAGCAAAACCAATGGACACAGCAACTGTCTGACAGTGTTTGTAACCATACAACCTCATATTCCACCACTTCTCTGCTTTGAGGAGGGAAGATAAGGACATTTCATTGTTAGTCTTCTGGGACCAAGAGTAGCCATTGAATCGATCCTAATTTCTTATATATTTTGGTTATTGTAGTCATTAAATATATAAATGTTCTATTGGTAAAGTATCTTCTTTAATCAGAAGCAGAATTTACATTAAACCAAAATGCACAGTCAACTCATTTTTTCACTTTTTAAAAAGTGAAAAAATAACTTGATATTGTATAGACCAGTGGTTCTCAAAATTTTGTCTGGGGACCCATAAAGTTCTCCAAGACCCTTTCAGGAGGTCTTTATGGTTGAAGCTATTTTTACAATAATAAGACATTTCATCTTTTCCGATAGTAGATATTAATAAATATAACCCATATAAATGAAAGTTCTTTGAGAGGGAAGGTCCTCAATTTTTAGGAGTGTAAAAGGAAAACAGAAAGTTTGAGAACCATTGGTGAAGACAAACATCTTGATGACTAGATGATTGGACAAATTGTTGGGATGCCTGGTTACCACCTCAGTCTTCTTACTACACATTTCAGCAGTCACATGGGGGTTGAGGGGGGAGAAAGATCGTCTACACATCTAAAAGTAGACAAAACCCAAAAGAGGTTGTGTGTGTGTGGGGGTACTCTGTCCTTATGTCACATCTCACTCCTCCCTCCCTCCCCCCCACCACATCTTGCCCTCAAACAGAGGGCATTTCTTCCTATAAAGACTCAACACGAGAAATTTACCAGGAAACAATGAAAACAAAACAGACCCAGGCACTGGAAATCCTGGCAGGAGTTGTATCCCTGGTTTGCTAAGATGTGGTCCCTGTTTCCTGTTCTATTCTCCCCCCCACCGGCTGCCTGCATGTCCTATTGATTTCAGACATACTGTGATGTATAGTGACATGGTGTGATGTAATCCAGTGTAACCCTGGCAAAGTTAAAAGAAAATTCTGTTGGTCTCACGCCGAGAGTTTCTCCTCTCATGCCCACTGTCTATTCTTGCCAGGACCAGAATTAAATTTATGGTTCGGAGGATCTGCTACAGTGGCTCCCCATGTAAGGGTGAGAAATAAATAAAATTTTCATCGGGGCCCATTGATCTCTCCCGTGAGTGATTTGTTAGTTAGAGATAGTGGCGAGACTGTAGGGGAAATGGCTCACTGCTATTTTACTGACTTCTGAGTGGTAGGAAGCATCTCTAAGTAAATCTCCCATTCCACAAAGATGAAACTCCCCTCCCTGCTAAGGCAGTCCCTTGATGACCAACACACCAAGGCAGAATAGGAAGGAAAGCCAATAGAAAGAGGGAAAGAGGGACATTAATTAGCTAGCTGGAAGTTATTTTTGTTGAAAAATTAAAGATGAACGACTGGATTAAGTCAGTATTGTGTTTGTATGTGTTCCTCCAAGTGCAGGTGGAGGGTGGGGGTAGGGAAGAGAGGGGGCAGCTTTAGAATCCCTGCCTTTACTCTAGCCCGATAGCAGGAATGAGCAATGAGCCATCTGCCTCTCAGTGAGAGGCAATAGGCACCAAGGGAATGTTTAGCTAGCCTTTACCCTACACTTGGGCAAATCCCTGCTTCTCATCATCAAGAAAATCAGCCTCTTTCCTGCTGTGTCAGTCATATCACTTTGGCCTTTTGCTTCAGGTATTATACCATGTGGAGTGGCAAGAATTCTGATTTTCTCTTGGATGCTCCAAAGCCCTTGAATTTTATCAAACTTTACAACCTGGTGTTGGCCATGCTTGCGGGCTAATCTGTAGTCTTGGTTCACAGGTTCACAGGCTGGCAGTTGGAAGGGACCTTAGAGGACATCCAGTTCTATCCCCTTGTTTTATAGATGAGGAACATCAGGCCCAGAGGGGCTGAGTGACCTGCTTGAGGTCACATAGGCTGTAAGTGAAGAGTCAGATGAATTGGCATCCTATAAAATGCAGGAAGGGGTAGAAGGAAAGGGGACTTTCATGATAAGAAATAATGAAGCAGTTCCCTGTTTTTCTAAGATTTCATGGGGTTGTGGATCTGTGACTGGGAATAACAGGAGACTCAGAGTTACCTCTCCCCATAAGAAGCAACTCCTGCTCTAGTCTAATCTATGATAGGGGGTGTATGCCTTTGTTTCCTCATTCTCCAAGAGATTCTGAAATAGGTCAGGGAATTCTAAGTGGCTTGAGGGCAGAGTGGATGTCAGTATCCCCATGATCCAAACCTTTGTCCTCCCTGTTTTGGCAAGCTGGTACAATCTGTCTCCTAGATATGTTTCAGCTCTTCATTGTCCCTCACAGGACAGGCCTGACCTCGGCATTGTAGATCTATCATCTCCTTTGATCGAGGTTGTTCAGTCATTTTTATCATGTCTGCCTCTTCCTGGCCCTATTTGGGGTTTTCTTGGTAAAGATATTGAAGTGGTTTGCCACTTTCTTCTCCAGCTCATTTTATAGATGAGGAAACTGAGGCAAACAGGGTTAAGTGATTCACCCAGGGTCACACAGCTAGTAAGTGTCTGAGACCAGATTTGAACTCATGAAGATGAGTCTTCCTGACTCCAGGCCTGGCACTCTATCCACTGCACTGCCTAGCTTCCCTTGATCTAGATACTAATAATTCCACCTTATGTCTCATTAGCTTTAAATGCCAACATATCATACTGTGGACTCATAGGAAATCTGCAGTTCACAAATATGCTGAATTGACCCAAGTTAAATCAGGATAGTAATAGCAGTGAATTATTGGCCTATTATAGTCTTAGACTAAAGGAACAGTGTGATATAATAAAAGAGTGTTGGATTGGTGGCAGTGAATCAACTCAGTTCTAGTCCTGGTTCTCTCTAGCTACGTACTTCATCTCTCTGGTCCTTGGCTTGCTGGGTTGTAAGCTAAGAGTTCTGAGATAGAGCAAGGCCTCTTAACCTTTTTTGTGTCACGGATTCTTTTGGCATTCAGGGGGAAGCCTATGGAATTTGCAGTCAGCCACTGAAATGATTTTTTAAAAGTGCTGGTTGATCTTTGTCACCCACTTACTCAATTAACTCCAGTGGCTCCCTATTACCTCCAGGATCAAATACACAATGGTCTGTTATTCATTCAAAGCTCCAGCCCCCTCCTTCCTTTCCAGTTTTCTTATACCTTGGTCCTTGATACTGACTCTTGCACTTGGTGACACTGGCCTCCTGGCCATTTCAGGAACAAGACATTGTATCTTCACTCCAGGCATTTTCTTTGGCTGTCTTCTATTCTTGTTATGCTTTCCCTCCTCCATTCTAACTACTTCCTTTAACTCCCAACTAAAATCCCATCTCTTGCTGGAAGCCTTCCCCAAACCCTCTTAATCCTGGTGCCTTCCATCTGTTAATGATTTTCTATTAATCCTATATATATCTTGCTTTGTAGACATTTATTTGCTTGTCACCCCCCCCCATTAGATTGTAAGCTCCTTGAGGGCAGGAACTGTCTTTTGACTTTTTTTGTATTCCCAAGGGTTAACATAGTGCTTGTCACATAGTAGGCAATTAATAAATGTTTACTGATTGTTTGATCGATAGAATGCATAAAAGAAAATACATAGGATTATAAAAGAAAACAGTTATATTGAAATACATTTATACAAAATTTTTAAATCACCACATTCGTGGACCTCAGATTAAGAACATCTGGATGAGAGGATCTTCACATTTTGTTCCAGTTCTGAAATTCTATAATCATAGGACTATAGCGGAAAGTGGCAGTGGAGAGCTTGGCAGACTGATATGTCACAAATCCTGAGTCAGAAGACCTATCTGGACAACTTGCTTTCCTTTCCTTCATGTGGCTAGAGCTTTCCTAGCAGCTCACTTCTCTTCTGGGGTATGACTTTCCCCTTTTCCAAGAGACTCACTCCCTATACATCCTTTGTCAAGGAATGGATTTTTTTTTCAAACTCCAGCATTTACAAAGTTGTGTCAGATAGGGAAGAAGGAAAAAAGTTTCCTTTTTATTCACAACTGGGTTTCAGATTCTTTGGTAGGCTTTTCATCTATATTTAGAATTTTAATTTCCCAAATTACATGTAAAATACACATTTTGACATCAATTTTTTTAAACTTTGTGATCCAAGTTCTCTTTCTCCCTCCCTCCCTACCCCCCACCCCAAGAACTCAAGCAATTCAGTATAAGCTATACATGAGCAGTCATGCAAAACATTTTCACATTAGCCAGGTTGTGAAAGAAAACAGACAAAAACAAAACTTCAAATAAAGGAACTAACAACAACAAAAAAAACCACGATGCTTCAATCTGTTTTCAGATACCATCAGTTCTCTCTCTGTAGATGGACTGCATTTTTCATAAGACCTTCAGAGTTGTCTTGGATCATTGCATTGCTGAAAATAACCAAGTCATTCATCTTTGCTAGACTTTTAACAATCCAATACCAGTCCCTTCCATTTTGCCTGAACACCTCTAAAGTGACCCCCAAGCCTTAAGCCTAACTCCAGTAAGATGTCTCACCTTCTGGCCTCTCCCATGCCCACTTTATGACTGAAATTATTAACTAAGATACAACACACAGCTTTGGATTTTTGATGATCAACAGTTTTATCACATTTACTAGCTTAAGAAACAAAGTAAACAGTTAGAACAAAGGTTAATGCTTTCCAAGCCCAGAGGGAAGCAGGAAGTTTAAAGTGAGTCAATAGCCTGCAATATACTGGACCCTCTCTAGAGAAGGGGAAAGGGGAGGGGGAGGAAATGCCACCAGTCTCTCCCCTTAGTTAATCGGGATCAATAGTATAGAATTCACTCAGGACATAGTCTGTGCTTGAATTCTTCTCACTGAATTGGCTCAGGAGTCATCAGAGTTGTTTGTCTATAGTTCACTCCCATGATCTTCCACTCACATCACTCATTCATGATAGAACTTTGAATTGAGAGAGGTCTTGGGAAATCATCTAGTTCAACCTGCTCAATTTACTGATGGGTAAACTGAGGCCCAGAGAGGTGAATTGACTTATCAAAGATTACAGTGATGCTTGTGAGCTAGATTGGCCTCCTGAAGCTAAATTGCACATAGCCCATATCCAACATTTCTAATTTCAAAAATTTCTTTTCTTATCTTTTTGTCTATCTAACATTGTTTTTGCCAGGCTATAAAATTATTCAAGTTACACAGTCACTTTTTTCTGAATGTGGGGGAAATTACACTGTGCCCCCCCCCCAAACAGTAAGATGGTGGACATTTCAAGGGTGCTGGGTTCACATGAAGTATCTTCCCCAAGGTTCAGGGGCTCCCTGTTGGGAAAATTGGAGACTATCAGAAGTGAGCATCATGAGCCAAGGTTCCTGGTGCCACTTGTTTTGATTATGGCTTTAAAACAGGTAGAAAATGCAGATTGATTTAAAAATCAGGGAAGGGAACTTTTGCTTCTTTATATATAATAACAGTACCACATCAATTTGGTTAAATTGAATAAATTAGGCAATTCAGTGAAAGGGGAGTTATAAAACAAGCTGTTGGGTACTAAACACAAAATTGTTGGTAAAATGATTCCAGGAATGAAATTTTCTCTTTTTCAGTGAGTTGTGTGGAATCTGGATTAATGTCACTCTATAAATTACATGTATCACAAAGTTTCCCTAGGTTCGACTGTTTCCATGAAGATAATATTAGTTATTCCTGGTTATGCAAGATAACAACAAATTTGAATGAACTACCACATTTGAGGGAGGGAGAAGAACACTTAGAAATGTAAAAGCTCAAACTTTTTACCATAATTGGGACATTAGAAAAGAGAAGCTTAAGTCAAAGTTGAAATGGAAATTTTGGATAATAGAATGTTATAGCTGGAAAAGGCATCAGAGAAGACCTAATTCAGCCTCCTCTGAAGCATTTTAAAATGTGTTAGCAGCACCCTCTCTCTCTCTCCTTTTTTTTGGGGGGGCATCATTATCACTAGGCTTCCTCCCTCCCCAATCTCCCTTCCCATAAAAAACCACTTTTAAAACAAATGAGCACAGTCAAGTGTGTTGGCCATGTCTGAAAACAGGTGTCTCATTCTGCACCATTAGCTTTCCTTTGGAATAATAGTTGGGGCAGGTAGGTGGTGCTTGGCTTGGAGTCAGGAAGACCTGAGTTTAGATCTGGCTTCAGACACTTACTAGCTTTGCGACCTTGGAAAAGTCACTTAACCTCCATTGCCTCAGTTTCCTCATGTGTAAAATGAGCTGGAGAAGAAAATGGCAAACCACTCTGGTAACTTTGCCAAGAAAACCTCATGGATAGTATGGTTCATGGGGTCATGAAAAGTTGGACATGACTAAATGACAACAATAAAAGTTGTAGTTAGTAGATAATATTCATTATAGTTCTTGTCCACATTTACTTTTTTAAATTTATGGAATAAAACAAGTATTCTTACACCTCCCTCATTTTACAGAGCAGAGGACTGAGGTCCAGAGATTAGGAAGGCAGATGGCACTATGGAAAGAGTATTGAATTTGGAGTCACAGGATCTGGATTCAAATTCTGCCTCTCCTGTGCTTAAAGAATTTGCTTTTTTTTTTTCTTTTTTACAATGGGCCTATGTTTTCTTATTTGTAAAATGAAGGCACTGGATGACCTATAAGTTCTCCCCTAGCTTTAAAACTATGGTTCTGAAAGTGACCTGCCCAATGTTCGTCAGTTAGTAAATTGCAGAACATAGGTGTTCCAACTCCAAATGCAGCCAGTCATCTTTCCAACTAGATCTCCCTATCTCAATTCCAGGTCATTGTGGGAACTGCAATCCATTTGTAGGGAAAATATTTTGTAGACATTTGGCATTTACCTTATGATTAAAAAAAAAAAGAATAACATGGAGTCAGTCACTTCTCTGGAGCCACCATCTAAGTCTCTGGCATTTATGGGTTCTAACCATAAATCCTCAGTAATTTTAGGAGTATGTAAATTTATCTCCCAACTTGACTAGCTGACTTTATCTGTTCATATTTAAAGGACTGAAGAGGGGGGAAGATACAAAACAGCTGAAGTGGGTGTGTTCTCTGCAGAGAGGAAGAACCTGCCCTCCTGAGTTTGTTTGAAGCTATCATGGCATTATTCCTATCAAATCTCTATCTCTCTGCCCTCCTCCCTACTGCTCCCTCCAGTCTCTCTCCCCCTCCCTCCATACTCAGGGACTGTACCTTACCAGGGAGCAAGGTATATCTCAGGAAAAAAAAAATCTGATTACTGTTGCTACAATTAGACCCAAGAGCAGTTTGAATGCACGTATTGATGATCACAGCCGGGGCTTTATAGGCAAAAGAAAGCCAGTAAAATAATAGCTAGTGGACAGTCAGAGACCATGGAAAACCTATTGATTGTTAACTGAAGCTTCTTTCTGTATAGCAGAATGAGCTCGGAAGAGCTGAGCTTTGGGTAATTTCTAGCAAACAATGTACTGTAAAGCATTATTTGTAGGTCCTGAAAATCGAAGTGAACACCCAGCTCCCCACAGTACATGCTTCCTTCGTTAGTGTGGAACTAACTCCAGGAACAAAGGGCTGTTCGGGGGCTGTGAACATTATCAGCTCCTGCTTTTGCAGCATCAACGATTAAGGATGATTTTTCTGGAAGGGAGCTTCGTTCGGCTCCAAGAGCCCCAGAAGCTTCTGCTTTGCATCAATAGAGGGCTCTGGTGACTACTGGAAAGAGGAGGAGGCCATGTAGGAGTTATGGAAACACCAGCTTGCCCAGGCAGTCTGGATTCAGAGTCAGGGGACCTGAGTTCTAATCACACTTCTGCCACAAACTTCTGGGACCTCCCTTCCCCTTAGGTGAGATCTAAGACTCCCTCTGTTTCTGTCTCTGTCTTTTTGTCTCTGTCTCTTTATCTCTCTGTGTCTGTCTCTCTGTGTCTGTCTGTCTCTGTCTTTGTCTCTGTCTGTCTCTGTCTCTCTGTCATTCTCATTCTCTCTCGCTCTCTCTGAGTTGCCTCACGCCCAATGGAAGAATTCCTTCACTCTGTAATGTCTAATATATATTCTCCTATGTACACTTCATCTTGTTTCTGTTTAGCTGTTGACTTGGATAAGTTGTTTCTTTGTTTAAAAAAATTGTTTTCTAAAACAATCAAACAGGTACAATACTACTTGACCTATTTATTTAGATCAATCAAGAAAACATTTAAGTGCCTACCAGGCACTGTGTCAAGTGCTGAGGATACAGACAAAAATGAAACAGTCCCTGCCTTCAAGAAGCTATTGCATCTTGACGTGAGGAACTGTCCCTCTAGTACAATAGTTCTCATACTTTTTGGTCTGGGGACCTCTTTATAATCTTAAAGATTATTGAGTACCCCAAAGAGTTTTTGTTTATATGCGTTATATCTATCAAGACTTACAGTATAAGAAATTTAAACTGATAAAATTTTTTAAAATTTATCCAATTCCTTTAAATATTAAAATTCCACATGTTAATACAAATGCTGTATTTTGTGAAAAATAACTAAATTTTCTAAAACAAAAACAAAATCAGTGAGAAGAGTGGCATTGTTTTGCATATTTTTGCAAATCTCTTTAGTATTTGATTTCTTACACAACTGTATTCTCATATCTGCTTCATCATTCTCTTTGTTGCTATATGCTGTTTTAGTTGAAGTACTTGAAGAAAATCTGGCCTCACACAGAGTAGTAATTAGAAAATGGGGAGTAATTAGTCTTTTTTTTTGTGGGGCAATGGGGGTTAAGTGACTTGCCCAGGGTCACACAGCTAGTAAGTGTCCAGTGTCCGAGGCCAGATTTGAACTCAGGTCCTCCTGAATCCAGGGCCAGTGCTTTATCCACTGTGCTATCTAGCCGCCCCCATGGGGAGTAATTAGTAAATAACATTTTAGTACTTTTATTAAACTAGTTTTGATTTTATAGACCCCCTGAAAGGTCCTTAGGGATTCCTAGGAATTCATTGGTCACATTTTGAGAACTATTGCTCTGATATGTGAAAAAAATCAGTTGCTAAAGGTAGCAGAAAAAGAACATTTATGAGGTAGCAACCTATTTGAGGGCAGCTAGGTGATGCAGTGGATAAAGCATCGGCTCTAGATTCAGGAGGACCTGAGTTCAAATTCGGCCTCAGACACTTGACACTTGCTAGCTGTGTGACCCTGGGTAAGTCACTTAACCCTCATTGCCCCACAAAACAAAACAAAACAAAACAAAAAAAAAGAAGAAGAAAGAGCATTTATGTAGGGAATGCTTAAATCAACTTGAAAAGAAATAGTCCCCGGGGCAGCTAGGTGGTGCAGTGGATAGAACACTGACCCTGAAGTCAGGAGGACCTGAGTTCAAATTTGACCTCAGACACTTAACACTTATTAGCTGTGTGACCCTAGGCAAGTCACTTAACCCCAGTTACCTCACCAAAAACCCCCCAAAAAACAAAAAAACAAAAACAAAAAAAACTGTGCCAAATCTCAGTGGTTTTCAATCAGTGTTAATTTGAAAAGAAATACTCCCACAGATACATAAAGTATTGAGGAGAGATAAAAACTGTTCTAAGGACTAGATTGAGAGCTTCCTCTTAGATGAATGTTTGAAGTCAGTATAACTGAGAAATTATAAATTATGTAACTGTTTGGGGATTATGAGATTATCTGAAGGCTGTTGGGTTATACTTGACAAAAAAAGTGATTTCTTGAGTTTTATATCAATATAGCTAAAATTTATATCATTTTAAAGTTTGCAAAGTGCTTCATATTTGTGATATCTTAATGCTTTATTTTTTACCATTTTGCAGATGAGGAAACTGAGGCTGACAAAAGTTATATGATTTGCCTAAGGTCATATAGCTAGCTAGTAAGTTTGTGCTTTCTTTCTTTCTTTCCTTCCTTTTTCTTCTTCTTCTTCTTCTTCTTTTTTTTTTTGCAGGGCAATGAGGATTAAGTGACTTTCCTAGGATCACACAGCTAGTGTCAAGTGTCTGAGGCTGGATTTGAACTCAGGTACTCCTGAATCCAGGGCTGGTGCTTTATCCACTGTGCCATGTAACTGCCCTAGCTACTAAGTTCCTGAGACACAATTTGAATTCAGGTCTTCCTGACTCCATCCATTATGACATCTAGCTCCTTATCATAAGACAAAGATGAGCCACTGACTAGTAGGAGGGACTGAACCCTATAGAAGATGATATAGAAAGAGTGTATAAGATACAGGAAAATATAGATGGAAGAAGAAGCAGGAGAGCAAGTTTAACATAGGAGAAGTCAAACAAAGATGGGGACAGAAGACATACAAAGCAATCAACAAGATAAACCGTTTCCATCTGAAATAGTTGACATTACAGCTGATTTTCTGGGGGCCTCCTGATTGGAAGAGAGGCATTGCTTTCTTGATTGGATGTAGAAAAGCTAGATCAGCTGAGAGCACTTTAGCTGCTTTGTGTATTGGAAGAAAGCTGAATTCTGCTACTATACTAAAAGCTGACTACTCTTATTGCTTTCTAGAACCACCAACAACCTTCAAAAGGGGAGATCTCTTGGGGATGTTGGTTGTCCTCCACTAGATTTGAGAAGAGAAACATAGTGGGCAAAGAAAGGCTTTGCATCTGATTTACTGTAAGCTCTACTTATTGGAAAAGAGGCGTTGCTAGAAATCAGTCAGAAAAAAATGGAATCCTGTTGTGTAAAGATCTAGCTTGGCCTGTCTTCATTGCCCAGAAAGCCCTCGAGCACCTTTGCAGTTCTCTGGCTTAAAAGAATGGCTTATCAGTAAACAGAAGCAATGTTGGTTTCTTTTCTCCCCTCCCCTCCCTTTCCCCTCTCTTTCTCTCTATTCCTTTCCCCTTCCCTCCTCTCTCCTCTCCTGTCCTCTCTTTTTCTCTCCCAGTGCCCCAGTAAAGGTGGTCATGAACTAATAAAGAGCATAATACTGCTTCATTGGTTTGAGAGTAAAAGAGGGGGGCAGCTAGATGGCGCAGTGGATAGAGCACCAGCCCTGGAGTCAGGAGGACCTGAGTTCAGATCTGGCCTCAGACACTTTACACTTACTAGCTGTGTGACCCTAGGCAAGTCACTTAACCCCAATTGCCTCACCAAAAAAAAAAAAAAAAAGATATAGCAGAGAGTAAAAGAGGATTATCTTTGCCTGCAACAGAGCAGTGAAGACCAGAAGGAGCTCAGCTAGTAGAGAAGAAACTTCATGTGGTACCACAGATCTTTTCAGAAGGGACAAAAAATACCCCTGTCTGAAGTCCAGAGTTGTTAGTTGCCCTGAGCACATGGATTTCACCACTCATATACCTCCTGCTAGGTTTCCTTAAATCTGTGCTTTCTCTTTGTCATGGACACTGAATGAATTGGTTATTTAATTGGTTATTTTACCAATTTATGTTTTGAATATAATATTTTGATTATTCTTGCTTTTGACTCCTATCAAATAAATGTTATTAATATGATTTGTTTTTCTTTATTATATAGTAAATGTGCCCTATTCAAGTCAATGGTGTCACTGTGACTGGTTTTGTATAAGAAGCACAATGGTGTGGTCTCAGGAGTTACAATGGTAAAGTAGTATGAGTGTAACTCCCAACCAGGGTTATCCCTAGGACACTGAGAGACAATTGGAATTGTAGCACATGGTTGGGGCTGTGACCTTCTCCTCCTCCATTTTTGAGGGAGAGGAACTAGATCACTCCATGTGAGGTAAGTGTGATAAGTGACCTAGCTCAGAGAAAGAGAAAGGGGGTAGAGCTACCACTTTACATGTTACAGTGCCCATATAGATAAGTTTATGACTGTGCCCAGGTTATATCAACTCAGGGTCTTAGGGAAGTGGGTGGGTAGAACAGAGTATACCTAAAGCTAGACTTTGTAGCAGGATCAGCTCATTCTATGGCTGTGTATTTTTGTTTTAGGATGCCATGGCCAATAGTGGGGGTAGACTGAGGAAAGAGAAATCTCTTTTGTTACACAAGAAAAAAGACGAACACCTTCTAGAACTCCCTAAATGCTCTTCCTCTTGACTAATTGTAAAACTGACTAGTTTGCTTTTTTAAAGACCACCAGGGCCCTAGCCAATCATCAGTCACTCTAATCCACTGGCCAATGCTTTACCATGTTACCAACAGTCAGGTTTTTCTTGTTATTTAGGTTATTCTTTTATGCCTTATTTTTTAAAATAATTAAAATTTTCTTAATTACATGTAAAGAGAATTTTTAACATTTATTTTTAAAAAATTGATTTCCAAATTTTCTCCTTCTGTGACCTCTCCCCTCCCTGAGACAGTAAGCAATTTGATAAAGGTTATACATATTTAATCATGTAAAAATATTACCATATGAGTCATGTTGTGAAAAAAGACAGATCCAAAGGGAAAAACACAAAAAAAATACAGAGATTCAAAAATAGTGTGCTTCAATCTGCATTCAGACTCTATCAGTTCTTTTTCTGGAGATGGATAGCATTTTTCATCCTGAGTCCTTTGGAATTGTCTTGTATTGTTGTATTTCTGAAAATAGCTAAGTCATTCACAGCTGATCATCATACAATATGGTTGTTACTGTGTACAACATTCTCCTGGTTCTGCTTACTTTGCATCAGTTAATGTAAGTCTTCCCATTTTTTCCTGAAACCATCCTGCTCATCATTTCTTATAGCACGGTAGTATTTCATTACAGTCATATACTACAACTTGTTCAGCCATTCTCGAATTGATGGATACTGCTTGAATTTCCAATTCTTTGCCACCACAAAAAGAGCTACTATATTTTTGCATTAATAGATCCCTTCTCCCCAAGCCCCTTTTACATCTTTGTGTTTTTTATTTCTTATTTAGGAAAACTCTTAAATGCCTTTGAAAATGGAAATACACTGAAAGTGATGTTGTAAAGGAGATTTTGACACTAGATGGTAGGTTTGATCAAGGTGGCTTTTAAGGTCCCTTCTAACTCTAAGATTCTATAAGTGAATAAACAACTTCTTGCTAAGGCATTAGTGATACCATATATTTACTCTGAGTACTATGTTAGCTTTAATTAAGATGCCACAAAATGAATCTAAAGGTGTGATCTTTTTTAAATTGTGGCATCTTGGTAGGAGAGATCTTTGTGGGGATATGAGGGAGGCAAAAAGGTTCTCAAATCACCTCTTAAATCACACCATATAGATTGACCACCCATTCTGCCCAAACCTAACACCAATTCTGTCTGGCAAGTTCCCATTCCAAAGGAGAAAGCAAACTCCTTGGAGAAAATAAGTTCTTCCTCTTAATTACAATTATGTTCTAGATAGAAAGCAAAGCCCATTATGATAAAGCTGAAATGTTCAATTAGGCGTGTCTGCCTAGACTAAAGTAGGTCAGAAATATTTCAAATGGAAAACTCCAGAGAAGTCATTCACCTTGATACACACTGCCTCCCCCCCACACTTAGGGATGTGCAATGTCTGTGAGGGAGGGGGTTGTGGGGAGAGATTTTGTTACAATTATGACCTCTCTGTCAGAAGACCATGAATAAACAGCATCATAACGAAAGTCAAAGATGGACCAGCTTCTTTCCGGGAGGCCACCCTCTCTTAGTGGAGAGCTTTCAGGAAAATAAAACATGCATGCAGGGCCAGCTTGCCCTCCTGTGCAGGAAGTAATACCTCAAAAGGAATGAAGCCTGAAGAAAATCTACAGAGACATTCACAGGGCTTTGGTCACTCAGCAATAATCAAGGTCATTACCAAGCATGCAGTGGGTGTCAAGTGGATCACATCATATTTATTACAGTACAACTAGGGTGAGTGTTGGTAGCAATTGGCCCCATGGTTTATTAGTGTTCAGCAGCCCTGACAGGCAGGGGAGAGAGTGGCCCAGAAAATTAAAATGGAAAAAAAAAATGCATCTGCTATAACAAAAAGATGAGAAGGAAGGAATACGCTTTGCTCAGCCCTCTTGCTTTGTTCTCTCCCAGGGAACTGCCTTCTGTTCATGACCCTTCTTGCATTTTTCCTTGGTACGGGCTTAAATATTTTCTTTACTATATTAGCTTATGAGGGTTTCATTGATTATCATAAGATAAATGATGTCACTTTGAAAAACATTTTCCCTCTTTCATCATTTTAAATAAAGGGAAAGATACATCAAGCTGCAAAAACTCCCTTTCGGCTCAGGTTCTTTTTTGGGTCCATATATTTTGCAAAATAGATTTTTCAGCTAACTGGAAAGGGACCTAGAGCAGCAGAGAAAAATGGAGGGGTCCCCTATGCTCTTCTTGCCAATTTCCTTGAAGTTAAAAATCCATCTTGCCCTGCCCGATGTGGGCTAATTGCCAAATTGGGTTGCTGTCTTCGTGCTTTCTTTGCTTATTTAGCTTTCTGGATGGTCTCCAGGCCTGACTTAGAGCCACAAATGATTTGAAATTGCCTTATTTCTGGTCCTAGTACAGATGGCATCCACCGTGGTCACTAAAGTCTCCAAAGAGGCCCTTCTGCACCCAACTGGGAGTTGGGGTATAGGCCCTCCCCTTCTATTGGCTATTTTTGAGAGCCTGTCTTAGAACCTCTGAGCAAAGGCTAGATGAAAACTTGTTATGGACTGTTGTAAAAAAGAATCTCATTCAAGTTATGGGGTGGCCTCTGAGGAACCTTCAAACTCTGCGGGATTCTGCTACCTTCTGATTCACTGCTGAGGAGTAAATGTACCTTCTGGGGCAAGACTCTGAGGTGCTTGTTTGATTTCCTCTTAACTACAGGTCGGATTTCTCCTGTAAATGACCCATGATCTCACCATGGACAGCTAGGTGGCACAGTGGATAGAGTGCTGGGCTTGGAATCAGGAGGACTTATCTTCCCGAGTTCAAATCTGGCCTCAGACACTTACTAGCTGTATGACCCCGGGCAAGTCACTTAAACGCTTTTGGCCTCAAGTTTCCTCATCTGTATAATGAGCTGGAGAAGGAAATGGCAAAGCACACGTGTATCTTTTCCAAGAAAACCCAAAAGTGGGGTCACGGAGACAACTGAACAATAACAATGATGTCATTCTAGCCATTTAGATTGCAGTTGTTGGAAATGAGTCAGAGCTAGGATCTGGACTGCCAGAGGGAAACCCTTCAAGACAGGGGCTGTGTCACGGGCTGGAGATTGGCAAAGTACAGTGCGTGGTAAAATCATGTTATCTATAGGAATGGAAGGAATCTTAGGGATTACTCAGTCTAACCTCCCCATTGTGTAGATGAGAACACCAAGGCCCCATGGCAGAGTGGAAAGAACCATGGATCTGCAGTCAGAGAATCTTGGCACAAATCCTGGTTCTGCTATGTATTTATTACCTGTGTGACCTTGGACAAATCACTTAACTTCTCTGGGTCTCATTTTCCTCATCTGTAAAATGATGGGGTTGGACTAGATCGATTCTTAAACTTTTTCCATTCACCACCTCTCTTTGCTCAAGAAATTTTGTGGGGCCCTGGGTGTTCAGGCATATAAAACAGGGCTACGTAACCTTTTACTGTTGCCATTTTTTTGTGATCCCCTCATTCAGTTATGTGACCCCACAGTTTAAGAAGGTAGGGATTTGATAATGTCTCGGGTCTCTTCTAGCTCTAAATTTTGATTCTATGATCCCATGACACAGAAAAATGAAGTGATTTATCCAAGTAAGCAGCAAAACCACCATTACAACTTTCCCCATCATGGTTTTGCATTATAAATTAAATGGGAATTTTTTTGGGGGGTTGAGTTTTGTGGAAGCAGCAGATGACACTTGTAACGATTGGAATGATGCCACCTGCTGGAGACTTACTGTAGGAAAGCCCCACCATGAGGAGAAGTCTTCTGAGGGCAAGGCCATGCAGCTTTTCTTTGGCATCAGAAAGTGATGTTTGCTTGTGGGAGGAAGAGGGGGCGAGGCTGTCTCTCTCGCGCGTTTTCCTCAGGACTCGGGTGGAGAAGGGAGCTAGGAATGCTCTCTTCCTTTAACAGATAGGTGAATCTAGGCCTTTCTCTCTCTCTCTTTACCAAATTCCTATTCTCCTTAATAAATGCTTAAAAGTCTAACTCTTGCTAAAGCTTATAATTTATTGGTGACTACTCATTAGATATTTTAAACAGACTAGTTAGAATTTTAAACCCTTACATACTTGGCCCCCAGATGACATAGAAAAAGTTTAGAAACTCAGAAACGCATAACATATATGTATAATATTATATAATATTTTATCTTTTAATACCATAATTAAGACTTCTCTGGTACCAAGGGAAGACCAAAAATTTTTATACAGATTTTCCAGATTGTGGAGACTTCATGTTCCTAAACCCCACAATGTGGAAGGGATAACTAGTGTTTTTATGACAGAAACCATGTTGCCTCAAACCATTTATTATTCATGGTGATGACAATTGTGACAGCCAGCACTTTGTATTATAGACACAGAATTTCAGAGCTGGAAGGGCCTTGAGAAGCCATTGACTTCATCCTCACCACAACATACCCAGCAAGTGGCTGTCTAGAGTCTTCCTAGACTGCTCCAAATGAGGTTGAGAAAGGACTACATTCCAGAAATAGGGGGTAGCCTGTGTAATGTTAAAGAGATGGGGTGACACATGTCAAATTCCAGGAAGAGCCAATAGGCCTCTATGACAGGAAAAGAGAGCATATGAGAGGGAGTAGTAGGATATAATAAGTCTGGAAAAGTAGGTGGGAGCCAGATTAAGGGGGATTTTGTATTTTATCCTAGAGATAATAGAGAGTGACTGAAGATATTGAACAGGGGGCTAACATGGTCAGGCTTGTGTTTAAGGAATATTAATTTGGCAGCTGTGTAGAGTATGGTCAGAGAGGAAAGACTTAAAGCAGGGAGACCATTTGGGAGAATATTGCAGTGGCCCAGATGGGAAATAAGGATAAAGACATCTCTAGGAACATTAATTTTGTCTTCTGACTTTCAGCTAGCTTACCCTTTTTTCACAAGGAATCTGGTACCTGACTGCTCATCTTTTCTTCTCTACACAACCTCAGTCTTCATCCTTGGGAACTTCCATCATCATGTTGATGTCCCTGTGAAATCTCTGGCCTCTCAGTTCACCAGCTCTTATGATCTCCATTTCTACCCCTTTTAGTCACCAACAGGACAATTATCCCTCAGATCTCTGCAGCACTCCAAACTCTTCTACCTTCCAAATCCTGAAATTCCCCTCTATGATTATAATCTCCTGATCTTACGTTTAATTCAACCACCTCACTTCTGAACCTACACTCTGTCATTAGTTCTGAGTAGGACAGTGAGGCAGCTAGATGAGCAGTGGATAGGATGCTGGCCTGGCTGGAATCAAGAAGACCTGAACTTAAATCTGGCCTCAGATGCTTATTAGCTGTGTGACCCTGGGGGAGTCAATTAACCTCCATCTGGTTCAATTTCCTCCTCTATAAAATGGGGATAATAACAGGACCTACCTCACAGGTTTGTTGTGAGGTTCAGAAGTTAATATGGGTAAAGTGCTTAATACAAGCCCGGAACATAGTGGGTGGTATATAAATGCTTATTCCCTTCCTCTTCCACTTCCCTTCAGCAAAAAGGCACTGGCTCCAGACCCAAGGGACTTGAGTTCAAATACAATCTTTGATATTTAGTATGTGTGACTTTGGGCAAGGTATAGACCCTTCCCCAGCCTCAGTTTCCTCGTATGTAAAGTGAAGGGGTTGGATTAGATGGCATCTGAGGTTTCTTCCAGCTCTATCTCTCTGCTACCCAAGCCCTCCCTATTCTCATGATGTCATCAACCCTGTTCTGTACAAACTTTCTTTCCTTCATAGTACTGATCTTAATTACTTCATCAATGGATTATCTTCCCCCCAGTATCTGTCCTTCCCTTCTCATTGTGATCTTCCTTCTCCCTGAAAACCCTCTGTACTCAAAACAAAACAAAACAAAACAAACCCCTTTGTCCTTTACCCAGTTTCCCCTGAGATCCTGTTCCACTGGTCATGCCTTCCTTATTATTTTCATTCTCTTCCTCCCCATAGCATCCTTCCCTACTTACTAAAACCAGGCACTGTCCTAAAACAAAATACATACCCTTGACACTTCCTTCCCCCCAAGCTCTCATCCCATCATTCTCCTCCCTTCAGTGCCAAATTTTTAAGAAGAGTTGTTGCTTCTTCCTCAACTTCTTATAATTTAGCTTTCATTCCCATCACCTGTAAGAAACTGCTTGCTCCCAAGCCGGTGATCACCAAATTAAGTGTTTTCTTTTTCTCAGTCTTCATTCTTTTTATCTCTCTGAAACATTTGCTGTAGCTGCCACTCACTTCCTTCACCTTTATCTTCTCTTTTCTTCTCCATCTTCCATGTGCAATAAAGTTGACGGCTGTGTAGGTGATGTCTCAGTGCAAAATGTCTCTTCCTAGGGTCCTAGGCCAGTCAGCAAGCATTTAATAAGTGTTTAGTGTGTGGCAGGCATTATACTAAGCAATGGGGTTGCAAAGAGAGAGAAAAAAATCCCCTGATTATTTGCTCTCAAGGAGCTCACATTGTAAATGGAGAAACTAGAATGATTGCCATGGCAGACTAGGAGTGTTTGCCTGTGGGTTGGCAGGCATTATCTTAAGTTCCCCAAATATCTATGGCTTTTGTTGCAGTAAAGGTTGGTCAGATGGAGCCAGAGTATATGACCAGCTCTAACACCACTGTCACACATGAATCTGGTCCCTCTTGTTTCTCTTTTGTCTTGTAAAACAGTTCACTATTTTATCTTCTTCATGATTCATTGTCCTCCTCCTGTCCCTTCAGTAGAGTATCCTCCAATGGTCTGTCAATACCCCTCTTCTTCTATAATGTCTTCTTTGTCAGTTTAATTTAGGAAAGTGTTAATATGGAGTTCTGATCATCCAAATACACCATGAACTTTTTCTCATCTTCATGCCTTTTCTCACTTTTCCCTCTTCTCTACCCATTCAATTAATTTCTTAAGCTCCTAATAATCTTTAGCCACTGGGTATAAAAGGACACACATGAAACAGATTCTGCCATCTGGAGGAAAGGGGAAGAGGCAGTTCAGACAGTTTATATGCAAATAAATATGCTATGAAAAAATTTCAGGTGGGAGAGAGTATTAATAACTGGTTGTGGGGAGTGGTGCCAAGGAAGGGCCAGGAAAGGTTTCACAGGAGAGGTGGCATCTGAGCTGAACCTTGAAGAAAGACAAGGACTATGAGAAGTAGAATGAATGCATTCCAGGAAAGAAAAACAAAGGCAAATACATAGATGTGGGAGTTACAGTGTTGAATTCTGAATCAGCTAAGAACGCGGTTTGGCTGGAATGGAGAGTAAGGCAAAATCAGGCAGGAAAAATAGGCAGAATTCAGAATGTGAAGGGCCTTCTGTGATAAGGAAAGGAATATGTATTTTAATCTAGAGGAAGGAAGAAAGGAAATAAGAATTCATTAAGCACCTAACACCAGGCAATGTGCTAAATGCTTTACAAATATCATCTCATTTGATCTTTCCAACAGTGCCAGATGGGTGCTATTATTATCTCAATTTTACGGTTGGGGAAACTGAGATAGACAGAGGTTAAAGGACTTGTTCAGGGTCACACAACTAGTAAGTGTCAGAGGTTAGATTTGAATCTCACACCATTCCTCTCCATAAGATTTTACAAATGAATTTATATTCTAAATCAGTGCTGGTCTTGACTTTTGCTAAGGATGAGGAAGTAGAGAAATTCTATGATGAACTCCATAAGACCTTCCCAATTAATAAACACATATTTTCATACTTAATGACTTCAATGAAAAAATGGACATTGGTGAGGATATTGAAAAATATTTGAAAAATGTTGTTTAGAAGTAGGATAAAAGAGATGCCAAAGGATTTTAGATGACAAGAGCCATATATGTCTAGATATGTATAAGTATATATGTAATAAGTACTTAAAGAAAAAACCAGAAAGCATTGCACAGGGTAAGTTTCCATGACATCACAGAAAAATTAAATTGATTATATTTTAACACATTGGAAACAATTTGTTACTGATGTAGAACTATCAGCATATGTTCAGACAACCCATTTGTCAGTGCAAAAATCAAAATACAAAACTAGAAGAAAGAATAAAATGAAGAAAAGATATGTCATAAAATTAAAACCATGCTAACCTGACCTGATTAAATAAACTATTGATGCTGAAAAAATGGTAAATGGATAGAGAAACAGACATGAAGGCAGTTGAAGAAGTTTAGCTAATAAATTTTAACTAATATAAATCAATTACCATAGTTAGGAGAGTAAAGGAGCTTAAAAATCACCTCCATCTTTTTGCCAAGTGGAGATATATAATTGCCAAGGGCAACAGTGATTTAGAATACAAATTCATTTATAAAATTATATGGAGAAAGGTTATAGAAGGTTATGAGTAATCTTGCCTTATAAGATAGTAAGAATTAGTAGAAGGAAAAACAAGTTTTAAAAAATCTTGGCAAGAGATCCAACTAAGTAGCATCATCCTGGAGGCATGTAAGGATGTAACTGTAAGGCAGAAAAGAAATAGATGAAAATGGAAAAGATCTGTAAAAACTCATCACCTTTTCACCATCAAGAACGGCATGATCTCCATATTTGATTGTTTATCTCAGATTCCCTGATGTGATGGAAGTGGAAAGGTACTGCAGAAAACAAAGATGAGAAAAGCAGCTGGATTAAACCACATTTAACCTTAAGAGGCTGACACTGGAAGCTACACAATTTTCACAGTATTGAAGGATGAAATCTCAATGTGTTTGAAAGACAGGATGGTACAAGAGGTATGTGTGTGAGGGTAATCATATAACATAAAAAAGGCAACAAGATTTATCTACTAGTCCTAATACCAACTTTTCCATCTCTACAAAATTTTCATGAGAATAATCTATATATACCTCAAAGGAATCCTTGGTAAAGACATGAGAAAAATATGTTATTCTGCAAATTATATTTACAACAGTGTATCTTCAGTTATACAATGGATTTTAAGGTAAGAGAATGCAAGATTCCATTATGCTTATCATTCATTAATTCTTAGCCACCACAAAAAAGAGCTGCTATAAACATTTTTTTATAAATAGGTCTTTTTCTCTTTTTGGGGTTATCTTTGGGATATAAATCTAGCAGTGCTATTGCTGGATTGAAGGGTATGCACAATTTTATAGCCCTTTGAATGTAGTTCCAAATTGCTCTCCAGAATGGTTGGATCCGTTCACAACTCTGTGAACAGTGCATTAGCATCCCAGCTTTCTCACAACCTCTCTAACACCCAACATTCTCCTTTTTTGTTATAAACAAAGGTGTTTTTTAAGTCCAATATTCTGCCCTGAAATATTACAAATATTCAAAGAAATTAATTTCAGGCTTACCTAATGGGCAATGGAGAAAAGCATGTTGGATCTATGAAGGTTGTAACACATTACAAAAGAACATGTAAATAGGAGAAGCAATGTAAATGATGTCTTTAGAGAAATAAATAGCTGAGAAAAAAAATGTGCTGATTATGTAACAAGGACTAGGATAGGCAGTTTATTCACCCCGGTGAATAAACTTTAACATCACTAAATCTAGAGAAAGGCTCCTAACCCATTGAGTGGATCCTCTGTGGCAGATTTATGGGAGGATGTGGACAAGAGTCACCCACAACAGGCAGGCATGGATCATCTATCTGTGTGTTGGGGACTTGTAAACACATCAATGATGCAACAAATCCATTTTGAGGTTGGAGAATAATGAGCATTGGTATTACTATATTGTTATTCAATTTTTTGTTGTTGTTGAGTCATTATTATCTAAATTACACATGTTACTAGTTTAGTTTAGCTGTTTAGTTGTCTTCCCAACTAAACTTTAAGCTCTTGCAGGGTAATAACATATCTTATGTTTCTTTGTATCTCCCAAAGCATCTATCAGAGTTAAGTATTCAATAAACAATTGTTGATTAATTATTTGAATGGTATGAATATCACCGTCTCTAGACCCTTGTACAAAATCAAAGACCATAAATAACAGTTTAGGGTTTACTCAAAGAAATCATATTGAGTGATTACAATGAGGTGATCCCTGAATTGGACCTTGAATGAAGGGAAAGATTTCCACAGGTTGATTTGGGACACAGAGCCCATTCAGGATGTGGAGAAGCATAAGCAAAAGCATGAGGATATAAAAGGGTAAGGGTAGTTTGGAGGAGAGGAAGGAGTCTAAAATACTGTCTACACAAAGAATAGTAGTGAGGACAAGCTATAAAGGTAGGATGACATATGCAGCTGGGGGAGGCTCTGGTGGCCTTCACAAAGAGCCTGGTAAAGAAGAGTTTTCCTAGAGCTCATTACTAGCAGATTGTTTGCAGCTGTCTAGAAAGAAGAATGACTTCCAACAGGAAAAGAAATATTCACTGAGGTATATAGTGATAAGGGGGTGGGGGAGAAGTGATGCTTAGAGAGCCTCTTCCTAAGAAAAGCTTAAAAATGGACAGCTGCCTGTTTATTTTTTTTTAATGAGGCAATTGGGGTTAAGTGACTTGCCCAGGGTCACACAGCTAGTAAGTGTTAAGTCTGAGGTCAAATTTGAACTCAGGTCCTCCTGACTCCAGGGTCAGTGCGATATCCACTGCGCCACCTAGCTGCCCCCAGCTGCCCCCAGCTGCCTGTTTTTATCCAACCTAGCAGTAGTCCTATTGGGTGAGGTTAAGTGTTATAAACAGGAAAACAGACTACAGCAGGTTGAGGATTTCACCACACCAAGGTACATCCTCTTCAGATTCTTCCTTTCAAATGTGGCTTCTCTTAGTTCAGACTTGAAATATTATTTTCTATGGGGGCAGCAGCAGCTGGTGTACATGATTTCATTTGATCTTCACAACAAAACTGGAAGACAGGTACTATTATCATCTTCATTTTACAATTGAGAAAACGGAGACAGAGGGATTAAGTAACTTGCCTAGGATGACTCACCTATTAAGTATCTGAGACAAGAGTTAAACCTAGTTCTTTCTGCCTATGAGTCCAGGGTGATGTTCACTGTCCCTAATTCCAACCAAGTGTTCTTTTGCTGCTGGAGTCCCTGAAAAACACAGCGGTACAAACAAAAGTTTACCACCAAGAAAATAAAAGAAGTTATATGTCCTATTGCATTAAGAAGTAACACTGACAGCTGTATTTCATCAATGAAATTTGTGATACACTGTATAATACAGTGAATGACTTGCATAGGTCATTTGTAATTGTCTAAGTGGAAACAAATAACTTTTCTTATGCATTTTGAAAACTGACCATAGAAGGTGGATTACAAGGAGGGACTTCAGAGGAAAGAAAGAAAGCAATTGAGATTATGCTCCGGGGTAGCAGACTGATTATAGAAAATTAAAAATTTTTTGCACAAACAGAACTAAAATTAAAAGGAGACAAGTAATGGGGGAAAATCTTTGCAACAAGTTTCTCTGATAAACGTCTGATTTCCAAGACATAAAGGAAAATGATCCAAACTTATACAAATGAGAATCATTCCCCTAATTGATCAATAATCAAAACATAAGAACAGAGTTTTCAAAGAAAGTAATTCATGCTATAGCCACATGAAAAAGAGTTGTAAATCACTAATAATTCTATAAATGCAAGTTAAAGCAACTCTGAGGTTCCAACTCGCACCCATAGGACTGTCAAGTTGATTTTTAAGAATGATTTTAAAAGGGAAAATAACATTTGTTGGAGGAGATAAAGGAAAACAAGTATATCAATGTACTATTTGTAGACCTGTGAATTGGTCTAGTCATTTTGGAAAGCAATTTGGAACCATGGCCCCAGATTAAGTAAACTGTGTATACACTTTGACCTAGGGTTTTCACTTTTAGAGCTAGACACCAAGAAGAGCAAAGAAAGAGGAAAATGAGCCATATGTACGAAAAATTGTATACAGCTCTTTTTTGTTATAGCAAAGAAGTGGAAACGAAAGGGGTACCCATCAAATGGGGAATGGCTGAACAAATCATGGCATATGAATGTAAAGGAATACTATTGTTCTATAAGAAATAATGAAACCTGGGAAGGCATAGATGAACTGATACAGAGTAAAATCAGCAGAATCAGGATAATGACATATATCATATGATATATATATATCATATACATCATATATAATTTAATATAGTATATTATGTACATGGTATGCTTAATATACAATGATTTATATATTATACATATGTCATATGCAATGATTTACATCTTTATACACTTATGTGTTATATACAAAACATTATAAAGACAACTAACTTTGAAAGACCCAAGAACTCTGATCAATGCAAAGACCAACCATGATTCTAGAGGACCCATAATAAAACAGGCTACCTACAAAGAAGTGGGGGATTCAGGATTCAGACTGAGACATATACCTTCGGGATGAGAAAAATGTGGGAATTAGTTTTGCTTAAGTATGCATAGTTGATACAAAGAATAGTTTTGTTTTATTTTCATTGCGGAGTTTTATTTTCATCGCATTTCATAGGCAAGAAAGAGAAAATAAATTTTTGTTAATCGAAAAATAATTTTAAAAAACTTTAAAAAGGTTACCATCCATTGAAAGCACTAAGAGATGAAATGCCAATCAGATGATAAACAGCCCTCCAAGATCTTTTGTGCACCTCTCATTTGAAATTTAGTTCTCCCCTTCTTTGCTTCCCTTCTGCCATTGCACTGACAGATTGTGCCACCCTTGCAGGGAGAAAAACAGAAATATACCAGGAGTAGTTTGACTGAAAGCAGGGTTAGAGGCTCTGGGAACTGCCACAGAGAAACAATAACAGCTTTTAGCCTTCTATTCTCCTGGAATGTGTGCAGAGGATCAGTGTGGGAGGGAGAAGGTAAAGAGAGAAACAAGGATAAAAGAGAAAGAGACAATGAAGAAGTAGGGAAGGAAAGCGGAACAAAAGGTACTTGGTGAGGGCAAACTTGCCTGGGAAAACTCAGGATCTTGTCTCTGAAGAAATAATATGGGGGAGGGGGCTGGAATGTGTACCCTCGAACCGTGTCTGGGAATCAAAGATTTCATGTCAGAGGTGAAGAGACTCTTCATGTTGGAAAGGATCCTGGGGGTCAAGCAGTCCAATCTTCATCTGCACAGGAATCTTGGGTAGACCATCCCTAAAGAGTTATCCAGTCTCTTCTGGAAGAACCTCAGTGTTGGGGGAACTCAGGACTCCATGGAACATCTTGTCCCACTTTTGGTTAGCCCTAATTGTCCTTATTTCTAGCCAAAATCTGGCTAATGACTGCTCCTATTTCTGCCCACTGGGATCAAGGAGTACATATCTGATTCCTCTTCCAGGTAAAAGTTCTTCACATGCTAGAAGACTGCTATCATATCTCCATTCTAAATCATCTTTTCTCCAGGCTAAATACCTTCAACTGATCCCTACACAGGATGTTATCAACTCCACCTACCATTATGGTAAACCTCACCTGGATGCTTTCTGACTTGTTGATGTCCTTTTTAAAATTCTGCACCCAAACCAGAGTATTTCAAATATAGCATGACCAAGGCAAAGTAAAGAGGAACTATTATCTTGATCTGAACAGCAGCAGCAGCAGCAGCAGCATCTCCCCCATATCATATAGCGTTTTAAAGTTTGCAAAATATTTTACATATTCATGTCCCCCCAAATTTTAATACAATTTAAAACTGCACCAAGACTTTTGGGACAAGCCGTATGAAGTCATTTGATCATTGTGACAGCTCTCTGAATTAAATGGTACATTTATTATCAGGGATGTGCTGGAGCCAACTCTTTGGGCTCTTTAGGTCTAGTCGTTAAATTTTCAACGTGAGCATTTACACCTTGAAAATCTGCAAATGCTACAAATCAGGGCTTGATTTCTTCTTTTGTTGATTGTCTAGATTTAAGAAAGTGTTGGAGAAAATGGTATAATTCAGATTAAACTTTAAAAAGTGTCAATTTTAGAGAGCCGGTTGTTAAGCATCCACTACCATACCCCTTGGTATTGTTATGTCCCATTTTATAGATTAAGAAACTGAGGCTAAGGGGCAGCTAGGTGGCACAGTGGATAGAGCACTCGCCCTGGATACAGGATGTGAGATTTAAAATTGACTATAAGAGCATTCAACTTCCCCTTTAACTTTTCCCTTATATATCTCCCAGACCAGTAAGAAAAGAAGCCTCTGAGCTTTTAATCAGTGAGGGATTAGCCTTTATTGTTTAGACAACAAACAGGTGATACCAATTAGGTAAATAGGAAAGTAGAAATACAAATGAATAGTCTTAGATCTAAGCTTAGTTTATATTCTTTTATAAAACTCACCGAATCCCAAAACTGCCTGCCAGACCCAGAACCAGAGCCGATCACCAGAAGCACGCCGCCATCACCGCTAGTTTGCAGACAGAGTCTGCAAGACCAAGAGAGCACCAACTTCCGTTCTACCCTCTGTTTTAAGTTGGCGTCTGGGAAGTACGGCCTCTGTCTTGATGGCCAAGGCTGTTTGTCACTGTCTCCTCCCCAAAAGGGCAGTCCTTCAAAAGCCACTTTATCACAAGGAGGACCTGAGTTCAAATCCGACCTCAGACACTTAACACTTACTAGCTGTGTGACCCTAGGCAAGTCACTTAACCCCAATTGCCTCACCAAAAAAAAAAAAAAGTAATAATAATAATAATGGGTTGCAACCCCTTGACTTTTGGGGCAACTAGGTGGCGCAGTGCATAGAGCACCGGCCCTGGAGTCAGGAGTACCTGAGTTCAAATCCGGTCTCAGACACTTAACACTTACTAGCTGTGTGACCCTGCACAAGTCACTTAACCCCAATTACTTCACTAAAATAAAAAGAAAGAAAGAAACTGAGGCTGAAAGAAATTATAGTGACTTGCCTAAATTGATTAGAACAACTAAATGTCTGAGCCAGATTCAAACCTAGGGCTTTCTTCCTCCAAGTCAAGCAACCTATCTAATGTAGTGATCCCAGGCTTCTATAAATTCATTTCAAACCCACATCAGCTTTATATATTCATTCATTTATTTGTTTGCTTATTCTACAGATTTATCTATTTATCTGTGTTTGTTTTGTTTGGTGTGGGGGATGTTATGCTATCGACTCAAAGTCAATTTGGTAGTCCCCCCAGTTCTTTTTCATATGACTATTGTCAAGCTAAAACTCTCACCACAACACACCTTCCCTCACCCCCCATTTTGTGTTAGTATATTAGTATAGTTGATTTGGGACACCAAACTATAGGACTTTTCATTTAGCCCTTATAAATTTCATTTCATATTGCTCTTAAATCCCACTTCTCAAACACTAATCTCAGTATGCTTTTTCCTGACTTCTTTGTACTCACAGAGGCACTGGTTTGAAATCGGAGATTGTTTGAAATCTCGCCTTATCTTAAGAAAATCTCGGTCCTATGCTCTATCTTGGTTCTTCCTGTAGTCTTTAGCTGATTATAAGGCCTGTCTTCACAGAGATAGATACAACTGCCAGGAGCCTGGGAGAAGCCATTGCTTTCATGTAGCCAGGCTGCAGCTGGTGAGTTCAAATTAATCAATTTACAAATCATTACTGAACCACAACCATGTGCTGCTCAGCCCTGTTCTAGGCACTTTGGGGGACATAACGGAAGCAGAAATCGTGATCCCTGTCCTTGAGGGACATAGAGCCAAGATGGGAAGAGAAGATGCTCATTTGAGGACAATAACAAGACAATTTGTAAACATGTCAAATTATGCAGCAGAATTCTGGAAGAGAGGAGTGTGGTTTCATTGACCGTGCCCTGGGCCTGAAGGGAAGCATGAATATGTTGAGGTTCAGTAGAAAGTGGAGGTCTAGAATACAAAGGTGTCAGACTCTAACTGGCAAAACTCCCAAGGCTCCATCCCATCCCCGCCCCCCCCCCAGTTTAAAATGCAATTAGGAGATGTTTGGCAAAATAAACAAAAATACAGTAGAACATAGATAATATTAACTTGTAATTTTCTAAGTTAAGATGCAGTCTACAGGATCCACTTTTATTTAAGTTAGACACTTTTGGTTTAGAGAGTATGTGTGGGGCAATGGAAAGAACATGATATTAAATGAGACAATATGTATATAACTGAAAGCCAGTTCTGACATTGGCTAACATGTTACCCTAGACAAGACACAACTTCAGTGAGGCTTAGTTTCCTTATCTGTAAATAGTAGCAATAATATTTGTACTATCTACTTTGCAGGGTAATTGTGAAGAGAGTACTTTAAAAATCTTAATGTGTTTTATAAATGTGAGCTGCCATTATTTAATAATGATAGTGAGCAGTTAACTAAATAGGGGAAAATATCCTCTCCCACTCTTTATTACTATCAACATCCTCCCTTCCAACAATCCTACCTACAAGCACACACACATGTTCTTCTCTCTCTCTCTCTCTCTCTCTCTCTCTCTCTCTCTCTCTCTCTCTCTCTCTCTCTCTCTCTCTCTCTCTCTCTCTCTCCCCCCCCCCCCCCCCCGTCTTGCTGTTTCTCTGTCTCTCTATCTCTCTGTATGTGTCTCTGTCTTTCTTTTCCACACTGCCATAGTCTGGTTAATTTCTGACACATATTTAGGCTACCATGAACTGAAAGGTACAAGTTTCTAATCCTGAAAAGACCTCTGGTCTGAAAGATCCCTGGGTAACAAAGTCAACTCAGATCTCAGGGGTTCTAGACCAAACAAACACTCATTAGAAGTGACCTCAGAGTTAATCCATCCTCTATGGTTTTTCTAGGACTCACATATAGGTTACAATTGATCAATTCCACCATATTCTCAATTTATCCCTTTAGGGGTAGTATGGATGTTGATTGTTTCATAAAACCATAGAATTTTAAAGATTACTTAATCCCTGTTCCCTATACCCAAAACAGCTTATTCTACCTATTGAAACTTCACTCATCCTATCCTTCAAGGCTCAACTTAATGCCACCCTTTTCTCAAACTCTTCCATGATTGCCCCATTTATAGGTGACCACTCACTCTTTGGAACTTCCCTGACATTCGCAGCAGGCGGACTGTACCTGGCAGGCAGTCTGACATGCGCAGCAGGTGGACTGTTCATCTCCTCCCCAAAAGGGTGGTCCTTGAAAAACTGGCGTCTTTCAGTATCCTAACCGACTGTTAAAAACTTTCATATTTTACCACAACTGGTAGTTGACAACAAGAAGGAAGCAGGGATGGGTCATAAAAACTTAAAAAACAACAACCTTACTCTTCTCATTTCACCGTAATTAAATACTTCCAAGAGAGAGCATCTTTCATAGGAGTGCGTAGAGTGGGGATAAGATGTGCTTAGGGAATCATTACCAGTGGCCCTTTCCCTTTCTAGAAGGGAGGACAAGAGACTTGGTTCTTGATCCCCTCAGGGGAATGGCCAATTATGGGAATGCTGACCCCACATTCTATGTAGTCCTATAGATTCTGCATGTTTCCCTCTCTTTCCATGGTTAGGGATGGGAGGTAAAGTCACCACTGGTGATCTAAGGAAATCACATCCAAAATGTGTGTCTCTAAGAGCCCCAGAGATAATGATTATTATGAAGTTTAAGCCACTGGGCTATGGAAGGCTCAGAAGTCAGAGATTCCTTTCTGAGTAACTGGTTTTAACTGTTCAGCTGCCTTGGGCAGCCCCACTTGAGACATGAAAGTAAAGAAGTCTCTGATGAATGAATACACAGTGTGGCCTTTGTGATCCCCTGACCTTTCCATCAGTCCCACGTGAGCCAACAGGAAGGAGGGCTCACTAAGCAGCTAGATTTTTCCCCGGAGGGAGGCTGATCTATTGGGGTGTATGGTTGTATTTACAGCCCCAGCATCTGGAAAGCAGAGGCCACTGTTTCACAGAGGAGTGGCTGTCAGCAAAATGTCAATACTCCCCGGCATTGCCTCCTGAGCTCAGAACCATTCCTCTACAAATCTTCAGCAGAGTCCATCACAGGTGAGCTCAAAGCCAAGTGGGTGGGAGTTAACGCTGCAGCTCTTTGGTAACAAAGAGATTCCAGGAGGGTCCAGGGGCTGTGCATTTGACAAACTGTCTCATATTTTTAAATGAAAAAATGATACTTCATCTCTCTAATGACAGAAAACTTGGAGGTGGTTTACAGTAATATATGCCTTTTTTTAATACATGGCCTGCAATCCCAGTCCAAAGGCGATATGAAGGATGGAGTAGCAGGCAGAAGGTTAATAGAGCATCGGTCCTTTTTTTAATTGAAAAAATGACTGAGGGACCATGTAGTAGACTGAGCGGTAATATTATTACAGGCTGTAAGTACCGTTCCAGAGACTTACTGTTCATCTGGGAGTAGAGTAATGAACACCAAACCATGTCTCTAAGCTTCAATGGGAATGTGAACTCATTCTCAAGTAGGTTAATAACCACCTCTCCATTTAAAAAAAAAAGGGAGAGATAATTTTAAGAAAATGTATCTGTCTTTTTTCTTTCTTACTCTGCTTCCTACAAGACCTCTGAGAAATAAACACACCAGATCCTGGCCCAGTTTTAGCACAACTTCTCTTTGCTAAGCCTTGCTCATTGAATTCTATATGTTTGCAACAAGGTAAGGCTTCCTTATTATGCTGGAGCTGACAGATTTTTATTTTCTCCTTTTCTTTTCTTTCTTTTCCTTTTTTTCCTTGTGTGATAGAAAAAGGCATTGCATCCTCTATCCAATTGGAGCTAATGTAAAGCAGATAACAGGTCATCGATAACTGGGTAAGGAATATCAATAAAATGAAGGGAAATGCTTTGGAAATTAGGACTTTTTGCCCCCATGCAACAAATTGGGAGTCTGCTTTTCAGCTTTGTTTTCATGCAGTGGTTCTTATTCAGTTGGGGTTTTAAAAAATGGATTAAAAACCTCCCCAACATTTTGAATTTTCCAATCTGGTACATTATCTAATGCAGGACTCCTTAAATTTTTTCCACTTGTGATCCCTTTTGCCTGAAAAATTTTTACATGACCCCAGGTATATAGGTATATAAAATAGGTATAAAAATCAAACATTTATTGCTAAATTTTTGCAACTACCACATTCGGTTACTATCCCATATGGGGTCATGACCCACAGTTTAAGAAGCTTTGATCTAGTGGAAAGCTTAGCTGGTGGTAATTTGCTGAGTGACTGACAGAATGAATGAATTTGCAACAAAACAAATGAAGAGTAAGCCAGTGCTTGACCCTCTGCCTTTCACCGGTGTCTCCTCAAACCCTTTACTATAGAGATGATTAGCTCTATTTCAGGTGCTGCCTTAAAAATCTGATCAAGGCCAAAGAGGGAACCATTGGTGTTGACCATGGAAAATGTGAGGAAGAAATGGGGCCTTACTGAGGATTGTCCCACTAACAGTGGACTCCCACCTAAAACCCTAATTGCTCAGACTCTCCTTCTAATGAGTAGCTCTATTAGAGGGGCCCATAGATTTAGAACTAGTAGGCATGTGGGAGGTCATTTAGTCCAACCCTATGATTTTACAGACAAGGAAACTGAATTCCACAGAGGTAAAGCAACTTAACCGGAATCACATAAATGGTAATTGGCAGGCCTGGAATTTGAACCCAGGTCATCTGACTACAAATCCAAATGTTCTTTACCATGTCACCTCTCCTACTTTATGGCCATAGTTACATAGGCAAAGAGAAATGACATGATAAGCTGTCAAACTGGGTTAAAGCTTTGTATCCCAGTACCCCTCACACAGGAGGTGCTTAATAAATACTCGTGGATTGATTGATTGATTGATTAGATGTTTCAGGTCCTAAAGATACCATTTTCTTGATAGCAAATTATTCTGGCATAAATAGCCTAAATAATTTCCTTCAATTTTCCAATCCACTTTCATACTGACTAGAGTTTTGGCTACTGTACTCAGCAGCCAGAGCCCAGAGTATGAGGAACGGTCTGATGAGATTTCATTGGCATGGGGTCAAGTTCAGGATTCAGTTGTTACCAACGTAGTCAATCTTAAGAAAGCAAGGCTGTTGATGAGACTGCTATAGTTGAGCTGGGGTGCAAAGCTCAAACAAGTCTATGGATGACAGGAATAGCATTGTAGAAGCTTACAACAGCCCACTGATGCTAACCATTTACTCAGTTCTCCACTGGGAACTGTTATGCTCATCATACACTGGCCTATTTTTCCTTCAGTGGCCCACCATTGGGAAGAAGCTGGGCCTGTGTAGCCAATGTCCTGAAAACAGAAAAAGTCTAAAAAGTGCTAGATCCCTTGTTGGAGTATGGGAGTTTCATCCACTGAATGCAAAACCATGAGAGGTCAAATTAATGTCTGTCCAAAAGCAAGCTCAGTCCAGTGGGGAGTGACACAGAGCACCCACCAATGACTCATTACCCAAAACACAAACTGATGAAAAGACACCTTTGCTGTCATTTAAGTGGGGGCAGCCAGGTGGCTCAGTGGATAGAATGCCAAACCTGGAGTCAGGAAGACCTGAATTCAAACTTGGCCTCAGACACTAAGTAGCTGTGTAACCCTTGGCAAGTCACTTAATCTCTATCAGCTTCAGTTTCTTCATTTATAAAATGAGGATAATAATAGTACTTATGTTCCAGGGTTGCACAGTACCGTGTGTGTGTGTGTGTGTGTGTGTGTGTGTGTGTGTGTGTATGTATGTATATATATAAATATATGTATATATATATGTATGTGTGTGTACATATGTATGTGTGTGTACATATGCATATGTATATATGTATACATGTGACCCTGGGAAAGTCTTATTTCTCTTCACTAACTTTCCTTCTCTATAAAAAAGGAAAAATAAAACATCTACCTCATAGGGTTATTGTGAGGATCAAACAAGATAATATATGAATAGCATTTTGCAGATCTTAAAGTACTTTATAAATGCTAGCTATTGGGAACATGATTATTGTTGTTGTAGTACTAATGGGTATACTCTGGCTAACTCCCCCTTAGTCTGGCCGACTGTATCTACCTTTCTGGATTCTAGATACTCTGAGGAGTTTGGGAGCTTCTCTTTTCTATTGCTATCAGTTCAAACCTCTTCAAACTGTGCCCGACCCCCAAATATCATTAGGTGCCAATAAGTAGTACCCCAGTTTGTTAGCCACTTAACACCAATTGGCATTTACAAAGGGATATTTAATTTGGAGACACAGCAAAAACAAAGCACAGTCATCTTCCTCCAACACTGCTGAGACACTGCTCTTCCCTAAATCACCTCAGGTTTGGACAGAGAAGATTTACCTACAACATACATAACAATGTTCTTGCTAGGTTCGTGTCCAGATGCAGCATGACTGCTGGAGTCCGTTTCACTATTGGACTGGTTGTAGAAGGTCACTTTGCTCTTGGGGGTATAAATACTGAGCTTGCTGCAAAATTCACATTCTAGAAGCCTGGAACACTGAAGTATTCTCCTGACCTTTCAAAACCTGAAATTTCAGAGACTTTTATTCCTTCACCTAAAAGGCAAAAGAACCAAAGTCAAGGACCTTTCAGAGGGCTGCATGGCTTCAGAGAGAAGGCCCCAAGGCCTCTCCCCTCAAAGCATTGTCTCTCTCTAGATAAGCTGAATAAAGAAATCCCACCACCAGAGGGAAGCTGAAGGGAGAATGAACAAAAAGGGCTAGGTCAATGCTCCCTGGGGTGACACTATGCTAGGCCTCTGTGCATTCATAGACCCTATTACAGTATAATTAAATATGCCTCCCCAATCCTACCTCAGGATACTGATAGCTGAATGGAGGCAAGTCACTTCACCTCTCAGAAACCCAGTTTCCTCATCTTTTGTTGTTGTTCAGTTCTGTCCAACTCTTCGTGACTCCATTTTAGATTTTCTTGGCACAGATACTGAAGTGGTTTCTTCACTAGCTCATTTTGCAGACAAGGAAGCTGAGGCCAACAGGGTTAAGTGACTTGCCCAGGGTCATACAGCCAGTAAGTGTCTGAAGCTGGATTTGAACTCAGGAAGGTGAGCGAGTCTTCCTGACTGCAGGTCTGGTACTCTGTCCCTTCCTCATCTAATTGGAAATAATACGACTGTCACTGCCTGCTTCAGGGTTGTTGTTGCAGTTAGTAACATGCTAAATAAAGTGAGTGATTGTTATCAACTCAAAACTTTAAAAAAAGAATGTTAAAATTGTTTTAAAATGTAATTGGGGAAAATAAAATATTATTTAGATGAAAAAAAAAGAAATGTGACTAGGAGACAAAGTAGTTCCCCTCTCAGTTTCCTCCTCAGCAAAGGGAAGGAGTTGAATTCAATGATTACTTAAGGTTACTTGGAGCCCTTAAATTTTGATGGCTCTGTAATTCTGCTTGAAGGAGGAAGAAAAAACCTGGTCATATCTACATGGGTGTCCTAGGTCTTTTCTCAGGGTGCTTCTAGTGGCATTACTTGGCATTAGCTTTAAGTCTACAAAGTAGTATTTTTTTTCCTGTCCAGAAAAAACAGGCCACAGCATATTGACTACCTGGGGGATGAAGGACTCCCTGATAACTTGTAGCTGCTCTGGGAACCTAAGAGAAATGATGTATACAGGGCACAAATAGAGGACGTAAAAATAATAAATGATGCTAATAATGCAAAAAGAGGCTGCAAGAAGAAAAAAAAGCATCATTCTGACTAGAGCAATGTGGACTGAAAGCCTTGGGGAAGAAATGCTGGAATATTAAATAAAAGATGTAAGTTGTATAAATTGTCACTGTAAATTCTAATTTGGACCAAGAGGAAGTCAGTGGCCTCCTGGCTCCTGGGGAATTGAGGTCCAGCTCCTTCATGTCTGGCTGGATTGGGTCCTAGAAGGCAGCCCCCCTCCCCACTTTCATCCCTAAAGGGGTCAAAGCTAGAGTTGTAAGCAGGGAAGGGTTGGGGGGAAGAAGAAACAGGCCATAGGGGGAGGGGTGGAGGCCTCGTTAAATGAAATGTGTTGCTTCAGTGTGAGCTTTGGGAGGGGGTGGACAGCCAGGACTGGTGAGCAACTCCTCGTTAAACATTTTCCGTCTGGGCAGCCGGGCTCCCCGCTGCTGACCTCCCTCCCCAGAGATGGCCTACCGGGGAAATAATGCTGCAGTGGTCAAATGGGAAATCTTGACAAGGATGAACAGAAAAACTTAATGAGGCAACCCTGGAAGGACTTGGATCGAAATTTATTTTCAAGTGAGCTTGGGGCCACAGGATTTCAGCCGGAGGCTGTGCAGATAAAAACACTGAGATTTCTGTTTGCTTTTTTTTTTTTAAGGCAGGAGAGAAGCGTGTAAAGATGAGGCTGTCCTTGCAAGCTGATTACTAGATTCTGATCATTCTCTGAGCCTTTTTGCCACAAATACAGATTTTATTTTATTTATTTGTATCATTTCCCCTTGCACTGGACTGATTTCATGCAGGTGCTCAGACAATCTCCAGGCTGCAGCAATCTGGAGAAATGGAATTGGACCCAGCTGAATCTGATTGTTCTCTCTTTTCTTTGTGTATTGGAAAGAGCAATGAATTTGGAGTCATGGGATCCGAGTTCAGATCCTGCCTCTCACATTGACTAGTTTTGGCTTCATGGGCACATCATTTAAAACTCTTAGCCTCAGCATGCTCATCTGTAAAATGGTATTAATAATATTCATACTACCTACCTCACAGGGTTGTTTTGAGGAAAATGTTCCTTTATTTCAAGGGCCTTGTAAATGTGAGTTATTGTTATTGTAGCTCCTTCAGCACAAATTAGACCTCATATTCATGGTACTTTGTGGGTCTGCAAGCACTCAAACCCCCTAAAAAACCAAAACCCCATAACTCATAAACCCATGATAGTTTGTTTGTTTTTACTGGTCAGTAAAAAGATACAATTAGTTCAAAGCAAAGGCATTTAATGAAATAGCACAGTAAGAATAGTACCAATATGGGGGCAGCTAGGTGGCGCAGTGGATAGGGCACCGGCCCTGGAGTCAGGAGTACCTGAGTTCAAATCCGGCCTCAGACACTTAACACTTACCAGCTGTGTGACCCTGGGCAAGTCACTTAACCCCAATTGCCTCACTAAAAAAAAAAAAAAAAAAAAAAAAAAGAGAGAATAGTACCAATAGAACCCTCCCCCCAAACCTGGGGCATGCACTCCCACAAATGTACACACTGACAGTGGAAAGAGAATTGTTATATTGAAATAAACATACCCTATGGAGGAAACCTGGGAGGTGATGTGGGATAATAGGATAGAATTGGATTGGGAATCAGAAGACCTGAGGGCAACCCTCTCTTCTGATATTTATTACCTGGGCAAGGCAAGGGACATTTCGGAGTCTCAGTGTCCACCTATCTGATCCATATCCTATCCTATCAGATAGCCTCTGAGGGCCCTTCCAGATCGAAATCTATCACAATGCTTGTGAGGGGAGTGAGTGACCATGCTTCATGCATGTAGGGGCAGCCCATGGCTCCAACAATGCGAGGCCTCTGATGTCATAATGTTCCTGCTGGGCCTCGTCCCTTCTTATCTTGTGTGGTACATAGCCTCTGAGACCCGACAGTCTTGTTGGGCCCTGCTCCCTTGGGCACAGTATGGGGGGAGCTTCTCCCTACTCCTGCTTTTGGCTTCAGCTGTAGCTCCCAAGCTGAGGGGCAGGGAACTACAAGGGGTAGTAACATTTACCATCCCTCTTCTCTTTAGAGCCCAGTGCTTAAACTCTACCTCTTTAAATTGAAAGAGTTAAATCTATAACACACCCAGTATCAGACCAGGGGAAAAAAAACTCAGCTGCTTTTCTCCCCACAAGTAGAATGTGTCCACTCCCAGGCCCTTCGTTCTACGGGGTTTTTCTAAATTATTAGGGTTCTTAAGCTGGAGTCTTTGGAGAGATTTCAGGGGATCTATGATCTTAGATAGGAAAAAGCCATCTTTGCTGTAACATAATCGGTCTCCTTTGTAATCATATTTATTTTATTTCATGCATTTATTTATAAACACTATTCTTTCTTCAGACTACCAAGGGGCTCCATGACAGACAAAAAAAGATGAAGCGGTCCTCCTTTAGAAGAGGCTCTTTTGGGGGCAGCTAGGTGGTGCGGTGGATAAAACACCGGCCCTGGATTCAGGAGGACCTGAGTTCAAATCTGGACTCAGATACTTGACACTTACTAGCTGTGTGATGCTGGGCAAGTCACTTAACCATCACTGCCCCACCCCACCCCCCAAAACAGAAGAGTCTCTTTTTCTAAAACACAAACTTTTGGAACCGAGAGCAGCCAGCTAACTACACAGAGCCCAGAGATATTTAATCTGTCTTTTTTTTTTTTTTTTAATTTAACTCACTCACTTAAGAGCATTTATATACTTTGCACATGCTGGGTCCTCTGCTAGACTCTTAAAATACAATGAAAATAATTCATACTGCCTTTCCCTCAAGAAACTTACTTTTTTTTTTTTGTGGGGCAATGAGGGTTAAGTGACTTGCCCAGGGTCACACAGCTAGTAAGTGTCAAGTGTCTGAGGCTGGATTTGAACTCAGGTCCTCCTGAATTCAGGGCCAGTGCTTTATCCACTGCCTCACCTAGCTGCTCCAGAAGATTACATTCTTTCAGGGGAACAACACAGAATTAATGCAAAATAGATAATAGTAAAAAAAAAAAAGTAATTTCAGGGGGATGCTAGAGCCTGGGAAGATCTGGAAAGGTCACCCATAGGCCTTGAGCTAAGCCCAAAGGGAAGCTAAAAATTTGAAGTGGCTGAGGTGAGAAAGGAGGACACAGGCCACATGGGCATACCATGCAATGGTATACAAATGGGAGGCTAAATGCCATTTATGAGAAGCAGGGAACAGGCAAGTTTTATAAAATAAAACCTCTAATAGAAGAAGAGTGGAAACAAAGTAGCATTTGAGTACATATGTGACTTAGATCTTTGGGGTTCCCTGGGGGGATCACAAGCCGACATGTGAACAAAGTGAGCAGCATCAGAGAAAAAAATCATTTCTATTGATAAGCAATATCTCTGTTACTGAACACACACAGACACACGTGCGCACGCGGTGCGTGCACATGTATGCGCACGCGTGTAGAGGCCTGGATTTGGAGTCAGAGGACCCATGTTCTTTTTTGGTTCTTTCCCTAACTAGCCACTTGCCCTCTCTCTGCATCAGTTTCCTAATCAGAAAAATGAGGAAAATACTGGCTTCCCTGCCGATTTCACTGGGCTATTATGAGTATACAATGATAGGAAATATATAGAAGTGATATGTAAACACAAAGCCCTATACAAATGTCAGTTATTGATGTCATGAGGCAATGTGGTGCTACAGACCCAGTTCTAATGCTTACTACTTATGTGAAATTTCCCTGGGCCTCAGCTTCCTTCCTTTGTCGAATGAAGGGGCTGGACCTGATAGCTATAGAAATCCCCTCGAGATCTATGATCCCATGATAATTATTAAATCTGCACAAATCAATTAACAATAAGTCCACATTTCAGCAACGTCTGACCTCCTAGCTCTAGTTTGAGGCGTGCAAAATGACTTAAGGTCAGAGATCCTGCAGCCACAAGTGAGGGCATCCTCTCAAAATTTCCTTCCACCCTGGTCCCCTGGGGGCTATAAGGTTCTTTGAACCAGGATGACAGGAGGGATGGAGGAAGGAGGAGGAAGACAAATCAACCAAATTAAAATGGGGGTTACAAAAGCAATTTTCAAGCAGTTTGAAATGACAGGGACAATATAGCACCGTGAGGGCCACCCATAGATGTAGCCTGAAAGGAATTCTAATGAGCTCCTGGGCTTTGCTCTAAGGGTCCACTCGACATCTATGCAGGTTTCGAATGAAGGATTCATTCTTTCTTTCTCCGAATTGCAGAATAACTATTGTTATTATTTAGCATTGATTAATTGTTCCCCAGACCTCATGAGGCCTCTCCACACAATTCTCAGAAAATGATTAAGCTCCAGGGGCTAGTCTATGCCTTGGCATTCTGGGTAAAGGAACCACACAAGGGTAAGGCAGCCACACAGCTAGAGGAGAGGAAGGGCAACCTCAAGGTAGCATTTCCCGCCCCCCGCCCCCCATTCATCCCTTCTTTCCCTTCTCTTTTTATGGCTGTAGTGCAATTACAGTAGCAGAAATTTTAGGTCTCTATTTCCCTGCCAAGAAAACTCAACCCAGGGTCCAAGTGCTTTCTATGTTCAGGACCTTGGGAAATGCATAAATATTGAATAATTACTAATAAGGAGGGGCTGCCCTCCAGGATTAATTACAGCCGCCAATGCTCCAGCCACAATTACACAGGCCTGATTAAATGTAACATTGTAAAGGACCTGGAGCAGTGAATTTTAGTCTTGACATCCAATAACACTCTATGACCCTATGGATATTGTCTTCCCCAGAGGTCAAAAATATGAATAAATTATGGTTCTGACAACCTTGGCACCGAATAAAAGGAAGGCTGAAAAGCTCCCTGGGAGAGTGGAGAAAAAAAATCTGACATTACATTTGTGATCACAGAGAATAAAGGAAAATCTATATCCTAATTTTGCTAAATTTAGGTTTGACAGGAAGAACAAAGGATAACCTTTTATGTTGATGTTTATTCAGGAGGTGAGGTGAGCCTGACACTCTGAGCCTCGATATACTCCATGACACCCAGAGAGATTGGGAGACTCTGGCTCCCGCTGACAATTTTCATTGATTAAAAATTATCAGCCAGGGGACAATGTCATCCAAAGGAGTTGAACTTTCAGTTGGCTCTGAAGCAAAATTGTTAAGTAGTTTGAGGTGATGCTTCCAGTTAGCTCAGAATTTATGTTTTGGAGGAGCCCGGCTATCCGTCATCTCTGAAGAGGCTCATTTACAGAGAGACAACCTGAGAAAAGGCAATCAGCTTGAAATCTGCTAAGCTGTGAATTTATAACTGTTCCACAAAGGGGAGGTTGTCTCTTGTTTCAGGTTCTGTCAGTGAGAGCCAGAGGAACTAAAATCAAGGCCTGAAAGAACAGGGATGAATTACTCAGTCAGCCTTGGGACAGCAGTCTTCGGGATGAAGGGTAGAGGTCAATGGAAAGGACCTGTCCATCTCTCCTTCCCAGCCTGGGAACCCATTTTCAGCAAGTTCAAAGATCCAGCACCCAGGATATAAAACCTACCAAATTTGTAATTTAAGCTGCAGGTAACACCTCTTAACAGGATCCCTAGATCAACTGAAAGGGCAAGATTAATGGAAGAGGGAGAGAGAGCAAATTTTCCTGCCCCATGGATTCTGTGACCTTGGTTGGCGAATAGCTGTGTTCTCTTCTCTGAGGGTAGGAAACACAGCCTGAATTTACCCTCATAGACCTACAGGATGGGAGTCTATTCCTCTCTAACTGCATCTTTTCTTTCAGCAATTGGGGGGTGGTGGTGGGGAGAAATGGAGAATTGAACGGGAAACCTTTGTAGCTCATTTTGCTTCTGTTTCTCCATCTCATTCATCTTTTAGCTTACTTTGGGGTCATTTTCTAAGGCAGTTGTGTACCATCTAGAAAAGGTGGAAAATATACAATCTATTTTTCCTTCTGAGTTTAGGGGGGATGGGGGGAGAAATGAGCCCTTGAAAGGAGACCATTTGGTGGAGCACAAAGAACTAAGAAGAGTAGCTGGAAGTCAGTAGACCCAGATTCTAGTCCTGGCTAGATGTGTGACCTTGGACAACTCACTTAACTTCTCTTTACTTAAGGTTTGAGGGCATTGGGATTTGGATGTGGGGCCCAGCCCCAGTGGGCATTATACCAAATAGGTGCTGGTGTTGATGTGCTTTCACCCATGTTTGCCAACCTATGTTAAGGGGTCAGATTGTTAAAAATGCACCCATGGAGACAGCGCTTCATGTATTTTCATAGGACCAGAGATATTTGTTCCCCCTCACCCTAGAGAGACACGGAAAGGAGGTTATTCCCAACCCCTAGTCCCACCAATTTTTTGCAGGCTTATTTTTGGGTCTTCCAGAGTCCAGGAGGAGAAATGTATTTATTGTTCAGAACATTACTGAGTCTGATCCATGGGTTTTTTTTTTTTTTTGGTATATGTTCCATAGGTAGTACAATGGGTAGTCTGCTGGACTTGGGAGTTAGGAAGACTTGAGTTTGAATCCTGCCTCAGATATTTACTCGCGGTATAATTCTAGCTAAATCACTTGATCTCACTTTATCTTTAAAATGGAAATAATAATAGCACCTACTTTACCCAGTCTTTGTGAGGGCCAAATGAGATAACATGTAAAATGCCTTGCAAACCATAAAGTGCTATGTAAATGCTAGCTATTATTACACTCCGCCCCCCCCCAGCTTAAAAAAAAAAGCAGCTTTAAAAATGCCCTACTTTTATGAATCCAAAAAGTAGGCAATAAAATGTCAGGTTGCAAGAAAAGATCCTAGCTGCTCAGTTGTTTAGCTCCTGGCCTGACACATAGATTAGAGATTGGATCTCCTTTTCCATGACTGCCTGTCTTGTGAAAGGAGCAAGCCCAGTGTCTTCTTCAGCAGCTACTTTGCCTGGGCTGCCATTTCATCCACCACTCCTCTCTCTGATGACAAGTGTGACAGTGTCACCAACAGAGAAGGCCTCAGCCCCTGTGGTTGCCACATCTGTCTTCTGTAAATTGGAGAAGAGCCAGCAAACACTCGGGATGTCATTAAGAGAGGGACTGTGTGGATTTTTCCCTGGCTCCCGTTTTGCTCAATTTTGCTTCAGGTCTGACTAAGCTCACTCTCTCACGCTGTCCCTCAGTCTTTCTCCACCTCTTTGTCTTCCCTGTCACACTCAGTGAAAGAGTCTCCCCAATGACTTCATGTTCTTCTCGTTTGCAAACACACTGGTCCAAACGCAGGCAATGGTATAGGGCAAATTCTATCAGGACTTGGGGCAAAATGGCCCTCCCAGGTTCTTCCAAGATGGTTCTCCACTCTAGAAGAGATTGAATGGGAGATGGAGGCTTTGCCGCCACTGATCCTGCTCACAGAATTTCAGCTCACTGTGTGTCCTCTGCCCTCAATCTTAGTCCTCAACCATGACTTCCACCAGCCTGTATTGGACTTCTTGCTTTAAACAGAGGAAGGAAACTAAGCAAAGTCAGAAGCATTTTTGACTGAAGAAAAACTGACTTTCGACAGGAGCAGAGAGGTACAAACCTGGTGCAAATGAAAGAGTGATGTCCTTTGATTAAAACGAGTATCTGAGGAACTGGGATCTGAGGCATTCCTATTCTTGGCCAAGGGGAAACAGAACAGAGGCAGAGAATGGTGAAGAGGAGCTGCCCTGGGGTGTAAATTGAGGGGCTGGGGGGTCCCTAGTTGCCAGTGGGAGGAAATAGGCCCTGAGCTAGTGCTATTGGTATCCCCTAAATTTTTATTCCCTGGGGCAATGACCCAATTCTCCAACCCTAATTATACCTCAACTTTGGTTCAGATCTTGGCTCATCACTACCTGTGTGTCTTTGGATAAATCACTTAATCTCTAGGAATTCAGTTTCTTCTGTAAAATGAAGCAGGGGTGGGACTAGAGGATTTCAGAATTCCCTCTTAGCTGTAAATCCTATGTCACCAAATCTGATCTTTCCATCCCACTACTATGCAACATAGAATTGGATTCATAGCTCTGTGCCTACCTTTCCAACTCCCTTCTTGTTGTTCAGTCATTTTCAGTCATCTCCAACTCTTCATGACCCTATTTGGGTTTATTTTAGTGTTTTGGTTTTTTTTTTGGCGGGGCAACGAGAGTTAAGTGACTTGACCAAGTTCACACAGCTAATAAGTGTGAAGTGTCTGAGACTGGATTTGAACTCAGGTCCTCCTGAATCCAGGACCTGTGCTTCATCCACTGCACCACCTAGCTTCCCCCTGGGGTTTTCTTGGTAGAAATACTAGAGTGGTTTGCCATTTCATTCTCCAGCTCATTTTACAGATGAGGAAACTGAGACAAATAGGGTTAAGTGACTTGCCCAGGGTCACACAGCTAGTATGTGTCTGAGGCTAGATTTGAATTTGGGAAGAAGAATCTTCCTGACTCCAAGTGCAGCACTCTGTCCACTGAGCCACCTAGCTGCCCAGCTACCTCCCTTCCCCTAATTCTATTACAATCCCACCAAGCCCAACCCCTCTCCCTCCACTGATTCAGGGACCAACTGGAAAGAGGTTGTGCTGACTTCATAAAAAGCTCTTAAATTCTCTCTCTCTCTCTCTCTCTCTCTCTCTCTCTCTCTCTCTCTCTCTCTCTCTCTCTCTCCCTCCCTCCCTCCCTCCCTCTCCTCTCTCTCCTCTCTCTTTTGCTCTTCTCTCTCTCCTCTCCTCTCTCTCCCTTCTCTCTCTCCTCTCTCTTTCTCTTCTCTTTTCTCTCTCTCTTCTCTCCTCTTTCTCTTCTCTCTCTGTCTCTGTGTCTCTCTCCCCTCCCTCTCTCCCTCCTCCCCTCCCCCTCACACACACACACACACACACACACACACACACACACACTCACCAAAGCCCAGGGAGTAGAATTGCTCACCCTAGTTACACAAAAGCACACACAGAACAAACATTCATCTATCCATCCTCCTTTTGCTTACCGTTCTTGTCCTTCCAAGGATGCCCTTGATGTTTACTTAGCCTGATTTCATTTAGATAGAAATGTTGGGGGGTTGGGCTGGCAGGAGCTGTTCCAGTTGTACCCAGAAAGAAATGGGGTGGGGTGTAGCAGAAGAGAGCACTCTTCAAGTTGGGGGATTGGGATTCTGGTTCTGATTTGACTGCTTACTAATTTGGAGGAAATTTAGCAGGTCCTTTAAGCTCTCCAAGCCTCAATTTCCTTAGCTTTAAAATGGGGACCAAAGCTGGAAGAGACCTTAGAGACTATCTACTCCCACCCCTCATTGCAAGGACCTGGAGTCCTAAAGGTGAAATAACTTGATCAAGGTCAAAGACATCATGAAAAGCAGAGTCAAAATTTTAACCCAGATCCTCTGACTCCGAATCCAGCCCTCTTCCATGGCCTCTACTTATAATAATATTTGCACGAAGCACAGGGCTGGATAAGGAAAGCGATTTGTAAACCAAAATAATCCATATAAAAATGAGCTATTATTATTGTTAGCATAACCTATCTCAAAGAGTTATTGCAATGATCACATTTCCATGGACACCAGACTAGATCAGGCCCTTTTCATTTCCTGGCTGGGATTGTTGTAATAGGTGCCCACCTAAACTACCTGCTTCCAGTCGCTCTCCTCTATCATCTATCCTGCTCTCCTTTGATACTTTGAAGGATTTGTGATCTCATTCATCAATGGGGATGATCTCTCCAACAGAACAGATAGCAATCCATCCATGCCTGTCCACCATGGGCAACTCTTGTCTACCTCCAGGAGGTCCATGTAAAGTTCTGGGGGCTTTCCTCTAGATATTTTGATGTTGTGAGGATACTGACAGAGCATATGGGATGTTATCAGTTATTGGTCTTTCTCTTTGGGTGAAAATGTTACAAAATAATAATAGTATTGTTCAGATATGTTCTTTTTTCCATTTCTACTTTTTTTCTTTCTTTTTCTTTTTCTTTCTTTCTTTCTTTCTTTCTTTCTTTCTTTCTTTCTTTCTTTCTTTCTTTCTTTCTTTCTTTCTTTCTTTCTTTCTTTCTTTCTTTCTTTTTTTTGGTGAGGCAATCGGGGTTAAGTGACTTGCCCAGGGTCACACAGCTAGTAAGTGTTAACTGTCTGAGGCCAGATTTGAACTCAGGTCCTCCTGAGTCCAGGGTCAGTGCTCTATTCACTGCACCACCTAGCTGCCCCGTATTTCTACTTTTTTTGAACAACAGTTTGTTTAAATAAATCAAGTTGGAGATGCTGATTTGGAAATGACTCCCATATCAGTAACGATCCTTCAAACCAATGTCAAAAAGTCTTTGTCTTACAGATTTGACTGTGCAAATACCTAGCTAAAAGGTCTTCAATATGTTCCCCTTGCTTTAAAGAACAAAAACAGACAAAACCAAACCCCAACCCTGTGATTTCATTGGTATAACTCTAGTACGGTGGATTCTCTCTACTAATGCAAGAATGGTGCCCATTCTTCTCTATTTGTTCTAGAGTTTTTCTTAGAACACTGAGTAGTTAAGTGACTTGTCCAGGGCCACACATCCTATTTCTGTCAGAAGGTGAACGTGAACCTGAGTTCCTGATATGGAGACTCATTTGATGTCCACTATGTCATGACTGCTCTCCATACCCATCACTTACTTAGTGAATAAATGACAATCTGCTTAAGTTGGCATTCAAGGCCCTCTTCCACCTAGATGCCAGCTTCTGTGCTAGCCTTATCTCATATTACTTCCCCTTCTCATACTGAACTGAGCAGTAATATGGCATTGACAACATCTCGATTCTTTCTGGTTCCTGCCCTGCTACTTATTAGCCTTGTCACTTTGGACAAGCCATTCACCTTTCTGGGTCTCAATATTCTCATGTGAAAAATGAATTTAGACCTGGTGACTTCCAAGGTCATAGTCTTTAGGGTTGAAACTTTCTTATTTTACACATGAGGAAACTGAGCTCCAGATTGGAGAACTGACTTGCCTCAGATTCCCCAGGCAAATAGGTAGAAGAGCTAAGATTTAAATCCAGGCTCTCTGATAAATCCAGCCCTTTTCCCTCTATACCACACTATCACATGCTAATTGTTTATGACTGTGTGACCTGGGCTTCCTACTATGTTGGAGACTTGAATCCTGGTAATTGTGGTATCACATCCTTCAGAACCTCAGCATCTGGTCTGCTTCCTACTGGAATGGGGCATTAGGGACTTGTAAATATCCAGAGATATTTCAAGACAATTCCATGCCAGGAAAGAGTGCAACACAAAGATCCTCTCCCCATACTATTTCATGCAGAAAAATTCTTTCTTTCTTTCTCTCTCTCTCTCTCTCTCTCTCTCTCTCTCTCTCTCTCTCTCTCTCTCTCTCTCTCTCTCTCTCTCTCTCTCTCTTTCTCTTGTAGGGCAATGAGGGTTAAGTGACTTACCCAGGGTCACACAGCTAGTAAGTGTCAAGTTACTGAGGCTGGATTTGAACTCAGATCCTCCTGAATCCAGGGCCAGTGCTTTATCCCCTGCACCACCTAGCTGCCCACCCCACCCCGGGCCAGGTAATTTTTTAAAAAGATGAATTTCTCTCTATTGAAATTGGTTTCTTCCTTGCTTATTCTATGGACCTACCCCTAAAGCCGATGATTTACATGAGGAACCAAATGTATTTCATCTATCAGAACCTTTCTATCTTTTCAAAATATAAAATTTGTTTTTCCCCATAGACACACCAGATAACGCATTTCAGCCAAGAGGGATATCAGAGCCTATGAAGACCAACCTGTCATAATACAGATGAGAAAACTGAGGCCAAAGAAAGTTGTCACTTGCCCAAGGTCACGTAGCTAGTAAGTAGCAAAGCTAGACCTTGAGCTCAGGTCCGCTTGCTTAAGATCTGGTCCTCTGTTCATATCTTTGGGCCTGCATGGGGCACAAGGATCAGAAAGGCCCCCCTCATTCAGGATCTTCCTCCCACATAACTTCCTGGACATTAACAACAACAGCAACAAAAGTAATGCCTCACATTTATCTGGTGCCTTAAGATTGACAAAGTTGTTTTCAAAACAAACCAAACTAGTTAATCTACTTATACAATATTTATTTTATTTTTATTAGTGATATATAATTATATTTTACACGCATCAAACATAAATGTATACATACACACATATATGACATATACAATATAAATTTTCTACATTATTGCATTTAGATATACCTAGATATATTCTAATACATACTTTGGTATTTTAAATCTTTAAATAACTGTTTTATAAATAACATATACATATCAATTTATAAAAACAATATATGACAAATGTGTTTAAATATAATTATTATATAAATAATTACTAAATAACTCATATATGAACAACATATATATTTATGTATGTGTATATAAACAGATCTCCCCTCTTCTTTGTCTTCACACAGCCCCTCATAATCTCTTCCCTATGCTATTGCAATAACCTCCTAAATGCAGGGCAGCTGGCATACGACTTGGTGGCAGGAATAACAAAGTTCAAATCCTGCCTCAGATGCTTACTGACTGTGTGACTGTGGACAAGTCACTTAACCTTTCTCTCTCCTTTTTTTTTTTTGGAGGGGCAATGAGGGTTAAGTGACTTGCCCAGGGTCACACAGCTAGTAAGTGTCAAGTGTCTGAGGTCAGATTTGAACTCAGGTCCTCCTGAATCCAGGGTCGGTGCTTTATCCACTGTGCCACCTAGCTCCCCCCCCACTTAACCTTTTTCAATCTCAGCTTCATCAACTGTAAAGTGGTCATAATAATAGTGCCTACCTTACATGATTGCTCTAAGTATCAGATGAGTTAACACATGTCAAGTGTTTTGCAAACCTAAAAGGACTATCTAAATACAAACGATGATGATGATCATGTCTTCCTTCCCCATCATTTCTTCTCCAACTTATTCTTCACACAGCTGCCAAAATGCTATACCTATAGCACCATTCTGACCCTGTCACTTTCCTCAATAAGCTTTGTTGGCTCCCTATTGCCCATAGATTCAAATACAAACTCTATTGTTGATCAGTGACACATGCTGGCTCTTCATGAACTCTATGGTCTTGGCAAACTGAATTATTTGCAGTTTCTCACACATGGTCTCACATGTCCCATCTCTATACCTTTTTATAGGCTTGCTGTCCCCTATGACTGAAATGCCTTCCCTCTTCACTTTTGTCACTTAGAATTACTGGCTTCCTTCAAAACACAATTCAAATATTATTTCCTACATGAGATTCTGCCCCATTACTATCCCCTCCCCCATCCCCTTGTTTTTACTTTGTACATATTTTATATTTTCTTGCATGTGTATATGTTGTTTCCTCCAATAAAAGTTAATCTCCTTAAGGAACTATTTTATGTTCATCTTTGTATCTTCAGTGCCTAGCACAGTGTCTAGCACACAATGGGTATTTAATAAATTCTTGTTGGTTGACTGATCAAATCTTAATGAGGCAGCACAAGTATTTGAACCCAGGTCTATTTTATAGGTGAGGAAACTGAAGCTCAAATAAGTATTGTGACTTGACTTACCCAGAGTCACACAATTCTAAACTCACATCTCCAGACTCCAAGGTCCAGCCCTCTTTCTGCAGTACTATCAACACACTGGCAAATTCATCCAAATTGTTTTTTTTTAACACCTCAGTTTCTTGGTTCTTAAGGAAGATAACCCAGAGCTTCAATCTGGCTTTAATCTTGCAATATTCAATTGAATTTAATGAAGAAAGAGAAGATATGGAGAAGGATCTGAGAGTATTTGAAGACACCAAGTCCAAAGGGAGGACAGTGAGACTTATTAAGGAAGATAGAGATGAGCAAAGGGACCGAGAGCTTAGACTGGGAGAGATAAAACTATGCAAGGAGGAAGGAGTTTGAAAGCCAATTTCACTGAATTCCTATTGAGTGGGGGAGAAAACAACAACTGTGGACCTAACCTGCGAGTAATAAATATTTAAAATGTCTATTGTAGCCATGAAAACTTATAAAAAGGACCCCTCCCTGGATGAAAGACTAGTCTGACAAATCTGTCATTTGGGGTCCTTTAGGCTTGTGATATTTGGCTTCGTATTTCCCGCTGAATGTAGCCAAAGTGGTTTGGGGCCCTGCAGTGCTTGTGAGTGATTATGGTGATGGATTTTGCATTCTACCACACAATACAATTAGATGTAGGATTTAGTCAATGTATTAAGCCTGCTAAGAGAGAAGTATGGAAGCCAACCATGTTTCCAATGAATCCCATTAGATGCTAACTCCTTTTGCATGGCTCCCCTGCAAACTGTGCCTTGTTAATCCAGTTCTGCTTTTCTCTTGCATGTTGGCCAACCTGGACCTTTGGAAAGCAGGCCAGCTGCAGTGGCAAATTGGAGCAAGATATGCCGAGGGGCCGACGTGCCGGAGGGATGGATCCGCACGGCTCACTCCTCACTGGCCCTCCAACTTTCATACATCACCATCGTACCCGGTGTCATCTTTGACAGCAAATATGATTTTAGCTGTCAGGCTGCCTAGAGAAAACAAAACATAATTTACAGCCAAATTCAGCCCTCAGAAACTCACACCTGGCTCCCAGTGACTCCGGGACCATAAGGGCAGGATTTATCCCTGAATATCTAAAAACAACAGAAGCAACAACCAACACACACACACACACACACACACACACACACACACACACACACACACCACTGATGTCTAATTATGAGTCAAGTGAGAATACAGTTACTATTTCTTCAACTATAATTACTGAAACTTATTCTAAATATTTTATTACCCATCATATGTTCAGCCATAATTAGACTCTGAGCAATAAAATGAGGCTGGTTTTACTGAGTCTGAAGGGGAAAGGGCCCTTCATTTCTTCCTCTGCCAGCTTGGTCTGTTCAACCTTGCAGTCCTAACATTGGAAACTGGCCCTGGACTCTGGGAGTGATAGAAGGTAAAATGTGACTCTCCCAATGCCCCAGACTCTCACCCAGGCTTTTTGGCGTTTGTGCTTGAGGAATTGTCAAAGCACAATAACTTTGGGATCAGTTTTCCAAACCCCAGATTGAGTCATCAGTCACGCATGGTTTGTGTATTCCAAATTGGTCATTCAGAGGCACATTGAAAAGAACAAAACTGAACTCAGTAGAAGCAGAGCTGTGGGGGAACTGAGGCACCTAATAAAACTGATATAACTTGTGTTGCTTCTTGAAGACCTTGTCATTAACCATGAGATTTCTGAAAGCTCTAATGACAGTAACTTAAGTCTCTCTAGCTTCATGATTGCAAAGCTCTAACTAGATATTGCCTGTGTGACCTTAAGCACGTGGCTTAACCACTTTGGGATTTCTCAACTGTAAAAAACAAGAGGAATAAGATTTAATGATCTTTAAGGTCTCTTCCAGCTTAAAATCCACATCTCACAATTCTTTGATCTGATTTTTTATCTTCACAATGAACTTATTAGGTAGGCAGGCTAGTTTCATTATCCCTATTTAAAGATAAAGAAACTGAAGCTAAGTGACCTTTCCAAAGTCACAGTCACAAAGGTAGAAATAGAACCCAAGTCATCTGATTTCAAGTTTAATACTCTTTCCCTTGCAACATGTTACCAGGTACCTTTGAGAATAGCATCCTGTTCAAGCTCTGTATAACCTTGTGCATGCCTTAACCATGCCTCAGTTTCCTTGAGATTTAGCAGAGCATACCTTCCTGGATTCAACTGGGAGGCAACAAGGTGTAGTGGAAAGAGTGCTGGATTTGGAGTGTTCTGGGTTCAAATTCTAGCTCTGCCACAGTATACCTGTGTGACTTTGGGTAAATCATTCTCTGGGCCTCAGTTTCCCCAACTGTAAAATGGAGGGGGTTGGACTATATGATCTCAGAGATGACACTGCCAGCTCCAAATCCATGAACCCATGAATCCTACATCTCTCACTGTCTTACCATGGCCAAATCACTTAATCTTGCTCAAGGCATCTCTTTTACCAAGAAGTTGCTGACTTCTATTCTTAGAGAGAGTTTATGGACCTGGGAGTTCCCTTCATCAACAAAACCACAGCTCCAATTCCCATCCCTATCACTGGGTGAATTATATTATTTTATGATCATATTGATCACATCTACTACTAATACAAAAAATACAAGCACAAACATGTCCAATCACCCACACACATGTGTATACGCACACATGTACACATGCACAAGTGTGCATTCACACACACTAACAGAAAGCATAGAAGTCGCATAGAAAGAGTAACACAAAGCAGAATCCATTCTCCAGGGGAAGTCTTTCTCTGCACCATTGGAAGTACAGCTCTCAGTCCACACAGACAGAGCCTAAATGTGGGAAAGACCTTTTCTGTAGAAGTCCTTTGACCTGGAGCAGATGCCTTGTAATTGCATTAATTTGAATCACAAACTTCTAATTAATAGTTCCAGTTAATTAAAGATACACCTCATTTCCCTAGATGGGGATGGAGTGGATGCTGGAGAGAGGAGGAAATCATTCCTCTCTGTTTGTATAATTCACAAATACTTGACCAATATCATATATAACAATAATGCACATTTTAAAGTGCTGAATGGGTTTGCCAATGCTTTCCTTACAACAACCCTAGGAAGATAGTACTATTTTTTTGGTCCAGGCTTTATTATGTTAGTGTAGAGACCTTCCAATGAGAAAACTCCCTCTACCAAAGCAAATAGTCTAGAGTTGGGGGAGGGGAGGGAAGGCACAGAGAGGTCAAGTAACTTGCTCAGGGTCACACAGCCAGCATGTGTCTAAGGAGCGACTTAAACCTAGGTCTTTCTAACTTGAAGAACCAGTTCTCTATCTAATACACTGTGCTCCCTCTCAGATACTATTTATGTACATGGAAATTATACAGAAGGAAATGGGAGGTAGTCAGGGTTGGAAGATTTGGTTCAAGCCCTCCCCTTGAAATACAGTGGCAGACTGTGTGCCCCTAGGTAAGTCACAACCTTCCAGAGTCAGGGTCCAGGGAGGTGTTCCTTATACCAATTAAATCATACATCCAGTTTAAAACACAAACAGAACCATGCATGCTTCATTGAGTAAATAATTTGTGGTTTCTTTGGGTTGAGGACTACTCCCTCTATTATTTGTCTTGGAGCCTGATTCTTTTTCCCTAATGTATCAAACTGAGGAGGACTGATTGGATTCTCCTATTTACATACATGTCCTACATTTGGTGGCGACTGACCTCTAAATGATTGATTTGGGTATAAACTAGGCACTATATCCAGAAATGGACAATATCCATAAAAAATCCTATATTGAAGTTTATTGAATGATATTCATTGAAACCAGCCACAATGCTCCTCAAGTCTGTCACTTGAATTGGGTTTCTGCCAGCTCTGTAAGACTGTGGTCTTGTAGTCTCAGATCAAATAGTGGGAAGGGGAGAAAGGGTAAGAGAAGGGAAAGTAGCTCCCCAAAAGACTAGTAGGGATAGGAGATAACTCCAGAGGACTTGAAGAGGGTCACAGCCCCAGAGTGACAGCTTTCCACAGGTTATACAGATTGTATAGAGTCCTGAAGTGTTAGGGTGCCAACACGTGTTGGTCCCAGTTGTTAACTCCTCTGGCTCTTAGTACCATTGATGGCTAATAGATGGGGGGAGAGGGAAGGTAGTAGTAGATCCCCCCCCAAAAAAAAAACCTTTTCTGTTTTATACAGAAGGCTCTTGTCTCTGGTATACATTAAAAATGTTTCCATTTCTCTAGTTCCCAGAGATTTTAGCACAATGCTTAGCTGAATTGGGCTAGTAAGAGCATGAATTGATGGGGGCTCCAATCTTTGCTTAGGCTGCAGAAATCAGTAACATACAAGAATGAGGGTGCTACAAAGAAAACTATTTCACTTGGGCTGAATGGAGCTTTATCACGATATTAGAAACAGGAAGAAATCATGATAGCAGAAAAAGGAAGAAATCTTCCTGACAGTTTAGGAATGTAAGGCAAAACAGCAAAATTGCATAGGCAAGCAGGAAAAGCAAAGAAAATAGCCTGAGGGCTTCAAGTCTCTGACTTGACCACTGCCAAGGAAAGCTGTCATAGAGTACAATGGAGGCTTTATTTTAAGGAATTGACTTCTTTCCCTTTGGATTCTATATGTGAATTATATTGGCCAGGAGGGGAGTTGAGTCAGAGTTCTAAAGTTTAGAAGAAAATGCTTCTATTTACTTTAGTTAAATCTTCAGGGTCAGCTAGGTGGCACAGTGGATAAAACACCAGCCTTGTATTCAGGAGGACCTGAGTTCAAATCCACCTTCAGACACTTGACACTTACTAGATGTGTGACCCTGGGCAAGTCACTTAACCCTCATTGCCCTGCAAAAATAAAATAAAATAAAATAAAACAAATCTGCAGAGGTACACACATGCAGATGTATATGGGTGTGTTTCATTCTCAAAGAGGACCAAAATGACATCACTATGTTAGAGTCAAGTACATGTATATTGTAATGGTTGAAATGATGCCACCTGCTGGAGACTTACTGTAGAAAAGCTCCGCCATGAGGTGACGGTCTCTGAGGGCAAGACCGTGCATCTTTTCTTTGGTGTCAGGAAGTGGCATTTGCTTGTGGGAGGAAGAAGGGGGTGGCTGGTGCGCTGGCTGAGTCTCTTTCCTGAGGACTCTGGTGGAGAAGGGAGCTAGAAATGCACTCTCCCTTTAATAGATAGATGAATCTAGGTCTTTCTCTCTCTCTTTACCAAATACTTATTCTCCTTAATAAATGCTTAAAAGTCTAACTTTTGCTAAAGCTTATAATTTATTGGCAACCACTCATTAGATATTTTAGACAGTATAGCTAGAATTTTAGCCCCTTACAATATGTACATATGAAAGTGTCTATGTACATATATGTGCATATGTGCAATGCATGGATATGTACGCGTGTGTATGTGTGTGTATACTATATATACATTATGCACACGTGAATATCCAGATATGCCTTGGATCCTCACATCACTTTGTGAGGTAGGGAGTAAAAATATTATTATAGTATCATTATTCACATTTAAGAAATGAGGAAACTGAGACCAAGAGAGGTTAAATAACTTGGTCAAAGTTGCACAGTTAATAAGTGGAAGGACCTTTTGATTCCCAATCTTGAGTTGTCCACACAATCCCATGTTGATATTGTTTGTCACCTCCACTAAGGTTCATCTCTGATGCTGTGTGATAGTCTGGAGGTTACTCTGGGTTTATCAAGACTTTTCTAAGAGGGCACAAACTCTGATAGGTCCTGTCAGACTTGAAAAGTTTCAAATACAGGTTTTGCAGATGTGTGTGTGTGTGTGTGTGTGTGTGTGTGTGTGTGTGTGTGTGTGAGAGAGAGAGAGAGACAGAGAGACAGAGAAAGAGAGAGAGAGACAGAGACAGAGAGACAGAGAGAGACAGAGACAGAGACAGAGACAGAGACAGAGACAGAAAAGAGAGAGACAAAGACAGAGAGAGATTGGTATTGTTTAAGGACTAGCCTGGATAAATTCAGAAAAACTCTTGAATGGAAGAGACTATTGACCTTGAGGTGATGAATCTATTAGCTACAACAATTCTTGAAACTATTTACTGAGGCATGGGAGGACCACAACCCAAAATGGTGGGAGAAGTATCAATGTGAATGCAATTGTGGATCTTTTGAAGTATTAAAGCACTTATGGGGGTTACCCACATATGACACCAGCAAATACCTTAATGCCAAATTACAGTCTTTGTCCATTTTGTAAAATCTCACCTCAGACACTTACTAGCTGTGTGAATTATACTCTGTCTACCATGATGTCCTCATCAGTAAAATGGAGATGATAATAATAAGAGCACCTGTCTGCCAGGGTTGTGAAGATCAAGTGAGATAACATAGGTAAAGAACTTTGTAAACCTTAAAGCGCTATCTAAATGCTAGCATCTACCTTGCCTACCCTTTTCCTTTTCCTCCAAATGAATGTTCTTTACTCATGCTATCTTTCCACATCGTCTACCCCAAAAGTTACCAGTTCTTCAACCTTCCCCCAAATGATGCTTAAGATATTCCCAAAGCATCTGATCCCTTACATGTGGGTAGAATTTGTATTGGCCTCTGGGAACTGAGGTGAGTATAGGTCCCATGGGAAGTGTTTAAGTGTCAACTTTGGGATTCTGGCAGATGGTAAAGGATATTAAGACAATGTCATAGTGGGGAGGGGTGGGCACCATGAGGAAAAAAAAGCATTAGGCCACCTGGTCAATAGAAGTGCCTTAGTCAGGTTAAGACCTTACTTCCATGCCTTACTCTGTTAGGTTAAGATGGTTGGGGGGTGGCTAGGTGGCCCAGTGGATAAAGCACCGGCCCTGGATTCAGGAGTACCTGAGTTCAAATCCGGCCTCAGACACTTGACACTTACTAGCTGTGTGACCCTGGGCAAGTCACTTAACCCCGTTGCCCTTAAAAAAAAAAAAGACAGTTGGAAAATCATGGCAGGCAGGGCAAAGAGAATAGGGTAATCAGTCAACAGGACCAAGCTTCAATAAGGGAACTGAGCAACATGCTGGGGAACAATAGGGGGGAACTAAGAGCACTTTTTTGCGGGGCAATGAGGGTTAAGTGACTCACCCAGGGTCACACAGCTAGTATGTGTCAAGTGTTTTTTGAGATCGGATTTGAACTCAGGTCCTGAATCCAGGGCCAGTGCTCTATCCACTGTGCCACCTAGCTGCTCCCCACCAAGGGCACTTTTGACACTATCTGAATTATATTGAGGAAGGAATTGTTGTTTTTCTCATTATAACCCCACTTTCCTCATTGGGAAAATGAGATTAATAACATTTGTGTTAGAGGAGGATAGGCGGCACAGTGGACAAAGTGCTAGGTCTGAAGTCAGGAAGACCTGAATTCAAATCAGCCTCAGGCACTTACTAGCTGTGTGACCCTTGGTAACTCACTTAACCTCTATTTGCTTCTAAAGTCTGTTGTGAGGATCAAATGAGATAATATTTATAAAGTACTTAGTACAGTAACTGGCACATGATAGATGCTACATAAATGCTTATTCTCTTCTCTCCTACCTACATCAATGAAATTATTGTGAGGGCCAAATGAGGTAATATAAGAAAAATTATTCATAAAGTATAAAGTTCTGTATTGTCATTATTGCTATTGGCAGTATAAAAGAGTAAGAATAAAAACGCATTGTGACAGTGTCTATACCAATACACATAAATATGGGGAAAATGGTTGAATTCTGGCAAAATATTTCTCTCTTCTCCCAAAAACTCATACCTAGTTCCTAGTACAATGCCTTACATAGAACAGATGCTCAATAGATGTTTCTTTTCTTTTCTTTTCTTTTCTTCTTTTTAGAATTTTTATTTTCCCAAATTACATGTAAAAACAAAATTTAACATCAATTTTTTAAAACTTTATGTTCCAGGGCAGCTAGGTGGCACAGTGAATAAAACATTGGCCCTGGATTCAGGAGGACCCAAGTTCAAATACGGCCTTAGACACTTAACACTTACTAGCTGTGTGACCTTGGGCAACTCACTTAACCCTCACTGCTTCTCAAAAAACCCCAAAACTTTATGTTCCAAATTCTCTTCCTCCCTCCCTCCCCACGCCCCTTAAGAACTCAAGCAATTCAATATGTTATACATGCTCAGCCATGCAAAATATTTCCATCTTAGTGAGGTTGTAAAAGAAAACAAACCAAAAAAGTCAGAAAAAGGAACTAAAAAAAATCTTGCCTCAATCTGTATTCAGATCTCATCAGTTCTTTCTCTGTAGAGAGATTGCACTTTTCATAAATCCTTCAGAGTTGTCCTGGATCACTGCATTGCTGCAGTCATTCACCCCAGATCATCTTACAATATTGCTGTTATTTTGTATACAGTACATTTCACTTTGTATCAGCTCATGTAAATCCTTCCAAGTTTTTCTGGTAGCATCCTGCTCATCATATTTCTAATAGTAAACTACATTTGCATAGTACTTTTTTTTTTTTTTTTAGTGAGGCAATTGGTGTTAAGTGACTTGCCCAGGGTCACACAGCTAGTAAGTGTTAAGTGTCTGAGGCCGAATTTAAACTCAGGTACTCCTGAGTCCAGGGCCGGTGCTCTATCCACTGTGCCACCTAGCCACCCCTACATAGTACTTCAAAGAGAGATTTCCTTACAATAAACCCATGAGGTTCATTATTGCAACAACGGTAAAAGATAACATTTATATAATACCTTATATCTGACAAAGAATTTTCTTCACAATAGCCCAGAAAAGTAAGTATCATACATTTTATCATCATGAATCAATCATCATCAATATATGTTTCTTGAATTGAACTGAAACTAGTCTGTGTGTAAAAATCAAATTAGGCCTTTACATATACCTTTGTTGTTGGTGGTGTTGGTGTTAAGTCATTTTTCAGTCATGTCCAACTCTTTGTGACCCCATTTGGGGTTTTCTTGGCAAAAAAATACTATAATGGTTTGCCATTTCCTTTTCCAGCTTATTTTACAGATGAGAAAACTGAGGCAAATGGGGTTAAGTGACTTGCCCAGGCTCGCTACACCTTCTTTAGTTTGGGGCACCCAACTAAGACCCTTCCCTCATAAGTAAAATGAAGTGAATAAAGTAAGCCCCACCACTCCTCATAATTGGCATGCAGATATTTGAATGCTCTAGTTACAGAAATTAAAGGGTGTTGGTGGTAGGGCCGAGAGGATTGGGGCACGTGGAGGTGGCTGGAGTAGAAGTGGGAGCAACATGTAGGGAAGACAGCATTCTGGACTTCCTTTTGGGCATGAGGAGCCTTGTGATATTTGTCATGGTCAATTCTAAAATCATAGACTGTAGAATTGTCAGGAATCAAAGAGATCATCTACTCAAATCCTTTCATAATTCTAGATGAAGAATCTGCGTCCCAAAGAGATCAAGAGTTATACAACTAGTTTGTGGCAGAGCTTCGCCTTTAATCTGCCTTTCCTGACTCCTAATGCAGGTCTCTTTTCTCTACAGCACGAGACTTCCATTGCTCCACACTCAAGTATTCTCATTTAAAAAAATTAAATAAATAAAAAACCCAAACAAACCCCAAAGAGTTGATTCTGTGATATTGTATAGAAACAACCACAAGCCACTCAATTGGCTTTTCATTGTTCCTCACTAATAAGATGGAACAAGTTCAATCCCAACTCGAAAGTTTGAAGGAAGATTCTCTGAGTGAGCACTGGATACTTATAGAGGAAATGTGGCATGACAGTAGTAGACTTCTGGATGTAGTGTCAGAAAGGCCTAGGTTCATGCTGGCTCTGACATTTATTAACTGTGTAACCATGGACACATCACTTAACTTCTCTGCACCCAAGTCACCTTATCTGTAAAATGGGGGCAATAATACCACATGCAGTACCTACCTCACAACATTTTTAGAGGCTCAACTAAGATAATGCACACAAAGAGCTTTTTGAAATTTCAAATGCCCTCCAAGTGTCAGTCTTGATTATTTTCCAATTCCTTGAGAGATATGCAACATCCAAAGAAGAGAAGCTAGCAGTACCAGATCTCAAACTGTACTACAAAGCAGTAACTGTTGAGAAAATTTAGTATTGGTTAAAAAATTGAGATTGATTAGTGGCATAGATTAGGGACACCACATACAGAAGCGAATATATCTAATACCCTAGGATTTGATAAACACCAAGACTCTAGCTACTGGAATAAGGACTTACTATTTGATGAAAACTTCTGGGAAAATTGGACAGATGTGTGGAAGAAATATTTATATCAACACCTCACACCTTATACCAAGATAAAGTCCAAATGGGTATGTTGTTTTTGTTGTTGCTTTTCAGTCATTTCAGTTGTGTCTAGATCTTTGTGACCCCAGTTGGGATTTTCTTGGCAAAGATACTAGAGCAATTTGGCATTTTCTCCTCCAGCTCATTTTACAGATAAGAAACTGAGGCAAACAGGGTTAAGTGACTTGTCCAGGGTCACACAGCTAATAAGTGTATGAGTCCAGATTTGAACTCATGAAGACATCTTCTAACTCCAGGTCTAATACTCTATCTGCTGCACCACCTAGTTGCTCCTACATAGGCATGTTACCTAGATATAAAAGCTTACATCATAAACAAATTAAAGAAACATGGGGAAAATTCACCTACAAATTATGGATAGATAAAAGTTCATGTCTAAATGATAAAGAGGATCAGAGAATCCATAAAATGGATATTTTTTTACATAAAATTCATTTTTTCACAAAGAAATCTAATAAAGCTAAGATTAAAAGGGAAATAATTAGTTGGGGAAAAAATCTTTACTGCTAGTATCTCTGTCAAAGGTCTCATTTTCAAGATACATAAAGAACTGACTCAAATTTTAAAGAAAAGAGCCATAACCCAACTGATAAATGGTCTAAATATGTGAAGAGAGAGTTCTCAAGGGAAGAAACCCAGGTTACCTATAGCCATCTAATGTTCCATATCACTACTAATTAGAGAAATGTAAATTAAAGCAATTCTGAGATTCTACCTTGAACCCATTAGAATGGTAAAGGTGATAAGAAAGGAAAATGGTAAGTGTTGAAGGGACTGTTGGAAAAGACACATGAATGCACTATTGGTATACCTGTGATTGAGTACAACATTCTAGAAAATAATTTGGAACTGTACACAAAAAGTTACTAAACAATGTATGACTTCTGAACTAGATTTTTCCCTGTTAGGTCTATACTTTAAAAGATCAAAGAAAAAGGATGAATAAAATTCTATATGTAAATACACACACATACACACACACACACACACACACACACACACACACATATATATATATATATATTAATAGCAGCTCTTTCTGTGTTGGGGAAAAGAACCCTGGAAACCAAGATGTCCAACAGTTGAAGAATGGCTGAATAAGTTCTGATATATGAATGTAATGAAGTACTTACTGTTCTATAAGAAATGGGTAAATAGATGATTTCAGAGAGATAGAAAGACATAGAAACTGATGAAGAGGGAAGTAAAAAGAACCATAACAATTAACATTATATTACATTAATATTATAAAAGAAAACAATTTTGAACACTTTAAAAAATGAACAGTAAAATAAGCTGAACCTAAATTATATAGTAAAAAACACTGTAAAGGTACCTTTGAAAGTTATAAGAACTATGATCAATAAAATGACCATTTATGAATTCAGAGGACAAATGAAATATGCTATCTGTGACAGAGATATGGAATTTGAGTGTGGATTGAGGCATACACATATGCATACATATATACGTCTATATTTGCATACATGTTTATATATATCCATTGAAGGAATTTATTTTGCTTCATTATAAACATTTGTTACAAGGAATTTTCTTTTCTTTCCCTCCCCTCCCAGTGGTGGGGGAGGAGGAGGGATGAGAGGGAGAGAAAATCAATTTTTGTTAATTTTTTTAAAAATAGAGAAATGTGGGCATACTACAAATGTGGAATGTTGTTTGAACTTTTAGATGTGGTCACTGTATTGTTAGTTTTACTTAACTTTGTTACCAGAGACCTCTTATGAAGTGGGATCAATCTGTAAGTGTAATGTAAAAATAAAACACATTAATAAAACTTTTTTTAAAGAAAAGAAAGGTAGAACTAGAAGGAAACCAACTTTGAGATCATCTAGCCCAATTCCTGCACTTTACACATGAGGAACCTGAAGCCAAGAGAAACAAAATGACTTACACACAGAGTACAGTATGGTACTTTCTCTGAAACAGTGACATTTCTGATCTAATTTCAGAACTAAAATTTAAAGGCATCTCTGGGATTGGGGCCCAAATTAACACACTGTTTAATTAATGCATATGCTCTCACCCAACCAAGCTCCATTTATGGCTGGCAGTGCCATAAACCCTAACTTTTATCTTGCAGACAACTGTTTTAACCCTCTCCTTTTAGTGCTAAAGAATGCTTTCGAGATTATTGTAGGAACCGAAGGTAAAGTTGACTTTTCTCCCTCCTGTGCTTGAACTTGGGTGCATTTTCTACATAATGGGTGACATATAAAAGACATTTATAATAATTACTTGGGCGCTAATGACTGTTTAGACAGTAAGAAAGCTTGATTCCAAAGTTCTGTGATCAGCAGTGTTCACTGGGACTTGGGGGGACAGGAGGACCAACAGACACTTACTTCATTTCACCTTTGCACTTATAATAAAAGTGCAATAAAGCAATTGGTTAAAATGGGGCCACATTTGATAAATGTTTTTAAGTAACTGGGTAAAGTAGGGACAGTTGATAAATCCCTTTTCATGAGGGCAGAGGGCAGCGTACTACTCGACTTGATGAAATTCTTTCTCCCACCTGGATTCCTTCTTGTTCTCCTTGGGAGAGAATGGACTGATGGACCTATGAAAGCATTTTATAGCATTAACCAGGAAGAGATATGTACACTCATCAAATAACGGAGTGGTAGTTTACGTGCTATAAAACTTTGTTTTAAGATCCCCTTGGTTCATGCTACTAAAAGATACATCATTCTACTGCATATTTAACCACAAAGCTGGATCTCCCATAAGGCTACCACATATACTTTGGCCTCCTTTGCCATAAAACAAGGAGAAAGAAAAATGCAGGGAAGGAGACTCTCTAAATACTTGACTCTCTTAATTCATTATAATCTACACCAGAGTTTTAAAAAATCCATGAATGACTTGATCAATGTTATTTCCCTTGAGAATTTAGTTTGCATTAGGACCAAGTAACTGACCTTGGGAAAGAAAAGTCCCCAATTTTTAATTAAAATTTTATTTCTTGATAATTAAATGTGTGGGAGAGGACATTTAGTACAGTTATGATTATGCTCTTAGAATACATTAGCACATCACAGTAGTAGTAAGAATGACAAGAGTAAGAATATCATAAATAAGCATTCATTGATTTCTCACCTATTCATGTCCCCTAATAGCAACTAATGAACATGGAAGGCAGCCATATTGGCTCAGTGCACTGGATAAAATTGAGACCAGTAGCAACAGGGAATTAATGTTCCCTTCGATACTCTTGGTTTATCCCAAGCTACTAATTTTAGAAGAAGACACTTTGGGTTGTAACCTCATTATTCTAGGATAAGCAATTACATCCATAGTGCCTCCAAACCTTGGGTCTAATCTGATGGGAAGCAAAGGGCCCATGAAATATACTTTCAGAATGGTATTTTCACTGACTTGACCTGATTGTATGGAACTAGACACCAAAGGGCAAATTAGGGCAAAAAAGGACACCGAAATTTTTATCTTGAATTCTAGGTTACTGTGAGACTTTACAATATAATATCCTCAGGCTATGCATCAGTTAATTATTACCAAATAGTATTCATAGAGTGCCTATATGTTTGCCTGTGATGCTGTATTGGGCAGAGGTCAGCACCTGTTGTGTTGCACATAGTATGCTAAGCATTAGGATTAGAAAGACAAGAACAAGAACAGACTCAGCCACAAGGACTCTACAGACAAATATATGTATATGTGTGCATATGTATATATATATATGTATATATATGTACATACATAAATACACACATATACACATGCATACATGCACACAAAGTAAGTCCAACATATTTTGATGAGAGGAATGGCTAATAACTGGGGAAATGAGGAAAAGCTTCACATAGAAGCTGACATTTGAACTGAACCCTAAAGTATAGGTTCCAAGGAGCAAAAGTAAAGAGGAAGAACATTCTGGGTATGGGAGATAACTATGCAAAGACAATGAGGTGGGAGATGGAATGCTATGTGCAGAGTGTATCAAGGAGGCCTGTTTGACTTAAATGTAGTATTGTGAGGGGGACAAAACCAGATGTAGCCCCTCTCCTCTAAAATCTTCTTTCCTACCTCCCACTCCCCTCCAACCAACCCATACACCTTTAAAAGAGCATAGCGTGGAGGGGAATGAGGGCTAAGGGAAGAGGATTGCAGTTATAGTATAAAGATTTCATGGGTGATCCACTATGCCCAATGTTCAATATTCAAATAGATTTGTCTTATTGTTTGATCTGTGATCTTATTATTCAGAAGTTCCCTCCAGTGGTAAAGATTACAAACAACCTATCATGCCTACACACCCTATGTGATGGCCATCTATATCCACTTGAAAATTAGCCACTGGTGGATCATTTGATGTGATAGAGGCTTTCCTCACTTTCTCCCAACATCTCAAAGTACCAGTGGAGCACTCAGGCGCATTCCTCTTACCCTCTCTGTGTGACCAACCCATCTTCTCTTTCTATCATACAATTCCTTGATGACATCCTTTACTGCTGCTCTCCTGTGGGACTCTTCATTGCTACAGGTGTACATCCATGTGTGCAGCCTTCTCACACCTACCAAATGTTTTTCCATCACCCATCTCTAGTTCTTTAGAGGCAATGGTGTTCCAGATCTTGCTGCCATACAGCAACAGTCCTGGTAAAATGTTTGTATTGAAAAGATGGCCCTTGCTGGTATGAGACGTTTGAGATCAACAAAAAAATTTTTTTGCTATAATCTGAAAAAAATCCAATCCACTCTCCTCCCTTTTGACTCCAAGAACAGTTCTATAGTCCTTCTATACCTTGTGTCTCAGATTACATACTGTTGGATATGTTCCATAAGGTGTCCAATCAGATGCACATTAAATTTGGGCAATAAAAAATTTTTGTCCATTTTGTCTTTCCTACATGGATGGACAGGTCAGACTCATTTAAGTGATTACAGATTTCTTTTATGAGGTTCTGCCATATCTTGAAGTTCCATACAATCAATATAATGTCATTCTTAAATATGAACCTATAAAGGACCTTATCTTCCACAGGGAATCCCTCTGTGACCTAGATTCTGTGCTGGCTCTCTTTTATCACCATGGCAGATACTTTTAGGGAGCATACATCTCCCTGTTCTATGCCTTGCATGATGTTTACCAGTGGGTTATTTATTGAATAGAGTTATTTCTGTTGTTACAGCTTCCAAGGAATTTTGAATGATATTGACATATGGATGGGATACAGCTTACTGTAACAGCCCATAAATTTTTTTTCTACCAAGTATTCTGTTGTTGAATATCACATGTGAAAACCTGTTTGTTCCTTTAAAATACTTTCTTTGAGTATACCATTAATTTGTATATAGATGATTCATAAAGATTTTGCATAGATGGGAGAGTAAGTATATAAGTCAGTAGTAATAGAAATTCTCTTGGCCATTTTTAATATTGTATATCAGCCCTTCAATGCTTTGAAACTATGTCACCTTCAGCACAGATCTTTATCTACTTGATCCAATCTCACTGCCTTTCCCATCTTTGTTCTATTTAGGTCCATTTCTGCCTCCTCTGTAAGGTAAGGACCATGATCTTCAGTTAGAAGTGTAATGGTTTCAATATCTTTGAGGAAAAAAGTTTGTTGAAATGGGTTTTTTGTGCATCTTTTCCATTTTTTCCTGTTTGCATTCCTCTCCATTTTCACCTTTAAATAACCATGAGCTGACTTTGTGTAGTTGGATATTTTACCAACCTTTCTTTAAATTGGTTTTATCCTCCACTGTTTCTCTGTTTTATGGGATGATAGTGCTCATAATTAGTTGTTCATCATCCTTCTTCAAAAGGTTTAATAGAAGAATTTATATTCTAACCCAATATTCAATTCAGCAGCTACATCCGTGCATTTTGAAAACAAGGCAAATAACTGCCGACTTAGGAAATTTCTTGGGTCTTTGGTATCCTTATTGGAGTAATTCATTTACATTGACAACTCCTGGATGAAGTTATTATAATTAATGTCAATGTCATTTTAGGTTTTAAATTTCCTTTATATGGGTTTTCTGAATAATTCATGGTTAAATCCTCATCTTTTTATGGCTAAAACCATATCTTTTTTGTTACTGTTTATGTGTATTAAAAATTCTGGGGCAGCTATGTGGCACAGTGGATAGAGCACCGGCCCTGGAGTCAGGAGGACCTGAGTTCAAATCCACTCTCAGACACTTGACACTTACTAGCTGTGTGACCCTGGCAAGTCACTTAACCCCAATTGCCTCACCAAAGGAAAAAAATAAAACAAAAACAAAAATTCTGACAAGCCATTGTTCTGACTGTGCACAGACAGACAACTCAGAAATAACTTTCATGTCAATAAAGTCTTTTCCTGTCTATTAAAAAGCAGTAAATTTCATTCTTTGTGATATTTGAAACTCTACATATTTAGTTCCTTTTCTTTAAAAAACAATGACATACTTGATATAGAGTTATGAGGTTTCAGTATAATCCCTACAAGTATCGACTGCCCAATTTCTCCTGAATCATACTCTCCCATATATTTTCCCCCACCCTCATCTTTTCCTACCTTATTATTGAGTATTAGAGTGTATATTGATTTCATTTGGAGAATTTTATCAAGTTCTTCATATAATTACTTTACTATACATTTATTCCTCTTCCTCAGGAACCAGTGTTGGTGCATAAACTCCAATAACTTTCATGGAGGTCTTCATGCAAATTTTTATTGTTAGTACTGCAATATGTAATAACCAAGTGTCCCATGAAATAATATTTCTTGTATGTGTGGGGCATATGATAAAAACTTACTTTACCAACTTCAATAACTCAATTTTTTGCTGTCTAAGACACCATTCTGTCACTCTCATGCTTTGGGATGATGCAGCAAATCCTGGGTGGTCCCTTGGTCCCCCTTTCCTATTACATCTGTGGCTGGGTGGGTGGGATTAGGGAAACTGCATAAAGAATGTGACAAAGAGAATGTTCCATGGGAATGGAAAAATAGTGCTCATAGTTTCAGGTTTCCTTAAGCTATCAGATATGCTATCAGACTTGATTTCCTTGAAACTGAATTGGCTCTTACCCCATTGAGTTCTACTTTGATCACCCCGCTTTAATTCATGTGTCATTGTTTTTGCCAATTTCACCCCTTCCATAAAGCCTTTCCTGACTAGTGGACAGAGAGGTTCTTTCTTGACTTGGGTTGATTTGGACAGCAACAAGGATAGGGCTGTGTAGATATAGACATTTAGTAAAAGCTTTGGAACATGATAATAAGGATATTAGATCCATCCCTGTTTTTGAATTAACTTTAAAAGAATTATGTTTCTGGATTAAACTTTGGGTGGAGAGATTAAGAAATGCCTTGGATCTTCTACCAACACAATGGTGACAGTATAATTCAGTAAAAAGAGCACTGAATTCAGAGTCAAAGTTTCTGGGTTTGAGTCACAGCTCTATAATTTAAAATCCATGTGACCAATTGCAAGTTACTTAACTTCTCTGGGCCTCAGTTTCCTCATTTGTAAAATAAGAAGGTTGGATTAGATGGCCTCTAAGGTCTTTTTTTGGGGCAGGGCAATGAGTGTTAAGTGACTTGCCCAGGGTCACACAGCTAGCAAGTGTCAAGTGTCTGAGGCTGGATTTGAACTCAGGTCCTCCTGAATCCAAGGCTAGTGCTTTATCCACTGCACCAGCCTCTAAGGTCTTTTAGCTCTAAATCTGTGATCCTGTGATTCTAAGTCTATCAACATTTATGTAGCACACATTTCCTACACGAAGTGATCATGAAGCAAATGGCATTTCATGCAAAATGCCCTACCCAAAACAAATGTGAAACTGGAAGTAGCCAGAGCCCAGGCCTATCCCCATGAATTTTCCATGGGAAAAGCTTTTGGATGACTTATTGGATGAGGAATGAGGGATTGATTCCTGGGTATTGGAGAATAAAGAAAAGTGGCCAAGTGAAGTGAGTAATTTAAGAAAAAGAAGCCTTGGGAAAGGATGATAGAAGTAAGACATAGCTAATGCTAAGAGATGAAGGGAAGTGAGTCTCCAGAAGGATACTGGAGTGAATCATCCCATTCTGCACACGGGGTGCAAGCAGCCCACAAGAGATAAAGGAAAGATACAATCAGAATGGGGGCAGCTAGGTAGAGCAGTGGATAGAGCACCGGCCCTGGATTCAGGAGGACCTGAGTTCAAATCTGACCTCAGACACTTGACACTTACTAGCTGTGTAACCCTGGGCAAGTCACTTAACCCTCATTGCCCCGCAAAAAAAAAATACAATGAGAATAAGATTTTTCATTCTCTGCACTTGTATTCTATCAGCTGTGTCCAGATGTGAATTGTTTTGGGTAATGTGGATCTTCATCTCTGGGAAATAGTTAACTTCTAGAAGAACATAACAACACTTCTGATCTGGTTATCTTCAGGGATGTCTAAAGTTCTGACTATGGGCAGTGGCTATAGTGAATCTATATGAATAAAAGGAGAGAAAATTTTGCAAGCTGAGGTGGGGAGAACAACAAGTCTATTCCAAACTCCCCAGCTCCCTGTGTAATGTCAAAATCAATACAAACTACTATTTCAGCACTGACACCTAATGCTATGTGCCCTCTGAAGATGGATCATCCTTAGGAGAGAGAGATCAAAAAATCCTCAGCTGCCCTGTAGGCTTCCCTAGACTGAGGCTGGCTCTGCTTTTGTCAGCCTTGTGTTTGGAGTCTGTCATTTGTTTCCTTGTCCTGAGTTATCCTTACCTGAACAATTACTTGGGTGGGGAAGCACTTTGATCTTCAGTATCTCTAGTTCTTCCCAGTTGGTACCTAATTGTGATTCTCCATCTGCTTCTGCATTCCATTAAGCTTTGGGAGCCCTCCTGGGGCTCATCTTGCACCTGGAAAATCCCAGGGAGACTAGTCAAAGACCTAGGAAGCTAGACACAAAAGAGTCTGCTGCTCATTTGGGCAGGAAAAGCCACCAGCTCTCTAATGAGCAGATTCCCAATCTGTGCATTGACTTCCATTAATTAAATTACATTTTCATCTTACCTGTTTTCTTTAAAAGGGAGGGGAGGGGAGAATACAGCTTTTAAACATGATCTTCAGCAGAAGTGGCCCTGGATGAGAAATTATAAGTAGGTTAGTAGAGCAGTGGAACTATTGAAAAGCATGCTAACTCTTAAAATAGTACTAGAAGGGCACGGCTTTGAGTCATTGAGTTAAGCAATTTACAATGAAGACAATTCCAGTCTAGGGGCTGGTAAATCCTCACTTGGACGCTAACGTCATTGCTAAGGAGAAGAGTAGTTCTCCCAAGGATTAATAGCCAGTGTTTCTATCACATGCAAAGCACTTTACAAATATTTCATTTGATCCTTTGCTATGGCTGATGTTGAAGGGGTCTGATTAATTTTGGGGGTGGAAGGGATAGAAACGAGTTAATTCAGTGAGGGAAAAGTCAGTCAGATGGGCTAATGTCTCATAGACAAAACAACAGATTAATTGACAGAGCAAAAATGTTGTGTGGGTGTCATGAAGACATAGTTTTTATCACTTAAATCTTAGTCCTCAGAGTCACTCAGAGATGACTTCACTGTCAGATGAGACAATATTTAATAGGAAAATGAATGTAGGGTGTCAAATAAGAGACTTGACATAATAGATTTGGAGGAGATGTACATTTTGCACTTAATGAAATAACAATACAAAGACTATACTGTCTGTTTTTCATAATGAAAAGAAAAACATTTCCTGTATTTTCATAATTTTAGTCCCAGGGATTGGTGCAAACAATTTTTTAAAAGGAAACAAGGAGAGCAACATGAATAGGGGATAGAATATGGTACTTTGAGCCAAGAAGGCCTGAATTAAAATCCTGTCTCTGACACTAATTGTGTGGGCAAGTCTTTTACCCTCTGCCTCTCAGTCTCAGTTTCCTCATCTATAAAACACCATCTGCCTCAGGGTATTGTGAAGATCAAATGAGATAGTATATATGAAACATTTTTGAAAACCTTAAATAGGGAGCAGCTATTTGGTGAAGTAGATAAAGCACCAACCCATGATTCAGGAGAACCTGAGTTCAAATCTGGCCTCAGACACTTGACACTTACTAGCTGTGTGACTCTGGACAAGTGATTTAACCCCAATTGCCCCACAAAAAAAAAGAAAAAAGAAAATCAACAAAAGCTGTTTAAGCTACCCTGTGAAATAAATAACAACACACAATTATACACAATAAATTTAAAAGTACATGCTTTCAACCCTGAGCATGAGTTTGGCTACCATTCATACAGGCTACCAAAGTCTGTGAAATGTGGATGGGGCATTAAATATAGTCAGAAAGACCTTGGTTCAAATCCCTCCTCAGACATTTAATAGCTGCATGACCCTGGTTAAGTCACCTAACTTTTCTATGATTCAGCCTCCTTATCTGTCAAAAGACGGTGTTGGATTTAGTGGCCTCCAAGGCCCTTCACAACTCTTAAATCTATAAAATTATGACTTTTTAATGGGAAAGGAAACCTTTTAACTAAACCAGAAATTCAGGATCTCAACTTTACACCTGTACAGCCAGTTGGTGCTTTTCACAATCAATCACATTTGCATAAGATACAAGTAACTATGAGAAGGTTCCTGGTAAGAAGGGATGGGAGGGAATTGAAATTTGAGGGCTCCAGGAGTACTTTGATAGACTAGTGGGAACATTGCTGGCTGCTATCCATGGTACTTACTGTGTATCTATGAAAGAGCTGTATGAAACAATCTTAGCTTTTATCTGAGTCTGTGGGAACAATAATCATTTCAAAAGAAAACATGATACTGTCCTCCTGGAGAACACAGTTTAACCATAGAATAAAAGAAAGTTTGAGGAAATATCTGAAGAATTTCCTATTGCTGAGTTTGCCTATATGAGTTATAAAACAAATCTTTTCTAATAGGAGCTTCCTCCAGTGAACTATAATATTTAGAAATTCAACAAAAAGAAGTGACCCCCTCTTGATATGTGTGACCAAACCCATCTCCAAGGAGTATCAAGGTCTGGGACAAGTCATACTGTGTGATCCTTTCCTCCACCCCCATATTTTTATGCAGATGAAAACTGGTCAAATGGCCTTCAAGAACAGACTTTGACAACAGAATCAAGGCAGTGGTATAATTAAAAGAGAATCTATGAGCAGAGATTAGTTTAATATGTCTTTGTGAAGAGAAAAATAACCATCTCAATGTTATACATTGCTATTATTCACATTATATTGCACAATATCTTTTCCCTTCACGAAGGATGACTATAAGACTTTAAAGAGAAGTCACTAAGAAGTTCAGAAAAAATGTTGCCTACTCCCCTCCTTCCTGAACTTCTTTCATCTTTCCTCCTCCTTTTCCCATGTATTTTTCTCTTTCATCCCAAGGCAATGATGCTTTAAGCCTATGGGGACTCTTTGCTCCCATTCCAGAGAGTCATTTTCATGGAAATGCATTCTCTCTCTAGCACCCAACCCAAATAGTTAACAGCCTTTTGCAGGTCAGGCTAAACCACCAGCATCTTAGTAATTACTATAACCTGCTTTGACCCATTCCATCCCCCATATGTAGTATAAATACATACCATAACCAGTCAAAATGTTCTTCTATATATCTGTATGAATATAAATTTGATCATTTTCTGCAAGATGCATTGCTCTGTATTTCATAAGCTGCCTGAGGGAAAGCACCATGAACTTTCTCGTTCTGTGGCTCTGTCCCACAGAACACAGAACAGTGTCATGAACCTTGAGGACATTAATGCATTTGGAATTGGAAAAATAGAGGCACAGTTGGGCTCCCTCATCTCCCCAGACAGCATCTAGGTGTTTGGTTACTTCTACGTGGAAGCTATGTTTTGAGTGAAGAACTGGGTTTTCAAAACTTGGCCATACATATAGTAATCAGTGTGATGTGATAAATAACATACATCTTTTAGAGTAATTTGCTGCCCATTGTCATATAAGTCCCAATTCATTGGACATTCAGCCCACTACTACTGGAACTTCAAAAAAGATTTTTTAAAGCATTTTGTTATTAACTGGAAACTGGGGAGAAAAGCAAATAGCCCAGTTATATGTCTGTGATACCTACAAATTAGCAGGTAACCCTTCTCTCAAAATGCCCAAGTCTTTTGTTGAGGAGCCAAAATTGATCAAAGGTTACTGCAATCTAAAAACAAAAGAAAGAAAGAGAGAGAGAATTCTCCAGTTGCCTGGTTGCTAAGCAACCATAGTCTTTGCTGGTAGCTGGGTCCAGAGGCCTTTGCTTTCATTTGCTGTGGATTCTCCCTCTATATATAATATATACCAGCATGTTTATTCTTCTGTAAATGCCCTGCAAATAAAAAGCGATAAAACCCTTTCACTGAAATTATTCATGTGCTAAAAGCTTTCATCCACATCACTGGTGTGACTGACAATATCATACTGAAAAGCTTCCAGAATTTGTTCTTGCTCCAGCATTGTGCTGCCAGCCCCTTTCCCCCATTTTTTTCTTTTTGCCTTTCTCTAATAAAAGAAAAAAGAGTTACAGTTCTATTTAAGCCTTCTATAGTCTAGCATTACAGCATTTCACCAGCAATTATTAAGATGTCACATCTATTCTCAGCACGTTTTCCCTTCTCATTGCTGTCAACTTTCAGGGGGAACTTACCTTTCATGTGAATTCTCCCCTCCCCTTTGTTTTAAGTTCAGTACCTATCTCAAGGAGAGAAGAGTTTTAAAGAAATTATTTATCATGGAATCATAGAATGAAAGATGTAGAAGAGACCTTAGAAAGTCACCTAGTACAACCCATTCATTTTATGGACTGGGAAAACTGAGGCACAGAGAGGTTACTTAATCAAAATCACAAAAAAGCTTATGAAGGAGTCAAGACAAGATAAAGTGAGATCAAATGAGATATTTGTAAAGTACTTAACTTATATGCCTGGTATATAGTAGGTGCTTAATAAATGCTTGGTTCCTTCCTTCTTCCCCTTCTAGTCCTTGTTTCTTTATACCATACCAATTAATGCTTCATTAGAGATCATAATACATGTGGAGAATCATAAGATTTTGAGCTGGAAGTGTCTTTAGAGAGGGTCTAATTAATCTTATTCTTCAGCTTGATTTTGATGCCCTTTATCTCATCATTAATTCTCAGAACCATGGTTGGTCATCCATTGATCAGAGTTCTCAAGTTTTTCTAAGTCATTTTTCTTTATGATGACATCATATAAATTGTTCTCTTGGTTCTCCTCACTTTATTCTAAATCAGTTAATACAAGTGTGCCCAGGTTTGTCTGAGTTGTTAGACACTGTGTATTCCATTATATTCACATGACATAATTTGTTCAGCCATTCCCCAATTAATGGATACTCCCTTAGCTTCCAGTCCTTTGCCACTACAAAAAAAGCTGCTATAAATATTTTTGGAGATATGGGTCTTTTATTTTTTTCTTGGATCTCTTTGGAATTTAGGCCCAGTAGTGAAATGGATAAGTCAAAGGTCTGGGGGCATGATTGATTTCCAGAATGATTTGACCAATTCATATTTCCACCAACAGTATATTAGAAGCTTCCCTATATCCTTTGCAACATTCAAAACTGTTACTTAAGCATATAAATAATTAGCAGTGAAAATAGAATGCTACACAGAAACACAATTCACAAATAAATTTATGATTCTTTTCTCATTTTGGACATTTGCTAGTGTTCAGTTTTTAGCTTCAGTTATTCTATTCTATAATATACACAATCAACAGACTCATACAAATGTAATATATTCCTAAAACATCACTGGTAAAACAAATCTGAATGCATCATCAAATTCTCTAATTAAATCAGAGCGGGGACCAAGGCAAAGAGAATTAGGCTAAGATTATTGTATTTTGGGAGAGGATATCAGAGTTAGTATGTTACTGAGAAATTCATATCTGAAAAAAAGTTAAAGTTATAAAGGGAAAAAATTCCACTTTTCCCTAAATTGTCCATATATTCCCTAACATTCTCTCTTCAGGTTTTTCTGTACTTTCATCTATTTTGGAGTACAGATAGAAGTGCTTCTATCTCAACCAAAACATAATACTACCTTACATTTTATTACCTACTTTTTAAAGGGAACTTTCTCCTATTGTCTGATGAAACCTCAGTGATGTTATTGGTAACTAGGTGATGCAGTAGAGAGAGTGCTGGAGCTTAACTCCAGCAGAAGTTTTGAGTTAAAATCCGAAGATACTATCTAGCTTTGTGACTCTGGTCAAGTTTCTTAAGTTCTGTCAGCCTCAGTTTCCTCACCTGTAAAATGGGCATAATACCAACTACCTCCTAGGGTTTTTGTGAGTACTGAATGATATGACATATAAATCACTTTGTAAGCCATAAAGCTCTATATAAATATGATCACAATCATCTTCATCTTCATCATCATCAAGGGGGAAAGCTGGTATCATGAGCCTCTTAAAAGTGGAGGAAAGATACTTTGATAAATATTTCTCCATGAATTGCTTTGTCCCTCCTGAATTCATTACTTGGTGGCTGACTCTTTAGTGATGGATGCCTCTCTCTGAACTTCACTAGAGTGATCTCAAAAGATGCCCAGTTGAATATACCACTGTATATACTCAAAGACTTTCTAGTTTGGGAGGCTTTAGAGAAGCTTGTGGGGTAGCTAGATGACTCAGTGAATAGAGCTCTGGGCCTGGAGTCAAGAAGACCTATGGTCAAATCTGGCCTCAGACAATTACTAGCCATCAGATACTGGGCAAGTTACTTAACCTCTATTTACCTTAATCCACTGGAGATGGAGATGGCAAACCACTCAAATTTCTTTGCCAAGAAAATCCTATGGAAATTATGGTCCATGGGGTCATGAAGAGTCAACCATGACTGAATGACTGAACAACAGTGGAGCTTGTGTTCTGCCACCATAACTTCTGATAACCCATGTGCTTTCAAAAATGAGACACTGGGATAGAATTTTAGTGTAAGTCACTTCTATAAACAATTAAATTATGAAATAGACCCCCATACTACTTCCACCCTGCTAAGTATAGCTATGTCCAATACGTTATGGGTAGCAGGGACATGAACATTTATTGTTTCAGAAGGATTGGTTTCAACAAATATCAGCTTCCCACTTCCCCTTACCTCTTCCAGTCTTTCTAGTGGTTTTTTTTCAGTCTAATCCAATCATTTGCCTTGGTACTAGTTATAGGGTAGATTGACAAGATGACAGGAAGGAAGGTAATAAAAGTTCAAAAAGTGAACAGAAAGTGGTGAGAATATCTTCCCCAGCCTCCAAAGTGAGAGTCTTTGATTGAGACAGATGGGCCAGGAGCTCTTCAAATATTCCCAAGTGGCCCCTTTATTTGCCAGCAGGCAGGGCAATGGGCCTGCCTAAAAGAAGAATGAGTGAAAATAAGAGAGGCAGAGCAACAATGATGGAGCAGTTGCTGCAAGGTGAATGACAAAGGGTTCTTGAATTAAGTAAAAGAGTTTCTGGTTCAGACCAGGAGTGTTAAGAACTGGGATGACTTTGGTACTGTCAAGAAAGATGGGCTTGGTGAAGAGTTGTGTATGAAGTAACAGAATAAGGTCCTGAAACAAGGGAAAATGCCACATAGGTTGTAGAGGTTAAAAAAAAAAAGAACGTTGGATCTTGTCCATTACTGGTCCTATGAGTGATGTGGATTTTGTAAGTTTGAGGAAGTGGGAAAAGAAAGTTGAATTTTTAAGATAGATTTTTCTCCTGGGGGGAGGGGTTCAACCCCAAACGTAATACAAGAGATTCAGAGAAACTTTATGGGACCCTGGGCAAGTTGGGAATCAACAAAAGATTGAGATGGGAATGACTCCTTTCTCTTTTCATTGTTTCACAGATGTTCTCTGTACCATGCTGTGTTAACATGATGCTTTCAAGGGAACTGAAAATCCCTAGAAAAGGATTAGAAATTAGCCACATACAGGTACATCCAGGATAGGGGAAAATTGAGCCAAAAAGGTTTTTTGTGTTAAAGGATGCCCCTCAAGAGTGACTTTGTGATCCAGACACTAGTTCTGAGCCACTAGTTAGGTTACATATGGTTGTGACAAATCACTTCAGACCCAAATGTCCCTTTTCTCCTTTCACTATTTCAGTCTCATCTATATCTTAACAAGCTGACAGATGTGCTTATTATCTGTCTTACACAAATTTATTTTTAAAAGAATGATTCTCCATTGAGTCAGCTGTACACATAGGCAGTGTGGGCAGCTATGGTTAAAGACACATTAAGCCCCCTTACCTACTCATCCAATGGTATATGCCCCTAATAACTGCCATAGGACTTAAAATTGAAGAGGCAACATGGCCTCATAGATGGAATGATGGATTATGGACTTGGGTATGAATTTCACCTCTGGCACTTTCTACCTATGTGAACAAGAGCAAGTCACTTCATTTCTCTTCAATTTCCTTTCTTTTTTTTTCAGGGCAATGAGGGTTAAGTGACTTGCCCAGGGTCACACAGCTAGTAAGTGTCATGTGTCTGAGGTCAGATCTGAACTCAGGTCCTTCTGAATCCAGGGCTGGTGCTTTTTTCACTGTGCCACCTATCTGCCCCCTCTTCAATTTCACTTCACTTTAAATGACTTCTTATTTTCTCACCTGAAAAATAGGAATGATAATACCTGTGCTATCTACTCCTCAGACTTGCTGTGAGGCTCAAATGAGAGACAGTATGTAAATTCCTTGACAACATTAAAGTCTATGCTAATATTCAAAATGTCCATTGTTGTATATAAATAACGTGAACTATTTCATCACTGTAGAGAAAGCCTGGTGTGAGAACTCCCTCCATCAATGCAGACTGTAACCTATTTAGGAGCATAGGATCATAGATTTCAAGCTGCAAGAGTCTTTGGAAGCCATGGAGTCTGATATCCTCATTTACAAACCAGGAAACTAAGACCCAGCAAGATTAAGTGATGTTCCTAATGTCACAAAGATAGGAAAGGTCAGAGACAGGATTTGAATCCAAATCCTTTGGCTCAAAGCTCTTTCCATTATCAAAGTCACTTGAAACTTGTGGAGGTTAAGTGACCTGCTCAGGATCACAACTGTCATTTTTAAAAATTGCCAGCTATAGTTATTTCTAATCCTTTGTGTTAAAGTATCATCTACGAAAGACCACTTTTCAAACCACCCTATCTCACCTGTGGGAATAGTGGATTAAAAGCCAAGAACTTAGGCAATTAGCAGAAGGGAAGGAATGTAGAATAAGAATGGAAATAGGGGGTAATGAAGAGAAATTCATTGTTGAGTGTGGGATTTTGCTGATTATTCAGGAGGATTGCTATGAATAGGGTCTCTTCGAAGAGGTCCTGAGCAACTAGGGGAGAGGGGAAGGATCCTCTCTGGGGATCTGAAATCCACTGAAAGGGGAAGAGGACACTTGGAAAAGGAGATAGGAGGAGGTTCCTGCAGTCAACTTTCAGTCTCTTTCCATTTTTTCAGTCTCTTCCCCCAACTAATCAACTAGTTACTTTTCTTTTTTCCAATATACTCTAAATGCCAATAACTAAAGAGCAAAATGAACCTTGTTTCTATCTCACCAGGCCCTCATCAGGCCACCATCATTATTCCCTGAAGCAGAATGACTCTGTTTTTTCAAAGAAGCTGCTGGTTTAAATAGTCATGCAATTCTGGCATTTTCCCCTTTCATCACCATGTTTTCTACATCTATTCAACATCCTCTACATCTTTTCTATGGCATTAATTATTTTTTCCCTTTCTTTCATTGAAAACGCCTTCAACCAGAGAGAATCCTAATTAATGGAAATGAGAATAGTTCTTCCTGCATCAGGATATTTCCATCTCACAATTAAAAGATGCCGTTTCAAAGAGGGTAACTTCAAACCTGGTTTGTAATATTGAGTGGCTCTGTTAAAATGTCTTTTAAATGTGTTGTTCATCTGCCACTTTGATGAGGCCTGGCGGCAGCATTAATTTCTGATCAAATACTGCAAGAAGGCATGCTCTGTTCCTTCCGAGTGTTTTCTTTGTAGAATGAAATAAGAGAAAGAAGACAGGCCTTTTATTTACTCAGATTCGCTTACTCTCACCTCAATATTGACCACAAGCTAATCCTAGCCCCATATATGTTCGTTAAAAGGTTTCCTTGGCATTCTTTTCCAGCTCTCCTGTGGCAGATGTATACTGTTGGGTGGGTGGAAAGAATGGATTTCTAATCCCTCTGCATAGTTTTCTGCCTATTCTGCTTGTGTGCGCTGCTGATTTAACAGAGAAACGTCCTCTGTGCCAAATCTTCATGAGATAGATAGTAAGTACACCTCTTCGAATGTACATGTGCCTCACCTACCACACCTAGAGAGAATTGTTTAGAAATTTTTTGGCCAGAACATGTGATTACATCAGTGTAGGCAATTCCCCATGAGGAAACCCCCTTTGTCAATGTAGAAAATAACTGTTCTGAAACTTAGAGTTACCTTTGTCAATGAGAGGTTAAAGTGACTTGCTTAAGGTCACACAGTATTTTTCAGGAATGGAATCCTTAACTTTAAGGATGGTTTTCTATCTATTATCCCACACTGTCTCTAGTATGTATACCTAATTATACTACAAACTCCATGAGAAACTAAGTCATGTAATCTGTAGCTTTTGCATTCCTCATAACACCTGGCAGACATCTAAGGACTTAAGAATTCCAAGAAATGGTTGCTGAATGAAGAGCATTTCTCCCTCAAAGTTACATTCAGTCTTGAATCATATAAGTATTATAATATCATGTTTTGTGTGCATAAAGCGAAAGTTCTGTCTTCAAGCAGCTTCTCCTTTGGTCATGAGAAATTTAGAGATTCAGTTATATCTAAAAGCAGCAGATGCTCTCAGTCCTTGGATGCAAGCCAATCATAGCCGCACATGGAGCTATGAGAAAATGAATGAAGTCCTCATGGGGGAACAGGAAAAGGAAGTGATAAGTAAGGCGATTCATGGAAGAGATAAGAAAGAGGATTCTTCATTTTGAAACAGAAAGTTCTACAGGACTATAAAGGGACTCTGCCCAAAGAGCATCAAAGTTTTCTTAAGATGCTTAGGTCTTGTATTTAATTTTTATTGATATTTTTTGTATTTATACCACTTTTCTGGAAGATTTCTTCCACCCTTCCCATTCCATGTAACTTTAAAATAAATAATCACACGGAATATGGTTTTATTTTGTTTTCATTCTTTCTGTTTGTATTTGTGGAGTAATTGTATGTATTGCTTGCCTGGTCTTTCTAGAAGTCAGCTAGGTAGCACAATGTGATGTTTAAAATCTAAATGTGTGGTTGCCTTAAATTAGAAGCTCTCTGCCATAAGCCTTCTTCAACCATGAACTCCTCTCAAACTGAGTGTGGAAGCTTTTTATAGGTCTGGAGCAGAGGCTGTCCTTACACACTGCTTCAAGCTGATTGGTAGGCATCATCCAAATCCATTGGTTCACTAGGCTTGAAGGTGGTCTCTAGTTGAGTTCAAAGTCCTTAGCTTCTGAGAACAATACCTCCTTAAGGGCCAGCCAAGTGTGGTTACAATCTAATTAATGTGAAATTGGCTAATCAGCAAAGTCAATCACTCTCACTTAATTCAATCAGTTTAGATTAATCTCCAGGTGGGCCTTTGAGTATCTGCCAAATAACATGATTTTCTCACAAGTAGATACAGGTCTGGTCTGGAGTTAGGAAGGCCTGAATTGAAATGCCTCTTCATACACTTCCTAGATGAGTGATCTGGGGCACACACTCAACTTCTCTTTGTCCTCAATGTCCTCATTTGAAATATGGGAAAGATAATAGCACCTGCCTTTTAGGGTAGTTATGAGGATCAAACAAGTTAATATTTTTAAAACTCTTCACACAGTAGTTGGCACATAGTACAACCTTAATAAATGCATCCTTCTTTCCTGCTATATCACTTCATACATGAGAGATTTGAGGCCACAGGAGAGAAAGTTTAAAAAGGTTTCAGGTCATATATTTTACACTTCTTTACCCTTATCTCTTACATTTATTCTCATAAATAAATCTTGTGCTTTAATTTAAAAAAAAAGAGGCATTTGCTTATCAACTTGGGAGAAGTAGTGGGGAATTTATAAATAGCCCATACTAAGTTAAAAGCAGTCCGATAGACAGCCAAAAGTCCACAGATTAGGCCCAGTTAGTTAAAGTATTTTTACATTTGAATGGCGACCCAGATGGGACTTGTGGCCCAGATATAATTTTTCAGCTAGTTATAATTTTTCTTATAGATATAATTTTTCAGCTATAGCTATAATTTTTTCATATAGCTGCTGGTTATAATTTATTCAGATTAGTTAGCAGTTAAGTTAAATTTTTTTTAAACAAAGGTGATATGATGCCATTGGTCCTCTTCAAGAACAAAGGATGAACAACAACAAACCTTCTTATACTAAATGCTTAGCAATGAATCACTGGGTCAAAGAAAATAAATGCCTCAGTCGCTTTTTAAATACAATTCCAAATTGCTTTGAAGAATGGTTAGACCAATTTACACCTCTCTCAACAATGTATTCATCTATCTCTCCATGGCACTTCCAATATTGACTATTTTTCATCGTCTTTAACAATTTTAGGGATATGAAGTGAAGTCTCTGAATTATTTTGATTTACATTTTTATTAGTGATTTGTTGTCATTTTTCATATAGTTGTTAATAACTTCAATTCTTTTTAAAACTGTTCATTCCTATCTTTGGACCACTTATCTATGGGAGAATGATCTTGGTCTTGTAGAGCTGTGCTAATTAATTCTTTTAAAAATTTTTTTTAGTGAGGCAATTGGGGTTAAGTGACTTGCCCAGGGTCACACAGCTAGTAAGTGTTAAGTGTCTGAGGCTGGATTTGAACTCAGGTACTCCCAACTCCAAGGCCAGTGCTCTATCCACTGCACCACCTAGCTGCCCCTAATTAATTTTTTATGTAGTTTGAGTATCATATCCTTATTAAAATATTTTATGTAAATATTTTTCCTAATCAATATTTTAATTTCTTCTCCTACATTATTTAGGTTTACTTTTCAATTTCATGTAAAATTATCCATTTTGATTAGTTCCATTCTTTGCTTAAAAGAATTGCACCAGTTATGAATATATTAAATAATTGTGAAAGGTATATAATTTCATCTTCCTCTAATTTTGTGAATATATATATACAATATACATACATTACATGTACATATAAATATATATATTTAAAAATAGAGTTTGCCCTAAAGGAATCTCAAATATCTACAGAGACTTTGGAGTACATCTACTTGATCTCTCAGAATTTATTTCAGGGGCAGCTAGATGGCGCAGTGGATAGAGCACTGGCCCTGGAGTCAGGAGTACCTGAGTTGAAATCCGGCCTCAGATACTTAACACTTACTAGCTGGGTGACCCTGGGCAAGTCACTTAGCCCCAGTTGCCTCACTAAAAACAAAAAAAACAATTTATTTCAAATCCTCAGATTCTGAAAATCTCCTGATTCACTCAGGTCTCTACCCAGCTCTGGGTGCTTGGTTCCCCAATTCATCTGCTCTCATTCATGTCACTCATCAAGCTCATAAAGAGACCTTAATACTTTCACTGGCAAACCAAGCCTATATCTCTTGGCTGTGACTTTATAACTGCTTCTATGAAATGTGACATTGGCGGTAGTTTCTAGTAACAAGATTTTCTTTATATTACATTTATTTTTTCCCTTCCTCCCTTGTCATAGAACACTTCACCCTGATTATTCTATAGAAGAATTTAATATTTTTCTATACATACACACACATGCATACACACACTCCATTTTGTCTTTCCAGCCAGAGAACTTGATAGGGGGAATTTAATTCCCTTAACATTCAGTTTAAAACCCAATACAAATTCTTCTACAATCTTAAAAATATAGTCTTTGAGCTCATCTGGAAGACATATTTAATAATAACAGTTAGTGAAACTAAACTAATATACAGTTATAGTAATCAAAATTGGCCCCAAAGAAGAGGTGATAAAATGTACCTCCTGCCCTTCTTTACAGAGGTGGAGGACTATAGATGTGGAATATTGCATATACTGTCAGACTTGATTGATGTGTTAGTCATTTTTACTGAATTGGTTTTTTCTCTATTTTTTATTCTTTGTTGTAAAGGATGACTTACCAGCTAAGAGAGAAGAATTAAATATTTTGAAATGAAGGTGATGCAAAAATAGAAGTTAGAAATAATAATTTTAAATGGAAATAATAATGTTTGAATATGCACCATTGTAGGACACACAAATTCAGTTTGACAGGGCAAAATTGTCAAACACTTGGTACAGGGCAGGTAGGTGGTGCAGCGAATGGAACACTGGATTCAGAAAGACTTATCTTTGTGAGTTCAAATCTATCCTCAGACACTTACCAGCTGGGTGACCCTAAGCAAGTCACTTAACCTTTTGCCTCAGTTTTCTCATCTATAAAATAACCTGAAGAAGCAAATGATAAATCACTCCAGTATCTTTGCCAAGAAAATGCCCAACAGGGTCATGAAGAGTTAGGCATGACTGAAAAATGCCAGAACAACCGTGGCACCTGAAACTCCATTTGTGAGGAAAATATTTTGCTTCATAAAAGGAATTTGTAGGATTTAAAGTTGAAAGGAACCTTAGAAATCACCTAGTCAAATCCCCCCAATTTTCGTTTGTTTCTTTTCCCCTAATACTTTGAAAATTTATTTAAAAACATTTTGAGTTCCAAATTCTCTACTTCCCTCAAGCTCATTCCCTACCAATTGAGAATTCAAGCAATCTGATATCAAGTATACATGTAACATCATGCAAAGCATATATTTTTCTAAAACTTATTTTCTAAAATTTATTTTTAGCATTCATTTCAAAACTTTGAGTCCTAATTCTTCTTTTTTTTTTTGGTGGGGCAATTGGGGTTAAGTGACTTGCCCAGGGTCACACAGCTAGTAAGTGTTAAGTGTCTGAGGCCATATTTGAACTCAGGAACTCCTGAATCCAGGGCCGGTGCTCTATCCACTGCTCCATCTAGCTGCCCCCCTAATTCTTTTAAAGAGAAGAAAACTAAGGCTAAGAAATGTGATATCATTTGTCTAAGGTTACAAAGGTAGCAAGTAGCAAAGCTTGGATTTGAGTCCAGCTTCTTTGCCTTCAAATTCAGCACTTTACCTATTTCCTATGATATCCCAGATATTTAAACTCATCCATATTCAAAGAGTCTGTCCTTTGTGTCTGTCTTTTCTTCAAGGATTCCACTGTACTTTTCATACCTTTCAAGTAATCTGGGGTTTTCTCCAACAGATCCATGATGACTGTGACTTGTGCTTAATAGTGAGGGAACTGGGACTAGAAACCACCTGTCTCTCTGATCAGTGTTATCTCCACTAGAATAATAGGCTCCTTTCCGCCCATATGCCAGAGTTCTCTGAAGAAGCTTCTAACCCCACCACTCAGACCCATGATCTCACATCTAGTAGATTTCCTTAGCTCATACTTTACTGGAAAAAATTGAGGCCATCCAGGACAAGCTCCATCATTCACTTCAACATCCTTGTGACTACAAACTTAATCCCTTCATAAAGACTCCTGATATATGCTCCCTGATTCCAGTGCCTCCCCTCCATTCCTTCCTAATCTCTCGGAATTTGACTTCAATCCCCCAACACTCTACCAAAACTACCCTCCTGAGCCCCACCACCTCACTCCATATGGCCAAACCTAAAACCCATTCTCAGCCCTCAGCCTCCTTGACCTCTCAATTTAACCTCCAATTCAACAAACATTTATTCAGTACCTACTATTGTGAGTGCAAGGCACTGGGCTAGTTTTATCAGGAAACAAGGTTGAAATAAAGCGAAGTCCCCTTCAGAGTTCACAGTCTCATAGAGTGGATTATATGTACACACAAACATTGATAATATAAAGCAGAATGTGGTGAGTGTAGAGGAGAGATCCAAAGTGCTATGAGGAATTAGAGAAAGGAAAGATGTCTTCCACCTAGGGAGATCACAGAAGGCTTCATGGAGGAGGCATAAATCAAGTCCTGAAGAAAGGGAACAATTTCACCAAGTAGAGATGATAAGGGAGCCCATTATAGGCATGTAAGGATGCATGAGAAAGGGGATGACAATGGCACAGATCAGGATGGGAACAAGGGCCAGTGTATAGTCCAGTTTGATGGAAACACATTTCATGTAACAGTTAATGAGGTGAGGTAAGTCTGGAAACAGAAGTGAGAGCCAGATAGTGGAGAGCCTTAAATGTAAGGAGCTTATACTTTATTTGGTAGGCAATATGGAACCAGTGAAGGTTAATGAGAGGAGTGATGTGATCTGGGATGCATATAAAAAATAGTAGTAATAGGTGATTTATATAGGATTTTGAGATTTTTAAAAAACTACCTTTCCTAACAACCCTGTAAGGTAGGTATTTATAGATGAGAAAATTGAGATAGGTGACTCACCCAATGCCACACAGCTAGTGTTAGAGAGTGAACTTGAGCTCAGGTCTTCTAACTCCAGGTCCATTGATTTTCCTACCCAGGCATCAGAATGAAGGATAGATTGGAGAGGGAAGAGCCCAGGGGCAGCAAGACCACTTATGAGCTTATGGAAATATTCCAGGCAAGAAGATGCAACTGAAAGGGTGAGAGGATTACAAAGAGAGTAGAAAGGAAGACCTAGATACAAGGGATACGGCAGAAATGGAATCAACAGAATAAAGCAACACATTGGAGGTGAGCACTGATGAAAGAGTTCAAAATGACTCTGGTTTCAATCCTGAGTGACAGGAAGAATACATTTGACACTCTTGACTATTGACTATAAGACCTTGCAGTCTTGCTTTCACCTTGTTTTTTTTTTTTATAATATTGCATCTTCTTCCACCCTGATTTTTGCTACCACCACTCTATTGAGACCATTATAGGTAATATTACCAACATCCATATTCTTTCCAAAGTTCTTTTCTCAGCCATAATCAGCCTTGACTTTTCTGTATAATTTACTACTTCCACACCCATTTCTCCTTGTAATTACCTTTTCCTTTGGCTGTCATGACAGCATACTCTCTTGATTTTCTTTTTGTCACAAAATTAAAGTTAGAAGGAACTTCAAAAAATCTTACATTTAGTATTGGAATTGACCTTTGAGGCTGCTAGATGATGTAGTGGAACAAGTGTTCAGAATGTTGGACTTGGAATCAGGAAGACCTAAGTTCAAAGCCCATTTCAGATACTTACTAGCTGAGTGACCCTGGGTTAAGTCACTTTACCTCTCTTGATCTCTGCTTCCTCATGTATAAAAGAATGATAATAATATCTACCCAAGAAGATTTTTTTGCCTACCAAATGAAGTAATATATGTAAAGACTTTACAAATCTTAAAAGTACTAGATATATAAATGTTAGGTAATACAATCTCCTTATTTTACAGATGAATAAATAGTCTGAGAGGTTAAGTGACTTGCCTAAGATAAGACCAAACTAAGATTTGAACCCAGGTTCTCTGGTTCCAAAAGTAGCATTCTCCCTACCATACCACTCTGCCTCATATAGCCTTTCCTTCTTACTTTGTCCATTCCTTTTTCTCATAGGCTATCTTTCTCTCTCCTCCTGGCCTCTTATAGTGAATGCTCCCCAAAGAAACCCTGTCCTTAGTTCTTTGATATTCTTTTTTTCCTGGGGCGATGAGGGTTAAGTGACATGCACATGGTCACATATCTAGTAAGTGTCGAGTATCTGAGGCCGGATTTGAACTCAGGTCCTTCTGAATCCAGGGCCAGTGCTTTATCCACTGTGCCACCTAGCTGCCCCCAATATTATTTATATATATATATTCAAAATCTTGAAGAAATTCTCTCTCTTGGCTTCCATTATCTCTTTTAGGCAAATGACTCCCAGATCTGCATCCTCTTCTTCAACAAAACACCCAGGCTATAATCCCATGGATCCAACTATTGTATGTATTTACATATATATTTATTTTCATACATAGTCATATATTTTGTATCTGTTGTATATATGCATGTTGTCTCCCCTAGATAAACACCATAAATCCAGAAACTACTTCATTTTTTCCCCTTTTTTCCTCTTCCCATTTTCCTCGATCCTACCAGTATAGTGCTTGGGACATTGTAGATACTTAATTGATCCTTGTTGACTGATTTCTTGGTTGATATTTAAATCTGAACTTATTACTTTCCTCTGCCAACCAGCTTTTTGGCCATAAGCCATAATCTAGTATTGTTTTTATTCCTAACTTCTTTCTTCTTGTTGACTAACACCTTCACCTTCTCTGCCTTTGGAGCTTAAAACTTTTGAGTCATATTTGATTCTTTCTTCCCCTTTTGTTCTTCTGCCCAGTCATTCACCAATTCCACTTGATTTTCTCTTCAAAATGTCTCTCAGATTCATCCCTTCTTTTTAGTTCTGTCAGCTTGCACTCATTACTTCACACTGACATTGGGTTAGTACTTAGGTGCAAAAGCCAGACCCAGGCACTGGTCTTCAGGATTGCACCATCTCAGAGTTGGAAGGCACCACAGTAATCATCTATCCCAACCTGCACTTGAATAGGAATCTTATCTACAACACCCCTAACAGGTAGTCACTTGGTTTCTTTCAGTGAGGGGGAACCAATGGCATGTTGGTCAATGTTTGGTAATCAGCTTCCTGAAAAAAAAAATTTCCAAAGGTATGCATGACACATTTCAATAAGATATTATTAACATTTTCTCCATTACTTTCTTAAGACAGGGCAATCAATAAAATAATAAATCAACTCTTGATTTCTAGTGTTTACTTATTTCCAAAATATAAATGCTCATACTGAAAATTTAATGAGTACCTCTCATGAGCTGGTATGAGCTGACTCCGGCACACTTCTAGGAATCCACTAGCTCCTGAGGTATCCTGTTGTACTTTTGGAGAGCTTTAATTGTTCATCAGTTTTCTCCAACAAAAAGCACAAATGAACTTTTGTAGCATAACATCCTGGTTCTATCCTCTGAGAACAAACCAAAAAAGTCAAATTCATTTGCCATATGATTGTGTTTCAAATAGTGGCAGACAGCTCTTATGGCCCCTTAAGTCTCCTCTTCTCCAGGCTAAACATACCCAGTTCTTTTCAACCATCCTCATTGATAGCTGCTCATAGTAAGTGGGAGTAGACATGAAACAGAGGTCATATAGAAACCAGGAATCTTAGGAGAGAGCATCAATCCAAAGGTATAACAGAGAGATGTCAGAAATGACCAAAGTGAGCCCAGACAATTCAGTGGACACTCAGGAGGAAGGCAAAAGGAATGCAAAAATCCAAGAGCAAACCAAAGTTTAAAATGCCAAAGCCACAACATAGACAGGAAAGTTTAGAATGGTCCTGTAAACTGAGACATTATATATGGTCTAGTATGGTCTCTGGCTGGTCAGTCATAAAATTCTTACTTAACACAGCGCACTATGCTAGGGACTTGAGAATAAGATAAAGCAAGAGACATAATTCTTGTCCTTTAAGACAATCTACTTAAGGATAGAGGGTCTGTGGGTTGATAGCAAGGATTATATGTGTTCACAAGTAACCATAACTGAGTCAGTATATAAGTGCTAAAGAATAGTCTTCAAAATGCTAAAAGAAATAGAAAGTATATATGTTATATTTTATATATGTATGCCTTATATCATGTATATACATATATAGGTACTTTTATTTCTTTTACACACACTTATCTATAGCTATATATCTTCTACTAATGTAATAATACCAACGAATACACATACATATATACATATAAATATATCATCTGTATGATATATAGTAATAGATATACATATATGTGAATTATATACATAATATAGATCACATATATGTATGGGAGTGGCTAGGTGGCAGAGTGGATAGAGTGTTGGGCCTGCAGTCAGGGAAACATCTTCCTGAATTCAAATCTGGCCTCACACATTTACTAGTTGTGTGACCCTGGGAAGGTCATTTAACCCTATTTGCCTCAGTTTATTGCATGTAAAATAAGCTGGAGAAGGAAATGGTGAGCCCCTCCAGTATCTCTGCCAAGCAAACCCCAAATGGGTCACAAAGAGTCAGACATTACTGAAATTATTGAACATAACAAATATATGTATATCTATATATGTATGTGTGTATGTATATACATGCACATACTTATGCCATAGGAATTGGTAGAGTTTCAGGGGAAAAAACCTACAGAAGGGGTGATGTTAAAATTAGACTCAAATAAAGAAAAGGATCCTGATGGTCCAAGATTGGGGATGAGGATAGGCCATTCCCAACAGGATATTTAGTATGGGCAAAGGCATAGAGATCAGAGAGGGCAGAATAAAAGCAAGAGGAAGGAAGTAGTCCAGTTTGACTGGAAGATTAAAGAGAGTAAAGTGAAAGAGTTCTGGAAAGCAAAGTCAGACCCTGATTGTGGAAGGCCTTGCATGCCAGGCTAAAGGGTTTAGGTGGGGTGGTGGATGAGTACTGAAAGTTACTAACCAGAGTTCTGTGATTGGTGGTTCATTAGGAAGAAAATGCAAAAGATAGTGTGGAAATATGGAGAGTAAGGAAACCCTGGCAATGAGGAGAACAATCAATCAATCAATCAACAAACACTTACTAAACACCTACTCTGTGCCAAACACTGCATTAGGATCTGGAGATACAACAATAAAAGTGCAACGGTTCTTGCCTTCAAGGATTTCACATTCTATGAGGGGCAACAACATGTATATGTACACATCAAAGGTTATCAAAAGTAAATAGCAGGGCAGCTAGGTGGTGCAGTGGATGAAGTACTGGCCCTGGATTCAGGAAGACCTGAGTTCAAATCTGGCCTCAGACACTTGACACTTACTAGCTGTGTGACCCTGGGCAAGTCACTTAACCCCAATTACCTCACCAAAAAAAAACAACCAACCAACCAAAAAGTAAATAGCTGTTAGAAGGCTATCATGAGAGTTTTCGAAAGATACAATGAGATCCTGAAACAGATTGATCTCATTGGGAACATAGAGGCAAGGATGGAGTCAAAAGACATTCTGCATAAAAAATCAACAGAATATGTCAACTGATTGGACGTGGGGGAGAAAGAAAGTGTCAAGGATAACTGAGACTTTAAGCTTGAGAGTATGATGACCCCATTAACAAAATTTGCAGGAGGTTAGGCTGAGGGGGGTGAGGAGGAAAAGCTCAGCTCTTGACATATTCATTTTGAAGTGCTGACCAGATATCTATGGGAAGATGTCCAGGAGTTAAATAGGTGTGACTGGAGATCTTGAGAAAGATCATGAATGGAGATATAGATTAGAGAGTCAAATAGAGGTGATAATTAAAGCCAGGAGAATAAATGACATGGCCAAGGGGGAAAGTATAAAGAAAGAAGGTGTAAGACAAAGTCTTGAGAAATGCCTATATTTAAGGGATAGGAGGAGGGAGAGAGGACCTAAAAAGATCATCTTGTCAGAAGCTATGATCTTAATGTATGAAATTGCCTTCTAGTTGCCTTAAATGACCATAGATTTAGAGATAAAAGGACTCTTAGAGATCATCTAGTCCAACCATCTCATTTTACTGATAAGAAAACTAACAACTGGAGAGTAAATGATTGTACCAGGTCACACAGGTGATAAATAGCAGAGCTGGAATTCAAATCCTATGTCTTCTGACTCTAAGCCCAGTTCTATCTTCCATTTGGTTCTAGATTCTACATGCTATAAAATTTATATGGTTGGGATTTGGTTTTCATCTATTGTTCTTTCTTCTAGATACACTTTGTAAGAGTGTACTTCCCTTTGAAATAGCAAGTTTTGAACCAAAGGCCAGAAAAAATTATTATTCTCTTTCCTCCTCTTTTTTCTTCCCAATTCCCTTTATCCCTTCTTTCCTCTCTTCACTTTTTACTCTTTCCCTTGCTTTCCTCCCTCCTTCTCAAACTTTCTCTTTCCCTTCTAGTCTTTCTCCCTTCTCCCCTCCTTTCTTTCTTTCTTTCCTCTTTTCCCTCCCTCCCTTCCTTCTTTCCTTCCTTCCTTCCTTCTCCCATTTGGGAAGGATCTTTGTGTTATACTTTAAGGAAATAAAAAGATTAATTAAGAAACAACATCCATAGATAAATAGCAAAGTAGAAAGAGAATGTTAGTTCCATCACTTCTACTTTAAAGAAGCTTTTGACAATAATCATGTGCTGAACAGCACACTTCACCTCTGCTTGCAGACTGACCCTCTCACCAAAGATTAATTTTTACACAATCATCCTAAGGTCTTTAGTAAGCTCTTTATAAAAATGGAGAGATTTGTTTTTTGAATACAGAGGATTAGGGTTTAATGCAAGTAATCTGTAGGATGCTCTATGGAATATATGCTACTAATCACTCCATTACCATCTCCACATTTTGCTTTTTCCAAAATACTTGCTTTTAGAGAAGCATCTGTTCTCTGGGTGTTCTCCGTGTGATTGGAGGGCATGATCAGGAAGAGGCAATGGGGTAGTTACATAGGAATAGGCAGCATTTTGAAAATGAGCATGACTCTGGGCAGCTCATGCTTTCAGACCTTAGAGACTATTTCCTGACCTTTTTTTCATCTCTTAAATTTCTTATGTCAAAAATGAGCCTTGGTGGTCCATCATGTCTTTCTTCTAAGAATCTTGGGTATTTTTCAGGATTGTTTCCATTTTCATATAATACCTGCTGAAAAAGGTAGGCAGATGGTATTGCTTCAGTGTCCCCGGTTAACAGATAGCAAAATTGAGGCACAGAAAAGTAGAGTGATTTTTTGTTATTGGTAATGTCGGTTATCTGTTGGTGTGTAACTATACCTAGATTATTTTTATACCCAGGTTCTATCTAGAAGCTCGTATTGTTACCTGCACTTAAGAAATTACTTGAGCTGCATTGGCATAGACTATAGGGGTTGGTCAACTATTTTGACACCAACCAATCAACAAGTATTTATTAGACTTCTACTATGTATCAGTCACTATGTTAGGGATACAAAAACAAAGAATAAAGAGTCCCTCACCTCAAGGAGCTTACATTCTATCAGAAAAGACACCATGTATATAGATAGCAGTAGATACTATATATATATATATATATATATATATATATATATATATATATATATATATATATATATATATATATATATACACACACACACACATATATATATAAATACATACATATATATGCATGTGTGTCTGTGTGTGTGTGTACTATTTCTATTTAAATGCAAGCTAACTGGGGCAAGGAAGGCACTAGCATATGGGGGTTGAGATAAGGCCTCAGGTAGAAGGTGCCACTTGATTTGAGCTTGGAAGTAAACTAGTGATTCTACTAGGGGGACATGAGAAAGGAGTGTGTTCTAGGTCTAGCAGATAGTCTATGCTAAGGGATGAAGACTGGAGATGAAATGTCATATGTGAGGAACAAAAATGAGAGTTATTACTCCTAGTGAGCCCACTAAAAGAGTTAGTATACAAGGTCTATAATTAAAAAAAAACACTTTGATGGATAGATTATGTTATTGGCCTGGATAATCTGCAGTTAGAAGTGGCAGCCCCTCAAGCCCAAGATCACTAAGCTTGACCCTAAGGTTACCAAGCCCACTAACCCTACTGACCCCAAGGTCACCAAGACTTAAGATAACGTGACCAATTCTGAATATAAGGCCACAATGATTCCAATGCTATTATGATCACTGAACAGAAGGCTACCAATCCTACAAACTAAGGCAGCCAAAACCCAAATTGCTAGTGCTAAGGCTTCTTGGACAAAGATAACTAGCCCCAAGCCTTCAAAATAGTTTATTCAAGACAGAAGAACTGATTTGAACCATAAGTCACATTTTTTTCCTCAGCCAAGGCATCTTTTGTTCTCTATTTTGTACAAATAAAAAAAAAAATGGTGAGTCACAAGTTGAATAAAAGAAAATGTTCTAAGCACCCATGGAGAACATCCTGGTTGGAAACCTGAAAAGTGAAAATACAGGCTTTAGTTTGTGATTTTCTATAGCAGACCATATATTTACAGTTACTCAGTTGACTCAGAGGCATCACAAATATAAGGGCTAATTGTTTCTTGAGTTCTAAAAAGCATTTGACTAGAAAGAATAAAATGTAATTTTAAGTGCTTTCTTTGGAAAAGATGTCTTCCAGGTAGACATTAAAATTCTGCAAGATTCCATTACAGATGGGACTATAGAAGTAACTTTCTCAATATTCCACTGAGTCTCCATTTCAGGCTAAACCAAAAATAAACAAACAAACAAATAAATAAATAAATGAGTAAATAGCTGCAGGCTAAAACAAAAAAACAACATATAATGTTCAACAATATCATAGCAATTTTGACAATGAGTCCAAATAAAAGGAGGATTCCATATTTGTGGAGATATTCTTCAAATGCCCCTATTTGTTTTTAAGCGATATGGCATATAAATAAATGGTATTGATTTTTTTTGTTTGTTTGTTTTTTAGTGAGGCAATTGGGGTTAAGTGACTTGCCCAGGGTCACACAGCTAGTAAGTGTTAAGTGTCTGAGGCCGGATTTGAACTCAGGTACTCCTGACTCCAGGGCTGGTGTTCTATCCACTGTACCACCTAGCTGCCCCGGTATTGATTTTTAATAAAAAATATTGAAAATTACACATCTAAATAAATTGCTTTTTAAGCAATTTAAAAATATTTCATTAATATTCTTTTTCACTGATACTTCCCACTGACTTCCCCTATAATCCCATAGAGAGCACTGCTTTGTAACAAAGAAGTACAGTAAACAAAACAAATCAACACCTTGGCCATAGTTAAACATATATGCCTCATTCCACACCCATAGTCTACCACCTGTCTGCTAGATGTGGGAGACAAGATACCTCCATTACTCAAAACTCCTCTCAAATTCCTTTGAGAGAGTCCTACAGAACCAGTTAACTCCTGTACAAGACAACTACCTGGTCTCATCATTTTATAGTACACTCATCTCTATGCTACAACTAACCTGGATGACTAGCTGCTCCCTGATCTTCCCACTCTTCTACCTCTCTGCACTTGCATAGGCCTTGTTCCAATCCTAGACAAGCTCCATTCTCACCTATGCCAGCTCAAATCCTTGAAGACAGATTTCAAGCCCGAGCTTAGGGGCCACCTCCTTCATGGAGCTTTTATTTTTTATTTTTATTTTTATTTTCATGTGGGGCAATGAGGGTTAAGTGATTTTGCCCAGGGTCACACAGCTAGTAAGTGTCAAGTGTCTGAGGCCAGATTTGAACTCAGGTCCTCCTGAATCTAGGGCTGGTACTTTATCCACTGTGCCACCTAGCTGCCCCCCATGGAGCTTTTTCTGATCCCCTCAGCTAAAAAAGATCTCTCCTTCAAATAGTTCTACATTAATTGTCTGGACCTTTGTCTTTGACTGATCACATTCTACTTTTCATTATACTTATTTATGAATACCCCACAATCCCCTCTTCTCTGACTTAACTCCACAATAGATTGTAGCCTCCTTGAGGTAGGAAGGTGCTGTTTTTCTTCCCTAGGGTCATGCACAGTACCTTAGCATTATTGTTTACTTTAATTGAATTAACTCAAAGCAACGGAATGATAATTCACTCTCATATCAGCTTTGATCCTGAATGACGTTTGGGTGTTTGCAAAAATCAAATTCACCTTCAAAGGGCAAAATATTTCCCACCAGAGAATATATATGATAAATAGGGTGTGCCCTAGGTTCCAAAGACAATCTTGAGCAATGAGTTCCTGAAATGTCTTCAAAAAGGATATATTTATGGACTAGTCAGCATAGTGTGGCAGAAAGAGCTATAACTGAAGTCAGAGGACATAGCTTCAAATCCTGCCTTTAAGGCAGGAAGTAAGGAATACTAGCCATGGGACTCTTGGGCAAGTGACTTCACCTCCTTGGGCTCCAGTTTCTTCATCTTTGAAATGAGCAGGATAGACTCAGCCATTGAGGTCTCTCCTAGTTCTCAATCTATTTTCCAACAACACAGCCTATAAGCTTATTATCCCAAGACGACCACTGTTAAGTTTGATGCTTTAAAATATACTATTACGGTGATAGGGCTGAGCCTCAAGCAATTTTTCTTCCCTGAGATGTAGCCAGATCCATTTCAAAATGGCTTCTTCATCTTGACCAGAAAACTACCCCGGTCCTATTATGGGTATCTCATTGTTGTCTCAAAGAGAAAATATTGTAATTACAGGCCATGACTATCTGACTAGTATTTCAACAAAAATGCCCTGCTTCTTCTCCAGGGGTTGCCTTTTCACTGTTAGGAACTGCAATAGCCTCACCCCTAACTGACTGTCTTGGTGTCAGAGGTGATACCTAGAACTACCTTGTCTTCATATTCCTAGCAACTATTACAGTGCATGGCAAATAGCAAGCTCTTTATAAATGTCAATGGATGGATGGATGGATAGATGGATAGATGGATGGATGGATTCTGTAGCCCTGTGTAGACAAAGCATTAGACAAGCATTCTTCTTCTATACTCTGCATTTAAAGGGAATGTATGAACAAAGAGTTCTTTGTCTTTAAAACACTTATTTAGATGTAAAACTGTCTTTTTCATTGATACTTTCCTGATGGGGAGTCTGTAATGGCCAGTCTGAAGCTGGAGAGGGGAAATCGACTACCTAGGCAGCAGGATATATACTTCTAGCGTTCAATCTGCAATGGTGAGGTTTCTTCCCCGAGTTCAGTTGTGGAGTATTGTCTATCCAAAAGGAGTGGGGTGGGGTAGCTAGGTGGTGCAGTGGATAGAGCACCGGCCCTGGAGTCAGGAGGACCTGAGTTCAAATCCGGCCTCAGACCCTTAACACTTACTAGCTGTGTGACCCTGGGCAAGTCACTTAACCCCAATTTGCCTCACCCCCCCAAAAAAAAACCCACCAAAAAACCCAAAAGGAGTGGGGTGAGTGCTCAGTTCAGTTCTACTACATACATTCAAGGCAATATGATAAAAAGCTAGCACAGTGCTTTGTGCTTTGATATCCATTGTATCACTTGCTTCTCATAAGAACCCTGTAAAGAGTCAAGGGCAGGCATGATTATCCCTATTTGACAAATTTATAAACTAAGGCCCAGAAGGATACAGTGACTTATCCATAGTTGGCAAATGTTTGGATAGGGTCTCCTGACATCTACCCCTGTTCTCTTTTCTGAAATAAGGAAATATAGGACCCGAAAACATTTCTCCTAACTCTCATATCAAGTCCTCTGCTACTCCACCCTGACCACTATCACCTCGTTCATGGAATCAATCCTGTCCAATGACTCGTTAATAAGCACAATCCTCTTCTTTTCTCAGGAGCAGAACAAATAAGGACATACAAGGCTGGGCAATATTACAGGTATTGTACAGAGGGCAAAGGTTCCCAACTGCAATGAAGCAGTTTGACCTTCGTGGGCTTCATACAGCCTAGAGCTGAGCCCAGTGCCACTCAATCTCCTGCTCATCCTTGTCAGTGTGGGAGGAGGAGAATGGCAGATGATGAATACTAATTGTTTCTATTTTTTACTTGCAAGGGATTTTTCTTTTGACACATGAAGAAGAAAAGAAAAGGAGGGCAAGTCAGAGGAAGGGAAGGAGACAGCAATAGAAAGAGGTAAGGAGGAAGGACAGAGACAGAGGGGAAAGAGAGGGATGGGAGACAGAAACAATGATAGAGACTACTGAAAGAGGGGAGACACACACACACACACACACACACACACACACACAGAATTTCCTAATGTAGTCCTTTCCTCCATTCTTCCTGACAAGATAAACTGACCAAGCTCCTGCTTTTGCTTTTCTTTCCCTTGAGCATCTCAAATGAAGATTTTTTCCCCATCTTTTCCTGTTTGAAATCAGCATCCCTGAGCACCAGAGGCCACAAACCAATAGATAAATATGTGATGCTCTTTGCTGCACACTTCAGCACATGATCCTCATGAAAACATCTTTTGCCCATTTAGATGGTGCTGAGAATCTGCCTGCCTCCTTACATTCATGTAAGTTCTGTTCCCATTGGACCCTTCTTCAGGCAAAAAGGGCACCTACCCCCATAAACCCATCAACCAAAAACTCAACTGAACACAGTCAAGCATCTGACTTTTTCTGAGAACAAATTAAAGAACAACTTTATTTTTTAAAAATGGTTATTTGAGTTCCTTGATTGAACTGAACTTTTAAAAAAAATTGCTCAAACTGCCAACTTGACTGAATTCACCTAAAAAGCAGTTGGATTCTATCGAACCATTTTTCTTCACTAACATTACAACCAATCACTGATTTGTAGGAATAGGGTGAGAATAGTTGATAAGGAACAAGAATGACATCATATACACAACTGACTCTGGGTTAAGGCTTTCAGGGACACTGGCTCTTCTTCTTTTTCCTATTGATGAAGCATACTGTCCACCTCCAAAGAAAGAACTGATATTGATGGAACAGACTGAAACATGCTATTTTTCACATTCTTTCATTTTTTTCTTTTAATCAAGTTTGCTTGTACAAAAAATGACAAATATGGTAATGTTTTGCATAATCATACATGTATAACCCATATCTGATTGCTATCTCAGGCTTGGGGAGGAGAGGGAGGGAAAGAGTGATAAAAATTAGAATCCAAAACTATAAATAAAAAAGTTTATTATTTTTTTAAAAAAAGAAATACTTGACTAGGACTTCTGTAGGACAAGTCTGTTTTTTAAAAAATCATATACTTTTCCAGACACTGTCTAGTTCTTCTTCTACTTCTAGGTAGACAGAGAAACCAGGTACCCCCCCTTAAGAAAAACAGGCTTTTGAATAGGAAAGAAAGCTTATGGAAAAGGACAACACAGGGGATAGGTATCCCTTTTCTGACATGCCATTTGATTGATGGCTTCAATCATTTGAAAGTGAAAAATGTGATTCTGTCCTTGGACTCCAGGTTTGAAAATAAGCAGCCTCTGGGCCAGCTGTTCTCCAAAGACAGGCTCATCTATGAGAATATACTTTAAGAAGCTGTATTTGCTCCCTTCAAGGAAAGGTTCTATGGTACATTGGCTTAAGCAGGGAAGCTCCTGATTTAATATTTGGAATTTGATATGAATTATTCCAGATCTCCTGAATTTCATTCCTATGGACCCAGTGCCATTCAGAGCACTGAAAACTGTCTCCAAATGCAAGATGTCACCTGTCTTATATGACCTCAGAGAACCTTAGGTCTAGTAGAAAAGCCAGAGTTAACACTTACGAAGAAACCAATCTGTGGAGACAATAATAGAGGATTGGACTGGGGGGGGGTCAGAAAAACCCAGGTTCAAATCTTGCCTCTGAAACATTACTAGCTGTGTGACCCTTGACAAGTCACATAAACTATGTGGAATTTATTATTTTTTTAATCTGTAAAATGAGAGGTTTTGAGTTATGACCCCTAAGGTCCTTCCTAGTTCTATCATCCTAAGAACCAAAGATTCACTTGTGAGATGCAAGGAAAATCAATTTCCATGGTTCCCAAAGATGTCTGATATGAAGAAGCCTGGGGCTTCAGGATCACTGTATAAAAGAAACCTTTAGAATAATGGAGGTACATTTTTGAACTGTAAATATGCCCAGAGTGTTCTCCCCATATAGATATTGTTATAAAGTGGGTGGGCCCCTGAGGAAATAATCAACATTGTTTCCTAAAGGACCGTCATAGAAGACAGTGAGTGGGGGTGGGCATAGAACAGCTACCTACTGAGATCCTGGAGAACTTCATGAACAAGCGCTGCAAAGGGCAGCAATGGGGACTAGCAACAACCAATTATTTAGATGTGTTGGAAACAAACAATACATAGACATAGCAGGGGACATTAATGCAGAAAAGCAAACCCACACTACTTCCTACCAAGGTTCCACCCAGCAATGTATAGGTCTCTGGGAGGAGAGTTGCTAATTGGTGTGTGACATTTCTCTTATGGGCTTAGATGTGAGATCTATTTATTTCTTTAAATAAAGCTGTTTGTGTTTTGAGCCTTGTGAGCCTGTGTGCTTGTTAAAGGATCCAATGACTATCCTTGGCATTGGGGTGGTGGTGGTGGTGGTGGTGGTGGTGACAGAGATGTCATATATTAAAGTTTCCAGTTTATCTTGGTGGGAGCAAAAAGCTAGAAAAGTGAGAGTTCTCCAAAGCATCACCAGGTCCTTATGTCAAAAGAAAGCCAGTGATTGACACAAGGGCTACCATAGTCAGCACTTAATTAGTATTGAATAGAATCCAACTGAAAGACCAAGTGCTTCCTTTCAGGACCATAAAGGGAAAGTGACTTTTGAGGGCTCAATTATTTACAAAGCACCTTCAATCCACCACTTTCCTTTCTTTGCCTATGGAAACCTAATCTCACAGTTTTTATCTCTGTTTCTAAAGGTCAAGCTCTTTTTCTCATATGGTATATTCTAAAATACATTTTCTCCCAGAACCCTTTTTAGGATTGCAGAACACATATTTGCAGTGTAATAGAAGATGGACAAAAAATCTGATGAAAGAGCAGCAGAAAAAAAGTATAAATATTTTTTAAATCCTTTTAAAAAAATTCTTATCATGGAATCCCTAGTCCGCTTTGATCTACTTTAATCTTTCATATTAATCTGGTTCTAAAACATTATAGAAACCAAAAATTATCCAAGTTGTCTATAATCATTAATTCTTGAAAATTAAATCTCTGATTTCTTGACAGGCATTCAGAAACATCCTTCTAAAATGACCATATATATATATATTTTTTTCTTAAGATGTTTAATAAATTTAGGTAATGCAATGGATTGGTTGCTAAATGAAAGCATAACAAAGGTCACTAGCCCCTTTTAGTCTTCTCCATCTAGCTCTTGTGATTTTCATGAACTATAATTAACATTATGGGAGTGAAACTGAGTTGAAAGGAATTTTTTACTCTGAGTCAAAGAAGAGTTTAGACTGTGATAACTCTGATGACAGGAGAAAAAAAATCAAAAGACATTTAAAATGACTCAAAGCATCTCTACCTAGTTGGCAGGATGAGGCTAACTGAGGTCTGCAGCACAAAAGAAATAAATGCATCCTATAAGCTATAAAGCTGTAAGCTGAAGAGCTGTAAGACCCTTTTCTCTATATAGGAGTTGTATCATAGATGAATACCAATAGATAGTAGAAAAGAGCAGCAGCTTAGCAGAGACCCAGCAGAGAGCAGCAGAGTCGTATGATATCACCACAAGACATTGGGAGTTCTGTGGCATCAGAGTCATGAATTGCTCCACTCATACATACATGTTAACTGGCCACATATGTTCCCTACATGTGTGCCCCTCCCCCGCTGAAGATATAGGATACCATAGATAATTTATCCCTATTCATATGGAAGAGGGGTTATTGTCACTTATTTTGCTATGATGTTATTTGAATTCTTTTGAATTAACATTTATACTTGTTGGTCTAGTAAAATAAAACACATTGATGGGGGCTCATGAACTAAGTTTTTTTAAGTTAATGCTTTACCAGAGTGTGCCTTAAACCTGGGGTATCTTCTCACCAAGCTGCTGTACTCTCAGAACAGAGACCATGCTCAGGAGGACTCAACACTTTCAGTTCTATAACACTTTTTCTGCTGACCTGATTTAGTGAGTGCCTCATGTGGCTTACTATATTTAGGTAGCTTCAGCTATTCTTCCCATTATGCCTCATTTTTTAACCAACTGCTCTAGACAATATGTTTATCCTCCCCCTTTTCATTTCTGGAGCCATAATTAAATCAACTCTGTCATTGCTGTATTAGAAAATACTGGGGAAAGGGTATCAATCCTTATTTCTGTATGGCTTTATTTACCATCTCCATAACTTTCCAAACCAAAATATACCTCCCTAGTCACCACTCTCTTATATATGTTGTCTCCCCTTATTAGAATATAAACTCCTTCAGGGCAGAGACTCTCTTTGCTTTTGTGTTTGTATTTCTAGCTAGCACAATGCTTGTCATATAGAAAATGCTTAAAATGCCTTTCATTTATTTATTCCATTCTTAGTGTCAGAAATAATTTATTTAATAATGATGATCTTAATATTATCACAACTAATCAAGAAAAAGTATATTTATAATCTATGGAATCTTCTCTGTTCCAATTTTCCCAAAATGAAAGCATTTTCCTAGTTGCCTTCTAATCCCTCACAACTTTGAATCCAATAATCATAAGAGAGTGAACAATTAAACGTCATATCTTTATTACAGACCCCAAATGCTATAAGAGGTCAGAGGAAAGGGTGATTTGTATAGAATAAAGGAATTCAGGAGGTCTGCATGGAGAAGGTGGGACTTAAGCTGAAGAGAAAATAGCACTCTCTGCAAGGGAAGAATATGAATGAAGTCACAGAAATGGAGAACATATGATATACTCCTGGAAATGAGGAGATGAATTATATAGTATGAAAAGTGAATCTTGGGGAGATAAAACATGATAAAGAAGTGAGGCAGACAAGTTTTGACTTCTAAAATATGGAGCCAACAAGATAAAAATATGGTTTTAGCCTTTCAAAATACCACCAGCTTAGGTGACTCTTTTGCAGGTATACATCCACATTCATGCAAAAGACCCAAAGGAGTTAAATTGCAACAAGAAGCACACAGGAAATACATCAGAAACTTCTGAGGGAAAATGTGAAATAATATTGGGTGTTGCATTTGGAGGCTGTGGGGAATGAATTTCTGCACATACTTACAGAAGGGTTTTAAGGGTCACTTTCTAGGACACTGAGTTCTACCCAGAGGCAAGGAAATAGAGAAATTGATCATGAGTTTCCTTCTAGTCCTGTGCTTCTCTTTTGTATCTTATAATATACTTAGAGTCATACTTATGTATATGCCTATCTTTTCAGAGATAACACCATTGATAGTTATAATCTGGGTTTTTGGTGTGGGTGAAAAGACCACTGTGGGGACTGATCTTCATTTGTACATTCTGCATTTGAAATCTGCCCTTAACTTAGGAGAATTAAAGAAAAGAATTTGATTAGAAGAGACTACAGACCCAAGATTGATAGAAATTCCGATCCAGAGAAGTGAGGCATCCCACTGCTGATTCATAACAAAACTCAAAGTACTGAATCCTAGTCTGTTGCTCTTTCAAGACATTGCTGCCTGTCTTTATCATTCTCTATGACTATTAATTACAAAATGATGATGGAAAATTAAATAAACACTAAATAAATGCAGTCAAAGCAGCCTTCAGCTGAAACTTTTCTTCACTCAGTCAGTCAATGATCATTTATTAAGCTCCTACTATGTGCCAGACACTGGTAGATATGTTTGCCCTTTATTTCTCAAAAAGGACTATGACATCTGGGTGATATCATGATTTGCAGTGAATTGGATTTAAGTAAGAGAGGGCTTTGCAAGGTCACCAACCTCACTCTTTCCTCCAGAGCTGTGTCACTCCAGTGTCAAAATATATATCAGGATGACTAGAGATGGCCCTGGATGTTTAAGGCAATTGGGGTTAAGTGACTTGCCCAGGGTCACATAGCTAAGTAAGTGTTTGAACTCAGGTCCTCCTAATTCCAGGGACAGTTCCTTATACACTGTGCTGCATAGCTGCCCCAGCTTGGGGGATACAAAGAAAGACAAAAGACAATCCTTGATCTCCCAGGAGCTCACAGGCGAATGGGGAGACAACATGAAAACAACTCTATGCAAACAATCTCTATAAAGGATAAATTAGAAATATTTAACACAGGGAAGGCACTGCAATCAAGGTGAGTTGGGAAATGTTTCATGTAAAAGGTTGGATTTTAGCTAGAACTTGAAGGAAGAGAAGGAAAGAATTCTGGGCATGAGGGACAGCTAGTGAAAATGCCCAGATTTGGGATATGGAGTGCTTTGTTTGAAGAACATCAAGGAATGTAGTGTCTCTTGGATGGCAGAGTATATTTGAGGTATAAAGTGTAAGAATACTGGAAAAGCAGGGACAGGGAAGGATGTTATGATGTGCTTTAAATACCAAATAGAGTATTTTATATTTGGCCCTGTAGGTGATTGGCAGTCACTGGAATCTATAGAGTATAGAGTGCTCTATAGAGCACAGACCTGTGCTTTTGGAAGATTGTTTTGACAGCTGAGTGGAGAAGGGATTGGAGTGGGGAGAGACCTATGGCAAGGAAACCAACTAGCAAGAACACAGTTATTGCAATAATCTAGCAAGAGGTGTTAAGGGGATCTAGCAACACCACTGCTAGGTTTGTATCCAAAGACATCCCCAAAAAGAGAAAAAGATCTAGTTATGCAAAAATATTTATAGCAGATCTTTTGTGGTCACTAAGAACTGAAAATCAAAGGAATGCCTATCAATTGGGGAATGGCTAGACAACTGTGGTATATGATAGTGATAGAATATTATTGTGCTATAAGACAAGCAGGATAATTTCAGAAAGACTGGAAAGACTTGTATGAACTCATGTATGGTAAAGAGGGCAGTACCAAGAGAACATTGTGCACAGAGACAACAATATTATTTGATGATGAGCTGTGAAAGACTTAACTATTTTCAACAACACAATGATCCAAGATAGATTGTGATCAGATAAGGGAATTTCTGAATTCATAAACAGGAAAGTGGTGGTTTGGAAGTGATGGCAAGAAGTGGGGTGGAAGTCAGGGGAGATGAGTGAGTTGAGGAATTGGCAGGGAGGTAAGGGTGATTAAGTGAGCAACAATATATATGTTGAAGTCCAATAGTATGAGACCAGGAATGAGGAAGGAGAACAAGACTGTAAGTCAAGCACTGAACTTAGTAAGAAAGGAAAGGGAGTATCCAGGACATCAGTAGGAATCAGCTATCAGAATTTTTATTAGGTGGTAGATACAGATTGAGTGAATATCCAAAAAAGAGAGGTTACTGAGTGATGGAGATAGAGAGCCTGAAATTAGCAATGGGGAACAAGGAGTATTCTTATTCTCCCATCTTGACTAAGTCAGGAGAATGAGTGAAAGTTCAACCAGTTCTGGAAAGGGTAGCTGGAGAAGTTGTATAATCAGGAGGAAATTAGATCTCAATGAGAGCTAACCCAATGCAATAAACATTTATTAAGTGCCTTCTATGTGTCAAGCACTATACTAAGCACTAGGGATAAAATTAATAAAAAGAAAGATACTCCCTGGTCCCAGGGAACTTACAATCTAAAAGGGGAGACAATACACAAAAGGAGGCAGGATACAGAGAGAGACAAAGAAGAGACAGAGAGACAGAGAGAGACAGAGGGACAGGGACAGAGACAGAGGGGGGGAGAGAGAAACACCATGGGGTAGCTGTTTGTTCTGTGTAGTTAAAACCTGATAGAGCATCAGATACAAAGTGGAGTGATTTCAGGATCTCCATGACAACACCACCACTCTCTTTTTACTATTAGGAGATACCCTGTTTTCCAAAGCTAATGCCCAGTGAGCATGTGCCCTGAGCTTGGCATAACAACAATCCTTTGCACTCATCCTCTGGATGAACTCTGCTGCAGCAAAATCCCAGAATTGTCTCATACCTGCCCAAGGTGGTCCCTGAGCTAGCACAAGCACCTCAGGAACCACATTGAGGTCATGAAACCCTACTATGATTCAAACTTGTCTCATTGTTGCTGTTACCCCCTCATTGTAATGGCTATAGCTCACTGGGTAGCTAGCACTATATACATCAATGCCAGCCTCACTGAGTGGATCTCCTTGGTATCAGAGCAGACCCTGGCATGTGTATCTGGTTCCCTTCCTCCAGTGGAATAAAACAAGCTTTTTGCTTATAACCACTGTTAGATCTTTGGGTTGGTTTTTTTTTTTTTGAGTTAACAGTTGGGGGTATTCCCTCTGTGAGGCCTTTGGTATTTTTCAGAGTTAACACTGGTTACATAACCTCTATGGCTTTTTGGTCATTTGTTTTCAGGGTTTGACAGTGAGTTGAGAGTCCGGTTTCTGCCCTTTATAAAGGAAAGCATTGGGAGAGGTTTGGTACTTCGCCCTCCAACCCTGCAATAAGAAGGGAGCAGAGACTGAGGAGATGCTGTCAATCAAGGTTCCAGTTAGCAGCATGGTGGTGACTTTAGAAGAGATGAACCTATCCTAGGAGATGCATCTTATTCTGTGGAGTTGAAACCAGGCAGAGTGGCAGATACAAAAGGAAATGATGCAGAAAAAAGATGATAAAGCACCGCCCTGATTCAGGAGGACCTGAGTTCAAATCCAGCCTGAGACACTTGACACTTACTAGCTGTGTGACCCTGGCAAGTAACAACCCTCATTGCCCTGAAAAAAACCAAACAAACCCCCAAACCAAAACCAAACCAAACAAACAAACAAAAAAAAACCCCAGAAGATGAGAGTCATCTTTCAGACATTTATCCACCAGGAAGTCACGTGGCACAGTGGATGGAGTGGTGAACTTGGGAGGTCAGGAAGACCTAAGTCCAAATTTTGTCTTATTTATTAGTTGTGGGGCACTGGGCAAGTCCTTTAACCTTTGGGAGCCTCACCTTCTTCATCTGCAAAATGGTTTTAATAATAATACTTGGGGCAGCTAGGTGGCCCAGTGGATAAAGCACCAGCCCTGGATTCAGAAGGACCAGAGTTCAAATCTGGCCTCAGGCACTTGACACTTACTAGCTGTGTGACCCTGGACAAGTCACTTAACCCCAATTGCCTCACCAAGAAAAAAAGAAATAAAAAAAATAATAATAATACCAGCCTCACAGGGTAGGTGTGAGGATCAAAAGAGGTAGTATATGTAAAGTGCTTTATAAACCTTAAAACTGGTACTATTACTATTTTGTGGCACTAGATCTTGTGTTTGGCTTTGAACAAAAGAGGCACTTGAGGAAGTCTTTCTATAGTCACTCCCTGAGAGCTCTCTCTCTCTGGCTATTCTACTCTGGAGGTTCAGGCAGCCTTAGGCAAACAAAATGTCTGACTCATGCAACAAAGAGCAGTTCATTACCTAGGCTGGCCCAGCGAAGCATTTCATTACAATGGGCAACCTTCTCTTTTTCCTAAGTACTCTACTAGAACAAGCTGGCCTCACTGATCTCTCTCACTCCCTGGAAAGAAAGCAGGGGAAAGGAGACAGGAGACAGAAGGCAATAAAGAATGGATGTTAAGAGGGGGAATGCAAGGACTTGTGGCACCAATGAATGATAGAGCCACAAGGAACCTCAAGAGTCAACTCCCTCATTTTGCAGACTAGGGAACTGAGGTCCAGAGAGGTAAGTGACAGAGAACAAAGGCTTGAACACAGATAATATCATAAAGCTCTTAGCACAGTGCCTGGCACATAGTGTTATGTAAATGTTAGCTAATATTATTCTTATTCTAAATATTAATAGTAAATGTAGACAATGTCAGGTGATAGAATGAAGAAATCATTCAGGGGATGCTGGTAGCTACTATATAATACTCATTTCTTTGTGAAAATGAGTACATTCATGTGTTTACACATTATGCAAGGGAAAATCTGTTTAAGGGTCTAATCTTTGGTTCTTTTTAGGCAAAACTGCTATTTCAGACTCAGGACCCAAGATTCTTAGCTCCATTGCTTAGTTAGGCTGATTTAATTGAAAGCTTTGATATTTTCACCTCTTTGTGGCCCACCTTCATTCCAGTGATATTATTATTATTATTTATTATTCATTGAGTGCTGACACTGAGTACCCAGATCACCAAACAAAAAGACCCATATTTCCTCCTGGAGTGAACTAGATTACATCAGTCTACAGAGCAGCAAAATTAACAGTTAGCCGGCATAAGCTTGGCTGAAGTGAAGCAATAGATTTCACACATAGTTTCAGTTCTGGAGGCTTTCCTCACATATTTATTCCCAGCTCCCAGTAAAACAAGTGGGAGTCATTTAAGAGCAGCCGTGGGTGAAATCTGACTGAAAGACATAACTGAGGGAAGTTTGGGGCAGTGGAAATAGTGTTTGATCTGGAATCAGGAAGAGTGAGGTTCACATTCTTCCATCCTCAGATTCTTATTAGCTGGGTGATGAGGGGTAAGTCATTTATTTTTGCCAAACCTGAGTTTCTTTATCTATAAAATTGTGATGATACAAATAAAGCTTGCCTCTATTTGTTATTGTGAGGATTAAATGAGATTATGAGGTTAAAATGCTTTGCAAAACAAAGTGCTATAAAATTAGTTATTCTTAAAAATTAGTTATCATTATTAACAATAATCACATTTCCCTGGCAATTCTTTTGTTAATAATTATGGTGATAGGTCCAGGTATACAATCCAATTTAGGGGGAGGAATCTGATAAAATGGCACCAAACTCATGATTATTATTTTTTAATTATTAAGAAAGTTTAAAAAACCCTCTCTTCATATGATTGCAAATATGCGCTTTAAAAATCATCAGTGGCTTGACTTAATTTGACTCAATGTAATAGCAGTGATAGTGATAAAAGAGGAAAAGGAGAGGAGAAAGAGGACAGAGAATAAGAATTGTTTCTCAAATTGTCCTAATGAGCTTCAAGTTCCTAACCTGTTAAGTGGAAGTAATAATAGTACTTGAACCATCTGCTTCTCAGGGTTGTTGTGAAGAAAGTACCTTGTGAACCATATAGCTTTACAGCAATGGAAGTTATTAGAAGAATCAGTATGGTGTAGTAGAAAAGGTGCTATGAATGGAGCCCAGAGCCCTAGGTTGGAATCCTGCCCTCCTATGTGAGCAGTGTGATCATGGGTAAGCTCTGAGACTCAGGTTACTGAATACTTAAATGGGGACTATGATACTTGCATAGCCTCCCTCACAGAATTCTTATGAGGAACACATTAGGAAAATGTGGGTTATTTATAATTATAAACGTTTATGAGGAGGTTGTAGGATCAGTGCCTTCCATGTACAAAAGCTGGAATAGAATCTTAGACTTTCAAGTCTGAAGAGACTTTAGAGATAATTAGTCAAACCCCATAATTTCACAAATGAGGAAACTGACAATTATAGCAAGTTAGAGATAAGGCTTCAACTCAAACTCATATCTTTTTCTTCCTGGCCCAGGGCTTGTTCCATCACACCTTGTTCTCTTATCCTTTATCTGAAGGCATGCTTCAAGCCTTGCTGTTTCTCCTATTCTCTGTGCCTCTGGGTACATCTGGCTTACAGCATCATGCCTTTGTAAAACTGTCCTTCTCTTGTCTTCTCTGTTTTTGTTCTTGGCACCAACATTCTCTCAGTTGCCTAGGCTACAATCTTTAAAACCATCTTTGATTCCTACTCCTTCTCGGACCCCACCCCACTCATCCAATCAGTTGCCAGGTCTATCAATTCTACTTCTGCAATATCTCTCAAATCTATCCTCTTCTTTCCATTTCCACAGCCACCACTTAAGCTCAGGCCCTCATTACCTTCTTTCCTGGATTATTGCAATTGTTTTATGACTGGTCTCTCTGTCTCCAGTTTGGCTTTTCCAATCTATATATGCACTACTGTCTGCATCACAACTGTACTGTAGGGGGCTAAAATTCTAGCTAGTCTGTCTAAAATATCTAATGAGTGATCACCAATAAATTATAAGCTTTAGCAAGAGTTAGACTTTTAAGCATTTATTAAGGAGAATAAGAATTTGGTGAAGAGAAAGAGAAAGGCCTAGATTCATCTATCTATTAAAGGGAGAGTCCTGACTAAAGAGAGTGAGAGTGCCAGCCTTGCCCCACTCTTCCTCCCACAAGCAACGTCACTTCCTGACACCAAAGAGCCGAATGTCTTGCCCTCAGACATCTTCTCCTCATGGCGGAGCTCTGCTATAGTAAGTCTCCAGCAGGTGGTGTCATTCCAATCATAACAGTACCAATCTAATTAGATCACTTCCCACCTCAAATTCTCAGTGGTTCCCTATTGTCTACCAAATAACTCTTCAGCCTGGCATTCTAAGGGCTGGGCAATCTGTCCACACCCTTCCTTTCTAGACTATATTTCATTATTCCTTTTCATATATTCTTTGCTCCTGCCAAAATGGAGTTCCTCAGGTTCATCCCATCCTTTCTTGCCTTTGCTTTTATGGTTTCTGACTCCAGGAAAAAAAATCTTCTTTTTTTAAATTGTGAATTCAGTAATCAACAATCACAATCATTTCAAGGCATGAAGAATAATAGAGAAGAAGAGGACTGTATAAACCACTGACCTTTTACTATATGCAGTGTTTGGGGCTTTAAAAATCTTAGCCAGGGGGGGCAGCTAGGTTTCTCAGTGGATAAAGCACCAGCCATGGATTCAGGAGGACCTGAGTTCAAATCTGGCCTCAGACACTTGACACTTGCTAGCTGTGTGACCCTAGGTAAGTCACTTTACCCTCATTGCCCCACCCCCCAAAATATTAGAAAATTGTTCTATTAGGACCTTCTTCTGCTTTTCCTCTCCTTTCCCTCTGTGAAACTTGCAAAATATATTATTGATTCTTCCCTTTCATCCAAATGTCTATCACTGTCCACAATCACTCATCAACCCTTTATAAAAAATAAGTATACTCAAGGAAAACTAAATCAAGATATCAGTCGTATCTGAGAATTCCGATCTGGCACTATCCCTCCTGTATATCCCCCTCTTTACAAAGAAGTTAGAAATATGTTTCATCAACAGATTTTTGAAGTTGTGATTGTTCCCTGGTTAGTCAAATTTTTGAAGTCTTTCTAGAGCACAGCTCTGACAGTGTCACTCATTTGGATTTTCTTAGGACCTCCTTTCCCCTTTCACATCACTGCCTCATTCTATTTTATTCACCTCTTCTGAACTTCCCCTTCCCCTGAACTCTGTCGCCTTACCCAAACCCTCCTGATCTATAAAAATCCTTCCCATCTTTTCAGGCCCAAATCAGGTATTTCTTCCTTCATGAATCCTTCTCCAACCACTTAGACAGAAGTGATCACTCCTTCCTTCACTCACACTGTATTACACTTCTTTGATACACTCATCATATTCTAATTTTACATTATATTAATCTGCATATATACATCTTTCTCTTGCTACACTGCAAGTTTTTTTTTAAGATTAAAGGATTTTCAAAATTGATTTCTGTATTCCCCATTCTAGCAAACATAATGCCTTGCACATTGCAGGTGTTTAAGGACATTTGCTCCATTCGTGGAAATGAATTTGTATAAAGTAAATATGATAAAAATACCAAAGCCTTACTTTGCTATCTCGTACTGGTGAGGAGGTTCTCCCTGGGTTCTCAAATGCTTGACCAACAGAGAACAAGAACTGAGAGGTCCTACCAAGCTGAAACAGCTTGAAGTATAGACAAAGCTATATGCCTGCCATCTGTAAGACAGTCTAGCTAAGTTTGGAAAGATAGATCATGAAAAGCCACCAGGGAATGAATATTTTCAACCATGGCAACTTAGGAAACACTGTCTATTAAGGCAAAGATCTCTGTTGGCAAAGGGAATACTCACATTAATGAAATCACAAATCCTTGAAGTATTGAAGAATAATATTGTAATATTTCAAAATATAGTAGTGGTGAAGCCTGGGGATTGAGTGTGGCTTCTGTTGTTTACTTTGGTTCTATTTGTGTTTTCCTTCTCTTCTCATTAGACTCTAATCTACTAGAAGGCCAGGACCATTTTTCTACTTCCTCTGAGTCGCAGATAACTCCCTAGACAACTTGATCCATTCTGTTGTTTAGAACATGGTATACTAGGAAGCAGTAATCAGTTTCCCAGGAGCTTAGGAAAGCTCATGTCACACAAGGATGGTTCTTGAAAAGGGAAAAGGAGCTCAATAGTGGGGTTCACATCTATCTGGCATCCTGGGACTTACAGTTTCCCTGCATTTTCCTCCACAGCAACAGAGATCAGGGGAAGAGGAAGATCAACCTGGGTGACACACATAAAAAGAATGATTCCAGGGGAGCCACTGAGAGATGATGACACCATAGAGGAAAGACAAGGGACAAAGAAAAAAATCTAAATAAGTAATAAAATGAGAGAGGGATTTAAGCAGATTAATATGAGAGTAAAAAACTTGACACACTGGAAAGAGCCAACATTGGAAAGAGGCATAATCTCTTCTTTGCTGTTACAAAATAGCCAAGGTTGTGGATAAAGCACCAGCCCTGGAGTCAGGAGGACCTGAGTTCAAATTTGACCTCAGACACTTAACACTTACTAGCTGTGTGACCCTGGGCAAGTCACTTAACCCCAATTGCCTCACCAAAAAAAAAAACAAAAACAAAACCCAAAAACAAAATAGCCAAGGTTTCCATTGTGAGTGCTCACCCCACTCCCAAAGATTCGAGTCCTTCTATGTCTTCATAGAAATAGTATGACCAAGAAAAATGTCAGTCACCTGATGACCACCATTCTGGTAGTAAGCCTTTCCAAACTTAAGTGGACCTCAACCATCATCACCATCTTCAAGACATTCATTGTCATTATCATTACTAAACCTGTGATTTCATTGGCGTAGAAAGCTCCCAGTGATGGATTTCCTCTACCAATGCAGTTCTGTTCTGAAACTTCACAGAATCACAGAATTTGATGACTACACAAAGTATTCCTTGCTGAACTTGAATTCCCAGTAGAAAGTCCATAAGAAACTCTTTAATTCTCTAAGTGGGCTTAATAGCTATTCAAAGCCCTACTTACCTTTAAAATTTTGAACAGTGCTTCATGAAAAAAAAATTATTATCTCCCTCCTCTTCCTCCCATCCTTCCAGCTCTCCACACATACATCAAAATAACCATTTCTTCAGTTCATCTCAGTGAAGATTTAGTTAATCTACTGAATAACATAGCCAAAGGAAGAAAATCAGCTCCCCCCCCCACACACACACTCTGCTACTTTCCCAGGAATATTTTGTTATTATCCCAAATTATTTGATAACTGATGTTCAGGCTACATTGGGGTAATATTCACAAAACTTTAGAGGTCATTTAGTCCAGCTCCTACTGATCCATATTTCAGAATGAGACTAGGACAAGGGGTGGCGAGAAACAGGATTCCCTTAAGTCATAGTATTCAGCCTGGTCTATATATGTATATATTAGATGTATGTATGTATGTATCTCTCTATGTGTCCATGCATGTTTATATTGTGCACACATACATACATACACACATGTGTATGTGGGCATAATTTTATTCTTAGGAGAAGGGGAAGAAAGGAGATTTCGTGGTTTTCAGCACCCACCCAACTAGGGAGCATCTCTCCTTGTAATGTAATCAAAGGAGAATAGTGGTTTACTTGGGAGTAGACTGGAAAGGAAGGAAAGAGTGAAGGGAGCTTGGAAACAGCCACTTTCGGGGAAGTCTAGACACAATGGAATATGACACTGATCAGTTTGTGGAATCCCTTCTCTAAGGTAACATGCTACCATGGAAAGATTTGATTTTGAGTCAAAGGACTTGGATTTGAATCCTAACTCAGTTATTTATTCCTGTATGACCTCAGGCTACTTAACTTCTCAAGGCCCCAGTTTCCTTATCTGCGAAATGAAAGGGTTGGATTACAGGATCTCTAACCTCCCTCCCAGCTCCAAGTCTTATGATCCTTCCCCTTGATGGAAAGACAGACAGGTAGGTCATTATTCTTCTTCCCTGTCACCCACCAAGTTCCTGCTTAGAGCTTGAGGTCTAGGTGGCCCCACAGAATGAGCCTAGTGTCTAAACTCTTAATAGCTATTATCACAGAGAGAAGAGGCACCTATCAGTTGAGACCCAAAGGGACACCTCTCTCAGTGGAGGAGAGAAGTCTAAACACTGTTTTAGCTCCCATGAGTTAAAAGATATGGGAGAATACAGAGAAATTTCCTCCTCTCTTCCCAGATGATGCCATAAATAATCTTCCAGGCTCAATTTCTGCAGTTCTTCTCTCTACCTAAACCAGCTCCTGTATTGTTGTCATTGTTGTTGTTTTCCAAGAAATAGAGCTGTGACTCACGGGTTTATCTTGATCCTAAGTCTCTCTTCCCCCAGGCTACTTGCCAAGGAGAAGGCCAGATACAAGCTGGGCAAAGCCATCTCTAACTCCAGTCCTACATAAGTGAGCCCCACTAGACAAAGGAATATTCCCTTGGTAAACTGGGCTTTGGTGACAGTCTCAGCAGAGTCAGAGGACCTGGGCCACTAGTAATGCCAGGCTCCTGCAAAAATGTGAAATAGATAGAAGTTTGACTTTGGGTCCTGCCCCTTTTATGTTTTCTTTCTTCCTGGGTCCTTTTCCCTCTGGGCCTATCTTGTTTCCCACTCCTGTCAACTAATACCTATCTAGTGTTAACTGATAGTCTGGCTGTTAGCTGCAGGTAGAATGGTGGAAAGAACTGGAGACCTGAGTTCTAGCCCAAGCCCTTCTACTTAATCACCATGTGACCTTTCAGCAAGTCCCTGTTTCTGTCAGGCATCGGAGGCTTCATCTGAAAAATGAGGGCTTTGAATTAACTTTGATCTGTGAGACAATTTCTGGTTCTGACATGCTGTGATCCAGAGTCTATTAGAGTGGTCCAGTTGAGGGGCAGTAAGAACCTGAAATAGGAAGGTGACAGCAATAATGCACATTGATACCATCCATTAAAGTTTATGAAGGATTTTCTTCACAATAAGCCAGTACAAGGATCATGAAGTAGATGAAAAATTTGAGTTTGAGTGTATCCTCAAGGTCTTTAATCCCAGTGAAACAGTTTAAAACCATATTACCTTTCCAGTATTGTTCACAGTATGGTATGCCCTTTCATACACTCTACATTCAGTGCAGTAAATTGGCCTTCTCATTTGACATTTCTCATATGTTCCTCACAAATGAACTTCCATATTTCATGTCGGTACCTTTACATTGACTGTTTTCTATTCCTACATGTATGCTTCTTTCTGCCTACTGTCTTTTTCTTTCCCAACTAGTTTGGGTACCCCCTTCTGCATGAAGTCTATCCTGATCTCCCAAGCTTCTAGTTTCCTTTCCCCATCCCAAACACTGAGCATCTAGTACATGTGTGCCTTGTCTCCTCTAACAAAGTCTGAGCTCCTTGAGTAAGTGTATCCCTAGCTAACACCATGACTAGCATATGGTAGGTACTTGATCAATGCTTACAGATGATTGGTTGATCAGTAAAAATTGAAGTAAAAGGTAAAGTTTGATGACTGTGGACCATTGACTCTCCTTCAGAAAACTCTACCTTGCCCATTCTTAACATCCAGTCATTTTGTTGCATTTCATTAAGGTAGTTTCTCTCTTTCTCCTTATCTGTATTTGATTCCATCTCTCTTTTTCCATCTCTGAATCTGTCTCTCTATGTCTATCTCTCTATCCCTTAAGGTATAGAGATAATATGGTCAGGGAATGTCTCTGTCCTTAACAAGAACTTTCCAGTTCAACTTCAAGGGCCCACAGCAAAAGAGCTGCTGTTCACTGGAGACATCTGACTTCCTGAGAGGCCTTGTACCTGGACTCAGGGATTGCATTAAGTGGTATGAATTTGGGAGAGGACAGAAAGAGAAAGGGGAAATAAAATTAAATATGGAAAGGGAAAAGGAATGGAGATGTGACTAGGTTCACCATCTAGGGCATTCTGGCATGTTCCTGAGTCATGAGGAGAAACAAGCTGTTGTCTGTGTTTCAAATGGAGATCAAATGGGAAGTGCAAAGAGTGGGGTTGCCATTGTGACCCAAACCCAGCAATCCTAGTGCAGTCCTGATAACACTGGCCAAGGCAGAAGACGTCAGTGGATTCCAGGTTTCCTCAAGAGATTAGCAGTTCTCTGTGTTGGCCACTGAAAGGTAGCTAAGAGGAAACAGGGGGATCAGTTATCCTCCCCACTCTATGTGCTGAGGGGTAGTTTTACCATCTTCCCATAGAGGATGGTGAAACTCTCCTCCTTCCTGGGAAGAGAGGTTCTTTCCCATTTCCTCTCTAAGGAAATATAGGATGTAAAGCTCATAGATCTGCAGCTTTAAGGGACCTCAGAGGCCATCATCTCCAACTCTAGACATTTTCCAAAAAAGGAAACTGAAACCTAAGGAAGTTAAATGACCTAGAGGACATTATACCCCTTTGTGTAGCTTGGAAGGGAGCAACCATTTGAATGTCTCTTATTATTTACAGTGTTCTTAGTATTGGGTTGTTCAGAATGATCTGAAAGTACAAGTAAGGATTTTGGGTATGATTTGCATAATTGATTATTAACAAGAACAATATTAAGCCTAGGGAAAGTGTCTAGTGACTCCTGAGCCAGAATTCTCAGAGACTTCTGGGGGCTGGTTATGATGCAGAGACACCTAAACCTGCCTTCTCATAGGTAGGTAGCCACAACAGAACAGGAAAGGATCTACAAGAAGAAGAAGAGGAAGGAAAGCCTCAAATAAGCACTTTCCCCTTTAATAAAGAACGTGATATGATGAATATGGGAGGGAAAAATCATTAGAGTGGCAGGTGGTTCTGTTGGTGAGTCTTCTCCCATGGGAGTGAGCTCTTGGTAAGTGTGGAGAGGCACAGCGCTGGGCCCAGTTAACCTCCGAAGAGCCTTGCAAACTCTTCTGATAACAAATGCATGGATCTTCACACCCCAGTACACAAACAAGGCTCCAGTTTAAATAGGCTTTTAAAATCCCTCAAACTTGAATCGTCACCCAACAGACCAAATGTGGGACACACTACCCAAATTCTCTCCAATGAGTGGACATGAACAACAAAGCATTCATTCTCTGAAGTCCCCAACTTTAAGGAAGACACAGCTTTTGACAATCCATTTGGAAAGCAGAATTCTCTGGCTGTGAAGGCCTGGAATAGAAATCTTCCTGTAATAGAATTCTTTGACTATGGATGCACTAGAATTACATTCATGGTGGTGTAATGGAAAGAGCACTGAATTTGAAGATTGATGACTATGGATGATTATGTGATTTCTTATTTACTATGTTTTTTCCTATGCTGTACAGGTCTGGAGGGCAGCTAGGTTGTACAGTGGATAGAGTGCCAGGCATGGAGTCAGGAAGATTCATCTTCCTGTCAAACCTGGCCTCAGACACTTATCAGCTATGTGACCTTGGGCAAGTCACTTAACCCTGTTTGCCTCAGTTTCCTCATCTGTCATATAGCTAGAGAAGGAAATTGCAAACAACTCCGGTATCTTTGCCAAAAAAACCCTAAATCAACAACAACAAACAACAACAACAACAACAACAACAGGTTTGCATGTAGGAGTGTGATGGTAAAGACTGAATATCTGGCTCCCTGTGGGAAACAATATACATATAGCACATTTTTTTTAGGTGAGGCAATTGGGGTTAAATGACTTACCCAGGGTCACACAGATAGTAAGTGTCAAGTGTCTGAGGCCAGATGTGAACTCAGGTCCACCTGAATCCAGGGCCGGTGCTTGATCCACTGTGCCAACTAGCTGCCCCCATATAGCACATTTTAAAGCTTAATTGGCATTATTTACATTTTCTCCCTTAATTATTAAATCTGGACAATAAACAAAACAAAAAATCAAGCCCTGATTTATAACACTTGTCAATTTCCTCAATATATAAATGCTCTTGCTGAGAATTTAACCATCAGCTCTCTCAAGCCAAACCAATCTGGCATCAGCATACATTTTTCTGAGTGCCAGCACCAACTTCTGAACCTGTCTGACTTGTTTTTTAGAGCAAAGCTGTCAGGGACTACCCAGATGGCATGGTGTTTACCCTGGTCATTTCATATGTCATAGATTTAGGACTAGAAAACCCTTTAGAAATCATCTACTCTATACTCTTATTTTAGTATCATATAAATCATAAGATAGTAGACCTGGAGATGGACAAAACCTCAGAAACCATCTTCTCCTGGAGGAGGAGACTAACTTGTAAATGATGAAAATGAGGCCTGGAGAAGTTCAGTAACTTGGCTAAGGTTGCAGACAAAAAGAAGGAAGGAAGGAAGGAAGGAAGGAAGGAAGGAAGGAAAGAAGGAAGGAAGGAAGGAAGGAAGGAAGGAAGGAAGGAAGGAAGGAAGGAAGGAAGGAAGGAAGGAAGGAAGGAAGGGAGGGAGGGAGGGAGGGAGGAAGGGGGGAAGGAAGGGAGGAAGGAAGGAAGGAAGGGAGGGAGGAAGGGAGGGAGGAAGGGGGGAAGGAAAGAAGGAGGAAGTTAAGGCATAGATAGGGATGAGCAGAGGGGAAGTAGTTTACCCAGTGGTAAATAATGAACACAGGATTTGGGCCACCACTTAGCTCTACTAAGCTACATTGCCTCCCATTTCTTGAGCGTTGTGAGCTTTACACAGTACTCCCCCCCCCCACTCTGTTGAGGTAGATAGTGCAATGACTGTAATATCTAACTACTACTGCATTAATGACAATCACTCACCATGCTCAAAGATTTTGGATACTCTGAATACTGTCTTATAGAGAAAGACCAATCAGCCTTTGAATCATACACAAGTAAGAGCAGTTCTGAAATTTACATGTTGAATTTGTTACATTCTTTAAAAGAAAAGTAGGCTCTACATAAGAAATTCACAGTTTCATGTATAATCCTTTCTCATTCTACAATGTATATGAAAAATGTTTATTTTATTTGGTGTTTTAGAGTTTAGAATAAAAAGTAAAATTATTTTAATAATTAAAAATAATAATAAATAATAAAATTGTCCCTCAAAATTTTTTTCTTCCAGATTCAAATCCATGTAGAACTTGAATTTGAAAACTTGAGGAACTGAGGATAGGAACAGAGATCTCCTATGTAGTCCCCTACTCCCCCTTACCTATTAATTCATATAAGGTTTTACTAGGTATAGATAAGGGGCAGCTAGGGTAGTCCTGTGCCTGGAGTCAAGAAGACTCATCTTTCTGAGTTCAAATCTGGTCTCAGACACTTACTAGCTATGTGACCCTGGGCAAGTCACTTAACCCTATTTGCCTCAGTGTCTTCATCTAGAAAATGAGCTGGAGAAAGAGGTGGCAAATCACTCCACTGTCTTTGCCAAGAAAATCCTAATTGGGGTAATGAAGAATTGAACATGACTGAAACAACTCACCAAAAATGTATAGGCAAGGTGCAACTCTTGGTTCACTTTCTCATCCAATTTTTTTTCTTCCATGCCAGAAGGTAGCATACCTATTTAACTGATGCTTGTTTAGCTCAACTAACAGTCATTAAGTGTATGTAGAACTCTGTGGCAGGACCTTTTGCAGGGCAGATTTCCTTGTTAGCTTTTTCCAAGTTTTCTGAATGCCCTTCAAAGCATAGTGTAAAGACATGAAAATTACATTTTGGCCAACTAAAAAAATGAATAACAAATTCCCTGTAGAGATAAAGGAACTGTTGTTATTGAAATAAGCAGTTAAAACAAAAATGAGGAGTTGTCACTCAGAATTGCTGAGCACCTGGCTCGGACATTATTTTCTGGTATTAGAGGAATCTTAAGTTATCTATTTCATCACTCCAGCTCCTCACACACATTTTCATATCCAAAAAAGGTACTGCCAGTTCAAAGGGAGGGCAAGATGCTGATATAGAAGCCTGGTGAGGATTAGGATAAAAATACGTTAGGAGACAGAAGCTAAAATGAAAATCATTTGCCTGCTCTCTCTCTCTCTCTCTCTCTCTCATCTCTCTCTCTCTCTCTCTCTCTCTCTCTCTCTCTCTCCCTGTATGTGTGTTTATGTACAGTGGGCTAATCCAGAGAAATAATTGGAGGGATATCAATGATATGCATATACCTCTTTTTAAAATACATTTTTATTTTTAAATGTTTTAGTTTACTTCCTTAATTATGTCTCAATTCCATGGAAAACTTTGTTTTTAATTTTGAATTCCAAATTCTCTCCTCCCTCCACCCCTTGAGAAGGCAAGCAATATTATATTGATTATACATGTGAAGTCATGTAAGATGAAAACATTTATTGAGATCTTTTGTTTTTCACCTAAATGTTCACTTGTATCCCTTTACTTTCCCTTGCTGGAGACCCATCCCATGTAACAAAGAATAATTTTTAAAGAAAAAAAATCAGTGAAAGTAATTGACATAATGAAAAAATATCTGAAAATGTATGTAATGTTCCACACCTGTGGACCACCCAACCCTAGAAAAGAATAGGAGGAGGTATCTTCTCATATGTCTTTTCTGGGGCCATGCTTTGTCTTTGTAATTTTACAACATTCACTTGCTGTTGTTTTGTGGCTGTTCTTTTCATTTATGTTGTTGTAGTTGTGCTTTTATTTTTTTTACTCTGCTTACTTTACTCAGTATCAATTCTAGTAAGTCTATGCTTCTCTGTGTTCATACAGGTCATTCCTTGTAGCACAGGACTCTTCCATTACAATCATAGCATAATTTCTTTAGTTATTTCCCTCTATATTTATGTATTATGATATATTGCAAAATATAATGTTATATCACATGCATTAAGTCATTAATTAATTATTTTTATTATGTATTCTTTGTCTATATATTTCGAATACCAAATCCTCATTTGAGAAATTTGATGTGAAGATCTTGCCCCATTAGACTACTTCCCTTCTTATCTTAGATATATTAATTTTGTTTGTACAGAAGCTTTTCGATTTCATGTAATAAAAGTCATCTGCTTTCTCTTTTGTAATTATTTCTATCCCTTGTTTGGCTAAGAATCTATCTCCCACACAGCTATAAAAAGCTTATAATATGCTCTACTTCCAATATTTTTATTGAATGATCTTTAATAATCAAGTCACATATCCATTTTGTAGGTATTGTAGAACATGATAAGAGTTGTGCTACTCTAATTTGAGACATACAGCTCTCCAGTTTTCCCAGCAGTTCTTATCAAATAGGCAGTACTTTCCTAAGGAATTTATTGTTTCATGTTCATCAAACACTGAGTGATTGAATTCCATCATTTCAGATTCTCCCTTGTCTAGTTGATTCAATTTATCTACTCTATTTTTAAACTAGTTTTTATGACTCTGCTTTATAAAAAGTGGTTGAGATCTGGAAATGCTATTACCCCTTCATCACAACTTATTTTTCATTATTTCAATTGATATCCTAGAACTTTTGTCCCTTTTAATGAATGTTATTATCATATGATTGAATTTTGCTAAATATCCCTTTGATGGTTGAATTACAGAATTAAATCTGCATATTAACTTGGAGAGTATTGTTATTTTTATTGTGTTGACATGGCAGAAACTGATTTAGGTTGTTCTTTATTTTTTTAAGGAACACTTTGTATTTGAATCTATACAACTATTTTGTGTTTTGGTAGATTGAACCTCCCCTCAATATTTTATGGTTTTTGTAGTAATTTTTATGGGAATTATTTCTATTATTGCCTCTCAGATTTTGTTATTTTTTAAAAAATGCTATTGATTTTATGGTTTTATTTTATAGCCTGCAATTTTGCTAAGGTATTAATTTTTTTCAATTATTATTTTGGCTATTCACTAGGATTTTGTAAGTTAAATCATCACGTCTTTTACAAATAAGGAGGGTCCTATTTTCTCTATGCCTATCTTCAGCCAATAAGTGGATAATCATTTATTAATTGCTTACTTAATGTGCCAGGCATTGTGCTAAGCACTAAAGATACAAAGAAAGGCAGAAGACAGTTTCTGCACTTGGGGAACTCACAATCTACTGGAAATAAAAAGTCTTTACAACTTTAATTTCTTTCTCTTGTCTTACTGATGTTGCTAACATTTCAAGAGCCATACCAAATAATATTGGGAAGAGTACATATATTTGCTTTAGTCTTGTATTTATTGGGGAAACTGTTAACATATGCAATTTGTACATGGTACTTGTTTTTGATTTTAGGTAGGTACTTTTTGTGATATTGAAAGGAATCTCTCTATGTTTCTATTTTGTAGGGCTTTTAGCATATTCAGGTTGTACTTTATCAAAGAACTCTATATCAACTGAGATAATCATGTGGTTGTTAATATGTTTGTTTTTAATATGATTATTTATGTCAATTGTTTTCCTGATGTTGATCCTTCCAAGTATTTCTGTTATAAAAGCAGTATTGTATAATGAATGATTTCTTTGATTAATTTCTCTACTCTGACAGGGTTTTACTTAACATTTTTGAATTGATACTTATTCATTATATTGGCTTATAGTTCTTTTTATTGTATTTGCTTTTTCCTTTCCTGGTTTAGGTATTAGGTCTGCATTTGTCTCCTAAAAGGAGTTTGGTAGAGTGCTTTCTTGTGCAGTATTGGTATTGATTGTTTTTTAAATGTTTGATAGAATGCTTCTGAAAAACCATCAGGATCAGGAGTTTTTCTTCTTTGGTACTTCATTTTTCTTGTTCTATTTCCTTTTCTGAGATAAAATTATTCAAGATCTCTATTTGGTCTTCTGTTATGTTTTAAATTTTATATTTTTGAAAGTGATCCTGTATTTCTTCTGTGGTCTCAATTTTTTAGCATATATCTGAGTATGTCCTAATAACTTTTTATTTCTCCTGGTTTGTTTATGATTCCTACAATGTCCATTTGTTATTTTTTTTTAAAAACCAACCCCACTTGCTTTAATATATGAGTATCTATGATAAGTAAATGACTATTTTTTAGATCTAAAAGTGTCATTATCATGAGTTGCTATTTGAAAAAATATCAGGTGCCATGTGTATGGGACCATTATGTTTAGTGTGGCTGTCTGTATAAATATAAATGCATTGATGAGGTCTCAAGAGCCAAAGTAGGGGGAATATATTTCCCCTCAATAGTGTAGCCTCAAGGATCTTGAGTTTAGTGTAAATAATGTGCCAGTGGTCCCTTTCTGAGGTCCCAAATAGTTAATATGAATAGATAACTACTTTTGTTGTTTTTCAGAAGTGTGTAACTATGACTATAGAGCCCTGCATATAATATGAGGATTTTCTATTTCTTGATTAGTTTAGCTGAATTTTTTTTCTCCTTTTTTAATTCTTCACTATAAAGAATTCCTGTCTGAAAAAAAAAAAGGAACAGGAAAGGCACAATAAGAAATGTAGGTGATATTAAAAACAAAAGGTATCAGTAAAAACAAATAATTTAAAAAGAAAGATTTCTTACCAGGCTATATAGCCAGTCAGTGGCAGGACTGGGATTTGAATTCATGTCTTCTCATTCCAAGTCAAATACTGTTTGTTTTTTGTTTGTTTTGTGCCAGGCAATGAGGGTTAAGTGACTTGCTGTAACGATTAGAATGACGCCACCTGCTGGAAACTTACTGTAGAAAAGCTCCACCATGAGGTGAAGGTCTCTGAGGGCAAGACCATGAGTCTTTTCTTTGGTGTCAAGAAGTGACATTTGCTTGTGGGAGGAAGAAGGGGGAGGCTGGCGCTCTGATTGACTCTCTTTCCTGTGGACTCTGGAGGAGAGCGGAGCTAGAAATGTGCTCTCCCTTTAATAGATAGATGAATGTAGGCCTTTCTTTCTCTCTTTACCAAATTCTTATTCTCCTTAATAAATGCTCAAAAGTCTAACTCTTGCTAAAGCTTATAATTTATTGGCAACCACTCATTAGATATTTTAGACAGGACTAGCTAGAATTTTAGCCTTAACATGCCCAGGGTCACACAGTTAGTAAGTGTCAAGTGTCTGAGATCGGATTTGAAATCAGGTCTTCCTGATTCAGGACTGGCTGCTTTATCCACTGTACCACCTAGCTGCCCTCAAACACTGTTTGCACCATACTATATGATATTCTTTTACCTATACTTTTATGTCTCTGTCCCTGGAAGAGCAAAACAAAATATCCATCTATTTCGTTAATTCCACTAAGCAAACAGTTCACTTGGTGATGGGAGGGATTGGATGATTCAAATTAATTGGTTCCCTGAATTGATGATATTGACTGCTTATATTACAGGAGCAAGGGAAGGATCTGAAAAAATTAGAAAAAGAAATTTATTAAATCAGTTTGTTTTAACCAACCAAGCAGTGAATTCAAAGAGCCACTCTGTTTTTTAATATCATATATTTTAAGCTGAAAAGGACTTTAGAATTCATCTAGCCTAATTACTAGCCCAATTTTACAGATCTGGAAATACAGGCCCAGAAAGATGAGCTTGTCACACAGAAGTAAGTGGCATAAGTCTACTCTACTATTATTCCCACTCAATTGTCTGTGATCCAGTAGTTCTTTTTTTTTCCCCAACAAACATTTTTTTATTTTTTCCAGTTACTTGTAAGGGTAGTGTAGTTTTCAACATTCATTTTCATTAGATGTAGAGTTCCAAATTTTTCTCCCTCCCTTCCTTTCCTTCCCCCTTCACAAGACAACAACCAGTCTGGTATAGGTTATATATGTTCAATACACAAGTTCTCTTTTTATCAGTTCTTTCTATGGGAGTGGATGGTATGCTTTATTGTTAGTCCCTTGGAATTCTCTTGGATCATTGTATTTCTGAGAGTAGTTAAGTCATTCACAATTGCTCATTGAATAATACTACTGTCACTATGCACAACATCTTCCTAGTTCTGCTCATTTCATTATAGATCAGTTCATATGAGTCTTCCTAGGTTTTTCTGGGATCATCCTGTTTGTCATTTCCTACAGCACAATACCATTCCACTACAATCATATACCACCACAGACTTCTTCAGTCATTCCTCAATTAATGGACATTCCCTTAAATTCCCAATTCTTAGCCACCACAAAGAGTTGCTATAAATATTTTTTGTACAATTTCTTCCCCTTTTCTCTTTTTCACAATTACTATTGTTAACTGTTTCCCCCATCTTATTCCCTTTCCCATGATATTTACTTTATTATCTATCTTCTTTCACCCTATCCCTCTTCAAGAGGGATTTGCTACTGTTTGTCCCCTCCCCCAATCTTCCCTCCCTTCTTTTGCCCCTCTCTCTTTATCCCCTTCCCCTCCTCTTTTCCTACAGGGTTAGATAGATTACTCCACCCAATTGAGTGTGTATGTTATTCCCTCCTTGAACCAATTCTGATGAGATTAAGGTCTTTGAGTCAATTCTGATGAATGTTAGGCCCATTTACTGCCCAGATTAAAGAGATTACTCCACCCAACCCTGATGAGATTAAGGTCTTTGAGCCTATTCTGATGATTATAAAGTTCATTTACTGCCCTGCTCCTCCCCTATCTCTTCCCTCACTCCATAAGCCCTTTTCTGTTTCTTTCATGTGGGATTTGACCCCATGCTACCTCTGCCCTTCCCCCTCTCCCAGTGCATTCCTCTCACCCCTCAGTTTTACCCTAAAAATGTCATCATGGGGCAGCTAGGTGATACAGTGGACAAAGCATCCACCTTGGATCCAGGGGGACCCCAGCCAAAACCTGGCCTAAGATATAAGACAGTCACCCACTGCATGACCCCAGGTATGTCCCCCAACTTCAATATTTTATGGTTCTCTAGGGTCAAATTTGCATTCAGTTCAGGTCTTTTCATCACAAATACCTGAAAGTACTATTTTCATTGAAGTTCCAATTTTCCTCTGAAAGATTATACTCAGTTTGTTGGATACATGATTTTTTGTTATAATCCCAATTCCTTTGCACTCTGGAATACCATATTCCATACCCTCCAGTCCTTCAATCTAGAAGCTGCTAGATCTTGTGCTATACTGACTGGGGCTCCACAGTACTTGAATTATTTCTTTTTGGTAGCTTGCAATATTTTCTCCTTGACCTGGGAGCTCTGGGATTTGGCTATAATATTCCTGGGAGTTTTCCTTTTGGGATCTCTTTCAGGAAGTGATCGGTGGATTCTTTCAATTTCTGTTTTACCTTCTGCTTATAGGATATCAGAGCAGTTTTCTCTTACAATTTCTTGGAAGATGATGTCTAAGCTCTTTCCTTGATCATGGTTTTCAGGTAGACCAATAATTGTCAAATGATCTCTCCTGGCTCTATTCTCCATGTCAGCAGTTTTTCCAAGAAGATATTCATATTGCCCTCTATTTTTTTTATTCATTGGATTTGCTTTATTGTGCCTTTGTTTCTCATAAAGTCACTGGCTTCTATTTGTTCAATCCTAATTCTTAGGCAATTATTTTCATCAGAGAGCTTTTCCATTTGACTTTTCAAGCTGTTGACTTTTTTCTCATGTCTTTCCTGCATCACTCTCATTTCTCTTTCCATTTATTTCTCTACCTCTCTAACTTTATCTTCAAAGTCCTTTTTAAGCACCTCTATGGCCTGAGACCAATTCAATTTTTCTTGGAAGCTTTAGATATAGGGGCCTTGTTGTTGACATCTTTCTCTGAGGGTGCACCTCAATCTTCCTTGTCACTAAAGAAATGTTCTACAGTCCTCACCTTTCTCTGTCTGCTTATCTTGCCTTTCTTTTACTTGACTTTTAGCTCCTTAAAGTGGGGCACTGTTTCCAGGCTGCAGTATCCCAAGCTTCAGGAGGTTTCAGGTGGTATGATTTAAGGAGGAGCAGGTTCTTCACTCACGTGGCCTATTCCCTGGTCCAGACCAACTTGCTAATCAACCAGCTTTTTGTGCTGTGGTTGTCAGCTCCAACAAGCCTGTGTCCCTCCCCAACCTGAGACACTGACATGCAAGCCTACCTCCTGCTTCCCAGCAGGGATGAAAAACCTGAGTTCTGCCTCAGCACCAGCAGAGACCCCTGTAATCTCCCCCCTGGCAAGGGCTCAGCCCTCTCACCAGACCATGAGCTTAGTTCCAGACGGACACTGGCACTGCAGCTGATTCAGAGGCTTTGGGGGTCTCTTTCTCTGGTGAGGCCTTCCTGGGACTGGATCTGTGTCGGGGTGACTGTGGGGTTGGGTTCCACTCCTGTCTCAGCACAGCAGCTCCCTCCTTCCAACCCTCCAAGCCATCCTTGTTTGGAAAATGATCTTAGCACATTCTTCTGTGGATCTTGCTGCTCCAGGAATTGTCCTATGGCATTATTTGGATGTTTTTTGGAGCAATCGGTAGTGAGTTTGAGAGCTCACTGACTTCCTTTGCCATCTTGGCTCCACCCCAGAAGTCTAGAATCAATCCAGTAGTTCTTCTTCTTCCTGCCTAACCTTATTGCTATAGTTTTCTTAAGGGTAGACAGCCAATTTTGTTATGTTAAAAATAATCACTGTTCCCCTCTCACAATTCCCATCAGTGAAGACATTTGTTTGTGTTCCTGGAAGGTAACTTGTCTCAGATAGGTAATACATTAGCCCATTAGTACCCTTTACAATATTACTAAAACTCATTTAGCAGAATTGTCAACTATCAAATGATTAGGTAAGTAAAACAGGTAAGGTTTGATGGGAGAGCCAAATGTCTGTAGCAACATTATTTGGCTTAAGCAGACTCCCCAAAAAGGGATAAGGAGGTGTCATCATGAAGGTGCAACTCCTTAATCTTGATTGGTAAGTTTATGTAGTGGATGAGCCCAAATCTTTGCATTTCACAATGGGTCTCTAGATATAAAGCTATTGCTTTATATAAGAAGCAGGAGCAATACCAGAAACATTAGGGCCATAGTTTAGAGGATGTACACTTGTGGTAGAGTTGCCAATCCTCATTATTGGTCAGAATTAAGTCTTTTTTTTTTTTTTAGTGAGGCAATTGGGGTTAAGTGACTTGCCCAGGGTCACACAGCTAGTAAGTGTTAAGTGTCTGAAGCCGGATTTGAACTCAGGTACTCCTGACTCCAGGGCCGGTACTCTATCCACTGCACCACCTAGCTGCCCCCAGAATTAAGTCTTAATGTAGCTGAGTGACATTTACCTCTTATATGCAACCTGTCCCAGTGCTCGAGTCAACACTGATAAGAGGCCATGTCCCCAGTGCTCCCTGATCATCCATCAATAAGGACCTCTCCCTCCCTGAGAAACTCCTAATGGGAGAAATACCACATCTTTGTTTCTTTTAGAGGCCTCTAATGAAAAAGTTTCTTCTGAAGGATATATCATTATGACATGATAGTTTCACTCCATCATTAGGAAGCAAGGAAACTTTCAAAATTCTATTCCTCAAACATAGCACTTTCCCCAAATTCCATCCCTTGGTCCTTTGGTAATAGTCAGTTATGGGGTTGACCAGTGAATACTACACTAAAAGCAATGTCAAGGGACCTTGTCATTGCAAGGTTACATTAAGTTATAATGGGCCTGACCTAGTCCTAGCCCACATTTTGGCCTATTCCAATGCTTCTGAGGTCTGTGACAATGCCCATTGCACTGCCTGTAGAGCCAGTATAGTCCTCATTCTGCAAAAGCCATCTGTAATGATCAATCTGCTCCCACTGGGGCCCACCAATTTGAGGGGGCTCACGTGACATCTCATGGGTGGGCACTGACCTCTCTGATAGGTCAAATACTGCTGGGCTGCTTCTGGAAGCCCCTCCTCCAGGATTGAGCACTACTACTGCACTACCCACTCCTTGCATCTACAGGACAGGGACATCATTGCCCTTGGCTTATTTTCTACCTTGATGAGGTAATGAATAGCCACAAAAGGTGGCTCAGGCAATTCCAAGGGCTACTGGACCACAAGGCCAGAGTTTGAGCTCCTCTTCATGTTGTTCATAATACTTTCCAAAGAAGAAATTCCTCTTGTTTCCAGTCTCACTGAAGAACCTAGGAGCTCCTAGCCTCTCAAATTCAGTTCCTATCAAAGCTAAGAATACCAGTCTCATGATCACTGTTTCCTTACCTATCACCATTTGAGAATGGGGGTGGAAATTGTCTCTCCTTTTAAAGTGATGAAGACCCTTGTCATCAACAAATCAGTTTGGTGTTATTTCCATTTTCATAGTCTATACTTGATACATTTCCACTGTAAATACAGTAGGATTCTACAAACATGTAGATGATTGGCCAGATGAATGCTGTTAATGATATGTAAATTCTTTGACTAAACATTTATTACTTAAACTACAAAAAAAAATACAATTTAAGTGTACATAGCACACTTCTGGAAAGGTCTCTGGGATCTTGGAAAGGTGTAAACCCAAGCAATCTATTTAGCACAGTTCTTGGATAATCCTCAAATTAAACAGTCTTTAGGGAGAATTCAAATCTGCCACAGTTAATGAGTTTAGAGATCACAATCACTTTCTAATACCAAAAGTTATGCAGCTTTAACAAATTATATCCTACAGTATTTATCATCTTCATGGCATGGTTCTTAAAAACTCAGCATATTCTTTCTGTTTCTAGTTGCTGAATATATGATGATAATTTACTTACAATTCACTTCCTAATCTTACCCAGGCAGTGAAGGTCTCTTTTGTGTTTTATTGAGAGGACTTGAGGTATGCAACCAGAAACACAGCGGTCACTGTAAGGGGCTAAAATTCTAGCTAGTCTGTCTAAAATATCTAATGAGTGGTCACCAATAAATTATAAGTTTTGTTAAGAGTTAGACTTTTAAACCTTTATTAAAGAGAGCGGATTTCAAGCTCCACTCTCCACCAGCATCCTGACAAAAGAGAGTGAGAGTGCCAGCCTCACCCCCTCTTCCTCCCACGAGCAAACGTTACTTCCTGATGCCAAAGAGCTGCATGTCTTGCCCTCAGATGCCTTCTCCTCATGGCAGAGCGTCCTGCAGTAAGTCTCTAACAGCTGGCATCATTCCAATCATTACAGTACCCCCCTTTCTTCAAGAAACACAGGGTGTGTTTCCTTGATGAAACAGTAAAAAATAATAGAATATAATATCCTATGCTAACAAACAATATGTTAATAAAAATATAGAAAAGGGAGAAAGGAAAGTTTTGTCCAGAGGGGCAGTCCCTCATGAACCGGCACTTTGACACTGGCCTGCAGAGGGAAGGCCTCTGCAGAGAATACATATTACAAATGGTGTACATAACAACAGAACGAGAATAAAAATCAAACAAACAAAACTGTTCGTTTAAAGTCTTTAAAAAGTCTTTTATCAGGGGAAGCTAGGTGGCACAGTAGATAGAGCACCGGCCTGGAGTCAGGAGTACCTGAGTTCAAATCCGGCCTCAGACCCTTAACACTTACTCGCTGTGTGACCTTGGGCAAGTCACTCAACCCCAATTACCTCACTAAAAAGAAAAAAAAAGTCTTTTATCAGATGTCCTCTAGGTGTAGTCGTGGAACGGAAGTCTTTTCAGGGGTTGACGTGTGGATGCTGGTAATCAGACAGGAAAATTTCCTACAAAATTGAGTTTAACACAACTTTAAAATATCTTTGTCATTAATCAAATCAAACAATGAGAGTTCTTAAAACCATGTCTAAGGGAATTCAGAATCTTAGTTGTTACACATGAAACATATAATAAAACAAAAATTGAAACATTCTCTAAAATGTAGTATTACTATAGTCTCCCCTTGTGAAGGGTAAATTGAGAATACAATTGCTGTAATATTAATTTTTATCTTTGTTTCATCACTTTTTGCATCATCTGCCTAATTATCCTCATGCCATTATGAGAAATTTTAAAAATCTAATATAATTGGTAACAGATGTCAAGGCCAAATCCAACACTGTATTTATCATGACACCTGAGATAATTATGGGGGTTACCATAAAGAACAGAGAAATGATGGGATATGAGCATTCCCACAATTGAGCAATATATACTGCTCATGTAGTATGCCAGGCGTAAAATAGGTGAATGGAATATATGTCCATGCCACTGAACATATTGGAGGAAACTGAGTCAGACTTAATCAGATGCATGGGATTGAGACATTCATGGCATCAGGCATATAGGAGGGGGCATAGAAGTCAGGTATAGAATGAGATGGGTGGCATGAAAACTTCCAGCCATCTGTACAATATTGTGGGGAAAAATTAAACCAAGAGAAACCAACCTCAACATTTGTCAAAAGCCGTTCCCTCAGCCGTACCTTGACTTCATGCATGTCTCCCCTCATGTGACAGTTCAATGTCTGCTCTTGCATTGCTCTTGTGATTGGATGGCATCTTGGCCAACTGGTATCTGATAACTCAAAATGAAGGCAATTAATGTCTTAAATGATAAGTTCCCATAATCCAAATCCCATATGGATTTAAAAATTGAGGATAAGAATGATTGCAAATAATGTGAATGTATCTTGACTCAAAATATAATATACAATTATGTAATAATACCTCTTTTTTTTACTAAGTATACAATTACTTTTGTGAAAAATCAGAACATATTTAAATAGAAGTTAAAACACAACAATCTTAAAGAAAACTTAAAAAAAAAAGAAAACTTTTACAAATCTTCCCCTCTTTTATTTTTTTTTTTGGAATATGCTTATCAAAAATAATACTTCTAGAATCAATTTACACTTGCCATGGCAACCAATTTGCCAGAGAAATAGAGTTTGATCAAATAATCAGTTGAGAGAAAAAAATAACAAAAATAAACAACTCAGAATATGGGAGCACAATACTCCCAGAATTAACATTGTATTATGAAATCAAAACCATCCTGCATTGTTTCAAAATTAGATAGATGAATGAACAGAAGAAAATACACATTGAAAAATAAAAGAATGAAATCGAAACTAGGGAAATCAAATGAATGTAAATAACTGATAGTATTAAACATTATTGAATGAATATGAACTTAACAGTAATATAAATAAATTAATTAATAATATTAATTAATATAAACGTGATTACATGACTATAAAAACATGACTACTAAAAAGCTTTTACAAATATTCTCTTTTTAAAAAAATAGCTAAGTATAAAACACAATCTGAAAAGCATGAAAATCTCTATGAAAATAAACCCATACCATTAATTTCAAAATGTAGATGTAATAGCATAGAAATCCTATGTAACCTCTGAACTGACATTATTTCTCTGATTGAATTTAGAAACACTTTTGTTTCCGATATCTAAAAATCCCCAATACTCATATTAATACCTTGCTGCTTACTTCTACATTTCTGCAAAATGTCTTCTTGAAATATGATGATGATTGTCATTTTTATTCAGCTTAAGTTTGTCTTCTTTAACCCCTCTATATTGTCTGTCAGTCCTTTCATAAATACAAGTGCTTTATAAGGTTACTAATAAAGATAAAAGCAGATTAACAAGATTATGAACAAAACAAGCATATCTGGGATTTAAAGGGTTTTCTAAGGTGAGTCAGAAGCACAGCCAGGCTGGGGAAGGGCTGAGCCTGAAGCTACAAATGCAAGTAGAGAAAGCTGTGCATGCGCATTAGATCTCTGGACATCCCTGGCAGGGGAATTAAGGAGAGAAAGGGGAGGAGGTGGGGTTCTCTGGAGAGGAGGGGAGGGACCAGGGCAACTTGAATCAGACTTGGTTTTGAACTCAGAACTGGTTTCCCCTTCCCCCACTTCTAAGGGACTAAAGGCTTTCTAGAGGTTGGGTCGTTGCCTCCAGGCATGCAAAATTAGAGCAACAATTAGTGTAAGAACTTGGGAAAGCTGCAGGAGTCAGAGGTTTCTCTGAAAAGGTGTGGTTGGGAGAGGGGTGTATATCTATATTCCCTTGTGTGAGCACCTTGCTGGCTCTTCTAACAAAAATAAAAATAAAAATAGAAAATCCACAAAAACAAAGCATTAACATGATCTTATCCCCCATTTGTCTGGTTAAACAGACTAAAATCAGGAATAGAGTACTTAGGAAGTTTAAAAGAGCCATTTGAAAATTTAAAGTGAAAACAGCTGATACTTAGCAGTACTTTCCAATTTAAGGGGACAGGGTAGGGGAAATCTTACCCAACTGGAAGATCAGAAGATGGAGATTCAACTTTCATCTTCATGGTCACCATCTGTAAGTGGCTAAAATTCTAGCTCATCTGTCTAAAATATCTAATGAATGGTTGCCAATAAATTATAAGCTTTAGGAAGAGTTAGACTTTTAAGTATTTATTAAGGAGAATAAGAATTTTGTAGAGAGAGAGAAAGGCCTAGATTCATCTATCTATCAAAGGGAGAGCGCATTTCTATTTCCACTCTCCACCAGCATCCTGACGAAAGAGAGCAAGAGCGCCAGCTTCACCCCCTTTTCCTCCCACAAGCAAACATCACTTCCTGATGCCAAAGAGCCGCATATCTTTCCCTCAGATGCCTTCTCTTCATGGCGGAGCGTCCTGCAGTAAGTCTCCAGCAGGTGGCATCATTCCAATCAGTACAGCACAGAATATAAGACTTCCATGTATCAGGTCATCTGATCACTCTGGGTTTCCTTTCCTCCACATTGTGTTGACTACACATCAAGCTTGAGGTCAACTATGTGGTCATCCTTATCTAATCCTGCTAACTAATTGGATATATTCTAGGCCGGGTCTGACTCAAGTCAGTCTAGTAGTTCAGTCTTGGGCCTAGAATGAAATAAGAAATACAACAGATCGTCTAACATTAAAAAAAAATGTTACTTAACAATAGCATGGAAAGGATAGTCAGCAAGGATACAACATTGGCTCAGTTGGACATAGCTTCCTGCCTTTACATGTTTCATGATGGCTTATTTGGTTGGAATTATGTCAAACCTGAGGAGCCCTCATTTCCTCATACTCTGGTCTGTCATCCTTAGGTGACCATGAAGTTATATCAAGAATTGAGCCTTAGTATACTGCATCATTATATCTCAAAGATAATTTAATTACCTTTTAGGGAAAAACTCACCTAGCTGATGTGCCAGTAACCTTAGTAGATGTTACTCCTATCATACAAGGAATGAAAAAGGAGACATCAAGAGAATAATTACTCCCTGCTTAGGGTTTTCTATCAGAAAGATTTCAGTTGTTGGTTGGGATTTGTATTGTAAAAGCATTGCACAAGAATTGGGCATTAAGATACAATAGTTCATCAAAGCAGGCCATGATACTAAGTAAACAATGAAGAAAACTATCAGTCCATTCACAGTAAGTGACTAAAATGTTTTTTGTTCTTCCTCAGAATACTTTCTTCAGTTGACATGTAGAATGTTGGAGCTTTCAGGGACCTTAATCTAGAATAGTCTAGTCCAATATCCTTATTTTATAACTAAGAAAACCTAAGACATAGGCGGTGACTTGCCCAAGGTCATAGCTTATTAGAAAACTGTAACTTTGCCCCCATGTCTTTTGTCCCCCTAAACCACTGCTTTTTCCACATTTGCATATCACCACATGATAAAATGAATTCATATACTTATAAAAACTGGAAAAATGATAGTAGGGATCATTTAGTCCAACTCTCTCATTTTTATAGGCAAAAGAAATATTTCCTTTGTCTTTAGGCATATTGCTCATTTAGATTCTTGCTTGTCACATTTAAAAATGCACTTTAAGGATGTATTATGTCATATTCCATCACAATAAATCAATTAAGATGGTCACTGCGCTGGCTGTATGTGTAGGCAGAGCAGATAGATGCTTCTAATATCATAGATCTTAGAGCTGGAATTGACATAAAAAAATCATCTAGTCCACCTCCTATCTTTCTGTTCTTTGTGAAGAGAAACATTTTTAATCTTAACAACAAAAAAGAACTAACATTTCTTCCTTTAGAATGGCTTTCAGAGTCACCTTTTTTCTCTCCCTTCCACAATTACTGTTCAGGCTTTACTCTCTACCTACCTTCCCCCTCCCCCCAATCTCTCCAAGGAGTCTGCCAGAGCCCCTGAACATTCCCACTATTGGGACTTCCCCCAGAAGAGTAACACCATATACCCTTGTATCTATTATCAGTGCCTTAATGGCAATTAATTTATCAGATGCTTTCTACCACAATAGTTAGCAGAGAGCAGTTCTCTGTGGAGATGGAATACAGTTTTGGACTGGGGAAAGGTACACGGGTAGGCCTGAGTGAAGATCTCTTTGTGGGGTGGGGGCGTTCCTCTGCAGTAATGAAGAAACAACTCCTGGAAGGCAGAGAAAGGTAGGAAGGCAGTTTCACAAGGAGGTAGCAAGATGCTGAAAGCAGAGATGGAGGTGGCAGCAAAAAGGGAACCTGCCAATCCCTCACAGGTTTTCCTAAGGTCAGCCCTCAGCTTAAACTTCTGATGACTTTTGCTTGTGAGTCTTTTTATATACTCTGATCTTACCTGGAAAGTCGTGCCTTATAAGAGGGAAGGTTATCATATGGTCCTCTCCACTGTAAAAAAAAAGCCTGTGTACCTCTGCATGTGCCAATGCTGATAAATCTGTAGATATCCTCACTCCGTGACTTAGGAACTACCCTCATTTACTCAGCCATTCTTATCAGGTCAGCTTCAAATCATTCAGGAGTGTACCAACCCCTCATATCTGTGCTGCCCTGTACAGGGAACTTATTTGGAGAGTTTCACTTGGAACTGTTGTGTAGCTTCTTTTCCAAGATTCTATACAATGATCTTCCAGTAGATTAATACTGAAATGTCACAGGACTGGGAATCATGGTTCAAAACAAGGCTTTAACCTCAGAGTCCAGTGTGCTTCAGTTCCTGAATGAATCCCCATCTCTAGGGGGATGAAAGGAATCGAAAGGGGTGGGGGAAGTTGACTAACTGAAAAGTATCCAAGGGAAAAGAGTGAATCCTATTGTTGTTCGACTCCTTAACTTAAAAAAAATTTATTCTGAACTTAACAAGCAAAGCACCAAATTAAATGGGCATTTTCATATATATTAGGACAGAAAAAAACTGAATATGAAATTGTGGATCTCTATTATGTATAGCTTGCGTTTAAAAAAAAAATTCGACATGTAACTTTCAAATTGTCCTGCTTGTCTGTGATTCTTTTGGGCATTCCTTCTGCTCTCTTTTGTGCTTTTAAAAATTTCATCAAGAAAAAAAATTCATCTTCTTTATTTTTTGGTTTGACTTTGCCACCCTATTCCAACCTCCCTTTTATTCTCATGTCCCCTTCCCCAAATTTAAAAAAGGAAAGGAAAATTTCCCCTAAGCACTGCTTTGGCTACATTCCATAGGTTTTGGTATGTTGTCTCATTATTGTCATTCTCTTGGATGAAGTTATTGATTGTTTCTATGATTTGTTGCTTGACCCACTCATTCTTTAAGATATATTTAGTTTCCAATTAATTTTCACTCTACCTTTCCATGGCTCTTTATTACCTGTAATTTTTATTGCATCATGATCTGAGAAGGATGTGTTTACTATTTATGCCTTTCTGCATTTGACTATGAAGTTTTTGTGCCTAATAACTGGTCAATTTTTGAGTATGTGCCATGTACTGCTGAGAAAAAGGTATATTCCTTTCTAGCTCCATCCAGTTTTCTCCAGATATCTATCATATCTAGCTTTTCTAACATTCTACTCACCTCTTTAACTTCTTTCTTATTTATTTTGTGATTAGATTTATCTAATTCTGAGAAGGGGAAGGTTCAGATCCCCCACTAGTATAGTTTTGCTGTTTATTTCCTCTTGTAACTCATTTAACTTCTCCCCTAAGAATTTGGATGCCATACCACTTGGTGCATACATGCTTAGTATTGATATTACTTTATTATCTATTGTACCTTTTAGCAAGATGTAGCTTCCTTCCTTATCTCTTTTCATTAGATCTATTTTTGTCTTTGCTTTGTCTGAGATAAGAATTGCTACCCCTGCTTTTTTATTTCAGTCGAAGCATAATATATTCTGCTCCAATGTTTTACCTTTACTCTGTGTATATCTCTCTGCTTCAAATGTGTTTCTTATAAACAACATATTGTAAGATTCTGATTTTTAATCTACTCTGCTATTCACTTCTGTTCCATGGCAGAGTTCATCCCATTCACATTCATAGTTAAGATTATTAACTATTTATTTCTCTCCATCCTCTTTTCCCTTTGTTTGCACTCATTTTCCCTTCTTTCACCCTATTCCTCCTGACCAGTGTTTCCGCTTCTGACCACAGCCTTCCTCAATCTAGCCTTCTGTTTATCAGCTGCCCTTCCTTTTAAAAATACAACAATCATTCCTATTAAAAACACTAAGGGCAGCTAGGTGGCGCAGTGGATAGAGCACTGGCCCTGGAGTCAGGAGTACCTGAGTTCAAATCCAGCCTCAGACACTTAACACTTACTGACTGTGTGACCCTGGGCAAGTCACTTAACCCCAATTGCCTCACCAAAAGAACAAAAACAAAAACAAAACACTAGAGAGCATAGGAATAGGTGGAGTTTTCTTAAAACAATAAGAAGTATCTACTTAAAACCATCAGCAAACATTATATGTAATGGGGATAAGTTAGAGGTATTCCCACTAAATCAGGGATGAAACAGGGATGTCCATTATCACCAGTATTATTTAATATTATACTAGAAATGTTAGCTTTAATAATAAGAGAAGAAAAAGGAAAAAAGGGATTAGAATAGGCAAGAAGGAATCAAAACTTTCACTCTTTTCAGATGGTATACTTAGAGAATCCTAAAGAATCAACTAAAAATCTGCTTGAAACAATTAACAACTTTAGCAAAGTTGCAGGGATATAAAATAAAACCGATACAAATCATCAGCATTTCTTTACATGACCAACAAAACTCAGGAGCAAGAGATAGAGAAATTTCATTTTAAAGTAACGGTAGACAACATAAACATACTTGTGAGTCTACCTGCCAAGACAAACCCAGGAACTCTAAGAACACAATTACAAAACACTTTTCACACAATAAAATCAGATCTAAACAATTGGAAAAATATCAATTGCTCATGGATAGGCCAAGCTAATATAATAAAAATGGACAATTCTAACTAAATTAATTAACCTATTCAGTGCCATATTAATCAGATGCCTAAAAATTATTTTATAGGTTAGAAAAAATAATAACAAAATTCATCTGGAAAAACAAAAATCAAGAATATCAAGGGAACTAATGAAACAAATGCACAGGAAGGTGGGCTAGCTATACCAAATTTCAAGCTATACTACAAAGTGCAGTCATCAAAACTATTTGGTACTAGCTAAGAAATAGGAGTGGTGGATCAGTGGAATTGGTTAGGCACAGGAGACACAGCTGTAAATGACTATGGTAATCTACTGTTTGATAAACCCAAAGACTCCAGCTTCTGGGATAGGAACTCAGTATTTGACAAAAAACTGCTGGGAAAAACTGAAGATAGTATGGCAGAAACTAGGCATAGACCAACATCTTACACCTTATACAAAAATAAGGTCAAAATGGGTTCAAGATTTAGTCCTAAAGGTGATACCATAGATAAATTAGGAGAGGAAGGAATAGTTTACCTCTATGATCTATGGAGATGAAAACAATTTATGTCCAAATAAGAGATAGAGAATATTATGAAAAACAAGATGGAAGACTGTGATTACATTAAATTAAAAAGCTTTGGTACAAACAGACAGCAATGCAGCCAAAATTAGAAGGGAAGCAGAAAACTGGGAAACAATTTTTACAGTCAGCATGTCTGATGAAGGCCTCATTTCTAAAATATATAGGGAACTAAATCAAATTTATAAGAGTGTAAGTCATTCTCCAATTGAGAAATGGTCAAAGGATATGAACATGCAGTTTTCTGATGAAGAAATCAAGCTATCCTGTGCATTACCTTTGACCCAGCAATACCACTTTGGGGTCTTTTCCCAAAGAAATCATGGAAAGGGGAAAGGGACCCACATGTACAAAAATATTTATAGCTGTTCTTTATGTGGTGGCAAGGAATTGGAAGTTGAGGGGATGCCCATCAAATTGGGGAATGGCTGGACACGTTGTGGTATATGATACAATGGAATACTATTGTGCTGTAAGAAACAATGAACAGGAGGAGTATCAGAGAAACCTGGAGGGTCTTGCGTGGGTTGATGATGAGTGAGATGTGCAGAACCAGAAGAACATTGTACACAGTATCATCAACATTGAGTGTTGATCTACTGTATGGACTATATTCTTCTCACCAATGCAATGGTACAGAAGAGTTCCAGGGAACTCATGATAGAAGAGGATCTCCAAAATCCAGGAAAAAAAAAAGAACCATGGAGTATAGATGCTGAATGAACCATACTATTTCTTTTATTTTTGGTGCTGATGTTTTTCTATTTTGAGGTTTTTTTGTTATTGTTCTGATTTTTCTCTTATAACATGACTAATGCAGACATATGTTTAATGTTACTGTGTGTATATATATATATATATATATATATATATATATATATATATATATAACCTATATCAGATTACCTGCTATCTAGGGAAGGGGGGAGGGAAGGGAGGGAGGGAGAAAAATCTGAAATTGGAAAACTTGTATAAACAAAAGTTGAGAACTATCTTACATGTAACGGGAAAAAAATAAAAATACTTTATTAATTAAAAAAAAAAGAAATCAAAGCTATCTCTTGCCATATGAAAAAATGCTCTAAATCACTATTGATTTGAGAAATGCAAATTAAAACAACCACCTCAAACCTATCAGATTGGCTAATATGACAAAAAAAGGAAAATAATAACTGCATGGAGAATATGCAGGAAAATTGGAACACTAATGCATTGTTGGTGGAAAACTGTGAACTGAGCCACCATTCTGGAGAGCAATTTGGAACTATGCCAAACAGGGCTATGGACTGGCCCATACCCTTTGACCCAGAGGTACCACTGCTATGTCTGTATCCCAAAGAGACCTTAGAAAAGGGAAAAAGTACCCACATGTACAAAAATTTTATAGCAGCTTTCTTTGTGGTGGCAAGAATTGGAAATCGAGGGAATGCCCATCAGTAGGGGAATGACTATATAGTTGTGGTATATGAATGCAATGGAACACTATTGTGCTGTAAGAAGTGATGCACAGGAGGAGTTCAGAGAAACCTGGAAAGACTTACATGAACTGATGCGGACTGCGAGAGGAGCAGAACCAGGAGAATATTGTACACAGTAACAGCAACATTGTGTGATGAACAATGGTGAATAGACTTGACTCTTCTCAGCAGTGCAACAATACAAAACAGTTTCAAAGAACTCATGATAGAAAAATTTTCTCAACATCCAGAAAAAAGAACTGTGGATTACAAATGCAGATTGAACCATACTGTTTCTGCTTTCGGACTGTTTTTTTCCCTTCTTTTTTGAGGTTTTTTCCCTCTGATTCTTCTTTTACAGGATGACCAATGTAGAAATATGTTTAATGTGATTGTACATATATAACCTATATCAAACTGCTTTCTGTTTTGGGGAGGAGGGAGGGAAGGGAGGGTGAGAGAAAAATTTGGAACTAAACATCCTATGAAAACAAATGCCGAAAACTATCCTTATATGTATCTGGAAAATTTAAAAAATACTTTAAAAAAAGGAAAGGAAAAATAAAATCCTTGTAATGAAAATGCATAGTCAAGTAGAAAATAAATCTTATGTTGGTCATGTCCAAAATTTTATATCTTATTTTGCATCTTGAGCCCATCCTTTCTTTGAAAGGAGTCATTCAACTACCTATTACTCTTTGACCCAGCAAAACCACCACTAGGTCTATTTCCAAAGATGACTGGGTAAAAAGAAAAGAACCTACATGTTTTAAAATGTTTATAGTTGCTCTCTTTATGGTGCCAAAGAGCTGGAAATTGTGGGAATGCCCATATATTGAGGAATAGCTGAACAAGTTTTGGAATATGATTGTGATAGAATACTGCTGTGCTATAAGAAATGATGAACTCAATGATTTCGGAAAAAACAAATGAAAGACTTGCATGAAATAATGAAGAGTGAAATGAACAGAACCAAGAGAACATTGTATACAGTAACATCAATATTGTCTTAGCAATTTTGAGCAAATAAATAATTTAGATTATTATAAATACCCAAATTAACTATAAAGGGCATACAAAGAAAGATGCTATACATCCAGAGAAAGAACTGATAAATAGAATTACATATAGAATATGTTTACATATATATTACATATACAAATATACATACATGCATATATTCCTTTCAAATATATAAAAATTATCATGTAAATTTCTTTTTTTCCCCTTTTTTTCCTTTTTTTTCCTTTTTTTTCTTTTCTCCCCACCCCTACCATAGAGATGGCCTCCTTTAGACTCATATAGACAAATCTCTTGGGCTTAGGTGGAAAGGGAAGAAAAAAAAAGGGAAAAAAAGAAATTTACATGATAGTTTTATGTACATCTGAAAGGAAATAGCAAGTTGTGCATAGTACATTTGCAATTTCATGTGGAATCATCCTTTTTATTGTACTGTTATAAAAATGCTTGTTTTATTCTATAAAATAAAAACAAAATTAATTTTATTAAAAAGAAGGAGGTAGCTAGTATGCTCCCTCATTAGTCCTTGAATTTATGAGTCTTTACAGTCTTGCAATGTTATTTTTCTTTCTAATGTTATATATGCTGCTTCATGGCTTTTTGGTTACGATCAAGTGTCTAAATGTTATCATATAAAATAATTTTGTGGTTCTACTTCTCTCACTTTGCATCACTTTATAAGGTCTTCCCACATTTCTCTAAAGCCCTTTCTTTCCTCATTTCTTACAATGCAATATTTCATTACATTCATAATTTGTTCACCTCTTCTCCAATTTATTGGCACCCCCTTTGTTTCTAGTTCTTTCTATAACACCAAAAGATATCAGTTATAAATGATAAGATTTTACACAAAGAGAGTTTTAATCTGCAGAGTTGGGAATTTTTATGTACCATTTGGGGGGCAAGGCAATTGGGGTTATGGGTTATACAGGTAGCAAGTGTCAAGTGTCTTGAGCTAGATTTGAACTCAAGTCCTCCTGACTACAGGGCTGGTGCTCTATCCACTGGGCCATCTAGCTGCCCCAACTATTTCCTTTCTTAAAAGAGGAAGCCCCCCGCCATCTAGGAATAAAGAATGAGTTAAATCTTTACCTCTTTTCTAGTTGAGAGAGAGAGAGAGAGAGAGAGAGAGAGAGAGAGAGAGAGAGAGAGAGAGAGAGAAGCAAATAAATGAACAAGTAAACGAATAAAGCAAGGAAGGAAAAAAACAGAAGACAGAACATGTCAGTTTAATAGAGAAAAGAAGAGTGATGAGGTGAGGCATGGAGACAAAAGGGAATGCAAGTACACACTGTGCAAAAGAAACTTCCTATTAAGACTTCCACCACCACACTGTAACTGAAAGCTGCTGCCAGGCGGCCTGCTGATTACATCTGCAATTCTGACAGGGATTCTTATAACCAAAGTATTTAGGGGAAGCAGAGAGCATGAAAGCCAGTGGCATATTCTCAGGAGGGTAAGCATGATATTTTGCAAGTTGCAGAGAATTGTGCATGAGTATAAAGCAGAGGAGCTCAGTGAGGTGGGAGACCTGACTGGGCAGCTTAGATATAATGGTTGGGGCCCCTGGGCATCCTCCATGTGTGTGAATGGTGGTGGAGGAGGGGGGAAGAGGAGGAGGATTGTTTATATGTTCTCTCGATTGTTCTCCTTTTTGAGAATAGGATCAGTGGAGCTGTGATGTATGTCCCTGAGGTGCAGTGTTCATGCTTCTTTGCCTATGTTGTCCAGTGCCTAGGAGCCAGCAGAACAGCACCTAGGGGGAGAGATTGTGATGAAGAGCATGTTCAGGGTAAGAAAATTATTCATCCCTGAGACTTCTGTCTTTGAACCATCTTTCTGTTCTTAGGACCAGGATTCCTAGGAGGAGGGAGGAATGAAATAAAAGAATGAGAGGGATGGAAGGAGGTAGAGCAAAAAAGAATAAAGGGAGTCAAGGAAGGGAAAAGGAGAGGGAAAGGAAGGAAGGAGGGAGAGACAGAGGCACAAGGAAGGAAGGGAGGGAAAGAGGAAAAGGAGAAAGAAGAGAGAGGGATGGAGGGAGGGAGGAAAGAAGGAAGGAAAGATAAGAAGGAAAAAAGAAAGGAAAAGAAGGGAAGGGAAGCAGATGGCTTATTCAGAGAAGCATTTTTATTTTTGTAAATTCCAACACCAGGAAGTTCTATGTACATGGACTCCCCATTTTCTCCTTCTGAAGCCTGAAGGCAAACCAAGATGCTATGTCAATTACGGAGAAATCAATGAAGATACTGTTCAGGAGTCCGTTTCACCATTCAGTGCGGATGATATCCTTCACTTTCTAGCACTGATTCATTTACTTTCAGCCTCTCTGGGGGCTGCTGACATATTGCTATCTCTGAAGAATCTGAAGCAAAATCTGCCTTTGTTTTTTCCTACGACTTGTTCCACTGCACAGTTGGTCAGACCAGACACTGCACAGCTCTAGAAACCCCACTCTTTTTTGTAGGGATGAGAGTTAGGACTACCCGGAGCAACATTTGGAAGGAGGCCAGCTAAACAGATCTTTGGGACCTTTCCAACTGACATCTCCAGTAAAACATGTCCCCCACATATCCCATGCCCAAATACTTCTTTGGGTCACTCATCCATCACCCACTTGGACACCCCTCCCTGGAATGTCTGGTCCTCCAGACCTTTTCTGATCCCCCTTTCTTCCTTCAAATACATCTATCCTGTGCTCTATTTTCTCAGGGCCTGAATCCGATGAGCTAATCCACTCTAGCCTGTTGTTCTTGCCTCCTAATGATTCCTTGTGTCACACTCTTCACATAACTTGTCTTTTTTCTGATTGCTTTTTTTGGCATGGAGTGATGAGGGTTAAGTGACTTGCCCAAGGTCACACAGCTAGTGCCAAGTGTCTGATGCCGGATTTGAACTCAAGTCCTCCTGAATCCAGGGCTGGTGCTTTATCCACTGAGCCACATAGCTGCCCCATATAATTTGCTTTTTAACAGGTTAACTTATATAATACCTAAAACTCAACAGCACTACTCTGATGGTGGAAATTTCAGGCACTAGAACCAGGACAGTGAGGGACATATTTGGGAATGGTATTATTCATAGGTGGAGTAAATTGTTGTTGGTATGATTTGAAAAATGACAAAAAGATTACCTAGCCAAAAATAAATCTCCGCCTTGCTGGCATCTTACTGGTGCCTGAAATGTAAATATTATTATTTATTTTATAGGGTTAAGTATTGTCATCTCCCTTCATTCCCCTTTTACAATTCAAGTTCTCCTAGAACATATAATATATGTTGTCCCTAATGCATTAGGAAGGAATGTGTTACCATATTAGGTTGGTCCCACCTTGGTGATCGGAGCCTCTGTTTAATGAGAAAGGGGAAAGTTGTTGGTTTTTTTTTTTTTAGGATGAAAAGGAACAAAAAAAAAGCAATGCAAAGAGAGTAGGGTGGAATCCAACCAAAGAATTTTTGCCAATTTTGCCATATTGCCTATGGTCCTGAATGGGATTTGAGATTTTTTTCCCCCATGCTCTTCAGTTAGGGCCATATGCAAAAACTTTGTACCAATGGAGGTCCCCAAAATAGTTATTTGGCACATAAAAATGGAAACTCTCTGTCTGGCTGGCTCTGTCTCTCTGTTTTTCTCTTTCTGTCTCTGTCTTCATCTCTGTCTCTTTCTCTTCCCCTCCCCTTTCCCTCCTGCTTTTGTCCTCTACTTCTCATCTACTCACTGGCTAGCTAAGTTGTCCATCAGTGTCAGGTTACACAGAAACTTTTAATTGGTTGTTCCTGACCTTATACTGAGAAATAATTCAGCCAAGCAGTGACAAAAGGATTCAGGACAACTGAAGTATACTACATGTGTCCTCCTGTTTCTCTGTTGATTCTTTACATGTTTAAAAAATTGTATGAAGTTGATAGCCTGGAAATCCCAGACATCTCAGCCTATTATTTTGCCTTTTACCACTTCATGAGTAATTTGGAAGCAGGAAACTTCACCTTGGATCCCAAAGTACCTCCAAATCCCCAGTGTGTTACAATGCTTCTCTCAAATCAAATCAACATCACAGGCAGCTTCCCACTGTACCCAGGTATCAACTGGCCCAGGAATGCTGGGGCCAATGAATATAGTACAGGGTGGGCCAAAAGTCAAAAAGTCATGAAGGGGTTTCAATATTTAATAACTTCTTCATTTGTTTGTATTTACTTTATAACACCATAGAAATGTATACAGTATATATAGGAAACAAATAGACATATGTAGGAAATAGAGAAAAAGTAATTTTCAAAAAGTAATTAAAACATCAGACCCCTTTGTGACTTTTAGAACATCCTGTACGAAGCTTCCATAATGCAAAGAAGAATACAGGTTTTCCTTCCCCTCTTTTTAGGTCCTCCATGGTCCTAGGGGTTGATGCTTAGATCTTGGAAACCTTTCCCTGATCTGTTCCCAGAGTGCAAATGACACTGAAGTGCAATGTTGCTTGGCAGAAGGAGATAGAAGCAGAAATTTCACCCACAGCTATCAGCAGCCAATAGAGGCTGTAGACAGGGTTGGGTTTCTTCAGTGAAGTAAGGTCATGCTGTTACTGCCACTTCTTTCCATCTTATGTCCTTATTAGTGCTTTCTCAGCCCTTCTCCCCCAATTATTTTTCATGCTTTATGCTGATTTTTTTACATGTTGTTTTCCCCCAGTAGAATACTAGCTCTTAGAGGACAGGAACTATTTTTATTTTGTGTGTGTAGCTCCCATGCCTAGTACAGTACCTGGGATATATTAGGAGCTTAATAAAAAATTGTTGGATTGGATTGAATGTTCTGTTTCTTGCCCAATCAGGTGGTGCATCTCACACACAGCATGGGGTAGATACCACCTCCCAGAGTTTAATGCAATGGATACAAAACACTTGTTAGCTGCAGACATTACAGTGCCTGACACACACTAGGTATTTAATAATTGCTCATTGGTTGTCTAAGGAAAGTCCATTCACTGTGCATTACTTTAGAGGACTGTGGTCAGGTATGCAGGGAGGGTGGCCTAGAATGACAGGAAAAGGATCATTCTTGGTTCTCTGGAAAATAAAAGAGCCAATGACTACACTCAGTACCACCTTTCTTTTTGCCACTGACTTATTAATAGCTTATCACACTAATGTACTACATTATGGTTACAAAATTGCTTTCCTCACTGCAACCCTACGTGAAGTAGATATTATGACCCCTATTTTACACATAAAGAAACTAGGACTCAGAGAGGTTAGGTGACTTGCCTAATGTCACACAGCTACTGTATATTAAAGGAATGATTAAAATCCAGACATCCTGACTCCAGGTCCAGCACTCTAGGCATTATTTCATCTGACTGTTCCTACAATGGCCACAACAGGACCACTCTAAAGCACTGTTAAAGGTAAACCAGAAAAAGAATAAAATAAAAAAAAAGAAAGAAAATTTAAAAAAAGAAAAAAAAAGGTAAACCAGACTCAGACTATTTTTGTTAAGCCACCTTACATGTTCACTTCTGTCTCCCCTGGAGTACCTAACATGGTGTCTTACTCAAAAATATTTGCGGAATAAATGAATGAATTGTAGGCATCCCTCCCCCAAAAAAATATGCATAGAGGTGAAAGCTGATTAAAATAGGCATCAGTGGCAAATTTGGTAGGTAAAAGGGGGTGGGAAGTTGTCATAAATGGGTGATGTGCTACCTGAGGCTATGAGGAATCACTGTTGTTGTCAAGTAACTATCAATCAATCAATAAGCATTTTTAGCTGACATTGTGTGCTTGGATTGTACATATATGAGCTTGGGTCATTTTTTACCCTTAGTGTATTCTACCACCTCCTACTACCACCTTCAGCTCAGATCATTGTTCATCTCCTGTACAAATAATAGCTCATATTAATATAGGATTTTAAGGTTCACAAAGCACTTTACATAATTATTTCCTTTGATTTTCCACCAACCTGGTGCTATTATTATCACTCCCATTTTACAGATGAGGTTAAGCAATTCACGCAGAATCTCCCAGCTAGGAAATGTCAGAAGCTGGAATCAAACCCAGCTGCTTGGGATTCTAAGTGCTGCATGCTTTTCATAATACCACACTGCCTCTCTCCCCGATAGTGAGAATGGTCTCCTAACCTGCCTTGACTCAAAGTGTGAATCTATCATCCATGAATAAATTCTTTTTGAACCAATTTCTATTTCTAGTCCATACCACCTCATGGAGTAATGAGTTCTATAAGTTTGCTCTCTGCCAGTAGTATTTCCTCTGATTTCCTCTAAACTACCATTCAAAATTTCAAAGGGAATCACTTATTTAGCATTCTGAGACTGGCTGTCTTTCCAGAATGTCCCTGCTTTACATAATCCTATGCCTGTTCAGAAACCTGTCCCTTACAGGCAGGAAGAGGAAATCATATAGGACTCTAACAATGAAACCTAAAGCTAATGGAAAGAAGTTGCATTGAATTTTGTCCTGAAGCATGAGAGACTATCATAGACTTAGAGCTAGAAGAGATCTCAGAGGCATCAAGTCTAATCCTTCTCATTTTACAGATAAGGAAACTGAGGCTCATGATGGTTCAATGACTTCCAAAATCACACATGTAGTAAGAGTCAGAGGTAGAATTTGAACTCAGGAGCTTTGATTCCAGAATCTGTGCTCTTTTTACTCTACACAGCTACTTAGTGATCTTTTCCAATTCTAAATCTATGAGATTTAGACTATTAGATCCTGATTAACAGTGATACATATTGTAACTTAGCTTTTGACTCATATTTCCTTTTCCATGTACCCAGAGGGGAAAAAGTCCAAGGTCTCCCACTGTATTGGGGCCATCTCTAGTTGTCCAGATTTATATCTTTCCATTGCACCCAGATGGCTCCAGAGGAAAGAGTGAGGCTGGTGACTTTGCATTCTCCTCATTCACTTAAATCCAGTTCATTTGTAAGTCACTATATCATCCACCTTATTACATAGTCTTCTTTGAGACAGGACAAACAACAAAGCATTCAGATGATATTATATAATTCTCAAGAGTATTTCAACTGTGAGGCATGTTTGAGGTCTATATTGACTTACTTCATCTGAAAATGGCATCAAAAAGTCTAGTGATGGGTTCCAAACATCTCTAAATCTTTAATGAAAACCATGACACTATGGTGAAGCATATACATAAAATCTTTGCTGTTCTTGTTCAGTTGTTTCAGCTGTGTCTGATTCTTTGTGACTTCATTTGGGATTTTCTTGGCAAAGATACTGGAGTGGTTTGCCATTTCCTTCTCCAGCTCATTTTATGGATGAGAAAACCGAGGCAAAAAAGATTAAGTGATGTGCCTAGGATCACACAGCTATCAAGCATCTAAGCCTGGATTTGAATTGGGATCTTCCTGACTCCAGGCCCCATGCACCATCTACTACACCACCTCACCTATTTCTGTTTTCTGCTTATTTCAGTTAATAAGATGATGAGTTTCTTAAGTAAGCCAGGACTACCTGAGAAATTAGGTATTTTTGGAACAATTCTGAATAGCTCAGGGCTATGAGATTTTCAGTCAATCTGAATTCCATGAAAAGGACAGATTTATCATCAAAACAGGAAGTAGAGTAGGATTGGGGATTTAAGTGCATTCAGTCAAATGTGCATGTGTGTGCTTGGGGGTGCCTCTATAAGTTATCACCTCTTCAACTTCCATTCTTTCAGTTGCATAGAGAGGTTAAGGGACTTGCTTAGGGTCATGCAGCCAGTGTCTTTAACTTAGGTTTTTGTGACTTTGAGGCCAGCCATGTATCCACTATGCCACAGAGTGGCATAGACAATTGTTACTGTTCACAGGAGATCACAGGACTCAGATGGTCATTGAAGGCATCACAAATGGGAACTCTGTTGAAGGATGCTGAAAATTCAAAGAGGTTGGCAGGACATTCAAAGTGGGAATACTGATATGAGCAAAGATGCCAGAGACAAAAAAAGGTTTTTTCAATGAGTATACTCAAATTGGCATAGGTGTACACTCAAATAATTTTGACAATGAGTCCACCACTTCAATTACTTTAATATTTCAAGGATATGATTTTATGTGTGGTAATTCATTTCACTGAAAGAGATTTCAACTCCTCCTTAACCCTGCAGATGGTCTTTGAGATTTGTTTGGTAGTCATAGCATCATCACCACCACCATCACCATTACCACCCCCATGACCACCATCACCATCATCATCATCATCATCTCCCTATGACTTAACTAGGCTGGTTCTCAGACATACAGTCCATCATTGGGATCACATCTGTAGACTTTTTAGCTTGACAGGACCCACAAGAGTTTGCACCTAGGATCACATTCACAGCATGTTAAAGCATCAGAGGAAGACTAGAATCCATGGTTTTTTAAACATTAGAATTCAAGCTGATAGACATCATCTCAAAATGAACAAAAGAGACTCCCTTCCCTTACAATGTTGGGACCAGGTTGTAGAGGACCTTGAATGCCAAATACTGTAATCAGTGTGGTTGGCCATTAGCAAATAATCATAGATTTCACCCTATTCTGAATTATTGAACAAGAGATAGGAGCAACTCATAGTGGTCTGGAGGAATAATGCTGTGAGCTAATATTGTCATTTAGTGAACACATTATTTTAACACTAACCAAACATAGAGGGATATATTAGTGTCAAAGTTAGTTTTGTATCCATCACATCTGTATGTTAGTTGGTGTTTAATTTTTTGTAGTATAATCTCTTTCTGACATACTAGAACACATTTCATTGCCTTGTAAATTATTTCTACCCCTAGTGACTAAGTTTCTGACAATAAAGTGTATCTTTGGAACACATACTCCTCATTAATGGAGATATTAGTGTACTGGGAAAACCACTTAGGAAACTGCCAACCACCACAGAGGTTTCCATCCCCAGTGAACAATTTTCAACTTGGATCTCGCATAAACTGTGATCAAACTGAGAATCATTGATAGTTGAGGAGAATTGTAAAGAAAAGGAATTTTTCCCAACTCAGTTCTAGGCAGTAAGTTGTTGAAAGTTTTGAAACTAGATGGGAGAGTTGAGTAGACTATAATTCTCTGATTCTTAAGGCTACCTTAGTCATGTACCCTGCCCTAATCTCCTTCCCCCCACCTACAAAATGGCCCTTCTAAGCTTTGTCGAAGGTAGCAGTTGACTTAGAATGAGTATCTCTTGGGGCAGCTAGGTGGCGCAGTGAATAAAGCACCGGCCCTGGATTCAGGAGTACCTGAGTTCAAATCCGGCCTCACACACTTGACATTTACTGGCTGTGTGACCCTGGGCAAGTCACTTAACCCCCATTACCCCGCCAAAAAAGAGAGAGAGAGAGAGAGAGAGAGAGAGAGAGAGAGAGAGAGAGAGAGAGAAGAAAATAAGAAGAAAAAAGAATGAGTATCTCTCCATGGCAATCATAGGATTAGGAAAGAGTAGATACATTTATAAAAGTAATTAATCAGACTGTGGCTTTAAAATTGCCTTCTCTTCCACTGTTGCTAAGGGTAACTGAGTTAGAATTTGAACTCATGAGCTTCTGACTTACACCCTATTGTGCTTTTTGTATGACTATAATACACATATAGTGCTAAACCTCTTGGAGACTCAATGTTCTTATCTGTCACATGGGGAAAATAATACTTTCACTGTCACATGGTGCTACAATAAACAGAGACTATTTGAGTCTTGACTTTTATCCCCAGCACCTACCATGGTGTCTTGTATGGAACAGATAGATGTTCAATGAATATTTGTTGATCAAGTTAAGAAAAGTGCTAAAAAGAAAAGATAAATCTTTAAGCATGTCTTTGTGACACTTTACCTCATATAAATCTGTTATATTTTTTTTTGCTTCCCTTCATTTTTGTGCTTGAACTTCAAAGTTTCTACATAGCTCTCTGGTCTTTTCATCAGGAAAGTTTTGAAGTTTTCTATTTCAATAAAAGCCCATTCTGCCTCCTCACCATTCCTAGCATTATAATAAGTTTTACTGGGGAAGTTATTCTTTGGCTACAAACCCATATCCTTCCACTTTTGGAATATTGTATTCCAGTTTCTCCACTCCTTTATAGTAGTGGCTGCTAAAGCATGTTTGATTTTGACCGCAGCTCTTTGGTATTTAAACTCCGTCTTTCTGGCTGCTTGCAGTATTTTTTCTTTGACCTGGAAACTCTGGATTTGGGCTATAATTTTTCTGGGTATTATCATTTTGGTTTTTAAAAATTTTTTCCTCAATTACTCTCATTTCATTTATTTAAAAAACCCAACATTTTAACTCATTTTAAACTATTGTTTCATCTCTTCCAGGAATTCCAGTTGAGTTTTTGCCCTGCCTGTGTTTTTCTCTAAGGCTTTCTTATAAATGTTTTGGAGTCATTCTCTTCTGAGTTTGTGTCTTAAGTTTCATTGACACCATACTAGCTCTTTATGGTGGTGTTCTTTTTTTGTTTCCTCATTATTCTAACCTACTTCCTGACTTTGGACTTGATATTTGGTCTGGGTTCTATAGCACTTCTGAAAGGAAGTTCTAGTCTGACCTTGTTGCTGCTTTTTTGAGTTATTCTAGGATCTTAAAATCTGGCTGGCAACCTATAAGCTCTCACTGCTCCCAGAGTGGTATGATTCAGGGAAAAATCCAATTGATTCTTCATCCACAAGGGTTTAATAGAGCCCTGTTATGCATCTGGGAACTCCTCTTGCCCTAGTGAACAGCTTCTTGCTGGATGCTGTAGTTTCTGTCTGAGCATGCTCCTTGCCCACATCCAGTCAACAGTGTCTTCCCTATAGCAAACTAGACTAGACAAATGACTCATTCTGACTTTTTTTTGGATTTCCCCATTAGGATTCAGTTTAGTGCATTTTCTAGATCTGTTTAGAGTTTTGTGGAAGGATACTTAGCCTTGGTGGTTCTACCCTCTATCATCTTGGCTTCACCTCTAAATTGCTTTTTTAAAAACAATAAAGAAGTTGCCATCTCTTATGTACCCAAGCCTGTGCTAAGAATTATGGATGAAATAGAATCTTCAGTATGTAGAGCTGATATATTTGTAAATTAAATTAGAATGTGACTGGGGGTATAAAACTGACACATGTAGAACAATTGGAGATGTTGAACTTTGTATACCTGATCAGTATATAAAAGGATTCAGCTGATAAGCTTCTCCCCTCAAAAAAAAAAATCTGCAGTGACTGTTATTTGTTCCTATGGATGTGAACAGACAGGCCTTAGCAGGACTAGTCATCTTTTCTCCACTGAGCACTTGAGAAAAGTATCCTTTGACAACTATTTAGAGCTGCTATTTGACACTCTCCATCTTGAATTCATTCTCTTTCTACTATATTTAGTTTATCTTAAAAACCAAGTCTCAAAATTCTTGAAAAATTTACCCACCCTCCCTCTATTACTCAGCATATACCTACCTGACATGACCTAATAGAGGTAGTGTTCTTTAAAGATTAAAGTGTGGGGCAGCTAGGTGGCGCAGTGGATAGAGCACCGGCCCTGGAGTCAGGAGTACCTGAGTTCAAATCTGGCCTCAGACATTTAACACTTACTAGCTGTGTGACCGTGGGCAAGTCACTTAACCCCAATTGCCTCACTAAAAAAAAAAAAAAAAAGATTAAAGTGTGCCATGAGTTTCCAATTTTTAAGGTCCCCATGTAATCACCATTGCTTCATAATATGTCTAAATCAAAAGAAATATTTCTTTGCTTTGTGGGATTGACCTTAAAACTAATTTGTAGAAGGGTGGTATAGACTGGTAGGAGGTATAACTGATTCCCATCAGTGATCAATAAATTAGTATGTTTGTTTTGACATTTCTGTTCTCTTTTTAATGGTTTATTTATTTAAGTGATAGCTGCTGACTTCATTAGGAATTGTTCCTTAAAGTTATAAAAATTATAAACTGTACTTTTATTTACTTTTTGGCTTCCAAAGTGAATCATCAATGTTTTTAAATCTCTTTTTATTTTTTTTGGTGGGGCAGTGAGGGGCAATGTACCCAGGGTCACATAGCTAATAAGTGTCAAGTGTCTGAGACTGAATTTGAACTCAGGTCCTCCTGAATCCAGGGCCAGTGCTTTATCCACTGTGCCACCTAGCTGCCCCCTCTTTTGATATCTTAAATGCAGTTGCCTGAGTCTCACACAGTTAAATAAATAAATACAACTAGGTGACTAGTAGCCAGAATGCTGGACTTAGAGTCAGGAAGATTTGAGTTTGAATCCTTTCTTAAACATTTATGTGTATCCCTGGAAAAGTCAGGTAATTTCTGTCAGCCTCACCTTCCTCATCTATAAGATTGGGGCAATAATAGCATTGACTTTACAGGTGTGTTGTTTAAAAATCTAAATGTGGGTTCTAATCTGTGCCGCACAGTTTTTGGGGAAAACTGGCCAAAATCACTGACAAATTCACCAAGAGTTTAGGCTTTTAAGGGTTTATTAAAAGATATAACATAGTAAAGAGAGAGAAAGATTGAGAACAGATTCCTTATGGCATGGAAATCCTAGCCTTCCTAAAAGCCCACGTGAAGTCCTGCCACCAAGCAATGTCTCAAACCAAAAGAAAAAGATCTCTTCTGCCAGTCTCTGCTTCCTACTTCCTGTCCTCTTCCCAGAAATGGGAGGTTCTTCAAGTTGATTGGCTGAGAGTGGTCTGCTGTTCATATAGCAGTCCATAGCCTCTGAGAACACTCCTTCTCAGGGTTGGCTAAATTTAAATTCAAGATCTAATCACCTTTAAGTGGGTACTTAGTAGTTCCTCAATCACACCCAATTCAAACACTATTAAGTCAATCATGTTGGACCCCTGGGCATCTACCAAATTCCATTATTTTACCACACAGGGTTGTTATGAGAGTCAAATGAGATTTTACACACACGTGCATGCATGCAAACACTCACATACTGCTTTGTAAACTTTAAAATGTTATATAAATGTCAACTATTTTGTAAAGACCATGAGCCTTCCATCTCTTGCTGGGCACAACCTGTTCCCTAAGAAAAGGCTGCTAGGGACCAATTCAGGCATCTTCCATATGCCTCAAAGAAATCAATTCCATTTGTACCAACACAAGACATCTTTTACCTCCTGCTGCCAGCCCAATCTCCCAAATAACCTGAGGAGAACCTCCAATCCAAATAAGAGCAATTCTCCCTTGGACTTCAGGTTTCCCATGTCCTCCTATGCCTGTCTTTTGAAGGAGAAGAATGTAGAAGTCCACTCAATGGTGAATATGTGTCCTTCCTAGTGACATTGACATCCTAGTCACTTTGAACTCCTGTAGACCACTATCCAAACTCCATTCCATACTCCCTACCATTTAATTCCTCATCCCCATTCCCCTCAACTCTCCCATCCCAAAGGTTCAACCTAACTTCACCCTTTCACTGTACCTCCTGGAATAACTGCTTCATAGGTATCAAACTTCCCTTTATCTTAAATTGATTCCTCTCCCACTCCTTCCATCTATTAACTCTTTTTATTCATTTACTTTTTTTGTGGGGCAATGAGGGTTAAGTGACTTGCCCAGGGTCACACAGCTAGTAAGTGTCAAGTGTCGGAGGTCAGATTTGAACTCCAGTCCTCCTGAATCCAGAATCAGTGCTTTATCCACTGTGCCACCTAGCTGCCCCAATTAACTCTTACTGAAAGCTGGTTTTCCTTTGATGACACAGCCTCCCTGGCCATCATTTCCAGTACCGGCTGAACTTTTTTTGTGGGGCAATGAAGGTTAACTGACTTACGTAGGGTCACATAGCTAGTAAGTGTCAGGTGTCTGAGGTTGGATATGAACTCAGGTCCTCCTGAATCCAGGCCAATGCTTTATCCACTGTGCCACCTAGCTGCCCCCATTATATATAGGGTTTTTTTTTGGTTTTTTTGCGGGGCAATGGGGGTTAAGTGACTTGCCCAGGGTCACACAGCTAGTAAGTGTGAAGTGTCCGAGGCCAGATTTGAACTCAGGTACTCCTGAATCCAGAGCCAGTGCTTTATCCACTGTGCTATCTAGCTGCCCCCTATATATAGGTTTTTTACATACAACTTTTTATGTGAGAAATGTGTTTCTATTTCTGAATGTGTGTTTCTGGCAGGGGATCAAATTTTTGGTCTTTGTTTATAATTCAAATTGTATTTCATTTTTCTTATAATTATTTTCTTTCTTGGGGCAGTGAGGGTTAAATGACTTGCTAGTAAGTGTCAAGTGTCTTAGGTCAGATTTGAACTCGGGTCCTCCTGAATCCAGAGCCAGTGCTTTAACCACTGTGCCACCTAGCTGCCCCACTGGCTGCACTTTCACTCATTCTCCACAAGTCATACCTCGAGGTGAGGGCATTGGAATACTCATTACTCCCCATTGTCACTTCCAGTTTCTCCCCCTTCCTCCATCACTCAATAACCTCTCTTCCTTTGAAGTTCATGGTATTCATATACTGAAATCCTGGTCGCAGTCCCCTTCCTTACTCAGGAAGTTTGATAATCTTGCTTACACTTTTCCTCTCTTCCCCAACTCCTGCCCTCATACTAGGGGACTTCAACAATATATTGATTCTCTCCCAAGTACCCTAACCCACTCAGTTCCTCAGCCTACTCATTTCCCATAAGCTCCTCCTCCACCTAACCTCAGCCACACACAAAGATGGTGATCTTGATGTTGTCATTGCCCACAAATGGGCCATATCTATGTTCAAGAATCCTAAAATTCCCTTATACAACCATAATCTGTTGATTTTTCATCTCTCCCTCTGCCTTCCCTTATATAACCCTATTTTTCATCCTTACTATGATGTCCAATCCCTTGATTGCTCCCCTCAGTTTTCTCCCACATTATCTCTCCTGCACTAGCCACTCTCCTTTTTTTGGTGAATCTATTCAACTCTATACTGCCTTTCTCTCTTTAATCTCTAGTCCCTTATCATGTCATTGAATATGCCCAGCCAAGCTTCAGCCTTAGATCACTCCCATAATATTTTGACTTCATTCCTACACAAGTGCTTCTGAATGAAGGTGGAGAAAACGATCCAATCATTCTGACTAGGTCCACTACAAATTTACATTACATAATCTCAACTGGGTCCTCACCGTTTCTAGGCAATCCTACTGTACCTTTTTTTGTTGTTTTTTGTTTTTTCAGGGCAATGGTAAAGTGACTTGCCCAGGGTCACACAGCTAGTAAGTGTCAAGTGTCTGAGGCCAGATTTGAACTCAGGTCCTTCTGAATCCAGGGCCAGTGCTTTATCTACTGCACCACCTAGCTGTCCCCTATACTTTTTTTAAAATGAACTCACTATCCTTTTCACAGCAGCTCTTCCAAATCTTTTCATCCCTTCTCAAACTTTCCATGGTTCCCACTACTCCTACTCTCTCAGCTGAGAACCCTGTCTTATGTTTTACAGAAAATATTGAGGCTATTCACTATGAATACCCTCTTCCTCATCTCCTATCACTCAGGTGTCTTCTATGACTTTATTCTCTTTCACCCATGTTTCACATGATGAAATGGGCTTACTCCTTACCAAGGCTAAGCCCTCTACTTGTTCAAGTGATCCCATTCCATCCTGTCTTCTCCAAGACATTGATACCTCTGTTATTCCCATTCATTTTCACTCTTTCCCTCTCTACTGTCTCATTTCCTACTTCCTAAAAACATTCCCATGTATCCGTTATCCTGAATAAAGCCCTAAGTCAATCCTTTCATCCTCACTCACAATATTCATATCTCTTCCACCCTTTGTAGCTAAAATCCCCAAAAAGGTCCTCTGCAATAGGTGCCCTGACTTTTTCTCCTCTTGCTCTCTTCTTAATTCCTTACAACCTGGTTTCTGACCTTGTCATTCCACTGAAACCACTCACAAAATTTACTAAAAATCTAGTTTCGAAATCTAATGGTCTTTTCTTGATTCCCATTATCCTTGGCTCCTCTGCAATTTTGGACACTGTGATCACTCCTCTTTGTTTTCTAAATTTTCAGGACACCACTCTCTCTCTTGGTTTTCTTCCTACTTATCTTTTCTTCCCCTCTATACAACTTCACTTGGTGATCTCACTAAGTTCCCATGGATTTAATGATCATCTCTATGCTGATAATTCTTCAATATACCTTAGACTCATCTTAAACTCAATATTCCAAAACAGAACATATTGTCTTTCCCTCTGGACATCTCCTACCTCCTACTTTCCCATTACTATAGAAGGCAACACCATCCTCCCACTCTCTCAAACTTACAACCTGGGAATGATCCTGAATTCTACACTGCCTCTCACCTCTCATATCTAAAATGTTATCAAGACCTGTTGGTCACACCTTTGGAACATCTCTTGAATATGGTCCCCTCTCTTCTCTAACCACTATGATGCAGACCTTCCTCATCTTTTGCCTTATTATTGCAATAGCTGGCTGGTAGGACTGCCCCTTCCCAACGCTAGTCAATCCTTCATTCAGCTACAGTGATTTTCCCAAAACAGGGGTCTGATCATGTCACTCCCCTATTCAAAAAACTTCAATAGCTTCTTATTACCTCTAGGAGTAAATATCAAATGCTCTATTTGGTATTCAAAGCCCTACATAACCTAGGCCCCTCCTACCTTTCCAATCTTCTTATACCTTACTCCCTAGTTTATATGATCTAGTGACACGGGCTTTCCTGGATATTCCACACACAAGAAAACCCCATCTCTCAATTCTGGCATTTTCTCTGGTTGTCCCCCATACCCGGAACATCTCCCTCCTTCATTCCAATTACTAACCTCCCAAGTTTCTGTGAAATCCCAACTAAAATCCTACCTTCTACAGGAAGTCTTCCCTAACTCTTCGTAATTCCAGTGACTTCCCTCTTTTAAGTGGTTCCTATTTATCCCATATATAGCTTGCTTTTTATATATTGTTCATATATGGCCTTGCCCATTAGAATGTAAGCTCCTTGAGAGCGGGGACTGTCTTTTGCCTCTTTTTGTATCCCTAACACTTAGCTCAGTGCCTGCCACATAATAGGCACTTAAAAATACTGATTGAGATGGACTAGAGCTCACTCTTTTTATACATTAAATTCTTATGTTCTGTTAATATTCATCACTGGATTTAAATTACTTTATTTTGTATCAAGCATGTAATATATAATGCTAGATCAAAAAGTATTTTTATTTAGGTATCCTTTTACTAAACTATAAGGACAGAGGTTTCATATTAGCTGAAATGTACACATTCCTAGCACACAGAATAATGCCTTGCTCCCATTAGGCACTTAATAACTGCTTGTTTTTTTGAAAACAGAAGTATCAACACAGACCTGGTCTGTCGTTCAGACTGTTGTTCAAGCTGCTTGTTCATTGATGGATACTACTAACCAGTCATTTATATTTAGCATTAGATAAAGCTACAACTACAACAGGCAAATTTCTCAAGTTAGATATATTCAACCTTGAATGACTTAATTTTATCTGCAAAGCAACTATGATTAGCTTAGGGAAAGTGAAACAGATCAGAACTTAAAATTACTGTAGTCAGCATATTTTTAATAAATACATACATCACTCTGCTTAATCATGAATTCAGCAACATTCCCAAAAGCATTATTCAAGGTCTAGGGAATCCTGATATCATCCATGATTTCTGGTATCAAATCTACTGGTGTTGGGAAAGTTTAAAGTTAGGGTCAGTGTAGTGAATAGTCCTCATTGTGGCTTTCTTTAGTATATGATACCTTATGCTAATGCCTTGTCTTTATGGTTATGGAAAATTTCATAATGACCAACCTTGTCTTAAAGAATAGTTAAAAAGCTATACCACTTTTCCTCTTTATACAGGACTATGTGGGGGACAACGGGTGTGTAACATTGCATACACATACCATCAGACTCTATGTGCTGGCTAATTGTGCTCATGTGCTATTTTTCCTTTTAAAAAAAATGTTGATTACAAAGGATGACTTAGTAGGTAGGGGAGAAAAGAGATATATTTGGAAATGAAAGTGATACAAAACCCAAAGATATTAATAAAATGTAAAAATAAATCTATATACTGTTCAAATATTGGCAAGAGATTTATAATAAAAGTAATATTTTATACTAGTTTATATCAAGAACACCAGTTGTTTTTCATGATGTCATATAATTACACTAATTTCAAAATGGATAGAACAGTAGAAATTCTAAACAGTACAATGGATTTTAAAGCATTTTTGGAAAATAGAAAGTGTTACTGTGTTGCAAAGACATTGGAAACATGTACTTGAAACTTCACCACCAACTTGTGTAACCATTTTCAAGGCTATATGACAAAGACTGGAGGAAGAGAATAAACTGGGTTGGCTTTGAGCATTTGTATAGCTCCCTTAATGACCACCTAGCTTCTTCTGAAAACAAAGGCTCATCTTTAAATACCTACACTCTATGTTTTGTTAAATGACTGCAAGACATGGAGCACAATAGTCTATGAAGAATTGAAAATTAATATCATGGGGCAGCTAGGTGGCGCAGTGGATAAAGCACCAGTCCTGGATTCAGGAGGACCTGAGTTCAAATCCAGCCTCAGACACTTGACACTTACTAGCTGTGTGACCCTGTCACTTAAAAAATTAATATCACACAGAGGGAAATGGACAGGCACACTGTGGGTATAATCAGGCTGCAACAGAGAACCAATGAGAAATTTCCAAAAGAAAAAGAGCAGCAGTTAAAGCATTTGGGAAATATTTGATGGAAAGATTAAAAAAAACCCTACTCATGTGGCAAAGTAAAAGAAGGGTTGCTCAGAGTGTCCCACTGGTATTTGCAGTGTGAGACGAAATTTTAAAAGGCAGCATGGTATAATGGAAAGAGGACTAGAAGTCAGAAGCCCTGTGTTCAAATTCCACTTCATATTTCTTGTGCATGCAACCTTGGGCAAGTCACTTAAAATCCCTAAGCCACAGTTTCTTCATTTGTAAAATAGAGATGGTTAAACTAAATGACTTCTGAGGTTACTTTCAACTCTAGATTTCTGAGCCTTCAGAATGCTGAGTGGATCTCCTGTGGTGAATTTATGGCATAACATGGACAAGGGTCACACAGAATGGTTAATCATGGAGGGGTTATAATCTGCATTGTTCAATTCTAAAACATTATGGTCTCAGGACCCCTTTACACTCTTAAAAAGTATTAAAAACTCCAAAGAGCTGTTCTTTCTGTGAGTTATAACTAAAAATATTCTGATCATTATTTTATAACCAGTTCTCAAAAGAATTTGCATGGCATGCTGTTAAGTATAATCTGCATTGTTTATATTTTTCCATCACTTTCTTAAGTCTAGACAGTAAACAAAACAATGTCAAGCCCTGATTTACAGCATTTTCCAATTTCCAAGGTGCAGATTCTCACACTGGAAATTTATCAGCTCTCCAGAGCTGTTTCCAGTTGGCTTCACCATACCCTTGTATATCTATTGGTATCTACAATGTAAGAAAGTAAAACTGACATATTTGTATATCTTTATTTCTTGATTCATTAAAATGCCAATTATTAAATTAATGAAATGCCAACTATACCATGTGAACATAAATAACATATTTTAGGAAAAAATGACTATATTTTCTAAATATTTAGTGAGAAGTGTGACATTGTTTTACATATTTTTGTTAATTTCCTTAATGTCTGGCATTTAAAATATTTTTGTCAGTTCCTTTAATGTCTGGCATAATAGAAGACAGCTGGATTTTCATGTTGGCTTTTGCATTCAATTTGTTCTAATATGCTATTTTGGTTGAAATATATGAAGAAGAGGCAGCTAGGTGGCATAGTGGATAAAGCACAGGCCCTGGATTCAGGAGGACCTGAGTTCAAATCTGACCTACAACACTTGACACTTACTATCTGTGTGACCCTGGGCAAGTCACTTAACCCTCATTGTCCCACAAAAAAAATAAAATAATGTAAAATAATTATATACACAACTTGTTCAGCCATTCCCCAATTAGTGGGCATCCTCTCAGTTTCCAGTTCTTTGCCACCACAAAGAGAGCTGTTATAAATATTTTAGAATATATAGGTTCTTTTCTTTTTTCCTAATAATCTTTGGAAATATACCTGGCAGTTGTATTGCTGGGCCAAAGGGTTTAGGCAGTTTAATAACTTTTGGGGCATAATTCCAGATTGCTCTCCAAAATGGTTGGCTCAGTTCACAATTCTACCAACAATGAATGTTTTCTAATTTGTCCACATCTCCCACATTTGTTATTTTCTCTTTCAATCGTTTTAGCCAATCTGATAGATGTTAAATGATATCTCAAGGATTTTGAAATTGCATTTCTCTAATCAGTAGTAATTTAGAGCATTTTTCAGATAACTACAAATTGTTCTAATATCATCATCTGAAAACTGCCTCTTCATATCCTTTGGCCATTTATCAATTGGAGAATGGCTTGTATTCTTATAGATTTTACAAAGTTCTTTATTTTTGAGATATGAGACCTTTACCTGAGAAACCGTCTATAAAAATGTTTTCCCTATTTTCTGCTTTTTTTCTAATCTTGGTTATATTTGATTCACTTATACAAAACCTTTTTAATTCAATGTAATAGAAATTATCCATTTTATACCTCACTCTTCACCAGAAACAGGTACACATGTGTGTCATTATGCAATAGGTCATTATCATAAATTCCTAGAAGCTGATGGGGAAATTTTCAAATATTTCCTTACTAGAATCTTGTGCTATGAGATTTTTTTTAGTACCATCATGTTCATTATCCTCTGGTAAAGTCCTCCTCTGTTGCATGCTTCTTCCATAGCCAGATGAAGAAAAATCAACCTGAGTTGAAAGTAGAAATGTATTGGAATTAGAAAATGAGCACATACCTTTTGGAGATCCAAGACAAGATCTAAGCCAGAAATAGGCTGGGATGGTTTGGCTGAACAATTATCCAAAACTGCAGATACATGATAATTTTACTTCCTAAGGTCGTCCAAAGAAAATTCTTTCTTTATTTGATACTGGTATTTGCTTATCTGTATAATATAATGGTGGTGACAGCAGCAACAGCTGTAGTAGTTAGTAGTAGTAATAAACCCCTTTCTGAAAACTCATTCTATTATCCCTGTGGTAGGGTAAGGAGAGAAGTACTAAAAATATAAAGGAATGCCAGCCATAGTGATGCAATAACAACAATAACATCCAGCATTTATAGAGCACTTTAAGGCTGGAAAATCATTATACATAAATCTCCTCATTTGATTCTCACAAAAATTCTGAGATAGGTGCTATTATTATCCTCATTTTACAACTGAGGAAACTGAATCTGAGAGATGTTAAATGACTTGCCCATGGTGTCAGAGCTATTAAAAGTCTGACACAGGATTTGAATTCAGATCTTCCTGACTCCAAGTCTAGTATCAAATCCACTGTGCCACCTGGCTAACTATACAGCCAGAACCCTTTGTGCTCTGAGTCTACCATATAAAGACCTGGTAGGTACTCTAAAACACCAGCCAACTGGGCACTGGTCATACCAGTGATTGTCTTAAGACTCTGGTCAATATGATATAATTGCATCTGTGAATCTAGGAAATAGACAGGATGATGTAGGATTGTTGAATAGTACTATTCAAATGTTCAGTTTAACATAGAGGACAGTTGAGTGAGTGGTGCTCCTTGTTCTGATAGCATTAAAAAAAGGTACATTACATAAATCCAAAGTATCAACACATCACCTGATGATGTTTTAAATTTTCCATTTTATTGATGCATTTGATTTTTATATAGCATACATCTGCAGATTACTATTGCTTCTTGAGTCTCTTGTAACAAAGTAAAACAGTTAAGTAAAATATAATGCAGTTATCTCATCTGGAAGTTTATGCAGTTTTTCACATCTGGAGCACATCTTCCTCTTTCTATTTTTTAAAAAAAGTTAACAGAGAGGGCAGCTAGGTGGCGCAGTGGATAAGGCACCAGCCCTGGATTCAGGAGGACCTGAGTTCAAATCCGACCCCAGACACTTGACACTTACTAGCTGTTTGACCTAGGGCAAGTTACATAACCCTCATTGCCCCCCCCAAAAAAGTTAACAGAAATATATTTTCTCTGCCTCTCACCCCCATTGCATTAGAAAAAAAAGAAAGAAAAGGTAAAAAGCAAATTTCTTGTAACAAATACACACAGTAAAGCAAAGTAAATCCCCCCAATGGCTGGGTGTATACATATGTTTGCACACATATATGTCTATGTATATTGACATATATGTGTGTGTTTATGTGTCTTAATCCACACCTTAAATCTACCACCTCTCTGTCTCTAATGGATAGCATACTTCATCATCAGTCCTCTGCTTAAAATGTTTCAATTCAGATGCCACTGCCAGCTAATGAAGGCAAACCCCAGGAATATATGAAAATAACTGCAGATGTGATGCTTCTACATGTGCCCAGGACACATCTTTTTTTTTTTTTTGTGGTGAGGCAATTGGGGTTAAGTGACTTGCCCAGGGTCACACAGCTAATAAGTGTTAAGTGTCTGAGGCCAGATTTGAACTCAGGTCCTCCTGAATCCAGGGCCGGTACTCTATCCACTGTGCCACCTAGCTGCCCCCACAGATGGCAAAATAATGCTAATATCCAAACTGATTTTGAAAACGAGTTGGACATACTTAGAATGGAATTCCAGAAAGCCCTTTCTGAGCTTCTGTCATGAATAGACCAATCATGCCAAAATCATGTAATTCAGAAAAATGGGTTATGTGCTACAGTTAACTTGAATGAATGCATTCTTCTACAATATTTGACAAAGTATTAAAATTCTAAACCTGCATGCAGATATTAAAATTTTAAACCTGCATGTACATGCTGCAGACTTTGTCATAGGATACAAAATAATCTAAAAAATCCAACTACAAAGATATACTTGAACCTTTAAGAAAAAGCATCAAATTAAACCATGACATAAGAAAGAGAAAACTATGGAATATCTGCATAAAGACATTGGGAAATTACAGCAATATCTAGTGAGCATATGTAGTAGAAAACATGACCAACAGTTTCCCAACTGAAGACATCAAAAATAACATGTTAAAAATTAGAACATATTGATCAATAACTGAAAATGAAAGTCAAAACATCAAGATGGATGTAAAGAGTGAATGCAATGCAAATAATAAAATAAACAATGTAATATCAATAAAAAGTAACCTATACAGTATTGAGAAAAATAAATTAAAGGAGAGAGAGAGAGTCCTTGAAGAAGGAGGATGTGCAAAATGTGTGGTCATCTATACGGTCAAACCAATCAACAAGCATTTATTGAGTCTTTACTATGTAATTCATTATGCTAAGAATTGGAGATAAAAGGACAAAAGTAAGATAGTCCATGCTTTCAAGAAGTTTCTTGTTGTTGTTGTTGTTGTTGTTGTTGTTGTTGTTTGTCCTTTGTTTTCAAAGAGGACCCAAAACATCATGGGGTAATGTTTTGACTTGCTCATGAATTGGATTTAAGTCACACAAAGTTAACAGTCTCACTCTTTCAGAATCATCCAAGTCACCCACATGTACAAAAATATACCCACATGTACAGAAATATTTATAGCACCTCTCTTTGTGGTGGCAAAGAATTGGAAATCAAGGGAATGCCCATCAATTGGGGAATGGCTAAACAAGTTTTGGCATATGAATGTAATGGAATACTATTGGGCTGTAAGAAACGATGAGCAGGAAGAATTTAGAGAAACCTGGAAGGACTTACATGAACTGATGCTGACTGAGAGGAGCAGAACCAGGAGAACAGTAACAGCTACATTGTGTGATGAATAATGGTGATAGACTTGGCTATTCTCAGCAAGGCAATGATCCAAAACAGAGTCATCCAAGTCCAGTGGCAAGACAAAAGTCATAATGACTGATAATGGCTTGGGATGCAGTGGAAGACCTTGGCATCTCTGATGTCCAACCAAGCTCTGAGAGTTCCATAGCACCTTGCTTAAGCTGTCTCCATGACCACTGAAACAAATCATTCTCATCCATCCATTCTAAAGAGGAAAGTTTTCACATGTTTGGGGCAGACACACCCCTAATTCATTAATGGGTTTGAGACTTTGGGACAGGTTACTCAATCTGTTTTGGCCCATCCCCAGAGACTTTTTCCTGGGGTTTGGAGTTTATTGGGGGTGTTGCTACTACACATGCCTTTTGGAGCTGTAGGTTTGAGTTAAGTGCCAACCAAAAATGGATGAGCAGCCCTGAAAAAGTGTTGGCAAGCCCTCACACTGGCACTGCTGGTCCTTCAAGGAGTTTATATTCAACTGGGGAGACATTGGCACTTACAAGTATATAAAAATATACAAAATGATTTCAAGGTCATTTTGAGAAAATATACTCTTGTACCTGGGGAGTGGGGGGTCATGGAAAATAAAGAATGTCTTTTTGAGCTAAGTATGAAAGGAAACTGAATATTCCAAGAGGCAAAGGTAAGAGGGGGGTGAGAGGCATAGAGATGGAGAGAGGGAGATGGAACACTATGTAAATGAAACAAGTAGCCCAGTATGGCTGCCACGCAGAGTTTAAAGAGGGGACTAATATGTAAGAAGAATGGAAAGGTAGAAATGGGCCAGATTGTGAATTTTAAAATTTCAAACAAAGAAGTTCACATTTGATCCTAGAATCAATAGTGAGCTTAGAGTTTGAATGATGGGAGAAATGACGTGGTCAGACCTGCCCTTTAGGTAAATTTCTTTGGTAGCTGTAAGGAGGTTGGATTGAAGTCCCAAGAGGCTTGAGGCAGAGAATTGAAGAAGTTGTAGTATTCCACGACAGAAGTTATGAGAGCATGAAGCAGGGTAGTAACTACATAAGGAAGGGAAGAAGGGTCATATTTGAGAGGTTTTGTGGAATAAATGGCTGAGTTATACAGATATGTTTTCAGAAATGAAGGAATATATGGTAAAGACACAGAATCAGGTCTTTGCAACCAGAAATTGTAGAAAAGTTATCATTAAGCCACCTGGATTTGTTGATCAATGCAAATCATGCAGAGAAGTTGTGGAGACTGTGCAACATATCACTGAAGGCTGCAAAAACACAAAATCTACTGCATACCTAGAAAGACTATTACGAGGCTGAAATTATAGCACAGGATGCTCTATAAGACAAATACAAAGCCCAAAACATACTGATAAGGCCAACAACAAAGGTATACTTGAGACTGGACAAATTTAACAATGATATTTTTAAAGTTGTCACCATGCTCAATATTCAATATCCAAATTTCATGGAATAAAAAGCTTTCAATTTGAGGAGACATGGCAGAAGAAATTAAAATCACATGGGAACAGGATGCCATTTCCTAGAAGCTTTCAGTGAGTCTAGAGAAGATGAGTATCCCAATACTTCTAGTCAATTGCACCCCCTCCCTCCAAGCAGTGATTTTCTCTAACTGAACACTAGACCACAGAACATTAAGAACAGGATACTGACTTTATGACCATTTTTATCTGAACCCCATCAAAAAGATTAAAAGAATGAGATAATCAGGATAATAAAAATAACATGTTTATATTGACTTGAATCAGTCAGTCAGTCAATAAACATTTATTAAGCAACCACACTGTCCCAGCGTCTGAGCTCAGCACTGAGAATATAAGGAAAGGCAAAAAAGTCCCTTTTTAGAAGAAGCTCACAGTCTAATAAAGAGATGACATACAAACAACTATGTACAAACAAAATATTTTCAGTATAAATTGGAAATCATCAACACAGCACTAGAATTAAGGGGACTTAGAAAAAGCTTCCTGCAGATTGTGAGATTTTAGTTTAGATGCGAAAGAACAGGACATCCGGGAGGTGGGCATGAAGAATAAAAGCTTCCCAGGCATGGGAGACAGCCAGAGAAAATGCATGGGGTTGGCAGATGGACTGTCTTGTTTGAGGAACAGCAAGGAGGTCATTGTTACAAGAGGGCAGAATATTTAGGGGGCTTTAAGGTGCAAGAAAACTGGGGAAGCGGGGATGAAAGGTTTTGAATGCCAAACAGAAGATTCTCTATTTCATCCTGGAGGCTACAGACAAGCAGCCACTGGAGTCTATTGAATAGGGAAGGTGGCATGGTCAGACCCGAGCTTCAGGAAGATTGCTTTGGTAGCTGAGTGGAGGGTGAACTGGAATGTAGAATGATGTGCTGGGAAGACCTACTGGCAAGCTATTGCAATAATCAGTTATGAAGTGATGAGGGTCTGTGCCAGGGTTGAGAGTAGTGTCAGAGAAGAGAAAAGGGTATGTGTCAGATGTTACAAAGGTAAACATGACAGACCTTGGCAGCAGATTGAATAGGCATGAGAGAGAGTGAAGAGTTGAGTATGGCACATAGGCTGCAAGACTGGGAAGATGTTGGTACCCAAAGCAGCAGTAGAGAAGTTAGTAAGAGAGGAGGGCTTGGGGGGAAAGATAATGAATTGAGTTTTAGGTACGTTGAGTTTAAGGTATTTATGAGACATACCGTTTCAAATGTCCAATAGGCAGTTAGAAAAGCAAGACTGGAGGTTAGGAGAGAGGTTAGGGCTGGATAGGTGGAATTTGAGACTTATACCAGGGGACATTAATTAATTATTCCTAGGTATTTTGTGTGTACTTTACATTGCTACCACAAGGAAAATGTTGGTGTGTGTGTGTGTGTGTGTGTGTGTGTGTGTGTGTGTGTGTGTGTGTGGAGACAGACATAGAAGGTAGGCTTTCAGTAAACATAGATAAATGTGAGGAGTAGGGACTTAACCCAAGATACAATTAGTTATACTTTTCCCACAAAAATATAATTCTTCATTTAAAAAGTATCAATTAATTAGCTTGTGCTTTTGTCTGATAAACAACATGTCATTAAAATGTTATAAACTCTAATTGACTTAATATTTCCTTTCCATGATGCCAACAGAAAAGCCCATTCACCTCTGAGGTTGCCCACAGATTATTTCAAGTACTTGACCCTTTCTGTTCCAGTCTGATCCCAAATGCTTTTTAGAAAAAAAGTGTTCATTATCTCCTTTACACCCCAGTTAATCTATGAGCATTAAATTGTCTTAATTTCTCTCCACTCAGAATCTAATAATTATAATAATGTAACAGCACTAACAACTTACATTAAATAGAGCTTTGAGGCTTACAAAATACTTTGCTCAGAAAAATTCTGACATCAGAAAAGCTTCATGTTTCAGTCTCTTTGTTTCTCTGTCTGTCTGTCTGTCTGTCTGTCTCTCTCTCTCTCTCACACACACACACACACACACACACACACACACACCCTTCACAAAACAGAGGCATTTAAGTACTCAGTTGGCTTCTAGTCCATCATTCAGAGTATTTCATTCTAGTGAGTGGCTAAAACAATTCACAATCTTTTTTAAGAGGGACCAAACCCTTTCAATTAGAAACATTTCTAAACTACCAAATAAAATGAATTTTCAGTCTCTTCACAGGGATGTACTTCTAAGTCCTCCCATCTATAAGAGTAGTTTTCCTTACAATTAAATGGCTGGTCACAGAATATGCTATAGATGTATAATAAAGGAAATAAGGAGAAAGTTTAGTTCCCTGACACCAGTCCATAAGGAGTGTAATTTCACTTCTCAATGGAAAGATACAAAATTCTTTATCCTAGAAAATCTTATCATCCACATTTTCTTGATTCTTGCAAAATATAATTCAATATTATAGGGCTCAAAAATACATTGGCTGCTTGACTTAAAAACAAGAAAGCTCAGAAACAAGTGTATGATTTGAGGAAATGTTTCCAACCATCATTTTCTGATGGTGCTAAAACCAAGGTATTGTCAATAATGAGACAGGCCAAACCCAACCTGGAGTACCCACAGGAGTATGACAAACAATCTTGGGAAGGTAGGGCAACAGTGGGAAGAAAGTAAGAGGCCAAGAGAAAAGCCAAAAGAATAAACCTTGACCTGTGGCTGTCCGGCAGCAGGACAAAAGATGTCATCAGAGAGGTCCAACAGAAGGAACAGGAAACTCAAACATTGGCATTGGGGAGTCAGGGCAGGATTTTCCTTCTTTGAAGACTGAGAAGGTAAGGAAGCACTCTCACTACCTCCCACCCCCATTCCAGAGGAACTACAGCATTGGGCAGTAAAACAAGGAAATGACTCAGGCTACAGGGGAATAAGACAAGTGTCCACCGGTTGAAATTGGGGACAATTTCAACACTTGACATTTTCAACAATTGAGATTTCAACAATTTCAATCTCACACAACAAGGTAAGAGCTCAGTAACTGAAATTAGTGCTGGAGCGTCAGAATGGCACCAGTTGAAAGGATGACTTGATGCTGAGCAAGTGAACTAATAATTGTCAATAAGCATTTATTGAGCACCTATTTTGTACCATGCTCCTTATATTTTTTCCTATCTAGAAACAGGATTGGTTCCAGTAAATGAGGGCAGAACTGAGCCTGAAGGTGACAATTAGAAAGCTTCAAAGGTCAGGGAACCAATTAGATCATTACAAGTAGTCCCTGTTGTTTCCTCATGAAGGGCAGTACCTATCAATAAATAAGTGAATGGTACATCACTTTTTCTTCTTAAATAATGCTAAAAGACATTGCATAGGGGCAGCTAGGTGGCACAGTGGATGGAGCGCTGGCCCTGGATTCAGGAGGACTTGAGTTCAAATCCAGCCTCAGACACTTAACATGTACTAGCTGTGTGACCCTGGGCAAGTCACTTAACCCCAATTGCCTCACCAAAAAAAAAAAAAAAAAAAAAAAAAAAAAGACATTGCATTTAGATAATGGTTTAGTAATGTTACAATGCCCCTAACAAACCAGAACTTTTCCTGTAAATAAAGATATGCAGTTGACAGTATTGCAGTAGCAGAGGGTACAAAGTTGCAAATGAAAAGAAAAAAGACTTTAGCATGAATACTTAGATTAGATCTTTAAAAAAAAAAAGAAAGAGGGGCAGCTAGGTGGTGCAGTGGATAGAGCACCAGCCCTGGAGTCAGAAGGACCTGAGTTCAAATCCGACTTGACACTTACTAGCTCTGTGACCCTGGGCAAGTCACTTAACCCCAATTGCCTCACCAAAAAAGAAAAGAAAGAAAGAAAGAAAGAAAGGAAGAAAGAAAGAAAGGAAAATGTTTCAACTGACAGTATGTAGCTAATGTACTATAGCCATCTCTAATCACCAGGTGATTTCTCTTAGTCATATTTCGTTCAATAAAAAAAACAACACAATAAGGCATATGAATGCTTCAAACGGAAACCATAATATTATTTTTAGTGGTTTCTCCATGTGTAATGTCTTGGCTTCTAGAAAAAAAATACCCTGAAATATTTTGGGAAAAAACTTCAATAGAAGAAATACTGAGGGACAGACTAAGAGATTAACAGAATTAAATAAAATAGCTTCTTCCAAGTCACCCCCTGAGGTGACCTTCCCTGATTCCTCCAAATTGTTACTGTTTTCTCTCTCAAATATTCCTAGAACACTTAAATATTGATTTCCCCCTTTTATTCCCTACCCTGGAGAATATTTTTATGTTTACTTGTTCTGTCTCCTCAGTAGAATAAAAGCTCCTTCAGGTCAGAGGTTATTTCATTTTTGTCTTTATATATACTGGGTTTAGCAAAGTGGATTGCACACAGTTGGCACTTAAATGTTGTTGAATTGAGATAATATATTTTTGCCTTAACAAGAGCATCATGAAGATATGATGTCTTATATGATACAATTAAACATGACTTTTATCTTGTCTCTTTTTTGTTTAGTGGCCTCCTATATCTGCTAATTGTCTGCTTAATCTGTCATTCAAGGCCTTCCACAACCTAGACCCAACCCACATGTTTAGCCTTGTCTCCCACCATTTCCCTATATGAAATCTGCTCAAACTGGTCTGATCACTATCCCCCTAAAGTGCCATTTACACACCTTTCCAATAAAATATAGGGAGAACATTGAATTTCTTTTTAGTGAGGCAATTGGGGTTAAGTGACTTGTCCAGTGTCACACAGCTAGCAAGCGTGTGTTAAGCGTCTGAGGTCAGATTTGAACTCAGGTACTCCTGACTCCAGGGCCAGTGTTCTATCCACTGCGCCACCTAGCTGCCCTGAGAACATTGAATTTTGACTCAGAAGACCTGGTCCCAAAGCTGATCTCTGCTATTTACTATCTGGATAAATCACTTCTCTATCTGGGCTGCAATTTCCTCATCATAAAGCAAGTTATTTGGACTAAATGGAAGTACATCTCAGACTCCTTCTAGCTTGCTGTTCTGTGACCCTTTGCCATTCCCTCTGCCAGGAATAAGCTTTCCTATACTTTCAAGCTATAGAAATTCAATTCATCCTTCAAGGCCCAATTTAAATATCACCCCTTCCAAGAAGCTCTTCTTGACTACTCCATCTTAAGGCCTTCATTCTCTCCTCTCAACTTCCATAATTCTATTATCTCTACTACTCATCTGACACCTGTCATAGACTGCTTTGTACTATTGTCAGTCTATGTGTGTTTGTCTCCTTGAACAGACTGTGAGTTCCTTGAAGGGAAAATGTGCTATTCTGTTTTTTAAAAAAGGGAGTTAATTTGAAATCTGAAAACTTGTCTTTGAATCCTTTCAGTTTGATTTTCTGTGTTTTCTGACTTTAGTTAAGTCATTTAACTTCTCTTGTCATGTTTTCTCATCTACAAAATGAGAGGGCTCAATTACCTTACCTGTGAGGCACTTTCCAGTTCTCATATTCTCTGATTCTGAGAGACCAAGTATCATATGTATTAACATTCCCTGTAGAACTTAGTATACTATAAACATAATAGGTGCTCATCCATTGAATGAGTGACACTAATAGAAGGACTTTTTAACATAATAATTAGCAAATAAATAAGTCTATTAGTAAATAGATCATTGGAAGCATCTAGGTGACACAGTGTATTAAGCGCCTGGCCTGGAATCAGGAAGACTCATCTTCATGAGTTCAAATCTGGCTTCAGATACTTATTAGCTGAGTGACCCTGAGCAAGTCATTTAACCCTTTTTGCTTTAGTTTCCTTGTCTATAAAATGAGTTGGAAAAGGAAATGGAAAACCATTTCAGTATGTTTTCCAAGAAAACCCTAAATGGTGGTCATGAAGATTGGGATACAACTGAAAAATTACCTAACAACAAAAGATTATAGTAATAGATAGAAAATGGATGAGAACTGTCACTGGACTAGGAGTCAGAAACATGGTTTCTCTCTGCCACAAACTCACTATGACAGCTGATTGGGATGCTTCCCTAATCAGGACCTCTTTTTCTTCATTGGTTTAATAAAGGAGGATTGGGCTTGATCTTTTAGGTTCCTCCCATTTATCACATTCAAATTCAAAAAGTTGGTCATTTAGTATCTCAAATGGAATCCAATAGACAATTGTTTAACTCTACCACAGGACTGGTCCCATCCCTTTCATCAAATCAATGCTTTCAATAATAGCTAGCGTTTGAAATGTAGCATCATTCTTACTACACAGTATGAGCTGTGCCTTCTCAGAAGAGGTAAAATGGCAAGCATTTCTTAAAGTGGCTGTTCTGGAAAGCAATTTGGAACTATTCCCTAAAAGTCACTAGACTATGCACACCTTTTGACCCAACAATACCACTACTGGGTTTATACACCAAAGAGATAGAAGAAAGAGGAAAATGACTCACATGTACAAAAGAAGAGCAGCTCTTATTGCAGTTGTATAGAATTGGAAATGGTAATGTCTATCTGTTGGTGAGTGGCTAAACTTGTTATGGTATATTAATGTGGTGGAGATCTATTGTGCTATTTTTTTAAAGAGATGAAGAGAATAATTTCAGAGAAGCCTGAGAAGATTTATAATTGAACTGATGTCAAATGGAAGGAGCAGAGCCAAGAGAAATCAGATAATAACAACAATATTGTAAAGACAAACAACTTCAAAAAATTTGGAAACTCTGAACAATTTAATGACCAGCCTTGATTCCAACAGATTTGTGCCAAAACATGCTATATACCTCCTGTTAGAGAAGTGATGGACTAAGAGCTCTTGCTTATTGAGATATGGCCAATCTTTTTTATGGCCGATGATGGAATTTTTGCTTGTCTATAGATATGTTCAAAACAAAAATTTTATTTTTTTCTTTCTCAATTGAGGGTGGGAGGAAGGGAGAGAAAATAGATTTTCTTTATTTGAAATAAAATTTAATTATAAAAAGATAAAAATCTAAGTTGCTAACACAGAGCCATGCAATAAAACATATCAAAAGGATTTCATCAGTACAAGTAAGTCTTCTACCAATGCAAAATCCCTCCATGTAGAATTCCTAAGTTACTGTAGCTTTAAGAAAAAGAAACAAAAATCTGTTAATCTGTAGATTCTTGGTCCTGGGACTTTCCTACCTCAACTAGACTGATACTCTGCTGATCAGGTTCTATTCAAAATCATTTCAATTTGATAAGACATGCTAGAGTTTATGTTCTCCTAACATAGCCTTCAAGAATAAATCTATTGCCACCTACCCCATATTAGGAGAAGATGCCAATTGAGGCATAGTCCTCCACTCAAATCTTAGAAAAAGACAATGCATTCATTTAAAAAATATGGCCCAAATCATAACACCTGCATTAAAGAGACACATCCAAAATAAACTTTTAAACATTTTTGTTGTTTTAGTAAAACAACACTTTTGGGACCTCACTGCTCTCTATAAGAAAACTACCCTACCTGAGTAAAATTGCATATGTGCAAATTGAGTTGCTTTTAGAATTACAAAATTTTAGACTTGGGAGGGGCCTTGGAAAGGATCTAGTCCACCTAGATGAGCAAACTGAGGCTGAGAGGCATGAAGTCACAGAGTGAGTTTGAGTTATCGAAGAAGAAAACAGGTCTCCTGACTTTCAGGCCAAAGTTCTTCCTAGTGAGACATGTTCTTACAGAAGATTCTGGTAAACTCATTATCATTAGTTTTTCTTTTTCTTGTTTATATTTATAATATCTCTCAATGTCTTTTTTCTTTTCCAGAAGAAAAATCTGTATTAAAATTTGTGCTTCAGTTATAACTCCAGTGAAGCTTTGTGGGACAAAAATGTCATGTGAGTCATTTAGTAAAATGAGAATCAGAAGCAATAGGGAGAGAAAAAATTCTTGTGATGTTCTGATCCCATTTCCTGTGCCTTGATATCAGAGGCTACTGAGGGTAAGTAATTCCTTATTTTGGTTCTTGAAAACAAAGAGATTCATTTACTTACTGTGTGACCTTTGTCAAGTCAGTTAACATCACTAAGTTTCCTTATCTGTAAAATGCAGGAATTGGATTCATGACCTCTAAGGTCCATTCCAGCTCAGAATCTATGATCCTATCACCACATTTTATGTACTATTCAACACAATCATGCCTTTTAAAAAATATTTCCTGAGAGTCTGTGCACTAGCCCTTATGGGGAGCAGAGATGGAGCCCTCAAGGAGCTTATAGTCTAATTGGTGAGGTAAGACATAAATAAAAATGCCACAAAGTAAATTGTGATGTGAACCTAAGAGAAGTACCAACAAGGCATTATGGGAATTCTGAAGAAAGCATTTCTGCCTGAAATATTTTGGATTTCTTTATTGGAGAAAGGCCTTTACAGACAAATTCTCATCTCCAGCACTCTTACATTAGTGCTAACTGACCAATATTGGAATGCAATGCCAGACAAATGTATAGCTAGTGTGCCAAAGGCCTTGGGCTTAATGCAATGGGTAGTATTATCTCTAGAGCTAAAGATAACATGCAAGGATTTCTTCTGTATTCTCAAATAGTCAATTAAAAGTGGTCTTAAATATGTACACTTCCTGAGGTCTTGAGATAGAGGACTTAGTAAAAAAGAATGGGAGCAAAACTAGAGAAGCCAAGAATGAAGTTGTACCTCAGACTCAGGAAGACCTAGGTACTGTCAGTCTTCTAATTATCAACAAACATGTACTGTTCAGCCACTGAGTATGTTCAGATTCATTTTAGTTAAGTATTGGGGTAAGGTATAAAAAGTACAAGCTAAGATCCCCACCCTCAAGTAAAAGGAGAACTTCATTGTTTTACCACTGTTTGATATGGGAGGGATGCTGGGGGCTTGTGTCTGTTAATGGGAAGAGGACATGTTATTTGGATGGTGAAATAGTATGCATGGTTGAGGCTAGCTGCACCATAGTAGAGGCAGGATAGTCTTTGGCTAGACACTTTTTGTGGGGGAATAACAGCAATGGTTGGCTGGTGATTGTTCAGGGTGTGGGGACATGGGTTACTTGGTGGTGTGGGGGTGATTTGATCTTAGTGAATATAGAAGCTTCTAAGTGCATGCCTCACTAATACTATTCTCACTACATATACAGGAAGAGCACAGCTGGTGTTTATCCTCGGAGGCAGCAAATCCTGTTATTTATCTCTCTATTCTGCGATTTATTTATAAAGTTATGAATGGTCCATTAAACTAAGTTTGGGTGTCTGTCTCCCCACATTCATCCTCCTAGCTTTATCTAGCCTGGTACTGAACAGCCCGATGTTATGGGCTGATGAATTTTCCCCTTAATTCCTCTCCCTTAGCCCCCTCCTTTCCCCTCTCTCACCATCCTCCCCACCCCAAGGTTATTTGGAAGATTAGAGTTCATTAATTAAATCCTGTGCCTAGATCGAATTGTAACATTATTCCAATCACATTTATCTTGCATCCGCGAAGAGGGATGGCAGCCCCACTGGAAACGCACGGTGTAGAATGAGCAGGCAGCTGAGAGGAGACGTACAACGCAGCCAGCTGCCATTTCGACACCGTAGCTCCAGCCCTCCATTTTATTTTTAATTCTTCATTGTCCCGGCTCTCCCTTTCCTAGGGGGTTCGGGTTCTCTCTGTCTGCCCACCCCCACCCTCTCGCTATTCTCACAGCCCAGCGTCCCCCTCCCCCACGCAACACATACACACACAAACACACTCACACGCACACATACACACACACCCCTCTAACACACGCACCCCCACGCTCGCCAGCTCCCCCCCCCTTCCCCAAGCAGCCGTTTGCAACTCAATGGACCGATTTCTTGGGTTTCACTGACTTACGCCTTCCCCAAGATGAGAAATTGCAAAATGGCCCGGGTGGTTAGTGCACTGGGGCTGGTCATGCTCAGCGTCGCCTTGCTGATTTTATCTCTGATCAGCTATGTGTCCTTGAAAAAGGATAACATCTTCACCACTCCCAAGTATGCCAGCCCGAGGGTGCCCCGAATGTATATGTTCCACGCGGGATTTAGGTAAGTGTGGCCATTTATTTTTCTCACTCTCTTTCTTTCCTCTGCTTTATTTATTATTTTAGGGTTGGGGAATCGGGAAAGGAAATGTTTGGAGCTTGGTGGTGGCGGGGAACATAAGATGAGGATGGTATTTTAATATCTCAGAGACACTTTCGCCAAGATAACTGCGTGATCATCATCGCTGTTTATTATTTAAAGGAAGAAAAAATCCTACCCATAACTACTTGCCAGATCGATCGGATTGCTTTTCTGCGAGTTTTCAGTATCAGTGACCCCTTTCCTCTCCCCAAAATGGGGGTGGCGGTGAGGGGATGAGAGTGATAGAAGGGAAAGAGAGTTGCTAATTGGAAGGGGGAAGGGATGATTATATGTGCCTTGTAAGAGCTTTCTCCCTACTCCTGGTCTGCAGGGTTAGGCATGGCAGTGGTAACGGTCAGTCCAGGGGCGATTAAATGGCGCAGGCGCTTTGCTTATTCCCCTCTCCCTTACTCCCCCGCCTCCCTACAAAAAATTATGAGGGGGTTTGTTCTAAGGACTCCCTTAGGGTTTCTTCTTTCTACCCCTTCTGTGTTAGCAACCTTTTTCGGGACTAAAGCCCCAAGTCCTGTAGTCCTTTCTGCTTCCCTTCCCCTCCCAGGAAACAACCTATAAACTGGAATTAGGCATCCCCAGCCCCAGATACCTAGTCCAAGTCAGTGGGGACAGGACCTGCTCTTTAGCTCTTTAAATTAGCTCTTTATCAAGCGTTCTTACTTTCCCTAGGTATTCTGGCGACTCCCATCCCTTCTCGCATACCCATCCCCCACCCCCTCCTTGTACACTGAGCCTGTAGATTGTTTGGGGGAAGGGGATGACAGGAATAAACAAAATCCTGTGTCCAGAATCTGGCCATTAGATGTATGTGTTGCGCCTGAGGAGAAGCTTTGTCTTGTGCTCTCAACCCCCTGATATTCCCGGACCTGGATTAGACACTCGGAAGCCTTTCCCGCCCAATCCCTCAAGTAGCTCACGGCTGTCGTTAGATCTCCACAGTCTGTGGAAGTTGAGGGAATGGGCCTCCTTTGTCCGGAAACAGTGAATTAAAACAGGAACAGATTCGAGATGGAAGAGGTTAAGGCAGGAGACCACCCTTTGCCACCTCCCCCATCTGCACTCTCCTCTGCCTTTCCCCTCCAAAAACAATTAAGTCAGGCCCTGGAGTGTTGAAGTGGTTTGGATTTCTGCCTAGTTTTGTGGGCGGTCGCTGTCCACGGTGCTGACTCGTTGAGTTACACTGGCTAGGTGCATGTTTTACATTTACTTGCCTTTTTGAGTCTCAGTCCCCCTGTTCTCTATGCTTGACGGCCATTTTATGATTTCTCCAGGAGCAATGGGGATATTAAATGTATGTTTGTCTTTGCTCATATTTCCTTCTTTTTTGTTAAATCAAAAAGAGTCAAAGGAGAGGGGGTGTGACAGGAATATGGAGACTTTTTTTGCATAGTGCTGTCTGAAACAGCTCAGTTGAACTTTAATGGCCTTCTGGCTCTAAAAGCAGAGGCTCATTATTTTACTTATTTACTCATGATTCTTTGCAGGTCACAATTTGCATTGAAGTTTCTAGACCCATCATTTGTACCCATTACAAATTCTCTGACACAGGAACTCCAGGAGAAACCTTCTAAGTGGACATTTAACCGGACAGCATTTTTACATCAAAGGTAGGATAGGAGGAAAACACAAAATAACAAAAAAAAAATGTGTTTCTGTAGACAAGGGTTGGAAACAACAATTTCCCCTGCTGTCAGAACATATTTGTTTTGCGCTTTCTCTTGGCCTGTACAAAGTAGTAACTTGTAATTAATACTAATATCGGATTCCCCCTCATAAATAGAAAATAATGTCAGTATCAAAATTCTGACCAGAGAAAAAGGTCTGTATAATTTACATGAAATTCAATGAAACATTATTTTGAATATCTTCTTTCTAATGTGACTTCACATTCAAATCATAGTATAAGGTGAACACACCAATAAAACAGTACCCAAAACATCAAAAAACCCCAAAATATGTTTGTTGGTCATAATATATCATTCCAACACAAATTGGGGAAATTGCATGGTAAATTCACACAATTTAAATGTTTTTTTTATTTGCCATCTTAATGAACTATATGCAACCTACATTATATGTATTGTTTCATGAAAATGGAAAAATAATAATTTCTGCTGATTCACCACATAAAATTAGTAAGTAAAACTAACAAATATATACACATATGCATACACATGTATATAAGTACAATATATGTACATATATATATAATTAGACCCTTATAGCTTTTAATGTATGGTGAAATGATCCTAGGTTATTCTTATTAGTTATGTCTTACCATCAGGCTAATACTTATTAATAAATATTCAAGAGAAAGATTACAGAATTTATTTGAAATCATTTATTTAAGTTAGAACTTAAATGTTCAGTATTTCTAGCTTTTACTTGGCTTCCTGAGTTTAGCTACTACTTTAGTGGGATTATTATACTGCCAAATGGAATGTGAGCCATCTAGTGTGCTCATTAGAGGTGTGGAGACTTACTTTCACAAAGCCTTAAGTTTATGAAATAGTTCATGGTGGTTATAACACCTACCATCCAGGGCATACATTTTTTATATATTGACATACAATATCCCATCAAAAATAATATGGGTAATTCAACTAAACTCCTTAGTGACATCAAGGCATTGCCCTAAAATATTATCTTAGGTGACTATCATTCAATTTTAAGAATTCAGTGCATAAATATTATCACATAATAAAATAAATTCTTTCTAAAAAACCCAAATAAGGGCTTCCATACAACTCTTGGAAAACAACCTAAAAAAGTTTTGTAGGTGATTCTAACTTTCAACTGGTTAGGTTCTGTATCAATTGCTCATCATATTTCTAATCTAAGGAAAATGTTCTCTCCTAGTGATTATTTAACCTTTCAAAACATTTTCTTCTTTAAAATTGCTTCAAAAATTCCATTTTAAGTCAATAACATAAAAAATGAACAAATAATGGAGCATATATTCCTCTTGCCATTGTGAAATTATTTTGAGTAACACTAGGCTGGAGGATCACACACTTCCCCTTACACAGATTTATAATTCAATATGTATAATAAAACTAATACAATCAAATACAGTGGCCTAGTGCTGTTGTCTATAGCATTTACTTTCAGTTCTATTTTAAAAATCAAATAACAGTAGGTAGTCAAACAACAGAATATTTTCGGGGTTTTTTTCCACTTTATTTTTCAATTAACAAACATTTATTTTTCTCTATCTCTTACCCTCCCACTTAAAAGAAAAACAAAATCCTTTAACTGATATGTATAAAGCAATAAATTCCCATGTATTGTCCATATTAACATCATTCTGCATCGTGATTCTATTCTTTTTCACAATGTAAATAGTATGGATTGTCATCAGTCCTCTGTAATTATGGTTGGTCAGTGATCTTAAGTCTTTCAAACTTGTTTGTTAACTGGATATTTTGTGTAGATTTTACCATAAAGCAACATGTTACTTGCCTTTCTTAAATATTTTGAATGATTTAACAATGTAGGATTTGTTTTTTCCCCCTCAAAAATCATCATGAAGTCCAAACTAGAATACTAGGCGTATTTTCAGTGTTTTATAATAATTCTTTTTTTCTGAAGTTTAATTTTCTCCAAGTTTTGTTTCTATATCTCAAAGGACAATATTCCCTAATTCCCTATTTCATTATTCAAAAGTTCCTGATGAGATTATCATCTCTTTTTCATTAAATATTTAACTATTCCCTCTGCTATTACCATTTTAATATTTCAATAACATATAATAGTGTACTGGCTCTCTCATAGATATTTGGCACTATTTTATTTAAAAAAAAAGAGGAGGTAATTGATATGCTGTTTGCACTGCAATCCAATAGCAAGAAGGCAGTCCCATGTAACAAAGGCTAGGTCTCCAACTTAAATGAGTAACATGATTACCCAATGACAGATAGTAGCTGTATCCATCCCATTGATTATTTGCTGGCACAGATTGAGTTTGGGTCACTGGTTTTGGTATATGATACTATAGTTAGCATATTGTCCAGCCCCAAATTTATTATCAAGAATGGAGGGCACATTTAGAACACTTGGACCCAAGGTCTAACATGATCCTATAATATGATGCTGGTCTCCTTCCAAAGACCATGATAGTAATCAATAGATTTTTTCATTGGTTCAAGATTCTTATGGTTATTTTCTGAATTAAACAATAGTATAGAAGAAATAAAAATGAAAATAAATTGTTTTGAATGGGATACATTTAATGAATTTCTTTTTATTTTAGGAAAGAGATTCTTCAGCATGTCGATGTAATAAAAAATTTTTCTTTGACCAAGAATAGTGTTCGGATTGGACAGCTGATGCACTATGATTATTCCAGCCATAAATATGTTTTCTCTATTAGCAATAACTTCCGATCACTGCTTCCAGATGTGTCACCCATTGTGAATAAGCATTATAATATTTGTACTGTGGTTGGAAATAGTGGGATCCTGACAGGGAGCCAATGTGGACAAGAAATAGATAAATCTGATTTTGTTTTCCGTTGCAATTTTGCCCCCACTGAGGCATTCCAAAAAGATGTTGGAAGGAAAACCAACCTTACCACCTTCAACCCTAGCATCCTGGAAAAATATTACAACAACCTTTTGACTATTCAGGATCGTAACAACTTTTTCCTCAGCTTAAAAAAGCTTGATGGAGCAATCCTCTGGATCCCTGCATTTTTCTTCCATACTTCAACAACAGTCACCAGGACACTAGTTGATTTTTTTGTTGAACACAGAGGTCAGTTAAAGGTGCAATTGGCTTGGCCTGGAAATATAATGCAACATGTCAACAGGTGTGTATATTTTACTGCATCTAATCCATCTTTTGCTCAGATAGCAAATTAATTACTTGATCTATGTGGGGAGGGCCATTCACAATTAGTCATTATGAAGACTTTACACAAATGATTATTTGACCAACTTGTAACTAGCTATTGGAATCATTTTAGCTTGTCTCCTAATTTGAACTGTTAAGAGCCAATGGGTAAACTGGTGTTTTGTCTCCTTTGCTTTTCTATACTCAATCTCTATTTATGCTAAAAACCCTAAAGACTAGTAAAGCACATGTTTTGCGCCCATTTCCCCCATTTTATGCAATTTGTTGGATGAGGCATAGGCAAAGCCCAGATGAAGCCAAAAACCTGGGGATTCTGCAAATTTTACAATCAACTTCAGTATAATTGAGAGTTAGATTTAAACATAGGTGAATAATGTATTGTTGGTTATCTTTTAATCCCACATAACTTCTCCTAACAATACCAAAGATGAAAACCTTTCTTTGAATCATTTCTCTAAGTCAACATTCTCCAGGTACTGTTCCTCAATAAGTTTTTTTTTGTGAATTCTTGTTGAACAGGAGCCAGAGCAGTGGTGTTTACTCAGGTTAGAATAATCATTTCATGTATTTTCTCAAACTTCATACCTCTCTCCAAGATTTCTACCTGCATTCACAAATGTCTAAACTCTACATTAACATATAAGTAAGCCTAGTGGGAATAAGTTGTTGATTAACTCTTTAAGAGTTAATCATTTTCAGGGGCAGCTAGGTGGCACAGTGCAAATCCAGACTCAGACACTTAACACTTAACTAGCTGTGTGACCCTGAGCAAGTCATTTAACCCCAATTGCTCCACAAAAAAAAGAGAGAAAAAGAGAGTTAATCATTTTCAAGTCATTTATTATAAGGTTGGAAGCACTGGATTCAGGAAAGTTGAATGTGTTGAAAGAATACGTGTTCTTTATACTAACTAATGAAAAAAACAAAGTGGGAAGCTTACTAGTTCTCTCACTTATGAAGTGAAAACAGCCAAAGTGACTATTAATAATTGTCTGGATAATTCTGCTTTTCCTAGGCAGAAGGATTTTGCTTATTTTAAATTACCTGAAAAATTGCCTCAACTCCCCACTTGTCCTTCTCAAACAGCTTATGAGTGTCTAACTTCCTACCTAAAATGATCAGTTCACTCACATTGTAAGGCAGAATAAGAGTTTAAGAGAAAGGAGACTCTAAATGTTTCCATCTGCATAGAAAATACCCTACCTCTGGTACCATGACAGCTTTTTCATAGAGAATGCACTTAGCTAACAGATTCTTTCTCACTTTAGCTTCAGTTATCTCAGCTAAATAGAAGTATTGGAAATAAATCAAAATCTTTATTTGGGGTTTTAAATATTTATGTAAAATCTTTTATTTTCAGCTAAAAATAAAGGGTAAATCATTTGATACCATAGGAAGTATGTAAGATATTTCAAGGATTTAGGAACTCCAATAGAAAGACCATCATATTTTTGCTAAATTCTCTTAAGGGTTGTATTTTTAACATAGTTCCACAGCAGCCAGGTCAAGCTCAAATTAAACATGTTGGTTTGATAGAAATGGAATTTTATCCATCATAAATTCAAATGAGACAAAAATGAGTGTGAAAGTCATAGACAAAAATTCAAAAAATATAATAGTCTAGGTTATTTTGGGGGCTTCAGAGTCATTCCTAACCGGGAATGAAATAAACATAAGTTAGCATTTTCCCTAAATTTAGAGAGGGTGTGGGTAAACCATTTTTAGACCCATATTTAGTAATAGGCAACTGAGTTGCTGCTGGTCAGAAGATAAGAAAGGGAATCCATTGCCTGCCCCTGTCCATAACTATCACTTTCACAAACATCTCTTGATTTGCTTGAACAATCTGTAAACAAAAGCTAGAGTCCATAATCTTTCTAAAATCAAGAGATGTAATGTATGTGTGCATATATATTACATGTTTATACACATACATATATTGTATATATATGTATATTGTGTGTTCCCATGTTGCAGCAAAGTGTCAGGTGACAGAGTAACAGGATTTTTGCCAGCTTCCTGTCAAGTTTGAGTTCCTATGAAGAATGCATGGGAAGGAACTAACTAGACTCATTCAATGTAAGAAAATGCCAGAAAGATGCTGGTGTATTAGGAGCACATGCATTCTTAGAGATGGATAATGTTCCATTCATTCATACACTCAACAACTGTTCCTGAAGTTCCTACTATGTGAAAATCACAGAGAGTATAAAAGAGAGTCCTGGACTAAAAGTCAGAAAGACCTAGGTTCAGATTTTGCCTGTGAAACTTACTATCTGTGTGAGCCTGGGAATGTCATTTGACCTAAGCAACTCCCTAAGACTTAGCTACTAAGTCATATTGCTAGTTATAGATGAGTTTCCTTCAGAACTCATATTGAGCACTACCTCCTACATGAAACCTTTCCTGATCCACCCCCACCCAGATGCTAGTGCTTTCACTATAAAAAGTTCCTTGAATTAAAAAAAAATTATATATATATATGTATGTATGTATGTATATATATATATATGTATATACATGTCCCTCTGAATAGAATGCAAGTTTCTTGTGAACAGGAACCATTTTATTTTCATCTTTTTATAGTGTCTGGAACATAATAGTCACTTAGTAAATGCTTATTGATGAACTGATTGATCTGCAGTGGTGGAGGGAGCTACTAAACCTGGAGTGACAAAATCAAATATTCAATAATAATAATGATAAGAATAATAACTAGTATCTGTATAATGCTTTTAAAGTACTGAAGGTACTTTACATTTGTTCTCAGTTGATCCCACAATAACCCTGTGAGATAGATGCTGTTCTCATTCTCATTTTATGGCTAAGAAAACTTGAGGCTGAGAGAGGTCAAGTGACTTGCCCTAAGGTTACACAACTAGTGTCTAAGGCAGGATTCAAACTTACTGAATTGAAATGTATCATTCTATCCACTATACTACCTCATTGCCCCAAGTACACACAAAACACTGTGCTATATGTTACTTACCATAGTGCTTTGCAAATAGTAGGCAATTAATAAATGAGGTCTAAAAATTGATTTGTTTGCCTTCTCATCCACTAAGTCATAGCATTCATTCTTTTGAAAGACCCTAAGACACTGGGATCTTAAAGCACTTTCAGGACAGAACACTTCAAATTCTAACTTGAAAAGCAGACCTTACACTGTCTGAAATCCACCTATCACCTAGCTAAGCTGAGGCGTATTGACCTGTCACATTGTGACATGAAGCCTTGGGTCGTTAAATAAGCATGTGCTTATTATTCTACAGGTACTGGAAAAACAAACGGTTGACACCCAAACGACTGAGCACAGGTATTCTTATGTATACCCTTGCATCTGCAATGTGTGAAGAGATCCACTTGTATGGATTTTGGCCATTTGGATTTGACCCCAACACTCGGGAAGACCTTCCTTACCATTATTATGACAAAAAAGGAACCAAATTTACGACCAAGTGGCAGGAGTCCCATCAGCTTCCTGCCGAATTTCAGCTACTATACAGAATGCATGAGGAGGGACTGACCAAACTGACTCTGTCACATTGTGCCTAAGAACTTCAAACTTGAAGTGCCAAATGATTGTTTTAAAAGTGCCCCAAACCAAATTGAATATTCTTCAAAAGTAGAGCCCTTTTAGGGACACATGTTTACTAAAACTATTTTCCACAGCTTAAAAAATCAAGGTGTTCTCTATTGCCCTGCCCACTGGTCTGCAAGAGTCTTAGCACATTTAGCAAGGCCAACAAAAACTCCACTTTTTTGAGCTGTATGAACCTCTAAGGAATTGATGAAAGAAATTTTACATTTATAGCTATGCTATTAAATATATGTTTTAAAGTATTTTCATATTGATATTTTAGCAGCAGAGAAACTGCTGTCTATTTCAAGCATTCCGTGCTAAGTAGAACTAGAGATGGTGCTTTTCTGAGCTCTGCTCAGGATATAGGCAGAGCTGAGACAAGGCACCCAAGGAGAGATTTTTAAATGCCCCCCTTCACTCCTTCACTAGAACAGCCACATCCCCACCCTCATTCTCCATGTTATTTTCTACCAGAGACTTGGAACTGCCAAGGTGATACATGTGATTACTTTACACAAAATAAATACCTGCATATCATGGAGAGCAGAATTTTCTGTGATTCCAAGTATGTGCATATATGTAAAAACTAATATTTAAAAATTTGCCTAGGTGCCCCACCCTTCTCTTCATATTTCCCCCTAGGCAGCCCCCTTTCCTCATCATATTGCTGTGGCTAATTCAAGAGGGATCTCTGTGTAACATTATGTTCAGACTCTTTAAATTGGTATTAGATAAAAAAAACCAGGTTCCATAGCCTACCTACTTCACTCTCTCTCTTTGTTGTGTGGAATTTTCTTTTGCTTATTTAATTGCCTTTTCCACTGTGGGTTGCGTGTTCGCTTGATACATTCATGATACTGAGTAACTTTGATGCTTCCATCCAATTTCTTTTCAAACTGAATAAATTATAATACATTTTCTGTTACCTTATTTTTCTACAGAAAACACCCCTTAGTAGATGCTCATGAGCTGGGCTCCACTATGGGTCAGATCATGAGCTCTGAATCTAAAGTGACACACAGCATGTCTCTCACTATTTATTACACAGGGAGCTAAAGACGTGAGTGGCTTCTTGTATTTGGTTGGCCAATAGCATAATGGCAATTAATTCGGTAAGGAACCAAGGGCATTTAAACCTGGGCTCCATTCATGATCCTTCAAGCCAAACTGGATTGTGGTTCTGAGAGTTTCTCAGAATATAGTTGCAGATATCTTTGGAATTTAGGCCCTCTGAGAGATGGAATATTATTTATAAGCACATAATTGGTACAATGAGTCTGTTCAACCTAAACTGCTTTGTCACATGAACTGCCCTCCTCAGGGGCTACAAGACTATTAGAATGATGTTCTCTAGAACAAGGGATGTTGGAGAGTGGTAGAAAGGGAGAGCCTTTTTGGACTGTCTGATTCTTTTTCCCAGGGCCACCTCAGACCAGGACCCTGAATATGCAGTATTCAAACTAGTGTTGGGTTTAGGGGCTTTAATTGACAGTGTTTCCATCACTATTGTCTCATAGGTGACTGTTTTGTTCCAAGAGAAGTAAGGATTCCTGATCTTTCTTTACCAAGTGAATTCTGGGTCTTATTTTTTTCTTTCCAATAGATCCAAATCAGATCTATTATAGCTACAATTTATGAATTATTCAGGAGGAAAAACAGTTGTGCAATTTGGGCAATTCCAGGATCTTGGACAAAATTATCTTCTTGTAAAGCTGTATAGACCCTACCATGACAGCATGGCTTTGGTCCATCCATTTTTCATTATTTCTAACCCAAACATAGAAATCACTGTTATTTAAGATTGCAGGTTTCTTCCTGAATGGTTCTTTCTTCTAGTCTGGGCAGCAGTCTGGCCAAGTGGAAGTTAAATTTTAATATGATATTTCTTCTTTCTTTCTAAATGCCAATCAAGCACATTTATAATTTGTATGGGGGAGACAGCTCACTCTTTCCCATAAATCACATCTATTTTTTTTTGTATTCCCTAGACTGCAATGTTACAAATATGATTCAAAAATAATTGCTGAGATGGGAGAATCAAATCAAGCCCTCTCTTTGATGTGTAGATTATGTCTAAAAAGAATTCCAACTTCAGCTATGAAAGATGCCTGAATACACACTGCCTGAACCTAGAGAGATAGTCTGTTTGGGTTTTGTTTCCTCCAGAGAACCACCCAAAGTCATTATGATCAGAGATTTTTTGCTCAAGTCAGAAATTAGCCAGTGAAAAATCTGAGAGATAAATATATGTCTGAGAATAAGAGGACTGAGGGCAATATAACTATAACTATAACCATAACTGTAACTATATTTGTGTGTATTCTTATATATATACATATATATGTGTATATAATAATATAATAATTTTATTATGGAGATAGCATGAATGACAATCACCTGACTGAATGAGAAGATAGATGGTTAGATATTTCAGGATAAGGAAACCAATAATAACAAAAACTTGCATTGAAAGAATAGTCATGTTATTTTTTAATCCTACCCTACAATTTGATGAGCTATAGAATGATTCTGGGAATCTGGCAGAGATTTAGCCTGTTCTTCAGCTGTCCTGTTCAAATAATTATGCCCCTAACTACATTTTATGGGCCAAGTTTCCACTGTGTAGCCAAGATTGACAGGGAACTTCCTGCATTCCCCATTGCACAGTATTTGAATTAGGGAAGAGGTTCAATTTTCACATAGGCCAGAAAATTTGAATGTTGAAATTTTGAACCACAATATGGCTATCAGACATTTTATACAAGCTTAAACTACACAGATACAGAAAACCACACTGGTCAAAAAAGTAAGGAATCTAACCCTGACACTGATCAACTGCAAGTCACTGTAGAGTGGGTTATTTGCATGTTTTAAAGGACTTACTGTAGGGAAAATGTAAAATGTTCTATAAGATTCTGAAAAAGTTCATTTCAATCCTGGCCCCCATCACTTTCTCAAATTAAGCTACTGAAAGAACTCATTCTGATGTCATTTTTAAAGTTTAAATAGAAATCAAAATATTGATGGAAAGGCTTTTGTTATTGTTCAGTCATTTTTCAGTCATGTCTAACTCTTCATGACCCCCTTTTCTGGTTTTCTTAGCAAAAATACTGGAGTGGTTTGCCATTTCCTTCTCTAGCTCATTTTACATGAGGAACTGAGGCAAACAAGGTTAAGTGACTTGCCCACAGTCACACAGCCAGTAAATTTCTCAGGCCAGATTTGAACTCAGAAAGATGAATCGTCCTGATTACAGGCCTGGCACTCTATCCACTGCATCATCTAGCTGCTCCATACAGGAAAAGCTCCATTCATAGAATTCTAGGACTAGAAAGGGATTGAGAGATTGACTAGACAGGAAGATCTTAAGCTGACAGCTAAAACCATTTTTATTCTTTTTTTAGAGTTTAATAATGTATTTTAAATAATTGGTTTCCTTGGAAATTCTATGTTTTATTTTATTCTTTTAAAAAACATTCTGAGGGGCAGCTAGGTGGCGCAGTGGATAGAGCACTGGCCTTGGAGTCGGGAGTACCTGAGTTCAAATCCAGCCTCAGACACTTAACACTTACTAGCTGTGTGACCCTGGGCAAGTCACTTAACCCCAATTGCCTCACTAAAAAAAAAAAAAAAAAACAAAAACCAAAAACATTCTGAGAAGGGATCTCTTGGCTTCACCAGCTTGCCAAAGGGACCCATGACAAAAACTCTTACAAGACCTTGATCTAGACCAGCCAGCTCTTAAACAAGTTTATGATGATGTTTGTTTCTACTTTCTTTATTACTTTGGTTCAGGAAGTTCTTCCTGCTGTCCTCCCAGCATTCCTCACCCATTCAATTTAACCATTAACCTCTCAAACTGTATGTAGACTATGGCAGTAGAAAAAAAGCTATTCATCACCCAAAAACAGTATCCTTTTATGTACTTAAAGACTGTTACAAAACCTCAGTCTAGACAACTACAGATAAGTCATACATGTCCAAAAGATCCAGTGGATACAAAAAAGTCCTATGTGGGAGTGTTTGGGAAGGAGCAGTAAGGGCCAGTCCTCCAGAATTCCTGACCATTTCTGGATTTACATAGACTAGATTTACAATGAGACAGAAAGTTAGGCTCTCAAATCTCAACCAATTTGGGGTATCTGTTTACACTCACATTTTGTATCTCCTTTGCCCTCTTTATCCAGGGCTGTCACTTTAGCTACTCAAACTTTATCTTTTCAAAGAACCCACTTCTAGGTCCTGGGTTAGACTCTACCATAGATCCACCAAGATTTTCTTTATCTGTTCCCAATACAAACCCAATTCATTCCAAAACAAAAACAAATCAATGAAACTGCCTTTGTGTGGGTAAAGCAAGTAGACAATTGTGGTGGGTTTTGGTTTTGTTTTGTTTTCTTTTTACATTTCAATAAGGTGTTCGTGTGCATAGAGTCAAAGACCTAAAATCTGGTGAGTGTTTTTAATATGTGTTATCAAGCAACCCATTCCATCAACAAACACATAACTAAAGATTAAAAGTGCTTTGTTTGATCAGCCATTGCATTTATTGGGTTGTCTTTAGCACAATAGTTGTAAGTTCAGTAGAAAAAGACAAAAATTTGCAAATTCAGTAGAATAACATAAAGCCTAATGTACCATGTCTCAAATTAACCCAAATGTATGGCATTAGACAGTTGTGCTAACAAGGGTATACAGTGAGGAAAGGGATGCCCTGAGACTTTATTGTGCTCAAGATAATAAGAACCCACTGCATGCATAAAGACCAGGCTAACATTCATTCAGGAGACAACTAGATTTTTCTCTCCATAATTTACTGATAGCTGATGGATTAAAAAGCATTTACAAAGTCATTGGGATGAGCAGTCATTAGATTTCACCTCTGCTGACAAAGAGATACTGAAGATGCACAAAGGGAGCAAATAGTATCCTAAAATCTTAAAATATTTAAGACTTGCTGGGACTTTAAATATCATCTAGTTCAACACCATCATTTTACATATGAGGAATATGAAGTCAGGAGGGGGTGATTTGACTTGCCCAAAGTCAAATAGCTAGTTCATGAAGTAGTACAGTAAATCTAGCCAGGACTAGAATTTAGGTCTCTTGCCTTTCAATAGGAAGACAATATTACCCCCCCCAAAGCATAGGAACAATAAAAATGTGATCTTGGTTTTATATCTCTGAAATGCAAGAAACAGAAGTCATAATGACTAGAGGAGAGCAAGATTTCAGTGGTGGTTTTTGTGTTGATATTTTTTAAATTTATGCAAAGCAGAAATATCAAGGTAATATAAAATATGAACTTTTGAATGTGGTTCATTTGTATTTTGATCAGTTTCTTAAAGAATGGACTAGTGGTATTGTGTACATTTTCCACTGTGGAATTTTTCTCACTTCAACATATGTTATTGAACAATGATAAACATTTGTAGTATAGTTTTCCAGGTACACAAGAACAGAGGTAGATATGCAATTGCTCTGATAATCAACCACATTCTCTACTGAAAGAAGAAATAGGCCCCTGATAAATTTCTATTATAGAAAAAATATTCGTTACTTTCTGTTTCAACTGAAAACTAAACGTAATTCTCTGTTTCATTTTAATAAAACTTTGCTATGATTTTAGTAATATGTAGAATCTTGACCTTGAAAAATGAGCATAGTTTTGTGCTGATATCATTATAGGCTACCTCCAGTGGCACCTCTAAAGGGTAAGAAATTCCTGTTATTAATGCCACTATATTGTAAATTTTTTCTAGAATATACTTTGAAAACCACAAAGAGATATGGTAATATAAATGAATGCTCTGAGAATCTAGCATATAGATTGTTTCTACACATGCAAAATGAAAGACTGACTCAATTGGCTGTGTAATTTAAACTCCCTTAATCTACTTGTTGCATTATAATTGTTTTGACAAATTAAAGTGTGTGTGTGTGTGTGTGTGTGTGTGTTGCCTCCATTCTCCACATTATTCTGAATGTATAGACCCTGTTTGATGGATCATCAGGAGAGGTATTGGCTATGTCTATATAGAAGGAATAACTAGGCTGCAGCACTGCAAATCCTGGGAGGCTAGTGCAACATGGTCAGTCTGATTAATCAATTTGGATTCTCTGCAGCCAGATCAATCCCAAAGTGACCCAGCTTGATCATTACAATGGGTAAAGCAACCAATTCTGTCTTCTCTACTCAGGTCCTTCCACATTTTAAACTTTTAAATGCAGAATGTTTCATAAAGTGTATTTGTAATGCTTTTTTAATGGTTGCTTATTATTGAAAGTATTTATTTTTTAAAAAGCTTTTTTTTTTACCTTTAGCAATGCCCATTTGTTTGCTGACCTTGCAATGGAACACCAATGAGTAATATGTCATAGAATAACTAATTCCATGCTAAGAGTGGACAGAAACCACATTTCAATGATCTGTGTAGCTCCCTCAACACAGTTCTTTACCCATATGTGGGACTTAATGGATAGGTCAATAGGAAGTAATGAATTATATTCCTTCACTGAGCTACTGGAAAAAAAATTTTCTTTAATATCTCCAGTGCTATGTCTATATACAACCAGACATATAATTAACAAGTTTTAAGTTTTTAGTTAGTTAGTAAATGGCCAGTTGAATGAAAACTTTCAAAATGTTTAGCAATATAGATCCATCAAAATAATGCAACTATTTTGACTGTGTGTATGTGTTTTCTGAACTGACCTGTTATCAACTGATTCATAAACAATTTGGAACTAGTTCAGTTCTGCCTGCATGATTGTGTGCATAGAATAGTCCAAGTGTGCTCCATAACTCTGTCTTTGTTTTGACCTTGTATTTCCTTCATAGGTTTGAAAGTATTTTCCAAATGTTTAATGAAGCTTCCTAGTGATAGGGGGATATAATTAGGCCTCTGATAAATGGGTAAATTAAAATTCATGTGAATTAAGTAGTTCACAGAATCATAAGATTTTCAGGCTAAAGGAGACCTAAAGAACCATCTACTCCAAAACTTTTATTTTACAGATGAGAAACTAAGGTTCAAAAGTTAAATTATTTGTTAAAGTCATATAGGTAGCTTGGGTCAAAGCCTAGAATCCAGGTCTCATTAAGCTCAGTCCACTACATGATGTTGCACCATAATCTCATGGTAAAGACAATAATTTTAATGTTGAGTTAGTTATTCTAGGTTCAATGACAGGTTCTTCATTGTGATTCCATTACAACAAGATGATCAACATAAAGATCAATATTGAGGATAAAAGTGTCTATTGAAATATAAATATCTTCCATAAGTAACCACTGCAAAAAAGAAAGCATGGACAGATGCTCAATAATTGTCACCCTAAAGCCATTTCAAGTTTAACTTGCAGGCCTGTCACAGAACCTGGAATTGGCCTTCAAAGACATGATTCCTCATTGACCAAGAATATTCCTTAGAAATAAAAGTCCCTTGAACCAGAACAGAGACTTACAGAAAGGATACTCCAGGAAGCTTAAGCTTAAATACTAATGAAGGGTAAATGTGGTCTTAGTTTGCATTAGTTACCTTATACAAGCATAACAACTTAACTCTTGAATTGGAAACATTGGAAAGAGGAAACATTGGAATAAGAAAAAATAATGTTAGGTTTAACTCTAATATAGAAAACAGTTCCAGAGGGGTAGAAAAAATAAGAATGGGGAAGTTGCCTAAATAAATTACAATATGGCTTTATGACTTAATGGTAAATAATGGCTATGAAAAATAATGATGTTATCATGAAATGAGAGACAGTATGGCAAGGCAGAAAGTGCTCTGAATGTGGAGTGAGGAGACATAGTTTAGAATCTTGCTTCAGACACTTCCTAATGTATATGTGACTGCAACGAAATCACTTAACTTCCCTGAACCTCAATTTCTTCATCTGTAAAAAGCACTACCAACTTCACTAAGTAAATGTGAAGGTTTTTTTTTTTTAAATGAAGTTGGCTAGAACCATGCTATATGAGTAGGGCCAGCCTGAAACTTTGAGAAAATAATCAGTATTTCTAATTCTCACTTTTAGTGAGTTTGTTGGACAATCTTTTTATAGGCCTGAATATACAAAGGCCCATCTTGACCAGAGTAACTAAAGGCTATTTTATTTCCCCTTAATCAAATTTGAGGGACAATTCCCAACAAACTCTCTTTGTTGTGTACAACAATATCAAGTCAGATGCACATGAATCAAGAAGAAACTGATAAAGGAACTGGGAGCATCACCAACCTGTTCTTGGCCTTTTCCCCACTTCCCCCTTTTCTGATTCTTTAGTCTTTTCATCCAGGATTGACAAGAGGTCACAAGATAACTTTTCACTAACTGGCAAAACTGCTATCTCTTTGAAATCTGACTATGTCAACTGCCTCCAAAACTGAGATAATGCTCATTAGGCTAAAGACCTTAATGAATTCAGAATATGATTTGGTCAAATTACTCCTTTATTGGATTGATTGGGTCACTTTTTAGTCTATAAGTATGCCATTTCTTAGTTAAAACTCTTCAGTTTCACTGGCAATCTTAACTAGTGACAGAAACCACAGCAAAGTAAATGAGACCCATATTTGAACTGTGCTTCTGCCTGATTTTTCTTTCATCTGCAAATATTCATCTCTTCTTTTCCTCTACTCCAGTGATCTTTCTCTCCCTCCCCACCCTCCATGGAAATTAAATATTTACCTATGAAAGCAAAATCCAGAGACATTTAGAAATGAGAGCTCTGGGGTAAATGCAAGGAAAATGAGAGTACCTTGGAGAACATACAGTTGAGCCCACCCAAACAATGCCCTCAACCCAATGACCTGTTTCTCAACCTTTCTGGATTCCTATTTATCTTCAACATTCTTCATTTTTCCTACTGTCTGGAAAGTCTCATTAAATGAGAACCATCCCAAATAAGGCAAGTTGTTCATTGCAACATATTATGTTGGAAAGCCACCATTTGCTGCCTCACCATCATTGACTTCCTTGGAAATGGGCTTCATCTTGTCATGTGCCACAAACTTTGAATTTATCAGGGCAGCTCTTTGGAGCCTGGATAATATGATAGATAGTTCCCCATCTATTCATTCATTCTGCCAGTGTGGAAAGGAACTGATTTTACATAAATATGTCCAGATTCCCTATTGAGCATTTAGAAATGAGACTTCCTGGCAACTTGAGAACATAAACTTGATTTTTCAAATTGAAAGTTTTATTTTAGTGAAACTCATTCATAAACTAGTTTTAATTAAATGTTTGTGGAAAGCAATGCTAGCAACATTACATAATTACTAAGATATGGTGACTGGCCAGATTTCTCATTCTGTGTATTTTAGATTAGAGCAAATGCAGTTAAAGCATTATTAAAAGATATAATATGATTTCTCTGCTTGTATAAATAGAAAGTATTGGTTTCTATAAGCAAGGTTTTTGGGGGGGAATTGGAAGAAGTTCTCATTTAAATTGGATCTTTTTACTTAAACAAATCACATTTCCTAGTTATGTTTCAAAGATGAGTCTGGTTTTACTAGTTATCTAGGAGAAAAACCAATTATCAAAAAGTAGTAAGGGTTTGGTCTTTTTCTCTCTCAACTGAATAAGTTGTAGAAGTGTTTCATAATTGCCTTATATCTCTAAAATTATCCAAAGCCAGATTTTAATCTTTGTAATTCTCAAAACATAGATGTTTAGCATATGTGGCATAGATGCTAAATAAGCCATTATTTTCAGTTCCTTTTCCAAACCACCAAAGAGAAAGTTCTGTGTTGGTAGAATATTGGGCCCTGACAGTTAAGCCCATTCTTTCAACCACTCATTGCACAGAAAATCACATCTTTAAGAACAGACCACTGAAGAGCAACTGACCAGAGACAGGATCAGAAATAAGGAATATGTATTAGTGGATGAATGTCTTTTCTTTTGCAAAGAGCAATGGGAAGGCACCTTCTGTTGACTATTGTTATTTTTCCTGTGCTTCTCCCAAAGTCCAGAATGAATGACTATCACAGTAGATACATTCTTGGATTTTTCAAGAAATACAATTCTTAACTCTAATTCACATGAAAAGGAACCCATGCCATTGCATTTATGCAACCAAATTCTTAGAACTTTTGATGATGGAATTAGATTCAAGCATTAAATCCCGATGAATAGCACTGAAATTTCATTTTGGTTATCAATGAAGAATTAAATGGATCTTAAAATGAGATCAAGCTATTCAACAGCATAGGAAAATTTACCTCAATAACCTTTTAGAGACTAAAAGAACCATATGAATTATCTTGTTCAAACTTCTCATTTTATAGACAATAAAAGCAAGTCTCCCTGAAGTGAAATGATTTTCCTGGGGTCACATAACTGGCAGTATAAGGGCTAGAACTCAAGCTTCCCATCTAATTTTTGTTCTACTACATTATTTAACTGTCTTGATACCTCAGCTTGGATTACATACTCTTAAAATTTCAATATGCTCAATTCTACTCCTCTTAGACTCAAAGAAAACAAAAATTGGGGAGATAACATCATTAGTTCCCTCCATGAATCCTATCCCAGGTGCCCCAAAGAGTTGAGTTTGACATCTTGAGTAAGAGCTAAAAACCCTTAGAAGTTCTTTCCATCATGTCACAGCACTGGGCAAATTCAGAGGGTATCTTGGAAGATATTGGTTATCACAAAGTAAATCCAGTAAAATATAATTAGCATTTGTTAAGCACCAACTATATATGGTATTCAACTATTCATGTTGAAGGGACTTTGTTTCCATCCATGTCAAGAAATTCTGGGTGCAGATGTGTTGCTGTTGTAAAATTCATTTGTATTAGGAGATGCGTTACTTTTTTTTCTATAATCACAGAATGTTCAAGGATGAAAGGAACAGCAGAGATCATCTGGTGAGCTCCCTCATTTTATGAATAAGGGAACTAAGTCCAAGAGAGATGAGATTGATGAATAAGTTAAATGAGTAGCTCAGTGGCACACAGCTAGTGCCTGGCAGTGCCAGGACTAAAACCTAGTTAACATTACTCCCAGACGAACTATCTTTTCATTTCATCTCACCACATTGCCTCTATTATTTTTATGGAATGCCAAGATGACCTTTTTGTGAGGACAGAAGACAGAAAACAAAAGAAAATAATATTTTGTGTTGCTTTTCTTTAGCTTCTTTACTTTTAGCATTTTTGAGGATATCTTACATAGATGAAGAATTTAGAAAAAAAGAAGTGTTTCTAGGACTGTTGTGTTCTTTTTCCATTTAAAGTTTTAGGTAGCAGTATCAAAAGATCTAGAGTGGGAAAACAATGAATGTAAATTATTAAAGAAATGAACAAGAAATGTGCCAATGAATGGGAAAGTCTTGCTGCTATTATCACACCATGCAGCTCATCAGTTCATGAGAATTGTTTTTGAGAATGGTGTTTGAGACATTGCAGAATGGCACTGAGAATTTCATCCTTTTACATCACATTGGGAGGCCTTTTTCCATTTGGAAGAGCCCGAGTCCCTTTGAGATCAGAGCCTCATTTCAGGTGATTGGCATTCAAGATTACCCTTGAGACACTTGGTGCCCACATCACTACTAAGATTTTGAGGTCTGCATGAAGTAGCCAATGGGGCTGGACTATATCTGATGCAGTGTGATATACACGTGTGTAAATATTTGGTTATTTTGGCAAACAAGGACTCTCTTTCTTATGTAGAGATAACTGTGTGTGTATTGTGACTGTAGCTTGTAAAGAAAATACTAATGATTCACTCTGAATCTTTCCAAAACATAACTGTTGAGTATGAATGTGCCTGCAACATTGCCTCATGTGCCAAACACACAGTATTGGATGTGGTGTTTTTAAATAAACTGTTTTATTGTGCATTGGAAAGTAAATAAGGTGCCTTGGTCTTCTTTTTTGTTGTTGTTTTCCTTTATAAAAAAATTCAATCATTAACCATCATAAACATCTCAATAAAGGAAGAAGACTGCACAAGAAAGTATGAGATCCTACTATAAGCAGTGTGTTATTTTGTGTATATATGTATATATACACAAATATAATATCCATGCATAGTTACACATATATCTTTGTGTGTAGATAAGCTTATATTCATGTATATACATTTGTGTGACACTTTGCATCTCATTAAGACACTTTGTGATATACAAATGTATATATACATATGTAAGCTTACCTACAGATGGATAGATAGACGATTTAACAAATTGCTCTCTATTTTGGCCTTTTTGACACCTTCCTTATCTTCCTTCTGTTTAGCTTTTAGTTAAAATGTTTTAATGCTGCCCCTTTTTGTGACCAGACACTTCTCATGTGAAGGCCTGCTTTTTGCCCCAAATGCCCACTGTTTTAATGTCTTCCTGATGGGGTAAGTTTTTGTAGTTCATTATATTACCTGGTTGGTTACTCCATAGAGGTTTGGCTGGCTATATGCTAGTAACAAATACTCAGTTGGCCAAAGAGAAAGAAGCCATGATCCCAGAGCTGAAACAAAATTAGGTAACAAGTTTAGAAAGAACTAAACTAATTGCCCTGCTCATTCAAATTCTCCTTTAGTCTGACTTTCCCTGGAACCAATGTTTCCATTCAGTTCAAATAGTCAAAAGCTGCTGAGCCAAAGCACTGTTGGGGAGAAAAATGTGAAGATATTGTCCTGCCCTTGTGGAACTTTTTATCTAGAAGAAGAGAATTACAAGAACATAAATGCCTGTGGAAAGAGGTAGAGAGTGATGAGTCAGAAGACAGGAGCCATGAAGGGGTCCAGGAGTCCAGAGGAGATAAAGATTACAGTAAATGGAAGATCTCAGGGAAAGCTTCATGAAGCAGGCAGTGCTTGAACTAGGCTTTTAAGGATAGGAAAGAGGGAGAGGGAATTCTGTGTGGAGTGAATAGTGCAAAAATCTGTGAAGATGGGAAAAGAAAAGTTATATTAAGGAAAGAGCAGTTGCCCTGTTTAGCTGACCTATAAAATATGAAGGGGAGAGGGGCAGGTAGGTGGCACAGTGGATAAAGTACTGGCCCTTGATTCAGGAGGGCCTGAGTTCAAATCTGACCTCAGACACGACACTTACTAGTTTTGTGACCCTGGGCAAGTCACTTAATCCTCATTGCCCTGAAAAAAAAATATGAAGGGGAAAGTGGAATGGGAATAAGACCAAAAGGAAATTTGGGACCATATTTTATAAGGTCTTGGATGCCAAGCTGAGTCATTGCCAAAATATTGAAGATTTTTTCATAGAGAGGAAGGGGTTAATATGATCAGATATATGATTTAGGAAGATAGATGCAACAGCAGTGTCAAGGATGAATGGGGAGACAAGGAAGAATTGAGGTGGGGGATGAACAAGGCCTTTGCCTAGGTCAGGGGTTGTTTTTGTTGTTTGTCCTTCATTCTCAAAGAGGACTATGACATCAGGATGATGTCTTGACTTGCACTGAATTGGATTTAAGTGAGGGGAGGCTGTGCAAGGTCACCAACCTCATTCTCTTTTCCAGAGCCATCTGAGTCCAGTGGCAATATATATGTCAGGATGACTGGAGGTGGCCCCAGATGTTTAAGGCAACTGGGGTTAAGTGACTTGCTCCGGGTCACAAAGATAGTGTTTGAGATGAGATTTGAACTGAGGCCCTCCCAACATCAGGGCCTATACTGGATCCACTATACCACTTAACTACCCCTGGTCAGGGGTAATGAGAACCTAATCTAGAGTAGTTGCAGATAAGACTGCAACAGTAGAGGAAGAATACAAAAAATATATTGCAGAAGTGAATTATTGCACCCAATACAGAAACCTGTCCTGCACCATCTTTGAAATATATCTGCTCTATCAACCTCTTCTGGAACACTTCCATTGATAGGATGCTTACTACCTCATGGAGACACTCTCTCCATTTTTGATCTGCACTGAATATTTTAAAGTTCTTCCTTATGTAAGATATTATGCCTTTTATATATAGACATTTGCTGAAAGGTAATGATAAAGGAAAGTCATGTAAGAAGACCATCTTAAGGCAATTCTGGGGACTTGAGAAAAAAGCTGACTCTCAGATAAATGCATTGAACAGATAAATATATATACACATACACATACATATCTATGGCTCTAATATATATTTCTCTATTTTTTTCATAACAGTATTTTATTATTTACAAGTTACATGTAGAGATAGTTTTCAACATTTGTTTTTATAAGACTTCTATTTTCACATTTTTCTCCCTCCCTCCCCTTCCTCCCCAAGACAGCAAGCAATCTGATATAGGTTATATTGAACAGATATATTTGAAACCAACTCAAAGGCACTTCAGAAAGTGAGGAGGTGGGTACAGTAAATTATTATCTATCAGCTCAATTACATAGGACTATTTTGGATTTTTGAAAGGCAAAGCTGACAAACTAGAAATAAAAAGTTGTTTGGGGGATGGAAAAATGTGTATATTGTCTATACCTGATAGAATGGTGGACCGGCATTTTAAAATCTAAGATAGATATGGATCACTACCCATAAAGAGGCCCTGATTTAAGGCATTAGACACAACCAAATGAGGAAGTATATATGATAAAGAAAATGAAAAGCCAAAAGTCAGGAGAATGAGAAGACAAAGAAGCTGCTAAAGGAGAGAAGCTTGTGACTGTAATAAAGGACTGTTCTGCTACAGGAAATTATGGAGGAGACACTCTCCGGGAAACCAGAGAAGACTTATATGAACAGATGCGAAGCAAAGTGATCAGAACCAGGAGAACCATTTATATAACACCAGGGTTGTAAAAATGAAGAATTTTCAGACTTAAGAGCTCTGATTAATGTGACAAACAAACATGGTTCCAGAGGGTCAATATTGAAGAATGATATAGATGTTTCCTGACAGAGAAGTGATGGGCTTGGGGTATAGGATGAGACAATCATTTATGGACATGGTCGATGTGGTCATTTGTTTTCATTTTTCTTAGTTATGAAGATGAATGTAAGAGAGAGAGACAATAGATCCATGTTAATTGAAAAAATTAATCTAAAAAATATAGAAGCTGATGGTAGGCCCTGTCTTGTGCTGCTTGAAAGCAGCAAAGGAGCATCCAGAGATAAGAGCAGCTGCTTCTACCTGTGTTACTTTAGAGAACTGACTAAAGTCCAGTAGGCTCTGTAGCATCTGGATACTCATCAGAGAAGTGAATCCTGCTTCTATTAGACAAGTTGGCTAAGCTTATTGCCCTATAAACTTTAACCTGAGAGAGTGGAAGCCTTTTATGGGCTTGGCTCCATTGCTCTCTTCTGCCCTATCTGGTTTGAGGGGGATAAATTTCTCAGAGACCACAGGGCACAACTGAGGAGTTTTGCAATTCTCCAGCTTAAGTGATAGCTTGTCACCTAAGGAGCTTAATGTTGCTTCAGTGATCAGCCAAGGGGATATATCTTGAAAGCTGCAAAACCCAGGCTTAGGACTGTTGTTTCATTGAGAGTATAATAATGTTTCATTACTAAAAGAGCTTAACACTGTTTCCATGGCAGAGAAGCAGCTTTGTCTAGCACAAGAGCTGTATAGACCAAAAGGGAAACAAATAATAGAGAAGCAATTTTGCCTAGAAGGTAACATGTGGTGTAAGCTACTCCCTAAAGAGACCAAGGGCATTAAGGCCTATAGTCCAGAGTTGTGAGTTGCTCTAGGTACATGGATTTCCCTACTTCTGTGCTTCCCTACTTAGTTTCTGTAAGTGTGTGCTCACTATACCCCACGGACATTACTTGCATTGGTATGAGAGTGTGGCCCAGATTATCAGGCAGGTTATCTTAATTGTTCCTTCTTTTGCCATCTATTGAGTAAAGGCTATGTTCTGATTATTCTTGCTTTTGCTTTCTTGTTTAATAATGAGTTTATGTTTAAGAATTATCATTATTTATAGCAGCTTTTTGTGGCAGATAAGAATTGTACATTGAAGAGATCCGCATCAGTTGGGAAATGGTTGCACAAATTGTGATATATGATTGTGATGGAATATTATTGCATTATAAGAAATGACAAACAGGATGATTTCAGAAAAACCTGGAAAGATTTATATGAACTGATGCAAAATTAAGTGAGCAGAACCAGTAGAACATTGAATACAGCAACAGCAATATTGTACAATGAAGAATGAATGAATTAGCTATTCTCAGCAATACAATGATCCAAGATAATTACAAAGGGCTCATGATGAAAAATTATATCTGACTCTAGAGAAAGAATTGATGTTATCTGAATATAGACTAGTGTGTACTATATTTTTCTTTTTTCTTCCTTCCTTTCTTCCTTCCTTATTTCTTCTTTTCTGAATCTTTTTGTATAAAATGACTAATATGGAAATATTTTACATGATTGTACATGCATAAACTATATCAGATTGCTTACTGTATCAGGGAGCAGGGAAGGGAAGGGGGAAGGATAGAATTTGGACCTCAAAACTTAAAAAAATGCTAAAAATGGTTAGGGAAATATAAAGTATTATTTTAAAAGGAATTATCATTATTATGATTATTTTTTAAATGGAAAGCATACCAGTACTATAGTGGTAAGTAGTAGAAATATATCCATAGCGCACACACACACACACACACACACACACACACATCCCAGGGTTGCTCCTAGGAACCCAAGTGTGACATAAGTACATAGTCATGTTCATAGCCCACCCAAGGAAAGCCTGCCCCCTCCCCAAGAACTATTAGAATGAGTGCAGAATAGGGTGAATGAATTGTTCAGATAGTGTGAAGGAGGGTATTGGGTGCCACAATAGACACTGCAGCCACTGCCAATCTGAGAGGGTCATGTAGGGTGGCACTCTCAAACAACATTTGGTTTTTGTTGTTGTTGTTGTTGTTGTTGTTGTTTTGGGTTTTTTTTGCAGGGCAATGGGGGTTAAGTGACTTGCCCAGGATCACACAGTTAGTAAGTGTCAAGTGTCTGAGGCTGGATTTGAACTCAGGTACTCCTGAATCCAGGGCCAGTGCTTTATCTACTGTGCTACCTAGCTGCCCCTCAATCAACATTTGTAATATAAAATGAGCCCAAATCTGCTTCTCTTATTTTGTCCTAGCAAGAATCATGTTTCTACTACCTACTATATTTCATGGGATTGGTTGATAACAAATGAAATGTGTATTTTAATATGTAAAATGTGCATTTTAAATACTTTATAAATCTTAAAATACTATATAAATGTCAACTAATAATTATCCTAATAATCATCCCACTTTCACATTTCTTGTGGAAGAAATGTTATGCCCAACTTCCCTATTTTAGTCTTTTATTTCTCTACTCTAAACATCCTCATCTCTATCAATTGTTCTTAAAACATAGTTCCCTGGGGGCAGTTCGGTGGTTCAGTGGATAAAGCACCAGCCCTGGATTCAGGAAAACCTCAGTTCAAATCCGGCCTCAGACACTTGGCACTTACTAGCTGTGTGACCCTGGGCAAGTCACTTAACACTCATTGCCCCACCCCCCAAAACAGTTTCCTTTTCCCATTCCAGATACCCTTCTCTGCTCATCGTCCAACATGCAAATGTCTTAAAAACATGATTGTTCAGGGGCAGCTAGGTGGTGCAGTGGATAAAGCACTGGCCCTGGATTCAGGGGGACCTGAGTTCAAATCCGGCCTCAGACACTTGACACTTACTAGCTGTGTGACTCTGGGCAAGTCACTTAACCCTCGCCCCACAAAAAAACAAACACAAAAACAAACACACAAAAAATCCATGATTCTTCAAATGGAACCAGAGTTCCCAGTGTAGTTGGTCAAAAACAGATAATAGTAGGACTAAAATATTACTCTCTTAACCTAGGCATTATGCTTTGATTAATATAGTCCAAGAGTTATTTTTTAATGCCTTGTCCTTCTGTGGAGCTTGTTGAGGTTGTAGCCAATCAAAACTGCATATCTTTTAAACATGAACCCTTGTCCAGTTGATTATCCCTGAAAAGTTCTTTGTAAATCTTGAAATGCTCTGGCAATTTAAATGATCTTTATTCTTTAAATGTAGGCTATTGTTATATTTCATTTTCTTAGTTTGGGCTCCTTGTTCTTTCCTGTCAAGATCTTTGGGAAAATTGACTTTCTTCTTTTAATGGATTAGCCATTATTTATAATTTTGGGTTACCTGCAAGTTCAATAAGTATGTCACATGTTTTCATTCAAGTTACCAATAAAAATATCAGACAGGACAGAACCCTATAGAATTCTAGGGGAGACCTGACTAGATTGGTTTTTATCCATGTAGATATTCAAGTTCCTACTATTCCATCTATGCTCTAAAAAGATGGCCCTGATTTAGTGGTTTAAAATCCCCTAGGGGTTCCCAACAATGGACAGAGAAATTCTCACTAAAAAGTATTTAATTTCAACTTAAAGCAGTAAATAATTGCCCAATTATTTTACATGCATAGGCATGTTTGAACCATTATTGTTTTGTTTGTTTGTTTTTGCAGGGCAATGAGGGTTAAGTGACTTGCCCAGGGTCACACAGCTAGTAAGTGTCAAGTGTCTGAGGCCGAATTTGAACTCAGGTACTCCTGAATCCAGGGCCGGTGCTTTACCACTGCGCCATCTAGCTGCCCCCGAACCATTATTGTTTTGTTTCTGCAGTGATTCTGCCATTATCATATGTACAAAAATTTTCATGTTTGTGCAGTGATTATATCAAACTCTTACCACGTGTAAGTGCAATATATTCTTGACGTTTTTCAGCCTGTCATCAAATTGTTTCCAAGCAATGATTTGATACTTGAGCACAGATTCCTAAGAAATGGTCAGACATACCCTCATCTGTGTTCTCCATAGTGCACTAGAGCAGCTCCCTGATGCCGCTTTTTCACCCTGTAGTCATACCTCATGATTTCTATAGTCAAGTGATCAAGATATTACATTTACATTTTTGCAGTGCGAATGTCATAGTGTTTGAAGACAATGATCATAGGGCATGTACATTATAAGTCATCCTGAAGTGCTCACAGAACCTCAAAAGCATTTCTGCACAAATAAACATTACAATGAATCTCACTGAAGTCTTAACATTGCTTTCCAATTTAAACTAATCTTCCACTTATGTTACTATTTAGAGGCTTTTCAAGTTTCTGTGAGAATATATAGCCAGTATCAGCATGCCAGTGAAGGAAGAGAAGAAAGTCACATCTGAAGAAATTATTTCCTTACAAAACTTAGTTTATGTATAAACATCATAAAAAATGAAACAATATATACAATTGCATCATAAGTACATTTTATCAGGGCAGCTAGGTGGTGCAGTGGATAAAGCACTGGCCCTGGATTCAGGAGGACCTGAGTTCAAATCCAGCCTCAGACACTTGACACTTACCAGCTGTGTGACCCTGGGCAAGTCACTTAACCCCCATATCCCCGCAAAAAAAGTACATTTATCATTTAATACCTTTGTCCTTAGTAGTAGAAAAGTATATGTTTTCTATAATAACTATTTATTAATATTTGTCCGTTGGTTATACCTAACCAACCTTTCTCTACCAGACTCTGTAAGTGCTGGCAATGGCACTGTTTAGCTATAGGAGTGTGTCCCAGTGCCTACTTATTGTTATGAAACAAAGTCGCTTGGAGAAATACACATTTCCATTAATTGTCCTGATAGTGAATACATTTACTGGATATCATGCACAAAAATGAAATTTTATAGAGTTTTTTATTAAAACAGCCCCACTGGATTGTTGTATAAAGACCAGAAATGAATGAAAAAAGAGTATTAAAAATGTGTTAATGAGGAATATGAAAATATTTTTTCAGATTCAGGAAATAAATAAAAGTCAATAGGTAGACCATAATTCAGAGGTAATGTATAGATATTCAAGATAATTGTATTACAGAAAGCATGAAAATAGGAAATATACTGAAAATATATCAAATTTAGTTTTTGTTTCTTGAAAATATTGACTATTCATAGCAGCAATGAGCAATCTGTGGAGTTCTTTCAAATAGCAACTTAAAACTTTCTCTTCTTTGACATTTACAATCAGAATATGAAAGTATGGTGATTTTTTAAATGGAAAAAACAAGATTTGAAAATATGAATTATCATACATCCATTTCACTGAGTAGACAAGAAAGTAGAAAAGTGTTTGAAATTTTACGTTTAGTAAATTATCAAATTGCAAAAAATATGTGGAAGCTTATACTATTGCAGAAAAATTAAATTTTTTATTTGCCAAGGAGATTGTCACTTGTATGTTTGGAGATGATTCCATTAAGAAGCTAGAGACGATACCTGTTTCTAATAATAGTGTCTCATTGGATGCCTATGTCTGATGATGTTGAATCAGTTACTATAGAAATAATTTTTAAAGTGACATTTATGCTTTGAAATTTAATAAGATGAATGATGTTTAGATACTAGCAATTTTAATTATATTCTTAAAGTATCTGCTTGATGGTAAAGTGGAAAAGAATATACTGCTTTGTTATCAGTTAACAGAATGTACAAGTGGAGATGACATTTTTAATCTAATTAACTCATACTTTGAAGAAAAACAAATCATTTTGTTCTCTTGTACAATTTGCACAGATGGAGCAAAATCAATGACTGAGAAATTTGGGGGTGATGTTTAACACATAAAAAAACACGAATACATTATGGATATACTACAGAATACACAAACAAGTTTTGGCACTAAAGAGAATGCCACAACAACTTAAAAGCATGTTAGATTAGCTGTCAAAAGAATTTTATAAAATCAAGCTGCACTAGCTGTTGATTATTTACCATCTTATACAGCTAGACAGGTAGTGAGCACGTTACACTTTTTTTTTTGTTTGGTTGGGTTTTTTGGTTTTTGTGGGGCAATTGGGGTTAAGTGACTTGCCCAGGGTCACACAGTTAGTAAGTGTCAGGTATCTGAGGCCAGATTTGAACTCAGGTACTCCTGAATCCAAGGCCAGTGCTTTATCCACTGCGCCACCTAGCTGCCCCAGCATGTTACACTTCTAACAGAGAAAAGTTAAGTGGCTTCCCCATGATGTTTACTATTCATCTATTTAAATTGAAGAAAGTATTGCTTATTCTCTTCACTGATTATCTTTTTCACCTGAGTGTACAAGTAATTTGACATGGCTATAGAGATTAGGAATTTAGTGGATGTCTTTTCAAAAACTAACTGACTTCACACATTACAGGGTACAAATACAGGATGGGCCAAAAGTCACAATGTTTTAGTAACTTTTTGAAATTTTTTTTCTTTATTTTTTTGGCATTTATGAGATTTGATTTTTCACACATAGTGTAAATTTATTTCCTATGTATACTATAGATGATGCTATGGCATTGTAAAATAAAAACAAAAAATAAAGGAGATATTAAATATTAAAACCCCTTCATGACTTTTGACCCACCCTGTAAAAACATATTTAGTGTTCAAGACAAAGAAAACATTATGATTAAGAAACTAAAATTTTGGAACCACATGATTGAGAATAGGACTGAATGCTTTGTGACATTATATCATTTCTTGGCAGCTAGGTGGCACAGTGGATCCAACACTGGACCTGAAGGCAGGAAGACCTGAGTTCAAGTTTGACCTTAGGCACTATCTAGCTGTGTGACTATAAGCAAATTAACTTCTCTGTAGGTCTCAGTTACCTCATCTTTAAAATGGGGATTGAAAAGAGCACTTTCAGGGTTGTTGTGAGGATAAAATGAGATAATATCTGTAAAACATTCTGCAAATCTTAAAGTACTATATATGTACAAAGTACTATTATAATTATCTTATTCGAAAATGAACTATCTTTGGATCAGGCTGTCAAGAAAAATACCAACAATTATGTGAAATTTTTAGAAGTGACTTCTAATGAATATTTTCCTGAAATTTCCAATAAATTAAATTAGATTCACGATGCTTTTAATATGTCACTTATATCTCTGACTGCTGAAATGACAATTTAATTGGCATATCAATGGATTTTGTACTAGAAGAATCATACAAAAGTGGCAGGCAGCCACATAAATTTTTGGCTAAAAATTTTTTAAAAATAAATTTTCATTTCTCATCAAAAGAACATGTAAAATTCTCCCACCACTTTTCTACCATGTATTTGAATGAGCAAATATGTTCACTTTATTCTTGTTTTAAATAAAAATACAGAAATAAACTTAATGCATGAAAAGATTTAAAATCATCTGTAGCCTATTTCATTAAAAATGTTATTTGTATTCAACAAAAGTTTGTAAAAATAAATTTAATGTTAAATTTCGCATATATTAGTAAGTATATGAGGTCTTGCTGGATTACTCCTTTTAATTCTTACAGAATATCCCCCATAAAATATTTGCAATTATTTTGTAATTAGCCTTATTATTTTGTTTTTAGAGTTTTTATAATTGTAGATAAAATAATAGTTTATAATTATGTAATGCAAATTGTAATTTGGAGCTCTTTTGAAAAAATTGCCAATATAATTTTTGTGAGCCAATAATGAATAACTATAAGAGAATATTGTGAGTAGTATATGAAATTACCCTGGGGATTCATGATACATTTTTGTTTATTGTTGAAAGAGGTTCACAGAGTGAAAAATATTGGAAACTACTGCCCTAAGGCATAACTCTAGGGATTGCTTTTCAGGCCATCTGTGGGCCAACATCAAGGAATGCTCTGATTACAGTATTTAGTGCCAAACATTCTCTTGATTACTATGTAGACATTCAAAAGAAATTAAAAATACATTAGAGTTCAATAATATAGCATTCCTAAAAAATGCCACTTGCCTTATGTAGACACATTTTATGTGTGTTTGCTGGAATTCTTCTGATCTGCTCCTAGAATCTGACTATAGGAGCTTAAGGGGACCATAGAGATCATCTAACCCAATGTCTCCATTTTACAGGTGAGGAAAGTGTTATGCAGAGTGGTTAGGCGATCTGTCAATGTCAAACATGAAGTAGTGGCAAGGAACATTTGACACCAATGATTCCCTTCAGTTACTCTTCTCAGCTGAGCTTTGGAAAGGTCCTGGGGAGAGATTTGTAATCCACCCAACTTGTGAGATAAAGTGTGAATTGTTACTTTTTTAAAAAATAAAAGTATTTTATTATTTTACAGTTACATGTAGAGATAGTTTTCAACATTTGTTTATATAAGATTTCTAATTTCAAATTTTTTCTCCCTCCCTCCCCCCCCCAGACAGCAGGTAATCTTATATAGGTTAATTTTTGCCACGATATATACAATAACATCAAACACATTTCTGCATTAGTCATGTTATATGAGAAGAATCAAAGTAAAAAGGAAAAACCTTAAAAAAGAAAAACAACAGCACCAAAACCAAAAGAAATAGTATGATCCAATCAGCATCCATATTCCACAGTTCCTTTTTTTTCTGGATTTGGAGAGCCTTTTCCATCATGTGTCCTGTGGAACTTTCTTGTACCATTGTATTGGTGAGAAGAATCTTGTCTATCACAGTTGATCAAAACATAATGTTGATGATACTGTGTACAGTGTTCTTCTGGTTCTGCTCATCTCACTCATCATCAGTTCATGCAAATCCTTCCAGGTTTCTCTGAACTCCTCCTGCTCATCGTTTCTTACAGCACAATATAATTCCATTACATTCATATACCATATCTTGTTCAGCCATTCCCCAATTGATGGGCAACCCCTCAATTTCCAATTCCTTGCCACCACAAAAAGAGCCGCTATAAATGTTTTTGTACATGTGGGTCCTTTTCCCTTTGTGATTTGTTATTTTAAAGGTCACAAAGAATGAACAGACATAAACCTCATGCCCAGAAATGAAACAGGAAAGTGAGAACAGGGAAGGATAATTAATGCAAGCAGTTCTGAGGGCTGATAAGTGAAAGACAACTGTCTTCCATCTGAAATGATTAGAGAATACTGCCAGGAAATAAGGAAGTGGTGTGGAAAAGGAGAGAAGGATGGGTTTTAGCTATTTCTACTTAAGCCTCATAGCCTGAATTAAAATATTTAGGGTATAGTCATTTCTGAAAAATATTTGCCATGCTGATATGGTGAAAACATAGAAATTGGTTGTGGATTTTTAAAGGCTTTATAAACTTCTGTAAAACATGAAATCGACACCAAGTTTATTACATGCCTTCCTTGCTCCAGGCAGACTAGTGTAAATTAAATTTTAAAAGTAGAATCTTTTTTAAAGAAAATGCATCATCACCACTGGATCAAGACAAAGAGGAATAAAGGAAATGGAGACAGATCTAGAGTTTGAAGGAACTCCAGAGATCAGCCGATTTAAACCTCTTTTTTTAAGTTGTGGAAACTGAAGTTGAGACAGGTGAATTGTCCAATGTCACTCAGACATTTTAAGAGAAGCAAATCTAAGATGATGATTATAAAATATCTAGTACTTACTTTGGGGGGCTATTGTGAAGAAAATCCTTTGTTAGGTATAAGGTACTATATATATATACACACACACACACACACACACACACACATATATATATATATATATATATATATATGTTATCTATTATTGTTGTTGCAATAATCAACCTCATGGGTTTACTGTAAGGAAATCTCTCTTTGAACTTCTATATAAATGTAGTTTACTATAAAAAATGATGAGCAGGATGCTATCAGAAAAACCTAGAAAGACTTACATGAACTTATGTAAAATAAAATGTACTGTATATAAAATAACAGTAATATTGAAAGATGATTGGCTGTGAATGACTTAGTTATTTTCAGCAATACAATGATCTGAGACAACTCTGAAGGACATATGAAAAATGTCATCCATCTACAGCAAAATAACTGAAGGTATCTGAATACAGATTGAAACATAATTTTTTGTTAGTTCCTTTTTCTAAAGTTTTTTTGTCTGTTTTCTTTCATAATCTGAATAATGTGGAAATGTTTTGCATGACTTACACATGTATAACTTATATTGAATTGCTTGAGTTCTTAAGGGGGTGGGGAGGGAGGAAGAGAATTTGTAACACAAAATAAAAATCAATGTTACAATTTGTTTTGACATAATTTGGGAAAATAAAAAAATTCTAAATAAATAAATAAAGAGAAGCAAATCTAGGATTCCTGTGCTTTCTATTAAACAATTCTGCCTCCATGTCAATGAGGCTCTTAACCTCCTAACTCAGAAAATGAATCTTTGGTGAAATCCTTGGCAGCTTCCTCACGTAAAGCATGGGAAACTTCCAATTTTCAGGTGAATAAGAGGTATTTGAGAAGGGCTCTGAACTCTTTCTCAAAAGTATTATTGCCTCATTGTCAAGTACATGATTGCAAGTGAGTATGAGCAAACCATAAGGTGCCTTTTTTCTCTCAAATTGTCACTCTAAGCTGAAACCATATTTTATAGTTGAGTTTGAATCTTTTGGAATAGATCAATTATTCTATTTTTGTAGTAGATAAATGATACTGGTAAAGAATAATAATGGTAAGCAATACCAGACTATAAAAATCCAACGGACAGATGTAAGTATTTGAGAAAGAATTAAAAAAAAAAGTTTTAGAACTGAAGAGAACTTTGAAGTTCACCTAGATCAATTCCCTCATTTTCTTTTTTTTTTTTTTTTTTTGCCAAATCTGGAAAAAGTTTTATTGTAGGCTGGGCACACATCCTGGATAAATGGATTTCTTTGCCTTAGTATCCTCAGAATCCACATCTGTCTTCACTCCCTAAGCCCACTGGAAGTTTTTTTGGTAACACCGGGTCAGTGCCAGAAACTTATGTGAAGGTTATTATTTTTCTTTCACACAATTTAGTAAATAAATATTTACAGGCTAAGGACTCTAGTTGCTGCGTCCTTGGATCTTCAAGCTGTGTTCTCAATGATAAGAGCAATACCTTGGCCACCACCAATACAAGCTGATCCAACGCCATATTTTCCATTTCGACGTCTTAATTCATAAACCAGATGAGCAGTGATTCGTGATCCAGAGGCTCCCAATGGGTGGCCCAGGGCAATGGCCCCTCCATTCACGTTGGTTTTACTTGGGTCAAGCTGCAAAGATTCTTCCACTGCCAGATACTGTGCAGCAAAAGCTTCGTTCACTTCAAACAAATCCATGTCTTTCAGGCTCAGCCCTGACCTTTTCAGTGCTCCACTGATGGCAGGAACAGGACCAATGCCCATGATATTGGGATCACATCCGGATGTAAAGTAGCCCACAATTCTGGCAAGTGGGGTCAAGTTATGCTTTTTAACAGCTTCTTCACTTGCTATGATCACAGCTCCAGCTCCATCAGACACTCCCGAAGCATTTCCTGCAGTAACAGTTCCCTCTTTCTTGAAGACGGAAGGGAGCTTGGCCAATGTTTGCAATGTTGTTTGGGACCTGGCATGTTCATCCACTCGCATGATCTCTTTTCCTTTTTTTGTTTTCACTTCAATTGGTACCATTTCATTATCAAAGTAGCCAGCATCATTAGCAGCTTTCCACCTTTGTTGTGACTGCAAAGCGTATTTGTCACAGGTTTCTCTGCTTATTTTGTGTTTTGCAGCAAGATTCTCAGCAGTGATTGCCATGGGGGTTTTAATATGCTGATCAGTCAGCGCTGTCCACAAACTGTCTTCTAGCTTGAGGTCTGTCCCCAACCTGGTTCCAAAGCGCATATTTCTGACACAATAGGGAGCCTGGCTCATATTTTCTGTTCCTCCACATAGTACCAATTCAGCATCTTTGACACAAATTTCCTGACATCCATTGACAATAGACTGGAAGCCAGAACCACAAAGCCTATTTACTGTGAGAGCTGGGGTGGCCTGGGGAACTCCCACACGCAAACCAACATGCCTTGACAGGTACATAGCATCTGAAGAACTCTGTGCGACGTTGCCCACAATCACACTGTCAATAATTTCTGGAGGGACTTTGCCAGCAGACAGGGCAGCCTTGGCAGCCAATTCGGTCAGATCAGTGGCTGTGAAATCCTTCAGGGCACCTCCAAAGGCCCCAAAGGGGGTTCGCTTGGCAGCAACTATGTATACCCCTCTGAGCAGAGCCATGGCTGGGCGGGCTGGACGCTTCTTCCCTGGATGCGAGAGTTGGCTCTGCCGCGGAGCGAATTCAATTCCCTCATTTTCACAAGAGGAAACTGAGACCCAGACAGGTCAAGTGTTTTGACCATGTAATTAGTACAGAAGTGACATTAGGATTGAGATTTCCTGAGACCTAGCCCAAGTTGTTTTTGCCCTGTGCCACCACAGTTTAAATAAACAAATTAATTTTTTTAAAAAGCATTCCTTAACACATTATGCACCAAGCACTGAGCCACTAGTACTGAAGAATGCCCTCAAGGAGCTTATATTCTAATAGGGAAAGACAACTCATATATGGAGTAGTTACCAGGGAAGGGTATATTTGGTTGAGTCACAGGGATGGTGAGTTGATATAAAGGGCAGTTTATTGACAAACCCTTTCTAGGAATAACAGTACTGAAGATTTGATTACTGTGCCCAGAGTGAGGCTGGAAATCAACCCCCCCACACACACAAACATACTGTCTTTAGTATGTGGGCAGTAGCAGAATGGATGGCAAGATTGCTGGGTAGATGGGGTATGAAGCATGGCCAGATGGTCTGCAGTTTCACATCTACTAGGTTAAAAGCTTAAAGAAAGATTCACCATAGGATTTTTAATGATCAATTTTAATCAACACATATTTATTAAGTGATTACTACTTACCAAATACCATGCTTAACACTAGGGATACAAAGAAAGGCAAAAATCAAAGCCCCTGCCTTCAAAAAGCTCATATTCTAATGGGGGAGACAATATGCAAGAAAAACCTATGTACACATACACAGGTGTGAGAAAATAATGGGTTTTGTGGTCTCAGAAGCCCCACTCCACTTGAGGGGCTAACCAAGGAGCCTCACCTGACCTTTCTTTCTTTCTTTTTTTTGGTGAGGCAAGTGGGGTTAACTGACTTGCCCGGGGTCACACAGCTAGTAAATGTTAAGTGTCTGAGGTCATATTTGAATTCAAGTCCTCCTGAATCCAGGGCTGGTGCCCTATCCACTGCACCACCTAGCTGCCTTGCCTGACCTTTTTTAAGGCCAGCCCAGAGTCAGTAAAGATTGGACTTTAGACTCAGAATAGAGACAATAGAAATTAAAACCACACCTACCTGAAAGCCTTTCCACCCAGAGGGTCTGTCCTCCGGACTCTGACCTCAGTATGTACAGCTCATGGACCACCCTCAAGTCCAGTAAACCAATAGATTTGAATGATGCTAGCCAATTAGCTTTGAGCAGTGTGTAAAGGTCACCTCTCCTCCAGACCCAGCAGGGAGCTTAGGCTCTCACACACATTCTCTCAGCCTGGGATGTTGGATAAGACAGCCATACTGCCCTCTCTTTCTTGGTCTGGGACACTGAAGGAGGAAGCCACATGGCCCACTCTCTCTCCCCTCTCTCCTAGGTATGTAGGGCTTCTGAACTTTTGGAGCCATGTGCTCTCTCTTTACTAACATTTAATATGATTTAATAAATGCTTACTGCCCAAAACTGATGCTAAAGCCTCCAATTCATAAGTAGCAATATATTAGAAGCCCGAGCTAATTTTCCCTAAAACCTAGAACAGAGACAGGCACCCCCATATAATTTCAAATGACACAAAGCTCAGAGGGAAGGCCAGCTCCTGGGAAAAGTAGGAAAGGCTTCTTGCAAGAGATGAGATTTAAACTGAATCTTTTTTGTGGGGCAACAAGGGTTAAGTAATTTGCCCAGGGTCACACAACTAGTAAGTGTCAAGTATCTGAGGTCAAATTTGAACTCAAGTCCTCCTGAATTCTGGGCTGGTGCTTTATCCACTGTGCCACCTAGCTGTCACCTAAACTGAATCTTAAAGAAAACCAGAGAAGATTCCTTTATGGCAAAGAACTTGAAACTGAGTGGATACCTATCAACTGGGGAATTGCTAAAGTTGTGGTATTATGAATGTAATAGAATACTATTGTTCTGTAAGAAATGATGAGCAGGCAGATTTCAGAGAAACCTGTAAAGACCTACATGAATTGAAGCTGAGTGAAATGAGCAGAACCAAGAGAACATTGTACACAGTAACAGTAACTTTGTTTGATGATTATCTGTGATAGACTTGGGTCTTCTCAGCAATACTCATGATGGAAAATGCTCTCCATTCAGAACTATGGAATCTGAATGCAGATTGAAGCACTTCACTTTTGTTGTTGCTTTTTGTTGTTGTTGTTGTTTATTCTTTCTTGCATTTTTCCCTTTTGTTCTGATTTTCCCCTTACAACATGACATGTGGAAATATGTTTAACATGAGTGTAATGTATAACCTATATCAGATTGCTTGCTGGCTTCAAGAGGGAGGAGGGAAGAGAGGGTGGGAGAAAAATTTGGAACTCAAAATCTTACCAAAATTAATGTTAAAATCTATCTTTAGGGGGCAGCTAGATGGTGTAGTGGTTAAAGCACCGGCCCTGGATTCAGGAGTACCTGAGTTCAAATCCGGCCTCAGACACTTGACACTTACTAGCTGTGTGACTGTGGGCAAGTCACTTAACCCCCATTGCCTAAAAAAAAAAATCTATCTTTACATGTAATAGGTAAAAATAAAATACTATTTTAAAAATAAAATCCCATTAGTTAGAAGAAAAAGAACTCACCATAGGAATCCTTTAAATAGCAAAGTCACTTAGTCCACTGAAAATGTGATTTTATTTACAAATTTATGTTTAAAAACAAGGCTTTTCAATAACACATCATAACATAGAACCCCATACTGGAAATAAAAAGACCCAGCTTCTAGCCTTGGTGTTGTCTTTTACTACTTCTGGGACTTTGGGCAACTCACTTAACATTGCTAGGTGTGAGATTTAAAACTGGATACTGAGCATTAACCTCCCCTCTTTAACCTTTCCCTTACATTTATCTCCCAGACTAGTAAATGGAAGAAACTTCTGGTCTCCAGTTAGAGCTTTTATTGTGTGGTAGTTACCAGGTGATGTTGATTAGAGGGATAGGAAAATAGAAATACAAACAAATAGTCTTAAGTCTAAGCTTAGTCTATATTCCATATAAAACTCACCAAAAACCCAAGGCCACCTTTGTGGGGAGAGAGCCGAGCCGAGTCAAGCACATGCTGCTAACGGCGAGCCGGGTCACGTCCAACTTCAGTCGGCGTATGTCTATGTGTCGCGCCAGTCATCGGACCAGGAGAGCAGGCAAGAGATCCCACTTCCATTCTCTCCTTGCCTTTTAAGCTCGCACTCCAGGCTGACGTGCGTAGCCCGTGCATGGCCGTCGGTCTCCTCCCCGAAAGGGTGGTCCTTTAAAAACTGGCGTCTTTCCGTATTCGCGAACCGACTGTTAAAAAACTTTTTACCACATAGGTCTTAATTTCCCCATCTGTAGAATGAGGAAGTCAGACTAGAGGACTTCCAAGGTTCCTTCTATCTCCATCATGCTGAGATTCCATGATTGAGTAATTCAAAGAGCCCATCAGCAAACAGCTCATGGTTACATGGATAAAGACATATGACAGATTAAATCATGTCCCTGGAAAGGCACATCATTAGCATAAGGACTCAGATGGTGCTAGTTATGAGGTACCAGTTTTTAAACTGCTTCCCTCTTTGTAAAGATGGCTAACTGCATTTACTACATAAAGGAGCATAAGATCATAGACTATGAGGAGTCTAACTCCTTCATTTTACACATGAGGAAAGCAAGGCTAAGCAATGTTAAATGACTAGCCAAGGGTCACACAGTGAGAATGTGTCTTAGGCAAGATTTGGACTTGTGGAAATGTCCCTGAGTTTTCAAATGCAAGTTTTGTGATATATGAAAAGTCTGAGAGACATAATTTCTGGAGAATTAATAATTTTATTATTTATGGCTAGCTAATAATTAATAAAAGAGGCCAGTGACACTTTTGGGGACCAAAAATGAACCATGAGGGTCTTTGGATGTTTAAGAAGCCCAAAGTCAAAAAGCATGTACCCCAAGGACTTGAGCAATCTCATCTATCAGCAAAGTCCTTCAGAGATTGGCTGAATAACCTACAGGGTTTAATTTCTGAATGAGGAATAGAGAAAATCTTAATCTCAATTAATAATCAGTTATTAATACAAAAAAGTAATCATTTCTCTCATGTGACCAAATGAAAGCTCTGGCAAGTCAAGTCTTTTCCCCAATTCCAAGATGGAAAGGCTTCAAATATAGGCCTGGAAATATATTTAATATCTGTTATCTTATTGCCTCCCTTGATCTGTGCAGGACTTTGGATAAATCGCTTTTCTTCTCTAGGCCTTCCTTTACTCATCTCAAAAATGAGGGTGTTAGATCAGTTCATCTTGCAAGTTCTTTCTGGACCTAACATTCTAAATTCTATGACTCCATAAATGGATATGTCCAAGAAAAAGAACAAATCAAATTGTACCTTTGGAATGAATGCATTATAAAGATGTTTTCACTTAAAGTTTGGCTAATATTATACTCAGAACGAAAACACATCCAGAAGCATGGTAGTGATGTTGTGTTCATTTCTTACCTAAAGAAGTGGGTAGAGAACATTTGGAAATTGTCTGTCTATAACATCAAGGAATAAATTAAGGGGGAAAACTGTCTAAAGTGCTTCAGTGGGCACAGTTGTTTAATACCTTAAGGGTAGGTTTTATAATTCATTCCTATCACACTTCATAGAGTTATAATTGGGACAAAGCAACTAAGACTCTTCCAGGTTATTGATATGCAGTGGCTCATTCTCTGGGGGAGGGGAGATGAACTTCCTCCCCATAATACACAGGAGGTTGCTTTTCCCCTATGCTCCATCCTCCAGCACCACACTACTAAACTCAGGTCCTGTTGCAGTGACTCTCTTCTCTTGGGATTCACCTTCCTCCCACAGTGATAAGGATAAGTATTCTAAGGTGATTGGATGCCCCTATCCTAGGATCACCACACTCATGGTTCTACTGTTTTCCACAAGACCATTGTCCAACTATTACCCTCCTGTATTCCCCACACCTATGGGTTTTTGTTTCCAATGAAAAAACTCCTACTTATGGTTCTTATGCCACAGATATAACTTTTGTCAAGAGAGAGGGAAATCTAAGAACCTCCAGACATATAGACTCTGATGTGTCTTTTTTTTTTTTTTTTTAGTGAGGCAATTGGGGTTAAGTGACTTGCCCAGGGTCACACAGCTAGTAAGTGTTAAGTGTCTAAGGCCGGATTTGAACTCAGGTACTCCTGACTCCAGGGCCGGTGCTCTATCCACTGCGCCACCTAGCTGCCCCTGATGTGTCTTTTTAACTTTCATTAATCTTTGGGACCTAAGCCACAGAGTCCGGGAGAACCAAAAGAAGAAATTCCTTCTGAGAGAGTGTTCTTCCTCAGAAATAGACACATAAAAGCAATCTTATAGAAAGAAGAGGAAAGAATGCAGGAAATTGGCTCAAATAAGGAAAAATTGGGTGTTGGAAACAAATATGCCCATGTGAAATCTTGGCTACACCTCAGAAAGAAAATGGGCTCCAGAGTTTGAGGATCTGGGTTCAAATTCTGCCCCTGATGCTTCCTACCTTTGTGACTGGGCAAATCACTTAACCTTTGAGGGACTCTGTTTCCTCATTTGCAAAATGAATATGTTAGATCAGATGACCTCTGGGATTTCTTCCAGTTATTGATCTATGCTACTATGATCCTGTGAACTATTTGTCTTGCTATTTTATGCTACTATGTGCCTGGCATTGCAACAGGCATTAAGGACACAGACAAAAATGAAGCAGCCTCTTCCCTCAAGAAACTTACATTCAAATGAGGGAAATAAATATGTGTGCAAATAAATACAACATACATACAATGCAAATATAAAATAATTGGGGGAGAGGGAATATCATTAACTTGGGGGATGAGAAAAGAGCTAAAGTCAGAGGTAATATACAAGCTGAGCTTAGAAGGAGGCTACATGTTCTTTTTTTTTTTTTTTTTTGCGGGGCAATGGGGGTTAAGTGACTTGCCCAGGGTCACACAGCTAATAAGTGTCAAGTGTCTGCAGCCAGATTTGAACTCAGGTATGCCTGAATCCAGGGCCACCTAGCCACCCCCAAGGCTACATATTCTTAAACACAAAGATAAGCAGTGAATACAAACCAGGCATGGTAGACAATCTATGCAAAGTCACAGAGATGAAAGAGAGAATGTGTATTTGGAAGAGTTAGTAAACCATGTTGTGTAGTTGGACCATGAAAGGGACTATGATGTAAACAAGACTGAATAGGTAGGTTGGAGCTAGCTTGTGAAGGATTTTAATTATTAAACTAAGGAATTTTTATTTGTATCTTCAAGGGAATAGGGAGTCCCTCTAGCTTCCTGAACAGGGGAGTAACATGGGCAGATTGATGCTTTGGAGATATCATTTTGGCAGCTGTATGGAGGGTACATTGGGGAGAGGAGAGGTTGTTGGTAATAAGATCAATCAGGAAGCTATTACAGTGATCTAGGCAGGAGGTGACTGGGGGCCTGGACTAGACTGTAGGTAAAGAGAAAGAGACAGATTCTAGAACTTTTGTAGAAATAGAATCAACAAGACTTGGCAACTGAGTCACTGTATGTGATGAGGAAAAGTGAGAAATCAAAGATGACTCCAAAGTTTGCAAATCTAGGTGACTGGAGGCTACTAAATAGTGCAATGGATAGAACATTGTGCCTGAATTCAAAAGATCTGAGTAAAAAACATCCAGCCTCAGACACTTTGTAGCAATGTGACCCTGGGTAAATCACTTTATCCTTTGTCTGCCTTGGCTTCCTTGTCTACGAAATAGTAATACTAAATAGCACCAACATCCCATGGTTGTTGTGAGGTAAAATGAGATATTTGTAAAGTGATTCGTAAACCTTAAAATTACTATGTAAATGTTGTAATCATGGTGGTGGTTACCTGGTCCAATGACAGAGCCTTCAAGAGAAATAAAATGTTGGGAAGATGGGTGAATTTAAGGAGAAAGAAAATTAGTTCTACTTGGGGAATATGAAATTTGAAATGCCTACATGACATCCAGTGGATTAGGCTTAGGGTTGGACTGGATACTAGGGTTGAATATGCAATTCTTGGAGTCAACTGTGTAGAGATGACAACTGGACCCAGTGAAATTTGTGAGGAAGCACTGAAAAATGGCTCACTGTTCCTATAATCAAAATCTTGTGACTGACAACCTGATTTGGGGAATCATGCATGTAAAAAGTTTTTCTTTCTTTAAGTATTTCAAAACCAAGATGACTAGAGAACACTTGGAAAGATTGATGTTTACAAAATAAAATTGTGATATGTAGATTGAATTCCTCAGACAGAAGCATCATCCTAGGGAAGCTGGTCACAAATTTAACATTTTCCACCATGCAGGGGTTGTCATCAAAAGAAACGTTTTTAATGAAAATTTTTTGTGAACTTAATGATAATAAGGACTGAAATATACAAAGAAAAGCAAAAAAATGACTTGTATGAAAAACTGTAAGCTTCTGTTACACACATTTAAAAAAGAAATGCATATAGGTATCCATACACACATATTATATATATGTATATATATGTAATTTAGCAAGGTAATAACAAAACCATTCTATTTGTTTCTATCTCCGTATGCATGTGGGAATTACCTTCTCCAAAGAGACACCATATATTTTAATTAAATTTTCTATTTTATTGTAATCATTTAATATCCCTACTAACATTGTACTATATAAAGAATAAAGAAGCTTGTACAAAAAAAGAACCAACAACCTTGTAAAATATAATATCACAAGAGAGTGCACTGGATGCCTCTCCTAGATTTTTTCCTTCCTTTTTTCCCTTCCTTCCTTCTTTCTATTACCATTCATTAAATACCTATTATGTGGCAGGTACTAGACTAGTTGCTGGGAATATGAAGACTAAAATGTAATAGTCCCTGCCCTCAAAGAGCTTACATTCTATGTCATACCCAGATATAGAGCTTGCCCAAATACCAAGGTCATCTTTTGAAGTCTAGTTATAGTATAATTTCAGAAGCAGGGGAAGGACATAGATCCCAGCTGCCAAAATTAGTTTCTTTTCTGCCACCACTTCCTACCCCAGTGTGCCCTCCCCGTCTATTTAACTCCCTTCCCCAATTTAGAGTTGTTCCTTTGAACTAGATAATAAACATCATAGGATTTTGAACAAATGATCAGTTTACATGCATATCCCAACAAAGGAACACATATTCATTAGCCTTTTCCCATGAGGGTCAGAATGTTATAATGAGAAAACTGAGGAATTTCCAACCAGGAAAGCCCTGGTTTAAAGTGATGCTTTGGATTCTTGATACTTATATGACGGTGTGACCAAGTTACTTAACCTCTCTAAGCCTCAGTTTCCTTACCTACAAAATGGGCTTGATCTCACAGACTTCTTCTAAATATCAAATGGCAAAATTTATCAAATGTTTTGCAAACAAGCAAATTTTCAAACACCTTGCAAATTATATGTTTAATTTCTCAAACACAATGAGTTTGGTGAGAGAAGCAGGAAGGTATAAAATAAAGGACAAGTGCAATTCTAATAGGGTAGAGCAAGAGTCAGGAGAATATGGTAGAAGCAGGTCTAGGTAGCTAGAGAATAACATTAAGTGTCCAGCTATGGTGTGCCAACCTATGTGATCTGGAGAACTTAAATACAAAAATGTACAATAACTAATCAGAGTCTTCCAGGGGCAGAGTCAAGATAGCAAAGTAGAGATGCATTCAGCTGAACTCTGCTAACATTTCCTACTAATAACTTTAAAATAGCACCTCAAATGGAATTCTGGAGTGGCAGAGCCAACAAATGGTCTGAGTAAGACACCCTTCCAGCCCAAGACAACACAGGGGGTCAGAGAGATCTGTGACATGAGGGAGGAGGCTGACCTGGATCCCACATGGACGAAACACTAGTGATGGAACTAGGTAGTGGTGACAGAAGCAACAGCAGCTGCAGGAGCTCTCAAGCCAAAGATGGTAAGGGGACCTGGAAACTTGTCAGAAAGAGATTATGAGGTAGCTCTATGATAGCACTGGATATAAGACCAGATACTGTTTGGCATCTCCACTATACCCACTTCTGGATCATAGTTCAAGTGTAGAGAGGAGTACCTTTAGTCAAGAGGGCAGTGGGAGCCCTTATGGCAACTGTTTGGCAACTCCATTATTTATATCCACCTCTAGGTTACAGTTCAAGGGCAGAAAGGAAAACTTCTGATCAAAAGGGAATGGAAACCCTGAAGGGTAGTAACAGTTCCAGCCTCAAGGGATCAGGGACTCTAAGGTAGAGTATCATTTCTGGTCCTAAGGAAGGAGGGACCTTGGGGAGCAATATCTATTGTAATCCCAAGGAATAAGGGACTCTTCCTAAGTAAGGACCAAAATAGCAGTAACTATACCTCTCTCCATATCACATTACCTTGAAGCACTGAAACCCCCAAACAAGTACTCCAAACCCCCAGAACTAAAAAACAGAGCCCCTACCCCAACCACCCCCATACACTCAAACTGGGAACAGAGCCCTACATTAACATACAGTTCTAAATCAAGAAATAGAGTGGGGAAATGGGCAAACAACAACAAAAAAGCCAGATTAAAAAAACCTATTGTTTGACAGAGAAGATCAGGACACAAATGTAGAATAAGACAGTGAAGTCAAAATAGCTACAAGAAAAGCCTCAAAGAAAAATACAAATTGGACATAAGCCCAAAAAAAATCCTGGAAGAGCTGGGGGGGAAATTTTCAAATGCAAATAAGAGTGGTAGAGAAAAAGTTAAATAAAGAAAGGAAAGAGAAGGAAAAATATGAATGATATAAAGATAACTAATACCTTGCTAAGAAAGGCACAAAATACTAAAGAAAATAACACCTTAAAATAGAATTAGCCTAATGGGAAAAGAAATTAAAAATTCAATAAAAATAACTCATTAAAAAAGCTAAATTGACCAAATGGAAAAAAGAGGTATAAAGTTCACTGAAGAAAAAATGTGTTTGTGGCAAAGAATTGGAAATAGAGGGGATTCCCCTCAATTGGGGAATGGCTGAACAAGTGGTGGTATATGAATGTAATGGAATACTATTGTGCTGTAAGAAATGATGAGCAGGCAGATTTCAAAGAAGTCTGGAAGGACTTACATGAACTGATGCTGAGTGAAATGAGTAGAAACAGGAGAAAATTGTACACAGTATCAACAACAGTGTTGATCAACTGTGATAGATTTGACTCTTCTCAGTAATACAATGGTCCAAAATAATTCCAAAGAACTCATGATGGAAAATGCTCTCCAAATCTGGAAAAATAACTGTGGAATCTAGATGCATATTGAATCATACCATTTCTACTTTTTTTGTTTTTCTTTTTTGAGGCTTTTCCCTTTTGTTCTAATTCTTCTTTCATAGCATCACTAATGCAGAAATATGTTTAATGTGATTGCACATATATAACCTATCTCATATTGCTTGCTGTCTTGGAGAAGAGAGGGAGGAGAGGGAGGAAAAAAAATTTGGAACTAGAAATCTTATAAAAACAAATGTTGAAAACTAAAAAAAATCCCCTAAAGACCAAATAAACAAACAAATAGGTAGGTGGATAGATAGATAGATAGATAGATAGATAGATAGATAGATAGATAGATAGATAGATAGATAGATGAATGAATGAAAAAGACAGAAAAAAGAAAATGTCTTTAAAATTAGAATTGGGCAAGCAGAAGCTAATGTCTCTGTGAGATATCAAGAAATAATAAAACAAATCAAGAAAATGGAAAAAGTAGAAGAAAAATGTGAAAATCTCATCAAAACAACAACTGACTTGGAATATAGATTGAAAAGAAATAATTTAATAATTATTGGATTACCTGAAAGCCATGATCAAAGAAAGAGCCTAGATATTATATTTCAAGAAATTATCAGGGGCTATGTGGGTGGCACAGTGGATAAAGCACTGACCTGGGATTTAGAAGGAACTGAGTTCAAATCCAGCCTCAGACACTTGACACTAGCTGTGTGACCCTGGTCAAGTCACTTAACCCTCATTACCCCACAAAACTAAAAAAGAAAGAAAGAAATTATCAAGGAAAATAGACCCACTGTTGTGGGACATGAGACCCCAAGAAACTTATGAAATGATCAGAATGACGCCACCTGCTGGAGACTTACTGTAGCAGAGTGCCACCATGAGATGAAGGCCTCTGAGGGCAAGCCATGTGGTCAAGGTCCTTAGTGTCAGGAAGTAACGTTTCTTCATGGGTACTGTCTATCAAGGCTAGCAGCCAATCAACTTGAGGAGCCTCCCCATTTCTGGGAGGAGGACATGAAGTAGGAAGCAGATGCTGGCAGAGGGGTTCTGCTTCTTTTGGTTCCTGACCTTGTCATGGTGGGTCAGATGATAGGATCTCTTAGAAACAGTTAGATTTTTACCTTTCTCTCTGATCCTAATGCTCTGTAATAAATACTTAAGCATTTAAATACTCTTGCTAAAGCTTATAATTTATTGGTGACCACTCATTAGATTTTAGATAGTTTAGCTAGAATTTTAGCCCTTACAGATGGCTGACCACAAGAGGAAAGCTGAACCTCAGTCTTCTGATCTTCCGGTTGGACTAAGACATTTCCCCTACCCTGTCCCTTTAAATTGCTAAGTACCGGCTGTTTTTCCCTTTAAATTTTCAAATGGGTTTTTTTCAATTCCCTAAATACCCTATTCTGATTTTACTCTGTTTAACCAGACAAATGGGGGATAAGATCATGTTAATGCTTTGTTTTTGTGGATTTTCTCTTTTAAATTTTTGTTAGAAGAGCCAGCAAGGTGCTCACACAAGGGAATATAAATATCCCCCCCTCTCCCACCATGCTTTTTCAGAGAAATCTCTGATTCCTGCAGCTTTTACAAGTTCTAACACTAATTGTTGCTCTAATTTTGCATGCCTGGAGGCAACGACCCAACCTCTAGAAGCCTTTAATCCCCTAGAAGTGGGGGAAGGGGAAACCAGTTCTGAGTTCAAAACCAAGTCTGATTCAAGTTGCCCTGGTCCCTCCCCTCCTCTCCAGAGAACCCCACCTCCTCCCCCTTCTCTCCTTAATTCCCCTGCCAGGGATGTCCAGAGATCTAATGCGCATGCACAGCTCTCTCTACCTGCATTTGTAGCTTCAGGCTCAGCCCTTCCCCAGCCTGGCTGTGCTTCTGACTCACCTTAGAAAACCCTTTAAATCCCAGATATTCTTGTTTTGTTCATAATCTTGTTAATCTGCTTTTATCTTTAATTAGTAACCTTATAAAGCATTTGTATTATGAAAGGACTGACAGACAATATAGAGGGGTTAAAGAAGACAAACTTAAGCTGAATAAAAATGACAATCATCATCATAGTTCAAGACTCTGCTTCTTTTGCCATGGAAGGGTACATATTTTACAGAAATGTAGAAGTAAGCGGCAAGGTATGAGTATTGGGGATTTTAGATATCTGAATCAAAAGTGTTCTAAATTCACCCAGAGTAATAGTATCAGTTCAGAGGTTACATAGAATTTCTATGCTATTACATCTACATTTTGAAATTAATGGTATGGGTTTATTTTCATAGAGATTTTCATGCTTTTCAGATTGTGTTTTATACTTAGCTTTTTTTAAAAAAGAGAATCTTTGTAAAAGCTTTTTATAGTCATGTGATCAAGTTTATATTTTATAATACTCATTAATATTAAATTCATATTCATTTAGATTTCCCTAGTTTGAATTTTATTGTCTTTCATTGCTCCATGTGTATTTTCTTCTATTCATTCATCTATCTAATTTTGAAACATTGCAAGATGGTTTTGATTTCATAATACAATGTTAATTCTAGGAGTATTGTGCTCCCATATTCTGAGCTTTTTTGTTTTTGTTATTTTTTTCTCTCAACTAAATATTTGATTGAACTCTATAAAGCATTTCCCTAGCAAATTGGTTGCCATGGCAAGTGTAAATTGATTCTAGAAGTATTATTTTTGATAAGCCTGTTTCAAAAAAAAGAAGAAAAAAGGGGGAACATTTGTAAAAGTTTTATTTTTTCACAAAAAAGTTTTCTTTGAGATTGTGTTGTGCTTTAACTTGTATTTAATATGTTCTGATTTTTCACAAAAGTAATTGGATACTAGTAAAAAAAAGGTATTATTGAAAATTGTTTGCATAATTGTATATTATATTCTGATTCAAGGTACATTCACATTTTTTTTGCAATCATTTATTATCCTCAATTTTTAAATCCATATGAGACTTAGATTAAGGGAATTTACCATTTAAGACACTAATTGCCTTCATTCTGAGTTATCAGATGCCAGTTGGCCAAGATGCCATCCAATCACAAGAGGAATACATGCAAGAACTGTTCACATGAAGGGAGACATGCATGAAGTCAAGGTATGGCTGAGGGAACTGCTTTTGACAAATGTCGAGGTTGGTTTCTCTTGGTTTAAATTTTCCCCCCCACAATATTGTACAGATGGCTGGAAGTTTTCATCCCACCCATCTCATTCTACACCTGGCTTCTATGCCCCCTCCTATATGCCTGATGCCATGGATGTTTTAATCCCATGCATCTGATTAAGTTTGACTCAGTTTCCTCCAATATGTTAGGTGGCATGGACATATATTCCATCTACCTATTTTAAGCCTGGCATACTACATGGGCAATATATATCGCTCAAGTGTGGGAATGCTCATATCCCATCATTTCTGTTCTTTTATGGTAACCCCCATAATTATCTCAGGTGTCTTGATAAATACAGGGTTGAATTTGGCCTTCACATCACTTACCAATTATATTAGATTCTTTAATTTCTTATAATGGAATGTGGATAATTAGGCAGATGATGCAAAAAGTGATGAAACAAAGATAAAAAACTATTTTTAAAAATTAATATCACAGGAATTGTCTTCTCAATTTTACCCTCCATAAGGGGGAACTATAGTAATATTAAGTTTTAGAGAATGTTTCAATTTTTGTTTTAATTATATGTTTCATGTATAACAACTAAGATTCTGAATTCCATTAGGCATGTTTTTGAGAACTTTCATTGTTTGATTTGATTATTGACAAAGCTATTTTAAAGTTGTGTTAAGCTCAATTTTGTAGGAAATTTTCCTGGCTGATTACCAGCATCCACACATCAACCCCTGAAAAGACTTCCATTCCACAACTACACCTAGAGGACATCTGAGAAAAGACTTTCAGAAAAGTTAAATGAACAGTTTTGTTTTGTTGGGTTTTTTTTTCTTTTCTCTTTCTGTTATAATATACACCATCTGTAACATGTACTCTCTGCAGAGGCCCTCCCTTTGCAAGACCAATGTCAAAGCGCCAGTTCATGAGGGATTGCCCCTCTGGACAGAACTTTCCTCTCTCCCTTTTCTATGTTGTTATTAACATATTGTTAGTTAGCATAGGGTATTATAGTCTATTATTTTTGACTGTTTCATCAAGGAAACACCCCGTTTCTTGAAGAAACAAAGAGGGGACTGTAATGATTGGAATGACGCCACCTGCTGGAGACTTACTGTAGCAGAGTGCCACCATGAGATGAAGGCCTCTGAGGGCAAGCCATGTGGTCAAGATCCTTAGTGTCAGGAAGTGACGTTTCTTCATGGGTACTGTCTATCAAGGCTACCAGCCAATCAACTTGAGGAGCCTCCCATATCTGGGAGGAGGACATGAAGTAGGAAGCCGACGCTGGCAGAGGGATTCTGTCTCTTTTGGTTCCTGACCTTGTCATGGTGGGTCAGATGATAGGGTTTCTTAGAAATAGTTAGATTTTTACCTTTCTCTCTGATCCTAATACTCTTTAATAAATACTTAAACATTTAAATACTCTTGCTAAAGCTTATAATTTATTGGTGACCACTTATTAGATTTTAGATAGTTTAGCTAGAATTTTAGCCCTTACACTTAGAAGCCTTAAACTTTAGCAGAAGTGAAAAACAATCCTTAAACTTTAGACACTGAAACCAAAGATTTCAGAAATTTTAAAAAGACAATCCCTGTTTCCCACTTCAGAAATGTGATGCTGCCAAGACCAAAGGTCATACAGACCCCATGATATTTAGAGCTATTTCTATCTATGATGTAAACACTGATAAAACATATGAAGATCTGCAAGGAATATAGATGATATACAAGTTCCATACTTGCACATCAGTAAGGTGTATACATTACTTGGACCCCCAATGCCCTCACCCATACCCACTCCTTGCTAGTTTTTGCAATCTTATTACTCTTGACATGTAGCTTCTTTGTCTGAAATTGTAAAAAAGGTCAACTCATCTTCTATGTGGTGAGATAGTCTCTACATTACCATGTATTGCTCTCTCCTACTAAATCTCTCTATTTTAGAAGATTTGCTGTGAACCTGCCAATTTTTGGGGTGAGCCAGTCCCGCAAAGCAGCTACCAAGTCACCACTATCCTATAAACTGAAAGTGAATAAATGGTAAATAGAAATTGAAAGAGATTCTGAAATGAAAACTCACAGGAACATTATAGATAAGTTTTGTAGCTCCCAATTCAAGCAGAAAATACCCATAGCAACTGGAAAGAAAACTCTAAATTCTGTGGAGCTAGTCAGGATAACACAAAGATTTAGCAGCTTCTCATTAAAAGACCAGAATGGCATGAAACATGATATACTGAAGAACAAAGGAGCTGGGTTTGCAACCAAGAATAACTTACCCCTCAAGCTGAGTATAACCCCACATGAGGAAAAATGATACTTAATGAATCAGAGGACTTCATGTATTTGTAAGGAAAGGGACTGAATAGAAAATCAGACCTATAAGAATCAGGAGAAACATAAGAAGGTATGTATAAAGTACTAATTATAAGGGATTTATTTCAGGTCAAACTGTTTACTTTCTTATAAGTCTGTAACTCTTAAGTATGTTATCATTACCAGGGTAGTTTGAAAGAGCATACATAGATAGAAGGCTTGGGGTTGATTTGAGTATGATGGGATGGTCCTAAAAATAAAATTGGATAGGAAGAGGTAAAATGGAGCAATTATCTCATACAAAGAAGGTGTGAATGGAAGGATGGTTACAGTGGGAAAGCAGGAGGAGGTGGAGGACTGGTAGTACTAGGATCTTATTCTCATCAGAATTAGGTTAAAGAGGGAATAATAAATACATCTAAAAGTGTATAAAAGTCTTCTTGACTTACAGAGAATAGAAGGGCTAGGAGATGGGATAATGGAGGGACTCTTAAAAAGGCATGTAGATCAAGAAATAAGAGGGCAAGAGGATAATATAAGGGAGAAATTCTTAAAAGGGTGTGCAGATGAAGAAAAGGGAGTATAAGGGGAGAAGATAAGGGGGACTCTTAGAAAGGTGGATAGATCAAAGAATATAAGAACTAGGGGAGCATATAAGGGAGGGATTCTTATAAAGGATGCAGATTAGAGAGGCAGTGGTCTGAAGTGAATTATACATCTGAGGAGAGATAGGGTAAGAGAGGGAGAATGGAATGAAGGAAACTACTAATTATAACTTTGAAAGGGATGAACTCACCCATAAAAAAATGAACAGAAAAATGTATTAAAAACCAGAATCCAACAATATATTGTTTATAAGAAACTCATTTTTAAAATGAAAGATATACAGAGTAAAAATAAAGGGATGGGGCCAGGGGGGCAGCTAGGTGGTGCAGTGGATAAAGCACCAGCTCTGGATTCGGGAGGACCTGAGTTCAAACCTGGCCTCAGACACTTGACACTTACTAACTGTGTGACCCTGGGCAAGGCACTTAATCCTCATTGCCCTACAAGATAGATAGATAGATAGATAGATGAAAAATGAATGAAGGAATGAATTAATGAATGAATGAATGAACAGAAAAATAAATAATAAAGGGATGGAACAGAATTTATTATGCTTCATCTGATACAAAAAGGCAAGCAGTAGCAATCATGATCTCATACCAAGTCAAAACTAAAATAGATTTAATTAAAAGAGATAAATAGGAAAACTACATTATGACAAAAGGCACCATAATGAAGTAATATCAATACTAAACTCAAAGAGGATCAATGACATCAGCAGGGTGATGTCTTGGCTTGCAAGTGAATTGGATTAAGTGAGGGAGAGTTGTACAGAATCATTAGCCTCAAGCTTTCCCCAGAGTCATTGGCTCTTTGTTGAAAAGGCAAGCAATTTTATATGTATACATATGGAGATTTGCAATACCTATTTCCATATTAGTCATGTGAAAGAAAAGAAAAAAGAAAAAAAGGAAAGTGTAAAAAAATGCTTCAATCTACATTCAAATTCAATAAATACTTTCTCTGGAGATGGATAGCCTTTTTCATTATGAGACTTGAAACTGTGTTGGATCATAGTGCTGCTGAGAATAGCAAAGTCATTCACAGTTGATCATCATACACTATTGCTGTTAATATGTACAATTATCTCCTGGTTCTAATCATTTCATTTTGTGTCAGTTTATGTAAGTCTTTCCAGGTTTTTCTAAGAGCATCATGCTCATCATTTCTTAAAGCACAATAGTAGTCTGTCACAATCATATACCACAACTTGTTTAGCCAGTCCCTAACTGATGGTCATCCCCCTTGATTTCCAATTTTTGAAAGTTACCACAAAAAGCCACCACAAAAGTTACTATAAATATTTTGTACATATAGATACTTTTCCTTTTTGTTTTTTAATCTCTTTGGGATACAAAACTAGTAGGGGTATTGCTGAGTCACAATATTTGTATGGTTCTATAGCCCTTTGGGCATAGTGCGAAATTGCTCTCTAGAAATGTTGAATCAATTCAGAACTCATGAACAGTGCATTAGTGTCTCAATTTTCTCATATCCCCTCTAATATTTGTCATTTTCCTTTTCTATGATATTAGCTGATTTGATAGGTATGGGGTGGTACCTCAGAGTTGTTTTAATTTGCATTTGTCTAATCAGTAGTGATTTAGTTAATTTTTCAAATGACTATAAAATTTTGATTACTTCATCTAAAAACTGCTTATATATACATATATGTATGTGTGTGTGTGTGTGTGTATATATATATATATATATATACACACATACATACATACATTTATGTGTGTATATCCTTTGACCATTTATAAAATGGGGAATGAAATGCATTCTTATAAATTTTACTCAGTTCTCTATATATTTAAGAAATGAGGCCTTTATCAGAGAAACTTTCTGTGAACATTTTTTCAAATATGATTACTGTGTATTTCCCTCTATCCTATTTCCCCTTTATTTATCCTTTTCTTTCTTTCCTTTCACCCCGTCCATCCTCAAAAGTGTTTTGCTTCTATCACCTCCCTCAATCTTCCCTCTCTTTTATCAGCTCCTTTCTTTCTCTTATTCCCTTCCTCTCCTACTTTTCTGTAGGATAAGATAGATTTCTAGAGTAAAGTCCACATACTCCCCCTATCTATACCATTTTCCCCCTCCACTGTAAAAAGCTCTTTTGTGCTTATTTTATATGAGATAATTTACCTTATTCTACCTTTCCCTTTCTCTTTTCCTAGTGCATTCCTCTTTCTCACTCCTTAATTTAATTATTTTATATATTTAACATATACCTGTGGCCTCTGTCTATGCAAATACATTTATATATATATATATATATACACATATATGCACACAAAGTATATAAATACACACATGCATGCATACATACATATATATTCCTTCTAACTACCCTAATAATGAGCAAGTTCTTAGGAGTGGCAAGTTTTAGCTTCGAATGTAGGAATATACAACAGTTTACTCTTATTAAATCCTGTATTATTTCTCTTTCCTTTTTACTTTTTGATTATTCTCTTGAATCTTTTATTTGAAAGTCCAATTTTCTATTCAAGTTTTGGTCTTTACATCAGGAGTGCTTGAAAGTATTGTATTTCATTAAATATCCATTTTTCCCTTGCAAAATTATACAGTTTTGCTGGGTGGATGATTTTTTGGTTGTAATCCTAGTTCTTTTGCCTTCCAGAATATTATATTCCATGTCCTCCAATACTTTAATGTAGAAGCTGCTAAGTCTTGTATTATCCTGAGAGTGGCCCAATGATATTTAAATTGTTTCTTTTTGGCTACTTGCAATATTTTCTCCTTGACATGGGAACTCTGGAATTTGACTATAATCTTCCTAAGAGTTTGCATTTGGGGATCTCTTTCAGGAGGTGATAGGTAAATTCTGTCCATTTTCATTTTATTCTCTGGTTCTAGGCTATGAGTGCAGTTTTCCTTGAAAATTTTTAAAAAATATGATGTGCAGGTACTTTTCTTGACCATGGCTGTCAGGTAATCCAACAATTCTTAAAATATCTTTCTTCAACCTGTTTTTCAGGTTTCTCCAATGAGATATTTCACATTTTCATCTATTTTTCATTCTTTTTAAGTGTTTCAGGAATTCTTTTTGGGGGCCTGAGGCCAATTCACATTTTTCTTTGAGGCTTTGGGTATAGCAGTTTTGAATTTGTCTTCTTCTGAGTTTGTATTGAAGTGCAACAAAGTCCTGTACTCAAGTGCCAACAAAAAGTTACAACTTCCTTCTGACAAACAACTATCTGACCCCCTTCCTGTCTGTAGGCTGAGAGGTCTAATGCTGATTAAGTTGTCCACAAGGCCTACTGCTGGCTTGCTGGGGCATTGCCTGGGATGGACTGTGCTCCACTCTTACCCTAGTGCAACATACCTTTCCTGCCACCCTTCTAAGTTATCTGGGCCTGGAAATTTTTTTGACTCCATCTTTTTGTTGATTCTGCCACTTCATAATTTGTTTTGAAGAATTATTTTTAAATTGTTTGGAGGGGAACTTGGGAGAGCTGAGTTGAGTCCCTGCCTTTTCTCTGCCATCTTGGCTCCATCTCTCCCACATACAAATCTCTTTCACCTCAATGCCAGTATCAAGAACAGACTCTCAAACTTAGAGTGCTGGAATGGCCCACCCCATCCAGCCATGCACATTTTAAAAGCCCACAAGGTTCCTGAATCCTAGACTTCTGAGAGTGAATCCACAGAAGGACTACTTTGGCATTATTTCAACCCAATATTCACATGTATTTCATATTCCTCTATTCTTATGATGTGATAATGTTCCATTGTATTTATATAGTGAGTAAGAGTTTGTCTACCCAAGCATATGAAGACTTTTCCCAGAAGAATGGACATATAAGAACAATTCATTCCCAACAGCAACAAAGGGAGCTGAAGCAGGTGCTGTGGAGTGTTTAGATCTTGGCCAGGCATAGGAGATGCCAAGATTATCCAATATGTCTCAAGCCATCACCGTCATCTTGACTTTTGTCCTTCTATTGGATTTTGTTTATGTTTTTTTGTTTTAGCGGGACAATGGGGGTTAAGTGACTTGCCCAGGGTCACACAGCTAGTAAGTGTCAAGTGTCTAAGGCTGGATTTTAACTCAGGTACTCCTGAATCCAGGGCCAGTGCTTTACCCACTTTACCTAGCCACCCCTCTATTGGACTTTATAACTGAGGAAGAGAGAGTAAGGCAGATACCTTTGTGCAACTCTGCCTCACTTAAATACAATTGATGCAGAAGTCAAGACATCACCAGTTATTTTATTTGTCCTCTGAAAATTAAGGACAAACAACAGACAAATAATGTACCATAATCTGCACATTTATTCACTCATCAATGGACACTCAATGCATTTCAAGTTTTTTGGTACTATAAAGTGCTGCTATGACTATTTTGAATAAATATAGGACCTTTCTGTCATTGACCTCCTTGGGATATATGCCCAGTAGTGGACTGCTGGGTCAAAGAGTATGAACAGTTCAATGACTTTTCTTGCATAATTCCAAATTGTTTTCCAGAAAAGTTGGACTAAGTTAACATTCAAACAAAGATGTATAATGTGCCTGCCTTCCCACAGCATCACCAACATTGAACATTTTCACATTTTATCATTTTTACCAATTGGATGAGTGTAAAATGAAACCTCATCATTGTTTTAATTTCTAGATCTCTTGTTTTAGCACTTTGCAACAGTTTTCACATAGTTCTTGAAAATTTGCATTTCTTCTTTTGACAACTATATGTTCTTATCCTGTGACCACTTGTATTGATATTCATGCTAATTCCCTGCATCTTGGATATCCAATTTTTATCAGAGATATTTCACAAGATTTTTTCCCACTAGGATGTTTCTCTTCCTATTTAATAGCTTTTAATTTGCTTCTGCCAAAATTTTTTATGTAATCGAATTCATATATTTTATTTTTCTGATCATCTCTATCTCATTTGACTAATAGTTCTACTTCTAACTGTAGTTAGGAAAGAAGCCTCATTAAATTCTTCTCTAATTTATTTTATGAAATGAGTTTTTATATTTAGGTTAATGTATCTATTTGGATCTTATTGTGGCATGGTGTCAGATGTTAGTTTAAACCTGATTTCTTTTTTGTGGGGCAATGGGGGTTAAGTGACTTGCCCAGGGTCACAGAGCTAGTAAGTGTCAAGTGTCTGAGCCTGGATTTGAACTCAGGTACTCCTGAATCCAGGGCCAGTGCTTTATCCACTGTGCCACCTAGCTGCCCCCCTAAACCTGATTTCTTCCAAACTACTTTCTAAATTTCTCAGATATTCTTGTTGAATTGAAAGCCTTTCCTTCAATAGTATATGTTCTTGGCTTTATCAAACACTATGCTACTGAGTTCAATTGCTTCTGGGTCTTCGCTATCTTGCCTCTTACAGATCACTCCATCTGAGAAGTTGTGAGAGAAAATCTAGGCCTATTCTGACATTGACCCAAGATTAGAGGAAAAACAGATTTCAAAGTGTTCCAAAAAAGAATAGGGTGCCATGGACTAATATTTCTGTAGAGGATCTCATCCCAGGAGGGATGGGAAAACTCTTACAAATGAAATTATTAAAACACAAATGAAAAGAGCTCTGATCAGGAATAAGAGAATCATTGTCCAAAAGGCCAATGTGGAAGCACAGAAAATTCATTGAGCAACTTAGATTTTGAAAAAATATGTACAGAAAATGGAAAAAAGGGCAAGTAATGAAAAAGATATGTAAAATTGTGCCATCGTCCTCTAAGAAGAGTATCAAGAGCACTAAAAGTCAGAATGAGACAGAGCTGATGAGGACAGCTAAGAAGAAAAGGGGCTTTCTAACTTTGGTAGGGAATAATAAAGGTTCAAAGGCAGTATAGGACTTGTGCTCAGAGAAGATATTACCTAGAGGAAAAAAACGATATTGCTTAACTCTTCATTTATTTCTGGTTTCTCTGCCAATGAGGATGATCTTTGGACCAAGAAGGACAGAATAAAATGTCTAATCGGGAGTTGATACCCAAGAGAAGTAGGGAGATAGATGAATTTGAATCACCAAACCCAAATAAATAATGACTCAGGATAATCAAAGAGGTCTCTGTGACCACTGAGATACTTTTAGTAAAGTTTGAGTGATTACGGGAAACAAGAAAAGTAGTATAGGGCTGGAGAAGGGGAAATATTATCCCAGTTTTCCAAAGAAGTGAAGAAATTGAAGACTCTAAACTACTGAAGTCAAATTCACTTGCTTATTCTTGGAAAATTCTAGATGATATTATGAAAAGTGAATGTACAGAAAAAGAAGCAGTGATTGTAAATAGTCCCCAAGTAAGCATCAGGCTACAATAGCTTTCTTTCTTTCTTTGGTACTAGACCAGTAAATCTGTGAAATCATGGAGTCATTATTTATCTAGATTTTATCAAAGCATTTGACAAAGTTGTCATAATATTCTTGTGGAAAAAATAGAAGGATGTAGACTAGATAATAGTGCAGTCATGTCAATCTGAAACTCGTTGAAAGACTGTTCCCCGAGGCAGCTAGGTGGTGCAATAGAAACAGCACCTGCCCTGGAATCAGGAGGACCTGAGTTCAAATCTGACCTCAGACACTTGACACTTACTAGCTGTGTGACCTTGGGCCAGTCACTTAATCCTCATTGCCCCTCCCCCAACCGCCCAAAATAAAGAGATGAGAAAAGAAAGGCTGTTCCAAAAAAGGGATTCAAAATCCTCCTGTATAGACAACTCTAGAGGCATACCCAAGAAATCTGGTTTTGGTCCTGTGCTCTTTAACATTTATCTGTGATGTGGATGAAGGCATAGTTAGCATACTTAGCAAATTTGCAGATGACAGAAAGCTGGCAGGCATAGGAACATGCTGGATAACACAGTTGGAACAAATCTAATGAGCTGTCATTTAGTAGGCATAAACACTAAGTTCTACACTTTAATTTTTAAAAATCAATTTGAAGTACAACATTAGGAAAGAATGTCTAGACAGAATTCCAGGTGAAAAAAAATCTGGAGGTTTAGTAAACTATATCTCACTCTGAATCAACCATGCAATATGTCAACTCAAAAGTTAATAGAATCGTAAGTTGTATAGAGGTATTTCCTATAGGCCTAGGGACCTGATGTACTATTATCCTAATCTGACATTTTATTCACAAGTGGTATTGAAGCCATTTCTGATACCAAATGTTTAGTTCTGAATGTCACATGTTAAGCATGGAAATAATAACCTAGAAAGTATCTAGAGTATGGTGACCAAGACAGAGAATTACATCTAAATAAAGCCATGTGAGGATCAGTTGGTTGAATCATCAGAGAATAGTTCACCTCAAGAAGACACAGGGGAGACATGATAGCTATCTTCAAATCTTTGAAGAGGCAAAAGGACTCAATTGACACCAGAGGGAAGTTGATGGGAGGTAGATTTTGAATCAATCTAAGGGAAAATTAATGGCAATTAGAGCTATATAAAAGTGTTCCTGGGTAGGTAGTGGGTTCTTCCTCATTAGAAGTTTTCAAACACAAATGAGATGACCACTTGTCAGATAAGTTGCAAAGTGAATTCTAGTTTACATATGGGTTAGGCTAGATGATCTCTGAAGTAATTTCTTTTTTTTTTTTTTTTTAGTGAGGCAATTGGGGTTAAGTGACTTGCCAGGGTCACACAGCTAATAAGTGTTAAGTGTCTGAGGCCGGATTTGAACTCAGGTACTCCTGACTCCAGGGGCCAGTGCTCTCTCCACTGTGCCACCTAGCTGCCCCTGAAGTAATATCTAACTTCAGCATTTTGTTCTTCAGATTCTATTATCTTTATACAGCTGATGTTTTATGCCCTAGGAGTGGATGTGATTGCTAAAGTTAATAAAGGAAAATTAAAGAGCTGAGGACGTAGCCTTGGGAAATTGGGAAAGTGAGGAATATTTATTGCTAGAAAAAGAGTACCAGTTAAAGCAGGGGTTCCTAACTTTTTCTCTGTCATGGACCTCTTTGATATTCTTGTAGAACCTATGGACCCCTTCTCAGAACAATATTTTAAATGCATAAAATAAAAATTAAAAGCTACAAATTCAAAGAACCCCTAAAATCTATGCATGGATCCATTGGAGGCATCCTGGAGAGCTCAAGTTAAGAATCCCCAAGATAAAGAAACAGAAAAACCAAGAAAGGATGATGATCTTTCTGAAGATGAAATAGAGGAAAGCATCCAGTAGAAGAAACAATTTTTTTAAAACTAGGGGAAAAGGTCAAAAGGAATGAGGATTGCTAAAGGACTATTGCATTTGGTGATTAGGAGGTAATATTATTTTGAAGAGAACAGTTACAGCAGAGTGATGGGGTTAGAAATCCAACTGAAATTTAAGAGAGAATGGATAGTGAAAAAGTCAATACATAAAACAGAGAAAAATTTTCAAGAAGCTTAGCAGTGAAAGTAAGAAGGGAAATGGAATGGCAGTTGAATGTGGTAGAATGGCTAACTTCTATTAACTACTTCTTTTTGTGGGGGGGGGAGGTTGTTTTGTTTGTTTTTTTGGTGAGGCAATTGAAGTTAAGTGACTTTCCCAGGGTCACACAGCTAGTAAGTGTTAAGTGTCTGAGGTTGGATTTGAACTCAGGTCCTCCTGAATCCAGGGCCGGTGCTCTATCCACCGTGCTACCTAGCTGCCCCTACTTCTATTTTTTTTTTGGTTTGGTTTGGGTTTTTTTGTCGGGCAATGGGGGTTAAGTGACTTTCCTGAGGTCACACAGTTAGTAAGTATCAAGTGTCTGAGGCTAGATTTGAACTCAGGTACTCCTGAATCCAGGGCCAGTGCTTTATCCACTGTGCCACCTAGCTGCCCCCTATTTTTTTTAATAGTGGTCAGAACTGGTCATATTTGTAGCCAGATCAGAAATCTTTGGATGAGAAGAAAATAAAGATACATGAAGGGGAAAACAGTTGTAATAAGATCCTAGAAGAAAGAGGAAGAAATGTGGTCATGTGTATAGGTAAAGGGAATCAGACTTAATGAATATCAGGAATAGATTTTCTTCTGTGAGTGGAAGGAAGGAAGCAAGAAAAAGCAGTAATGATGAATTTTATGTCATGAAGGAGGGAATTTGAGGGTGCTCAAATCAGATGGTCTTAATTTGCATGAGAGTATAAGAGATGGTAAGAAGAGGAAGGAAAAGATTTACTATGTCACTATGGAGTGACGAGAGTCACTATGGAGAATGAGCTACAGATGCAATAATGGTGGAATAGAAGGATTATTGAGACACTGGTTATGTACCAAATTGTAATGGTGGAATCAGTTCAATTTTATGACTTCTTTCACTCATTCTCAGCAGCCCTAGAACAAGAGTAGAAAAAACTGTCTGGCAGTGGATGAAGGAATTAAAGGACAAAGTTGATACCAGGGATGAGAGTTTGAAGTGAGAAATGGAAGAAGGTGAAAAGAGCAAAGGGTTTCTAGGTAAGCATCCAGTGGAACAATTGATATAACATATTATGGGGTTAAATTCTAATATGGAGACAAGTGAAGCTACAGTGGTGAATTGTAGAATAGGGATTATTCAAGGTCTAGAGTTAAGGTGTTGTAGAGAGAAATTAGGAGAAGCCGAATGATTAGAAGTTGTGGTCAGAGAGTGAAGTTTCCAAGTTACATATCTTGGAAGTAGTGCAATCTCAAGTGATGTTGAGATTTAAGATGTGACTATTCATTGAAGTGAGGTGAAGAAAGAGGTAATTGGAATTAAGAAAGTTACGTACTTGTGTGGTCAAGTTGTGAGAGTAAATAACAATATGAATCCTAAAGTCCCATAGGATGATGGCAGGGAAACAGAGGACAGCGAGCCAGGTATTAAAACAATGAGACATCAAAGTAGAATGACAGCATCATCAATGCTACTATAACCATCATCACTGACAATAAAAGGCCCCAGACTTTGAGGATTAGTTTAGTTATACTAATCTGAGGTTCTTCCAAGTTAACAGCATTTTCGAAGTCATCACATATATTCCAATCTTACTACCTTTTCTGTAAAGTTCCACATCTGCATTCCAAATTGAGGCAGAATGTTTTTAAGAATAGTTCTCTGATGATAAGTCAATTGCAAACTAATAGCTCAGAGTTTGGGGTATTCAGCACTCAACAATGTCATCCTGAAAAGAGCCCTAATTACTTGGTGCCTTTTCTTTTTTCCCTCCCCTCTTTTGAAAACCCAGCTGCATAGGTACATCTCACTTGCACTCTCCCTGATCCCTTGAAGCACACATTGGATAAGCCTCCAAGATTGCAAGTGTAACATATTTGTATCACCTTGGGTGTAAATTCAGATACTCTCTCCATGCAAACAGGGGATCTTATAAAAACTTGAACCCATGAACATTTTCTTTTGTCTGTTTTTGGCTATGTATCACTCATTTCTGCATCCCTTGATTAGTTACTGAGCCAGGAAAAAAATCTAGCATCCTTCTGGACTTCTACATGCCAGGTACCAAGATGTGATTTCAGCCAGGATTGGAAAGAGAGGCTTTTTTCTAATGCCATCTTAATAGCACTGAAGGCCATTACTTTTCACGTGGGTAATGAACTCAATTGACTAGGCTTATACTGGGGCCCCTGGCTCCAGTGTGTGTCTGCCTCTTTTCTGTGTTTTTTCCTTAAGCATCAACCTTGTGACCAATGAAAGGTGTTAGATGGCCTGTTCCCATTGGCAAGAAGGAGGGGGTGGCAGCAGCTACCAGAGAAATTGTAGATTCAGCAGCAGTGGGAATAGTCTGGAAGCAAGGGAAGAGGTGGAATCAGAAAGCAAAGCCAATGGGGGAAAATCCCACTTAGTCTTTGATCACATTGTGCTCAGTGGAGGTTAAACGTAAAAAAAACCTAATTAACACAAAGTAATTAGTTATAACACAATGAGACTTGAATATTATCCTAATAAATTATTGTACTAGTAGTGATGTTACTGGATTTTGTTCCAATAATTCTATGATGCTTTACTATTTTGCATTCCTTTTTCTTTGTGGGAATAAACTGCCACCTCTATATGTGACTCATGGTTGTTCACTGAGTACCTTTTCCCCACCATTTTCCTTGGGAAAGCCCTAGACTTTAAGCATACAACCCCTCTTTCTATAATTGTTGACTCTATAAATATCCTTTGGAATCTCAGGTAAAGAGGGGTGATACAAATAAAGCACTGAGGGGGCAGCTAGGTGGTGCAGTGGATAAAGCACTAGTCCTGGATTCAGGAGGACCCGAGTTCAAATCTGACCTCAAACACTTGACATTTATTAGCTGTGAGACCCTGAGCAAGTCATTTAACCCTCATTGCCCCACAAAAAGAAAGAAAGAAAGAAGGAAAGAAAGAAAGAAGGAAAGAAAGAAAGAAAGAAAGAAAGAAAGAAAGAAAGAAAGAAAGAAAGAAAGAAAGAAAGAAAGAAAGAAAGAAAGAAGGAAAGAAAGAAAACTACATCAGGGACTGGGATTTTGGGGGGCAGCTATGTGGCACAGTGGATAAGGTGCTGGCCCTGGATTCAGGAGGACCTGAGTTCAAATCCAGCCTCAGACCCTTGACGCTTACTAGCTGTGTGGCCCTGGACAAGTCACTTAACCCTCATTGCCCCACCAAAAAAAAAATTGTTTTATTTTTAAAAAAAATAAAGCACTGGAGAGTTAATTTCCTTCATGAGAAGACAGGCAAACATAGAGTAATGAACCCAGGGCTAAACCACAAAAGAATCAACAGATAAGCAACCAATAAAAGCAAAAAGAAAAATAAATTATCCCAGAAAAAAGGGGGAATCTAATAGAGACATATACAGAGGAACAATTAAAAAGTTTCCTCCTTAAAAATCATAAGAAGGTACCGGTAAAACAGGAACTTAAGTAAAAGAAGTAATGGTTGAAGAACATTCTTGAAACACCATGGATTAAATCTACAGGTGAAATAGTTTATGTGGTATTAACCTGCAGAATGGGAGGGCACAAAAACAAGATGAGAAGAGAGGAGATTGAGGGGAATGTGTGATGTACTCTAATCAAATCAATGGTGGATAATGAAGGGGGTAAGCAAAGAATAAACAAATAATTCCTGTAGTGCTGTAGATAGAAAAGAAAGGCCTATAGGAGAATGGGTGAGGTGAGAGAGAGAGAGAGAGAGAGAGAGAGAGAGAGAGAGAGAGAGAGAGAGAGAGAGAGAGAGATTATTGTAGGGGGAAAGAAAGGGAAAAACTCAATTCTGTGGGAAGGGAGATGGTCCTACTAAATAATTCTTTCATGAGGGGAGAGAGATATTCTGAAATAGAAAATAAGAACCTTAAATGGGCACAATATTTAGGAATTTGGTGCTTAGACAGAATACTACACCTGAAAGATTATTGTGCTTCTTTGGACAGCAGCCTGACTTAAGAAAATGGTCAACTTTGGGTAACTGCCATCCAAAGGGATGAGGAGTCATGAATCCAGAAAGGAGATTACATGACAAACATGGGGAAATGATCTTCAAAAGAGCAGGGACATAGAAAAAATTCCTGCCGTGGGGGGGGAGGGGGAATATTTCTATCTTTTCTATGTGCTCCAGGCATTTATATCTCTAAGAATGAGTCACAATGGGAAAAGGGGGTGGGGGAGAAAACTAGATCTACAAGGCAATAACGGCACAGGTACCTTAAAAGTTACAATTCCATGAGTAATATAAATACTAAAGAAAAAAATGAATAAATATAAAAACCATGAATCAAATAATAAAAATGTAGAATAGATAGAAGAGTATTGATGAAAGTAATGAACAAAATAATTTTTTTGCAAAAAAGAAAATAAAAACTAACAAACAAGAAAGTAGAAGGAAAATAACTGAAGGGGATTTTACTTGACAACTTAACTAAGCGGGGGGGGGACTTGTATAAGAAAAAGGAAGAAAAAAGAATTAATTAAAGCTACAAAACTAGGAAAAGAGGTAACAAATGGGAGGAGTTTGAGAATGAGAAACACAAAAAAAATTCCTAAATCAGAAAAAGAACAATATTAGAGACAATGGTAGATAAATATGAACCTACCACAACTTTCCAAGTGAATGGGTTAAACAATCCAATAAAAATTTTTAAAGAGTAATAGATTGGGTAAGGAAATAAAAGCCCGCAATCTGCTGTATATAAGAAACACACCTAAAAAGCAAAGACATACACAGAATAAAAACAAGTATCTAGAACAAAATTTATTTTGAATAAAACAACCCAGGAGTTATAATAATGCTATCAGAAAAAGCAAAAATCAAAAATTCACAGTATAAAGAGATTAAGAATGAAATTATATTATGCTAAAAGGTATCATAAACAAAAAATATTTATATTAAATATATATATTCCCCAATGCCTTAGAATCTAAACTCATTTTAAAATGTTAAATTATAAGAAGATATAAACAATAATATTGTAACAAGAGGACACCTTAATGTTACTCTCTCAGATTTAGACAAATCTTACAAAGATTTTTTTAATGAAAAATGTAGAATTTAATAAATTGATGGAAATACTAGAGATAAAACACTTGTGCCACCTTAAAACAAGATTTACCAAATATTATTCATATTTTTCAGCAACATATGAACTTTTACAAAAAGTGATTAGTTATTAAGGCACAGAGATGTTGCAAACAAATATAAAGAGGCAGATAAACATCATTTACAGACCATAATACAATAAAATAGTAATTAGTTCAGGGAGCGCAAAAAAGTATATCTTATTGTTAAGTCTCCTAAGTGAAACTTTAATAATAAAATCCTAAATGATGAATGGATTAGATAATAAATCATATAAATAATATTTAAGTAAGAGATAATTATAACAATTAAATAATATATCAAAAATTTCTGGGATATACCTAACCAGTCTTCAAGTGAAAAATTATATCCCTAAAAATATGCATTACTAAAACAGAAAAGGAGAAGGTTGGTTAGCTGAATATTCCTTTTGAAGAAAATGAGAAATTCAACAAATAATCTGAAAATAAGAACAATAGAGGAGGTTTTGAAAATTAGAGAAGAAATAGATAAAATTGAAGCAAAACAAAGTATATAAATGATTTTCTTTTCTGTTCCAAAATCTCTCCTTCCCATCCCCTCTCCTACCCATTGAGAAGGCAAGAAATATAAAATCCACTATAAATATGAAGAGATAAACTAGATACATGCAAAACAAATTTAAAGCTTGTCCTTTGAAAAGATCAACAAAAGTCATATTAAGCCAACTTGATTAAAATGAGGAACATAAAATCAAATCAACACAATAGTAAATGAACAAGAAGAAATCACTATAAAACCAGAGAGAATAAAAATAACGATAGATAACAAAACTGAGGGGGGAAATAGAATACCTTAAAAATACAAAATACCCAAATAAACAGAAGACCAAATAGAGATCCTAAATAATCCAGTCTCAGAAAAGGAATGAAACTCTAAGGTAATCACCAAAGAGGAGAGAGAGAGAGAGAGAGAGAGAGAGAGAGAGAGAGAGAGAGAGAGAGAGAGAGAGAAGGAGGGAGGGAGGGAGGGAGGGAGGGAGGGAAGGAAGGAAGGAAGGAAGGAAGGAAGGAAGGAAGGAAGGAAGGAAGGAAGGAAGGAAGGAAGGAAGGAAGGAAGGAAGGAAGGAAGGAAGGAAGGAAGGAAGGAACCCTCCAAAAAGAATTTTTTTAAGTTAAAAAAAAAAGGAAGGAAGGAACCCTCCTAGTACTGATGGATTCACAGGAGAATGCTAACAAACTTTTTTTAAAAAATCAGTACCAGGGTTGAGGAGGGAGAGAGGAAGAAAATTTAGAACACAGAATTAGCTCAAAGACCTTAAACTCATCAGAGTGGACTCATGGGGGGAATAACATTCACACTCAGTTGGGAGGAGTAATCTAATCCTACAGGAAAGTATGAGGGGAAAAGGATAAGGAAGGAAGGATGAAAAAAAAGGGAGTGCAGAGCAGGGGAGAGGACAGTCAGAAGTAAAACACTTTTGAGGAGGAATAGGTTAAAAGAAGATAGAAAATAGAGTAAATATCATGGGAAGGGAATAGGATGGAGGGAAATAGTTATGATGGTTGATTATAATGGCAAAATGTATGGTACCTACTTTGCTGGGCTAATATGAAGAAAATTCTTTGTCAAGTTTAAGGTACTTTATACAGGTTATGATGAACAGGATGCTATCAGAAAAATCTGGAAAGACCTACATGAAGTGAAGCAGAGTGAAATGTGCTGTATACAAAATAACAGCAATAGTGTAAGGTGATCTTCTGGGAACCATGTGGTGATTTTCAGCAAGGTAATGATCCAATATAACCCTGAAGGACTTATGAAAATGGCAGCACATCTACAGAGAAAGAACTGATAGTATCTGAAAACAGATGGAAACACATTTTTATAAACTTTTTTTTTCCTCTTTGACAATTCCTCAATCTGAAGTTTTGGGGGTTTTGTGACTGTTTTCTCTCACAACCTAGCTAATGTGGGAATGTATTCCATGACTACTCATGTATAACTTATTTTGAAATGCTTGAGTTCTAGTGGGTGGGGGGTGGGAATGGAGGAGGGAGAGAAGTTGGAACACAAATTTTTTAAAAATTGATGTTAAATTTTGTTTTTACATATATTTTGGAAATAAAATTCTATTCAACAAGTTTGAGATGGCTTTTGCATGCTTTATGCACCAGAGGACTTTTTCTGAGAGCCCTGTTGTTGACCGAGACTGACTTGTACCTGTAGAAAACAAAATGAAGCAATAGCTGTTTGAGCTTTAAAAATACATATACACACAACCACACAGTAAAGACATAAGCACTAATGTGGAATGAAGCAAGCAAAACTAGAAGAATAACAAAGTAATAAGGATACTGTAAAGCGACATGCCTTTGAAAACCTTAGAAACCCTGATTAATGCAATCATCAACTCTGACTGCAGAGAAATCAAGAAGAACATGCTGCCAGTCTCCTGATAGCACAGACTGAGGCTTTATTTTTTTGCCTGACCAATGTGGGATTTCATTTTTTCCTTGACTATACATGTTTGTAACAAGGATTTGTTTTTTCATTCTTTCTCAATAAGAGGAGGTAGGAAGGAGACAAGGCAGATGTTAATTGACTGAAAAAAATAAAATTGAATTTAAAATAAAAAAATCAGTATCAATCTTACAATATTATTCTCAAAAACTGAGAAAGAAAACACTTTGCCAGACTTTTATGAGAAATATTATCTGAGCATCTAAATCAGTGATTCAATTAAATTAAGATAACTTAGCTAGAGAAATATTCAATACTCATGGATGAGGCATGTCAATATGATAAGATGACAATTCTTCCAAAGTTAACTTACAGTTTTACCACTGTACAAATCAAACTATCAAAGGGATTCTTTATAGCAGAATATCAAATGAGCAACTCATGAGTCCAAAAAACTCTGAGTGCAAGGAACCAGATTAGAAATGTAATTGGGAAATGTTTAACAAAAAAAAATACAATAAAACATCTATGATATTAATTTGTGGTTTTCTAAGTCAATATGAAGCCCAACAGGATCTCTTTCTACTTATGTTTGACTACACTGCATTACAGAAATCAAAAAGATAATATCAAAATTCTTTTGGAGAAACAAAAAGATCTAGAATATAAGGGTAAATGATGAAAAGCATAGGATTAAGTAGAAATAGCAGATCTAGATAATTGCAAAGGATAAAATATATAACTGTGATTGCATGAAGCTGAAAAAAATTCTACACAAACAAAAGTAATGCATCTAGGAAAATAAGGGAAGTAGTAAAATGGAAAAAACTTTATCAAACTGCTCAGTTACAGATTTAGAATTGATGATATACAGACAGTTGACAGAAATATGCATATACACATATATGCATGCATACATGCACATACATATATGTATTTATATATGTATAAATGTATGTGTGTATATGACCAAAAGTCATTCCCCCATATATGTGGTCAAAGAATATGTGTAAATAGTTCTCACAAAAAAGAATTGTAAATCAATAACCATATGAAAGAATACTCCAAATCATTAATAATAAAAGAAAGGTAAATTAAACAACTCTGAAGTTTCACCTCATGTCCAGCAAATTGATAAAATGATAAAAAGTAGGAAATAGTTGATACTGGAGGGGTTATGGGAAAGATAGGCACGCCAATACTCTGTTGGTGGAAACTGGGAATTTTAGAAAGCAATTCCAATTATGTAAATAAAAGAACTAAAATGTCCCTACCAGTGAACCCAGAGTTTCCACACTCATACTCCTAAGGAGTATTGATAAGAAGAAAGCCCCTATATATGGCAAAACATTTATATCAGAACTTTAATGACAGTAAAGCATCAGAAGCAAAGTAGATGCCCATTAATTGGGGGATAGTTGAACAAATTTTATACACACATGTAATGGAATATTACTGTACTTTTAAAAAATTATGAAGATGATGAATACAAAGAAACATGAGACACTTACATGAACTGATATAGAGTGATTTGAGCAGATACTGGGAAAAATATACACATGCCTATACGAATATAATGAAAGAGCAACTACACAGCAATCTCAAAGGTTAACATTACAAAATTACAAAGAACAAGCATGGCTCCAAAAAAGTGTTATGAGAATCTACCTCTATCCCCACTCCTTTATAGAAGTGTACTACCATTGTGGTACATTGCATATATTTTCATCCTTTCCCAATGCATTGGTCTGGTTTTTTTTTTTTATTTTTCCCTTTCTTCTCTTTTTTTCTTTTTTCTTTAAAAATATCATTCATTGCATGGGTGGCTTTCCAAGAGAGTGAGGAAGAGAAATACTGGGAAAAGTTTGGTGGTGTTTAAAAAGAGAAGATATCAATAAAGTTATTGGTTTAACTGTCATGGAGGTAGTAAGTAGAAGGAACCGAAATCTGAACTCATGTTCTTTGACTCCAGTTTCAATGATCTTCCACTCATTCATTCTGTCCCCTCTTTGGCCCTCACAAAGTTCTGTCAACCATGTAGGGTAAGTGCATTTTCCCCAGTTTCAGAGGTGAGGGAAATAAAGGTTCTTGTATAAAGACATGTATCTAGTTCATCACAAGATGGACTAGTCTCAAACCTCTTGAATCCTAGTCCAATTCTAATTTCATTACATAGGATTATTTCCTTTCCATTTTTCAAAGTTACTAGTATTCAACTGCTGCAAAGGAAAGACAGTATGAAATATTGAATCAAACTTCACATTTGCCATCAGGAAGACCTACATTCAAATTCTACCTCATATTCTTACTAACAGTGTGACCCTGATCAAATAATTTAATGTCTCCATACCTCAATTGCATCATCTGTAAAATGAGGGAGTTGGACTCAATGACTTATAACTTCAAATCTACCTCTATATCTATCAACCTGTGATACAAATTATACTATGGTTTCCCCAAACATAACACCTGTGTATAAAGTTGGACATTCCATGCTTAAACCTGTAGAAGCAATGTCAGGACTACTCTTTAACTACATGTTATAAAGGTATTCCTCAATAGTATGACATTTAACATAGCTTGTCATGAACGGTTCTAATCTCCAACTCTTGTTATAAATAATGCCTCTTTCCTGCTAACATGCCTGCTCCTTCGGTCCAAGTAGTAAGCCTTCAAAAAGTAAACTCGAAAGTCAGTGTGGCTAGGCAGGAAGACTCAGGTTTAAGTCCTGGACACATACTAGATGTGTGACCCCTCTGTGACCCAGGAAGAGCTCAGTTACATAGGAGTCACCAATTTGTACCAGAGGTGGGAGGGGTTCCACACTGAAAATTCTCCATTTCAAAAGGAAGCACACATCCAAAACCAAACCAACCAAAAAAATTTTAAAATAAATAAAAATTTTAAAAAAGAAAAAGCAGGGAGTGAACTTTGCTATTAGTAAGGGGTTAATCAGATACATATCACAGCCAAGTTTTATTACTGCTTCCACAATTATAATATAAACAATATACACCCCTAACTTCTGTGATTATAAACTGAGAATATTCAGCTATAGTTCTCCAAATCTTTGAGTCCTGATAAACAACCTCCCAAAATGAAAAGATAAATTACATGTTTTCAATGTCACAGTCATGATAATAAAACTGACATTTATATGATCTTGGGCCTCATGTTTACAAGCATTATCTCATTTAATCCTCAGACCAACCTGTGTAAGGAAGGGGACAAAGTAGAGTAACGTGCTTCTCTCGCCATTTTATAGATGAAGAAAACTGAAGGAAGAAAGAAGAAAATAACTTACCTTTTTTCACCCATCCAGTAAGTGGCAGAGCTAAAACTACATCTCATGTTTTCCAATTCCAATCTAAAATTTTTCCCCACTATACAACTGTCCCCCATATATATTCCTTCGATCAGGGAATCAGAGATGTAAAGTGAAACGGAATCATGGAGGCCTTTCAGTTAAACCCCACATATAAATTTTCATTTCGAACAAACTCTCATTTTAATGAGCAGAGGGGACATCAAAAATGTTGTGTTGTATTTAACCCCTGTACAAAAATAGGAGATTTTTTTTTCTATCCCATAAAAAAAGGGGCCCTTGTATCTGTTTGTTGGGCCTTTTAATTTCCATAATAAACCAGGGCACACACAGGGATTATGTAGGAAATGGAGCAGAAACAATTATTGGTCACATAAAATTGTAACTTCCAGCTGGGGCCCAGACCTCCCCCAAAGCTCCAGGGTGCTTCTGACCCTGCTGAAAACAAAGGTGAGTTACACAGTGATTTACAAACAGGGATAAATTAAGACCAAAAAAAAGGGGAGACAATTGAATGGGGGATTTTTTTAGGTTCCAGAACTATGTGGCCTGAGAAGGGTCATAACTGCTTTGTCCACAAGCTATAAATTATATCTAAATTAAATTTAAGCCAATATAGGAATAGTTGAAAGATCACTGAGCCAGTAACTCAAGATACATGAGTTTTGGTCTCAGTCCTGCATTTACTATTGCTTGGTCACCTGAGGCTAGTGCCTCAGTTTCTTCAACTGTAAAATGAGGGAATAGACCGGGTAGCAGCTAAGGCTCGTTTTAGCTCTGACATGGTGCAATCTGGCTCCTATTTCTCCCTGGTCATCAGTCTTCCTGATGCCTCTTTGTACATGCAGCATTTAATACCATTTCAGCTGGTGAAGGGACTCACTTATTATTAAATCAGTGGAGCACATTTCTGCCTGACCTCCAATCTTTCCCCTGGCTCCCTTTTAAGTTCTGCATTGATTTTAAGATTCCTCCTGTGCCCTTTCAGGCTGCTTGTGGCCTTTGTCCACATCACTCTGTTGAGTTTAGCCTTCCATGTGCCCTTCTACTCTGCTGAAGTGAGTATGATGATGATTTTATGCACAGATTTTAGACCAGAGGAATAAAGGCCTGGAACTGCTGCCCATCCAAACCCAGCAACTTCATTTGAACATGAAGGGAATTCCAAATTTCTAATTCAATTGGGCATTTGCTTATGTGTCTGTCTTCATAAAGTTTTCCCTGTCCATCATGTGAGGTAAAAGGGGAGGGATTGGCAGGTGAAGCAAAACTACGAAAGGTTTCCTCATTTACTCCCTTTCACAACAGTCTTTCCCTTTGCCCAGAGCTTGGTTTCGCAAAACTGAGATCATGGGTTGCTGAAAAAGGAGTTGAAGGGTCAAAGTATATTTAAGCTCATGGGGCAGCAGAGGAGAGAGGTCAGGAGGGAGTCAAGGTAACCTTGGTTTGAAAGTAAACTGGCACCTGTCTTTGAGGCCTAGAGGATTCTTTGTTTCTTTGGCACTACCCAGGGCATGAGGCCCCCATGAAAACACTGGCTAGAGTACAGGGAGAAAACTCCTATCCCAGTCCTCATACTATTCAGAGCTCTTTGATCCAAAGAAAATTACATTTCTCACTTAATCAAAAAAAGCTAATGCTATCTTAGGATGGATTGAGAGGCATGGTGTCCCAGACTAGGGAGGATAATATTCCTGCTATCATTCTGCCCTGCTCAGACTACATATACTGTTCAACTGTGGGTGACACATTTTAGAAAGGTCATTGATAAACTGAGGACCATGCGGAAGAGGTTAACCTTAGTGGTGAAGGGCACTGAAATCATATATGACATGTCACATGAATTGGTCAAAGGACCGTGAAATATTTAGGCTGGAGAAGAGAACACTTGGGTTTAAGAAACAAAATATATCCCTTCCAGTTATTGAATGATTGTGGTATAATAGAGGGATTAGAGGGACAGCTAGGTAGCGCAGTGGATAGAGCACTGGGGGCTGGAATCAGGAGTTCCTGAGTTCAAATCCGGCATCAGACACTTAACACTTACTAGCTGTGTGACCCTGGGCAAGTCACTTAACCCCAATTGCCTCACTAAAAAAAAAAAAAAAAAGAATATAAAAAAAAGAGGGATTAGACTTCAGGTTAAATGAGAGGGAAGAAGGGAGGAATGAAGGGCAGAAGCTGCAAAAAGTAAAATTGCAGCTGGAAATTAAGACAAATTCTTAAAAATTAAAGATTATCCCAAAGTGAAATGGCTTGATAAAAAGGCTTAATGACCATTTATCAGCCTTATTATGGAAAATACTCTTGCCAGGTGGGGCTTTGGCTAGATGGCCCCTGAGTTTTGGGGTTTTTTTTCCCAATTCTGTGATTTCTTTTTCCTTTCCTTCAGAGTAACTGGGGGGGGGGGGCAGCTAGGTGGCACAGTGGATAAAGTACCAGCCCTGGATTCAGGAGGACCTGAGTTCAAATCTGGTCTCAGACACTTGACACTTACTAGCTGTGTGACCCTGGGCAAGTCACTTAACCCCCATTGCCCCGCAAAAAAAAAGAAACAAAACAAAACAAAACAAAACAACCCAGAGTAACTGGGGGAACTTTTGTGACTGAGACAAGAACCTGGTGTTTGGTACGATAGCTGTCAAAGCATAGGGTATTGTCTCCAACCAACTACAGGGCACTGTCTCCAAATAAAGTTACTAATTTATGATTCCGTCATGACTTCGAGATACATCTTTTCTATCATACAAACAAGACTGGTCCCTCCTAAGACTCCAAGAAAGTGTATCCCAGATGATGTAGTGCACTAGACCCCAAGCAACCTTTTGGGGACTGAAAGTCAATGGTAGAGCTAAGAAATGACCACTGGTGACTAATACTGGCACAAGTAAGCATTAAGGAAAGGAAAAGAAAAGAAGGGAGGAGAGAATAAAATCAAGCTGGTTTTCCTGAACTGTGATTAACATGCTGAATTTAAAAGAAGACAGATTTCAGTTCAATGTAGGAACTTTTTCAATAATTAACGTTTTATAAATGCCATGGACTGTTACATTGGGTACTAAATTCCCTGTCACTGAAGAACCCAAGAATAGACCTAATGATCATTATCAAAAATGTCATAGAAAGATCTTGAATAGGGTGGGAGTTTGAACTCAATAACCCTTTAAACTTATTCCTAGGTGTGTGTTTAATATTTCTCTAAATGTTAAGAGAGAGGGGAGAAAAGAGAGACATGAAAAAGGAGAAAGTGGAAAAAAGATGTGAATATTAGTGAGAAGTAGAAGAGGGGGGCAGCTAGATGGTGCAGTGGATAGAGCACTGGCCCTGGAGCCAGGAGTACCCGAGTTCAAATCCGGCCTCAGACACTTACACTTACTAGCTGTGTGACCCTGGGCAAGTCACTTAACCCGAATTGCCCTCACTAAAAAAAAAAAAAAAAAAGTAGAAGAGGACCGTGTGATGACTGTCCAACACATGGCCAATGCCATAGATTTGTCTGCCTTTGTAAAAGTGCAAGCGAGGACAACTCCTACAAGCACAAACTCTGATGCAATAGGTTATGTCAAGATAAAAGTATCCAACCCATATTACAAAATCCTCTGTTTTCTAAGATGAGGAAACTCAATTAAAGGATGCTTCCTGGTGGTAGAGGGAAAGAAGCAATGGATTATGGAGTCAGAAAATCTGAGTTAGAATCCTGGGTTCTGCTATGCCCAAGGGGCTATAGGACTGTTCATACCGGTTGACCCAGGGGTACCACTGCTAGGTCTGCATCCCAAAGGGACCATAGAAAGGGAAAAGGACCCACATGTACAAAAAAATTTTAGCAGCTCTCTTGGTGGTGGGCAAAGAATTGGAAATCGAGGGAAAGCCCATCAACTGGGGAATGGCTGAACAAGTTGTTGTATATGAATGCAAATGGAATACTATTGTGCTGTAAGAAACAATAAGCAGGAGGAGTTCAGAGAAACCTGGAAGGACTTACATGAACTGATGCTGACTGAGAGGAGCAGAACCAGGAAAATATTGTACACAGTAACAGCAACATTGTGTGATGGACAATGGGGATAGATTTGGCTCTCCTCAGCAGTGCAAGGATCCAAAACAGTTTCAAAGAACTTATGATAGAAAATGTTCTCAACATCCAGAAAAAAAGAACTGTGAATTATGAATTAAGATTGAACCATACTGTTGCTACGTTTGTACTGGTTTTTTTCCTTCTTTTTTGAGATTTTTCCCTTGTGCTCTGATTCTTCTTTCACAAGATGACTAATATAGAAATATGTTTAATGTGATTGTACATAGACAACCTCTATCAGACCGCTTTCTGTCTTGGGGAGGGAGGGAGGGAAGGGAGGGTGGGAGAAAAAAATTTTGGAACTAAAATCTTGTGAAAACTATCCTTATATGTAACTGGAAAATAATAAAATACCTAAAAAAAAGAATCCTGGTTTTGAGACTGTCTAGCTATGTTCCCAAACAAGAGACTTTACTTCCCTGGGCTTCAGTCTTTTTCATATATTAAAAAGAGTGGTTGAAACTATCTTATCTCTAATGTGTCTTCTAGCTTTAAATCTGAGGCAGCTAGGTGGCTCAGGTGGATAGAGCATTGAGCCTGAAGTCAGGAAGATCTGAGTGTCAAATCTGTCCCCAGACACTTAGTAGCTCTGTTACCCTGGCAAGTCACTTGACCCTGTTTGCCTCAGTTCCTCATCTGTAAAATGAGCACAAGAAAGAAATGGCAAATCACTCTAGTATCTTGGCCAAGAAAATTCCAAATGGAGTGACAAAGATTTGGACCCAACTAAAAATGACTCAACAACAAAGCTTTAAATCTATTACTTGAAGAAAAAGAAAGGCAGCTTTGGTTTCCTGAAGTTCCCAACATTTCTCATCGATGGAAGTATCCATCCTTGGAAAACCAAGAGCTAACAATTAGAAAGGACAATATAATTTAGAGGAAAGAGTCCTAAACTAAGAACCAGAAAACAATCATTCCAGTGTATGCTCTGCCATTCAGAAACTGGTGAGCTTGGGTAAATTACTTAATAGCTCATATTTTGTAGAGCTTTAAGGTTTACATAAAGGGACCCCTGCAGGCAAGAAGCAGCAGCTAGGCTAAGAGATGATGAAATATGATGAAATTCTCTCTCTGTCTCTCTCTGTGTACGTCTCTCTCTGTCTTTCTCTGTGCCTCTGCAACTGTCTTCTGTCTCTCCTTTTCTGTCCCTGTCTCCTTCTGTTTCTGCCTCTATCTCTCTCTTCATCCCTATTTCAGTATCTCTGTGTCTTTCTTTCTTGTCCTTTTTCTCTCTCCCTCCCTTCCCCAGGGCTTTCTTCTGGGTCCTACCTATCTGATTGCTTCTCAGTCTCCTTTACTGGATCTTCATCCAAGTCACTCCTCCCAGGAGACTGTCCTGGCCCTTCCTTTCCCCTCATATACTATTTTGTTTGGTGATATCATTAATTCCCACGGATTTAATTCTCCTCCCTAGGATGATGATTCTAAAATCTACTTATCCAGCCCTAACTTTCCTGCTGACTTCCAATCTCATATCTGCAATTGCCTATTGAACATCTAAAACTAGATTTCTCATGGATCTCTTCAACTTAATTTGTCCAGAACTGAATTCATTTCCCCACAAAACCCTCTCATCTCCTGAAATTACTTGTTGTTGTTGAGGTTATTTCATCCCACTAGTTATCCAGCCTGACTATATAGGTGTCCTAGGTGTCATTCTCAACACCTCTCCCTCCTTCTCTCTCTCTCTCTCTCCCTCCTTCTCTCTCTCTCTCTCTCTCTCTCTCTCTCTCTCTCTCTCTCTCTCTCTCTCTCTCTCTCTCTCTCTCTCTCTCTCTCTCCCTCTCTCCCTCTCTCCCTCTCTCCCTCTCTCCCTCCCTCCCTCTGTCTCTCTCTCCCTCCGTCTCTCTCCCTCTGTCTCTCTTTCCCTCTTCATAGTCAATCTGTTGTGATATCCTGATAATTTTATCTTCATAATATCTCATATATTTCCTCCTTTTCCTCTGACACCACCTCTATGGTGGTACAAACCCTTATCACCTCACTCTTAAGCTACTATGGTAGTTTGGTGGTTAGTCTCCTTCATTTAAGTTTCTCCCAGGTCCATCCTCAACTCAATTATCCAAGTGAGTCTCCTAAAGCAAGATTTAACCATGTTGTTACCCTATTCAATTGACTCCAATGGCTCCCTATCATCTCCAAGGTCAAATACAAAACCCTCTGTTTGGCATTTGAAGCCCTTCATAAGCTTCCTGCCTAACTTTCTAGCCTTCTTACATCTTACAGTCTCCCATGTACTCTGCCATCCAGTGACATTGGCCTCCTTGCTATTCCTCAAACATCTCCCTGCACTATATATATTCACAAGTGCTCCCTCATGCCTAGAATTCTCTTCCTCTGTACTTCCTCTTCATGCCTTCCCTGCCTTACTTCAAGTCTCAACTACAATCCCACCTTCTATAGGGATAGGAAGACTTTCCTGATGCCCCTCAATGCTAGTGCCTTCCTTTTCTTGATTATCTCTAATTTACCATATCTATGTCTGGTTACTACTTGGTTGTTTGCATGTTGTCCTCCCCCATTAAACTCCTTCAGAGCAAGAACTATCTGTTGTTTCTTCTTGTATCCTCAGTGCTTAGCACCATGCCTAACACATAGTAGTGCTTTAAAAAGGTTTTTTGACTGAAAAGGGCTTTCCTCAGCACTAGTCTATGAGGTTAGCAGTACAAGTATTATTGTGCCCCATTTTAAAGAGAGGTTAAGGTGATAGGTCAAGGTCAAGATATAACAGAGCTGGGATTCAAACAACTATTTTCTAATTCCAATCCCTGGATTCTTTCTGCACCCTCATGCTGCCACTCTGAGTCACAGTTCTTTCATCTGTGAAATGGGGATAAAAATAACTGTTCTGAATGCCAGAAAGGGCCATTGTGAAAATCAAATAAGATCAAGTATTTAAGAGGCACTTTATAAAGTATAAAATGTTTTTATTATTTATCAGGTTCTATCACCTCACCTGTTATGCTTTCCATTCTCCTCATCAGAGCATCTTCTGATCTCTGCCAAATTCATGACTACAACACCCCTGTCATTCACATTATTAAAGAAGTTTGGTTCAGTTTTCACTATGAAAACTTTTTATCTTAAATCCACATGGGATCCAAAAATAGCTTCTTATAGATTCATGTGAGTTTATGAAAGGCATGGAAATGTACTTATGAGCTCTTCTAAATATGAAGCACTTAGATATTCCACAGTGCAGTTACATCAGTATAACAATTAGCAAAGATAAATTTGTTATGCAGTCCTCAGGGATCAGGTTGGGTGTTTAAGAAGTTAGAATTGCTGATGCAGGGACCCATCCTCAACACTTTCTTCCCACATCCAATCCATATTGTTTGTCCTACTGAAATGATGAACTTTAAGGGTTCAACTGAGGAAGGCAGATTGATTAAAAGTGGCAACAGTTCTGAGTTTGGGTTCCAAAGATCTGACACTACCACTTACCTTTGTAGGCTCTTCCAAAATTCCAAAATTCAACTTGAGGCATTATTTTCAAGTTGTTTTTCAGGGGGATTGTGGTAGTTTGACTGAGTTAATGCCTCTACTCTGCCATCTTGTCTTACCCAGTGATCTCTTAATATCTAAGTTTTTATTTTCTTCAGCATTTTTTATTGTTCAAGGCTCTTTATTGAATATAGTTTTTTTATTATTTTATCATAAAATGTTTTATTACTTTCCAGTCACGTGGAAAGATAATTTTCAACATGTGTTTCTGTAAGATTTTAGTTCCAAATTTTTCTTCCTCCTTCCCTTCCCCCTCCCCAATACAGAAAGCAATCTGATATAGGTTATATATGTACAATCACATTAAACTTATTCTTGCATTAGTCATATTGTGAAATAAGAATCAGAACATGAGGGGGAATCCTCAAAGAAAGAAAAGAAAACAGCCAAAAAGTAGAAACAATATGGTTCAATTTGCATTCAGAATCCACAGTTTCTTTTTCTGGATGTGGAGAACATTTTCCATAATGAGTTCTTTGGAACTGTCTTTGATCCTTACACTGCTGAGAAAGAGCCAAGTCTATCACAGTTGGATCATCAAAAACTGTTGCAGTTACTGTGTACAATGTTTCTCCTGCTGTCTGCTCACATGATTCAGTATCAGACCACTTAAGTCTTTCCAGGTTTTTCTTAAATCTACCTGCTCATCATTCTTACAGCACAATAGTATTCCATTGCATTCATATACCACAACTTGTTCAGCCATTCCCCAGTTGATGGGCTTTCCCTTGATTTCCAATTCTTTGGCCACCACAAAGAGAGCTGCTAAAAAGATTTTTGTACAGTGTGGGTCCTTTTCCCTTTTGTATGATCTCTTTGGGATACAGACCTAGTAGTGTATTACTGGGTCAATGGGATGCACAGTCCCATATCCCTTGGGCCATAGTTCCAAATTGGCTCTCCAGAATTGCTCCACACCTTCTCCAACATTTATTATTTTCCTTTTTGTCAGACTAACCAATCTGATAGGTGTGAGGTGGTACCTCAGAGTTGTTTAATTGAATTTCTCCAATCCATAGTGATTTAGAGCATTTTTTTCATATGGCAATAGATACCTTTGATTTCTTCAACTCAAAGCTGCCTGTTCATTCCTTTGACCATGTTCTCAACTGGGAAATGACTTCTGCAGTACTTTTAGTGTCTCTTTTACCAAGCTGTTAATTGTCTTTTCATAATTTTCTTCCCTTACTCTCATTTCTATTCGTTTTTGGTTTCAAAATCATTGCTTAGCTCTTCCAGTAATTCTTGTTGGGTTTGCATTCATTTTACTTTTCCTCCCTGAGGCTCTGCTTGTAGCTATTTTTCATCATTATATTCTTCTCAGTTTGTGTTTTGATCTTCCCAACCCCAAATTGAGCTCTGCTCTCTGTGTGTATGTGGGGTGGTGGGGCAATGATGATGATGATGATGATGGAGCTGTGAGGTAGGGGGTAAGTGTAATTGGTTCAATCTTCTTCCTTTTTGCACTGTTGTTTGAGAGCTAATTCTGGGGGGGTGGAGTTTCCAGTGCTTCCAAGGTGGTGTGATCCAGGGAGAGGTGTAGTCACTGCTCCTTTGCAACCACAGATAATACTGCTTCTCAGGGCTCTTGTTCTTTAGGACAGCAAGTGCTACTCTCCACCCTGGAATTTTGACCCAGAAGTGGTTATAGGCTATAGAGTGGCCAAACAACACCCTGTCCCTGCTCCCAGTACTAGCACAGGGGTCCCCATCATCTCTTTAAAACCAGTTGCCTGATCCTCTTAGAGTCACTGTTTGAGAGCTCTCAAAGCTGCTGCTGCTGTGGCCACCACAAAGACCCCCACTGTGTTGCTGTCACATGGGCTTAGGGCTGGCTCCATCCCAGTGTCTCAGACCTCTTCTTCTAATCTCCTAAGTTGTCTGGGATGGAAAAAATATCTTACCCTGACATTTATTGGCTTAGTCCACTACAGATGTTTGATTTGGTGCATTTTTCAAAAACTGTTTGAAGGGGAATGTTAGTACAGGTTGGGCTGCTTCCTCTACTCTACCATCTTTACTCTGGTCCCTTATACTCTTCTCAAGAGAGTTTTCGCTACTTCAGTGTCAATTCTATTTATATGACTCTCTCATCTATCTATTTCATCTCTGTGACTCTTCTCCCAACCTAAATCCTACATTTCCATCTGGACATCCTACCCAGCTGCTGAATTCAGCATGTCCAAAATTTAACTCATTTTTCCTCCTCTAAAACCTGCTTCTCAGGGGCAGCTAGGTGGGGCAGTTCAAATCCGGCCTCGGACACTTGACACTTACTAGCTGTGTGACCCGGCAAGTCACTTAACCCTCATTGCCCCACAAAAAAAACCGAACAAACAAAACCTGCTTCTCCTTCCTAGTGCCTGGTTTCTGTCACTGGTAATCTAAGTTTAACCTCAGTCATTTTTTAGTCTACCCTCTTCCTCACTTCTCATATCCAATCAGATGTCAAGTCCTGTTTATTAGAACTTCATAACATATTTTTACATTTGTCCTAACACACTACTACAACTATATAAAGAGAACCATCATTACCTTTCACCTGGACTATTTGCCTCTTTCACCTTCAATAAATCCTTCATGGGTGGTTCTTCTTTCTTCCTTCCTTCCTTCCTCCTTCCTCCCTTCCTTCCTCCTTCCTTTATCATCATCATCATCATCATCTCCTTCTTCCTCTTCCTATTCCTCTTCTTCTTCTCACCTTGTCATGGCCTTACTTAAAAACATTCAGTAGTTCTTATTCCCAATCAGATAAAACACAAATTCTTTAATTTGGCATTTAAGTCTTTCTGAAACCTGGCTCTATTCTACCTTTCCAGCCTTATTTTATGTTCCCACACCCTCTTCATGTGCTATAATCAGCCAAAATGTGCCTCAATCTCTTCCTGACATTTCCTAATTCAATGCATTTGAGTAAGCCATTGGCCCACCTTAGAATGTACATTCTTGACCTTTTGCAGTTTTGCTCTTCTTTCTAGGCTCATCTCAAATCTCAAATGCCACTTCTTTCATACATCTTTCCCTGCCACACCAACTGGCCCACCAAACCCCCAGATAAAAATGATCTATCCCTTGTCATATGTCTTATAACTATTTGTCTGGATCTCTCCTTTCTCCTTATAGCCATTCTACTTTGCACTTTTAATCACGTATATCATATCTATCCCCCTAGTGTTTTGTGAGCTGCCTGTGTTCCCAGCAATTGACAAATAATTTGTCTTTTTAAAATCATTTCTTAAATTGAATTGAAATGGCAGGTAATTCCCTCAAAAATTCTCCTCAAAAAGAGTATCCCTCTTAGTAAGCTTCTTGGGGTGAGTTTATAGAGTAAACTCACCATGGAGGTCATGAGGGAATGTTGGTTAATGTTTAAAGTATGTATGACATACTTTAAAGTTTTATATGCATTGTTCACATTTTCTCCATCATGTTCTTAAATCTAGACAGTCAACGCAATCATAAATCAGGCCTTGATTTGTAACATTTCAGATTTCTGATGTGAAAATGCTACTCTCAGAAGATGGTTCAAACCGACTCCAGCACACCCCTAAGTATTGAATTTCATGTTGTAGATGAGAAAACTGAGGCAAAAGTTATTCTTCCCTTCCTCCCAACTCATAACATTTTGTATCTTTAGTATTCTATTTTGTACTTCAATACTTGAAAGCCTCATCAACCCAATGTATTTGATGAAATGTACACTACCAATTCTGTTACAGATAGAAACTTGTCCAATCCTTCTCAAAATATTTCTTGTCCACATTTTTTCAGAATTCTTCCATAGATATTTGCTCTACAAAATGGACAAAGACTTCATCCAGGTCTCAATGCTTAAAGGATACCAGTGTATTTGTTAACTTTCACTCCCACTGTAGGACCTGTCCACCTCCTTTCTGGTTGTATTCATCCTTTATGATGTCTTTTATGCCACTTCTTACATGCAAGTCACCATTTGTCATATGTTGAAACCTACTTATATCTACCATGTATCCTTTAATTACCCTTGGATCACCTGCTATTTGATTCTCCTGAGATCTTAGTGTTCTATGACTCATAGGCATATGGCATCACTGGAATCTGATTGGTATTAAAAAGATGGGTTTTTGTGACAAACAGCAGTTTGTAATCATTGAAAGCACAGCATAATTTCCCAAATTAAATACAACCTATTCATCTGTTCTTATTCAGCTCTGTCTCTAGTCATTATACCTGTCCAAGATATATGCACTGCTGGAAAAACTCAAACGTTCACCATCTAACATGGTTTATCTGGGTAATAAATAGATGTTATCATATATTTGGTTCTGCTGTGTGGATTTCTACATAGATCTCCTTTGAGTTCCATCAATCTTACAGAAGACTCCCCATATGTTCTTGAACTGTGTGCAATCATCACAATATCACTGAAAAGAGAAACATCTAAAGACCTCACATCTCTAGATCCTTCTTCATTTTGATTTTGTAAAAGATATCCTTCAGGACAGTGGTAAATATTTTTGGTAAGACATCTCCCTGTTTGTTGCTTTGCTTCATAATCATCAGATGAATGATGGCCTCTAAGTCAGTAATATCTGTGGTTGGGTTCATCCCCTTCAAAAAAATTCTCCAGTCTCTTATGTTCTACGAAGAGTTAGTTGGTTCAATCTAATCCAGAGATGAGCACATGTGCTACTGAAACTTGCCTCTTCCACTGATGAACTAGAATTGTTCATGGAGATCCCCTGAAGATAGAGCTGTCTCTTGAGTCCTATCCCCTGATTTTACAGATGAATAAACTGAGACTGAGATAAGTTGTGATTTACTCAGGGTCACACAGCTCTAAGACAGGATTCAAACACAGGTCTTTCTGATTCCAATCACATTTTATCCACTGAGCCACTTAATTGTGTAGGAGGCTAAAATACAAATATTTATACTTACCAATTCTTTCCAGCAAGTAAAGATAAACCCTTTAATCAAGAGTAGGATCTGAACTATGTTCCAGCTGGTTTCCTAACCATGAATTTGAGCACTCATAGAATATATTACTAAATAATCTCTGATCAATTAAAATTGACCATACAAAATTTGTCACTATAAGATTAACAATTGAGCTATTACACAAATCTCATTTAATAAAAATTAATACCCATGAGATTGGAATCCTGTTGAGCCTTCCATATGCATATTAATACATGTTAATATCTTGTCTATGATTTACAGTCTTAGAGAAGCATTGAGAGCACTGGAGGTTAAGTGATTTGTTCATGGTCTCACAACAAGTATATATGAGGCAAGACTTGAACTCAGGTTTCCCTGACTCAAGGACTTGCCCTTTTTGCACCACCACACCATGATGCTCTTGAGCTATCATCCTCCTCATTATCATCATTTCTCCATCCATCCAAACCATTCTAATGACTTTGATATTCCCCTTGCTCTCCTATTCCTACTCTCATTCTCTGAGATATCTCCTAAACTTCTTGAAATTTTTATAATCCATTTTCATTCAATTATGAAATTTATCACAATTAGAACAATGGCTGAACCCCATTCTGTATTTTATGGTAGGTTATAGAGAAAGAGAGGAAAACCAAAACATCACTCTTCCTACTTCACAATTTTGCCTAAAGCTAGCTTTAGTCAATTCCCTTCTTTTCCCTTTCTCTACTACCTGTTATGTAAATGAATGGCAGAAGGCAGATGCTGAGGGGGAGATGGGCACCTTTACTTGTATCTCAGTCTTACCTCTAGTTCCATCATCAGTGTGCCCCTTTCTCTTTGTTTAAGGCATACACACACTGCTACAATTACATAGCTTTAATTCTGAGGTTTTTCCAACTTAATCTGAATATTACTGCATAATTAATTGGAGATCCTAAAAAATAAAAGGAGCAATATCTTGCTGATGTCTAAGCCAAATCTAACCCAGAGAGAGAAAAGAAATGGGTTTCTAAATCACTACTGATTAGAGAAATGCAAATTAAAACAACTTTGAGGTACTACCTCACACCTATCAGATTGGCTAATATGACGAAAAGAAAATAATAAATGTTGAAGAAGCTGTGGAAAAATTGGAGCACTAATGTATTGCTGGTGAGCTGTGAACTGATCCAACCCATTCTGGAGAGCAATTTGGAACTATGCCAAAGGGCTACTTAAAGCTGTGCATAACCTTTGACCCAGCAATACCACTAATAAGTCTTTTTCCCCAAAGAGATCATAAAAAGGGGAAAATACCCACATGTACAAAAATATGTATAGCTGCTCTTTTTGTGGTGGCAAGGAATTGGAAATTGAGGGGATGCCCATCAATTGGGGAATGGCTGAATGTAATGGAATGGAAATACTATTGTGCTGTAAGAAAAGATGAGAAGGCAGATTTCAGAGAAACCTGGAAGGACTTACATGAACTGATGCTGGAGTAAGATGAACAGAACCAAGAGAACATTGTACACAGTAGCAACAACACTATGTGTTGATCAACTGTGATAGACTTGACTCTTCTCAGCAATACAATGGGTCCAAGATTGGACTCATGATAGACTCATGATAGAAAATGCTCTCCAAATCCAGAAAAAAAGAACTGTGGAATCTAGATGCAGATTGAACATAACTATTGTCTACTTTTTTGTTTTTTCTTTTTGAGGTTTTTCCCTTTTGCTCTGATTCTTCTTTCACAGCATGACTAATGCAGAAATATTTTTAATGTGATTGTACATATAACCTATATCAGATTGCTTGCTGTCCTGGGGAAGGGTGAGGGAGGGAAAAAAAATTTAAAACTAGAAATCTTATAAAAACAAATGTTGGGGGCAGGTAGATAGCGCAGTGGATAGAACACCGGCCCTGGAGTCAGGAGTACCTGAGTTCAAATCCGGTCTCAGACACTTAACACTTACTAGCTGTGTGACCCTGGGCAAGTCACTTAACCCCAATTGCCTCACTAAAAAAAAAACAACAAACAAATGTTGAAAACTATCTCTACATATAACTAGAAAATAATAAAATACTTTTACGATAAAAAAAAGGAAAGGGAAATGGACCTTCCCACTCTCCTCATGACTCAGTCATCAAAGATGGGTCTTCTGTGAAACTGGAATCCTGGAAGAACTAAGAGCACCCTGATAGCAATCAACTTCAACAATTACTGTTGAAATCTCTCAAAAATCTATATTGAGTTTTTAAAACTAAATTTAATTGTTTCAAACTAAATCCATTATGCTCCTTCTCATTAAACCTCCCCTTTAGCTTCATTTCCTGAGCAATATTTTGCAGGTTATCATAAGTTTTAGGAATCAATGCAATCTTGCAAGAAAGTCACTGCCTGAGGGGAATAACTATTTATGCAGCACAGATTAAAAGAATGTGGATTTCCAGTGAGATGATATATGTAACTATAAAGTATACTATCATGTAAGCCATTATCATCTTCATTGTTATTTCATTCTTTCAGCTTGATGGAAAATATAATAGAACATTCTCCAGACTAGGTTAGCACATGACCAAATGCCCTGCTGCTGGGAATGCTGAGGATGGTGGATCACTTGAGCTCAGGAGTTCTGTGTCACAATAGACCTAAAGCTTATAACTCATTTAATTGGTACTAATTGGCATAAATTAAGTCACCATTATGATGAGTTCTAAGGAACAGAGGGCCACTAGACTGTCTAAGGAGGGACCAACTGGACCAGTTCAGAAAAATGGAGCAGGTTAAAGTTCCCATTGGTATCAGTATTGAGATCAGGTCTTTGAGTGGCCACTGCATTTCCAGCCTGAGCAAGAGAAGCACATGTAGTCTTAAAAATATTCTCCAACTTATATCTGAAGCTAATTCAACACATAAGGAAGCAAATAGCCTGCCCTTGCTAAGCACTTTGTTTCTCCCCCTCTTTTGATCAATGTCATTTGGTTTTAAATAGCACTTCCAATACCCAGCTTCATGTTAATAAGAGCTAATTTTGTACAAGCTATGAAGTCTACAGAATGTAAAACTTCAATATGGCTCCTAGTTATTAAAGGTTGGCAGAGGTTCTGCATTTCAAGGTATCAGACAAGGCTCACTTTGGCAGATTCATCCAATGAAATGAATGAATTCTTCAGTTCTTCCCCTCACATCACAAAGCCGACACTGGTGGAAGCTATATCATTGCTCAGCCCACTCCTCAGGCAAATCTGACAAGTAGACTGTGTTAGGCAGTGACATACAAAATATGGCATAATTGCGAAATGTAATCATCGTGATGATAGCTGACTTAGTAAGAGAGGTCAAATCCCATTTTTATATCCTGAATTTCTAAAATATTGTTTCGTCAAAAAAATCAATTTCTCATTTTTCTAGCGTTAACTTGAAAAGGGTATAATTGATCAAGTCTAAATCCCTTACATCACCTAGAGCCGTACAAAAATCTTGAGCCCAACCATCCATTTGAGTGAGGGGGAGGGAAACAGAGCAGTGCCCTCAGCATCCTGCACCTGCACCCATGTGCTTGAAGGGTTTCAAATAGGGCCCTATGAAAGTAAGCGCATATGTTCTATCCTTTGGAGGAGTCAGTAGGGAGAAATCAGGTTCATAGACTATCAGTGCTCAGCTGGTTCTTTGGGGTGTTGTGCTCCAATTTATGAATGGATTACGATGCCATCTCATTAACATTTATTAAATGAAAACCACAAAGTAGGGAGAGATACTCTAGGAAGAGAGGATGATGGGGGAATGGTGGGATGAACTAATACTTCTATTTATTAAAGCTGATCACACTTATTGAGCAAAAACCCAAGGATACCTTCCCCATCTTAATCATAATAATAATAGTAATAACTCACATTTGTTTTGAACATAAGATTTGTGAAGTACTTTTCTCATAGCAGCTCTGTATGGAAGGTAACCCAATATTATTTCTATTGTGCAAATAAAGACATTGAGGCTTTGAGAATTTCAAATATTTGCCCATGAGTATACAATGAATAAGCTACTGAGCTAGGATTCAAACCCAATTCTCTTGACTCCAAGTAGAAAGGAAAGAGTAATTTCTGTATCAAGTTAAAATTTTGCTTCCTCTAAGAGACCTTCTACTCCAGCCATCAGCAAAAGTAATGGTTCCATTGTACACAGTATCAACAACATTGTGTGTTGATCAACGGTGATAGACTTGACTCTTCTCAGCAATACAATGGTCCAAGGTAATTCCAAAGAACTCATGATGGAAAATGTTCTCCATATCCAGAAAAAAAGAACTGTGGAATCTAGATGCAGATTGAATCATACTATTTCTACTTTTTTGTTTTTCTTTTTTTGAGGTTTTTCCCTTTTGTTCTGATTCTTCTTTCTCAAAATGACTAATGCAGAAATATATTTAATGTGATTGTACAAATAGAACCTATATCAGATTGCTTGCTGTCTTGGAAGAGGGAGGGAGTGAGAAAAATTTGGAACTAGAAATCTTGTAAAAACAAATGTTATGAGAAGCTAAGTGGCACAGTAGATAGAGCAATGGCCCTGGAATCAGGAGTACCTGAGTTCAAATCCAGCCTCAGATGCCTGACACTTACTAGCTGTGTGACCCTAGGCAAGTAACTTAACCCCAATTGCCTCACCCTCCAAAAAAATGTTGAAAACTAACTCTACATGTAACTAGAAAATAATAAAATACTTTTATTATTTTTTAAAAAGAAAGAAAACAAAAGAAAGATTAATGGTTCCTTTACTGAACTCAGAGAACAATTTTCATGTTTCTCTTAAATAATTTCAGTCATTAACTTATATTTGGCTATGTAATTTGCCAGTTTCCCTAGACTGTAAGTTCCTTAAAGGCATTTATATTTGTATTTGTATCTATATTTTATTTATATTTGTATTTCTCTACACCAAAACTATGACACATTCTCCAGAGCAGACACTACATTATACAAAGTAGACAGTCTCTCCCTCAAGCCTCAATCAAACATCACCATTTGCCTATTATACATTTCAATCTGGATGTCCTGGAAATATCTTAAAGTCAATATGTCTAACATCAAACTCATTATCTTTCCCCAAAAACATTTTCTTTTTCCAAACTTCCTTACTTCTGTTAAATTTACCACCATTCTTCTCATCTCTTAGGTTCATAACTTTGGCATTATACTGGATTCCATATTCTCCCTCAACCCATATATCCAATCAGTTGCCAAATTTTGCCATTTCTACATTCACAACATCTTTCACATGCAAATTCTTCTTACCACTGACATAGCATCCACCTTAGTTCAGACCCTTTTCATCTCATCTAGATTATGTCAATAGGCTCCTAATTGGTGTCCCGTTTTCAAGTGTCTCCTCGATTGGGTCCATCCTAAACATTGATGCTGAATCACTTTTCCTTAAACAGAATGAGTCATATGACTCCTCTACTCAATCAATTACACCATCTTTCTATTATCTCTAGTTCAGCTTACAAAGCCCTACACAATTTGACTTTGAGCTATCTTTCAAATTTCATTTTACATTATTGTCCCTCCTGTACTCTTGATCTACATCTTCCTCTCTGTCTCTCACATATGATACTCTATCTCCTAGCATTGACCATCCTGTTACTGCTAGATTGGGTTCTTAAAAACATTCCTCTTTCAAAGAATTACTCGCCCACCCAATCCAATCAAAATTTAAGTAAAAGTTTTTATTATTTGGCACACAGAGTCATGGTTGGGAGAAGAAGCCCAGGCTTCAACTCCCAGGAACGTACAGGTTTATGGCATGCTCCTTAGACAGACAGCACATACAGGTATAGCTGGGAGAAGTTTAACTTCAACTCCCAGGGAGGTTTAATCAGACAGCCATAGAGATATGGCTGGAGAAGAAGCCTAACTTCAACTCCCCCCAAAAAGAAGATCACAATTTTATGGAGGCAAGAAGGGGGTAGGGGTAGAGACCCTAAGACTGAAAAGTTACAGCAGTTTGAAAATGATGATGTTAGCTATTTGGATATATGAATAATAAAAATTCCACATTTCTAACTTGAGATTATTGTTACTACCCGGTCCCAATCACATAGCAAACATGACTGTCTCCCAACTAAACTCATGTTGTCAATTCAAGGAGTCCAGCTTTCTGGGTGGCCGCTTTATTATCTGTTAGACCGAACACTACCTGTTTAATCAACTACTTTGCTTCTCCAAGGAAAGAGTCGTCTCTAACTGACCCCCCTCAGGGCCAGAGCTAACTGGACTCAGGCCTATCAGGCTGATACTCCATTTCCCCACTTTTTCTTTTAATAGCTAAGGGAAAAGAGGTCAAAGATCTCTTCTTCTGTAACTGCTTCAAGCTGAATACGGTTGTAGAGCTGGCCCTAGGTCTTAGTGGAAGAAGTAGAAATCCTTGCAGGCCTGGTCCAAAGGGGGAAGAGGTATATAGGCTGGAATTGCTACCATAAGGTTGAAATCCTTGAGCCTAGATGAAACAAACTGCCAACGGGTTAAAGAGACAAAGCCCCAAAATTAAAAGGACAAGAACCAATATTATTATAGGGAGAAAGGGGGTAAACCAAGAGAGAGAATCTAAGAACCCCAGGATCCTGCATCAGAAGTGAAAAGCTGTTCACAATGTCCTTTATCCAGTGAGAGATGTCACAAATACCCCATGCTGTTCAAAGCTTTATCTAACACTGTATCTGACACAAACATTATTAATATCATGCCAAAGGGATACACATAAAACATATAAGCTAAATATTTCATAATGCTATAGAAATCAGAACTCTTAAACCTTTCCCAATCATATGTATATCCACTTGACCTTAATTTTTCTCCAAAATTTTTTTCAATTGTTTAAGATCTAATCCTCACATAAATTTAGGTTACAGAATATGTTTGTAAGAAGATGACCACAAATGAATTTACATAAAAGTTACCAAATTAACTTCAATTGTATTATAGGACTAGTGTCATCACACTTAAGTAATTAATTTCAAAACAGTGCATATCAAATAGGTTGTCCATAATTAACCATGTTTGTATTATAGGATATGCTCTACAAATAGATGTTATTTCCACATTACATAATAAACTTATAGTTGACCTTTCCATAGGTGTAAAAAAAATTCTATACGTTACTTTCCTCTAAGAAAACTGGTTGCATTAAAATTCTTTCCTTCAAAACAAACTTAAGATGTTTCTGATTCAGTTTTAGAATGCATAACTAATAACAGACAGGTGACAAAGCCAGGTGCTTATACACCTTAGTTGTTTTAAAATATAGAGGACTAGAATTTCTAGGTTAAATAGTTTGAGTCTTATACCTGCATCTTACCCTGATATTACAGTGTTAACCTAAGGGATGAAGATGCAATGTTATGTTCATGCTGATCACATGGCATGATTATAGAAATTTGCCATAAAAGAAGAGGAACAAAGTTCTGAGGGAAATGTGCTTCCCAACTTCATGTCTATTCCAGTCAGAAGTGTGTGTGTATATATATATTATATATATATATATATATATATATATATATATATACACACACACACACACACACACACACACACACACACACAGCCAAATGCAATGTGCCAGGCTTAACATCAGCCAGGTGGGAGAGTTTACAAGTTTACATTCCATGTGTAATATTTGGGGAAATTGAGTCAGGAGACACCTATTTCAGCCTTTGCCAAAAAGTTGGTCTCCCAGCCTTCCTCAAGAGAACTCCACCTGCAGTGTATACATGTAAAATCCCCATAGTGTTGCTGGCATTGTGGGTCATATGACTCAACATTCCTTTATGGTCATAACTGGAGTCAGACTCAGAATAATAATAGTTAATAGTCCCATGATGTCTTAAATAGCAAGTTCCAATAATCAGTACTAAAAGTGAACTCACTTCTCAAGTATCACATATGCTAGATAGCAACATTAACTATATTTGCACTTAATAGATGTTTTTCATCCCTAAGTTAACACTAAACAAATGGATTTTCTTTAAGATGCTTAATAGCAAACAACAAAAATGTTGGAATAAATATAATTAATTCCAAATTGCAATCAGAGAACAGACTAGAAAATGTTTCACATAATAGTATATAGTAAAACAGGTTCAGGTATTAACCATGTAAACATGAACATAGGATACTGCCCTCAGAATTCCTTTAAACAATGGGAACATCTTTAAAGTGACAACTAGTTTGCATGTATTTCTATACATGTTCTAATTCCAATTAAATAACAACATAAGTAAACTCAGATTCCCCATTAAGGTGATATAAGATAGCTCATAAGTTACTACTGTTCACTAAGATATCTTATAGGTACTACAAGGTCAGGCACCAAGTTAACTATTGCTTAATACCAATAAATTCATATCAAAACAGCAAGATCTTTCTCACAGTTTATTACAGTAATTTAGATGCTCTAGTATTAATTTGATAACCAATTGATGTAATATTGCAATAACAAACTTCCACTTTGTCTTCTCATAATAGAAATATGCCATGACCCAAATGTTCTACTTAACTCTGACTCCTATAAAGTCTCCCTCATCCTTTAAAGTTCCCCTCAAACATCATTTTCTGCATGAAACTTTGCTTAATTTTCCCAACTGCTAGTGCCTTCCTCCCAAATTACCTTATGTTGCTCTACTTTACATATATTTGTATTTATTAGCTTTATATTCTTTCTGTATATATTTGTAAATGTATTTCTTGTCTCCTCTATTAGAATGCAAGCTTTCAAATAGGGATTGTTTCATTTTTCATATTTATATGCCTACCACCTAGAAGAGTTCCTGGCATATGATAGGAACTCAATAAATACTTGCTGGTTGATCGATTGAATGAAAGAATGGGTCAATTTTTCAGAATATTTGCCCTTTCCATTTGAAGTAAACTGAGGGAAGTCCTATATGATTTTCCTCACCAATACATTCAGTCCAGCTCAAGATTCACCTCTTCCAAGAAGTCTTCCCTAACTAACCACAACCCATGGCAATCCTCCTATATTGTGCACAAGAACATAAAAACAATAAGAAAAAGTATTGTTGGTAAGTGTTGCCTGTTTCTTTGTGATTGTTTTCATATTGTTTTATATATGTGTGGGGTATTCTCTAACAAGTGAGTCACGTAACTATACACAGACAGCTAATGCAGGAATGATTCCCAGATCAAAAACAATCTTTTTCTGTCAAAATATACATTACTTCATTTTGAGGTGATTTTGTTCAGTGCTCACTATGTCTAGTGTTTTCTGATTCATTTCTCAAAGAAAGCATTTGTGACTCACAGGTATAAAGCTTTTGTGTCATTTACGAGTATTTGATCTCTCTCATTCTTTATTCCATTATATTTGGAGATAATCTTAACTATTTCCACCTTTAGACTGAAGTCACAGAACAACATTCTATACATTGATTTTATTTGAAGAGTGTTATCAAGTTTTTAATAATATTCCTCTACCTCATTATCCTCTGCAACAAATAATGGCATATTAGCTGTAACTATTTTCATAGTGTTCATTTGCAAATACATATTCTAAGGACTATAATATGAAATAACCAAATAACATTTCTTATTGCTTTTTAGTAAAAAAACAAAACTACCCCTTTTTTCTATGTGTGCAAGAAGAGCCATTAAAGGATCCTTCCTGTTAGCTACAACTTCCATATGTTGTCTGATTTCATTTATACCAGGAATATTCAGATTCAAATCTAGGTTTTAAAACCTAGGAGTCATCCCTGACTCTTTAGTATTTCTCAGCCCCTATATTCATGCAGTTGATTCTGCTTGATCTATTTCTTTCACACCCATCTCCTTCTCTTCATTTATATTATAGACATTCTAATACAGGGTACATATTTTCTTGCCTGTTATTTTGTAGGGACTTCCTAATTGGTATAGCCCTGTATCCTGTCTCTGCTCTCTCCAATCCATGCTCCACACTGGCACCAAGTTGATATTCCTGCAACACATTTCTTACTTAGCATGTTACCTCCTACCCACCCAAGAAGTTTCAATGGTCACCTCTTGATTCTAGGATAAATGCAAATTCCTTTCTCATTTAAAATCCTTTGCAATCTGGATCCAGCCTACCTTTTCAGGCAAATTATATATTTTGATGTTCTATCTGTCTTTATGTATTCTGTGTTCTCATTAAATGGCATAGTCAAATTGAATATGTTCTAGTCAAATTAACTTCCTTGCTGTTCACCATTCATGATATTTCCTCTCTCAACTTTCTTTCCATGGGAAATCTCTAAAATGAGGAATGTTCTTCCTCTTCATCTCTGCTTCTTTCACTTCAAGAATTAGCTTAAATGCCTCCTCTTTCAAGTGGACTTTCCTGATTCTTTCAGTTGCCAGTGTCCCCTACACCAATTAATTTGAATTTATTTTTATGTGATCCATGACCCAGGGACCTTTCAGAGGATTCTGGGTTCACAGAAAGCTGGGTGCATCCTGGAGACTGGTCTTATTAGGTGTCAGTTTCTCACTCTTTGACTCTGTCCAGAAAAAAATCTATGGGGGGAGAAAACTAAAACAAAGCACAAGCATATCTAGGTCTCCCCAAACACATTCACAATTTCAAAGTCAATGTACAATATAGGTGTAAAATATGGGTAGCTAAGGAGAGATTTGAAACCACATCTTCATGATTCCAATTTCAGTACTCTATCCATTACTACTGATGATCCTCCTTAATGATCCTTGTAGCTTCCAAGAAACTATCTGTTAAAGAAATCTCTTCCTGAAATACTGGTGCCCAACTCGGGAACTTTCAGGATCAGAATAACCCAGGACTTAACCACCAAGGCTGGAAATTACCATGTTTCAGGATCACTAGTCACATACTTTGGCTTTTAAAAGGGGAATTGGAAGCAGGCAGCCAGGAACTGGGAAGTCTAGGGACTATAGTCTCTGGCTTGCCTAGGCAGGCTCTACCATGAGCATCTCCTCCAATTCACTATTCGGTACCACTAGTTGAGGAAGAGGCAAATCTCCTTCCCACCTGATCTACTGCTCTCTGGTCTGGAAGTCTGAAAGTAGAAGGAGCTGAGTACTTTCGCTGCTTGCTCTAGTTGGGGGAAGGGAAGGTTATTCCTTAAACAAGAATCTATCCCACCTGACTCTCAGTCACCAGTCATCTTTAAGGCAGTCCTAGCCAATAGAGACCACTCAGAGGAGTTCATTGTGTCCTCTTGGCAAGTGACTAGGCTTCTTATTTAATTCCATGAGAGGTGCCCCTTCTAACCAAAATCGACTCTTTATACTTTTATTGAATCGGTTAGGAAAAAATTCATCAAATTAATCAGAGGTCTCCTGATCATCCTGAAGCATATATTTATCCTGTCTTTTCTTATCTGTGAACAAGTTAAATTCCCTCCAGGAAAATGTACATTCCATTCTTGTTTTTGTCATTTTATCCCCAATGCCTAACAGTGTCTGGCACAAAGCAGGTATTTAATAAATGCTGGTTAATTGGTTGAGTGTCACAATTGATATGAACCAATTCCTTTAGCAATATGATAATTTGTTGGTGATCACACACAATGAAGTCACATTAAGAGTGCAACCACACACCCAATTGGGAGGAGTAATCTATTTAGCCCTACAGGAAAGCAGGAGGGGAAGAGGATAAGGAGAGAAGGGTGAAAGAAGGGAGGGCAGAGCAGGGGAGAGGACAGTCAGAAGTAAAACACTTTTGAGGAGGAATAGGGTAAAAGAAGATAGAAAATAGAGTAAATATCATGGGAAGGGAATAGAATGGAGGGAAATAGCTATGATGACTGACTATAATGGTAAAATGTATGGTACCTACTTTGCTGGGCTATTGTGAAGAAAATTCTTTGTCAAGTTTAAGCTACTATATAAAAGTTATGATAAACAGGATGCTATCAGAAAAGCCTGGAAAGACCTACATGAACTGAAGCAGAGTGAAATGTACTGTACACAAAATAACAGCAATAGTGTAAGATGATCTGCTGGGAAGCACATAGTTATTTTCAGCAAGGCAATGATCCAATATAACCCTGAAGGACTTATGAAAATTGCAATCCATCCACAGAGAAAGAAGTGATGGTATCTGAAAACAGATTGAAACACATTTTTTTCTTTGACAATTCCTTAATCTGAAGTTTTGTTTTTTAACTGTTTTCTCTCACAACCTAGCTAATGTGTGGATGTTTTCCATGACTACTTATGTATAACTTATATTGAATTGCTTGAGTTCTTGGGGGTGTGTAATTTAAGATTCTAAATGTGGATTCTAATGTGTTCCCCCAGGAAAAAAAAAAAAAAAAAGTCCTCTGCCGCCACCACCATCAAGTCCGGAAGCCAAAAAGGCCCGCGCTCTCTGCGCAGGCTCCCTTTCCTCCTTCCTGTCTCCTCCCAGACCATAGGAGGCTCCTCCAGTTGATTGGCTGGTAGACTTGATAGACAGCACCCATGAGCAAGCGTCATTTCCTGACGCCAAGGAAAAGCCACAATGCCTCTGAGGCATTTTCCTCATGGTGGAGCTCTCCACAGCAAGTCTCCAGTAGGTGGCGTCATTCCAATCATTACAGGGGTGGGGGTGGGAAGGGAGGGAGGAAAAGAAGTTAGAACACAAAGTTTTAAAAAATTGATGTCTAAATTTGTTTTTACATATATTTTGGAAAATAAAATTCTAAAGAGAAGAGTGGCAATCAAGTTAAAGTTTTTGTAATCTAAAACCTGTCACTTCTAGTGCCCTCTCCTTAACTCTCCATCAGGATCCCTTGTCTGTTCATACCTATTCATTTTTCCTAGTGTGAACTCCATTATCTAGGTCTGCTTTTTTCTACTTTGCATTTTTTCAAGAAGATTTTGTTGTGTTCCCCATAACTTTCTACCATAATTGCATTTTAATATTCCATTACATTAATGCTCCCCAATACATTTAAATATTCCATTATTGTTGGACATTTAGGTTGCTTTGAGTTTTTTTTCCAATTACATATAGTGTTATTATTGAGCAGATAGCTCCTTACTTTAGCTCTTCCTAGTAACACAACATATGGCTTTACTATTTTCAAAAGATCTTACCCTATGTATAGGGATAATAGGTTACTACCTACATAATATGAATTAAGGACCACTGGAAGGTCTTTCTATACCCAAATTCCACCTGACCAGCCTACCATAGGGCTTTCCATTCCAAAGGTTATTGCTGCCAAAGTCCTTCCTTCCTAAATAGATTCTCAGACTGCCTCTGCCCCATAAAATTGTGATACTTACCCTGGGCTATGGTGAAAACATCTATTGCAAATCCCCTTTATGTCCTGCATCACAGCGGCTCAATATTTGCTTTTCAAAGTAAATGATCCACTGAATACAGAATAAACTACTGTGCAAATGAGCTAACAATCTATTGGGAGGCCATGTTAACCAGACAGGGCAATAAGCCAGCCATTAGGAGATGAAAAGCTATTGATGGGGTTTTCTGAATGATGGTACCAGTCCTGCTTTGAAAGGGGGGAAAAGGTTGGGTCAAAGAACTCACAAATTGATACAAATCCCCAAATCATCACCACTTGGCAAGGGACATGAGTATGTTTCCAAGTCTGAAGCCAGGCTTTTAAGAAGCCATCACAAGATCAGCTCTAAATGTAACAGGGATGCACAGATCATTCTCAGAGCATCCTTCCTGTTTTGGCCACATAAAACAGTGCTAAAGAGCTTGTACCATGAGAATAGAAGGAAACAATCTAAATGGTCAACAATCAATAGTCAGCAAATATTTATTAAATACCTACTATGTTCCAGGCACTGTGCTAAACACTATAAATATAAATAAGAAACAGAAAGCCAGTATATACCCTCAAAGAGCTCACAATATGATGGGGAAATACAATATGCAGAAGAAAGCTGAAAGGAGGAAGGGACACTAGAGGGTACCCAACTTGTAAAGTCAAAACCAAGCAGAATATCTGACAGAAAATAAAGGGTTTATCTGGAAAGTTCATAGCCCTCTATAAATTGTAGCCTGGTTTATTAGTGTGCCTAGTTTGGTAACTTGGAGCCCGCTGTGACCTCCCAAACATGAATCAGGTAGCCTTCTTTGATTGGTTGACTGTGTCTTTAAACCTAGTAAAACCTAGTTTCTGCCACCTTTTTAGGGTTTCCTTTCTTCTGCTCCTAGTGTGAATGCCATCCAGATCCAAGAAATGGAGCTGAGAGTGTTTTCTTCTGTTCTGTGTTGTTTGTGCTCAGTTTCAGGCACTGGAAGTGATCTGCATGGAACCAGAAAGGAGTTTGGGCCATGATGATCTTGAAGCCAGGATTGCCATCAGAGTTGTACAGCCAGCCAAGGGGGCAGCATAGAAGCCTCAAAAAGCCAGGGTGCCTGGGGTTCCACCCCAAGGTGGGGTTTTAGCCTTTGGAGCTAGGGCTGTACTCTATGGGAACTGAGATGAAATATGAACTTAATCCCTTTTTGCTCCCCATACACAGAGGTGCTGCAAAGGGAGAAGTGGTTTTTCCCTCCTAAGTGTTGGGGGAAACAAAATTGTATATTCATAATTATACCTTTTTTTTGTTTATGTTTTTGCAGGGCAATGAAAGTTAAGTGACTTGCCCAGGGTCACACAGCTAGTTAAGTGTCAAGTATCTGAGGTTGGATTTGAACTCAGGGAGTCCTGAATCCAGGGCCAGTGCTTTATCCACTGCGCCACCTAGCTGCCCCCCATAGTTATACCTTTGGAAGTAAACACCCTTTGTAAAAGTTTCACTGTGTTAAAAAGGAAGGCTTTGGGGGAAGTTTCTTGCTTTGCCCTCCAGCCCTCCAGTCAGAGAGGAGAGGCAACTGAAGGAGTTGAGAAGGCATTGAGTATCAAAGTTATATCGATCTCCCTGGCAATGAAATTTCAGATGATGAGCTTACCTTGGGGAAGGAACAATGTTACAAAGATCATCAGCTAATGTAGACAATGGCAGTAAGCAAGAAGAGCTGATGACTCTGTGGTTCCCTAAAAATGGAGTGCCTCCAACCCTAATGATCTCCTATTTCTGACTGGATGTGAAGATTGTTCTAAGTCACTTTCCCTTCAGGATGCAGTGAAGAACAACTCAAGCCTCTCTCTATCCTAACCACCATGATAGAATAAGCATAAGGCAGCCCCAAATCCAGGATCAGTTATACTCAAATAGTCATGATATCTTATTCCCTACAAGGTTCCAAAGATTCTCCTTTCTCCTTAAACTTCCAAATGGACCTTCTCTCTGCACATCTACAGCAGACAACCTAACTGCCTACTTCACTGAGAATGCTAAAGCCATCTAATAAGAGTTTCCACCAGACTATTTCTCTGCTCCTACACATTTTCTGCCTTACTTTTGCCCCAAGGAAAGTGTTTTCCTACTTCCTGTTAAGATCAATTCTTCTAACTATGCCCTTGTTGTCTTCCCATTTCCTACAGGACTTTGTTCCACTCTTTTCTGTCAAATATTTTCAATCTCTTCTCCTCTATCTGCCTGAATATATGATTAGGCCTCCCTATTTTTAATGTAAGATATTGTCCCATTAAAATACTACCTTTTCAGGGCAGCTAGGCGGCTCAGTGGATAAAGCACTGGCCCTGTATTCAGGAGGAAGAACCTGACCAGGCTGGAATTCTAGGCTAGATAGGGCTTTTTCTTAACTTTCTGAACTCCATGTGAATACCTGGTATGCTTTAATAAATGCTTAATGCCCAAAGACTGATTCTAAAGCTTCTAATTTAAGGCAATGACACATTTAGATTTTAAACATTACAACATGGAATAGTTTAATGCTGAAAAAAGAAGAAAAGCACTTTCTATAAAGAAAATAAAAGACTTCGGTGCAGTGGATAAGGCATTGGCCCTGGATTCAGGAGGACCTGAGTTCAAATCTGGCCTCAGACACTTGACACTTACTAGCTGTGTGACCCTGGGCAAGTCACTTAATCCCCATTGCCCTTCAAAACAAACAAACAAATACTACCCTTTCACATACTAAGATAATAATGGGATTTGGCAGATACTAAAAAGATCACCTGGAGATTAATCTAAACTGATTGAATTAAGTGAGAGTGATTGACTTTGCTGATTAGCCTACTTCAAGTTAATTAGATTGTAACCACACCTGGCTAGCCCTTAAGCAGGTATTGTTCTCAGAAGCAAAGGTCTTTGAACTCAACTGGAGACAACCTTCAAGTCCAGTGAAGCAATGGATTTGAATGACACCTACCAATCAGTTTGAAGCAGTGTGTAAGGACTGCCTCTGCTCCAGACCTATAAAAAGCTTCCACACTCAGTTTGAGAGGAGTTCATGGTTGAAGACTTATGGTGGAGAACTTGAGAAAGAACCTGACCAGGCTGGAATTCTAGGCTAGATAGGGCTTTTTCTTAACTTTCTGAACTCCATGTGAATACTTGGTATGCTTTAATAAATGCTTAATGCCCAAAGACTGATGCTAAAGCTTCTAATTTAAGGCAATGACACATTTTGATTTTAAACATTACAACATGGAATAGTTTAATGCTGAAAAAAAGAAGAAAAGCACTTTCTATAAAGAAAATAAAAGACTTCAGTGCAGTGGATAAGACATTGGCCCTGGATTCAGGAGGACCTGAGTTCAAATCTGGCCTCAGACACTTGACACTTACTAGCTGTGTGACCCTGGGCAAGTCGCTTAACCCCCATTGTACTGCAAAAACAAACAAAACCAAAAAAAAAAACGAAAAATACTTAAATCAACTGAAAAAGAATGTAAGGAATTTCCTCTATTATAGGTAAACAGCTTGATTCATGAAAGCAGTAGGAAAAGAATTTTTAGTTTGATTAAAATTGCTAAAAATATGTGTAAACAATTGTCAGATGAGATTTAAGCAGTTTGGGATAGAAAAGTAATAACAGCATAAATATAAAAATTTAAATCACCTTTTAAAAATATTGAGGTAAGGGGAAGCTAGGTGGCAAAATGGATAGAGCACCAGCCCTGGAGTCAGGAGGACCTGAGTTCAAATCTGCCCTCAGACACTTAACACTTACTAGCTGTGTGACCCTGGGCAAGTCACTTAACCCCAATTGCCTCACCAAAAAAAAAAACATTGGGGTACACCTTGTTTGCATGTGAATAGTTTGACAATTTGAAGAGGCAGAGAAAGAATTTTTTATTTATTAAAAAGTGATAAAATTTGAGTATGAAGAAACAGTTTTCAAGGACAGAATATAATGTTGGACCATGTCAAAGACTGATTATTGGTGGTAGTTCCAAGGCATTGGATCCCTCAAGTAATTTGCATTTAAGACCTAAAAGGGTAAGATTCACAAAGTAAGAAATCACATAATTATTTGGAGACTAGGGAATAATGAAATATACACTATTTATTTCATAGGGGAAAAACAAGCCACACAAGCAGTCACTTATTTCAGAAAGCTTCAGCTGTTATTCCCCTATTGGCTGAAAAAAAAGACTGAAATTCATTGGAAGATTGCTTCAGTTTTAACTATTGCCTTAAAAGTTAAGTCTCTTAGGTATGCCTGTTGCTTTTTGCTGCCTACCACCACTTGGAGAGGCAAATGGAAGGTTTTGCAGCTGCTTTGTTGTATAAGAAAAGATGCTGGGAAGCAATCTATTGGTGCATGCATAGCTGTCTGTTTCTCAGAAATAACCAATTTCTTTAGTTTCATTCAGTTAGAGAGACCCAATTCTAAGATCTTAGAGCTGATTCCTTCAGCTAGAAATGATCTCTTCTACTTGGAGTTTCTGACAGCACTTTATTTGGATTTAACTTTTGCACTTATATGTAATTTCTTTGCCTATTTCTTTATCTCTTATCTTACCTACTAGAGTGTAAGCTCCCTGAGGACAAGGTTTGTGTTTTTTTATTTCATTTTTTATACCCAAAACTTATCATGATACGTTGCACATAGAAAGTGTTTAATCAATGTTTGCTGAATAAAATTTTAGAATGAAAGCATATATACATATATATGAAGAGTATACATTGAAGAATATCTACATATATTAAATTATGTACTAATATGTTTTCTGTAACAAGTGAAAAAATAATAAAGTACATAGTATAAAATCTTGTCCCAAAATGAGCTAATGAGCTTTTCAGATTTCTGCCTTAAAGAAATCTGCAGGGGCAGTTAGGGGGCACAGTGGATAGAGCACTGGCCCTGGAGTCAGGAGTACCTGAGTTCAAATCCGGCCTCAGACACTTGACACTTACTAGCTGTGTGACCCTGGGCAAGTCACTTAACCCCAATTGCCTCACCAAAAAGAAAGGAAGGAAGGAAAGGAAGGAAAGGAAGGAAAGGAAGGAAAGGAAGGAAAGGAAGGAAAGGAAGGAAAGGAAGAAGGGAAGAAGGGAAGAAGGGAAGAAGGGAGGAAAGAAAGAAAGAAAGAAAGAAAGAAAGAAAGAAAGAAAGAAAGAAAGAAAGAAAGAAAGAAAGAAAGAAAGAAAGAAAGAAAGAAATCTGCTATTCAAATTAAGAGATAACACATTTCTATTGAGTTTTTATGAGTGATTGAAAGGTGTCAGATTGAGAATAAAAGATAAGAAAATTTGCCCAGGGGGAAATTGGTAAAAGTGAGAAGAAAATATTTAGCAGAGTAACAACTCTGAAGTGTAGGTAGGAAGTTCCTTGAGAACAAGGACTGTTTTTGCATTTATTTATATCCCTACCACTTAACACAGTGTCTGGCACATAATGGGTACTTAAGAAATATTTACTGACTGAATAATAGATAATATAAATTTTTCTGAATGGACCAACGACATCAAATCCTTGACCAGGCTGCCTGGACCAGCCTGAAATCCAAAGTTATGTTACTCTCAAGCATATGTGTTTTCTTCCCTCATATACTTCCCTCCCAAGTTTATGTACTGTAATGATTGGAATGACACCACCTACTGGAGACTTACTATAGGAAATCTCCACCATGAGTTGAATGCCTCTGAGGGCAAGGCCATGCGGCTTTTCCTTGGCATCAGGAAGTGACGTTTGCTCATGGATACTGTCTATCAAGGCTACCAACCAATCAACTTGAGGAGCCTCCCATTTTCTGGGAGGGGACAGGAAGGAGGAAGGAAGGCCTGCATGGAGAGCTCTGTCTCTTTTTGGTTCCTGTCTTCACCATGGTGGTGGTGGTAGCAGAGGACTTCACAGGAAAATTGAGGAAAGATAGGATTGCCAGGCTGTTGGAATTCTGTTCTAAATCTCTCTCTTTCTATCTTTCAATAAACCCTTAAAAACCTAAACTCGTTTTATCAGTGATTTTAGTCAGTTTCCCCCAAAACTGGGGGAACAGATTAGAACCCACATTTAGAATTTTAAATTACACAGTTTGTTGGGGACAGCTAGGTGGCACAATGGATAAAGCACCAGCCCTGGATTCAGGAGGACCTGAGTTCAAATCCAGCCTCAGACACTTGACACTTACTAGCTGTGTGACCCTGAAGTCTCTTAACTCTCATTGCCCTGCAAACAAAACAAAACAAAAACAAAAAACAAGTGTATGTATGTGCCCACTTTTCCTCACTTTCACTTTTCCCTGAGTGAATTGGTGGGAGAATATAGTCCCAGTTTATATGTTAATGGTAATGCTTTATTCCTGCATTTATTTTAATAAATGACAATGGGTGATATAATTTAAATACTTAGGTTTAAGATTTGAAAATGCCATTTGAAGAAAGAGCAGATCAATAAATTGTGCATGCAATTTTAAAAAACTAGGATTAGAAAAAGAGCAAATTAAAAATCTCCACTTAAATGCCAAAATGGACATCCTAAAAATTAAAGGTGAGATTAATAAAACTGAATGTAAGAAAGTCATTGAATTAATAAATAAAACTAGAAGTTGGTTTTATTTTTTTTAATTATAAAATAGTTAAACTATTGACTAATATGATTCCCTTCAAAAGAGAAAAGAAAATTAAATTACTAGTATCAAAAATGAAAGGAGTGGGGGACAGCTAGGTGGTACAGTAGATAAAGCACCAGCCCCTGGATTCAGGAGTACCTGAGTTCAAATCTGGCCTCAGACAATTGACACTTACTAGCTGTGTGACCCTGGAGAAGTCACTTAACCCTCCTTGCCCCACCCCATACAAAATGAAAGGAGTGAATATATCATTAATGACGATGCAATTAAAGCAATTATTAGGAGCTGTTTTGCCCAATTATATTTCAAGAAATTTAAGTGAAATTGAAGAATATTTGCATAAATATAAACTGCCTAGATTAACAGAAGAGGAAATAGAATATCTACATAGATCTATTTTGGAAAAAGAAATTGAATAAGCCATAAATGAACTTCCTAAGAAAAAAAACATCAGGACCAAATAGATTTACAAGTCAATTTTACCAAACATTTAAAGGTCAACTAATTCCAATATTAAATAATTTTTTTAATAATAGGCAAAGAAGGAATCCTACCAAACTCCTTTTATAAAGCAAATATGGTGTTGATATCTAAATCAGAAAGATAAAAAACAGACAGAACATTATAGAACAATTTCATTAATGAATATGAATGTAAAAATTCTAAATAAAATGCTATCCAGGAGATTACAACAATAAATCATAAAGATAATACATGATGAACAAGGGGGATTTATACCAGGAATGCAGAAATTTAAACCGTAAGGAAAACTGTGAGCATAATTGATTATATCAATACAAAACTTAATAAAAATCATTACAGTGATAGATACAGAAAAGGCCTTTGGCAAAATACAACTTATTCCTATTTTTAAAAAACACTAGAAAGCATAGTTATAAGTGTTTTTTCCTGAAAATGATAAAAAGCCTCTACCTAAAATCATAAGCAAAAATTCTTTGTAATGGACATAAGCTAGAAGCCTACCGAATAAGATCAGGAATGAAACAAGAATGCCCATCACCAATATTATTCAATATTATACTAGAAATGTTAGCAATAGCAATAAAAGAAGAAACAAATTGAAGGAATCAGGATGGTCAATGAAGAAATAGAAGTATGTCTCTTTGCAGATGATATGATGATATACTTAGAAAATCCTAGAAATTCAACTAAAGTTAGTGGAAACAATAATTTTACTAAAGTGGCAGAATATAAAACAAACCCACATAAATCATTATCATTTCTATCTATCATCAATAAAACCCTGCAAGAAGAGTTAGTAAGAAATACTCCCTTTAAAATAACTATAGACTGTATAAAATATCTTCCAAGACAAACCCAGGAATTACATGAACACAATCATAATACACTTTTTATGCAAATAAAGCCAGATTTAAATAATTGGAAAATATTAATTGTTCAGGGAGTAGAGTCAATATAATAAAAATGACAATGCTACCTAAACTAGCCAACTTATTCTCTGTCATCCCAATTAAAAATTTAAAAAATAATTTTTGAGCTAGAAAAAATAATAAAATTCATTCAGAAGAACAAAAAGTCAAGAATATCAAAGGAATTAATGAAAAATGTAAAGGAAGGAGATTTAGCAGTACCAGATATTAAACTATATTATAAAGCAGTAATTATCAAAACCATCTGGTACTGGTTAAGAAATAGAAAGATGGGGGGCAGAGCCAAGATGGTGGAAAGAAGCTAGTAACTTGCCTGAGCTCTCCCGTATTTCCCCAAAAACAACGTTAAATGAAGCCTCTAAACAGATTCTGGAACTAATGAACCTACAAAAAGAGAGACACAATCCTGCTACTTGAGATAATTCAGAAGACTTCAGGAAAGGTCTGTCTCACCTGGGTGAAAGGGGAGGGTGGCTCAACACTACTCATCTCAGCTGGCAGCTCACCTCAGCAAAGTTCAGCTCAGTGGGCAACTCGACACAGCTGAAAGTGATGCAGCTGAGAGCAGTAAGAAGCTTGCAACAGTGAACCCTGTGCCCCAGGAGCAGACTTCAACTTTATAAGTTTAAAAATAGCCTACAACATGAGCAAGAAACAAAAAAGCATTGACAACTTCTATGGCGAAAGGGAAGAAAAAAACTCAAACTCAGATGAGTTGGTCAAAACACCTACAAGTGAAGACTCAAGTGAGATGATCTTGTCTCAAGGCCAAAAATCCTTCTTTGAAGAGCTCAAAAAGGCTTTTAAAAATAAGAGAGGTAGAAGAAAAATTGAAAAATAAATGAGAGAAATGAGAATTACACTTCAAAAAGAAGCACAAAAATTTACTGAGGAAAACAATTCCTTAAAAAACACAATTGGCCAAATGAGAGGAAAAAAATAATAACAAAATTCATCTGGAAGAACAAAAGGTCAAGAATAGCAAGGGAATTCATGAAAAAAATGCACAGGAATGTGAGCTAGCTGTACCAAATTTGAAGCTATACTATAAGGTGGCAGTCATCAAAACTATGTGGTACTGGCTAAGAAATAGAGTGGTCAATCAATGGAACAGGTTAGGCACAGGAGACACAGCTGTAAATGACTATAGTAATCTACTGTTTGATAAACCCAAAGACTCCAGTTTCTAGGATAGAAATTCAGTATTTGACAAAAATTTCTGGGAAAACTGGAAGAGAGTATGGCAAAAACTAGGCATAGACCAAAATCTTACACCTTATACAAAAATAAGGTAAAAATGGGTTCAATATTTAGACATAAAGGGTGACACCATAAATAAATTAGGAGAGGAAGGAATAGTTCACCTCTCAGATCTATGGAGAGAAAAACAATTTATGTCCAAACAAGAGATAGAGAATATTATGAAAAGCAAGATGGAAGACTTTGATTACATTAAATTAAAAAACTTTTGTACAAACAGAAGCAATGCAGCCAAAATTAGAAGGGAGGCAGAAAACCAGGAAACAATTTTTACAGCCAGCATTTCAGATAAAGGCCTCATTTCTAAAATATATAGGGAACTAAATCAAATTTATAAGAATGTAAGTCATTCCCCAATTGAGAAATGGTCAAAGGATATGAACAGGCAATTTTCTGATGAAGAAATCAAAGCTATCTATTGCCATATGAAAAAAATGCTCTAAATCACTATTGATCAGAGAAATGCAAACTAAAACAACTTTGAGGTACCTACCAGATTGGCTGATATGACAAAAAATAAAATAATAAATGTTGGAGAAGCTATGGAAAATTGGAACACTAATGCATTGTTGGTGGAACTGTGAAGTGATCCAACCATTCTGGAGAGCAATTTGGAACTATGCCCAAAGGGCTATGGGACTATTCCCTTTGACCCAGTGGTACCACTGCTAGGTCTGTATCCCTAAGAGACCACAGAAAAGGGAAAAGGACCCACATGTACAAAAATATTTGTAGCAGCTCTCTTTGTGGTGGTAAAGGATTGGAAATCGAGAGATTGCCCACAAATAGGGGAATTGCTAAACAAATTGTGGTATATGAATGTAATGGAATACTATTGTGATGTAAGAAACGATGAGCAGGAGGAGTTGAGAGAAACCTGGAAAGACTTACATGAACTGATGCTGACTGAGAGGAGCAGAACCAGAAAAACATCGAACACAGTAACAGCAGCATTGTGCGATGAACAATGGGGATAGACTTTGCTCTTCTCGGCAGTGCAATAATACAAAACAGTTTCAAAGAACAAGTGATAGAAAATATACTCAACATCCAGAAAAAAGAACTGTGAATTACGAATGCAGATTGAATCATGCCGTTTCTACTTTTGGACTGTTTTTTTTTTAATTTTCCCTTTTGTTTGAGGTTTTTCCTTTGTGCTCTGATTCTTCTTTCACAAGATGACTAATGTAGAAATATGTTTGATGTGACTGTACATATACAACCTATACCAGACTGCTTTCTATCTTGGGGAGGAGGGAGGGGAGGGAGGGGGGAAGAAAAAAAATTTTGGAACTAAAAAACCAGTGTAAACAAATGTTGAAAACTATCCTTGGGGCAGCTAGGTGGCACAGTGGATAGAGTACTGGCTCTGGATTCAGGAAGATCTGAGTTCAAATCCGGCCTCAGACACTTAACACTTACTAGCCATGTGACCCTGGGCAAGTCACTTAACCCCAATTGCCCCCCCCAAAAAAAGAAAGAAAACTATCCTTATATGTAACATGTAACTGGAAAATAATTTTAAAATTAAAAAAAAGAAATAGAAAGGTGGATCAGTGGAACAGAGTAGATGTACAATACACAGTAGTTAATGATTATAGTAACCTTACATTTGACAAATGTAAAAACTTTAACTTTTGGCATAAGAACACACTATTTGGTAAAAAAAAAAATGCTGGGAAAACTGAAAAGCAGTCTGGCAGAAATTTGGTATAGATAAAAATCCTACACCATTTACCAAGATAAGGTCAATATGGATATACGACCCAGGTAAAAAGGAATATATCATAAGAAAACAAGAAGAACATGGAATGTGTTATCTATCAGATCTATAGATAGGAGAAGAATTTATGAACAAGAGATAAAGAGCATCACAAAATGTAAAAGGGGTAATTTTAATTACATTAAATTTTAAAATTTTTGTACAAATAAAACCAATGTAGACAAAATAAGAAGGAAAAAAATTGGGAGAGAATTTTATAAACAATTTGTCAGATAAATGTCTCATATCTCAAATATAAAGAGAAATTTATCAAAATTATAAGAATGAGTCATTCCCCAGTTGATAAATGGTCAAAGGATATAAACAAGTAGTTTTTGATGAATAAATCAAAGCTATATAGAGTCATATGAAAAAATGTTCTAAATCATTATTGACTAGAGAAAGGCAAATTAAAAGAACTTTGAGATATTATCTTAGATCTATCAGATTAGCTAAAATGATTGAAGGGAAAATGACAGATGTGGGAGGGAATGTGGAAAAATTGGAACACTAATATACTGTTGGTGGAACTATGAGCTGATCCAACCATTTTGGAGATCAATCTGGAATTATGCCCAAATTGTTATAAAACTATATACCCTTTGACCCAACAATACCACTATTATCCTAAGGTAATCAAGTAAAAAGTAAAATAACCTATATGTCCTAAAATATTTATAGCATCTCTCTTTGTGGTATCAAAGAACTGGAAATTGAGGAAATGCCCACTAAGTGAGGAATGATTAAATGAGTTGTGGTATATGATTTAATGAATTGTGGTATATGATTGTGATGGAATACTACTGTGCAATTCAAATATGATGGATATTTGTCAGTTAGGATCACAGAAGATGTGGCAGCTTCCACATTAAAGGATTGAAGGGTGTGGACTTCTTTTTGTTGTTTTTCTTTCATTCCAGAAGAGGACCATGACATCGGGAAGTGATGTCATGACTTGCAGTGAATTGGATTGAAGCGAGGGAGGGCTATTCAAAGTCACCACCTTTACTCTCTCTTCCAGAGTCATCTGGGTCCAGTGGCAAGATATAGATTGGATGACTAAGGATGGCCTTGGATGTTTGAGGCAATTGGGATTAAGTGACTTGCTCAGGGTCACACAACTAGTGTCAAGTGTCTAAGGCTCAATTTGAACTCAGGTCCTCCTGACTCCAGGGCCAGTCCTCTATCCACTGCACCACATTTAGGCTTGGGCTATGCTATTCTGTAAGGATTACAACTAAAAATAACCTACCCAGCAAAACTGAATATAATCTTTCTGGGGCAAAAGGATATTTAATGAAATTAAGAACTTTTGAACATTTCTAATGAAAAAGACCAAAACTGAATAGAAAATTTGACTTTGAAACACTAAACTCAAGAGAAGCATAAAAAGGTAAACATGAAAGAGAAATCATAAAGGATTCTATACATTCTTATAAGGTAAGATGGTACTTGTAACTCCTAAGAATGTTCTCATTATTAGGGCAGTTAGAAGGAGCATATATAGACAAGAAGCATGTCTATGAGTTTACTGTAATGAAATTATTTCAAAAATGTAAAATTAAGGGCTAAGAAATAAGTGTGCACTAGGAGAAGGGGGAAGGGAGGGGTAGAATAGAAAAAATTATTTCACATAAAAGAAGTACAAAAGGAAAAGCATTTACAGTGAAGGGGAAGAAGGAGGGCATGGTGGACAATTCTTGAACCTTTCATTGGAATTAGCTCAAAGAGGGAATGGCATAAACACTTAGTTGGGTATAGAAATCTATATTTTTCAGGGAATTTGGAGGGGAAGAGGATAAGGAGGAAGGGGAGCTGATAGAAGAGAGAGAGGATTAAGAGAGGCAAAAGTCACAAGTAAAACAAACTTGAGGAGGGACAGTGTAAAAAGAAAGAATGAGAAGGATAAATAGAAGGAAAATAAAGTACAAGGAAATATACAGTAATCATAACAATAAATGTGAATGGGGTGAATTCACCTATAAAACAAAAATAGATTGCAGAATGGGTTAGGAGCCAGAATCCTACAATATGTTCTTTATGTAAAGAATTAGTTGTTATTTGATGTTTTTATGACCCCATCTTTTGGCTAGAATTTAAAAAAAAAAAAACTTCAGCATGCACTGGCCTGGGCCTCTGCAAACCACACAGTGTAGCCATTGTCATGGTGCTGGCACCTCACATCATCACCACTTGCTGATGCCTACATGGGCCTGGCAAAATTATAATGATTGGAAGATTAGTGAGGGCAGTCATGTGACTGTCAGAGCGGCCAGCCAATTGGCTGAGGGCTGTGTGTGGTCAGCCTGGGGTCTGCTGGGAAGAAGGGAGGTTTTCCAACATTCTAGCTTGAAGCTGGAAGGTGACAGGACACTGCTGATTCCTGGGTGGTGGTGTTGTTCAGGTTGTATAATTTCCCTTTCCCCATTTTATTTCCTTTCCCTTAATCCTACTGATCTTGTTTGTGTTTTTTTAAGTTCATTCTTGTTAAATAAATCCTGCTCTGTTTTGAGGGAGGCTGTCTGTCTCCTTCCTTGCCCCAATATTGCAGTGAGCCACTTAACTAACACTCCCCAATTAAAAATTAGTCCCTACAGTTACAAGAAATACATTTAAAACAGAGACATACACAGAGTTTTAAAAGGAGGCTGGAACAGAATCTATTATGCTTCAACTGAGTTTTGGGGAGCAGCTAGGTGGCACAGTGGATGGAGCACCAGCCCTGGAGTCAGGAGGATCCGAGTTCAAATCTGGCCTCAGACATTTGACACTTACTAGCTGTGTGACCTTGAGCAAGACACTTAACCCCAATTGCCTCACCCCCCCAAAAAAATTATCAGCTGAGATTTTTTTAAAAGCAGGGGTAGCAATCATGAATTCAGACAAGGCAAAAGCAAAAATTGACCTAATTAAAAGGGATAATCAGGGAAACCACATCTTGCAAAAATGTACCATGGACAACAAAGTAATATTAATACTAAATTTATATGCATCAAATGGCATAGCATCCAAACTCTTAAGGGAAAAGTTAAATGAGTTACAGGAATAAATAGTAAAGTTATACTAGTGGGGACAGCTAGGTATCACAGTGGGTAAAGCACTGACCCTGGATTCAGGAGGACCTGAGTTCAAATCCGACCTCAGATACTTGACACTTACTAGCTATGTGACCCTGGGCAAGTCATTTAATCCTCATTGCCCCTCAAAGAAAAAAAATTATATTGGTGAGGGACCTCAACATTCCCCTCTCAGAGCTAGATAAATTTAACAATAACATAAACAAGAAAGAAGTTAAGAAGATTAATAGAATTTTAGAAAAGTTAGATATGATAGACCTCTGGAGAAAAGTAAATGGAAATAGAAAGGAGTATACATATTTTCCCAGCTCTATATGGAACTTCACAAAAATTGACCATGTATTAGGGCATAAAAACTTCACAACCAAATGCAGGAAAGCAAAAATATTAAATACATTATTTTCAGATCATAATACAATAAAAATTACATTCAATAATGGGCCATGGAAATATAGCGAAAAATTAATTGGAAACTAAGTAATCTAATCCTAAAGAATGAGTAGGTCAAAGAACAAATGATAGAAATAACAAATAATTTCATTAAAGGGAGTGACAACAGCAAGCCAACATAACAGCATTTATTGGATACAACCACAGCAGTATTTAGAGGAAAATTTATATACCTAAATGCATGCATCAATAAAAGAGAAAAAGAGTAGATCGGTGAATTGGGCATGCAATTTAAAAAACTAGAAAATGGATATAAGATAAATCCACAAGAATAACCAGTATTTTTATATATTATGAACAAAATCCAGGAGGAAGAAATAGAAAGAAAAATTCCATTTAAAATAATATAAAATACTTAGCAGTCTACTTGCCAAAACAAACCCAGGAACTATATGACCACAATTATAAAATACTTTTCACACAAAGTTAGATCTAAACAATTTAAGATACATTAATTGTTTATGAGTAAGCTAAGCCAACATAATAAAAATGACAATTCTACTTAAATTATTTTATTTATTCAGTGCCATAGCAATCAGCCCACCAAAAATTATTTTACAGTTATAAAAAATGAAAACAAAATTCAACTGGAAGAATAAAAATTTAAGATTATCAAGGGAATCGATGAAAAAAGTGTGAAGAAAAGTGGCCTAGTAGTAGCAGATCTCAAACTGTATTATAAAACTGTGATCATCAAAACAATCTGGTACTGCCTAACAAATAGGGTGGTGGATCAGTGAACAGGTATACAATACACAGTAGTAAGGAAATAGAGAAAAACCCTTCCTCCCTCCCATTCTAGGATGAGCTGGGTTCTTCCCTAATTGCTTGTTTTGTGTTCAACTGATTCACTCTGACTGGGTCTTTTAAAAGTTACCTTTCAGGGGCAGCTAGGTGGCACAGTGGATAGAGTATCGGCCCTGGAACCAGGAGTACCTGAGTTCAAATCCGGCCTCAGACACTTATACTTACTAGCTGTGTGACCCTGGGCAAGTCACTTAACCCCAATTGCCTCACTAAAAAAAAAAAGAAAAAAAAAGTTACCTTTGTCTTGTGATTAATCATTGTTCAATGATGTGTTTCTCTTCTGACTCAATGAAATAGTTGGAGAGAGAGAGAGTTCATACTTCAGAAAAGAATCACCTTTTTAACAGGTTAACACCTAGTCATCTCAGGTTACAGCCTGTAATTACATCATAAGTTTCTGTTGAATGAGATGAAGAAGTTGAGAAATTTTACCAAGAATTCAACAAGGTACTCAAAATTAAATCAAAATACAATGCCTATTGTCCAGACTATGATATGCAATTGGATGTACAACCCACAGAGCTGGTTCATTAGAACTTATATCTTAGACAGATGCTGTGAATGAAAAGTGAACTGAGCTCAGAACTAAATAGAAAAAGAGCAAGCTTGTGACATTTGGGAAATCAATCAGTGCCAATTGTGAAGTGACCACATACTTCTTCCCGAAACAGCGGACCATTTTTGTAATGTCAATATTCTTCTGATGATGCCACATGGCTGTACATCATGTAATACTGAATTCCTCAAAAAAATTAAAGTTGCCAGTCAGGCAAAGAATAATAGAGACACATGATGAGCATAAAAATACCTGCAACACACACAACGGAAAAATGCAAAGGTGATGTCAATGATTAATTTATATATAGCCCATGGGCTCCATTGTTATCCATACAATTCTTAAAGATATAGGAACACATCCCTCCCCAGAACATTTGATGGATCTCCTCTGAAGGATTTATGGAAGTATGTAGATAATAGTTATACAATATAAGAAAACATATCGAAAGAAGTGCACATGTCAATGAAAATTCAAATTGATAGTAAACACGTAAGCATTGACAGAGATTTGTGACTAGTAAGAAATAGAATATTATGCAAATAGCAGATCAGAAATGAAGTTATAAGTCTTTTTGATTAGAAGCATGGAGGTGGGGCACCTAGGTGGTGCAGTGGATAGAGCACCGGCCCTGGAGTCAGGAGGACCTGAGTTCAAATCCAGCCTCAGACACTTAACACTTACTAGCTGTGTGACCCTGGGCAAGTCACTTAACCCCAATTGCCTCACCAAAAAAAAGGCTAAGTAAATATTAAATTTGAGATATTACTATCATCATCATCATCATCTGGAGGCAGGAGGGAGAGGACAGAACTGATAGGTGATGCTGCCAGCTTGAGCTTTCAAAGACCTGAGATTCTCATATACATACAATTACTCTATGAACTTTTCTCCTTTCTATTTCCAGGATGACAGAGGCAAGGCAAGAGGGAAGAGGTGAAGGAGGCAAAGGAAACAGGCTGGAGCTGACTACGTGGTAAAAATGTCTGACTTCTTTCCCACTCCTACACACTTGGTCTGACTGATTGATGTCCCTTTCCCCCTTTGATTGCTCCTTTTCCCTTCCCAACACTTCCATCTATTGATGTTCTTTGATCAAGGTTACTCTTAGTGTTTATCATAGGACCTGTATAAGACTGCTGGGGCTGGGGGTAGATGTCATATAGTGTGACTTGAGCACCCCTGGGAATGGCCCTGCCTCAAAGCAAAAAGAAAAAAAATCTCCTATGGATGCTTGAATTTCCTTGATTGGTAATCATTTCCCTAGATTTAGTATTACTCTCTACATTAATTTCCTATATGATATTTGATACTATGTCCCAAGTACCTTAAATTAAATGAGTTTTCTAGGTTCTGAACCACTTGGGGCAATTTTATTGTTGTTTAGTCATTTTTCAGTTGTATCCAACTCTTCATGATCCCATTTGGGGTTTTCTTGGCAAAGATTCTGAAATGGTTTGCTGTTTCCTTCTCCAGCTCATTTTACAGATGAGGAAACTGAGGCAAACAAGGCAAAGTGACTTGCCCAGGGTAACACAACTAGTAAGTGTCTAAGGCCAGATTTGAACTCTGAAAGATGTCTTTTTGACTCCAGGTCCAGCACTCTACCCATTGTGCCACCTAGCTGCTCCTAACATGGAGGTGCCTTTGCGCCTCATGTCACATGGCATAAATGTCCACTGAATCCAACTGGAAGGGTGGTGCAGCAGATAAGCAACTTTGGAGAATCAAATAACTGAGTGAGGGAAGTGCACTCACTGTCACTGCAAGTCTTCAAGGAAAGGCTAAATGACCATTGCCAGGGATGTGGCAGTGGAGATTCTTGGTTAAGTCCAGGTTTCACTGGCCTAAACAACATCTGAGCATCCTTGCAACTTGAAAAGTCTGTGATTTGGAGACAGAAGTTGTTGATCAGGGCACAGCAAAGGGAGGCTCAGTCACCTTCACAATTTTGCCTTGAGCCAAACTGTTATGTTTGGGTACTATAGGTCATGCTCCTCTCTCTGAAATGTATTTTTGGCCGTTGTTCAGATTTTTCAGACACAGCTAAACTGTAATGCAGCTGAGACTCATATATATTTCTCCAGGGTATTATGAATTTATCCATCTAGGGATACAGGGATTTATTTGAGGTTATTTAAGCTTCCTAAGCTTCATAGGACCATCTGGTATAAAATAACCATTCTCTCATAGTGGATAGAAATTGGCTGTGTTAATGCTGCATTTATAAAGTACTGGAATAGCATAATGTAGTAAGATGAAGTTCTAGGACAGGTCCTAATATAATGGAAATAATACTGGATTTGGAGTCAGTGAATCTGGGTTTTTAATCCCTGCTCTGCTGTTTACTAGCAGTATAACCCTGGACAAGTCACCCAATCCCTTTCAGCTTCCTCATCTTTTAAATGAATGAGTTGGAGTAGATGGCTAATGAGGTGAGTCTGTGGAGTGAAAGGTAACTAAAGCATGAGATTATAATGAAGGGAGTTGAACTATAAAAGCTGGGGTAGAAAAGAAGACATGAAGTATTCATTGGACACCATCATGCCAATGTTACAAAAGGGCTAAGGAGCAAATATGTACAATGAGAAATGTCCTTAGGCAGAGCCCAGAACTAGGTCAGATACTGCAACATGAAAGTCAAGGAAAGGAAAGAGTAGAACCTAGAAGCAAAAAGTAGGTATTCTTCAGAATCAGAATTAGCTACAGGCCAAGCAGTTGGCTATCTAGGCTATAAATATGCAAGAAGAAGCCATAAATGTAAGCAAAGAATAATTTTCTATTTTTGATTTTCAATCATTTCAGTCATATCTGATTCTTCATGACCCCATTTGGGGTTTTCTTGGAAAATATACTGGAGTAATTTGCCATTTCCTTCACCAACTCATTTTGCAGATGAGGAAACTGAGGCAAAGAGGGTTAAGTGACTTGTCCAGGCACATACAGCTAGTGTCTGATGCCAGATTTGAATGCACAAAGATGACTCTTCTTGACCCCAGCCCTAGCACTCTACCCATTGCAAAATCTAGCTGCACATCATTTTCTATAAATAAACATTTTAATAGCAAAAAACAAAATCATTCTCCATATCCCATAATTACTTAATCTCTTTTGCGAACTCTTATGTGGGATGGTAAAGGCTCAAAGCCTTGGACAGGTGGAGGGAAGGGGGAAATTTTCAAACCTTGCCTAGGACTCACAAATGTCTTTGGTATAGTTGAAAGATAGATGGGTAGATGGATATATAGATGATGATGATAGATAGATAGATAGATAGATAGATAGATAGATAGATAGATAGATAGATAGATAGATAGATAGATAGATAGATAGATAGATAGATAGATAGGAGATAAGGGCAGCTAGGTGTCGAAGTAGATTAAGCACTGGCCCTGGATTCAGGAGGACCTGAGTTCAAATCCGGCATCAGACACTTGACACTTACTAGCTGTGTAACCCTGGGCAAGTCACTTAACCCTCCTTGCCCCACAAAAAAAAAATAGGAGATAAAAAGATGATAGATAATAAAGTTAAAGGATTTTAAGTTCTGTTTATGTCATTTATATATGTATTGTATTCTTTATATTGAATGTTTATTAAGGTTAAACATTTATTAGATCCTTATTATGTACCAAGCACTGCACTCAAATGTTAGGAATACAAAGTAAAAGCAAGCAAAACAATCCCTGCCATCAAGAAGCTTACATTCCAACGGAGAACATAAACATTGCAAAGAGGTGCTGGGGAAAAGGGGAAGATATAATTGGGGAAAGTGGAGTTTAAATTTCCACTTGGGGGAAGGTAGAGACGAAGTCTGGAATGAAAGTGTTATGGTTTGGGTAGAGCTATGAACTTTGGCTATGGAGTCAAATTTCTGGCTAGGCAAAGGCCAAATAGAAATGCTGGCATCAATGGAATGATAGAGAAACCACTGCTCCCTGCCCCTCCCCCCCCCCCACGAATTGGGTAAAAATGAGGAAATTTTCAGATTGGATGGTCTGAACCTACAGATTCTGATTCTCTTACACCTGGGGGGGGGTCTTTCTTTGCAACATTAAACACCTTCCTGGGACATTCAGACACACACACTTCTCAAAGGCTAATAAATCTTATCAGACTTTCTTTAAAAGATTCAAAGCAAAGTCTTTCCTCTCCCTATCTAACCCATCCCCACCCCCGCCCCCCCCAATCACCACTACCCTGTCTATTTATCTCAAGTTCTCCAATGCCCAAGGGGAAACTTGTATCAAAACTAGAGACCATTATTAAGGCGTTTGAAATTTTTTTATTAAAAATTATATACCACATCGATATAGAATTAGGAACTTGAAGAAGATATTAAAAAGCCATCGAACAAATAACACTTCCTAAGATTACAGAAAACCCAGCAAATATCTCCAGAGGTAGATGGCCCCCCTGCCTTGGGAAAAAGCTGGAAAAAGCTGTGTTGGAGAAATATATTTGAAGTCAATTCAGCCATAATTTTTAGCATGGCCCATTCTTCTAGCCATTAAACCCTGGTTAAATAAACCATGGATTTTTTTTTAAAGAAAAATATCTCAAACTGATGGTAGAAATTCTTACAGTCAAATAATATTACTCTGTCCTTCCAGGAGTTAACAATAGTCCTTACCATGATCTTTCCCACCTTGGGTCATCTACCATATTGTCAACTATGCAAGATCCTCATAGGTTCTTCCCTATAGCAATCCATCAGTCTTATCAAGACATTTATTAAACACTTTCCTACTATGTGTTAGGCACATTTGACCATCCTATCCCCGCTCTTGCATTAAGAAAACCTGCTCTCAGGTATGAATTTATGTCACAGTGTTTCCCCCTCAGTAGAATTTCCATTTTAGGTACTATCACTCAACTGAGAACCTCAGCTCATACTGTATTGAGGGAATAAGGTTCATTTTCTCTTTTTGTTCATTTCACAATCCTTTAATTCACTCCAGTTCCCTCCTTCTGTACTCTAATCTCTAATGAAGAGAAGACGCTTTTCCTCATTAAGAGTAGCCCCACTATGGGGCGGCTAGGTGGTGCAGTGGATAAAGCACTGGCCCTGGATTCAGGAGTTCCTGAGTTTAAATCCAGCCTCAGACACTTGACACTTACTAGCTGTGTGACCCTGGGCAAGTCACTTAACCCCATTGCCCCGTTAAAAAAAAAAATTAAAAAAAAAAAAGAGTAGCCCCACTACATGAATCTTTCCTCCCAAAACTTTCCCTCTTCTCTGACAGATTGACATCATCATCATCATCCCCATCCTCCTTCTCTCTCTCTCTCTCTCTCTCTCTCTCTCTCTCTCCCCCCCCTCTCCAAAATTTCCCTGACTACAAACATGTGCAGTTCTTTACATCCCTAAAAAAAACCTTTCTCTTTGTTCAATAATAAAAAAAAGTCCTGTATACACCAAAATATTATTACCCCTTTTTGTGACAGCAACAAAAAAACCCCTGGAAATAAAATAAATGTCCATCAACAGGAGAATGGCTAAACAAGTTGTGGTACGTGAATATAATGGAATATTACTATACTTAAAGAAATTATAAACATGCATGTGGTATAGGAAGTTTTATATGAACCAATGCAGAACAAAATGAGAACCAGAAAAAACCAATCTAAACAAAGACTACCATGTAAATGCCGACTATTCCTCGAGGTATTATCTTCTATCTCTTTTTCCTTTAGTGGCAAACTAGTGTCTATTCTCTTTACTTCCCCACCTCTCATTTCACAAAACTTTGCTCAAAACTAATTGCTCTGGGAGCAGCTAGGTGGTTGTGAGAAATGGGTAGTTGTCTCCTCTCAATGTGAATATAACAGTCAGTCATACTTCCCTGACCTGTTTGTAGGACAAAAGTCTCAGATCCCCTCCTCCCCCTCAGGTTAGCAGGGTCACATGGTTCAAGGAGCCCTGGTCTCAATTAGGTCCTCTCCAGAGTTGTGTCCATATAAGGAAGTATAAGGTCCACTCCTGAGTTATGCCCATACAAGGAAGAGGGGTGGGAATACTGCGTTCTGATTAGCTAGTTTTTGCGTGTAGATTGTAACCCCGACCAGTGATGAAAAAGGGGAAGGTCCATTCCCGTTAGGGACTAGGGTATAAAACAGGGCTTGCGAGCCCACTTTCGGGGCACCCACTAGCTGCACACTAGGGTGCCTCCTTCTAATGAGAAGAAAATAAAGCCTTTGTCACCTCACTGCTGAGTTCCTGAGAATTACTGAGAAGAGGATGAATCTTTCCCTCACAATGGTGCAGTGGATAAAGCACCAGCCCTGGATTCAGCAGGACCTAAGTTTGAATCCGGCCTCAGACACTTGACACTTAATAGCTGTGTGACCTTGGACAAGTCACTTAACCCTCATTGCCCTGCCCCCCCCAAAAAAACCAACAAGTAATTGCTCTAGTCCAGCTGAAACTCTTCTATTTATCTCATTAGGACCTTACAGGAATCTATTTAGTAAATCCTACAGGTTTGACTATCACCATTTAATCAATGAGGGAAAAGAAGCTCAATGAGGTGGTTACCCAACTGGCAAGTGTTAGGGACAGGATTCTAACCCAGTTCTCTTCTGGCTCCAAGTCCAACACCCTTTCCACTGTATCACATGGAGGCATGTTCCTAATATCTTATTCTCTTTTCCCTCCAAAGTAGCTACCATCTCACATGCAAATCTTGTATCTCGCATTGATGAAATAATAAAAGACTTCTCTTGACCATCTGCAATCTCTCCCAAACATCTTAGATGCATTTCTATCTGTTTCTGAATTTTTTTGTACTGAGAAGTGTTTCTAATCATCTCATATTTCAGGGGGCTGGAGTGCATACACCTATTTCCCTTTAAATTTCATTAAATGAGGAATCAGGATTACATCTGTCTGATGCTCAAACAATTTTTAATGGAACCAAAATCCTCTAAGGATTATCTCAAATCCAAGTAATATTCTTAAGTGTGCTGGGACCAGGATGTTGCCAGATAGCTGTGTGGCTAGAGATATGTCCCTCTATCTCCTTAAAGGGACTCCACACCAGAGAAGTCTGATTCTGGGGCAGTTGTTTCATCTTAAGCATGGAATATCTTTTATGAAGAAGTATGCCAATCGAAATTCAAAGTAACTACAAACAAATAAGAGTAACTCTTTAGAGGAGGGTGATTCAGAGAGCAATTACATCTCAGCCCAGCCAGGCCTACTTAATCTCAACTTCATCTGTATCTCTAAATGCCTAGCCTTACTTACTCTGAGGTGAACTTTCTCCCTAAACCTTCAAATGTTTCACTTTTGTGGGACAATCCCCTCTATATATGTCCATGTGTAGTTTATTCTTTTTATCAGTCAAGTTAGATCCATCCATCCACCCCTTCCTTCACTGAATTCCTCAGATCTTACTTTCCATATATGCCCCTATAATTCTAGTTAATTCTTTCCATGTAATTTGGAGATGATAATTGTGGAAACTCAGATGGTCCCCAAAACTCTATGTCCCTCCTCCCCCCACTCTCATCCCTCCACCTCAAAGGAAGAATCTAAGTAATGAGTGGGAGTATAGTGTCATAGAAAGAGCTTCTTAGACTGAAAGTTCCATGAAGGCAGGGACCCTATCATGTTTAGGCTTTGTATCTTCTTTTTCTCTCTCTCTTTTTTTTACAGGGCAATGAGGGTTAAGTGACTTGCCCAGGGTCACACAGCTATTAAGTGTTAAGTGTCTGAGGCCAGATTTGAACTCAGGTCCTTCTGAATCCAGGATCACTGCTTTATCCGCTGTGCCACCTAGCTGCCCCTAGGCTTTGTATCTTCTCAACCCCCAGTACCCAGCAAAGTGTTTTACAGGCATCAAGGTGTGTTAAATTGGACTGAGTTAGGGGATCTGGAGTCTAGACTTCATTTTACACTAACCCTGAGCAAATCATTTTATTCCTCTGAACCTATTTCCTTATCTATAAAGTGAATAGAGGTAAACAACTGAGTGGCACAATGGAGAGAATATTGGGCCTGGAATCAGGAGCACCTGAGTTCAAATTTAGCTCAGACACTTACTAGCTGTATGGCCCTGTGCAAATCATTTAACTTCCACTAACCTCAGTTTCCTCATCCATAAAATGGTGATAATAATAGCACCTACCTTACAAGGTGGTTGTGAACATCAAATGAGATAATGCTGTAGTCGTAGTAGGCAGCAAGGTGATGCAGTGGATAGAGCACCTGGCCTGGAGTCAGAAACACCTGAATTCAAATATGGTTTCAGATACTTCCTAGCTGTGTGACTGGGCCAATCTCTTAACTTTCCATTTGCCTCAGTTTCTTCATCCATAAAATGGGAATAATAATAATAATAATAGCACCTACCTTCCTGGGTAATTATGAGGATCAAATGAGATGCCATTTTTAAAGCACATAGGATAGTGTCTGGCACCTGGTAGGTGCTTAATAAATAATGCTTGTTCCTTTCTCTTCAACCCTCAGATTTGCACAGCACTCTGTATGGTTCAGTGAGGTCTTTTACAGTTAAGGAAATGCTTTCATAAAATTCATATTCACAGAATTATAGATTTAGAATGAGATAGGACCTCAAATGTTCTCAAGTTCAATGTCCTCATTTAAGAGAAGGGGAAACATAAGGGTTAAGATTGGAACCCATGTCTTCTTCAAGTCCAGTCTTCTCTTCACTATACCATGATGAATATTAAAAATTTATCCTAATGTCAAGAGTTATGTCAATGTACAAAAATATTTATAGCTGCTCTTTATGTGGTAGCAAGGAATTGGAAGTTGAGGGGGTGCCCATCAATTGGGGAATGGCTGGACAAGTTGTGGTATTTGAATACAATGGAATACTTTTGTGCTGTAAGAAATGATGAGCAGGAGGAGTTCAGAGAAACCTGGAGGGTCTTGCGTGGGCTGATGATGAATGAGATGAGCAGAACCAGAAGAACATTGTACACAGTATCATCAACTTTGAGTGTTGATCTACTGTGATGGACTATATTCTTCTCACCAATGCAATGGTACAGAAGAGTTCCAGGGAACTCATGATAGAAGAGGATCTCCAAATCCAAGAAAAAAAAAAGAACTGTGGAGTATAGATGCTGAATGAACCATACTATTTCTTTTGTTTTGGGTGCTATTGTTTTTTTTCTATTTTGAGGTTTTTCATCGTTGCTCTGATTTTTTCTCTTATAACAGGACTAATGCAGAAATAGGATTAATGTTAGTATGTGTATATATATATATGTGTGTGTATAAATATATATGTATATGTATATAGATATAACCTATATCAGATTACCTGCCGTCTAGGGGATGGAGGAGGGAGGGGAGGGAGGGAGAAAAATCTGAAATTGTAAAGCTTGTATAAACAAAAGTTGAGAACTATCTTTACATGTAACGGAAAAAATAAAATACCTTATATGTAAAAACAAAACAAAACAAAACAAAAAAGAGTTAATGTCAAAATTGTCTTGATCTCAAACCTATGTCTCCTGTTTTTTGGTGCAGTATTCCTACTTTGATGTTGTTTGTCCTTTGTTGTTTCTTTTTTCTTTTTTCTTTTTGCAGGGCAATGGGGGTTAAGTGACTCGCCCAGGGTCGCACAGCTAGTAAGTGTCAAGTGTCTGAGGCCGGATTTGAACTCAGGTACTCCTGAATCCAGGGCTGGTGCTTTATCCACTGCACCACCTAGGCGCCCCTGTCCTTTGTTTTATAAAGAGGATCAGTGACATCACAGGGTGATGCCTTGACTTGTTTATGAATTGGATTTAAGTGAGGCCGACTTTCACAAAGTTGGAGCCTCATTCTCTCTTCCTGAATGATCAAAGTCCAGTGGCAAGACAAAAGGCAGGACAACTGTTGATGGCCCTAGATGCCTTGGATGACCTTGGCATCTTTGATGTCTGCCCAAGGTCTAAGCACTCCAAGGCATCTATCTGCTTCGTGGCCATTGGGGAAAAAATTGTTCTCATCCCCCCATTTCATCAGAGGAAGTCTTCATATGCTTTGGGTACCTCCTAACTCACCAATGGGTTGGAAGCCTGTTGGTTACACTCAATCTGGTTTAATCCCTCTGCCAAAACAGTTTCAGCAGAGTATGGCTGCTTCACAAGCTACAGCTTCTTGAAGCCATAGGTGACAGTTGTTTCAAGTGGACACCAAAGGTGGATGAGCAGCCCTGAGAAGGTCTCAGCAAGCCCTCAAAGCAGAGGTGCTAGTCCTCCCTGAACACCTCATACACTCTGATTTTATGCCACTTTGACAAGGTAAGGGCTTCCTCTCCCATCCTCACCCTTACACCTATACCCCCAAATCTCCATACATACACAATTGAGTTGACTTTCTCTGAACTCAGTTTCTGGGATCACAGGTTTATAGCTAGAAGAGGTCCCAGAAGCCACTTGGTTTGACCCTCTCATCTCACAGATGAGGAAACAGAGACAGAAAAGTTAGTTGATTTACCAAGGTGACAATGATAGTAAGTGGCAGAGCCAGAATTTGAACACACATCCCCTGACTCTGAATCCAGGACACCCTCAACTGACCCACATTGTCTTTCATCTTCAGTTTTATTCAACAAATGTTTAAGCAAAGATAATTATAGCATTTGCTTCACAAGGCAGTTCTGAGGATCCAAAGGAATATTGTCTATAAAGCACTTTGCAAACCTTACAATACTATACAGATGTGTTGTGATTATTTTTCTTTTTAATAATCATTAATTTTGTTATATCTAAGATTTAAAGAGTACTCAGTATGTCCCAGACATTGTGTATCAGTGGCTTTGGGATCAGAGAATCTGGGTTCAAATCCAACCTCTGATACCACCTTGGGCAAGTCACTTAACTTAATTAGGTTTCAGTGTACTCACCTGCAAAATCAAAGGATTGGACTGGATAACCTGGGGTCACATGTAGCTTTAATTTGATGATACTGGGGACTCTGTGATTCTATTACTATTATATTTGTTATTAATATTATGTGACTAATGTTATTAATATTATGGGGCAACTAAGTGCCACAGTGGACAGAGGACTGGGCCTGGAGTCAGGAAGACCTGAGTTCAAATCTGGCCTCAGACACTCACTAGCTGTGTGACCCTGGGCAAATCACTTAACCCTGTTTGCTTCAGTCTCTTCATCTGTAAAATAAACTATAGAAGCAAAATAGCAAAACATTCCAATATCTTTGCCAAGAAAACTCCTAATGGGCTCAGAAAGAGTTGGACACAACTGGAAAACAACTGAACAACAACATTCACAAGACATTGTTCTAGATACTAGGGATACACAAGACAAAAAATAAGACAGTCATACAATCATCTCTTACACACTATAAATGATCTTGTAGGCCCCCAAGTCTAACCCCTTCATTTCACAGATGACAAAACTGAACTAAAGAGACGTTAAGTGACTTGTCACACAGCCAACATGAGAAGGAGAATTCAAATCCTGGTCTTCCTGGATAGAGATCAAGTGCCCTCACCTCTATACCAAGCAGGTTAGGTACCATCTTCTACAAGAAACATTTCTTGATACCCCCCAAGCGCCTTCCCTACCAAACTACTTTGTATTTAACTACTTTATATGTCTACACATGTGTAGACATGAAAACTTTCTACATAGATGTATAAAACTACATAGATGCACCCTCGCAACAATCATTTGCATTTAATAGATTATGCCATTGTAAGACAAGACAGAGATGTGAGAGTGATGAAGGAAATGTGTGGCACAGAGTCCTGGACCAATCATTGACATCCTCTCCAAGCTAACCATTCCCATTCAACAAAAGCAGTGGCCCCAAGACAACATGACTAGCAGAAGACATAATGTTGATAAATTAGAGCACTTCTCTGAGCATGAACAGTTCATTGCTAACCTGGAGGGAAAGCTGAGCCAATGCAAGGTTAGCAACAATGGAGCAGAAAAGGAATGGGCAACTTTCAGAGATCTGGTATACTGCACTGCATTTACTCATTTGGGCCAGAACACTCACAAACATCAAGATAGGTTTGACAAAAATGATGTGGAAATTCAGAAGTTACTGAATGAAAAATAAGAATTCCATAGAATTTACCAGCAAGATAATTCATCCTTCTCTAAGAAGGTAATGCTTAACTCCATCAAAAATAAAATGCAATTGAAGCTTAGAGAGATGTAGTATTCTTGGCTCAGTAAGAAGGCAGATGGAATTCAGTTTTACTCTGATAGTAATGATCCAAAGAGGTTTTATGATATCTTGAAGGCCATTTATGAGCCAAAGACCTATGGTGCATCTCAACTACTCAGTGCTGATGAAGCTGCATTGATTAGTGATGAGGACATGATCCTAAAGAGATGGGATGAACACTTCCATTAAGTTCTCAACAGACTGTCATCAACCAATGTTGAAGCCATTGATGTAATACCTCAGGATGAAGTCAATCCCTCTCTAGACAAACTTCCAAATGAAGAAGAGGTTTGTAATGCCATTAGGTTCCTCTTGTGTGGCAAAGCATGAATGTTTTCCATGACTACTCATGGATAACTTATTTTTAATTGCTTGAGCTCTTGTGGGTGGGGGTGGGAATGAAGGGAGGAAGAGAAGTTAGAACACAAAGTTTTAAAAAAAATTGATGTTAAAATTTGTTTTTACATATATTTTGGAAAATAAAATTCTATTCAAAACAAAAAAAAAATCTAGGTTAACAGAATATATAATTTTGCTATTTTGCCCCATAGTCATTGATCTAGTGGTTTGATGCTTTTTTTTTCATTGTTGTTGCTTTCACTTCTGTTTTAAATTAAAGAAAACAATACCCCAAAAAGCATATGGTGCTTATTCTATTCCAGGTGAGATTTAGGTGAAATTTAGATTCCAGGTGAGTCAGAAGGTCCACTGCTTGTACAAAAGCTGAATGAAATCTTCCAGCCTATATGGCAAAAAGAGGTTATCCCCAGGAATTCAAAGATGCCTCCATTGTTCATCTCCATAAAGGAAAAGAAAATAAGTTGTCCTGTGACAATCATGGGGGTGGGGATATCTCTCTTTTAGTCATTTCCAGCAAGAATCTTGCCAGAGTTCTCCTTAATAGGCTGATCCTTCACCTAGAAGATGGTCATCTTCCCCAGAGTCAATGTGACTTTCAAAAGGGTTATGGAACAGTCAATGTGGTGTTTGCTGCCCAACAACTCCAAGAGAAATGCCAGGAGCAGAACAGAGGTCTACACACAACACTCATTGACCTAACCAAGACCTTTGATACTGTCAGCCATGAGGACTTATGGAAGATCATGAAAAAATTGGTTGCCTGGACAAGCTCTTGCACTTTCACAGTCAGCAATGGAATGAAACAAGGCTGTGTGTTTGTTCCCATGTTAGCATGTTTTTTAGCAATGTCGTCATATGACTTCAATGAGGATGAAAATGGCATCAAGGTCAGCTACTACCACTGATGGAAAATTATTTAACTTGAAAAGACTACAAACCAAGACCAAAGTGGGGGGAGATTTGGTGATTGATTTTTTGTTCACAGATGATTATGCACTCAATGCAGCCTCTGAAGCTGAAATACAACAGAGTATAGATTGATTCTCTGCTGCTTGTGCTAATTTTGGTCCACAACAAGAAAACAGAGCTCTCCCACCATCCAGCACTGCACCATCCACACATGGAACCATTGGTTAGAGCACATGGAGGGACTTTGTGGATCAGGTCACTTACCTTGGCAGCATACTTTCCAGGTCTGTCCACATAGATAATGAGCTTGAAGCAAGAATTGCCAGAGCTAATTCATTGGGGATTTTTGGAGGGGGATCCAAAGGAAATGGTGGGAGAAAAAAGGCATTAGACAAACTACCAAACTGAAGGTCTACAGAATCATTGTGTTGGCCGCATTGTTGTATGCCTGTGGATCTCGGACAGTATACCAGTGCCATGCCAGGAAACTGAATTGTTTTCACTTGAATGGCCTCAGGAAGAATTTGAAGATCATCTGAAAAGTAAGGTACTAGACACTGAGGTCTTTTCTTAAGCTGAACTGCCAAGCATTCAAGCTTTACTCCCAGGAGCATGATGCCAATTGGCTGGCTGAGTTGTTCGAAGGCCAAATATACTCTTGCCTAAAAGACTATTTTACAGAGAAATCACACAAGGCAAGGGCTCACCTGGAGGTCAGAAGAAGTGATACAAGGACACTCTCAAGGTCTCTCTGAAGAACTTTAGAATCAATTGTGAGACATGGGAGACACTGGCACAAGACTGCCCAGCATGGTTTGCCCACATCAAAGAAGGTGCTGTGCTCCATGAGCAAAGCAGAATTTCAATAGCTCAAAAGAACTGTGAAATGTTCAAATTTAGAGTTGTCTTCACTCCAAAATTTATATAGTCTATTTGTGCCCTGCTTGTGGTAGAGCCTTCCAAGCTCGTTTTGGTCTGATCAGCCACAGTTGGACACAGTGACCCTGACCCTGACATAGTGATGTCATTTTGGTCCTCTTTGAGGACAAAGGACAACACCAATTAACTTTATATTTATGCTATGTATACTTTCATGTGTACTTCTTGTCTGCCCCCCCTTGGCATGTTAGTTCCTTTCAAGTGGGGATTGCTTCATTCTTTGCACTGTATCTGTAGCAATGAGCACAGTGCCAGCCACTTATATAGTGATAGCTTAATAAATACTTATTTATTGATTGAATATTGATTACATCATATTGCCTCTAAAGAAGCATACTGGGGGAATGTAATATATACATAAATAAATCTAATACTAGAAATATTGATAAATAATTGAGCTTTAAGAGTTAAGGGGAGGGGGGCGGCTAGGTGGCGAAGTAGATAAAGCACCAGCCCTGGATTCAGGAGTTCCTGAGTTCAAATCCGGCCTCAGACACTTGACACTTACTAGCTGTGTGACCTTGGGCAAGTCACTTAACTTCCATTGCCCTGCAAAAAAAAAAATTAATAAAAAAAGAGTTAAGGGGATCGGGGAAGATTCCATGAGATAGGAACAAAGTCTACATGTTACATTACCCATGTTTCTCCCTTTACAAGTGAGGAGGATTGTCTTAGGAAGCCCTAGGCCTAGTTCAGTTAACATGAGCCTTATACCTTATAGAAGGAGCCAGTTCCCCAGTGAAGAAATCCTCTGAACAACAAAGGGCTGATGGCAAAGTAGAAGCCATCTGTGTTCTGGCCTATCACAGCCCCTTAGCCCAAACATTCAGAAATCTAGGAAAGGCATTCTGTTCTGAGTGCTTTATTTGCATTATTGATCCAAATGCTTCCTATTGGTGTGTGATTCCTAAATGGAAAACTGCAATGTTTCAATATTAAGAACTTTCTAACAAATACAACAATCCAACAATGAAACCAGCTGCCTCATACTGCATAGGATGGGAGGCTAGTCTAGATTAGAGGTGTCAGACAAGTGGCCATGTGGACCACAACATTCCCATTGCCAAAAGAACCAGATTAAAATGTGGTTGGAAAGTATTTAATAAAATGAACAAAAATACAATAAGATGTAGATATTGTTAATTTGTGACTTTTTAAGTCAATATGCAGTCAGCAGGAATCATTATGTCTGGTTCAGCAGCCCCCATTTCTCTTTGGTTTTTAACACAGGATTTGTTTTTGTTGTTCAGTCATTTCAGTCATGCCCAACTCTTCATGACCCTATTTGGGGCTTTCTTTTTTTTTAAGTGAGGCAATTGGGGTTAAGTGACTTGCCCAGGGTCACACAGCTAGTAAGTGTTAAGTGTCTGAGGCCACTCCTGATTCCAGGGCTGGTGCTCTATCCACTGCACCACCTAGCTGCCCCTGGGGCTTTCTTGACAAAGATATGGGAGTGGTTGGGGCAACTAGGTGGCCCAGTGGATAGAGTGCTTCCCTTGGAATCAAGAAGACCCGAGTTCAAATTTCACCTCAGACACTTACTAACTGTGTGACCTTGGGCAAGTCACTTAACCCCAGTTGCCTTAAGACATCTAGGGCCATCTCCAGTCGTCCTGATATATCTTGCCACTGGACCCAGATGGCTCTGGAGGAGAGAGTGAGGTTGGTGACCTTGCACAGCCCTCCCTCACTTAAATCCAATTCAATGCAAGTCAAGACATCACCCTGATGTCATGGTCCTCTGAGAATGAAGGACAAACAATAACTGGAGTATTTTGACATTTCCTTCTCTAGGTCATTTGACAACCACTGGACTAGATGACCTCTAAAATACCTTCCAACTCTAACATTCTAAAACCACTTCACACTTATAAATATATTGGTGAGGCCTCCCCATCTGCTAGATATGGAGCCAGAAAATGACCACATTTGAACACTTGTAGTCTTCTCAGTTTCCCCCTCTATGGGAAACAGATGGTCTGAGAGGCAGAAGACTATAATGGAAAGAACATCAAATCTCAAGTCAAAGGACTAGGGTTCAAATCCTGCTTCTGTTATTGACTCCCATTTGGCCTTGGATAAGTCACAATATCCTTCGTCCTCTGTTCCCTCATCTGCCAAAGGAAGGTATTAGATCAGACAGCCTCTAAGGCCTTTTCCAACTCCATGTCTAACCTTATCATTGCTTTCAGGTCTAAGCTCCTAAGCGCTCACTGTAAGGACCTTTGGAACCATGTACTTTGAGTGTGTCAGAACATAAGCCCTGAGCATTTTAGCATCTGTTGATGCACTAGTAAGAACTTTCAGCAATTCTGATGTTTTTTAACATAATAAGGGAGCTTTGACTATTGTTTTTGAAGTAATTAAGTTCCTTTACTGATGATTTGGATGGAGTGCCAGGCCTGGAGTCAAGAGGCCTTGAGTTTAAACCCAGCCTCAGATACTTACTAGCTGTATGAGCTTGGGAAAGTCATTCAACCCTGGTTGCCTCAGTTTCCTCATCTGTAAAATGATCTGGAGACGTTAATGGCAAACCATGCCAGTATCTTTTCCAAGAAAATCCCAAATGGGTCATAAAGAGTTGGACATAACTGAAGAGAAAGAACAACAACAATTGATGATTTCCTGCATACAGTGGACCAGAGCAGATGCTATATGTTCATACTGATTATCAAAAACCCAAAAGCTAATATCATCAGTTGTGCAGGAAATGATTTTCAAGGCCTCTCCATCCCCTGTTCAGCACCCATTCATTTGTATTGACCTCTCCTGAAGCAAGGTGTTATACCCTCATACTGGCCTTAACTAGCCAGGGTTTCTATGGTCCCTCAAATGGAATGGTTCCTTAGTTATTTTAACCCATTCTTGACTCCCATCCCCCATTGTTGCTAACTCTGTTTTATGTCCCACCCCATAAGGTCTTCACTCTTTGTTGGAGATATTCTGTAAGTAATTAGGACCAAGGTGTAAATGACTGATAATGACCAAAGTGTTCCACCTCCCAGATAGCATTTGAATTTTAACAAGGGCCTTTAATATATGAAGCCAATGGAATAATTGTGGGAATTTCAGGCCCCATAACATGCCAATGGGAAAGAAATTTGGGAGATTTCAGCCTTTCACATCCTATCATTTAAGTTACCACTTAATTTATCTACACACATGATCAGCCCAGTAGCCACTTTAACATTGCCTTGAAATACAATTAACCTGAATGTTACCTTATAGACTCAAAAAATTATTTTTTGAAATCATATTACCGTAAGGGAACCTAGAAATTCTTTAATCTAATTTCCTCATTTTACAGCAGAGAATCTGCAACCCAGAACAGGAAAGTAACTTCCTATGGAAAGTAACTTCCAAATGAGTTGCAAAGCTAGAAATGGACCTTGGATTTACAGTGCTTTTTCCAAATGCCTGTCCCTTGGTCTCATTAGCCAAATCACAGGATTAACAATATTCCAAAGCAGTGACATCCTCCAGAACAAGAGCAGAAGCTACTAAAAATCCCCAATAATCCCTCTTTTCTTCTTTTTTCCAGATTTCAAGAGACCTTCCCCAGTCTCCATAGACTAATGTAGACTTTACTTCTGTAATTTTCTACCTGGTGGGTTCTTTTTTAAAATATTTGGTCAGAGCCTGTGATTTCATTGGGGGAGGGGAGGGAAGGGGGAGTTTTCCAGGATGGAAGATCCTTCAAAGACAATTCATCTATGACTTACAGTGTTGGAGAGATTCCTGGGTCACAAAGAAGCCACATGTCTTGCTCGTGGTCACACATTTTTTCTAATGTAATTCATTTGTTAGGAATATCATGTTTATATGGAGCAAAAATCTACCACCAGTTCTATTTCAGTTTCCTGAAGCAATTCCAACCAAGTCTCATCATATCTTCCACAAAATGGTGTTCAATTATTTCATTCATTCATTGATCTCTCCAAGAAAACGATATAAAACAAAACAAAACAAACAAACAAACAAAAAACCCAAACCATTGAATTGAGTCAGAAGACCTTAGTTCTAGACCCTGTTGTATTGCAAACTAGCTATGTGACCTGGGACAAATCACTTAGCCTCTCTGTGCCTCAGTTTCATCTTCTATAAAGAAAAATAATGGTATATCTTCTCTGCCTCACCAGATTGTTTTGAGGAATAAATGAGGTAATAATGTGAAAGTGCTTTGTGAAGTGCCATACAAATGTGAGATGCCATCTTTATCTTTATTATTAAATGGATTGCCAACATGATCAGTTCATTCTATACTACAAGTCAGATTGTAGTTTACTGAGTCTGCCATTTCTTAACACTTCAATTGTTTGCCTTTCTCCTTCAAAAATATGTGATTACACGCCTATTTTTTTTAGTAATGCAGCTTTGTAAGAAGATCCTACAAAATTCAGCTTTGTCTCTTGTACCTGTCTCTCTGTTTCTTCTTGTCTGCGCCTCTGTGTGTGTGTATGTGTGTGTCTGTCTGTCTCTGTCACACACACACACACACACACACACACACACACACTACTTCTACCTTCTTCCAAAGCAGTACAGAGGCTAAAGGCAATCAATCAATATTTTCCATAAGAGACTAGTTCTTTCCTATGCCCAAACAATGTCTATTCTACTAAAAAACAGAATTCTGGCCTCTAGGGTAGTGACTTGCATATGGTAAAGTGTTTGTTGAATGAAATTGAAAAGGAGTGAAACTCACAAATAAGGAGTAACACTATAATTCAAGAGATTTGCATTCTGCAGTAACTTCTCTAGTATAAAACTAGTTTCTAGAAAACAGTTCCCTAGAAGTATTTAAAATAATTTTTCCCTTGGGTACATAATTAGGTAATTATTTATTTCTATTAACTGCATATAAATAAATGGTTAGATTTTTCAATCCCTCTGCTTCCCATCCAACAAATTGGTTACTGAGGATTAATTATCTTATTTTAACAATTTTAAATTCACATTTTTATCACCTTCAAGAGCTTCTTCGTAGGATGAGAAAGCACAGATAACTGGAATAAATGAGATAGAAATACTCCAAGTGCTCTCCTTGAAACTATCCTTTGTGATAGACAGCATGAACATTCTCTCCATGTTACAAGATGAAAAGTCAAGGACCAAAGAAACAAAGTGATGCCCGTGATTATTCAGCTATCAGTAGAGATAGAATTTGAACCCAACTCAGAGCCCAGCATCCTTCCTCCCACATCTCTCTGTTGTTGTACAGTTGCATCCAGCTCTTCATAACTCCATTTGGGGTTTTCTTGGCAAAGACCCTGGAGGGATTTGCCAGTTCCTTCTCCAGCTCATTTTACAGATGAGGAAACTACCAACATCATCTAGCTAGTAGTATGTGTCTGAAACAGGATTTTTAACATCTTCCTAACTTCAGGCCCAGCACTCTATCCACTGTGGCATACAGCTGTCCCATCTTAACTGGCTGCCTCTAGTTAAAAGGGAAAGAAATCAGAGATCCTGGTGGAAAGGTAGACTCACAATTTCCAAACTTCCTGACACTAAGTCACCCTATTTTATATGTATTCTAACTAGTGAAGAATAGAGTAAAAGAACTCCTTCACTTGATCTTAACACAGCATGCTTCTATTAATGAAGTCTAAAACTTTTTCAACTGTAGCACTTCTATTGTGTCAAATTAAACTCATGATGTATCCAGGTGACAATCTTGTAAAGTTGATTGGTTTTTCAACTGAATTTAGGATTTTATATCTGTGTCTCTTACATTTCATCTTGCTCAAGCTTGTTGAGATTATTGTAAATAGTGAATAATACAACTGATTATTTCTCCTTCCCAGGCATATATTCATAACAAATTTGAGAAGCAAGCTTTTTGAGTCTCAAAGAACTGCTGGGGGAAAAAGTCTACATAATAAAAACCACAGACTGAATCCAACCACACACCACCAGTGACTACCCACCAAGTTGCCATACATTAGTCAGCCTTGGGTATGATTGTTTAATAGCTGTAAATTGACTTAGCTGTTCTATCATACAGCCTATATTTATTCACATCTTGACTATTAGAATATCAGGACAGCTTTTGTCAAACAAGGTGTGGTCCATGAATAATTTCAATTCTTCTGAGATTGGGGTGTCTGATGATTTGATTCCCAGCTATATGACATCACTTGGAACATACTGGTATTAGAAATGGAGGCTTTTCTATGGAAAAATTGGAACACTAATGCATTGTTGGTGGAGCTGTGAACTGATCCAACCATTCTGGAAAGCAATTTGGAATTATGCCCGAAAGGCTATAAAGCTGTGTATACCTTTTGACCCAGCAATACCACTTTGGGGTCTTTTTCCCAAAGAGATCATGGAAAAGGGAAAAGGACCCACATATACAAAAATATTTATAGCTGCTCTTTTTGTGATGGCAAGGAATTGGAAGTTGAGGGGATGCCCATCAATTGGGGAATGGCTGGACAAGTTGTGGTATATGAATGTAAGGGAATACTATTGTGCTATAAGAAACTATGAGCAGGAGGAGTTCAGAGAAACCTGGAGGGTCTTGCATGGGCTGATGATGAGTGAGATGAGCAGAACCAAGGGAACATTGTGCACAGTATCATCAACATTGCGTGTTGATCAACTGTGATAGACTAGATTCTTCTCATCGATTCAATGGTACAAGAAAGTTCCAAAGGACTCATGATGGAAAAGGCTCTCCGAATTCAGGGGAAAAAAAGAAACTGTGGAATATGGATGCTGATTGGACCATACTATCTCTTTTGTTTTTGGTGCTGTTGTTTTTCTTTTTTGAGGTTTTCCCTTCTTGCTCTGATTCTTTTTGTATAACATGACTAATGCAGAAATATGTTTAATGTTATATATCAGATTACCTGCTGTCTAGGGGAGGAGGGCAGGGAGGGGAGGGAGGGAGAAAAAATTTGAAATTGGAAATCTTATCTAAACAAAGGTTGAAAACTTAAATAGATAGATAGATAAATGGATGGATGAATAAATAGATAAATAAATGAATGAATAAATGAATGAATGAATGAAAAAGAAATGGAGGCTTTTCGGCAGCCAATAGTTTAGTATCATTGAATGGGAGTGTTGTGTAGTGGAAAGAATTCTGAATTTGAGGTCAGAGGACTTGGGTTTAAGCTTTGCTCAGCTATTTAGTACCTATGTGATTTTAAGTAAGCCAAATAATGTCCCTGGGCCTCAGTCTCCTTGTCTATATCTAGCTTTTATGTTGGCTAGGGTGTGACAGGTGAAGTTAAAATCAGAAGAAAAAAGTTCTCAATTTCTCCTCTGTTCCCATTCTTGGAATGTGGTTCTTACCCATTGGAAATTGGGAGGTTGACCTAAATTATTTCTGGGATGCTAACTCTAATAATTACACTGAGAACATAAATATGTACACAGCCCTATGCCATTTGGGAGGAGGGGGATTCAAAGATTTATAAGAAATTGTATCTGCCTTGATGAAGTATATGATCTTGTAGGAAATACAATACATACAAAAATAACTAGACAGCCATGAAAAGTGTCATCCAAAAGAGCATGACCAGGATGGTGAACACTTGACAGCATACCCTAATGAGATTTGTTTAAAACAGCTGTGAACTCTTTCTAAAAAAGAGAGAACTTCAAGGGTCTTACAAGTCTCTAAGTATCTAAATGATTGTCATGGAGAACAGGTATTAGACTTTTGTGATTTGTACTCAAAGGACAGAAATAGGAACAATGGGTAAAAATTGCAGCAACAGATTTCAGCTTGACTTCAAGTCTTGGTTCCTAATAAGTAAAGCTCTTCAAAAGTAGAATTGTCCCTCTTTGGAGATCATAATGTCTCCTCTTTAAAGTCTTTCAAGTGAACACTTATTGGGGGGTGATGTAGTAGGGATTTTCATTCAGGTATGATTTGGACTGTATGATGTTTAAGTTCTTTTCCAACTCTGAGATTCTATGATTCTGTTGTTGTGAGTGGTGCAAATAGTAATTATTATGTAGAAGATCAGAAGAAAGAACAGTAACTACTGACTAGGTTAATAAGTGTAGGCTCTACATTTATCATTCAATTTTTAGACACAAGTATAAATAAGAGCTAGCATTTATATGTCACTTTAAGGTTTGCAAAGTGCTTCATAAATATTGTCTCATTTTATGCTTACAACAACCATGGTAGAAAGATGCTATTATTATTATTATTTCAATTTTACAGATGAATAGATGCAGAGGTTAAATTGTGGCCCAGGGTCACACAGCTAGGAAGTATTAAAGACTGAATTTGAACCCAGATCTTCCTGACTTCAGGCCCAACACTTTACCCACTCAGCCATCTAGTTACTTTAATCCAAAAATATTTCTTTCCCATAGGAAAATTTATGTGAAATTATATAGAATAAACTAGCAAATCAACCAAGCAAGCAGATACTAAGAGTCAAATATATATATATATATATATATATATATATATATATATATATATATATATATATATATCTGGCACTACACTAGGGCCTAGGGATTCAAAGATTCCAAAGGTAACAAAAACAATAGTAAGTAAGAACCAGAAGAACAAGAGACATGTCTACAACAACATGTGGGAACCAATTTTTAATTGGAGAGTGTTAGTTAAGTGGCTCACTGCAATATTGGGGCAAGGAAGGAGGCAGACAGCCTCCCTCAAAACAGAGCAGGATATATTTAACAAGAACAAACTTAAAAAAACACAAACAGGATCAGTAGGATCAAGGGAAAGGAAATAAAATGGGGAAAGGGAAATTATACAACCTGAAAAACACCACCACCCAGGAATCAGCTGAGAACATACAGCAGCATCCTGTCACCTTCCAGCTTCAAGCTAGCATGGCGAAAAACCTTCCTTCTTCCCAGCAGACCCCAGGCTGACCACACACAGCCCCCAGCCAATTGGCTGGCCGCTCTGACAGTCACATGACTGCCCTCATGGGGCTTCCAATCATTATAATTTTGCCAGGCCCATGTAGGCATCAGTGAGTGGTGATGATGTGAGGTGCCAGCACCATGGCAACTGCTATAACCAGTAGGTGGAGCACCATGCTGTTTGCGGAGCCTCAGGCTAGTGTGTTCGCCAAGGTTTTTTTTAAATTCTAGCCAAAAGATGGAGTAATAAAAACCTCAAATAACAATTAATTCTTTACAAACATAAATGAAAATGATACTGGAAGCAGCTAGGTGGCTAAAGCACCACCCCTGGATTCAGGAAGACCTGAGTTCAAATCCAGCCTCAGAAACTTGACACTTACTAGCTGTGTGACCCTATACAAGTCACTTAACTCTCATTGCCCCACATTAAGTAAAAAAGTAAATATCTTTGTACAATTAATTTCCTTCAAATGGGGCATATTTGTAATTATTCTAGTTTGAGGGTCCCAGGATGCAGGGCTTAAGCTGCTGCTGCTGATGCCATAGTCATTCCCAAATGAAGAACTCAGAATGTGCTTCCCTCTTTCTATTCAAGGCTGGACCAAAGCCTCATAATTCCATGAAGTTTTCCCTGACTATTCCACACATCAGTGACTTCTTCATCTCTGGAATCTTATCATACTTGTGTGTGTGTGTGTGTGTGTGTGTGTGTGTGTGTGTGTATATAACATATGTACTTGTATTTCCATTTGAGTGGGAATTTTGATGGACTTGAGTCAGTTTAGACTCTGAAACTTATTACCAGATCATTCTGTCCATGTTTAGTCCCATTGCTAACAACAGATTATTGTAGTAATCATGTATCTTGCTTTGCTGAACTTGGTGTACACTGGTACCATCCCTCCCTCTCTGCTTGCATTCCAAAGCCCCCAGTCCCTGTTATTGTTACATCATTCTGTCCATATTCCATCCTGTTGCTAGAACACACCTCTCTCCTCCTTGCTCTGTGGTCAAGCAGGAGAGCTGTCTCCTGTTAGCGCAGACCCACCCTGATACTCCCTTTCTCTTCTTGCATTCCTAAGCCCTAGTTCCTAGTACCAGATCCTGGTACCATCTCTCCCTTCTTCCCCCTCACCCCCTCCTTACACAGGTGGAGTGGTTTCACCCTTTCCCCGACCCCTTCCCCCCAGCTCTCAGACGGAGCTAAGCATGCATCCATACCATGATCACATAATGAACATGCATATTGGGTGAGACAGGATTGGATGTTAGATTGTGAGCTCACCCTGTGCACGAGGGGATGCCCCCCTCAAAACTTCCATAAAAACCCAACTCATAAGCTCATCAGTGTGCTCCTCATCTCTTGCATGGGGTCGCCCATTCTCATGAGAATGAAATAAATCTGTCTCTGCTTGACTTGGTGGTCTCCTCGAATTATTTGGGTAAACTGAGGCAATTGTCCCATACATATGACCCACACAAATTATCCCTTATACACTGGATTAAGATGTGGTTTAGTTTTTTAATTTGTTTTAGTCTTGTCTCAACTAGACTCTAAATTTCTTGAAGACAGGTATCATATCCTTATACTACTTTGAATACTTCATAGCCCCTAAACCAGTGATGACCATATAAGATGCCCAATAAATAGTGATTTATTTCCAACTTTACATAAAATTATCTTAATAGAGAACTTTTGAGAACCTTATTTCAACACCATAAGCAATACTTTCATTATTAAAATGATGTTTGCTTGCTTCTGCTTTTGTATAATACAAATTGAGGATATAACCCCTGACCCAACCCACCAACCATAAAGGCCTCAGAAGCAACCCCCAAAAGCTGACCATTAAGGAAAACCAACTTTAACGGAGTATTCAATATCATGTGTCCACAACCTGCTCCCTCTATCTTTTTACTGAAGGGACTTGCATTTCTTAGTCCCTTCTTAGGGATTACATTTTCACTTGTTTTTTGCTTTTGCCTGACTGTATGACTCCATTTAGGGTTTTCTTGGCAAAGATCTGGGAGTGGTTTGTCATTTCCTTCCCCAACTCATTTTACAGATGAGAAAACTGAGGCAAACAGGGTTAAGTGACTTTGTTCAGGGTCACACAGCTAGTAAGTGTCTGAGGCCAGATTTAAACTCATGAAGATGAGTCTTTCTGACTCTAGGCCTAGAACTCATGTTATTCCTAAGGATTAGATTAGTCATTATTAATAATACAATGTTTGACTTTGTTTCAGTATCCTTTTTTTTTCTTTTTGTGGGGCAATGAGGGTTAAGTGACTTGCCCAGGGTCCCACAACTAGTAAGTATCAAGTGTCTGAGGCTGGATTTGAACTCAGGTCCTCCTGAATCCAGGGCCAGTGCTTTATCCACTGCACCACCCAACTGCCCAGAGATATTTACTTTTTTCTCTTAATAGAATTTTACTTTCCAAAATATATGTAAAAACAAATTTTAACATCAATTTTTTAAAAACTTTTAAAAGATAAATGAGGAAGGTGATTACAAAAGATCCTTCACTTTATAAACCTGTTTTCTCTAACAGCCTATTAAGCAGCCAACTCTCCTGGTAGTACAAGACCATTGACTTGTCATCCACCTTTTCCAGAACAAATCTATTTCATGAAGCTATATAGGCAGCATTGTCCCTTGAACAGTCCAGCTCCCATTTTCTTATAAGGATCATAGGTAGATACTCTTAGTCTTTAATTAACCTCTCTCTACTGTTTGCTAAAATTGTGTAACAAACCCAATGTCAAATATGACCCTTGAAATGTTCACCCTGTTATCTGCAGTCAGGAAGCTTCTTTGACACAGTAAATACCAGCCTGGTTCCATTTTGCAAAGACCAGGTTTAAACAAGGTTAACAACTTTGACGATACTAATCCAATGTCATTGTTTTATCACACAGGAATGCAAATTCCCTTTCAGGGTGATTCTGGGCTACGATATAGCAGATTGAAATTGATGACAGAAATTAAAAGGATGAATTCATTACCCTGATATAATACAATGTATTCTAGTGCTCCTTCTAAGGCAATAAAGTATAAGCTTCTTGAGAGCAGAAACTTTTTCTCCCTTTATCCATATATCCTCAGTGCCTAACATAATACCTTGCACAGAGTAGGTGCACAATGAATATTTGTTGTTGAAGACTTCAATGACCCCTATGTATTAATCTCTGCTTTTCCAGTTTTGAGGTTCTGTGGTCCTTCAGAGACTTTTATTTTCTTTGAATAACAGAACTAGGCTCTAGCTAGATGCCTTGAGCCCAGTCCAGTAAGAGAAATTGAAACTGGAACTAGCAAATCATATTAGCTGAATTACATTACATTCAAAAGAACCACAAAGAGGTGGGGGGAGAGGCATACTTTTAAAGTATAGACCCTGGGCCAGTTAGGTGACACAGTGGATAGAGCACCAGCCCTGGATTCAGGAGGATCTGAGTTCAAATCCAGCCTCAGACACTTAATACTTACTAGCTATGTGACCCTGGGCAAGTCACTTAACCCCAATTGCCTCACCAAAAAGAAAAGTGTAGACCCATGTTAACTTTCAAAAGCAAAATCGATTATTTTAATAAATATCTAAAATGATTATTTAGGCCATGTGATTTGCCTTAACTATATAGACTATATTCAGCAATTTCAAGTTATATCATAGCTAGGAAATGGTCCATGAAGAATAAGCCAAATCACTAAGTCAAGATTATTTTGAATGGTTAAAAATATTTTGATAAAGGAGATCATTGGGATATCTGACTTTTAGACCTGTCAGTGATTTTAGAGATCATCTAGCCCAATCTGTTCATTTTAGAAAAGAGGAAACTGACATCCAGTATAGTCTGTTGATCCAGGACAAAGAATCATTTAGTCACAGAACTGAAAACAGAAACTTGGTGTCCTCATTCAGAGGGATATAGGGTTTCAAATTGCAAGGTACTTTAATATAGGTTATAGAATCATAAGATTTAGTTCTGGAAATGGCCCCAGAAATTATATAGTCCAACTGTTTACAAATAAACCTTGAAACATAAAGTGACTTGTTCAAGAATATCTGAGACTCAAAATGAGATGCTCTTTCCACTCTACTATCCTAAGGAAAATGTTCCATTGTGAACCTCCTGAGCTATTCTACAACTCTGTTCACTAACTTGCTAAATAACCAGTATATCATAACCACAGTGTCAAAGCTTAACAAAAAAATTCAGGATTAATTAGTGGGGAGATCTCATGGCATGCCAAAGTGGCAGGATCCTTTGCTAAGGTTTCTCCCTCTGTAGAAGTATAAATAGGGGGCAGCTAGGTGGTGCAGTGGATAAAGCACAGATTCTGGATTCAAGAGGACCTGAGTTCAAATTTGGAATCAGACACTAGACACTTACTAGCTGTGTGGCAAGTCACTTAACCCCCATTGCCCCACAAAAAAAGAAAAGAAAAAAAGATAGAAAGAAAAAATTTTTTAAAGAAGTATAAATAACTTTTTATGGATACTGTGAAACACTTTCCCTACACATAAACTAAACACATACTTCTTCCTGGTCGACAGTACTCTTGATGCTCTGACTCAGTTGTCATATTTACCTTGTCACCAAATAGAAATAGGTTTTCTGAGATTTATTCTTCTTTCTTTCTTCTTCTTCCTTCTTTAATTCCTCCTCCTCCTCCTCCTCTTCCTCCTCCTTCAGAAACCTAGACTCAAGCAATGTTTCCTAAAGTGAGCCAGGGGATCACAGGTAAAAGCCCCAGCACTTAGAACTCTTCAATTGGAGAAAAAGAAACTTCCAGAAGAAAGTAATTTAAAGATCTAGCAAAAGAGTAATGACTCTAGTCCCTAGGTGAGAATAGTCTGGTGAGAAAGAAAAGATTAAGAGTCTAAATAGGTCTGAAGAAGCTAAGAAAGAGATTATGCAACATGAAAAAGAGAAATATGCCTGGCCTCCTAGCCAGACACCTTCTGCCTTTGTGATAGATGAGAGGAAAATAACAGAACAATTATATAGGAGACTGAGAGACTAGAGGCAAGAAAAATGTCTGCTCTAGTCCCCTTTGTTTGGTTTAGGGACATCAGAACTTGTTGATCCTGTTGCCAGAATTGGGATTACTGTCTCCAGGGGTCAGAAACCAAAGGACTCCACAAAGAAGTTTGGGAAATAAAGCTTTCAACTATTTTCATTGTCTCAGTCTATGTTACATCTCCATGGAAATTGAATTTAGCACATATCAGACAAGACAACTAAACTTATCTGAATTTGAAGTATATAGTAAGCAATTTAAAATACCTGAGATTTACCCAAGTATGTAATAAATTAAATAGTTCAACTCTGAGGACTCTATCCATTAATAATACAAGCCAAGTTTCTGAATTGCCCAATAGTGAAGTTCCATGGGATCACATTGATACTGTATGGACTAAGCATAGTAATAATATATTTCACTAGGTAATCGTATGTGCCAGTCTTAAGAGTCCCTGGTTCCCAGGCTGAGATGAAAACCTTTTTTTTGAAAAAATCTATTAAACCATCTCAGTGAACAAAAGTGCACATACCATTGTGACTACAGAAACCTTGCTTCAGTCCCATTGATTATGTATTACCACCAAAGTGGGTCACTTGCAGAGCAATACTGTTGTGCCTTTGTAATTGTATCTCAGAACTTCTAAGATCTAAAAGATATACCCCCCAAGATACACCTGAATGAACTTTATACAAAAAAGTTACATATTTGATAGTTTTATCCAAATAACTTCTCTTCCATCTATTAGTGGGAGTATTCAAATACCCAAACAAAAACAAAAGGTAAATATGTGAAGCCAAAATTCAGAAGAAAAAAAAAAGATGATTATGAATAACCATGTACCTGGGAAACGTTAAAGATAAAATTATAAAACTTGTGTTGAATATTTTATTTTTGTAAAAGAACAAGATATAAGTGTAAATGTATGTATGTATAAATATGCAAAAAATAGTACAGACATAAATATACTTACAAATAGGCACATTTGTATATACAAATATTTATGAAATACAATTTTTTAAAAATACAGAATAGATTTTTTAAATGGATGAGTCCATAATCACTGGATGTTTGTGCTTCATTTATATTAATTTAAATTTGTCATTTATCTAAAATTCAAACTAAGAAATTATTGTAAGCCTACATAGAGGACCACATGAAGTTTAAATTGCCATTATTATACACATTTCTCCACCCACAAAAATACCTACTCGTTTTCAAAAAGGAGAGGAGGAGGAGGAGAAGAAGAAGGAGAGAGAGAGAGAGAGGAGAATTAAACAGATTCCCTTCAAAAAGTCTTCTGAAATAATCCAAGTTCTCTAAAAGACTCATATTTTTCCTTCAATTATGAGACTTTCTAGTCCTAAATTATTCAGAAAATTGCTTCGATTGTCCCCTTCACTCGCGACCCAAGCCAATCCCCTCAACCCCCTTCCTCAGGGACAAATAGGACACATAGTTCAAACTACCTCCTACCTCCCTTCTATTTTTGTTTTAGATGAGAGTAAATCACAGGGCAATTGCATAGGAAATCGGAAGGCTAAAGGCAAGAACATTTTTGCTCTAGTCTCCTTTGAGTACTCGTTTTAGGAACATCAGAACTTGTTGCTACTACCGCCAGCAGCAACACATCCCCTTCGGAGTTTTCACCTCCTCTCCCGGATAAAAGAACAAGTGTGCTCCTGTGAGCAGCTTGCACTTCTGTCCATTAGTGCCTCCAACCCGAGCCCCAATCGAGCGCAAGAAGGGAAGATTCCGACTAATAGAAAAGGAAAGCACCGGCCTAGGTTTTGAGATGCTGACCTTTGCTCCTCTTCTCCCTGAGAAGGGGGGGAAGGGAGAAAACTCCCTCAGTCTTCGAGTTGCCTTATTAGGTTTCTTGGTCCCCGCCTCTTTCAGAGACCCACAGGGAACTCGCACCCCCGATCTCTACTTTAGTCCTTACTTCCAAGCCTGTAGGAACTTGAGGGGTTAGGGAGCTTGACTGAGGACACTAGGGTAAGGCATTGATGGGACTCAAGCCTCCTCCTCTCCCACTTCCTTTCCTGAGGGAAATTCTCTTTCTCCGTGTCCCTCCCAATCTTTTCCCCCCCCTGTATCCCCCTTTTCCGCCTTCCTGCCTCTCTCCCTTTCCCCAGCGGCTATGGTCTTAGGCGGGATCTTTGGCCATGTGTGAGTTCGATTCGGAAAATATTCATCATAGACCCTTAGAAGAGCTAGCAGATTGCTCAGGAACCACCCCACCCCCACCTCCCAAACATATGCACACACCGCCACACATACTCCACCCAGTCCTTCATCAAGCAAACTAGACATTATTTGAGGGGTACAAGTTGGGGGGGGGGGCAGGTGTGAGAAATAAGATGGTTTCACCACCGCAACAAACCACCCCACCGCACCCCAATCACTCCACAAAGGCCTTTTATTTTTTTTCCTGAGAAAAGGAAGACCCAGGACAGCTCACAATTAGGAATCATCCGTAAGTGTGGCTCCCTTAAAGGAAAAAAAGAATAGTGTGAAGAACACCTGAGGGGCTTGAACTAAATCTTACTTCCCCTTATTCTTTGCCTTTTCCCCTCCCCCTCCTCTTCCCCAACCCCCATTTCCAACACCAACCCTCCCCCCCCCATCTCCAATCAATAGCGGTTGCTGATTTTTCACAACAATTGCAGCTGTCTAATTCATCAGTGAATAATTAAATCAAAGAAGGCCTGGCCTCCCTGCCCTGCGAATGATTTGGCATTGGATAGATGGGGTATATGCCTTTTCCTTTTCTAAATCCTATCAGATTGGAGCAAAAATTATAAAAGGGAACCTGAAGGGAAATGGGGGTGTTGGGAGTGGAGGGGATGGAGAACTTGAGTAGCTTTAACCTGAGATGATTTGCTTAAACTCTGGGATGTCTGTCGATGCAGGCTTCAGAAAGGATGGAAAGGTTCGGAACCATCCTTCTGTTGGAGGAAGAAGGAAAAGAAATGGTGATTTTTCAAATTGGAAATAAGGAAAGTGGGTGATACTTAGATAGTACAGCCTCTGGTGAGTCTTTTGAGTGAAGTCGGCTGTGAAATGCTATTCCCTTTCATTTGTATCTATCTCCAGATTTATCCCCATGCTGTTGCCTGGATTGAGAAGTAGATTCTAATTTTCTGGGATCATAGTAATTTTGGGGAGAGAAAGGAAAGTCACTCTTGTTGGAGACTTGATTTTAAGTACAATGGAGGTAATAGCAGAGACACACCCAGAAACTATATTAATTTAGACATCAATCCCTCCTTTCCATGCCAAGCCCAATCCTCCCCTAGGCAGCAGTTTGGTTTTGGTTTGGTTTGGTTCAGCAGGGAAAGAAGTATTGTACGTTGCTGTTTTGTTTGTTTGTTTGTTTGGGGGGGTGGGGAGAATCAAGACATCGAGTCCCCTGTCCCTCCCTACCCAGTTGCAGACTCGAGCCATCCTTAAGTCTTCGCACAATGTGAGCCCCAGCATTATCTTCTTCGAAGAGAAGAGAAAGAGAAAAAGATCCGAGAAGAGAAGAGAAGAGAAGAGAAGAGAAGAGAAGAGAAGAGAAGAGAAGAGAAGAGAAGAGAAGAGAAGAGAAGAGAAGAGAAGAGAAGAGAAGAGAAGAGAAGAGAAGAGAAGAGAAGAGGAAGAGGAAGAGGAAGAGAAAGAGAGAAGAAGGGAAGTGGAGAAAGGAAAAGGGAAAAAAGCAAAGTTAAACTATTTGAAATGTTTGAAGATCACTGGAGTTGAGGGGAGAGGAGTCTGCCTTTTCTGAGCACTGAGATCCTATTCTTGGGAATCGGGGCTTGAACTGAAAAAAAGATAGTTGTCCTTCGCCCCCCACCCCTCCTGCCTCTAGTGAAGATAAAACAGTTTCCAGTACACCCATCCATCCCTGCCAATCTCGACGTCGCTTCTGCCACGAAAGAGACAGCTCCTTGGGTAGAGGTTAAGGGTATTCTATCTACCAAGCTCAGAGCTACCCCAAATCACCAGGGGGGAAGTTCTGGTTAGCCGTCCAACAGGTCCCCCAACTCTGACTTGCCCCAGGTACACCCCAATTGCTGCATGCGACCAGCCCGGGAAGGTGTTATCTGGCTTATTCCAGGTGCTATCTCCACTTTGTTGGAACCCTCCATACTTGCTTTGAGACTTAAGTCCGCAGTTAAAACCAGCACAAATGTGAATATGTACAGCTCTTAGCAGAGTGATTTCCTCCTTACTTTATGAAAGCTACGTCTCAAAACACTCCGCTTTCCAAATTTTTTAATTAAAAAATTCCACTCCCTTTTAGAAGAATAATTAAAAATCCCTTTTAAAATGACATGTTCACAAAGAAATGCTACTGAAATACCTGAGTGAGTGCGCAAAGCGCTTGACTTCTGTCACAGAAGCACTGAATCAGATGGCCCTAAGTTATTTACTTTTCTAAGCAGTCAAAAAAACAAAACAAAACAAAAACAAAAAACCCAGAAGGTCATAAAATAAAAACAAAGGAAATTCTTATGTATTAATCACCATATATAAAAATACATATTCTTCAACTCCAGCCTGGTTTCTTAAAAGGTTTTCGAACAGAAAGGGGAAACGATTAATATTGTTTAGATTAAAATCCAGGAGACTTTTTTGTTTTTAATAAAACCAACAGGAAATTTTGAACACTTTGTGAAATATTCTTAAAGTAACAATACCATATAAGCACAATTTAAAATACACAAAGAAAAGTAGATGCAAAGAGTTTCGAACCTCTTTTTCCATAGGGGTGAGGGGGGAATTGTGGTCCTCAACCTCCCTAAACCAAAATGGTCATTTTCAGAGCACATGCTACATTTAAGGAGATAATAAATAAAATGCGACGCCCGAGTTTGGTGTCTTAAGGCCAACTTGAAAACATCCCCGCTTTCAGAGAGTTAAATGTGTCTTTTTTACAACCAACTGCAACTTTTGCCTTCCCTTAGAAAGGACAACAAAAAGATTTCATGCATAACTTGAGCAGAACAAAGAGACCTCACGCCAGTTTTCCTTTTGTAGGGTGACAACCCGGCGAGAGGAAGAACTTCATTTTAAGCCCTCTTGAAATGTTAGTTCTGAAAATCCACTTTCAACAGATCGAATGTTTCCAAGAGGCTACGGGCTCCGATGCGGGCACGTTCGCTTTTGGGAAACAAAGCTGGGGCTGAGGTGGGAGTGTCACTCAGGAAAACTCCGAAGGAGCCTTTTTAGGATCTGCTAACAAGTTGTGAGCAGATGTGTGTGTGTCCTCGTGAGTGTGTCTAATATATAATCTGAGTCTTTTCCCCCCTCCCTGTGTTCACTCACTAAAAAACAAACTTAGCCTCCCCTCCCTCCCATCTTAAGCTTGGAAGCCCATTCACTCTCGGACAGCAGGCTTGGCCCTTGTAGCAGCCAGGGCCGCCGCTCGGAGAGAGACAAACTGAGAACTAAGGAAACAAACTAGTAAAAGTGTGAAAGGGTTTTGGAGACACGAGCTACAGTAAACGAAGGTGATGAGCAGGGGTTCCACAGAAGAAATTTAGAAGACCCAAGGACAATACTTGTCAAAGTTATGTTTCCTTTGAGTTCCTGATTAAAGACACCCGCTCCCTCCACCAAGCACTTTCTTTAAAAAAAGGGCAGGGGGGTGGGGAGGGAGTAGTACAAAGTGATGGTTCTAAGAGACACAAGTAAAGCGGCAGCGGAGGGGACTGTAAAGGAAAGGGGAATTTGTGTATGTCAGAGAATAATGCCATCCCTGATAAAGATTAAAATAATCCGAAGGGTTCCTTCTCCCTTGAGGGAGGGTTAAGGGTGTGTGTGTGTGTGTGTGTGTGTGTGTGTGTGTGTGTGAGAGAGAGAGAGAGAGAGAGAGAGAGAGAGAGAGAGAGAGAGAGAGAGAGAGAGAGAGAGAGAGAGAGAGAGAGAGAGAGAATGAGAGAATGAGGGAATAACACCCCCCCCTTTATTTTCAACTTGCCTTCCTTTAGAAGGCAAATAGCAAGGTGAGTGTATGGGGGGGCGGAGTGTCTATCCAGTGGAAACAAGTCTGCACGATGTGGGATTCTTTTCAAAGTTTTTTTTCTGCCACGCTGCCTCTGCCACTTACTGCCAAACTGGCAGCACTTCCTTTCTCCTGATACCCCTTAACAACAAGTGTAACCCCTCGTAGCCTTCAGCCTTGACTCTGAATGGGGAAAAGTTTCAGAATAGTAGTATGGCGCCCAGTCAGTGTCGAGGCTGGAGAAAATACTGAAATGTTCGGCGTCCCATCAGCTAGTAATAGTGCCCCAAACTCCAATTTTTCTTTTGCAGGGTGGCAATTGAGGAGGGAGAAGAGATAGAAGGAGATTTTTGAAACTTGCTAACCCAGTCCATTCGCCCCATTTCCTTTGGTAGCAGAAAAATTACTGTTTTCTCTTTAAAAAAGAAATTCTTTCTTGTATATTTTCTTGTATTGCTCTGGAAATGCAAACTTTCCAGTTTTAACAAAACCAGGAGGGAAGAAGGAAGATAATATCTGAATAGTGAAATATTTCATCATCCTTCCCTCCTCCAAAAAAAATATTTCCCCCTCTTCAGTTACAATTATAAAATTAGCCATTAATTTCTGGGCTGAGACTGACTTGAAGAAGAGTTATTGGGAGAAGAGCTGGCTTTGCTTTTCGTCCTCTCCAACTTTCGCCCTCCACCCACTGTGTTCACCCAACCAAGGATACGGAGAGTACAACTTCCGAAAAAGGAGAGATCATCGGAAGTGCCTGTGCCCCTCCTCCCTACAAGTACCTACTGCCCACTGATTTATAAAATTATTGAGTCATGGTCTCTCAGCCTGGTAGACTCCATAGAAAGGGTGAAAAAGCTCAGTGCCTAAAAGGAAACGTCTATTTCTTCTCTAGCATAAGGATCTCCCCTTTTCTTAAAATTCCCCTTCTATATAGAAGCTTCATTTGTTGTCAGATTCGGCTAAGTGCTGGAGGCCTTTCTGAAAAACCATTACCATTCAATGACTGGAAAATTGCTCTCATTCCTTTAAAAAAGAAAAAAAAGCAGCAGCGGCGGCAATAACAAACAGACAACAAAAACTTTCTCCTGTAAATCCTCGCCCGCAGAATTACAAAGGAAGGATATTGACTTACCCCCGAATGGCTGATATGTTTGTTGGGGGGGGGGCACTTTTTTTTTGAAGATTTCTGTTTGGTAGCTGCACAGACAGATGCAATTCATAGGCGAAGCTGATTGCCAGAAACGCTATAGATTAGCATGGGGTCTGCAGCACACAGATCCTGATCAATATCCCTACACTCACACGCCAGATGGTTTGGGAAAGGACAAAAATCAAATAGTTCAAATCAACCTACGATTATGTCTTTTTGTGCTTCTCAGCTCAACCTAGCTGGAGTAGAAACGTGTTCTGAGATAGGTCCTACCAAACACAAAAATTGCAGGTATTTTCAGCGATTGGGGGCCGAAGGGGGAGGGGGAGGAGGTGAGGACCCACCAGTTCCTAGCTCTGCCTCGTATTTCTGTTGTTGCTGAATAAAAAACAAAGAGGTTAAGGTTACTTAGTCAGCTCTGTTTTTACTTGTTAGTCTGTTTATTTTTATTGAATAATTTATAGGCTTCCTGGTTTAATTAAACGTTCTTCTCTAGATGCCTCTTGGAGCTAGAAAATATGTCAGAGTGCAAAGAGGTGTAAAAGGCTCAGATATTGAGGTTTTAGATCACTTCCTTCCAACGTTGGTTGAATTCTTCCATTTGAAAAACAGCGAAAAAACCGCATTTTTGGTTAATGCTCTTTATTACATATGCACACTATATTTCTTTTGAATCATTTTATTGTCTGACGAAATATAGAATCCAACCTCCACCAGCAACATGCTAAGTGCTGAATTTTCCAGCTCTTCATCTTACTGCTTTTCTCAACTGCTTAGTCAAGTCCTAACACTGAACGAAACACATTGTTCACATGCTACGTTTCTGTGCAGTTCATCAATGAATCAAACACTCTCCAAAGGGGTGGGGGGAGAGAATTTACTCCAATTAAAAGGACACAATTGTGGAGATCCCAGAACTTCTCTACTTCTAAAGAATACTATCTAGACTACCCAAGGCTCAGGACAGTAAGCATTTTTCTAATTATTTAACCTTATGAAAAATAAATAATAACCATCAGAACCTCTTCAAATGGTATTAGCTCAGAAGGTTGTTGGGATTGACAGTCACATTCACCCCAAAAGGAATAGGAATTCCTAGTTTAAAGGGAGAGAGGGAAGGAAGGAGAGTGAGAAACAGACTGACAGGCAGGCAGTCAGGCAGAGACAGAGATTCTAATTGTTTCATTAAAAAATTAAGACACCATCTATATTAATTTTATATGTAAATGTGGCTTAGGGATTGCAAAACAAAACACTGAGCCACAAAGAAAAATACAATGCGAAAATCTGCTTTATTGTAGTCCAAAGAAATTATACACAAAGAAACCAATACGTTTTCATGATTTCCCTGAGATCTTCAATATTGATCGCGGAAGGGGGTGGGGGGAATGAGGAGGCGGGGCAGGGTAAGGGAAGGAAGGAGGAATGAAGGGAGGAGGAGAAAGGGAAGGAGAAGGGAGAAAGGAGGGAGGGAAAGGAGAGGGAGAGAGAAAGAGGGAGAAATGGAGGAGAGAGGGGAGAGAGAGAGAGAGAGAGAGAGAGAGAGAGAGAGAGAGAGAGAGAGAGAGAGGACAGGGATAGGGAAAAGGGGGGGGAGGGAGAGGGGAATAAGAGGGAGAGAGACAGAGACAGAGAGAGAATGCAACTCACCTTTAAACTATAGCACGTAGCACGTGACTACTCCCAGGCATACGGAACTAGAGTTCACAAGGGCAGACTTATCTCGATTGCATGGGAAATTAGTTTATGATGCATAATTATTTTAAATATAATATACATACATATATATATATGGAAAGAGAGAGTGTTTGCATGTGTTTGAAATTCTGTGTGGAGGCGGTGCCTCTCGCCTAGTGTTTTTAAACCGTCACGAGATGCTAAACCCTGAATTCAGCATGGACAGCAAGCGGCAAAAATTAAATAGAGACACAGCTTCAGAATAGAGCCACACAGCAGCATTCAATCTCCATTGCTTAGCGTTATTGGTATTAGCAACAGCAACAATGAACATCTCCCTCTCACAGAGTGGTCGCGGTTTCTTAAACTTTTGATTCTTAACGTGAGCTGGTTTTAAAGTGAGCTGGTTAAAATTTGCCAAATTAAATAAGCCTGCAAAAAGAAGGGCTGGGAGTAGCAGGTGTTAGAAGATGTTAGTAAGAAGCTGAGTGAGAGGTGTAAGAGTAGAGAATTAAATTGAAGACCTCGGTTATTTACCTGTCCGGTGTTTGTAACACCAAAAATAAAGATAGAAGCACACGTCTCTAGATAAACAAAGTCTGGGCCTGTCTCTTCCATAGAGACTCGGTGCCTCAGAAAAAGATCCATTTGAAAGTGTAATTGGCAGCGTATTGGCCAGAACTCAATAAAGTTGGTCTATGAATAACTTTACTGTACACTCATGTGACAGTATGACATGTATGATTCCCCCCACACCCCTTGCAGATAGAAGAAAAGAAAAGGCAGGCAAAAAGATCAGTAAGAGTAAGATGTGTTTTCTAAGTGAATTAAACCTTTCTCTGCCGTCCAAGAAGGCACATACAGTATTTCGGGCAGTGTGTCCTTGTTTTCTTATCAAGTTTTCTCTAACAGCTGGAAGTGGTTGGAGGGGGCTGTCTTAAGGAGACCCCCTGCTCTTCTTTTGACAGCTGATCAAAAGAAAATAGGTCACGCTTCTCAAACTTATGTCCACCCTATCCTTAATTACTGTCTCTTTAAACAAAGGCAACATCTGCGCAACCTCCGCGAGCTTGAATCTTCAGAGTCAGAGAACACAACTGCCGAGGAAGGAAGGGAGGAAGCAGGGAAGGAAGGATCTGTTACTTTTAGGCATTTCAAAATAGGCTCGTGGTTGCCCTGCTTTTTCTTGATCCAGACCCATTTTCTTTTCAGTTGCATTGCCATTCTGGGGATTGATTGGGTTGGTTTGTTTGGTTTTTTAAGGTGTGATTTCCAGACTCAATTCTGTATTTCAGAATCGTGGTTCTTTTCCAGAAATCGAGTTAGAAATCACGGACGCTGCTCGAGCTTCTAAGATTCAATAACACTCTGTGTGTGTGTGTGTGTGTGTGTGTGTGTGTGTGTGTGTGTGTGTGCGCGCGCGCGGGGGGGGGGTGCGAGCGCGCGTGTAAGTGTAGTGTAGTGTATGGGGAGGAGGGGAGTACTTAGAAATAAAAATCAGCCTGTAGCATCTAAGTGATTTGCATACTATGTCCCTAACTAGAAAGTTAGCTCCTAATTAGCAGTAGCAATGACACCCCCAACTCCCCCCACACACACACACACACACACTCCAGAGTCAGCCTTCCCTCCCCTGGTCCCTTCCCCTCCATCCTTTTCTCCCAGCTGGAGAGGGCAATCCCTTAAGGGAAAGCTCTAATCACCTTTAAATTGTTGGGATGAGGTAGAGTTCTACTTTTTGTTTTGCACCCTTGCAGTGGTACTTAGACTTACAAACAAGAGATTTATGAGCATGCCCCGAAGTTTAATGAATTTTATTGGGTTAACTTTGCATGCAGTATGCCTGACGGTGCCTTGTTGCCTACGGATTTCAATCCGTCACCTTCAGTTAGCGGGAAGCCCAAACGAAGGAGTTCATATAAAGCAGTATAGATTATGCACGCCTCTTCCCTGTAACTTAAAGTGAATTTAAATACATGGGTGCCTGGGTCTTAAAAGGGATAGGCTTTCCTCCTCTTTGCTTCTGACAATGCTAAAAGATGCTTCTTAGTGTGTGTGTGTGTGTGTGTGTGTGTGTGTTCGCTTGTTTTTATACCAACCTAACCAGAATATCCTTCTGGCTTATTAGCTACAGGAAAAAATCTCAGTCTCTTAGGAAAGGACCTACAGAAATGTGTTTTCCCCTATATTACAGTTTAGCAAATGGAAAGGAAAAGACATTGCATATTTAATTCATTCTCTCTCTCTCTCTCTCTCTCTCTCTCTCTCTCTCTCTCTCTCTCTCTCTCTCTCTCTCTCTCTCTCTCTCTCTCTCTCTCTCTCTCTCTCTCTCCTCTCTCTCCTCTCTCTCCCCTCCCTTCTTGACGTTTGATTCCAGTAGCAAAGAAGGAAAAAAAAAAGGCACCGAAACCTCAGCCAAACATGAAACCTTCAGTCCCGCCTCTTCCCTTTCCCATTGGAGCGTGTGTCTAGACACCCGGCTCGTTTAAAATTCTCCAGCTCTCAGCTGGTTGGTAGCAACGTCCATCTTGCAGAAGCCCAGCCCAGCCTGAGGGAGGGTAGGTTGTTAGAGTAGCAAACCCCTTCTGGACAGCTCCAGCTTACCCAAACAGAAGACGTAAGAGGAGGAAAGGGCTAGGACATGGCGAGGAACTGCACTGGCCCGTCTGATAGAGACCGGTGATTCCCTCCCTCCCCATCCCCCCTCCCCTCCCTTTCCCCAGACTCACACCCCATCCTTCCCTACCCCACCCCCATTCCCTTACACACACACACGCACACACACGCTTGCGCGCGCACACACACAGACACGCCACATACACATCCACACACAAACACACACACACAACCGAGAGGCCTTATTCACCACCTCAACACCAAGCCCCCCCCATCCTGAACCCCTCCCCCCAAACAAGCGTCTTGCAAACTCTCCCTCACCCACCTCCCAACCCTGCCCCCCCACCCTCACCCCCACCCCCGCCGCCCCCGGGCCCCGATGGACTGAATGAAGGCTGCTTGTACCGCCTATCGATGCCTCACCAAAGATCTAGAAGGCTGCGCCATGAACCCAGAGATGACAATGGAAAGTATCGGCAGTTTGCACGGGGCAGCCGGCGGCAGCAGCGGCGGCGGCGGCGGTGGCGGGGGCCCGGCCCATGAGCAGGAGCTGCTGGCCAGCCCCAGCCCTCACCACACTAGCCGGGGCGCAGGCTCGCTGCGGGTCCAGCCTCCTCACCAGGACCTGGGCACCGCGTCCTCCCGCTCAGCCATGGTGACCAGCATGGCCTCCATCCTGGACGGGGGGGACTACCGTCCGGAGCTGTCCATCCCGCTGCACCACGCCATGAGCATGTCCTGCGACTCGTCCCCTCCGGGCATGGGCATGAGCAACACCTACACCACGTTGACGCCACTCCAGCCCCTGCCGCCCATCTCGACCGTCTCCGACAAGTTCCACCACCCACACCCCCACCACCACCCGCACCACCACCCACACCACCACCACCACCACCACCAGCGCCTGTCCGGCAATGTCAGCGGGAGCTTCACCCTCATGCGGGACGAACGGGGGCTACCAGCCATGAACAACCTCTACAGCCCCTACAAGGAAATGTCCGGCATGGGGCAGAGCCTGTCTCCTCTAGCAGCCACCCCTTTGGGAAACGGGCTGGGCACTATCCACAACTCCCAGCAGGGCCTACACAACTATGGGCCCCCGGGCCACGACAAGATGCTCAGTCCCAACTTCGAAGCCCACCACACTGCCATGCTAGCCCGAGGGGATCAGCACCTCTCTCGGGGGCTGGGCACCCCGCCCGCTGCCATGATGTCGCACCTCAATGGGATGCATCACCCGGGCCACGCGCAGTCCCACGGGCCGGTTCTGGCTCCGAGCCGGGAGAGGCCGCCCTCCTCCTCCGGCTCGCAAGTGACCAACTCGGGACAGCTGGAAGAGATCAACACCAAAGAAGTGGCCCAGAGGATCACGGCTGAGCTGAAGCGCTACAGCATTCCCCAGGCGATCTTTGCCCAGCGGGTGCTGTGCCGTTCTCAGGGGACCCTTTCTGACCTGCTTAGGAACCCCAAACCTTGGAGTAAACTGAAATCTGGCAGGGAGACCTTCAGGAGGATGTGGAAATGGCTACAGGAACCGGAGTTCCAGCGGATGTCCGCCTTACGCCTGGCAGGTAAGCCTGGCATACACTGGGCTGAAAAACGGCTGTGCCGCAGAGTGCTACAGCAGCTTTTTTACCCCTTCTCTCTCTCTGTCTCTCTCTCTCTCTCTGTCTCTCTCTCTCTCTCTGTCTCTCTCTCTCTGTCTCTCTCTCTCTCTCTCTCTCTCTCTCTCTCTCTTTCTCTCTCTCTCTCTCTCCTTGGTTTCTTGGTTCTATTTTCGTTCTTCCTCCTCTTTATCCCTCTCCTCTCCTTTTCTGCTTTTTCCTCCTCTCATCAGGTCACTCTGTCTCTGCTCCTGCATTGACCGAGAGCCCCAGGTCTGAAAGGATCATACCCCCTTCCCACTCTACACCCGGCACGAATTTGATAGGTTTTTGCTTTCCTTCCCCACTCTCGCCGCCCTTCCTACTCCTGTTTTGGTCTGTGCCCCAAGCACTGGCTTGGGGCTGGCTTGGGTCAACCCTCCCTCCACTCAGCACAATGCTCTGGTCTGCCGGGAGACCTTTGACTGTAACAATTCAGCGCTGGTCACATTCTAAACCTCTTGCACTTGAAGTCCTTCTTTCAGACAATGCAATTAAGCTGACTGGGCTGCCCTGTCTACTTCAATAAAGAGGCACCAAAGGGGGCTTTCTTCTTTAGAAGGGGAAGCCTGCCCCTCCGCCTCCCATCCCCCCCACAAGCAAACTTCACTTTGCAGAATCAGGAGGCAAAGTATTGCAAGTGCTCTGTGCGGGTCGCTTGAGCAAAAGAGGCGCTTCCAAAGCATCAGAGGCTGCCTTTGGACTTCGCATGCGGGGGGGGGGGGGGGGGGGGGGAGCAAAGCCTTTCTCAGGAGTTTGGTTTTTTTTTTCCTTTTCTTCCCTGAACCCCCCAGCCAGTTCCCTTGCACTGTACAACGCTCCAGTAGTCCTTCTACCGCTGCTAATGACTATTCGGGAAGGAGAATGCTGGGGCTGTCGCATTAACATCCTGGGATGGGGGGACGCGGGACCGGGGAAGTCATAAATATATGTCTGGCTTCCTCACCCCCCACATCCCCACTTTCTGTTGAGCTTTTCCCAAGCAGAGGTTGACTGCTTCTATGGGAGAGCGCCCACCCACCCACCCAGTGCTAAGAAATTAAGATGCAAGTTAACGCATCTACAAGTAAAGCTACAGTCTCCGCCTTTGCATTAAACCGTGGCTGATTGTGTGTGGAACAGCGAGGTGAATTTCTTTGCCCAAGAAGGGGACAATTACGTTGGGCATATTGTTCTAGTGAAAGATGAATTCTTTGTGCTCCCTCTAGTGGCAGAATGGAGAGTTACAGCCCTCTATTGTTCTAAGATGTCAGAAATCTGCCATTAAGGTTGTTGGGGTGCTGGGGGCAGGGGACCGGGCGGGGGAGAAGAAGAGGCTATTTGGCGAGAAGGACAAGAAGGGGAGAACCACCGTTCTAGTGACTTGGAAGTAAGAGAAATAAGAGTAGTTTTGTCAATAAACTTCGTGTTGAAAGTAGCTAGACCGCAGTCATTGTGTCGATGGTGCAGCCTAAGGGCTGCCAGGGAGACAAGATCAAGTTTACGTTTCAAGAACACCTCCTAATGAAGTTCCCTAAAGTACCCCCCCCCCCAAGAAATTCACTCAATCTGCATGCTGGAATAAGGTTTCTTTTCCTCTCCTCCCCCCTCCCCCTCTGTTGCGAAAAATTCGGGTTGGCCTCCAAGAAGGATAAGCAGTCTTGGATTTTGGATTCACATCCGAGTAATTGCCCGCTCGCCCAGACAGCTGGTGATTTGCATAGGCGCATGCACTGGGGCACAGGGCATGCTCCGGCTTCCTCCTGGCGTCCCTGAGCTTACACGCGAGTCAGAGAAGGCGGCTAGCTCTGTGCGGGTCCCAGGCGACCGCTCGTACCGCAAAGGTGCCTGCCGCTTGCAGGGCTGCTTTAACACATGCCAAGCCGATTTGGGTAATGTGACAGGCAACATGCTCACAGATGCGGCTTCGGGAGGCGTTTCTACTCTGACATCTGCCTCCTCCAGCGGCAATTGGAGTGATTCAAATCTCTGACAATCGCTTCTGGGTATTGATTAGAAAGTAAATAAAATCCACTTTTCCCAAGGAGCTTACCCAAATCTGGTGGACACGAGTTGCTTCTGGGTGGTTTGTTAATGGATACCCCCGTACGCCCCCCCCCCTTTTCTTTTAGAGTATTAATTTCTTTTTCCTTCTTACTTACTTTAGTGTTGCTCTGATTTTATCCTATGCTTGGCAAAAATCGGAAGCACTAATTGAAAATAGGGTGAGAGATGTGCTTTGTCTTAGAAAATTAAAATCAAGGTCAGGAACAATGTCTTTGTTTCTAGACGAGGATGATTCTAAATGCTCCCTCACACCTTGTCACAATGCCGCCTGCAGTTGTGGGGCACTGGAAGCGAGTAGCAAGTTCTATGCTCAGTCTTCAGGGGGCAATTAATGTGTGAGCCATCTCCATACAAATCACTTTATCCCCCTGGTCCACCTCAGAGATCTGCCTTCCTTCCTTGAGTCTAGCGGTAGAAAGGAAAGCGACACAGCTAGAAAATCTCTCTCTCTCTGTCTCTCTCTGTGTGTCTCTCTCTCTGTCTCTCTGTGTCTCTCTCTGTGTCTTTCCTCCTCTCCTCTCCTCTCCAATTCTTTCCTCTCCTCTCCTCTCTTCTCCTCTACCATTTCAAATCTTTCAAGACATAACTCAGATATAAATGAAAACTGGAGGCCACAGGGGCCAGGAGTGATTTTTTTTAAAAACAGGAGAGAAACCAGGCCTGAATGAATCAAACACTACACTGTAGCCTACTTCTTTGCTGAAACATTCAAATGTATCTATTTTATTACCTAGTGTTCAAGGGGACAAGAGCTTTAGCCTTTTTATCTGGTCGTTTTATCAGTAACTATAAGTATGTTGAGTGGTTATTAGTAGTTCATAGGAAGTTTTTTAGTTTGGGGTCAGGAGAGCACTCTCCCTCAGTAAGTAGTAAGTAGTAACTGATTTGTATAAGTAGGTATTATGTGTTAGGTAGAGTTGGATACTGGGGGGGGGAGGTGAAAATTGCTATCTCTCCATGAATTATTAATGGAAATCTCAGGATGACTGGAGATACCAGCATCATTTGAGTTAAATAAGCACAAAGTGGGCGCCTGGCTGGAGTTTGGGTTCAAAACCTTTCCCTGAAGGTCTCAGTCTAGCAAAGTCAGATCTGCTCAAAAGACAATCATTCTCTCTCTCTCTCTCTCTCTCTCTCTCTCTCTCTCTCTCTCTCTCTCTCTCTCTCTCTCTCTCACACACACACACACACACACACACACACCCCTCTTTCACTTTCATTTTACTTCCAAAACAGCAACGCTGTTTTGCTCTGTACCCAGTAGCCAGACTTTACCCGTCAAAGATATTGAAATAGTCTTTGACCCATCCCCTGCATCCCCCTTTCATGATTGATTGCTCGACAAATTCCCTAATTTTATTTTTCATAAACTGAAGCAAAAGTTTCTGTCTGACCCCTGGCATAGAGGTAGAACGGATAGACAAGGAAAGGATGGGTGAAAAAATGATTCGGAAAACAAGACTCGTACTTGATTAAAAAAAAAATGAACAAGAAATAGGTTACATTTACTCAAAGGGCTCGCTAGAGCAGTAAGGGGTTGCTTTAAAAACAAACAAACGTGAAGACAGAAACTCCCAGTTTAGGAGATTTTCAACGTGTGTGAAGAGTGGTAATATTTCTTGCTCCCTAAACCCGGTCCAGGGACTTGGGTCATGTGGTAAATCCGACTGGAATGCCTTCTACGCAAAGGATCCTAAGTAAAATACTTCTAGCTTCGGGGACTAACTCCGCCAAAGACATTTTAAATGACCTGGAGCAAGTAACTAGGATATCAGCAGATGAAGAAAGTGAAAATTCTCTTTGAAACTGGGAAAGGAAGAGAACTGAGGCCCACAAGCCTCAAGCGGTTTTCGCCAAAGGTGAAGCAGAAAGCCAAGCAGTGCTTCCACTTGCTCTCTCGCTTTTTACAATCTTGTTGTGCGGGGGACTGATTCTTTTTGTGTAAATCCTCGGGGGATAGCGGAATCCCAGTGTAAGCGGCTAATTTCCCCTCCATTAAGGGGCAGTCATCTCGATTTTCTCAAGCCCACATTTTTTCGCCTGTAGAAAAAGTGAGCAAGGCCCGTGCTCCTCGAATTTAAAAGGACAGAACAAGGTTTTGCGTGGGAGATTTGCTATTCCCTGTGCTTTGCTCTACTGTACACCTAATACCTCTTGGTGGGGAAGGATGTCGGAGGAGTTGCAGGGAGATCGGAAAGGGGGCGGAGAGAGTCACCTCGTTGTCTTTCATATCTTTAGGCATGGAAGGTCCTTAGCTGTGGGGCTGCTGTTTGAATGGGATACAATGAAACCAGGATTGATGAGTTGTTATTTATTAATAGCAATTATTAGCAGGAATTCTCTGGGCTTGTATCTCTGCATATTGGAATGTATGTACAGTTCTCTTAAACTCAGCCTTTCTCTGGTCCTACTTCTCTCTCCCATGCTAAACCTCTGGCTCTAGAGTTGGCGTACTGGTACCATGAAACAGAAGTCTTGGTTTAATGTCACGGGATGCACTCCCCTCAGCCCATTACAGAAACACATATAACAGTGGTGTATCACATAAAATATTTTTGCTTGATGGACTGATCCGATTAATAATTGAAGAGCTCACTACTGTCCTTGCATCTTCAAATCCCTAGTGGTTCAATAACACCTTTCTAATATGCATTAGTGTGGGAGCCCAGAGAGTATCAAGGGAAGGAAGACGAAATGCGCACATGAGAGATAACCAAAGCAGCCAGGACCTCGCAAAACAAGAAGTCTCCGCATTTATTTTTATTCCAGTCGTTCCACCGTGTGGTTATGTCACTTTCTCAAACAAATGTGTATATGGAGGCAGATCGATGCTGATAATGTTTAGAAGATTAAAAGGGCATTAATGCTGGCAACAATAACATAAACGTGTGGACCCAGATTTCATTGATCTGGAACTTGATCCGGCTAGTTTCCAGTAAACCTGATGGCGCTCTCTTCCCAGCATCGTGCTCACCATCACCCTGTCTCCTCTCTCTCTCTCTCTCTCTCTCTCTCTCTCTCTCTCTCTCTCTCTCTCTCTCTCTCTCTCTCTCTCTCTCTCTCTCTCTCCCTCCCTCCCTCCCTCCACGTTTCCTTGTACATCTTTTCTTTCTAACCTCCCACTCCCCATTCGTTCCTGCCTATTTCCTAACCCTTCTCCGTCTCCGTCTACCACCTCTTTCTCCCCCTTTTTCTTCCCTTAGCTTATAAACATATCGAAACCTTTCTTCCCTGAACACTTTGGAAAGTCAGGTTGGGGAAAAAAAACACACCGACTATTCATCTTTCTATCATTCTACTTAGTTCAGTTTACCGATAAATTCCCACCCCCCCCCCAAATATCGGCAACTGAGACAAACGTGGGAGTCTTTACATAGTTCGTGTTTTTCACCAGCTGGGCTGCTTCATGAAATGACAGGGAGCTCGAATTCCACGGTTGCATTTTAATAGTCAGATCTGTGAGACTTGTGGTTCTCCTCACTAGAAAATATAGAAAATGTGACCCGATCCAATGAAGAACGGATTGGGACTTCTTTTCTTCTTTAATATCGAGTGCCCCAAACCTACGGAAGAGATTTAAAAGCCGCAAAGGTTTCCAAGAGTACCTTGAATTTTCAAAAGTAGCAACCAGTTGAATGCAGCCAAGGCAAAAAGGCTTGAGCTCTAAAATAAAGCAGACTTCGAAACTGACTGAGTGAGGTATCACAACCCTAGAAGAAGCAGTAGAAGGGCGAAAATGCTGAGAGAGACTCCGGGATAAAGGTGTTTTAAGAAGCTGACTTGTGTGCATTACAGTTACGGTCTTCACCAACACCCTCCTCCACACACACCCCCCCCGTGCTCCCCATATACATATTCAGCATACTAACTTCCTAACCATATTCCTCTTCACATAATAAATATACCATTGGACTTTGAAAGAGCTTTTATTTTCAGTCCAATTAGATACAACCTGTGTGACTTCTGCAGGAAAGGCCTCCCACTGAAATTGACTTACAGCAGACAAGGCCAGGTACTTGATCTATTCAGCAGGGTATCTACTCTCTGTCTGTCTGTCTGTCTGTCTGTCTGTCTGTCTGTCTGTCTGTCTGTCTCTGTGTGTGTCTCTCTCTGTCTCTGTCTCTCTATCTCTGTGTGAGTCTCTCTCTCTCTCTCTCACACACACACACACACACATCCCTGGAATAATTGGGTCAATGATTTCAAACTGGTGTACAATTTATTTTTTCACTTTCTTCAGGAAGACGAAGTTGGTGGAATAACATGGAACTAAAGTGATTTTGAGGATTTCAGAATAATCCAGCATAGCCAGACCTGTGCTGCTCTCCTCTTGCTTATCCCCTTCTGGTTTAAGTAGTAGTTCCCTCCCACCCCCCACACCCATGCCTGAGTTTGAACCACTGAAGTCTAAAGCCTAAATTAAATTTGGGTGGAAAGAGCCCAGGGGCTGTATTTTATCTGTGAGGCCTGCAAGGTTTAGGGTAGATTATAATTTGGAGGAATGCACATACACATATACATTATTTCTTCTCTAAAATATTTCCTTTATCTCCAAGATATTTATTCACATTTTTATTCCCCAATAGAAAGGACATCGATTGGGTCTGTCATTTAAACAAAACAAATAGGTATAATCCTAAAGTTATAAAGAGATCTGGAAAAGGGATTAAAAATGCATTTGATCCAGAATTATTTGCTTTTTATTTAAGAAAATCTACTGAATTTAAAGTAAAATATTATGGTGTCTTGCCAAACACAAGAGATATTAAAGAAAACAGAGAGTGGAAAAGAAGATAGAGGATAAAAGGGGTTCTTTTAAAGGCTATGTTCCCTTCTGTTAGGCCTGTGAGGTTTAGGCTAGATTATAATTTGCAGGCAATCACAAATATATGTTTTCCTTCTAAAGAATATTTCCTTTAGCATTAAGGAAATGCTTACCCATAAGGATAAAAGGAGAAAGAAGAGATATTTGTAAAAGTTCTTAGGTCTATGCCTGGCACATATTAGGTCCTACGGAAATGTTTATTCCCACCCCTTCTCTTTGAGCTTGCTCCATTGTTGTTGTTTTCCCCCTTGGGGAAATACTTATTTTCTGTCTTCTCTCCCTTCTACATAAAGCTAAGGCTTTAGAATGCCAATGGCCCTGCTGGGGCAGAAAACCTTTCTTGAAGAGAGCCTACGGGAACCATGGGTTAATAGTTGGAGATATTCGGATACATGTTCTTAACTCGAGCTGGGATAAATCTATGGTTCTATTCCATTCATAAAAACGAGTTGAAAGCTAGTTAGGTCAAGAATAAACTTCAGAGACTGACGTTCCGGTGTGAATTGTTTTGTTGATATATAATTGGCCGTTGCCAGGAAGAAAAATTTGACTAGGGAGAAATGACAAGGGGTCAGTACATGGTATGGGGAGGAAGGAAAGGTGCACCTTTTTAGGAGCTGAGTTAGAGAACTTTTCGCTCCCACTCCCTCCGTCTTCAGTAAGCAGACCCTCATCCACCTCACCCTGAAGTTAGTAAGCAAAGGGCAGGGATGGAGGGAGTGTGGGACGTCACCGTGAGACTTCCGATCCAGTCAAAGTGTAGCCCAGCTTCTCCACTCGGGACTTTCTTCCGCCAGCGCGCCCTGTCCCAGCCTCAGGTGCATTGCCGTTTTTTCACAGTCAGTGTGCCTCCCCTGGAAAGCAAGGAACTACTTCTCTTCTCACAACTAGGGGACAGAGCGCCCTTTGAACGGTTATTGCCCCCCCTCTTTTGCTCCGGGATAGATCTCTTTCAAACCAGGAAAAAGCCGGGACTAGTCTCCCAGGCACCCAAAGATAGGGTCGTCCGGAAGACTCTTATGCCAAATACCCATTCAAACTCTAGGTGCTCTTCAGAACGCAGCTTCTAGGGAACTGAGACCTTAGCGCACTTGGGAAAGAAGTGGGCAGCCCCGGGATGGAAAAGTAGGGATGACTGCGGTTATGGAAAAGCCACAAGGAAGTGGAAAGCGAGTCTGACTTTTTAGAGCATAAAGTCTAGACTTCTCTTCCCCTCCCCCTTACTACGTTCTGCTTTTGCATTAGTCGTGAAATACCCATCCTATACTCCCGATAAGGATTGCAAGCTCGTTGAGGGCAGGGACTGTGTTGCTTTCTATCTTTGTTTCCCCAACACCTAGCAAAACGCTTACACATAATACTTGCTTAATAAATGTTCTTAGAATTGTATTGAATTAAAGGCAAGGGCAGGAAATTGAGAAAAGAAAAAGAAAAAAGCTTAGTGGTAGTGTCAGTTTGGATGAAGGGAAGAAGCCTTCTGTCCTCGGCACCAGCTTTCTTTCTAATGTCTCTGGGACCAAAACCCTGGCCTATCATTTGGCGAAATGGTAGAATAATCTAATTGAGAAGAGGCCCTCTAATTGGAAGCTGTTGCTGATGTCTTTCGTAAGAGCAGAGAAGAAAACCAGTTACCTCCAAGGAAATTATTTTTCCTTCTCCTGGAAGGGAGTGGGGGAAGGTATCCTAAATTTTCTATATACTCTAACTTCAAGTGAAGATATCCATCCATCTTTCCTTCTTGGTTGTGTAATTTAAAGGTTCTGTGTCAAGCCTTTCCATCCAATATTGTCCTGCCCTCATGTCTAATATTCAGGGATTAAAATTTTCAAGGAATTTATTGAGAACTTTTGGCTCTAAGGTTGCCCTATTCTGGGAACATACTGAAGAAGATCTAGTAGGGTTTTGTTTTGGGTAGCAGTAGGGTGGCTAAACTGCACCAGAGCGAGGACTTGCACTTAGATGAAGACTCAGATTTCCTGCAGGCAGCGATGTGCAGAAGGATGAAATAGGAAAAGGCCGTGGTCTGTTGCAGTGATGGTAGTTTCATTTTGGGAGCAAGATTCCTGGAAGCCATGAAAAAAAATTCAAAGTGAGGGTTTAGAAGGGAAGACAGGATTTGTATTCAGCCTAGGCTGCTCTCTTGTCATTTCAGGATCCATTACTCTCCTGGAGAAAGCAGACTTTGTTTGGGTTGGAAGCATACCTCTAACGTAATTTAATCAGCTGTGGACTTTGCTCATGTAATCAAATATACATATACTTTCTCCTGCAGGAAGAAAAATAATTTCACTGTAACTGGTATTGACTTTAGAGTCATGTAATCTCTGGAAGCCATCAAATTTTTAAAAGAAAGGTAAAATTAAGGGGAAAAGAAACCATGATTTTAGTCGTTGTCCTTGTTATTGTTAAGAGGGGCCAGTTACCTTCTTGTAGAGATCAGGCAAGAAGCTATTCCTGGCGCTTATAGGTATTTGTTGCTCTTTTTGCCAATATGTTACTATGAGCATCCAAGAAATCACCAACCACATCAAGAAGGAACTCAAAGCAATCAGTCTGTAGATCTAAAATGTGGTCAGAAACTGCTTTGACTAGTTGACTGCATCCAAGAAATTTTATGCTGTGTCCTTTTATTTGAGTTTATGTCTCTCTGGTGATAGTGACTTTCTTTATGGATCGACAATTGCAGAGTTGCTGTTGAGTTGGGGCCCACTGAAAGGAACCTAGATGGGTCATTCACTTTCTTGTTGCACAGTTGAGGTAGGAGAAGGCTATGGGGCTCCAGCTTGCTAAATTCCCACTGGGACTGGGTAGGAAGTAGGTCCCTTCACTACAAAATGACACTATCTGCTCAGTTCTGGAGACCTAGATGTAGCCCCAGGGCTATAAGCAAACTGCTGTTGTGGCAGTGCCTCCTCACTCAGCCAAGACAAGTTTGGATTCCCCACCCCCAGGTTTGAGGCATCCTGGCATTGTCCAAGTTGAGTCTGTTAGAAAATCTGTTGTAAACACAGATCCATTGATTTGCATTTGTCAGAGAGTAAAGTTAAACCAGTGAAAAGAGGAGCCCTTACCCTTTTATGCAGGGCCAGGGAAACCTTTCATATTGATCCTATTGATCCAACCTTTCCCTTTAAGGAAACCACATAGTTAAAGACCCTCGTTCAATAGATTTACCCTTCATGCTTGTGATATTCCTTTAAGTGTTCTCATCTAGCATAGTGCTGCTTTAAGCCTACAATACAAACCAAACAAAAATGAAAGGGGTGGGGGTTGGGAGTGAGAGGAGGGGGAAGGGTAAGGAGGACAGACTGTGAGAAATGAAATTAAATCAAGCTGAAACACTCACCATATATGTGGAATGGTTCATTTGATGTTTTAGCTAAAGAAAAATATATAGGCAAAGTAAAATAAATGAGTTTAAATTTTAAAATATTTTAAAAGGAAAAAGCCTATGAATGTGCATAGCAGTTTGTGGCTATAACATTGTTCTAATGCATTCAATTATAGTTTTAACCTTTTCTAAATATTCCAGCTTCATTCATTTCAGTATGTATATGATTCAGTTTTCATATGAAAACAATTTTCTTTCCCATTAATAATACTGATGAACTGATAGATTTGTAGAAAAGTCAGGAATAGAATCCAAAGGAGGGTAATATTATAGAGTCTTCTCCACCCTACCATCAGTGTTGAACTGATTGGATATAGAATGAAAGATACTATGCAATAATATCTTGCTGGAAGGCAATGTAGATAATTGCATAGAGATGCAATATAAAATTTCCTCAAGAATAGAATATTATGGAATAAATAAAAAGAATATTGTTAAATGTTGCCAGGAAAGTAAGCCCTACTCTGGGATACTGATAAGAGACTTTGCATTTGGTGAAATAATTACAGAAATTCAAGTCCATTTAATTTCCAGAGAAATACACACACTTTCACATAATTCCCCAGTATTTCCTCCCCTGTAAATAACAAAAACAGAGGATCCATTTTAATGATCCAAAGATTCTACACTTTTAATGGGTTGGCTTTTACTCGGATTGTTGGATCTTTCTGGTTTGCCTGTATGTTGAATGAAAAATATTAATGGTTCCTTGGCTGAGCTAATATATTTATCTGTTTAGTGAGTTCAAAGGGCAGAGTTCAATTATGGTTCAGGTTAATTGAACACGGAGCAGTAATGCTCCTAGGGAAGCACTGAACTAGGAAAATATCCCTTTAAAATATCATGTCAAGCAAACACTTATAGAATGCAGTTTGAATACTTTCATCTTGAAGTCTACTGTCACTTGTTCAGCTCAACTTGTAAGAAAATGTCTGGTTAAAAACAAAAACCAGCAGCAACAACAAACAGAACCCATCTTGAATCCCCCTTGGGGAACAAGAGTTTTCTCATTGGATAATTGCTTTATTGGTACTACTGACCTGCAGAGCAGCTGCAGGAGCCTGGGCCCAGGCTTAGTTCCTGATCAGAATAATGTGCTCCATTAGAATGGAGCAAGGCATTTTTTGTTTGTTCAATCTGATCTCACAGCAAAGTGCCATTAACCCTGTCCCAATTGCTCATGCTTTGCAAAACCAAAGGTCATCACTAGCCATACTGTACACATAGCCACTCCTCCCTAGCCAGTGAGGCAGGCGACTGTCCTACCAATCCTATGGTTTATGAAGCCTTCCCCACCCCCATGATCCACCCTAACCAGCACACTGCCCCCCTGTGACCCAAGAAAGCTGTTGCATAACTTGTTTACATTTCCTAATTGCTGAATCACGTTATTGATGATTAAACATTTTTAGCCATGAATGTCATCATTCATGAGGGAGGGTGGGATCCTCTCACTGACCCTCTTTTTTTCTATTTATATTCCTTTAATCACATCACATGTCAGTAAATGAAAATGTGCAAATGCTCTTTTAGGAAAAATATAGTCTCAATAAGTACATGGATCAGGAGGAAGACAGACCTGTAAACACTGCTGGTGCCAGCCACTAGATGCTCATCTCCCACGATTGCCTCAGAAAAGTTGGGGTGGGGGAGGGAGGACTTTTGAAGGAGACATACAGAGAGAGGTCAGGCACCTGACTCCGCTATGAACTAGAGCACCACCTGCCGGAAATTTTTTTCCTGCACTAATACCAATTACTACTATTGCCACTACTACTACCACTACTACAAGCACCACCACCACTATTCCTCTTCTTCCTCCTCCTCCTAATACCAATAATATAAAGAAAATTCATCAAAATAATGAGATAACATTAATTTTTAAAATAAGATATTACAATTCAGATATCTGAAAAAAAGTATTCTGCCTAACTTCACCTCCCAATCCCTGGGACTTTCCAACAGTCATCACATACATTAAGTAATGGGGGGGGGGGGGTGTGAGTCGTTTTCTTGTCTTGAGGTGTTTGTGTGTGTGTGTGTGTGTGGAGAGAGAGACAGACAGACAGACAGGACAGAGAGACAGAGAGGGAGACAGAGACACAGAGAGAGAGTGTGAGAATACTTTGTGAGACAATTAATGTCTGGGTGAGAAAAAGAATATGTGCATATGAGTGAATGAGAATGTTTTAAAGATAGATAATGTATCTGAGAGAGAATATGTGTATAGGAGAAAACTAGTTGTGACTGGAGGAGGACGGAACTTGACAGGAAGGATCTGCTCAGCAAACCAGAAAAGAGCACTATGCAATCCTCTAGTGAGAGAAAAGGTAAACTAGCCAAACGGCGATAGCAAAGAAATTAGGTGATCAGCTTGGCGTGGATCCTATGCAACTGAAGCATTCAAGAGTAATAGCTGCCAAATTATCTTGCTCGCTCGAATTTTGTAAGCAGCAGCTGTTTTCTAGCTCTCCTTGCAATTTATTCCAGCCCTGGAGTCCCTTGCAGTAGCCTCCTGTAGGCAGCTGAGCCTTCAAAGTGGAATTCAGCACCACGAACAGCAGCAGCTTTGCTCTTCCTAGCTGAGGGCTGGAATCGAGAAACTTTCTCTAGAGAAAGAAAAATACAAACTGTTTTGAAGTCCCAGACAAGACCTTGACTAATGGCACCAGTTTTGTAGATCTCTGTTTTGCAGATAGAGCCAAGTCTAAGGCATTTCTCTCGTGCTGGGCAGCCTCCTTGGTTCTCTGTGTGAGGCCGGTGACAATAAAAGGCAAGGAGGCAGCGTGGGGTGAGAGGACAAAAGAGGCTAAATGACCTTTTCCTTCAAATAAGGACGGAGAGTGTTGCCAATTTTCGGGGATGAGGAATTGCACTGTTTTTTCTTGGCTTTATTGCCTTCTGCAGACTTGGCTTTTTGCCACAAGTTTTTCAATATGTATATTTCCCTTTAAATTTTAAATGCTTGCTTGTGTCTGATTCTCCCAATCCCTTCATCTCCACACTCCTACACATAAATATACATTCAATCTGCATGGTGGTGTTGAGTGTATATGTGTGTGTGTGTTAAATTCATTCTTATTCTTGGAGCATTTTTCTAAATTGCTGATTGCCGAGAATATGATTTTCATCATATCTTGCCATAGCCCAAATTAATTTCAGAATGTGAAAGTAATAACTTACATCTCTGCACACTGTGAAGGCATCAATAATGTAGTCAGGATAAAAAAAGATCAGAAAGAACATGGGGTGCAGAGTCAGGAGCCCATTTGGGTATATCATTAATTAGCTATGTCACCTTGGGAAAGTAACTCCTCTTCTTTAAGCCTCAGTTTCCTCATAGTAAAATAAGGAGGTTGTATTAGATAATCCCTAAGATCCCATCCCACTCTAAAATTCCTTCTATGGTTCTGAGATTTAATGGCTTAATAGTAAGGATTGACAACAACTGTTCTTGCTCTATAGAGAATCCAGTTAATACGATTCTGTCTTTAGAGAAGGGCAAATAAGGTCACAGAAGAAAGTCAGATGGCCATGCCCAGGATAGGAACTGACACTGAATACTTACCCTGAAATTGAACTTTTCTTAATCAACTGCTTTACTCCATTTGCTTACCTACTACAGGAGAAAATAGCTTGCAGGTTCTTTGGGAGATACATTTATTAATAATAACAGCTAGCATTCATATAGCTCTTTGATGTTTTTAAAGCACTTTACATGTTATCATATTTGATCCTTAAAACAACCCTGAGAATTAGGTGCTGTTATTATACCCCATCTTACAGATGAACAAACAGAGGCTCAGAAAGATTAAGTGACTTGCCCAGGATTTAAATGCAGGTCTTCCTGATTCTAGGTTCACTGACCTATCTACTACACCATCTACTTGCCTATTTGGGAGTCCTAGGTTTAATTCATATTTCTCTGGGTTTCTCTTGGAAGATTATTGCCTCTCCAGATATAATTAGAAGATAAAGACTTCAGTTTTACTTCATAAAATTCTGTCATTAGCTGAATCCATGGTGGCTGCTAAGGGATCCTCTGAAATGTGAAGAAAAGGCAAGATCATTTCCAGCTCTTAAAAAAATTAGGGTGCATCAAAGGTTGTTCACATCCAATGGGAAAATTTATCTCCAACTATCTGATGACTTTCTTATTTAAGAGTCATAACAAGGGGGCAGCTTGGTGTCGCAGTGGATAAAGCACCAGCCCTGGATTCAGGAGTACCTGAGTTCAAATCCGGCCTCAGATACTTGACACTTACTAGCTGTGTGACTCTGGGCAAGTCACTTAACCCCCATTGCCCCGAAAAAAACAAAAAAACAAAACAAAACAAAAAAGTCATAACAAGCGCATGTCCTCTGTGCTCCCATACTAAATACAGTACTGAAGTCATTAGAACTGAGTAGTGAAATGAAGAGATCAGTTATGTATCAAATGTCACAACAAATACAACTTCTAAAGGGACCGAAAATAAGAACACCGTTTCTTATGTTTAGTAGGCAGAGAAGTAGGGCACCTTCTTCAAACCACATCTTCATATTTGTGAGTAACTATTCCATCTCACTATCAAAAGCCTCTTGTGGAAAAGTGTGGATTTGATGGTGAGTGAAGCCTTTCTATTTTTGGTTTAGCCTATATACATTACTGTATCTTATTAAGATAGGGTAGAGTCCTCCACAAGGCTGAATGCACTTCCTTTTGACATTTAAGTGTTTTGTCAAATCTGCTTACTTGGAACTGTGGAAACAAGATCTTTCGTATAATCTATTTTATCATCATAAGATTCAAATTGGAAAAGACCTTAGAGATCAGTCAGTCCAGCCCGCTCATTTTGTAGTAAGGAAAAGGAGGCCCAGGATAGTTAAATGATGTGTCCAAAGTTACATAAGGAGAAAGCAAGATTATGCTAGTAAATGTTCAGCAACAGCTTCTCTGAAAGCATGACACCATTTCAAGTTAAAGCTTCATTATTAGCATTTTCTCCATCACTTTCTTAAGTCTAGAGAATCAACAAAAAATAAATCAAGAACTGATTTGTAGCATTTTCCAATTTTTATGGTATAAATGCTCACACTTAAAACTTGACAATCAGCTCCAATATACCCTCATAGTAAGTAAAAGAGTTGTAATTTGCACACATCATCTGACTACAAATCCAATGCTCTATTGCACCAAGATCACTGGGCAATTCCATAGCTATTTGATCACCAAGAAATACTATTGTTTGAAGGAAAATAATTGTACAGTCAACTCTATGAATTAATGGCACAGATTCCAATATTCTGAACAAGGGAAACATTTTGGATGAAATTGTGTTCTTAAGGTTCCTAGAGTATATATCAGTACACATGCAAATTCTGATGTTAAATTATTCAGAGTAATGGATGTTATTAAGATCCTAATAATGGGGTGGCTAGGTGGCACAGTGGATAAAGCACTGGCCCTGGATTCAGGAGTACCTGAGTTCAAATCTGGCCTCAGACACTTAACACTTACTAGCTGTGTGACCCTGGGCAAGTCACTTAACCGAAATTGCCTCACTAAAAAAAAAAAAATCCTAATGATGATATGTTTGAAAAACTTCTGGTTTTAAATTTTTTAACTAGATGATTACACAGTAATTTACATATATTAATATAATCATTCCTTACACTAAGCCTGAGAAAGCCAGAGCAAATATTATTATTCTTAAGTGGCTAACCCAATGTCACAGAGCTAATCTCAGAACCCAGGGCCTCTGTGCTCTTTCCACTGCACCATGATGCCTCAGGGTTGTCTCTCTAAAATGTCAACTCATCAGGGGGTTAACAAGAGGACTTTCTTGTTGACCTGAAATGAGACATAAGCTTAAGATTAGGCAAATCATATTTATGGTGAATCCAATTCATTTTTATTTTTGTATCTCCATAGCCCGACTTTTAAAAAAATGCTTTGTTGTTGCTGGACTAAGTATTAAACCCTAAAATTTCTTATTAACATTCAGCATTGAAGTATCAACACAAAACTTAAGATGATCATTCCACTTATTTACCAAAAAGTTTACAACTCTGCTTGCATGTAACAGGTAAAGTTCATTCATGATTTAATTTAACTTATTCAGCTTTATTTCTCTTTCCGCTTCCCCTACCATTAACATTCCATTATGATAAGCCTGATCTCATAACCTCTCTCTTCACCTCCACCTTCATGACTTTATTCATATAATTCCCCCTTAGTAGAATGCTCTCTACTCCTAGATCCTACCTATGCTTTCAAGGTCCAGCACAATTCTTGCCAGTCTACTTCTTCTTTTTGTTTGTTTGTTTGTTTGGAGGGGGGGTTGTTTTTGTTTTGTTTTTTTAGTGAGGCAATTGGGGTTAAGTGACTTCCCAGGGTCACACAGCTAGTAAGTGTTAAGTGTCTGAGGCCGGATTTGAACTCAGGTACTCCTGACTCCAGGGCCGGTGCTCTATCCACTGCGCCACCTAGCCGCCCCTGCCAGTCTACTTCTGAGCACACTGGTCTTCTCTGGGAATTCTTTGGCATTTTGTCATGTACTAGCTCATAGTATTCACTATTTCTTATGTCAAGAATGCCTATTCTCCCCACTGTGGTTGAAAGCTCCTTGGGGACAGAAACTATTTACTAAATTTATTTTGTAGCAATCACAGAGCCTAGCACAGTACTAAGGGTGTACTTTTCCCCCCTTTATAATGACTTGTGATTTTATCAAGGAGGAAGGTTCTAAACAGGCAATTCTCCACACAGATAGAAAGATTTAAAGAACTCTAAATGCAGAGACATAGAGTCTCCCTCAGTATTTTGTAGCTTTAAAGAGTTTCTCAGGATACTGAGACATTAAGTAACTTGTCCATGATCATACAGTTAGTATGTGTAAGAGGCAAAACTCAACTCTGGGTCTACAAGCCTTCTCCCTCTATTCACAATCTTATGCTGCCTTTCAAGCCTATGTTATACTGGATAAGTGTTTGCTGATTGAGTTCTATTTGTTTTTTTAATAATAATTTTCTGATTCAAGTATCTTTTTTTACTCAAACATTGATTTCTTTATGTTTGTTTGAATTTGAAATACTTTCCCATATTTATTTCATTAATAAAAGGCATCCTTTTACATTAAAAAAAAGCTTTGACCTTTGGCAGAAATAATGGCTTATTTTATTTTAATAATGGACTTTCTTATTAATTTGAAAGGGGAGTTGGGGAAATATTGGGCCTTACAATCAGTTAATACTTATTTTCTTTGTGTGCAAAATTACAAATATTTATGGGAAAACAGCCAAGTATAAAATAAGATTAGCAAATGAGAAAGAATATCTTCTTTTAAGCAAATAGTTTTAATTACCAGTTACATATATTTTCCTTTAAATATCCATGGCAAAACCTATTACTTTATGAATAAGCAGGTCAGAATTGCTGAATTTATTTACTTGCAAAAAAAATACATTGTTTAACATTCTTGCATTTTCAGTTTACATCTACATTTTATTTCCCCCTTCATTTTCTAATTATTTTGAAAAGTGTAATTACAAGTTATCTGAGATTTTGGAATACCATAATATCTAATCCATTTTTATATATAACATAAGCTCTTTATACACAAAATAACTAGTTTAAGAGAGAAAAATTCTGTTGAACAATTAGCTGTATGTTCTTAATCTGCTTGACTAATTTCTTTACTGTGTTTTTTTCAGAACTGAGTTTTTTAGACTATTTAAACAGATTCCTTAAAAATATCCCCATGATATGGGAAAAGGAAGCTATTATTATTATCTCAGATAACTATTATTACAATTGAAGGCAAAAAAAAAGTTTGATTGTCTATAATTTTCATCTAACATTTATATTCTTGTGGAATGTTACCTTTAAAATAATGAATGGAAAGCCAAGCTACATGAACAAAAACTTGAGAAATTAAAATATTGAAAGATTTCTGTATTTCCATCAAACAAAACTTACCACAAAGTTAATTTGATATATTTACTGATAAACATGTGTTATTTCCTGCATAGTAATTAGAAATAAGTGGTAAGCATTTCACACAAATGCCAAATTTCACTTTGCCTTTTGTGCAATCAAAATGAGTGTTCTGCTGTAATCTAGATTAAGATCAAGGGGTACTAGGAAGAGCAGAAATATGCTCAAAGCCCTTCCAAAGCCCCCTAGATCAGAAAACTAAGTAAAGTCAGGAAGCAGGCTTTCTGTTTTTCAAGCAGCAAGAAAGGAAACAAACATTTATTAAGCACCTATTTATAGTGTGCTAGGCACAGTGTTAAGTGCTGTATAAATATGATCTCACAACTCTAGAAGGTAAATGCAATTATTATTCCCATTTTACAGTTGAAGAAACGGATGATGGAAGAGGTTAAAGTGACTTGCCAGGGTCACATATCTAGTAAATGTCTAAGGCTGGATTTGAACTTAGGTCTCCCTGATTCCGAGTCCAACACTTTTTCCACTGTATCACCTGGCTACCTAGTGGGGGTACCTATAGTTTGGATAGTCTTGGAAAGGGAGAAGTGTACAAGAATATTGATTTCCCTACCAAAACCACCTGTAGAAGTCATGCAATATAAAACCCTATCTAATGCATTTGACTGTGTAGGAAGGGGTTGGTTCTGGATTTTAAATTTCATTGTCTGGAGGATTCCATAAGAGGAAATTTCCTCCACTAAGGTGAAAATCAACTGTTCTGCAATTCATATTCTTAGGGAGTTGTCCAGGTCCCTGAGAAATTCAATGACTTGCTTAGGATCACATAGCCAATATATAACTTGAACCCATATCTTTCTCAATGCAAGGCTGGCTCTCTACCCATCCCATAAGGCATATTGCTCTCTAATTATGTCATCAACAAAGATTCTTTGTCATCCCAATATGATCATAAATTACTTACAGATAGAGACTATTTCTAATACTTGGTTTGGAAAAACCTTCTCTGACAATTTAATTGAGATGGTGTTGAATATATAAATTAGTTTGGGTAAAATTGGCATTTTTATTATATTGACCCTACCTACTCATGAACAAATAGTATTACTCAAATTATGGAAATCTGATTTTATTTGTATAAAGTTTTTAAAAATAGTTTTGTTTATGTAGTTCCAGGGTTTGTGATAGTCATCTATTATCCAATGGTTTGTTTACATATCTCTGATGATGGAACATTGTTGTCTCATGAGGAAACCAGTACCCCAGGCATCCTTCATTATATTATGGATGAAGAAATTTTGAATCTATGTCCTTACTTACTCCAAATACCCCTTTCTTTCTGCTTCACTACTCTGCCTCTCCTACTAGACTGTAAGTGGCCCAAGAAGGAAAGAAATTGCCTGTCTTGTTTTTTAAATTTTTTTAAATTTTTCTGAAGTACCCTGAATATAGCAGGCACTTGACAGCTCTCTGCAGAATTGAACAGGCAACTCTGTCCAGAGTTATCCCTAAATCCTGATCCTCTCCCAAAGGTCAAGTACAGCTATCATTTAACTCAAATCAGGTTGCCTCTTCTAATCTCTTATGAGGTTAGAAGAGAGCTGAGTCAGTTGCTGTAAATTAGCTTTAAATACAAATCCATGGAGTCATTAATCTGAACAATTTAATAGGACCTATGAAAACAGGTATTATGGTACAATATGAAAGACCTTGAATGTGCATCCCGTCTCTGGCATTTACTAATTTTCTGACCATGGACAGCTTACTTAAACTCTCAGTTTCTTTGTGTAAAACGTAAATTATAATACTTATATTTTCTGCCCATCTTTATGGTTTCTATGAAAATCAAATGAGATAATACATCTGAAACATTATGAAAACCCTAAGACTTTCTAACCATCAGTTATTGGATGCTGGTATTTGTATACTTGCTTTATCTCTTTAATTGTGTTGTTAAGTACTTGAAGATAGAGACTTTCTCTTAAGATTCTTTGTATCCTCAAAACACTCTAGACTGAGCTAGACACATAATAGGTGCTCAAGAAATTAATGAGTGAGCGAGTAGATAGATGGAGTAATTGATTGATTGACTGATTAAATGACTTCATTTAATAACCCATAGTTATTGTGTTCCATTGGTCTCTCTTCTCAGAGAGGAATAGTTTACTGGAAGGCTCTATTAAGCCTGATAGGCTTGGTAGGCTAGGAGATGTTTTTGTTAAGTACTTTAAGCCAATGGTGTCAAACTCAAATAGAAACATATCTGTGGGTCACATTTTGATGGAGAAAATCACAAATTAATATTATATGTATTATATTGAATTTTTATTTATTTTGTTAAGCATTTCCAAATTACATTTTAATCTTGTTCTGGAAGCACTTTTGCAGGAAGTGAATTTGACACCTCTGCTACTGTCAGGTTTTAAAATAGGAATTCCTCCCACTCCCAAATGAACTGTATATCAAGCAATGCAAGTTTGTAACTCCCAAACTTGAATTGATTGTTTTTGGTCTAGATTACTCTTCCTCATGCAAACTCCAAAGAAAATCCACTTTAAAAATTGGCTCAGTGTTTGCCATTGACAAGAGAAATATATAATGAAATAACCTAGCTACTTTGTTACTAGTGAAGATCAGAGAAGGTGGTAAAGTAGAAAAAAGGCTGAATTTGAGTTAGAAAACTCTATTTTCAAATTCTCAATTAAAGAACTAATAGAGTCTGAATGTGGGCAGAAGCATATGGAGCTTTTTAAACTTTAGTTTTATTGAGGGTTTTTTGGTCAGCATCTTCTTTCAGAACATAACTAATATGGAAATATATTTTTCGTGACTGCATAGATATAACCTATATCAAATTGCTTGCCTTCTCAATGAGGGAGGATGGGAGGAAACAAAGGGAAAGAATTTGGAACTCAAAATTCTAAAAAACAAATGTTAAGATTTTTTTACATGTAATTGGAAAAAAGATTTTTTTAAATCCTTGGTTTATTAATCCATAGTTTATGACCTTGGGCATGTCATATCCTCTCATATAACTAAGGAGCCTAATCTATAAAATGAGGCTAGGGTAAATGGTCCTATCCAGCTCTGAATCGATGATTCCTAATGGAAGCATCATAGTTAAATGGCAAGAGCACTGAATTGGAAAGAAGATGTGGACTCAAATATTAGCTTTGCTGTCCACTACCTGTGTGACCATAGCCAGTCACTTCCCCTTTCTGGACCTCAGTTTTCTAATCTATAAAATGAGAGAACTAGATGACCTTTCCAGTCCTTTCTCTGCTCTAAATCTATAAACCTATCATTCTATGACTCTTTGGAATTAGCTAGTTTGTAAAATCAATTGTCTGACTTTCAATATGCATGGCACCATGGTAGAACCGGTTATTGTTCATCATGTCTTTTAATGATTGATGGAGTTAAATAAAATTGACAGTATTTTTCTTAAGACATATAAAGTAGAGATAGATAAAAGAATGGCCTCCATTGTTCTGCACACTGCCACTGTGGCTCTCTTTTTGAATCTTCATTCAAGTAGTTTCTGTTACATAATGACCTGGTACCTAGTGGTGCACTTAACCTGATTTATATGGACCTAGACTGCCCTCATTTGTGCATATTTAGTTCAGAGAGGTAATCAAATTGATTTCTGAGTCTTACTTTTTAAGCAATTAAACCAACATAGTTATTTAAGAGGTTGCCCTAACTAAATTGCCTGAAAAAGAAAACATTTGAAACCTTTGCAAGTACTTTTGAGGATCATTTCATTGTATTCCATATTACTAATGTAATTAAATTCTCTTCACATTGAGATCTGTTTGAAATTAAATTGGGAAATATTTTTGAGTTCCATTGGGCAGATAACTCAGTTTAGCTAGGATCCTTCTGTGCACATATGAAATGGCATAACATGAATCGATATGCATTTCCTAAATTTGCCAAAGATGACAGAAATTAGGTTTTTCTTAGACAGATGTAATCAAGCAAGCAACAATGATTAATTATCTACTGTATGCTAGGCACTGGAGATTCAAGTATAAAGAATGAAACAATTCTGACTTGCAAATTCTGATACATTCTGATGAAGGGTAGACAAAATCTACATATATAAGTGCATATATAGAATGTAAAATTATAATATATAAGTATATATAATATAAAATCATCAAATAGTATCATATAAACAAAAACATAAAAGTAAATTGGGAGGAATTAGAAAAGATCTCATACAGAAGGTGGAGCCCAAGATTCCCTTTAAAGGAAAAAAGAAATTCCATATAGTAGAAGGAGGCAATGCATTACAGGGATTGGGATGGCTAATGCAAATGCTCAAAAGTGAGGGATGGGGTTTGATGGGTGATGAAGACAGAGAAAGTAGGCTTGGATGGATCACAGAGTGAGAGGGAGAATAATGCCCAATGAAGCTGGGAAGATTGTAAAAGATATTTTTTCTGATTATTTAACAAAACAAAATATTTAATGTGGTAACACAAAATGCCATTTTTGTTGTTTTAAATTTTTTATAAAATGCCTTTAAAATTTTTTAAATTTAATTTAGTTTTGCTACACTTTAAGTACTGAACTATCTCCCTCCCTTCCTCCCCACCCTGCACTAGAGAAGGCCACCATTTCACACATACACACACATATGAAAATAGCAATGTATACACACACAATATAGACATACATACATATACACATACACATTTATGTAGAACCATACTATGTTACTATTCATGCTGCTATTTATTAATTCTTTCTCTGCAGATGGATAGCATCCTTCTTCATGTGTCCTTTGTATTTGATTTGAGTATTTATAAAACTCCAAATAGTTTAGTCAATCACAATTGTTCTTCAAACAATATTGCTGTTACTGTGTTCAACATTCTCTTGGTTCAGCTTACTTCATTCTTCATTATTTCATGCAAGTCTTTCTGATCAACCAGCTCATCATTTCTTACAGCACAGTAGTATTCCATCACAATCATATACCACAACTTGTTTAGTCATTCCCCACTTGATGGGTATCCCCACAAGTTCTACTTCTTTGCTGCCACAAAGAGAGATGCTATAAATATTTTAGAATATATAGGTTTTTCCTTTTTCCCTGATCACCTTGGGAAACAGACCTAATAGTGGTATTGCTGGGATTGTGAAAGATTTTAGAAGATAAAAAGGGGAGCTTATGTTTCATACAAAATGTAATCAGGAGCCTCTGGAACTACCTGAGTAAGGGAGTAATGTGGTCAGATGGGCTCTCAGGGAGAGTCATTTTAGCGCAATGTGTAGAATAGACTGGAGTGATGAGAGACTTGAGGCAGGAGAACTAATTAGGAACCCAGAACAATCTAGGTGATAGGTGACTCTGTTTATCAAAAGTACTGTAAGGGGGGCACCTAGATGGTGCAGTGGATAGAACACTGGCCCTGGAGTCAGGAGTACCTGAGTTCAAATCTGGCCTCAGACACTTAACACTTACTAGCTGTGTGACCCTGGGCACGTCACTTAACCCCACTTGCCTCACTAAAAAAAAAAAAAAAAAAAAAAAAAAGTACTGCAAGGGCAGCTAGGTGGCGCAGTGGAAAAAGCACCAGCCCTGGATTCAGGAAGACCTGAGTTCAAATTCGACCTCAGACACTTGACACTTACTAGCTGTGTGACCCTGGGCAAGTCACTTAACCCCATTGCCTCGCCACCCCCCCCCAAAAAAAGTACTGTCTCAGATTCATGAATTTCTTCACTTAGCAAACTTGAACAGTCAGAGCTTCCATGAGCTGGGGTTGATGGGATGATCTGTTCTGGCATTGTGACCCCAACAGACAAAATGGCTAACTTTCATCTATGCATTTGCTAAGAGTCTACAAGCTCCTATTTATTCACTAATGTTTGGGGCTCCAGGTAGATTTCTATGAAGATAGACAAGAATTTCATTTAGCAGGGGCAGCTAGGTGGTGCAGTGGATAGAGCACCAGCCTTGGAGTCAGGAGTACCTGAGTTCAAGTCCAGCCTCAGACACTTAACACTTACTAGCTGTGTGACCCTGGGCAAGTCACTTAACCCCAATTGCCTCACTAAAAAAAAAAATTCATTTAGCACACCCAAGGGGGTAGAATAAAGGTCTGGAGATGAATTGAGGAATATTATAGCGGATTATTGGAGGAGGGGAAGAAGTCTTGATTGTAAGACCTAGTTGTCTGTATAAGCATTTCTCAAGGGAAAGGATGGACATTCTATTGTTTAAGCCTTTGGAATCTAAGCAAAGGATCAAGGGAAACAATTTATTAAAGGTTTAGAAATGGGCCCACCTCCTTCCCTAATACTTTCTCTTCTCCCAGGATAAAAAAAATAAATAAATCCTTCCTAACTCTTGCTCCTGTTGTCTCTGAAATAAACATTCATTCAAGTACTTCAGAAGGACATCCTGGGATGAGACATCTGTAATTGTAGAAAATTCACTTCCATAAGTCGAAACACCTAAAACATGCCCAGAAAGACTGACTTCTATTGTAATTTATCCTTTGACATGCTCAGGATATTGGGGAAGGTCCTGAGGTTATAATTTATCTGTAAAATTAGTCCATAGAACCATCTATTGCAAGAGCAAAATGACAGTGTGATTTGGAGAAAGAACCCTAGACTGGAACCTGGGAGCAGTCCTAGCTCTGCCACTTCACTTGACCTTGAATAAGGTACTAAAGTTCTCTGGTCCTCACTTTCCTCATCTGTAAATTTAGGGAGTTGGACTCAATAGTTTTATAAGGTACCATCCATCTCTAATATTCTTGAGTAGACAAAGTCAAAGTTCAATATAGAATTTGGTCAGAGTAGTTAATTGTCTGTTCCAAGTATCAGTAATGATAATAGTGCTGTCTGGTAAATGTCTTTCTTCTCTATCACTGATAGCACTTTTCAAGTGTTAATTTATTGATTTCTGAGGAATTCATTAGCTCAATCTCCCTCTCTCATTCTCTCCCTCCTTTCATTTCTTTATTCTCCCATTCCATTTTCCCCCCTCATCCTTTTCCTCCTATCTCTTTTCTCTTTGCAGTCCACCAAGAAATATGGGAGACACTTTTAAGTTTCATTAGTATTTCTCAAGGCAAAAGAATTCAATGAATTCCTGATCTAGTAATTATATGCAAATCCTTACCAATTTTAAATATCCAGGATTAACATATGACTATAACTATAAATGGTATAAAGGCAGCTAGGTGGTACAGTGGATAGAGTCCTGGGTCTGAAGTCAGGAAAACTCATCTTTCTGGGTTCAAACTTGGCTTCAGACCCTTAGAAACTGTGCAACCCTGGACAAGTGACTTAACCCTGTTTGCCTCAGTTTCCTCATTTGTAAAATGAGCTGGAGAAGAAAATGGCAAACCACTCTGGTGTCTTTGACAAGAAAACCTTCAATAGGCTCATAAAGAGTCAGGCTTGACTGAATAATAACAAGATACTGGTGTTCTATGATTCATAGTCATACAGAAATGGAAGATACCAGTGTTAAAGATATGTGCTCTTGTAGCAAAATGTCATTAGGGAACACAAAAAAAGGGGTAGATTTCACTAAAACTTATCTAGCACCATCTTTTACTTCTAATTCCCTCTGGCAAGTGTCTTCATGTATTTAATTGAAAGAAGGCCTCTAAAATTTGTCAAAATATGTCTATTGTGGGGACCAGTTTTTAATTGGGGAGTGTTAGCTAAGCAGCTCACCGCAATATTGGGGCAAGGAAGGAGACCGGCAGCCTCCCTCAAAACAGAACAGGATTTATTTTAACAAGAATGAACTTTAAAAAAAACACAAACAAGATCAGTCGGATCAAGGGAAAGGAAATAAAATGGGGAAAGTGAAATTATACAACCTGAAAAAATACCACCACCCAGGAATCAGCTGAGAATACACAGCAGAGCTCCTGTTGCCTTCCAGCTTCCAGCTAGAATGGTGAATTCTTCCCATTCCCAGAAACCCCACACAGCCCCCAACCAAATTGTCTGGCCGCTCTGACAGTCACATGACTGCCCTCACTAGGCTTCCAATCATTATAATTTTGCCAGGCCCATTTAGGCGTCAGCAAGTGGTGATGATGTGAGGTGCCAGCGCCATGGCATTGACTACAACCAGTGGGTGGAGTACCATGCAGTTTGTGGAGCCCCAGGCCAGTGCACACCAAGGTATAAAAACCTCAAGTAACAATTAATTCTTTCCACTATCAAGCTTCAGCTGAACAAGCAAAAATAATTTTAGATTATAATGTTTGGGGTATAGTTCTGTTGTTAGAAATTCTTAGTAAGACACAAAGGTTAATGTGACAGAAACAATCAAGATAATAGGTTCAGGTTACATGTTCTTTTCACAACTTTTTAAATATCAAGCTTATATAAAGTAATTTCAAGAAAAAGAAATCAATAATAACTGGAGGTATCTGAAACATCTTTATATGGGAGGGTGTACATCTGTTTTGAAGGAAGCTAGGGATTCTCTGAGGCAGAGATAAGGTGGCAGTGTATTTTAGACCTAAGTGACCATTTGTACAAAAGGTTGAAGGTAGTATATGAAATATGCAAAGAGAATAGCCTAGTTTGACTAGAAGAGAGGGAGTGTAGTATTCTTATGCTTTATCCTTCTTTTACTATATTCAGACCTATTTGTTTTATGGTTAAGTTGAGAGGATACTTATTAGGGGGACCTACTTATCTGACTCAATAATGACTTTTTTTTTTTTAGTGAGGCAATTGGGGTTAAGTGACTTGCCCAGGGTCACACAGCTAGTAAGTGTTAAGTGTCTGAGGCCGGATTTGAACTCAGGTACTCCTGACTCCAGGGCCAGTGCTCTATCCACTGCGCCACCTAGCTGCCCCCAATAATGACTTTCTAACTTTAAATTAAAATGTTTATTTTTGAAAATAAAGAAAGTAGGAGTTACAGCACAAAAAATGTAATGCCTTTCTATTTTATGAAGTTCACATGCTGCCTTTGGCATTGTAACAGTATACCTTTTCTAGAAACTAGTGATTTTTGTTATTTTGTTATTTTGTCATGTTGTTTACCATAGATGAATGCGTGCATTTTTATTTATAATGCTGCAGCTTCTCAAGATGACACATTTTTCAAATAAAGGTACTTTTAAATTTTACACAGGCCTCTTTAGTTCTAACTATAGGAGTATATTTAAACAGGCTCCAACATCTTCTGACCCCAAATTATTGTGTTGTATTCATTACTCCTGTGGTTTCATTTCCATCCTATTTCATATTCATTAACATTTCCCTAAAAATTATTACACTAATTAGAGAGGCTTTTCCATTAATTCCCTATGGTGATTCATTAATCTCTATTCCTCTTGGTGCTCTGCATGTGGTCATCTTTTTTAGAAGGCATCCAAGATGTAATTACAGCTCTTTTTCCCTAGCGATGATAGCATAATGCCATTAAGCTTCCTCCACGTGCAAAGCCTTGGGCAGCTTCACTGGAATAGTATGGCCACAGTCTGCCTGGGAAAACAATGGACCTAGGCTGAGGGGAGCAGCCTCTGTGCAGGTGCAGTCATCCTTCCTTCCTGGGAGGTCAGTCTCAGGGAAAGACATAGATCCCAACTAGGAAATGACAATAACCCTGATTGATCCTAGAGAGTTGGAAAGATGGGCCTTGGTGGAAGTTATCTATGCCGGTTCCATATTACAGTTAGTCTAAGAGGAGATGAAAGAAAAAGAAAGAAAGAAAGAAAGAAAGAAAGAAAGAAAGAAAGAAAGAAAGAAAGAAAGGAGGGAGGGAGGGAGGGAAGGAAGGAAGAAAAAAGAAAGAAAGAAAGAGAAAGAAGGAAAGAAAGAGAAAGAAAGAAAGAGAGAGGGAGGGAGGGAGGGAGGGAGGAAGGAAAAAGGAAGAAGGAAGGAAAAAAGGAAATTAGGAGAATGGGAACAGAGGGTATAACACAATGTTTTATAATAATTGGCAATGTTTATATATCACCCTGGGCAGTTAGCTGGTGCAGTGGATAGAGTGTTGGGCCTGGATTCAGGAAGACATCTTCCAGAGTTCAAATCTTCTCTCAGACATTTAGTATCTGTGTGACCCTGGGCAAGTCCCTTAACCCTGTTTGCCTCAGTTTCATCATCTGTAAAATGAGCTGGAGAAGGAAATGCCAAACTACTCTAGTATCATGGGGTCATGAAGAGTCAAAAGCAACAAAAAATGACTTAACAACAACATATCCTACTTTAAGCTTTGCAAAGCACTTTACAAATATTAACTTATTTGATCCTCACAACAATCCTGTGAGGCAGGTGTTATTATTAACCCCATTTTACAGAAGAAGAAAATCAGACAGAAGTCGACAGAGTTGTCACATAACTAGTAAGTATCTGAAGCTGTATTTGAACTTAGGTCTTCCCAAATCCAGGTCCAGCACTCTATCCACAGTGCTACTTTGGTAATGAGGAACATTCTTTGATATTACTTTTAATTATTGTATTTTTTTGTGGGGCAATGGGGGTTAAGTGACTTGCCCAGAGTCACACAGCTGGTAAGTGTACCGTGCCACCTAGCCACCCCCTGTATTAATTTTTAATACTAGAAAGTTGTACTCTCCTTGTCAGATGACAGAGATAGACAAACAGAGAGAGAGAGAGAGAGAGAGAGAGAGAGAGAGAGAGAGAGACAGCGAGACAGAGAGAGAATTCTTGTTGTGTGCTAAGTCCCATATTACATGATGAAGGCTTGAAGTCTCTTATGTTCAGTAACCCAGAGAGGGATCAATTTTTAAACCTTCCCAAGGGCACCCAAATACATGTGTGGTTCCCACTCTGGATGAGATCTTGACATCTTCCATGAGTCAATGCATTGTAACATTTGGTTTTCAAGAGGAATCCCCAGGCCTCCCTAGACAACCTCTCTGAGACCTTGTCTGAAAAAAAAAGCATGTAGGAAATTAATTCTGTTGTCTCAGCAAATCTAGCTGGTGCTCAGAGGAACTGTAATAATGAATTACTCTTCACAGGCTTAAAAAGTGAGATAATTATCTTAACAGCTCACCAGTGCCTTGCTGAAAACAGACACACAAAGACTGGTCCCAATACTCATAAGTGTGGGGTGGAGGTGGGGGGCAGGAAACTAGACCATCCCAATGCATCCCCTGAATGGATGTTTGACTGTATGGTGTTATGTGAAGGCACTTCCTGCCTCAACCTATCTGCCCTTTATCCACCACAGCTGCCAATCTACCAGGAGGTTTTGGTGAGGGTCATCACCATGCAATGGAAAGATCCCTGAAATCTGAGTCAGAAGATAGGTTCAAATCTTGAACTTGTCACTTTGCTTTCTTGAATCTCAGTTTGCTCTTCTTTAAAGTGGACCCAATATTACACCACTTACATTACAGGCTGTTGTGAGAAAAGTAATTTCTAAACCATAAAGTACTTTACATGTGAGTTATTGCATTTAATTCTTCCTTATTCCTCTTACTTTCTATTTGGTTTGTTCTGTCGGTTCTTCCTCTGACATATCTCTCCCATCTGTCCTAACCTTTCCACCACTGCTACTTACACCTTATGAATCAAGAAATCCTTTATTAATCAATGACCAATTATTAATCACCTACTATGTACCAAATACTGTTAGGTACCAAGACACAAAGACAAAATGAAACAGTCCCTGTCCCAAAGAAGCTTGCTTTCTATCCAAAAAGACAAAATGTGAGGCATGAGCATTTATAAGTATTTACAGTACAAATAAATAAAGAATAAATACAAGATTTTTTATCAGAAAGACACCAGCAATTGAAGGGGAGGAGAAAGAACAGGAAAGACCTCATGTAGGAGCTAAATGTTAGGTCAGGCCCTTATTACCTTTGTCCCATGCCAGTAGTTAGTTGCTAAACCCTCTTGAACTGTTCTCTCCATCCTTAGTCTCTCTCCTTACACCCAGCTTCCAGATCAATCTTTCTTAAACACAGCTTTGATTTTGTCACACCCCCATTCAAAAAAATGTTAATGGTTGCCCATTGCTGAATGAATAAATTTCAAACACTTCTGTCTGCCATTCAGACCCTCCACACACTAACTGCATCCTGTTTCTCCAGCCTCATTTCCTCTACAGAGAATGTCCTGTGCTCCAAATTAAATGACTCATTTCTCAAACATACCCATGATTTCCATGCCTCTATGCATTGGTTCATGACATCCTTGTATCTGAAATCCCCTCACCTAAGCTTTATCTGTACAATTCAAAGCCCAATCTAAATGCTTCTTTCTTCATGATGGCCTCTTTGATCCCTCCCTAGCATGAAATGATCTCTTCCTTTGAATTCCTAGGGTTGAGTACTTCTTTTTGGCACTTGCCATATTCTGCATTGCATAACAATTATCTACTTACATGCACTTCCCTAGTCGATTGCAAGTTTTGAAAGGACAGGGACCATGTCTTATTTTTCTTTGCCTTTTTTTCTCCCAGAGTCTTCCTAATTCTGTGACCATCTTTCTATCCACCATGCCATGGCTTCATCAGGAGACTTGACTTACTGCAAAATGATTACCTTTGCCCTACGGAGGGTGGAATTTCTGGACATTGAAATATGTGCATCTATAAAAAAGTTATGTTACAGAGTACCCCTCTGAATTTTGACTGTATACTACACCTAGTGACTACCTGCCGTATCTACCTTTACTCCTGACTCCAGGTGAGGGAGAGAAGAGTGGAAAGAAAAAAAAGAGAATCATAAATGTGATGTGCATTTCTGTTCTACATCCCCATTGGACAAGCCCATAGCATTTTTTTTCAAAAGTAGGGCTATTTCTTTTTGTCTTCTTCTCTGCCAGATCAGCTTGGAGTCAGTAAACTAGCTTCTTGATGAAAAGAAATTATTTTCTTCTGACTGTAGTATGAAAAAGATCAAATCCACCTACAGACATAGCAGGCTTTGTCGCTTCCTACTTCAGGAACCCCAAGCGGGTGGTCTCCATTTCTTCATCTGTAAAATAAGGGCTTAGGACTAGTTCATCTTTAAGGTCTTTCCTTCACAACTCTGTGATCCTTGAATCATAGGCAGGGATTCTCCCGGCCTCCTGTTTATTCCCTGTCCAGAGAACAAGTTGGCTTCAATATGTAAGGCACAGGGTATCCCTACAAAAGGATCCTGGGGTTTGCTTTCTCAAGGTTAGGCAAATGCTGAAAAAACTCGAGAATCTTGCCACCTGCTTGAGGTTAATGCTGAAGTCAAAGAAAGACTTCTCTCTGGGACTCTCTTCTTGAAGGAGATGGGCTTCCTGCCGAGATCGGACTTTCTGTCCCCTCAGTCAGGATCGGCCCCCTCCCTGGCCACACACACCCAGCGGAGGGGCTCACACCAGCTGAAAAGGGCCTGGCTGTTGTGCTGTTGAATGACCCTTGGCAAATTAAATCCTACGCTTCACTGCTCTTGTATGTTGGTGCCCGAGCTTCTGTGTGCTGGAGCTGAAAGCCCTGCATCTATTCATCTTAGGCTGCTGGAGTTTTTCTTGGAGCTCAGGGCTGGTTGACTACATGGTGAGTCTCTGTCTGGGAGGTAGGGGCTGAAGCAGAGCAGGGACTTGGTGATCCTGGTAGTATCGCCCAGGACAAAACTCCTACAAAGCCAGTGTGTGCATGTGTGTGTGTGTATGTGTGTGTGTATGTGTGTGTGTGTGTGTGTTTAAATTGGAAGCCCCAAAGTAGATTCAGAATGATCACCCATGTTGCTAAAATTCCAAAATCTGAAACACTCAGAGTAACTTGACCGGCTACACATTAGCTTCCCTACAATTTGCCAGAGAGAGAATATATGAGGGGAAAAATACCACTTGAATGTTGTAGTTGAGGCTCAGAGTCATAGGTGATGAGAGGAAGGGGCGAGATTGGGCTGCTCTTCACAAAGAATGCCTGATTCTCCCGCTCCAGTTTAATGCCAAAGGATTTTGATGACATTAAGAGGAGCCAGAAGTATTGTTCCCCTCCTGGTATTTATTATCTACTTCAGCACAGTCTCAACCAGCCCTTTAGGACAAGGAGGGCAGGTTTCTGCAGAACCAAATTAGCCAAGGGACTCTTTTTTTTCATGCCTTACCTCCAAAACCTCAAACTCCTCTGGCCAGATAGAAGTGCACTTGAGAGCTGAGAACAATAATACTTTTAAGGTACTGACTGTATCAGAGAAATGTCTGTTGTTTTCTTAGAATGGCTTTCAGGTCTATGAACTATAAGCTGTATTCCTTTCCTTTGCATAAGTGATTTTAAATGAACACTTTCTTTAAAATTACATATATGCAAACAATTTTGCAGCCTTACTCTAGTGATTCACAAACTCCCAATGCATGTAAACAGGTGAGAAGGATTATCAAATGCATTTTCTAGTTGGGAATGGGGGTAGGGGACCGGGAGCCAAGATGGTGGAGACTGAAAACAGAGATGTTAAGAGATTTACCTAAGGTCAGAAGTCACTTAGTGGCAGAGCTAGGATTAGAAATGCTAAACTTTGGAGGCCCAGGGTTTAGTTCACTGAACCCTTGCTGCTTCCCTTCAACTTTCCTTGGGGTTTCAATAGTTCCAGAGCAGGATTCCTGGGAATTGTATGCATTTATTTTACTCTTTTTGCCTTTCTCTCCTTTCTTGCTTTCTCCCTATTGATTCTCTCCAATAGCCTCTCCACTCTTCTCCTTCTCTTTCATACTCACTATTCTCCCCTTTCTTTGTCTCCTTTAAAAAATTTTTTTTCTCTCATTTTTCCTCTCTCCTCTCTGCTTCAAGTCAATTTAACAAGCATTTATCTAGCATCTACTAAGTACCAGTGGGAGAAGCAACTTGGCATAGTAAATAGAGAGTGGCTTACATTCAAGAAGTCCTAGCATCAGAGGGGTGAGGAGTGACATTGATAGAAATGAAAGACAGAAGAAGTTTAAGAGAAGAGATAAAGAGGAAATGAAAGCAGGAATTGTTCCATTTTCATCTTTGCAAGCCCAGCACCTGACACTTTAAAAAACAGACCTATGACTTCTGTAGAAGTCCCTTTCACTCCTCTTCCTATTTTTCCCGTCAGACAGTGATGATCTGACTGCTACATAGAATATTGACAACTGAAAACCCTGAGTGACCAAGAAGATCTGCCAGAGAATTTGGAGAGTTTCACTTTTTACACTGTCCACATTCTAAATTGAGAGCAAAACCCCAAACCCCAAAGCAGTTCCAAATCCATTTCTGTGGAAGCAGCATCCAAAATGTCACAGTGTATCAACTGCATAGATTAGATTTGGATGTAACAGTCTACATTATACAAGGAAGTTCATATCTGGCCCAGAAAGATAGCCTTTCCAGGGTAAGCCAGAGTTGGACCTTAAGGCCAATCCATTAAGTCTCTTATTTGACTGGAGCCTGTGGTAATCAGGCTTTGACCAGTAGTCATTATAGCCTAGGCAATTTGGAGAAATGAAAGTGATGTACCCGTTGGGATCCCCATGGACTTTGTCCACATCACAAATGCCTGCGCTAATCTAGGGAAGGCTGGCCCTTAGAAATAAGGTCAAGATTTGAAGAAAAATGAGTTAAGCCTGTTGTGAAGCAATATTGGGGAGAAACTGAAAACATTTCAGTCCAAAAAGACATATACATATACATATATATGTGTGTGTATTGTACATATATATATGTGTGTATATATATACATATATAATTTTTGTCATCACTGAAGTATCTTCTGAAAGTTTACTATAAAACTGTTTTGGGGTAGCTAGGTGGCCCAGTGGATAGAGCACTGGCCCTGGAGTCAGGAGGACCTGAGTTCAAATCCTGCCTCACACACTTAACACTTACTAGTTGTGTGACCCTAGGCAAGTCACTTAACCCCAATTGCCTCACCAACAAAAATGAATAAATAAAACCTGTTTCATAATGTCTTTTGTTTGCTTGTTTAAATTTAAGGAGTCACAATATCTGTTAAGGCACTTTAATAGATATAACTTTGTTTTCATTTCTTCTAATGGGGGTAGTCTTGTTTTCCATACTCTCTGTCTCTTCTTAGAGTGTTCCTTAGCTCTTCTGCCTCATCTTCAAATGAAACATTGGTGATCAACTCAGGGAATTCTGAAATCTGTTAGTAACTTTATTTATGCCATGATTGGGCTGCATATGTTCTCATGGTTCTTCCTTCTTCACTCTGCATCAGTTCATTTAAGACTTCCTGCTTCCCTGAATTCCCCACATTTATCATTTCTGACAGGCCAATGGTATTGTTCCATTTGTATACCAAAACTTGTTCAGACATGCTCCAACTGAAGTTTTGCAGAACATTTTGCATTTATTATTTCCTTTTTATCATCACAATAAAATTCTGGATCTACTACTTACTCTTTGTAACACTAGGGGAGACATTTGGGCCTCAGTTTCCTCAGCTGTAAAATTAAATAATTGGATTAAATGACCTCTCAGGTCTTTTTCAGCTCTAAATCTTTGATCCTATGGTGCTTTTTCCTTGTCTCAGAAATTCCAAAGATGGGTTAGTGAAAAAAATGGGCCATATTAGTACAATTCTATTGCATCTCAGCAAAATTCCTTATCATGATCCTGTTCCTAACCTCCTCCAGCCATTGTCCCTTGAGGTCAAAGTCATTTAGCATTACCACTTCTCTCTGGGAATTGACTGATATTTTTTTAAATCTATTCCTGAGGAGTGGATAGAGCACTGACCCTGGAGTCAGGAGTACCTGAGTTCAAATCTGGCCTCAGACACTTAACACTTACTAGCTGTGTGACCCTGGGCAAGTCACTTAACCCCAATTGCCTCACTTAAAAAAAAAATCTATTCCTGAGGTCTGTCAAGTAAGGTACCTTATATCACCTGACTGCAGGATAAAAATAATTCTGGAGGCACGTTTCTCAAATTCATGCTCTTAGAGGATAATGGGAACTCTCTTCTTTAAAAAAACAAAAAACAAAAAACAAACATTATTGATACTCTTTAAAAAAAAAAAAACCTTTGTCAGTTCCCAATGAGCATCCATTCCCCTCACCCCACTGTTTCCCCTGTTTAAAAAAAGAAAGCACAATCATTTAAAACAAAGTAATGGCTTGACCACTCCCAAACTGCATGCTCCATTTCTATTGTCTCCTAGTTGGGAGCAGGAGGCAAGCTTTACCACCAAGTCCTCTGAAGCTACATTTGGTCACTGCATTGTTCTGAAGTCTTCCCATTTTCTTTTTAATTGGATTGTTGCCATGCTGTTTATCATTCTCTTGCTTATATTTCAATTTTCGGGGGGGTGGGGCACAGCTAGGTGGCCCTGGAGTCAGGAGGACCTGAGTTCAAATCCTGCCTCAGACACTTAACACTTACTAGCTGTGTGACCCTAGGCAAGTCACTTAACCCCAATTGCCTCACCAAAAAAATAAATAAATAAAATAATAGTAATAATATAGAGAGGCAGTGTGGAGTAATGAATAGAGAACTGATCTGTCAGTCAGTCAACAGCCAATAAACATGTCCCTACTATTTGCCAGGAACTGTGCTAAACACTAGGAGTAAAAGAAACAAAGGACTATCCCTGCCCTCATGTAGCTCACAATCTCATGGACTTAATATATTCAGTTAGGAGGCAGCTAGGTGGCACAGTGGATAAAGCACTGGCCCTGGAGTCAGGAGGACCTGAGTTCAAATCTGGCTTCAGACACTTGACACTTACTAGCTATGTGATCCTGGGCAAGTCACTTAACCCCAATTGCCTCACCAAAAAAAAAAAATTCAGTTAGGAAAATAGGGATTTAAGGTTCAGTTTTGACTAGTTATGTGACCCTCCCCCCCCACCCCCGGGCAAGTCACTTAACCCCTCAATGTTCGAGGAAACTCGCTGGAATTTGGGAAGCTCCCTACTTCAAAGAAATCACTACCCCAACATTCATATAACATAAGTTTTCAGATATTCCCCAATAGATGAGTACATCTTTTTTTAGTTCTTTCCATTATAAAAAGTGCTCCAATAAATTATTTTCATATACCTATAGGACCTTTCTGAGGACTCCCTCCTTTCCCTAGTCTTATAACCCCACATCCAGGAAAAACTGTCCAACCCTCCCCCATTCCTCACTCCATCAAGAACAAGCCGAACTGTCCAAGGAAAGTATTTACTGACTGCATGGAACAAGAGCACTCCATGCATTATTTATTATGGGCTAACAATACCTATCATGTGTAGAATGTTTATGGATATAAATTAATGATGTAAGGAAACACCAGTGGTCCAAAGCCTATTAGTATCATAGTGCAGAGGCAAAGATTTATAACATTCTGTGCTCTCTGCTATGTCAGGAATTGTATTGAAGCCAAAAATGAAATAAAATAATATTAATAATGGTTCATTTTGCTATAGAGCTTTAGAGTTTACATTGCACTTTCTTTACAACTCTATGAGGTAGATAATGCAAGTATTATTAACTTTAATTTACAGATAAGAAAACTGCAGTTCAGAAAGGTCTTAAAGTAACTTGATCTTGGTTAAATGATTAGTTTAGTACTGAAGTCAGGACTTGAACCCAGGTCTTTTGATTGCATGTTTGGTGCTCTTTCCACCATATCATAAAGTCTCTCATGGGAGTCCCAAAAGACCCAAATATGTGCTTGCTGTTAGTGCTCTATGTGAACCATTGGACAAGTCACTTAACCTCTGTGTACCTCAATTTCCTCCTCTGTAAAATGGTGATAATGATAGCACCAAGCTCTCAGGGTTGTTGTGAGAATCAAATGAGATTACATATGTAAAGTGCTTCAAAGACTTAAAATGGTATATAAGTGCACTATTGTTATCATTAGGTATACAGTGATATTCACAAATCTTTATAAGCAAGACTAGACATGCAATTTAAAGTCATTTCTTCACCTTGTTATCTATGCAAGGACAGTCCTGGGCAATAAGCAGGCATATCTGACTTAATCCCTCCTTTAAACCAATGAAATCACAGATCTGGAAGCTCCAGACTCACCACCAGCACCACCAGCAAAAAAAAAAAAAAAAAATTCTCTTTATGGAAGAGAAGTTTGGAGGAACAGGTTCAGCAGTATGAGTGGAACAGTCTCAGCACTTTCTTGATATGCTGAAATCATACCATTTAGCCAATTCCTTAAACTGCAGTCTGCTTACATGTTTAGGTGTGCTCCACATAAAGGTGGCCCTGATCATAACATTAATATGCTATAATCAAACCTCGCCACAAAGTTATACGATTTCACTGACATCGAGGGGCAGCTAGGTGGTGCAGTGGATAAAGCACTGGCCCTGGATTCAGGAAGACCTGAGTTCAAACCCAGACTTAGATACTTGACATTTACTAGCTGTGTGACCCTAGGCAAGTCACTTAACCCTCATTGCCTTGCAAAAAAAAAAAAAATCACTGACATCAGTGGATGATCATCCATTTATAACAATGATCATACATAGCTAACCACTCCCTTTAATATTATTTTACCTTACACTGTGTTTTTAGGGAGCCTGTTAAGCATGTTAAGTAGAGTATGTTTGTAGAATGGACTATTTAAATCTACTTGCACCCCTAATTTTCCATTGGTTTAGCACTATTCTGCTGTTATGGCACTTTTGCTTGTGAATTAAATTTCCTTCAACATACCAGATACTCTTTTTTGCCTCTTTCTCATTCCTGCACAGCACTGGAAAAAAGTGTGTGTGTGTGTGTGTGTGTGTGTGTGTGTGTGTGTGTGTGTGTGTGTGTGTGTGTGTTTCATACTGTTGCTTCATAATGTGAAATTTTCCCATGGCATTCTGGGAAAAGTGTCCTATGGAAAGATGATTCCCAGCAGGCTTCCATATGCTAGCCTACTAGTCAGCAGGAAATTGATATTGAGAGGGGGAGGGGAGGGATGAAGGAGAAGAGTGCTGAGAGAACTCAAAGAAGAATTCTGGGAGGAAAAGGGTGCAAGGACTGATAAATAGAAATGAGGAGGATACCAGGAAATAGAAGAGAAAATAAATGAGAATGGAGGGAAGTTTAAAAAAAAAGATCAGAGAGGAGTAGAGAAACTGAAGAGGGGAGAAGCATGCAGAAACCAGTCAAAGCCATGTCTTGTATTCGATCAAATACTTGCTTGCACAGAATACCTTATTGATGCATTTACTTAGTGTTTGGTCCTTGTCTGACCATCTTTTACATTTCTTTTTACATGAAAATCTACTTATTCATGCTATTGGTGTTTCTTCCCTCCTTCCCTTCCCACTTTCCTTCCTGTTTCCCAAGCAACTTCCATTTGAGTGATTTTCTGATTGTTTGAGCTACTTTCTCATCTCCCCCCAAAAAGTATCAGTGGTAGTGACTCTCAAGCTTTTCTCACTTATACCCTAACTTAACAGTGGGGCTTTAATACACCAAGGACTAATAAGGAGCTAAAATAGTAGTACCTATTTTTTTAATTAAAGTAATTTGTGTATAACCCCAATTACCACCATGTGTATATATATATATATATAAACAAACACTCTTCATCCTTAGTATGTTTCCACAGTGGCACCAGGAGCATTTGGGGGGTGGGGACTGTGTGTGCTATTTTTACAGTAGGAGCTCCCTTGCCTCCAGCATCACAGTTTGTATCAAAGTGGCCATTTTGGCTTGGGGAAAGGCTGGTTCTGGCCTCTCCTCTAACTAATAAGGAGAAACTGATGAGTGTGGCAGAAATCTTTTAGAGATACAATCATGTTATAGGGATAAGGAAGAGAATGCTGTCATCTGACATAAAACTTAAGAGAATGGATTTCAGAAAATTCAGAGGAAAGTTAAATGGGATCCTATTGGCCTGAGATTCTAAAAGGAAAGTCAACACAAGAGAGATGAGAGACTCTGGAGAAAATCATTCTAACAAGACAGTCTGGTCAGGAAGAAAAGGGAGAAGTTTCTAAAAATGGTGGCTATGGCTTCAGAGGTAGCTTTCCCATGAACATATTTTTTAAGAGGTCATACTCAGAAGATGGAAATGAGGACTTATATAATAAAGTAGCATGAACTTGGAAAAAACAGTGTAAAGAAGACAAAATCCAGCATAACTAGTAAGAGGCTTGCAAAAATTCTAATCTTAGAAAAGAGCTATATTTACGAAAAGAAAATATCAAAGAATGGATAGACATTTTTTATAGAAATGGCAAAGAGAACAAGTTATTTAGCTCCTCTTTTGCTTCTATGTTCTCTGTAAAAAAAAAAAAATGATCTTTAGACTAGAGAGGATGGAACCTATGAGGTCAAAGGAAATTGAAATTGAAGGTAATTGAGGAAATGGTAAAATAGTTCCTAGCTATCATCCTATGAGTTTAAGTTTTGGGGTATGGACAGATTACATCCTAAGGTAGCAAAAAACATGGGGATAAAATTATTGCATCAACTGAATCATGGAGAGTGGGAGTCATACCAATTGGAGATCAACAACTGTTTTACCAATTTTCAAAAGGCAGTGGGGAAATGAGAAGTTCACAAAAACTCTAGGCTGTTGAACTTGACAGATTCTCAGAAATTTTCAAGACTGGATTATTAAAAGAAAGGTTTTGAACTTTTGGAAAGGAAGGTGATGATCACTATGAAAAGAAGTCATGAGCTGGGGCAGCTAGGTGGCGCAGTGGATAGAGCACTGGCCCTGGAGTCAGAAGTACCTGAGTTCAAATCTGGCCTCAGACACTTAACACTTACTACTAGCTGTGTGACCCTGGGCAAGTCACTTAATCCCAATTGCCTCACTAAAAAAAAAAAAAAAAAGAAGTCATGAGTGACTAACCTCATTTTTCTTTTTGATAAGGTAGCTAGACTGGTAGATCAGGGGCATGCTCTAACTACAGTATACCACCAACATTTCAGCCATGCATTTGACAAAGTTTCTAATATCCTTGTAGACAAGAGAAGTAATATGATATCCACTGGAGACAGTGAATACTGCTTATTCTGAATGATAGTGATGATAGATAGATAGATAGATAGATAGATAGATAGATAGATAGATAGATAGATAGATAGATAGATAGGTAGATAGATAGACAGACAGACAGAAGAGTGTGGCTGGGTAGGTAGGTAGGAAGATAGGTAGGTAAGTAGATAGATAGATAGATAGATAGATACATACATACATACATACATACATATATAAACTGGATTTACATTCCACCCTTGATACTTAGTATCTGTGTGATCTTGAATCTCAATTTTTCTCACCTGTATAATTTCAAAGTTGGACCTTTAAGCTACCTTCCAGTTCTAGATCTATAATACTATAATTTACATGGATTGGATGAAAATATATCCAGGTAGATTTTGACCATCTCCAATGCCAGTTGGTGAATGAGTGAGTGAATGAATGAATGAATGAATGAATGAATGAATGAATGAATGAATGAATGTCAGTGAGGAAGAAGGTCTCTAATGGAGTGCCTCAGAAGTCTGCTTTTGGCTTTGATCTCTTCAGTATTTTTTATGAATGATGAAATGGAACATTCAACAATTTTTGTGGGTGCCACGAAGGTAGGTATGATATCTCATTAATTAGGATAAAATAAGCTGGAATGATGGACCAAAACTAATGAGATGAAATTTAATAGGGCTCAATATGATGTTCTGTGCTTGGTTTAAAAAAATTTAACCATACAAGTCCAGGGTAAGGGAGAGGCAATTAGCAATTTGTATACAAATTACCTTGAGGTTTTGGTAGACTACGAACTCAATCATCTTCAACAGGTTTACATGGAAGCTGGAAAAAAAAATTATTCTCAAGAGCATAGTGTCCATAATGATGGTTCCATTGTACTCTGCCCTTTTAGAGACCATATTTGTTCATTTCTGGATGTCAAATAGGAATGATATTGAAGCATATCAGAACAGGGCAACTAGGTTAGCAAAGAGACCACAAAATGATACAATAATAGGTAATAATATCTAACATTCAGGTAGTATTTTAAAGTTTGCAAAGTGCTTTACAAATATTCTCTCATTTTATCCTCACAACAACCCTGGGAGGTAGGTACTTTCATCCTCATTTCATAGATCAAGAAACTGAGGCTCCCCCGCCAAGTGAAGTGACTTGCTTAAGTTCACACATTTAGTATCCAAAGCAGAACTGAACTCAGGTCTCCAAAACTCCATTTACCATACCACCTACCTGTCAAGGATACAGGAAGATCAGGTGAAGGGACTGTTTAGCCTGAAGAAGAGAAGGCATAAGGAAACATAATAGTAATCTCTAAATATTTGAAAGGTTATCATGCTGAAGAGATAATACTTTGCTTGTCTCCACATGGCAAAACTAAGGTCAACGTATGTAGACAGATTCCCATTTAGCAAAATCTTCCTAACATCAGAACTATCCAAAAATTGGGAGAAGGAATTCCCTTTGAAGGTTGTGCATTCTCTATCACTGAGGTTTTCAGTCAGAAATGGGATAACCACCAATCATGGACCCTGAAAGGAATTGTTTCTTGTTTCCCCTAAGCAACTGGTTTGAATAACCTCTGAGGTTCCTCCCAACTCAGAGATCATGTAACTCTAGCATAATTCCTAGTCAGTCGCACCACCAAGTTGTTTCACCCTCTATCCTTCATGTTTAGCCAAGGGATTTGGAATTAGATCTTTTTTTTTTTTAAAAGGCAATCAGAGTTGTGAATTGCCCAAAGTCACACACCTAGTAAGTACCTGAGTCTGGATTTGAACTCAGGTCCTCCTGACTCCAGGGCTAGTATTCTACCCACTGCATCACCTAGCTGTCCATGATCTTTTTTTTTTTTGATTATCATTTAAAACCCTACTGTAAATTAAAGGTGACCAGAATTTGAGTCATGATCTGAGGTTATGCATTCATAATTTGGGGCAGGGCTTCTTAAACTAGGCTTTATGAACTTTTAAAAAATACATGTTTATATAACTGCATTTCAATATAATTGTTTTCCTTTGTAATCCCAGGCATTTTATTTCATTCATTTAGAAACATTCTTCTGAGGAGTCCACAGACATAGCCAGACTGCCAAAGGGGCCCGTGACACGGAAAAGGTTAAGAACCCCTGGTCTATGGGAAGCTGCTACTATTGCTACAGATTTCCATCCCAAATATTCTTCTGGCAATAGGAGGGTGTGATGGCAGCAAGACACTGGGATTTAATTTGAAGAGACCTGAATTCTGGTCATCGTTCTGTCACTAACTAGTTGCTTGACCTTTGGCAAGTAACTTCACCTCTGAAAGCCTCCGTTTGTGAAATAGGATAGTGATAACTGCACTACTTACCTGACAGGGTTGTGAGGAAAGCCCTTTGTAAAAGTAGGAGACAAATGTGTGCTTTAAAAAAAAATGACAGGATTGGACTAGATTGTCCCTAAGGTCACTTCTATACATAAACCCCTACCCCTAAAATTCTTTTTTTTTTTTGAAGGCAAACAGGATTAAGTGACTTGCCCAGGGTCACACAGCTAGTAAGTATCTGACGCCAGATTTTAATTCAGGTCCTCCTGACTACAGGGCTAATGTTCTATCTACTGTGCCACCTAGCTGCCCCATCTTTTTTTGGAGCCCCCTAAAATCTTTAAATGCTGTTCTAACTATATATCATTCTCTTTGTCAACTCCACTCCAGCCTCTCCTTTGGGAAAAATACCTGATTGAATTTCCCTTGAGTTAATCTGAAATTTTCAGTGAAATATAAGGAAAGCTATCTTATAGAACACCAAAGGTGTGAGGTAATCACTTGTGAAAAACCACAACCCTCTCTCTACTCCCAAGACTGCTCCAGACTCTTCTCTAGTGGTCCTAGTGAATCCTGCTCATCCTTGGTCATGCCAACCCCTGGGAGTCTTCAGGACCAGGGTGAGATGTTCTAGTCTAAAATCTTCTACTAATCAATTGTGTATTGTAAGAAAAAATTATACCATCAGCCCATGCCTCAGTTTCCTCATCTAATGGGGATAATACTTACCCTATCTACCTCTCAAGGTTGTTATGAAAAGAGAACATGTTTGGGGTGGGGGTGGGGGGCACTAGCATGGGAGTTAAGGACACCTGATTTCTAGCCCCAGCCTTGCCACTGACTAGTGGCCAAGTTCCTTAACCCTTCTGAGTCTCATTTTTATCTTTTTTTTTTTTGGTGGGGCAATGGGAGTTAAGTGACTTGCCCAGGGTCACACAGATAGTAAGTCTCAAGTGTCTGAGGCCGGATTTGAACTCAGGTCCTCCTGAATCCAGAGTCGGTGCTTTATCCTGAGTCTCATTTTTATCAATCGGTAGATGGATGGACTGAACTAACAGTTCCATTTCTATGCATCCCTTCTAGCTCAAAATTGTATAATTTATAAGAAAATAAAGTCAAATGAGATTACATGTTCATGCTTTTCAAATGCAAATGATGTAAAGCATTGGTTAACCCAAGACTGGCCTCCAAATAACAGACCTAGCCAGAGCAATTATAATCCACCCTCTCTGTCCCAGGATCAGACTAGATGCCTCAGAAGGGAAGAAGCCATGAAAAGTGCACCAGGATATTTTAGTCTGCATCTTTTGCAGTTGATACATTGTAAGCATATAGCTAAAGCACTGGCTTCCTCCTCTGTCTCCATCTATGCCAAGTCCTAGGAGAAATAGACACCTGAAAACAGGCCTCTATTGCCCTCTTGGGCACAGCCCCATATGCCCATCTGCATCAAGTCCCCAGCTTCCAATAATCCCTTTATTCTGAGCATTCCGATTTCAAATGACCTTTGTCACCAGGAAGAAAATTAGTGGCAGGTGAATGCCTGGGTTTTCTGTAGGGGGAACCACATGGTTAATTATCTTCCTAGTTAGTCCCTATCAGCCCCTTCCCACTCTGACAGGCAGATGAAAGCACAGGATACCTCTCTAGTCCTCTTTTCTCTTTCTGTCTCCCCCCACCCCATTCTTCTCCTCTTTAATCTCCCCATGGAGTGAATTATCATTTGTTTTTCAAACCTTTGCCTCTAAAGTGCGCACTCCAGGAAAGCATTTTGAGGGAAATATCTCACTGTTTACAAACCTTCATCTGCTCTACTTACTGTGTGTTTGCAGAAGTTAAGTCAGATGAAGGCTGAGACAGTCAGTCTCTCTAACAGAAAACAGTTACAGAGAACCAAGGTTGTAGAAACAAGGAATCAGACAACTTAGAGAATCATCAAGAAATGGCTTTTTAAAAATAGAGTTTTATTGATATCTTTTGGTTTTACATTGCCTGTATCCCTCTTCTACCTAACCCCATCCTTTACGGATAATAAGGACAATTTTTTTAAGAAAAAAAAAAGAGAGTGAAAACATTCCTTAAAACTGATCAACCTATTAAAAATTATCTATACAGAAAACTTCATACATGCAGTCCTCAACTTCTCACAGAAGTTAAGGGAGTTGTGATCTCATGTTTCTTCTTTTGGGCCAAGTTTATTCTTTATCATTTCACAACATTTAGTTTCAATTGTTTTTTGACTGTTGTTCTTTTCATTTACATTTTAGTTGTGTATATTAGGCCTCTGGGTGGCCATAGTACACAGAATGCTAGATCTGGAGTCAAAAAGATTCATCTTCCTGAGTTCAAATCTGGCCTCAGACACTCACTAGTTGTGCAACCCCAGTCATTTAACTCTCTTTGCCTCAGTTTCCAGGAAATGGCAAACCACTCCAGTATCCCTGTCAAGAAAACCCCAAGTGGGGTCAAGCAACATTGTGTTTATTGTTTTCTTGCCCCTGCTTACTTCACTTTGGATTAGTTTGTATCTTTTCCTGCTTCTATGTCTTCATCATGCCCTGCAGTTTCTTACACTGAAATATTATTCCATTGCATTCTTATACCACACTTTTTGCCATTATTCCTTGATCAGTTGGCATCTACTTTGTTTCCAGATCTTTGCTATCATACAAAAAGTTCTGCTATAAATATTTTGATGTAAATAGAACTTTTTTTGTCAATGACCTAAAGGAGTGACTTTCAATGCATATAAGGATTTGCCCTGAGCTCAGGCTTCAAAGGTTGAGGAGTTAGGCAGAATGAATTAATCATTGGAAAGTTACTAGAGGTAGAATCAATCAAATCAGCAAGCATTTATTGAGTATCTTCTACATTCCAGACACTGTTAGGCCCTAGAAATACAAAAACAAAAATTAATTCATCCCTACCTTCAAATGGTTTAAACTGTATCAGAGAAAACAATGGGCACACATGTAAGTGTGTAAAAAATAGGGTAGCTACGTAGTCTTCAGGAAGACTCATCTTCCTGAGCTTTTTGACTCTGGGCAAGTCACTTAGCTCTCTTTGCTTCAGCTTCCTCATCTGGAAAATGGCAAAGGAGGAAAATGCCAAACCACTCCAGCATCTTTGCCAAGGAAGCCTCAAATGTGATCATAAGGAGACAGACACAACTGAAAAAATGACTGGGGGCAGCTAGGTGGCGCAGTGGATAAGGCAGCGGCCCTGGATTTAGGAAGACCTGAGTTCAAATCCAGCCTTAGACACTTGACATTTACTAGCTGTGTGACCCTGGGCAAGTCACTTAACCCCCTTTGCCCTGCCCCCCCAAAAAAAAGAAAGAAAAAGAAAAAAAAATGACTGAACAACATGTATAAAATGTATACAAAATAAATTCAACAATAACAACAAAAAATTTAGAGGGAAAACACTAGCAACTGTGGGAAAGGAGATCAGAAAAGGCCTAGAAACACATAGCCATTATGGAGCTCTATTCTAACAATAAAAGTTAAAAGATAAAATGGCTCTGAGAACCTACTTAAGGTACTTAGTACATAAGGGATTCATTAAGAAAGTACTGGGTGTTCTAGGATTAATAGGAAGCATTCTTAGGGGAGCTTCATGTCTAGGACAATTGAGATTCAGGAAAAGAATGACTGTAGATAGCTATCACCTAGTGGCCACCCACTTGAACAGTAGGCTTGGTACCCAGTAGGAAAGAAGGCCCCTTGCAAATCAGTACCTTAAATATAATGGCAGAGATGTCAAAAGGGCCCTGAAAATTCCTTTCTTGTGATGTTCCTGTAGCAGGACACAAGCCCCCAAATAAGCAAAAAGCAAAACCAAAACCTCTGAGCCTTTAAAGCAAATAACTGTCAGGGGCAGCTAGGTGGCACAGTGGATGGAGCACTGGCCCTGGATTCAGGAGGACCTGAGTTCAAAGCCGGCCTCAGACACTTAACACTTACTAGCTGTGTGACCATGGGCAAGTCACTTAACCCGAATAGCCTCACCAAAAAAAAAAAAAGAAAAAGAAAAGAAAATAGCTGTCACACAGGCCATCATGCACTTTATAGAAAAGCCCAGAGAGTCAAGGAGCCACCCAGAATAATTGTCTTAGAAATCACATTATAAAATAAGCAGAAGGGGCAGCTAAGTGGCGCAGTGGATAAAGCATCGGCCCTGGATTCAGGAGTACCTGAGTTCAAATCTGGCCTTAGACACTTGACACTTACTTAGCTATGTGACCCTGGGCAAGTCACTTAACCCCAATTGCCCTGCAAAAAAGTAAAAAATAAAATAAAATAAGCAGAAAAAACAGGAAGATAGAAACAGAAATAATGATAATAATAAATTATAATTATTTAATGTAAGGGCAAACAGCCCTGTACACCTCAATAGCCCTTAGAGGCATCACTCTAGTTGTTGTTATTGTTGGTCCTAGTTCCGGAAGACCATGACATCAGGGTGATGTCCCAACTTGCACTGAATTGGATTTAAGTGAGGGAGGGCTGTGCAAGGTCATCAAGTTCAATTCTCTCCTCCATAGCCATCTGGGTCCAGTGGCAATCTATCAAGACAACTGGAGATGCCCCTGGATGTTTAAGGCAATTGGGGTTAAGTGACTTGCCCAGGGTCACACAGCTAGCAAGTGTCTGAGGTGAGATTTGACCTCAGGTCCTCTTGACTCAAGGGCCAGTGTTCTATCCACTGCACCACCTAGCTACACCAAGCATCACTCTCGAATGCAGCAATGGATTTCAGAGGAACTGCTTGGATGGGGGGAGAATGTACCAGGTTTAAAGTTGGGAGAACCTGGGTTTGAATCCAAACTCTGGTACTTACTGACTATAACCATGCTGAATCTCTACTCTAAACATTAGTTTCCTCAACTGTGGTATAGAAAGAATAATAATGTCTGTATTGCCTACCAACATGGGGGACCTGGGAGAATAAAATGAGATACTAAGCATACATATGAAAAAGTGCTCCATACATGTCAACTTCCATCATTACAAGGATGACTCTATATTATCAAGAAAAAGAAAAGCTCAAGCAATGAGCTCAATTCTGGGTGCAGCATTTCAAGAAGGCCACTTACAAAGTAGAATACGTCTAAAAGAGGGTCAGCAGAAAGGTAAAGGCTCGGGCAAACATGTTCTATGAAGAATCGTGAAAGGGATATGGTGGGAGAGAAAGGTTTAGTTATCTTCCCATAGTTGAAGTGTTATCACGTGCATGAAAGAGGACTTTTTTCTGTATAATTTCAGGGGGTAAGAAGAAATTAATGAGTAGAAGTGGCAGTGAGATAGATTTACATTGAAAGAAATTTCTTATGTTCAAACACAGGATGGAATATCTGGAAATATTCTAGCAGTCTTTCCACAATAGAGGGTATAGCTGCATGTGCTGGAAGGCTGAACTGTAGTTCCTACTAACTCTTAAATTCTATGATTCTAAAATAAATAAATAAAATAAAATAAATTCTATGATTCTAGAATCCACTTAGTAAGTCTGGGAAAAGCATAATATATTTCAGAAAAATGTCCATTGAGATTTGGGGGGGGGTCCATTAAAGTTTTATCTTTTTTTCCTTATAACTTTATTTATTTATTATTTTTTTTAGTGAGGCAATTGGGGGTTAAGTGACTTGCGCAGGGTCACACAGCTAGTAAGTGTTAAGTGTCTGAGACCGGATTTGAACTCAGGTACTCCTGACTCCAAGGCCAGTGCTCTATCCACTGCGCCACCTAGCTGCCCCATAACTTTATTCTTAAAAGGATAAATTTCAGTTATGTATTATTAACTTAAATGGAAGCAACTCCACATTCTCTGACCACATACAGGTAGTAAGTGGCAGAACTTAGATTTGACTCTAGATGTAGCAGTTCATTGCATTTAATACTGTATCATTAATGGTAATACTAGTGGTCTTCTGATTAGAAAACTTTAGTTTGAGTGAGACCCAGATTTTTAATTCTTAGACACATCAGTCAGTCAGGTCAGAAGCATTGTTAAACGTTTACCATGTGCCAGGTATTGTACCAGGCACTACGATCTAGGGATACAAAAAGAGGCAAAAACACTGTCTCTGCTCTTGAGGAGCTCACATCCGAATGGGGGAAACAACACATAAATAACTAACTTTGTACATACAAATAACTAACGTAAGTATATTTTGTACATATATATGCATATACATATATATGGAGAGAGAGAAAGGAGAGAAGAGAGAAGAGAAGAGAATGAGAGAGAGAGAGAGAGAGAGAGAGAGAGAGAGAGGAAGGGAAGGAGTGAGAACAGAGAATACATGGAAGGTAATGTCAGATGGAAAGCACTGAGTATGACTGGGAAAGGCCTCCTGCAAAAGATGGGACTTCAGGGGCAGCTAGGTGGCACAGTGGATAGAGCACCAGCCCTGGATTCAGGCAGACCTGAGTTCAAATGCTGCCTCAGACACTTAACTCTTACTAGCTGTGTGACCCTGGGTGAGTCACTTAACCCCAAATTGCCTCACCAAAACAAAACAAAACAAAACAAAAAGATGGGACTTCAATTGAGTCTTGAAGGAAGCTAGGGGATAGAGGTGAGGGAAGGGAAGCACTCAAGTCCTAGGGGACAGGTATTACAAAAGGGGAATAATGGAATGTTGTGTATCAGGAAAAGTTAATAGATTGATGTAGCTGCATCATAGAGTGCATGAAGGGGAATAAGGTCCAAAAATGGAAAAGTAAAAAGGAGTCAAGTTGTGAAAGGCTTTATATGGCAAACAGAGAATGTTCTATTTAATCCTAGAGGAAATGGAGAATCATTGCAGTTGGATAGGGGGAGTGACATGTTCAGATCTGGGCTGCAGGAATATCCCTTTGGCAGATGTGTAAAGGATTGGAGTGAATGGATGGATGGGTGGATTTTATTCATTAATAAAACACTTATTAAGCACTTATTATATGCAAGCACTGTACTTAGCACTAGGAAGATAAATAGAAAAATAAGATAGTCCCTGCTCTCAGGGAGTTCACATTCCAATGGAGTAGACCATGTGTATGGAAGATTTCAGTTGCAAATAAGACAAGAAAGTCCCATGATCCTTAGGGTACATTAGCAAAGCACATGTTAATGATTATTCTTTAATATCATTTCCACTGATAAAATTCTAACAGTTACCATTTGACAGTGTCAAGGACTTTGGTAGCAAGAACTTTCTTTCCTGGGTCTTCAGTGACTATGACAGTAGCACCTGGCACATGCTGCCTTCTATCTCTCCCTCAGGGACCTTCAGCTAGACTGGCCTGCCCATCCTGTGTGTGACCATTGGTTAGTACTTGGTAGGGATGATTGGCCCCTTATCCACAGGAGTTATTTTTCTGGATGATGACAGTGAGAGATGCTGGAAGTGGCTATGATGGTCTTTGGTGGGTGAGGGAGGGCTGCCACTCCAAAGGCTCTTGTGCCCATCTGCCTATTGGTGGCAGATGATCAGAAGTTGCTGCTAGTAGTGATGAGAAAGGTGGGCCCCCTCTCCACAATTTCTCTTCTCAATATTGGCTGTGGGAACTGAACTGGAAGTAGGTATGGTGGTTTGAGGAGAACTTCCAGAGCTCTTGGGTTCTTGGCATTCCCCATCAGGGTCAGAGGGAAGATGGTGATCAAGGTGGTGCTGGGTTAACTTGCATGGGACATGCTGCCTCTTGTCTCTATTTCAGGGTGACTTGATTTTTCAGCTGAGTTGCCTTGCCTGCCCTGTATATCTCACTTAGTTACCCAGTTGGTGGGTTGCCCGACTTCTCTACTAGAGCTGCTCCCTGTGAGGGAGAGATTTGTGGCAAGGAGAACAGCCAGAAGGTTGTTACAATAGTCTAGGTGAGAGGCAAAAAGGGCCAAGGTACCAGGATGGCAGCTGTATAGGTGGAGAGAAGTCAATGTATATAAGAGATGTTGTAAATTTAGAAATGGCACAGTTTTACAGTGGATTAGATAATGTGGAATGAGATTGAGTTCAGGATCAAAGATGACATCAAGATTTTCAGCCCAGATGACTGAGAGAATGATAGGGCCTTGACAGTAATAAGGAAGTTGGGAACAGGAGAGAGGTTTTGGACATGTCATACTTAAGATGTATATCTTTAGTTATTATTGACTATTTATGTAGATCAAGAGGAAAGAATGGTTTTGGATATAGAGATCTGGGAATGATCTGCCTAGACATAATCATCATCATCATAATAATAATAAAGCACCTATGGGTGCTTTAGATATCACCAAGCAAAAATAGTATGAATGGAGAAGAAAAGAGGGCCTAGAACAGAGCCTTGGGGGGAATACCCATAGTTAGGGGGTATGACTTAGTCACGTAAGAGGTAAATCTAGAAAGAGCAATGGCATGAAAACATAGAGAGGACAGAGTATTCAGGAGGAGATGGTGGTCAACAGTATCAAATGTTACCAAGAGGTAAAAGATGAGATTGTAAAGAATTCCATTAGATTTGTCAGTTACAAGACACTTGGTTACTTTGAAGAGGGCAGTTTCAATTGAATCATGAGGTAAGAAGCCAGGTTGTGGAGGGTTTCAAATCCAGCAAGGGGAGAGGAAATGTAGACTTATAGTATATACAGCTTTCTCAGAGAATTTAGCCAAGGAGAGAAAAATAGCTAGCAGGGATGATCTGGTCAAGTAACATTTTTAAAGCATGAAGGGGCTATTGGTGAGTTTTTAGACAATAGGGATTTGAGAGTGGAAATAACAGTGAGGGGCAATCTGCTGGAGAAAATGGGTGGCATCAAGGGTACATGTACAGAGGGGTTGGCTTCCATAAGGAGAAGGGACACCTCTTCAAGTGAGGATAGAAGTGAAGGAGATTATGGGGAAAGATAATTGAATAATGTGAAACAAGTAAAAGAGAAGCTCTCATTAAGTAATTTTATTGTGTGTGTGTGCATATGTGTGCACACATGCATATGTGTATGCATATGTTGTGTGTGTGTGTGTGTGTGTGTGTGTGTGCAGTATGAGGCAAGGTCTTTAATGAGAAATGCTGGGGAGGGATGGTGTGGAAGATTTGAGGAAAGTTAAAATAGCTGCTGTGGTGAGAGGGGTAGAGAATCATTTAGGGAGATACAAAAGGATTGCCTTGCTGTGGTGAGAACCCAGTTAAGAAAATGTAACATAATTTTATAATGGGCCCAAATAGCATGGTTTCTTTTCTTTTTCTTTTTTTTGTGGGGCAATGAGGGTTAAGTGACTTGCCCGGGATCACAGCTAGTAAGTGTCAAGTGTCTGAGGCTAGATTTGAACTCAGGTACTCCTGAATCCAGAGCAGGTGCCTCCTAGATGCCCCTAAATAGCATGGCTTCATGATTTTCCCCAACTCTGTTCAGAAGTATATGAATAAGAGTGAAGGCCAATGAAGGCCAATGAAGAATAATCAAGGTTTTAGGCTTGTCGAGACATAAGATGTTATCAGTGATAGGAGAATGGGGCAAGGGATTTGAAAGTAGAGAGCTGAACTAGTTCACCAAAGGATCAAGATAAGGAAAGGAATAGATTTCAGCCATTATGGGGGTGATGACATGAGAAAAAATTGAGAATTGGGGTAATGTAGGTCAGACTGAGAATAAAGAACAGAGTTAGAAGTCATAGGGAGGGGCAGCTGGATGGCACAATGGATAGAGCACCGGCCCTGGAGTCAGGAGTACCTGAATTCAAATCCAGCCTCAGACACTTAACGCTTACTAGCTGTGTGACCCTGGGCAAGTCACTTAACCCCAATTGCCTCACTAAAAAAATAAAATAAAATAAAAATGAAGTTCTAGGGAAAGAAACAATGATAAAGGATTATGATAAAGAAATTCCAGAGTTCATGAATATAAAGATATGTAAAAAAATATTAACTATAACTGCTAATCTGTAAATTTATAACTGTGTTAGCATCCAAAAAATTATAGCTATAAGCTGGCTGGAAAATTATAACTGGCCTGTTAAGTCCTGCCACAGTCGCCATTCAATGTAAAAATTATTTTAACTGGGTCCTAATCTGTGAACTCCTGGCTGGCTATCTGACTGCTTTTAATTTAATATGAGAAGAACCAATTGGGAGGCTCCCAGTCTCCCCCACTGCCTCTCCCAGCCTGATAAGGAAAAGATTAAAAAAAAACTTCTTTTCTATTAAAGCAAAACAGTTTATTTATGAGAACCAATTTGGAAATAAGAATATAGGAAAGATATACAACCTGAAACCTCGGCCAATGAACTCTGCTGCTTCCTAACCCCTGCAAGTCTCTTGATCCGTGGGTATGGCTTGGCTGCTTTGCTACTGCCTTCACTCACAACCCTCGAGCCACATCTCCTTTCTTAGTCCTCTTACCGACCCCCTTTCTGGGTCTTCACTATGTCCTTCTCTGAAGCATCTCTGTAGCCTCTCCCCAGCATCTCTACCTTCTCGCTAGCTCTCTTCCCTCTGTGTCCATAGCGTCCCTGTAGTGTCCCCTCTTCTAACTTCTCTCTCTATAGCGACCCCCGCTTCACTGTAGTGACCCTCTCACTTTCACTGCTCTGCTCCTTTCTCTGTCTCTGTAGCCTCCTCCCCAGTGTCTCTACCTTCTTGCTAGCTCTCCTCCTGCATCTCTCACTACATTCCCCTCTTCCTCCCGCTAGCTCCTTCACTTTCACTGTTAGCCATCTCCTCTGCTTCACTTCGTCTCATTGTTTTCCCTACTAACTGAAAGCCCCATGCCCCCCCCCACTTCTGCTTTCACATAAAAATCCCTTTCTTTCACAGGAAACATGAGCTGACCAACACCCACACATCCAAGCTAATTCGTTGGCAGCGCCCAAGGCTGGGGCTGGGGGAAGGAAGCTCCAGCGTCTCTGAGGCCCTTCGTGCTCATCCCCGCTGAGCAGGAGATGGGCATTCAAGGATTATGTGTCTGGGGCAGTTTCGGGTAGAGCAGTTAGGCTGGGGGAGGGGTGGCCCATTCGGGGCTAATTTTAGCTGCCTACATATAGAATGGTTTGAGTGATGGCAAGCTCAAGGATATAACCATATGCATGTAGCTCAGGTGATAAGGATGAATAGGTCAAAGAAGTTGAATGAGAGCCTGGGAAGTCAGGGTATTTGAGAGGGCATATATATATATATATATATATATATATATATATATATATATATATATATATATATATATATATATTTGAAGTCTCCTAGTTCTAGGAAAGTAGTTGGGTAAAGAGAAAGATTGTGAGCCAGGCACTGACCTGTGTTCAAGCAATATAATGTAGCTGAGCTTCAGTTTCCTTATCTGTAGGGATAATTAATAATAAACCTTGAACTACCAGCCTCATGGGATTTTTAGGAAGGTATGCTATAAACCTTAAAATAGGGTGTAATTGTGAGTTGTGATAATGATGATGGTGTTAGCTGAAAGAGAGAAACAGAGATAGAGACAGAGTGGGGAGGAGAGGGGAAGGAGAAAGAAAAGAAAGGGAAGAGAGAGGGCTAAAGGAAATGATATAATCAAATGCTTGCCAGATTTGTGAGTTTAGGGACCTGGGTTCTAATTGAGATAGTCTCCACTCACTGTATGATTTCACAAATCACTTAACTTCTGCACTCATTATCTCTCTATCTGTGAAAGTGAAATAATAATGCCTGACATGTGGATCTCATAGTAACACTATAGGAGTCCTTTGAAAAAAATATAAAAGTTTTGTAGAATGAAAAATAAAGAATAATTATTCTTGGATAAATTGATACATATCAATTAATATTTTCTTATCTTGGAGCAATTTGTAAATAATGTCCTAGAAACAATAAATATATATTTTTAATTCTCAATGATATGAGAGAGACTCTGGGCAGTTCTTCCTGATTGGAGCAGGTACTAAATTAATGGATTGGACTGGATTGGATTGAATTGAATTGGATTGGATTGAATTGAATCTCCCCGAGCCCTCAAGCAGACCATCTTAGTGTTGAAAGGCCATATAACACTTTGCAAGTCAAAACTTTGGCCCCTCAATGTACCAAAGGCACATCAGAACTCAGTCATTATCTCAGTCCACTACAGACTAACCTCAAGATGAACTCATGTTATTTAAAGAAATTGAAAGGGATACTTCCACTGCCTTATATCTGTGAGGGATTAATTGTAATTTGGGGTTTCCATGACCCCATCTTTGCTTCATTATGGTTAGACTAAAAAGATGTAATCTTGAAAAGCCTAAGAAAAGATGGGTATGTACTTGAAGAGATTATAGAGCAAACAAAAGGAACTCTAATCAGATTTGCAATGTATATTAAATGGTACTGAGTGGCACAGGGAGCATTTGTTGAGTCAGGGTATCCAGTGGAGTGCCTGAGCCCCACATAGGAGTTCCCCCATGCCCACATGGGCCTGGCCAAATTATAATAGGGACAGCCCAGGGGGTATGCTGAACCAATTGGAGACTCAGCATGGCTAAGAACCTCTCTTCCCATGGGAGAGGCAGGAAGGGGAAGAGGGAACTCTGGGAGAGGAAAAGAGAAAGAGGAAGAAAGAGGAAGAAAGAGGGAGAGAGAGAGAGAGAGAGAGAGAGAGAGAGAGAGAGAGAGAGAGAGAGGGAGAAAGAGGGAGAGAGAGAGAGAGAGAGAGAGAGAGAGAGAGAGAGAGAGGGAGAGAGAGGGAGAGAGGGAGAGAGAGAGAGAGAGAGAGAGAGAGAGAGAGAGAGAGAGAGAGAGAGAGAGAGAGAGAGAGAGAGAGAGAGGAGAGCTGGTGGTGGTTGACCTTTGGGCCGAGCCGGGAGACATTGCACAGCTGATTCTCCTTGGAGCTTCAGATTCCAGGTGGTGGTGAGTTTGTTTTGTTGAGTCGAGGCTGGCTCTTTGGGCTAGCTGAGCTGGAAGAAGTTTAGGGTTTGAGTCAGTTTTCGTTTGACCCAAGCTGTTCTGAGTAGCTGAGGAAGCAGAGCTTATTCGAGGCACCTGGGGGCCTTATTACCCTAGAGATTTAGATTCTAAACATCTGGGAAGTGGGACATATTTTTCCCTTTCTCTATCCCCTTTCTCATTGTCTCTAGCTCTATTAATTTCACTTGTGTTGTAAATTTTGTTCCCATTAATAAAACCTGATTTGTTTGTGGAAAAGAGGCTTTTAATCTCCTTTCTTGTCAGTCTGAGAGAAATAACTAAAGAAAAGGCAGTTTGGAAGAGAGGAAACTCTGGACCTAGAGGTGTCCCATTATTTTCTTTTTTTTTTCTTTTTTTTTTTTGATGTTAGAAAAAGGGAAAATACTTTATTATTACATTTTTGTGGAAATGGGCCCCACCCCTAGTGGGCGGAGCCCGTCCCATTATTTTCTAATCCCCAATATTATGGTGAGCCGCCCAATTAACTCTCCCCATACTAAATTTGGCCCATACTAGGCTAAGTGTGATGAGCAAAGCCAGAATAAGGCAAGGTTTGAAAATTACACCCTCTGTGTGTTTGCTGTCCAATTCCAACCTTTGAGCTTTTACTGTAAACACATACAATTTCACCTGTCACAAAAGATATACCTGTGTACATTGGAGAATAAATTTTTCTAGCCCTAAAATAGGTACCTTTTATTTAAACAAACCAATATTTTAAAAGTCTATCTCTACAGATGTGCCCTAAAGAGCTGCCAACTGCTGTCCCTGTCTCTGGCAATAGCCCTCACCCTGTGGCACACAGGGAACAAACCATATCATAGGTCAAGGAGGAGCAGAGGGAAGGTTACAAAAGCTGAGCAGAAACTATTTCTAAATTAATTATTCTGCCTCTGAATACAGTGTCCCCACTCCTAATAAAAGTCAATTTCACAATATCCTTCTTAAATGCAATCTACAAATGTTTGGTACTGCTATTTTTGTCTGGATTGTAGGCAATTAATTCAAGTTTCCAGCAAGATCCATAGTGATTCTTATTTTGGCATGTTGAGGCCAGTGAAAGATTCTGGTAGAGTCTTGTGTTATATTCTACATTAACATGGTAGGTCCATTGGCCTCTGTACAGAAAAGTTTATGATACATACAACCACACATGCACATATACTCACACACACACATGCCCACCAACTCATGATAGAATTATTTTTGGTTTCCTGTACCCTCAAGAAGATAAACAGATACACATGGCTTTGTAGGGTAAAAAGGAAATTGATCATGAGCCTGAGGATAACTCCTAAAGGCACTGACCCAAAATCTTGCAATCTTACCATCTTTCAGCTGTAACCTTTGAGAAACAAAACATTATGCTATTAGTGTTCCTTTTGCATTTTGTTGAATATTGCAAAATACAAGTTATACTACTTGTAGAATACAGGTTGGAATGTTCCCATCATCACATTATTGTTGACTGATGTTTAAAAGTATGTAAAAATATGTATGCATGCACTTATTTTTGGACTGGGTCTGTGATTTCACTAGTGTAAGGAGCTCTGGCTCCTCCTAATGAAGATTAGTATCTGTTCTTCTCCTTAGTGTCTTAGAAAACTATCTGGGGCACTGAGAGATTAAATGGCATATCTAGTGTCACACAACCTTAAGTGTAAGAGGCAGGATTTGAACCTCGATCTTCCTAAAGAGGAAGCCAGGTCTTTTTTCACTATATCACACTATGTCTTATATCAGTGTTTGACATTGTACTGTTGTGTTGTTTCAGTCATGTCTGACTCTTTGTGACCCCATTTGGGGTTTTTTGGCAAAGATACTGGAGTAGTTTTCCATCTCCTTCTCCAGATCATTTTGGGGATGAGGAAACTGAGGCAAACAGGGTTAAGTGACTTGCCCAGAGTGACACAGCTAATAAGTGTCTGAGACCAGATTTGAACTCAGGTCCTTCTGACTACAGAGCCAGATCTCTCTTTGTTGTACCACCTAGCTGCCCTCTTACATCAATGTCCATGTGGCTAATACAAATAACTTGCTATCTTAGCATTGAGATTTTGTGGAAGTATATTTTCAATCCTAGGAACCCTGCGAAGCAAAATGCTACACTTGCTAATAAGCCTCTGAGTCCAGGAGCCCCTATGTACTCCCCAGTCTAGTTTTTTTCCTTTCTTAGTCTTGCAATTGTGTGTGTGTGTGTGTGTGTGTGTGTGTGTGTGTGTGGTGTTCCCCTTATTTCCATCTTCCTTTGATTTTTTTATATAATAACATTTGTGAGGAGATACATCAGGGCAATAATTACTGACAGAGAGCACTAGGCAGTGTAGATGAATGGTGTAAAGCTGGCTGGTTGCTTTGGGTCAGGGACTACCAACGTATTCCAGCCTGTGAGAAATTGGAAAGGTTGCAGGGCTGCCTTTGTTGGTGAGGTATCTGGTGGCTTCAAAAGGCTATTAGGGAAGTGTAGAACATATTGATTTGTTCTTGTTTCTCTGCAGTTTGCTGGACATTAAGTCTTTAACGTTTTTCTCTTAAATGAAATATATGTATTGACCACCAAATGTGATCTGACAGGACCAACATTTACCTGTACCCACACTGTCTAAACACCTTATTAAAAGCACAAATACAGCATTATCTGATGAATAATCAATATCAGTATGAAAATTGAGGGGCCTATGGCTAATCCAATGGAACATGAATTGACAGAGAACCTTAAGCAATGTTTGCCAGGATATATTTGCCTGGTTTTAGATACAAGGTGATTATCATCAAACAATATTTATTCAGCATCCTAAGGATAAATGGCACAGACTTGGAACCATGCAATGAGAAAGAAGGTCCAGAGACTCATGGAAGGGAAGCAAAGAAATCCAGTCGGGGGAGGGGAGAAAGCAAAGGGCTCCCACAGACATGGGCTCTCTTCTTGATGCTTTGACCAGCTCTGTTTGAAGATCCTAGGTGAATAACTTAAGAAGTCTGGGCCTCGATTTCTTCATCTCTAAAACAGAGATTAAAAAGGGCTGTCGGGGCAGCTAGGTAGCACAGTTGATAAAGCACTGGCCCTGGATTCAAGAGGACCTGAGTTCAAATTTGGCCTCAGGTGCTTGACACTTACTAGCTGCGTGACCCTGTTGGCAAGTCACTTAACTCTCAATGCCCTGCAAAAAAAGGGGGGGCAGTCCTACTCACCTCTATGGAGTGATGTTCATATGAGGCAAAAGGCATTTTGAAAAGTTTGACCAATATTCATTAAACACCAATAGAAGGCAATAGCCCCTGACATTAAAACTGGGCAAAACCAAGCAGAATGAAAGATTGGATTTTATTCAATATACAAACACAGAGACTTGTACATTGCGAGTGGAGGAAGGCAGGCCAGTGAGTTAAGGTGCAGCCTAACTTCCAGAATCCACTTTTATCAGTGCTTTTCTATGTGTGTTCACATACATGCTTTCCTATACTTTTAAACATCAGTCAACAACAATGTGATAGTGAAAAGTTCTGACCTGTGTTCTACAAGTAATATCAGCTTTATTTTGAAATACTCAACAAAATGCAAAAAGAACACCCAAGGCCCTCAATCCTCCTGGGTCTGTCTGTGACTCTCTATGCATAATGGTTTCAGAACAAGACAGGCTGAGCTGTCAATCATCCCACTGAGCCAGCTGACCTATTGAACACACTTGTACAACATGCTCCTCCTCCCTTCTTCTAGGCAGAATGTCCCTAGCAATTCACTGTCCCTCTGGGGTATGGTTTTTCCTTTTTAAGCAACTCTTTCTGCTTCAAGATCAAGGCTTACTTTTCAAAGCTTGGGGTAACAAGTGGCCTCAGCCAAAGTCACCAAAATCAAAGTGAAAATGCCCACTCTTGGGGGCAGCTAGGTGGCTCAGTAGTTAAAGCACCAGTCCTGGATTCCGGAGGACCTAAGTTCAAATTCAGCCTCAGACACTTGACACTTACTAGCTGTGTGACCCTGGGCAGGTCACTTAATCCTCATTGCCCCACGAAATAAAAAAAGAAAGAAAGAAAGAAAATTCCCACTCTTTACTCCTTCACTTCCTATTGTTCTACCAGCTCAAAATTCAGTCAACCATAGGGCTTACTATTTGCCAAGTACTGTCCCAAGTACTATAAATATATAGCATATTATGTAAAGAATATAAAGGATATAAAGAAATGTAAAAGACAGTCCTTGCTGTCAAAGAGCTTACGGCCAAATGAAAGTGGTTGCACCCTGATACAATTGCATTTCTAGGAGTATCTGCATCCTGAATTCATCACCAAACTTGTATTTTTCATTACTGGTCCTCCTCCTTTCCCCTAAAAACTACAAGCCCCAGCTGAATTCATTTAGACAGAATTTCTCATCTCTGGAAAGAAGAATCCCCTCCCTCTCGTCCTTTCATGTGGACACTTTGGCACAGACAACATCACCTCTGGTGTTTTGGTTGATGATTTTGCTGAAAGTAAAAACTCTTGGTAATTAAAACAACATTTAAAGGGGAAACAGGGAACAGAAGGGAAAGAATGGACTACTTTTCCCTATGATGGAAAAATGAGGTTGAAGGGAAGAAAGCATGGGATAGGATTCACTTTCCTCCATACTCACTCGGGGTTGGCAGTATATAATGATTCTCACCAAAGTTTCTGATGATGCTATGCCCTGATCATTCCTCCAGTCCAAGGTGGCATCTCCTGCACTGTCAATTACCTCCTTGAACCACCCTCCTCCTGTTTGCTTGACTGCTTTCACATGTCCTGCTTTTTTTGTCTACACACGGCTTCATTTTCCAAAGGTCTGGGGAGGGAGAGTGAACTGAGGATACAAGGTAATAATGAGTACTTGCCCCCAGGTCTCTCTGCCCCCTTTTGTAGGCATGGTGGCTAAGCCAGATGTACATATGTGTAAAATTTCAGTCCCTGTGCTCATGTCTTGAACTGTAGTTTTCATTATGTTCTGACATGGAGAAGACTTAGGTCAGATGTCCAGTGTGTGAATGGAAACAAAATGTTGGAAAAGGCTGATTAAGGAAAGAGAAACAGAACTTTGGGAAGGGTAGAACAGCATCCATCGACTATTCTAGATTTCACTCTTAAGTCATCCCAGCCTAAGGGCAGTAACCAAAATGTTTATTTGAGAAACTTACTCTTGAATGAATAAATTCTAAAACTCTGGCTCTTAACATTGCTTTTGGTCCAAGTGATAGCACACATCATTGATTCCCCTATTGAGTTAAGCTATAGACACGCATAGAAAGTGGCCTAGATATACTGTCTTGTCACTCTAGGGCATACCTGGCCCATACTCCATGCATGCCCATGAGTCATAGCAATGTTTCTCTGAACATAACTTCTTTTTGGCCTTTAATCATCCTGGAATAGCTTCATTTTAACCCTATGGCTGCGCTGAGGGAGTTGGAACTTTTTTAATGTGTTTGTAACAAACACATTCTCTTGTTTTTTGCTTTTGCTTTGCTGATTATTTTCACTTTGCTAATAGACTGAATATTATTGGTTTAGAGCATAAGTTAATTGAGAAATCACCATGAATACTTCTGGACCAGAATCAACAAAAGCATTTATTAAGTACCTAATGCCCCTGTGCTAGACTTGTCCAAAAGAAAATTATGTAGATGTAGTCCCCGCCTTTCTAGAACTTGGAACTTATAGTATTAAGGAGGGAAGCATTCATAACTCAGTGTGCTAGGCACATCAACCATGGTATTGCTACATTAAAAACAGCAAGTGTATCTAATACATGATTTACACCAACTAAAGGTCAAGGATAAGTCTATTTTAAGGTGGAAGGGAAAGGCGATATAATAGTACTTTAATACTTTAAGGATCTGGAATTCCTTCAGGAGGTACTCACTCCATGAATATAGATTGTAAGCCCTCTGGAACTTAATATGTGGTTTTCATGTGTTGATATGAATGAAAATCTATCATCCTATGGCTAACATAATAACGAGACTCAACTGAGCTCAGACAAGCACCCTCTGGCATGTAGCCCATCACCTGGTATGTGTGTATGTGTGTGGATGCATATGTGTATATACATATATGTGCATGTGTATTATGTCTATGCATGCACATATGTGTAGAGAGAGGTATGCAGATGTACAGAGATATATAGACATGTACATATACATACTTAGATGTATATACACAGACACAGGCACACATACATATACACATACACATACACATACACATACACATACACATACACATACACATACACATACACATACACATACACATATGCAGGTTGCCCATGTATCCTTGCAGTCTCAGGAGAAATGAAGGAAGGCAGGTTGGGAGTAGGTGAGCTTCAAGGAGGACATAGACAAGAATCATACAGAATGGCCAGATGCGGATGGGCTGCATTCTGAACAGCTGGAGAGAACTTCCAATCCGATAAAAACCACTGGTTAACTGGAGTATATGAGTACAGCCAAATATAATAATAGCATCATAATACTACCTCACACTAATAGAGAACTTTAAGCTTTTCAAAGTATGCTTTTTTTTTTTCTCCACATCTACCCCACATTCCTCTAGGGGTAGATATTTCCAGTGGATAAATAAGGAAACCTAACCGCCCAAAGGTCATCTGATTTGCCTAAGTTCATGCAGATGAGGTGAGGGGGTGCAGCAGCTCCATGATGCTTCTCTTTGCATTCTCTGGAATTCAAGCTCCTTGAGGTTCCTTCATTATTGTCATTGTTATCTCCAGTACCAAGCACCAAGTCTGGTATGTAGCAGGAGCTTACTAAATGCTTCCTAAAATGTATATTACAGATGACAGAGTAATCATGGGCTAAGGGAAAGCTATCACTTTTCCCCTGATCAATAAAAGTACATTGTTATCAGTCAGTGAATATTAAATTATCATTGTCTTCATCTTCTGTCCCAAACGAGGAAGGATAACGTTGAACCCAGGATTTATCTGATTCCTGAGCACCAGGTTCTGGACACACAGTGCTTGGCACATAGTAGACAATAAATGCTTACTGACTTACTAGCTGAACACTGGATCCTACAGTGACTTCTTCATATTTCTCCAGCATATTCCTGGCAAGGATGAACAAATACTTAGAAATAATGATGTGAGAAGGCCTAGTAATTTCTGTGTAGTGATGACAATGCTACTATTTATTCTGAGAATTTAGATTCTTTTCTTGTTTGATCTTTTGCACCCCAATAAAATTAAATACTAGTATGTGCCATCCTTAAATTGAACTGCCTCCTTAGAAAACTAGCCTTATGTTCAATCCCATTTAATAGTAATTTTTCTTTTAATCAGGACCTGTAATTTGATCACTGTATAGAACTTCTAATGGAGAAACTCCTACCAATGCAGATAGGTAATTCCTTTGAAATTAACAGTCTTAGAGTGTTGCTTGAGGGCACAGAAATATTAAGTAACTTGTTGATGATCAAATAGCTGGTATGTATCAGAAGAAAGACTTGAACCTAGGTTCTTCTGACTCCAAAGCCAACCTTTTTATCCCTCTGCCACCCTTCCTCAATAATGATAATCACTGACATTTATAGAGCACTTTGATATTTGGCAACATTTTTCATACATTATACCATCTGATTTTCAAAAAGATGTAAATAAGCATTTGTTAAGCATCTACTATGTGACAGGTACCTTGGCATGCCCTTTACAAATATTATCTCATTTGATCCACATGACAACCGTCAGAGGTAGGTGCTCTTGTTATTTCCATTTTAGATTGGGGAAACCGAGGCAGAGCCAGAGGTTAAGTAACTTGCCCAGGGTCAGGCAGCTGTAAATATCTGAGACTAGATTTAAATTCAGGTTTTCCTGACTCAAGGTCCAGTGCTCTAAGCACTGCATCTCTTAAGTGCTTCTTATCTCCCACGATAATCCTATAATATTGGTGCACATTTTACAGATGAGGAAACTGAGACCAAGAGGGGTAAAGTGACTTGCTCATGGTCATGTAAAATGTCTAGTCAGTGTCTAAGGTGGTATTTGAGCACAGGTTTTCCTGACTATAAATCCAGGACTCTAGTTGATATGTCATGCTGCCTTTCACTTCTATTCCTATTCACACATGCTCCGTGATGAAAAATTCAAATCCCTATTTGTCTGCAGAATTGACCAGAACTGCATTTTCTGAATTTTTTTCCCCTTAACCTCACATCTAGGTATTTGTTAGTTTTTTTTAATCTAAAAGATGTAAATTTTGATTGGAATAGCACATTCTGCTATCTCTTTTGGATTAATTTCTAATGACATTTCTTTAAAAAGAAAAGGTCAAATGGCATTGAAGATTTGATCTTCTAAAAGTATGAAAAAACCCATTCTGCTTTAATATTATAATCCAATTGTGAGTATACAAATTAAGTCTTTAGATATCTGTTAATAGTCCCATTGTTGTCACTTTGAGCAAAGTGGTCCTTTCCCTGGCTCAAAGATATGTAGAGACCCACACAACAATGATCATTCCTTTTGTTATCACCTATTTCCAAAGCAGGAAAAATGGTGACTTTGGAAGAGGGGACTCGAAAGGGGGGAAAGAATTAGATTCTTTAATACCCCCTAGTTTACCATCTCCTTCCTCCTCCCAACCATGAACGTACATTCCATCACAAAGAGATGAAGTTGGAGGCCTGGTTATTGACAGGTGGGCAGTTTGCACAATAAAGTTTAACAGTTTACATCCCTTGTATGGTTTCATCAATGCTGTTGATGGATACCTCACTTGGTTTATGGGTACTTATGCATACATTGATTCTTCTTCTTCTCTTTCTTTTCAAGCATGCAAACGCAAAGAGCAAGAACCAAACAAAGACAGGAACAATTCCCAGAAGAAATCCCGCCTGGTTTTCACCGACCTCCAACGCCGAACACTCTTCGCCATCTTCAAGGAGAACAAGCGTCCATCCAAAGAGATGCAGATCACCATTTCTCAGCAGCTGGGGCTGGAACTCACTACAGTCAGTAACTTCTTCATGAATGCCCGACGTCGAAGCTTGGAGAAATGGCAGGACGATTTAAGTACGGGGGGATCTTCATCAACCTCCAGCACTTGTACCAAAGCATGACTGAAAGAATCTAAATTGGGCACAAGTCAACCATAAAAGGAAAAACCAACAACAACAAAAGGAAAAAGACACAGGATTCTTAGCTGGGGCCCTTCACTGGTGATTTGAAAGCACAATTCTCTCAAAAAAGAAATTTCTATTCTAGCTGTAATCATAGGACATGTGTTCTTTTTTTATGGCTATGGAGTCTAAGTGCAAGCTAAAAATTAGTCTCTTCCACAAAAATCCTATTCTCTAAGCATGCTAAGCATACCAGAAACCCAAGTGGGTCTCTCCTAAAAGCCAGTTAATTCCAATGTGGTTTCAGCCACACTTAGGATTACTTAAAAAGAAAACAATCCAACACAGAGTCTTACTAGCCTCTTGCAGACAAAGTTCCCATGAATAGCAGTGGGAATCTGGCCTGTGTGAGGAATTCCAAGTCTGGGATCCCCAGATGCTTCAGTTAAGAGGAGTTTCTAGGAATATTTATGACCTCATTTGCTTTCCAAATGCTTAGCCTCCTCTCACTACAATATACCAAAGTTCACAGCCATAACTAGAGAAACCTAAACATGATAATTACTGAGCACAAACCTTAAATGTGGAAATCAAATCCAAGAACCTGTTTTTCCAACTCAGGCATCTTTTCACCAAATGGTTTAGGAGCTTTTAGGTCGATCCAGTTGACAGTCTTCTTTCCTTTACCTCCAGAAAGTCTCATAAGGTTATGGATCGGTTAAAACAAAATCCATTCACTTGAGCTCAAAGTATCAAGCACAAAGATGATAACTATAGAAATAAGCAAGGTTCTGGATTCACTGCATCCGTATTGTCAAGACATTGAGTCTGAAGTCATTAGCGGATAGCAAGAGAACAAGGATGGCTTCAAGCACATTTTGCAGTTTGCCACCAATTCTGTGTTTGTACATGATGCAGACGCTCACTCAGGAGGCCAATTTAACTGCTATGGTACATGGAGCAAATGCAACATATTAAAGATCTAGATTTTTTTAGATCATTAGCTTATCCTCCTTGGTTATCGGCCATCTAGTCCTCCTATTGTGCATTGTTACCCCGCCACCCATCTCATCATTACTATTTCAAATTTTGTTGCTATTTCATGCATTCTTTTGGTGGGGTCCCTCAATGTTTGCTGGCCTTGGGGGAAATCCCAACAACCAACCAACACATCACCTTAATACTATTGTTCGTAATTTTTCATCTGAATCCCAAGCCTCTTTCATTGTTAAGTCATCCCTGTATAACAACTGATTAAATCTGGAGAAAACACAGCACACCAAAGAAGCAGAGTCCTGCAAACCAAAGACATTTCTTACTTGCCATTTTCTAGCCTAAAAATACTGTGATTACTTTTAGAAATCAGAATGCCTCTGCAACTCCAAATGGCACTCAGCTCTTGCATTTGGCTGGCCCTTTGGGTGAGCAGTATGGCAAAGCCGAGAACGTTAGCCAAGTCACATGGGGAGGGTTAACCACACAGGCTGTCCTTGGTGGTGACCAGCTTCCAAACGAGGCCTACAGTCCTTCTCCTGGAGATTGTGATGGTCACAATGTGCATATTTACCAGTGAATGGCCCCTGGAGAGCACCATTGGAGTGTTCAAAAGCAAGCCAAACACTGCAATGATTCTTTAAAGACACTTGAGACTTTTTTATGTATTACTTAATCGAAACCAAAGAAACTTTTCTGCACCTACTTCTGCAACAAACAAAAACTGTTCCATTAAAGATGAATAACTAAGTTTTAAAAATGAATAATAAATGAAAAACAACAAAGAAGAAGGAAAAAACAATGCTGTGCGACACATTGTGTCTGGACAGACCTCTTGGGACATTTTTCGGAAGCAGATTTCAAAAAAAGGGTTGAAACAGGAATGGAAACAAAGAAAAGCCTCCATTGGCTGCTGCTTCATTTGACAACTCACTTGGTAATCTTAAAGTTGAAGATTGTCTTTAATTTGTGCCTATGCAGTTTTTCAAAAGAACAAGGAACAGAGCAACGGAAACCTCAACAGCTACAATACCAAAGATGAGGATTTCTCACACCTTTTGTTTCAGTTCATTATCTCTTCTTGCACGGCTAAAATGCTAATAGCATCATTGATTTGTGTAAAGGTAATCAATTCTGTTTCTTTGAGCAACAAAAGAAAAGGGTCATTTATTTTATTTTATTTCCTTTTTTTTTTTTTTTTTGCTTTTATAGTCTCTACCCCAGCATGGAATCTTTCCAAAGGTACCACAGACTCCAAGTGTAAGATGTTGGGATACTTAACTAATCTCTCTTCTCCATCCAGGGAATGTGGGAGAAGAGATTGTCATTTGAATGTTCTTTGCTTGACCACCTAAATTTAGTTCCTAGTATCAGAGCCTTATCATCAGGGGAGTGAAGGGGGACACTGTGCTGGGCAAATCTTTTCCCCTTCCACAATACCAAAGAGTTTGCCATCATGATAGCTTTGTCTCCATGTAGTTGCTACATCTGAACAGGGCTCATTTCAGAAAACATGTAAAAATTATTGTGATTTCTACTTTTCTATTAGCTTTTAAAATCATCTATGAAGCTGCATTTCTAAGAGGAAATATATATTCCTATATATGTATTAAAGTATATATGTTTTATATGTGTGTTATTTACATAGCACATATATACATATATATATACAGTGTCCCAAAAGTCTTTGTGCAGTTTTCAGCTTTAATAGCTTTAAACTGCACAAAGACTTTTGGGATACCCTGTATATATACATACACACATATATGTATACAAAACTAACTTGATATCCATGAAATCCAGAAAATATTTCTGTCAAAAAGTGACATGTTGTTATTGTTGTATGTTCTATTTGTTAAGTATACACCTCAGAATTGTAGTCATTCCCCATGCCATTCCAAAGGCAAATAACCATTGTAGATGTATGGTATTTAGACTGAGATGAAATGTCCAGACAAAATTTAAACTTAGAATCACATGTTTTGGAATTATATCCACTCAATATGAATTTATCTTGCAACAAACTCACCGTTTTCAGTTGGAGTGAATAAGATGTTCTAAGTCTCCACCCCAACCCAGGTATTGAGTTACAAATGCTCAGGATTGAACTGATGACAATAAGAAGCCCATCTTATATAACTTCCAGGATATATCCAACAGTCCTTCCCCATCTTGTTACCTAAGATGAGAATCCCTCTCAAAAAGACAATACACCCCATTGTTTTTCCTTAAGGCAATTCCATGTTCTCATAGCTTGTTCCAACATATGTGGCTTTTGGACATGCTGATATGGCTTCTAGTAGAGAAAAGTCCATCCTTGCTTTGACAGGCAAATCAGGTTCCTCAGGGGTTGGGGATTATAAAACTATACAGAGAGCCTGGATACAACCACAGCCAATGTGGAGGAATGGGGAAGAGAAATAATGATATTTTCCACAACAGGAAAGATAAACCAACCAAAGTTCAGAGAGGCATGTGTGTCTGGAGCTTCCATATTCCAGAGAGTTCTGTCTGCCCAAGCTATCTCCCCCAACTCCATCTATGGAGGCCCTTTGAAATTGAGTGGCTTCATATATGGAATGGATGTCATAGCCTAGCAAGACAGTCTTCCAGTTTCCATTTTCAAAATTCTTCATTGCCTAAGTGGATATTCCCTTATTTTACCCCTTGAATTCCCCAATTCAATTCTATTCAAAAACATTTTAATTCATTCTTTCACTTAACAAGCATTTTTCTTCCTTTCTCTCTTCCCTTCCTCAACAAAAAAGAAAAACAAAACCCTGATAACAAATATGCAAAGTCAAATGAAACAAATTTCCATTTTGGCCACCTCCAAAAATGTCAACAAACATTTATTAAATATATGCTATGGGTAAATATTTACTAACCTCACTTCACTTCCTCCCCAACCCCTGCAAGGGGGTTGAGGAGGTACTGAGAAAAGAAAGTATTCCAGGCAAGAAAATATTCAACATGTAGGATGACAAAAGCAAATTTTCCCTTAGACGTGTTTCCCCCTCACATCAGGGTAGTCTGTCTGCCCAGAGAGTGCTTTAAATGAACATTGCTTCTTGGAATTGAGAAGTCTTGGTGTTCAGATATCTGAACCCCATGAGGCATTGTCGTCTTGAGGTGTCCAGCCTGAAGAAAACTATTTTTTTAAATAATCTTGTCAGTAAAAGAGAGGACTTTACCTTGGGGCACCAGTCACATGGACTTCCAATTTCTCTTGTGTTTGGGGAAAGGTTACACTATGGAAAGAAGACAAGAATTTCTCTCCAAAATCTTGCACAATCTGAGATTTTTTTGCTCTTAAAAAAGAACATAAACACATAGCTTTCAAATTTTTAAGCCTCTCTGTATCAGAAGATTCTAGGTTTAGAGGTCATCTGGTCCAACACCTTCATTCCATAGAGCCCAGAGAGATTAATTTACTTGACCACTGTCAAACAGGCAGTAAATGGTAGATCTTGAATTGGTACACAGGGCAGTCCACTCTAAATACCAGTTCTCCTTCCATACATGAGACCACCACTCAGATAAACTCTAAAGCATAGCCTCTTGTCACTTGAAAAAAACACACAAACAACCAAGCATTTATGACCTGGAAAGTGATGGGACCTGATTGAATCCATTTTCTTTTATTTTCCAATTTGATGCTTTCTAAGAAAAATAACCTAATAATTGCACCTGTTTTCTAGTTAGTGCTCATCCCTTTAATAATAGAAAAATCACCAATGCAATACAATATTATAAGGACAGCATAAAGTAGGGATTTCACACCAAATTTCATACCCTAGTGTTACATGAAATGTGTAGGTTATCATCTGTGGAGTGGGGGGAGGGGGGGAGATGGAATATGCCCTGAGGCTACAAATCTTGGAATTTAGAAGTCAATAAATAATGAAAGCTATCTCTAACATAAAAAAATGGCCCCAAAGTAAATACTTCCTGAATTTAGGGGATGTTTTTTGGTTTGTCCTATTATAGAAGGTGTTGGTAGTTACCCTTAAAATATATGCTCACTGCAACATAATGCAAGAATGCAGATGAAACCATTCTGTAGTCCTCCTAATTTTTTGCATATGTCTTTGGAATTGAGTGTCTTGGATGTGGCATGGAAGCTGTAACCTAGAAATACATACTTCTAGCTCATATTTTCAAATTTTCTCCTAGTCTACATGGGTTTTCTTTTACTTTTTCCTCATAGCACTATTAATTTAACAATTCCTGGGGCTTTGCTTCATTATTTAGTTCATTCTTGGCATTTCCCCTCACTTTGCTGCAAATGTGTGCTGGGGAAATGCAATCTAACTTCCATTTAACAGAGGAAAACATAAGAAAGAGAATAAATCTTTTGTCTGTCTCTATCATCATTAAAATCAAAAATGATTTCCAGAGCCAAATGAAATACCATTTAGATTCTCTGTTTTTTCCCTCCCTCCAATCATTGCAGGTACCTAAAAGTTGACTATAATTGAAAACATGATGAGAACCCCAGAAACAATATACCATTTTAGACAGTTTGGGTGGAATTACAGTGGGGCCTGATTTGGTTTATGTAACCGAAGGCATAACAGTTTGTACCTATGTTCGGCTCTGATTTTCAGAAGGTTGTACTAATCTTGGGTTTTTTTTAATACACCTGCCACTGGAAAGATGAGTCTTAATGATGTCCGGGAGCAATAAGACATCTTGAAAAGTGGGAAAAGAGAGTGGTCCATATATGCAGCAGCCTTACAGAGAACCACCAAGGTTTGAAGCAGGCTAGGAGTGAAAAAAAATAGATTTGTTTTGACTTTCTGTGTGTCCTAGGCTTCATCACCTTGAGAGTAGAGGGAAATCTGGTGAGTTCACAACATTTTGTCATTTATCTGCAATGACAGGTAACTAGACAAGTATTTCACTAGGCTCTCAGTCTAGGATGAATATTCACGACAAGGACAATTGAGGTTCTAGACAAAATCCTAAGTTAAAGAAATAGGTTCTCAAGTTGGAAAAGTTCTTGGAGGGAGTCAAAGTCCAGCTTTGATCTTAAGTTTGAAGTTCTCTCCCCTGGCACAGGAATCCTTAATAAAAGAAGAAGGGACTGTCCCATATTGCCAGGTAAATCCCATATATTTGGGACCTTGGATGAAGAAGCATGTATGTTCTCATCATGCTGAATTGCCACTAACAATTTTCTATTCCTTTCCAGGGAAAGAACTTCCTTTTATTTTCTTTTTCAAGCCCTTGGGCATCCATTCAGGATGCTTAGCAAAGAATTATGCTGATCAAGATCAGCAGTACAGTCATGCTGAGTCTCATGTTAGTGGACAAAAAGCAAAAAAAGACTTACACAAGGGTTGCTGCCTCATGACCCGAATCCTATGGGGGAGCCATCGTTTCATGGGCCATGAAACTACTCACCCATCTCAAACCCCAGTACTACTATTTTTCACAAATTGAAGCAGATTAAGTCAAGAATTCTAGATTTCCTTCTAGCTTTTCAAGTTGAGTCCATTGAAACTAACCAGTTAGCGTCTTTCTGGAAAGGAAAAATGGTTCTTGTATGTCCCTGCAAGATTGGACTTCTTGCTTCCTTGGTCATTTACTCCATAAAAATCTTCCATTCCATTATCTCTTACAATAGGGTTCTTTCCATAGCACTGATTTTGGTAAATGAGTCTTCTCTAAAACATATACAGTATGTATGCTTGAATGTGTACAGATAACATATAGTAGGAATATATTGTCATATATGTCCATCAAATATGTACCTTCATGGCAGTAACACATCTTCACATTAAAGTATCAGCACTGCATGTATCTAGGTGTATACCTATATGCACAATATATATGTATATATTGTGTGATATGGACCCTCGAAATGGTATTTCATGTATCTATGTTACATCTACCATGTACATCTTTTCATTTATTTATTGTAACACTGAAAACCAAAGTGCAAAAAACCAAAACAAAACCCCAAGTCCCAGCATCTTTTGTGTGTATCCTTGGAGATACTTTCATTTGGGCACATCTAAGATGAATTCAACTTGCAAGAAACCTTGAATATTGTTTAATCATCTGTGAAGGAATGAAGAATGTGCTTGATTATTTCGGTTGAATAGCTTTATTCTGGATCTTTCTTAACTAAGGCTAATTCCAAAGACCCAGGAAAGGATGAAACCAGCAAAGCAAAGCTCAAACCAAGCTAGAGAAAGAGGACTCTCATTTCTGAGGGTCAGGACAGCAATGACATAGCTCTGGGGAGGTTGTGCTAGCTATAGGGAAGAGGGAGGGAGGGAGGGAATTGGTTTAAAAAAAATTTCTTGCTTGTCACAATATCTTAAGTATTTTTAAAGAGAGTGAGAAAGCTTTATAGGTTACATTTGCTGACTTTAATTAAGGGGATCTGAAAGTATTGTAAAGTTTTGTTTGAAAATTGAAACTGAAAAAAAGCTTCAAGGTTTTCTTTTATTTTCATTACATACTTGGGTTATGACCCCATAGGCTAACTACCAATAATGTAATTAATTTATTTAAATTAGATTCTAGGCCAGAAATGTATAGAACTTGTTTTCTTAATTATTTAATTCATCCTTAATTAGCTTTGATTTTATATGTTGTACTTATTTATCAAAATCTAGAAGGGTAGCAAGTGCATCAGAGATGCCGAATTTTAAATGAGAACACTGAAGGTTAGTTTGCTTTATAAAGCAGCCAAATTCTGTTACAGACAGGAAAGAAATACCAGTTACAATTTTTTTTTATTTTAAGCATTTGAGGGGTTTTTCCTTTTATTAATTTTCTGTCAATTGTTTAAATACTGACAATTAAATTATTTAACTTGAGCTCGTAACCCCATCTGGTCCAATGGTGAGCTTCACCTTTTAATTATTGTGGCCCATGAAGCCTTCATAATGTAACTTATTTATTTAACTTATTCCACACCTGCTACAGGTGCACTTGTATAGTTTATATTTTTTATTTAAGACAACAGAAAGCACTACATTTTCTTTGCTGTCAGAACAACAGAGCGAATTTCATGGACAAGCAATGACTTTTCAACCTGAACCCATGTATTCAGAAACAAAAGCCAGGACCTGACTTTACTGGCCTGGACTTTGGGGCTTCTACAACATAAACTAGGGGTGGGGGTGGGAGAGGGAGGGAGGGAATCCAAAACAAAACCAAAAAAATCATGACAAGCAAAAAGAGAGAAACCCTTCCACTAGCTGCTTCCAAGAATGAACTCTGTGCGTGTAAAACCACCAACAACCAAAAAACAAAACAAAACCAAAAAACAACAAAAAAAGAGGAAAAAAGAGAAAACAAAAGAAAAAAACTTTCTATTTCTAGTGAGAACCAAAGAAGGCTACCTCACTGACTTTTTCCATTTGTAATTTTAATCGTGTTGATGATACCAAAGATACCAAAGATTTCTTTCTCTGTGCGGTCTGCATTTTGCTTGTGCTCTTTTATAGTTTGAACTCTTCTCTCTGATGTATGGTGTGTACAGCCACAGCTCAGATACCCCAAAGAAATAAATACTTAGGCAATGGTGGCTGCTGACTCAGGAAGGAATGTTTTCTGTGTTTCTCTCATTTGTTTGCTGTCCATCAAGAAATGTGGTCCAAGTTTTCAAGGCACAACTTCAGATGATACTACAATTGGATTCAAATGAGCTTCTGGAATAAATTTGGAACCAAATTAATGGGATGGGGTAGGAGATGACTGGTTGGGAATGGACATCTGTTCCACTTCCATCATCCCCACTACTACCTCATAATTATGTGGGTACAGATTTTAAATCATATTTTCTCAAAAAAATCAAACCACAAAAAGTTAGAGCTGGAAGGGACTTGGAGAATATCGAGGCCAATATACTCACTTTACAAAATTTTAATGGAAAAAGGTACTGTGCTCCAACAAGGCCCAGAGGAGATAAGTGATCTGCATACTTGGTGTCACAAGTAGTTTAATGGAAGAATTTAGCATATACTTTTGGATTCCTCCAGTCTCTTTTTAAACTTACCCCTACTTTCTGTATAAGCCAAAAATCAGATGACTCAAAAGCTACCAAAATTGGTAGGTAGAAATCATTCAACATTGAGAGTGGGTTAGTATTGCTTATTTAACATGTTCACCCTTCAAAAAACAATTGTGGCATAGAATATTCTGGTAATCACCATACTGCTTGGCAAGCATAATTAGATATCTGATCAAGAAAAGCTTTTCCATGACAATAATGTTCCTATGCCCACAAAGGCAGACTTTGGTTTTAATTAGGCCACCTGCATTGGTCAAACTGCTTGGATTATTGCCATATCTCCATTTCACCTTGTATTGCCTAAGTGTGGTCTGTAACCCCACAGGGAAAAGGGAAGGGCAAGGAGGAATATTTGGCCTCTTCATGTTAATAGATTCTTGTTGCTGTTAGATATCAAAGATAAAATAAATTTGGTTGACACTATAGAATAATTAGTTCCTTTGATTCATTCTTATACTTTTTTTCACATTTTTAAAATTCTATTTCATTACTAGGCCTAACCCAATATTTCTGACTTAGGTATGAGATGGACTTATATCCATGGACACACTAAGAGGAGCTCTAGGTATAGAAAGAGTTAAAATTTCAGAAAAGCACATGTGCCAACTTAAGAAATGATTACTTAACAGTTGCCTCTCTCTTACTTATTAAATTAATTAGCCTTCTTTCAGGTTTCTTTTCATCTCCATTAAATGATTAAATTGCTATTAAGCTCCATTCATCAAAGTGGACTTCTGGGTAAGCCAGTGAAGTCACTCATAGCTTTCAACCAAATAGGTTTTAGACACATTCAGAGATGGTTGTAGTCTATAAGGCTATGTACTGAGTAATAGTGTGATGCATTTTCACATAAAATGGACTCTTTGAGCTCTCACATGGAACATTTAGTCAGAGAAGGTAGGAAAGAAAAGACCCAATAGATCACCAATTTCATTACCCCCCTACCCCCACCCCCACCAGGCATGGTATAGACTTGGCAGAGCGCATTAAAGTAAACAATACGATCCAATGCAGTAGCCTCCATTTAGTCCAATGTACCCACTTTTTTATTGCTAGGCACTGTCCTGATAACCTTGCAACGTATTCTCCTCCCCTTCTTCATCTAGGATGGGTCTTCTTTTATCCTAAACTGGGCAATCCTGAACCAGACAACAAGGCCTTTTTGAACATGGCAAAGATGCTTTGATTCTCTTCCCCTTTCCTCATGGAACTAGAATCCACAGGATACTAGCCAGGCATGGAGATTAACTAATTTACTGAATTAGGTACATCTCCTTCCCCCACCCAAATCTCCTTCCAACCAGTCAACTGGGGGAATCCATTCAGAATGATGGCAGCCTGAACACAGAAAACATCCTTAATTGTCAGAATCCTCCACAGCAATTCCTTATCAGTCTCATGCTTCACTTGCAAAGTGTGACATAACCACGGGACGAGTGCCTTGCTTGAACCAAAGCAACGATTTAGCCAGTCTGGACCTCTCTGTGCTTTTTTTAATCCTTCCTGTGAATACCTCAGCTTCAACTGGGCCTCCATACTGTACCTGTTGGACTTATTGTACTGTGGTGCTTTGTATTGCAACCCTGCAAAGAACAAGATTTGTAATAATACCAAAGGTTCTTTATCTATCTTTCCTCCCTCTGTCTTCCCTTGTTCTTCTACCCTTTTCTAGTTCTTCATGGTTCCAAAGCTTTAATATAAACCTGGGCATGTTGGCAATGCAGACCGCACAATTCCTTACCGAATTTTCTCAGATATACCTCATAGATAATAGTGTTTAGAGTAATGTTATATAGCGTATGTAATAAATTATTCACTGTTTCTTTTGGTAACTGTGATTTAAAAAAGAAAAATGCTTTATATGTTTTAGGTTGTGCTTTTGTAATAGACAAAAAAAGGTGCGCTTAAAAAAATGTACATCCTTTCTCCCCCCCTTTGGATTTTATTTATTCTGGATTGGGGAAAGTTGCAGAATGAGCCCAAAGTTTACAGTTTCATATTTTGCTGAAGAAACAATCTGTGTTCATTTGCTGTCTTGAAAACAAATTATTTTCTACATTTGTGCTACTTGGTCTGAACAATTAATTGTCCTGTGTTAACAGTGTAGTATTATAATTAGCAACTGCCAATCAGTGCTATAATTTTATGCATGAGGCTAAAAACTTAGCAGTGTGATGCATTGTGGTTCTTAATAGCAGGAGTCTTCATTTGCAACTAGACCTTTCCCTTTGGTTTTAATGGACTTTATTTATGCATGGGAGCCTGTCGTTTGCTAGCAATTGTGGAACAGTTGTGTATACATTAAACTGTGAAAATGTGCACAGTTCAGCCTCAGACAGTGGTAATATTGGTTTATGCTGGGAGATGTCTCACTTTTAAAATACCTTTATTATAGGCCTGAATTTCAAAAGGAGACCAATTGAATATGCTCCAAGATTTACAATGAGAAACATTGTTCAAAGTTGGAGTCAATCAACTTGCATCATCCAAATAGTGCTCCTTGTCGCCCATATGCACCTAATTGATTCAGGGAGGGGTTTGAAAACGTGCATCAGAAAATGAACAAACTGGGCAAGGTTCCTCTCCCCTCTCATCACACACTAAAGGAAGTTGCTCTGGACACACCCCTAAATTTACCATATGTTGAATACAAAGATCTCAATTTATCCAAAGATTTGCCCAAACTACAATTCTTTATCATTTTGCTTGAGAATGACCAAGTTGACTATATCTGCTTGGTTTCTCCTTGTCTTTTGTAATCAGGTCATCTTTCAGCATGAACACACATAGTTTAGGATTAATAATCCTCTTCTAACTTTCCTGCCTATCATGCCTGACAACCCTGCACACAGTCCTAGTGATACAGTACAAAGAATGTGGTGATACCCCACTCCTATTAGCCTTCCTATGCAACTGAATTTCAGTTCTCCTTAGAGTCTGACATTCCTCAACTGGGTTGATCTGACTCTTAAATGAGGTAATGTAGATTCTAGCTTCCTCTCCCCATTCCTTTGCCGTCCTAGTTCAAAGGGGGTCTGCATTAATATATGTTGTGAACCCAGTTCAGGACAATTACCATTGCCCAAAGTCCCTGATTCTCTGAGGCATCCACATCTTAAAAATTATTTTTGTTGTTGATGTTGCTGCACAAGAATCAACAATTTTCTTCCTTTTTAAAATATTTGGGCTTCGAGACTCATGTGCAAGTTTCACATCAACTTTCTAAACCAACCATGCTCAATCTGAAGGTGTCAACAACTCAACACACTAACATACTTCCTGGTGCATAGGAGAGTACAGCTTCCAAGCCAGTGGTGTCAAGGGGCAGTCTGCTATGCAAGACATTCAAGGTCACCCCCAGTAGAGTGTCTATATTGTCTAGTCATTGAGAATATATTGGAAATGTGCTTTCATTAGTGCAAAGACACATATTTTTATTTGGCCTTATAAAGTAGATTGTGATAATGAAAGCTTTGTAATATAGTCTGTTTATTTTTCCCCTTATTTATCTGCCAAAGATGGTAATGGATACAAAAAATTTAAATAGGTTTTTGTAAGACAGTTAATGATTGTAATAGTGTTAATCTTCCAAAAAGCTTTGTATGTTCTTCCGCAATAAGCCAAATCAATATTTGTTTCAGCAAAGTTTTCCTCGCGCTCACAGATCCACAAACTGTTCCAAATGAAACAGATGTAATATCTACAGAGTTCAAAAGCATTTTCAATCCAAAGAAAACCAAAGGGTATATGAGACAATGAGCGTACCGGGCCCTGTTTAGCGCAGGCCATGCAAGAGCCCGCTAGCCAAGCTTTGCCAAGAAGAATTGTCTTATGAAATTTGAGGTTTATTTTGTTATGCCATTTTATGTCCTTTTTTTTAACTTTGTGGAAGGTGATATGTTGAATCGAGTGTAAGCTAAGTTTTCCAGACAATTAAAGTAGCTACATCATGAATGTTATTTTATTATTAAAGGGTTTTTACTCAACACATTGTGCCAGTAGAAGTCCTTTTCCTTGAAGACACAAGACCGAAGGGTTGATTTGGAATTGTTGAGAGCTTCTGCCCTCACTATTGGCTAGTCCATATCAAGAAGACAATGGGGAAGAAACCTGACTTTTACTGGGGAAACAAAAGGTCTTAGGTTTCAGCCAAGGAATGGAACTTCCATGTGGAGTCATCTTGAAAGGAGATTTGGGTCAAACTTCTATAGCTTCTTCATTGGGTGGGCACTCTTAACTAAATGTATCCTCTCAGACCATTTGGCTTACAACACCCATAGACTCCAGCAAATAAAAAATAAATTCTGAGGATACAGAGAAAAGTGAAACACAGAGGAGGAAAAAAGAAATTCCAAGCATACTACAGTCTCTCTGGTCTGTCAGTCAGGTAGACTACAGTTAACAAACATTTATTATGCCTGGCACTATTCCAAGTACTAGGGATACAATGAAAGTCAAAAATCAACCCCAAATCTCAAGGACTTTATTTTCAAATGGGGGAAACTCCCTGCAAACACCTATGTGCAAACATACACACACACACATATATACATATATATATGTGTGTTTTTGTACACCTTGTTTTATATATAATCTAGATATAGATATATGTTAAATCAGAGATAATCAATAGAGGGAAAGCACTAGGAGTAAAGGGGTTCCACTGCAGTTTCCACCATTCCTCTAGTTGAGCTATTACAACCAACCAAGTCCATCAAATAATTCTGGAAAAAAATGCAGCATATAAAAACTGTCCTTTGAGGGGAGGAATAGTATTCCTACCATCAACAAGCTAGAGTACAGACAAATGAACAAACTCCTCCCAATTCTCATGCATCCTGGTAGAACCAACTTCTTTCTATTTATGCCAATTATAATTTAAGGAATGGAAAAAGAAGAATACTATTTGGAGAACACAGAGAGGAGTGGTTTGGGATTTCTTGGTATGGTGTGGAGGCAGGGACAGGGCTTGGGAAGGGGAGGGATTTAGACAATCTAATCTCCCTGAACTGAAAGAGACAAGAGCAGGAATAGGGAAACACACTACGCTTCTAAACCTTATTGCTCTTCTCTGATGGGCAAATGACATGCCTCCACTGCTAGTCTTGCTTTTGGTGCTACCCTAGATATAAAGACCTGGGACCTACCTATCAAATTGACAAAGCACATACCACCTCAACATTTAATTTTCCAGGGCTTGAAAGTGCTTTTTCCTACACAAAACACAAGAGGTGAAGTGGGTATTCCTTTGGGTCCTAGTGTCTGGGTTTTCCATTCGTTCATGGGATTCTTCAGACAGAAATTTAGACTGGTCTTTGAGAGGGAATATTTAGCCACTGACATGTCTAATCTATTATCATTATTTTTAAAATTTTTATTTTATTTTTTTTTTTAGTGAGGCAATTGGGGTTAAGTGACTTGCCCAGGGTCAAACAGCTAGTAAGTGTTAAGTGTCTGAGGCCAGATTTGAACTCAGGTACTCCTGACTCCAGGGCCGGTGCTCTATCCACTGTGCCACCTAACTGCCCCCATTATTATTTAAAAAAAACAAAAAACAAAAAACACCTCTTCTGGAATATGTCTAGCCCATTGAAAACTTATTTTTTGCTTAGTTCTGAAGTTTGAGTACTATTGTTTTTGGTTTTCATTCTGAGTGAAAAGGTGGATTTGGAAAGCCTTGTCATTGCTTTGATGATCATACCACCAGCTGCCGCATTCCTTAAGACAAGGCTTTAGTAGAATTTCAGCTTTCCTAAAATGTTCCAGTAAATTCCATTGACCTCTCTTGGGTTATGTGGGGACCAATTTTTAATTGGGGAATGCTATCTAAGCGGCTCGCAGCACTAGTGGGGCAAGGAAGGAGACCGGCAGCCTCCCTCAAAACAGAAGAAGATTTATTTTAACAAGAACGAACTTAAAAAAACACACAAACAGGATCAGTAGGATCAAGGGAAAGGAAATAAAATGGGGAAAGGGAATTTATAATACCTGAAAAAATACCACCACCCAGGAATCAGCTGAAAATACACAGCAGAACACCTGTCCCTTTCCAGCTTCCACCTAGAATACCCAATTCTCCTCCCCCAAACCTAGAAAACACCCCACACAGCCCCAGCCAATGGGATGGCCGCTCTGACAGTCACATGACTGCCCTCACTAGGCTTCCAATCATTATAATTTTGCCAGGCCCATGTAGGCGTCGTTGAGTGGTGATGACGTGAGGTGCCAAAGCCCTGGCAATGACTACAACCAGTGGGTGGAGCACCAGGCCAGTGCAAGCCAAGGCATAAAAGCCTCAAATAACAATTAATTCTTTACAGTTAGCAAACTTTGGGGAATTCCACTGATACTGAGATAGCAATAATAGTCACAAGAGAGATTAGAAGATAACTTGACAATTGAAGTTCTTAAAATGAAGTTCATAGAGAAAGGATATCAAACAACTGAGTGTTGTTTATGTCTTAGTGTTTGTTAGGCTTTTTCCCATTGAAATTAAGTGTCTAATTACTGAATCTTGTTTCTGACCACAGTCAAGAAACATTCAGAAGTTTTTCCTCAAAAAATATCTGATTTCATGGTATCTTCATAAGCCCAGGTATGAAGATACTGAAAATATCCAATAATCTTTTTTTACAAAAAAAATCACTGGCGATTCCTAGAATATATATTCACTGACTATGAAAAGATAAGTCAATTTCATTCACCCTTCCTGTCCCAACCTTTTGTTCTGATACATAAGGATTTACAAATATAGTACAAGTGATTCTTTTATTGGTCAATGGACTGTTACAGGAAAAAATACCTACTCAGTAAAGCTTTAAATAAATCTTCAGGGTCTCTACCTACACCAAAACTTATTCTCAGACTCAGAAACATTTCTTGGTAGGAGAGAAACACAATCATCTGAGGCTTCTTTCCTGTGTGCAGTAGTCTCAGATGTTCTTTTTATTTGGCCAGGCAAGCATTTTAAAATTCACAAACCCTTTGGGAGGGTGTTCATAACTTCCTTTATATTTTTCAGTCTGTTGGCTGCTTGGTGGTAATTAGAATGGGGAAGGGAAGAGAAGCAAATGAAGGAATAGGAAAGAGTTTTCCACAACTCTGCTTTAAGTTACATGTTTATTTTTTTTTTCTCCAATCAGTAGGGAACAAGAATATGAACAGATACTTTGGTTAATTGTATTTTGTTTTTCTTCCCAACAGCAAAGAGAACAACAAAGCCACAGGGAAATGGAAGCTTGTTTGCAATTATCCTCTACCATATATCTTATGAATTTTTGTCAAGTTTAGGGTGAAGTGTCTCAAGAGATGGAGCTTCTACCACTGACTTTTGGAAAATCATACTTCCATTGAGTAGAAATCTGCAGAAATATAAACCCACTTACTAGCATGTTCTCATTTTTGTCCAAAACATATACATAGTTATATAGAATCAGACCCTCATCCACACGTGATTTTCCATCAAAATCCCATGCCATCATAATATTTTATCACCAAAAGGCTCATGGGAAAGAAGCTATTTTTCTGGATGCTTTTGCCATGCCCTTTTATGTCTAATAGGGGCAGCTAGGTGGTACAGTGGATAGAGTGCTAGTCCTGGAATCAAAAGACTCATCTTTCTGAGTTGTAATCCAGCCTCAGACATATACTAGCTGTGTGATCCTGGGTAAATCACTTAACCCTTGTTTGCCTCAGTTCCTCAATCTGTAAAATGAGCTGGGAAAATAAATAAACCACTCCAGTATCTCTGGCAAAAAAAGCCCCAAATAGGGTCACAGAGAGTCAGATATGACCGAAAAGTGACAACATTTATGGTCAATGTCAAAATAGCTTCCCTTTCCTCTTTGCTGAAATCTTTGCTAGCAAATTTACTATTTTCCCTTTTTAAAAAAAGAAAGAAAAACAAAATACAAAAAACTAAAGTGTCTACTAAAACTCTTGATTTCCTGTCACTCAGTACCATAATTCCAAAGCTCATAACAGTTGAAAAATTTCTTTCTAGGATGCTGTCATGTTATATAGAATAGGTAAAAAGGTGACCCATTTAGTAGCTCTGTCAGAATGGCAGTGAAATACACATTATCATAAGGAGGGAGAAGTTGGGAGCACTTTAATTCTCTTGCCTAGTTCTAGATCTTTTGGAAGAATCTGAGTTTGAAATCATTTAAAATATTTACAAATTTACCAACTTCCTGTCACCTTGCTTGTTGTTTTGTCTGCAACAATGCTTTCACTGGATTCTTCCATTTTGATTCCTACCTTTAAATGGGAATGCTGTAAATTCTGCAATTAGTGTTAAATAAATGGTTTTTATTCATGGACCATGGACTCAGTTGCCTTCTTGCCCATTCATGAAAGAGCTGCCTTCCTCCTCATTTCTCTCAAAATGAATCCCAAAAGGAGAATAAAAGAGTTGCTACATCAGATTAAATCCATTGTCTTTCCAGCCACCTATATTGGTTTATTCTGAAAATGACATTAAAGAACATGAAATCTGCAGAAATATAAACCCACTTACTAGCATGTTCTCATTTTTGTCCAAAACATATACATAGTTATATAGAATCAGACCCTCATCCACACGTGATTTTCCAACCAAAAAAACTCTCGAAATAGTAAGTAAAACTAGAATCTGGTTCTTTGAAAAGACTTGTAAAATTGATCATTCTTTACCCAATATGGTAGTTGTCCTTCATTTTTGAAGAGTACCAAAATGACATCACTATGTTGGGATCAAGGTACAGACTGCGTCTGATCAGGCCAATATGACCTTGGAAGGCCTATCACAGGTCAGGCACAAATAGTTCATATGAACATTTAGAGTGGAGATGTCCTTAAATTTGCACATCTCACATTTCTTCTTTTTTTTTTAAATTTTTAAAAATTTTTTTGCACAGGGCAATGAGGGTTAAGTGACTTGCCCAGGGTCACACAGCTAGTAAGTGTCAAGTGTCTGAGGCTGGGTTTGAACTCAGGTCCTCCTGAATCCAGGGCTGGTGCTTTATCCACTGTGCCACCTAGCTGCCCTCTCACATTTCTTTTAAGCTACTACAATTCTGCTTTCCTTATAGATGATAGTACCTTCTTTGATGTGGGCACACCATGCTGGATGGTCCTGTGCCAGTATTTCCCATCTCTCACAATCAATTCCAAAGTTCTTCAGAGAGACCTTGAAAGTGTCCTTGTATTGTTTCTTCTGACTTCCTTGTAAGTATTTGCCTTGTGTGAGTTCTCTCAAAATAGTCTTTTGGGCAAATGTACTTTGGGCATTCAAACAACATGGCCAGCCCATCAGAGTTGTGCTCTCTGCAGTAGAGTTTGAATGCTTGGCAGTTCAGTTCAAGAAAGGACCTCATTGTCCAGTGGTACCTTCTCATACTAAGTGATCTTCACCATGCCAGGAAACTGAATTGCTTCCATTTGAATTGTTTTAGGAAGATTCTAAAAACAGATAATCTTCATATATATACATATATAAAAATATATTTATATACATCACACATATACATATGCGCACATATATATGCCTGTATATGTGTATGTACATACACATATATGTATATACATATATATCCTCCATGATGTCAATTTCTAAAGGGTATAGAAGTGCCCCAAACATACTGATGTCCTTCAATCACTTCATGAATCTATTTCAAATGAGGAAGCAGCCTGAAGTACCAGAGATGGTGCTTGGTTTAGAATCACAAAAACCTGGCTTCCCTTTATACCTCTAACTCATTCTAGTCAGATAACCACGGGCAATCCCTTCACCTCTCAGTGCCCCAGGCAACTGTATAAGACTATAAGGTACAGTTTCTCATATGCATCAGTAGAGTTTTTACATCGAGTTCCCTACAGTGAAATCACAGGTCCAGAACTATACACAAATAGGTTTATATGTTTTTATAGAAAAATATACTTCATCATGATAAAGTGAAAAGAGCATTTGTGGGGCAGCTAGGTAACACAGTGGATAAAGCACTGGCCCTGAATTCAGGAGGACCTTAGAGTTCAAATACGGACTCAGACACTTGACACTTGCTAGCTGTGTGACCCTGGGCAAGTCACTTGATCCTCATTGCCCCACAAAAAAAAAAGAGCTTTTATTCTGAAGTTGGAGGACCTAGATTCAAATCCTGCCTTGAACACTAACTACCTGTGTGAACTTGTACAAGTTACTTAACTCTCTGCACCTGTTTTTCAACAGCTACAAAAAAACACACACATACACACAAAACTAGATGGCCTTAGAAGTCTTCTCAAGATCTAAATATGATAATATGGCATATGGATAGATACATGTATAAATGTATATAGACACTCAAACTTGTCACTAGAAGGTGATATAATTCACATTTATATAACTCTTGAAAACTGGCAAAGCATTTTGTATCCATTACCTCATTTAAGTTTCACTACAACCCTCTGAGGCTGGCATTCTAAGTATCTTTTCTTTCTTTTTTCTTTCTTTCTTTTCTTTTTTCTTTCTTTTTTTTAGTGGGGCAATGATGAGGGTTAAGTGACTCGCCCAGGGTCACACAGCTAGTAAGTGTCAAGTGTCTGAGGCTGGATTTGAACTCAGGTCTTCCTGAATCCAGGGACAGTGCTTTATCCACTGTGCCACCTAGCTGCCCCTGTAAGTATCTTTAGCTCCATTTTATAAATAAGGGAATTGGGACTCAGAGGTTAAATGACTTACCCATATTCACATAAGTAATAACTCTCAGAGGTGTGACTTGAATGCAGGTCTCTCTGATGCCAAATACATCAATCATTCCACTATGCCATGCTGCTTCCACTATTTAGTTGATTGATGATTGGGGGTGGGGGAAACAAGCATTTCCCTGGGAATTCAGAAACCTGGATTCTAGTCCTGGTTCACTTTGAAATAACTGAGAGACTTGGGCAAGTCCCTTGACTTCTGTATAAAGTGAATTAGATCAACTCTAAGATTCTCCTATGATTTTCACATTCCATAATGAATTTATTAAGATCATATCTGAATGTTCCTCACTTATATTCAAATCATTCAAAAGATTTTATACAAAGGGAAAATACGGAATTGAACGAATTGCTGGATAAACTAGAGCTAAAAGACTTATAATATTTTCTAAATGTCACCTTTAAAGAATATAGGTATTGGGGGCAGCTAGGTAGTGCAATGGCTAAAGCACCAGCCCTGGATTCAAGAGGACCTGAATTCAAATCTGGCCTTAGACACTTGACACTTACTAGCTGCGTGACCCTGGGCAAGTCACTTAACCCCCATTACCCTAACCAAGAAAGAAAGAAAGAAAGAAAAAGAAAGAAAGAAAGAAAGAAAGAAAGAAAGAAAGAAAGAAAGAAAGAAAGAAAGAAAGAAAGAAAGAAAGAAAGAAAGAAAGAAAGGAAGGAAGGAAGAAAGAAAGAAAGAAAGGAAGAAAGAAAGAAATGATATGTGTATTTCTCAGCCCCACATGAAACTTTTACAAAAATTGATCATGTATTATGACAAAGAGAAATTACAAAGGAATGTAAAATGTCAAGAAGAGTGAACACATTCTTTATAATCCACAATATAATAAAAACAGTTATCAATTCAGGGAGCACAAACAAAAGGCATTGACCCAACTGGTGATATAAAAATGAAAACCTAAGCAATGAGTGCATCAAAGAACAAAACATACAAGCAATAAAATTAATTATATGAAAGAAAATAATGATGAAACAATATGCTAAAATTTCTGTTATGTAGCTAACATAAGCTTTGGGGGTAAATCATATGCCTAAAAAGGATATATTAGGAAAACAAAAAAAGAGAGGATTAATGTACTGAATGTGCATTTAAAAAATTAGAAGGCCAACAAACAAACCCAAAATAAGTGTAAAAGAGTTCATTCTGAAAATTAGAAAAATAAATAAATTGAAAACCTCAAAAAGCTACAGAAATGATAAGTAAAACTGAAAGCTAGATCCTTGAAAAGACTGATGAAATTGATTACCCTTTAGATAATCTGATTAAAAATTAAGGCAAAAAAACCAAATCAACAAAATAAAAACTGAATAAGGTGAAGTCATAACAAAACCAGAAGAAACACAAAAAATCTTAGAATCTGTTATGCATTGTTGTATGCCAACAAAACTAATAACACAAAAGAAATTAAAAAATAGATTTAAAAGTTAAAAAATATGGGGCAGCTAGGTGGCGCAGTGGATAAAGCACTGGCCCTGGATTCAGGAGTACCTGAGTTCAAATCCGGCTTCAGACACTTGACACTTACTAGCTGTGTGACCCTGGGCAAGTCACTTAACCCTCATTGCCCTGGAAAAAAAAAAAGTTAAACAATACATGAATGACAAACAACCAAACTGAAATCCCAGATAATCAATCCAGTCTCACAAAAAGAAATAGAAGTAGCTATATTTAAAAGAAGCCTGGTCCTTTAGATTAACAGGAGAATTCTATCAAACTTTGAAAGAAAAATTAGAATCAATATTACACTAATTATTCTCAACAATTGAGAGACTTACCAGATTCCTTTTATGAGACAAATATAGTCTTACTATATAGGTCAAGGGATGATAAAGCACAGTAGAATTCTAGACAAATATCATTAATAAAAATTGATTCAAAAATATAAATAATTCAAAAAAATTTAAAACCCTGTCAGACTACAGTGATTTATATAAGAAATTATTCATGGGGGGCAGCTAGGTGGCACAGTGGATAAAGCACTGGCCCTGGAGTCAAGAGGACCTGAGTTCAAATCCAGCCTCAGACACTTGACACCTACTATCTGTGTGACCCTGGGCAAGTCACTTAACCCTCATTGCCCTGCAAAAAAAAGAAAAAGAAAGAAATTATTCATCATGATTGAGTTGGACTTATACCCAGGATAAAAGGATGGTTCAATATTAGGAAAACAATAAACATAATTAATCATATTAAAAACAAAAATATCCCCAAATTACATGATTATCTCAATAAATATAGAAAAAGCCTTTGATGAGGACAACACTCAATTATGCAAAAAAAAGTGCAAACTTACAAAATAGAGGCAAAGATTGACTTTTTAAATATCATAAAAATTATCTATATTAAAAGCAAGCATCCTATTCAATGGGAATACACCAGAAACTTTCACAATAAATACAAGAGTAAAGCAAAAATGTCCACTCTCCCTATTATTTAATAGAGTTCTATAAACCAAGAGAAAGCTAGGGGGCAGCTATGAGGCACAGTGAATAGATAAAGCACTGACCCCGGAATCAGGAGGACCTGAGTTCAAATGCAGCCTCAGACGCTTGGTACTTACTAGCTGTGTGACCCTGGGCAAGTCACTTAACCCTCATTGCCCTGCAAAAACAAAACAAAACCCTATGATATTGGAAACCAAGATGACAGATTAGGAGCAGCCAGCCCCTTTGAACAACTTTAAAATAATACCTGAAATCAAATTTTAGAGTGGCAGAGCCAACAAAAGGTCAAGGGGAAACATTTACGTGGCCTAAGAAAAGTTAAGAGACTATCAGGAGAAGTTTGTGACACCAGTGTGGAGGCTTACCTGGAGGCCACACATGCAACAGCCACAGCAGCAACTTCAGGAACTCTCAGGCCAGAGATGGTAAGGGGTTCAGAAACTGGTCAGACAGAGATTACAGGGGCCCCTTTGCTGGAAAAGGGTACAGCTGGTGCTGATTAACAACTTTATATGTAGTTCTGGGTTGCTCTTCCAGGGTGGAGAGCTAGTAGTTGGTCATAAGGAAAAAAGAGCCTTGGTCATAGTTCCAAGTCAAAAAGAGCACTTGCAGGGAGCAGCTAGGTGGCACAGTGAATAAAGCACCAGCCCTGGAGTCAGGAGGACCTGAGTTCAAAGCTGGCTTCAGACACTTGACACTTACCCACTGTGTGACTCTGGGCAAGTCACTTAACCCTCATTGCCCCACCAAAAAAAAAAAAAAAGCACTTGCAGCTACAAGGACCAGTGACTCTTCCTGGGTAAAGACCAGAGCGCAGATCAGGAGAGCAGTAGCCACACCTCTCCCAGGATCACACCACCATGGAAGCAACGAAAACTTGCAGATGCCCAGAACTAGCTCATAAACAGCAGCACATACACACAAAATTCTGAAGCTTGGGATAGTGCCTCCCCATACCAAGGTGAGCATAGTCCAACTTTAACATAAAGTTCAAAGTCAAGAAATTGGCTGGAAAATGGGCAAACCACAACAAAGAATTTGACCATAAAAAGCTCCTACAGTGGCAAGGAAGGCTAAAATACAAATTCACTAAGACAACCACATAAAAAGAGCTTTTTATAAAAAAGCCTCAAAGAAAAATGCTGATTGGACCCAAACCCAAGAATGGTAGAGGGAAAATTGGGGAAATTAATGAGAGTGATGCAAGACAATTATGAAAAAAGAATTAACAGTTTAGTAAAAATGGCACAAAAAATACTAGAGAAAATAATACCTTAAAAACAGAATTCAACTAATGACAAAAAAAGAATAATAAGACACAAAAATCACTGAAGAAAAGAATTCTTTAAAAAGCAGAATTGACCAAATGGAAAAAGAAGTACAAAAGCTCACTGAAGAAAATAATTCCTTAAAAATTAGAATTAGCTGGGGCAGCTAGGTGGCACAGTAGATAAAGCAATGGCCCTGGATTCAGGAGTACCTGAGTTCAAATCCAGCCTCAGACACTTGACACTTAACTAGCTGTGTGACCCTGGGCAAGCCACTTAACCCCCATTGCCCTACCAAAAAAAAAATTAGAATTAGGCAAGTGGAAACTAATGATCTTATGACAAATTAGGAAACAATAAAATAAAGTCAAAAGAATGAAAAAAATAGAAAAAACAGTGAAACATCTCATTGGAAAAACCACTGACCTGGAAAATGGATTGAGGAAAGATAATTTAAGAATTATTGCATTGCCTAGGAGCCACAATCAAAAAAAGAACCTAGAGATCATATTTTAAGGACTGATCAAGAAAAACTGCTCTGATATTGTGGATCCAAAAAAGTAAAGTAGAAATTGAAAGAATCCACTGATCACCTCCTGAAAGAGATCACCAAATAAAAACTCCCAGGAATTTTATAGCCAAATTCCAGAGCACCCAAAGAAAAATACTTCAAGCAATCAGAAAGAAACAATTCAAATATCATGGAACCACAGTCAGAATAACACAAGATTTAGCAGCTTCCATGGTAAAGGAACAGAGGGCTTGGGATATTATATACCAGAAGACAAAGGAGCTAGAATTACAACCAAAAATAACCTACCCAGCAAAAATGAATGTAATTCTTTTGGGGGTCGGGGAGGGGATGAATATTTAATGAAATAAAGGAATTTCAAGCATTCCTGATGAAAAAACAAACCAGAGCTGAATAGAAAATTTGACATTCAAACACAAGACTTAACAAAAGCATAAAATGGTAAAGATGAAAAAGTAATCAAAAGCAACTCAATAAAATTAAACTATATTCTATATGGGAATATACCCATATGGAAAGATGATACATGTAACTCTTAAGAAACTTGTCATTTGGGCAATTAAAAGGAATTATACAGAGGTCATGGGTATTAGTTGATTATGTTGGAATGATCTCCAAAGAAGGGAGGAGGAGAAAGAGAAGGAAAAGAAAGAGAAGAAGGAGAAGAAGAGATGAGAAAGAGGGATGCATTGGGGAAAAGGAGAGGTATAATGGGGAAATTTTTCTCACATAAAAGAGGCATGCAAGGAAGAGCTTTTACAAGGGAGGGGGAAATGAAGGGATTGATGGGCAATACTAGAACCTCACTCTCATTGGAGTTAATTCAAAGAGGGAAAACTATATATATATATATATATATATATATATATATATATATATATATATATATATACATTTAGTAGTGTATACAAATGTAACTTATCCAATGAGTAAACAGGAGGGGAAGAAGATAAGGGGTGGGGGGCAGGGGTAATAGAAAGGAAAGTGGATCAAGGGAGGCAAAGTGAAATGAAAACAACTGAGATATCATCGTACACAATAAAAAGGCTGTAATGATGATCAACTTTCAAGACTTGGACACTCTCATCAGTACAATAATCCCAGAGAATTACAAAGGACTCATGATGGGGGGAAAAAAAGGCTATCCACCTCCACAGAGAGAATTGATGAATTATAAGTAGAAATTAAAATATTATTTCCTCACTTTATTTTTCTTGGCTTTTTAAAATATGTGGCTAATATAGAAATGTTTTATATGATTTCCTATGTATAATTGATATCATATACCTTGCCTTCTCAGTGGGCATGGGAGAAAAAGAGAGAGTTTGGAACTCAAAATTTAAAAAGAAAAAATGTTAAAATAAGTAATTTTTTTAAAAAACTATGTTATTGGTTAAAAACATAGACAGGTCAATGGAACAGACTGAGCAGGGGAGAATCAGAAATAATGTAATCCAATATTTAATAAACCATAAAACAAATTACTTGGGGGAAAAACTCCCTATTTGATAATAACTACTGAGAAAACTGAAAAGCAGTGTGTCAGAAATTATACTTATGCAAACACCTTACACCATATTCACAATAAATTTTGAATGGATATGTGACTTTAATATTAAAGATCATACTATAAAAATTAGAAAAAGAGAAAATACCTTATTAATCAAAGAAGGAATAGAGATAATTATAGAAGATAAAATAGAAAACTTTTATTATATGAATATGAATAGAAAAGCTTCTGCACAAAAAAAATTAATGCACCCAGAATAAGAAGGGAAGAGGTTGAGTAGTAAAAAATAAAAATGAAAATAAAATGTTATAACAAATTTCTCTGTTAAGGGTTTGTTATCTAGGATATGTAAACAATTAACAGATAGAGCAATCTTTTGCATTTCTTTTCTTATTAATGAATTGGAGCATTATTTTATATGGTTAATATTTTACAATAACTGTTCTCTTGAGAACTGTTATTCATATAATATCATCACTTATCTATTGGGGAATGACTTTTGGTCATACAAACACATACACATGTAGATGTATACATAAAAATCTATCTACATATTTATTTGTCTATGTAAGTATATATAAGTATATATCTTTATTTCTATATTATGTTTGTATGTGTGACCAAAAGTAATTCTTACATAAATAAATGGTCAGATGATATGAATAAGTAGTTCTTGAAAGAATCACAAAGTGTTAACAATCATGAGAAAATGTTGTAAATCACTAATAATAAGAGAAATGCATATCAATCCCACTCTGAGGTTTCATCTCACATCCTGAAAACTGGCAAAGATGACAAAAGATGGGAATAGCTGATTTCAGAGGGGTTGTGGAAAGATAGACCCATTTCTGTATTGTTGTTGGAACTGTGAATCACTACAAGCATTTTGGAAAGAACTTTGAATTATGTGAATAAAGAGACTACAATTCCCATACCATTCAATCCAGTACTTCCCTTAATAGGCTTATACCCCAAGAAGTATATTGATATGAATTCCCCATTTATACTAAAATATTTATAGCAGCAGTGGGTGCCCACTGATTAGGGAAAAGCTAAAGAAATTATGGTATGTGAATCTTTTGGAATACTACTGTGCTTTAAGAAAAGATGAACATCATAGATATGGAGGAAAGATCTACATGAGGTAAACAGAGCTAAGAAAACAATATGTATGACTACAACAATATAAACAGAAAGAACCTTTACAAAGATCAAAAGCCAATGTTCCAACCATAAAGATCATGCCTTGAAGAAAGAGATATGAGAAGATATCACCACCCATCCCTTTGTAAAAATAAGAGGTCCAGAAGTATGGGCTATAGCACATATTATCAGACTTTTTTTGATGTTCTTTAATTTAAAATTAGCTATGATAATATTCCCCTTTTTGTCTTTGAAAATATTAATTGTCACATGGAATAGCTTTCTGGGAGGGGACAAGGAGGGACACTAAGGGAAATTATGGTATTGTACAAGAAAAGACATCAGTATATATATATATATATATATATATATATATATATATATATATATTTCTCTCAAGTATTAAAAAGTGCTTTATCCTTCCTTCCCCCAGGTCTAGTGGGGAGAGAGTTGGTAAGCATGTCAGTGTTTACTTTATTCCTATTTCAGTATTTCAAAGACCTCTGATTTTGTCCATATGGACTATTCCTGTACCGATGCAGGTTTCAGTCCTTCCATGCCATAACATACGGTTTAAAAATAGTCAAAGAAGGATTTCGCAGTGGGCATCACTCTGTTTATGGGACCCTCCTCATTTTCCTCGGATGAAAGACATGAACAAGCCACTGCTAGGTCTTTATTCAAAGTCTTTATCCTTGATAGGATCTGGCTCGAGTTGTGCTTAGCAGGCATAGCCTTTGAGAACCCCAAACCTCCTCTGTGCTTCAAAGATCCATTAGTGTAGATCTTTAGTAGAAGCTTCTTCTCCAGAATTCATGATCTGAAATATTTTTACTTAAAGATAAACCTATCATCACAGCAATCAACAACACATTGCACATTACTCGACTCCTTTCTATCCCTCATGACCCATATCTACATCAACTCAAATGAATGAAATGGATCTTTTCCACCTTAAGAAAAAGCTAATATGTACAAATAATCCAAACATGTAAAACTGAGGTAGCATGGTTTTAATAATAATAATAATAATAATAAAGACAGCAACAACAAAAATATCTAGCATTGGGGGCAGCTAGGTAGCACAGTGGAGAGAGCACTGGACCTGGGTTCAGAAGGACCTGAGTTCAAATCCAGCCTCAGACACTTGACACTTACTAGTTATGTGACCCTGGGCAAGTCAGTTAACCCTCATTCCCCGGCAAAAAAAAAAAAAAAAATAGCTAGCATTTCTATGGGGCTTTAATGTTTGCGAATCATTCTACTTGTATTACATCATATGATCCTCAATATAACCCTGTGAGGTAGGTGCTACTATCTCCATCTTATAGATGAGAAAACTGAGGCTGAGAAAATTACTTGCTCAGGGTCACATGCCTAATAAATGTCTGAAGGAGGATTTGAACTCAGGTCTTCCTAATTTGAAGTCCAGCATTCTAACAACTATATGGAAAATACTGTTCCTTGTGTCTCAAGACCTAGGCCCATGTGTTGTCTCTGGCACAAACAATCTCTGTGACCCTGAGTAAGCAATTTCTCTTCTCGGGGCTTCAATTTCCTTGTTAGAAAAATGAGAGGAGGCAGCTAGGTAGCCCAGTGGATAAAACACCAGCTCTGGATTCAGGAGGACCTGAGTTCAAATCCAGCCTCAGACACTTGACACTAGCTCTGTGACCCTGGTTAAGTGACTCCACTTAACCCTCACTGCCCCACAGGAAAAAAAAAAAAGAAAGAAAAAAGAAAAATGAGAAGTTTGAGCTAGAGGATCTCTAAGGTTCTGTCTTCCTCTAACACTCAATGAATCAGTAAGAAACTATACGATTTCATATTTTATTATTAATAAAAAGATATCATCCAAACTGGAGTTGACTCATACATGGATAACTGTGTTAATAACTGAGTCTTCTATAGTCTTCAGAAGTTAAAACCATTTCTTCACCCAGTCTTTCAAGAATATCATTGTGTTATAATAATGTAAATAGCACTGGGGAGGTAAGAACCAGTGCTGGCATGATTCCTGTTCATTAGCAGTCTGGGGAAACTCTGCTGCTTGTCATGTATAAATGCTAATAATAGCATTATCATAGAATTAGAGGACTTGAGTTTGGGGAGGAACTTGGAAATCATCTCATTTTTTTAATACTTTTTTTGGGGTGGGGCAATGAGGGTTAAGTGACTTGCCCAGGGTCACACAGCTAGTAAGTGTCAAGTGTCTGAGGCTAGATTTGAACTCAGGTCCTCCTGAATCCAGAGCCAGTGCTTTATCCATTGTGCCACCTAGCTGCCCCCTGAAATCATCTCATTTTACAGATGGGAAACTGAGGCTCAGAGCATGATTTTCCTAGTCATGCAGGAGCAAGTAACAGATCTCCAGTTTGGGTCTGACTTCAAGTTCTTTCCATATCATGAAGGATACTGTCTATCTATATGAGGAATAGAGGTTTAAGAATGAATTTTTATGCTGAAAATTTCAAATTTATTATTTGGTATACATTTTATAGATGTTGTTGTTGTCATTTTTTCAGCTGTGTCTGACTCTTCATGACCCCATTTGAGATTTTCTTGGCGAAGATGCTAGAGTGGTTTGGCATTTTCCCCCTTTGCCATTTTCCAGATAAGGAAACTAAGGCAAAGAAAGTTAAGTGACTTGGTCAGGGTCATACCACTAGTAAGTGTCTGAGGCCACATTTGAACTCAGGAAGATGAGTCTTCCTGACTCCAGGCCTGACACTCTATCCACTACGCCACCTAGCTTCCAGCTGATTGCAATATGTGTTTGTGAAATAGCTATGTTTTTATGGTAGCTAACATTATATCTTCCATGGGTCACTCCAAACCACAGAATCTGGGTAGAGAAAATTGGTTGAAATCATCAACAAGCATTTATTAAGCACTTACAATGGTCTGGGCATTATCCTAAGTTATTGTGATATAAAGAAGTTAAACAGTTCCTAACCTCAGGCAGCTTGAATTCTATCAGCTAAGATGGGTCTTTTCTCACCTGTTATTTACTAACTGGGAAAGAAGGGTGCTATAGCAACCCAAATTGCTCAAAATCTGAATCACTGCACAGATAAGATATTTAGAAAATAACTGTAATATTGAGGGAGAAATCACCAATAGCTGGTGTGGTCAGGAAGGGCCTCATATAAGAAGAAGCAGTTCTGGAGTCGAACTTTGAAGGAAACCAGGCCTTCTAAGAGTCAGAGATGAGGAATGTATTTAACAGGTTGAGGACATGAAGATGATGTGCCACCTGCCAGGTCTTTTCTGCCAATTTATCTCCTCATGCCAGCAAGTATTGGTAATATCTCTCGTGTCCTGGTAGTGAATAAGTGAATGTCTTCTACCAGTCACCTCTTACCCCAAACCCCAAGGGTTTTTACTAGAATCAAAGAATAATGTTTTGAAAGGCCACTTAGAGATCACATAGTGTAACTCCTTTATTTCACCTAAGTATCAGAGAAGAAGCCAAATGCTTTTCCCAACATCACACAATACATAAGTGGGGGTGTAGTCTAATGCCTAGTTCAATGGGGTTTTTTTGTTATGATTTGTTACTTTCAACCTTCCCCATGAAGGGGATGAGGGCCTTGAGTGTTAAGCTAATTGCATGGCCCCATGGACTATGAGAGCAGCAAGACATCTGACTCAATTGTTAAACATTCTCAAACTGCCCATTCTGATCTGTAAAGGTCATTTCTTACCCTGACAAAAAGAACTGACCAGTGGCCCAGAGTCCTCCTTCCTTGTGATTCTGACAACAATAAGCAGAGCTCAACATGACCACTCCTGAGTATCAAGCAATGTCTGAGTTATGATGAATAAGCAAACCCATACCCATGATGACCAAAAATGAGGGTCATTGAGTTGTATTCAAAATGTTCAAAGCATGCTTCTGTGATCCAAGTCTACAATAGTTTGACTACATAATTTACTGATCCCAGTCTAAGAGATCATTCATCAATGCTCTCCTCAACATTATGGCATGCCCAAGCTGAAGAAGTACCTACTCCTACTGGCAATGTCCAAGTCCAGAAATACTGGAGAGTTCCCTGTATCCATCAGGGTGAGTCTGAATCCAAACAACCTGAAAATTCTAGGGAAGGGGAGCAAAATAGGCAAGGTCTGGATTGGCAGAGAGAGAATAGGGAAGGGTTTTGTTTTGATGGAATCCCCCCTTTATAAAAAATTCTCGCACTTTTTCTACTTCCTTAATTCTAGGTTCTGTTGTTAAGTATTTACACAGCAGTGCTTTAGTAATGTACGTTATAAACTTGTCCCCCCAGCAAGGTTCCAGATTCATTCAGCCACTGTCAGCTTGGACCATTACCCTGAACTATAGGAGCTCTTCTCAGTCAAGAGGGTGTGGGTTAATGAACTGGGTGTGGGCTGGATATGAACCCTAGTGTGTCTGTAATCAATCTGGCTGAGAAGTGAAGCAAATCTCAATCCAGGCACACAGTTTAATGAGCTCCAGCAGTTTATCCATCAATTCCAATTGCACCAATTCATCTTTTTCCACATCCAATAGTCCTTCAACAAATTGATCAATCAGCACTAGCTGATTCCACAGGGGCTTCCAGCTGGGCTCATAGCCAGGAATTTTCCTCTCACAAGGTGGAAACCCCTTCTCAGAGGGTCACATTCTTAGTCACTAACTAGCAAAGATGAGACAACTACTGCTGGAGAATACCTAGAACAGCTGTTAGGTCCCTTATAACTGAGGGACGTAGAGTCAGCATGAAACAAAATCAAAAGTTTGCACTTCCAATTAGTCCTGCCAAAGAGCCCAGAACACCCCACACTACAAACTATAGCACTGATCTGGATGTGTCGATTTGCAGCAGTATTCCATAGTTAGCAAGAGAACAGACAGAAGGACAGGATCATTTGAAAACAACATGATCTAATTTTAGAGCAGCTTGAAAAAAAGTAACCAGCAATCAGGAACCAGGGAAATGAGCAACTCCTAAGATCCAGAAGTACACATAAGTATTGTGGTAGCAACAGGATCCCAGTCATAAAACAGAAAAATAGGCCAGCTAGGTGGCACAGTGGATAAAGCACCAGCCCTGGATCCAGGAGGACCCGAGTTCAAATCAGGCCTCAGACATGACACTTACTAGCTGTGTGACCCTGGGCAAGTCACTTAACCCTCATTGCCCCGCAAAAAAAAAAAGAAGAAGCCATCAGGGATCCACCAGTGTGGGGTTAATTCAATCCAACAAACATTATGTACTTTGTTTGTTTAAGGTGCTTTTTTCTGGGCACTGGAAACCCAAAGGCAACCAATGATACAATCTCTACCTTTAAGGAGCTTTCAGTGTCTTAACAGGGTTAACTATGTACACAAATGGGAATATATATATATATATTAGAAAATGAAATGTAATGGAGGTAAAAGACAAAACCAAAGTATTCTAAGAAAACTTGAGAAGGAAGAGAACACTTGAAATGGAGGGAAGGATGAGAGAAGATCAGGGAAGGTTTCATGAACAAGGTACCACCTATTCTGAGCTTTGAAAGAGTGAGCAAAGCCTCAATGGAAAGGCCAACCTTTCCCCATTTACTCTGAATGAGCTTCAGCTCTGGACAGCTCCAGCCCACAGTTAACATTTCTTGCACAAGAAACCTCTATGTTCAGGTCATGGGACAAAATGGAATTTCCTTCTATTAAGGATACAATTCAGCAGAATGATTTGATTTCTCATTTCCATTTTACCCCCTTTTCCCTTTTTTTTCCTAAAGTAAACAAAAGGATTTTTAAAAAATAAAAGGAGGGGCAGCTAGGTGGCGCAGTGGATAGAGCACTGGCCCTGGAGTCAGGAGTACCTGAGTTCAAATCCAGCCTCAGACACTTAACACTTTTAGTCCTCATTGCCCATCAAAAAATAAAAATCAAAAATCAAAGGAAACAGCTGAAAAAAGGGAAAGGCATCAGACCCCAAAACTTCTTAGGCAGAGAAGTAGGAGTGCAGGGACTTCTTTGGGAAGTGGCACCTGGTGATTCTGTACTAGTAAGGGGAGGAATTGACCCCAGACTCTTACCCTGGCAAACTGCTAATGTTATCCAAATTGGCTTGTATCATTCTGTAGATGTAAAGTTTAAATGTAGCTGTGAGAGAAAGTTCTTGCCCTTGAGATTAGTCTAATGGGGGGGGGGGAGATACACATGTATTAATGAAACCATGGTAAAGGCTATGAGAAAATCAGAAAGGGTTTGGAGTGGAGAAAAAAATACATCCTGCTTTGTGGGGGAAGGGGTGCAGATTCGAGAAGGCTTCATGGAGGTGACATTTGAGCTGTGCCTCAATGACTTAATAGGATTTTGACAGATGCAGATGAAGTGAAGGGCATTTCAGAGAGAAAACAACCTAAATCCAGATGGAAAAGCACAAGGACTAGCAAGCTCATCAACGAGCAAGTAGTACAATTTAAGTTCTTAAAGGAGATCAGTGAGAGAAAAGGCTGGAAAGGGAGATTGGGGCCATATTAAAGGGAACTTTGGGTATCATAGTCAAGAATCTTGTCTGACCTTTATTAAATAGACAATGCAGGGCAGCTAGGTGGCGCAGTGGATGGAGCGCCGGCCCTGGAGTCAGGAGTGCCTGAGTTCAAATCCGGCCTCAGACACGTAACACTTACTAGCTGTGTGACCTTGGGCAAGTCACTTAACCCCAATTGCCTCACCTTAAAAAAAAATAGACAATGGGGAGCCTCTAGAGACTTTAAGCAGAGAAAGGGACAGGGGCATTTTTGGTATATTGGAAAGAGCACTGACTTTGGGGTCAGAGAACCTAGGTTCTTACCTCAGACACTACGTGTGTGACTTTGGACAAGTCACTTAGCTTCCGTGGGCCTCAGTTGCCTCATCTGTAAAATGAGAAGGTTGAACAAGATAACCTCTGCAGTTTTTCCAGGTGTAGATTTTGAAAATGATTCTTAAATGTCCAAGTAAAAAGAAACAAGCAAGGAGACCATTTAGGAGGTCTAAATGAGAGATAATGCAGCCCAGAACTGGGATTGGGGGCAGGGGAGGAGATGCAATTTCATTCCTCCGTGATCTATCTCTAGGACCAAAACATGACACAGGAACTAATGAATCAATGGTTGAAATTTCCCATCAAAGGATGTAAGAATTAAAATTGGATTTTATTATTTAGCTTGTCCTAAAAGTATCAGAGTATTAATTTATAAAGACTGTTCAATAAAAAAACAGAGAAAAGCTATGATGTTTGCACAAATACTTGTTCACCCTATTTAAACATGAAATGGCACCTCATCATTCACATAGCATCATTACCATCTTTACCAATTTTTGATAAGTGACCATACATACATACGTAGAGCTCTGTTAAATGTCATACTACAGAAAGTAGAGAGAAAACCCTCTCCTCCAACATAGTCTACTCTAAAAAGTGAATTATGATTTAGTTTCAAGGGCACTGGATTTTGGAATCAGAAGATCTGGGCAAGTAGTTTCACCAGCCTAAGCTTCAGTTTCCTCATCTGCAAAACATAAGTAATAATATGAGGGGCAGCTAGGTGGCACAGTGGATAGAGCACCGGCCCTGGAGTCAGGAGGACCTGAGTTCAAATCTGGCCTCAGACACTTAACACTTACTAGCTGTGTGGCCTTAGGAAAGTCACTTAACCCTCATTGCCTCGACAATAAATAAATGGGGCGGCTAGGTGGCGCAGTGGGTAGAGCACCAGCCCTGGAGTCAGGAGTACCTGAGTTCAAATCTGGCCTCAGACACTTAACACTTACTAGCTGTGTGACCCTGGGCAAGTCACTTAACCCCAATTGCCTCACAAAAAAACAAACAAAAAAAAAAGACAATAAATAAATAAACAGAGGGAGGGAGGGAGAGACATAGATTAGATAGATAGATGGATGGATGGATGGATGGATGGATGGATGGATAGATAGATAGATAGATAGATAGATAGATAGATAGATAGATAGATAGATGGATGGATGGATGGATGGATAGATAGATGATAGATAATACGTGTACCATCTACGTAGCAGTGTTATTGTGAAGATCATTTGAGATAATGGATAAAATGTTTTTTGCAAACCATAATATTGTATGAAGTTAAGTTATTCTGAGCACTCCTACTGTCACAAAAGCACAGGGTTTCACATCAAGAACTGATAGTTATTCATTGCTAAAAGGGTGGTGTCTTAGACTCTCCCTTATTTCTTTTCTGAGGTAGGGAGCAGGGTACATGAAGTAGCAGATCTATAGCCTAAAAACATTTGGCAACAATTGATGAGTCAAGGATGGTAAAGTGGATGTTAAACAGCCTGTAGACCATGGGAATCTCTCATCTCAGCAGAGCATCACTGTAGTCACATTTCTAGAGCAGCCATGCAGAGAAGAACCCCAAAGTGAGCCTAGGTGGCCTGTTTCAGGCCCACTAGTTTATACCTAGTTTATACCACTAGGTATAAACATAAGCCTATTATTGTGGTCCTTAAAATCCCCTTCAAAAAAACAACCTGACAACCACATTCAGTGTCAAGAATTGGTAAATTCTGGAATCCAAATGACCTGATACTAGCTGTCAACAGTCAAAAATGCCTAGATATTAGAAATGTTAGCTTTAGCAATAAGAGAAGAAAAAGGAATGAAAGGAATTAGAATAGGCAAGAAGGAAACAAAACTGTCACTCTTTGCTGATGATATGATGGTATACTTAGAGAATCCTAGAGAATCGACTAAAAAACTACTTGAAATAATAACTTTAGCAAAGTTGCAGGATATAAAATAAATCCACATAAATCATCAACATTTCTATACATGACCAACAAAATCCAGCAGCAAGAGATAGAAAGAGAAATTCGATTTAAAGTAACAGTAGACAATATAAAATACTTGGGAGTCTACTTACCAAGACAAACCCAGGAACTATATGAACACAATTACAAAACACTTTTCACACAAATAAAATCAGCTCTGATTCTTCTCTCATAACATGACTAATGCAGAAATATGTTTATTTTGATTGTACATATATAACCTATATCAGATTGCTTGTTGTCTTGGGGAGGGGGGAGGGAGAAAAATTTGAAACTAGAAATCTTATAAAAACAAATGTTGAAAACTATCTCTAAATGTAACTGGGAAATAATAAAATATTTATATGGGAAAAAAAGAGACCAGTGTGACTGAGGCTGTCCATCTGTTAGGCCTTGCCCAGACTACCTGGTCTCTAAGGTGTTAAGGGCCCCTTACAGATAACATTTGCATTATGATAGTTGTCCTTTACCTAATGAGTAGCTCGTGAGAATTTCAGGCATCATGGTCAGACAGTGAAGGTGGTCATAGGAGAGGGTTTGGTGTGGGGGTGGGGTTGCACTCTTTAATTTACAATATATAAGTGATTGACTATTTCCCAGTGGCTAAGACCACTCTTGCTTATTTCCAGGTCCCTAGATCATTAAAAAAAAAATCCTCCTTTTTAGTTTTTGTCTATGCATATCTGGCTTTATAGAAGTCTAAATAAAAGACTTGGTTGCCTGGAAAGTGAGTAGTAAGGTGAAGAGTCTTTAGTATCTAGCAGGGACATAGTGTCTGGGATTCCCGAAAAGGACCGGGGAAAAAACATTGGCAAAGTTTAGAGAGTCCAGTCTGACAAAAAAAGAAAGCACATCTATCTGCAAGTGTGTGGGACACAGGGATGAGAAGGGATTATGGGTGAAGAGAATGGAAGAGAGAAGAGCACTGGAAACAATAACAAAGGGAAGACAAAAATGTCATGGAGAATAATGTAACCTCTATTGGGTCATCCCCATTTGGGAAACTGAATCACTTCCACTGGTACAGTGGCTTCCAAGCATTTAACAGTGATCTCACCTGGAGGAGGGATTCCATGCCATCTCATTTGGCTGAGAAAATCTGAAAAAGACTTGAGGGAATATGCTCAAGATGTATTGTTGCCAGGAAAGAATCCATGGATGTTATGGGGGAAAAGCAGGGCTGTCCTTAGGCAGAGGAGCATATAACCACACAAGAAGCATGATTTAAGGAGCTAAAAAGTACCCCTTTTGCCCAAAAATGGTGTAGAGACTTAGGAATAGGACTTGGACTCAGAAGATCTGGGAGTTAAGAGATTCTGGGTCTGGGTACCAGATGTGCCTTTTGCTATTTGTATCACCTTTTCACTTAACTTTTCTGAGCTTCTTTATCTGTATATATGTATACATGCATACATGCATACATACATACAGCCTGCAAATAAGCAACTCTTCTATAACTTGTGGTCTCGGAGAGTCAGTTGCCTGAGGACACTTAAAGGTTTATTATGCAGTTAAAAATTATAAATATGACGAATACAGAAGAACATGATCTGATTCAGTGTGAAGTAAGCAGAGTCAAGAAAACAATATACACAATAACTACAATGTAAATTAAAAGAACAATCACAAAACAGTCAAAAGTGAATATTGAGGAGTCAGAAAGAACAAGCATGGCTCCAAATAAGAGACACAAGCAAACACCATCACCCGATTGCTTTGCAGAAGTGGAAGCACTATAGCTATAGTACTTTGCATATATTTTCTATATTGCATATATTTTCAAATGTCTTATATGGGGTGATCAGTTTTGCTGATCTTTCTCTTTTTTACTCTTTAAAAATATTATTTTTTTATATAGGATACTTCTCTGGGAGGGAGAGTAAAGAGATATTAGAAAAGATTTTGGTCTTGTAAAAAGCAAAAGAGAACAGTAAATTTTTCTCTTTTTAAAAAAATAAACATTTTGGGGGGCAGCTAGGTGACACAGTGGATAAAGCATGGGCCCTGGATTCAGGAGGACCTGAGTTCAAATCTGACCTCAGACACTTGACACTTACTAACTGTGTGACCCTGGGCAAGTCACTTAGCCCTCATTGCCCCACAAAAATAAAAAAAAGTTTTTAAAAATAAATAAATAAACATTTTTATTTAAAGTTTTGAGTTCCAAACTCTATCCTTCCTTTCCTCCCCTCCCCACTCCCCGAGACAGTAAGCAATCAGATATAGGTTATACATGTACAATTATGTGAAATGTTTCCATATTAGTAATTTCATATAAAAAGACTCATATCTATATCTTCTTTTGTCCTAAATTCTCTCTTGTCCATAAGTCTGACAGATAAACTATTCCGTGTTCTTTTAATTTGCTTATATCACCCTTTATATGTAAATCATGTACCCATTTTGACCCTACTAGTATACTGTGTGAGATGTTGGCTTATACCCAGTTTATGCCATACTGTTTTCCAATTTTCCCAGCAGTTTTTGGCAAATAATGAGTTTTTGTTTCAACAGCTTGAATCTTTGGGTTTATCATGTACTAGATTACTATAGTCACTTAACTATAGTGAAATTTGTACCTACTTTATTCCACTGATCCACCACTCATTTCTTAGTTAGTACCCAAATTTTATTTAAAAAAAAAAAACTATAAGCACATGCAAAACTCAGACTGTCACCCTCTCCCATTGAATCACTGTCCATGTGGATTCACTGGCATCTGTTACTTCTTTAACCTGTACACTCTGTTCCTGCTCCTTGTGGCTGGGAGTGGGCAGGAAGTGGGTTTACCCAATTATTATTCAGTTCCTTGCATGTGTTGCCTTCACTTCAAGATCCAAGACCTAGAAGCATGTTGGTATGGATTACAGGCTTGCCTCATATTTTTTTCTAGTCCTGAATTACCCAGGTACTGTCAATGACAGTGTTTTAATTAGACTCTAGACTCTTCCCTTTTATCAATTTGGAAAAGTCAGAGGACACAGGCAAACTCTATCCTTCCTCTCCCATGCAGGAGACACTATTCTTGCTGGATTATGGGTTGGATATAACATATATTACATTTACCCAACATTTTTATGATGACCGGCTGACTCTAAGGAGGAGATTCTTGGGGAAGGAGCTGCTCCTGTAGTCAATGGACCAGTCTGGTCCATTTTTTTACTCCTTTTCACCTTTTCTCAACTCAGAGGTCAGACTACAATAAAACAGAGCAGGTGTGGTCCTGGAACCAGGGAAATCTTTGAGTGCAAACACCTCTCTTCCCAGGGAGTATTCGTAGTCAGCTTCAAGCAGAAGCCCATATGAGTTACATATTCTAACCTCCATCTTACTGAATACCTGTAAAAGACCAGAGATCTGAGTTCCTTTAGAAGCACAAAGCAGATGTAGCCTAAAAGGTGAGTTCCTAAGAGTGGACAGGATTCCAATATGCCTGTCTCTAGAGACATAGTTAGAGACAAAGTGTCACACAAGCTAGTGACCTCTGGCTATAGTTTCACTGGGCTGGAGTGAAGCTATGCTCAATCTGCCCCATGAACTTGTGTTTTAACTTTTTGTTTACGTAGTTCAGGGCACATTTATGGAACATTCTTATTAAGACCACTGTCAACTGTTAAGGGCTAAAATTCTAGCTAAACTGTCTAAAATATCTAATGAGTGGTCGCCAATCAATTACAAGCTTTAGCAAGAGTTAGACTTTTAAGCATTTATTAAGGAGAATAAGAATTTGGTAAAGAGAGAGAAAAAGGCCTAGATTCCTATCTATTAAAGGGAGAGCACATTTCTAGCTCCCTTCTCCGCCAGAGTCCAGAGGAAAGAGCGTGAGACCGAGCGCCCGTCTCTTCCTTCCTCCTCCCACTAGTCCGCGTCACTTCCTGAAGCCTGGTCTTGCCCTCAAAGACCTTTGCTTCATGGGCAGAACTCTTCTACAGTAAGTATCCAGCAGGTGGCGTCATTCCAATCGTTACAGTCCCCCCTGTTGTTCCTCAAGAAACAAAATGTTTCCTTGACGGAACAGTAAAAACAATATAATAACTATTGCTAACTAATAATATGTGAACAACAATATAGAAAAGGAAGAGAGGAAAGTTTTGTCCAGAGGGGCGATTTTTTTTTTTTTTGTCCTCATGAACCGACGCTTTGACATTGGTCTTGCAAAGGGAGGGCCTCTGCAGAGAATACATGTTACAGATGGTGTATATTATAACAGAAAGAGAAAAAACACAACAAAAACAACAAATCAAAACTGTTCATTTAAAGTCTCTGAAAGTCTTTTCTCAGATGTCCTCTAGGTGTAGTCGTAGAATGGAAGTCTCTTCAGGGGTTGATGTGTGGATGCTGGTAATCAGCCAGGAAAATTTCCTACAAAATTGAGCTTAACACAACTTTAAAATAGCTTTGTCAATAATCAAATCAAACAATGAAAGTTCTCAAAAACATGTCTAAGGGAATTCAGAATCTTAGTTGTTACACATGAAACATATAATAAAACAAAAATTGAACCATTCTTTAAAATTATAATATTACTATAGTCCCCCCTTATGGAGGGTATTTGAGAAGACAATTGCTGCGATATTAATTTTTAAAAATAATTTTTATCTTTGTTTCATCACTTTTTGCATCATCTGCCTAATTATCCTCATGCCATTATGAGAAATTAGAAAATCTAATATAATTAGTAACAGATGTCAAGGCCAAATTCAACACTGTTATTTATCATGACACCTGAGATAATTATGGGGGTTACCATAAAAGAACAGAGAAATGATGGGATATGAGCATTCCCACACTTGAGCAATATGTACTGCCCATACAGTATGCCAGGCTTAAAATAGGTGGATGGAATATACGTCCATGCCACCGAACATATTGGAGGAAACTGAGTCAGACTTAATCAGATGCATGGGATTGAGATGTCCATGGCATCAGGCATATAGGAGGGAGCATAGAAGCCAGGTGTAGAAGTGAGATGGGTGGGATGAATACTTCCAGCCATCTGTACAATATTGTGGGGAAAAATAAAATAAAATATTAAACCAAGAGAATCCAACCTCAACATTTGTCAAAAGCCGTTCTCTCGGCCATACCTTGACTTCATGCATGTCTCCCCTCATGTGACAGTTCAGTGTCTGCTCTTGCATGTATTCCTCTTGTGATTGGATGGCACCTTGGCCAACTGGCATCTGATAACTCAGAATAAAGGTAATTAGTGTCTTAAATGATAAGTTCCCATAATCCAAGTCTCATATGGATTTAAAAATTGAGGATAATAAATGATTGCAAAAAATGCGAATACATCTTGACTCAGAACACAATATATAATTATGCAACAATTTCAAATAATACCTTTTTTTTTACTTAGTATACAATTACTTTTGTGAAAAATCAGAACATATTTAAATACAAGTTAAAGCACAACAGAATCTCAAAGAAAACTTTTTTTTTAAAAAGAAAACTTTTACAAATGTTCCCCTCTTTTTTTTTTTTTTTTTGGAATATGCTTATCAAAAATAATACTTCTAGAATCAATTTACACTTGCCATGGCAACCAATTTGCCAGGGAAATGCTTTAAAGAGTTTGATCAAATAATCAGTTGAGGAAAAAAAAAATAACAAAAACAAACAACTCAGAATATGGGAGCACAATACTCCTAGAATTAACATTGTATTATGAAATCAAAACCATGTTTCAAAATTAGATAGATGAATGAATAGAAGAAAATACACGTGGAATAATAAAAGACAATGAAATTCAAACTAGGGAAATCTAAATGAATATGAATTTAATATTAATAAGAGTACTATAAAATATAAACTTGATCACATGACTATAAAAAGCTTTTACAAATACTCTCCTTGTTTTAAAAACTAAGTATAAGACACAATCTCAAAAGCATGAAAATCTCTATGAAAATAAACCCATACCATTAATTTCAAAATGTATATATAATAGCATAGAAATCCTATGTAACCTCTGAACTGACATTAATACTCTGAGTGAATTCAGAACACTTTTGATTCCGATATCTAAAATCCCCAACACTCATATCAATACCTTGCTGCTTACTTCTACATTTCTCTAAAATATATACCCTTCCATGGCAAAAGAAGCAGAGTCTTGAACTATGTTGATGGTTGTCATTCTTATTCAGCTTAAGTTTTTCTTCTTTAACCCCTCTATATTGTCTGTCAGTCTTTTCACCATACAAATGCTTTATAAGATTACTAATTAAAGACAAAAGCAGGTTAGCAAAATTATGAACAAAACGAGCATATCTGGAATTTAAAGGGCTTTCTAAGGTTGTCTCAGAAGCACAGCCAGGCTGGGGAAGGGCTGAGCCTGAAGCTGCAAATGTAGTTAGAGAAAGTTGAGCATGCGCATTAGATCTTTGGACTTCCCGGGCAGGGGAAGCAATGGGCTTGGCCATAGGAGGAGTAGAGGGTGGGGTCTGGAGAGGAGGGGAGGGACCAGAGCAATTTGAATCAGACTTGATTTTGAACTCAGGCCTGGATTCCTCTTCCCCCACTTTGCCTCCAGGTGCTAGGGGATTAAAAGCTTCTAGAGGGTGGGTCATTGCCTCCAGGCATGCAAAATTAGAGCAACAATTAGTGTTAGAACTGGGAAAAGCTGCGGGAATCTCTTCAGGTTTCTCTGAAAAAGCATGGTTGGGAGAGGGAGAGATATTTCCTTGTGTGAGTAAGTTGCTGGCTCTTTTAACAAAAATAAAAAGAAAAATAGAAAATCCACAAAAACAAAGCATTAACATGATCTTATCTCCCATTTGTCTGGTTAAACAGACCAAAATCAAAAATAGGATAATTAGGGAGTTTAAAAGGTCCATTCGAAAAAATTCAAAGGAAAAATACAGCCAGTACGCCAGTACTTAGCAGTTAAAGGGAGAGGGAGGGGAAATTTCTTACCCAACCAGAAGATCAGAAGAAGACTGAAGGCTAGCTTTCCTCTTCGTGGTCAGCCATCTGTTAAGGGCTAAAATTCTAGCTAAACTGTCTAAAATATCTAATGAGTGGTCGCCAATCAATTACAAGCTTTAGCAAGAGTTAGACTTTTAAGCATTTATTAAGGAGAATAAGAATTTGGTAAAGAGAGAGAAAAAGGCCTAGATTCCTATCTATTAAAGGGAGAGCACATTTCTAGCTCCCTTCTCCGCCAGAGTCCAGAGGAAAGAGCGTGAGACCGAGCGCCCGTCTCTTCCTTCCTCCTCCCACTAGTCCGCGTCACTTCCTGAAGCCTGGTCTTGCCCTCAAAGACCTTTGCTTCATGGGCAGAACTCTTCTACAGTAAGTATCCAGCAGGTGGCGTCATTCCAATCGTTACACAACCAACTGAGCAAACTTTCTGGGATAGGACCCAAACAATCAAGCAGTATTGGGGAAGGGAAGAAGGGAGGGGTGCATAAATGCTTGGGTGGAATTCTCCCATTGGTCAAATTTGATATTTAAATGTTACAAACAAAACAGCCCCAAGCTATGGATAATAAACATTGAGTACATCTCTAACCCCATTACTTTATCAACAACTTATTGTTGTTGTTCAGTCATTTTAGTTATGCCCAACTCTTCATAACCCCATTTTGGGAATTTTCTTGGCCAAGATACTGGAGTGGTTTGCCATTTCCTTTTCCAGTTCATTTTACAGATGATGAAGCTGAGGCAAACAGGGTTAAGTGACTTGTCTAGGGTCACCTGGCTAATAAGTATTTGAGGCTGGTTTTAAACTCAGGTATTCCTTACTCCAGGCCTGGAAGGCAGCTAGGTGACCCAGTGAATAAAGCACTGGCCCTTGAGTCAGGAGGACCTGAGTTCAAATCTCACCTCAGACACTTGTTAGCTGTGTGATCCTGGGCAAGTCACTTAACCCCAATTGCATTAAACATCCAAGGCCATCCTCAGTTGTCCCAATGAACATCTTGCCACTGGACCCAGATGGCTCTGGAGGAGAGATTGAGGTTGGTGACTTTGCACAGCCCTCCCTCACTTAAATACAATTCAGTGCAAGTCATGACCCCGAAGTCATGGTCCTCTTCAAGAACAAAGGACAAACAACAACTCCAGGCCTGGCACTCTACAAACTGCTCAACCTAGCTGTCTAAGAGTCTATTATCATGGGGCAGCTCTATCTGCATAGAGGTGATAATAAAAACCATAGAAATGGAAGAGATTGGGTAGAGCAGGCAGGGAATGGAGCTTTTTATCAAAACCCAGGAAAACACCCCCATTTAAGGCTGCAGGAACACAATGAAGACTGCCAGCAAAGAGGTCAGAGAAAGAGCAAGTGGAGAGGTAAGAGAAGAGACATTAGAATATCATGGTAGGGGACAGCTAGATGGCACAGTGGTAAAGCACCGACCCTGGATTCAGGAGTACCTGAGTTCAAATCTGGCCTCAGACACTTGACACTTACTAGCTGTGTGACCCTGGGCAAGTCACTTAACCCTCATTGCCCTGCAAAAAACAAAACAAAACAAAACAAAAAGAATATCATGGTATCAGGTATCATAGAGGCCAAGAGAGGGGAGGTTATTAAGAAAGAGACAGTGATAAAAAACCATAGAGAAGGGCAGCTAGGTGGCACTAGTAGATAAAGCACCAGCCCTGGATTCAGGAGGACCTGAGTTCAAATCAGGCCTCAGACACTTGGCTCTGTCATGGGGCGCAGAGCACCCCAGAATTTCTCTGGGGCACACCGAGGAATCTTCTCCTTGAGAAACTAAACCAGAGGACAGATAACGCCTAGAGGAACCAAATAGGACTGAGCTAGCTTGGGATTCCTACCCTTCATTCCGGTCTCCCTTATCCTGGGGAGATAAGTTTGGGTGTGGCTTCGGCCTTTGTGTCCTGAAGAGGGATCCATAGCCACCCCTCACCCAATTCCTTTAGTCACTACCAGTGGGGGATGGTCCTCCACTGCTCACCCAATTCCCCAGCTACCACCAGTGGGGGATGGTAGAGGGATCCATAGCCACCCCTCACCCAATTCCTTTAGTCACTACCAGTGGGGGATGGTCCTCCACTGCTCACCCAATTCCCCAGCTACCACCAGTGGGGGATGGTCCTCTCTCACTAAAGGAACTTTCCACAGGCAGATGGTCCACCCCCATCAGTCATCTATAAAAGTACCTTCCGGTCTCCTGTTCAAGGAGATTTGGTACCTCTGAGCCATGTGCCTTATGCCAAATCTCCCCATGAAAAGTCTAAGGATTTCTTTCATGGTTTCCCTCCCCCCACCCTTCCCTTCCCTTGCTCCTAAATAAACTATCACCTTGTTCTAACTAAGTTTTGTGTGCAAGAGGGTGTAATTCTTTAAAGAGGAATTCCCAAGAACCCCAACCCCAACCCATACCCCATTTCCCACTATATCATCTGGCGCCCAACGTGGGGCTGTGGGATTTTCCTCTTTCCTCTTAGCACATAAAACTGGGGGGTGGGAACCTCCCTTCTGGGTTTCCTTTCTCCCTCTCCCGCCTGACTCAACCTCCCATTTGAGTCACAGAGAGGTAGAGAGAGGGTCAGCTTTCGCACGCGACAGTGGAGGGCAGCCTGAGTCTCCCTCCCTCGCCAAAAGCTCAAACAGACGTCTGGACCACGCTTGGCACAGAACCTGGAGGTAAGACCCTACCTTCTGGGTTTCTCTTCTCCCTCTCCCACCGGACTCAACCCGTTTGAGTCACAGAGAGGTAGAGACGGTCGGCGTCTGCACGACAGCAGAGAGCAGCCTGGGACTCCTAGATGTCCGAACCACGCTCGGACTCTCAGACTACACGTTTCTGGGTAAGAACATTTATGCTTATGTGTCTATCCCTTACCAGCTCTCTGCTCTTGGTTCAGACTATTCTCCTTAGACAGTAGTTATGGGACAGAAAGGGAGTGTTCCGAAAAATTCACCTCTGGGGTGCATTCTAAGAGATTGGACTAGACTGGAACTTAAAAACCTGAGAAAGAGATGTATGATACATTTTTGTAACAATTTATGGCCACATTATCCTCTAGGAAGTGAAGGAAATTGGCCTGTACACGGCACCCTTAATTATAATACCATCTTGCAATTGGACAAGTTTTGCAAGCGTGAAGGGAGATGGACAGAAATTCCATACATATCGGCTTTTATGAGTTTGAGCCAGAAGTCAAAGGGAAAGGATGAGGTCCCCTTGCCGGTTGAGAATCACCAAAAGCCCAAGCAATTCGCTAACCCTTCGGGCACCTACTCTGAGACCTCAGCCTCCCCTCCTCCTCAAACTCATTCCCTACCTGTTTCTCGTTCCACTCCTTCTCCGCCTGCTTCCATACCTATGGGTCACAGTCATATCACTCTATGACTGAGACCTCTCCTTGCCCACCGGCTGATCTCAGAACCAATTCCCTGTGCCACACGGGGAGTGGATATCAGTCTCCTTCTATCCTGCTCTACCCCATTTACAATCGGGGGGAACTCCAATATGTTCCCATTTCTTCTGTTTTTTCCATTCAGCCGACCCCATCTGCTTTACCTAATCTGCAGTTACCTACGGCTATCTCCCTTTCCCCATCTCCACCCATGCTGCAGCCAAAGACTGTTTCCCCTCCCCCACCTACTCCACAGCCAAAGGCTGTCACCCCTCCCCCACTGGGCCCTGCGCCCAATCCTCTGTCTCCACCTGAGCTATCTCCTCAACCCAGGTCTTTACCAGTGTCTCCCACTACTTCCCTGCTTCCATTAAGGGAATTTCTCATTGGGAAGGGCACAACATTAAGGCGTGCCCCTTTTTCTATAAGCAGGTTATCTCAGATTAAAGAGAAATTGGGGAGCTACTCAGAGAACCCCACAAAGTTCATAGATGGCTTTAAGTCTGTGACACTGGAGTTTGACCTTTCCTGGACTGATTTGCAAATTATTCTTGCCAGCTGTTGTACCCCTGATGAGAAAAAACAGATTTGGGACCTGGCTGTACAAGTTGGGGATGAACACTCGCAGGTTGGAAATTGGGTTGGGGTCCCTGGTTTTACAGCTGTCCCGGTCATAGAACCGAGATGGAACTATGATAACAGGGAAGACAGAGCTCGTAGAAATCACATGATCACCTGCCTAGTTGAGGGAATGAGAAGGGGGGTTAAGAAACAAGTCAATTATGGAAAGGTGAGGGAGATAACACAGGGGTCTGACGAAAATCCTGCTGTCTTCATGAGCCGCTTAGTGGACTCTCTGAAGAAATATACCAACCTAGACCCCCAAAGAGATGTAGGAATTACTGTCCTCAATATTCATTTTATCAGCCAGTCTGCTCCTGACATTAGGAGAGAGCTCCAGAAGTTAGACTGGGGTCCCCAGATCCCATCCTCACAACTCCTTGACATTGCTTTTAAGATTTTTAATAACAGGGACCTTGCAGTAGCCAAAGAGAGAGAAAAGATGGCTCGTGCCCGCTCCATAGACCAAGCTTCTATAATAGCAGCCGCCATCACCACATCTGCTACCAGCAGAACTCCGGCTGGCCGAGATTCTGGCAGCTGCAGTAAACCGGGACACAGAAGTGGGGGACGCCGCACGAAGGTGAGGTCAGCTCTCCTACCTCTTTGTCCCCAGGGCAGCACCCAAGAGATCGGCTCTGCAGCTTGCTCTCCTGACCAGCATCGTGTCGGGCCTATGGCCAAGCTGGACATAGGAGGCAAGCCTAGGAATGGTTTTGGGGCGACCTCTGTCTTACTCTCTGGTTCAGGTCCTAGCATGCAATCAAGGCACAAAGTAGGGATGGGATAAAAGGGACCCTTAATGTAGACAGACACTGCCTATCACAGAATTAGGCTAGAACTCCCTCCTGTAAAGCAGGCCACACCCTGTCCTGCAAAAAGGTCCCACTTGACTCCTGATCTGATAAAGTCCCTTTTCCCTTTTGCTCTGGTCAGTTTTAATTTTTTTGTTTAAGTCTGTTCCATCTAGGCTCAAGGATTCGTGACACTGTGCCTATGTGTTGCCTCTGGACTCTCTGGGCCCCTCACAACTCCGAGCATTCCAGGCCTTCTCCACTTCTCTCCTCTCCCCCTCCCTTGCGCCGTGATTCTTCGACCCCCGGTCAGCAGGAAGCAGTTTCAGAAGAATCTTCGTCCCCTTTCCTTATATATAGAGAAGTGGGGAATGTCATGGGGCGCAGAGCACCCCAGAATTTCTCTGGGGCACACCAAGGAATCTTCTCCTTGAGAAACTAAACCAGAGAACAGATAACGCCTAAAGAGATAAGCTGAACCAAACCGGACTGAGCTAGCTTCGGATTCCTACCCTTCATTCTGGTCTCCCTTACTCTGGAGAGATAAGTTTGGGTGTGGCTTCGGCCTTTGTGTCCTGAAGAGGGATCCGTAGCCACCCCTCACCCAATTCCTTTAGTCACTACCAGTGGGGGATGGTTCTCCACTGCTCACCCAATTCCCCCAGCTACCACCAGTGGGGGATGGTCCTCTCTCACTAAAGGAACTTTTCACGGGCAGATGGTCCACCCCCATCAGTCCTCTATAAAAGTACCTTCCGGTCTCCTGTTCGAGGAGATTTGGTACCTCTGAGCCATGTGCTTTATGCCAAATCTCCCCATGAAAAGTCCAAGGATTTCTTTCATGGTTTCCCTCCCCCCACCCTTCCCTTCCCTTGCTCCTAAATAAACTATCACCTTGTTCTAACTAAGTTTTGTGTGCAAGAGGGTGTAATTCTTTAAAGAGGAATTCCCAAGAACCCCAACCCCAACCTGTACCCCATTTTCCCACTATATCAGCTCTTACTAGCTGTGTGACCTTGGGCAAGTCACTTAACCCTCGTTGCCCTGCAAAAAAAAAAAAAAAAGCAAATGTTTAAAAATTGTTTTAACATATATACATACATACACACACATGTGTGTATTGCTATGTATGTTCTCCGAGAACAGAAGGAAGGCAAACACTTTTATAGAGGATAGATGGGGTGACCACCTGAAAATGGAAAGTTCTGTTTTGGGGGTGGGGTAGGGAAAGCCTGGTTGCTTGTCCTGAGAGTTGAGAGGGATTTTTTTAAATGATGGTCCTGATCTTTGGGGTTATCTCTGTCTCCTAGCTCCAGTCAGGTAGCAGCCACACTTGATAGACTGACTTTCCTGCTATAGACTTTTATCTCCCCTTACTTATTAGGTGTGTCTGTCCTGATATCTAGTTGGTCAATTTAAACTTTAATTGTCCCTTGATTCCTTGATGTGTCTGTCCCATTATCTGGTTATCTTTGGTTTGCTTCTCACAGGAAAAGCTTCTGATTTATCCCAAGCCCCATGTCATTGTCCTCTACATTTTAACCAAATTGGACTAGGCTCCCATGGCCCCCTTTCTTGTCATGTCCTCACCCATTTCTACCATTTTGCTCATGCCCTATACCATATCCTGAATAGATTCCCCACCCCAATCTCTATCTATTGAAGTCCCTCATGTGTCTTTTCCAGAAAGTCTTCCAGAATCTTCCAGATGAAAGCTTGCTTGCTCTCTCCCTCCCTTCTCCCTACCTTCCTCCTTCTCTCTCTCTCTCTCTCTCTCTCTCTCTCTCTCTCTCTCTTCCTCATCCACATCATAGCTACTTGTATACATGTGATTTCCCTCCCATTACATGATAAAATCCTTCAGAGCAGAATCCATGCCCTAACCCTCTTCCTGGGCAAATAGCAGGTACCTTAATCAATGTTTGTTGAATTGAATAGAAATTACTTATCTGTTTCCTGCATGTAGGCACTGTCCTCCAACTATACCATAATATCCCAAAGAATAGGGGCCATGCCATATAGCCTCTGTATCCTCTGCAGTGCCCAGCACAAGACCAGTGTTCAATAAGACTTGCTGAATGACTATTGGAAAATGTACACAGCCTGCAAATAAATCTGCAGCAAAAGCTGTGTTCCCTGGCACTCACCCAACATGAAAGCTCTGGGAGTGGGCATTGCAGCTCTCCCCTACAAATCATTAAATACAATCATTGAAATTCATCCAGAGCACCAAAGGTTCCAAAAGAGGCCTGATAAAAATGCAAAAGTCAGGCTGGCTTGGCTGGCCCCAGCTAAGCAGAATAAGCCTAGAGGGAAAAACAAACCTTTCTCCCAAACTTCCCATAGGTAGAAAGCCAGAAGGTTTCAGAAGTCCAGGAGAAATGATGGAGTTGCTTTTAAGAAATGTATTTATTTTAGTTTAATTAGAATATGTAAGAAGCAATAGGTAGTTCTGAAAAAATAATGGGGCAATAGGGAAGCAGAGGTTAAAGTCACCAGGCTTAGTGAGGCCTGCGTAGAAATGCAAATCAGGATCACTTAGCTAAGTGGAATAAACCTAGAGGCTGAATCAATGTTTTTCCCTCAGATCAAAACTATCATTTTCTACAGGGTGAGAACAGAAAGTTAGAAAAGAGAAAGCTTCTCAAGTAAAAGGTAAATAGATGAAAAGTTCGTGTGTTTTTAACTCCTCCTTCCCTGGCCTCTTCCCAGGAGGGCTATTGTTCGACCTCCCCTCATCCTATCACTCCCACCCTGGGCTCAGCTTTGGCCTAGGGTCCTGGTGAGGATAACAGAGAATCATGATGTTGATGATGCTTCTGGTGACGGTAATGATGGGTGAGGCTGATGATGTATCATTTCCAGAATTTTTACTTTAGCTGCAAATGTCTGTCTGCACATACTCTCTGGAGTGATAACATGGATATTATTATTATTTTTTAAATTTTAACTTCATTTTTAAAATTCAAAACTTAAATTTTTCCTGCCCACAGCAAAATACAAAAAGAGGGCTGTGAAGCTGAGAATCTTCATTTAATACTATTTGTGGTTTTTGGTTTTTGGTTTTTTTTAACTTTGGGGGGCAGCTAGGTGGCGTAGTGGATAAAGCACCGGCCCTGGATTCAGGAGTACCTGAGTTCAAATCCGGCCTCAGACACTTGACACTTACTAGCTGTGTGACCCTGGGCAAGTCACTTAACCTCCTTTGCCCCGCAAAAAAAACAAAAAACAAAAAACAAAACAAAACAAAAAAACCTTTGTTTTGGGACAGCTAAGTGTGCAGTGGATAGAGAACTGGCCCTGGATTCAGGAGGACCTGAGTTCAAATCAGGCCTCAGACACTTGACACTTACTAGCTGTGTGACCCTGGACCCTCATTGTCCTGCAAAAAACCAAACAAACAAAAATACTTTGTTTTTTTAAAAATGTTTAATAAATTCCATGCTGTTTTCAAAATTGTCTTGCTTCTCTGCGCTTTCTGATGAACTTCCGTCTTTTCTTTCTGTGAATTTTTATAAGAATGTTTTCTTGGCCCTTTATTCTGATATCAGTACTACTAAACTTCCCCGCACTCCCAAATAAGAATGAAGAGAAGTGCCCCTTCACCACCACCTCACCCCCAGTTCCTTGTACCAAATAAGCATAGCCAAGGAAAAGGAATGCACCCAAGAAAGAGCTCTGCTCAGAATATCTTTTCATTTCCCACCTGGCTATACTGCTTTGGGATTTTTCTGACTTCTCCTCCATGTCCCTACATCCAGCACCTTCCTCCCCTGCCCTCCCCACTTTGCAGCTTCCTTTCATATGTTGTCTTCTCCCATTAGACCTTTAAGGGCAGGGAAAGTCTTTTTTGTTTGTGTATTTTTATCCTCAGCATTTAGCACAGTGCTTGGTGCATAGTAGGTGCTAATTAAATGGTTATTGACTGACCACTGACAATGGCCATGTATATCCCTTTCTGCCCCTTGAGTCACATCCTCAAAAGTCCCTTTCAAAATGCTTTTTTTTTTCTTTTACCTGAGCAGGTAACATATTAATCCTGTAGTACCTTACTGTTAGTCTATTGAAAGCAGAGACCTCAGAAGAGATACAAAACAGCAAGGAAAACTTAGAGTGATAGTCGTACCTTACAAGGTAAGACTGAGGGGGAAGTCCCCTCCCCCAGCCTTTGATTTCCTCATTAGATATTTATTCCTTTGGATCTCAAAAGTCTTTTGATCTTCCTAAGTCAATTCAATTCAACAAACATTTATTAAGCAGGACCTGCTATGTTCAAGACACTCTGTTAGGTGTGGAGACTTCAAAGATGAAAATACACTCCTGGGACTTAGACACTCTGCTAGGTGCCCAGGTTTCACAGATGAAGATCACAGACCTAGAATTTAAAGAGTTTTCAATTAATTTATTAAGGAAGATAAGTAGGGCAGGAAGGGGCTACAGTGGATAGAGCACCAGACCTGGAGTTAGGAAGGCCTGAGTTCAAATACAGCCTCAGGCATTTACTATCTGTGTAACCCTTGGCAAGTCACTTCACCCTGTTTGCCTCAGTTTCCTTATCTGTAAAATGAGCTGAAGAAAGGGGCAACTAGGTGGAGCAGTGGATAAAGCACCAGCCTTGGATTCAGGAGGACCTGAGTTCAAATATGACCTCAGACACTTGAAACTTACTAGCTGTGTGTCCCTGGGCAAGTCACTTAACCCTCATTGCCCAGCCCCCCTCCCCCCAAAAGAAGTAAATGGCAAACCACTCCAAGCATCTCAGTCAAGAAAACTCTAAATGGGGTCACAAAGAATTAGACGTGATTGAAACAACTGAACAACAGGAACAAAGTGTTGGGAGAGAGAGAAAAGATTCTCTAAGAGGGGATCGGGGACAGGGAGAGACCTTCAGAGATGTCTCTTGAGTAGAGCTTTGAAGAAAAAAGCAAGATTTTAACAGAGAAGAAAGGGGAGTACATTCTAGGGCTAGGGGAGGTTCTATATGAAATCGTGAAGTCAAGAGAGAGCAGGTCAACATCAGACACGAGTAGCAAATCAGTTTTCTTTTGAATAAGTGGTGTACAGTGAAGTATAAGCCAGATCTTGAAGGACCTTCAATACCAGTCTTACGTTTTTATTTTATCGCATAGACAATATAATGACATAAAGTTTTTTGTGCAGGGAAATGACATGGCAAAAACTGTGCCCTAAAAAGATGATTTTGGCAATTGTATTCGAAATGCATTGGAAAGAAAAGAGATTGGATACTGAGGCAAGGAGAGCAGTTAGGAGCTACATCACAAAGACCCAGACAAGAAGTGATAAAGGGCTGACGTAAGGCAGTGTCGATATGAGTTAGACAAGAGACAGATGCTGGTGATATGGTGGGAAAACCACAGGGCTTCTTCGGTAACTAATGGGATACAAGAAGTGAGGGAAAGGAAAGAGTAAAAAATTATTCCGATTTTGAGCCTAGATGACTGGGACATAGTAATACTACCAATAGAAATAGGGAAGTTGAGAAAGCAGGTAGGTTTAAGAGAAGAAATAATGAGTTAATTTGGGGCATAACAACTTAAAGGTGGCATAGTAGATAGAGAACTGACTTTGAAGCTGGAAAGACCTGGGTCCAAGTCCTATCTCTTATACAAATTAGACCCCGGACAAGCCACTTGAAGAGCCACCTCATGCCTTTCATGTTCTCTCTTATATACAATATGGCTTGTTGGGTCATTCTGTCCCCAGAGAAGAAGACAGCCATGCCTGGGGAAGACCTGAACCTAAACTTAGTTTAACCAATGATCCTGGAGAAAGGTCAGCATTCAAAAATAATAATAATAATAATTTTTTTTTAATTTTAAAAGAAAGAAAGGTCAGCATTCTACCCAAAGGGATGATGGAAGAATCATTGATATTGGCCTGATCACTAACATGTCAGTTATGACTGAAGAGGACAAGGATGTTAAGAGGAACTGAGCTCTTTCCTTCATTGATCCCTCACTGGCCTGAGTCAAGAAGCTCAAGTTAAGGGAATGAAAAACAATGCTCAAGCTATCCCTGCCATCTCCAGTGTGCTGGACTGATGGGCCTGCAGGTTGTCTGGGAAAATAAAGTGTTGCATGAGTGGTAGAATACAGCATATGTAGGATCTTACTGGCATACAGATTTTAAAAATTAGTAGTTGAGGGGGCAGCTAGATGGCGCAGTGGATAGAGCACCGGCCCTGGATTCAAGAGTTCAAATCCGGTCTCAGACACTTAACACTTACTAGCTGTGTGACCCTGGGCAAGTCACTTAACCCCAATTGCCTTACTAAAAAAAAAAAAATGAGTAGTTGCCTTTGTATGTCCTGGGTGGGGAAGCCTTTCAGTGACTCCAGGCAGCTAACATTATACATGATAAAGCAGGTTCTGATTTAGTTAGTACAACAATAATAGCTGGCATCTACACGGGACTTTAAGGTTTGCAAAGCACTTTTCAGATATCTTATTTTATACTCATAACAACTCTTGAGGTAGGTGCTATTATCCCTAGTTTGCAAAAGAGGAAGTCGAGGCAGATAGAGGTTAAGTTGTTTGAGTCTAGATTTTAATTCAGGTCCTCTTGATTACAGGCCCAGGTCTCTATCATAGATACATATATAGATACATACATACATACATACATAGATGCATAGATAGATAGAGACAGAAATAGAGATAGATAGGTAGATATATACATACATACATACATAGATTCATAGATAGATACAGAAATATAGATAGATAGATACATACATACATAGATTCATAGATAGATAGAGACAGAAATATAGATACATACATACATATATAGATTCATAGATAGAGACAGAAAGATAGATAGATAGATAGATAGATAGATAGATAGATAGATAGATAGATAGATAGATAGATAGATAGATAGATAGAGATAGAGACAGAGATAGAAATGGATGGAGATGGAGATGGAGATAGATCACCTTGCTGCCTTTGTAGAGGGAGTTCTGCATCTAGATGAACTTCCATGTCTGGTCAAAATGTTTTAAAAATTTGAGCTGCTGCGGCTACATGATGGTGGAAATGTCTAGCAGGCAGTTAGAGATGTAGGCTACATGTAAACATCTAGGAGTTATCCGCATAGACATGTTCATTAAACTCATGTGAGTAGATGAGAACATCAAATGAGATAATCCATAGAAGGACAAAAAGAAAGTCTAGGACAGAGTCTTAGGCGGGGTGTAAGGAGGACAACCATCATTGAAGGCAATCAATAAAGAATATTGATGTGCAAAGGAAAGAATGTGGTACACAGAAACCAAGGTAGGAGACACTGTTCAGGAGGAATGGGAATCAGCAGTAGCAAATGCTGCAGAAAGATTAAGAAAGAAAATGTCTAAGACTGAATTATTAGATTTATTAATTAGGATGTTATTGATAAACTTTAAGACAGAACTTTGAATACAGTGGTAGGGTCACAAACACAGTTTTAAAGGTTTAAGAAGATGACACTGAAAGTGAATTTGGAATGTTGTTCTCCCCCAAGACATAAGCTGTCAAAAATCCTGAGGACCAAGAAGGCAGTGTTCAGAGTGTCTACAGTTAAAATATAAGAAAACACAATAATCTTCCACCTTCCAGAAAGTCAACAGCTTGGTTTTAACAGTAGCCCAAGGAACCTTAGGAAAGAGAACCTGGGAGGAACTAAGGGGAACTAAAGAACTAGATTTAGAAAGTACTGTGCAGGTAAATGTTTAACAATGAGCTCTCTGAGGAAGAAATGTATGCACTACAGACTTTAAAACTTAATCCTCATTATTAGCATTCTCTCCATCACTTTAAGTCTAAACAATCAACCCTGGATTTGTAGTTTGCTGACTCCTGAGGTAAATGTTCATGCTGAAAAATTAATAATTGGGAGCTAGTATGAGCTGGTTCCAACACAGCCTTGCATTGAGGTGAAGAAAACGTTTTCTGATAAGCAAGAAGACATTGGAAATGACTCTGTGGATGAGATTCAGGGGCTGAATGCCACCGTGGATCAGGTCAGACTTAAGGGAGCTCAGAAGCACTTGTATAACGGCTAGCTCAGGTAGCCACTTGACCTTGCTCCCACTCCTGAGGGAATGGTATGGAAAGCTGCAAGCTTTCTGATAAAGTCGTCAAAAGTCTCAAGCACAAATTTGCTTCCTCTCTTGTATCCATCTCTTTGACAAATATATACACAGCAGCTGAGACAAGAAAAATTCCAATCTCTGCTTGTTTGAACTCCCATCTCTCTCTCTCTCTCTCTCCACAACAGCCCCCACCCCTGGATGTTAATACAATATTTATTAAGGCTTAAATAGTACCCTAAGTGCACATGTTGATTTAGAGTGATGAAGTGTCTCAAAGTAAAGAACACAAACTCAACCTTAAAGTAGAGACCCCCCTCCCCCCAAGGACAAATAGATACATCACTGGCTAAAGACCAAAGCTAGCTAATGTTTCCAGCAGGCAAGAACAATTTATTCATTAGGGTCCTTTTTACACATCTATTGTCAAGGCCTATTATTCATTTGTTTTAAGGGAGATATTCTAGTCCTTTAAATTCATCAGTGAACATGAGTTAATGAACATATTTTTAAATTTCTTCAACAATGTTTTCTTGTGAAGGGAACTTGTGATCTAGGCACTTAGTTATATAAGGAATTTTTAAAATGGAAATACAAATAAGCCCAAAGTTATGAATTTGCCCATTTTTTCTGTAGCTGTCTTTAGGTTGAGCACTTATATTAAATATGTAAAGGTACTACCAATCTTGTTCTTCATAGGTTTAAAAAGAGCACTTGTAGTGAAGGAATCGATATTTTTGTCACCTGTTTTTCTCATCTTATAGTAAAATGAGTTGAGATTGGGAATGGAAACCTAGGTTCTAGTCCTAACTTTATCACTAATGAATGAGCTCTGTGACCCTAAGTGAGACATACTCTTGTATGTCTTAATTTCTTTATTTAAAAATGGAAATAACATAGAATTGAGTTAATAAGATTATATTAAAGTAAAATTAGTAATTTAATAAATTAATAAAGACAATTTGAAGACAATAATAATAATAAATTTAAATGGGAATAATATTTCCTGGCTGACTTCATAAGGTTCTTAGGGAGATGAAATAGGATAATGTATATCACAAGTGTTTTGAAAATTAGAAAGCACCTAGTTGTCATAATATAGTGAGCCAGGAAAATTTAACTTCAGATTCTGCCTTAGATCTTTATTAACTATAACCCCTAGCAAATCATTTAACCTCACTCATCCTAATTTTTGTCATCTATAAAATGTTTATAGGTCATTGTGAGAATCAAATGACATAATGTATTTAAAATGTCTTAGAAATCATAAAGTGCTATCTTGATGTTTGTTGAATATTTTCAGTCATGTCTGACTTTTTATGAACCCCTTTCCTGACAAGAGTACTGAAGTAGTTTGCCATTTCCTTCTCCAGCCCATTTTACAAATGAGGAACTGAGGCAAACAGGGTCACACAGCTAGTAAGTGTCTGAGACCAAATTTTAACTCAGGAATATGAATCTTCCTAATTCTAAACCCAGTGTTCTATCCACTGCACCACCTAGCTGCCCCATCTTGATGATAGTTGTTGTTATTATTATTATTATTATTATTACTATTATATACATGCCAGATACTCTCAATACCTACAACTGCATTATAATCTTTAAAAAATAAGTAATATATAACTAGTTCCTGATTAGTGTGAATAATGAATCCCATGAATTGGCCACATTATTTGAATTCACACTGAAAATTTCCATTGGGCTGGAAGCAACGACCACATTCTACTACATAATTATAACTTTGAATGGTACAAATGTGAATATATGTGACTGCTTTGTGGGATTTGTTATTCTCACTAATGGGGACTTAGCTATACCTCCTGATCTCAATTATTTCAGTACCTGACACATAGCAGAAAATTAATATTTGTAGGTTTTTGAACAGAGAAGTAAGGCTGTTGGTTATAGCAGACAGTGAATTTGACAAAGGTCGAACATGAGACTAGAACCGGGGAGAACACAACTAAGAATTAGGTTGCTGCAGCAAGCCACAAGGTAGGTGGCAAGAGCTCGGACCAGAGTGATTACAGAGTAATGAAAAAAATGAAAGCCAACTGATAACTGCGGATAGAAAGTAAGAGAAACAAAAATGTCTGAAAGGACTAAAATTTCAAACCAGAGTTTTGGGGAGAATGGGGGTACCATTGACAAAACCCCAGAATTTGAGGTGAGAGAGAAGCCTGGGGTTAAGATGATGAGGTCAGTTTGGGACAGATTGGGTTTGCAATGAACGTAAAAAGTTGAAGTAAAAACATCTTACCCGTAGTTGATGACAACATCCACAACGTGTTTTATATCTCTTTCTCTCTACTCAAACAACTGCTGCTTCATTTCAGGCACTTATCACTTCTCACCTGGTCTTTTACAATAACTGCGTGATTGGTCACCCTTGTTCTAGGCTCTCCCATTCCCTATTTCACCCATTCTCCATATAGATGCCAAGGTGATTTTTTTAAAGCATAGGTCTGTGTCACTCCATAAGCTTCAGTGACTTTCTCTTACCCCTTAGAATCAAATAAACAATCCTGCCTGGCAAAGCCCTTTACAATCTGCTCCAACTTGCCTTTCCAGGCTCATCCTCATTATTTACTTTCATGTACCCTGTGGTGCATGCACACCTAGCTGCCCTAAACAACCCTATGGTCCAACCAAAGTGGCATTCTTGCAATTTGTCATATAGTACATTAAATGTCTTATGTCCATGCCTTTGCATTAGTTGTCCCCTATACCTAAAATATACTTCCTCCTCACCTTTACCTCTTAGCACAGTGGATAGAGCACCAGCCCTGGAGTCAGGAGGACCTGAGTTCAAATCCGGCCTCAGACACTTGACCCTTACTAGCTGTGTGACCCTGGGCAAGTCACTTAACCCTCATTGCCCTGCAAAACAAAAAAACAACAAAAACAAAAAACCTCAGTTTTTTTACCTCAGTTAAGTGACTTGCCCAGGGTCACATAGCTAGTAAGTGTCAAGTGTCTGAGGTCAGGTTTGAACTCAGGTCCTCTTGAATCCAAGGCCGGTGCTTTCTCCACTGTGCTGCCTAGCTGCCCCATTTTCAAGAAATTGTAAGACTTTTGACTAAGCAAGTTTTCCATGAAAGCAAAAACACTTCTTTCTAATACTAGTAAAGTGTTGCTATATAGTAGCAAGATATGAAATACAACTACCTCAGAAGAACTAAAAATGAGTATCATCAGAGGGCAAGAGAGCTACAGGAAATAGCTACTGAAGGCCTCTAAAAAAGAGGAATAGTATGATAGAAAGAGAAAGTGGGTAAGTTAGATGTCAAGAACTAGGGTTGACAGCCAGGGTGTTGCACTGGTACCCTTACAATGTAAGGAGAAGGGGCAGTTAGGTGGCCCAGTGGATAAAGCACCAACCCTGGATTCAGGAGGACCTGAGTTCAAACCTGACCTCAGAGACTTGACACTTACTAGCTGTGTGACCCTGGGCAAGTCACTTAACACTCATTGCCCCACAAAAAAAAAGGAAAAAAAGGAAAACACGTAAGGAGAAAGCAAGGAAGGCCTCTAGCACATTTCCATGGGACATATTTATGGGAGGATATGACCAAGAGTTGCATAAGACTGGTAGGCAGTGCTAAGCACTGGTGATACAAAAAGAGGGAAAAGCCAGCCCCTTGTCCTCAAGGAGCTTACAATCTAATAGGGGAGATAACATACAAACAAATATATAGAATGCAACTTATATATAGGATAAATAGGAGATAATTAAAAAAGGGAAAGCACTAGAATTAAGAAGGCTTCCTGGGGCAGCTAGGTGGTGCAGTGGATAGAGCACCAGCCCTGGAGTTGGGAGTACCTGAGTTCAAATCCAGCCTCAGACACTTAACACTTACTAGCTGTGTGACCCTGGGCAAGTCACTTAACCCCAATTGCCTCACTAAAAAACAAAAACAAAAACAACAAAAAAAGAAGGCTTCCTGTAGAAGGTGGGATTTTAGTTGAAATTTAAAGAAATCTAGGGAGGTCAGTAGTCAGAGTGGAAGAGGGAGAACATTTGAGGCATGGGGGGAGGGGCAGGGGGATGGGGGGGACAGCCAGAGAAATGCCCAGATCTGAAAGATGGATTGTCTTGTCCAAAAGGACAGTGTCACCAGATCAAAAAGTAAGTGTTTCACTTAACCCCAATTGCCTCACAAAAAAAAAAAGAAAAGAAAAAGTAAGTGTTGAGAAATAAGGTGTAAAAAGACTGGAAAGGTAGTAGGAGAGTAGATTATGAAGGACTATGGATAATAAGCAGATCATTTTGTATTTGATCCTGGAGATAATAGGAAGCCCCTGGAGTTTCTTGAGTAGAGGGTGATATGATTGGACCTGCCTTTGAGAAAAATCACTTTAGTGACTGAATGGAAAATGGATTATAGTTGGGAGAGACTTGAGGCAAGCAGACTTACCAGCAGGCTACTGCAGTAATCAAGGTGTGAAGCAATGAGGGTCTGCACCAGAGCGGTGGTAGTGTATGCGAGTGACATCAATGACAGGAGATCCCAAATCAATGAGATCATAAATACCTTTGAATATTGAGTAAATTTTATATATACCTATATGTGTGTGTGTGTGTGTGTGTGTGTGTGTTATTTCCCCCACAGAATATAGACTTCTCAAGGACAAGGGATATTTCATTTTTTGTCTTTGCCTTCCCTGGGTATAACTTAAGTTTAGTGCCTTGAACATAACAGTTGCTTAATAAATGCTTAGTGATTGATTTGATTGATTAACCAGAATTTAAGTGAGAGACTAGAAATGGTTCTATTAATTCAAAAATCCTAAGGAGAAAGCTGACATAAATATAGTGAGGAGAGTGGCAACAGTGTGAAGTCATTCATTCAACAAACATTTCAGCATTTATTCTGTTAGATGTATAGATATGCAATAAATATTTGTTAAATGAATTCATTATACTATTGTTTTACCTGCATTTATGTCATCCAGTAACAGACTAATCAAGATGGTCTATAAAATATATTCCAAATTCCTAACATTCAAGGCTTTCTACAACCTGACCCCATTCTACTACTTTTCTATTTTAACTAATCCCAAATGTTTTTGAAGATTTCTACTTTATATACTTTGAGGTATAGAAGGACTACTTCCCCTTTCATTTCTCCTTTTTAAAAAATTATTTCTCTTGATAATCTATATCTTTTTCCAAATGATTTTATCATTCTATCAAATTCTATAAATTATCTATTTGATAATTTGACTGACATAACACTAAAATGATCAATTAACTTTGGTAGTATTGTTGTTTTTATTATACTGAAACAGCCTAGCCATGAACACTGAAAGATATTTACAGTAAGGGTCAGCTAGGTGGCGCAGTAGATAAAGCACCAGCCCTGGATTCAAGAGGACCTGAGTTCAAATCCGACCTTGCACACTTGACACTTACTAGCTGTGTGACCCTGGGCAAGTCACTTAACCCCCATTGCCCTGGGGGGAAAAAAAGATATTTAAAGTATTCCTTATTTCTTTAAGGAGCACTTTGTAATCTAATTTATAAGTATTTTGTATGTTTTGGTATATTGATTCCCCCATTTTTTAATTTTGTAGTTATTTGGAATATAATTTCCCTTTCTATTGTTCTACTTGGATTTTGTTATTTTTATGTAGATATTCTATTGGTCTTTTAAAATATTTCTTTCTTTTTTTTTTTTTGCTACATTGAGTTCCAAACTGTTTTCCTCCCTCTTCCCAAACCCACACTAGAGAAAGCAAACATTTGACACAGATACAAATGTGAAACCATACAATACATACATAGTTCTATATATCAGTTCTTTTTCTGAAGGTGGATAAACTCTTCCTTCATAGATCCTTTGTAGTTGATTTGAGTCATTCACATTTACTCTTCTAACAATATTGCTGTTACTGTATACAATGTTCTCTTGGTTCTGCTCATTTCACTCATCATTATTTCATGCAAGTCTTTCCATGCTTTCCTAAAAACAACATCATTTCTTACAGCATAGTAGTATTTCATCACAATCATATGTCACAACTCATTCAACCATTCCCAATTGATGGGCATTCCTACAATTTCCAGTTCTCTGCTACTACAAAGAAAGCTGCTATAAATATTTTAAAACATAGAGTTTCTTATCCTTTTTCACTGATCACTTTGGGAAACAGACCTAACAGTAGTATTTTTAGGTCAAAGGATATACATAGTTTTATAACTCTTTTGAGCATAATTTCTGATTGTTCTCCAAAGTGGTTGGATCAGTTCACAGTTCCCCAAATGGTGTATTAGTGTCCTATTTTCCCACATCCCCTCCAACATTTGTCATTTTCCCCTTCTATCATTTAGCCAATGTAATAGATGTGAGATGGTATCTCAAAGCTGTTTTAATTTGCATTTCTCTAGTCAATAATGATTTAGAGCTTTTTTTTTTTTTTTAGTGAGGCAATTGGGGTTAAGTGACTTGCCCAGGGTCACACAGCCAGTAAGTGTTAAGTGTCTGAGGCTGGATTTGAACTCAGGTACTCCTGACTCCAGGTCTGGTGCTCTATCCACTGCGCCACCTAGCTGCCCCTAGAGCTTTTTTTATATGATTATATATAGCTTTAATTTCTTCCTCCAAAAACTGCTTGTTCATATCCTTTTATCATCTATCTGTTATGGGAGTATTATGGGCCCTGGTTACCCTAGAAGTTGTCTGGGGAGGTCATGGAACTTTTTCCTTGAAATCCCAGGAGTTTTCCATAGAGATCGAGGAACCTTCTCCTTGAGCTCAACCAAAGGACAGACACACCCAAAGAGATAAGCAGCACAGGATCTGAACTGAGTAAACTAGAGGACCACCACCCTGCATTCCAGTCCTCCTCACCACCTCAATGAGGTCATCCTGTTAGGCATGGCTGCATCAGAAGGGGACACAGAAACCAACCACCAGCAGACTGCTTGCAAATGACCAAGATAGAGTTAACACCCATCACCAGATTGCCCACAACCCATCATCAAACTACCCCAACCCACTGCCAGACGACTTCCAACCCATCACACAATAAGGGAAATTTTTTACCCACGCCATCTTAGACCTATAAAAGGGCGCTCCCCAGGCTAGTCAGGGAAGAAAGTGTTTTTAAACCTTCCTCCTGGACAGTTTCTTTTGTACCCCAATAAATCTGTTCTTTTATTCCTAAATAGGATGTTTGGGACAAAAATGCCTCAGTTTACCCCAAATAATTCGAGGAGACCACCAAGTCAAGCAGAGGCAGATTCATTCTCATGAGAATGGGCGACCCCATGCAAGGGATGAGGAGCACACTAATGGGCTCATGAGTTGGGTTTTTATGGAAGTTTTGAGGGGGGCATCCTCTCGTGCACAGGGTGAGCTCACAATCTAACATCTAATCCTGTCTTACCAAGTTTGCATGTTCAGCTCATGATCAGGGTATGGGTACATGTTCCAAAAGCAAGGGGAAAAGGGGAGGGGGAAAGGTCAAATCATGGGAGGAGGAAAGGGTGAAACCACTCCACCCATGTAAGGAGGGACAAGGGGAAAGAGGGGAGCAATGGTACCAGGAGCTGGTACCAGGAGGGGCTTAGGAATGCAAAAAAGGAGAGGCAGTTACTGGGTGGGGTCCATACTAGCAGGAAACATCTTTCCTGCCTGGTCATAGAACAAGGGGAGGAGTAAAAGGTGTGTTGTAGCAACAGCATAACTAACCCATAACAAGAACTGGGGGTTTGGAATGTAGGCAAGTGGGGGGAAATGGATGGTATCAGGGTACATCAGGTTCAGTAAGGCAAGATACATGATTTCTATTATAATCTATGGAATAAAACATGAACAGAATAATCTAACAATAACAGGGACTGGGGGCTGGGTACTTTCCAGACCCCATCCTCAGAATCTGAACTGACTCAAGTCCACCTATCCCACACATAGGACTTGCACAAGAGTGTAATTCTTTACAGAGGAATCCTAAGGACCCACATGCTTTCCCCCCATATCATATCAATTGAGGAATGACTATCCTTATACATTTGACAAAGTTCTCTATATATTTGAGATATAAAGCTTTTATCTGAGAAATTACCTATAACTCCTTGCCCCCAAAGGGCAAGGGAAGGAGTCTAATTAATGAAAGGGCCTGTCAAATATCTTAAAAGAAGAATGGAGAGGGAGGGGAAGAGGAATATATTTGAGGGAAATGAGAAAATTAAGTGTAGGGGAAATTATATAAAATAATCGGGATGTAAAATATAAGCAAAGTGCCTCCCTATTTCTCCTGGGACAAAACATAGAATCTTCTGCTTCAGATTTGTGAGAAAAATAACTCCTACTCAATAATTCTCTGGAACTCAGTAGCGATGTGACAAAGGCTTGTTTATTCTCATTCTCACGAGAATGGGCAGCCAAATGTGCAGTTGGTGGGTGCCAAAAATAGAGGCTCGAAGGTCTCCTTTTATCTCCTAGTTCCTAACAGGAATGGCCCCTCCCCTTTTTCATCAGTGCTCCGATTTCTCAAAGGTTACAATTTATGCACAAAAACTAGCTAATCAGAATGCAGTATTCCTAACCCTCTTCCTTCACTTTCCCAGGGGAAATTTCTCTATCTGAATTAACCCTCATCTGTGAATATTAGCATTAGAATATTTGCTCTACTTTCCCCAGGGAAGTTTCAATTAGCCTCTGAATTACTCCTCATTGAGAAGAGACAATTACCCATTCCTCACAAGTTTTAAACCCTTTCATAACTTGATCCCTTGCTACCTTTTGAGTCTTCCTATGCCTTTCTCCCCTTGACATAATGTAAGATCCAGTAACTTTGGCCTCCTTGCTATTCATTGAACATAACAGTCCATCTCCTGACCCTAAGCATATTCACTGGCTGACCCCAAACACCTGACACATTCTCTCCTCTCATCTCCACCTCTTCCTAGCTTCTCTGACTTCCTTCAAGGCTTAACTAAAGACCCACCTTCTTCAAGAAACCTTCCCAGTCCTTAATCTTGTAACGATTGGAATAATGCCACCTGCTGGATACTTACTGTAGAAGAGTTCTGCCCATGAAGGGAAGGTCTTTGAGGGCAAGACCAGGAGTCTTTTCTTCAGGATTCAGGAAGTGACGCGGACTAGTGGGAGGAGGAAGGAAGAGACTGGCGCTCAGTCTGGGGCTCTTTCCTCTGGACTCGGGTGGAGAGCGGAGCTAGAAATGTGCTCTCCCTTTAATAGATAGGAATCTAGGCCTTTCTCTCTCTTTACTAAATTCTTATTCTCCTTAATAAATGCTTAAAAGTCTAACTCTTGCTAAAGCTTATAATTTATTGGCGACCACTCATTAGATATTTTAGACAGTTTAGCTAGAATTTTAACCCTTAACAGATGGCTGACCACGAAGAGGAAAGCTGAACCTCACTTCTGATCTTCCGGTTGGGTAAGAAATTTTCCCTACCCTAACCCTTTAAATCTTAAGTACTGCTGAATTGCCTGGTGTTTTCCCTTTAAATTTTTTCAAATGGACCTTTTAAACTCCCTAATTATCCTATTTTTGATTTTAGTCTGTTTAACCAGACAAATGGGAGATAAGATCATGTTAATGCTTTGTTTTTGTGGATTTTCTATTTTTCTTTTTATTTTTGTTAGAAGAGCCAGCAACTTACTCACACAAGGAAATATCTCTCCCTCTCCCAACCATGCTTTTTCAGAGAAACCTGAAGAGATTCCTGCAGCTTTTCCCAGTTCTAACAGTAATTGTTGCTCTAATTTTGCATGCCTGGAGGCAATGACCCACCCTCTAGAAGCTTTTAATCCCCTAGCACCTGGAGGCAAAGTGGGGGAAGAGGAATCCAGGCCTGAGTTCAAAATCAAGTCTGATTCAAATTGCTCTGGTCCCTCCCCTCCTCTCCAGACCCCACCCTCTACTCCTCCTATGGCCAAGCCCATTGCTTCCCCTGCCTGGGAAGTCCAGAGATCTGATGCGCATGCTCAACTTTTTCTACCTGCATTTGCAGCTTCAGGCTCAGCCCTTCCCCGGCCTGGCTGTGCTTTTGAGACAATCTTAGAAAACTCTTTAAATTCCAGATATGCTTGTTTTGTTCATAATTTTGCTAACCTGCTTTTGTCTTTAATTAGTAATCTTATAAAGCATTTGTATGGTGAAAAGACTGACAGACAATATAAAGGGGTTAAAGAAGAAAAACTTAAGCTGAATAAGAATGACAACCATCAACATAGTTCAAGACTCTGCTTCTTTTGCCATGGAAGGGTATATATTTTAGAGAAATGTAAAAGTAAGGGGCAAGGTATTGATATGAGTGTTGGGGATTTTAGATATCGGAATCAAAAGTGTTCTAAATTCACTCAGATTATTAATAGTATCAGTTCAGAGGTTACATAGGATTTCTATGCTATTACATATACATTTTGAAATTAATGGTATGGGTTTATTTTCATAGAGATTTTAATGCTTTTGAGATTGTGTCTTATACTTAGTTTCTAAAACAAGGAGAATATTTGTAAAAGCTTTTTATAGACATGTGATCAAGTTTATATTTTATAATACTCTTATTGATATTAAGTTCATATTCATTTAGATTTCCTTAGTTTGAATTTCACTGTATTTTATTGTTCCATGTGTATTTTCTTCTATTCATTTGTCTATCTAATTTTGAAACATTGCAAGATGGTTTTGATTTTATTATACAATGTTAATTCTAGGAGTATTGTGCTCCCATATTCTGAGTTGTTTGTTTTTGTTATTTTTTCTCAACTGATTATTTGATCAAACTCTTTAAAGCATTTCCCTGGCAAATTGTTTGCCATGGCAAGTGTAAATTGATTCTAGAAGTATTATTTTTGATAAGCATATTCCAAAAAAAAAAAAAAGAGGGGAACATTTGTAAAAGTTTTCTTTTCAAAAAAAAAAGTTTTCTTTGAGATTCTGTTGTGCTTTAACTTGTATTTAAATATGTTCAGATTTTTCACAAAAGTAATTGTATACTAAGTAAAAAAAAATGGGTATTATTTGAAATTGTTGCGTAATTATATATTGTGTTCTGAGTCAAGATGTATTCACATTTTTTGCAATCATTTATTATCCTCAATTTTAAATCCATATGAGACTTGGATTATGGGAACTTATCATTTAAGACATTAATTGCCTTTATTCTGAGTTATCAGATGCCAGTTGGCCAAGATGCCATCCAATCACAAGAGGAATACATGCAAGAGCAGACACTGAACTGTCACATGAGGGGAGACATGCATGAAGTCAAGGTATGGCCGAGGGAACGGCTTTTGACTAATGTTGAGGTTGGATTCTCTTGGTTTAATATTTTATTTTATTTTTCCCCACAATATTGTACAGATGGCTGGAAGTATTGATCTCACCCATCTCACTTCTACACCTGGCTTCTATGCTCCCTCCTATATGCCTGATGCCATGGACATCTCAATCCCATGCATCTGATTAAGTTTGACTCAGTTTCCTCCAATATGTTCGGTGGCATGGACATATATTCCATCCATCTATTTTAAGCCTGGCATACTGTATGGGCAGTACATATTGCTCAAGTGTGGGAATGCTCATATCCCATCATTTCTCTGTTCTTTTATGGTAACCCCCATAATTATCTCAGGTGTCATGATAAATAACAGTGTTGAATTTGGCCTTGACATCTGTTACTAATTATATTAGATTTTAAAATTTCTCATAATGGCATGAGGATAATTAGGCAGATGATGCAAAAAGTGATGAAACAAAGATAAAAATTACTTTTAATAATTAATATTGCAGCAATTGTCTTCTCAATTACCCTCCATAAGGGGGACTATAGTAATATTATAATTTTAAAGAATGTTTCAATTTTTGTTTTATTATATGTTTCATGTGTAACAACCAAGATTCTGAATTCCCTTAGACATGTTTTTGAGAACTTTCATTGTTTGATTTGATTATTGACAAAGCTATTTTAAAGTTGTGTTAAGCTCAATTTTGTAGGAAATTTTCCTGGCTGATTACCAGCATCCACACATCAACCCCTGAAAAGACTTCCATTCCAGGACTACACCTAGAGGACATCTGAGAAAAGACTTTCAGAGACTTTAAATGAACAGTTTTGATTTGTTGTTTTTGTTGTTTTTTTTTTCTCTTTCTGTTATAATATACACCATCTGTAACATGTATTCTCTGCAGAGGCCCTCCCTTTGCAAGACTAATGTCAAAGCGTCGGTTCATGAGGACAAAAAAAAAAAAAATCGCCCCTCTGAACAAAACTTTCCTCTCTTCCTTTTCTATATTGTTGTTCACATATTATTAGTTAGCAATAGTTATTATATTCTTTTTACTGTTCCGTCAAGGAAACATTTTGTTTCTTGAGGAACAACAGGGGGGACTGTAACGATTGGAATAATGCCACCTGCTGGATACTTACTGTAGAAGAGTTCTGCCCATGAAGGGAAGGTCTTTGAGGGCAAGACCAGGAGTCTTTTCTTCAGGATTCAGGAAGTGACGCGGACTAGTGGGAGGAGGAAGGAAGAGACTGGCGCTCAGTCTGGGGCTCTTTCCTCTGGACTCGGGTGGAGAGCGGAGCTAGAAATGTGCTCTCCCTTTAATAGATAGGAATCTAGGCCTTTCTCTCTCTTTACTAAATTCTTATTCTCCTTAATAAATGCTTAAAAGTCTAACTCTTGCTAAAGCTTATAATTTATTGGCGACCACTCATTAGATATTTTAGACAGTTTAGCTAGAATTTTAACCCTTAACAATCTTATCACCTTACCTCTGATACTTCTCCCAGGTGTACTGTGTACACATCTGGTTTGTAACTAGTTGTTTGCATATTGTCTCCCACATTAGACTGTGAGCTCCTGGTGATTAGAGACTATTTTTTCCCTCCTTTCTTTGTATCCCCAGTATTTAGCACAGTGCTGGGCACATGTAGGTCCTTAATTAATACTAGCTGATTGACTGACTCCACAACCTAAAGTCTTAGATAATTGCTTGGGGGCCTTGAAAATTTAAGTGACTTGCTCAGGGTCATAGAACCAGTATTGTTTGAATCAGGACTTGAACCCAGGTCTCCAAGACAAGTTATCTCTTTCTTACATCATGCTGTCTCTCTTGGTAGGGTAAGTCATGTTCAAAATGTTATCGGGGAAAATGGGGTACAGGGTTTGGGTTAGGAGTTCTTAGGAATTCCTCTTTAAATAATTACACCCTCTTGCACACAAAAGCAGTTAGAATAAGATGGTAGTTTATTTAGGGGCAAGGGAAGGGAAGGGAAGGGAAACCAAGAGAAATCCTTGGACTTCTCTTGGGGAGAAAGGCACAAAGCACGTGGCTCTGAGGTACCAATCTCCTCAAGTAGGAGACTGGCAGGTACTTTTATAGAGGACTGATGGGGGAAGGGGTGACCATTTGACTGTGGAAAGTTCCTTTAGTGAGGGAGGACCATCCCCCACTGGTAGTGACTAGAGGAATTGGGTGAGGGATGGCTATGGATCTCTCAAGCCATCTCTCTCTTCAGGACTCAAAGGCCGCAGCCACACCCAAAGTTATCTCCCCATGGGTAAGGGAGATCAGAATGAAAGGTGGAGGTCCCAAAGCTAGCTCAGTCCGATTTGGTTCCACTTATCTCTCTAGGTGTGCCTATCCTCTGGTTTAGTTTCTCAAGGAGAAAATTCCTCAATGTGCCCCAGAGAACGTCTGGGGAACTTTGGGCCCACAACAAAAAGGAGAGCAGCATTTATTAAGTGCTTACCATGTAGGAGGCACTGTGCTAGGTGCTTTACAAATATTATCTCATTTTGATGTAGGAGGCAAAAAAGGGTTAATAGAAAAACCCAAGACCCAAGCTCTAATACAGATATTACCTCTAAAAGGAAGTCAGATCCCAGTTAATGGGTAACTTATGTTAGGTTCTCATACTCATAGTGATCAACATCCATAACGGACCAAAACGGGTCAGGTCAAAATAACAATAAAGGAAAAAAACAGCCTACAGAAATTCTAATGAAAAATGATTATATTTTGAAACTAGCCATGGGAATCAGAAGGAGACATGCACAGAAAAGGCCAAATTTGTCCCCAGATTCACCTTATGACGTGTAAACCCCCAAAACACACCTCCACTGAAAAAGGTACCCACCTCGGGGGTTGGCTTAGGACCCCCAAGAAGGACAGTTCCTCCCCTGTACCTCCCCAAGGTGGAAATTATTATAATGAGACTGATAATCAATTTATCCATACTATAAATATAACTGTCTTTCCTTTCCTTATTTGAGAGATACCTTTCCAATATTCTGGTTCTCTCCTTGTGGTCACCCACAGTATTGCGATAAAACTTAGGAAACTGAATCACTGAGTCTTGTAATTCTTTTGGGATGACTCACGATCAATTTGACCCCAAATTCCATCCCATATCAATTTGATCCTTACAATAACCCTAAGGAGTAGGTGCTATTATTATCCCTGGGGTATGTAGGGTGTTCAGGGAGGACTAGCACCTTTGGTGTGAGGGCTGCTGAGCCCTTTTCAGGGCTGTTCATCCACCTTTGGTGTCCACCTTTACCCAACTCTGACCTGTGGCTCCAAGAAGCTACAGCATTCACAGCAGCCACACCCAATGAGCTGGACCAGGTCGAGGGTAACTAAGGAACTTAGAACCCATTGGTGAATTAGGGAGATGTTTATCCCAAGCATGTGAAGACTTTCCCTGATAGAATGGGTTGCAGAGAACAATTTGTTCCAATGGCCATGAAGGCAGCTGACATAGGCCCTATGAAGGGATTAGAGCTTGGCAGGCCCATCATCAGTCATCTTGATTTTTGCCCTGTCACTGGACTTCAATGATTCAGGAAGAGAGAGCAAGGCTAGGGGCAGCTAGGTGGCACAGTGGATAAAGCACCAGCCCTGGATTCAGGAGGACCTGAGTTCAAATCCAGCCTCAAACACTTAACACTAGCTGTGTGACCCTGGGCAAGTCACTTAACCCTCATTGCCCTGGAAAAAAAAAAGAGAGAGAGAGAGAGCAAGGCTGACTGCTTTGTGAAACTCTGCCTCTCTTAAATCTAATTCACATGCAAATCAAGACATCACCCCATGATGTCAACTGATCCTCTTCTGAAGGAAGGACAACTAACAACCACTCTATCTCGGGTTCCTCCTATGTAAAATGAGGGTAATAATAGCAGTTACCTTACAATGTTGTTATGATGATCAAACGAGATAACACAAGGAAAGTGATTCACAAACCTTAAAGCCCTAAATACATGGTAGCTATTATTAGTAAATTTTCATGTTAAGCTTTGCCTCAGTGAGTTGGCTATGGCAAACACCTAGTTGTATGAAGAAGTAATCCAAATCTTGTGTAACCTCCTGCCTCATGCACCAGTAGCTTCTGGAGTAACTTCTGGAGTGGCTTCAGGATTTTGTTCCCATAGACCTACAGTGGTGCATGTTGGATGATGGTCAATCACAGCCAGAATGTATAGAGAGGATGAAAAGAAAGGGCTAGGGAGAGGTCATAGGCAAAGGAATGAGTGACAGAGCTGGAAGGAACTTAAAGATCATGGAGGCCAGGAGTCCTGGAGTCCTATGTACTTTTTTCTTTTCTCTTCTTTTTTTTTTTTTTTTGGTGGGGCAATGGGGGTTAAGTGACTTGCCCAGGGTCACACAGCTAGTAAGTTTCAAGTGTCTGAGGCCGGGTTTGAACTCAGGTACTCCTGAATCCAGGACCGGTGCTTTATCCACTGTGCCACCTAGCAGCCCTTTTTTTTTCTATGTACTTTTTTTTTTAGTGAGGCAATTGGGGTTAAGTGACTTGCCCAGGGTCACACGGCTAGTAAGTGTCAAGTGTCTGAGGTCGGATTTGAACTCAGGTACTCCTGACTCCAGGGCTGGTGCTCTATCCACTGTGCCACCTAGCTGCCCTCTATGTACTTTTAAAAACATTTTGGTTTGAAAACTTTATTTCAATATAATTGGTCCTTGGTAAGCCTGTTTATTTGAAGCATTTAAAAAAGCATTATTCCTCCATACACTTCACCAGACGGCCAAAAAAGTCCATACATCACACACACACACACACACACACACACACACACACACACACACACACACAGGATTAAGAACCTAACCTAGATCAACCCTTCATTTTACAAATGAGGAAAATGAGGCTCAGAGGGGAGAAAAGGCATACCTAAGATCGCAGTGCAATTCCCTGGTAGAGCCAGGACTATAGTTTTATTGGCTCCTGGACAGTTTTCTTTCTGTCTTCCGATCTGTCTTCGCATGAGGGTTGGTTTGAGTGACCGGTCTTAGTAATCAGGTGAAGGGAGAAGTTGTTTTTGGAGAAATGGGGGAGTGGTCACCCCTCAGCACTTTTAAATAGCACCTTAGGGAGATCAAACAAACAAAAACAATTATAAACTACTGCCAAAATAGCCCAAGGGTATTGGTGACCTAGTGTGCATGTAGCGGGCACTAGCTATGAATTATGTTGCCAGAGACCTTACTAGTAAATTAGTCCAGTCCCCAGTCTATAGGCAGGGTACCGTTAAACCCTCCTGCATATTTTGCCCTCCTTCATCACTGAACATTCAGTAGAGATTCCCCACTCTAGACCTAGTGTTTATTTTTTGTTTTGTTTTGTTTGGGTTTGGGTGAGGCAATTGGGGTTAAATGACTTGCCCAGGGTCACACAGCTAGTAAGTGTTAAGTGTCTGAGCTAGATTTGAACTCAGGTCCTCCTGACTCCAGGGCTGGTGCTCTATCCACTGCGCCACCTAGCTGCCCCCCTAGTGTTTATTTTAACAAGGAAGGGCTATACTCCATGTGACAACTTTCTCAGCATCCAGGGTCCTATCTTGTCCCAGCACCAAATTCCCTGGAAGAAATTTGCCCACCCTTATAACCAAAGGCCCAAAGTGTCCTGGCCGTTCCTCTCCTGCAGCTTTCTCCAAAGACTCTAGGGCCCAACTGAGAGAAGTGTGATGTCAGGAAGCCATAATATATTAAAACAGTAAATTAAAACAAACAAGAGCATTTTGGATCAGATTACATATCATTTTCCTAGTGTCTGACAACAGGAAAAAAAAAGCAAAGGCGATAAAAGACAATCGTAGACCATAATGGCTTAATAATTTGGTGATAAAAGTACTTGTGGGAGTAGCCAGGTCCTAGCCTAGCCCAGCATGCAGGATACAAAGCTCTTCTTAAAATCTGCAGTGGCATACTCAGGAGCATTACTGCTTAAGTGCTAGTTTAATACTTCCTCTAAAATGCAGCATGCTCACTGGAGAATCATAATTAGGCCTCAATTGTGGGTGATGTTCACACATTGTGGATCATCCTTAAAGATGACAGGGGAAAAAATTAGCCAGGGCTGGGGCAGCTAGATGGCGAAGTGGATAGAGCACTGGCCCTGGAGTCAGGAGTACCTGAGTTCAAATCCGGCCTCAAACACTTAACACTTACTAGCTGTGTGACCCTGGGCAAGTCACTTAACCCCAATTGCCTCACTAAAAAAAAAAAAAAAATTAGCCAGGGCTGTGCAGTGGATATATGCTGGGGTGGCCGGTGAGGTGTAGCAGGTGAGAGAGGAAGGAGGTGGCAGGAGAAGATTTCTGCTTAATAATATCAGAGCACAGAATTTTGTTGTATTCTTCCCTTTGTTTGGAAAAAGAGAGGGAATAGCATTTGGATTTCCAGACCACAGCTTAAAATTGAGGAATGAATGACAGGTTCCTGAGCAGTGATAGAATACAGATAACAGAGGCTCTTATCTTGCAAATAAAATAAAAAGGACTTTCAATTAAAAGGACAGTCATCTCACCATCAAGCTAGATTCTGAGAGCAGACCTACTATGTAGGAAAGAGAATAGTTTAAATAACTAGAAGGTCAAGGGAAATAAAATCTAGGAACAGAGCAAGGTGGAAAATCAAATGCATTATTTAAATTGTCTATATATAAATGCACAAAGTTTGGTCAAGTGATATGGACTAGACATCCTAATTTCAGGAGGAAAAGCTGACCTCATAGGTCAAATCTCGCCCATAAATGTCTTTGTATTTATTTTGTATGTGTAATAGATCTATATCTATATACATAGATATATTTGTGTATAAACACATATATATCTATACATGTATATGTATAGATGTGTGTATATATACACGTATATGTACATGCGTGTGTCACACATACTTATTTGTGCATATGTTGTTCCTGTTGTCTCCCCTAATTAAATGCAAGCTTTTTGAAACAGGGATGGATGACTTCGCTTTTTCTTTGTATCTACAGGAACTAGCATGGCACATAGTAGGCATTTATTAGTAAGACTGATGGGATGACACTCATGACTAGAACAAGGTTCACTGGATGGGTACACTGCATTCAAAAGAAATAGGCCAGGGGCAGCTAGGTGGCGCAGTGATAGAGCACTGGCCCTGGATTCAGGAAGACCTGAGTTCAAATCTATCCTCAGACACTTGGCACTTACTAGCTGTGTGATCCTGGGCAAGTCACTTAACCCCAATTGCTCACAGAACAAAACAAAACAAAACAAAACAAAAGAAATAGGCCAGGGAAAAGGATAAGAGAGAATAGCAATGCACCTTAAGAAAGTAAATTTGTCAGCCCTGGAGTCAGGAGTACCTGAGTTCAAATCTGGCCTCAGACACTTAACATTTACTAGCTGTGTGACCCTGGGCAAGTCACTTAACCCCAATTACCTCACTAAAAAACAAAAAAAGAAAAAAAAAGAAAGTAAATTTGTGTGAGGAAATACAGAAAAAAAAATAGGTGGGTTACATGATGAAGAATATGTGGATGAAGATAAATGGAGGAAAAAATAAACAATTTTGTCATCAGAATATACTAAGGACCACCTGAACAGAAAGAAGAAAAATCTGTACCATTTAAGAAACAGATCACAAGTAAATCACACAAACATCATATACTAGTAATCAGGGGCTTTGATATCCAGACAACTACTGATGCTCTCTCTCCTTCCAAAAGAATATCTAATAAATTCCTGATGTGCCTAATTTTATCTTTCAAAAGATGGAGGAAATTCTACAGTGGATCTGATCCCTACAAACAGGAAGAAACTGGTTGCTGGGAATAGAAATCAAGGAAATCTTTGAGGAAAGGATTATTGCCTAGAGTTTGTGAAAGAAGAGAGAAAAACTTGGCATAGACTGGCCCAAACCCTCAATTTGAGTACAGAAGATTTCAAAGGGATGAGAGGAAGCATAGGTAAGTCCTGTACACTAAAATTTGACAGTGAAGGATGAGAATTAGAAATCCTCAAGAGGGGCAGCTAGGTGGCACAGTGGATAAACCACTGGCTCTGGATTCAGGAGGACCTAAGTTCAAATCAGACCTCAGACACTTGACACTTACTAGCTGTGTGACTCTGGGCAAGTCACTTAACCATCATTGCCCCGTGGGAAAAAAAAAGAAATCCTCAAGAGAAGGAAGTATGGGAAGCTCCAGATAATGAAATTGTAAAAACACAAAGAAAAACAATTCTGAGAAAAAGGAAAAATTAGATTCTTTTCTGAAAAGGTTGACGCTGAAACTCAAAGAATTCACCAGCCACCTTAAATTTTTATAAAGTTCACAGAAGATGATAGCAAGGGTAGCTAATGGGATGAATACAAAAGTCTGGCACCATCCTGTAAGAATACCTCAAAGAAGAGATAAGGCTATGGCTCAAAGTGCCTGGGATGATGACTTACAACAAAGAAATGGCAGGGCTGCTTAATTATTACTTTGCTTTTGTTTTCTCTCTAGGAGAATTAGCTTTGGACAGAACAAAAGTTTGATATACAGTATAAATAAGGAAATAGCAAGAGAGCATCTTAATGGCCTTGAGGAATTCAGCTGTCCTGACCCAGATGAACCACATCCTCAGATACCGGACAAGAAAAGAAAAGAAAAAACAACCTGGTCAGATGTTATTGTTGAGCCAATGCCAATGATATTTGAAAGTCTGGATAATGGGAGAGGTACCACAGGGTTGGAGAATGGCAAATATTGTTCTGATTTTCACAACTGGGAAAAGAATAGAGCCTACCACCTAGAGGCCAATGAGTTTGATGAGTTCCAGGAAGAATTCTAGTAGATACTATTAGAGAGATTGTCAGGGGAAATGCTTGTCACAAAGAGCTAGCATGACTTTGTTGATGAGAGATGTGGCAAACTAATCTTAGTTTTCTTATTGCACAAGCTTACTAACCTGGTGGGCTAAACTGGTGATAGGTCTCTGGGCCTGGAATCAGAAAGACTTGAGTTCAAATATAGACACAGACACTTAGCTAACTGTGTGACCCTGGGCAAGTTACTTAACCCTGTTTGCCTCAATTTTCTCTTCTGTAAAATAAGCTGGAAAAGGAAATGGCAAACCACTCCAATATCTCGGCCAAGAAAACCCCAAGAGGGGTTGTGAAGAGTTGAATACAACTGAAATGACTCAACAACAGTGACACTAAACTGGTAGATTCAAGGAATGCTCTAGACTGTGTTCACCTAGGTTTGATGAAGTAATGCTATTCTTAAGGAGGACTGATAAATTAAACATACATTTAAAAGTTAGGAAGGCAACAAAAATTTTTAAAAGCAAAAAATAGAAGATATTAAAAATTAGAGGAGAAATAGATAAATTGGAAATAGAAAAAACTATAGAAATTATAAATCAAACTAAAAGCTGGTTCTTTGCTGGATCTGATTACAAAGAAGGCAGAAAATTAAACGAACAAAATCACAAACAAAGTAAAATCACAATAAAACTAGAAGAAATAAAAAGAATAATTACACCCTTCTATGGGCAGTTATATGCCCATAGAGAAGCCAAAAGAAGTAGAGAAATATATATATATATATATACACATACATACATATATATATATATATATATATATATATATATATATAGAGAGAGAGAGAGAGAGAGAGAGAGAGAGAGAGAGAGAGAGAGAGAGAGAGAACTATAGTCCTAATACCTAAACCAGGGAATTATAAAGCATGGAAGAAAAGCTATAGATGAATATCATTAATGAATATCAATTTTAAAATGTTAAACAAAATCTTATCAAATAATACAGTGATTCATCCAAGAAATAATTTATCATGACCAAGATGGATTTAAAACAGGATGAAAGGATAGTTCAACATTAGAAAAGCAATCAACAAAATTAACAAATTAATATCAACAATAATTAATCAATAAATTAATAATCAACAAAATTAATAAATATCCAACAATCACTTGGTTGTCTCAATAGTTTATTGAACAATGGGTTATTGAGTTCCATTATTTCTGATTCTCCCTTATTTCATTGACCTATCTATTTTTTAAATCAATATCAGATGGTTTGGATGACTGTTGCTTTAGAATATAATTTGAGGTCTAGCAGTCCTATTACTCCTCTCTTCTCCCAACCTGTTTTCATTATTTCCCCTGTTATTCTAGATTTTTTATTTTTCCAAATGAATTTTATTATTTTATTGAGTTTTGTAGAGTATCTAGTCATTCAACAAGCATTTATTAAGTACTTTCTGTGTGCCGCTCACTGAGCCAAGCACTAGAAACACAAATACAAGCAAAAAGAAAAACTGTTCTTACCCTCAATGAGCCTACATTCTAGTGAGGGAAGACAACTCATTTAAAAAAAAAAGTATAGGGTAGAGAGTAGAGAGGAATATTTACCTCCAGGGGCATAATGGAAGAGTCAGAATTGTAACCTCATTAGAGATGAAGAGATAGCTAGATTACTGTATGTATGTATGTATGTATGTATGTATGTATGTATGTATTTATGTATATATGTATATATGTGTGTGTGTACACATATATCTATATGTATAGATTATATGTGTATATGTGTGTGTTGTTCAGTCATTTTTCACTTATGTCCAACTCTTTGTGATCTCATTTGAGGTTTTCTTGGCAGAGATACTAGAGTGGTTTGCCATTTCCTTCTCCAGCTCATTTTACAGATAAGGAAACTGAGGCAAACAAGGTTAAGAGACATGCCCAGGGTGAGACAACTAATAAGTATCTGAGGTTGTATTTGAACCCAGGTCTTCCTGACTCTAGGCCAAACACTCTATCCACTTCACTACCTAGCTAACAACATACACACATCTGATTGTTGTGTGCAAACTATTAAAAACCATATGAAAAAATGTTCCAAATCACTAATAAGATAAATGCAAATCAAAACAACCCTGAGAAAAAATAAAATTTTAAAAACCCCTGAGGTTTAATATCACATCCTAAAAATTGGCAAAAATGACAAAATATGGAAATAATCAATGTTGGAGGGATTGCAGGGGTTGAGACACACTAGTTCTTTTTTGGTAGAATTATGACTCAGTTTAACCATTTTGCAAAGCAATGTGGAATAGTGTAAGTAACAGAACTAAAACATCCATACTCTTTGACCCAGAGATTCGCTTACTAAATATACACCAAGAAAGCCATTGGTAAAAGTAAAGTTCACATAGACATCAGAATATTTATGGCAGCATGTTTTGTGATAGCAAAGAATTGGAAACAAAGTAAATGCCCATTGACTGGGGAATAGCTAATCAAATTGAGGCACATGAATATAGTAGAATATTATTGTGATGGATACAAAAACTCATGGAAAGATCTACATGAATTAATGTAGAGTGAAGTTAAAAAAAAGAGTCAAGAAACAATATCCCCAATGACAATAAGAATCTAAATGGAAAGAACAACCATGGGGGGGGGGGCGGGATTAAGTCAATGTTTCAAAATTATTAAGAACAATCACAGTTTGAAGGAAGAAATAGGAGAAGGCACAACTTCCTGCACCTTTTGCAGAGGTGGAAGGTCCACAAATATTGAACACTGCATATATTTTCAGACTTTTTCAATGTATTCATCAGTTCTGCTGATTTTTTTTCTTTTCTTTTTCTTTTTTTTTCTTAATATGGGATGGTTCCCTGGGAGATGCAGGGGGTAGAAGATCTGGGAGACATTATGGCAATATTAAAAAAGACAGCAACAAAAACTTTTTTTTGAAAATTTTTAAAAGAGGCCATTGACTTTTTTTTTTGGAGGGGGGGGGGGTCTGGGCAATGAGGGTTAAGTGACTTGCCCAGGGTCACACAGCTAGTAAGTGTCAAGTGCCTGAGGTCATATTTGAACTCAGGTCCTCCTGAATCAAGGGCTGGTGCTTTATCCACTGTGCCACCTAGCTGCCCCAGCCATTGTCTTTTAAGATAAGAGCCTGAACTAGAGTCTAGATATGTGAGGGAAGAAAAGGGCACACATGCAGGAGACATTGTAGAGGGAGAAATGGCAAGACTGGATATGTGGGGTGAGGGAGAATGAGGAGTTGAAGTAGGTGCTGAGATTGGAACCTGGGTCACTAGAAGGACAGTGGTACCCTCAACAGCAACAAAAAAACTCAGAAGAGAAGTGGATTGGGGAGGATAGATAATGTCATCGCCTCTGAGATGCAGATTACAACCTATTCTTGCCTACCTATCCTGTGTTACTCACTTTTTCCCATCACAAAACAAAAATTGTGTGGACTGGTCTTACCAGCCTAGAGTGTAGCACCTGCCCTTTGAGGAGCCCCTGCAGCAGCCACACGGGAAGGTAGATGAAAGCTTGGGGTGGAGTGGAATTTTGCCTGTTTAGCTGCTTCATATGCTTGGATCTTGATTAGGTTATTACTGTCATGGAGGAAAGAGGTGGTAGGGGTCCTTAGGTATTCCTCTGTAAATAATTACACTCTCACACACAGTCCAATTAGAATTAAAATGGTCTTTTGTTTGGGCACTAGAGAAAGTGACCAAGAGGGAAATTGAAAACTTAGCATTGAGGGGAGGATAGATGGGGTGACCACCTGAAAATGGAAAGTTCCTCTTGGGGGTGGAGTGGGAAAAGATTTCTGAGAGTCGGGGATTTTTTTTTGTTGTTTTTTGGAATGATAGTCCTGACCCCTGGAATTATGTCTGTCTCCTAGCTCAGGTAGTAGCCACACGTAATTGATTTTCCTGCTATAGAATTTTATCTCCCCTTACTTCTTAGGTGCATCTGTCCTGATATTTAGTTGGCCAAAATAAACTTCAATAGTCCCTTAATTTCTTGACATGTCTGTCCTATTATCTGGTCACCTTTGGTTTTGCTTCTCACAGCAAACTTCTTCTGACCTATCCTAAGCCCATGTCATTACCATCTTGAAGAGCTCATGTCCAGCCAGCCAGGAAGTGGGTGGAATGAGTGAGTATTGAACTATAATTGGATGAAGGAGCTGATATAATTGTAGGAGAGACAAGACCATGACTGGGTACTGCAAGGAGGATAGATTATAATCTATCTTCCCCAATCTTCAATTGGTTGAACAACATACCCCTTAAGGGAGGCCAGGTTTTCATTTTTGAGACCACTCAGCTAGAAGATAGCACAATTAGATCTATTTGGATCTGGCTGAATGACCATTCTCAAAAAAGTCAAGAAGAACGGGGTTTCCCCTTGTTGTAGATCTTCAAGCAGACACTGGATGACCAATTGTCCATATGTTGTAGTGGATATTATTGTGTGAATATGAGTTAGACCAGATAGCTACTGAGATTCCCCCCCCCCCTCTGAAATCCTGTGATTCTGTTACTCTTTTCAGGTTAGGGGAGAAAGGCAGCATATCTTTATGTATTTATTTTCTCCATTTTTAAGCACTAAGACCAGTTTGGAACAGCTAGGTAGCACAGTAGATAGAACACCAGCCCTAGAATCAGGAAAACCTGAGTTCAAATCCAGCCTCAGACACTGACAAGCTATGTAACCTTGGGCAAATCACTTAACCCTGTTTGCCTCAGTTTCCTCATCAGTAAAATGAGCTGGAGAAGGAAATGGCAAACCACTCTAGGAACTTTACCAAGAAAACCCCAAATGGGCTCACCAAGAGTCGAACATGACTGAACAAAAAACTAGTTTGCACATTTCTACAACTTAATCATATATGACCTTGATTGTTTCCTAATTGTTTCATAGATAAATGTCTGAGTCAATGTTTTAGGCATCTTCTTTTTGTCGTTGTTGTCCTCTAGCACAATGTGGTCTAATGGTCCTGGTTTCAGATTCAAAGTCTGTCATTTATTAGCCATGTGACCTTAGTCAAGTATATTCTGTGTTTCCACTTTCTGTGTATAAAATGAGAGGGCTGAACTAAAATGCTTCTATGAATTGAATACAATGACCTCTCAGCTCTCTGTGGAAATGGGAGGCCACAGACAACAGCCTGAGTAATGGGAATCCACCAGGAATTCCTATACCTCATTTTAGCTGATAATTTCAACCGGTTCTATTATCTAATCTCTGTAAAAGCTAAGAGGGGCAGCTAGATGGCGCAGTGGATAGAGCACCGGCCCTGGAGTCAGGAGTACCTGAGTTCAAATCCGGCCTCAGACACTTAACACTTACTAGCTGTGTGACTCTGGGCAAGTCACTTAACCCCAATTGCCTCACTAAAAAAAAAAAAAAAAAAAAAAAAAAAAAGCTAAGAACAAATTGCCTGATTTTGTGCTTTACCTTTCTCTTTCTCTAGTATAAATAAGGCAGGAAATAAAAAAGGAAAGGAAAAACAAAGAGCCTGAACAATATACAGCATTAAGAGGTTATTTTTAAAAAACATACATAGGGGCGGCTAGGTGGCGCAGTGGATAGAGCACCAGCCCTGGATTCAGGAGTACCTGAGTTCAAATCTGGCCTCAGACACTTAACACTTACTAGCTATGTGACCCTGGGCAAGTCACTTAACCCCAATTGCCTCACACACACACAAAAAGACATACATGTATGCATTCATATAAATACATGTGTTGGATATTGCTATAGTATATATTATAAATACATATTCTATATATACACTATACAAACACATACTATAATATATAGCATATATTCATCTAATATATACAGCTGCATATAGACATGTGTGTTTGTATGTATGTGTATATACTTACATATAGACACACATATAATACATATATTGAATATATGCTATAGTACATATAAATACATATTCTATAAATACACTATACATTCATATACTACAACACATCATTTTTCATCCACATATGTGTGTGTCTATTTGACACTGGGATTCCCTATCTTAGTGTGGTAAAAATTATTTGTGGTAAAGATATAGAGAATCTAGCTTATTGGAAGTTTTAGCTGAATCATTTGAGAGATTGCACATGCTACTGAAGAGGCTTTTGAAGGACCTCCTTTTTTGGGGAGGAGAACACGAGGAACTTCTGGTACATGGACTTAAAAGTGAGGGCAGGAACAGAAGTTGGCGTTCTCTGGCTGTTAAATTTAGCCATGGTGGTGAGAGGATTTCAGAAACATGTGGTTGGTGTTCGGCTTTGGGTGTGCTGGTTCTAGGCCTGGCGGGTAGTTTGGGATTTGGTGAATTTTATAAAGGAAAATAGACTAAGTTTAGATCTAAGGTCATTTATCTGTATTTCTACTTCCCTATTTCCCTAATTGGTATCACCTTTTGTTGTCTAATTAATTCCCAAGCAATAAAAACTAATCCCTCACAGATTAAAACTCAGAGGCTTCTTTTTCTTAGTGGTTTGGGATATATATGTATATATATATAATTTTTAATTAAAATTATTATATATAATTATATATTCTATAATAGATATAATATATAATAATTAATAAAAATTATATATAAATATATATATAAAAATTAAAAGGGAGAGTTTAATGTTCCGTATATCCAATTTAGAATCTCACATTAGCCAGACTGGAAGTGCAGTCAGTAGTCACTCCTGGGTCTAATCACACTACTCAGTGTTATGAAAGCTTTGATCTGTTCCATTTCCAGCGTAGGCTAGTTCACACCTCCTGGCTCTATACTCCTAGGGGCTTGCCATATTGGTGCTGTACTAAGTGAAGCCACCCAATGCATTTGAGCCTGACTTTAGCTCAAGAGATCCACTAATCTCAATCTCCAGCTCCTCTTCCAGATAATCTAGCAGTGGCTTGTGTATGATCACCATTTGTAAAGTACTTTAAGGCTCCACAATGAACTTTGCTCATGACAACCCTGTGATGTAGGTAATGCAGATATTATTTCTTTATATATTCATTGGTCTAAAGCCATGATTTCACTTACTACCTGTATGATGTTAGGTTAATCACTTATGCCGCTTGGGCCTCAGCTTCCTCATTTGTAAAATGAGGGGATTGGACTAGATCATCTCTAGGATCTGTCTGCCTATAAATCTTTAGGCCTGTGATTGGAAACTCTCTCTACCAGGCAACTTTGCCATTTCTCTGTAATTTAGAGCCTCAGAGAATTTTCTGGGGCAATGGGAGGTTGAATGCCTGGTATAGAGGACTCGTCATAGAGTCAGGAGTTCAAATGCTATTATTGCCTTTATACATATATGAACACAGGCTGGCAAAAGGGAAAGTAACTGGTTTTAAGATCACATAGCAGGGGCAGCTAGGTGGCCCAGTGGATAGAGCGCCAGCCCTGGAGTCAGGAGTACCTGAGTTCAAATCCGGCCTCAGACATTTGACACTTACTAGCTGTGTTACCCTGGGCAAGTCACTTAACCCCAATTGCCGCACTTAAAAAAAAAAAAAAGATCACATAGCTTTTAACTGGTAGATTTGAGCCTTGAATCCAGGTCTCCTGAGGCCAAGTTCAGCTTTCTAGTGATTTACACTGAAGTATGAATAGTAGGCTTATCCATCCTATAGGGTAGTTGTTTTTTGTTTTGTTTTGTTTTTGTTTTTGTTTGGCGGGGCAATGAGGGTTAAGTGATTTGCCCAGGGTCACACAGCTAGTAAGTGCCAAGTGTCTGAGGCCATATTTGATCTCAGGTCCTCCTCACTCCAGGGCTGGTGCTCTATCCACTGCTGCCCCAGGGTAGTTATTTGTTGTTATCGTTGTTGTTGTTGTTGTTTTTGCAGGGCAATGAGGGTTAAGTGACTTGCCCAGGGTCACACAGCTAGTAAGGGTAGTTTGTTTTTTTTTTTGAGGGGCAATTGGGGTTAAGTGACTTGCCCAGGGTCACACAGCTAGTAAGTGTCAAGTGTCTGAGGCCGGATTTGAACTCAGGTACTCCTGGATCCAGGGCCGGTGCTTGATCCACTGCGCCACCTAGCTGCCCCGGGTAGTTATTTTTTAAAAGAGGGTTTGGCTCACCCAAATGCATCTCCAACTAGGGGCATGTATGTGGGAAATTTTCTTGAGTGGCGTCCCTTCCTGTTACCCTTGGCAATTCCACTCCTCTGCCTTCCCCACCCCCAGCACACATATACACACACACATACAAAAACAACAAAAAATAGGGGTCAGCAGTTTAGCATCTACCACTGAAAGGCTGCCAACGCCATTTCAAAATGAACTAAGTCCTGGGTCTTTTTTTCATGTCTCAGGCCAATTGACATAACCCTGTTCATCTCCACAGATTGTCAAATTTTCTTGCCTGGCCTTCTCTGGTGACCTTTATTTTTGCTTGGGTCATGGCTGAAAACAGTGGCTGAACTGGATCGATTAAAATTTTACCCCTGTCTTGTCTTTAATTCAGGAACTGAACTAAGCATTTAAATGAATCCTTCACAATACTGTTCTTTCTGGGTTTTGAAATCTAGTTAGCCTTTTTCCCTCAGCAGCATTAGGCCTTATTATTACTGGTCTGTCACCTGGTCAGCTTCCGGGGATGGGTGATACACACAATCTGTTAAAAATGGCATCCTTAGTGCTTGTGAGAGTAGATTAATGTTCACTTAGATCCATCCATCCATCACTGGAGATCTGAGCTTCATTAATTGTGCCCCAGTCAACATTTCCCTCCTTTCCCCACAATTCATTGGCAGGTTCTAATGAACTTGAGCAAAGTTTGTCAGGTTCCCCTGGTTACCACTGTGGGGGGATCGCTGCTCTCCAGTCAAGCATCTAGCTGCAGGGAAGGGGGCTGGGAGGGGGTACGGGAATGACACATGAACCCCACGAGGGAGAGGCTCCCACCTTCCGCAGAAGGAAGATTGTGTTTGTGCATTCTCTTCAGGGACCCAGATCTATTTTTCAAGGAGTCACCTGACATGTCCTTTCTATTATTCCACTGTAATTGCAAGGTGTCCACCTTATACTAGATGAGGGAACGTGCAGGAAGACGACTGGGCATTCATCACATGGGGTTGGATGGCTGGGGCAGACTCTGCCTGAATCATGGGCTTATTTATATCCCAGGGGCCTCAGCAGCATCCCAAGAGGGCCTCCTTCAGACTAGGCTGAGAAATAGTCTGAGCTTACTTTGCTCCTGGATTCTTTTGCTTTCTAGTCCAAACTACTGAAATTTGTACAAGGTTCTAAAACCTTCTCTGTAGTGATTGGTCAGCCCCTTGGCAGAACTGAAAAGGAGGAAAAATATGTCTCTAGCACAATCCTACACAACACACAACCATGTTTCTTCCCTCCCCGGTAGGAGGTCCACTCATCTCTCTGAAAGTTCTCCCTACCCTCATTTCTTGATGAGACAAATGATCTACCTCTATGTCAACATCAGCATAAATACATTAGGATTTTAGAGGACTGATAAGGGTTTGATATCCAAGATATATAAACAATCAATAAATATATATACATAAGAGTAATATCCATTTCCCAAGAGATAAATGGTCAAAGAACATAAACAATTCTCAAAAAGAACTGCAAATTATTTACAATCACATGGAGAAATGCTCCAGGTGGCAGCTAGGTGGCAGAGTGGATAAAGCACCAGCCCTGGATTCAAGAGTTTAAATCCAGCCGAAGGCACTTGACCCTTATTAACTGTGTGACCCTGGGCAAATCACTTAACCCTCATTGCCCCACCCCCACTCCCCCAAATGTTCCAAATCACTAATAATAAGAAAAAGGCAAATCAATAACTCCAAGTTTTCACCCCATACCCTGCAAATTGGCAAAAAATGAACAAAAATTGGCAATATTCAATGTTGGAGGAGCTGCAGAAAGATAAGTATACTTTCAATGTTGGAGGAGCTATAAAATGGTGCAACCATTTTGGAAAGCAATTTAGAATTATGTAAATAAAGTGACTAAAATGTCCATATGCTTTGAACCAGGGATTTCATTCGTAATGAGATTATGCCCCAAGGACACAATTGATAAGAAAAAAGTCCCCATACACTCCAAAAATATTTGTAGCTGAACTTTTTTATGATAGCTAAGAATTAGAAACAAAGTGGATGCCATCAATTGAGGAATGGATAAACAAATCATGATACATTATTGTAATGGAATATTACTATGCTGTAAGAAATTACATGCATGATGAATACAGAGAAGCATGGGAAAAATCTATATCAGCTGACATAGATTGTAGTAAGCAGAGCCAAGAAAACAACATACACAGAAACTACAATGTAAATGGAAAGAAAAATGACACACCAAAAAAAGCAAAAGTAAATCTAACAAAATTATAAAGATCAATAGAACTCAAATAAAGAGATATAAGAAGATATCCCCGACCTTCCCCTTTGTGGAGATGGGAGGTCCACAGATGTCACACACCTGTAATAATCAGTAGTGCTAACTTTTTTTCCTCTCTTAAAAAATTCTATTTGTCATATTTCCTATTTAACCTATATATAGTTTGTACATCTTTGTATGCTTGTTGTCTCTCCCATTAGATTGTGAGCTCCTTATGATAGATTGGTTTTTGCCTTTCTTTGTATCCCCAAAACTTAGTACAATGTCTGCCACTTAGTAGACACTTGATCAAAGCTCAATGACCCACTGACTGTCTGCCACAAGTATTAGAAAGCTCAGTAACCTTTGGGGGATTTTTTTGTTTTGTTTTGTTTTTTTTGCGGGGCAATGAGGGTTAAGTGACTTGCCCAGGGTCACACAGCTAGTAAGTGTTAAGTGTCTGAGGCCGGATTTGAACTCGGGTCCTCCTGAATCCAGGGCCGGTGCTTTAACCACTGCGCCACCTAGCTGCCCCCAGTAACCTTTGATTTGGTTTATTTGAGAGAGAGAGAGAGAGAGAGAGAGGGAGGGAGGGAGAATATTCATCAAGTGTTTACCATGTGTTAGGCATGGTATTAAGTATTAGGGATAGAAATACAAGCAAACCAGATGGTCTCAAGTCTCAAGGAACTTACATGATGAGGACTTCCAGGGTGGAGCCAAGATGGCGGAGGAAAGGCAGTGAGCTCTCGAACTCATGACAGGATCACTCCAAAAAACATCCAAATAAAGCCATAGGACAATTCCTGGAACAGCAAAATCCATAGAAGAATGTGCTGAAATCATCTTCCAACCAAGGACGGCTTGGAAGGTCAGAAGGAGGGAGCTGCTGTGCTGAGACAGGAGTAGAGTCCAACCCAACAGTCACCTGACAGAGATCCAGTCCCAGGAAGGCCTCACCAGAGAAAGAGACGCCCCCCCCCCCCCAGAGGCTCTGAATCAGCTGCAGCGCCAGTGTCATCTGGAACTAAGATCACAGTCTGGTGAGAGAGCTGAGCCCTGGGCAGGGGGGAGATTGCAGGGGCCTCTGCTGGTGCTAAGGCAGAACTTGGGTTTTTCACCCCTTCTGGGAACCAGGAGGTAGGCTTGAGTAGCAGTGGCCCAGGTGGGGGAGGGGTACAGGCTCATCGGAGCTGACAACCACAACACACAAAGCTTGCTGATTAGCAAGTTGGTCTGGGGTCATCTACTGACCAGGAAACAGGCCAGGTGAGTGGAGAACCTTCTCCTCCTTAAATCATACCACCTGGGACCTTCTGAAGCTTGGGATAGTACAGCCTGGAAACAGTGCCCCACTTTAAGGAGCTAAAAGTAAAGTAAAAGAAAGGCAAGATGAGCAGACAGAGAAAGATGAGGACCATAGAAAGTTTCTTTAGTGACAAGGAAGATGGAGGTGCACCCTCAGAGGAAGATGTCAAATCCAGGGCCCCTATATCTAAAGCTTCCAAGAAAAATATGAATTGGTCTCAGGCCATAGAGGTGCTCAAAAAGGACTTTGAAGATAAAGTTAGAGAGGTAGAGAAAAAAAGGAAAGGAACTTATATGGTAATAGAGGAAGACAAACATTTTAATTTCAATTTTTAAAAAAGAGCTGGAAAGGGGGAAGGGAAGCACAATGAGGGAGGCTAAAAATGGAGTGAGCAGTTATAGCTGGGGTTTCTCAAGAAACAGTGATCCTGGGGGCAGCTAGGTAGTGCAGTGGATAAAGCACCAGCCCTGGATTCAGAAGTATCTGAGTTCAAATCCAGCCTCAGACACTTGACACTTACTAGCTGTGTGACCCTGGGCAAGTCACTTAACCCTCATTGCCCTGCAAAAAAAAAAAAAAAAGAAAGAAAGAAACAGTGATCCTGGGTAAGGATTCATCTGCAAAATGTGAAGGCTGGACCAGGCCTTCAAGGTCCTGTGCTGCCCAAGGCTACCATGAGCAAAGAGAGATTCCAGAATGAGCAAGCCCTGTTGAGGGAATAGAAGAACAGTGTGGCCTGCGCATACACCACAGAAAGGAACCATTCCCTTCCCTGATCTCATTCTCAGCTCTGAGTGACCCCCCACCTCTCCTACCCGCCCTGAGTAACAGGCCTCGAATGCTATACTAAATTGTCTTCTCATTACCCTTAGTGAAGCCTCAGGTCTTGCTTTACCCCTAGGGCCAGTGTGGCTTCAATCCCTTTGGGAATGGAAGGGGGAAGATGAGGGAAGGTTGCGGGGGGAGGTAGAGAGAACTGAACCAGAGAAATTCTGAGGCTTAAATTACAATTCAAAGGCAGCTTAAGGACTCAGGTGGAGCCCTCTGACCCCCACTGGACAGAAATGACAGGGAGGCTGTCAGGGAGAAAAGGAGGGTGATTAGAGGAGCAGGAAGAGCTCTCACCCCAGGGCAGATCCTCCCTTTCCAAAGGCACACATTAAAAGGGTCAAAACTGGTCCAAGAAATCATCCTGTAGCAGTTTAATTCACATTAAAACCCTCGACTTTTAACTGTTCCGGGGTCTCCACCATCAAAGTAACACTTGGAGAACTTGAAAACAGACAAAAGCTTCCCTGCAGCTGCTCAGATCTCCTCAGTGCCTAATCCCCGAGAAGCCAAGGGCTGAAGCAGTTCTAAAAGCTGTAATATCTCTCCGGGAAAAAAAAAAATGCCTCTCAGTTTCTGGTTCTGTACTTTGCAAATCCCCTTCTCTGCCCCACATTTGGGAAAGCAGCACCTCCCCTGGACCATCTCCAGGTTACATTCACTCAGAGGTCCAGCCTTCCTCCTTCCTTCCTTTCCCCCCCTCCCCCCATCCCTAACCACCCACTCATCTAAGATGCAGCCTTCTTGCTTCCCAGTATGCCCGGTGATTCTCTCAAGGATCTGCCTGCACTTTCTCGTGCCTTCAAACCCACAAGCCCCTCTTCTGTTTCCAGTTCGGTTCTCTGTCCTTTCCTTGCCCTTAGGCAAAGGGCTCAGATTACCACTCTTCATTTGTCCTTCAAAAGGAGAGTTTGGCTTCTAAGTTTGAGTCTGGCTGCTGGAGCAAAGATCTCCCACCAGCTTATCCCTCCAAGTGCCTTCAGAGTACTCCTCTGAGAACACAATTTGGGGACAGATGTCTCCAAATTGTGTCCCTTCTCTGGGCCTCAGTCTTCCCCTCTCTAAAATGAAAGGGTAGGACTAGATGAACCCCAAGGTCCCTTTCAGCTCTGGATTCCTATCATTCTATTTATGGGGCTTTTTTCAGAGGCAGGATCTATTTGTGGCTATTTGCTCTCAGCCCTACTCTGTTTCTATTTTCCTTTTCTGTGGCTCTGGAACATTTTCCATACCACCAGGGAGTGTAAATGCCTCCTCCCATGCATTTTTGAAAGACCTTGCAGACCTTTGCATAAATCAGGAGAAGTTCATTTATGATTTTAGAATATTCTGGATAATTTATTTTGTGTCAAGATTCAGTGCCAGAGTCCCCTTTCCAAGGGCTGGCATTACAAGAGCCTGCCTGCCTATGAACTCTCTCTGTCTCTGTCTCTCTTTCTTTGTGTGTCTCTCTGTCTGTGTGTGTGTCTCTCTCTCTATCTGTCTCTCTGTCTTTTTGTCTCTATCTCTCTGTCTTTCTGTCTTTGTTTCTCTCTCTCTCTCTCTCTGTGTCTCTCTATCTCTGTCTTTCTCTCTCTGTCTCTGTCTCTGTCTTTCTGTCTCTGTCTCTCTCTGTCTCTGTGTGTCTCTCTCTCTGTCTTTCTCTGGCTCCGTGTCTCTGTCTCTCTCTCCTCTCTCTCTCTCTCTCTCTCTCTCTCTCTCTCTCTCTCTCTCTCTCTCTCTCTCTCTCTCTCTCTCTCTTCTCTCTCTCTCTCTCTCTCTCTCTCTCTCTCTCACACACACACACACACACACACACACTTTTTACCTTTTGTGTTTATGTTGCCCTGCCCTGTAATACTAGCCAGCCACAAGAAGACCTTTGTCATTATTCCAAATAGATTTTTCTCCTTCCTAATGACATACTATTTGGAGGTTTGAATCCAGGCCAGAGCTTCTTCCACTTTAAAAACAAAACAAAGCCCAACAACTGATAGAATGCTCCCCCCGCCCCCTCCCGCCAAGGGGAAGCTCCCTTACCTCTCCAGCTTCAGTGTTTCCTTTCCTTGTCCTTCACTAGAGAGTGCTGCTATGAGGGCATCTCTCCTCCTTGGGATACTTCCCCTCTTGTGATGCTGACTTAGGGAGAGGCAGCCTGCAGGAAGAGGGTCCTGCCTTCTTATACCACTGTGAAAAGTTGTACCAAATCATCCTTTGCTGTCTGTCATTCAGGCAAGTTGGTGAATTCTATTTGGGAGAATGGTCCTAGGGGAAAGGAGAGTGCTGGGGGTGAGGGGGTTGTGGTCATGCCCGGGACCACTACAGAAAAAGAGAGCTATCATTTTTAGTGGTTTGGACAGCGCCAACACCCAGAAGGTATTGTGCACACTATTCAAATTTTCTGTGTGTAATTTGGACATGGCAGCTTCCTGAGCCTTCTCGTTTCCACTCCCAGCATTACCTCTTTGGTGACTCATGTGATCAAGCCTTAAACTCCTGTCCTCTGAGAATAATAAGAGTGACACCTTTAGTGTTTTTGCCTTATTTTATGGCCTGCTGATCCCCTGGCCTTGGAGTTCAAATGTCACATCAGGCAGCAGGCAGGGAGGTTTTTGATGTAACCTCTGAACTCTGGAGGACAAAAGGGTATGAGGCCCAGAGAGACAATCCATCTCAAGATGTTCAAAGAAGGAATGTCAGTCAATCAAGCAAACATGCAAATCACCTGCCACTTTCACAGGGTTCCCTGCTAAATCGAAAGAGAGGGGAAAGAAGGAAGAACTCTCTCTGCTCCTATCCCAGTACTTAAATGAAACCTCCTAGTGCAACAAGCGAAGGAGGGAGGTAGAATCTGGGGAGAAGGGAAGGACTTGCAAGCCATGATTTATAAATTGGTCACTCTGTTCAATTCAACAAATATTTATTAAGCACTTACACATCACTAAATGTTTATTGAGTCAAATTACATTTAAGGCTATGCCATCATTTGAAAATCAGGGCTTTCCAAAGGTTGAATAATTGCCAGGTCCATGATGGGCAGGTGCCCCTCATCAACCAAGGGCAGAGATGCCTTTCTGCTTGGGCAGGAATATCCTCTCTATGAGCAGGAGATGCTTCTGATTCTCTGAGCTGACTGGGGTGGGGGGAGGTTGGAAGGGTGGGGGGATTGGCAGGGACAAAAGGAGTGGGGAGATTGCATATGTAGGCAGAAACCAAAATATTTATGATTCAGTTCATTATCTGGGTTTCACACACACACACACACACACACACACACACAGTGGAAATGCCCTTCTGAACATACATCCCTTCCAAAATTACTAAGATTATTCCTCAAAAGACATCATTACCAGGAACACATGGTGTGCCTAGGGCAAAGTTCAGACTAATTTCTTAATTGACTGGAATACTCATGACTCTTGAAACTTCTTGTTTTGTTTTTGTTTTTTTCTTCTAATTTTTTTTTTTGGGTGAGGCAGTTGGGGTTAAGTGACTTGCCCAGGGTCACACAGCTGGTAAGTGTCAAGGGTCTGAGGCCGGATTTCAACTCAGGTCCTCCTGAATCCAGGGCTGGTGCTCTATCCACTGCGCCACCTAGCTGCCCCTCTTCTAAATTTTTAAGGTGAATGTGCCCATCTTTACTTACATGCTGATGCTGGGAAATATTTGCTTGTATGTGGATCCTGGCACTAGCAATTGGTGGGGCATCAGGAAAGGTTTTATGTAAAAAATGGTGCTTGAGAATCATCTTAAAGGAAAGGAATGCTTCTATGAGGCTAAGCTGAGGAGAGAGTGGATTCCGAGCATGAGGGACAGCTCATGTAAAGGGAAAGAGACAACATGCAGAGGGCTATGGGAGGAGTATGGAGAAGGCCAGTTTAGCTGAACCATAGAGTTCAGAAAGGGGAAGAATGAATCCGACTTAAAACCCAAAGAGAGGAATTTGTATTTTATCCCAGAAACAATAGGGAGCCACTGGAGTTTGTCACATAGATGTGCACTTGAAGAAAATCACTTTGGCTGCAGTGTGAAGCATAGATTAAGAAGGGACTGGAGGCAGGGAGACCAAATAATAAGCTATTGCAATAGTTTTGGACAGAAGTGTGGAGGGCCTGAACTAGGCATAGGGAGTTTAAATGGCTTTCCCAAAGCTAGTATTAAGGTCAATATTGTTGTTCATTTGTTTCAGTCCTGTCTGACTCTTCATGACCCTATTTGGAGTTTTTTTTTTGGCAGATTGGCCATTTCCTTCTCCAGCTCATTTTACAGATGAGGACACTGAGGCAAAGGGTGACTTGCTCAGTGCCACACAGCTAGTAAGTGTCTGAAGGCTGGATTTGAACTCAGATCTTCCTGCACTCCAGGCCCTGTGCCACCTAGCTTCCCTTATTGTAACTATGACCCCAAAGTAATTAAACTTTTTAAAAATTAAGCCTTTTGCCACAGGAATTTAATTATGAAGCCTACATCTCACAGAGATCACAGAGAAAAAGGACCCATATATACTAAAATATTTATAGCAATTCTTTTTCTGGTAGCAAAGAACTGGAAACTGAGGGGATGCCTATAATTTGGAGAATGGCTAAACAAGTTACAGTATGTGAACACGAGAGAAACCTGGGAAGACTTGTATGAACTGATGCAGAGGGAAGTGAGAAGAAACAGAACAATTCGTTCAATAATGACAATGTTGTAAAGACAAACAAATTTAAAAGATTTAGGAACTCTGATCAATATAATGACCAGGATTCCAGAGAACTTATGATGAAACATGCTACCCACTTCCCAACAGACATAATATAATGAGTGTAAATTGAAATATATATAACCCTAAATATATATAACTGAAACAAATATACATATGACAGAAACAATGAAAGAATTTATCTTGACTCTATACATGTTGGTAACAATGGTTTTGTTTTATTCTTTCTTCAATGTGGGTGAGGTGTGGAAGGGAGATAAAGGCAATCTTCATTTGAAAAGCAATTTTAAAGAAGGTTAAGAAAATAATATGTAGACTATAATTTCTTTAACAGAAAACAGTATGAAATGGAGAATCAGGGTTTCATAAACAGTTCTCTTGTGTTCAGCATATATGGAAATGTTCTTTGGTTTCATTTATTTATTTGTTTACTTGGTGTTTAAGTTCAGAATAAAAAATAATTTCCTAAAAATCACTTTTTTAAAATTAAAGAAACTCTTTCTGGGTGTATTTCTTATTACAGGATTCAAGAAACAAGAGAATTCCATCATGGTTCTCTTTCCATGTAGAAACTTGTTTTCATGTGTCCACCAACCTCTTGCCTTTCAACTACAAGCACATATGCCCATGTACGCCTGTAAATACACACACACACACACACACACACACACACACACACACTGCACCAAGAAAAGTAGGGAGAAAAAGAGATCAGTAATGAGAGAGCCCACTAATGGATTGGCTCAAGTATAGAACAACATCCCATCACTGTTCTCCAAACTAATCAATCATGCACTTAATTTTAAACATAAAAGTAAGCTGCCAGGAGACTGTTAATAGATAACCAAATAAATTAACAGTTGTAGGTGGGATTTGAAACCAGGTCAAATTTCTCTCTCTACTGAGCTTAGAGCCTGGAGAGTATAAAGGGCTTCTTCAGGTGGGCACTTGATTTCACACTGTCTCAAAGTGGGAAATCTCCTTTCAGCCAATATCACTTCTCAGCAGGATCATCACTTCAGGGAATTGTCCTTTGTTCATCGTCCATAAATTTTATACCATTGCTACTTTAAAATATTGATAGGAAACTTGGCCTTGGCCCAGGTTCTCGATCGGTTAGAGTGGACATGAGCAAGAGAAACAGAAAGGAGCTCATCCCCTGCTGACCCCTCCTTAAAGGAATAATTGTATATAGCTACAGCAAGTACTTAAGCTGGAGGCTACCCCAGCTTTGATAGAGAGAGTTCTGTGCCATCAGGAGGGACTGACCACCAGGGTATTATTCAAGACAGTAAGGCATATAGATGATGACCATATATGTGCAGTCAACTCTCAGTCACCCACAGTAACATAACCTGCAGGGGCAGCAGGGATAAGTAGAACCCACTGATCATCCCCAAACCCACTTAAATCTATAATCTCAACCCTGATACAATCACAACCTCTTACCAAATTTACTTGTAAGTAGAGGATAATCTATCTGAGCCTGTTTCCTCACACTTTACCTGTTCATCCTCTGTCAAGGTAGTAATTAGCCTTCTACATTGCAGGCCCTTAATAAATGTTTGGTGAATTAAAAGAGACAGTAAAGAGAAAAAGGGAAGGTAAAATAAAAGGCCTGGGTGAATCACAAACTGAATCACCAGACCACAAACCACAAAACTCTCATCATTAATTTCCTAGAAACCTAATTTGATATAGAGAGTGTTCTATGAGCTTTCTCTGAGCCTTCAGATTCATTCAGTGATCTGTGTAGACTCCCTGAGGGCAGGAACTGCCTTGCTTTTGTATTTTTATCCCCAGTAGCCTGGCACTTGCCTGGCACATATTAGGAGCTGAATAAAGCTTCTTAATAGATCACCTCCAATATTTAACCAATTTCTCCCAGTCTATAATAAGAACTTCCTAGGATGTAGTCAATTCTTCCAAGGACTGCTTGGGGGAAGGGAAAAAGAGAAGGGGAAAGGGATAGGGGTAAGGTAAAAGGGAAGGGGAAAGGGAAGAGAGAAGGGAAGGGGAAGGGAAGGAAAAAGGGGGAAGGGAAGAGGGAAGGGAAGAAGTAAAGGGATGGGGGAAGGGAAGGAAGAATTGGGAATGGAAGGAGAAGGGAGGGGGAAGGGAAGGAAAGGAAAAGGAAGGGGGAAGTGAAGGAATAAGGGGGAAGGGAAGAGGGAAGGGAGAATGGAAGGGGGAAGGGAGAGGGGGAGGGAAAGGGGAAGGGAAGGGAAAATGCTTTTTTTCCTCAATATTACAGGTCCCCATCTTGCTCAGGCTGGAAGTACAGGGGTTACTCTTGGGTCATTTCCAAGCTGGATAGGCTTGTCCTTCCCATGACAACCCAGCAGCCCTCTGCTTCCAGAGGCCCACCATATTGCTGCCATATTTATTGTCTATAAGGAGAGATAACATGCAAATAAGTCTGTACAAACCAAACAGATATAGGATAAATTGGAGAGAACCTCAGGGGAAAGTCATCAGCATCAGGACAATTAGGAAAGGCTTTCTGCAGAAGGTGGGATCTTAACTTAGACTTGAAGGAAGCTAAGAGATGGAGATGAGGAGGGAGAGTGCTGGTCATGGGGGACAGACAATGAAAATACCCAGAACTGGGACATGGAATGTTAAGTGCATGGGACAGCAAGGATGTTAGTGCCAATGGACACACCCTGCCTCCTCTCACTATACTGAATCTCTCCATGTAGAAAGCTGCACCATATTAGGCTTCAGGACCCTGATATTGCAGCTGTAGGCCACTGGCACAGAAAGAAATAGCACTGGTGCCTCTAAAGTCTCAGTCTACCAGCCATAACTTCTTCTTCTTCTTTTTTTGGTGAGGCAATTGGGGTTAAGTGACTTGCCCAGGGTCACACAGCTAGTGTCAAGTGTCTGAGGGCAGATTTAAACTCAGGTCCTTCTGAATCCAAGGCCGTGCTCTATCCACTGAGCCACCTAGCTGCCCCCAGCCATAACTTCTTTAGATGTTCTTGGAAATACGCCAGACTTTCCAAGTCTTGATTGTCTTGCTTTATTTAAATATGGAGAAGAAAAAGTATGAATATGAGAGTGAAGCTCCTGGGTTCTGGGCTCTCTGTTGGATATGCTTCTTGCAGATGTTCAGAGTCTTGTACACACAAGCACCTCAATAGTCACTGATTACACAAGAGTAACAACATGGTGAGAAATGTGAGAATAGAGATTGGAGACTGCAAATTCCAAAGTAGTGCCTATTAAGAAGATTCTTAAGCATTGGATTTGAGCCTCTGGGAAGTGAGAGGAAGGGGGAAGAAATATGATAGGATTATAGATTTATAGTTGGAAAAGGACCTTAGAGATCATCAAGCCTAACCTCATTATTTACAGATGAGGAAACTGAGGTAGAGATATTTTTTAAGTGACTTGCCCTGGGTCACACACCTAGTGTCTGAGGCAGAATTTGAATTAAGATCATTCTGATCCCAAGTCCAGCGGTCTGTTCTTTATGCCACCATCCACTTCTGCCATAAACACCTATAGGGCAGCACCTACCTCTCTTGAAATCCAAGCAAGAAGTCTGGTAAGAGGTTGAGATTGTATCAAGGAAGAGGTTGAAATTATAGATTTAAGTGAGTTCAGGGATGATCAGTGGATTCTACTTATCCCTGCTGCCTCTGCAGGTTATGTTACTATGGGTGACTGAGAGTTGACTGCACATATATGGTCACCATCTATATGCCTTACTGTCCTGAATAATACCCTGGTGGTCAGTCCCTCCCAATGGCACAGAACTCTCTCTACAAAATCTGGGGTATCCTCACTTCTCACATGAAGATAAGACCAGTTGGGGCAAAATAAGCTACATTCTGAGACCCATTCTTTGTTGAGCAATCTGAAGCTTCACTGTGAACACATTGGCAATACAGGGCACATGCTTCTCAGGAGGAAGGTCTGCCCTGGCTATGCAACAGACATTTATCCCAAGACCTTTATTTCCATGGTTGAAGAGATGTAGCTCCAACTAATCACTCTGCTGACTAAATCTGAGAAGTAACTTGCCTCATTTCTTTTTTAGCTTTTTCTCCGTAACAGTAACTTGTTTCCCTTGCATAATACACTTCCCAGGTCAGGAAAAGAAGTGAACTCTCCCCATACTGTAAGGTAGAGAATCAGTTTTAATAATACCCCTTAAAGTCAATCTGTCCAACACCCTGTCTCAGGAATAATTACACCTATACAACTTAAGATGGGTTATCCATCCTGGTTTGTATGTTTGTTTGCTTTTTCAATAATCTACAGGAAACTAAAACCCCACCGCATACCACAGAAACTTGATCCAGTTTTTATGAGTCCTTTTAATATCATTAAGATGTAAAATTGGATCGACTTTTTTTTAAAAAGGTCAACTTGTTCCCAATACACATTATTACCATTTGAACATAATTCCTCTTTCTCCGTAGTCTTAAAAGATCAAAATTATTCTCAATACTTTTGCTTTAAAGAAACAAATTCAGTGGCTACAAATACAAAAAAGAATGGAGATCATACATTCCAGTCCCTTGAACCCCCCAAACTTTTTACTTTGGTAAATCCAGTAACTCAGGTGTTTTAGTCACCTCAGGTGCTAGTAGCCCTGTCAGATGCCCTGGAACAATTTCCTCTCCTAAAGCATAATTCACTAATGTGAACCTCTATCTAAGAGTCTCTTTGCCACCGAAGTCATGAGGCCTCCTCCACAGGATTGCTGTTATCTCCTTGAGCCTAATCTCTGCTTCTTACTGCATTGATGGCAAACCAGTCAGCTGTCTGTGAAACCTGATCTAGGAATAATTTGGTCCAGATGGTGCTAATGCAGACAGAAATTACAGTTAGAAGCCTTCAAATGAGCATATCCTTAGAGTGGGGCATCCATTTATTTTTTTTTAAACAATGCGGCAGTAACCAAGCTTTCGTATAGCTTTGAGATGCTACAGTGTATGCTACACAGGTTCAACAAGATGTCTTTGATGCTCCCAAAGAGACAGCCTGCTCTAAAGTATGTAATGTTGGTCTAGCCCCTTTTATTGGATACCACCATGGCTCAACCTGGTACTTGCCCTTTAGGGGATATAGAAAGGATCATGCTTAAAGCCCTAAAGATATTTGTAGCTCCTGAGGATCAAGGGATTGTAGCAAAGGATAATGCTGTGACTTTGGAACAAAGGAAAAAGCTATAGAAACACTGACTCGAATAGAGGAATAATATGGAAAACAGAAAGGGATCTTGGGGTCTAAAAGGAGTTGGAAGTAGCTGCAAAAGTGTTTCTGTATTTTGATGAATATACAACATGGGGAATGAAGCTGGGGTATGTGCTGGAAATATATCTAAACCTGTTTTAGGCAAGAACTTCCTTTTCCACCATCCAACTGACATGAAAGAGGCACCAATAAAAGAGAATGTTTATCTCTATGGACAGCAGCCTTGAGGGAAAAAAAATTGCTTTGCTTCAGGAAAAACAGAAACCATGAAATGGGAGACCATGGGGTATGATGGAGCCAATGGGGTGTGATGAAACCATTCTGATGAGAAAGGAGCTGTGATAGGACAATGAGCTGTATTCAGGAATGAGCTGAAGTTCTGTAGCCCTGGATAGTTCTGGGCCTCCCTTCCCCTTGCAATCATATCAAATCACAAGATTTGCCTTTGCCAACGTTGTCTCTGTGGAAGTGGCACCAATAAGGGGGTATGGAGAGTGGTACTTTGTGGGTTTGGGGGAGAAGAGGGCCACCTCCAAAGGGACTTATACGGTGATATCCTCCCATGTTAAAATTCCCAAAGTGAGAGAGAGAAAGGGGAAGGGACTCCTATTTTCCAGGCCCTGCCTGCAAACAAAATGTAGTGGGAGATAGTGGTGAGATTTTCTTTTCAGGGATTCCTAACAGATTTAAGTGGTACTCAAGTTAAGACTTTATGTATTTGGGCAGCTAGGTGGCACAGTGGATAAAGCACCAGCGCTGGATTCAGGAGTACCTGAGTTCAAATCCGGCCTCAGACACTTGACACTTGCTAGCTGTGGGACCCTGGGCAAGTCACTTAACCCCCATCGCCCCACCAAAAAAAAAAAAAAAAGACTTTATGTATTACTAAATGCTTTGGGGTAAGGGGTGAAACAAATGACCGTATGGTGCTTGTCTTCCAGCTTGTATTCTAACCGGGACAATGAGACATCTAGACTTATTCTATATATCTTACTCTTCAAAGAGATATCATTTAAATGTACATATATAAATGTATATATAATTTCATTGATGTGTGTGCCCCCTCTACCAATATAGGCCACAATCCCTCCATATTTCAGTATATGGTCTTGTGAGTTGCTATCCCTCTCTGCCTCACCCCACTCCAATAACCATATGGCGGCCAATCCTCTGATGATGAGCCTCTCCAAACTGGGCTGGGCTGGGCTGGGCTGGGCTGGCCTCAGCCTCAGCCTCAGCCCATACATACAGACCATTTCTAGGTCTGTACTAAGTGCTTCCCTTTTGGCAAGACCTATCACAGCTATTCACCAGCACCAAGAGATTCCAAGAACCCAGAGCAACCTCTCCATTGCAATGGGTCACTAAGGGAAGTACTTTGAAAATATATAGGGGGCAGCTAGGTGGCGCAGTGGATAAAGCACCAGCCCTGGATTCAGGAGTACCTGGGTTCAAATCCAGCCTCAGACACTTGACACTTACTAGCTGTGTAACCCTGGGCAAGTCACTTAACCCCCATTGCCCGAAAAAAAAAGAAAATATATATACTTCTGAAAATTAAACAAGATAATATGAAATCAAGAGGTAGATTGTGTAAACACACACTGATCATCAGGACTACAGGAATCCTTAAAATATCTGATTGATTGAACCCAAGGAAAGGAGAGGTAAAACCTTGGAACATTTCACAAGTCTAGTCCTTCTAGACTTGAATGTCATGAAAGTAGAGCTCCTTTCCCCACACATCACTTGAATGTCTAGGATAGGGAGGATTCTATGTAAGATTCTTTGTCCTCAGATCATAAAGTACTCTGGGTCAGGTTCTGTGTATTTGGAAAAGAAAACCTCAAATGGCAACTGGATGCAGCCTCCCTATACAAGATTTAAAAAAAAAAACAACAAAAAACAAATGTCTCAGACCAGACATGAGTTTATTTGTTTTTCCCCCAAAAAATGTTTTTAATTCCAACATCCATCTCAGTGGCAACTGATATAATTCATTTAGCCAACATTACATCAAAATGGAGACCAATGATTCTAGATAAAAACAATCACAATATTTTCAAAGACATCTTAAGAAAAGCAACATTTAAAGCAATCAAATAGGAAACAAATTGTTATAGTACATATGCTTTTACATGTACATATGCCAGAGGAACCTAACAAATATTTTTTTTTAAAAGCTGTTGGGAGGGGCAGCTAGGTGGCGCAGTGGATAGAGCACCGGCCCTGGATTCAGGAGGACCTGAGTTCAATTCCGGCCTCAGACACTTAACACTTACTAGCTGTGTGACCCTGGGCAAGTCACTTAACCCCAATTGCCTCACCAAAAAAAAAAAGGAAAAGCTGTTGGGAGAGGGCAGCTAGATGCTGCAGTGGTAAAGCACCAGCCCTGGATTCAGGAGTACCTCAGTTCAAATCTAGCCTCAGACACTTGACACTTACTAGCTGTGTGACCCTGGGCAAGTCACTTAACCCTCATTGCCCTGCAAAAAAACCCCAAAACAACAACAACAACAAAAAGCTGTTGGGGGGCAGCTAGGTGGCACAGCGGATAAAGCACCAACCCTGGATTCAGGAGGACCTGGGTTCAAATCTGACCTCAAACTCTTGACACCTAATAGCTGTGTGACCCTGGGCAAGTCACTTAACCCTCATTGTCCCGAGGGGAGAAAAAAAAAAGCTGTTGGGTACAATTGTTTCATTTAACTAGCAATACTCAATAATAACATTAAAGTTCAACATTAATAATACAATATTAATTAGGTTTTAGATCCTATTTATTTTTTTAAAAGATTAATGGCATTGGCTAAAGCAGAACTCTGGCTCATGGCAAAATCTGTCTCCTTAAACTTATTTTATGAAATAAAATTGAAATATGTACACAGAACCTCACTTAGAACACTATTTCCTAGACTGGAATTTTGGAATAGTGGGAAAAGCACTAGAGTAGAAGACAGGAGAACTCTACTCTAGGGTCTAATTCTGGTTCTGCTACTAATTTGTCACATAACCTCAGGCAAGTCACTTAATTTCTATGGGCCTTGGTTTAAACATATAAAGTTGGGGACAGCTAGGTGGTGGAGTGGATAAAGCACTGGCCCTGGATTCAGGAGTACCTGAGTTCAAATCTGGCCTCAGACACTTGGCACTTACTGGCTGTGTGACCCTGGGCAAGTCACTTAACCCTCATTGCCCCCCCCCCAAAAAAATATATATATATAGTCAAGTGCTTGATGATCACTAAAGTTTTTTCACCTACAGTAAAGTTCTAGAGTTGTGTTTTCAAAGAGTCCTAAAGCAGATAGTGTGTTTAAAATTATCTTTTAAATTTGCAGGTGTCATATGAATAAATAACAGAAAATAAACTATTGTTTAATAGTTCAAAATGTCCTCAAGAGTCCATGTCTTTCTGATGAGAACCAAGAAATTAATTTCCATTGAGGGGTCTGAATCCAGCACTAAATCTAAATTCTGTTTCCAGACTCTTAAAATCAGTTGAATTATTTTCCCCAATCACCATCATGCATCTTTAGGGTCGGACCTTTTCAGGAAACACTTTTAAAGAAAAATTAGTTGAATACAAGAACCAGTGAAACAATGATGTCAAATTGATCCTGTCTTTGAATGCTTCCAACAATCTACTAAGGGATGAGGATGAAGGCTCTTGGAGGATTCTCCTGACATGAACATGCATGTGCACACACATACAGATATTTTGATTGTTAAGACTACCAGATGTCCTCAATTTTAAGGTACAGCTCCTAATTTTTCCCTGTCCCCAGCTGCAGCTTATCCCTAGCAATCTGGCTTTCTGCCAAAGCAACTACCCTTGGGAGGAGAGAGGATCGCAACTCTGGGGTGGGTGAGGGTCTTACCCTGCCCCTACTCACTGGTATTCATTCTGATCTTACTACCCTCTTGGTTGAATAATTCCTCACACTTTAAAAAATGTGTCAGGTCCTAAATATCTGATCTGAATACATCTGCAGCTAGGTGCACAAACCATCTAACTTACCTATTTCAATTATGGCTTCTTCAATAATGCAAATTCGTAAAACATCTCTGTCTATCTGTGTGTATGTGTGTGTATCAGAGTGACCCCATATTGCCTAGACCATGGTTCTCAAACTTTTTGGTCTCAAGACCACTTTACAGTCTTAAAAATGATTGAGCACCCTCACCCCCAAAGAACTTTTGCTTTAGGTAGGTTATATCTATTGATATTTACCATATTAGAAACTAAAATTTAGCACGATAATGAAAATAGTTTTGACTTTGGGTTCCTGCACCACACTTTGAAAATCACTGGTCTAGCTCTGCCCCTTCCTCCTCAAAAAAAAAAAATGGTAGCCTTGTTCTATATGACTTATCTCACATTAAACAAGAAAATTTCTTCAGAAAAAGAAGAGAAGGAAAATCTGTATTTGGGAGCCAAATGAAAACCTACATGAACCACTATCTCCTCCTTTTCATTATGTATCAATGACTTCTATGGATAACAAAAGAAAATATGGTTATTGGGGTGCTTTATGCACCTGGTGTCTGCTCTGAGCCAAAGCTCTGGCAACATGGTACCAAACATTCTATTTTTTCCTTGTACTTTCACCATTACAATCACACAGTTAAGAACCACTGTACAGGGGCAGCTAGGTGGCACAGTGGATAGAGCACTGGCCCTGGAGTCAGGAGTACCTGAGTTCAAATCCGGCATCAGACACATAACACTTACAAGCTGTGTGACCTTGGCCAAGTCACTTAACCCCAACTGCCTCATTAAAAAAAAAACACCACTGTATAGAAGACATATGGAAAAGGGACAGAGCACAATGTGATTCTGAGAATGAGTAAAGTTTCTAGCTCGATTTAATGCTATACACTAGTAACAGGTTGAGGAAGAGTTGTACCACCAAGAAATTTATTGTTATTAATTAACTACTTAATGAACCCCAACAGTGTGCTAGAGGGCAGCTGGATTTAGCAAACTCTTTGGCAAAGTAAAAAGCATAAAAGGTTTTCAAAGCTGAGTTTCTCTCAAATGTTACAAAGTGAGTTTACTTTCAATACAAGAACTAATAAACAGGTCAATGGTGGCAGTGAAACTGTATAATCTTTAAATGGTTACATCCCTAAGGGATTGTATTTAAGGAGGTTCTGTCCCTTACACTAATCTTGGCAAGCCAAATTACCTAATAATCACAGCTCTTTCAAACCTTATAAGAAGTTGCTTCATCAATTTCAAGTCAGTACTACACAGGAACTCAGTTTGGGGAGAGCTGGTGATATTTTAGCACTAATTACGCAGAGTAGACATTTGTAATCCTGAAGTTGACAAGTAAGCAAACACTCTTCTCAAAGACTACCTAATAGTCCAAAATAGATCTATCAATAATTTGGTCCTACCAAACACTAGACCTATCAAGCAGTAATTAAATAGCAGTCAAGGTTAACATGTAAAAGTACCCGATACCATGGGCAAAGATCCAAATAAATGTCACCTCAATGCCTTAATACTGGAAGCTGGCCTGCTTCTAAATCAGCACCAAGACTCTTGATCCAGACTAATTTCCAAGGTTCCTTGATCAACTGACTAGGTGTGGGATAAAAGGGAGGCAGGGTGGCAGAGCACAGACCGGTCTTTTCTGCAGGGATTTTAAGGATGTGGCTCTGCTTCAATCCTGAGGGTCTGAAGTGCTACTAACCTGGATTGCCTCAATCATTCTTTAAATTTTCTAACCAAGGATATCTAAGAGCTAGGCAACACTAATAGACTAAAAAAAGAGTTGGACTATAGTTTCTTGCAGTAAATGAGTGAAATACTACTCATTCTTTATGATATGAAACTCAAATCAAAGCTCAAGAAGTTGTTCTAAGCCAGCAATAATCAGTTCTGTATGAATGACATCCTACAATTAGGGCCTAACCACGTGCTTTTTACTCAGAACCAAGTTAAGCTACAGAAAAGTCCATTTCTTTTCTTTTTCACCAAATGATTGATATTCAGCTGTTCCTTTTATTCTGTCTTTCTTTCTTTTTCCCGTATCACATAGGACTCTAAGTTGTGGAGAGGACAACTACGGGGACAACAAAAGTGGGAGGCAATTTTTCATGTGCCTTGAGGTACATTAATTTCCTTCTATTAAATCATTTTGATTTTAGACAACATGAATTAAATTGGTTCAGTATCATCTATGTATCTCCAAAGAAACCTTACTCATGTCATAATATTTATTAACACAGCAAATCCTAAATACAGAAGAGCTATAAATCCTCTGATGATTACTACTTTCTAAACTTTTTTAAAAAAATATCAAACAGAGAAAATCTCTTTTGAAGAACATGAAGTGTTGGGTTTGGAAAAAGAAGGAAAATAGTGATCATTATAAATTCTACTGTGTATGTGGCTGATGATGAATTTTAATCCATTTAAGTCAGAACATAGGAGATCTGATTATCTGGCATCATTGCTGCATGAGGGGGTAAGAGCTCATAATTAGGAGGCAGCTAGGTGGTGCAGTAGATAAAGTATTCAGGAGGACCTGAGTTCAAATCTGACCCTAGACACTTGACACTTACTAGCTATGTGACCCTAGGCAAGTCACTTAACCCTCATTGCCCCGCCAAAAAAAAAGAAGAAGAAGAGCACTTGATTATAAAACATATTTGCCATTCAAAAAATAATTTTCAAAATAGACCTATGCAGAATAAAAAACCTCATCTCAGAAGAAAATTTGCATGGAGGTGCTCCCTGGGATTCTGGGAGAAAAATTAAAAATCAAGGCATCATCAAAATTTCTCAGTAACATCATCCTCAAGAAAATAAATTTACCTCCAGAGGCCAGAAGGAAAGACCATGAGCCATGGTCTTATAATAATGTAAATCTCCATAAAGTTATGCATGATAGACAATATATTTTTAGGCTGAGAGCAACCCTGAGGCTTTATCCAAAGGGATCTCAGAATCTCAGGAGATTTAAAAATCAACACATTTCACTATTACCAATGAAAACAGTAATATGCAAAGACAACCAGCTTCACTGGCAAACTTCTGGTAAATCATTGGTGAACTTGGGCATCCCAATGACACACTGCTACTGCTAGGACACAGAAAGAACACAGAGTAGTCTTCTTTTCAAGTTAGGTTTTTCAGAGATACATTTTTTGATGAATCAGAAAGGAAAACAGATGAAGGAAATGTAAACAAGTCTCAATCATCCCTATAGTCCAATGGGATAGCTACATCTGTAAAATGTCTTTGGTGATGAAACCAAAATCTATTATTTAAAATGTGTCTCGGGGCAGCTAGGTGGCGCAGTGGATAGAGCACCGGCTCTGGAGTCAGGAGGACCTGAGTTCAAATGCAGCCTCAGACACTTGACACATACTAGCTGTGTGATCCTGGGCAAGTCACTTAACCCCAATTGCCACACACACACACCCAAAATAAAATAAAATAAAATAAAATGTGTCTCCAGAATCCAAAAAGACCAAAAAGTCTTTAAAATACATCTGTTTATTATTTAAATGAAACAGCCAACTGGCCATTATGCTACCACTACTTAAAGAATGCCAGTATATTTAAAAGAATAAAATGTGAATGCTCACAATATATTAAGTACATAAAAATAGAATTCCTTCTACAGGGATCTTAAGAATCACTACCTACATAATATCAAGCAAAACGTACCAAAGGATTTGTCAACATTGAAATGTAATTTCATTCCTTTACTTCTAAACATTTTCCCCCCAAATGAGTGGTCTTTGGGATGTTTGTGGGGTCACCCCAGGAAGTTCTTCTCCTGACTAATCCAACTGGCTTCGCAGACCATGTGTCACAGCTGTTGATTAGTGAAGAAGGATTTTGTCTCCCTGCAGACAGGATTTACACAGAGTGGGCAGCTTAGAGTTAACTGCTTGGAGCACATTTCATTTGATTTGATATGTGAATGAACCAAATCAGCCAGTGCCTGAAAAACAGATGATAAGAAACAAAGATTAGCTAGAACTAAAAAAAGTGTATTTCATACTCAGTTTATTTTTCCTTTTGTGTTTGCCCTCAACATCACCACAGTGCTTTTGGTTTGGGGTTTTCTTTTAAAGTTCATTCATAAATCCTATCAACTAAAGACTACAAAGCTTTTTTTTTCCTGGGAAACCTCAGCTCAAAGAAGGTTAAGACAAGGGTTTTTGGAAATTAATTACTCTCACCAATGCCCCAAAATAATTGTTTTTTGAAAAGCAGATTTTACATTAATCTTAACTGCACAGAGACACAAATAGGAAAATTGGGGATAAAGGGGAAAAAAATTAAGTATAGGGAATTCGATTTTTATTTTTTGTAATTAATTGGAACTCAAAATGTTTTAATATGTGAGAAAACCAATATTCTGTTCGAGTTTCTCAGAGGACTGCTCTACTATATGTTCTACTAAGACAGCAGCAGCATTGTGGATACCTTGGAGAACAATGGATTTCCATTAAGAGATTCTGCTCTTCTGATGTTTTCAACTCCACACTGAATCAAATGAGAAGGGGGAAAAACACACAAACACATTTTTATTTCTTATAGTTCTTTTTTTAAATCTGCTACAACCAAAACCAAGCAAACAAAACAAAACCGCAACCCACGGAATTGGTTCAAAAGTGTCTACAGGCATCTGTTAATTGAAAATATTGGACCTAGGCTATAAGGTAATGTTCATCTCTGTTATTTAAATGCTTCTTCAATTTCTAAGTGCTATTCTTATTCCTCCCAAGCATTTTATGTTTCTAATCCATTTTAAAGTTATCCTTAGAATATAACTCTTTCTTCATTTAAATCTGTGCTTCATTCTTTTTCCTCCAGAAAACAACAAATCAGACATAGATTCTAACACACAATTTCAATAGCATCTCACTAGTAGCATGTCATTCTTTATGTCTATCTTCATCCCCTTCATGAAATCCACATTCAGTACCACAGTTCTTGTTAAAATATTCATTTAATTCTCAAACAATGATAATGGTTTGGGGGTCTACTTCATTTCTAAATATTTATAAAAATAACTAATGCAGCTCTTGCCAACTTGTAGATGAGTTTAAATCCCCCCCCTTAACAAGAGATAAAATAATCAAGTGTATAAAGATTATATCATGAGTGATAGGGGATAAGAAAAGGACTTGAGATTTCAGTGGCATAGGAAATTCCATGTTTAGAATATCCAGGTTAATGCCTTCTCTAAAATTTAAAGTCTTGGAGAGTTGCATAAAGCAATGAGAGGTTAAGTGACTTGCCCAGAGTTAATATATGTCAATGGTAAGACTTAAACCCAGGGGCAGCTAGGTGGTGCAGTGGATAGAGCACTGGCCCTGGAGTCAGGAGTACCTGAGTTCAAATCCAACCTCAAACACTTAACACTTACTAGCTATGTGACCCTGGGCAAGTCACTTAACCCCAACTGCCTCACTTTGAAAAAAAAAAAAAAAGACTTAAACCCAGGCCTTCTTGGTTTTGAAGCTGGCTGTCTAGTCACTATATTTTACTGCCTCAAGTCCTGTAAGAGGCCTGTAAGCCAATCATTTTTTCCCCTGGGATAGGTATGAAAGGATATACTACAATTGAAAAAGAAGAAACATTACCAAAAGAATAGAAAGAATTCTGAAAATATTTACAAGTCAGAAAAAAGGAACTTATTGCAGTTTCCATTTTGGTTTCCAATGTCAACTAACCTGCTTCCCTTTTCCAAAAAAGGCAAGCATCATACTGTGATATTCAGCAGCACCCAGAAAAGTGAATTCTCATAGCAAATATAAAGTATAATTTTCAGTAATGATAGGCTATGGTTCCCAAGCTGTGTCTCTTTCATATTAATCTCTTTCATATTAATTCCAGATTGCCCATTTCTGACTCACAGTCATAACAAACAGAACCACCAAGTAAGTTCTTTTGACTAAAAGTAATTATAAATGTCATAAAACTGAGTATCACCAATTTAGACTGAAGTGTTTTTTTCTCTAAAATATAAGAATGAAAAAGCAAATTTACTAATTAAATAGTGAGCATTTTTCTAGAACTAGATCTAACACAATTCAGAGTTGAGTTCTGTGTACATATTCTTGTGTAATGAAGGTACCTATATAATATTTGACAAATTTGGTTGATTTACCATAAGAACAACAGTACAGTGACTGCTGTTTATTTGGAAGTTAATTATCCAATTTATAAAAGATCTAGGCCACCTGAATCTCTTTCTCCCTTTGGTTACCTACCTTTCTATCACCATTAATTAAGTCTAGTATCAGTAAGTTGGAAGGGTGTGGGGGGTGCTTTTTTTTTGGGGGGGGGGGATTTGCTAAAAGTCAAATCAGTTAATGCTACAGATAGTCCTTAATTTAGAGAGAGGTTATGTTCTTAAAAATTCATTTTTCAGTTGCCTGAAGCTGATAACACATATGACCATATAAACAATGTTATAAATGGTTATGAGATGGTTTCTTTGTTCCCTTTTATGTATTGATTTAATTAGCCATTTGCCAGTGATGTGATCAATCTGATTGTTGAAATAACAAATACCAATGTAAGATGGATGTGAAATATCACTCAATATGGAAAAAAAAATCCCTAACAAATTACTGCATCAGTAACAATGGGATAGGGATGGTATAATTTTCTACAAACCTCATTTTATCTAATTACAACTTTTTGGGAGAGCTAGGTGGTGCAGTGGATAAAGCACTGGCCTTGGATTCAGGAGGACCTGAGTTCAAATTCGGCCTCAGACACTTGACACATATTAGCTGTGTGACCCTGGGCAAATCACTTAACTCTCATTGCCCTGCCCCCCCCCCAAATAAAAATAACAACAACAAAACCTAATTACAACCTTTGTATTTAGCCATCTAACATAGCTACTAACAAACTATCCTAGAACTCTTCATCATATGACTATTCTGTACAGATTAGTAGTTGTCCCACAACACAATACCAGGAACTGGCTTCCCATGTGAAATTCCTCGAGTGGAGTAAGAAGGATTCTCTGAACCACTGTGTTCCCCTCTCACTATGCAATGAATGCCTAATGGCCAGTGGCAGGAGGCCTATGTATTTCCATCATTATATTCCCCTCTCTCCATAAATGCAGAATGCATTTTCCCATAGGCTAAATGTTATAAATGGTGGTTAGGTTTCTCCAACTAGCCCACAAAAGATTATTTAACCCATAACATAGCTGAACTATAGTTTTTCTCCACAGTGAATGACAATTCACATCCATCTTACATTACAAGATGCTAACGATGGTATTTGTTATTTCAATAATCAGATTGATCACAACACAGCGGCAAACACCTAATTAAGTCAGTACATAAAAGAAGTCAAGAAAATTACTAAGGACATGATTCTGTATTTATTGCCATACTTGTAACACATAATAGAAAAATAATTTTTTTATACAAGTCCCAAATTAAATGGCAGTATCAAGGAAGAAAAGGAATTATAGTACAATAAAACCAGACTTATTCAGATTAATGGAAAGATGCCTGACAGGATTAATGAAAAGTTTGAAGTACTGACTTTTTAAAAACAGTGCAGTTTTCATATAGTATATAGATTATTCAAACTAAGTTAAAAAGTATTGTCTAGGGGCAGCTAGGTGGCACAGTGGATAGAGCACTGGCCCTGGAGTCAGGAGGACCTGAATTCAAATACGACCTCAGACACTTAACACTTACTAGCTGTGTGACCCTGTGCAAGTCACTTAACCCCAATTGCCTCATCAAAAAAAAAAAGTATTATCTAAGAGTTATCATTAGGCCACTTGCTTTAATGAATGTTTTCCATTTGCTAATATGATTCCAAATTATACTTTAAAATATTCTTAATTATTTGGGGGAGGGGATGGGGCAATGAGGGTTAAGCGATGTGCCCAGGGTCTCACAGATAGTAAGTGTCAAGTGTGAGGCCGGGTTTGAACTCAGGTCCTCCTGAATCCAGGGTCAATGCTTTATCTACTGCACCTCCTAGATGCCCCCCCCTTTTTTTTAGAAACCATCTAGTTTAGCCCTCTCTCTTTCTTTTTTTTTTTTTGGCAAGACAATTGGGGTTAAGTGACTTGCCCAGGGTCACACAGCTAGTATGTGTTAAGTGTCTGAGGCCAGATTTGAACTCAGGTCCTCCTGACTCCAGGGCCAGTGCTCTATCCACTGCACCACCTAGCTGCTCCTTTCTTAATTATTTTAAAGCATTTCAATATTTTTATACTATTAAATTACTACATAAAGAAAGGACTTTGTGAAGAACATCAACTTCATGAAGATACCGACTCAATCCCAGTCAAAATCACTATAAATTCTGAATTAGTGGGATTCAGATAGTATCATGGCATCTTAGACTTAGAAGGAGTCTCCAGAGGTCATTGGAGGTCATCCAGTTTGACAATCTCTAACTGAATCATGAGTAATTTCTGTGGGCTAGTTTTGGGGCAACTAGGTGGTACAATGGTTAGAATACAGGACCTGGAGTCAGGAATATTCCCATCTTTGTGAGTTCAAATCTGCCCTCAAAGACTTACTAGCAGTGTGACCCTGGGCACACTCTGTTAGAGGTAACTCTGCCTCCATTTCTTCATTTCTAAAATGAGCTAGAGAAGGAAATGGCAAACTACTCCAGAATCTCTGCCAAGAAAACTCCAAATGAGTCACAACAAGTTGGACAAGACAGAAACAACAACAACATACTAAATCATGGATTCCCTCTAAAACCTCTCTAACAAGAGGTCACAGCACTTCTGCTTGAATACCTTCCATAAAGGGGAACTCACTCTCTATTAAGACAGCTCATTTAATTTTTTCTTTTTGTTTTTTTTTTTAGTGAGGCAATTGGGGTTAAGTGACTTGCCCAGGGTCACACAGCTAGTAAGTGTTAAGTGTCTGAGGTCAGATTTGAACTCAGGTACTCCTGACTTCAGAGCCGGTGCTCTATCCTCTGTGCCACCTAGCTGCCCCTCATTTAATTTTTTAACCCCTAAGTCATTTTTTCCTCCCAGTAGATTCTAGTTCTGCTTTCTGGGAATCAAGAAAAACAAGTTCACTCTAACTTTTACATAAAAATCATAGAAGTCCCTGAAGATGGTGATCTTTTTTATATGAACTAATGCATAATCACACTTAGAAAATCAGAAATAGAGATACACAAAGCAACATTCCTTAGTCATAAAAGTTAAAAGGAAACTTACCTCATTTGCTAATTTTTGAGAGTACTCGATATCTAGTTCATACAAGGTTTCGATATGATCACTGGTAAATGCTATAGGTACTAAAAGGATATTCTTTCTGCCCCTCTCACAAAGTCCTTTGATAGTTTTATCTGTATGTGGCCCCAACCATGGCATTGGACCAACCTATGAAAAGGAAATATTAGTGACAACATAAACACACTCTGATGTGACTTACACAGAACTGATCATTTTGAAATCTGAATATTCACCATGGAGACACCAAGGGAAAGGAGGAAGTGAAAACAAGGAACTAATGAACTAAAAAACAGTCATTTAAGGATTTGTTTTTCTTTTATATGAAAATCCAATTCAACAAGCCTTTATTAAGTACCATTAATTAGACCTCATAATATTCAAAGGACTATGTTAAATGATAAGAAGAAAAAATAAGAAGAAAATAGTAATAGAACTTGTAATTAGGTATGTTACAGCCCAGCTGAACTACCAACTATTGCCTAAACTTCATATGCCACCTCTCACCTCCATATATTCAAAAAAGCTCTCTCTGCCCCTCCCCCAATGCTGAATGATCTCCCTCCTCATCTCCACCTCTCAAAATCCTTATCTTCCTTCAAGATTCAGCTCAATGACAACCTCATTCCTGGAAACATTCACCTAGTACAGTGAAAAGAGCACTTGGGTTCAAATTCCACATCTGATACTTACTACTTGTGTGAATCAAAAAAGGGAAGGCAACAAGCATTTATTAAGTATTTACTACATTCAAGGTACTGTGCTACAAAGAGATTTAAAAGTATTTCTTCTGATCCTCACAAAAACTCTGCGAAGTAGATGCTATCACTGTTTCCATTTTATAGAAGTAGAGAGAAAGGTTAGGTGACTTACCCAAGGTCACACAGCTAGTATGTGTCTGAGGCCAAATCTGAACCCTCATCTCCTGACTCTTGGCCCAGTGCTCTGTGCACTCTAGTGCCACGAGCTGCCTCGGTTTTCTACTCAATAAGATTAGACTCAATGGCCTCTGAGGCCCCATTTCAGCTCTAAGTCTAGGATCCTATGCTCCCACCATGTCTTCATGCTCTTCCTCCTACATGTGTTATCTCCTCCCCATCAGAACATAAATTTCTTGAGAGCAGGCACTGTCTTACTATTTGTATCTGCAGCACTTAGATTAGTGTTTGGCATATATAGTAAGTGCTTAACAAATGCCTTTCCATTTACTCATTCATTCATTTTTTCCTCAAATTCTATTTACTTCCTGCATACATCCTCTTCGGCCAAAAAATATAAGATCACTGAGGGCAGAGACCATTTTTTCCCTAAGAATCCTTGCATAGTACCTTTCCTATAATAGGTATTTAGTACGTGTTTGTTGAATCAAATTTTTGTCACAATAACAAATCCCTATAAATCCACAACCATGTTATTTTTAGATCACTCTCTTTTCTCCTCCCTCTTACTTGCTTCCAGTTATTTGTGTTTCCATGGTGAGTATCCAGATTTCAAAATGCTCAAGCCTATGTAAGTGCTGATATATGTGTCGTGATCAATAATTTTAGCACTTAATTAGTGCATTGACTGTCTCTAAAGGTTGATGAACTAAAAAGGTAAAAGAAATTACAGAAGATTACACTACTAAGTTATTAGATTCTGACACATACCTTAGACTGCCAGACAAGTCTATAAGGGTTGGAGTATCCCAGCTTCTCCATTACTTTTTGGACTGTAGCTCCTACCTCTTGAGGATAAGGATCACCTCGATTGACTACCTGTGGTTAAGAAAGATTATGCTTTCAGGCTCAAATCATACATAAAGAACAGTCAAGCAAGATGCTCGTGGGTGGCCTCCAAAGTACAATTAAGGAAAGACTGGATCTGGTCTCTTTCCTCTAAAATTACAAAAATGTCCTAATAATCAAGATTCTACTATTATCAGAATTATTATGAAATGCATTTGTTGTCCATGCAAAAAATAGTATATTGTATAGAAAAGAATGATGGAAAGGGTCCATCTGGTGTAGAAGTGCATGAATGTCCATCAAATATCTTTTAGAACCATATGATGCAAAAAAAAAAAAAAAAAAGAATCCTATGATGCAAGAAGGGGCTTGGAAGAAGAGAGGTAGATTATTAAATGAGAATGAAAGTCCTAATTTATTTATGGTGGTACAGAAAATGCCTTAGAGCTGATAGGGACAAGGTGAATAAAAGATGATGCAATACAAAAACATTACAAACATTTTTAGATTATAACTTAAGAACAAGGACTATCTTATAATTGTGTTTTAAACATTTACATGGAGCTGTTCACAAAATATGTCTGGCTGACAAAGTAGTTCAGAAATGTTGAATTCAGGTTTTCTTTTTAACTGCTTCAGTGATGGTCTCATACCAATAATCCATTCTGTAAAATTCAGAAATCTCAAAGCTACCCAGAGAGTCACAGGAAGTAGGTAAATAAGGGATCACTAGGCCAACAACTTTCATCTTCACTCTCTTTCCTTCTCCTTAAGGTTGTTGCATCCAGTGACTCCACTGTCCTTTCTCTACTACTACACCAGGTTTTCAGGTTTCACTTCCATTAACTTGTTTTCCCCACAGGCAACAATCCTCTCCGACCCCAACTTGCTCAACCCCTTAGGGAAACAGAAGGAAATGAAGTTTGAGGGTTAGAAGAGGGAAGACCTAACATTATTCAGTTTAAAAAAAAAAATCTGAATTGAAGACCTAGCATACAGATGGGGGGAAAAGTGAGCTGAGAACCTGTGTCCCTATGGCAGAATAAGTTTGGGGCTCTTACGTACTGTCCTCACCCCTCTGCTTCCAAAAAAAACATAATGAGCTCCTAACCCTGTGGTTAATTACTGAGGAAACAGACTTTCACATGAGGAGCTTCTCTCCAGGGCCCACTTGCCCTACCTGATCATCAGAACAAGGAAGCAGGACAGGGTTCCTTGCTGATGACCAGCAGGTGGCAGTAAAGACCCACAAAAAGTCACCCCAGGTTCCCAGTGCCCAGTCCCCCTCTCCCCCACTACCATATCAAATCTGACAACTTAAACAACAGCAAAACCACCACAGGGTGGAGGAGTTTATTATGCTTTTGAGAAGAAAAATATGCCATTTTTTAAGCTTCACTGTTCATACTTTTAGGACAGAATGCTCAATTCTGAGCTAGTAAAATGGACTGAAATGCTTTCTATGCATAGTCTTCTTTACATTTAAGTAGTTTTATTCTTTTTGAATCCGTTATATCATATTTTCTGTAATGCCATATGAACCATACTACCAACAAGTCAAGCCAGGGGAAATGCCTCTTCTGCTTCCAGTGGCTACTGCATAGGACTGTTCATCCAAAACCACTTAAAAAATGAAATGCAGGCAATTTTTCTTTTAAGAATGAAATATTTAAAAAAAAAAAAAAAGAAGAATGAAATATGGGGCGGCTAGGTGGCACAGTGGATAGAGCACCAGCCCTGGATTCAGGAGGACCTGAGTTCAAATCCGGCCTCAGACACTTGACACTTACTAGCTGTGTGACCCTGGGCAAGTCACTTAACCCCAACTGCCTCACTAAAAAAAAAAAAAAAGAATGAAATATAACAATTTACTAAGAAGTAAAAAAGGTATTGAGGGGCAGCTAGATGGCGCAGTGGTTAAAGCACTGGCCCTGGATTCAGGAGTACCTGAGTTCAAACCCAGCCTCAGACACTTGACACTTACTAGCTGTGGGACCCTGGGCAAGTCACTTAACCCCTATTGCCTGCAAAAAAAAAAAAAAAAAAAAAAAAAAAAAGAAAGAAAAAGGTATTGAAAGGGTAGCTTGATGGCGCAGTGGTTAAAGCACTGGCCCTGGATTCAGGAGTACCTGAGTTCAAATCCAGCCTCAGACACTTGACACTTACTAGCTGTGGGACCCTGGGCAAGTCACTTAACCCCCATTGCCCTGCCAAAAAAAAAGGTACTGAAAAAAAGACCTTTAGTGCATATCAACAGATTTTTTTAAATCCATCATCTTAATAAAATCCTTGTCAGACCATAAAAATATATTCCAGCTGTTCCCTCTTACCAAACTGATGGCAATGATTCTTTCCAGAGCTAGAAGCATCTAAGACTCATAGAAACAGGAGTGACCTTAGAGAACATCTAATCTAACCCCTTTGTTCTACAAAAGAGGAAACGGAGTCTTAGAAAAATGAAGTGACTTGTTCACGGTCATACATCTAGTTAATGGCAGAGAACATGAGGCTTCTAACTCCCAATCTACTGTTTTTTCTACTGTGCCTCCATCAGTCACTGCTTCAAGAAAAATGACATGACACCAAGGATCAGGACTCTATCTTTACATAGGAGAAATTGAGACAACAAAGAGTTCGGGGAGCACTGGGTTGGGAGTCAGAAAGCCTAGATTCAAATGCTGACTCTGCCATCTAGTACCTGTGTGACATTGGACAAGTGCCCTTGGCCTCCATTTCCACAACTGAAAAATAAGGAGATGATTGGGTGAGATGGCCTCTGAGGTCCCTTCTAGCTCTAAACCTACATTTACCTGCTAATAATTAATTCTAATTAAAAGATCTTGCTTACTTTGGCTCTTGCCTGTTTATTATCATTTTTTTTTAATCAACCTAACTTCCTCAAGGTCAGAGGTCATGTTGATTTGCACGTGTGCTTTAAAGGTTTGGGTTGCTGTGGGGTTTTTTTTCTCCTCTTAGGGAAAAACTATTAGATGTGACATTCCCAGGTAAGAAGTATAGGAGAAAAATATAGAAGAGCACAGAGCAAACTGGTTATATCTTATCACCAGTCACACATGTGAGATAATAAAATTTGTGTTAACTAATCTCTGTGTCAGGTCTTCTTTCCAAAACTGTAGCTTTAACAGCATGAAATTTGCTTGTCATGGATATTTTTATATTGTTCAACTATCTTAATTATTCCATTTGACAAAGAGTTCAAAGTCCCACCCCGACTACATGAATATTGGAATCTTTGGAATCAGAAGGTTTTGCTTTTTAAACAAGAGAGATGTCCTGATAAGCAAATAATCAACTAGAGGACAGGTGTATGATGAAAAGTGTAAGAGAGAGGAAACTTTAAAAGGAAAAGGATGCTAATGACTTTGTGAATAACAAATAGCTCCTTAAGTAAATCTTCAGAGAATGAAGGAAGAGTAATCAAACGGCTTCATTTTTAGACCCCACCATTCAGTTCTGACAAAATCCAGCTGCTGACGGTCTCAGCGTTCTAACCTGAGCCTCAACTGCCTCTCAACAAAGGGTCAAAGGCAATGGAATCTGTTCCTTTTTTCCAGTCTCCTTGACCTATGCTTCTAATTTTCAAAGGATGGTGCTTTTATTATATATGAATACATATTAAGAATATACCTAGTCATGGATGACCAATCTGGTTACCGACAGTAAAAGAGAACTGAATTTAGTACCAACAGATAAGACTGTTTTGGAGATCATTCTCTGCCCATAAACATAGGGGCTATTAGGGATAAGTTGATTTTATAAGTTGATAAAATGGAGGTAATAATTACTGAGCACAAAAAGGAGACAATATGTATAAACTTTTCTTTGAGTTCACAAAATATATTTTTCTATGACTTACAGACATTGGCAGAGAGTGTGCAGAGAATAGAATAACCACCTCACCCCTCTTCTCTGGTGGAAACAGGTCCAGTTCTTTTTGTATGTGGTCTACAAAACACTGTGTGAATACAAAGAAGAAAAAAAGAAAAGGGTAAGAAAGCCAGGAGAAGTGAAGGAAACAAACTTTAGAAATAAATAAGTTATACCAAAATGTTCTCAGGATAACATTAAAACCAAATAAAAGATATTTTTTGACAGCTAAAGGTACAGTCTTTTCCTCCTTTAGTTCATCATCAAAACAGATAACAACAGTTTTAAGGGCCTGGGGAATTTGATGGGAAACTTCTAAAGCTCACTAATGGCTCACTGAAAATGTACGTTCTGTGTCTGCTTCCCCTCGGGAGGTACAGGGCACACTTCCAGATGGAGAGGAAACACATATGGGGAAGAGAAGTTGTTTTAAGATCTCTTTGCTCAGTTAGCAGGAAAACAGCTTACCAGGTCTTTCTAAAACTTCTTTCATTTGGCTTTCAGGCACATCACATTAAACTAAAATACATTAGAAGGAAATAAGAGTAGGAAAAATTAAGAAAACACTCTTCTATTTTTATGACATCTTTCTAGACCAGTCTCCTAATAAGTTAGTGTCAATTCCATCACAAACATCAGAGGAAAACAATGCAGAGAAATCTACTGACTTACCCAAAGTCATTCATTAATCAGTATCAGGACCAAAATATCTGCCTCCTGACTTCAAGTCCAAAGTTTTGTTCATCAATTCAATTTTCAACAAAAAATACAACTTTCTTATTCACTTTTATCATTTATTTGTCCCCTCTTTAAAGTTGAAAGGCCAATTGGCCAAGACCGTGTGCATTTTTGTAATCTATATACCTGTTCATGATTCAATGCTCCATGAATTAAACTCTTAAATACATACTGAGATTTGTGGCCCCCTTTCCAGAACTTCTGAGCATAGTTAGGTAAATTATAGCTTCAATGTGAAAAACAGAGCCCCAAAAGGCTAGAAGAGTTAATGCCCCCCCTTTCAATGCTCATTAATTACCTTCTTTAAAAAGTTTTATCACAAGGTAAGACCTGCCACAGGCAGTGAAACAGAAAACCCCTGCAGTGTTTAGAGATCAGGCAGCCCACATAAGCTGTCTGTGACCAGAAGGGTAAGAAGGGAGTTTTCTGCAAATTCTGTTTAGGAGCCTACAAGTAACATTGATATCACTCACTCCAACAGACTAAGCCATATTATTAGTGAACTTAATAGAATTATTATTTTATTTTGTTATTCCTGAGGTTAAAAAAAAATTAGGTACCTGCAAAACCAGAAAATGAGGTTTAATTTTTTCTGCTTATTGTTTTTTTTTTCTCTTCTGCTGAATGATCTTAACACTAAGAATGAAGTCTGCTATGAACTGGGATTTTAAAATCATCTCCTTTAAACCACTTATGAAATAGCAAGTGATAAATATCACTTTATCATCGTTTAAGATTACCTGTGCCATGCTCAAAATTAAAGAGTAACAGACAAATACAAGGGCTACTCAATCACCTAAAAAATTCCACTGGCAGCATTTTCTATATGCAATCCAACTGCACAAAGAAAGAAAAAAAGCTACTCAGTCTTTAATCACACAGTGGAGTAGGGCAGCTAAATGCCTCTGAAACTCCCTTTCATTTTATAAACAGAGACTTCCTCAGTCAAGAGACCTTTCCATCTTTCTACTTCCCTCCTTTTCAAAGAGCTGAATTTTAATGCAAATCTAATTACTCACTAGATGAGTACGGGCAGGCAGATGCTGTGCAGATCTCTCTTTCAGTAGTTACCACATGTCAGTCTTGACCTAAAACACCCCTACTTGCAGAATCACAAACCTCTCCAGAGCACAGGCAGAGGAGGCAGTCATTGTTGGGCTTCATGTTCAAGCTAAACACAACAGACCCCTCTGCACGTAGTCAAGAAATCAGATATACAAAATAGTCCCTTGTGGCTAAAATCAGTCCCATTCTTTTTACTTCACTTCTTAAAATGGTCATCAAGCCCTAGTTCCTAGATATGAAGTGTTGTTATGTTAACCTATTACATCACCTACAACATGACCTAGAGGGATATAATAGACTCTGTAAGGATCCTGACCCAAACTCACAATGATGCTGAGCACCATCTAGTGGTAATGGATTTTAAATAGGAAAGTCTTAAAACTATATATCTTAAATTGACATTCTTCCAAAAGCTAGTGAACTTTCTAAGAGGCAATAGCCTCCATTTATGGAACAAAGTAGAACGCATTTGTATGGTGTCTGGTAACCATTATCAACAGCAGCATACACAAATACAGTCCAGCAAACTATGCTAACACAAAGGATTCTAAGACACTGGCTTCAATAAGTCTCACTACTGTCAGGTGCATAATCTGTAACACAGAATGAAAACTAGTAAATATTTCTCTGCTACTGAATCACCATCACATATATGCTTTATCATGGTATGTCCTTTAGAAGCAAAATCACTATAATATAATTTTCTAAAGATTCTGTATAAGGGCCTAATGATTTCACATACTTTTTTTTGACCATGGTACTCAGAGATGTTGAAGATCCACACTAAAGAAAATATAGGTGGATCACTGAACAAATTAGTTAATGAACACTTATTTACTAAGCACCTACTATGTGCCCAGTACTATGCTAAGCAACAAAGGCAAAAGAGAGTCCCTGCCCTAAAGGAGCTCACAATCTAGTAAATAAATGAATTTATTTGCAACTTAATTAAGTTTTTAAGATAAAAGTCTAAAGATTTCATTATTTCTATACATTTCCCCAAATAGTAAAACAAAAAACTAAACAAATGGGCAAAAAGTCCAAAACATAATAAGCGGTACAATTAAAACTCAAAAGAGAAGCTTATACAAAGCAAGGAGAAATCAAAAACTTGATTAATATCAGCAACTAAAGCTGCAAACAATGTTAGCAATCTTCTCTTTTACCTCAATGAAAAGAGGATGGGTAGGCCATCTGTCAATAGTACTCCACTTCATCTTTGGTTTCTTCCCAACTTTATTATAATATCGATAAATAGCATTTAAACTACTACCTAAAACATATAGACAGGTAATTAGTAAATGTTTCATAATAAGAATAAATAAGAAGTTTGTAGGGTCAGTAATTATAAGCTCTATGCCAAATTAGCATCATTATAATCATTTAAAAACTTTAAAATGCGCATAAATTAAACTACATAGAAATGAAGATGAATAAATATGCTCAATTACAATAGACTCTCACGCTTGTGGTCTCTCCCAGTGAAGAAGGCTATAGTTAGGACTTAGATATTTTCCGAAAATTGGGAGCATTTTCGGAAAAATCACATTGGTATCTGTGAATAGTCAATTTACTTAAGGGGATAAGGGGGAAGAAACAACAAACTCTGGAGTAAGTCAAAACAGTCCATCTCTTGTACAGGTACCCTAACAAGAAGTTCACAAATTTTCTGTGTTGGTATACATCTGTGTTGGATAACATGAAGCTCCTCTCCCAATCCTCAAATTGTAAGACTCTACCTTAAAATGATTCTCCCTTAGCCCAAGTGAACAGGCAATGGGGACAAAGGTTAAACACATGAGACTGAAGGACTTCAGAATCTCACCCCCAACCCTGACATGATACTTGTGTTGTGACCTTAAGATGTCTCACACCAGCAATCTATTGATTATTCTAAATAAAAGAACTACAAGAAGCGGAATGGCATCCAATTTAAAATGCTAGACATGACTGTCATATTTTAATTAAAATTTACTCAGGCCAGAAAGCAACCTACAAAAAGTGAGTTTAATGCAGGAAAGCAGGGTACAATCGAATAGAATTATCTAATTTAAACTAACAGATCCAGTGTTGGGAGCACTATCTCCTGAAATATTATCTGGCAGTTATTACACAAGTACACTTCCAACAAAATGTACAGGTATGTGTGTTAGCCTGAGCATGAGGAAATAGCTGCATTAGCTCCTTTAGATGAGCCCCATTTAGTGGACTAGATGAACTATGTAAGAAGGTAAAGACATAACTGAAAGGGCTGCTTGTGATCAATACATTAGGAATTAAGACATTATGGTTCTGCCACAACAGTGAATGTTTAAAAGATACCGTGGATGAACAACACCCAAGTGGCCTAAGAGAATTAATGCACCTTCTGAGCATCTCACACCTTAGAAGCACAGGCATGCTTCATGTGATAAATGTTATAAAAATACTGAGTATAAGTTAAATTTTTGTATATGCACTAAAAGACCTATTTATTTAAAGGAAATCTGTAAAAGGAAACCTTTTATAATTTAAATAACTGGCACCTAAATTTACCTGCTTTTGTAAGTTTGGGATTTTTATACACTGAGTTTTCTTAGAGAAATGCTTATCTTCAGTTTGTTTAGTGAAAGAATGTTGTAGAGATTACTCCCCCAGAAGATATAACCTATTTGCCAATGATATTCAATCAGATATTCAGAAAATGTAACTGGAAATTTTCCAATGAAACCATAATTCAACCCATTTGTTCATCTAATATTTGTTTCTGGGGACCCAGATATTTTTGAAAAGAGTGACTAGTGCTTTAGAAAGTTAAAATGTCACAGTAGCTAGAGCCTATTTAAGGCAGAGGGTAAACTTAAGAGTTTTTATGTCCAAAAGCAGTTTAAGAGCAAAAAGCCAACCATCTGACCCCAAGACAACGAAACAAGATGAAAACTTCACTATCCATGTGAGTGATGGCTACGTAAGAGACAAAACTCTCCCATAATTAATGAGTTAGAGACTTCCAAATATGGATTAGTCTCTTTCACCACAGTCACAAGCTTGGGAAACGAAGCAGCACTCATTTCCAAAATTAAGAACAATGACAAATATGTACATCTTTTCCTTGAAAATAGAAATAACTGTGTCTTTTGGAAATTTTGCTAAGTTGAAATAAAAGTGAGGTTTATTATACAACTATAAGAAGTGGTTCAAAGTTCATTACTACTTTATTATAAAGCTGCATTGGAATGCTCTCAGTTACTACTTTCAATTCACCATTTGTAATTCTCAGCAGTCTAAGCAATAACTCACGTGAGAGATGAACCATGAGATTTCAAATAGACTGACCTGAACTCTTGGTGTTTAAAGGAGACAAGCTGGATTTGCCATTCAAATCTTAAGTGATTTATCCTTGCCTTTAGTATTCTGGCTCACAGGTACCTCATATTATTTTGGCTGGGAAATACCGAGTCTCCCATTTTAAAAGAGATGCCCTCACCTGTGGTAGAGCAACTGTACTGTGGATACTGTGTGAAAGCAATAGCCCTTTCAAGTCCATCTTCCTCCATTTCTTCAATTGCTTCTTCTGTTAAAGGATGGACATAGCGAAATCCAATGTAATATTTGTGAGGAGCTATTAAAAAGTACAAAGGGAGAGGAAAGAAGAAAAAAATCATTTTTGTAGGATTTTTTCATATTGATTTGTCCAGAATGCAATTCTCAAAAAAAAAATTTTTTTAAGTGAGGCAATTGGGGTTAAGTGACTTGCCCAGGGTCACACAGCTAGTAAGTGTTAAGTGTCTGAGGCCGGATTTGAACTCAGGTACTCCTGACTCCAGGGCCAGTGCTCTATCCACTGCACCACCTAGCCATCCCAGAAATTCTCATAATTAAAAAAAAAAGATTAATATAATTTCTGTGATGGTTGAAATTTCTAAGGTATTATAATGTTCCCTGGTGCTTAACTGGCTGTTGATTTGTACTTTCTGGGAATAAAGTACAATTTTCATAACAGTTCTTTAAATTCAATTTTTCAATTGCTTACCTGGTATTAACTGGGACAAATTGAAGAGCTCTCTCCTCCCATAAACATATATCAGTTTATATAAATAAGCACAAAAATAAGATGTCAAATTCCAAAGGGTCTTTGGTCAATGTATACTGATAGTGACTAGAATCATTGCAGCAATTTAATAAGCAAAGAAATGTATGCACACTGTGATTAGGTGACATGCCACAGATCAGAGTCTCATTGGTCCTAGTATCAATAACTGTGACATCTGAAGGGAATGTTGTTGGTGTTCTGTTGCTACCTCTTTTTATTCTCTCTCCACCATCTCTTTCTTACCACCTCCTTTTGTCCTGTTCCTCCTCATCCTTTTCTAATGTAATTCAAATAAAGCTTTCTTGGTGCTGATTTTAAGTTTACGTGTGCAAATTTCAAGTAACCAACTATAAAGAAGGTTGTTTTTCAAACAGAAGGAAAAGTATTTTAAAACAAAACATTCAGGAGGACCTGAGTTCAAATCCAGCCTCAGACACTTGACACCTACTAGCTGTGTGACCCTGGGCAAGTCACTTAACCCCAATTGCCTTGCCAAAAAAAAAACCAAAAAACAAAAAACAAAACATAACAAATAATTAGATTGCAACATGGAGCATTAAAGTTAGACACCAGGAAATAACAAAGATCTTGTCCTACTTACACAAAAATCCACTAAAAACCTGGGGATGCATATTGCCAGGAAACAGAATTAGTCACCAATGGAGTGTACAGAGTATCATTCTTTAAAGATTGTTGGGAGGAATTCATTGCATTGAAAGAACCGATCATGACCAATAAAATGTAATAAATCACTTCAAGAGGCCCTAGCCAGTCATACATGTCTCTGACAGGAAATGTGGTATAGCAGAAGAGCTCGAGTTCAAGTCTAGGGCCCTGTTTAGTATGACCAGACCTAAGTCACCTACCCTCTATGAACCTAAGCTCATCTATAAAATAACTAATCATATTTGCATGAGCTACTTCACAAGATAATTGTAAGGATGAAGTGAGAAACTGCAACACACATTATCATCAAGAAATACTATAGTTAACATAATCCACAATAATTTATTTCAGTTAGAAGCCATAGTGAGCTGCCATTCAGTCATACCAGGAGAAACCGCACCGTAAGATGAAATACAAATGAATGATTGTTCTAATACCACGGGGTTAATAAGGAAAGTGCTAACTGTCCTTTAAAAATAACATTAAGTCCCTATTTTTCAGTTACTCCAGATGATTTGAAATGTTACAGCCCAGATTTATGTGGGATTTGCTTTCTAATCTGTTTTGAGACAAGATGACGATCAGTTTGACATTGTAAAGTCTCTGAATGTTGCAGGTCATCAACCATTTGCTAACATTTGCTTTTCACCTGCCAAGCATCTGAAAATTGTAGACCAACTATCTGAGGTCAGGGGAGTTCCCCAAATGATGCAGACTAAATGAGGTGTGGAAGCTGCACTGACAGATAAAGGCAGGGTGGGTAACCACATATTGAAGTTAGAGAGAGCCAAATACACTGGAAAGAATAGATAATGCTTCCTGAACCACCAATTTAAAGAGAACTCATGAAAACCTATTTTAGAGAAAGTAACTGTAAGATCTCCTAGACTGGGCTAGTCTAAGACATTACAGTGAATGCTAATCATATATAATTATGGACCCTGAACAATACAGACTGGCTTAACTTTGTGGATATTACAGAGGGAAATGGGAAGAAAATGTCAGAAAGCTCATGAGTATTAATGAATATAATGACAAAATATAACATCCATTAAGTGACATAAGAGCCAAGTAAAAATTCAACCTTTAAACTATTTGATCATAACTATGACTAAGAAACAAGAAGCAAATAAAGAAAGTGAATTTTTTACACAAAACTATTAATTTAGATTTTAATTTGTAAAATTCTTTGAATAAAAAATTTAAAGTAGTGTAATTTGCTATTTTTATGTTTAACATACACAGTATGCAAAATAAACCAAATGTGCAATAGTAGCTTTTTTTCTTTTGCTAATCAGCACTTTGTTATTTGGACTTTCTATTTTTCTCCTACACTTGAACCAGGAGGGCACCCTGAGAGAGAACCAGAAGGTGGCATGTGCCAGGAAAGTCAAACCATTTTGACCACTACCCCCCCCTCAAACTGATAGAGACAATAGAGGATCCTAAATCCAAGAGTCCTGGGAAAAGCAGTGCCTCACAGACTACTCCCAGCTTCAGGCACAGCCCCTGAAATCATCATCCTATTTAGCAACCCCTATGGAGATGAGACCTCAAAATTGCTTCTGTAAGGGCTAACCTCCCCTCCTAAGCTCACCCCACCCCCGATAACTATAGATACTGAAGATATAGAAAAGAAAGTCCTTGGCATTGTTGAATGGGTCAAAACCAGAAACAAATACATTCTTATCAGTGGAAATGACTTTAGAGAAGGTGCACTGTCATCCGCTTTGCTGGCACTGAAAGCTAAGGACCATTAGACATTTCCATCTGACTTTCAGCTGAAACTATATACACACACCTGTATACATGCATGTATGTGTGCATGCATAACACATATACACATAAGTATGAGTTATATGTTATACATATACATGTGTGTGCATGTGTATATACATAACATTGTCTCAACTAGAAGAATATGAGCTTCTTAAGAGCAGAGGTTATCTGCTTATTTATTTGTATCCCAGCCATTAGCATAGTGCTTTGCCCACAGTAAATACTTAATAAACACTTTTTCATTCATTCATTCATTGAAACACTAATCACACACACACACACACAAACACGCACGCACGCACACGCATTTTATTCCAAAGATTTAGGACAAGTCTGAAAATGTCCATGGAAGCTATCAGCTATACCTGTTTCCCCAAATAGTAGGAATATATTTTTAAAAATACTGGTACCAGGGCAGCTAGGTGGCGCAGTGGATAAAGCATTGGCCCTGGATTCAGGAGGACCTGAGTTCAAATCCAGCCTCAGACACTTGACACTTACTAGCTGTGTGCAAGTCACTTAACCCCCATTGCCCCGCACAAAAAAAAAAAAAAAGTTTTCCCAGTTCTACCAACAACTTGTTATGTGACTAGCCATTCACTTAACAACTTTGTGATTCATTGATACAGTTCTACCCCCATCTACCTCAAAAGGGCTAAATTAAATAAAAAATAAGGAGGAAATACCTTTCCTATTTAGAGATAATAAGTGATATTTTATAGTATTTGTCAAACATCTTTACAGCAATTATTGTGATGATTACACGAATATCTCCTATCAGGGTAAAATTTTCCAAGAAAGAGACAATAATGCTGACTTAATCCTCCCATCTACAAGGTTGTCATTTTTTTCTTTGCAGCAACACAACATGGGTTAAAACGATGAGCTATCCCAGATTAGGTACATTTACTACAGGACATTTCCTGGGACACTGTAATAAAGGACAGAAAACTGAAATCTAAGATTGTCCTGTCTAATCCGGGATGTCTAATCATTTTGTCCCCGTGGTGAGGGAGAAGACCCTTCTCTCCCTCATCTATATTCTAGCCTGACCTCTTTGCTTGTACCTGACAACTCTGTTTGAGACTATTATGGTGATGGGTGCTATAGTAACCCATAAACAGATAAAAATGGCACTTTATGCCTCCACTTTCCTCTGAAGACAGCATAGTAATTGCAGATCTAATTTGTGTTAAACCTTTTATCAGTGATAAACTGTTAATGACTACAGAGTTCATTCCCAATCGAGTAGGTGTGAGTGGAGGTCAGCCAAACCTCCTTCACCCAACATTTAAGAAGATGCATTGTGGCATTTGAAACAGAACTGTGTAAGAAATGCCCTTGAGCTACGGCTAAAGCCAAGAAACACACCTAACATCCAGGAATGCGACTGAACAATTTTCCAAGTGAGTTGATATGCCAGGAGGCTACTGCACCGCACACAAAAGGGAAAAAAGAGCTTCTTAAAGTGTCATACCTGATGAGGCTGACTGAAGTCTTCTCAGCTTGGTCCAAGAAGAGCTGACCTTTTCCCTCAATCCAACCTTGCATGGCTAGAATGTCTCATTATGGAATAATTTTGCCCTCACTTCCTGAAATGCTTTTATCCCTGACCTGCACCTGGTATATTTTCTACCTATTCATGATTTGGTGAAATGTTTATATAGCCTATTGTCCTGTATATATACATCTGTGCCAGTATTAAATGTCTTAGATAAGCAATCACTTGGCACAACAGATCAACATTCTCCTTCCAGTGTCTACTACAGTGGCATGTACAACTATAACTTAATAAATGTTTTTAAAATGATTATGTCACCTAATCCTGGAAGTAGTAGTTCACTAGTGGTCATGGTTTAAATGATGCCAAAATAACTTGGCTATAAACATTAATTTTGTTAGGGGTCTACTCAGAAGGAAAAGGTTGTAGGCTAAATAAGAAAACAACTGTAACACACATCCTATATATTTCTTACAAAGGCAATTTATTGCCCTTACAAAGAATCCTTTATTCATTGAGGCTGGGATTTTCTCCCTTTTTGTTGCTGGTAAGTCATTTTTCAGTCATGTCCAACTCTCCATGACCCCATTTGTGGTTTTCTTGGCAAAGAAAGTGGAGTGGTTTGCCATTTCCTTCTCCTGCTCATTTTACAGATGAGAAACTGAGGCAAACAGGATTAAGTGACTTGTTCAGGGTCACACAGCTAGTAAGTGTCTGAGGCCAGATTTGAACTCCAGAAGATGGGTCTTCCTGACTCCAAGCCAGACACTCTATCCACTACACCATCTAGTTGCCACTGATTCTTCTCTATGATGCAATTTATCTTTATATAGCCTTTGAGTGCCTTCAAAAACCAAGAATCCGGGCATTTAAAAAAAATCTATATTGTAGGAACTCAAAAAGAAGAATATTCACTAAAGTATATGTATTAACTCCATAAATAACAGAGTTCAGGGCTCCCATCCTCCTTCCCCAGCAAAACACACTATAAGATCTGTGTTTATATGTGTGGTAATGCACACACACACACATACACACACACAGAGGCATACACTTATTACATTTTTATGCAATTTTTTAACCTTTCTGAAATATTTTAACATATATTTCATTAACAAGGTACCTGTATGTGGAGAAATCTCATCCAGAAGCTTTATCATGCCTTCTCCTTGCTTGGTAGTCCACTTTTTGATTGGTGAACCACCTCCAATCTTACGGTACTGCTCCTGAATTTTGGGAGTGCGACGCTTGGCGATGAATGGAGCCAGTTTGCTAAATCATTCAATATTCAGGTAAGTTGACTTTACTTCACCCTGGCAGGCTGAGAAACATTTTTCACCCAAGAAAGAAAACAAACCAAAAAAGAAGAGACTGACCAGATAAAGTTGAAAAATCCAATAGCTGGGTCACTGGAAAAAGTTAGTTCTTTTAGCCCAGAGTAGTAGAGCAGAGCCAGACAGTCTGACAATCATCTGCTGCATGGGCCACTCTGGCAACACACCCTGAAATCACACCTGACTGTAGTTCCAGACCAAATGATCAGTTTGGGGGATTGTTGCTCTCTTATTTTGGTTCCTCAATATACCAAAAGCTATAACATGGGAAGTCAAGCTATGCACAAGCCCTCTGTACAAACTTTTGAAAACCTACATATTTGTTTTTGCAGGGCAATGAGGGTTAAGTGACTTGCCCAGGGTCACACAGCTAGTAAGTGTCAAGTGTCTGAGGTCATATTTGAACTCAGGTCCTCCTGAATCCAGGGCCAGTGCTTTATCCACTGCGCCACCTAGCTGCCCCTGAAAACCTACATAATCACAATGAAAGTGAGTGGCAACATCAATTGGGGAATGGCTGGACAAGTTGTGGTATATGAATACAATGGAATACTATTGTGCTATAAGAAACGATGAGTAGGAGGAGTTCAGAGAAACCTGGAGGGTCTTGCGTGGGCTGATGATGAGTGAGATGAGCAGAACTAGAAGAACATTGTACACAGTATCATCAACATTGAGTGTTGATCTACTGTGATGGACTATATTCTTCTCACCAATGCAATGGCACAGAAGATTCCAGGGAACTCATGATGGAAGAGGATCTCCAAATCCAAGAAAAAAAAAAAAAGAACTGCGGAGTATAGATGCTGAATGAACCATACTATTTCTTTTGTTTTTGATGCTGTTGGGTTTTTTTCTATTTTGAGGTTTTTCATCATTGCTCTGATTTTTTCTCTTATAACATGACTAATGCAGAAATAGGATTAATGTTATTAAGTGTATATATATATATATATAACCTATATCAGATTACCTGCTGTCTAGGGGAGGGGGGAGGGAGGGGAGGGAGGGAGAAAAATCTGAAACTGTAAAGTTTGTGTAAACAAAAGTTGAGAACTATCTTTACATGTAATGGAAAAAAATAAAATACTTTATTACTTAAAAAAAAAAGTGAGTGGCAACCACTGCTTTACTAAATATTTAGCTAGGAAGCAGTTTAGTTACAAAGGTATGCCCCACTTAACACTGGTCCAACCAACATTATTTCACAACCTTGTTAAGAAATTCTAACAAAACCCTTTAAAAGAGTATCCATTTGTGAAATTTATAACACTGTTCCTATTAAACAGTTGCTCCCAGTAATGATGTCTTGCCTAATGTGCTTTCACAGAACCAATTAAAGAGGATATGCCTGTGTAAGCACAGTGCTTTGCACATACACTTAATAAATGTTTCTTAAACTGATATGAAGTGAATAACAGATTTATTTATGAGGCAATTTGAATTTGGGTTTCTGGGACTATTTATTTAAACAAGGCAGAGAGGATGCTCTCTGTGGAGGAAAGGGTCAGACAAGAAGATATACCACAATTCATTCTTTTTATGTGGAAATCTTCTCATGTCATTTTCTAACAACTTAAATAATAAAACAGCTCTACTAACATCTCCATCCCCTCCCAAAAGAAAAAAACTGCATTAAAATAGTCATGATAAAAATAATGTGCTTTCCTTAGCAAACATGAATATGCTTAAAAGCCGAGAGAGAGAGAGAGAGAGAGAGAGAGAGAGAGAGAGAGAGAGAAGGTTATAGAGAGATGGATATCTTACTCTTGTACAGGAAGTGACATCAGGTCTCTGTCCAGGAAAAGCCTCAGTAAGAAGTCATGAACATCTCCCAGTGTCTCTGGGCCTCCCATGTTTAGCATTAATACTCCAGTTTTAGGCTTCCTATTTAAAATAAAAGTTGGCATAAAAATGTTATTTTCCTTCAGAACTTAAAATATACTTAAGCTACCTCTATCTCACCAAACTTTAATGGGATATATGAAATCAATTCTTGTATAAAAATATGAATTAATATATAAAGATTCATTTACCACAACTATTTTTTTTGGTCATACAGTACAATCATGTTGAACATATTTCCATATTAGTCATGTTGTGAAAATAAAAATCAGAACAAAGGGGAAAAACCACAAGAAAGAAAAAACAAAAAGCAAAAAAAAAGTGAAAATAGTATGCTTCGATCTGCATTCAGACTCCATAGTTCTTTCCCTGGATGCAGATAGCATTTTCCATTATGAGTTCTTTGAGGTTGTCTTGGATCATTGTATTGCTGAGAAGAGCTAAGTTTATCACAGCTGGTGATCATTACAATATTGCTGTTACTGTGTACAGTGTTCTCTTGGTTCTGCTCACTTGAATCAGCATCAGTTCATTTAAATCTTTCCCAGTATTTCTGAAATCTGCCCACTCATCATTTCTTACAGCACAATAGTATTCCCGTTATATTCATATACCACAACTTGTTTCGTCATTCCCCAACTGATGGGCATTCCCTCGATTTCCAATTCTTTGCTATCACAAATGCGCTGCTATCAATATTTTTGTACATGTAGGTCCTTTTTTCCTTTTTATGATTTCAATGGGATACAGACCTACTAGTGGTATTGCTGGGTCAAAGAGTATTCACAGTTTTATAGCTCTTTGGGCATAACACAATTATTCATGTTAACAAATACACATCAAGGGACAGCTAGGTGGTACACTGGATAAAGCACCAGCCCAGGATTCAGGAGGACCTGAGTTCAAATCAGGCCTCAGACACTTGACTTATTAGCTGTGTGACCTGGGCAAGTCACTTAACTCTCAATGCCCCACAAAACAAATGAACGAACAAATGAACAAACAAACAAACAAATAAAAAAATGCACATCAAGTTTCCATCACTTCCTATCATCAACTTTCCCAACTCTGTACTTTCTTTATCATGAAATCCATTCACTGTAAGGTACTAGCCTTCAGCCCAGGTTGAATATGAAAAATCTTGGATACATACAGAGGTTGAATACAACCAATTCTCCATTGAAACTGAAATGAGGCTCAGTGTGTATTTCAGCCCTTTTGAGGCTGAAAGTCAAGTCAAAAATATAAAATTGGTTAGAAAAAGATACTATGAAGAGATGAATTTATCTTGGGGATTTACTAAGCAATCTTTGTCCTTTCTACAATTCAAGATAACAGCTTCATAATACATGATGATTCAATGAAATCTCAAATTGGCTATTTTTTGCCAAGTCATCATTCTTGCATATGACTCCAGCTATAAAATTTCCTTGTACAAAATATGGTTGCCAGATATTTTACACAGATCACAGAGTAATTAATACCAGTTCCAAGAACCTCTAGTAAATTTACACATGCCTTTTTTATTGTTTTCTCTACTCTTCCATTACATGTTTTTGTCGGGGGGCAGCTAGGTGGCGCAGTGGAATAGAGCACCGGCCCTGGAGTCAGGAGTACCTGAGTTCAAATCTGGCCTCAGACACTTAACACACACTTACTAGCTGTGTGACCCTAAGCAAGTCACTTAACCCCAACTGCCTCACTAAAAAAACAAAAAACCAACATGTTTTTGTTGGCCAATTAATTTTTTTTGTTTTCAAATTTTATTTTTTGAACTTAAACAGCAATGGAAGGAACACAGAGAATATAAAATGACAACTATATAAAACCACAAGTCTCTATTTAAAACTGCCCATTTTTTAAAGTACATAATACTTCTACATGTTACTTTCAAAACTGTCCTGCTTCCCTGTGATTCCTTCTGAATCTCCTTTTATTTTCTTCTGTGCTTTTTAAAAATAATGGTTCAGTGGCCCTCTTTTAGGAGAGGGCATCATATTGCTGACCTTGCCACCCTATCCTACCCTCCCCCAATAAAAAAACTGAAATGGAGAAAAGCAAAGGGAAAAAAACACCCTTATACAAATTAAGTATAATTAAACAAAATGAATCTACACAGTGTCTCTCTCTGTACCTATTATGTAGTCCATCACTTCTAAGATGTTTCAATATTTCCCCTCTGAAGACATGGTTGGTTACTGAATTGGTGAGGTGTTTTACCTTACAATGTCATTGTCCTTGCATAAATTTTTCTCAAGGTTATACTAATTTCACTCTGAATCCTTATTTCCTGATATTCTCTACAATGGTAAACACTGCTTGTTCTTGTTTCTCCTTTGACCTTTTAGTCTCCTTTGCTGAATTCATCATCCTGCTGCCATCTACTAATCCAGAGTTTATTAGGATTCTCTCTCTCTCTTAAGATGATGATGATATCAGCTTTAATGGCTCTAATTAATATGTCTATTCAGGGGGCAGCTAGGTGGCTCAGTGGATAGAGCACCGGCCCTGGAGTCAGGAGGACCTGAGTTCAAATCCGGCCTCAGACACTTAACACTTACTAGCCGTGTGACCCTGGGCAAGTCACTTAACCCCAATTGCCTCACTACAAAAAAAAACAACAACAAAAAAACCAAATATGTCTATGCAGACAGTTCCCAAATCTATATCTCCAGCCCTGAACTCTCTCCTGAGCTTGCGTTCTGCATTATGAAATGTCCCCTAGGCCTCTCTATCTCCTATTGGAACCTCAAACTCAAAGTGTCCAAAATGGATATTGTTATATTTTCCTCAAAACCCTCTCCAAAGTTATCCAATCCTCTTAAGGATACCATCATCCTTCTAGTTATCCAGTTCTCAACCTTGGAGTCATCCCTGAGTCTACCCTCTTCCTTACCCTAAATATACAATCAATTAGCAAATACTGGTAATTTTACAACTTCAACTTCTTTTGGATTTCTCTGTTCCCTTCTCTCTACTTACCCAGCTTATATCCTAGTTCAAAGTTTCATCATTTCTGAAATGGATTATTGCAATAACTTCCTAATTTTCATCTTCCTGCTTTTAGTCTCTCCCCCTCTCCAATCTATCCTACACAGAGTTGTCAAATTCCTAAGACATATCTGACCATATCACTCACTCACCTACTCAAAAATCAGTGGCTTCCTCTTTCATCTAGAAAAAAGTACCAATTCCTCTGTCCAACACCCAAAGCCTATAGCAATCCAACTCCCACTTATCTTTCTAGTCCGATTTCATATTACTTTACTCCATTAGTCAAACTGGCTTATCTGTTGTTTTCCAAATTGAGTATTTCATTTCCCACTATCTGTGGCTTTGCTTTTTTGAAAAATTAAATTTTTTTAAATGACTAAAAATCACTTTTCTGTCTCACATTCTCACCATTGAAAAAGAAAATAAAACCAAAACATTTGTAACAAATATTCATAGTTAAGCAGAACAAACTCCCATACTGATCATGTAAAAAAAAAAATCCATCACATTCAGCATCCTGATTCCATCACTTCTGTCAGAAGGTAAGTAGCAAAACTTCCTCACTGGTCCTATGGTAGCATGGCTGGTCACTGCATTGATTAGTTTTTTCAAAGTTGTTTTTTTTTTTAACTATGTTGTTATTTTGTGAATTGTCCTGGTTCTACTCACATCACTCTGTGTGTTTTTTTTTTTTTGAGATATTTTATTTTTTCCGTTACATGTAAAGATAGTTCTCAACTTTTGTTTATACATGCTTTACAATTTCAGATTTTTCTCCCTCCCTCCCTCCCCTCCCCCCCCCCTCCCCTAGACAGCAGGTAATCTGATATAGGTTATATCTATATATATCTATACATATACATATAGATATATATATATACACACACATATATATACACATAATAACATTAATCCTATTTCTGCATTAATCCTGTTACAAGAGAAAGAATCAGAGCAGTGATGCAAAACCTCAAAATAGAAAAAAAAAACAACAGCACCCAAAACAAAAGAAATAATATGGTTCAATCAGCATCTATACTCCACAGTTCTTTCTTTCTTTTTTTTTCTTGGATTTGGAGATCCTCTTCTATCATGAGTTCCCTGGAACTCTTCTGTACCATTGCATTGGTGAGAAGAATATAGTCCATCACAGTAGGTCAACACTCAATGTTGATGATACTGTGTACAATGTTCTTCTGGTTCTGCTCATCTCACTCATCATCAGCTCACGTAAGACCCTCCAGGTTTCTCTGAACTCTTCCTGCTCATCATTTCTTACAGCACAATAGTATTCCATTGTATTCATATACCACAACTTGTCCAGCCATTCCCCAATTGATGGGCACCCCCTCAACTTCCAATTCCTTGCTACCACGTAAAGAGCAGCTATAAATATTTTTGTACATGTGGGTCCCTTTCCCCCTTCCATGATTTCTTTGGGCAAAAGACCTAAAAGTGGGATTGCTGGGTCAAAGGGTATGCACAGCTTTATCGCCCTTTGGGCATAATTCCAAATTGCTCTCCAGAATGGTTGGATCAGCTCACAGCTCCACCAACAATGCATTAGTGTTCCAATTTTCCCACAGCCTCTCCAACATTTATTATCTTCCTTTTTTGTCATTTTAGCCAATCTGATAGGTGTCAGGTGGTACCTCAGAGTTGTTTTAATTTGCATCTCTCTAATCATTAGAGATTTAGAGCATTTTTTCATATGGGAATAGATAGCTTTGGTTTCTTCATCAGAAAACTGCCTGTTCATATCCTTTGACCATTTCTCAATTGGGGAATGACTTGGATTCTTATAAATTTGATTTAATTCCCTATATATTTTAGAGATGAGGCCTTTATCAGAAGCACTGGCCTCAAAAATTGTTTCCCAGCTTTCTGCCTCCCTTCTAATTTTGGATGCATTGCTTCTGTTTGTACAAAAATTTTTTAATTTAATATAATCAAAATCATCCACTTTGCATTTTATAATATACTCTATCTCATGTTTGGTCAAAAACTGTTCTCCTTTCCAAAGATCTGATAGGTACACTATTCCTTTCTCTCCTAATTTACCTATGGTATCACCTCTTATGTCTAAATCATGTATCCATTTTGACCTTATTTTAGTATAAGGTGTAAGATGTTGGTCTAAGCCTAATTTCTGCCATACTATCTTCCAGTTTTCCCAGCAGTTTTTGTCAAATACTGAGTTCCTATCCCAGAAGCTGGAGTCTTTGGGTTTATCAAACACTACATTACTAGTGTCATTTACTACTGCATTTCCTGAGCCTAGCCTATTCCATTGATCTACCACTCTATTTTTTAGCCAGTACCAGATAGTTTTGATGACTGCCGCTTTATAGTAAAGCTCCAGGTTTGGTACCGCTAACCCACCTTCCTGTGAATTTTTTTTTCATTATTTCCCTGGAGATTCTTGATTTTTTGTTTTTCCAGATGAATTTTGTTATTATTTTTTCTAGCTGTATAAAAGAATTTTTAGGTAGTCTGATTGGTATGGCACTGAATAAGTAAATTAATTTAGGCAGTATTGTCATTTTTACTATATTAGCTCTGCCTATCCATGAGCAATTGATATCTTTCCAATTATTTAGATCTGATTTGATTTGTGTGAAGAGTGTTTGGTAGTTGTGTTCATAGAGTTCCTGGGTTTGTCTTGGCAAGTAGACTCCCAAGTATTTTATATTACCTACCGTTACTTTAAATGGAATTTCTCTTTCTATCTCTTGCTGCTGGACTTTGTTGGTCATGTATAGAAATGCTGATGATTTATGTGGATTTATTTTATATCCTGCTACTTTGCTAAAGTTGTTAATTGTTTCAAGTAATTTTTGACTTGATTCTCGAGGATTCCTTAAGTATACCATCATATCATCTGCAAAGAGTGATAGTTTTGTTTCCTCCTTGCCTATTCTAATTCCTTTAATTCCTTTCTCTTCTCTGATTGCTAAAGCTAACATTTCTAGGACAATATTAAATAATAGGGGTGATAATGGACATCCCTGTTTCACCCCTGATCTTATTGGGAAGGCCTCTAATTTATCTCCATTGCATATAATACTTGCTGATGGCTTTAGGTAGATACTGTTTATTATTCTAAGGAAAGCTCCCCCTATTCCTAAACTCTCTAGTGTTTTTATTAGGAATGGGTGCTGTACTTTGTCAAAAGCTTTCTCTGCATCTATTGAGATAATCATATGATTTTGGTTGGTTTTCTTATTGATGTGGTTGATTATGTTAATAGTTTTCCTAATGTTGAACCAGCCCTGCATTCCTGGTATAAATCCCACCTGGTCATAGTGTATTATCCTGGTGATCACTTGCTGTAATCTCCTTGCTAATATCTTATTTAAGATTTTAGCATCAATATTCATTAGGGAGATTGGTCTATAATTTTCTTTCTCTGTTTTTGCTTTGCCTGGTTTTGGTATCACCACCATATTTGTGTCATAAAACGAATTTGGTAGAACTCCTTCTTCACCTATTTTTCCAAATAATTTGTATAATATTGGAATTAATTGTTCTTTAAATGTTTGGTAAAATTCACCCGTAAACCCATCTGGCCCTGGGGATTTTTTCTTAGGGAGTTCATTAATAGCTTGTTCAATTTCTTTTTCTAATATGGGTTTATTTAAGGATTTTATTTCCTCTTCAGTTAACCTGGGCAGTTTGTATTTTTGTAAATATTCATCCATTTCATTTAGATTGTCAAATTTATTGGCATACAGTTGGGCAAAATATTTCCTAATTATTGCTTTAATTTCCACTTCATTGGTGGTAACATCACCCTTTTCATTTTTGATACTGGTAATTTGGTTTTCTTCTTTCTTTTTTTTAATCAAATTAACCAGTATTTTATCTATTTTATTGGTTTTTTCATAAAACCAGCTCTTAGTTTTATTGATTAGTTCTATAGTTTTTTTGCTTTCAATCTTATTGATTTCTCCTTTAATTTTCAGGATCTCTAATTTAGTGTCTAATTGGGGATTTCTAATTTGTTCTTTTTCTAGCTTTTTAAGTTGCATGCCCAATTCATTAATCTCCTCTTTCTCTTTTTTATTCATGTAAGCATTTAGAGCTATAAATTTTCCCCTAAGCACTGCTTTGGCTGCATCCCATAGATTTTGGTATGTTGTCTCATTATTGTCATTCTCTTGGATAAAGTTATTGATTGTTTCTATGATTTCTTGTTTGGCCCATTCATTCTTTAGAATGAAATTATTTAGTTTCCAATTGATTTTCATTCTACTTTTCCCTGGCTCTTTCTTACATGTAATTTTTATTGCATCATGATCTGAGAAGGATGCATTTACTATTTCTGCCTTTCTACATTTGACTATGATGTTTTTGTGCCCTAATACATGGTCAATTTTTGAAAATGTGCCATGTACTGCTGAGAAAAAGGTATATTCCTTTCTATCCCCATTCAATTTTCTCCAGACATCTACCATGTCTAACTTTTCTAGTAATCTATTCACCTCTTTCACTTCTTTCTTATTTATTTTTTGGCTAGATTTATCTAATTCTGAGAGGGGGAGATTCAGATCCCCCACTAGTATAGTATTACTATCTAATTCCTCTTGTAACTCATTTAACTTCTCCTCTAAGAACTTGGATGCTATACCACTTGGCGCATACATATTCAATATTGATATTACTTCATTATCTATAGTACCTTTAAGTAAGATGTAATTTCCTTCCTTATCTCTTTTAATGAGATCTATTTTTGCCTGCACTTTGTCTGAGATAAGGATTGCTACCCCTGCCTTTTTTACTTTAGCTGAGGCATAATATATTCTGCTCCAGCCTTTTACCTTTACTCTGTGTGTATCTCTCTGCTTCAAATGTGTTTCTTGTAAACAGCATATTGTAGGGTTCTGGTTTTTAATCCACTCTGCAATTCGCATCCGTTTTATAGCAGAGTTCATCCCATTCACATTCACAGTTATTATTACTGACTGTCTATTCCCCTCCATTCTATTTACCCCCTTTGTACTTTTCCCCCCTTCTTTCACCCTATTCCTCCTCACCGACGTTTTACTTCTTACCCCTGCCTCCCCCAATCTGCCCTCCCTTTTTATCACCCCCCTCTCTTTTCTTTACCCTTTTCTCCCTTGCTTTTGTCCTCCCTTCTCAGTCCCCCCCTTTCCCTTCCCCTTTTGTTTCCCTAAAGAGTGAGTTAAGTTTCTTTATCCCAATGAACGTATATGTTATTCCCTCTTTGAGTCAAATCTAATGAGAATAGGGTTGAAACCATGTTCCCCCCTCCTTTCTTTCCCTCTATTATAATAGGTTTTTTTCCACCTCTTCATATGATATAATTCATCCCATTCCACCTCCCCTTTCCTCTCCTCCCCATAGACTCCCTTTTTATCTCCTTAATTCTTTTGTATCATCACATCAAAGACAATTTATATTTATACCCTCTATATAAAGTCCTTCTCTCTGCCCAAATACATTTACAGTTCTTAAGAGTTATGAGTATTATCTTCCTGTGTAGGGATATAAACAGTTTAACCTAATAGGGTAACTTTTTTTTTCCCCCTCTGTTTACCTTTTTAAACTTCTCTTGAGTCTTGTATGTTGAGATCAAATTTTCTATTCAGTTCTGGTCTTTTCACCAGGAAAGATTGAAAGTCCCCAATGTCATTAAATGTCCATCTTTTCCCCTGAAAGAAAATGCACATTTTTGCTGGGTAATAGATTCTCGGCTGCAATCCAATCTCCTTTGCCTTCCGGAATATCATATTCCAAGCCTTGCGGTCCTTTAATGTTGAAGCTGCCAGGTCCTGAGCAATCCTGACTGTGGCTCCATGATATTTAAATTGCTTCTTTCTGGCTGCTTGGAGTATTTTCTCCTTCACCTGATAATTCTGGAATTTGGCTACAATATTCCTTGGAGTTTTCCTTTTGGGGTCTCTTTCAGGAGGTGATCGATGGATTCTTTCAATGATGATTTTATCCTCTGATTCTATGATATCAGGGCAGTTCTCCTTAATAATTTCCTGGAATATGGTATCTAGATTCTTTTTCTGGTCATGGCTTTCAGGCAGTCCAATGATTCTCAAATTGTCTCTCCTCGATCTGTTTTCCAGATCAGTTGTCTTTCCAATGAGGTATTTCACATTTTCTTCTATTTTTTCATTTTTTTTATTCTGCTTGACCGATTCTTGGTGTCTCATGTATTCCTTTTCTTCCAACTGTCCCACTTTAATTTTTAAGGCATTGTTTTCTTCAGTGAGATTATGCACCTTTTTTTCCATTTGGCTAAGTGAATTTTTTAAGGCATTGTTTTCTTCAGTGAGATTATGCACCTTTTTTTCCGTTTGGCTAAGTGAATTTTTTAAGGTATTGTTTTCTTCAGTGAGATTATGCAGCTTTTTTTCCATTTGGCCAAGTGAATTTTTTAAGGCTTTGTTTTCTTCAGCTTCCTTTTCTAAGCTGCTGATTCTTTTTTCATAGTTTTTTTGTGTTGCTTTCATTTCTCTCCCCATTTTTTCTTCTACCTCTTGCAATTGATTTTTAAAATCCTTTTTGAGCTCTTCCAGGAAGGCTTTTTGTTCTTGCGACCAATTCACCTTCCCTTGTGAGGCTTCAGATGTAGACAATTTGAGGCTATTGTCCTCATCTGAGTTTGTGTTGGCTTCTTCCCTATTGATACAGAAACTCTCAATGGAGAGGGCTCTTTTTTGCTTCTTACTCATTATTGCAGCTTATTTATTTATTCTTTAAGTTGAGGTCTGCTCTGGGGGCACCAGGGTCCCTGTTCTGGTCTTCTTGTGCAGGTGTATAGGTGCTGTGTGACCGGGCTTTTACTCTGAGGCCTTTATGGTGTGTGGAGATCCCCTGTCCTGCACTTCCTGTCTGATTGTGCTCGGCCAGCCAGGCGCCAGACCCCGGCGTCTGATCCCGCCGTTCGTGGCCCTCTCGGCCGGTACAGGTAGGTTTTTCCACTGTCCTTCTTGGCCACCAGATTTTTGAACCAGGTTCTGGGAGCCTCAGTTGTTCGGCTGTGGCCCGCAGCTCCTGCTGATTTGCCCCGACCCCCTCGGCGCTGGGTTGCTGCCCTGCGCTGGGCCTCCCTTTTGCCCGAGTCAGACCGACCTTTTCCTGAAGTCTTCTAAATTATCTCTGGTTGGAGGGCTGTGTCTCTCTGTCTCTTTGCAGGTTCTGTAGTTTCAGAATCCGTCCAGAGGCTTGATTTAATGTTCGTTTTGAGGGAACAGAAGGAGAGCTCAGGCAGCTTGCTGCTTCCTCTCCGCCATCTTGGCTCCGCCCCCCCACTCTGTGTTATTCCACAAATAGTATCCCAAGTTTCACTGAAACTATCCCTTTCATCATTTCTTATAATGCTACAGAATTCCATTACATTCATAATTTCATAATTTATTCAGCCATCCCCCCATTTATGGGCACCCCATTAGTTTCCAGTTCTTTGCTACCACAAAAAAAACCCCTACTGTTTTTGTATATGTAAGTTCTTTTCCTCTTTCACTGATGTCTTTAGGGTAAAGAGCTAATAATGGTATTGCTGGATTAAAAAGTATGCATCATTTAGTGATTTAGGAGTCATAGTTTTTTGCTTTCCTAAATGACTGGACCAACTTCACTGTTCTACCTGGTAATTCATTTTAAAAGTGCCAAAATGTTGATTTACTCCTCAGGTGCTAAGTGGGGATTCATCTGCTGGATTTCAATGAGTTCCTTTTGACAATTTAAGAGCTAAATCCACTTAGATATACTGCAAGACAGACCTTTGACTGAGTTCTTCCTTACTCTCTACCCAGTTAATGGTGTTAGAGCAAAATACTTTTTTTTTAAAGTCATTTAGATCATCATTTTAAAAGAAAGTCCCTGTGAAGGCTTTTTAAAAAGGAGATAATAATGTCAAATTTACAAAGGAGAAAGTCTCTCTCCTGAGCAGGTTCACAGCAGGACCAAGCAAGAGTCTCGATTCTCAGCCTTAATTTTAAAATCAAAAATGAACTCCCGCAAAACAGGAAATAGATGGTCAAAGGTCTAGAAGTGGAAGGAACCTCAGAGGCCATCTATTCCATTCCCCTGAGGCCCACAGAGGTTAAATGACTTGCCCAAGAGAGGTGAGATCAGAATCCAGGTCTTTTGACTTTCTGAGCCAGTTTTCTTTCTATTATTAAAGATATATTCCTTCTGTGGCTCATTTTAAGTGTTAATTAAAGAAATTTTCACATTCCCTCTTAAAGGAAAAAGTTACTACCCTCATTTGCTGAACTAAGAAACTAAAATTTAGAGCTTAAGGCAATATTCCATAGGTTCTCTGAACAGTCAAACCAGAAAAATTTGTACCAAAGTCCAGAAAACTAGTAGTTTTCTGTTACCTGAAAATGCAAGATGCTCACATGTGAAATCCCCCTGTTCCTTTAATCTCTCTCCTTCTTCTTTCCTAGTCCCACTGTCCCCCTAGTTTCACTCTCAAAGACTGTGACTAATAATAAATTATAATACACTTTTCCAGGGATGGGTGCCAGTTCATAAATTAGGGGGTTGGAAATACCAAGCCAAACAACTTATGAAAAGCCACAGAGGGTATCAGCATTCAATCTGGATTTAAAACTCTACTTTTCATCTACACCACCTGAGCTCAGAGCAGGCTACTGACCATTAAGGTTTGAATGGGACATTACTCTGCTTTGCTAGCATTTTTGAAAACCCACATTCAATCTTGTACATGAAAGAGAAGTAAGGATTTGAAAATGTTTAAACACCACTGAACTTAATTCCAAATGATGTTGTGAATGATGAATGGTGCATTAGTAACTTCTCACACCACTTTCCTAGCTTTGTGAAGGGTAAAGCTTCCATCAAAGATCACAGTCTTTTCCCCAAGAGAAAAAGATACGATGTCTGTAATTGAAGCCTAAATGGTCAGGTTCCCTTTCTCTAAACACTCATGCACATTAAAAAAAACAATCACGAAAAACATATTACTCAAAAGTTTTCACCCTTGTGTCATTTTCCTCAGTTTTAAAGTTTTCCTTTGATCAGCCTACCTAAAACACATGAAACTTATATAAGCTAGTCTGTGGTCAAAAAGAAAAAAGTAAAATTCTGTTTCATTGTGAATGGTGTATACCAAGAAAAAGCCACACCAATTCTGTATAATCATGACTGTATCAATCTGTGTATTTCTTAATATTTGCAATATCTTGCACGTTCATTGTCTCATAAACTAATAAAGTTTTGGGAACATTATAAATGTTTAATACCATAATAGTTAATAATAAAGTATAGTGTGAGGTACTTTGTAATTAATGACAGTCACAAAAGTTTTGAGAGATTTATACCCTTTCTTCTTCACACACACAAATTTTTTTTTGAGAAATAGCATTGTAAAATGTAAGATGTTAAAACTCTACAGCTTCTCCAACTCCACATTTATACACAGAGTGAGGCCTTATAGTAGATGTCAAATGTGACAAGATAATTTTCCGGAACCAATTTCAACCCCAAATTACTGATAACATTTCCACTTCTGTGTGGCACTCACTGGAGGTCATCCTCCTGCGGCTGTGATGGCTAGGAGAGGGTCAATGGAGGGCACACAAGAGTGGCATTCTGTTTCCACCCTGCGAAGATGAAAAGGCTTGCCGGACCCCTTTTTCTTCCTGATGAGGGAAGGTGTCTTGGAGGCAAGAGAAGGTAGTGACTAGAGCTCACTGGGGAACTTTTTTCTCCTTGATAAAAGTCCTTTGCTTATGTATGTTTCACATAATATATTCCATGGATTCTCACAGAGGTGATGACAAGCCCAAGGGAAAAAACATTCCCAATTAATTGAATCTACATAGCGCCTTCCTTATTGGGAGGCTTATGCTGATATTCACTCACATCAATTAAGAAAAGCCTTCTTTATCTCTAAAACTTCCATTCATACCTCTTCTCTGGCTGATCTTGAGCTTTTGTTCTTTGTGTGTGTGTGGCTGTTCCTGCCGCTGCTCCACCAGACTGACACCTCCACAGTCCATGGATTCTCCCATGACTGCCCCTGCTGCTTTTCACCACTGCAATAAAATTAAAATAAATTTAGTGTGAAATCTGGTTGGAAAGTAATTGCTTTGAAAAGGCGTACTAAGAGCATAGTTCCTGGATTTAGATAAATGTGAAGATTTAGGGAGTCTGAGTTCATTTTCTCACTGTCCTCTTTGCAGGAAACAAAAGGATTTAGAAAGGCATTGAGAACTAGAATATCATTTATTTCAGTTAGTTATCCCATTTCTGCTTATCTGTCAGCCTATGAAAATAAAATAATGGATCTGCTCGACCAGATTGAACTATTGCTCAAGTGCCTTGTATATGTAATATTTTTATATCACTATATCTCAAAAGACAGTTACCCCCTTGGGATTTATAACAAAGTAAAATTTTAAGTCCTATAGCAGGCTCATGGTATGTGTGATGAGTCATGAGGTTCCCTTGGCCTCTTTCTACCTGCCTTCAAGCTGATGAAAGGAAGGTTGGCTCAGTCCCTCCCATTCTAACCTTCCCTTGAGAGTCAGCATCCTCCCCACAATGTGATTATATTAAAAGAAAATGGGTTAAGAACACATTTTAAAATGTGGCTCACCTCTATTATCTAGTACAGAAGCAAGGAAATAACTATTCATACAAAAATAAACTGGCCTCCCAAATTCATTTGTGAGCTTTTGAAAGGCAGGGACCACACCCGTTTGTTTTTGTGACTAAGACATATAAATTATGGGAGAAAGACATCTCTGGGCTATTTAGATCATAAAATCAGACTTTTCTCAGTCCCAAAAGATCCAAAGACATGAGGCTGTATTATATAACCCTCTTTAAATGAGGATGGAAGAATATAAACTGACATGGGCAATTTGAAGTCAGGCCATACTGACTGTCACAATTTTCAGCTCAACTATCAGCTTATTTAGACAAGCACCTTTTAAAGTGTACAAGGTGGTTTAACCAAATTCTCAGTAATGCCAAAACAGTCACAAAGCCCTCTGCATAAATGAATGAAATCTGATTTATACTTAGAGGCACGGCCAGGCTGGTTCGAGGTAAATTTTTTTGGTACTGGATACTTTAACTTGGTACCAAAAGAATATTCTCTCCTTCTAAAAGGCAGGGATCCCCAAACAGATCTCCAAACTGGCTGCTGCCACCCATGCTCTTCTCTCTGCTATAGTCCTTTCTCCATCATAGTTTGCCAATAGTCCCGGCAGGGAAACAGACATAGCATTAGCATCCTTCCGGAATCTGCCCAGGAACTTAATTAGTAACAAGAGCAACTACAGAGTACCTTCCTTACAGTTGCCAAAGTAGGTTTCCTCACAACTCTCAGGTGTCACAAACATTATTATTCCCATTTTAGGGAAGAGGAAAAATGACATAGAAGTCAAGCAACCTGATCATGGTCACATGTAGCCAAAGTAGGTCATTATCCAGGCCTCCAGGCTGCAAGTCCAGCACTATTTCAACTATACCAGGAGTTCTTGAATATGTTTTTTTTTAATATTTTAGGGGGCAGCTAGGTGGCGCAGTGGATAGAGCACTGGCCCTGGAGTCAGGAGTACCTGAGTTCAAATCCGGCCTCAGACACTTAACACTTACTAGCTGTGTGACCCTGGGCAAGTCACTTAACCCCAATTGCCTCACCCCCCCACAAAAAAAAGACAAACAACAACAAAAAATATTTTGATGATAACTATTTCCAATTTAGCGGTTCCTTTTGTGATAAACATTATATTGAGAAGGGTCTTCACCACCAGTCTGGCAAAAGGGTCCACAACATAAAGGAGGTAAAGAACTCCTGCACTGCACCACGAGGCCTCACACTGCACTTCTCAGGAATCTTCCCGTGAGTGAAGGCAACATGGCAGAGTGGAAAGAAAGACGTTTGCAATCAGAGAAGCCAGGTCTGGAATCTATCTCCATGATGATGAGCAACTTAACCACTCTCTGCTACAGGTTCCTATCTGTAAAATGGAATAGTAACCATTACTACCTATCTCACAGAGATTCATGAGAGTTAACTGAAGCACTGGACAGTTTTTAAGTCAAAGAACTTCTGTGAACCTTAGAGTACAATATAAATGTATGTTTTGTTCTGCTTCTTCTACCCAATTATCTCAGGATTTTAGAGAAAACGGGGGCAACTAGGTGGCACAGTGGATAAAGCACTGGCCCTGGATTCAGGAGGACCTGAGTTCAAATCCAGCCTCAGACACTTGACACTTACTAGCTGTGTGACCGTGGGCAAGTCACTTAACCCTCATTGCCCTGCAAATAAATAAATAAATAAAAGAAAATAATGAAAAAGAAAAGTAGCTTCTCCTCACAAAAAGGTCAGAGAAATCAACTAAAAGAGTTTAAGGTAATCTTAACTCATTCAAAACAAATGACAAATTATGTCTTATTAATAATCAGACAAGTGTTAGGTCAAAAAAGTCCAAGGGAATGCACTGTTAAATTTCCTAGCCACTTGACTCACTTGTCAAAGGAACTATAAATCTGATCCTGCTTATGGTATGGAATATGGGTCTGCCTTTGTAAACCTATAAACCATAATGGAAATAAGAGAATAGGATTATGCTGGTGAGAGTGGAGAAAGAAAAGAGCCCTATCGAGCAATTTGGAATTATGCCCAAAGGGCAATAAAGCTGTGCATACCCTTTGACCCAGCAATTCCACTTTTAGGTCTTTTGCCCAAAGAAATCATGGAAGGGGGAAAGGGACCCACATGTACAAAAATATTTATAGCTGCTCTTTACATGGTAGCAAGGAATTGGAAGTTGAGGGGGTGCCCATCAATTGGGGAATGGCTGGACAAGTTGTGGTATATGAACACAATGGAATACTATTGTGCTGTAAGAAATGATGAGCAGGAAGAGTTCAGAGAAACCTGGAGGGTCTTACGTGAGCTGATGATGAGTGAGATGAGCAGAACCAGAAGAACATTGTACACAGTATCATCAACATCGAGTGTTGATCTACTGTGATGGACTATATTCTTCTCACCAATGCAATGGTACAGAAGAGTTCCAGGGAACTCATGATAGAAGAGGATCTCCAAATCCAAGAAAAAAAAAAGAAAGAAAGAACTGTGGAGTATAGATGCTGATTGAACCATATTATTTCTTTTGTTTTGGGTGCTGTTGGGTTTTTTTTTTCTATTTTGAGGTTTTGCATCACTGCTCTGATTTTTTCTCTTGTAACAGGATTAATGCAGAAATAGGATTAATGTTATTATGTGTATATATATGTGTGTGTATATATCTATATCTATATGTATAGAGATATATAGATATAACCTATATCAGATTACCTGCTGTCTAGGGGAGGGGGGAGGGAGGGGAGGGAGGCAGAAAAATCTGAAATTGTAAAGCTTGTATAAACAAAGGTTGAGAACTATCTTTACATGTAACAGAAAAAATAAAATACCTTATACGTTAAAAAAAAAAAAAAAAAGAAAAGAGCCCTATCAGGCCAGGAACTCCCTGATCTCACCAGTGTGTGAATCATTCAACAATATACAAATGACTTAACTTAATGTTGATTCAGTTTCCAAGGGGAAAATCTGCTCATCCATGTGACTATACTAGTTCTACAAATACACAAATAATTTTAATGGTGTAGATATTTGCTTTTCCCCTCCAGGGATGGGAGGGCAGCTGGGGAAGGTAAATACACCCCTCTTGTTCAAATGAGGGCTACTTTTACAAGCCCTCATATGGAATTCACATACCTAACCATCCAAAATTACTATACCAGGTTCAGAATAGTAACAGGAATATGAATGCTATGAAATTGAGTCAACAGCAACAAGAACTTAACATAGAATCACAGAGTTCTAATACGCTTCACAGGCCACCCAGTTCAAGCTGTACTTGAACAAGTATTGTCTCCACAATATCCCTAACAAGTAGTAATCCAGCTTAGCTTGAAGACCTCTACTAAAGGGGAATTCATTATTAGGAAATTTTTTCTTAGGCTAATTTCTTAACCAGAGACCCGTGGGTAAAATGGGGGTAGGCAGTATCTGTACATCTTTATTTTCACCTATTAATTTTACCTATTTTATTTTGTGTATTTATAAACATCATTCTGAAAAAGAGTCCAAAGATTCTGCCAGACTTGCCAGAGGAATCCGTGACACAAGAAAGGTTAAGAAGCCCTCTCTTAGGGTATGTCCATACATCTATCTCTCTATACATTCCATCACTGCTCCAAGTTCTGACTTCTGGGATCCAGTACTTCAAGTCTTATTCTCCTCCCAGATGACAGCCCTTCCAACACAACTATCATTCTCTTCTACAGACTAAATATCCTTCCTTCAGCTGATCTTCACAAGGCATGACCTCTCCTTTTTGAACCGCCACGTCCCACTGCCAATTCATATTGTATTTTTGGTCTTTCAAAAGCCTCACTTCTTTCTCAAATATCACATAAACATATTTCCCCCATTTTATACTCAGGAATTTTTGAACCCATGTGAGTCTTTACAGTTTTCTCTATTTGATTTCAATGAATCAGATTTAGCCCATCAGTCTAAAGTGTCAAGATCTTTTATGCAGTCAATAAGCATTCATTAAGTATCTCTTATGTGCCAGGAATTATGTTAAGTGCTGGATATACAAAAAAAAAAAAAAAGCAAGACAGACCCTGACTTCAAGGAGCTCATAATCTAATGAGGGAGACAAGAAGCAAACAAATATGTTCAAACAAGCCATATGTAGGATAAAGAGGAAATAATCAATAGAGGAAAGGCACTAGAATTAAGAGGGACTGCAAAGGATTCCTACAGGTGAGATTTTAAGCTGGGCCTCTAACAAAGTCAGGAAAGCCAAGAAGCAGAGATGAGGAGGGAGAACCTTCCAGAAACAGAGCACAGCCAGAGAGAGGGCTCAGAGCTGAGACATGGAGTGTTTTGTTCAGGGAAGAAGGCAGCCAATGTCACTGGATCAAAGTGTCACTGAAAACGGAGCAGGGGACTAGGCTACAAAGGGCATGAAGGACAAATAGAAGATTTTTGTATTGGATCCTGAAGGCCATAGCTTTAGGAAAATCATCTTAGCCACTCAATGGAGGATGGACTAGAATGGGGGGTGGGAACAGTGAGTCCAGGATGACACCTAGGTTGTAAACCTATGGGCCTGAGAGAATTATGAGACCCTTGACAGAAACAGTCTGCAGGGGTGAGGTTTTAGGAGGAAAGATAATGAATTCAATTTCGGACATGATGAATTTTAGATCTCTATGGGGCATTCACATGCTCTTGATATTTAATAATTAAAAGATCATGATAAAATTTTGAGAACTTGATTATTTTTCAAATGTTATATATCATACCAAAATGTTCCGACTTCTTTCAAGACTGGTGTTTTTGACACAAAAAAGGATAGCTCCAACGTTTTATTATTTATATAATTTTAAAGAATACGGGGGAATTCTTTCATATCCTTGTGACCAAGTAGGAAAAAATACCCTAAAATGGTAAGGTTTTACATAATTGTATTTGTATAACTCATATCTGATTGTTTACCACCTCAGGGAGGGGTGAGGGGAGGGAAGGAAGGAGAGATAAAAACTGGAACTCAAAACTATAAATAAAAATGTTTATTACTTTAAGAAAAAGAAAAATTAAAAAGTACCGACTGGACTGGGAATCAGAGGCCTTGGATTTAAATCATGGCCCTGCGACCATTCACTCACTGTGTGACCTTGGACAATTCACAGTCTCTTTCTTTTAGTCAGTTTCTTCATCTCTGAAATGAAAGGAACCAACCACATGATCTATAAGCTCCTTTCCAGTTCTAATTCCTATGACCTTTGGCACAAAAGGTTTACTACCTCTATTGTTTTTATTTGTGGATACTTTGTTTTAAGTATGGTGGCCTGCATAAGAGAATTTGAAGTATACTGTATCACTTGAGGGCCTGTAATTTAGAGCTTTTATGATTTTACTTGCAACAGGAAATGTCATTTGGAGGGGAAAAAAAGTTAATTCAATACTACTAACTCTCAACACCATTACTGAATCTTTGTGTCTATCCTTAAAAGAGCATTACTTTATTCCCTAGTGCCCTTTGTTAGGTGATCTATATCTGTAATAGAGAACTGATATACAGGTTTGTGTTTCTATTATCTACCTAAGGAAATAACTATGAATAGAAAAAAAGAGACAATAGTTCCTTCCCAGTTATTCTCTATTGGTGCCATACAGATTGTTTCATTTTTCAGAAGAGTCAGATGGTCATGTTTGTGTGTGAGAGAGACAAAGAGAGGCAAAGAGAAACAGGGAGGAAGAGAATATTAGCCAAAAATATTTATCAAACACTTTCTTGCACATGACATTCTCAGAGGTATGATTCCTGTCCTCTAAGAGAATGTAATCTGAGAGACAACACAGATACAGATCAATAAAAGTAACACCTAAAGAAGCAAAGTATCACATACATGTGTAATTGTCAATCAATCAACTATCATTTGGTGAGAGAAGCAGTAGTGCTGGATTTGGAGTAAAAAATATGTGGGTTCAAATCTCACCTCAAACATTTACTAGATCCTGAATAAATTACTCAGCATCTCTGTGCCTCAGTCTCCTCATCTGTAAAATGAGGAGCTTGGACTCAGTAAGATCCCTTCCTCTATTTATTAAGCACCTACTATGGGCTAGGCAATCTGTTCTTGGGAATACAAGAGAGTCCCTGATCTAAAACGGCATGTCATTCAGTTTAGCAGGTTAAGGATTACTGGTACTTCAATTAAACACAACAAACACTTATTTATCAACTACTGTGTACAAGGCACCGAGCTAGATGATCAGGATAAAAAACAAAAAGGCAGGAACTGTCTCCCCTCTGTATATTCAACACCTGGAGTGGTCCAGTGCTCTTCACAGTAAAGGGTAGTGGGGAGTGAAGGAAGTAATACACCACAGGTCATCCACTTTGGAAAATACAAGTATGACATTTGTAATTTACAATCTTAGTAATGTGCCCATGCTAATAATAATAATTCACATTTATATAATTCTTTAAGACTTGCAAAGCACTTCTCATACATTATTTCACTTGATCCCCATAATAAATGTGTAAGGTATATAGATACTGTGATTAACTTCAGAATACAGATGAAGAAATTAAGGTTCAGAGAGATTCAAACTCAGCTCTTGCTGACTGACTCCCAAACAAACAGAATTCACCACATCATGTGTCTCTTACCTGAGACATAACAGGCACTTAATGTTTCTTGGCTGGAAAAACCATAAAGATGATTGATTAGGTGGTAAAATGGGCGCTTGGTATACTCAAGCAGATCATGCCAGAGGCACCACAACTGTGATTCCCCTAGGAATCACACCAGTAACACTACGACACATAAAGTGTGGAAGCTTCCATGCCTGGCGCACACAGCTGTCAGGAGAAACATTTGCTACACTCATGCAGGCAGTGAAGTTGATTCTCTATAAACTGACTCCATAAACCCTTACTCTCTAGCAGGGCTCCCAAGCTTTTCTTATGCGAGCACTATCAGTAAATACTGTTTCATAACCTATTTACTTCCAGTCCCCCCAAAACCACGGACCTCTCTCCTCCTGCTCACCCCGCAACAGTGGCCTAAGGTGACAAGCCCTCTGTTAGGAGGATCATAAGACCTGGAGTTGGAAGAAACCTCAAAAGCCATCTAATCTAAACCCCCTCCCCACCCCTCCCCCCTCTCCCTATTGTACAGATGAGGAAAATGAGATCCCGGAAAGTTAATAGAACAGTTTGCACAGGCTGGAAGAGTCAGGGGTGTGATGTGACCCAATCTGGAGTCAGTACCCTGCATCACACCGCTTGTGTTTTTCTCTCCCCCTCCTCCCCCAAAGGGCTGAAGAGCATAACTCTACAAGTAGAGCCTCAGTAAACGCCAGGGGCTTCCCAGAAATACGAAGTCTCCTGTTTGAAACTTAAATTACTTCGCAGGTAGCCTCTTTCTATCATTCTGGGTGGCGGTTGTTTTGTTTTTTAACACGTTGCTCCCTTCCTCACGCTAAGATCGTCATACGACAGCCCATCTCCCACCTCCCTGACTTTGTCCCTGCCGTGCCCCCAGCGCTAGATGCGCTTCCTCTTCACCCGCACCTCTGGGATTTCCCCTGCCCTCCCCCGTGACTCAGAGCTAACTCCACGTTCAGTAGGAGGCTTGTCCCGGCCCTCCCAGCGGCTCGTGGCCGTCCCTCAAAGGGGACTCTTGGTCCGCTCCGTAGCTATCTATCTCGTAACTCTTTGGGTATATGTTATTCTTGCTCCTTAGACTGTAAGCTTCAGGAGGACAGGCACCCAGTTTTTGCTCTTCTCTGTTTCGGCAGCGCTCGGTGCAGCCGCAGGTGTTTCATCGATGCCAGTCGGTTGGGGGAAGTCTTGCCGGACTTCGGCTTCACCCGTTTGTCCGTGATGACTGACAGCGCTGTCTGGCAGCATTGCAACACTCCCCTTAGTTAACTGAGGAGAAAACCAGGGCCCCGAAAGAGCAACTGCCTTGCCGGAGATACCATGGGGATTAAGTGACGGAGGCAGAATTTGAACCCAGGACCTGGGACTGCACAGCCCGGCGCCGCGAGGGCTCTCCCGTCTGCATCCTGGATGGGAGCCCCTAAAGCTGGACGACCCCCCAATAACCAATATCCGGAACCCCTGCCCCAAGAGGTGGGGCCGTAGAGGCCTAAGAGCAGCCCGCGGCCCCCTTCCTACGATCGCGGTCCTCGGGGCTCGCGGCGACAGCCACGACCCGAATCGGACTTACAAGGAGCCAGGAGGCGGGCGGCGGCGGCGGCCATGTTGGTGTTAACTAGCAGCTTTCCGTCTTTCCACCGAGGCCGCGGCGCTGCGTTCCCACGGCGGCTCCTGCGCACGCGCGCCCGGTCCTGCCCACCGCCCCGGGTCGTCACAGCCCCAGGCTCTCGCTTGCAACGCGGGACTCGGCACCCCGCTGGGACGACGCCAATCGCTCCGCTGCAGCACCCGCTGGACAACTACGCCTAATCAGACCAGGCTCCGGGAGTGGGGAGGGGCCATGGAGTAGGGGAGGGGCCGGCCCCAAGATCCACCCCCGTCCTCTCTGCCCACTGAGGAGGGGACTACGGCAGGGCTGGCAAAGTAAAGTTCTCTAACCCAGCGCCTTTATTTGCCCCTTGAGGAAAATGAGGATGGGAGAGATTAATTTATCCATCACATAGCCCCTATGCAAGTTTTTGTCGTTGAGTCGTTTTTCTGTCATGACCTCATAAGGGGTTTTCGTGGCAGATACTGGAGTGGTTTGCCATTTCCTTCCACAGTTTATTTTACAGATGAGGAAACTGAGGAAAATGGGGTTAAGTGACTTGCCCAGGGTCACACAGCTAGTGTCTGAGGCCAAATTTGAACTCAGGTCCTCCCGAATCCAAGCATGACACTCTATCCACAGTGCCACCTAGCTACTCCACATATGTGTGTGTATGTGGCTGTATATACACACATGGATGCAGATATAAGCATATGTATATAGTTTGTACAGTTGTTTGAATGTTGCCTGAGGGAAGGGACTGTTTTTGTTTCCATTTCCCTAGTGCCCCGCAGAGTACTTAATAAATGCTTATTGTTGTTAAACACACGTGTAGTATGGCATTCCATACTACATTCCCAGCCCAGGGCCTTCCTTTCCACATACCTGAAATGCTTTCTCTTTACCACCACCTCTTACAACTGCTGGTTGCCTTCAAGCCTCAGATGAATGTGACTGACCTCCTCTCCAAAATCACATTATGTCCCTTTTGCAATTTTCAAACCTACCTATAAATGTATGTTTTGAATAAAAAGCATTCATTGTGTTTATGATGTGAAAACCTGCTAAGCACTCAGTATTAAAAATACAAAAGTGAGACCTGAGTTCAAATGTGGCCTCAGACACTTGACAATAGCTGTGTGACCCTGGGCAAGCCACTTACTCCTCATTGGCCCAAAAAAAAAAAATTATTTAATGGGGGTAGACAAAGTATGCAGTGGATCAGTGGCCATAGCGCCTTGTATGTATGTGTATATATATACAAAGTAGTTTGGCAAATTGAATTGTCTGAGATCAGAAGAGCCAGGCTTATCAACAGAATGGCCACAATATTGCATGAAATAAAAATTAACTTGGTTCTGTACCTGGAAAGTTGAGGTGCTGATCAAATCATTCAGTTTCCTAAAAATGATTATTCCTGTTGCAGTGGGGGCCCCAATTAAAAAACCAGTTATGATCTAAAGGTAAAATCAAATGGGAATTCTATAGGATTGTTGCTGAGAAATGGAGAATGATAGTTTTTTAAAATTCAGTTTTCCTTATATTTCATTACTGAGTCTACATTTGTTCCTTTCAAAGAGTTTTTCTAGTATGAGGGATATACTGTCTTGCCATGAAAAGCCTGAAGCTTTTACCTATTTTTAAATTCAGCATCAGAAGCACTCTAAGGGTGGAGAATTAGAGAGCAAGAGGAAATTAGAAGTCTGAATTCTCTCTTCACTTAGGCACATCTGGAAGACCCTGGATAAGTCAAATACTCTATCTCCTGCTATATTTCACTTTCTGCCAAATGGAGATAATGCTTATCTATTATCTAACACACAGACTCCATAATGACTGGTGAGTCAGCAAAAATTGGGCAAAATTTCATTGAAACTCAATGAGTAGCACGTGGTTTGCTTACATTTTAGTTTTCTTTTTGATAAGGCTCATGAGGGGCCAAAGGTTTACAAATATTATACACTTTTATGGGGGAAGGGGAATCCAGTACATTTAAGAGGAAACTTACGATTTGGGGGGGGGGTTGTTTTTAAAAAATTATTTGTATTGATCTTTTTAAAAATAAATTAATTTCATATTTTTAAATAAATATCAAAAACCTTTAGCTATATTCTTTTAGCATATAAGTTATATTACTCTTCTTGGGTATTTTTATTGATATACTTTCATTTTAATTAATTTTAAATCCAGTTGTTCATCATTTATTCAACAAGGATTTAAATGCCTATTAGGTGCTGGAGATACAAGCACAAAAGCAAAGAAACCCAAACCACTTCCAGCACTTTTGATGTCATTCTACTGGAGGACAAGAGGTACAGAAATAAGCAAAATCAAAACTTACACCAAGAAAAAGCAATGGGAAGGGGAAGTATTAACAGAGTAGCTCAAAAAAAGCAGCTTCCTCCAGTCAGAGGAGGCAAAGAGCTTTCTAGCCTCCCCAAGCTTCAGGCTATACAAAGGTCCAGAAACTGAGAGGGACACAAAGAGGCTGGTCAGGCTGGAACATCGACTAAGATGGGCTTTGCATTCCAAAAGAGATCCTGTATTTTATCCTAGGAGTCATAGACACTGTAGCTTTTCTGCTACAATGACATTGTCAGACCTGGGCTTGAGGAATATCAGCTTAACGACTTTGTCGCTACAAGATAGTCATACTTCTGGTGATCAAGATGTACAAAATGTGATACATTCGTGATGATATGTGACACTTTTGAATGAATTCATTACTCTTCACCTAGAAGAAGTATCTCAATTATCATGGAAATGTGTTTGATGTTACTAGAAGGTAGTAGATAGTGCACTGGGAAGGACATTGGTTTGGAGCTAGAAAAAACCTGCCTGAGGGTCAGTCTCAAACATAGACAAGTTACATAACCAGAGCCTTGTTCCTCATCTGTAAAAGGTCAAGGGACGTAATAATACCTGCAGTACTTACCCCCACAGCATCGTTGTAAGGATCACATGAAATCATGGATGCTTTGCAAACCCTACATAGCATATCAGGCTACCTCAATTGTTGTTCAGTCCCATCCAACTCTTTATGATCCCATTTAAGGTTTTCTTAGCAAAGAGATTGGACTGGTTTGCCATTTCCTTATCCAGCTCATTTTACAGATGAGGAAAGTCAGGCAAACAGGGTGAAGTGACTTGCCCAGGGTCACACAACTAAGAAGTGCCTGAGACCAGATCTGAACTCAGGTCTTCCTGATTCCAGGTTTGGCAGTCTATGCACTATGCTCCTTTATACTTGACTTGTGCAAAATCTGAATGTAACCTATTATCGCTGCTTTTTAAATCTGTATCTACATGCATATTTTTCCTGATATGTCTCATTCTAGGGGCACAAATATAGGAAGATCACACTACCATAAGGACTAATAAGTCAATAAGATAAAAATAATTAAGTGCATACCATGCCGGACACTGTGCTAAGTGCTGGATCAACTTTGTAATATACAACTTTCCATTTCTAAGATCAGTGTCTTTAGAAAACTAACTGCTTTATACTCTACAAATATTGGATAATGATGACATTAAGATCAGCAGAATAGGGGTAGCTAGGTGGTGCAGGGGATAAAGCACCGGCCCTGGATTCAGGAGGACCTGAGTTCAAATCCAGCCTCAGACACTTGACACTTACTAGCTGTGTGACGTTGGGCAAGTCACTTAACCCTCACTGCCCCACCAAAAAAACAAAACACAAACAAAAAAAAGAAAAGAAAAAAGATCAGCAGAATGATGAAAATCTAAAAAAAAAAATTTCTGGAATGTATCAATTCAGAGTTAGACCTAGAATGGACCTTAGACTCAAATGTTTACTAGCTGTGTGATGCTGAACAAGGCACTTAACCCTGTTTGCCTCAGTTTCCTCATCCGTAAAATGAGCTGGAGAAGGAAATGGCAAACCACTCCAGTATCTTTGCCAAGGACATCCCAAATGGGGTCACAGAGTTGGACGTGACTGAACAACAACAGCAAACTGAAGCCCATAGAGTTTAAGTGGCTTGTCCAATGTGAAAACACTCAGTAAACAGGCAGAATAAGAACACCCAGGTCCTCTGATTCCAACACTACACCACAATGCTGCATATCTCCCAATGAGATAATTCCAGGGAAAATAAACTAGAATGCACATTTACAGGGTAAATTTGAAAACAAACCAAAAACTCCAACTCTCTAAGACTCATCCTTCTAAGGCACAGGAAACAACACAGTGAGAATCTTCTTTCTTGGAGTAGATAATTGTTTTATTTCTATTTTCCACATTTGCTAAGAAATAGTTATGCAGAAACATTCGATTTCTACACAGAAATGGATATGAATAAAGGAGCCTCTGGGCGGCCCCAGATAAGCAGCCCGGCAGAGCAAAGGATTTATCTGAGGCTGGGTGACTTAATTAGTGGATAAAGCACTGGCCTGTCACAGATAGGACCCAATGTGTGAGTTTAGCTCAAAGACCTAAATAAAATGAATTTGTTGGTTTCAGCTCAGTGCTTTGGGAGAGGTGGGAAAACCTAAATCATGATTTGTCATGATTGGCACCTCTGAGCTGCACAAACTAAATTTAGATTACTTGGCTGTAGCTCCTCAATCAGAAAAAAAAGGGGTGAATTCGATGCAAAAGAAATTGTAGCCACGCAAACCCAAAGCAATTTGCATGCCCTAGTTATCATCTAATCCACAGTTCTGCCGTGCTATCCATCCTTTGTTTACCACAAGGATGCTACAGTATCCACAGAGTGCTACAGGATCCAAAGAGCGGGCACCTCCTTCCAATACTGAGCAGAAGTTGCATGAAGCCATATTCTTCCTCTTACCCAATTAGCCCAATTACTGAGTTTACCCGACAGCTAGTCTGGATCACAGGTGCAGTCTATAGGTATTTGCCTAAATTCTTGGTCATTTCATAGTGTATCTGGTCCCACCCCACCACCAACTTTCAGTTTTGTATCTAGCCCCACCCCACCACCAATTTTCAGATCATCTACAACATTCTTAGTGAAGGCATTTTTATGTCAGAAAGTTCTTCCTAAATTTTAACAGAATATCTCATATGCTATTATATAGACTTTTAAAAAGTATTAAATTAGAATAATATTAAATAATCAAATAGAATAATAATATAATTTTTTTTTTTTTAGTGAGGCAATTGGGGTTAAGTGACTTGCCCAGGGTCACACAGGTACTCCTGACTCCAAGGCCGGTGCTCTATCCACTGCGCCACCTAGCTGCCCCAATAATAGAATTTTAGAAATATTTCCCACCACACTTCAGTCTTGTCCACAAATTTGAAGTATAACTGTTCAATGCCACTTATACTATACCCAGTAAGGTAAGACAAGTAGTATTATCCCTACTTCACAGATAAGGAAAATTGAAGTTCAGGACTATTCAGTGATTTGGCCTGGATCACACAGCTATTGAGGTGGAAGCAGGATTTAACCATTAGCCTTTCCAAGGACCCCATGCTGCTATAAGATCATTTTATTCAGGTTCTTCTCCAATACACAAATGACAGGTGGTGCTTACACATACAAACTCTCTCCAGATTAAATAACCCAAATCTCATAGTCATTAGATCTTCAGACGATTGGGATCCCTTCTTCAGTTCTTTTAGTCCTTTCCTAGAGCTCTGTGGACCCTATTCAAAATCCTCCTATCTCAGACCTAGGGGTGTCCCCCCCCCATAGTTCTCTATCTCCCCAGTAGCAGGTGTCAAACCATCAGTATCTATTCTCCAGGAGGGGCTATCTAGCCAATGCCTTAAAATGATAAAAGGTACAGATGAGACAAGTCATGGCAAGAGAGAACTAGCATTTTAAACTTGAAAGAGTATTATGACAAAGGCTTGAAGAGCATTAATAAAGTTTGTGACCGTGGGTCCAAATAAACTCAACAGTGCTAACAGCAAAAAGCTCAGCCGCTATAGTTCCACATGCGTATGTTTCATTGATGAAAACTGAACTTCTAATATAGTGCTGAAGTTTCAAAAATTGGGGAGCTCTTCACTGAAGGCTGATGACAGGTGAATGATTTTGACCACAGACCTTAATGCTTGTTTGCTTGTGACTAAGTTGCCTCCTTTTTTAGAATTTTAGAATCCCTTTAGTCATATTAGTAAATTTGGACACAGTAAAGATAAGTTTGGGCAGCTAGGTGGCACAGTGGATAGAATGCTGGGCCTGGATTCACCTTAAACCACTCCAGTCAAGAACCCCCCCCCCCAAATGGGGTCAAAGAGTTGGACATGACTGAAATGACTGAACAAAGATAAGAATTTAGACTAATATAAGGATAACATATTACTCAATTCACCCATTCTCAACAACAAATTAATGTTTGTGCAGTTGCACTGTTCTATCACTGCTTAATTTCATTATACCCTTTCCTCTTCCTGAAATTCTCAAGGGGAAGAATTAGTAATAATAGCTAGCATTTGTATAGTGCTTTAAAGTTTGCAAAAGCACTTTACAAATATTGTCTCATTTTTCCTCCCAACAACCCTGGGAGGTAGTTACTTTTATCCTTATTTTACAGATGAGGAAACTGAGGCAAACAGAGGTTGTGACTTGCCCAGGGTCACAAAGCTAAGTAAATGTCTGAGGCAGGATTTGAACTCAAGTGTTCCTGACTCCAGGTCTAGTGTTCTTCCTCTCCATCACCAAGCTGGTTAGTAGCACTAAAAAAAACCCCCAAAATTTAACAAAATTTTTCTGAACTATTTTTTTTTGTTTATGTCTGAACACTTAAAAAAGTCTGACTTGAGGGGGCAGCTAGGTGGCATAGTGGATAAAGCACCAGCCCTGGATTCAGCAGTACCTGAGTTCAAATCCAGCCTCAGACACTTGACACTTACTAGCTGTGTGACCCTGGGCAAGTCACTTAACCCCCATTGCCCTGAAAAAAAAAAAAGTCTGACTTGAGTCTATCCACACCCATAGAAAGAACTGATAAAAAGAGCACCTGTGGATTGTGTATATATATAACCTGGTTGCTGTCTTGTGGAGAGGGGAAGAAAGGGAGGGAGAAAAATTTGGAACTCTAAATCTTATGAAAATGAATGTTGAAAACTACCCTTACATGTAACTGGAAAAAATAAAATGTTTGTTGCGATACCAAAAAAAAAGGTCTGACTTGTCCCATATCAATGTGAAATAACTAATTGGAAGACCCATTATTAGCATCAAATAGTCAAATATAGTTCATTTTTGCTTCTTTCAGAAGAACCCAGGGATCAACACGTAACCAAATCAACAATGTCCCAGCTAATTTTGTTCCAGGACTACATTCATGGCAAAACACTATAAAATGATGTCATCACCAAAAAAGATTCCAAGCCTTGAACTGACTATGTAACTGTCCAGGGGACTTTGGGGTAGAAAAGGGGAGGGAAGAAGCAGAGAAAGAAGGAAAGTAGAGGGAGGGAAAATAGGATATAGTATAGAAAAATGGATTGGGGGAAATGAGAGAAAGGAAAGAAGGTAAGACAATGAGGAAAGAAGGGTGGGAAAGCAATTTGGTAACTAAGCAAGTGTGCTATTAAAAGAGTGTGAAGCGGGGCAGCTAGATGGCGCAGTAGATAGAGCACCGGCCCAGGAGTCAGGAGTACCTGAGTTCGAATCTGACCTCAGACACTTAACACTTACTAGCTAAGTGACCCTGGGCAAGTCACTTAACCCCAATTGCCTCACTAAAAAACAAAAACAAAAACAAAAACCAAACCAAAAAAAAAAAAGTGTGAAGCACTACTACTGAGCAGTGACCTTTATGGTTAATTCCCTGGCTTGGCTGCCAGGTACCTACTGGTCTCCTCTGCCTTCTGCCTAGTCCCATGGCTTTTACGTCTAGAAAGAGCAACCAAGGCCCCCTTGCTGCCCTGCTCAGATCTTCACTGCCACTGACTTGGTGTTATCTTTTGTACCCATGCCCCACTTACACTGCTCCAAGTAAGGCATTTTTATTGCACCCACTATGTTATCTGGTGTCTTGGGTCCTGTTTTAGCTTCATTCAACAAATTCAATTCAATAAACATTATACCCTTATTCTGTGCTAGATTCATGGTACCCAAAACATTCATAAAATATGCATTTAGTCTATTTGAATCTCACTTCTTCAGGCTAAACATTGCTCAAACAAGTTCCCCTAATTAACTAATATGTGTTAGAACCTATTTATACCCTTAAAAGTATCTCAATTCTTGAACTACAAAAATATTTCATTGGTAACTTTATTTTGAATTGCAAAATTAAATAAAATTTAACTAGTGCCTAAAACACACCAACAAATAAGATCTAAATCAATTCTTCCACAAAAAGAAGCAATTAGGAGCATACTGTTTTAGGTATTACCCTTTTCTAGTCATGCAAATATTGCCAATTTAACACTGTAAATGAAAGTATATCCTCAGAAAAATACCAAAATGCAAGCAGCATGTGGGTAATACAAGAGGTTTTCAGCTGTGAAAAAATTACCCAAGCAAGGTATTTTTACATGTTGTCATTTATTAATTTTCAAGATTACAGTTAACCAAGTATATATGACATGCATTTTTAATTGGCTGAATCTGAACTGGAGTAATTCAATAAGTACAGTGAGAATGAATAAAATAGCTCAGATTAGATCCCAAGACATAAGGAGATTGATACAAATAGTTGTTTGAACTATTATAAATTATTAATCAATATATTAATATCTAGCTTTAAATTCTTTTGGAGCTCATTTATTCTTGATTATTTATGGAAATGCCAGAGAAGAAAAGCTGCCTGACTTCAGAACAATGGAACAGAGACCCTGTATAATATTTAATTACCCCCAAATAGTATTTTTATTGTCTACTTTTTGACCTTTAATAAACACTTTGAAGAATCCTGCAAATTCTTCCATTTCTGTAGTAAACAAAATAGTTTAAATACATTTAAACTCTGGAATGCTTATCAGATAATAACAAAGTGGATATACAACTCAAGAAAATGGTTATTTTTTATTCCAGGATCTACATACAGCTGAATGGCATTTATATGGAAGCAATTAAATCTTTAACATTGTATTAATTAGGTGTCATTTTTATTCCAAGCTTTTGGTTCTTAATTCACCAAAAGAGTAAGATACTACTAATCACAAAACAGAATTGCAGAAGCACAGAAAAGAACATAAAAAATTCAAGTTACTAGGATAAAGTAGAAATACCTGGCATCAGTGGTAAATGGTATGAGACACATAGTCCTGTCTAATCTATAATCAAGAGCTGAAATATATTACTAATTGCACACTAGTTATGCCACAATATCCCTTCCCCAATGTTGGTAACGGCTAAGAACGACAACATAAATATCACTTGAGGTCATTTTATTTCTGGGACATTCCAAATAATTGTGACTATTTTATGGCAATGAGAACAGATAACACAAGCAGAAACACTCTGATGGGACCAAAAAAAAAAAAAAAACAGATGGATCATTTCATTGTGGGAAGTTGTATCTTTCCATTAAGCTGTATGTACCTGTTCCTATTGCTGTCCTTCACTAGACAGTTAGGGTTTACAACGCTGGACGAAACGTGGGTACAGGCACACATCTCGGATATGGTATCTGTTCAAAATCCAAGTTAAGAACCGTTCCAAGCCCAAGCCATACCCTCCGTGAGGGCATGTACCATATTTTCTCTGTCAAAACCAAAATTTTTTAAAAGAGGTTAAATGCCAATTTCCAAGATTCATCGTCTTCAACAAATAGCAGACATTCATTAAAGACTAAGTGCAAGTCAGACATTGTCAGGTACTGTAGGAGATACAAAGACAAATAAGATATGACACCTATGTTCAAAAAACTCATGATCTAGTAGAGAAGAGAAGACACATGCAAATGGTTCTAAGATAACCAAATATTATAAGTGCATAAAAAAATAAGACCATGAGATTTGATAACTGGAAGGAATCTCATCGTATAAATAAGGAAACGGAGGCCCAGAGAAATAAAATGACTTGCCCAAGCTGATACAGCCAGAAAAGGACTGTGCCTAGACTCAAACCCAGTTCTGACTCCAAATCCTATGTTCATTCTGTAGATGCTATGACTGATCATGGGGGGAGCTCACTTCTAGCTTAAGAAACAAGGAAGCTGCAAAGGAAGAAGTGGCATTTGAAATGTGCTTCAAAGGATAGCTAGAATTTCAATAGGTGTTATTGGGGGAAGGAAGATGACCATTTCAGGCATGGGAAACCATGCTGTAAGATGTAAAAGCACCAGTATGTAGTCAAGAATAGTGAGTAGTCTTTGGCTGGATAACAAATGGAGAGAAAAATTAACTAGATATAGAGAACCTCGAATGCCAACCTAAGGAGCTTAGCCCTTGCATTCCGGATGATGGGAAGCCAATGAAAGTTTTTAGCAGTGGAGTGATGTGGTCAGAACCATGCATTAAAATTAAACTAGTAGTGCTGTGAAAGTTTGTTTAGAAGGGGAGGCTAGAGGCAGACAGAACAATTACAAGGACATTAAATTAGTCTCAGGAGGAATAATTTGACCTGGAGTACTATCATACTGGAAATAGCAATAAGAGGACAGATGCAATAGTTATTGCAGAGACAGAATTAATGGAGTTTGGAAACTAACAATAAATGAAAAGAGAATAGGAGAAATCAGATGATGGCTCTGAAGCCTTAAGAATAAGTGATTAGGGGGCAGCTAGGTGGCGCAGTGGATAAAACACTGGCCTTGGACTCAGGAGTACCTGAGTTCAAATCCAGCCTTAGACACTTGACACTAGCTGTGTGACCCTAGGCAAGTCACTTAACCCTCATTGTGTGCCCCCCCCCCCCCCCCCCCCCCGCAAAGAATAAGTGATTAGGAGAATAGTGGTAACATTAAAGACCAGAAAAGCAGCAGGTTTGTGGGCAAAGATGGAGAGTTGAATTTTAGAGTTTGAGGTGGCAGTAGGTTTCCAGTAGGAAATCTAGGTATAGATGTCTGAGAGACAGCTGAAAATTTGTATCTGGAGTTTATAAAGTGGTTGAGATGGGAGATACATAGAGTGAAAGCTAATGTAATGGGAACAGATGGGACCACCAACAGAAAGTTCAAGGCTTTGTGAACTATTTTAAATACCCCAAATTAATGGCTTCAATAATTTTGGGGAAATAATCATCCCATACTGTCATTGTAAAGTTCTAGCCTGAAGATCCCAACAAAGCTGAAATATAAGGTAATAATCTGCTATTATCAATAAAGGAGGTACTAAACCATAAATTAGAAACTAGAAAATGTCAAAGCTAAATTTAAACTCTCCATTTAGTTCAATTTTATAAAATCTGGCAAGAAATGGAATGTTGTTTTTTACTCATGAAGCTGACCAAGTTGTATCAAATATTAAAGCAATTTGTTGTATAGCACTTGTCAAGATACAAAAATAATTTTTTTTAAAAAACTGCACTGGGGCAGCTAGGTGGCACAGTGGTTAGAGCACCGGCCCTGGAGTCAGGAGGACCTGAGTTCAAATCCGGCCTCAGACACTTAATACTTACTAGCTGTGTGACCCTGAGCAAGTCACTTAACCCCAACTGCCTCACCAAAACACACACACACACACACACACACACACACACACACACACACACACACACACACACACACACACACACAACCAAAAAACCCAACTGCACTTACCTGATCAGTATACCAGTAGTAGGGAGTGGGATCAATGCCTTCTCTTTTATATCCCTTTAGCAGTTCTTCATTATCCCAGATACGCATGGAGCCTCCCACAATCTCACCAACATTTGGCATCAACACATCTACCTAAAAAATAATAAATTAAGAGGACAAGATGTTGCATAAGCCTGCTGTTACCAGGCAAGCAAATTAAAATTACTTTCCTAACACTTAAAAAAAATGCTGGCATTATTCTACAGCTTAGCCGAAAGCCAGAACTGTGCTCCTATAAGAAGCACCTTTAAAACTTATTTTGATCATTCATGGACTAAAATTTAACATCTGGTGTGCCCATTGGTAAAAGTACACAATTTCAGAAACAATTTTATAATTTTGTATTGGGAATAAAATATTTGGGGTTTTAAACGATAAGCTACACAACATTCCAAACAGCAATCCCCACCCCCTCAAAAAGAAAGGCTCCTAATACTACTCGAATCACCAACTGACAGATTCAGTAAGCCGGGAATCCTCAGGACATCGCTGCATATAGAAGGACTTGATCTCTACAGGAAATCGACACAGCAAGATCGGTTCATTAATGGTGTCTGTCATCAGTCTCTCAGGGGCTTCTGGGATATCCTGAGGTTAAACAAGACTTCATTAACATTTACAACTAGAAATGCAACAAGACATCAGGAGCTCTCTCCCTCTGCACCAAGCCTTTGTCCTATTGATGCAACATACTAAGACAAGTTGCAAAAAAGTAGGGAGGGGTTAGTCTCACTTTCAAAACAAGCAATTTTAGCATGTTCCAAAATTCTTCAAGAAGTAGCTAAATGAATAGTAAAAAGACATCTGCTTCCATGAATACAATAATGGAATTCAGACACTATAGGTATATATGTGTTTATGTATATGTATGCATAGCCTATTATGAGAGAAACTAGAAACCAGTGAGCTTGGGTATATCAGTTATTACTATAATGACTAATTTTATCTCACTCTGAAGTAAAAGTATTTTATTAGTTCCGTGAGCATTAGGTAATCAGTGAAGGTTTCTGAATATCAATGATCTACATGGAAAGTATATTAATAATAGCCATCTGGGGCAGCTGGGTAGCGCAGTGGATAGAGCACCAGCCCTGGAGTCAGGAGTACCTGAGTTCAGGTCCGGCCTCAGACACTTGACACTTGCTGGCTGTGTGACCCTGGGCAAGTCACTTAACCCCAATTGCCTCACTGAAGAGGAAAAAAAAAAATAATAGCCATCCATAAACACTCACAGTTATTTGTAATTCTTTACCTGCACTGTATATCAGTTATGCTTTGGCTGGCAGTAAAACACATCTAAAAAATAAGTGAGTCTCAGGGAAGCTAGGTGGCAAAGTGGATAAAGCATCGGCCCTGGATTTAGAAGGACCTGAGTTCAAATCCAGCCTTGGACACTTGGTACTTACTAGCTGCGTGACCCTGGGCAAGTCACTTAACCCTCATTGCCCCACCTCCCACCCCCCGAAAAAAAGAGCCAAAATGTCCTATTTACAAGGGAAAAGTGTACATGAAGTACTTAGCTAAAAACATTAGATGATATAACAAATAAATTTGTTTTCACATATGTCCTTGTGTGTCTTGAAGTACATGTTTGAAGTACATCACATATATTCAAGTTATAACAAGAAATTATAGATACCACGTAGATATTATTAGACTCTTTCGCTTTCCCTGGTAACCCATAGTTAACAACCAACAGGAAACCTGTCAGATTGTTAATATTCTAAAACAGGAAACAGTCAACCCTAAAAAGATAACTTATTAGGGGGCAGCTAGGTGGCGCAGTGGATAAAGCACTGGCCCTGGATTCAGGAGTACCTGAGTTCAAATCCGGCTCAGACACTTGACACTTACTAGCTCTGTGACCCTGGGCAAGTCACTTAACCCTCATTGCCCCACAAAACAAAACAAAAACCCTTATTTTAAAGCTAAGTGAGTAACAGAAATGCAACCAGATGAGATGGGGGCTAGAACAGGAATGGCAATTTAAAAATATGCATGAAACTGAGCAGCAGGACCATGACTGATCATAGGTAAAATTGTGCCACTAGGACCCAGTCACATCCACCTCTTTCTTTTCCTCTTCAGGCTTTTCATTTGAAAGGCCCCTGAGGGGCAGCTAGGTGGCACAGTGGATAGAGCACCGGCCTTGGAGTCGGGAGTACCTGAGTTCAAATCCGGCCTCAGACACTTAACACTTACTAGCTGTGTAACCCTGGGCAAGTCACTTAACCCCTCACTAAAAAAATAAAGAAATAAATAAATAAATAAACAAATAAAGAAAGAAAGAAAGAAGAAAGGCCCCTGCTTCTTCTTGCCTCTTATCCATAACCACCTCAGCGCACTGCACCTTTGGTGGCTACCCTATTCATTCCTCCTCATGATTCAGCAAATAAACAAACAAAGATTTGGATAAAATGCTATCACATGAACAAAAAAAATGCTATCACTTGCCCCAGAGAACCATGGTTAGTATTCTCCCAGGAAAATATTGCTGATGTAAAGGAAGAAAAGAATAAGGAAAACTGAAGCATTGATGGAAAATTTAAAAGCTGAAACTCTAATTCCATGCAATGTCCCCCTTGAAAGAAAAACCAAGACTGAAAAACATGTGTTACCTCTCCAAATTCATAATAGGTGCCATCCTCCTTCTTTACATCATGTTCCTTTAGCCACACAATGGCATCTGAGTAGTTCATCCGTTTGAAAGGTCTTTTGGGGGGTGTGAAAGTCTATAATGAAAAAAAAAAGAAAACACATAGTAAGTTTAAAATAGCTTCTAAAAAAATGACTTCTAAAACTACTTCCAGTCACACATAACTACAGTAGGAAGGGCCCTCAGAGATCCTAAAAGAGCAGTGCCTTCATTTTACAGATGATGAAAGCAAAGCCCAGAATGACTTGTCCAGAAGTGAGAAGGATTTATGTTGAACCATCCACACTCAACACTACCATCTCTGTGATCAAGAGTATATCTCTTGGGACAGCTAGGTGGTGCAGTGGATAGAGCACCAGCTCTGGAGTCAGGAGGACCTGAGTTCAAATCCAGCCTCAGACACTTAACACTTACTAGCTGTGTAACCCTGGGCAAGTCACTTAACCCCAACTGCCTCACCAAAAAAACAAAACAAAACAAACAAACAAACAAAAAACTGATTGCCAACATGTTAGGGCAAAATGACATGATCTCCTGTTACAAGTCTGTTGCTAACATTTATCTATGTTTTCTACAAAAAGGGATAGGGATTTCCTACTAATGACAAATAGTACTACCAAAAGTCTCCTGATGAAATACTCAGTGAATCATTTAGGATTAAATGATATTGAATAGGGGGCAGCCAGGTGGCGCAGTGGATAAAGCACTGGTCTCAAACACTTGACACTAGCTGTGTGACCCTGGGCAAGTCACTTAACCCTCATTGCCCCCCCCCCAAAGCTATTGAATGCCTAGGCCCCACTGCCAAAGGGTGTAAAGAACTGCAGTGAAAGCATCTGTGTATCATTTAAGGCCCTTTTTTTAAAAAGCAAAACTATAAAACATTTTATAGCCCAAAGAGTTATAAATATATACCTTCTGTAAATACATAATAGATAAATTATCAAGAACACTTATATAAACCAGACTATTACAAAACTAAAATCCTAAACCAGTCATTTTGGGTCTTAAATTTCTTCAATTATTTGAGCTCATTACACCAATGCGTCTATGTAAGATACCACAAAACATTCTCTTTTTCTACGCAAAGAATTTTGAGTATCATTTCCAGAATGCATACCGGGTTAAGGTCATATAATAAGCTTGCTGCAGGTGATTTCAAGACCCTGTCAACTACATCACAAACCAAGTCTTCCAAACGGTTTAGGAGATCATCAAACGTCAGGAAGGGACACTCGGCTTCAATGTGAGTGTACCTGAGGAAAAAGATGACACCAAGGCATTCATTTCAGGGCCACGAAGCTTTTGACTTTTTTTTTTGTAAACAAAATTTTACTCTAACACAAGGAATTTTAATAATGGAAAAATGTCTAGGAAGGTAACATACCAAAAGCAAAAGCATTACTATTCAGTTCTAATATCGGGATCCCTTAAGCTAGCAATTTCTTGCTTGTTCTTTCTAATAAGAGGGTAAGGTCACAGTGAACAAAGAGATACATTTCTTCTATTCCACTTCTGAGTATAAAAATTGTCATTTGCCTAGGGTAGGCAAGCTTTTATAATTACTATTTAAAATTATACTTTATACATCAAAGTCTTATTACAAAGACATCATGCAAGATGCTTTCCTTGTGACCAGATTAAAAAAAGCAGCAGCAAATGGCATTCCCTTACTCTGCCAAATGTCTTCGTGTCCTGGACTGTTCCGCTCTATATGACTGAGCAATACAAAAGACATCTCCTAAAGCTGGGATGCAAGTCTCCAAATATAACTGTGATGACTGAGTCAAAAATGCCTCTTCTCCAAAATAGTCAAGTTTGAAAAGTGTGGCACCACCTTCCACCTGCGTTTGTACTAATGTTGGAGGAGTGACCTTTAAAAAAAAAAAAAGATTAGCCTATATCATTCTAAAATAGCAAAAACAAAGTTTATGCAACAGAAAAGCATGTAATACTTACTTCATAATATCCCCTATCAAAAAAGTGGTCTCTAAAACATCTGGTGACCATTGAACGTGCTTTCAAAATTTTGGACATGTTCTCTCCTCGGATCATCATGTATCTATTATTAAGCTGGACATCTACATCGGACTCTTCGTTGATCAGGTTATCAGCTCCCCCAGCAGGAGCTAGGCCAATCAATTCCCAATAGTCACAGCTCAGCTCATGGCCTCCTGGTGCCTAAGTGTATTTTGAAAAAAAGAGATATGGGGAACAAAAAGAACTCTAAAACAAAATAGATGTTACACTATTCAACAATCCTTATTTAGGTCATTAGAGAATATACTGCGAATTTTTAATTACAGGGGTTGACTCAAACCTATCATTTCATTAATAAAGGGAATTCCTAGTAAGGAAACTCCCTCTATCAATGTTAACTAGAAATCTTAAGAGTCACCTGACAGCACTGAGAAGTTGAGTTCTTTTTCCCATGGTCATACAGCCAGGATGTAACCGGCAGAATGTGAATCTAAGACTTAATGACTCTGAATTCAGTTTTCTATCCACTGATGACCTATAGTCTTTCATTGTGGCTAATCATTTAAAAAATATTAATATCTGCCAAAACTGAAAAGGATTATTTAAATGCAAATATTTAAATGGTTTTTCTATCTGGAACAAATAATGAAAAATCAGCACACACACACACACACACACACACACACACACACACACACACACACACACCCCTCCCCACTAATCATTTCAGGAAGCAAGTGTTCTCTTGTATAATATGGCTGAACAAAGAATAAGAAAGATAATTTGGAGACAATTAGACAAGAAGATAGTTGTTGGGACAAAAATCCTAGGGCAGCTAGGTGGTTCAGTGGATAGAGCACCAGCCCTGGAGTCAGGAGGACCTGAGTTCAAATCCGGCCTCAGACACTTAGCACTTACTAGCTGTGTGACCCTGGGCAAGTCACTTAACCCCAACTGCCTCACTAAAAACAAAAACAACAACAACAAAAAATCCTAGTGCCTGCTATTTTTCAATCCCATTAGTTGCAAAGAAATTTTACTGCCTTAAATTCAATCTTCCATACAAACACAAGTGCCTCTCTGGAAGTCCTTCTTGCACTATCTATAACTGAGAGCTCCCTCTGGTGGCTAATCAACCACACTTTTCCCCCCCCATAATCTCAAGATTATAAATTTGAGGGTTTTCTTTTATTAAATATTATTGAAGGCATTTTTCAATCATTTCACACACACACACACACACACACATTTCACACTTACCTGCTTGCCTTCTGGTGTAAGATTGAGCGTTCCATACACTGCCACACTACTCTCTGTAGACAAGACCACTCCATTGTAACACTGACACTATAGAAGAAAGAAGGTTATGTTTTTAGCATAATCTTCTACTCTTACTTAATTAGATTACCATATAAAGAATATGGGGGTATTATTTAGGAACAATTTACTTTGTATGAAAGTCTAGTCCTTTCAAATTCTGAACAAAACAAGCCATTGTCTTTACTCTTAATGTTTGGCAAAATTTGTAATGTTAAAGAGAATTTTTTTAAAAGAGGAAATCGAGATGCATCTCTATGATAGGGACTCTGAGTGTATATGACTAGAAACCCATTATTCAAAGAAGAATAGGTTCTTACCAGTAAAGTATTTCTTTCAAATTTGTAGGTTTTTAAAATAATTTACTAAAAAGCTGAAAGCTTTTTCACTAACTGCAAAATAAAATAAAGTACTTGGATATTTAAAAAGATGGGCCATTTTTATAAAAGAGAGAAAAATTAATCTATAGATCTTGAAATTCATAAAACCCAAACTGTCAATGTTAAATTTCTGTGCTAACAGAAAAATTAAAAAAAAAATTACCAGTTCATCTGACAAGACACATTGAAGATATCCTGTACCATCTCTTAATACAAGAAACATTAAATTCTTTCCTAAAAATAAAAAGAAAAGTAATTTTTTTCCTTAGAGATGCTATGAAGATCTTTATAATTTACCTTTTACATAGCAGTTTATACAAACACTATATGAAAGCATAGTTGAGTTCATCAAACTTATCACACTTCTTCAACTTTCCTTTGGAGAAATAAGTGCTCATTTATATCATCACCATAGTGCGTTTAATGTTTTCAAAGCATTTTTACATCTTTTATGTTATGTGATATCCTCATTAAAAACAAAATCATCTCATAATTTAGTATAATTAAGTGGCATAGGAATTATCATTCACAGCTAGCAGATTGATGTATAGAACAGCGTTAAGTAACATGACTAAGGCCACATATCAAGTAAGTTTCACAGAATTCTACAGCTCATGGCGAAAACTCAGGGATTCTAGTCTAGGAGATCTTAACCTTGTGTGCATTGGCAGCCTGGATCTGTTCTCACAGTAGGGTTTTTAAATGAATAAAATAAGAAATTCCATGATTTATGTTGAAATATTCATGGACCCCAGGTAAATGATCTCCTCATTTTATAGGTGAGGAAACTGAAGCTCAAAGAGGCTGTAAATTCACACAGAATCACAGGATCCCAGGACCCTGAAAGTAGGCCTGGAAGAGACCTGTGAGTCCCTCTGAGTGCAGGGGTTTTCAGCCTTCTAAAGTCAGATTCCTGTAGCAGCCTGCTGACACCTGTGTGTCCCTTCTCAGAATATTTTAAATATATAAAATACATCGGCTTGCAAAGAAAACCAATTATACTGAAATATAGCAGGGCAGCTAGGTGGCACAGTAGATAAAGCACCAGCCCTGGATTCAGGAGTACCTGAGTTCAAATCCAGCCTCAGACACTTGACAAGTACTAACTGTGTGACCCTAGGCAAGTCACTTAACCCTCATTTCCCTGCACAAATCTAAAAGGCCTAATCTAGTTCAACATCTGAGGTCCACAGAAGGTAAAGGATCTGCCTGGCCTCATATGGTAAAGAGAAGAGCTGGCAACCTTTTGACTTTGGACCACAAAGGAACTTAGTTCAGCCCAAGGAAGGGGGAATGGAGCCAAAAGGAATTCACCCCTGCCTCTTAGAGAAAAAGAAAAACACATGAAAAACAGAATATTTTCAATTTTTTTTTTTTGGAAGGGGGAGTAGGAGGAGAGGAAGGAAGAAAAGAAGGAAATAAGAAGAGAACATCATCAATGTGGTCTAGAAAAGGCCACTTATCTGAAATGACATTCTGTAACATGGGACAAGCTATGGCACAATGCACTAGGTTTAAGACCATTGTTTATGGTAAATATTGAGATGTTCTTCATCCTGATCTAAGTCTACTAGACTTTAAATTAGAAATAAACGGGGGGGGGGGGGAATCTGTGTGGTACAATGGATAAAGCACTGGCCCTGGATTCAGGACAAGGGAACAAGTCAAGACCTTTTTTAGTGTTCAGACATAAACAAAAAAATAGTTCAGAGAAATTTTGTTGAATATGCATTTTCTTAGTACTACTAACCAGCTAGGTGACAGAGAGGAAGAACACTGGACCTGGATTCAGAAGGAGGACCTGAGTTCAAATACAGCCTCAGATACTTGACACTTACTAGCTGTGACACTAGGCAAGTCACTTAACCCTCATTGCCCCACAAAAAAAAAAAAAAAGAAAAAGAAAAAAGAAATAGATTGGGTACACCAACTTACCTTGCCTGCGTAACCTATGAACCCAGCCAAACACCTTCACTCGTTGGCCTCGATGTGCTTCTAAAGCACAAATCTTTACCTGTCGAGCAAGAATGACAATTTATTAATAAAATTCATCATTTATTACACAACCCAACTTTCCATCAATGATGTGGACAACAGAATCATAAGAACCATAAAAGCCACAGTCCATATAAAATCTTGGGGTGGCTAAGATGGCAGAAAACAGAAGTCACATTCAGAACGACTTCATTAAATTAGAAAATTGATCAGAAAAGGGAGAGAAAGTAGAGAAGAGTAAGCTGAGACACCTAACAATCCTCCAATACCTGCTGGAAGGGAGGTGAAGCAAGTAAGACAGAGAGGCTGTGATCACAAAACACCAGAGCTGAAACCTCAGAAATCTTACATGAGGCTAGAACGACAACTTGGCTCCTGATTTCTAATCCAGAATAAGGAAGACAATCAAAGCCATCTGGGAGTTTCAGCCTTATGGATCACATCTGCAAAAGATCCCCAAACACGGACGTTTCCTCCCTGGATTGACCAGATGATAAAAATGGTTCCCTTCCCTGAAGCTATAAGAGAGGAACTTGCTCACTGAAGCACCTAAGATCTCAACTCCTGGTCAGAATAGCACCCCTTCCTTGACATCACTGAGCTGATCATTATTATAAGTAGATCCTGAGATTTGGGAATGAATTACCTGGGGACAGCTAGGTGGCACAGTGGATAGAGCACCTGCCCTGGAGTCAGGAGGACCTGAGTTCAAATCCAGCCTCAGACACTTAACACTTACTAGCTGTGTGACCCTAGGCAAGTCACTTAACCCCAATTGCCTCACCCCCCCCAAAAAAAAGGGAATGAATGACCCAAGAAAGGGCAGCTAGAACCTTATTTACAAGGGTTGCAGGTAGGGAAAAGGGTAGAGACAAAGTAAATACAAAAGATAAGTGATTCTTAATTTATGAAGTAGAAAGGTAAGGGGGAACAACGCGGGGGGGGGGAGGGCCTACAGGTTACCTCCAAAAGCTAACTAAAGAAAAAAATGAAAATAAATTTATACTCAGTTATACAGATTCTTTCAACCCACCATATAAAACTCAACTCTATAGCAAGCGCAGAGAAATCCAATCAAATTCTGCAAAACACCCACTACATGAAAGGGAATGTAGTAGGAAACAGCAATACCAAGATGAACTTAGGGAAAAAGACATATACACAAGTAGCTAGAATACAAGTGAGACTAACTGACAAGGGCTAACAAATCTAGGTAAAATACTAGAAAAATTTCTGCAGGGAAGCAATCACTTTCAGATTAGAAGGATGGACTAGTCAGAGGAGGCTTCATGCAAAAGAGAAGGCCTTGAAAAAAGGGAGCAACTTCAACAGAGAGAGACCAAAGTGAAGAAAAGAATTTTGAAAGGTATTCAATGCCTGGTATGGAGCATGGCATGAATAAGGGTACAGAGAAAAGAGTCAAGAACAATAAATCCAGTTGGTTTGCAAGACAGGCCAGATTTGAACTCAAACTGAGTCCTCCTGACTCTAGGCCCAGCACTCTTCCATTTCACTACCCAGCTGTCCCAATACATTTAGAAATAAAGTGAAACAGCACTTGAAAAGGTAGGTTAAAGTAGAATGTGGCCAGCCTTAAAGACCAGAATAATCATCAGCAAGCAATGGAAAGCTGGTGAAGAGAACCAGAATAATGGGAGGTTATTATAATAGTTGAGGATGAACAGGAGGGAATGGGAAAGAGGTGAGAAATACTCATCTCCACCTAGATGTCCCATCAATACCTCAAACTCAATGTGTCCAAATGAAACATTAACTTCTTTCTGTCTAGATATCAGTTCTGTTAGGCTATGAGCACCCTTCTAGCCATCTGGGATTCCCACCTCAGAGTTATGCTTGACTCTTCCCCCTCCCAGGAACCCATTATCTCCCACTGGCTGCCACTACTTCCAAAACACGTCTCCCACGCATTTCCTTCTAGTCATTCATGTAGCTACCTCCCCAGGTCAAACCCTCATGACTTCTTACAAAGACACTGCTGCAGCCTCCTTATTGATCTCATCATCTCCAGTCTCTCTGTTCTCCAATTCATTCTTCACACAGCCACCAAAATAATATTCCCAGTCTGATCATGTCAGTCCCCTGCTCAAAATTCTTCGGTGGCTTCTGACTGCTTCTTGGACAAAATGCCAACTCCTAAGATGGGCATTTAAAGCCCCCATAATCAGGCTGTCTGGGCTTATGTTATATTACTCCCCTCCCCATGCTCTCTATGTTCCACCTAAATCAGTCTATTTGCTTTCTCCTGAATTCAGCATTGATTGAAAAGAGATCTTTGGATTTGGCAATAATGAGGTCATTAGCAACACTGGAGAGGGCTGTTTCACTATAAGTAGAACAGAAATAAAGGATTCAAAGCAATTTGATTTAGTGTACCTCCAAATCAGCTATGATTGGTTATTAAATGGTAAAATTTTTTTTAACTTAAAAACTGTCTTTTCCCATGCCTAAAGAGCAAATGAGGAAAAACAGCTTAAAATAGATTCGGGGGTCAGCTAGGTGGCGAAGTGGATAAAGCATTGTCCCTGGATTCAGAAGGACCTGAGTTCAAAGCCAGACACTTGACACTTACTAGCTGTGTGACCCTGGGCAAGTAACTTAACCCTCATTGCCCTGCAAAAAAAAAAACCCCAAAAAAGGAATAGATTCACTAGTGACATGCCCTTCAGGATACTGAACATTTGTTGCAGAAGCTTTCCGTTTGAGCCTAAAAGACATGAAACAATCTGACTTTGCTTACACATTTTGCCTCTGGAAGACTTGGATCCTGTTTAATGGTAATTTTCTTTGCTTCCTCTAGGTTTCTCTCTCGTCTTAAATTGTCTTCTGCCTAATGTTAAAGATAAAGCACCTTGTTAGAAAACTGCTTCTATCTGACAAACTTCAGAAGAAAAAAGAACGTCCCATTCTTTACTTACCTCTCTTTGCTCTCGGGATTCGTTCTTCATTCGTTCCCTGTTCCATATTTTTTTAATGTTCTTCAGCTGGGATTTGGAAATAACATCCCATCTCTAAAGAGATAAGTAAGCGCATTTATTTGCAAGGACTATTTGTAGGCTTAATTATTCCTAAAACAAAAAAGCTGGACAGAATGTTAAGATACTCAACCTCATTTTCTTTCTGTGAATCCACATAAATAGTAGGAAATGGCTCCTTTCCTGCTGTCATCAGAGCCTTAAAAAAGAGAGATCTATATTAGAAATAATATTCATGATATGTCTGTAAGAATTATTAGCAGCTGATATTTATGTAAGGGTTTAAGAATTATAAAATGTTGCATGTACACTATCTCTAGTGATTCTAAAAACCCTATGAAGTTAAGTACTATGGTTACTATTATCCCAAGTTGAAAAACTTCTGGCTTAAAAAGATTAAATGACAATGGATACAGAGGAATTAAAAACCCAAGCATTTCAATCAGTACTCTTTCTGCTCTACCACACTGTTTCACTATTTAGAACTGTATAAACATTTCACTTAAACATGTTTCATCCAGCAACCTCAGTTAACTGAAAGACAGATTTTATTATTTTTGAAAACTCTCAGAATTCTAAAAGTGACCATCAAGTTTCAAAGATTGGTGTGATCTTTGACTTTTTTCCTTTCCCTATTATGTCTAATTTGGTGCCAAGTTCTGTGGAGTTTACTTCCTGTTTTGTTTTTGGTTTTTTTTTGGGGGGGGGGCAGGGCAATGACTTGCCCAGGGTCACACAGCCAATAAGTGTCAAGTGTCTGAGGTCAGATTTGAACTCAGGTCCTCCCAAATCCAGGGTTGGTGCTTTATCCACTGCACCACCTAGGTGCCCCTGGAGTTTACTTAAAAACATCCTTTCTCTCCACCCCCTTGACTCCCTCCTGCCTCCCACAGCAACCACTCTGGTTCTGACTAGTATCCCTCAACTGACCTCTACAACAACCTTCTAATCCTTCTCCCCTTTCTAATCCATCATTCATAAAGCTGCCAATAACTTCTCTGAAGCACAGATCTGACCAGGTCACTCTTCTGCTAAGTGAAGCCTTATTGCTACTAGGATAAAATCAAATTTCCTCAGCCTGATATTTAAAGCTCTCCATAGGGGCAGCTAGGTGGCACAGTGGATAGAACATTGGCCCTGGATTCAGGAGGACCTGAGTTCAAATCTGGCCTCAGACACTTGACACTAGTTGTGTGACCCTGGGCAAGTCACTTAACCCTCATTGCCCCACAAAATAAATGAATGAATGAATGAATGAAGCTCTCCAGAACCTGGCCCAAATTGACCTCACCAGGCATATTCCACATTACCGTCCCTCCTCCCCCAATCCCACCTTTCTGCACAACAAGGTTCCAAACAAGCAGGACCATGAGTTCTTGCCTCAACATGTCACCTCCATGCCTATGTCATTCATCTCTTCCTCCAAAGGTTAAGCTCAGGTGCCAGATTTCCACCTGGCTTTCTTCAATGCCCTCCAAAGCCTCTGACCAGGGATCTCTCTTTGTTTCCATTATTCCCCACCATAGAATGTATTATATACTTTGTGGGGCACAGAGGTAAGTGAGTTGTAGTTATTAGAACAGGCTGCAGAGCCAGGAAGACCTACTTCTGACATATACTGGCTGTGTAACTATGGCCAAGTCATTTAACCATTCAGTGCTCTAAGCAACTGTCTAAGGCTCTAAATTGCAGATAAGATGTCAATCTGTTTTGTTAGAGGCAGTTTCCTCATTAGTACTGCAATATGATGCCCAATGTTCCATGAAATCATATTTCTTATAGGAGAGAGGGGGGTTTTAATTGAATAAAGGCAACACTGCAATTTTAGTCTGGAATCAACAAAAGGCCTAGAAATAGGGGGCAGCTAGGTGGCACCTGTTTTCCAGTTTTAACATTACACCTTTCTTATGAGTCATTTTCTGCTCCTCCTTGTTAACATGTAATCCTTTGTTAGAAATTTCTGGGGCAGCTAGGTGGCACAGTGGATACAGCACCGGCCCTGGATTCAGGAGGACCTGAGTTCAAATCTGGCCTCAGACACTTAACACTTACTAGCTGTGTGACCCTGGGCAAGTCACTTAACGCCAATTGTCTCACCAAAAAAAAAAAAAGGCCTAGAAATACATAAATGAATGAATGAATGCACAGGTGCTCAGACGGACACACAAATATAATCAGAAAAGCTATTATGACAGGAATCTTTCAACTCAACTAGAGATGATTTGAGGAATACTCTCTATCATTTCATTTCTGTACTAAGCATATTATACAAGAACTCAACTTTCCTCACTAATGAGACTGTCCCTGGGACAAAGCAATGCTCAGAAGTCTAGAATTTCTTGAGTAACTATTGGTTGTGGACATGTCACCAATGAGGTGGTCACCTACTAATGAGACCATTTATTTTAGCCTTGGCAACACACAAACTATGAAAAAATTTTTAAATGGCCCTAAGTCCTGTCTGGCACCCTTTCTTTTTCTGTAGTTACAGTGGTAGAGTACAAGGAAAGAGGTAGAGGATGATAAGAATCACATTGACCATCCATTTTCATTTGACTGTTGGTACTCTAACTGCAACGTTTTTGCCAATCACTGATGTGTGGACATATTACTGGAAGAGTTGAATCCTATCAATTTAGACATTCTTGCTATAAATGGAAACAGGAAAGAAGGCCACTGCAGGATGGCTCAGATACTCCTTGGAGATAAAAAGAAAGGGGGCAGCTAGGTGGTGCAATGGATAAAGCACTGGCCCTGGATTCAGGAGGACCTGAGTTCAAATCCGGCCTCAGACACTTGACACTTACTAGCTGTATGACCCTAGGCAAGTAATTTAAACTTCACAGGAGGCATTGGGTCCCTTTTGTTCCTGACCTCCCATGGCAGGTCTGATGATGAGGTCTCTTAGAAATAGTTAGATTTTTACCTTTCTCTCTGATCCTCATGCTTTTTAATAAATAAACACTTAAATACTCTTGCTAAAGCTTATAATTTATTGGCGACCACTCGTTAGATTTTAGATAGCATAGCTAGAATTTTAGCCCCTTACACTACTGAAAGTTTAAAATTTAAATGGCCAACAAAAATGATGTAAACACTGACTATAATAATTTCACTTAAAAGTTAATGCAATGTAAAGTAATTATTACAAGATCTAATGAGTTCAAAAAAGTGTTTTAATCAAAAAATATCTGACTCGGGAGCAGCTAGGTGGCACAGTGGATAAAGCACCAGCCCTGGATTCAGGAGGACCTGAGTTCAAATCCAGCTTCAGACACTTGACACTTACTAGCTGTGTGACCCTGGGCAAGTCACCTAGCCTCCATTGCCCTGAAAAAAAAAAAAACCAAAAACAAACAAAAAAAAGATCTCATTGGGGCTTGTTTGTTGATGATCAAAATTATTTTTTGTTGTTCAGTTGTGACCCCATTTGGGGGTTTCTTGGCAAAGATACTAGAATGGCTTGCCAGTCCTTCTCCAGTTCATCCAGGAAGTGAGGCAAATAGGGTTAAGTGACTTGCCCAAATTCACACACCTAGTTAAGTGTCTGAGGTCAAATTTCAACTCAGGTTTTTCTGACTTCCGGCCTGGCATTCTATCCACTACCTAACTTCCCCAATAAGTTATATAATCAAATACAAATATATCACTTAACTTCTCTAAAATTCAGTTTTCTCATTTGTAAAAATGATATTGGTCTAGATGGCTTCTAAGATTCTTTCAAGATTTAATCAATGATACTTCAATCTTTTTTGGGGGGGCGGGGCAATGAGGGTTAAGTGACTTGCCCAGGGTCACACAGCTAGTGTCAAGTGTCTGAGACCGGATTTGAACTCAGGTCCTCCTGAATCCAGGGCCAGTGCTATATCCACTGTGCCATCTAGCTGCCCCCAAACCTGATTTTTTTTTTAAAGACTGTAGTGGGTAATGTAAGTCAAAAAATCCTTTTATAATCACCATGGACCTACCAATTTGGACTCAAATGATCACATTTCCTTCTATGCTTCATTAGGAAGTGAAAATGGCATTAAATAAAAGCAAGATGGGGAAAAAACAAATGGAGTAGATCAAGCACACAGAAGTTCATGCTGACGGTGACAAAATTCTGAAGGTATTTCGTGAGGGTCTAATTCTTTATATATATCCTCAGTCATTTCACTACTTATATGGTGCCTCAAAGTTTACAAAGTGCTTTACATATATTATTTTATTTGATTCTCAAAACAACCCTGTGAGGTTGAAGTTCAGAGAAATTAAGAGCTTTGGCTGAGGTCATATAACTAGTAAGTACTAGAGGAAGGATTTAAATCCAGATTTCCTGACTTCAGTTCATCACTTCTTCCACTATAATATTCTGTTAGGTATCATTCAATTTTAAGTGAGGAGAGAATACCTTTAGGCCTGTTTTAAAAGGTTTCTCTTTTGTTCCATCACCAGTTGCATCACTCCCCTCTCGATCTGAGACGTAGAGTTCCCCTGTTAATAAAAAAATAAAAGAGAGAAAAGAATTGACAACAGTTTTCTCAGGTACCAGGTACACAAAGCAACTGTATTAAGCTCTTTTTTGTCTTTTTAAATGTAATAGAAGATATGCTACCACGTACAAGTACAGTACTGACTGAAAAATGGAACAGTATTTACTATAACCACCCCATCCTTTAACAAAACCTTTCTATTTTAATGCTACCTGTATCTTGGTATAGTAGAAGGAATACCAGATGTGGAATCAGAGAACTTGGGTTCCAAGTTTGTTTATTTTCCTACTAGTTCTTTGACATAAGGACACAACCTTTCTGGAACTGCTTCCTTAATCTTTAAAATGAAAAACACTTTAAAGAAATGAAAACTAAAGAAGTACCTGCCCATTGGAAAATGGCTGAAAAAAAACAACACCGTATACAATGGGATATTATTGAGGCATGTTCAGGGAAACCTAGGAAGACTTGTATGAATTGATATCGAGTGAAGTGAACAAAACTAGAACAATTTATACAAGTCACAATGTAATGACAAAGAACCTTGAAAGACCTAAGAAGTCCCATCAGTACAATGATCAAACATGATTCCAGAGGATGACTGATGAACTAGGCCACCCATCTCCTAATAAAGGGATTATGTCTCAAAATGGAGAATGAGATATAATATTTTTGGACATGGACTGTGTGGAAATTTGTTTTGCTTAACTATGCATATTTGTTACATGGGCTTTTCTTTTGTTTTTGTTTTTTTCTTTTAAAGAGGCTAACAGGGAAAGATAAAATGCTAGTTTAACTGAAAAAAGAAAGAAAAAACGGAGCTAAATAAGGGGTTCTTAACCTGAAGTCCATGAACTTTGAGCTGTGTTTCAATATAACTTGTTTCCTTTACAATCCTATGTATTTTATTATATGCATTAAAAAAAATTGTTACTCTCAAGGACACAAGAGGACACAAGGTTTCCAAGACAAAGGTACAATGGTGTTTGCCCCAGGTAGATTATTTAGGATTTATTTTGGCTGCTGGAACTCGCTCTGTCTCTTCTAAGCGAGTCCAGGCCATTCAACAACTCTCTGCCCCCACTACTAAGAGGCAGTTGAGAGCCATTCTGGGAGCAGCTGGGTACTGTAGACAATGGATACCCTCTTTTGGTGAAATTACTAAACCTCTCATAGCTCTTACAAAAAGTTCTGTTCCAGACATTTTACAGTTACTCTCAGAAGGGATCCATAGAATTCACCAGATTACCAAAGTTGTCCAGGACACAATAAAGATTAAGGTGGCCTGCACTAGATCTCTGCAGTCCTTCAGATTTAAATCTGGAATCCTATTAACATAAAGGAAACCCCACCACTGTCCTACATTGTGAAAATACATTTCTGCCACAAATCTGGCTATGTTATACACACAAAAACCTTACTAAGACTAAACATTTCAGGTAATAATCACGAGACCACCTGGAGGCCCAGGCTCAATGCATCTTCAATGAAATATTACCTATTTCTAACAGGAAGAGAGATGGGAGGGAGGGGGTGTTAGAGGAAGAATTGTCCGGGGTGGGGGGTGGGGGTGGGGGGAGAGGTTGAGGTTGCATCAAAATGACCCAGGGCAGGTAGCAATGGCCAAGGGCCCCGGGCCTAACATCAGCTAACACCACCGGGGGCGCCCCCAGCCTGGGCCCCACCAGATCCCCGGGTCCCAGGGCTGCGGATGCCCGCGTTGTCCCAGCTTCACCGGAAACTTCGACGGGCAGCTCCGCTTCTCTCGGCCCCGCACTCACCCAGCCCGAGCCCAGCCACCGCGTGGGTCACCTCCAAAGCCATTTCAGCCCAGGCTCGAGCCCAAACCGGCAGCGTGCAGAAAAAGCGGCTGAACCTTTCTGGATTACCCGGTGTCCCATGTGTTGCATCAGACAGGCACCGCCCCGGTCGCCCAGTGACTCATCGCCGAGTCCCAGTTCCATTGGACAAGAGGTGAGGGCAATGGACGCCGAGGCCGCCATGTTAGTTCGGGAAAAGGACACTTCCGAGAACTTCGGAAACGCGGAACCAAGCCCCGCCCCTCTCACTCCCTCTTCCAGGTCGGTAGACCACTTTGGTCCAGCCTCCGGCTCTCCCGGCGCGTAGCGCTTCGGGGCGAGCTAGGAAAAGCTGAAGGATGAAGCCTTCCTGGTGATGTGGGGCCAGTCCAGATGGCCTAGTTCATGAATTGCAGTGGAAGCCTCCGTCCTTCCTCCGCAAGGGAGAGAATCACCCAGACCCAGTCAATCAACCCAGACCCTGAGAACCGAAACCAACAGACACATCTTGGCTGCAAAAGCTGCAGTCGCCTAACAGATTCTCGTCGAATGAACGAATGAAATATTTATTGAACTTCTCCTATGCACAAGGAACCCTGCCGGAGGACGGGGAGAGAGAGCCACATCAAAAAAACACAAACAAAAAACCAGAAGAGACGAAAATAACTTTTTTCTCTCCCTCCCCCCCAAGCACGGTAATTAGTTAGGCTTGACTAAGCATATTCGTAACAAGAAATGTACTTTTTCTTCCCCACCCACCCAAAGGAGTAGTGTGTAGGAGAGATAATCGATTTGGTGGTTTGTTTGTTTTTTCCCCATAAAAAGGAGCGCGCTACAGATATAAAATGTTGTATTCCCTTCCGGATGAATTCACTGTATTAGTTTTACTAAACTGTTTTACTTTGTTATAAAAAGTAACAAAGTCAGAGCAATAACATATTACTACATATTACATTGTAATAAATGCAAATGATATAAAACAAAACACATCAATAAAACTGAAAGTGACAAAAGTAGCAATCGCTCATTTTGTGCCGCGCACTTTGCTTAGAGAAGCAAATTCCAAACCACCGCACCGAGAACTTCGGGGGTGGCGGGAGGGATATACATTTCCTGCGGCACAGCAACCCCATCACCCGGGACTGGCGCAGCTTTCTACACCAGATCTCGTCCCTACACCCTTTAAGTGAAGGGGGCCGGGTTACGCCCTCACTTGCCTGGTATGTAGCACACAACACTTTTGTGACATTTACTACGTCCTCCTTTCTAGTGTCTATTATGTAGACATTATGTCCTGGAGTTGAAAAGATGATGGCTCAAGGCTTTGCTCTAACACAGGTTACTAAATGACCCTGCGCAAGTCACTTATAAACTCTGAACTTGTTTCCTTGTCTATACAACTAGGAAATCATGATACTTATCTCACCGGGCCAGGTGAGGATTGCACAAGATAATACATGCAAAGTGCTTTACTGATCTTAAAGCGCAATAGAAATGTCATTTATTATGGTCCTTTAAGGGACTGTAAAATCCATTTATCTTTATACAGTTCACTGACCCTTGCACACAGTAGGTGCCAGATATATATTGAATGAATGAACTCTTGAAAGAACAGGAGTTATTACCCTCCCAATTTCCCGAACAAAGTCTACTCATAAATTCTCTTCATAAAGATTCCGGTTCCAGCTAAGAATGCCTTCCTCTCAAGGTGCCAGATCCTCCCTCCTCCTTCCTTCCCCCACAAGCTTACCCAACACCATCCTGATCACCTCTAGTGACAGCTGTTCCTGCACCACCACTTTGCTGCATCCGTCCCAGAGTCACCCTCGTTGCATCATGCGAGGCCTAATTCGTCAACGTAGTGGGTCCTAGCCCCCAAACCACAACTCCATTGGCCAGAATGGAAGGGCAAATGACGTCAAGGGTGCCATCTTGAGTGAGGGCTCAAGCCTTTTCTCCAACCGTTCTCTCTACCCTCCCTTAGCCCACCCCCCACGCCCAATTCACTTTAAATATCTTAGAGACACTGGAAAGTGAACACACTCCACAGAAAAGGTAATTTCCTGAAGCTTCAGGGAGTCAGCCTCAAAACCTTTTCAGCCCTACAGTCAAAGAAGCAACTCCAATAAGTTGTCTTCCAGGATCTGTTTAAAGAGCTCTCGTGAGCAAGAATCCACTAATTCCAGAAGCAACCCATTTCATTTTTAATAGCTCGAATTCTTAGGATTTTTTAAAAATCATTTTATTATACTCCTTTCCAAAATTATCTTGGATTCATTTTGTATACATTACACAATGTTTATATATATACATTACATAATATTTATATATACATTACACACACATATAATATTGATAATGTGTAATTTAAGATTCTAAATGTGGATTCTAATCTGTTCCCCCAGTTTTGGGAGAAACTGACTAAAATCACTGATAAAACGAGTTTAGGTTTTTAAGGGTTTATTGGAAAATAGAAAGAAAAAGATTGAGAACAGAATTCCAACAGCCTGGCATTCCTATCTTTCCTCAAATTTCCTGTGAAGTCCTCTGCCACCACCACCATCCAGTCAGGAACCCAAAAAGCCCCAGAGCTCTCCCGCAGGCTCCCTTTCCTCCTTCCTGTCTCCTCCCAGACCATAGGAGGCTCCTCAAGTTGATTGGCTGGTAGCCTTGATAGACAGTACCCATGAGCAAACATCATTTCCTGACACCAAGGAAAAGCCACAATGTCTCTGAGGCATTTTCCTCATGGTGGAGCTTTCCCACAGCAAGTCTCCAGTAGGTGGCATCATTCCAATCATTACAATAACCACAATTTACTGAGAACTGATCCCCAACTACTCCCCATTCCCAGGCCAATGAATTGCCTGGGTCTAACCAATCTTAGTCAATTCCAGACTCTTGATTGTCTTATGGATCTTCCCCAAACAAATTTATCCCCTCCCAAAGATTCCCCACCTTACTCCAGGGACTTTAGGTTAATATGTAAATCCATTTACATTAAGTAGTTTCTATTTAGAGTTACCTTACAATAGGTACTAAGATCAATTTAGGTGTTTGGGGTGCTACATAGCCCTCTCAACTCATTAAATTTGCAGTTTATTAAAATCCCCCAGGTATTTTCATTTAAACAGATATATTTGTGGAATAAAAAAAAACTACCTGCAGGACCTTGTGTTTGTCCCTGTTAATTTTCATTTTATTAGATTTGGTTCATTGCTTGAGCCTATCAAAATCTTTGGGGACCTCAGTTCTGACATCCAGCATGTCTGTCCCATTTTCTTGTCATGAAAATGTTTCATAAGCATGTTATTTGTGTCCTTATTTAATTTATTGATACAAATGGCCAAGAGGATAAAATCAGGCACAAACCTCCTTCTAGGCTAACATTAAATTAATCATATTCTTTGTAGTTCAACTAATTCCAAATTCCCAAGCACATTATCATTGAGCCTACATCTTTTCACATTAGGATCATAGGAGTTAGGACCATAAGAGGGCTTAGAGATCCTCTAGTCCAAAACCCTTATTTTATCAATGAGGAAAGTAAAACTCAGATATAATTAATGACTTAATATGTGATGGAAAATGGCTGAAGAATTTTAAAGAAATGAATATGTTCATATCTGTGCCTAAATAAAAGAAATCTGGCATCAGCATGAGAACGTTTGAATGAGGATCAAAGTAGGGAGAAACAGGAATAATTTTATGGTGAGTATACACTACAGACCAACCCTGCCAGATGGAGGAAATGGATAATGAGTTCCTGATGCATATCATAAGCCTGGTACTGAAGCAGACTATAGTTGGGACAGAGAATTTCAGCTATCTAGATATATACTGGAGGACTTTTTCTAAAAAAGAAAAAAAAAATCAGAGCATCATATATTCATGCCTTGCTTTCCTGATAATCATATCTTTCAGAATGTAAAGAAAGTGATGAAAGGATCTGATACACTGCGATCATATTCTGACAAAATAGGAGATGAAAAGTGGAAACAGTAGGAACTTCATAGAAAGTGTTTAGGTCATCTTATAATTCATAATAGATAAGGAGAAGAACATCAGACATGGTCTCTACCTTAAATTTTGAGAGAAGACATATCAGAAAGTTCAGAGAAAATATAGGTATTGATCTGGGATGGATTTAATTGATCAGATTGATTGTGAGGCATCCCAAAGAATTACAAGACTCAGTGACTCAGTTTCCCAAGTTTTATTGCAATACTGTGAGTGACCACAGGGAGAGAACCATGGAGGTGTCTCTCCAATAGGGAAAGAAAAGACGGTTATATTTATAGTATGGATAAATTGATTATCAGTCTCATAATAGTCTCTACCTCAGGGAGGTACAGGGAAGTGCCTATCCTAATTTGGAGTTCCTGGGGGCATAAGCCAACCCCCGAGACGGGTACCTTTTTCTGTGGAAGTGTGTTTTGGGGGTTTACAAGTCATAAGGTGAACTGGGGACAAATTTGGCCTTTTCTGTGCATGTTACCTCAACTTGCCAAGGTCAGAGTGTCCCTGTGTTTTTCAATCTCATTTCTAGTTTCTGGGTATTAACATTTATAAATTAGGATTTCTATAACTTGCCTCTTTATATTTTTGTTATGAGTGGTGATTAATAGGAGTAATTAATAGGAGCCAGACCTCCAGGTACCAGTTAACAAGAACCTAGACCCTGACTTTGATGCAGGCCCAAGTCTTAAGTTATCCATTAATCCATTTCAGAACTGGGGTCTGAATTCCTCTTGGAGCTCAGATCTAAATTGGAGCTCGGGTTTTAGGTTTGTCTGTTAACCCCTTTTTTACCTCCTACGTCAGTATGACCTGGGACTAGAAAAGGCGAGTTGGTTCAATAGGGATTGCTAGTCTTTACAAGAATTTACTTGTGTATTTATTTATTTATTCATTCATTTATCTAGCTATCTATCTAGCTATATTTATTTATTGCAGGGCAATGAGGGTTAAGTGACTTGCCCAGGGTCACACAGCTAGTAAGTGTCAAGTGTCTGAGACCTGAATCCAGGGTCGGCTCTTTATCCACTGCACCACCTAGCTGCCCCCCAAGAATTTACTTGTAAAGGTAAATGGTTCCAACATAGAAGAAGGGGTGGGGGAAGGGGGGAGGGGGAAGAGACAGAGACAGAAAGAGAGGGACAGAGAGAATGAGCTAAGATCAATCATGTAATTGCAAAGGGAAAGCTATAGTATGTGTGGATTTTAAAAGAACATATATAAAAGATGAAACCAACATAACTGAAAATAAATACAAAGGAGGGGAATAGTTCTACAAGAAAAAGACTGGGAAAGCCAATATTCAAAATTAACCATGCTTTTGAATAGTTTAAAGGACAAGAAAGACCGTTTTTAAAAGTCATTTCTGTGGGCAGCTAGGTGGCACAGTGGATAAAGCAACAGCCCTGGATTCAGGAGTACCTGAGTTCAGATCTGGCCTCAGACACTTGACACTAGCTGTGTGACAAGTCACTTAACCCTCATTGCCCTGAAAAAACAAAAAACAAAAAAGTCATTTGTATGGCAAGACAAAGAATAAATCACACTGCTTGGGATGAGTTGGGCAATGATAACAGATAATAGAAAGCAGAACTACTTAATTCTTTCTTTCTTCTTGTTTCAAAGTAAGGTATATTCTACTCCTTGATAATGCTATTATTCTACATTTACTTTCATCCTTTGGTATAATAGGGCCCATATTAGCTCCCCCCACCTCTATCACTACAATTGCCTATTGACTCATTTCATAGTTTCAAGATATTCCAAAATATAAAGTACTGAACAAAAAGCCTCGAGTGATTATTTACCTATTTACTGTATCTAATCAAATCTCCTTTTTATTTTAAGGGAAAATCCCCTACACACACAGAAGAATAGTATTAATGTATCCACATCCAAGACTTTGCTCCAGAAATTATTTCTTCTCTCTTTCCTGGATTTCTTCTTTGCCTCTAGCTCCTCATCTACTTTTTTTTTTGTCCATTTCAGAGTTTACTTTTTTGGGGGGAAAACTATGCAATAAATACTACACATAATTTTCGAAGCTATCCTACTTTTCTATGCTTCTGGATTTCTTTTGTTCTCTGCTGTAAACTTTTTTTCTCCCTCCCTCCCCACCCTGCCCTATAGAAAGGCTAACATCAGTTATAAACATATATGCATATGTGTATGTATGTGTGTATATGTAAAACCATATTATATGTGTCTATCAATTATTTCTCTGGTTGTGGATAATATTTTCCTTCATAGGTCCTTTGTAGTTGGTTTGAATATTTATATTATTCAAAGTGAGTTAGTTATTCAAAGTTGTTCCTAGGACAATATTGTTGTTACTGCGTACAATGTTCTTTTGGTTCTCCTCATTTTACTCATTATCTCATACAAGTCTTTATTCTCATCCACCTTCAAGATGTTCAGATGTGCTCTACCCAATCCTAAGAAAGGATTTTCTTTAACCACAGCTTATCCTACTTCTCCCCATCACAGCTAATTTCTTGAAAAATTTACCTCCACCTTACCAATTTTTCTAGAAAAATAACCCAGTCATCTTTTTTGTTGTTGTTGTTGTTGTTGCCAGGGCAATGGGGGTTAAGTGACTTGCCCAGGGTCACACAGCTAGTAAGTGCCAAGTGTCTGAGGCCAGATTTGAACTCAGGTACTCCTGAATCCAGGGCCAGTGCTTTATCCACTGTGCCACCTAGCTGCCCCACCCAGTCATCTTAGGGGTAAGATTCCAATAAATCTTGTGGTCCTTCTGTGATGGGAGTAATCTCTGACTTGTAGGTTAAGGCTAGTTTTTCCTTAAAAGGAAACTCTCAGGGGGCAGCTAGATGGCGCAGTGGATAGAGCACCGGCCCTGGAGTCACGAGTACCTGAGTTCAAATCCGACCTCAGACACTTAACAATTACTAGCTGTGTGACCCTGGGCAAGTCACTTAACCCCAATTGCCAAACAAAAAAAAAAAAAAAAAAAAAAAGGAAACTCTCCTTGAGACTTAATTGGCTCAGGGGTATCAGGGCTCTAGATTGCTGGTTGTCTAAGTACAAAAGCCAAACTAGGAGTAGGCAGAAAATGCTACACTTGACTAAATTGCAGGATCTTTTCTGAATATCCTTTCCCCATTATGGCTAAATAAACCGGCTTTTGTTACTGGTCAGATGTTCTATGAGTGTTTTTCATTACAATTCCAAAGCTGATGGATTAAATTGGCCTTATTATGTCTGGCCTACAGACCTAGTCCAGCTTCTTATCAGGACTTTGGCAGAGGTTCTATGATTCAGCAGATAGAAGTTATTCATTAAACTTTCCACAGAATAAAGTCAAAATTCTCTTGTTAGAAGCAGTGCTTGCTATTATCAAGCTATTAGTGAACCCCCAGATCTGCCCTTTGTAACACAAAGCTTAAATGAAGAGGCTGAGGGTAGGAAGAACACTGACAGGGATGAAAACTATAAATTTCTTACAGGTTTTCCACAGGAAGACTTATTTATCTCTCAGCTTGGCTCTGCAAAGCTATTTTATATTGGAACTGCAAGAAGACTCCCTCCTGGTTAATAAATTGACCTCTATTCTACAGGCTGATCCTGCAACCAGAGAGAATTAATTCCTGATGAGAAATACTAGACTGTAATACTGCTGAGCTTTAGTATCAGAAGCCTGATCTTTAAGATTATTGTGGGGAAAAAAAAACAAAAAACAAAAACCGAGGTTCTAGGATATTCTTATTCTCTGCTGATTCTCAGGAGGAGTCTCACTTTGTAACTACAGTAAAGGAGCAGAAAGAAAATGCTTCCTTCACTCCTGTTATGTGAGAATGATTACATCAGGTAACTAGAAACTCTTTGGTTTTTCACTGCCTGAAGTTGTGTTGTTGCTTGTTAGAATTTTGAGTCACCTTCTGTAAGTTCACAAAGGAAAACCGTCTTTTTTCAAGGTTACTGTTTTGAGGCAAAACCCTTTATGCCTTGAGTTTCTTGTGAGACTACAGTTATCCCTTCCACATTGAAGGGGTTAGGGGCACATTGCCCTGGAGATCTCAAAAATTTGTGTAAAAAAATTTGGCTTTCCCTTTGTATCAGAGAAATCTCAATTATTATGGCATTAAAAGATAAAATATGTTGACATTAGTTTCTAAACTTTTTCTGTCATCTGCAGACCTTCAGGTGTTGTCTGTGTCTTCTGCAAAACTCCCCCCAATTTCCCATCTAATTTCTTATGCCTACCCTCGATATGTTGAAACTGAGATGGAAAAAGTTGTGATGGGGAAGGGATAATTGTATTTCTCTTTTAGATCAAAGACAGAGGAAAGGGACCCATATGTATAAAAATGTTTATAAAGGCTCTTCTTATTGAGGTGATGCCTAACAGTTGATCTTTCTTTCTTTTTTCAGCTTTTTTAAAAAATGGCTAATACAGAAATTCTTTTCATGATTTTATATATATATATATATATTTGTAATGGGTTTCATTTTTCTTGCTTTCTTAATGGCTGGGAGAGGTAGAAAATTTGGAACCAAAAGAAAATTTAAAGTCTCTGTGCTTCTAAAAAAATTAAATTAAAATGAGGGAAAAAAAGACTTTCTCTTTCTGTACATTTTGGGGGGGGCAGGGCAATGAGGGTTAAATGACTTGCCCAAGGTCACACAGCTAGTAAGTGTCAAGTGTCTGAGACCAGATTTAAACTCAGGTCCTCCTGAATCTAGGGCCAGTACTTTATCCACTGTGCCACCTAGCTGCCCCTGTACATCTTTTTTTTTTTTTAATTACATAAGTATTTTGTTATTTTTCAGTTACATGTAGAGATAGTTTTCAACATTTGTTTGTTTTTTTTTTTTCCCCCTTCGGTAAGGCAATTGGGGTTAAGTGACTTGCCCAGGGTCACATAGCTAGTAAGTGTTAAATGTCTAAGGCCGGATTTGAAGTCAGGTACTCCTGACTCCAGGGCCGGTGCTTTATCCACTGAGCCACCTAGCTGCCCCAACATTTGTTTTTATAAGATTTCTAGTTTCAAATTTTTCTCCCTCCCTCCCCCTGCCCCTGTACATCGTTTTTTTCCTTTTTTTTTTTTGCACCTGTACATCTTAATACTGAAGCCACCTAATATGTAATTTCCTGAGTCATGTGGAAACTAATGAATTAAAGCCTTTGTAACTGGAATATCCCTTTATTTGTTTTTTGTTTGTTTGTTTGTTTGCTTTGGAGTTTTTTGGTGAGGCAATTGGGGTTAAGTGACTTGCCCAGGGTCACACAGCTAGTAAGGGTCAAGCGTCTGAGGCTGGATTTGAACTCAGGTCTTCCTGACTCCAGGACTGGTGCTCTATCCACTGTGCCACCTAGCTGCCATGGAATATCCCTTTATGAAATACTCCTAGAGAAAATTAAGATGGCAGAGTAAAAGGAAGAAATACAGCTTAACTTACCAAAGCTCCTAAACAAAGATCTAGAAAATGCACCAAACTCAATTCTGATTGGGAAAGCCAAGGCAGGGGGAAAAACCATAGTGGAGAGAGGTCTATGGACAATGGGGATGGGGTATGCCCAGCAAGGAGCTGTGCTCAGGGACTGAAAGAAGGCCAAGTTGGTACATGGGCAGGAAGTACTGGGGCAAGAAGTCCCAGGACTGGGGCAGCTAGGTGGCGCAGTGGATAAAGCACTGGCCTTGGATACCTGAGTTCAAATCCAGCCTCAGATACTTGACACTTACTAGCTGTGTGACCCTGGGCAAGTCACTTAGCCCCCATTGCCTGGCAAAAGAAACCCAAAAAAACAAAAACAAAACCAAAAAGAAGTCCCAGGACAATCCCTAAACTTAGCACACGGTGGAGTGATAGAGACCATCAGCCAGCCCTGTCTCTGACTATCTAATTCTGAGTCCCAGATCTAGAGTGGACTGGGGAGGAGACTTGTACCCCTATAGGTGTCAGAGAGGAGTGGTCACAATTAGGGACACTAGTTAGGTAGTGAGCGAGGAACAAGTTCAGAAGCAAAAGGGAACTGTGTGATTCTGATCCCAGGAGCAGAGCACAGATTCAGTTCTAGGCCTGCAATGGAATACCCCAAGTGAGAATCTCAAACCAACAGGAAACCTTCAGTTTGGTTGCTCTAAACCCACCGAGCCTTCCCCAGGTTAGCGGCTGAGTCCAGCAAGTCTACTGAAACTCCTAACCAAAGAAAAGTCAATAGACTCAAACCTGAGTCAGGAACTTGCAGAGCTCAGGCCAGAGATGCAGTGAACAGACTTCACTCTAGATCTTGTTACTTTGGGAGGACTAGGGACTTGCAGGTCCCTGGTCTGTGCTAGCTCTGAGATTGTTGAATAACACAAAGTTCGAAGCAGCATAAGGACACCAGAGGATAGAAGCCCAGCCCAGACATTACCTCTAGAATTTAATGGAGCCCAGCCCTTATATAAAGTCCAAAGTGAAGAACAGGTTTCAAGAATGAGCAAACAAAAAAAGAATCCCACCAAAACAAAGCTATTATGGTAACCAGGAAATTCAAGATACAAACATAGAAGAAAGGAATGACTCAAAAAATATCTACTAGCAAAGCTTCAGAGAAAAATACAGTTTGGGGGCAGCTAGGTGGTACAGTGAATAAAGCACCGGCCCTGGATTCAGGAGGACCTGAGTTCAAATCCGACCTCAGACACTTAACACTTACTAGCTGTGTGACCCTGGGCAAGTCACTTAACCCTCATTGCCTTGCAAAAAAACAAAACAAAAAGGGAGCAGCTAGATGGCACAGTGGTTAAAGCACCGGCTCTGGATTCAGGAGTATCTGAGTTCAAATCCGGCCTCAGACATTTGACACTTACTAGCTGTGTGACCGTGGGCAAGTCACTTAACCCCAATTGCCTCACTAAAAAAAACAAACAAACAAACAAACAAAAAAAAAACATATTTAGGGGCAGCTAGGTGGTGCAGGGAGCAGCTAGATGGTACAGTAGATAAAGCATGGGCCCTGGATTGAGGAGGACCTGAGTTCAAATCCAGCCAAAGACACTTGATACTAGCTGTGTGACCCTGGGCAAGTCACTTAACCCTCATTGCTCCCCCCCCCCCCCCAAACAACAACAACAACCCAACAATAACAATGAAAAATACAGCTTGGGTACAAATCCATCCAGAATTCCTAGAAGAGAAAAAACAAAAAGGTTTTAAAAAGGAGCTAAAGGGTTTAAAAAAGCAAATGAGAATAGTAGTCAACAAAATGGGAAAAGAAAGAAGACTGATTGAAGAAAGATATGGAAAGAGAATTAACAGCTTGAAACAGGAGGTTCAAAACCTTGCCCAAGAAAAGAACTCCCTGAAAACTAGAATTAACCAAATAGAAACAAATGACTCCACAGGAGTCATCAAGAAACACGACTGGAGTCTTCTCTTTAAGGAATCTAGGGCCACACCACCTACTTACTAGAGTATGTATCCAAGCTATACCACTGGCATTCATGAAGCCACACAGTTTGCATAAATTATAGATAAAAGAATGTTAGAACTAGAAGGGCTCATTGAGATCTGACCTAATACCCTCAGGTTTTTGGTTTTTTAAAATTTTGAACTTAAACATCCAATAAAATGAGCATTCTCAATATTATGTTGCAGAACAGAGAGGATTGTATGAATCTCTATTGTGTCAAGTTTGCTTTTGATGTCTATAATAAATAAAGCATGTAGCTTTCAAAACCATACTGTTTGTCAATGTCAACCCCTCATTTTACAGAGTAAGAATAATCAGTGCCCAGGCTGAGTTCCTCACTGGTGTCCTCCTACTCTCAGAAGAAAGCATAAAAGGCTGCCGGAATATTAGGTATACTCCCTATGGTGAACTTGTGGGAGGACGTGGTCAAGGGTCACACCGGATGGGCAGGTATGGATGGCTTTTGTCCTTTTGTTAATTTCTCATGTTGTCATTTGTGAGTCTTTGAAAACTCTCACAAATTTATGTAAAACTATATATATGTATATATATATATTTTTGTTTTTGGTAAGGCAATTGGGGTTAAGTGACTTGCCCAGGGTCATACAGCTAGTAAGTGTTAAGTGTCTGAAGACAGATTTGAACTCAGATACTCCTGAATCCAGGGCCAGTGCTTTATCCACTTCGCCACCTAGCTGCCCCCTAGATTTTCTTTCAGATATTTCACAGTATCTTACAAATTATGTAGCCAATAGTCCTTCCAATAAAGGAATGACACCCCCCCCCATATCCCGCCCCATACAATCCTTGAAAAATAGCTCTGTAGGCTCTATGTGAATACCTCTTCTAACAGTGATCTTATTACTACACAAGGCAGTCTGTTCACCTGTTGGTCATTTCTGTTAGAAACCTCTAACTTATAATGAGCTGAAACCTATCTTCCTATATTTTCTATCCAATGGTCCAAGTTGTACCTTTTGAAGTTCCTCAAAATAGCTCTAGATTTTTACATATAGCAGCCGTTGGAATACCAGAAGAAAGGAGCATGTTCATATTTTCTCTTCCCTAGGTTAAATATTCCCAGTTGCTCAAATAACATTTTCCAGATTTTTCCTCATGTTGATCATAACCCTCAAGTCATTCTAATTTTTCTTTTTTGGTGAGGCAATTGGGGTTAAATGACTTGCCCAGGGTCACACAGCTAGTAAGTGTTAAGTGTCTGAGGCTGGATTTGAACTCAGGTCCTCCTGAATCCAGGGCCAGTGCTCTATCCACTGTGCCACCTAGCTGCCCCAAGTCATTCTAATTTTAAAATATCTCCTTTTGAAATGAGAGGCATGTCCCAAAAGTCTTAGTGCAATTCTCAGTTATTAAAGTTTACATTGCACTAAGGGGAGCAGCTAGGTGGCACAGTGGATAAAGCACTGATCCTGGATTTAGTAGGAACTAAGTTCAAATCTTGCCTCAGGGGTAGCTAGGTGGTGCAGTGGATAGAGCACCAGCCCTGGAGTCGGGAGTACCTGAGTTCAAATCTGGCCTCAGACACTTAACACTTACTAGCTGTGTGACCCTGGGCAAGTCACTTAACCCCAATTGCCTCACTAAAAAATAAAAAATAAAATATTGCCTCAGATACTTGACACTTACTAGCTGTGTGACCCTGGGCAAGTCACTTAACCCTCATTGCCCTGCAAAAAAAAAATTCACTAAGATTTTTGGGACACCCTGAATTTCAGTAAGATAGGCTAAAAAAATCATACTAGCCTATGATAGCCTCCCCCCCCCCCAAAAGAAAAAGAAAGTTAAAATTATCTCTTGAAAATGCTATAAATAAGGTAATCAGGAGCCTCTGGAGCTGCACCAATTTGGTTTCCCACAGGATACATGCCATTAACCCTAGGCTCTGGAGATCATATAGATGACCTCAGGTACCAAAGGAGAAAGAATCAAGAGCTAAGAGGCAGCATTGATGCTCTAACCATCATCAATAAGAAGGCCTAGGGGGATAGGGTACTAGAGGTAATTGCTGCCCTGGTGATAAAGCAGCAGTCACTATCTAGGCCAGCAAGTTTTGTAAATTGAGCTGGAGAAGTATAAGTTCAATTTATAACCACACTTCCTTTTTTTCTGACTTCATTGGTGTTTTAGGTAGCCCCAATTTTTATCCTTTTAGAGAGATTAGAGATACAAAAAAAGGTCTAAAACTGATTCTAAATGCACCTTTCTTTTTTACAACTTAATTTAGATCAAGTAAACAAGCATTTGTTAAGCTCTTACAGGGTACTGTAATAGGTTTGGGGGACATAAATTTAAAAAAATGAAAACAGATCCTCTTCTTGATCTTAGAAGATATTTATTTCTGTAATGTTTCCTGCACAAAGGTCCCAACTTTTCACTTTTCATCTAAAATGAACTTTTCTTTAGTCTTCCAAAATTATTATTATTTTTTTTTTTGCGGGGCAATGAGGGTTAAGTGACTTGCCCAAGGTTGTGATTAATTTTATGTATTTATACATATGTAAGTTACAAATTACAAATATATAAAATATGTGATTTATATTTACATTTATACAGCCAGTGTTAAGTGTCTGAGGCCACATTTGAACTTGGATCCTCCTGAATCCAGGTCCAGGGATTTATCCACTGATCCACCTAACTGTCCTCAAAATTATTTTCTAAAAACAATATTTTATGGCAATCAGTACTTTTTAGCATGTACAAAATTTCTGATAGGGCTTTTAGAAGCCAGTTTGTAATTTCCTCAAGTCGTGCTTGTATAGCTGCTAAGATAGTATCTCTTTTAATATACTCAAATTTCCATGCGGGTGTATTCCATTTTATCTTGGATTGTAGGCTAATCTTTTAAATGATCATTTTTCGAACCACAGTCAACATCAAATCTTTACTTACCAGATGATTGTTGTCCTACAACAAACGTAAAAACTGTTCACTAGGTGGCGCTCTTTATCTGCCATTTAGTTAACGGCTTATCACTAGCTTCTCAACTAAAGATACTATATAAAAACAAAACAATTTTTTAAAAAACAAACTGTCATTTATATAGCACTTTATGGCTTACAATGCTTTATCTCATTTAAATTGCAAGAACAATTTCAGGTTTGCATTTTGTAGAGGGTGGGTGGGTAGTGTGATTCCTGTCACAAGCCCACAATGGAATATCATTGTTTCTGTTTTAGGGGCTAAGGATATGACTAATACTGCATTCTCTAGCATAAAGACCACCAGACTCAGTTCTCAAATGCAAATTTTAATCTAATGATGAGAAATTTTGCTAAAGAATAGGGTTGATCAGGTGTGAAGTCCACATAGTCCAGAGCTTTAAGGAGCATGCCCAAAAAGAAGTCTTATCTTACATGTATCAATTCCTTTTCGTATTGGTATGTGACTGGATAATACCTTTTGGGTATTCCTCCCCTCCCCCACATACCTACCTGCTACTTATTCATCACATTATTAATTTTTAAAAATCTTTCTAAACTCAAAAGACTATATGGGAGGGGCAGCTAGGTAGTACAGTGGATCAAGCACTGGCCCTGGATTCAGGAGGACCTGAGTTCAAATCTGGCCTCAGACACTTGACACTTACTAGCTGTGTGACCCTGGGCAAGTCACTTAACCCCCGTTGCCCTGCAAAAAAAAAAAAAGACTATATGGGAGTATGTTCTGAAACCACATAGAAATTCATAATATTACAAAGTTCTCTCTAATCAGCTTAAGCCCCGACCTTGGTCCACAAAAACAATGAAATGTGTTCTCATGTGATTTATTTTTCCTCTTTCAGTCTCAAATGCTGAAGTGATAGGCTTAAATAATCATCACTGTTACATGTCTTTTCAAAAAAATATATTGTGCTACACACTTGTCTACCCATATCTTATTTGCTCATTTCTCTCCCCCTTCAAAACTTGGGGGAATCGTCCACAGACCATAATAATTGCCAATTGCCTAGCATTAACATTGTTGTTGTTGAGTTGTTTCTGTTGTGTCTGACTCTTTGTAACCCCATTTGGAGTCTTGTTGGCAAAGATACTGGAGTGGTTTGTCATTTCCTTCACTAGCTCCTTTTACAGATGGAGAAGCTGAGGCAAACAGGGTTAAGTGACTTGCCCAGGGTCACACTTCTAGTAAGTGTCTGAAGTCACATTTGAACTCAGGTCTTCCTAACTTTAGTTCCAGTGCTCAATCCACTGTACCACTTAGCTTCCCAGTACCAACATTGCTTTTCCCCTAAATTCTCTAAATGCTTCCCAGTTAAAATATACATCAGTGGCCAAAATCTCCGTGAGAGTGGCTACTTAAGCTAGATTTCACTCATATTTGGGGTTTCAAGGAGGACCAGTACCTCTAGTGAGAGGGCTTGCCAAGCCCTTTCAAGGCTACTCATCTGTCACCTCTAGCTCCATGAAGCTGTAGCATGTGCAGAGACCACACCCTGGTAAAACTGGTTTGGCAGATGTGCCAAACAAGGTGGAGGGTAGCTCATGAGCTTCAAACCCCTAGGTAAGTTAGAGGGGATATCTATCCAAGCATGTGAAGACTTGTCCCAGTGGAATGGGTGGATGAAAACATTTTTTTCCCCCAACAGCCATGAAGGCAGCTGAAGCAAGTGCTGTGGAGTGCTCAGGGCTTCGTCAAACATAGAATCCCAGACTCTTGCCAGCCGTCTTGACTTCTGTTTTGCCACAGGACATTAATGACATTAACGACTTAGGCAGGGCGAGTGAGGCTGAAGACTCTGTGAAATTCTGCTTCACTTAAATAAAATTCACACCGAGTCAAGACATGAGTCATCACCCACTCCAACATTGTGGTGTCATAGGTCTTCTTCAGAAACCAAGGATGAAGCACAACAATATAGGTCTTCAAGGTTTCGTGATTACCCTTCCCCTTTAAAAACAAAACAAAACTTGACTCTCCTTTAACTTAACTCTTTCTGTTCACTATGTGTTTGATAGTAACCCAGAATCAAATCATCAGACTTTTAAACTCTGCCATCTTTCCCCTTACCTAATTATTTGCCAATTCCCATCCACTTTCCCCCTCCATAATCCCCTCTCGTATTAGTTCTATCCTTTCCACTCACATGACACCATTATCTTCTTTTTGTTGTTCAGTTGTTTTTTTCAGGCATGTCCGAATCTTTGTCACCCCATTTGGGGTTTTCTTGGCAAAGACACTGGAGTGGTTTGCTGTCTCCTTCTCCAGCTCATTTTACAGATGAAGAAACTGAGGCAAACAGGGTTAAATTGTAGTGCCTAGGGTTAGTCGGAAGGTTCTTTCTGTAAAGAACAAAGTGATTAGTCAACTTGCTGGGGGCAGATATGCCTCCAGGGTACAAGGAAAGTAGATGTAATACAAATAGATAACAGGAGGGGCAGCTAGGTGATGCAGTGGTTAGAGCACCAGCCCAGGAGTCAGGAGGAACTGAGTTCAAATGTGGCCTCAGACACTTACACTATCTATGTGACCCTGGGCAAGTCACTTAACCCCAATTGCCTCACCAAAAAGAAAAAGCAAAAAACAAATAGATAACAGGCCAGACAGCATATTGCTTAGAATTAGGAGGTGGAGATGCCCCAGGAGCTCAGGAATGTAAACATAATTATTTCAAATATCCCCAGCTCCCCAAAAGCTGTAATTTTCCATTTTCAAGTCTCCCCCAATTACCCTCTATAAAGGCATTGTCTTTTCTCTGGCTCAGGGAGGAGAGGGCTTAAACTTCTCCTGGCCACATCTGCAATATCCTCCTGGCCACTTCCCTTTGCCTCAAATAAAACCTTATTCTATCTCTGATTGGAATGTGTGAGAGTTTAATTCTTGCGGGGTTTTTTTTGGGGGGGGCAATGAGGGTTAAGTGACTTGTTCAAGGTCACACAGCTAGTAAGTGTCAAGTATCTAAGAATGGATTTGAACTCAGGTCTTCCTGAATCCAGGGCCAGTGCTTTATCTATCGCTCCACCTAGTTGCCCTGCAAGTTTAATTCTTTAACTGAGGATATACAAGAACTAGCCCACCCTTGACAAAGTGAATTGCCCTATCTGACCTTAGGCAAGTCACTTAATCCTGTTTACCTCATTTTCCACCACCTTTGATCAGGTTTTTAATGGTTTCTTGCCTATATTATTGTTTGGGGGTCTTGGGGGGTTTTTTTTGGTGAGGCAATTGGGGTTAAGTGACTTGCCCACAGTCACATAGCTAGTAAGTGTCAAGTGTCTGAGGCCAGGTTTGAACTTAGGTCCTCCTGAATTCAGGTCCGGTGCTCTATCCACTGCGCCACCTAGCTGCCCCTTGCCTATATTATTGTGATAGCTTCCTAACTGGTGGCCACATGTCCAGATTCTTTCCAATTCATCCTCCACACTGATTTTAAATTAATGTCCCTTAAGCACAGGTCTACTAATTCAATTCCTTAGCTCCAACACATGAGTGGCTCCCCACTGCCTAAAAAATTAAATATAAGGCTCCAAAGACAGTCATTCAAGTCATTCATGACAATTTTACTTCAACTCAGCTTTATCTTTCTGGCTTGATCTCACATCACTTTATTTTATGAACTGCTCCAGTCAAATTGGATTTTTCAAGTTCATCTTGCCTTCTGCCTCAATGAAGCTGTGTAGGGGCAGCTAGGAGGCACTGTGGATAGATAAAGCACTGACCCTGGATTCAGGAGTACCTGAGTTCAAATCCAGCCTCAGACACTTGACACTTACTAGCTGTGTGACCCTAGGCAAGTCACTTAACCCTCATTGCCCTGCCCCCCCCCCAGATATACGTATGGCATAGTACAGGAATTGAGGAAAATTAGCATGATGAAACCTACACTCAATGAAGCTGTGCCCATACCTGAAAAAGACTGTCCCAAAAGAAAAAAACATTTCTTTTTTATGTCAATTTTTGCTGGACTTAAAAAAAAACATCTATTTTTCTCACTGTATTCTTCTTTTACCCATTTTTAAGAGCCATCCCTTATAAGGAAGTATGAAGAATGAAAAAAGGTCCACAAACAATATATATATAAAAGTGACATTATATTCAGTATCCCACAACCAGGGTTCCCTCACCTCTACATCCTCCCATATTTCTGTTGGTTGAAATCCTTTTTTTTTCCCTCTTAGTTGCCACCTCTTCTACTGAGTTTTTGTTATGGGCCCATAGCACCCCAGAAGTTCTCTGGAGCACATAAAAGAACCTTCTCCTTGAGAAACCAAACCAGAGGACAGACATGCCTAGAGGGATAAGTGGAACCAGATCAGACTGAGCTAGTTCCGGGACCCCCACCCTTTATTCTAGTCTCCCTCAACCCTGGGGAGATAAGATTAGGTGTGGCTACTTCCTTTGCATCCTGAGGAGAGAGATGGCTTGAGAGATCTGCAGCCACCCCTCACCCAACTCCTCCAGCCACCACCAGTGGGGGATGGTCCTCCCTCGCTAAGGGAACTTTTCAGTCAGATGATGACCCCCTTCAGTCCTCTATAAAAGTATCTATCTGTCTCCTGCTTGAGGAAATTGGTATCTCAGAGCCACACTCTGTGCCATGCCTTTCTCCCCATGAGAAGAAGTCCAGTGATTTCTCTCTTGGTTTCCTTTCCCTTCCCCTGCCTCTAAATAAACTATTATCTTATTCCATTGGATTTGTGTGCAAGAGGGTGTAATTCTTTAAAGAGGAATTCCTAAGAACCCCAAACCCCTACCCCTATCCTTTCCCCAAACCCCTAGCCCTTTCCCTAACCCCCTACCCTATTTTCCCCATAACATTTTCCTTTATCAATCAACAAGCATTTATTGCTTACTACATGCCAGGCATTGTGCTAAGACTGAGGATAGAAAAACCAATTCCTCTCTTGCCCTGGCTCCCCTTAGCTTTCATATAGGACTAGAGCTTTAGATCTGAAAGGTGCCTACAAATCTTATTTTATAGATGAGGAAATGCCCAACCTCACATAGGCTACTGTAGCAGAGCTTAGATTCCAACCCATGTGTCTTGACCCCAGATACGGTGCTTTTTCCATGATTTTAGGTAGCCATAAGTTGGATTCTCTCTCTTCTTTTCTCCTTCCTTTGCTCCCTCAATCAATTACAGTGCTCAAAGATCCCAAACCTGCTTCCCTTTGGACTTCCCCTAGAATGCATGGGGAAGGAAGAAAACTGGTGAAGCTACAAACGGGATCTTTCCAATATAAAAAGTGGAAGCTGGGGAGTCATATTGCTGCTTTTTTTTTTTGAGGGGCAATGAAGGTTAAGTGACTTGCCCAGGGTCACACAGCTAGTAAGTGTCAAATGTCCGAGGCTGGATTTGTACTCAGGTTCTCCTGAATCCAAGGCCACTGCTTTATCCACTGCACCACCTAGCTGCCCCTCATATTGTTTCTTGCATCTCAGCAAGTTGATCTGACATTGCAAGTGTTTTCCCAGGCAGTTAGGGCAGGCTCCTTAAGATAGAGATTTGAAGACTTGCATCATCTCTACCTCCCCTTCTCCAACCTTCCTGGCTATAAGAATTAACCTTGGTGGATGGAATGCATGGAGGGAGAAAAATTTGGAACTCAAAATCTTATAAAAATGAATGTTGGGGACAGCTAGGTGGTGCAGTGGATAAAGCACTGGCCCTGGATTGAGGAGGACTTGAGTTCAAATCCAACCTCAGACACTTGACACTTATTAACTATGTGACCCTGGGCAAGTCACTTAATCCTCGTTGCCCAGTGCAAAAAAAAAAAAACAAACCCAAAACCAAAAATGAATGTTGAAAACTATCTTTACGTGTAATTGGCAAAATAAAGTACTTTTAAGTGAAAAATAAAAGCAGAGAAAGAACTATGGAGTCTAAATGCAGATTGAAGCATACTATTTTTGCTTCTTTTGGTTTTTTGTTTGTTTGTTTGTTTTGGTTTTTGGATTTTTTTTTTGGTGAGGCAATTAGGGTTAAGTGACTTGCCCAGGGTCACACAGCTAGTAAGTGTTAAGTGTCTGAGGCCAGATTTGAACTCAGGTACTCCTGAATTCAGGGTCGGTGCTCTATCCACTGTGCCACCTAGCTGCACCACTTCTTTTGTTTTTTGTGCTTTCTCCCTTTTGTTCTATTTCTCCTTTCTCAACTAAAAATGGAAATATGGCTAACACGATTGCATATGTATAACCTTTCTCAGATTGATTTCTGTCTTGGGGAGAGAGGAAAAGAGAAAAATTTGGAACTCAAAATCTTATAAAAATGCATGTTGAAAACTATATTTGTAATTGGAAAAATAAAGTATTATTTACTTAAAAAAAGGATTACCCTTCAATCAATAAATTGTACTAGGGTACATAGTTTTATGTTTGGAGTTTCCTTGGTTTCCTTTCCTAGAATGGCCACTGAATTACAACAAAAACCCTCATTTAGATAAACATCTGCCATTAAAAGGAAGGCAATAAAATGAGCTGAAGAGACTAATCAATTATTCACCACCACCACCACCCCATAGCACCCCCCCCCCAAAAGCATTAATTCAATGGCTTATCCGGACGTTATAAGATAAAAAGCAGGAACTGGGCTTTAAAAAAAACCACAAAAAACCTTTTCATCCCTCGGGCCTAGCACACAGTAGGTGCTCCACAGGTGTGTTGAATTACATTGTTTCACATGGCAGAGAATGGTAGGCTCCCATCTCATTTCTATTGAGGAACTCACAGTATAGCTCAGTTTCTGACACATTTTTGTGTCGGTGTTATTTGAAGTCAAAACCTCATCTGTTTCTTGGCAAATATATAATTCACAAGCCTGGCTATTGAAGCCCATTAAGAATATGTATTTTGGGCAGCTAAGTGGCGCAGTGGATAAAGGACTAGCCTTGGATTCAGGAGGACCTGAATTCAAATCCAGCCTCAGACACTTGACACTAGTTGTGTGACCTTGGGCAAGTCATTTAACCCTCGTTTCCCCATTAAAAAAAAAGAATATGTATTTTGAAATCAATCCAACTTACTTTCAGTGCTTTGTGTTTACCTTGAGGTAGCCAGCCACAGGTGTTACCATTACCCCTATCTCAGAGAAGGGGAAATGTCAGTGAGAATTAGTGGCCTACACAAAGTCATATAGGTAGAAGGACAATACAAGGAGCTCATATCCAGGTATTGGACTCCAAAGCAATTGCTCCTTCCACCCCACTGTCTCATGGTATATTCACTTTTGCATCAAAACTCTTAACTCCTAAGTGAGCAGAACCAGGAGAACATTGTACACAATAACAGCAATATTGTGTGATGATCAACTGTGATAGACTTAGCTATTCTCAGCAATACAATGAATGATCCAAAGAACTCACAATGGAAAGTGTTCTCCACATCTAGAAAAAAGAACTGTGGATTCTGAATGCAAATTGAACCATACTGTTTCTACTTTTGTTTTTGTTTTTTGAGGTTTTCCCCTTTTGTTCTGATTCTTCATTCACAACATGACTAAGGCAGAAATAGGTTTAATGTGATTGTACATTTATAACCTATATCAGATTGCTTTCTGTCTTGGGGAGAGGGGAAGGAAGTGAGGGAGGGAGAAAAATTTGGAACTAAAAATCTAATGAAAACAAATCTTGAAAACTATCTTTACATGTAACTGGAAAATAATAAAATACTTTTATGATTTAAAAAAACCCTCTAAACTCCTCCCCCAATTTCCAGCTTCATCATTCTGAACTATACTTCAAAGAATCCATCCAAACATCAGATTTCCTCTTCTTTTATACTCACCACTCTTAAAAAGCTTCATATACCTGTTAAAAGATGACCATTTCCCAAGATATATTATTAAAGCATTTATTACTCTTTAAACAAAATATTTACAAATAAAATCTCAGATTTACAGATAAAAGGAAATAATTTTCAAAGCAATTTGCATATTAAGATTGTTAATATTGCACCCTACAGAATAAGTCTTTGACACATTCGCATTGTCAATCTTCCCCACATTCAATTACCACAAAACAGAAAAGAAATATGAAACTGACAGATTTATACAGTTTACCTTTGTTTAAAAAAAGTAAATTTTACATTCCTTTTTATTCACATGATAAAGGAAAAGTTGTAAACGTTCTTTAATTTATTTCCACAAAATGAACTATACATTCTCTTGTCGCACCTGGAAGAACTAATATACATTTTTAACCTCCTAAAAATGAATTAATGTGACAGGCAGACATTTTTAACATTGAGTAGCAGCATGTTGGTAGAGGGCAGTATTGGTGAAACATGTTTGTTTATATCTTCACTAGCAAAAGAAACTATTATATGTTCTAGACAGAATAAGGAAAGCCTTTGGACAAAGAGTTTTTACCTCCTTAAAGGATGCTTCCCATAATTAAACTAAAATGATAATTTGAAATGATCACATACTAACATCCCTCGAAATGTGGTTAATAATATCCTTTTCTTTTTTCAAGGCAGTTTTAGAAACAACTGAGTGAAAAAGAATGAGGTCTCTGTTACTCATTTCCCTTATAAAAATACTTTATAATTATATATAGGCAGGCACAAAAGTTTGCTTCTCAAAAGAAAGCTCTGCAAAATATTTGTTGGTTTATCACTATCATCCACATTCACATAGTTGTATTACAAACAAAAAAAAATGTAGATTTTCTTTTTAGAAGAAAAGAAGGTCTTTACAATAGGACTCTAGGAGGTTTTTCTGAACAACATGCTTTGAGAAGATGAAAAGTTATTATAAAGTACTGTATTATACTTGCACCAAAAAGAAACAAAGGAGATGTGCCAAATTCAATGGACTTTTTTTGGATCACGTTAATTTATTAAACCAAATATTCTAAAACCAAGGAGAGCATAAAACCATGTAGCCCATTTATTACTTTGCAGAGGCCTCTGGAACCCTCAGTTCCCCGATAAGGAATTTTTAATTATACTCTTTTGCTAGTATCCTCTAGAGTGAAAATTCATATTAATACAGTGGCCTAGAGAGCTAAATGAATATCTTGGTTATTTTTGTTGAATATTACTGACAGGAGACATTAGTTTTGTTACATATCCTTAGTATCAACCATAATTTTCTTTTTTTTGCTGTTTTGAGTGTCACATCACTATGAGTTTAAGGTTTTAAAAAACAAAGCCTTTGAGTAACAAATATCTTTGATAAGCTTTAGTTTCAGGAGTATAAATGTATGACTAATGGAATTTTTAAAAATACCCATACTTGGCTTATTTAATTTTTAATAGTCCCAACCAAGTAATTTTTCATGTATAAAGTTTGCTTATCTTCAATGTCCTTATGTCAAATTCAATTAAAAAAAAAGTCCTGAGAGTTGGTCATAAAAATATATATATGTAAATTTTTCTTTGTGCAATTATTCCAATAAAACTATTTCCATGGAAAAATGTACATCAGCTGTCTACAGTTCGTCTATATTCTGCAGTTCCATCAGCTATTATTGCATCCAATGGAGATCGCTTTTTGCGTATGCTACGTCCTGAGGAGATGAGGTCAGCATATCCGCGCTGATGGGAGAATGCATAAGCAGAGCGACGAGATGATGCTCCCCGTCGAAATACATTTTGCCTTCGTTTCCACTGTTCTTCTTCTTTATACCTTTTACGATTTTTTTGAATCTACAATAAGGGAATGAATGTATGAGGTTAAGGATCATTTGAATGTTCCCATAGGACCAGGTAAAGTCCCCTCTTCTACAAGAAGTCTTTGTTAGTCCTCCTTAATCTTAGTGCCTTCTCTCTGAGATTGTTCTTCAATTTATCCTGAATATGTCTTATTTTTATATAGTTGTTTGTATGATTGCCTTCCTCACTAGATTTATAGCAAGGACTTTTTTTGTCTTTTGTTGAACCCCCAGTTCTTAGCACAGTGCCTGGCATACAGTAGGTACTTAATAAAATGCTTATTAAATGACCAGGCCTTAGAATCAATAAAGTACAAATGAAATCAGACTGTAGGTAAGAATTACAATGAAGGCACAAATGCTAAAATATATAAATCATAAATATCAGGAAGTATGTAAAGGGAAGTAGATATTTTACACTTGCTATAGCAATGAAAAAAACAGGTTAACAACTATTAGTTTAAATTTATTTGCAAAATAAAAATGAAGACAAATCAGTTCAAATCTTTGTTTTTATTTTTGGAGGCAATTGGGGTTAAGTGACCTGCCTAGGGTCACAAGGTATCTGAAGTCAAATTTGAACTCAGGTCCTCCTGACTCCCAGGCAGGTGCTCTATCCACTGTGCTACCTAGCTGCCCCCTCAGTTCTAATCTAATGAAATTCCAAGCAAGAGAAATATGTGATTTTTTTTTTGGCTGGGCAATGAGGGTTAAGTGACTTGCCCAAAGTCATACAGCTAGTAAGTGTCAAGTGTCTGAGGCCGGATTTGAACTCAGGTCCTCCTGAATCCAGGGCCGGTGCTTTATCCACTGTGCCACATAGCTGCCCCAAAATATGTGATTTTGAAAATCACTTTAACATATACATAAGTTACGTCCCTTTCCTTCCTACACAATCTTGACCTAATGGTTGGTCATTGTCATGTTTCTCTTCACTTTCAAGCTTGAATCTCTCCTTCTCTAAAATTGCTAATTTCCAACCTTGGACAGCTCCTGTTATATGTTCCATTCCCAAGTTTCCTGTTGCCAGGTGCCACTTACAGAATGTATAAAACTATGCCAACTGGTTCACTATAGAAGTGATCATTTTTTTCATCCTTTATTGACTCTATTACATTCCATAAAGCAGTTATTCCAAACCCTATCCATTCATCTTGAACACCCAAATGTACTTCCATCCCTCTTTGAACAAATGGCCTTATCTTCTACTTTACTGAGAAAACTGAAGTCATCATTTATGAGTGCCTTACCTCCTCTTTGCCTTCATATCCCCTCTATTTCCTTATTCCTGTCTTTGTTCCAAGAGAATGAAGTGGTTATACCTATTGTCAACAGCAAAAATGCCTCTACTTGTGCTTTTGATTATTGACCATTTTAGCGCTCTCTCTCTCTCTCCACACACGGGTATTTACATACATACACACATGTATGCGTGCATGCATACATACATACACACATATCTCAACTCTATGTTCAAATATGATCCAGTGTCCCCTATTCTTCCAAGTATCTGATGGGTAACTCCATGGGTATGTATTGTCATCCCTGCAAAAGCAACATATTTAAAAACCGAACTCATATTCATTCTTCAAATAAGAGCCTGATGTGCACTCAGTCTTACTGTTGTATACTAGGAAAGGTATGAGGTCTCAGTAAGACATGGTTACTGCCCTCTTGGACCTTACACAGTCCAGTAGAGAGATAACAAACCTTGATGACAAGAAAATGATATATTACATGACAGGTACATTTAAAAAGGTATAGAACATAAAAAAAAATACTATGTGATGTCAAAGGGACAAAAGATTGAAGAATGAAGCAAGAATTTAGGAATGTCTTAGATGTACTTCTAGAGAAACTGACATCACTACAAAGACCTTGGGTAAAGTAGGTATTGCCAATATGAGGAAACTATGGGGAAATGTGTTATTATGGGAAAGAATACTGCCCCTTAGGCAGGACAATGGAAAGCACCTGATTAACTTGCAGTACTTATTCCTAGAACTGACAATCATAATTTAGTTACTGTGGCCCACTGACCATATCTTCATTAATTTCCTAACTTTGTACTTCCTTCTCTTAGCATTGCACTATTCTCTCCCAATTCATCTCTCAATATTCTCTCTCTCTCTCTCTCTCTCTCTCACACACACACACACACACACACACAGAGTATTTATTTTAGATGTGTTATTTCATGTTTGTACCCTGGAAAATGCCAGGATATCAGACCATAAAAGTGAGATGTAAATAGCTTTTCTGCATCATTTGGCAGAGTAGCAGATGATAAGTAGCAGTAATAAGTACCAATCTTCAGCTGAGAGCAAAATGTTCATCTTTCAGTTCTGAACTACCTCCAATTTATTCCTTTTCTTCTCAATCCAACAGCAAGAATATAAATTGGCCAACCATACTCCACTTCAGGGGAGTAAACGACTGTGAATCCTGTTTGGATGTTCAGGATCAAATTTGCCCCTTATGTATACAAGTTTAAAAAAGTTCCTTGGAAAGCCTAGTAAATATATAAATTAATGCTTCAGCAGTGGACATTCAGAGATCAAGGAAATCTTCATAGAAGAGATGATGCTGAGCTGGACTTGAAAGGATAGATGGGAATTCTACAGCTAAAGGAAGGAAATCCACTCCAGAACAGGGAACAGTATATGAGCCAAGGCAAAGGTCATCTATCCCAATCCCTTCCTTTTTTTTTTTTGCAGGACAATGGGGGTTAAGCAACTTGCCCAGGGTCACACAGCTAGTAAGTGTCAAGTGTCTGAGGCCGGATTTGAACTCAGGTACTCCTGAATCCAGGGCTGGTGCTTTATCCACTTCACCACCTAGCTGCCCCCTCAATCACCTCATTTTTACAGATAATGAAAGAGAAGCCCTTAGAGGTCAAGCAAACTATGCAAGGTCACACAGGGGGTAATTAGTGAAGCTAGAATTTGAACCCTCTGTCCAATGTTCTATCTATGGCCCAACATTATCTCCCAGAGGAATGACCTGATTATAAGGAAGATTATTCTGGCATGGACTGCAGGGAGTGGGGCAAGAATGGAGGGGGTGGGGCAGCTAGGTGGCGCAGTGGATAGAGTACCAGCCCTGGATTCAGGAGGACCTGAGTTCAAATTTGTTTTATTTATTTATTTATTTATATATTTATTTATATACTTATCTTATCCCCTTTATTCAACTATAAGTTCCTTGAGGGCATTCTCTGTCTTATTTCTTCTTTGTATCCCTAGTACCGCTGTAGATTGCATAGGTACCAATGTAGCTAGTACATTGTATACAGTGTTGTTGTTCAGTCATTTTTCAGTCATGTCTAACTCTTCATGATTCCATTTGGGGTTTTCTTGGCAGAGATACTGGAGCTCATTTTACAGATGAGGAAATTGAGGCAAACAGAGTTAAGTGACTTGTTCAGGGTCACACAGCTAGTAAGTGTCTGAGGCCAGATTTGAACTCAGGAAGATAAGTCTTCCTGACTCCAAGCCCAGCACTCTATCCCTTGCAGCACCTATCTGCCCCTATTGCATATAGTAGGTGCCTAATAAATTTGTGTCAGATTAAAGGAGGATTATACTTCTACCTACCTTATCGCTGTCTGATGGCCAGATTGTCATAGATAAGAAACGTATGGCAATAATCGGAAGCAAGCACACTGCAACAGTTAAAATGATGGTCAACCAAAGATATGGCTGCCGCAGGGCATTTGGAGCAGTTCCTATGAAGAACAATAGTAGAGAGGTATAATTTTTTTCAGTTGGCAAAGACATCCTGCCTATTATCTAAAAGACAGTATCAAATCTTGGATATTCATGACTATGGAATGTGCAAAGTTGATTTGTTAAAACCAGGATACTATCTCTCTCCCTTCAAAACCCCAAAGCTCTCAACACATTTCCATAGAACATAAATAACTGAATGTCAGTGTAAGCAAAGTAAAATTCGGAAAATAAAAGGTACATGTGCTTACCCCTACCTTCCATTACCCTCCTGGGGAAAAAAAATTAACATACATTACAAGGCTTTTTGGATTATACACAATACTGGTCTCCTATTATGGATAAAATTGAGTTGACCATATAATTGAAAAATGCTCAGAATATTAATAATCCTGTGTTATACACATTACACATATGGAAAAATCAAATTAAGTTCTTTCATCAGGGTGTTTTTTTGTTTTTGTTTTTAGTCACTCTTTTTTTGGGGGGGGGGCAATGAGGGTTAAGTGACTTGCCCAGGGTCACACAGCTAGTAAGTGTTAAGTGTCTGAGGCCAGATTTGAACTCAGGTCCTCCTGAATCCAGGGCCGGTGCTCTATCCACTGTGCCACCTAGCTGCCCTTGCCCCCTGTTTTTGTTTTTAAAGGACTGACTGATTTATAGTCTTCGTCAGACATCATTTTGAAACTCCAATTAACATTTATTAGGTCTGGGCAAATAACAATATTAATTCAGAAATAAATTTAGTAATCTGATTCAAATAACCAATTTAGGTGCAATAATTAGCATCCTCTATGACTAATTTTGCCTGGTTATTGCTTTGTGTGTTATGATTATAAGTTCAAAGGAATTTTAGAATGGTCTTTTTAACTTTAACTTTTGCAGTGCCAGGGATTACTTAATAATCATAGTGAGCAGTCTCTGGCAATTGTCTGTCAGGACACTGGGATTATTTTGGATCTGAACAAAGGGATAAAAATATAAAAATAAGTCTTGTCAAAATTTCTGAGTCACCATAGGGAAAAAGAGATTTTTAGCAAATCTTTCATAGGACCTTAGAATTTAAGTAGATTTTTATTTTTATTTTCTTTGAACTAGATTGTTAAAGAAGGAAACTAAATTTCTAGGAACACTGACCAATCAATACAGCAATATACAGAACTTATTCCTATCAGCAGTTGAAAAAAAAAAAAGACAATTTCCTTTCATTTATGTTGGGAATGTGGAAAGAACTGACCTGTGAATTGGAAAGCAGATGGGAAGAGAACGTGGATTCCTGCACTGTGAAAGTCAAACATGATGCCAAAGTAAAGAGCAATGCTCCCGAAAATGGAAAAAGCATTCACAAAAGTCCAGTAGGAAGTATCCAAGCCAATCTGTTGACAAACCACAGGAAGGTGGAACTCAGTAACAGCTGACATATAGTTCAGTGCTTGAAGCTTGCAAAGCACTTTATTTACATCATCTTACTTGATCCTCACAACCACCCAGTGACATGGGTAGAGCATGCATTATGATCCCCATTTTACAGGGGAGGTAACGAAGTAAGACTCAGAGACACTAAATGAACCAACTTATACAACTAGCAAAGGGGCAAACTTAAACCTGAACCTTGATTTTCTGACTCCAGGATCAAGGCTCTTCCCACTACAACATGCAGACTTTCAAGAAAGAATGAAACAAAAAAAAAAAATGGGGGCAGCTAGGTGGCAGAGTGGATAGAGTACTGGCCCTGGAGTCAGGAGGACCTGAGTTCAAATCTGGCCTCAGACACTTGACACTTACTAGCTGTGTGACCTTGTCAAGTCACTTAACCCCCATTGCTCCACAAAAAAAAAGAAAGAAAGAAAAAAGAAAGGAAAAAAGAAAGAAAGAATGGATTTGTTTAGAATTTAGCAATTTGGATATGAATTGATTTGAAGGCTCTTCAGCCCCAAATCAGCCTTACCATCCTAATTGTCTTGGGAGGAAAGGTATGAAAATTATATTCATGGTATAGAAAGTAGGAGAGAGGATGGAAGTTCATGCATGAATATACATAAATGTGCTTATACATGATATATAAACATATATTGTTCATAAACATATTTCTTATGTAAACATGTTATTCAACTAGATCAACTAAATTATTCAAGAAATTATTCAACTAAATCTGCTTACCTGAAAATTGACTGTTATTATAAGGGCAGATGCCACTGTAACAGCAAAGGATTGGTAGTCTGAAGGTGCCTCTCCATCTTGCCCCATGGTTTGTAAATAAGCTCCAAGTGGTATGAAGAAGAGAATCATTGATGTTAAGATCCCATGGAACAAGCTTATGAAGAATTTCTTGTAATTAAACAATAAGTCTTTCTGTCCTACTACATAAAGACTGGGGAACCGAAGACTCAGTTTGTCACTCACGTCCTTAAGAAAAAAAAAAGGAAATAAGAGTTATTAGCCATTGGCACTAAGGGAACCAAAGCAACATTACAGTGCCCAGGTCAGGGACACAACTGATGGGCATTTTATGTTTATGGTAGATGGTTTCCTCTCTAGCGTTGTGAATGTCAATAAAACACATCTTTATTATTTACTCTCATTTTTGTTTGTTTTTGTTTTTGCAGGGCAATGGGGGTTAAGTGACTTGCCCAGGGTCACAAAGCTAGTAAGTGTCAAGTGTCTGAGGCCGGATTTGAACTCAGGTCCTCCTGAATCCAGGGCTGGCGCTTTATCCACTGCGCCACTTAGCTGCCCCTATTATTTACTCTTCAAACTGCTTCAACCTGCTACAGTATTCAAAAGTTTTTTGTTTTCTTTTTTTATACTACTGTCATTTCCCCATAACCAATCTCATCCTTGTAACAAAGGAAAATATTTAATCAAAACCTACTGACAATAAGCCTTAAGTTCAAACCCAGCCTTAGACATTTACTGGCTGTATGGCCTTGGCCAAATCACTTCAGTTTCTTCATCTATAAAATGGGGATAATGCCTCTCAGGATTATTGTGAGGACAAAATGACATAACATTTGTAAAGCACTTAGCACAATGTACACACTGTGTACAGCACATAGCAGTCTCTATAAATGTTAGCTATTATTTTTATTATCTGTTTCAAATGTTTGGAACTGATCATGCTTAATACAATGACTAGGAACTTAATAAATGTTTGCTGTTTATAATTTTGTATATGCAAAACATTTAAATAGGCAAATTAAAGCCTTTGTTAAAATATGAACAAAAATTTAAAAACCTACTGACACATACAACTGACAGTGTGGAGATACCACATTCCACAACTGTAGTGCCCATCATTCACCAAGACTGAGACAATTCACTGAAGTTCAGAGTTCAATTGCTTTTGGGTTTTCTTAAGCTAAACACTGTACTAATTCATATTATTCATTTTATTTTCTTGGTCTTGCTTCCTTCAATCAGCATTGCTCTGTACCAGTTACAATGGATGGCAGGAAGCTTCATAGTTATCTCTTTGTTTAGGCTCATGAATTTTTTTTAAGGAGAGAAAACTGGCCATCCCCATCAAACAGAATTTCTTCTTGTCTTTGGGTAGGTGCATAATCAAACCAATTCCTCCATCTACTTTATATAATCTGTCCTTCCCTTTAGCTTCAATTTCTTTCTCAAAAATATTTATTTATTTACTTAGAATTTTCCCCAAGTTACATGTCAAAACAAATTTTAACATCAATTTAAAAAACTTTTTATTCCAAATTCTCTTCCTCCCTCCCTCCCTCCCCACCGCCCCATAAGAACTCAGACAATTCAATATAAGTTATACATGTGCAGTCATGCAAAACATTTCCATGTTAGTCAGGTTGTGAAAGAAAACAGACAAAAAAAACTTTAGAAAGAGGAACAAAAAAATTATACTTTAATCTGTATTCAAATCATCAGTTCTTTCTTTGTAGGTGGATTGCATTTTTCATGTCCTGATAGCATTCTGCTCATCATTTCTTACAATACAATAGTGCTCCATTCTAATCTCTTCCCACAGTTTGTTCAGCCATTTCCCAAATGATGGGTATCACCCCAATGTTGAATTCAACTTTTTTTTTAAAATCTCTTTTAGGATACCAACCTAGTCGTGGTATTGCTAGGTTGAAGAGTATGCATGGTTTTATAGCCCGTTGGCCATAGTTCCAAATTGTTCTGCAGAATGTTTGAATCAGTTTACAACTTTACCAAGAGCATATTAATGTCTCACTTTCCCCATATCCCCCACAACATTTGTGATTTTCCTATGCTGCTCTATTATCCAATCCAATAGGTATGAGGTAGTACCCAGAATTATTTTGACCTGAATCTCTCCAATCAATAGTGAGTTAGAGCATTTTTTTTTATATGGCTATAGGTGACTTTGATTATTTCATCTGAAAACTTCATGTCTTTTGATCATCTATCAATTGGGGAATGACTCTCATTTTAACAAATTTGATTCAGTTCTCTGTGTTTGAGAACTGAGACCTATCAGACGAACTTGCTTCAGATTTTTTTTACAGTTACTATTGCTCACTATATTACCCTCTATCCTATTCCCTCCCCTTGATATTTATTCTATTTTCTATCTTCTTTCACCCTATCCCTCCTCAAAAGTGTTTTGCTTCTGACTTTCCCTCCCCCAATCTGCCCTCCCTCCCTTTACCCCTCTCCCCTTAGCCCCTTCTCCCACTTTTCCGCATGGAAAGATACATTACTATACCCAATTGAGTGTGTATGTTACTCCCTCTTTGAGCCAATTCTGATGAGAGTAAGGCTCACTCATTCCCCTGCAACTTTCTCATCTTCCCTTCCACTCCATAAGGTTTTTGTTTCTGTGTTTTGTTTTGTTTTTTTGGGGGGCAATGAGGATTAAATGACTTGACCAGGGTCACATAACTAGTAAGTGTTAATTGTCTGAGGCCAGATTTTAACTCAGGTCCTTTTGAATCCAGGGCTGATGCTTTATCCACTGCACCACTTAGCTGTTCCCCATAAGTTTTTTCTTGCTTCTTTTATGTGAGATACTTTACCCCATTTCACCTCTGCTTTCCCCTTTCTCCCAGTGCATTCTTCTCACCCCTTAATTTTTTTTAAAGATATCATCATGGGGCAGTTAGATGGCACAGTAGACAAAGCACTAGCTCTGGACCCAGGTAGATCCAAGCCCAAATTCAGCCTCATACACCTGACATTCACCAGTTGTGTGACCCTGGGCAAGCCACCCAACCCTGACTGCCCTCCTAAAATAAACAATAAAAAAATGCTTTAAAGGTATCATCCCTTCATATTCAACTCATACCTGTGCCCTCTGTCTAAATATACTCCATTCAGTTGCCCTAATAATGAGAAAGTCCTTACAAGTTACAAGTATCATCTTCCCACATAGGAATGTAAGCAGTTTAACTTTTTAATATCCCTCATGATTTCTTTTTCCTGTTTACTTTTTTATACTTCTCTAGGGTCTTGTATTTGAAAGTCAAATTTTCTATTCAGTTCAGGTTTTTTCATAATGAATGCCTGAAAGTCCTCTCTTTCTTTCTTTTATTTTTTGGCAGGGCAATGGGGGTTAAGTGACTTGCCCAGGGTCACACAGCTAGTAAGTTTCAAGTGTCTGAGGCCAGATTTGAATTCAGGTACTCCTGAATCCAGGGTGGCTTCTTTATCCACTGCACCACCTAGCCACCCCAAAGTCCTCTCTTTCAATGAATTTCCATTTTTTCCTCTGAAAGAGGCCTCACTTAAAATAAAAAATCTTTCAGAGGAAAAGTAACTTAAACCTGAACCTTGATTTTCTGACTCCAGGATCAAGGCTCTTCCCACTACAACATGCAGACTTTCAAGAAAGAATGAAACGAAAAAAAAAAATGGGGGCCGCTAGGTGGCACAGTGGATAAAGCACTGGCCTTGGATTCAGGAGGACCTCAGTTCAAATGATCTCTCCTGGATCTATTTTCTAGGCCAGTTGTTTTTTCCAGAAATATTTCACCATTGCCTTCTATTTTTTCATTCTTTTGCTTTTGCTTTTTTGTATCTTGATTTCTCATAAAGTTATTTGCTTCCATTTGCTCAATCCTAATTTTTAAGCAATTATTTTCTTCAGAGAGCTTTTGTATCTCCTTTTCCATTTAGCTTTTCTTTTCTTTTTTCTTTTAGGCAATTGGGGTTAAGTGACTTGCCCAGGGTCACACAGCTAGTAAGCGTTAAGTGTCTGATGCTGGATTTGAACTCATGTCCTCCTGAATCCAGGGCCAGTGCTCTATCCACTGTGCCACCTAGCTGCCCTGGTTTTTGTGTTTGATAACACCATCTGTCCCTTTTCCCACTGTTTTGCCCTCATAAGCATAGAGGAAGCTACATTAGACTTGGGACCATTTTGGTTTTTTTCTATTTTATACATATCCATAATAAAAAAAATCCAAACCAAAACAAACAAAACCCTTTATACATTTTGGTGATGAGAGTTTCCTTGTTTTGCTTGTCTGTGGTTGGATGGCAGATACATAGTCTATTACTTGGTGTGTGCTTGAGGTGTTTCCTGTCCTTCCAGATTTGTCTACACATTTTTACAAGATAACCTACATAAATTCTTCTATTAAATCCCTATTCCAGTGTCTTATCCAGTGCTTGCAATGGAGGTGATAGTGACAGTTGGGGTTTGAGAAGTGTACAAACTTTGAGACATTCTATCAAGATGAAAAGGCTTCTGGAATTAAATTTAGATAAATATCTTATACCAGAGGTGTCAAACTTCTAGCTCTCAGCTGTATGTACCAGGAAAACTCCCCAGTGACTCAGATTCACATGAAAATATAATTGGAAAAATGTTTAACAAAATAAATAAAAATCCAACACAATGTGGATAATGTTAATTTGTAGTTTTCTATGCCAGTATTCAGTGGCAGAAATCAGTTTCTATTTGAGTTTGACACCACAGTTTTATACTATACTCAAATGGATATGACCCAAATATAAAAGGTTACATCATTAAAAAAAAAAAAAAGAAGCCAATGGAAGAAGATACTTTGTACAACTAAGGACAGGTAGGAGAATTCTTAACCAATGAGTAGAGATGACCATAAAAGATAAAATAGACAATTCTGATTATGTAAAATTAAAAACCTTTTCCACAATCAAAACCCAATTCAGCTAACTTAAGCAAACAGCAATAAATGACGATGGGAAGAGAGGGAAAGGGGGAATCTGTTACAGGTAATGTGTTAAATTACATTTCCTAGGGAGATAACAATGTTCAGTACTTCATCCTCAACTCTATGGTGAGAAGAAAGCCTGGAATAGAAGTGATCCTTGCTCTTCTATTATTTCAGCATCATAATCATTCATTATACTCAGGAAAATTAAAATTTTAAATTTTAAAAAATTACTTTAACTTCTCCAAACGTGCCCGAGCTCTTCTATGTAATAGTCTTATACAAACCAGGGGTCATACCTGATCCAGCAAGCCAACCAGCAGCACAGGGAGGCTTGAATATAGCACATTGTACAGTGTGATGAACCAGTCTTCATAAACAGTCTAAAGTGAAAATAGCAACAATGTATATTTATATAGCATTTTAGGTCAATTAAGTCATTCATTCCTCATAACACTGTGAGGCATTATGGGTAATATTATCCCTATTTAATAGGTGAGCAAATAGGCTCAGAGAAGTAAGTGACTGACTTACATTCACATGGCTAGTACTATAAGTCAGAGTAGGGATTTGAACTCAAAACTCTGTAACTTCAAGTCCGTTACTCTCTCTACTCAGTCACACTGTCTCAGAAACACAGTAGGCCTAAACTTTGCTAATGGGAAGAAACAGTAATACGGGTTTCTCTGCCCTGATATGTTGCCAACATAAATCTTAGTCAAATATATTATTCAAGAAAAGAGAAATTCAGTAAGTCTCTTTCTTTCTTTCTTTTGTTTTTGGTGGGGCAATGGGTGTTAAGTGACTTGCCCAGGGTCACACAGCTAGTTAGTGTCAAATGTCTAAGGCCGGATTTGAACTCAGGTACTCCTGAATCCAGGGCCGATGCTTTATCCACTGTGCTACCTAGCTGCTTCTCAGTCTCTTTCTATAAAATTGGTAAGGACACAGGTCATTCCATAAACTGGATAATATGTAAAACTGACAATATACCCAAATAATTTTAAACATGCTGACATTCTTCATTTTTCCATTATCCATATAGTAAGAGACAAAAACCTGGTACTAAAAATTATATTAAGCTTTAAAAGGGTGTTGTGAACATGTACACACAATTATACACATATTTTTTAATTTGTATTTTTTTTTTGTGAGGCAATTGGGGTTAAGTGACTTGCCCAGGGTCACATTATACATATATTTTTTTAAAACTAGGCAGTCCTTTGCCATTTTGACAAATGTCAGCTTTACAAAATGAATTACATAAAAGGGGATTTTATAGCATGAAGATTGTTAAGAGATAGAGAATGGCCCAATTGTTGAAATTTTCTTACACAATAGAAAGTACACTATACAAGGGTAGACTACTATTTCTTTTGTTTGTTTGTTTGTTTGGGGGGGGGGGTTGTGGGGCAATGGGGGCTAAGTGACTTGCCCAGGGTCACACAGCTAATAAGTGTCAAGTGTCTGAGGCCAGATTTGAACTGAGGTCCTGCTGAATCCAGGGCTGGTGCTTTATCCACTGGGCCACCTAACTGCCCCATGATTATTATTTCAATATCCCCAGTGCCTATAGACTAGAATAGAAGGCACTTAATAAAGGTTAATTTACTGATTTAAAGATAAGTAATTTAAGATAAAGAATTCAGTGTGGTTCTGCCAAAAGGCAGGAGAAAGGAAGATCTTTGGCCTCTACCATGCCTGAGTCTTTGTCTTCTGAAGTATTCTGGTGAATATAAGAATTCGTACAAAAGAAAAAACTATGGCATTGGATCAAGTATAGTTGGGATGTTCATTTTTCTGTTGTTAATACATTAAACACTCTGAAATGTCATTCTGTTTCCTTATGAGGAATGTACATGCAGAATGATGTGCAACTGAACACACCAAGAACAGAGAATTGACTCACCAAAAGTACAAAAGTGCTCAAAAACTGCTAACAGCATGATTTAATAATATCATAGAGGATATGAGAGAGGTTTACATGTTTATATTTTCCTAGGCAAATATTTCCATTACTATTCTTAGATCTAAATAAATTTGAATTATTTTCTCTCTATGTTCTGGATTTTAAGTACATACACACATACACAGTCTATTAAACTGGGAACAAATTCATTAAGAACACTAAGTAGAACATTTTTATTTATAGTTTGGGGTTCCAATTTTTATCCCTCTTTCCCTCCCCCTCCCTTCTCCCCTCCCTGAGATGGCAAACAATCAGGTATAGAAGAACACTAAATAAACTACTATTTTAAAACTATCAGAAACATCATAGCAGGTAAAAGAGACCAAAATAATGCTGTCCACTATGCTTCAATTGTAAAGAACAATACCCATCCCTACCCCCTAAAAGAGACAATTACCAAAATGAAAATGAGCTATTATAACCTCAACAGTCAAAAAGTAGTCACAATTATTCACAACTTAGGGTTTTATGGAAATTCACTTAGCAGTAAACTCCAGTCACTGAAAATTTACACTCATTAAAAAACAAAAGTCTTATTATTACCTGTGCTGAGTACCCATTGAAGAAGGAATACCAGAAATGAACCAAAGTGAATGCAAAGTTCTTGTAGAAGAAGTATCTGAGAAACTTGCACATCCTGATGTAGGACCATCGACCGTGGACCAACAGTAGTCTTTGAAGATATCTGAACTGAGCAAAAGAGTAATCACTAGACATGACTGCTTGCATGCCTTCTTGTCCACTTATGCCAACACCAATGTGGGCAGCTAATGGAAGAAATACAAAAGAAGGTATCTTAGTTATGGACTTACTGGAAGAGAAAAAAACACCAACCAAATATGCCAAACTCCACCCCTCCCATACCCCGGAACTATAAAAATGAGCAGAAAAATAACATAAAAGGAACATGGCCCTATATTTTGGATAAATAAAATTAATGGGACAATTATTCTCTTGAATCTTTTCTCTGTATAGTGATGTTCTTCCCTATAGCTTCTTCTGGACTCAACCCAGAGCTGAATACTTGAGTATTTTGAGAATACTTGAATATTTTGTTTGAAAACAGCAAAACCTGACCACTTAAGGTTATTTTATTTCCATTTTGGGGGGGGGGTGGCAATAAGGGTTAAGTGACTTGCCCAGGGTTACAGAGCTAGTAAGTGTCAAGTATCTGGGGCCGGATTTGAACTCAGGTCCTCCTGAATCCAGGACTGGTGCTTTATGCACTGTGCCACCTAGCTGCCCCCTAAGGTTATTTAAAAAAGTTGTCAGAAATAAAAATGATGTTTGCCCGTCTAAAAATCATTAGGTCACTTATTCTGGCTAATGAACGAGAAAATTATGAATCATTTACTGTAGTGTTGGCCAATAGCCAACACTTTTGTTCTGATGTCTCATTAGAAAATATCAGTGATCCTGGGCACTGCAGTGCTGAGCCCATGGAATACATGCTCTTTGAGGTCCTTCTTGTGCTCGAAAGGTTTTGAGTACTAGCCCCAAAATGGAGTGTGCTATGGAACAGGCAATCTAGCTAAATATGTATAGATTCCTCACCAGAAGCTCAGTCCATTGTTGTGTTCCTTTTCTCTGATTGGCTGGTTCTTCCCCAAACCTCCATTTAAAGCAAACACCTAACCTAGTCATGTCATCATTACTCTCCAGCTTCTACTCCTGACTCTCCAGACTTTGTCCATCATGTTCTTATGTGGATACTTTCCTCCTCTATGTTTGCATCTTCCCCATTGGAATATAATCTTCTAGAGGGCAAAGACTGGGTTTTTTTGGTTTGTATTTGTATTCCCAGTGCTGAACACAGTACCTAGCACAGAGTATGCACCTAAGTGCTAGTTGAGAGGGCTAGGCTATTTGGCGGTAATTACTACGATCCTCAGTGACTTACAAGGAACCATCTACTAAAGTCTAGAAATTGGTTGAAGGAGTACCCAAAAGGATGTCATCACAGATCTTCTGAAGCATTTAAGCATTAAGAAGTTACTACAGTGACCCTGGGCAAGTCACTTAACCCCAATTGCCTCACCAAAAAAAAAAAAAAGAAGTAGTTACTACCGTGATGAAAAATAATGGAGAAGTGCAAAAGGAAAGGGAAATGGAACACAGCAAATTAATTGTTTCCTAAAATCTAAGAAGGGGAGCAGCTAGGTAGTAGAGTGGATAGAGTGTCCAGAGTCAGGAAAACTCATCTTGGTGAGTTAAATCTGACCTCAGACACTTACTAGCTGTGTGGCCCTGGTCAAGTCCCTTAACCTTGTTTGCCTCAGTTCCTCATCTCTAAAATGAGCTGAAGAAGGAAATGGCAAGTCATTCCAGTAACTTTGCAAAGAAAACCCCAAATGGAGTCATAAAGAGTCAGACACAACTAAAACAGCTGAGCAAAAGAATCCAGGAGGCAGTCAAAACTTAAGCAGAATTATAAGTAAAAAAAAAAATCAATTCCAAGTTTAAATTTATTTGAAACTTTGACAAATAGAAAACCAACTTCACTGGCTATTTGACTTGTAAAGTTATTCTGAAGGATATTTAGTTATATCCTGTTAGCTCCTATTTTCTTCTATGTAGCATATCATTAAATTGGAAAAAGACCTGAGGTTTGTTTGTTTGTTTGTTTTTGTAGGACAATGAGGGTTAAGTGACTTGCCCAAGGTCACATAGCTAGTGTCAAGTGTCTGAGGCTAAATTTGAACTCAGGTCCTCCTGAATCCAAGGCCAGTGCTTTATCCACTGTGCCACCTAGCTGCCCAAGACCTGAGTTTTAAACCAGTCAACAGGCATTTTTTGATAGGTAGTTCTAAGAGTGGTAGAAGAGAATAGTAAAAGTATTATCATCTCTGTTTTACAGATGAGGAAACTGAGGGTCAGAAAAGTTTAATGATTTACCTACAACTAGACCTCTAATAAGTGCCAGAGCTGACAATCCAGTCCATATCTTCTCATTCAAAGGCCAAAGCTCTTTCTATAGCAACAGTCTCCAAGAACTTAATTTTAGACAAAAAAAAATTCCTGGAAAAGTTAACAGCCTTAGATAACTCAGACTTTATAAAGTTTGCATTTATTATCTTTTATATGGTTAGGCACAAAGTGACGAAGAAGGATGCAGTGGGAGTTTCCATAATCAACAAGTATCATCCACTTGGTTGACTTATAGAATTCAAAATTTTTAGAGTTGGGAGGGACTTCAAGGATTTGTCCAGTTTAACCACCTAATTTTAAAGATAAGAGAACTGATGCCCAAAGAGGTTCAATTCCCTCATTACTAATATGAGCCAAACAATTAAAATAACAGATCTGGAGCAATAAACAAAACTAAAATAAAACAAAAATTTCTCAGCTTAGTTGAAAAATATAAACAAAAACACCATCCTATGGAAATTTAGAAACAATCATAATGGTCAACATAAGAGATGATGATGGCTGGACTAGAGCAGTGGCCTTGGATGTAGAAATGGAAGCTCTTTGAGGCCTGGACCTATGATGTCTGTGTATCCCACACATTTAAACACACAGAGTCCTTAACACAGAGCTGACCTTAATCGATGTTTGCTGTTGAACTGAAAGAAAGAAATTTGGAAGGTATTGCAGTGGAACATTAAAGGCTCATAAATTTAGAAGAAATCTAAAAGTTAGGTGCTTGCAACTTCCAAACTCATTATACTCTAGCCTGAAAATAAAGGAAATTAAGTGAACAAAGGAATAAAATAATAAATAAATAAAAGGAAAGTCTATTAGTAGAATCTACATCTAGTAAGCCAAAAATTGTTTTTTAAACATCTTTTCCAGAGCCAAATATAAAAAAATGTATAAATTATCAGTGATTTTGTATTATCCATGCCCCTTTCCAAAATGTATGTGGCTAAAGGAGAGGCATCTATAGTAGTCTAGAGCCTAAACAAAGAGGCCCTTGTCATTGGAATAAATGTCACATGAGTTGTGAAAATAGAGTTCAAACAAAATTGAACTGGAATAGAACTAGAGGTGGTGACAGATACAAAAGTCTAGGAGGTGACAGTAAGAAGGCATACATCATACAGCAGAGTCTTTCCAAGGAAGCTAATATAGTCTGAATATGTATCGAGAAGAGGAGGAGGAGAAGATTCTAGAAAAAGAAAGAGATATGAGTCATTAAATAGACTGGAAGGGAAGGCACAGTAATAAATAATTACTATTAAGCTACTTAGCAAGATAACAGATACATGTGCACAGTTCCAAATTAGTTTATTCATAGAATCATAGAACCAGAATGATCTTTAGAGACCATCTAACTGGTCCTGCCCTTTTGTTGTATATATCAAGGGACTGAGGTCCTGGAAAACAGAAATTACTTGTTCAAGGTCACACAGGCAGTGGCAAACCTAAGATCAGAGCAGAAGTTTCCTCAAGACATGTCCAATGCTCTCTCTACTGCATTACTATGCTACCTGATGACCTCAACCATAGCTATAGATATGACATCACAAGGCAAAAGTCTAGATTGCAGTGCTGGCTTTGGTTTAACAAAATTTAACACTAGTTCTCCTATCTTTTTGTATGACCTGAAAAAAAAAACCACCTTAATTTCTCTACAGCACAATCCTTCAGTGACAATCTTTAAAGAAAGTTGAGAAGATCTGTGACAGAACTTACCTGGAATTGTTCTACAATGGTTTATGAAATGTCCCTACTTTTGGTGAGACCAGATGATAATAAAGCTCTTTCAATAACTAATTCCTCTTATATGGTGTCCCAGATGGACTTCTATCATTCCAAATAATAGGATTATAGACTTATATAATAAAAAAAAAATTTGGAATTGGAAAGGACTTTAAGGATTCATCCTATTCAACCACTTTATTTTAAAGACAAATGAATTGATGTGGATTACAGTAGGTCACATAATAAATAATGAGTCTCCAATAGATATATAAAGCATTAAAAATTTCTCAGAATAGGAAATGCTACGGTGAAAGTTTTTATATACATATACTGTATATGTATACATATATATGTATATATTTATCTATATGTGTTTGTTTAATTATTGCTTTTTAAAAAAACATCATGGCCACTGTCCCTTAAGATTGCTTTCCTAATGAATTTTCTGTTATAAAAAAGAACATTTAAACAAAACCAAATAATGTTATTCAGTGTATTCTATATTTCACATCTGTAGGTCTCTTTACTGAGAGGGATGAAGATATATTTCATTACCAGCACTCTCAGATTGACTTTGTTTATACAATTCAATTGAAAAAGAGGTATAGAAAAAAAAGTTAATTCAGCCTTTTACATTGAGAAGCTATACAGAAATGTATTGAATTCCATGAGTTAGAAAGCCTGTGGTCTGACATTTATGAAATCTCCACAACAATTTTCTGATCATTTCATTGGGAGTCTCTACAGCCTCATAGAATGTGCCCTTAACAACTTTCCGGTGCATTACTTACTCTTAATCATATTCACATCATTGGCACCATCTCCAATTGCCAGTGTTATGGCTTTCTTGTATTTCTTCACAAGCTCCACAACCATGGCCTTCTGCTTGGGAGTGACCCTGCAGCAGATGACTGCACTGCACTCACATGCTAAATCAACAAAATTCTTCTGCTGTTGTTCTTTATTAGCCTCGAGTCTCCTTTTACTTTGAGTACGCATTCGTCTTTCCTCTTCTGTCCTGGGAAATTTCAGTTTCAGGATTTTACTTCTCTTTGTCTTCTTTTCTAGAAGAATTTCGTTCTATAGTACCAGAGAGAAAAAGGTTAACACTCAACAATGTTCCTTTTTATTGTTGTTGATTTCTGTTTCAAGATTACTACTCTCTAGGAATCTAAAAAAATTCAAATGAACTTAGATATTTATCTTTATTATAAAATAATAATAATAACAATGATGATAGCTAACATTTATATAGCACTTACTATGTACCAGACACTGTGCCTTACTAAGCATTTCACAATTATTTTCTCATTTGTTTCTCACAATAACCCTGGGAGGCAGGTTTTATTGGTGTCCACATTTTATAGAAAAGGAAACTGAGGTAGAGGTTAAATGAATTTTCCAGGGTCACACAGCTAGTAAGTGTCTGAGGCCACATTTGAACTCAGGACTTCTTGATTCCAGGCTCAGCGCTCTGTGCACCAAGATACCATCTTTCTTATAACAAAGGAACTAAGAGAAGATAAGCACATATCACGTATTACACTAATTTTGCCAACTTGAAGCTAATACTTGCTTTTAAAAAATCTTACTTTTCTTGTTAGCTTATGTTTTTATATCACATTCATCTCCAAAAACACCTTCTTCACCCTTCGCCACCAAGCAAGCCATCCCATGTAACAAATATTTTTTAGAAGAAAAACAATTTAGTAAAACCAATCAATACCTCAGTCATGTCTGACAGCATTTCCGTTACATACCTATAGCCCTCTTCTCTTGGACTTTCATTTTAAAACAAAGCTATTTTATGAGGAGAATATTTATCTTTGGAACCACCTCAAATCTGGTCCCAGACTCAATCATCATTGCTATACACAAGAAAATATTTTCAAGAATGGAAGAATATATATCCAATCCTGGCTATTATAACTACTCATTGCAGTAATGTCAGGAAAAAAAATTACGCAAACATCTGTATTTTTGCCAAAAGCTGATCATTTAACACATTCCAAATCTACTTGGTATGGGGAAAGGCAGGAAGAATTTTCTTACCTTTGACCTTGTTATCTGACAATGACATCAGGGAATTGGTAAATGGTTAATTATGTACAAAGGCAAACTCATATGTACAATACCTTTAGAAATGGTATTTTTCAGGTAGATAAAAAGACCTTGAATAGGCAAAATACAGGAGCCCATAACACAAATGGGAGGTTCTTCTTAAGTCATTAGGCTAGTGCCTTGACTTGGTTCCTATTTTAGCTACAAACACAAAGGGGCTATTGGGATTCTAGCCAATATCAAAGACCACATCCTGGGTTAGGTGGTAGAAAGTCAGGGAAGTCATGTGGGTTCTGAGGTTAGGACATAATTATAATGGAAAAGTGATTGTTGGGAATCCAGGAACCTATGAACACTATTCCAGCAAAAATGTTATATAACCCGAGTCCACTTAATTTTACTCCTGTCTGTAACATTTTCCCCCTAGGTACATACTGTATTGTGCTAGAAAGCTAATAAAGACTTTAATTAGTTTACTTTAGTTTTTCAAGCTGTTTTAATGGAAGATGAAATAAAAGAATAAAATATTGGGTTGCCTCTATTTCTTTTTATTCATGAACTTTATTCTAATTTCTTTCCTTTCTTCCTATCTTATTTCTTTTTAGAGGGGTGAGCTCTCTGGGAGGGAGCTGAAAAAGACAAATAGTATAACATATTGATCATATGAAAACAAAAGATATCAATGAATTTTTTTTTAAGTGAGGCAATTGGGGTTAAGTGATTTGCCCAGGGTCACACAGCTAGTAAGTGTTAAGTGTCTGAGGCTGGATTTGAACTCAGGTCCTCCTGAATCCAGGGCCGGTGCTTTATCCACTGCGCCACCTAGCTGCCCCCATCGATGAATTTTTAAAAAAGAGGGAAATAGAGAAGAGTCTTTCTGATTAGGAGGCTTCTCTACCCAGGCCTGCAGGCAGTGTACTGTGAGAGAAAGAGCTATTGACTCAGACCATTCACTCCTGCTTCTATATATAATTGTGGTCTAGAGTTGCAGAATTTGTTGTTGTTGTTGTTGTTGTTTGTTTGTTTTTTGGGTTTTTTTTTAGAGTTGCAGAATTTTGAAGGCCATGGTAGAGTTCCTAGGCTAGCCAAATCCATAGCAAGGGAACATAGAATTGAACTCATATCAAATACAAAGATAATTAGTAAATATTTTTAGGCAGAAGAGAAGAAAAACCTGAGAAAGAAAAAGGCTTTTGTACTGTAATTCTATCATGTCCATGAGTGGGGACATTTAGGGAAGGATCAACTTGAGAGCGCAAGCACAGAACTAGAAAGCAAAATATTTGGGTGCAGAAAGTCATGAGATGAGGAGCTTGGGATACCAGGCTCAAAAAGATTCATAGGGGGGCAGCTAGGTGGCTCAGTGGATAGAGCATCGGTCCTGGAGTCAGGAGTACCTGATTTCAAATCCAGCCTCAGACACTTAACACTTACTAGCTATGTGACCCTGGGCAAGTCACTTAACCCCAATTGCCTCACTAAAAAAAAAAAAAAGATTCATAGGTTTGGACCAGACACATAGTGGGGAGACTATGATTAAACCATAAAAACCTTTATAGTGTGTACTTTAATTAATTTATTTAATTATATGGCAAGTTCCTTGTAAGAAGGGTCTCTGTGTTAATAATTTTTATATCCTCAGTAGTTATCACAGTATCTTGTCCATGAGAAGGTTTTGTTATATGTTGTTGAATGAATGAATATACAGGATTTTCAAGATTAGAAGAGGTAGGTTTAGTTGGAACCCAGGATGACGTTTGTTACATGCTCAAGGGCAGTTTGAACAAATACTTTAGAGATTGAAGGAAAAACATAGGTGGAGAGGCAGCTAGGTGGCACGGTGGATAAAACACTGGCCTTGGATTCAGGAGGACCTGAGTTCAAATCTAGCCTCAGACACTTGACACTAGCTGTGTGGCCTTGGGCAAGTCACTTAACCCTCATTGCCCCACCAAAAAAAAAAAAAGGTTAAAAAAAAAGTAAAAAAAAAAAAATAGGTAGAAAATGTGGAGAAATATAACCTGACTGGAGTAGAGTTTATGCATGAGAATTAGAAGAAGATATCACCCAACAACAAGGGAAAGATCTGAAAGATTAGCTAGTTAGGTTTTGAAGCACAATATTAGTAGTATAACTGATCATTTGGATAAGCTTGTGATTACAAGCTTATGAAGAATATGGTTGGGGCAATACTTCCAAGATGATTTTTGTAACATTAACAATGGAACACAGGTGGATGAAGTACCATAGGCAAGATGACAGTAAGATCAGATGAGAACTGAACGGGCCCCCAAAAGAGAATCACACAATTAGAATAGGAAGAAATGGGCAAACATTCTCTGGTTCAAAGGTAAAAGACAGGTTTCATCGCTGGTAAGGTTGGCGCTTTTATAATAATATTTTATATATTATTGCATAATGTTAATTATATAATAATATTGAATGTTCTATGCTTCCCCCTATGCCCTGGAAGCTACTCACACCCATATCTATCTCTTCTTTCTGAATGGCACACTTAAAGTAGTTTCCATTAGCTTAATTCTTTTTTTTTTTTTTTTTTGCGGGGCATTGGGGGATTAAGTGACTTTCCCAGGGTCACACAGCTAGTAAGTGTCAAGTGTCTGAGGCTGGATTTGAACTCAGGTACTCCTGAATCCAGGGCTGGTGCTTTATCTACTATGCCACCTAGCTGCCGCCTAGCTGAATTCTTATAGACCAATTCAGCCATAGTTTACCCCTTTCCTCTATGCCACCCAGGAATTATTGGACCCACAGTCTTCTTTGAGTTTGGAACTCCATGTTCTTATTCACATGAATTTCCCATGCTGGATGGTATGTTTTTTAGTTCTAAACTCATGGCCTCAAGTTTGTCTATTTCTATCTTCCTACATCTAAGCAAAGCTGAACCAACAGACGCATTCTAGAGAGCCAATGGAAATCAGGCAACTTTCCCTATTCTGAGATATAGCTTTCATTATTTTCTTAGTTCAATGTAGGTCACTGGGTTCATAGATTTTGCATGTGCATGGGAACTTAGAAGTGACATAATTCAGTCCTCTCCTTTTACCAATAAAGAAATTGAGGAACACATAAGTGAAGTGATTTGCCCAAGATCACAAAGGAAGTAAGTGGAATAACCAGGAGTCAATCATAGGTCTTTTGACTAAAAATTTGGCATTCTTTCCAATCCTACCCTTCTCCCAATCTCCAATCAAGTGAAATATACTCTTTTTTGGTTTTGTTTTTGAAATATACTCTTAAGACTATGTTTCTATAATATGCAAATGGAAACTGCATAGTCATAAGTATAACATGAAATAATATCACTACTAATTAGCACTGTATTAGGGATGATAGGTACTGGGTGTAAAAGTACAAAAAATGAAACAATCCCTACTTGCAATGTAAATATAAAGTTAATAAATCCATTATACATACATAGTAGTTACATATAATGTATGATAGGAAGGAGGCCTTAGTAGTTGGAGGGGTGGGGGACCAGAAAAGGCTTTTTATAGAAGATTTTCTCTGAGTTGTACCTCAAAGGAAGAAGACTAGGACTCTCCGCATAAGAGGTAAGGAGGGAGTACATTGTAGGTATGGGGGACGGCCAGTGTAGTGGCATAGGAGATGGAATGTTATGAGTGGGGAATGGAGAGAAGGACAGTTTGGCTGGATCACAGAGTATTGGAAGGGAAATAATGACCAATTAGGCTGGGAGCATAGATCAGGACAATTTTTTGTGGATCTTTCAAAGCTAAGCAGAAGAGTTTATATTGTGTCCAAGAAGCAATAAGAAGACACTGGAGTTACCTGATTAGGAGAGTAAGATGGCCAGATCTCCATATAAGGAAAATTATTTTGGGAACAGTGTGTAGAATGGATTGAATTAGTGAGAAACTTGAGGCAGGGAGGTAAATTAGAAGGCTCCTGCAACAATTTAGGTAAGAGGTGATGAGGGCCTGAACTCATGATGATATATCTGTGTGAGTAGATAGAAGGGGTAGAGATGTGATGGTAGAAATGGCAATATGTGACAGTTGGTTGGTTATGTGAGTTGAGTGAGAATGAGGAGTTGAGGATGATGCCAAGATCATGAACCTGAGATGCTATAAAGATGATGGGACCTTCTAAAGAAATAGAGAAATTTGAAAGAGGGGGAAAATATGAGTTCAGCTTTAGACTTTGTGGAGTTTATGATTTTTTCAGGACATCCAGTTAGAAATACCCATTGGGGGGTAGAGCCAAGATGGCAGAGGAAAGACATTAAACCCACAGGGCTCCTGATACAATAACCTCAAAAATAGCAATAAAAGAACCGTTGGGGCAGAAAAACACACAAAAATATGGGCTGAGAGTTTTCTCCAACTATAGATAGATTTCAGGGGGCCATGCTGGGCCACAAATAAAGCCTAACCCTGTAATCGGGCTGACACCAGCCAGAGGAATTTGCCCCAGGCCCTCTGAATTGGCTGCAGCACTGGCGTCTTCTGGAACCGAGTGCGGTCGGACTGACCGGCTGGTGGGGGGGGGGGGGAAGGGGAGGGTAAGTGCAGGGGTACCAGTGGACTGGGGGGAAGGATTTGACTGTCCCACCCCAGCAGGGAACCAGGAAGAAATCCTGAGTGGCGGGAGACCCAGGTGGGGTAGGGGAGCAGGGGAGCAGTCTCATTGGAAACTGAGAAGAAATACCCATTAGGCAATTGGGTATATGGGGCTAAAAGGAAAGAGATTGGGGCTGACTATGTAGATCTGGGAGCTATGAGTATAGAGATGATAGTTAAATCAATGAGGACTGATAAATTTACCTAGAAAAAGAGAAGAGAAATGCTATTATGACAGAACATTGGGAAATAACCCCAGTTATGAGGCATTATTCCAGTGTGGATAATGAGTAAGCAAAGAGGACTGAGAAGGAGTTCAGGTAGAAAGCAAACCAGGAAAGTAAGTATATTGGCAAGAAAATCCAGAAAGGATTAAAATAACCAGAAGGAGAGGGTGGTCAACAGCCCTAAATGCAGGAGATAGATTAAGTTAAGTGAGAGAAGAGTAAGTAGAGGAAGAAAATCTAACTTTATAATCAGGTAGAGTCAGTTTTGTTGAAATTGAGAATTGCCTTCATTTATGTGTATTTTTTTTCTTTGTGTAGAGATGCTTTTAGATACATGTGTTGATTGAAAGGCAGTTCATAATGTAAGCAAAATAAAGTATCTTATACTAGCTAACATTTATATAATACTTTAAAATTTGCAAAGCACTAAATATTATCTCACTTTATCTTCACAACAAACCTGAGAGGCAGGTGCTATTATTATCCCCATTGTACAAATGAGGAAAGAAAGGTAGAAAGAAGTTAAGAAAGTATCTGAGGTCTCTTTCTTTCTTTCTTTTTTTTGTGGGGCATTGAGGGTTAAGTGACTTGCCCAGGGTCACACAGTAAGTGTCAAGTGTCTGAGGCCGGATTTGAACTCAGGTCCTCCTGAATCCAGGGCTGGTGCTTTATCCATTGCACCACCTAGCTGTCCCATTTGAACTCAGATCTTCCCAATTCTAGGACCAGTACTCTACCCACCGAACCACTTAGCTGCCTCAAATGAACAATGGAGAATTTATTAAAGAAATAAGGAAAAACTAATCCAGGTGGGTGCTCTCTACAGTTTAAAGATACATACCAACCAGGAACCAGTGATGATTAAAGCCCGGTTTCCACCAGTTGGAAAGAAAGGTTCGTTCACTACAGGAGCAAATTTTGCATAAACCCCACCTCGATTCTTCTGGTTTTCCCGTCTTGTGTGAAGAAGAGCACTGGGGAAAAAATAAGCATGAGTTTTAAACTTAAGGCTTTCTAGGAATTGGACTCGGGAGTTTAAAATGCCAACTTAGGCACGTGATCTTATAAAAACCTGATTATTTTATTCTGAGACTGCTGTGCTCCTGGATGTATATTTGTCTTGGCAAGGCAATAGAAACTAGAGCAGAGGGTGAATTTTTCCCAGTACAATAAAGAAGACAACTACAGACTGGCTCAGAATGCAGAAAGGGTGGCCCTTAGTTATGTAAGTTCCCTCCAACCCCCACCCCTCTTTTCACCAATGAGAGATTAGACATGAGTCTGTGCCAGCATATCACAAGAGGAAGATTCTGGGGGTGGGAAACAAGGGAATGAGAATGCCCAATTTGAAAGAGGTGACAGTTGCTGGACAGGACAGAGGGTGATTCCAGAGACCCTCACCCCTTTGTGTAAAGGAGAACATTGAAGAGAAAAGCAACAGCATTTGGGGCTGATGTGGCCCTGTGGCACCCAAAGAGCAGAGAACAAAGCTGAGCTGCCCATTCTTCTCCTTTGCTATAGAAGCAGGAGGAACCAAGCACCTCACCTCTGTTCTTTTTAAACATAAGTTTCCTTAGCCATTGCCTACAGATAATGGGTAGGTTTCTATCTATATGTGCAGACTCTCTTTTTATATCGCTGTTTGTCTAGCCTATAGGGCAAAAAGCATCTGCCGTGTGGTGACTGTTTTAAATATTTGGGTTTCATGGCTTTTGCTTCTAAGGATATGAGTCAAGGGTTGTATACAATGATGTTATGCATAAGTGATTTTAACTCCACTATGTCATTCTTGTATTATTTAATTCAATTAAAACACAGCATCAAAGGGTAAAAGGTAGAGTTTCTCAGTGGGTGGAGTCACCATAACTCACAGGAGTCTACCTGGATAAATCCACAAACTACAGCCTTGACTTACAAGGCCAGAGCCATCAGTCACAAAAAGGGCCCAGGGAACAGAAACAACTTGTTTTCTGAGAACCATAGACAACATGATGGCTGCCCCCAAAGCATCCTTTGTTTAGCAACAGTTGAGCATGGAATGGTCAGCACTAGGCCCTTGTTACTAAATAGGGTCAGTCTGTAGGCCAGTAGTCTTGGGATAATTAAACTTATGGGGGGGGGTGTGTACAAAAATGACTAGAACCCTATTTATTTAAAAATAATCAGTATTATTTTAAAGAATTTGTAATAGTACCATATATAATAAGTAACTGAGTAGACCCAGCTAGTCCAATTTCCTTATCTTACAGATGAGGAAACTAAGGGTCTGGGAGATTAAATGATTTGGTCAAGATCATAAAGTTACTTCTATGAAGAGTTGAGTCTAGAACCTTTTCTTGATAACCACTTGAGCACTTATTCTACTGTTGTTGTTTGTCCTTCATTCTTGAAGAGGACCATGACATCGAGGTGATGTCATGGCTTGCACTGAATTAGATTTAAGTGAGAGAGGACTGTTCAAGGTCACCAACTTCACTCTCTGCTCCAGAGCCATCTGGGTCCAGTGGCAAAATATACATCAGGATAACTGGAGATGGCCCTAGATGTTTAAGGTAATTGGGGTTAAGTGACTTACCCAGCTAGTATATGTCTGAGGTGATATTTGAACTCAGGTCCTCCCAACATCAGGACCAGTGCTCTATCCACTGAACCATCTAACTGCCCCAACTTTCCCTACTATTCCATCTTAAGAGTTATAAGAGTACCAAAAAGACATGCACTCTATCTACCTCCTCTTAAATAGATTAGAAATCGATTTCCTTTATCATAGGCCCAGAGAATAGAATTGGAAGGTATTTCAGAAGTCATCTAGCTCAACTCCAACCTTCTTTTGAAAAATGAAGAAACTAAAGCCCAGAGAGGTCAAATAATTTGCCAAATATCACACAGCTAGGAAATGAGAGGGCTGGGACTAGACCTCCAACCCTGGTGATTCCTAACCAGTCTGCTTCCACACTGTTTCTCCAACCCAACAATCTAGTACAACCTTCCCACTTTACAAATGAAGAAACTGGCTTAGGGTAATAAAGTGAGCTGTTCCAAGTCACTTAGTGAGCTATTCACAGAAGCAAGGCTAGATAGAACCTGTGTTCTCTAGCTCCCCCTTCTGAGCAAAATTCTCAACAAGTGATCCATGATCTCATATTCAATTTAAACTACTGTTAACATGAGATAATTAAGATCCATAGGACAGGCTCCAATAGGGTCCGAAGCTCAGCAATAGCTACCTATGTAATGCTAAGTACACTGTACAGGATTTAATACTTTCATGGGCTACCTGGAATACCAGGATATAGCAGCTGACATCCATACCCAGGAGAAAGAAAAAAAAAAGGTACCTTGGGTATCAAGATTAGATTGTAGAGCTTTCTATTTACAAAAATTAATCGTATCTCTAAGGTTCAAGTTTAACTCCTTTCAAAAAAGAGATCAAATTTTCATTTAAGACTATGACTTGTAAAAGGCCAGTAACATCATTAAGGGAAAAAATAAAGATAACACATATCACATAAACACAAATGTGTGTGTGTGTGTAATAGTTGTGTATACCTTTGTCTCAAAACTATGATTTCATTGACGTAGGAGGGATTGCCTTGAGACTCTTTAAACTAAGGGAGATTGACAACTTTTGTAATATTTTTAAAGAATTGACTGGTGCACTTAGACTTTGACTGGGGTCACAAAGCCAGTATGTGTCATTGATAGGACTTGAACTTGGCACTTCCTGCCTGCATTATACCACATTGTTTCTCTATATGCTTTGAGAATTATGTAAAATATTTAGGAGGAATTTGATTAGTTTAAAACTGATCAACCTAATAGATTAGCTACATTATAAAAAATTAAATCAACATTTTAATAATTTATTAGTTTATTAAATTATGAATTTTTAAACATAGAAAACAAAGGAGAAACAGTCTCACCATCTCTTTCTTTCTTTTTTTTTTTCGGTGAAGCAAGTGGGGTTAAGTGACTTGCCCAGGGTCACACAGCTAGTAAGTGTCAAGGGTCTGAGGTCGGATTTGAACTCAGGTCCTCCTGAATCCAGGGCCAGTGCTCTATCCACTGTACCACCTAGCTGCCCCCTCACCATCTCTTTCAGAGAGGAACTGTCTATATAAATCTTTTGTTGTTGTTCAATCACATCTGACCTTCCGTTACTCCATTTGGGATTTTCTTGGCAAAGATAACAGAATGGTTTGCAATTTCCTTCTTCAGCTAATTTTACAGATGAGAAAAGTGAGGCAAACCGGGTTAAGTGACTTGCCAAGGTTCACACAGCTAGTAAGTATCTGAGGCCAGATTTGAACTCAGGAAGATGAGTCTTCCTGACTCCAGGCCTGGGGCTCTATCCACTGAACCATCAGCATACCTGATCTCTATAGATAACAAACTCTGTAACATTGCTTATCTAGTTTAGCATCCTAATACAATATACTACAAAACTCTACCACCATCTTTAGCAGGATTAATAATGATAATCAATTTCCCCCATTATCTTTGAAGAGTGACATATAGTTTTATCTTGAACTTTTTCTTCTAGATTTATTACACCATATGGGGGTATCTATGAACCAGTTTGTCAATAAATGGGATTATTAGTAATGACAGTTGTGTATACTAAGTAAGTTTTGTTTTGTTTTTTCCTTTTAAGTATCTGAATCTGACTAACACAATAAGGCTTTTCTTTTGGATGAATTAAAGGTCAGCAGTTAGCATGAATAATTTTTGATGCTTGCATCCCTGCTTAATTAGCATTTCATCTTCAAGCTGGCATTTGAAACCAGACCTGTTCTAGACTGTGGTTACCTCAATAGTTGGAGGAGTAGCTCACCACTCCTAAAATATTCCTTCTAACCCAAATCAAAGATATAGTCCTTAGTCTTTTTTTCCTCCCCAAAGTGAAAAGATACCAGATTAATTCACACTAAAGTATTAAGAAATTAATTAGATTCACTTCATTTCTCCCATCTAGGAAAAATGTCCTTTAAAGGGAAGAAAAGAGGATCTTAAGACAGATTTTGCTCTAATAAAATAAACTCTAAGTGAGGCTTATTTGGCTTTAAACTAATCACAGTCTTTTAAGTACTCTGCATAATTTCCACTGCCTGACCCTACTTTAAGGCATATATTCTGGACCCAATTTCCCCCATCACCAACCTTCTTATCAACTCCTCTTGATTTGCTTCTAAATAGACATTTTTAAGTATCCCAGAATGCATTCTCTTTACTTACCTAATATCTTCACCATAGCAGATTGTAGTGTCCTCTGTCAAAAGTTCACAAGCAAATCCTATGTTTTCAGCCGTTTCTAAAATGGAACATTAAGTCAAAAGATGTTCCTACCAAGTCATTTGGTGACTTGAATATAAATTGATTTTGCCTAGTAATAATGATTTTCAAATGATGAATACAGTCTGTGTACAACTTTAAAAGAGAATTTGCTGTACCCATTTTTTATGGAGCAAGAAAATTTGTAGAACAGGCAAAGGCAATGTAAGCAGAAACTTAAAATCCTTTACCTTTTAAAATACAGATGGACATAAAAACACTACACATAGCTTATATCATTTTACCTATAAAAATGGAAAATGTATTCTCATTCAAAAATTCCTTTAAAAAATGAAATACTATACTTATCTCAAATATACAATGAAATATACACTCCCATTCTGATCCTAATTATCTTACTACAAATTCTTAGGTAAGAAAATAATTTTTGTTTTTCCCTCTCCAATCCAAAGTGAAAAATGCACTGATTGGGAGAGTTAACAGGAATAAAAGATATAGAGGTATAGGTTGCTGTTTTTCCCCCTTAATATATCACCTTCCATGACTCCTATCTCATTTTTTTTTTTGCTTGGTGGGGCAATGAGGGTTAAGTGACTTGCCCAGGGTCACACAGCTAGTAAGTGTCAAGTGTCTGAGGCCAGATTTGAACTCAGGTCCTCCTGAATCCCGGGCCAGTGCCCTATCCACTGTGCCACCTAGCTGCCCCCCTCCCATCTCATTTTTGAGGCTTTAAGAGGTCAAATAACTAGCCCAAGTTCACATGGGTAGTTAGTAGCAAAGCTGAGATTTGAACTCCAGTGTTCAAACCTAAAACCTAGTATTCTTTCCACTATGCCATTGAAATTTTCTGAATGAAAGGTCTATATCTTAGTCAATTCCTTCTTAATAGTTAAAGAGTCAACAGAATGAGATCTATTGTCTTTGTCTTCTCTGGCCCCAGCACAACGTCTGGCATTGAATAGGCACTTGATGAAAATTGAACTGAATTAACTGGTTTTGATAACATTTAAAAATTAAAGTCACTCTTTAGTTGCAAAAGTTTTAGTCAAACTATGAAATGGGCAATTTTAAGAGAAAACGACAAGGTAACTTTGTCATCGAGTGTCCTGTTTCACACAAAATAATTACATACATACCAATAAAATTACATACAAAGCAATACACATGCATGTATGTATGTGTGTATGTTAAAACAATTTTTAAACATTTGCCTTTTTTTTTGGGGGGGGGGGAATGAGGGTTAAGTGACTTGCCCAGGATTATGCAGCTAGTAAGAAACATTTGCTTTTTAAAAAAAATTTTGAGTTCCAAATTCTATCCCTCCTTTACCTCCTCCCTCCTTGATGCAATAAGCAATCAAATAAAGGTTATACACATGCAATCATGTAAAACATTTCTACATTAATCATTTTGTAATAAGGAGACTCAAAAGAAAAAGAAAGAAAGAAAGTTAAGAATTGCATACTTCAGTCTATATTCAAACAATTGACCTGCTTGTTTCTAATCAACCATTGTAAGCTGGCTCATATCTTGAGTGTTTGGGGATGACAAAGCTTCTGGCTGTTTACAGAAAGCCACGTATGAACCAGGAAAAAGCAAATAGAGATGAGGCAGCTGAAAATTCAGACTCAGGCTTGCCTGTGCAAGACATATGCTTTACCTCCCATAGGCTGGAAGTTCAATATTTCTGCTTAGGGAGAAGAGGATGGAAGAGTGACCCTCTTCCCTAAACTCTCAAGGGAACATCACTTGCTACATGGTGAGAAATGAGACAGGGATAGAATAACTCCCTGTTTAAAAGTAGTAATAAACTCCCTTTTTACTTTTTTATTTTATTTTTTTTTGTGTGAGGCAATTGGGGTTAAGTGACTTGCCCAGGGTCACACAGCCAGTAAGTGTTAAGTGTCTGAGGCCGGATTTGAACTCAGGTACTCCTGACTCCAGGGCCGGTGCTCTATCGACTGCATCATCTAGCTGCCCCAATAAACTCCCTTTTAACGGCTTTCTAAAAGACAAATTGGCTCTTCATGGTTACTGGCCAATAAGAGGATTGTTCATCATTGCCAAAGCTCCTAAGTGCTGAGGTAGCACACTGGTGGGGTGGTCAGCAGGAAGGAGACAGGGAAACTGCACATGCTCTATTACAGTAGTAGATATCATGTGCTAAGCTGTGTAGCATAGACAAGGTGCTGGGAGTTAAGAAACAGGAGAGATCAGTATGGGCTGGACTACTTACGGATGACTCTAAGTGTAAAAGAATTGATCTAGACATGATATAAATGAAAAGATACTAAAGTGAAAGGCACCAGTCATAAATTAGAAGCTGAATTCATAAATTCACTTTTATATACAACAACATACCTTTCTTGTCCCCAGTAAGCACCCAGATCTTAATGTCTGCTTTTGCAAGTTTTGAAATGGTTTCTGGGACTCCATCTTGTAGTTTGTCTTCAATAGCTGTAGCTCCCAACAGCTGGAACATACAAAAATAATTGTTCAGGAACAAATATAAATAACATGATTGAATATAAAAAGTACCAAACTATGAATTAAGAATTATGTTCAAGAGTGAACTAACATCTGATATTAGCAAAAGGGGCTGGCTAATACTCCATGTTTATCATAAATTACACATACACACACATACACAAACACACACTCTGCTCTCATTGCTGTATGAGCAATTTTATTTACTGACTAAAAGAAAAATGCACAAAATATACTATTGATGATAATAACATTTATGTCAAGTAAAAATTTTCTGATTTGTAAGAATAAAAACCTTGCCACCCATGTGACATGTAATAATAAGCACATCTTATTTTATGTAAAAATTCAATTTTGTAGGTATTTTATTTTGTATCTCAAGAAAAACATAAATTAAATTGTATTTTAAAACACATTTGAAGAAAAGCATGATGCAGTTATCAGATTAGTGCCCTCCCCTTCCCCAATTAGCTCAGAAATTTTACTCTTTTCTTGATGACGGCAACTGAGCTTAAATATACTACTTCCATCCTACCATTTTCAGTTGCTGAAATAATCCCTTCTTTTCACACACTGAAAAGAAAATGGAAGGATTGATAGAATGACTACCATTATTATAATTATAAGAATAGGAAAAATCACTAAAGTTAACACTTACAATGAGATCTTTTTCAATTTCTTCATAAACTTTATCCAGGGCTTCATCTCGATTACTCGAGGCTATACTGGCAGCCATGAATTTTTTATTCCATTCTTCATACTCATTTTCACTAATTTCTTTGTAGCAAAGGCACAATGTTCTAAGTGTCTCATTTGCAAAGACCTATTTTTATTTTTAAAATACACAAAAAATTATTTTATTTGAGAATGTTTGAAATATTACTTGGCAGTACTGAACTAAGTGAATTTTTTGAGAGAATATGGATGATGTACAAATATAACTGGTAAATGAGATCAAGCATATGTCTCAAAATTCACTTTACTTTTAAAAGTACCACATTTAAAAGTACCTGACATTTTATTCTAAACAGAAACTCCTCAGGACTTAACATTCTTCCATCATTCATGTTAGCTAAAGAAAACTTTGAAGTGAACAAAACTAAAATAATAACATTGAAAATTTGTCATAAAGATATATTCCTGAATAAAAAAAAATCCTATCACATAATAAACTCTGACTTCCACTAAACTGAACACTAAAAATTTGCAATGATACATCAGTGGCAAAATAATGTTTTAGAAAAAAAATCTTAACAATTTCTGTAGTGTCTTCCTATAAAACTCACAAGGAAACCAACCATATTTGGACCCCCAAATAAATGACATTCCCTCAAACCAAATATAAAACCATTATTTTAATCTTCCATAAATTAAAATTGGAAGGAAAAAATATTCTAGAAACTTTTCCATTATGAAGAGATTAAAATCATTATTACTTTGAATGTGAATTATATTTTTTCAAAAGTTTATTTACATACAATCTTCAGTTGATACTCAGTTTTAAAAGCTGAATATTCAAGGATGTTGTTTATGGTTATCAATAATACTTTGTTGTATATAACAGCTTTTTCAAAACACTCTAACGTGTGATGTGATGTTCAATTAAGGATTATTTTTTAATACGAACACCATAGATTTTTCATCCAAAGAACTGTCACCATTCAAAGTAGTCACTTTGAGAATTTGCATAATATTCTTATGAAGCTACCATTATTCAAAGTTTGAGAAGTCCTTTAATTGCCACTTTATGAAACAAGAAAATTATTTTATAATTTCATAATCACAAGTTAGTTTTAAAAAATAGATGTCATTTTATTGACTACAAACATCTGAAATACAGAAACACTGATAAATACAGTGTCTACATTACAGATCTATCATTGTGGTCTATACCCGTCAAACCACAAGAATACTGTGCCTAACTTTGGGCACCACATATTAAGGAGGGATAGATGTGTTTTCTACTCTGTTCCCTACTCTGATAAAAATCACAGGTAGAGATTCCCCCACCCCCAGGCCCCTAAATTTTATGTTGGAGCATATTTTTTAAAAAGGTGCCCGGGGGGGGGGGCGGCGGAGCTAGGTGGCGCAGTAGATAAAGCACTGGCCTTGGATTCAGGAGGACCTGAGTTCAAATCCAGCCTCAGACACTTGACACTTAACTAGCTGTGTGACCCTGGGCAAGTCACTTAACCCTCATTGCCCTCAAAAAAAACAAAACAAAACAAAAAAGGTGCCCAGGGGCAGCTAGGTGGCACAGTGGAAAAAGCACTGGCCCTGGATTCAGAAGGACCTGAATTCAAATCCAGCCTCAGACACTTAACACTTACTAGCTGTGTGACCCTTGGCAAGCCACTTAACCCTCATTGCCCCGCAAAAAAAAAAAAAAAAAAGGTGCCCAGAATGATGAAGGATTTGGAAATTCTTATAGGATAATTTTGTTATATATTTGAAAAGAATAACAAGTTGTGCACAAAAGATTTGCTGTTTCATGTGCAATCATCTTTTTTATTGTACTATCTTCTGGAAATGCTTGATTCATTTCATACATTAAAAATAAAATAAAATTAAACATAAAAAGGGAATTCTTATATGAAAAATGGCCCCAGGAACTGAGAATATTTCGTTTCAAGAAGAGAAGATGAATTTATGTATTTTTCATTGGCTCACCTGCCATATCTGAAGCTATGCCATGTGTCTTGTTTCATGTTTTTATCCCCAGGACTTAGCACAGTATTTTATACAGTATGAGCTTAATCAATTTTCACGAAATTGTTTGTTGAGTGATAGCTATTTTCAAATATATGAAGGGTGTTGGAAGAAGGAGGGAAAGTTACATCATCTGCTGACCAAAAAGGGGGAACTAGGAACAATGGGTTTCTAGTCTGTTATTTAATCGTGCCCAACAGTTACATGGAAGACCTGTTTAGCTATTAGAACAACATGGAAACTTGAACTTAACAACAACAACAACAACAACAAAGAAAATTACTCATAAGAGAAAAAAATGAACTATGAAAATGTTTTATATGATTTTACATATATAACTTATATCAGATTGCTTACTGTGTAAGGGAGGGGGAAGAGAAGGGATGGATGGATGGAATTTGGAACTCAAAATTTAAAAAATACAATGAACATTAAAAATTTATTTTACATGTAATTGGGGGAAATGAAATATAATTTTAATATTTGTTTTTGTTTGTTTTTTGCGGGGCAATGAGGGTTAAGTGACTTTCCCAGGGCCACACAGTGACCCCAGACTTGTCTTTTTTAATAAAATACTCTTGGGGCAGCTAGATGGCACAGTGAATAAAGCACCGGCCCTGGATTCAGGAGGACCTGAGTTTAAATCTGGTTTCAAACACTTGCCACTTACTAGCTGTGTGACCCTGGGAAAGTCACTTAACCTTCATTGCCCCACAAAAAGAAAAAATGCTCTTAAAAAATGAAAACTTACAACCACCACAGATAATAAAATATGAAATTCTGAAGAACTTCCAAAAACGTTTGAGGGCAATAGCAGCATTAATATAGTAAGTATACAGTCTTTCAGGATGACTATTTTTAGGGGAGTAACATTCGTTTGGATAAATTCTGATATAATGATTAAAAGAAAATCAGCCTCAAGGCTTTATAGTCAATGTATGTACATTGTCTTGGTAAATTGTGTCTGGGGTAGGTGAAATGGAAGTGGTGTTAACCCTATTTTGCCTTAGAAACTGAGGTGCTGGGGCAGCTAGGTGGCGCAATGGATAGAGCACCAGCCCTGGATTCAGGAGGACCTGAGTTCAAATTCAGCCTCAGACACTTAATACTTACTAGCTTAACCCCAATTGCCTCACCAAAAAAAAAAAAAAAAAAAAAGAAGAAGAAGAAAGAAAGAAATTGAGGTGCTAAGAGTTTAAGTGACTCATTTAAAGTCACCTGAGAATTTGAGTTACCATGCCAGATTAACAAACACACTGATTCCAATTATCATCTGGCAGCAGAAAATAAAGGCATCCTCTGAAAGGGTATGGATGTCCCAGTGTAGCCAGTTAGGGACTGAGACAAAACGTATCATTTTCTTCTCTTAGTTTGATGCTTCTTCAACTAAACAATATTGAATGATGGACATGTTAGTTGAAATTTAACTTGACTGCTTGAATTTATGAAATCAAGACAAAAAACAAGACTTACATCCAGGGCATCCTGTGTTTCCTGTTTAGTAGGATTCATTGGATGCAGCCGTTCATAAATAACAGTGTCAGCTCCTTTACAATAAAGTCTAATGTGACCTTCTGGTGTTCTTACTATTAATGAAAAAGAAAATAAAACAATCAGCTATATTCTTTGAGGCAAGTTTCACGTTCATTAGATAGCATTATTATCAAGATCTTGTAAGAGTAACCCCATTGATAATTACTTTTAAAGAATGATCAATCTGTCATAATAATCAAGTACTTTTGCCCACAAAGAGTTGAGCAAGCCATTTAAATAAACAGGACATAACTAGTAAAGTGAATGTGATGGATGCCTTCCAATTATTCAGGGCCCAACTTGGTACTTATTTCCTTTGAAGTCTTCCTTGACTGCGTCGGAGCATGGTGATCCCCTATGAACTTATTTGCACCAATCATTTGGGATTATCATTTATTGTCTTATGATATCTTTTACTGTTATCTGGCATTAACTTTCTATGGCTGTTCTGTTTCTGCAAATAAATCTAAGTTCACTGATGACATAGTCCAAGTGTCATATTTGTTTTGTGTTGCCATGATGCCAACAACCATTTTGAGTAGATGATCAGTACTCAATAAGTACTTATGAATGAATTACTACATATTAGATTAAAGTGTCTAGAACTTTTACTTTCATAACTAAACAGGTAGAGAGGATTCTGGGTATACTAGCTCAATATCTCTGGGGTAGATGGAGGTAGATGTGATATTTGATCCATTTTAGTATCTTTCCTCTCTAACTCCTTTGTATTTATTTTGTACATATTTACATATGCACACGTCTCTCTTGATAGGAGGTAAACTTGTTGAGGGCAGGGACTGTTTCACTTGGTCTATGGATCCTCAGTGCTTAGCACAATGCTCCTCACATAGTAGGTGCTCAGTAACAGTTTGCCAATTTATTGAATCTGTTCTCTGCTTAGTAAGTCTTTCTCTTGAAAAACACCATTTCTGCAGGGTGGGATATACTTTTTAATTTCCAATCACTACCTTGTTCCCAAGCAGAGCTCCTTTGCTTTTTTGCCCTTCCTTTCTAAGGAATGGAATATAAATATAAATGTGGAGCTCCGAGGCTCTCTCCAATATGGCACTTATGGCAATAACTACATTTTAAAATATTATCTCTTCTTTCTATGCACCATCTTACATGCTAAAGGCCATTACCCAGCATCCTGAATCTGTTTACTACAAAGTAAATCCAATAGACTGAACTGAATATATATTCATGATAATATATATCCTGCAGCTATCAATGTGAATGAGGGATATATTATATACAAGTTGGAAAAGCAACTCAGCTCATAGAGGGAATTCCCAGATGAGGAAAACCTCTACCAAAACAGGTCAGAAACTTCTCGGTAAATTAGTGTCTTAGGAAGTTAAAGAATGAAGGAAAATAAGTAAACTTGACCTGTTTCAGTAGAGGACTTGAAATTTCCCATCAGTTAAACAATTAGTTCATCAAATGCCTTTGCCATGAAGTCAAGCTGAATTAGACTATGGGCATATAAAGAAATTATTATAGAATGTTCTTTAAAATAGAAGGTTTTGAATGAGACTTACCAATTATGGACATTCTCTTTCGATCACTGTTAAAATCTAATATAGCCAGAACATTGTATGTCCTTTCTGTTCCCAACTCACTTATTGTGATAGTGTTCTGTGTTCTCGCAAGGAAGGCAAAACCAAAGTTACGGGCAGCAGTGACCAGAGCCCCTTCATCTGGAGAGGCTGCCTGGTAGTTGATTTGCCCTAGAATGAGATATTGAGAGAGTGAGACAGAGACAGAGAGACATGAAAGAGAGGGAGTGATATTGAGACAAAGTAAGAAAGAAAGATTGTTAGAGAGAATGGGTGGAGAAAAATCCAGAAGATATGTCAGGAGCAAATGCATGCATGTCCAGGTCAGAGGCATGGATCAGATATAAATTAGGTGAAATGTTTCATAATGAGTCTGTATACCTTTTTTTTCTTTTTATTATCACCAAAAACTTATGGGGGGCTCTTAAGTGCAAGGAGCTATATTAACCTATTTAATAAGATATGATTCAGTCAATACCTGATTCTGATTTTCAGAGAGCTTGCATTTCAACAGGGAAAATCAATTATTGCTTATCTCCCTCGTTCAAATGAAAGGACTGAAACATATAGGAAAATTCTCTACATTCACTAGATACAAAAGAATATAACTTCCCATACCTTCTGGTAGTCTTATTTTGATATTGCCATCAATTAGCATGACATGAATAGGAACAAGTTATATTGTAACAAATCAATAGGAAAGGTCTGGAAGTGATTAGAAACTCCTGACTCCCTACCTACAAACATATTCAAGTTTCCTCTGTTAAAAAGAAAAAAAACAAAACCCAGCAATAATCACTTGACCCTTCCATCCTCTTGAGCTACTGTTCCATATTTCTTACCTTTCGTTCATGAATTTTAGAGTCATCTGCACTAACCAACTCTACTTTTCTCACTACCCACTATTATCCCAAGCTAAAGTCTAAATTTTTATCCCATTGTCCCACTGAAACTAACTTTTCAGCATTTATCAATGATCATGCTCAACTGCTAAATGAAAAATTTTCTCAATACTTGGCCTTTCTGCTGCTTTCAATACTATTGACCATCCAGTCAATCTTCTACATATATTTGTTCCCCTTAGCTTCTGGAACACTGTTCTCTCCTGGTTCTCCTCAAAAAGAGATCTGACTAATATGGAAATGTTTTACATGATTGCACATGTATCAACTCAATTGAATTGTTTGTCTTAGGGAGGAGGGAGATGAGGGAAGGATAGAATTTGGAACTGGAAACTTTTTAAAATGTCGAAAATATCATTTTAACTTGTAATTAGGGGGAAATTAAATATTATATTTAAAAAAGAGTTCTGAACCCTCTTTCCCAGTTTTCTTTTCCGGGTCATCATCTCTCCCACAAATTCCAGCAAACTACAGCATCAGCTGTTCCTCATATTGGACACTCAATTTCCTACTTCCTTGCATTCAGGCAGGACACAATCCTCAAGCCTAGAAAGCATTCTCTCCTTGATTCCACCTTTCAGAATTCTTCTCTTCCTTTTTTTTTTTTTTTGCAGGGCAATGGGGGTTAAGTGATTTGCCCAGGGTCACACAGCTAGTAAGTGTCAAGTGTCTGAAGCCAGATTTGAACTCAGGTCCTCCTGAATCCAGGGCTGGTGCTTTACCTAGCTGCCCCTCTTCTCTTCCTTTAAAACACATCTTAGGTGACCCATTCTCCTTGAAGTCTTATCTGCCCTCTCCCTCTTTGAATGATCTTGTCTTCAATAATAGTGTACTTGTTATATCCCTTCAAAAGTACGTCATTTCCTTGAGGGGGAAGACTGGTTTTTGTTGTACAGTTATCCCTTCTACATCTCAGAGGTTGGGGCCATGGAGCTGTTGCAATTTGGAAAAATTGTGTAAAAATTTTTGGCCTTCTCTTGGTAACAGAGAAATCTGATTTTTTCCCTTTTTCTTTTATGGGGCGTTTACAGTACCTTACTATAAAATTTGGGTTGACAGTATGCAATACTATACATGTATTTTGTGCATTTATGAGTTTCTAAACTTTTTCTGGGTCATCTACTGACCCTTGTGTATCACTTGTAACTTCTGCAAAACTCCCCCCAAGTTCCCACTTAATTTCTTATGCTGCTCTATGATATAGAGAAACTGAGATAAGAAAAGTCAGGATGTGGAAGGGATAACTGTAATATCTCTAATATCTTACATATGTATGGGCTTTTAATAAAGTTCTATTGAATTAAATTTCAGATTTAGAATGGAGAAATAGCTTAAAGTTTGAGGTAACATGGAAGGTTTTATGGAAGAGATGGCACCAGATTTTGATCCTAAGGGAAGAGAAACATTTCAGTGGGCAGTCATGTGAGGAGAAATTACTGTAAGAATAGAAGATAACAAACTAAAATAAGGTCAAAATGGATACATGATTTAGACATAAGAGGTGATACCATAGGTAAATTAGGAGAGAAAGGAATAGTGTACCTATCAGATCTTTGGAAAGGAGAACAGTTTTTGACCAAACAAGAGATAGAGTATATTATAAAATGCAAAATGGATGATTTTGATTATATTAAATTAAAAAATTTTTGTACAAACAGAAGCAATGCATCCAAAATTGGAAGGGAGGCAGAAAGCTGGGAAACAATTTTTGAGGCCAGTGCTTCTGATAAAGGCCTCATCTCTAAAATATATAGGGAATTGTTAAGGGCTAAAATTCTAGCTAGTCTGTCTAAAATATCTAATGAGTGGTCGCCAATAAATTATAAGCTTTAGCAAGAGTTAGACTTTTAAGCATTTATTAAGGAGAATAAGAATTTGGTAAAGAGAGAGAAAAAGGCCTAAATTCCTATCTATTAAAGGGAGAGCACATTTCTAGCTCCCTTCTCCGCCAGCATCCTCAGGAAAGAGCCCCAGAGTCAGCACCAGTCTCTTCCTTCCTCCTCCCACTAGTCCGCGTCACTTCCTCCCGCCAAAGAAAAGACTCCTGGTCTTGCCCTCAAAGACCTTCGCCCCATGGGCAGAACTCCTCTACAGTAAGTATCCAGCAGGTGGTGCCATTCCAATCGTTACAGTATTAAATCAAATTTATAAGAATCCAAGTCATTCCCCAATTGAGAAATGGTCAAAGGATATGAACAGGCAGTTTTCTGATGAAGAAACCAAAGCTATCTATTCCCATATGAAAAAATGCTCTAAATCTCTAATGATTAGAGAGATGCAAATTAAAACAACTCTGAGGTACCACCTGACACCTATCAGATTGGCTAAAATGACAAAAAAGGAAGATAATAAATGTTGGAGAGGCTGTGGGAAAATTGGAACACTAATGCATTGTTGGTGGAGCTGTGAGCTGATCCAACCATTCTGGAGAGCAATTTGGAATTATGCCCAAAGGGCGATAAAGCTGTGCATACCCTTTGACCCAGCAATCCCACTTTTAGGTCTTTTTCCCAAAGAAATCATGGAAGGGGGAAAGGGACCCACATGTACAAAAATATTTATAGCTGCTCTTTACGTGGTAGCAAGGAATTGGAAGTTGAGGGGGTGCCCATCAATTGGGGAATGGCTGGACAAGTTGTGGTATATGAATACAATGGAATACTATTGTGCTGTAAGAAATGATGAGCAGGAAGAGTTCAGAGAAACCTGGAGGGTCTTACGTGAGCTGATGATGAGTGAGATGAGCAGAACCAGAAGAACATTGTACACAGTATCATCAACATTGAGTGTTGACCTACTGTGATGGACTATATTCTTCTCACCAATGCAATGGTACAGAAGAGTTCCAGGGAACTCATGATAGAAGAGGATCTCCAAATCCAAGGGGAAAAAAAAAAAGAACTTTGGAGTATAGATGCTGATTGAACCATACTATTTCTTTTATTTTTGGTGCTGATGTTTTTCTATTTTGAGGTTTTGCATGACTGCTCTGATTCTTTCTTTTGTAACAGGATTAATGCAGAAATAGGATTAATGTTATGTGTATATACATATGTGTGTGTGTGTATATATATATATATATATATGTATATGTATATGTATAAAGATATATAGATATAACCTATATCAGATTACCTGCTGTCTAGGGGAGGGGGGAGGGAGGGGAGGGAGGGAGAAAAATCTGAAATTGTAAAGCATGTATAAACAAAAGTTGAGAACTATCTTTACATGTAACGAAAAAAATAAAATACCTCATACAAGAATAGAAGATAACAAGCAAAAAGTGCTTATCCCCTTCTCCCATGGCTGTACTGGAGTGAGAACAGGGGGGCAGCGCTTGTGTGTGGGGGGTAGGTGGTGTCAGGGTGCACACTCAGAGGCCATCTGCATCAGCTCCCAGTAACACACGCATGCACAAACATCACCCTACTGAATAAATCTATTTCATCTTAAAAAAAAAAAAGTACTTATCACAGTGCCTGGTACGTAGTAGATGTTTAATAAATACTAGTTGACTAACTGATATGTCAGTGAGAGATTAGGGGGTGGTGAATCATCTAGTTAGTCTGAAATAGAGAATGTTTGAAGGTAGTTAGTACTTATCAATGTTGAAAAGATCATTTGGAATTGGTGCTGACATGAAGGTCCTAGGTATGGAGTAGGGAAGGTTGTGTTAAGATTCTTATTAGAGAAAGATTCTTCTAATAGTAATATGAAAGATAGAATGAGGTATGGAGAGTTAAGAGATAAGATCATGGGGCTGCTAGGTGGCGCAGTGGATACAGCACTGGCCCTGGATTCAGGAAGACCTGAGTTCAAATCCGGCCTCAGACACTTAACACTTACTAGCTGTGTGACCCTGGGCAAATTACTTAACCCCCAATTGCCTCACTAAAAAAAAAAAGAGAGAGAGAGCAATAAGATCACGAGCAGTATTATGGTAGCTCAGGAGAAAATTGATAAGGGCCAGAATTAAGGAAGTGACAACACTAAAAACAGAAAAATGATAGTTCAGAAAGAGAAACTTACTATGTGGGGATTGAGGTAGAAGGAAGAGTCAAAGATTATAAGATCATCAAATGGGAGCTGGAAAAGAAACAGATCATCTTCTCAATCTCTGACTGGCTGATCACACACACATGCCATGACTCCACCTCCACTTTCGGAGACCCCTGATCTAGTCCAAACTCCTCAATTTATAGCTCAGGAAACCGAAGCCCACAGAGATCAAGTAATTTGCCCAAGGTCACAAGGTGGTAAAAGGAAAGTTTGAGATTTGAACTCAGATTCACTCACTCCAAATTCAGTGTTCCTTCCACTATACAGTGCTGACTCCAGGGTGGTTTTTTTTTCTGTTTTATTAGCTTCACAGGGTGGTTGTCTCATCAACAGAAACAGGAAATTTAAGAATTATAGAATTTGGATGAAAGATACTGCATTTATTATAGACATGTTGAGTTGGAAATGACAGGAAAATCCTATTACTCTCTCTCTACTCAGGCCTCTAATTTCACTATGCAAAGTCCCTAGAGAATTTAGGAAATATGTAAAACATGGAATAGAGACTTTTACCCTCATCCTCACAGAACTGCGCACTTCCTTTGAGAATGAATCATAGCCACCATGGAGGAAACTCTGTAGGGTTTTGTGTGGTTCTTTTTTTAAAAGTATCATCAATTATTCAAAACCAGAGAGCCAGGTGGCTTTGTGACATTGCACTTTGTCCTTACTCTGTGAGGAGATATCCCTTGGCAAATCAAACAGACTTTAACCTCTCCTTCCACGACTGCATCATTCCCCACCATGATCTCTGATAACCAATCCCCTTCCATTTCTCGACCTCCATTTGAACTCTGAAAACAGTTTTATTAGACTCCTTAAATTCATCTTAGGAGAATGGTTTACTTTGGAATTTATGGAATGACACCACACCCTTTTGCTATTTATTTAGCATTTAAAACTTATCTCTTTCCACACCATTTATGCCCCATTGCAGAGAAATGAAATCAGTGACAAGTAAATATGGAAGTGTCTTTGTTGACTATATTGATTAAAGCATGAAAGTGAGAATATTTTATAAATAGACACAGATTATGCCTGAGCACAGAGAGGTAGGGGGACTGGTCTTGCTCCTTTCTTCCCACCAGGGGTCTATATTATGATATCTATATTGAAGGATTTCAAATGCCTACCATTGTCAGTAACGCATAATTTAAATTTCCTAATATGATCTTAGACAACCACTCTAAAATAATCTTCAAATGTAACCTTATTCAGAACTGAAGGTGTGAGGAAGAGGGTAGATTTTAAGCTCAAAGGCTGAAATTGTTTATTTCTCAGAATTTTTTATAGCATTTTATATAGAGAGTGAAAGCTCCATCATCATTTTAAAAAAATTTTTTGTGGGGCCATGGGGGTTAAGTGACTTGCCCAGGGTCACACAGCAAGTAAGTGTCAAGTGTCTGAAGCCAGATTTGAACTCAGGTACTCCTGAATCCAGGGCCGGTGCTTTATCCACTGCGCCACCTAGCCGCCCCATCATCATTATTTTTTATTAAACTCTTAATAAAGTTGCTGTGTATAACATTTATATGCATTTAAATCTTCAATATGAGGTCCACAGAGTAGATGATAAATTTTTAGACTTGTTTTTGATGCCAGTGAAATGCTTACTTACCATCACTCCTATCCACCATGACAGTGTGACAAATTGCAAGCAAAAAGAAGAACTGTCGAACTTCAGACTCTTTCCCTGACTGAATTTGTTCAATCAGATAATGGTCATAAAACACAAGCTTTCCATCTGCAAATGTATTCCAACTAAAATCAACTTCCTGGGAAAAGGAAAGAAAAAATGCTGAATATGAAAATGCTACCCAACAGTGAAATTTTCATTCTGAGCTACTCTTTTTTTTTTTTTTTGCCTAGAATATAGTCATTGTGTAATTTAAATGTATTTTTAAACACACAGAAATATTCACAAGCTAACATTTGTTCCCAAGTAAAATGATATCAACAATCAACCCTTGAAGTAAGGTGAGGGGCAGCTAGGTGGTGCAGTGGATAAAGCACTGACCCTGGATTCAGGAGCAAATGAGTTCAAATCTGGCCTCAGACACTTTACACTTACTAGCTGTGTGACCTTGGGCAAGTCATTTAACTCTCATTGCCCTGCCCCCCACCCCCACCCCCCCAAAAAGAAGTCAGTGAAAGAACTCACATCCATCCTGCTATGGTGATGCTGGGATGCATCCCTATGGTCCCCTGAAATAAAAACAAGTATTAAAAACACAAGGTAAATCAGTACTTGTGTGTAAAAAAGAAAAGTTTATTTTCCCTATTTTTTTTATCATGGATCTTATATGTGTTTTATGGTTTTGCCAGAATTTATAAACGTGCTTGTCTTTGTTCCATTTCTTTAAATTATAGCCTTCTTGGGGCAGCTAGGTGGCACAGTGGATAAAGCACCGGCCCTGGATTCAGGAGGACCAGAGTTCAAATCCCACCTCAGACACTTGACACTTACTAGCTGTGTGACCCTGGGCAAATCACTTGACTTCTTTTCACTTTAGTTTACTTATCTGTTAAATGGGAATACCTGTTCTACCTACTTTTCAGGATTACTGAGTTGTATAAAAATGCTTTAAAAAGTTTAAACCTATTTGCAAACTTGGGGTATCATGTGTTGTTAACTAAACTCAACCAGCTACTTATTCCTCGTTCCTGCCGGTAAATGGCATCGTATTCCTGGGTGGTTGCTGAAGCTCAGGGCAAGAAAGAGATCCTGTAACTACCAAGTTATCTTATCCCTTATCCCAGGTTGGGATAATACAAGGGATAAGTTATATAGAAGCAGTTAGGTAGCCCACTGGGTAAGAGCATTAGTCTTGGAATCAGGAAGATCTGAGCTAAAATCTGTCTTCAGACACTCACTGTGAGACACTAGGAAAGTAACTTACTCTGTCATCCTCAGTTTCCCCTTTTGAAAACCATACAGTGTTCCATAGATAGCTATTATTTTCAACATGCAGCTCTACCCAGAATATATCTTCCACAAATGCTGAAACTTACCATATATTTGTCCATTTATACAGCACTTTTTAAATGTCATGATATTCTGTGTTAATGTTCCTGTCTTATCAGAGAAAATGTAATGAATCTGTCCGAGCTGTTCATTCAGTGTGGTTGTTCTAGACTTTGCTGGTGTGTCCTTCTCAGAATAATACATTTGTAGGTCCCAGTTTATGAAATAACTCTGCCCAAGACGAATGACTTCAACACTAGAAAGAAAGGAAAGAAAGAAAGAAAGGAAGAAAGAAAGAAAAAGAAAGAAAGAAAGAAGTCTTGTTGGATTGCTCAAATACAAACTGCAGACATTGGGTTTTCTTCTCCCCTTTCTATCTCTATAACATCTAACCCATTTCTACTCACATGTGGGCAAGTCAGCTTCAGGCTTTCATCTCCTCTCCAATGATCTTCTTGTCATCCCTCATATTCATATTTCATCTTTCACCTCAGTGCCAGTGAGTTAGTTGGCTGTCCCCTGTAACTGGAATACACTCTCTCCTTACCTCTATCTTCCCTGAATTTCTTATTTCTTCCAAAACTCAGCTCAAACACCCCCTTTCCATAAAACTTTTCTTGATCTCTTAGCTGCTAATACCACCCCATATTACCTTAATCTATTTTGTATATTTGTCAGTATCATATATATGCTTATTTATTTACATGTGGTCTTCCCATTAGAATGTAAGCTCCTTGAAGACTGAAATTTCTTTGTATTATCAGCTCTGGGAATGGTGTGTGGCACATAGGTGCTTCAAAAAGAAAGCTTACTGGCAGAATGGTATATGTACACATTGTTTCCCCTAAAAGACTATAAACTCTTTGAGAATAGGAACCATTTAATTTTTGCCTTTGTATCCCCAGCATCAATTATATCACCTGACATATAGTAGGCACTCAACAGATCCTTTTGGATTGACTGATTGATTAGCTGTAGGGTAATAGCCGTCTTCCAGTTTAGTGTCATATAGATTCAACTAAAAAATGCCATCAGATGTCATTGAAAGGGATGATGATCTCTTCTCCTTCTTCCTTCCCTGAGGCTATATCTAAGACAATTTGCCTTGGGACAACGCATTCCTCAACTCCAATAGGGTGAAAAAAAATGGAGCCCATCATATCACAGAGCCAGAGAGGATACATAAAGCATGCATTTACAGGCTGTCTAAGTGCCTTGGGATAACTAAGGTCTAAACTATGATTTAATAGCTGAAAATGTAAGTTCATTCAAAAAGTAGTATTGCTAAAGTTAAGTGTAACGATTGGAATAACGCCACCTGCTGGATACTAACTGTAGAAGAGTTCTGCCCATGAAGTGAAGGTCTTTGAGGGCAAGACCAGGAGTCTTGTCTTTGGTATCAGGAAGTGACGCGGACTAGTGGGAGGAGGAAGGAAGAGACTGGCGCGGAGTCTCGGGCCTCTTTCCTCTGGACTCTGGCGGAGAAGGGAGCTAGAAATGTGCTCTCCCTTTAATGGATGGGAATCTGGGCCTTTTTCTCTCTCTTTACCAAATTCTTATTCTCCTTAATAAATGCTTAAAGGTCTAACTCTTGCTAAAGCTTATAATTTATTGGCGACCACTCATTGGATATTTTAGACAGTTTAGCTAGAATTTTAGCCCTTAACAGATGGCTGACCACGAAGAGGAAAGCTAACCCATAGTCTTCTGATCTTCTGGTTGGGTAAGAAATTTCCCCTCCCTCTCCCTTTAACTGCTAAGTACTGGCGTACTGGCTGTGTTTTACCTTTAAATTTTTTCAAATGGACCTTTTAAACTCCCTAATTACCCTATTTTTGATTTTAGTCTGTTTAACCAGACAAATGGGAGATAAGATCATGTTAATGCTTTGTTTTTGTGGATTTTCTATTTTTCTTTTTATTTTTGTTAAAAGAGCCAGCAACTTACTCACACAAGGAAATATCTCTCCCTCTCCCAACCATGCTTTTTCAGAGAAACCTGAAGACATTCCCACTTTTCCCAGTTCTAACACTAATTGTTGCTTTAATTTTGCATGCCTGGAGGCAATGACCCACCCTCTAGAAGCTTTTAATCCCCTAGCACCTGGAGGCAAAGTGGGGGAAGAGGAATCCAGGCCTGAGTTCAAAATCAAGTCTGATTCTAATTGCTCTGGTCCCTCCCCTCCTCTCCAAACCCCACCCTCTACTCCTCCCATGGCCAAGCCCATAAAGTCCAAAGATCTAATGCGCATGCTCAACTTTCTCTAACTGCATTTGCAGCTTCAGGCTCACCCCTTCCCCAGCCTGGCTGTGCTTCTGAGACAACTTTAGAAAACCCTTTAAATTCCAGATATGCTCGTTTTGTTCATAATTTTGCTAACCTGCTTTTGTCTTTAATTAGTAATCTTATAAAGCATTTGTATGGTGAAAAGGCTGACAGACAATATAGAGGGGTTAAAGAAGAAAAACTTAAGCCGAATAAGAATGACAATCATCAACATAGTTCAAGACTCCGATTCTTTTGCCATGGAAGGGTATATATTTTACAGAAATGTAGAAGTAAGCAGCAAGGTATTGATATGAGTATTGGGGATTTTAGATATCGGAATCAAAAGTGTTCTGAATTCACTCAGAGTAATAGTATCAGTTCAGAGGTTACATAGGATTTCTATGCTATTATATGTACATTTTGAAATTAATGGTATAGGTTTATTTTCGTAGAGGTTTTCATGCATTTGAGATTGTATTTTATACTTAGTTTCTAAAACAAAGAGAATATTTGTAAAAGCTTTTTATAGTCATGTGGTCCAGTTTATATTTTATAATACTCTTATTGATATTAAGTTCATATTCATTTAGATTTCCCTAGTTTGAATTTCATTGTCTTTTATTGTTCCACATGTATCTTCTTCTATTCATTCATCTATCTAATTTTGAAACATGGTTTTGATTTCATAATACAATGTTAATTCTAGGAGTATTGTGCTCCCATATTCTGAGTTGTTTGTTTTTGTTATTTTTTCTCAACTGATTATTTGATCAAACTCTTTAAAGCATTTCCCTAGCAAATTGTTTGCCATGGCAAGTGTAAATTGATTCTAGAAGTATTATTTTTGATAAGCATATTCCAAAAAAAAAAAAAAGAGGGGAACATTTGTAAAAGTTTTCTTTTTTCAAAAAAAAAAAAGTTCTTTGAGATTCTGTTATGCTTTAACTTGTATTTAAATATATTCAGATTTTTCACAAAAGTAATTGTATACTAAGTTTTTAAAAAAGGGGTATTATTTGAAATTGTTGCATAATTATATATTGTGTTCTGAGTCAAGATGTATTCACATTTTTTGCAATCATTTATTATCCTCAATTTTTAAATACATATGAGACTTGGATTATGGGAACTTATCATTTAAGACATTAATTGCCTTTATTCTGAGTTATCAGATGCCAGTTGGCCAAGATGCCATCCAATCACAAGAGGAATACACATGAGGGGAGACATGCATGAAGTCAAGGTATGGCCAAGGGAACGGCTTTTGACAAATGTTGAGGTTGGATTCTCTTGGTTTAATATTTTATTTTATTTTTCCCCACAATATTGTACAGATGGCTGGAAGTATTGATCCCACCCATCTCACTTCTACACCTGGCTTCTATGCTCCCTCCTATATGCCTGATGCCATGGACATCTCAATCCCATGCATCTGATTAAGTCTGACTCAGTTTCTTCCAATATGTTCGGTGGCATGGACATATATTCCATCCACCTCTTTTAAGCCTGGCATACTGTATGGGCAGTACATACTGCTCAAGTGTGGGAATGCTCATATCCCATCATTTCTCTGTTCTTTTATGGTAACCCCCATAATTATCTCAGGTGTCATGATAAATACAGTGTTGAATTTGGCCTTGACATCTGTTACCAATTATATTAGATTTTTTAATTTCTCATAATGGCATGAGGATAATTAGGCAGATGATGCAAAAAGTGATGAAACAAAGATAAAAAATTATTTTTAATAATTAATATCGCAGCAATTGTCTTCTCAATTACCCTCCATAAGGGGGGGACTATAGTAATATTATAATTTTAAAGAATGTTTCAATTTTTGTTTTATTATATGTTTCATGTGTAACAACTAAGATTCTGAATTCCCTTAGACATGTTTTTGAGAACTTTCATTGTTTGATTTGATTATTGACAAAGCTATTTTAAAGTTGTGTTAAGCTCAATTTTGTAGGAAATTTCCTGGCTGATTACCAGTATCCACACATCAACCCCTGAAAAGACTTCCATTCCACGACTACACCTAGAGGACATCTAAGAAAAGACTTTCAGAGACTTTAAATGAACAGTTTTGATTTGTTGTTTTTGTTTTTGTTTTTCTCTTTCTGTTATAATATACACCATCTGTAATATGTATTCTCTGCAGAGGCCCTCCCTTTGCAAGACTAATGTCAAAGCGTCAGTTCATGAGGACAAAAAAAATCGCCCCTCTGGACAAAACTTTCCTCTCTTCCTTTTCTATATTGTTGTTCACATATTATTAGTTATCAATAGTTATTATATTCTTTTTACTGTTCCGTCAAGGAAACATTTTGTTTCTTGAGGAACAACAGGGGGGACTGTAACGATTGGAATAACGCCACCTGCTGGATACTAACTGTAGAAGAGTTCTGCCCATGAAGCGAAGGTCTTTGAGGGCAAGACCAGGAGTCTTGTCTTTGGTATCAGGAAGTGACGCGGACTAGTGGGAGGAGGAAGGAAGAGACTGGCGCGGAGTCTCGGGCCTCTTTCCTCTGGACTCTGGCGGAGAAGGGAGCTAGAAATGTGCTCTCCCTTTGATGGATGGGAATCTGGGCCTTTTTCTCTCTCTTTACCAAATTCTTATTCTCCTTAATAAATGCTTAAAGGTCTAACTCTTGCTAAAGCTTATAATTTATTGGCGACCACTCATTGGATATTTTAGACAGTTTAGCTAGAATTTTAGCCCTTAACATAAGGAATATTTGAAATAAGAGACAGTAAGGGGACTTTTTAAAAGTTTACAGAGTTTAGAATTTTAAGTAAATGTTAGTTACAAGAAAGCATTCAGAGCCATTAGTGGCTAGGGAAAGGATGTCTCTAAAATTGCTGAGAAAGATGGAAAATTAAATTCCAGACAAATAGAATATGCCTATATTCTCATAAAGTGAACATTTCATAGGATTCTCATTCTCTCTCTGTCTCTCTCACCAAGTACTGTGCATACACATTTTATTTCTGCAATGTGTACTATGCCATAAATCCCCAGACTGTAATTTTTTAAAGGGCTATGTGTTATCTAATTATCTACCTTAGTGCTTACTGTGGTACTATGTACATAGAAGGTAATTAATAAATTCTGTTGAATTTAATATATCCATAGTACTTCTGACACAAAGCCACAAAAAATATAGACAAATATCTCTCTAAACAATCACATCAGACATGAGTTTAGATTTCTTACTATATAAACAGACACCTGGTCCAGAGCTTTACTTCACATGAAAAGGATGACTATAATTACATACAATGCAATATAAAACAAGACAAATAGGGGCAGCTAGGTGGCGCAGTGGATAGAGCACCAGCCCTGGATTCAGGAGGACCTGAGTTCAAACCCGGCCTCAGATACTTAACATTTATTAGCTGTGTGACCCTGGGCAAGTCACTTAACCCCAATTGCCTCACCCCCCCCCAAATATAAAACCAAGACAAATATCACCACATCCAATTAAAGAGCACTATGTTCATCTGGACTATTTATTATTTCAATTCAATAAGCATTTTTGAAAAATTTATGTGCCAGGCTATTATAGTAAGCATTAAGAATCTATGCTCTAAGTAGAAAAGTGCAAAGCCAAAGTATAATAATACCCTTCCCCAAAAGGATTAAATACAAAACTAACACAAAGAAGAAATTATGGAAATTAAAAAAAAACAACACAAAACAAGAAAATCACCAAAGGCAATGATTGTTTCAAAGGTATGAAGTACTTGGTAGGTTTTTGGTTTTGGGGGGTAATTCAAGTTTATTTTTTAAAATAGCATTTTATTATTTTTTTCAATTATATCTAAAATAGTTTTCAACAATCATTTTTGTAAGATTATGAATTTCAAATTTTTCTCTTTCCCTCCCTTTCCTCCTGAAGCCAGCAAGCAATCTGATATTGGTTATTACTTGGTAGTTTTTTAAGGCAAGTAAGAAAAAAAACAACAACCTTATTTTCTTAACACTACATTAAAAGGTGGGAAAAGAGGCAGTAAATATTTGTCAAAGTGAAAAAGGAGAAACAACCCAAAGCAGAAGAGTCATTCCCTCCATAAAGCTCTTACAAAGTCATGGTGAAGAAGGACAGCTTCAGAATAGTGTGTGTCCAGGAAATTGACACAAGAGCAGGAGGCACTGGAAGGTTTCAGGGAGGGATGAAAAAAAAAGTCCAAACCCCAAATGGTAAGAACTGCAACCTCCTCACTGAACACTGATTTCAGCTCCTAAGCCTGATTCTGAATATACTTCAAAACTCAACATATTTGGGGATTTTTCATGGCAAACAATTATCTATCTATGTCATGAGAGAGCATAACTAAATCAGTACAAATTTCCATTTAATAATAACTTATAGGCCTTTCTATTAAACTTAAAGCAAGAAACAAACTAAACAAACAAACAAACAAAAAAGGAGACTTCAGTACCTGACATAAAGGGAGATGGGTACCATGGTGTTCAGAATGATGATGTAGCCCCAGAAGTTAAGAAATCCACGATATGAAGGTGTATAGTCTTCTCCATCATACAGGTACCAAGAATAATTACCAACCTGTGCTTCCCAGTAAGCATGTCCAATAGCTAGACCAGCAGAAAGGAGTATAAGGACAACAAAAATCTAGAAAGTGAAACATGTTTACACATATTACTCAGATCTTCCTTTGACCAAGAGCAGGGTCAGTCTAGATTCCTATTCCTGTCTACTCAGAAAACTTTCCTTATTCTTTTTGTTGTTGTTGTTGTTGTTGTTGTTGTTTTTGGGGCAATGAGGGTTAGGTGCCCAGGGTCACACAGATAGTAAATGTCAAGTGTCTGAGGCTGGATTTGAATTCAGGTCCTCCTGAATCCAGGGCCGGTGCTTCATCCACTGAGCCACCCAGGTGCCCCCTCCTTATTCTTTTAGTTATAAATGTTTGAAATATCTATAAACACTAATAAAAATCAGCAAAACAGTACCAGAATTCTCTTTTAAGATTTTACCTTTTTTTAAATGATTGCTTAATAGTATCTGAATTATTATTTGCACCCCCCCCAAATATTTTCTGCAAAAATGATTATAATAAAACTTTGTTGTTGTTGTTCAGTTGTTTGGTCATGTCTGACTCTTTGTGACCCAGTGGACCATCCTATACCCAGGGTTTTCTTGGCAAAGATACTGGAGTGCTTTGCCATTTCATTCTCCCAGTGGGTTAAAACAAACAGCAGTTAAATGACTTGCCCAGAGTCACACAGCTACTAAGTGTCTGAGGCCAGATTTGAACTCAGACCTTCCTTGACTTCAGGCCCAACATTCTATCCACTGAGCCAGATAGCTGCCCCATAAACAAAACTTTACTAAAATATAATTCTGCACTAATAGAAGTGACCCTAGATTCTGAAAATCTATACTCATGAGGCATAAACTCTTTCTAATCTGGAAAGGCTGAGTGAAATAGACATCTAGATAGTACAGTGAATAGAGAGAGCTCTGGGCCTGGAGTCAGGCAGACCTGATTTCAAATCTAGTCTCATATATTTGCTAGTTGTATGACCTTGAGTAAGTTACTTATTCTCTATCTACTCCAGTTTCTTCAGCTGCAAAATGGAGATAATAACAATACCTACTTCCTAGGGTTGTTGTGAGGATCAAATGAGATCATATTTGTAAAGTGCTTAGCACAGTGCCTGGCATATCCCAGGTACTATATAAATGTTAGTTATTGAGCTGGCGGCACATATTTGTGCTCTGTCTCAGTGTGGCGACTGTGGTCCGGGTGGCGCGAGAGCAACCTTAGACTGGCAGGCTGTTCAGGTGTCTGGTGAGTTTAATTACGGAAAACCCTAATAAGCTAAGTCTAGAGTTAATAGCATTTTTCTGTATTTCTATTTTCCTATTTCCTTATCTTTGATTTTTATTAGTTTCACCTTTGTTGTTTAATTAATTCCTAAGTAATAAAATCTGATCCTTTTGTGAACTAAGGCTTAGAGGTTCCTTTCTTATTGGCCTGGGAGAAATATCTAAAAAGGGCAGTTCAGAGGGGAGGTTGAACCTAAAAGGGTCCCTCATATTTCCAGGACTCCAATATTAAGGAGAGTCACCCAAATAACACTCTGTATATCAAATTTTGGCCCTCACACTATTATTAATTATTAAAGGTCCAATATTGTCAGTCCTAAGTTTAGACAGGCTCTTAACAAGGAAGTCAGTCAACAGGTAATGAATTTTTTTTTTTTTGCCCATGGCAACTCATGAAGACTAAGTAGTAAGATTTATGGGTTGGATTATGAAATTGAGTGAACTTCCATACTGATGAAATCGCAGAACTTCTCCTCCAAAGAATTATATGTTGCAAACTAAAGGAATCTCAGAGGTTATCAAGCTCAATCTCCTCATTTTGTGGACAAGGAAACTGAAGTCAAGAGGTGAAGTTAACTGCTCTAAGCTCACCCTGATAGCAAATGGCAGAGCTAGAGCATGGAACAAAGTCCTCTGACCCCAAACCTAGGGGATCTTTCCATTGTCCTTCAATGACTTTTGTGGTTAAATAATGCTTTTTTAAAAAATTACTAGTGTAACAGGTTAATTTTTTGCGCAGTGAAATAAAAATATTTTACCGTATAAACCATGTAGTTCATCAAGTAATCAATTTTAGTCCTTTTAAACCTGGTCTTTCCACTGTTTTTCATGATTTTGGTGTCAGCTCCTTAAAAACAAAATTCAATGTGATCAAAATATGAAAAATAACAATTTTATAAGTGCTTATTCTTTTTTTTAGTAAAAAAACTTAAAAAAAAATAATAAGCGGGGCAGCTAGGAGGCGCAGTGGATAGAGCACTGGCCCTGGAGTCAGGAGTACCTGAGTTCAAATCCGGCCTCAGACACTTAACACTTACTAGCTGTGTGACCCTGGGCAAGTCACTTAACCCCAATTGCCTCACCAAAAATAATAATAATAATAATAATAATAAGCATTTTTATTTATAGTTTTCAGGGTTTGAATTTTATCCCTTCTTCCCTCTCCCCCTCCCTGAGGCAGCAAGCAATCAGATATGGGGTATACATGTATGATTATGTGAAATATTACCATATTTGTCATTTTATACAAGAAAACTTGATTAAAAGAAAAAAAAAGTGGGGCAGCTAGGTGGCGCAGTGGATAAAGCACCGGCCCTGGATTCAGGAGTACCTGAGTTCAATTCCGGCCTCAGACACTTACTAGCTGTGTGACCCTGGGCAAGTCACTTAACCCCCATTGCCCTGCTAAAAGAAAAAAAAAAAAGAAAATGAAAACTAACATTTTATTTTTTGGAAGGAGGGGAGGACAATCAGGGTTGGGTGGCTTGCCCAGGGTCACACAGCTTAGTGGTGTCTGAGGCTGGATTTGAATTCAGGTCCTCTTGACTCCCAGGCCAGTGTTCCATCCACTACATCACCTAGCTGCCCCATATAAGTGCTTATTCTCAAAGTTATCCTTATGTTTTCTTTTTTTCTTTTTTTTGCAGGGCAATGGGGGTTAAGTGACTTGCCCAGGGTCGCACAGCTAGTTATCCTTATTTTTTCAATACTGAACAAGCAGGGAGGAAATACCTTGTGTTTCATTTCTATTATTCGCTTCAGGTTATTAATGACATGAGAAAATAAAGTACCTGCAAAAATGATCAAGCCATGGCAGTAATCGGTATTTCTAATCACACAGCCGCGCAGCAAAATTTTATCTGCATCCAAAGAGTAACTTGTGTTTCTCCAAAATAGTGTTCCTGTAAATTTATCTAGTCGATTATTGGGTTCTTCACATTCAACGAAACCTAGGTTGAAAAGAAAAACTTCAATTTATATAAATGTTTAAATGTAGGATTTCAGAAGAAATTTGCTATTTCTAGAAATTTTAGAAATAGAAATAATTTATCAAAATTGCAGCCAGAATAGCTATTTTGTACAAACCATCAAATGTTGCTAATGCACTCTCTTTTTGGAGATATCGATCTGTTACTTCAAGTGACATTTTGAACTTCAAATTTGTTTCTCTAGACGGAAAAATTAAAACAAAAAAAATTTAGTTCTATTAAATCAGTCATTTAAATGAGGATATACTCATGAAAAAAAACAACAGTAAAAATTATTTAGGATCATATATTATTATATTACTTAGTCATATTCTTTCTATAAGAATCAGTAAGTAATGCTCTAACTGGTAGTTTCCAGTTTTACATGATCATGTACCCTAGGCCTGATCCTATTTCCTAATTACAATTTTAATTGGAAGTCTTGAAGAAGGGAGAAGAAAGTGGTTCACTGAGTTGGAGCCAAATATTTGGTATGGTAATATCTGATTCCCTTTGTAAATAGCTCTCTCTGGGCTAATATGTGGACAAACATTTGAACATTTCAAACTATCAACTAACCAGATTCACCAGTTAGTCAACTGCAACTTTCTCTCTACCACCTACTTGCCTGGTTAATGATGGTTGCTGTTTCTCCTATTTATCTCAAACTCTGAAGATACCTTTGTAAACTAAACTTTTAATATTTTGTCACATTTATTAGGCATGCAATTGGGATGGGGCTTGTTTGGTCTTGTATTCAAAAATGAAACTTAATTACTTCCTATCATCATTAGAAATAAAATTATTTTCTTTTTGAATCACATGACCTCAGAAGGTAAGGGTTGTAACGATTGGAATAACGCCACCTGCTGGATACTTACTGTAGAGGAGTTCTGCCCATGAAGGGAAGGTCTTTGAGGGCAAGACCAGGAGTCAGGAAGTGACGCGGGCTAGTGGGAGGAGGAAGGAAGAGACTGGCGCTCAGTCTTGCTCTCTCTTTCCTGAGGACGCTGGCGGAGAAGGGAGCTAGAAATGTGCTCTCCCTTTAATAGATAGGAATCTAGGCCTTTCTCTCTCTCTTTACCAAATTCTTATTCTCCTTAATAAATGCTTAAAAGTCTAACTCTTGCTAAAGCTTATAATTTATTGGCGACCACTCATTAGATATTTTAGGCAGTTTAGCTAGAATTTTAACCCTTAACAGGGTGTAACTATTAATGATGATACTTCACATTTATACAAAACAAAAATATGATACATTCTGAGAGCTAGGAAAGGCACTAAAAACATACAGAAAATAAAGAAAAGGAAAAAAAAGGGGGGGCAGCACCGGCCCTGGAGTCAGGAGTATCTGAGTTCAAATCCGACCTCAGACACTTAACACTTACTAGCTGTGTGACCCTGGGCAAGTCACTTAACCCCAATTGCCTCACTAAAAAAAACAAAAACAAAAACATACAGAAAAGCCATAAATCCACACAAGTTTGCAGTGAGATATGCTTTTTACTTTCTAGTAACACCTCTTATTAAGGATTTTATTTTAAAATTTCCACAAAGATTAGCTCATTTAGTTCTGCCTATTAGGTAAATGGCTAACTGGCCTTAACATAGTCTACTAGGAGTTCAAATCCAGCCTCAGACACTTGACACTTGCTAGCTGTGTGACCTTGGGGCAAGTCACTTAATCCTCATTGCCCCGCAAAAAAACCAGTCTATTAGGCGGGTCATGAGAACTTTTTCATGTTTACAAGCGGCAGTATAGTTATCCCATCCACATGAGGAGCCTTAGGGGCATGGCGCTCCCTCACTTTGGAAAATCTGCATAAAATTTTTGGCCCTCCCTTTGTACCAGATAAGTCTGAATTTCTTCTTTTTCTTTTATAGACAGTTTACAGTATTAAAAGATAAAATATGTTGATGTTATATAATATTCTACTTTATGCATTTTTGAGTTTCTAAACTTTTTCTGTCATCTGTTGGCCTTCACGTTTTGTCTGTGACTTCTGCAAAACTCCCCCCCAAATTCCCTTTTGATTTCTTATGGTCACCTGTGATATACCAAGACTGTGATAGGGAAATATGTTTAACATATTGTAATGTATACATTACAATATATCAGATTGCTTGCTGGCTTCGAGAGAGGGTAGGGAAGGAGAAAAATTTGCAACTCAGTCTTACAAAAATGAGTGTTGAAGATTATCTTTACATGTAATTGAAAAAAAATGAAATAAAATACTATTTAACTAAAAAAAAATAAAGAGAGAGAAGTAGCTGAAGAAATCATGGATGTGTAAAGCAGGAGAACAGAACAGCTTAGAGGGAATCTTGAGAGCTATCTTCAAATACTTGAAGATAGCTATCAGGTGAAAAGGCAATTATACTCATTTTGGGTGACTTCCATGGGTGAAATTAGGAGTCATGAATGAAAAGGGTTTTTGGGGGGAGGAGGAAGAGAGAGAAAGGAGGTTGTGGACCTGTGATTTCATCTATATAAAACACTCCCAATAAATAATTCCTTCCACTCATGCAAATAACCAACTTGTCTATAATTGTTAGTCTTAAAAGAGTAGCCTGGAGGTTATGTGACAATCCAAAAATCACACAGCTCATATATATATATCAGAGGTAGGGATTGAACACAAGGTTTCTTGACTCCAAGGACAGTCCTCTGTTTACAATGTCCTCTAAACTTAAGAGTTAGAAGACCAAGTGAAGTTAGAGATCACCATCTGCCAAGATGAAAGTTACATCAAAGTAAATATTGGTTCAATATACAAGAAAACATTATTAATAATTTAACAGCTCAAAAGTGGAATGGGCTGTTTTTGAAGGGACTTCCTCATCCCTGAATGTCTACCAGAGGAGGCCAAATGACTAGTCATTGAGGATATCGGAAATTACATACAGTTCAGGTAGTATGGAAGATAGCTGAGGTCTGTTCTAGTTATGGAATTATGTGATTCTGGCCTTATTTTAGAGATGAGGCAAATGAGAGGATTGGAAAATGGAAGCAAATTGGCCAAGTTCACATTGTCAGAAAGCAGTAAATCTGAAACTCAAATCTAGGTCTTTCAATTCCACATTCAAGGCCCATTTCAATATACATGACAGTATTGGAATAGGCGACTTCAATATACAAATATATATGTAAATATAAACGCATATATGAATAAATACAAACAGTATACTGTAGTTGCACTGCAATGCCTTAAATACAGTCAGTCACCTTCCAAAAGATATATCCTTACCCATCTAATTCAGCTGTTTCTACATAACAGAGGCTGTTAGGCTCTGAGCTGGACAGGAGGAGAATGTCGGCCTGGTCAAAACAATAAGCACAAGTTAACATGTTAAATATCAAGTGAAACCACAGCAAAAGTCACAGATTCTAGTAAAATTGGATGAAATGGAGAAAAGTTATTCACTTACAGGAATAAAGTCATTTTTTTTCAGACGAATGACATCTCCAACTTGGACATCTTTCCACTTTGCAGTTTTGAACCTAAAAATAGCATTTGAAATTTTAACAATTAGCTATTTATATGTTCATGTTATAAAAATTGTTATGTTAAAAAAGCAACTTGGTATTTATATTAGGAATATCTAGGATTCCAAAATATGTGGGCACTCTATGAATTATGGCAGAAAATATTTATTTTGGGACTAAAATATATTTTGTTGGTATCATAGAGACAAGAAATCATGGAAGCAATATTAGCTTACCTTAAACTGATTCCTTTAGATGTTGTAACAAAGTGTTAATCAAGGGGTCACAACAAGGATTGGCTTATGGAATCTCTACTCTTCAATGAGGGATTTTTAAGGAGCTACAACTTTTCAGGTTCTCTCTCTGCTCTTCCTCCTCTATCCTACCCTAGCAAGTAGCCATGATATAGATAGATAGATAGATAGATAGATAGATAGATAGATAGATAGATAGATAGATAGATAGATAGACAGACAGACAGACACACACACACATACATATATGTATGTATGTATATGTATACATAAAACCATTCTTGATCTCTCCACAGCCTACTTCATAATATCACTGAACCTAGAATCTCATGTCACTAGCCAGAAGCCATATCTATATCTATATAGTCATCTCTCCATATGTGTATATCTGTGTGTCTATCAATCTATCTATCTATCTCTAAAAGAATACTTGCAAATATCTCATTTTACCAGTGAAAGGATACTTAACTGCAAAGAGTTTATAATCTGTACAAGAAAAGCAATGTGTACATATGTAGAAAAACAAAAATATATGCAATATAGATCATTTTTTGGGAAAGACACCCCCAATTCAGGGATCAGGAACTGTTGTGTAGGTTAGGTGGTACTTGAGCTAAGCCTTGAAGAAGTTAGTATTCTAAGAGGCAGAGGGGAAGAGGAAGTGCATCTCAGGCATGAGGGACAGCCAGTGCAAAGTCATGGGAATGAAAGTACCATGTGTGAAAACCATAAAGGCAGTTTGTGGACCACAGTGACCATGAAGTAGAGTAATGCATAAGAAAGCTAGAAAGGCAAATTCAGGCCTCATTTTAAAGAACTTGAAATGTCAAAGAAAGGTGTTTGTATTTGATTCTAGAGGTAATCAAGAAATACTGGGGTATATTTAAAAACCTTGCAACAAATATGCATAGTTAAATAAAACAAATTCCCACATTGGCCATCTCTGAAAATGTACATCTTGTTCTGTATATTGAATCCATCACCTCATCACCACTTGGTTTTGTTTTGTTTTGTTTTGTTTTGTTTTTTCCTCATCACCACTTGTAACAATTTTCCTATGGGAAAAAATGCATTCTGAGTTCCAAAGAAATGAGTTACAAATATACCTTTTAAACACAACCATTCACATGTTAAGGACTGTACTTACTGCTAACATGTAATGCACTGATTCACAACCAGTAAAAAACTCATCTAAACATGTGCTTTTCTTTTTTTTTTTACAGAGGTTACAATTTATTTATTTATTTTTACATATAAGGTATTTTATTTTTTCCGTTACATGTAAAGATAGTTCTCAACTTTTGTTTATACAAGCTTTACAATTTCAGATTTTTCTCCCTCCCTCCCCTCCTTCCCCCTCCCCTAGACAGCAGGTAATCTGATATAGGTTATATCTATATATCTATATACATATACCTATAGATATACATATATATACACATAATAACATTAATCCTATTTCTGCATTAATCCTGTTATAAGAGAAAAAATCAGAGCAGTGATGCAAAACCTCAAAATAGGAAAAAAAACAAACCAATAGCACCCAAAACAAAAGAAATAGTATGGTTCATTCAGCATCTATACTCCACAGTTCTTTTTTTTTTTCCCTTGGATTTGGAGATCCTCTTCTATCATGAGTTCCCTGGAACTCTTCTGTACCATTGCATTGGTGAGAAGAATATAGTCCATCACAGTAAGTCAACACTCAATGTTGATGATACTGTGTACAATGTTCTTCTGGTTCTGCTCATCTCACTCATCATCAGCTCACGTAAGACCCTCCAGGTTTCTCTGAACTCTTCCTGCTCATCATTTCTTACAGCACAATAGTATTCCATTGTATTCATATACCACAACTTGTCCAGCCATTCCCCAATTGATGGGCACCCCCTCAACTTCCAATTCCTTGCTACCACGTAAAGAGCAGCTATAAATATTTTTGTACATGTGGGTCCCTTTCCCCCTTCCATGATTTCTTTGGGAAAAAGACCTAAAAGTGGGATTGCTGGGTCAAAGGGTATGCACAGCTTTATCGCCCTTTGGGCATAATTCCAAATTGCTCTCCAGAATGGTTGGATCAGTTCACAGCTCCACCAACAATGCATTAGTGTTCCAATTTTCCCACAGCTTCTCCAACATTTATTATCTTCCTTTTTTGTCATTTTAGCCAATCTGATAGGTGTCAGGTGGTACCTCAGAGTTGTTTTAATTTGCATCTCTCTAATCATTAAAGATTTAGAGCATTTTTTCATATGGGAATAGATAGCTTTGGTTTCTTCATCAGAAAACTGCCTGTTCATATCCTTTGACCATTTCTCAATTGGGGAATGACTTGGATTCTTATAAATTTGATTTAATTCCCTATATAATTTAGAAATGAGGCCTTTATCAAAAGTACTGGCCTCAAAAATTGTTTCCCAGCTTTCTGCCTCCCTTCTAATTTTGGATACATTGCTTCTGTTTGTACAAAAATTTTTTAATTTAATATAATCAAAATCATCCATTTTGCATTTTATAATATACTCTTTCTCTTGTTTGGTCAAAAACTGTTTTCCTTTCCAAAGATCTGATAGGTACACTATTCCTTTCTCTCCTAATTTACCTATGGTATCACCTCTTATGTCTAAATCATGTATCCATTTTGACCTTATTTTAGTATAAGGTGTAAGATGTTGGTCTATGCCTAATTTCTGCCATACTATCTTCCAGTTTTCCCAGCAGTTTTTGTCAAATACTGAGTTCCTATCCCAGAAGCTGGAGTCTTTGGGTTTATCAAACACTACATTACTAGTGTCATTTACTCCTGCATTTCCTGAGCCTAGCCTAGTCCATTGATCTACCACTCTATTTTTTAGTCAGTACCAGATAGTTTTGATGACTGCCGCTTTATAGTAAAGCTCCAGGTTTGGTACCGCTAACCCACCTTCCTGTGAATTTTTTTTCATTATTTCCCTGGATATTCTTGATTTTTTGTTTTTCCAGATGAATTTTGTTATTATTTTTTCTAGCTGTATAAAATAATTTTTAGGTAGTCTGATTGGTATGGCACTGAATAAGTAAATTAATTTAGGCAGTATTGTCATTTTTACTATATTAGCTCTGCCTATCCATGAGCAATTGATATCTTTCCAATTATTTAGATCTGATTTGATTTGTGTGAAGAGTGTTTGGTAGTTGTGTTCATAGAGTTCCTGGGTTTGTCTTGGCAAGTAGACTCCCAAGTATTTTATATTATCTACCGTTACTTTAAATGGAATTTCTCTTTCTATCTCTTGCTGCTGGACTTTGTTGGTCATGTATAGAAATACTGATGATTTATGTGGATTTATTTTATATCCTGCTACTTTGCTAAAATTGTTAATTGTTTCAAGTAATTTTTGAGTTGATTCTCTAGGATTCTTTAAGTATACCATCATATCATCTGCAAAGAGTGATAGTTTTGTTTCCTCCTTGCCTATTCTAATTCCTTTAATTCCTTTCTCTTCTCTGATTGCTAAAGCTAACATTTCTAGGACAATATTAAATAATAGGGGTGATAATGGACATCCCTGTTTCACCCCTGATCTTATTGGGAAGGCCTCTTATTTATCTCCATTGCATATAATACTTGCTGATGGCTTTAGGTAGATACTGTTTATTATTCTAAGGAAAGCTCCACCCATTCCTAAACTCTCTAGTGTTTTTATTAGAAATGGGTGTTGTACTTTGTCAAATGCTTTCTCTGCATCTATTGAGATAATCATATGATTATGGTTGGTTTTCTTATTGATGTGGTTGATTATGTTAATAGTTTTCCTAATGTTGAACCAGCCCTGCATTCCTGGTATAAATCCCACCTGGTCATAGTGTATTATTCTGGTGATCACTTGCTGTAATCTCCTTGCTAATATCTTATTTAAGATTTTAGCATCAGTATTCATTAGGGAAATTGGTCTATAATTTTCTTTCTCTGTTTTTGCTTTGCCGGGTTTTGGTATCACCACCATATTTGTGTCATAAAACGAATTTGGTAGAACTCCTTCTTCACCTATTTTTCCAAATAATTTGTATAATATTGGAATTAATTGTTCTTTAAATGTTTGGTAAAATTCACCCGTAAACCCATCTGGCCCTGGGGACTTTTTCTTAGGGAGTTCATTAATGGCTTGTTCAATTTCTTTTTCTAATATGGGTTTATTTAAGGATTTTATTTCTTCTTCCGTTAACGTGGGAAGTATTTTTGTAAATATTCATCCATTTCATTTAGATTGTCAAATTTATTGGCATACAGTTGGGCAAAATAATTCCTAATTATTGACTTAATTTCCACTTCATTGGTGGTAACATCACCCATTTCATTTTTGATACTGGTAATTTGGTTTTCTTCTTTTTTTTTTTAATCAAATCAACCAATATTTTATCTATTTTATTGGTTTTTTCATAAAACCAGCTCTTAGTTTTATTGATTAATTCTATAGTTTTTTTTGCTTTCAATCTTATTAATTTCTCCTTTAATTTTCAGGATCTCTAATTTAGTGTCTAATTGGGGATTTCTAATTTGTTCTTTTTCTAGCTTTTTAAGTTGCATGCCCAATTCATTAATCTCCTCTTTCTCTTTTTTATTCATGTAAGCATTTAGAGCTATAAATTTTCCCCTAAGCACTGCTTTGGCTGCATCCCATAGATTTTGGTATGTTGTCTCATTATTGTCATTCTCTTGGATAAAGTTATTGATTGTTTCTATGATTTCTTGTTTGGCCCATTCATTCTTTAGAATGAAATTATTTAGTTTCCAATTGATTTTCATTCTACTTTTCCCTGGATCTTTCTTACATGTAATTTTTATTGCATCATGATCTAAGAAGGATGCATTTACTATTTCTGCCTTTCTACATTTGACTATGATGTTTTTGTGCCCTAATACATGGTCAATTTTTGAAAATGTGCCATGTACTGCTGAGAAAAAGGTATATTCCTTTCTATCCCCATTCAATTTTCTCCAGACATCTATCATGTCTAACTTTTCTAGTAATCTATTCACCTCATTCACTTCTTTCTTATTTATTTTTTGGCTAGATTTATCTAATTCTGAGAGGGGGAGATTCAGATCCCCCACTAGTATAGTATTACTGTCTAATTCCTCTTGTAACTCATTTAACTTCTCCTCTAAGAACTTGGATGCTATACCACTTGGTACATACATATTTAATATTGATATTACTTCATTATCTATAGTACCTTTAAGTAAGATGTAATTTCCTTCCTTATCTCTTTTAATGAGATCTATTTTTGCCTGCACTTTGTCTGAGATAAGGATTGCTACCACTGCCTTTTTTACTTTAGCTGAGGCATAATATATTCTGCTCCAGCCTTTTACCTTTACTCTGTGTGTCTCTCTCTGCTTCAAATGTGTTTCTTGTAAACAGCATATTGTAGGATTCTGGTTTTTAATCCACTCTGCAATTCGCTTCCATTTTATAGCAGAGTTCATACCATTCACATTCACAGTTATTATTACTGACTGTCTATTCCCCTACATTCTATTTACCCCCTTTGTACTTTCCCCACCTTCTTTCACCCTATTCCTCCTCACCGACGTTTTACTTCTTACCCCTGCCTCCTCCGATCTGCCCTCCCTTTTTATCCCCCCTCTCTTTTCTTTACCCTTTTCTCCCTTGCTTTTGTCCTCCCTTCTATCAGTCCCTCCCCTTTCCCTTCCCCTTTTGCTTCCCTAAAGAATGAGTTAAGTTTCTTTATCCCAATGAACGTATATGTTATTCCCTCTTTGAGTCAAATCTAATGAGAATAGGGTTGAAACAATGTTCCCCCCTCCTTTCTTTCCCTCTATTGTAATAGGTTTTTTTTTTCTACCTCTTCATATGATATAATTCATCCCATTCCACCTCCCCTTTCCTCTCCTCCCCATAGACTCCCTTTTTATCCCCTTAATTCTTTTGTATCATCACATCAAAGACGATTTATATTTATACCCTCTATGTAAAGTCCTTCTCTCTGCCCAAATACATTTACAGTTCTTAAGAGTTATGAGTATTATCTTCCTGTGTAGGGATATAAACAGTTTAACCTAATAGGGTAACCTTTTTTTTCCCCCTCTGTTTACCTTTTTGAACTTCTCTTGAGTCTTGTATGTTGAGATCGAATTTTCTATTCAGTTCTGGTCTTTTCACCAGGAAAGATTGAAAGTCCCCAATGTCATTAAATGTCCATCTTTTCCCCTGAAAGAAAATGCACATTTTTGCTGGGTAATAGATTCTCGGCTGCAATCCAAGTTCCTTTGCCTTCCGGAATATCATATTCCAAGCCTTGCGGTCCTTTAATGTTGAAGCTGCCAGGTCCTGAGCAATTCTGACTGTGGCTCCATGATATTTAAATTGCTTCTTTCTGGCTGCTTAGAGTATTTTCTCCTTCACCTGATAATTCTGGAATTTGGCTACAATATTCCTTGAAGTTTTCCTTTTGGGGTCTCTTTCAGGAGGTGATCGGTGGATTCTTTCAATGATGATTTTATCCTCTGATTCTATGATATCAGGGCAATTCTCCTTAATAATTTCCTGGAATATGGTGTCTAGATTCTTTTTCTGGTCATGGCTTTCAGGCAGTCCAATGATTCTCAAATTGTCTCTTCTCGGTCTGTTTTCCAGATCAGTTGTCTTTCCAATGAGGTATTTCACATTTTCTTCTATTTTTTCATTTTTTTGATTCTGCTTGACTGATTCCTGGTGTCTCATGGATTCCTTATCTTCCAACTGTCCCACTTTAATTTTTAAGGCATTGTTTTCTTCAGTGAGATTATGCATCTTTTTTTCCATTTGGCCAAATGAATTTTTTAAGGCAGTGTTTTCTTCAGTGAAATGATGTGCTTCCTTTCATTTCTCTCCCCATTTTTTCTTCTACCTCTCGCAATTGATTTTTTTTTTTTTAGTGAGGCAATTGGGGTTAAGTGACTTGCCCAGGGTCACACAGCTAGTAAGTGTTAAGTGTCTGAGGCCAGATTTGAACTCAGGTACTCCTGACTCCAGGGCCGGTGCTCTATCCACTATGCCACCTAGCTGCCCCTGCAATTGATTTTTAAAATCCTTTTTGAGCTCTTCCAGGAAGGCTTTTTGTTCTTGAGACCAATTTACCTTCCCTCGTGAGGCTTCAGATGTAGGCAATTTGAGGCTATTGTCCTCATCTGAGTTTGTGTTGGCTTCTTCCCTATTGATACAGAAACTCTCAATGGAGAGGGCTCTTTTTTGCTTCTTACTCATTATTGCAGCTTATTTATTTATTCTTTAAGTTGAGGTCTTTTCTGGGGATACCAGGGTCCCTGTTTTGGGCTCCTTGTGCAGGGGTATAGGTGCTGTGACCGGGTTTTTACTCTGAGGCCTTTATGGTGTGTGGAGATCCCCGGCCCTGCACTTCCTGTCTGATTGTGCTCAGCCAGCCAGGCGCTGCACCCCGGCGTCTGATCCCGCCTGACCCGTTCGTGGCCCTCTCGGCCGGTGCAGGTAGGTTTTTCCACTGTCCTTCTTGGCCACCAGATTTTTGAACCAGGTTCCAGGGGCCTCAGTTGTTCGGCTGTGGCCCACAGCTCCTGCTGACTTGCCCCGACCCCCTCGGCGCTGGGTTGCTGCCCTGCGCTGGGCCTCCCTTTTGCCCGAGTCAGACTGACCTTTTCCTGAAGTCTTTCAATTATCTCTGGTTGGAGGACTGTGTCTCTCTGTCTCTTTGCAGGTTCTGTAGTTTCAGAATCCATCCAGAGGCTTGATTTAATGTTCGTTTTGAGGAAACAGAAGGAGAGCTCAGGCAGCTTGCTGCTTCCTCTCTGCCATCTTGGCTCCAACATGTGCTTTTCTACTAGTAGGTATCTTCCTATTAACATCTGACACCGTGGAAATATAACTCAAAAGACAAAAACACAACAAATGCTTCCTTCCATGTCTTGCTGGACAACCCCCCCCCTCCAAAAAAACCCCCAAACAAACAAACAAAAAAAACTGAGGCTATTTTCAAAGGTCTTCCTTCTCTCCCCTCTTAATCTCATGTTACTCCACTATCTTTTCCTACTATCTCCTCTTTCATTTCAGTTTCTGATAAAGAGGTGATCCTTCTTGCCAAGGACAAACCTTCCACATAAAAACCCAATTCCATCCTTTCCCAACCTCTCCAGCAGATTGCCCCCGTGATATCTCTTTTCTTTTTCTTTCTTTTTTTTTTATGAGGCCATTGGGGTTAAGTGACTTGCCCAGGGTCATACAGCTAATAAGTCTGAAGTGTCTGAGGCCGGATTTTAACTCAGGTCCTCCTGAGTCCAGGGCCAGTGCTCTACCAATGCACTGCCTAGCTGCCCCACCCCCATGATATCTCTTGAGTCTCTCTACTGTATCCTTCCTTGTTACCTGAAAAGACTCCCATGTCTCATCCAATCCTCAAAACCCTTTCATTTGACCCTATCATCCCTATTATCTACCATCCCATATCTTTCCTCCCCTTCTTGGCTCAATTATTATTATTATTATTATTATTATTATTATTATTATTATTATTATTATTATTATTATTTTGCAGGGCAATAAGGTTAAGTGACTTGCCCAGGGTCACACAGCTAGCACATGTCAAGTGTCTGAAGCCAGATTTTAACTCAGGTATTCCTGAATCCAAAGCTGGTGCTTTATCTACTGCTCCACCTAGTTGTCCCTAGCTAAATTCTTTAAGAAACCATCTAAACTAGGTGCTTCCTCTTCCTCTAGTCTAAATCCTTTGCAATCTGGCTTCCAAACTCATCATTCAACTGACATTGCTCCCTGCAAAGTCACCAATGATCTCTTACTTGCCAAATCTCAATACTCATCTTTGTTGACCTTTTTTTTATAATATTGATCACCATCTGTTCCTGGATATTCTCTACTCTCTCAGTTTTTGTTATACTCTTGTCTCCTGGCTCTTCTCCTACAGATCTGATTTCTCCTTCTTAGGCTCTTATGCTGGTTCTTCATGTTATATTTGCTAGCTGTGTTTGTCTTTCCAAGGCTCCAAACTCAGTTTCCTTCTTGATTCTATATTCTCTCACATAGTGATCTCATCAATTATTATGGATTCAATTATCATCTCTATGCAGATGACTCCTGGATCTTTATATCCAGCCTTAGTCTCCTCCACTTAATGTGAATTTCTTGAGGGTAGAGGCTGGTTTTCTTTTAAACCTTTATGGGTATTTCCAGTGAAAACTACTGCTATACAGTAAGCATTTAAATGCTTTTTTGACTGACTGATGCACATAAAAGACTACTTTGTGCTGTTTTCATGGTCATTACTTTCCATGCTTTTCACTCTGACACTTAGATTTCAAGACCCTTTGAATCTAAAGCCTTGATTTTTTTTTTTAGGCTTTTGCATAAAAATCAACCTCATTGGCACATCTGCCATCATGAAGTACCTCAGCCTCCCGCTATATCAAATATAAATATTTGTACTTTTTTAATAGAGTAAAAATAAATGGGTAACTTTTACAGTACCTGCCATCCTTGATAACTTCACATGTCCTATTGTTTATCTCTTTATCCATTCTATGGCGAGCCTTGGGTAGGGCAGAAGGAAGAAGAAGAATTGATACCTTAATAATCCCAAAATTTAAAGTGCTACACCAATTATAAACTAAAATAATCTGAAAACATTCAACTGAATTTTAGCATTAAAGAGACACTTACAACATCATCCACAAGATCTTTGATTGCAGTGATGCCCAGCACCAAAAGCAAAGGCACAAGTGTTGTATACCATGCCAGAGTAGTTATTTCAGGAATTGCCTTTTTTAAAAAAAGAGTAATTATAATTGTAATTGTAAAAATTATAAAATATTTCTATACAATTAATTTTTAATTTGAAACTGGATTTGAGTAATTATTCATAACTGAATTATTGAAGATATGTTGGTAAAACACTTTTAATACCCATCATACAAGTTGTCTCAAAAGTTACTGCAGTTTTAAGCTACAATCATAACAATCATAACAATTAATATTATACATTATAATTCTATAGGGTGTCCCAAAAGCCTTAGTGTAATTTTTTTGTGTGTGTGGGACAATGAGGGTTAAGTGACTTGGCCAGGGTCACACAGCTAGTAAGTGTCAAGTGTCTGAGGCCGGATTTGAACTCAGGTCCTACTGAATCCAAGGCCGGTGCTTTATCCACTGCACCACCTAGCTGTCCCCTTAGTGTAATTTTAAGCTGTTAAAACAAAATTACACTGAGGCTTTTAAGACACCCTATAAAACAATAACAACAATAATATATGCCCAATAATAATCATAATAACACTTTTATATCACTTTAAGGTTTGCAAAGCATTGTACGTATATTATCTCATTTGAGCCTTACAACCACCCTGTGAGGTCAGTGGTATTATTATTTCCATTTTACAGAGAAGAAAATTCAGGTGGAGGGAGTTCAAGTGACTTGCCCAAAGCCACACAGTAAATGTCTGAGGCTGGATTTGAACTCTGGGCTTTCTGTTCAAAATTCAGTGCTCTTATCCACTATGCCACCTAGCTTCCTCTATTATATATTGTAACGATTGGAATAACGCCACCTGCTGGATACTAACTGTAGAAGAGTTCTGCCCATGAAGCGAAGGTCTTTGAGGGCAAGACCAGGAGTCTTGTCTTTGGTATCAGGAAGTGACGCGGACTAGTGGGAGGAGGAAGGAAGAGACTGGCGCGGAGTCTCGGGGCTCTTTCCTTTGGACTCTGGCGGAGAAGGGAGCTAGAAATGTGCTCTCCCTTTAATAGATAGGAATCTAGGCCTTTTTCTCTCTCTTTACCAAATTCTTCTTTTCCTTAATAAATGCTTAAAAGTCTAACTCTTGCTAAAGCTTATAATTTATTGGCGACCACTCATTAGATATTTTAGACAGTTTAGCTAGAATTTTAGCCCTTAACAGATGGCTGACCACGAAGAGGAAAGCTGAACCTCACTTCTGATCTTCCGGTTGGGTAAGAAATTTCTCCTACCCTTTAAACTGCTAAGTACTGGCGCACTGGCTGTGTTTTCCCTTTAAATTTTTTCGAATGGACCTTTTAAACTCCCTAATTACCCTATTTTTGATTTTAGTCTGTTTAACCAGACAAATGGGAGATAAGATCATGTTAATGCTTTGTTTTTGTGGATTTTCTATTTTTATTTTTCTTTTTGTTAAAAGAGCCAGCAACTTACTCACACAAGGAAATATCTCTCCCTCTCCCAAGCATGCTTTTTCAGAAAAACCTGAAGAGATTCCCGCAGCTTTTCCCAGTTCTAACAGTAATTGTTGCTTTAATTTTGCATGCCTGGAGGCAATGACCCACCCTCTAGAAGCTTTTAATCCCCTAGCACCTGGAGGCAAAGTGGGGGAAGAGGAATACAGGCCTGAGTTCAAAATCAAGTCTGATTCAAATTGCTCTGGTCCCTCCCCTCCTCTCCAGACCCCACCCTCTACTCCTATGGCCAAGCCCATAGCTTCCCCTGCCTGGGAAGTCCAGAGATCTGATGCACATGCTCAACTTTCTCTAACTACATTTGCAGCTTCAGGCTCAGCCCTTTCCCAGCCTGGCTGTGCTTTTGAGACAATCTTAGAAAACTCTTTAAATTCCAGATATGCTCGTTTTGTTCATAATTTTGCTAACCTGCTTTTGTCTTTAATTAGTAATCTTATAAAGCATTTGTATGGTGAAAAGCCCGACAGACAATATAGAGGGGTTAAAGAAGAAAAACTTAAGCTGAATAAGAATGACAATCAACATAGTTCAAGACTCTGCTTCTTTTGCCATGGAAGGGTATATATTTTACAGAAATGTAGAAGTAAGCAGCAAGGTATTGATATGAGTATTGGGGATTTTAGATACCGGAATCAAAAGTGTTCTGAATTCACTCAGAGTAATAGTTCAGAGGTTACATAGGATTTCTATGCTATTATATATACATTTTGAAATTAATGGTATGGGTTTATTTTCATAGAGATTTTCATGCTTTTGAGATTGTGTCTTATACTTAGTTTCTAAAACAAGGAGAATATTTGTAAAGCTTTTTATAGTCATATGATCAAGTTTATATTTTATAATACTCTTATTAATATTAAGTTCATATTCATTTAGATTTCCCTAGTTTGAATTTCATTGTCTTTTATTGTTCCATGTGTATTTTTTCTATTTATTCATCTCTAATTTTGAAACATTGCAAGATGGTTTTGATTTCATAATACAATGTTAATTCTAGGAGTATTGTGCTCCCATATTCTGAGTTGTTTGTTTTTGTTATTTTTTCTCAACTGATTATTTGATCAAACTCTTTAAAGCATTTCCTTGGCAAATTGGTTGCCATGGCAAGTGTAAATTGATTCTAGAAGTATTATTTTTGATAAGCATATTCCAAAAAAAAAAAAAAGAGGGGAACATTTGTAAAAGTTTTCTTTTTTCAGAAAAAAGTTTTCTTTGATATTCTGTTGTACTTTAACTTGTATTTAAATATGTTCTGATTTTTCACAAAAGTAATTGTATACTAAGTGCAAAAAAGGGGTATTATTTGAAATTGTTGCATAATTATATATTGTGTTCTGACTCAAGATGTATTCACATTTTTTGCAATCATTTATTATCCTCAATTTTTAAATCCATATGAGACTTGGATTATGGGAACTTATCATTTAAGACATTAATTGCCTTTATTCTGAGTTATCAGATGCCAGTTGGCCAAGATGCCATCCAATCACAAGAGGAATACATGCAAAGAGCAGACATTGAACTGTTACATGAGGGGAGACATGCACGAAGTTAAGGTATGGCCGAGGGAACGGCTTTTGACAAATGTTGAGGTTGGATTCTCTTGGTTTAATATTTTATTTTATTTTTCCCCACAATATTGTACAGATGGCTGGAAGTATTGATCCCACCCATCTCACTTCTACACCTGGCTTCTATGCTCCCTCCTATATGCCTGATGCCATGGACATCTCAATCCCATGCATCTGATTAAGTCTGACTCAGTTTCTTCCAATATGTTCGGTGGCATGGACATATATTCCATCCACCTCTTTTAAGCCTGGCATACTGTATGGGCAGTACATACTGCTCAAGTGTGGGAATGCTCATATCCCATCATTTCTCTGTTCTTTTATGGTAACCCCCATAATTATCTCAGGTGTCATGATAAATACAGTGTTGAATTTGGCCTTGACACCTGTTACCAATTATATTAGATTTTCTAATTTCTCATAATGGCATGAGGATAATTAGGCAGATGATGCAAAAAGTGATGAAACAAAGATAAAAATTATTTTTAAAAATTAATATCGCAGCAATTGTCTTCTCAATTACTCTCCATGAGGGGGGACTATAATAATAATATAATTTTAAAGAATGGTTCAATTTTTGTTTTATTATATGTTTCATGTGTAACAACTAAGATTCTGAATTCCCTTAGACATGTTTTTGAGAACTTTCATTGTTTGATTTGATTATTGACAAAGCTATTTTAAAGTTGTGTTAAGCTCAATTTTGTAGGAAATTTCCTGGCTGATTACCAGTATCCACACATCAACCCCTGAAAAGACTTCCATTCCACGACTACACCTAGAGGACATCTAAGAAAAGACTTTCAGAGACTTTAAATGAACAGTTTTGATTTGTTGTTTTTGTTTTTGTTTTTTTTTTCTCTTTCTGTTATAATATACACCATCTGTAATATGTATTCTCTGCAGAGGCCCTCCCTTTGCAAGACTAATGTCAAAGCGTCAGTTCATGAGGACAAAAAAAAATCGCCCCTCTGGACAAAACTTTCCTCTCTTCCTTTTCTATATTGTTGTTCACATATTATTAGTTATCAATAGTTATTATATTCTTTTTACTGTTCCGTCAAGGAAACATTTTGTTTCTTGAGGAACAACAGGGGGGACTGTAACGATTGGAATAACGCCACCTGCTGGATACTAACTGTAGAAGAGTTCTGCCCATGAAGCGAAGGTCTTTGAGGGCAAGACCAGGAGTCTTGTCTTTGGTATCAGGAAGTGACACGGACTAGTGGGAGGAGGAAGGAAGAGACTGGCGCGGAGTCTCGGGGCTCTTTCCTTTGGACTCTGGCGGAGAAGGGAGCTAGAAATGTGCTCTCCCTTTAATAGATAGGAATCTAGGCCTTTTTCTCTCTCTTTACCAAATTCTTCTTTTCCTTAATAAATGCTTAAAAGTCTAACTCTTGCTAAAGCTTATAATTTATTGGCGACCACTCATTAGATATTTTAGACAGTTTAGCTAGAATTTTAGCCCTTAACAATATACATATATACGTATATAGTAAACATGTAACATACAATGTATAATTATTAAACATAATAAGCTCACTATATAACAATAACAACAATGCCCCAAGTCATTCTCCTTCATAGCTAGTCACCTCTAGCCTTGCCCCCAGGACAGTAGTTCTGGTTTCAGTCCTAAGATGGACACTGTTGAGAGTTTATAACTCTCAAATTTAAAACACTCCAACACTTCAGGGATCTAGGTTTTCATCCACATGGGAAATCCATTCACTGGTGCAGACTATAAGCCTCCTATGACTTAAGACACTTTCATGAATTATTCTGGCCAAAAAAAAAAAAAATACCACTTTGTGGATAACCCTTTATGAAGATAATCACTGAACCCAGTATATCTAGTCCTCAGATGACATATAGTTAGTTTCTAGGCCTTTATGTTTTTTCTAGGAGATGCCCCAAATTGCAGAGCCTTCTGGACTCCAGATTCACCTTCATGCCATAAAAGGCCCTGGGATACAACTTCAGCAGAGATTTGAGATCATGTGAGAATTGTCACTGAACACTGTTTGATAGATTAAAGCCAAGGACACTGTTAATTCATGACTGTAACTTCAAAAGCATGAAGTAAAAAAAACAAAAACAACAACAACAACAACAAAAGCATGATGTACACCAGCTGTAGCAAGCATATTTTCTTTTTGTGTGTGTCAGGCAATTTATACACTTACTTTTCATCTCCACCTTTAACAATCCATAATCCTCCTTTGAGGCTTAGCTCAGGTGCCAGGTTCTTAATGTTGGCCCTCCCTCCTCAAATACTAAAAGAAAACTTTGTCTGGATCTCTTTTTTGTTCCTTCCCTCTCTAGCTTATGTGATCATTCTGTGGAAGTATCATTTCTTGCCCAGCCCTGCTCCCTTAAGAGAATCTCCTTAAGGAGAATCTTAGTTTCTTGAAGGTGGGAACTATTTTTGTCTATATCTTCATTGTCTAACCTTGCACATACAAGGTAGGTGCTTAGTAAATGTTTGTTGACTTGAGTTGAACCTTAGGACAACCAGTTTTAATCTTTCTATCAGTAAGAGGAGCCAGAATTGGAGAGTTGTGCAAATATTTTTTTCCCCTCCCCTTTCTCAATCAGTCATTAATCATTTGTGCTCCTATGGTGTTTAAGGTACTGTGGTACCATTCCCTTAAAGAAAAAAAAATAAAATTCTTGCAGCCTTTCATCTTACACTCTTACAACTTAAACATTATTGAGCAACCATTACTCACAAGAGATTTAAGATATCAAATGGTATTATTACCTGTAAGATAAGGAGGATCAGGAAGTAGAAATTGGCAGCCCTCTTGAACTGCTCGAATAAGTTCATTGGTAGAAAGGTAATTGCATTGTATTTGTACGTTTTAATTGCATTACTCTGTAGAAAAAAGAAGAATCGTTTTATATTTTATCACTTATTTACTACCATGTGTGCTTTTCCAAATCTGCTACTGACCCATGTATAAAATACTATAAGAAAATTATCAACAAAAATAAAGCTTATTAGTGTCATTACTTTAATTGTGAAAGTGACATTTACCAGGCATAATGTGATAGTGGGATTTCTTAAACTTGCTTTAATTCTGTCATGTGCAAAATGACTCTCAGAAAACTTAAAGTCAGGACTGTTAGGTAACAAGATACATAACCTTTAAAGTCAAAGACTACAAAATTTCAGATTATTGTTATAAATAATTTCTCCTTTGGTCTGGATGGTAACATTTCACTGATATAGGGAATTCTTGGCAAGGAAATTCTGCCTACCAATGCAACATTTCTGCAATGTATAGTCATACATTTGCCCAGGGTAGTAGGAGGTTAAGTGACATTCCCAGGGTCACACAGCTAGTGTGTGTCAAAGACACACTTGAACCCAGCATTCCTGACTCCAACTTCATGTTGTGTCTCATTAGTAACAATAAAAAGAATCACTTCGTATTCATACAGTGTTTGAAGCTTCAAAAGTACTTGAGCTCTTATATAACACTTTAAAAGTTACGAAGTACTTTACATATATTATCTTATTTGAGCCTCACAACAACCCTATTATTATCTCCATTTTAGAAAGGAGGAAACTAAGGCTGAGACAGTTTAAGTGACTTGTCCAAGGTCTCATGGCTAATCAGTGTCTGATCTCCTGAGTCCCAAGTCCTTAAAGTATTTCTATAAGTCAGTTACTTTCTTTAAACTCTTACTGATACTGAACAAACACAGACTTTAAAGACATTTTTGGAAGTTAAAGCTAACTTACCGCATATTTGCTCTCTTTTAAACAAAAGAACTTTGTATTCATAAACTGGGGCTGTTCATGGAAACTCCGATCATTGGCCTTCACTTGCCATGTGCATTCTGAAAAAGGAAGATGGAAAAGGAGGAAACAATGAAGACAAATCTCTCAAAAAACAAACAAAACCATATACAACTTTACTTGACTGCTCATTGATCCAGCATTATATAATATTCAGGGCAACTAGGTGGCCCAGTGGGTAGAGTGTCTGGACAGGAGTCAGGAAGACTCATCTTCCTGAATTCCAGAGAGGATCATTTTCACACTGAGAAAGTTAGGGGATTCTTTGTAGAAAGGGGACTTTTGTTCTCAGCCATCCAGACCAGATCTTCATAGTTGATATAACCATTGCTGTCCTCATGCCCTGCCACCAACACTTCCACTTCTTTCTCTGTCATCTTCTTACCCAGAGTGATGAGGACAAGCCCTATTTCAGCCCCCAGCAAGTTGTGCATGACAGATTTGCAGTTTCATGTAGTCATCTTTTTTCTGTTCTACTATGATATGGAAATGCTTGTTTTCTTCCTTCCTTCCTTCCTTCCTTCCTTCCTTCCTTCCTTCCTTCCTTCCTTCCTTCCTTCCTTCCTTTCTTTGCAGGACAATGAGGGTTAAGTGATTTGCCCAGTTAGTAAGTGTCAAGTGTCTGAGGCTAGATTTGAACTTAGGTCCTCCTGAATCCAGGGCCGGTGCTTTATCCACTGTGCCATCTAGCTGCCCCCTGTTTTATTTCTTAAGTTCAGAATGTAAAATAAAAAAAAAATTAAAAAGAAAAGAAAAGCAATGGAGGAAAGAATTACACAATTTAAAAATGTCTTTTGCATAGGAAAAGAGAAATGGGGTTTTTTTTCTGCCTTTGATTCCCTTATCAGCACTCCCACAATACATTGCATTTGTTAGGTGATTCCATGTTTTGATGAATCAGTATTCCTGTCCCTCCAGAGAGAAATGTTGCAAAGCAACCAAGTCTTTTCATTTCATTCTATTCCTCCCGTCAGTTCTCCAAAAAGAGACCACCTAATGTACTGGGAACATCCCCCTAGAACTTTATGTTTTGTTCAGTGAAGCACATGAGCTCTCCATTTATTCTCTGATGCTCTTACTAGATGACCTCTTCTCTTCACATCTCTATGGTGATAGACTTAACACTCTTCCATCAGTATTAGGCTGTAACCTATCTAGCCCAAGGAAGGTCCTTCTCATACCCTCATCAAGGATGTCCTCAATGGGTATATGTATATGCTAATCTCAAAGATTTTGTAGAAGTGGTTGTGGGAAAGTAGACATATGGGTCACTAATTATTTGTTTGTTTGTTTGTTTTTTGGTGAGGCAATTGGGATTAAGTGACTTGCCCGGAGTCACACAGCTACTAAGTGTTGAGGCTGGATTTGAACTCAGATCCTCCTGAATCCAGGGCCCGTGCTCTATCCACTGCGCCAACTAGCTGCCCCTGGGTCACTAATTATTGAGACTTTTTTAATGTCCTTCCCCCCCCCCCCCCAAATAGGGTAACATAGTAGATAGTGAGCCTGTCCCAGATCCCCAAAAACCTGGGTTCAAATCCTGACTCTGATACCTAATGACACTTAGTGACTCCAATTCTTAATGCTCTAGGCCAAGGATGTCAAACAAGTAGTCTGTGATCCACACAATGCTTCTGAGTGTGTGCGGCCTGAACCAGATTAAAATGTAGTCACAATCTGATTTTAATGCTTGGATGCATTAATAAAAATATAAATATATGTGTACATACACATGTATGTATGTATATACATATATATGTATAAATGTGTTTCTCTCCCTCTCTCTCTCTCTCTCTCTCTCTCTCTCTCTCTCTCTCTCTCTCTCTCCTTAGTCAATATTCAGCCTACAAGGATCCTTATGTACAGTTTAGTAGTTGCTCTTTCTATTTGACTTTGACACTACTGCTCTAGGCCAAAACTTCTTAAACTGTGGGTCGAAACCATAAATGGGACTGAAAAATTTGGCAGCTGTAAAAGGTTATGTAAACCTATTTTACATAGCTATATACCTGGGGTCATGTAAAAATTTCTCAGGAGAAAAGGGGTCAAGAGTGGAAAAAGTTTGAGAAACCCTACTCTAGGCAACTCTCTAAGGTGGTTGAGGTGACAACATGCATTAATAGAGAGATTTTACTCCTTATCCCAATGAAATCAGTAGTCTCTATTGGGATGATACATGTTTTTCTTCCAGTGTTTGGCTCCCTTGCTTCCATCCTTCATAAATATGTTAATAGCTACTCATTGCATTCTTTGTTTTAAATTCTTTTTTTTTGTACTCATTGCATTCTTAACGGCAGCAGCTCTGGTTCTCTCCAATGACTCCCCTTCCCCACAAAGATCCCCCATTCCCTGATCTACAGCTTAGACTCATCTGGTTACAGATACTTATATTCAGAAGCACATTCACCTAGGAAGCACTTCATTCTTATTTGGACACAGTTTAACACACAACTAAAAGTTAAGGACTAACACCATTAATTCCTAACTGCTGTCTATATATCATCCAAATCTCTGGGGAGTATAAAAAAAAATAAACCACTTGTTTTTTTCCCTATTATAATTCTTTACGCATGTGTTGATGTGGGTTGGTTTTGGGGGGTTTATTCCTCACCAATTAAAAAAAATTGGTCAATACCTAAGCAAGCAAGCAGTAATCCTGTTATTTAGTGTTCCCCCCGCCCCCTTCTGACCTACTTCAGACAAAAGAAACCTATAGCTAGCTGGCAGATTGATCAATGGCATTTTCCTCCCATAACCCAATTCCTCCCTTTAATTGTGCTTTCAAGGCTAATTGTTATAGTATAAATCCTTCAGTAAATTTGGTCAAAAGATCCCCTGCATGTTGGGTTCCTTAAAAGGGCTAGCCATCATGAAAAAATATTTACTTAGGCACCTACTATGTGGCCAACACTTTAGCCTCAGTATCCAAATGCTTGGTAATCACAGAGAAATCACTCTTCTGTGCCCACATGGAGCTTATTTTCTAAGATGGAAATATAAGCATACAAAAAGAAGCTCAACAATAGATTTAACAGCAAAATAGTCATACATAGCCACATACATACACAGAGTATAATTTTTTTTAATCAAATGTTTTGCCTTTCCCCCACTCCAGTGCAGTGTGACACCTTTGATGAAGACATAGTTTTGCTATGTTTTTATCTAGTCTTTGGCACAGTGCTTCATACAAAGAAGGTACTCAATAAATTCTTGTTGAATTAAAAAAAAAACTAAAAATTATAAATGAGTTGGCATAAACTGAATGACCATCCTGTTTCAGGTCAGTTAAGATTTTTTTGTTTTGTTTTGTGAAGCAATTGGGGTTAAGTGACTTGCCCAGGGTCACACAGCTGGTAAGTGTCAAGGATCTGAGGCCAGATTTGAACTTAGGTCCTCCTGACTCCAGGGCTGGTGCTCTATCCACTGTGCCACCTAGCTGCCCCCAGGTCAGTTAAGATTTAAGGAACAGATATAGCTCACACTCACAGGAAAATTAACTAGTTATAATAGTATTTTTTTATAAAGGATACTTTGATGACATAGGCATGTCTAGGACAGAAGCACCTTTTGTTCTGATGCTGGAACACGCTATATAGCACATTTGAGGTACAACCAGGACTTATAGACTGACCATGAGTAACCAGAAACATTAGTGTTTAAACGGTTATATACTGGGGAGAAAATAAAGGGAGCTAGAATCATTTCCAAATGCATCAGGTCGGTAAGGAAGTCCCATGCATCTCTGAATATATCAATCATTATTCAGGTAGAAAAGGGTACAAGGGTTGATAGGATTCCTTTGGTACTTCAAGTTTACACCTCTGATTTCATGTCACTCAGGCTTTTTCTGTTTACCTACTTTACCTTCCCCATGGGGAAGAGGGCCAAGACTGAAAAGACTTGTTTCCATATTCCTTATTCATATCCCCTTGAACTCTCCCATCCCAAAGTTCCAAGAAAACACCACCCTCCCCTTTCACTATGCTCTTCAAAATGCTTGTTCCATAGGCAACAAATTTCCCTTCAACCTAAATCTTTTCCTCTCCCATTCCTTTCATCTTCTAGCTATTACTGAAACTTAGCTGCCCCACTAATAACATACACTCCCTGGTCATATTTTCCAGTACTGGCTGTACCTTCACTCATTCCCCTTGGCTCGTTGGTCAAGGTTGGAAAGATGGAATACTCCTGGCTCCCTACTACCATTTATCCAGGTTCTCTCTTTACCTCCAACATTCAGTAACCTCTCCTTCTTTGAGATCCATGCTATTCTTTTCTACCACCCAATCAAAATCCTGGTAGCTGTTGCCTATAGAGCCCCAGATCATTCCCCTTCTTTCCTCAATGCGTTTGGTTCACATTTTTTTCTATTCTCCAATTCTTGCCCCCATACCATGGGACTTCAACATATATACTGACTCACTCTTAAATACCATAAATACTCTGTTTCTCAGCCTACTCATTTCCTCTGACCTGCTACTTCTCTACCCTACCTCATACACACACAAAGATGATTATACCCATAAATGTTCTACCTTCATATTAAAGAATTCTAATATTCCCTTACCTGAACATAATCTACTGGTTTTACACCTCTCTCTCTGCCTTCCCTTATCAAACCCTACTCTTTATCCATACACATCATGACTCTTGACCCTTTAATTCTTTTCCAGGCTATCTTCTCTGCATTAAGCATGTCTCCTCAACTCCATCTTGACCCCTTGGTGAACCAATTCAATTCCACATTACCCTTTTCCCTTGTGCCCCTAACCCCTGAATAATTTCCCTACCAAGCCTCAGCCTTGGATCACTCCCACAATTCACTGCCTTTGTTCCTGCACAGGTGAATAAAGGTGGAGAAAATCGCCATTGTGACTGGGTCCACTACAAATTTATGTTACACAACCTCAACTGGGTCCTGACTGTTGCTAGGTAATCCTAATTTTTGTTGTTTCTTTTAAGCTTCTGAGCATATTGATTTATTAAGCAATGCATGCCAATTGCTCAATAAACTGGGACCAGGCTTGGATCGGGACCTTGAATACAGGGGGAAACAGATTTTTATACATTAAAAACAACTGATCAAATAAGATCAATTAATTATAAGAAAACAATTAACTAGGCTACAATATTAGGCAATCTCATCTCTAATTAGATTAGGGACTTTCCAAGTTGGAGGGGAAGAGTTAACAGGTACAATTTTCATAAATTCCTTATTCTGCTTTCCACAGTATCTCTTCCAAACCTTTCAACCCCATCTCAAACTTTCCATGGCTCCCTCTCTCCAAATGCTCTCAGCTGAGAACATTGCCTCATATTTTACAGGAAAAAAAAGAGGTCATTTGCTGTCAAATCTTTCTTCTCACATATGCCTTCTGCCCCTATCTCCTCCTTTACTCCTGCTTCACATGATGAGGCAGCCTTATTCCTTATAAAGGTAACATCTCTAACTGCTCAAGCAATCCCATTCCATCCCAAGTCCTAGAGCAGACTGCTCTTCTGTCATCCCTTATCACTTATTTTCAGTTTCTCCCTATCTATAAACATCTTCCCTGCCTATAAATATGGTCATGTGTCCTCCATCTTCAAAAAACCCTCATTTGATCCTTCTAACCCCACTATTGTCTTATATCTTGTCTGCCTTTTGTAGCTAAGCTCCTTGGAAAAAAACAAAACAAGACAGTGTATAATGGATACCTTCACTTTCACTCTCTTCTTAATCCTTTATAATCCAGCTTCCAACCTCAACATTCTACTGAAACTTCTCTCTAAAGTTACCAATGATCTATTTGTCAAATCCAATGGCCTTTTCTCATTCTTCCTTCTCCTCACCCTCTTCTCAGCCTTTGACACTATTGATCACTCTCTCCTCTTTGATACTTTCTTCTCCAGGTTTTTGGGACACCATTCTTTTTATATAGTCAAAATTTTAATTTAAAGTTTTGAGTTCCAAATTTTATCCCTCCTTCCCTCCCCCCCCAGGCAATAGGCAATCAGATATAGGTTAAACATGTACAATTATGTAAAACATTTACATATTAGTCATTTTGTATAAGAAAACAAATGAAAAACAATAACGAAAGAAAGTAAAAAATAGCATGTTTCAGTCTGTGTTCAATCGATATCAGTTCTTTCTTTGGAGGTGTATAGTAAACTTCATAATTAGTCCTTTGAGGGGCAGCTAGGTGGCACAGTGGATAGAGCACCGGCCCTGGATTCAGGAGGACCTGAGTTCAAATCCGTCCTCAGACACTTAACACTTACTAGCTGTGTGACCCTGGGCAAGTCACTTAACCCCAATTGCCTGCCCCCCCCCAAATGCCAACATAATTAGTCCTTTGGGATTATCTTGGATCATTGTATTGCTGAGAATAGTTAAGTCATTCACAGTTCTTCATCAAACAACATTCTCTTGGTTCTGCTCACTACACTATACATCAGTTTATATAAATCTTTCCAGGCCTTTCTGAAATCATCCTGCTTGTCATTTCTTATACCACAATAACATTCCATCACCATCATATAATACAGCTTGTTTAGCCATTCCCCAATTGATGGGCATTCCTTTGATTTCCAATTCTTAGGCACCACAAAAAGAGCTGCTATAAATATTTTTGTGTATATTGGTCTTTTTCTCTTTTGGGGGGATGTCTGGGATATAAACCTAGCAGTGGTATTGCTGGATTAAAGGATATGCACAGTTCTATAGCCTTTTGGGCATAATTTCGAATTGCTCTCCAGAATGGTTGGATCTTTTCACAACTCCACCAACAGTGGATTATTGATTGGGACACCATTCATTCCTGGTTCTCCTCCTTCCTGTCTGACTCCTCCTTCTCAATCTTCTTTGCTGAATCCTCATTCAGCTCACACCCTCTACCTATAAATATCCCACAAGATTCCATACTGAGCCTCTTCTCTCTCTCTCTCTCTCTCTCTCTCTCTCTCTCTCTCTCTCTATATATATATATATATATATATATATATATATATATATATATATATATATATATACACACACATATTCCCCCCCCCCCAGGGAAATGAGGGTTAAGTGATTTGCCCAGGGTCACACAGCTAGTAATTGTCAAGTGTCTGAGGCCAGATTTGAACTCAGGTCCTCCTGAATCCAGGGCCAGTGCTTTATCCACTGCACCACCTAGCTGCCCCTCTCTTCTCTCTATATATTACACTTGGTGATCTCATCAGCTCCCAATGATTTAATTTCATCTCAATGCTTATGATTCACAAATCTACTTATCCTGCCTTAACCTCTCTACTGACCTCCAATTTTGTCTGTCTAATGGCCGTTCAGACATCTTGAACTAGATGTTTAGCAGACATCTTTTTTTTTAAAAATAAAAGTATTTTATTATTTTCCAGTTACATGTAGAAATAGTTTTCAACATTTGTTTATATAAGATTTCCAATTTCAAATTTTTCTCCGTCCCTCCCTTAGACAGCAGGTAATCTGATATAGGTTATATATACATAATAACATTAAACATATTTCTGCATTAGTCATGTGAGCAAAAAAACCTCAAAACAGAAAACCAACAGACACTTAATCCTGTTTGCCTCAGTTTCTCATCCCTCAAATGAACCAGAGAAGGATATGGCAAACCTCTTCAGTATCTTTGCCAAGAAAATCCCAAATGGGGTCATGAAGAGTTGGACATAACTGACAATGAATGAACAACAAAAATGCAGCTACTAAAGGCAAGAAACCTTTCCCAATTCCTCTTGAACTTAGTGTCATCCCTCTCTTGATTATTCCTTGTATTATCCTTAATATAGCTTGTTTAAACATTTTTTTACTTGTATCCCTCATTAGATTATGACCCCCTTGAGATATGGATCTGTCGTCTGCTTCTTTTTTTTTTTTTAAATCTCTAATGTTTAGCCGTGCCTAGTGCATAGAAGGCACTTATTAAATGTTTAGTGACTTACTGCTTCATTACATTTAATAAAACACAAGCCCAGATATCCAGATATAGGCAATGCACAAATTTATTAGATGTTGATGAAAGTGGATTTGTTCAGATTGTTAATTAATGGATGATATTTACAATTGTTGTGTTTTCATGGACATTGTATTCTCTGATCTTTGATGTCCAGAATCTGGCAGTAGTAAATGAAAAATTAGGTCTGATTACAACTCCTTTATTGTATTAAATCCTTATGATTTTGCACCTTATTTCTTCAAGAACCCATGATTCCATATATATGAATACTCTTCCTGCCTCTAACCACATCAGAAACCCTCTAAGATTAAATAGATAATCCACAGTGGTGGTAGCTGAAAAATTCATCACCTAGTGGCTCTGAAATTGAAAATTGACACCCTACTTTATTTTATATTATGTATTACTTATTGATTGTATCTAATCAATGTATCAATATTAATGGATGAGATTTGGACTCGATCATATCAAATTCAGTGGTAGAGCTTGTTTGTAAAAGTTTAATTTCCCTATTCCTATGTGTTCCAGCCTGACCATAAAGATTAAAATTCTGTGAACTTTTGCTGACCATGGGGGATTATGAGTCCACGTGGTCAAGGGATTGCTTGTCCACCCCAAGACTTTTGAGAGGATGTTAGTTAACCTTATGCTTTTTCCATTGCCATGGAAACTGAAAATCCCATTTGTGAGTCAAACCAAATGAAAACTGATCCTCCATCTTTGTGTCAGACCAATCACAGTCTTAGTTTATATCACTGGACTATTTTTTGGTACCCTATATAACATCCTGCCTTTTCAACTTTATAAAATAGTTACTTTCAAAAAAAATTATTCAATGTTTCTTTTTTTAATAGTATTTTCCCCCCAATTACATATCCTCTCTGTTCTCCAGGATGGGGATTAAGGAGAAAAGAAGAAGTCCAGACTGGAGAAGTAAGTGGGCCAAAGAGAAGGAAAAGGAAAGACAAGAGAAACTGAAAGAGAAAACCAGTGTTTAAAAAAAAAAAAAGGAAAAAGTTAGAGGAGGCTGGGAATTAGGGGGATCAATGAAAGACAATAAATAACACAAAAGAAGCAACCAGCAAGAATAAAAGCAAATAATGTCTTATTAAATCATCTTCTTCCAAAATCTACAATGGATAGGACTCTAGGTGGGAGTCACATTGAAATAGTGGTCCACGCATAAGTGGTTCATGGGCTCCTAAAGTCATCAGGAGAGTATGCATGTAGGAAAGAGGCACAAAAATGAATGAATCCCATTGTCCTCTCCAAGACAATAACCATTACTCTAGAAAACCTTTAATGAAATATATTCCCCATCTCTTGACAAAGAGGTATTGGTCTCAAGATGAAGAATAAGACATATTTTTGGACATAGACAAGAATTTATTTTTGTTTGACTATGCACATTTGTTAGAAGAATTTTTTTTTCTTTTTAATTGGTGGGATAGGGGGTAGGTGAAAATTTTTTAATTGAAAAAAAAACAATGAAACTAAAAAAGGAAGTGGATTAATCTACCATATTCATTATGTACAACTTAGTTTTCTAAGATTTTGACTCCCAAAGTATTACATCTTTGCAAAAAAGAGATGTGCAGAGAAATCTCATATATGTAATTTCTTTTCTTTTCTTTTCTTTTCTTTTTTTTTTTTTGCAGGGCAATGAGGGTTAAGTGACTTGCCCAGGGTCACACAGCTAGTAAGTATCAAGTGTCTGAGGCTGGATTTGAACTCAGGTCCTCCTGATTCCAGGACTGGTGCTCTATCTACTGCACCACCTAGCTGCCCCCCTACATAATTTCTTAATAATTAGAATTCTGCTTAGGAAATAAAGTCCATGAAAGCAGATAAACAAATCTATTAGCATGCCAGTTATGGCCATCTCTTTTCAAATAATGTGACGACTATCAGTCAACAGTACAGTAAATGGTTCTAAATGTGTAATTCAATGCTCTCGTTTATAACTGACCTGTAGAAAACAAATGTAATACTTTGAAAAAAAAGAAAAGAAAAAGAAAACAAATATGAATGTTGTTTCTTAATAATTCTCAATGTTAAAGCAAAGTATTTCATCCTGTGTTCTAGAGTAGTTTTCTAAATTTTTTATCACATATTCCATCAGTTTAAAAAGTGTACATCTCCAATCCATGTATAATTACTAATTTATGTGTAAATAGACTATGATATTATTTATAATTATAAAACACAAATAAAAATAAAATTTAAAGAATAAACTAAAGATCATATTATTTTAAAAAGAAAAATTTATTTAGCAGTACAAAAAAAAAAACCATACTCCTCTCACCAAAATACTTTTAAAAAATGAAAAGAAAAAGCTACATTCTTTTTGGAGATGCCAGTTGAATACTTTGTGATACAGTGATGCAGAGGTCTACTTCTAAGGGCAGCTTATTTTGGATGAAACCCCTGGAAAAGATACTGTACCACAATAGGTAGCTCTCAATGGAAGAAATATACCATTATTGACTCTTACTTTTCAATCTGAACCACAAATATTGCAAAGGATTTGACTAGAATCCTATTAGTAAAGTTTTATCTTCCCTCTTCTGAATCAGTTGTTCTTATAAACTAATCAGAAAGTGTTGTATGCATATGGGGTTTTTTTTGTTTGTTTTTGGTTTTGTTTTTTAACAAATGGGTTCAAGATCCACTGAAACTCTTTATTTGGGAGATTTTTAAACAGATTGGAAAATTCTGTTTCCAAGATTTTTAAGTGCACAGATATAATAGGGGTTTGTTTCTGACATCATTTTCAGTAACAAAGGAATAATTTTTAACCATTATTCTATTTGAGATGGTTTTAAAATATCTCAAGTCCCAACATTAGGAGATGCAAATCCTTATTTTTAATAACATTCTTTTGGGGGGGGGGCAGGGCAATGAGGGTTAAGTGACTTGCCCAGGGTCACACAGCTAGTAAGTGTCAAGTGTCTGAGGCTGGATTTGAACTCAGGTCCTGCTGAATCCAGGGCTGGTGCTTTATCCACTGTGCCACCTAGCTGCCCCTTTAATGACAATCTTGCTAATTTTTTAATATCTTATGATCTTCTCATCATATCTGATTAGACCAAGGGTTTGTAGCCTTGGCTTTTAGTTTGCAGAACTAAAAAAAAATTTGCATGTATTTCAATATAATTGGTTTTCTTTGCAGTCGTATGGCTATGAGAAGGGGTCTATAGGTTTTACCAGCCTGCCAAAGGGTCCAGGACACAGAAAAGCATATGATCCCTCTGATGAGATGTTTTGTTTGGCATTACTTTAAGGTGCAGCTGATGCTACTAATAAAAGGAACAGGAGAAAGAAGGGCTGGCTCTGCTCATTTTCCTGCTCATTTTAGAAGAAGCAGGATATGTTGGCAAGTTCACAGAACTCAATGTCAGAAGACTCATTTTCTAGAAATAACTAGTTGTGTCACACAACTGAGGTCTAACCTACAAAGATAAGAACACTAGATTTGAATGTGTCCCCTGCATATTTCTCTTAGTCTGGGATAACAAATCATGTTGTTGATTAGAACACTACTACTAAAAAGCTGAAATAGAAAGACAGCTGATCTCTCAGGAAAAACAAAACAAAACACCAAAATTAAAAAACCAAAACCAAAACCAAATACCTTAAAGCAATCAGAAAAGAATTTCAGTTCATGAGGTATACAAAGAAATGGGTACATTTTGAACATAATTCATTTTCAGATTTTATAACTTCTTTGTATTGAGGAATTTTTAATAGTCTTAGATTTATCATTCTAAGTTTTTTTTAAAAGATCATTTAGATACACACACTCATAAGCTCTTATTGCTTCTCTGAAAAGACCAATTTCACCATGTAAAATGATGTAGTCACCTTGCTGACTTCACAACCAGCCTGAAATAACACCCAGAGAAGTGAGAACTGCCACTGTTTGTCATGTTGCTGATGTGGTGATAGGCTTAAAGTTTAATTATTAAATTTTTCATCTTAAATGCTATCATCATCTAAAATGATGCTAATTTGAATTAGAGGATGGGAGCAGTTTGAATTAGTGAAAATTCTAAATTATAGAATTAAAAAAACAGAATGTAGTTTTATACTTTCAAGCAATTCTAATGAGGCAAGTAAAATGTTGACCTCAGGGACTTGCTCTAGTAGATAAAATCATGATGAGAATTGGGATAGTAGAAAGAACATCGGACCTTAGAATAAGATTTGGGTTATAATCCATAACCTTACAGAAAAATAAACTGAGAGAAATGCAAATTAAAACAGCTTTGAGGTAGCCCCTCATACTTATTAAATTGACAAATATGATTAAAAAAAAGAAAAAATTACAAATGCTGGAGAGATTGTCGGGAAGATAGGTCCATTAACGAACTGTTGGTAGAACTGCAAATTGGTCTAGCCATTCTGGCAAGCAGTTTGGAACTATGTCTAGAAAGCTATAAAAATATGCATACTCAGGGCAGCTAGGTGGTGCAGTGGATAGAGCACCAGTCCTGGAGTCAGGAGAACCTGAGTTCAAATGTGGCCTCAGACACTTAACACTTACTAGCTATGTGACCTGAGGCAAGTCACTTAACCCCAATTGCCTCACACATGCAAAAAAAAAATGCATATTCTTTGACTTAGGAATTCTATAATTAGAACTATACCCAACGATATCAAAGAAAGAGAAAAAGGACCCATAAGATCTTATGGTGACAAAGAATTAGAAAATGATGGATTGCCCATCAATTGGGAAAGGGCTGAACAAGTTATGATATATGAAGGTGATAGAATAGCGTTATAAGAAATGATAAAGAGACGGTTTCAAAGAAACGTAGGAAGATTTGTATTAACTGATACAAATTGAAGTGTGCAGAACCAAAAGAACAATGTATACCACAACAATATTGTAAAGATAAATATCAAAGACTTGGGTTTTCTGACGAACATAATGACCAGACATAATTCCAAAACACTAATGATGAAACCAGTTACCCACCTCCAGAAAGTTGATGAACTCAGAGTGTGGACTGACACCACACACACACACAAAACATACAAATTCATGCATGTACACATGTACGACTACACACATCTGCACGCTCCCTCATATGACATGGCCAATTTGTTTTGCTTGACTATGTGTGCTTGTAATGGGTTTTGTTTTTCTTGCTTTCTCAGTGGAGATGGGGGGAGGGCGGCACGGAGATGAGGAAAAAGAGGGTGAGGGAAGAATGCAGACCTGAAAATAAAATTGAATTAAAAAAAGAAAAGTAAAAGAAGCTGAGGCTCAGAGAGGTTTAATGGTTTAGCAAGGCCACACATTTTGTGAGTGTCAGAGCTAAAATGAGAATGTCAGCATTCTAGGACCTAGTTCAGTGCTTTTTGCACTAACCACACCTTAGAGCCATAGATCACACAATCTCAAGACTTTAAGAGACCTTATAAATTGCCTAATCCAACCCATATCTAAATAAGAACCTACTTTATAATATAATCAATTGTCTTAAAGACCTCCATTGAGGGAAAGCCTAGTACCATTTAAGATAATTCTTTTAAACATTCCTCTCAAAGTCTTATTTAAATTTTTGATTTAATAAATCATTTAAAAAAATGAACAAAGAGGGGGCAGCTAGGTGGCGCAGTGGATAAAGCACCAGCCCTGGATTCAGGAGTTCCTGAGTTCAAATCTGGCCTCAGACACTTGACACTTACTGGCTGTGTGACCCTGGGCAAGTCACTTAATCCCCCATTGCCCCGCAAAAAAACAAAAACAAAAACAAAAATGAACAAAGAGTAATTTGATATCTGCTCCTATCTGGATTATGAGGAATAAAAATTCATTTGGTCTAAATTAATATGATTTTTAAAAAAACAGAAGACAAAAGAAAGGCAGTCTGAAGGGGCATTACAGACAAACAGAACAGTGTTGGAACTGTGAAGATAAATACAAATTATAAACAAAAATCTGAAACTGTTTATGATGGAAATTTATGGTTCCCTATGAAGTGCTCTTTTTATGTTCTTCATGTAATATTGAATAGTTTGTTTATGAATGTTTGTCAAGTTTAAAAAGAACAAAAATTAATGAGATTTTCCTATATGACACCCATAGTGTACAGATGATTAAAAAGAGGTATGCAAACTTACAGCAAATCCAACAAGTTATAGGAAAGTAATGCTAGAAATACTATGTATTATTTTTAGGATAACTTAGGGAAAAAATCCCCATCCTGTCAAAAAGTTACTTTTTGAGTCTTAAAATAATAGTAGCTGGCATTTTACAGGATATCCCAAAAGTCTTTTTTTTTTTTAACCTTAAAATTATTTATTTATTTTTCTTTGCAACAAACATTTTATTTTTTCCAGTTACATGTAAGGGTAGTTTTCAACATTCATTTTCATAAGATTTAGAGTTCTAAATTTTTCTCCTTCCCTCCCTTTCCTCCCCTCTCCACAAGACATCAACCAAGTTATATATGTATAATTCACAAGTGCTCTTTTTATCAGTTCTTTCTATGGGGATGGATAGTATGCTTCCATCATTAGTCCCTTATCCCAAAAGTCTTAATGCAATTTTTTTTTTAGTGAGGCAATTGGGGTTAAGTGACTTGCCTAGGGTCACACAGCTAGTAAGTGTTAAGTGTCTGAGGCTGGATTTGAACTCAGGTACTCCTGACTCCAGGGCCGGTGCTTTATCCACTGCGCCACCTAGCTGCCCCATCTTAATGCAATTTTAACCTTAAAACTTCACTAAGACTTTTTGGGGTATGCTGTAAAAGGCTGTTAAAGGTTTCAGAGGACTTTAAACACTTTATTTCACTAGAAGTATTACTATTCCTACTTTGCAGATCAGGAAACTGAGGCTCAGAGAGGTTAACCTACTCACCCATAGTCAAACAGTTTCTAAGTGATAGAATCAGGAGTTGGTATTGAGTTAAAATCAGGGACAGCATAGAGAAAGCTGTACTAGACAGTTTTAGGGAACACTAGTTCCTTTACCATAACCATATGATGACCATGTAATAATGCATGCATGCTCTGAGTTCTGAAGTTTTTCAAAATTGTTTTTCTTTATACTTTTATAGCATAAATTGCTCACTCCCAATACCCAAGGGGGTACCAGGCAGTGCAGTATACTCCTTGCCAATTTGCCCCTTCCCTGCTTCCATCCCTGAAATCTTGACATGGCATAGCTCCCCCAACATAATCAACACATCTTCCTTGACAGCTGAGATACTTAATTACAATAAAGAAACTCAAGAAGAAACATTTCTAAAAAACAAAACTGAGAATGTAGATTTTAACAACAACTGATTTCAGTTCTTCCATCTTATATTTTGCTACTGCTTAGCAAAGTATGGTCTTCAAAGGTTAGTGAACAGCAAAGGAATTTATGAGAATTCTAAGGCTGATGAGAAGATTGCATTCTTTTGTTTGGGGTTTTTTTTTGCGGGGCAATGAGGGTTAAGTGACTTGCCCAAGGTCACACAGCTAGTAAGGGTCAAGTGTCTGAGGCTGGATTTGAACTCAGGTCCTCCTAAATCCAAGGCTGGTGCTTTATCCACTGTGCCACCTAGCTGCCCCAAGAAGACTGCAGTCTTATGCCCCACCCCACCCCCTAGTTTCATCAGACATTTTTAGTTTGCAAGACACAGGAAGATCATCTTCCTGTTTCTTTCTCAAGTAACTGCATCACTAGTTTGGGTATCTCTAGTATACCCCCTGCAGAAAAGTAGATACTACATCCCTAGGAGAGTATTTCTATTTATCCATAACTGTTCCCTTCCAGTAGATCTCAAGGTAAACTCAAAGTAAAGTTACATAAATAAAATTCATAAGTCTCTCTCTCCCTTCTGTGTATACTATGTCTCCTCCTGCATATAATAAATAATTTTAATTTCCATTAGTTATTTTAAAACATTTTGCCTGATACTAAATTTTAATTCTGCTCTCATATTTACTTTTTTTGAGGTTTTTTTTTTGTCTCAAATTTAATTTTTTTTAAAAAGCAAGGCCTGGTAGCTCAGATCAAGATAATACAATTTTTTTTAAAAAGATGGTGGCCTGTTGTAATCCCTAATTATTCAACAACATATGATTCTTCATAAAGAAATTCCATTTTTGTTGACTAATTAAATTTGAGTAAAAAATTATAGTCTGATTAAACTATTTTTTAAAAAGCAAAGTGATAAGTTCAGAGCAGTACTATTCTCTGTCATGAAATTCAGTGAGGGAAAATACTCTCAATATTTACACACACACACACACACACACACACACATACATACATACCCCTCTCTCAAAAACATACATATAATATCATACATATGCATAAACACATAAATATTCTATTATTTGTATACATATACTAGCACACAGGTGTATAGGCTAGGGATTTTATTGGAATAGGAACTATCAGATGAGTCAATTCCCTCTACCAAGTCAAGGCCACACATTTTATAAAACAGCTTTAGAAAGTTGCCTAGAGTTCTGAGAATTTAAGAGGCGAACTCAAGGTCACACAGCCAGTATGTATCAGAAGCAGAACTTGAATTCTGGTCTTCCTGGATCCAAATCTAGCTCTCTTTACACTTTGCCATACTTCTCAAAATATGATTTTATCCCATCTGAAGTATATATGCATATATGTGTATATATGTTCAAGTGTTGGGGATAGAAGTAGGAGATAATAAATAACAAAATCCCCAGTATCTAGAGTTGCTCCAGAAAACAGAATAAAAACCCCAAGTAAAGCTAAGTTTGAAAATAAATAGTCAAATTGTCCACTTAATAAACCCAAAGTAACACAAATCTGAATTCCCATGGGTTAAAGAAGGAAGTCCTCTGCATTAATTGTCCTTTACAAGTTGAACAGTCAACCTAAGTCCTGGAACACATAGACTGTGTATGCCCAGGAAAAAAACCGGAGTTAACAGTTTTCTTCCACTACGTGCTTCTATTAAATTCTGAATGCAACTGACCGAGATTCATTCTCTCATTTCTAACCAACCTATATGACTTTGTGGCCTCAACAACAAAGTACAGAGATAAATAAATGCACCCAGTCAATCATTCTGCTTTCAATAGAAATAAAGTACCAGATAGATATAAAGTAATTTATCAGCAGCAGTCACAGTGATAACAATGTCTATATTACAGTGCAAGAAAGAATGAGGAAGAAACCCGTCAAGCAATCACCTGGAACTAAACTTTTAGCTTGTTTGATTTCTTCAACTTTACCCTGATTCTACTAACATCTAGTTTCAGCTTCTCATCACTGAGGGCCATCTTAATTTTCATGTCTGTTTTCTTCCAACTCTTTTTTTTTTTTTTTGTAGAGCAATGAGGGTTAAGTGCCCAGGGTCACACAGCTAGTAAGTGTCAAGTGACTGAGGACAGATTTGAACTCAGGTCCTCCTAAATCCAGGGCCAGTGCTTTATCCACTGTGCCACCTAGCTGCCCCCATTCTTCCAACTCTTAACCTACATTTGATTTGTTTTTTCATGACATAATTTTAATTTTACATTCATTGTTTTAAAACGAAAACACGCAATTGAAAGCTTATTGTCTGAAAGCTATAGTAATGGCAAAATTAATAATTATAACAAAAGAACACCATAGACTTATACCATTTAACAGTTCTGGTGGAGTGTGATTAAAACTAACAACTGACACCTATGAGTATAAATTGATGATGCTAGACTTTGTCTAGCATAGCATTTAGATTTTAGGACAATAGTTTTTAAAATTCTGAGAAAGATTTGAATCTAGGTTTTCAGATTTCTCTATAAGAGCTAACATCAAAAAGTTAAAAATAAAAATAAAAAAGCTTTAAAATTTAACTCTTGCTAAATATTGAAAGAACAATTGGTGAAGATTAATATTGAATATTTCATAGTTAATTTAGAACTACCACACAAGTAATTTTGCAGCATTTTGATTAATTCAATAATTTTTGCTAAGAATTTATTGTGAGTACACAACATGGACTCAAGCTACACTAAAAATAGGAATAGGGATAGGGATTGGAACTATGACATCAATAGTATAGGCAACCCCCAGATAAGTATTAAAAATAACCACGACAAGATCTTATAAATCTATGAGCAGAAAAGAGATGATGGGTAAACAAAGTGAATCAGAGATCTTTGTCATTATTTAGCATGTCCATATAAGTTTTCCCTTGGCAAAAAAGCAAGTAGTTTCAAATTCATCATTTTACATCTGATTCTATTCTTCATTTTGTGGGATTTGGTTATTTTGACTTAGATTATTTGGCTCATAAATAAAAATGATTTAACATTTTAAAACTGTTTACAAAGATCCTAATGTTCCTGTATTATCAATAAATACAGACTACTATCCTTCCAAGGACCAATTTGTGCCCTTTACTTCCTCCAACCACTATCAATCAATTATAAACATTTATGAATTAATAAATCCTGTGTGCCAAGGGTTATGCTAAGTGCTGAACATACAAAAGGAGACAAAAAACAGTCCTGCCCTCAAGGAACTTACAATCTAATGATTAAAAAAATGCAGCCTCTTGAGGGGGCAGAAGAGAAGTAAAGAAAAAGGCTGATTTCGATGGTACAATGGACTGGGCAGACTTTGTAACAGTCCAGAGTATAGATGGAATAGGGGTGGCACTCTTAAAAAGTTTACAACTTTTACCCATTTGTTGGGCAACCCTCATGCCTTTGTATTATTACCTTTTCTGACTGGTTCTCGATTTTCCTCTGCTTCTCTGTTGACACGGTTTTGCTCTGGTTCTACCGCAGGCTCTTGTTCATCAAGTTCATCCTCTGTTTCATCATCACTGTAGGGAACGACTTCATCATTGGGTTGAGTGTCCTCTTCAATTGTAGTTTCTGAGTCTCTTTCTCTATTCATTCTGCTGGCAATCAGGAACTACCTGAAAGGAAAAATAAGGCAAACTAAGATTATTACTGTTTTTCACTTTGTAGTTAACTCTAAATCTGCCCACTTCACTTCCATTAAAATAGCTTATCCTTTTAAAATTCTAGTAAATATCAGTCAACTAGCATTCAGAGGTTTACACAAAAAAGAGAATAAAAAGCAATTCCTTGTTTAAATCCACATTTCTTTTATGATCATGAGGCTTACAAACTTAGTATATAATTTAAGATAGTCAAAAATATTTTAAATAGAAGAATAAAAGCTGCATTGTATCAAAGTTATGTGTTTTAAGTAAATTCTTTTTTTTTTTTTTTTTTGGTGAGGCAATTGGGTTTAAGCGACTTGCCCAGGGTCACACAGCTAGTAAGTGTTAAGTGTCTGAGGCTGGATTTGAACTCAGGTTCTCCTGAATCCAGGGCCAGTGCTCTATCCACTGTACCACTTAGCTGCCCCTTAAGTAATTTCTTTTCCCACTCTATTCCCGCCTCTGATATTCTATCTCCATTCTAACATCTTCTTCTCTCTACCTTTCAATCTTTTGAATTTATGATTATATATACATTTACCCCCCCCCCTTTTTTTCTTTCAGGGCAATGAGGGTTAAGTGACTTGCCCAGGGTCACACAGCTAGTAAGTGTCAAGTGTCTGAGGCTGGATTTGAACTCAGGTCCTCTTGAATCCAAGGCCAATGCTTTATTCACTGCACCACTTAGCTGTCCCCTACATATACACTTATACCACAAAATACCCATATACAAATGTAAAGAACATTTTAAAATGAATTCCTCTATTTTGAACTATATATAGAAAGATTTTAAACACACACACACACACACACTCACACATATTTGTGTCTAATGGTAGCCGTCTCTAGGGCAGGAAGAGGGAATGAAGATAAAAAAGAAATTGATATAACTTTATTATAATCCTTTTCATAATAGCCTTTAGACTACTGAAGAATAAAAAAAGACTGCCATTGTTTACTTATGTTCCATTGCCAGTCAAATCACAGATCCACCATATTTTTGCTATAATTTGGTTATCTGCACTCAACTACAAACTCATTTGAATAAGAAGTACTGTGAAATTCTGAGTTTTGTTCATTTAAATTCAACTTGAAAATGACCTGAGTATACCTAGGTTTGTTATCTATCTTGTCCATGCTTTTAAAAGTTTTTGCTCTTCTGAGTAATAATAAGTGACATGTGTGTAGCGCTTCATAAATAAGTTATTTCATCTGAGCCTCATAACAATTCTGTGTGCCAGGATACTGCAGGTATTTTCTGTTCCAGATCTGCAATTTCATAAGTAGATAACTTTTCATGTGGAAAACTCTACCTCTCTACTCTCAGCACACAATTAATATAGGTATTATTGTTATTACTTTTATTTTTGTTATTATTATACTACCATGATTATATATTATACATACCAATCCAGAGGTGTTAAGTGCTCATATAACTGTTAAACTTTGGAAGCACCAATGTCTAGGAAATCCAAAACTGGGGCATTTCTTATAGCACAATAGTATTCTGTTACATTCATATACCACAACTTGTTCAGTCATTCCCCAATTGATGGGCATCCCTCCAATCTCCAATTCCTTGCCACCACAAAAAGAGCTACTATAAATATTTTTGTACATGTGGGTCCTTTTCCCTTTTTAATGATATCTTTGGGATACAGACCTAGAAGTGGTATTGCTGGGTCAAAGGGTATGCATGGTTTTATAGCCCTTTGGGCATAGATCCAAATTTTTCTCCAGAATGGTTGGATCAGTTCACAATTCTACCAACAATGCATCAGTGTTCCAATTTTCCCACATCTTTTCCAACATTTATAATTTTCCCTTTTTTCATATTAGCCAATCTGATAGGTATAAGGTGGTACCTCAGAATAGTTTTAATTTGCATTTCTCTAATCAATAGTGATTAGGGACATTTTTTCATATGACTATAGATAGCTTTAATTTCTTCATCTGAAAACTTCTCATTCATATCCTTTGATCATTGTTCAATTGGGGAATGACTTCTATTCTTTTAAATTTGATTCAACTCTCTATATATTTGAAAAGTGAGACCTTTATCAGAAACACTGGCTGTAAAAAATCATTTCCCAGCTTTCTGCTTTCCTTCTAGGTTGCATTGCTTTTGTTTGCACAAAACCTTTTTAATTTAATGCAATCAAAATGATCCATTTTGCCTTTCATAATGTTCTTTATCTCATGTATGGTCATAAGTTCTTCCAACTATTTCTTCTTCTTTTAATTTGCCTATGCCATCACCCTTTATATCTAAATCATGTACCCATTTTGACCTTATTTTGGTGTACTGTGTAAGATATTGGCCTATGCCTAGTTTCTGACTACCTGAAAGCCATAATCACAAAAAGAGCCTGGACAGCATATTTCAGAAAATTATCAAGAACTGCCCCAATACTGTAGAACCAGAAGGTAAAGTAGTCATTGAAAGAATCCACTGATCACCTCCTAAAAGAGATCACCAAATGAAAACTCCAAGGAATACTGTAGCCTAACTTTCATCTTTTATTACACATTTTCCCTTGCCACATACACTACAATATAGCCATCCTGGCCTGCATACTGTTCTTCACACATAGTCCCTCTATTTACCATCATAGTGCCTTCCAATGGTTGTCCTCTGTGTCTGAAGTGCTCCCCTGAGAATCACTCATTTTCTTCTTGACTCATCTCAAGCACCTGTTTGGGATCTTTCCTATTTTCCCAAGCTTCTAGTGTCTTTCCCTCCAATGACACCTCATATCTATTTTAAGTGTTTTATATAAACTTATATATACATGTTTTCTCCCTCATTAGAATGTAAATTCCTTGAAGGCAAAGACTCTTTTGTTTGGGTATTTGTGAGCTCAGAACCTAGCACAGTGCTTGACACATAGTAAGAACATAATAAATGCTTGATTTGTCCAAAAAAGGCATCAATAAAACTCTTAAAAGATTAGCATTGGCATTTCAGCTTTCTTGAGACAGGCTCTCCATTTTATGTTATTGACTCATCCCAAATTATATAAAACCTCTCCAATAGAGAGAAATCATCACAAGTTTCATGGATTTCTAAATGCTTTAATGTACAATTGTCAGGGCACTAAAAGCGACCTATAGTCGGCCTCTATAACTACTAATCTGCAAGCTACTAAGGAGCAAGCAAATTTGGGTAAGCAGTAAAAAGAAATGGAAACCTTCTATGGCCGACCTATCTCCTGATGCCTTCCAAGTTCCTCCCACATCATCAAGTACAGGGAGCTTCCAGGTACCAAGGAAGTAGAACCTTCCTGATGCTAATTTCAAGGAAGTTCCCAGTCTCTATAACCTGTCTTAAATAGGGAAAGAGGACACAGATTCTTTTATCTTTGTTTCTTTTTTTGTGTGTGTGAGGCAATTGGGGTTAAGTGACTTGCCCAAGGTCACACAGCTAGTAAGTGTCAAGTGTCTGAGGTCGAATTTGATCTCAGGTCCTCCTGACTCCAGGGCCGGTGCTCTATTCACTGCATCACCTAGCTGCCCCTATCTTTGTTTCTTTGCCATAGACTGATTTTTTCCCCATAGGTATAGCTCAAAAAATGTCTTGTTCATGACAGTGAACAATATTTCATGTCTACAGAGTATTCACTTGTTAAAAAGTGCTTTTCATGTTTGATTATAAAAAACTGGCCTTCAAATGATAAAAGATACACATTTTATTATGGAAATTAAAAGCTACCAAGCGTATGCTCTTTTAATAAAGATTTGAATATGATATGCTTGGAGAGCCAGGTGCCTCGGGACTGAACAATATGTGAATAAACATTAAAAAAAATTACTAGGTATAAATGCTTAGTGCCAATAAACAGCTCTTTTCCAAAGTTACAATATTATTTGAAGGGTCATGACAAATTCATGGCTTAACAATCAAATAAGGGTGCCCTTCAACTGATCCAATCAGTTTGTCCTGCATGATTTGGTTCAGATCTATCTTTTAATCACTGAGGGGGAACTTCCTGCTTTGGAAATTCCCTTCATTGATAGAAACTGGTACCTTGTCCAAAACAATCTTTGAGAGCAATTGGGACACTGAGAGATTAAGTGACTAGTTGGTGACAAACTGAGTGGTGTCAGAGGTCAAATTTGAACTTGAATCAAGCCTGAACTTAGAATCTTGCTCATTCTAAGGCTAGGTGATTAGAATCACTAATTTTAGGTACAACAAGGTGGCATTGGATAGAACACTGGGCCTGAAGGGAGGAAGACAATTCTCTGTGAGCTCAAATCTAGACTCAGACACTTACTAGCTGTGTGGCCCTGGGCAAGCCTCTTAACCCTGTTGACCTTAGTTTCCTCATCTGTGAAATGAGCTGGAGAAGGAAATGTCAAACCACTCCAGTATCTTTGCCAAGAAAACCCCAAATGGGATCACAGAGAGTTGGATGCAACTGAAAATGACTGAACAACAACAATTCTAAGGCTAGTGTTCTATGCACTTTACTATATTATAACTCATTCTAATAATAGAATGGTTAATTAATCTGTTTCAGCAGAAAAATTAATTAGCAATTTAAATTTTGAAGACTTCTAGGATGACATTATTATCCATTTTACATTATATTATTACTTTAATTAAGAACTATTCTCTTACATTGTGCACAGTGACAAATATTGTTTGCTGAAGAACTGTGAATGACTTAGCTATTCTCAGCAATACAATGATCTAAGACAATTCCAAAGGACCAATGATGAAGCATACTATTCATCTCCAAAGAAAGAACTGATATTGATTGAACACAGACTGAAGCATGCTATTTTTCACCTTTTTCATTTATTCAAGTTTTCTGATACAAAATGACTCATATGGTAATGTTTTACATAATTGCACATGTATAACCTATATCTGCTTACTGCCTCAGGGAGAGAGCAGGGAAGGGAAGGAGGGAGGGATAGAATTTGGAACTCAAAACTTTAAATAAAAATGTTTATTATTTTTTTAAACTATTATGTATAGTCCTAGGACACACTGACAGATGTCACTTTCATTTTTAAAACATAGTACACACCATAGACCAGAGGAGTCTTATTAATTAATAAGAGGGTTGACACTAGCTGGTTTTGTAATGCAGTATGACATCTTTTACCTCAATGCATTTTCATTATATCTTGTCTACTTTCTTTCTTTCTTTTTTTTTGGTTGTTGTTGTGGGGTTTTTTTTTGGTGGGGCAATGAGGGTTAAGTGACTTGCCCAGAGTCACACAGCTAGCAAGTGTCAAGTGTCTGAGGTCACATTTGAACTCAGGTCCTCCTGAATCCAGGACTGGTGTTTTATCCATTGCAGTCACCCATCTTGTTTACTTTCAATCCATTTTCCACTTTCATCTTAATTCCTTCCTGCAACCTTCAATGAAAATGTTGATTAACAAAAGAATAACTCTAAGGCAGATTCCTGGCAAATAAATTAGGAAATATAAAAAAAGACATACAAATAAACTTGGGGCAACTAGGTGGTGCAGTGGATAGAGGTGCTAGGGCTGGAGTCAGGAAGAGCTGAGTTCAAATCTGGCATCAGACACGTACTAGCTGTGTGACCCTGAGCAGGTCACTTAACCCTATTTGCCTCAGTTCTTCAGCTGTAAAATGAGCTGGAGAAGAAAATGGCAAACCACTTCCCTTATTTTTGCCAAGAAAGTAATGGGGTCACAAAGAGTCAGACAATATCAAATGACTAAAAGCACAGCTAAACTTTAGTTTTAAGAGTTTAAAACTGCACTAAACCTTTGGAACACCCTATATTGTATATATAAAAGTATTTCTCCCCTTTTTATTAATTTATTTCTGGTTCGGAAAATATACAAAAAAACGAAGACAAAAGGAACACTATTGATGACCCATTAGTGATAAAACAGGTAAAACAGGTGAAACAGACTGGTGAATTAGTCTTGGTTGGGTTCATGAGATGATCACTAGGTATGGTTCTAGAAAACTGAGAAACAAAGTGAATAAGAATGTGGAGTATGAGAATAGATGCAACCCCCAAACATGAGCTTTTGGATATTCCCAAAGTGTTTATCATGGTGAGTCACAGCTTAGATCTACAATTCACTTTTATGATAAATAACAAAGGGAAAGGGGAAAATACCATTGCTATTTTTAACTCCAGACCGCATCTTTCTTTGTGAATAAGTTAAGAACAATGGTCCTGTTTTAATTCCTTTCCTATTACCTCTATAATTACTTTTTCATGGCTCCTGTTATAATAAGGCTTAAGGAACACTATATAGGCATGTGTTTTGTAAGTTACACCTAACTGGAAACAAAACCTCTATGATAATAACAATAATAACATCTTGCTTCTAACAAGTCTTTCAAGTTGGATTAGCTGTAATGTTAGAAGAATCAGTCTATTGATAAAAGATCAAGGCCTACTCTATAAAAAGAAGTACAGTGAATGAACGTCACCCTTATTGGCTTTTCCCTTCTCCAAGAATCTATTTCTAGCTTTGATTTAGATTTATAGAAAAGGAATACTTTGGTAAAAAGGTGTACTGGAAAAAAGAAAGGGTGGGGTGAGGGTTCTTTTTTTCAAGTGAGGAGATGTGGCTTACCATCTGCTCAGGTTGCTTAATGAGCTAGAAATCTAAAAAATAAATAAATAAATAAATCAGCTGGCTAAAAAGGGTCATCAATCAACTAGCATTTATTAAGCTCAATTATCTGCCAAGCATTATGCTAAATGCTAAGGATACAAAGAATGGCCAAAAAAACCAAACCAAACAAACAAAAAACAGTCACAGTCTAATGGGGGAGACAACATAGTTGTTTAACTATGTAAAAACAAGACTGTAAACAGGATAAAGTGAGGAGTAATATCAAAGTGACAGCTAGGTAGGTGGTATAGTGGATAGAGTGGCAGACCTGGAATTAGGAAGACTCATCTTACTGAATTCAAATCTGGCCTCAGACACTTACTTTAGCTGTGTGACCCTGGGTAAATCATTTAACTCTGTTAGCCTCAGTTTCTTCAACTGTAAAATGAGCTGGAGAAGGAAATGGCAAGTCATTCCAATATCTTTGCCAAGAAAACTCCCAAAGAGGTCATGAAGAATTGGACACGATTCAAAAACAATTAAACAATAACAAATCTTAAAAGGAAAACACTAAAATGAAAGAAGACCGGGAAAGTCTTCTTGAAGAACATAAGACTTTAGCTGAGACTTGAAGGAAAGCAGGAAAGCCAAGAAGCAAAGGTGCATCGTATATGTGGGGCCTGAGGGTAGTTACAGGCAGGGGAACAATCAGAGAAAATGCTCAGAGCAGAAGATGGAGCATTTTATATGAGGAAGATCAAGGAGGATATTTTCACTGAATAGTGTACCACATGGAGATGTAAGATATAAGAAGACAGGGGCAGCTGGGTGGCACAGCAGATAAAGCACCAGGCCTGGATTCAGGAGGACCTGAGTTCAAATCCAGCCTCAGACACATGACACTTAACTAGCTGTGTGACCTTGGGCAAGTCACTTAACCCCCACTGCCCCACCAAAAAAAATATATATATATATATATATATATATATATATATGAAGACAGTTAAATGACATATAGACAACTGCGTCCTAGAATGTGTTTATCTGTGGCAAATCTCACATCCTTTCCAGAACTTTAACAAATACATGATTACAGAGATCTGTAAAGGATCAAAAATCCCTTCCAGCTATAAACCTTTGATCCTAGGATTACAATTTGCCAAGTGAAGGAAGAAAAGTTTACTCCCTCCTAATCATTATGAATTGTTCAGTTGTGTCTAACTTTTGTGACCCCCCCCCCCATTTGGGATTTTCTTGGCAAAGATAATGGAATAGTTTGCTATTTCCTTCTCAAGCTCATTTTACAGATGAAGAACTGAGGCAAACAGCATTAAATGACTTGCCCAGGGTCACACAGCCAGCAACTATCCAAGGCTGGATTTGAGCTTTCATCCTCCTGACTCTAGGCCCTGGAGCTCTATTCACTAGCTGCCAATCATTATGAATAGTGACCCATTATAAAATATATTAATTATCACAGAATTTGACAGTTGGAAAGACCTGACAAGTAAGTGGACATTGATCCTCTCTGCTTGAGAGAACTCCTCTCTATCAGGGATGATAGAGACCAATGTTTACCCTCTTTTTTTAAAAAAAGAAATTTATGTTATCATTCATAAGCACAAATTGTTAATAGCTCTCTGTTATGTCAGCAGGACAATACCAAACTCAAAGGAAAAGGTCTATAATCACTTTTTAATCACTATCTTATTCCATATCCAAAGTTCACACAGTACTATCCGACTTAGATGACAAACTCTTAGAAGACAAACAGTTCACACCCAAGCTAAGATCCAAGTAGATTGCCAGGCAGCCATTCAACTAATAAAACCCTCTGAAGCAGCGACAAGTTTTCTTTTTTTGTTGTTTTTGTTCTATACTTGACATCTCATTAAACACATGCATTTCCACATTAACAGAATAAAGAAAGAATTATACATGAAAACACAACTTTTATAAAATACAATAAATTCAACATGTTAATTTCAAAGTTGTCCAGCTGATCTGTGACCCTTATGCATGTTTTTAAAAAATGCTACAATGACCTTTTTCTTTTTAGGCATGCCCATTACTAGTCCCTCTACTCCATGAGAGTCCCCATTAAAAAAAAAAAAACAACTTATTTCATAATAACTATGCAAAATCAAGAAAAAAACCCAAAAAATCAACAAAACAACAACAAACCCAACACATTAATTATGATGGGAAATTAATTCTTATCTATACCACCCCCACTACCCCCATAACATTTAAGCTAGTTTTTTTTCCTTAAAACTAAAAGTTTTTACTTGAAAACACTTTTGAGACATATCTCGCTCTGGGGACTAAACAAGAGCTCAGGCTGTTGACATCATCATTACCTAAGTACAAAAATATCATGAGGAACTCTGGGGGTTCTCTGCCACTCTGCCTGGCTGGCAGGTCACCATGGGCAACTCAAAGTGAGGGAAGCTTTCTTTATTCAATTGAATCAACTAAGGCCTCTTCAATGCATAATCCTTGTAGAATATCCTTTTCCCTCCATGACTACATAATTTGGGGGGGGGGGCAGCTGTTAGATGACATACAAGTGTTGCATTTTATTCCAACATCCAACTTAAACTATTAAGGAACTGGCCAGGGACGTGGCTCTGTACACTAGCCATGTCTAAAAATTTTTCCTTCTTTAATCTGTCTGGGTTATAGGACTAGGGTCGGTACCATTGGATCAGAAAGTATGCATAGTTTAGTAATGTCTGGGGTACCATTCCAAATTGCATTCCAGAAAAGCTGGACTAATTCCCAGTCCCACCAACAGTGCATTAGTGTGCCTATCTTCTCAACCCCTCCAATAGCCACCATTTTCCTTTTTTTGTTGTTTTTACCACTATCATCTGAGACAGAACCTCAGAGCTGTTTTCATTTGCATTTCTATTATTAATGATTAGGAGTATTTTTTAAAAATGTGGCTAGTGATTTATGTGTTTTCTTTAGGAAATGTCATATCCAAATGCTTCTTTCTTACTCACACTTACCCCATATCCAATCAGTTGCCAAATTTTTTCAATAGTACCTTTTCAACATTTCCCATATCTATTTCACCACCACCCTCATCCAGACCCTAATTGGCTCTGGCCTAGATTACTCTAAAAAAATCTCCTAATTGACCTTCCTCTCTCTTCAGTGATTCATCTTTCACACAAATGCCAAATTAATATCCCAAAAGTATAGGCTCGACCATGTCATTCCTCTGCTCAAGAAGATTCAATGACTCTTCACTGACTTTAGGATAAAACAAAAACTCTTTCATTTACCAGACCATCACAATCTGGTTCTAACTTATTTTTCTAGGCTGCATTATTCACCCTGATGTCCTGTATGGTCCAGCCAAAATGGTCTACAGTATTCCATTTCTTACCTTTATCCCCTTTTGTAAGTTGTCTCCCTTACCTGGAATATTCTGCTTCCTCACACGGGTCTCTTATAGCCCCTTACCTCAGATGCCTTCTTACTCTTTTCCTGGGGCTCCTTCTTCCTTTGATAAGTTGTTCCCACAACCTCCATTTTGGAGAAAGGCCCAGAATCAGCCATCCGTGATTCTTTGGACTTTAACACAATGCCTCACCTGCCTCCTAACTGCTCCTACATGCTCTTTTCCCACTGGTGAGATCTTCCCAGAACCTCCATTTGTGAGAAGGGTCCAGCCTAGTCATCCCTTATTCTCTAGACTTAGGTAACTTTTTTTTGGCATGGGACAATGAGAGTTAAGTGACTTGCCCAATGTCACACAGCTAGTAGGTGTCAAGTGTCTGAGGGCAGATTTGAACTCAGGTGCTCCTGAATCCAGGGCCACCTAGCTGCCCCCTTAGGTAAATTTTAAGCCACCATTTTGTGTGTTGTCTTTCCCCACTAGAATATAAAGTTGAGGGCAAAGATAGTTTTTCTTTTTGTTTGCATTTGCATTCCCAGCACTTAGCATAGCACTTAATAAATGCTTGATTTGTTTTTGTTTTGCTTTGTAATTCCTATAGTTTGGGTTTTATTTTTAAATCAAGAATTTTCTCACATGGCCTAGTTGGAATACAGTATATATGTTTTTAATGTGTGTCCAGAGTTACTTGGACTCAAAGGTCTACCTGCCATTTGGCCTTTGTCAGACACCAATTAGTCATGACTGTTGCTTAATAAATGCTTGTTGACAGACCAACTGCCTCCCTTCAAGGTTCAGATCTAGTTCATTTACAGGACAAAAAGCAGAATAGCACAAGAGAACCACCTTCTTCAAGCTTTTTCTTGATTGCTCAAGTTGTTAATGACGCTCCTGCTATTAATAACCTGTATTAATTTTGCATATATCCTATTTGTACTTTCCAATGAATATGCCATTTCTTTCTAGTAGGATATAAGTTCCTTGAGAGCAGGGCTTGTCATACATTTATATTAATATACACAATGCCAGCCATACAAGTGTTTAATAAACGCTCAGTTGTTGACTCAGATCAGGTACATTTGACATGAATGGTCCACCAGCACAACAAATGAAAGCAGTCAGGCTTTTATTTCAACTTTTTATGTCTCTCTTTGACCCAGGACAAGTCATTTAAGATGTTGTTTGTCCTGCACCACCTAGCTGCCCCTGTCCTTTGTTCTCAAAGAGGACCATGATATTAGGAGGTGATGTCATGAATTGTAGTGAATTGGATTTAAGTGAAGAAAGGCTGTGCAAAGTCACTAGCCTCATTCTCTCATCCAGAGCCATCTGAGTCCAGTGGCAAGATATACATGAGAATGACTGGAGATGGCCTCAGCTGTTTGAGGTAATTGGAGTTAAGTGACTTTCCCAGGGTCACATAGCTAATAGGTGTCAAATGTCTGAGGTTAGATTTGAACTCACATCCTCTTGACTCCAGGGCCAGTGCTCTATCTACTGAGCCAGCTAGCTGTCACTAGATAAGTCAACTGTATAACCTACAAGGGAAAGAATCCATCCTTATGGGGTATATTTTAAGGGTTCATATTAATATTTACAAAATGAGTCAATTTCCTTTCAAAGTATTACTATAAGTAAATTAATTTAATCTATACAATATTCTGTGAAGTATTATGATATTATATTTCCACAAGGAACATGCACAGATAGTGCATGTAGCCTTACCTACACTGGAGCCAAGACTAGATTTCTATTGACTCAACCTCTAGCTCAGTGGACTTTCTGTAAGCATGTTCAAGCTTTTTGTTAAGTAAATGAAAACATACCTTATGTCTTGGGGTTTTTTGTGTGTGTGTGTGTGTGTGAGGCAATTGGGGTTAAGTGACTTGCCTAGGGTCACACAGCTAGCAAGTGTCAAGTGTCTGAGGCCAGATTTGAACTCAGGTCCTCCTGATTCCAGGGCTGGTGTTCTATGCACTATGCCACCTAGCTGTCCCAAACATACCCTATTAATAAACCTTTTTCTTACCATTCCTACTTATAGGAAGTTCTGCTCTTCCCCCATTATCTCCTGGACTCTTTCCATCATCAAATCTCCTATTAAAATATTTTTCCTCTTTGTCCCTGCTTTGGAAATGTTCAGTATATATTAGACTTGCTCCCTTAGAGAAGGAACATTTTTTCCTTTTATTTTTAAAAAACATTATACCATTTCATGTTACTTAATTCCAGTTATTATAAAAGGAGCAAAAAATGGATGGTATGGCACATAAACTAAGCTCTTGAATTTTTATTGTTTCTTCATCTGTAAAATGAGAAAGTCAGACTACATGACTGCTGTGATTCCTTCCAGGCTGATGCCTATGATGCTCAAAACTACCAGGCGTGTGCCCAAAGGAAAAGACATTGTTAGCATTTGCAATGAAGCCATAGAATTGATGCTGAAATTTCCAAATTCTCCTGTTTCTCTGCTTTATTATGTGAAAGCAAACCCTTCATTCTGTTTTGCTTTTGGGGGTAGGGGATATTCAGATGTTATAAGCTATCTTCAAACAAACAAACAAAAAAATAAAGATTCAATTCCTTCAAGAAATGTATCTTTAACACATACACAATGCCACATACTCACACAAGTACCCTCAAAAATGAGTGGGCTTTGGGGCAGCTAGGTGGCACAGTGGATAGAGCACCGGCCCTGGAGTCAGGAGTACCTGAGTTCAAATCCGGCCTCAGACACTTAATACTTACTAGCTGTGTGACCCTGGGCAAGTCACTTAACCCCAATTGCCTCACTAAAAAAAAAAAAAAATGAGTGGGCTTTGAGCTTTTAAATGCTTGATTGTTGATTGGTTGACTCAGATCAGGTACATTTAGCTTGCATGGTCCACCAATACAACAAATGAAAGCAGAGAGACTTGTGTTTCTACTTTTTATGTCTCTTTCTGACCTAAGTCAAATTATTTAAGATAAGGCAACTGTAAAATCTGCAAGGGAAACAAATCCATCCTAAAAGTAATACAGAACAATTTAACCTGTCATACTTTTCCTCTGCTGAGAAACTGTCCTAGAAAAACTCTAAGGTTTCTGTCTGGCATTTTTTCTTCTTTAATTTTTTTCTCCTACCCAGTACCTCCCAAATCAAGATGAACTTTTCTTTAAAAGCTGTTTCCTTCTTCCCCCACTATTCCCTCTTCTTCATACCACAGATAACAGAACTTCCTTAAAAACAATTGAGTTCTTCTAACAAACTCAGGAAAGGGCACATTTCCTCAGAAAGTCAGCATTTATAACACTCAATTGTGTATGTGGAAGGGGCAGGGCTGTGGAGAGGGTTGACTGGAAAAGTATCCTAAAATAACTTTGATTTGGTTTAAAGGCAGATGACCAAATGGAGAGATGGTTTACCATCTAAATATTCTTTCTTCTAGAGTTATAAGGGACATTAATTCCTCTACTTCCTTATTTTACAGATGAGGAAATTAAGTCCCAAGCAGTAAAATGACTTGCTGAGATCACACAGATCTGTCAATGGGAAGCTAGGACTTGAACTCAAATGTCTGACTCCAAATCCAGTGTTTTTTAATTCTCAGCAATACAATGATCCAAGACACTACCAAAAGACTAATGATGAAGCATATTATCCACCTCCAAAGAACTGATATTGATTGAACACAGACTGAAGCTTGTTATTTTTCACTTTCTTTCATTTTTTTTCTTTTATTCAAGTTTTCTTAAAATAACTAATACAGAAATGTTTTACATAACTGCACATGTATAACTGATTGCTTATCTCGGATTGTTTATCAACTTGGGGGGGAGGAAAGGAGGGATAGAATTTAGAACTTAAAACTTTAAATAAAAATGTTTATTTTTTTTTAAAGCAGCTGAATTTGGACTTGGCATCCTTTTTTCTTCAGTAAACCCTGACAATTTGGAAGGAACAATTCTTTTGCTCCTTCTTTACAGTTTGTTTCATAAAAATTGGCTGAATTATCCAAATTAATGCAGTTTGGAAGATGGTGGATATATTCTATTTCATTTCTTTTAAAAAAAGAATTAAATATGTTTTGTTGAAAAGAAGAGTTAAATACGTTTTGTTGAAAAAACCAAGCATGCTATTTTTCAATCTTTCATTTTTCCCCTTTTATCCAAGGTTTCTTGTATAAAATTACTAATATGGCAATGTTTTACATAATTGCACATGTATAGCCTATAACTGATTGGTGTAACATAACCATGAATTTGAACTCTAAATCCTCTACAGTCTGGTTCCAGCCATCCTTTCCATTACTGTTAGTATTCTACTATTTGTCTTCACATATTTATTTGCTAGCAGAACAGAACTATTAATCTTCCTCATTATTTATCTAGCCTTCCTCCCCATGCATTTTCTTTCTTTTTGTGTGTGTGAGGCAATTGGGGTTAAGTGACTTGCTTAGGGTCACACAGCTAGTAAGTGTTAAGTGTCTGCGGCTGGATTTGAACTCAGGTCCTCCTGAATCCAGGGTTGGTGCTCTATCCACTGTGCCACCTAGCTGCCCCCCCCCCATGCATTTTCACAAACTGATTAAGCCCTCCATCACTCCTCTTCCTTTTCACCTCCTCTTCCTTCAAGACCTGCCTCAGGGATCATCTAGGGTGTCTTTCCTGACCACTTTTGCCAAAAAGTGATCCTTTTCCCCACCTCTATCTCTTAACCCTCTTCTCTTTTTTGACCTCTTTCCTTCATACTAATCATGAAGAACACAGTAAAGCTGGACTGAGAAACAGGAACTTCACCATGACAGTTGCCCCAGAAGTGAACAAAATGATTCATTGAGGCCAGAAAAGCAAGGAATAGAGAAGTATCTGATCACAAAAATCAATGAAAAGCCCCAAGTTTATCATTGATTATGTTTTTTGTGTGTATGTGTGTGTGTGTTTGGGGTTTTTTTTTTGAGGGGGGGTTGGGCAAAGAGGGTTAAGTGACTTGCCCAAGGTCACACAGCTAGTAAGTGTTGAGGCTGGATTTGAACTCAGGTCCTCCTGACTTCAGCGCCGGTGCTCTATCCACTGCCACCTAGCTGAGCCCGTTTATCATTGACTATGAACATGGCCTCTTCATTCCTAACAACTAAACTTGTGGAAAGATTAAAGGAGCCATTGGTCTTAAATTGCATGGGAAGGGTGTAGAAAGCTGCTTGAGATAGGACCAAAAGGAAGGATAAACATAGAGCTTTAAAACCAGTTAAATCAGATTAATTTTGTCTGGTAGGTTCTCTTTTATCACAAGAACAAATGTGTCTCTTCATATTGCCAAGCTGAACACAGGTATACAGACATACTTGGGGGGAAGAAACTCCCAAGTTTATGCCGGCTGTCACAAACCACACCCACCCCCCAACTTTGCAAAGTAAATGATTCTCTTTCTCCTTTTCTGAAGATTTAGGATCTAGAACAAATAAAAAAACCTCTTAATTTTGTCAGAAAACATTTCTCTCCCTAGGAACATCTAGGATCTTTTGACGCCTTGGAGCATATGTTGAAATGGTATCATTTAAAAGAATATGTTTTCAGGGAGAGATTTTGTGGAGGGGAGCATCCAGGGAACATTACTCTGTGTCTTGCACAGATGTCACCAATTTAAATGATTTCTGTTCTCTCTAACCTGCATTTTCTTTGTATTTTCTTTTAATTTTCAGTTTCAAATTCTGCCTTCGGTCCCTCTCCTACCCAGTGAATAGGCAAGAAATATATCCATTATACATATGAAGTCATGCAAAACGTATTTCCAAATTAGCCATGTTCCCTCCCCCCCCAAAAAAAAAAGCAAGAAAAATAAAGAAAGGAAAAAAAATGTTTTAGTCTCTACTACAAGTCTATCAGTTCTCTATCTGGAGGTGGATAGCATTTTATATCATGAGTCCTTTGGAGATGTAGTGGATAATTGTATTGATAGGAGTTACTGAGTCTTTCACAGCTGATTATCTTTACACTGGTGTGTACTGTATACACTGTTAACTATGTGCATTGTTCTTCTGGTTCTGCTCACTTCACTTTCCATCAGTTCATAAAAGTGTTCCTAGCTTTTCTAAAACCATCCCCATCATCATTTCTTACAACACAACAGTGTTTCATCACATTCATACATCATAACTTGTATGGACAGTTTTATAGCCCTTTGGGCAAAATTCCAAATTGTCCTTTAGAATGGTTGAATGAGTTCAAAGGTCCATCAACAGTACATTAGTGTCCCTATTTTTTCCACTTTTCCTCCTGCATTTATTTCCTTTTTCTGTCATGTTAGCCAATCTGATAGATGTGAAGTGGTACCTCAGAGTTGTTTAAATTTGCATTTGTCTAATTATTAGTTATTTGGGCATTTTTATATGACTATTGATAGCTTTAATTTCTTCCTCTGAAAACTGCCTGTTTGTATCCCTTGACCATTTATCAACTGGGGAAGTCTTCTATTTTTATAAATTTGACTCAGTTCTCTATATATTTGAAAAATGAGACCTTTATCAAAGAAATGATGTAAATTCCTCCCACCCCCCACCCCACCAGTTTCCTTCTTCAATTTTTTTTTTGCTGCATTAGTTTTGTTTGTATGAAAGCTTTTTTTTTTTTTTTTGGCGGGGCAATGGGGGTTAAGTGACTTGCCCAGGGTCACACAGCTAGTAAGTGTCAAGTGTCTGAGGCCAGATTTGAACTCAGGTCCTCCTGAATCCAGGGCTGGCACTTTATCCACTGCGCCACCTACCTGCCCCTGTACAAAAGCTTTTTAACTTAATATGATCAATATGATCCATTTTACTTTCATGTTTTGTCATGGACTCTTCCCTTAGCCATTGATCTGACAGGCAATTTCTGCCATGTTCCTTTAATTTGCTTATGATATCACCCTTTATATCTAAATCATGTACCCATTTTCAGCTTATCTTGGTAGATGGTGTGAGATATTGGTCTATGCCTAGTTCTTGCCAGACTACTTTCTGGTTTTCCTAGTAGTTTTTGTCAAATAATGGGTTCCTGCACCAATAACTGGGATGTCTGGATTTAATCAAACACAATTATGATGATCATTGCTTTTATAAATGGTGTACCTAATCTATTTCATTGATCAATCACTCTATTTCTTATCCAGCACCAGATTGTTTTGATGTTTACCACTTTGTATTATAGTTTGAGATCAGGGATAGCTAGGCCCCCTTCCTTCACATTTCCCACCCTCTCAATGATTCCCCTAATAGTCTTGACCTTTTGTTCCTCCAGATTAATTTTGTTATTATGTTTACTAGCTCTATAAATTAATTTTTGGTAGTTGAATTGTTCTAGCACTTTCTACCCTGCATTTTGAAGAGAAATTCATAATAGTTTGCTCACCCTTCCAAAAAAAGAACTATATATTAATAATTATATCTAGCTCTTAGGAGTCTATTACTCCATGTCACTGGGAGACCCTTTAATCTCTTTTAGGAAATATACTGTAGCATATACAAAGTGGGTAGATTAGAGTTCAGAGAAAAATCAACTCAACACTTTGCAATTTTAAATTCGGCTGAATAATCTGTCATTACTACAAATACTTGAAGTGCCACTGGAAAGCAATGTTGGGCCTTCACATTTATCTTCATTTACTGAATCATTAATAAAGAGGGGAATGCCTAGATGGTGACCTATTGGTGTGTAGTACTCAGGAAAATGTCACCTTAGTAGTGGGAGGACATTAAATATTTTACTATAGCAGCTGCTCAGAACAAAGCAACGCGGTGTGTATCCATTACCAACCTGTTTTCAGTTGTAGTGAGTAAAGGAGAAACTTCTCACAGGCTCCATAATGTTTTTCTAAACATCTACCTACAAAAGATATTTTCTAGAGGATACCATACAATGACGAACAAACCCTGGACTTCACAGAACTGTTAAAGTGTTAAATTCAGAAACAGAAACCTAATTTACACCTGACACCTACGTCACAATATACTCTTTATATCTTGCCAGGAGAGACACTTCATACGGGATGGCCAAAAATAGACTCCAGTTGTTTATCAACAAGTGAGTAAAAGTGCATTTGTGTACATGGAGAGTTCAATGTAGTTTTATGTTCAAACATACAAATACAACATAAGCCCATCTGATCCTTTCATGGTTCTGTTTACTTCTTACAGACGATATCTTAAAATGTATGAAGCATGTAAGTATTATGACACTTAGGGCGAAAGTTGAAGATAACACAGCCTGAATTTTCAACATTTTCTCATTTTTCCTCTCTTAAAGAAAGCACTGTTTTTAACAGCATAACCCCTTTATATTTTTCACAACTTCCTGCCAATTGAACATAGAGGAGTCTAATAATTGCTTATTGATTCTTTTATCACCCAGAACAATGCCTCCTCCTCCTATAATTCCACCATGTGTTCTAGACCAGCAATGGAACAGATACACTAAGGCACTGGGATCAAATGTGTGAGCATGGATTTATTTTCCAAAAGTACATTTATAACTACAAATGGTGTGGGATTCTTAGGCTACAAAAGTCTGTTTAATCTATGCTATGTTTTAAGATAAAACTTGCTACTTATATTTCACTTTATAATATACAAAATATCTTTGGATGCATTGCCTCATTTTGTAATAATAGCATTTATATAGCATCTTAAGGTTTGCAAAGAAGTCTACAAATAGCACCTCATTTCATCCTTACAACAACCCTGGAAGGTAGATACTATTATTATGTCCATTTTGTTGTTGTTGTTGTTAAGTCATTTTCCAGTCATGTCCAACTTTCTGTGACCCCATTTAGGGTTTTCTTGGCAAAGATACTGGTGTAGTTCGCCATTTCCTTCTCCAGTTCATTTTAGAAATAAGGAAACAAAGGCAAATGGAGTTAAGTGACCTGCCCAAGGTCACGCAGCTAGTACGTATCTGAGGCCAGATTTGTACCCAGGAAGATGAGTCTTCCTTACTCCTGTCCTAGCTTTCTATTTATACACTGAGCCACCTAGATGTTTCTACAATAGTAAAGGCATCATCCTCAAAATAACCCAGTAAACACTCCTCCCCCCCCCCAATTTTTTTTTTAAACCCAGTAAAGTAGAAAAGGGCAGGCAAATATGTAAGGTATCCTTATCTTCATTTTATAAGAAGTGAGGGCCAAGGGAAGTCTAATACTCTTTTCACTAAATCATAATCTCTTTTTTAGTGAAATAAAATATTAGCAATGCACTATACATGGAATGGGCAGGTAACTGTCACAGTGGATAGAGTGCCAGGCCTGGAGTCAGAAAGACCTGAGTTCAAATCCAGCCTCACACACTTAGTTTTGGTTTGGTTGTGTGTGTGTGTTTTTTTTTTCTCCGAGGGGCAATGGGGAATGGGGGTTAAGTGACTTGCCCAAGGTTACACAGCTAGTAAGTGTTAAGTGTCTGAGGACGGATTTGAACTCAGGTCCTCCTGAATCCAGGGTCAGTGCTCTATCCACTGCACCACCTAGCTGCCCCTCTAACATTATTTCAATGGAAAAGTGAACTCTCAATGACAACTCAGAATGCCAGATGCTCCATTAGGACAGGGGAGGGTAGCAGTAACCTCGTTCTGCACATCTACACACTTTTATATCTGCTTAAGAGATGTCTGTCACTTTAAGTCAATCACTTCCCAGATGACCAGAAGTGGAGAACAATGAGCAGTACATAAGATCATAGATTTAAAACTGGGAGAAGACTTGAAAGTCAATTTCTGGGTGAAGAAAACTGAGGCATCTCAGAGGTTAAGTGATTTGTCAAAGGTCACACATGGGTAAAAGTGACTTGATTTGAACTCAGATATGTCACCCTCATGCAATGAGAGAAGAGGCTCCTGACTTATGTGTCCCATAAGATTGATGTTCACAAATTTGGTATTATTTAGACTAGTAATGCTTGAGGGTCTCATCCTGGGATAAATAGGAAAGAGGAAACAAATCCTTCTTTGCTCTAGACTTTCCCCCTGCATTCTCACCCTTAACAAAAGTTGTCACTTTCTGCTAATTAGTAAACTGGTGGATTGTGCAGCAGCAGTGGTACAATGTGCTAGACTTAGGATCATAGTAATAATACAAAGCTAACATTTATATGGTGGTTTAAGGTTTGCAGAGCTCTTTACTAATATTATTTTTGATCCTCACCACAACCCTGGGAGGAGGTCATTATCCCCATTTTACAGATGAGGAAATTTGAGCTGAAAGAAGTGACATAATTGGCCCAGGGTCACACAGCTAGTAGGTAGCTGAGACAGGATTAGAATAGGGGTTTTCCTGACTCCCAGTGATCACTACTACACCTGGTCCAGAGTTGGCCACTTATTTATTATGAAACCTATATAAGTCCTTCTACCTTAAGAATTATTATGGGGAACGTACTCTCTAAATCATAAAATGCAACTTAAATGAGTTATCATTATGCTACTGTAGCATATAAAAAGAAATGTCCTAATAATAGCAAAATACTTAAAGGAAACAGTCCTAATTCACACAATCCTCACCATCTGATTCTTTTTTTTTTTTTTGGTGAGGCAATTAGGATTAAGTGACTTGCCCAGGGTCACACAGCTAGTAAGTGTTAAGTGTCTGAGGGCCGGTGCTCTATCCACTGTACCACCTAGCTGCCCTCTCACCATCTGATTCTAATTGCACTTTGTTTCTTCCAGAAATACCAGTAAAGATATTAAAAGAGATCAGTAAGTGTATAACTAAAACAAAGAAACAAACAAAACTCCCCAAAAAACAGTTTGTATTCCAAGACTTCACTCACCTTGGATTGATAACCTCTCAACACTCTTATTGGAAAAGATAGGAGAGACACACCTGATCTTTAAGGTCACAGGGCTCAGAAGCTTTTCTCAAGGTGGATGGGAAAAAGAGTAGATACAGGTGTCAGGGAGTAATTTGCATATGATTTCCATATGAATAGATTATACAGTCAGTCTATTCTCAGATCAAGTGAATTGCCAAGTTAAATGTAGCTACTAAGGCTATAAGTAGAAGAAAGAAGCAGGTTGAGGAGAGAAGCTCAAGTTTAGGAGCCAATTCCAGTCCTAACACTACCACTAACCACACAACCTGGAATGAGGCACTTAGCCACTGTGGACTTCAGCTTCCTTATGTGTAAGATGGGGGATTTAGATTAAGTCATCTTTGAGATCCTCCTTACCAAATGTAAACATTTTTGAATGGGATAGCACAGTGGATAGAATGGGGGAATTAGAATCAGAAAGGTATGAATTTAACCCTACCTCTGACACTTATTAGCTTCATGATACTAGGCAAATGACTGAACTCTCAGCCTCGGTTTCCTGAACTATAACACTGGGATAATGATAGCACTTAGCTCAGGGTTGTGGTAAGAATCAAATGAAATAACATAGTTAAAGCATTTTGCAAAATTAAAGTGGTAGTTACTATTTCTTTTCATCCACCCACTATAAAAGATTTGGATGATACCAGAAATATGAAGGAAAAAATATATGCATACGTGTGCATATATACACACATGTATACATATACATGTATACACACACACACACACACAAGGCAGCTAGGTGGCTCAGTGATAGAGCACTGGGCCTGGAGTCAGGAAGACTGACTCAAATCCAACCTCAGACACTTACTAGCTGTATGACCCATGGCAAGTCACAACCCTTATTTGCCTCAGTTCCTCATCTGTAAAATGGGGACACACTGGAGAAGGAAATGGCAAACCAGTCCACCAACTTTACCAAGAGAACCCCATGAACAAGTCCATGGGGTTACACAGAGTGAGACGTGACTGAAGAACAACAACAACAAATGTATGTGTATACACACACACAAAGAGAATAAGGATAGAACATAGAATAAAATTCTTTGAAAGAGTTTTGCACTTCCTGTTTAGGAGAACATTTTCTTGAATATTCTTATTCTCCAACTAAAAGGTGAGGAAAAGGGTTATTTTTTCCTCACTGATGCTTTAGTCCAGAAGAGAGAACATCGAATTCATCAGAACCAAACCAAATGGATTGTTCTGCACCATCCTCATTCTTTAATGATTTTACATTTATTGTATTCATCACGTCCTCCAACCTAAAAATTCTCCTAAAAGTTTCTAAAACATTTCCTCTAATAACTTAATATTCTTCTCCAAAAAAGTGATAAATGAGAGGTCAGAAGTTGTCTAGTCCAACCCCTTTATTTTAGAGACAAGGAGATTGAGACTCTGGGGCTGTGCCCAAAGTCGCACAAGTAGTAAGTTCCTTAGAAATGGAAAATTCTAGGGGCAGCTAGGTGGCACAGTGGATAAAGCCCTGGTCTTGGATTCAAGAGGACCTGAGTTCAAATCTGGTCTCAGACACTTGACACTTACTAGCTGTGTGACCCTGGGCAAGTCACTTAACCCTCACTGCCCCACAAAAATCCAAAAAAACAAACAAAAAAACACAACAAAAACAAAAACAAAAACAAAAAATCTAAAAAGAAACCCAGAAATGGAAAATTCTAGTACAATATTCTAATCAAATATTGAGAGAAAAAAATGAAGCTCAATTTACTGCAATAGTAGGCAGCATGTCCTAGTGGATAAAAAGCTGGTCTTAAAGCTAGGAAGACCAGGGTTCAAGTCCCGCCCCCTACACATACTGGCTTGTGTGACCATGGGCACATGCATCTTAGAGATCTAGGTAGCCATCTAAGACTATAAATTTGCAAAGAAGGCAGCAACCTGCATTGATAGAGGGAATTTCCTTACCTGGGAATTCCCCATACCAATGCAATTGACAAATCCAGTCCCCATCCCTATCCCTTTGATGATACCTTTTGAAAGCAAAGGGAAGCCATTCAGCCATTTATAATCTCAAAGATATCCATCCTGACATGCTCAGAATTTATCATGGGCCAGAATGGAATTTTTTATGGGGTAGGGAGAAATTTCAATACCTAATGCCTTCACTTTAAAAATAATGAAACTGAGGCCCATCAGGGATCTCAAAAGGTCTATGATTCTATTACCTAGGTTGACCAGCTAGTTAATACCAGAGCTAGTATCAAAATTCACTCCTGTTAATTACCTGTGCTTAGCACAGTGTCTGGCACAGAGTGGGTGCTTAACAAATGTTTATTAACTGACTCAAGTCTCTTGACTTTGGAACCCAAATGCACTCCTATCAATTTATGTCATTATTAAAGCTCCTCCTCTTCCTCCTCCTTCTTCAAGGCAATTGGGGTTAAGTGACTTGCCCAGGGTCACCCAATTAGTAAATGTCACTTATCCGAGGCAGGATTTGAACTCAGGGCCTCCTGACTCCAGGGCTGGTGCTCTATCCACTGCACCACCTAGCTGCCCAATAAAGCTCTATTTTCTAAGAAATTCAACCAATCCCAAAGTTAAATGCTATAAGAAATAAAAGTGTTCTGAGATATAAATAAAGATTGTATCAAGGGAGAAACAATTGGGCCTGCTACCCCCTGACTTCTTCAATGCGCTACATTAAAATGAGAATTCAAAACAATCTAAATTAATTGATAAGCAGCTGAATAAGAATCTGCTATAATATGTGCCATTCCTTGCACCTGCATATCCAAATTGGAAATATCCTGGAAACAACTTTGTGAAAGAACAGTTTATATTAAGAAACTAGAAAAATAAACCAAAGAATTTCTTTAAACTACAGAAAAAAAATCTACTGATATAATTTCCTTCGATTTCAAATTCATTTTGTTGTTGTTCAGTCATTTTTTCAGTCACGTACTTCATGACTCCATTTGGGATTTTCTTGGCAAAGATACTAGAGTGGTTTGCCATTTTCTTCTTCAGCTAATTTTGCAGGAGGAAACTGAAGCAAACAGGTTTAAGTGACTTGCCCAGAGTCACACAGCTAGTAAGTATCTGATGCTGGATTTGAACTCAGGTCTTCTGACTCCAGGACTGGTGCTCTATCTACCACCTAGCTGATTCAATTCCTTCCTTAGCTCATAAAGACAAACATCCAGGAAGTGGAAAAGGATTATACAGCTCAGAAGGATTGAGATGTTAAATCATTAAATCAAATAAGCCCAAAGTTTAAGCTTTTTAATCTCTCTGTGGTTAGATCATCTGCATCATTGGCTCTAACTCTTAAGAATAAAATTAAGGCAAGAGACGGCATTAAGCAAAGTTTATAGCAATACACCCAAAAGCCATAGAAGAGAATTGGAAATTAATGATGAGAAGAGGTATTTTGTTTTAAACTTAGAATTACATCTAAGTGAAAATTATAAATGCTTTCAATTAATCAATGAGCATTGATTAAAAGGCTGCTATGTGCCAGGCACTGTGCAAATTCACTATCAATCACTTCCTCGAGTCAAAACACAGAAACCATACCTAAAGATGGTCTTGAACAAAAATCCTGAGGTCTAGTCATGTTGCCAACTACCCAATGATTGTAGTAAATTATAGGAGCACTGTAGAAATTACAGAAGCCTGAGTGAAAACTCAATTAAAAAAAAAAAAAAGCATGCATACACTCCCTCTCACACACACACACCCTTATTGAACACCTTTGTAATGCTAGCCTTTAGTGAAAATAGGTACATCACAGATGAATGATAGGATGGGCTGACTGTGCTTACTCTGTGTGCTTATGAGAATTAGAGATGAATTTGCAGTTAGGAAACAATACAGTATATAACACCCCCACCCCCATCCAGTGTGGTAGATTCAATTAAATAAGAGCTAGCTTTGTGTCTAGGCCCACTCATGATCACAGCATCACCAGATGAGAAGAAATTTTAAGATTGCGCTTCTATAACAACATCCTCTGGTAATACAGCCTAAATAAACCTTACTATTGGGCAATCTTTCTGTCTAACCTAATCCATTATTGCAGCCTTCCCTTCTTGTCTGCCCTCAGGGAAATCCAGATTGCAATCTATTTGTCTGCACCCCCTATAGGAAATGCCCTTTGTATACTTGTAGGTCTGTCATAAAATCTTTCCTCCGTCTTCTCTCACTCTTGGCTAAATAAAACTAGTCTTCCCCCCCCCTCCCCCAGTCTTTCGGAGTGAACAAGAGTCTTTTAAAACTCTGTCTCTGTCTCTTCAAAAGTCAAGGCTTGGGGGCAGCTAGTTGGCAGTGGATAAAGCACTGGCCCTGGATTCAGGAGTACCTGGGTTCAAATCCGGCCTCAGACACTTGACACTAGCTGTGTGACCCTGGGCAAATCACTTAACCTCCATTGCCCTGCAAAAAAAAAAAAGTCAAGGCTTGGAAGGCTCAGAAAAATAATAAATTTTACATGCTGATTATAATCAGAAGGATAAGCAAGGAAATCCATTGGAAGCTTCTTGGATACTGAGTAGGAGTAAAAAGCCACAGAGAGCATCAGATGTACCATCTCATGGATGGGGAACAACCATGAGAATGAACTGTTTAACATCAAGCCTCCCATCATGGGAAGGCTGCATACCAAGGCAAACTGGACAGATACAGCTAGAGGACAAATAAGCTGGTGGTCTATAAAGGGATGCAGTCTCTTGATAGAGCAGAAAGAAAGTGAAGAACCTGACTTTAAGGTCAGTCAGAAAATGTTAAGGATGGTTTTTGGTTTTTTTTAAGGAAGCAACTGTTGTCTTTGGAGACATAGTTAGATTTGTATCTATATTCATTCATTAAGCAAGTTTGTGTGCTCAGCAATTATTATATATTAGTGGTTTGAAGTCCCTAAGTTTCCTCTCTTGGCTTCCAAGAAAACTATTTAAGGAGTTACTTTGTAATTTTTAGTGTTTTAAGAAACTCTTATTTCAGATACTAAATGCAGAATTCCCTTTTAGGTATGCAATTTATTATTTCGCTGATCTGTTCAGTTGTTTCATGAATTGCAAAAGTATTATTTAGAGTTCCCTCCCAGACCTTGCTGTAATAATCAGCACTTGCAATCAATAAGCTGATTAAAACATATCCATTTTCAAGATGTTTTAATAATCCTGTATAAGGTAAGTAACTTTGTTAATGATGTTTCAGCACTACTTGAGGATAGCCACATTCAGGAAGGGAAGAAGACTACCGCATAGCAATTCACAATAAACCCACTATGAGAATAGCAGACTATCTTTGTACTTTGAAAGAGACAAAGCCAAAGAGCCCCAAATTCCCACTATATTCTTCTTCTGTAAATAAACATATACAGGGGCAGCTAGATGGCGCAGTGGATAGAGCACCGGCCCTGGAGTCAGGAGTATGTACCTGAGTTCGGATCTGGCCTCAGACACTTGACACTTACTAGCTGTCTGACCCTGGGCAAGTCACTTAACCCCAATTGCCTCATTAAATAAATAAATAAATAAACAAACAAATAAACAAACAAACAAACAAATAAATAAATAAATGAATGAATGAATGAATGAATAAATAAATAAATAAATAAATATACACAACATTTATTATTCAATACTTCTTTCACCAACTCAACCATCGACCATCTCAGTCTGGGAAAAAAAACAAAAAACTTCTGCATATCCATTGGGGTTTTTCCAAGGTCAAACTCAATTTTTATATTAGACATATGTGCTAGATAGAGGGAGTTCTCTCTCCCTTCTCCCATTCTTTCTCTGTCTCTCCTTGCTTTCTTCTCTCACTTCTTCCCTTCTTTCTCTAGTAGATCAGTTGATGAATGTATTTGACTCAATGACAACTTTGTCCTTCATAAGGAAGAGGAAAGTACAAAGGGAATTGGTATTCATGGACTTATTCTGAACAAAAAAGAGAAACTGGTTTCTGAAGTAGAAATGACCAGGCAAGTGACCACTCTATCACTAAGTTCATGCTAGAGAAGTTGGAGAAAACCATGCATGGCTGAGTATATATATTCTAGTTCTGTGGGTGTAGATGAATAGATGGATAGATTTGTAACAGGTTAAAGGACTAACCCCAAAGTCATTAATATCTCAGCAGTGGAGCAATAGATATAGCACCAGGTATGGAGGTAGAAAGATCTGAGTTCAAATCTAGCCTCAGACACTTCCCAGCTGTGTGACCCTGGGCAAGTCACTTAACCCCTATTTGTCTCAGTTTCTCATCTGTAAAATGAGGACATATTGGAGAATGAAATGGAAAACATTCCAGTATCTTTGCCAAGAAAACCCCATGAACAAAGCCCAAGGGGTCACACAGAGTGTGACAACAGCATCTTTAAGGGAGGTTTCTAGTGGAATATTTCCAAAATATATTATTTTCTTTGTGCTGTTCAAAACTTTAATGAATCACTTAGATAAAAGTATAGGACACATGCATTTCCTATTTGCAAATGACACAAAGTTTGGAGCTAATGTTAACAACATTGGATGACAGAGTCCAGATCCAAAAAAGATCTTAACAGGATAGAATGTTGGTCTCATTGAAACATGACAAAATTTGAGAGGGAAAAACATGGAGTTATCTCTCAAGTACAGGATGGGGAGCATGACCAGCCTGCAGTAGATCCTGTGTAAAAGATCTTAGGGTTTTATTAGGGTCATCATGAGTTAACAGTGTGGGGGCAGCTAAGTGGCACAGTGGATAAAGTACCGGCCCTGGATTCAGGAGGACCTGAGTTCAAATCCAGCCTCAGACATTTGACACTTACTAACCGTGTGACCCTTGGCAAGTCACTTAACCCTCAATGCCCCACCAAAAAAAAAAAAAAAAGGAAGGATGAGTTAACAGTGTGACAGAGCAACCCAAAACAGCAATGTTCTCTTAGGTTGAAGTGAGAGGCTCGGCATTCAGAATGAGGGAGGGCCACATTCCACTGTGCTCTTTCCTTTTTAGGCCATCACTGGCATTAGTGGTTTCAAGTCAGTTTAATTTTTTTTTAGTTTAATTTTTAGATAAGTTCTGAAGTACATCCATAAAAAGTGACTACAGATTCCAAGAACCTAGAGACAAACTATGAATTTCTTTACTCTTTGTGAATGAGAAGGTCTAAACTAAGCTTATTAGTATGCTTTATAAAATACTGTATCCAAGATAACCTGGATAATTGAAGAGTGAAGCTTGTAATTGATCTATCCATCTCTCTTGTATAATAGCTTTGAGCCAGCCTCAATATCTTAAGGAGAATCCATTTAGTAGGAAATTTTAAGCCTACTGGGACCCCAAAGGAATAGATACGTGCCCCATTTTCCTTTCCTCAGGTCTCTAAGATTTGAACAGAGGGCACCAAGCACAGTACCTTGAACACAGTAGATGCTTAGCAAACATTGAATGGTTACTGTCCTGCCTCCTGACACCATCCCTTACCCCATGGTAGCAGAACATGTGAAATATGTTCACTTCATTATCTTTTTTTTTTTTGGCAGGGCAATGAGGGTTAAGTGACTTGCTCAGGGTCACACAACTAGTAAATGTCAAGTGTCTGAGACCAAATTTGAACTCAGGTCCTCCTGAATCCAGGGCCAGTGTTTTATCCACTGCACCACCTAGCTACCCCATGTTCACTTTAATTACAAAATTAGACAGGAGCTTCAAACCTTTTCTAATTCCCTCCAAAACAAACTCTTCTCCACATATATGTATTAAAAGAGGAATGCTGTTTTAATAAAGAATTTGTAAGCCATTCCATGCCTCACCAAAATAAGAATTAATATACTTTTTTTTAATTTGTTTTTTTTTATTATTATTTTTGCAGGGCAATGAGGGTTAAGTGACTTGCCCAGGGTCACACAGCTAGTTAGGTGTCATGTGTCTGAGGCTGGATTTGAACTCCGGTACTCCTGAATCCAAGGCCAGTGCTTTATCCACTACGCCACCTAGCTGCCCCCAGAATTAATATACTTTTATACTAAGAAGCACAGAACTAAATATATGGTAATGGAGCTCAGGAATTTGGATGTAATTTAGAACAAAATTTCCTATCTCCTTTGTTTTGCAGGCTGCTATTGTCATATAATTCATCACCAAGTGGCCAGCATACTGGGGATGAGACTCTTCATATTTAGTTTGTTTGGCTGTTTCTCACAAAGCAAATGTAGAGTGTGTGTCTTTTCCAGCATAGATGGCATGACAAATTCTACTAAAATATGTATTCTATGAGCAGAGTCCTGGTAAACTCAAGGTCACCTTAATATCATGAAAAAGAATTTTGGGAAGTCTTTATGCTAGAAAATTGGAGAGACCTAATCAACAGATTTCTTACCCACAAAAAGTCATACCTAATTATGACCTATTTGTCATGATCCTATGCTATATGAACCAGGAGGAACTACTACTAGAATACTTAGAGAAAGATGTGAAGTAGAAAAAGTTGTCCAAAAATCAGAATGAAAATTATTCTTCACAGCAAATATATTTAAACAAACACCAGTGCACAGAGCATGCTTCTGACTAGATCCCCAGAAAATATGTCACATAAAATCTCTAAATCCAAAAAACATAAATCAGAGGGGGCAATTATTCACATTACAAAATTATTTGTTTTACAAAAGATTTAACACAAGCTTCCTTTAAGTGGAAAGTTCCCCCTAGAATACTTTATAACCTTTTAAAAATAAAAATAAAATTTTAATGTTTTTAAGAACAATTGATCGCATTTAAAAAGGCATCTTGTGCTTTATAAAATGCTTTACAGACTCCATTTCATTTCATTCTTGTGAAGTAGTTCGTACAAGTAACATCACACTTTTACTGATTTGTCCAAGGGCAAATAGCTAATGATTTGCAGATCTAGGACTTGTCTTCCAATTCCACATTCAAGGCTGGTATTAGGAAGACCTTAGTTCAAATCCTACTTGTTATATGAATAGCTGCGTGACCATTAGTAAGTAACAACCCTGAATTTTGATTTCTTAATTTATAAAATGGCAACAATCTTCCTACCACTCAGGGTTGTTGAGAGGCTCATGTAAAAAAAATTTTTTTAAAGCTTAAAGTTCAATGTAATTTTTATTATTCTATCCCATCATCTGGAATACATTAAGTGAGGCTCAAAAATGTGTGTGTGTGTGTGTGTGTGTGTGTGTGTGTTTTAAATAGCTTAAGTTTGGAAGAAAAGTGAAATCTTAAAAGGGTAAAAAAAATTACTCAGCAAAATGGATTCTGATAAAACCCCAGAAAGGGATTTTCTCAAAATGTAGTCAGCATTAAGAAAATAAAACAAATAATGTCTCTGGTCACTTATTTAAACTCAATTGTAGCGGGGCAGCTAGGTGGTGCAGTGGATAGAGCACCAGCCCTGGATTCAGGAGGACCTGAATTCAAATCTAGCCTCAGACAATTCACACTTACTAGCTGTGTGACCCTGGGCAAGTCACTTAACCCTCATTGCCCTGCAAAAACAAACAAACAAACAAACAAACAAACAACAACAACCAAAACAAAACAAAGTCAATTGTAGCTTTAGCTTCACTACAGCTCTTATTGACATGCCTATCATTTTTGTTAGTGATGATCAAAGTGTAGATTCTTGAAGCAGGAATATTTTTTCCAGCCCACTGGGCTATCCAAAGAGTGCCACAAGTTCCTTTCATGTTTTCCACAGCTCCCAACAGCTACTTAATGCTAACAAGGAAGGCACCAACATTGAACCATTAATGAAAATGAAATATTTCCCAGTTCTCATGCCATATTGTTGGTGATCCTGGCCAAATGGCCTAATGGAATATCACCCTTCATTAAAGATATATGAATCAGTCCTTCTACCTGTAATAAGAGACTCTACTTTTAGGCAGCCAAATAATACTGTTTCATTTTCTTTTCTTTACTTTTTGTGGGACAATGAGTGACTTGCCTAGGGTCACACAGCTAGTAATCATCAAGTGTCTGAGGCTGGATTTGAACTCAGGTCCTCCTGAATCCAGGACTACACCACCTAGCCAAATAATAACATCTAAAAATATCAGTTCAGAAAGGTTAGTCCTATTTTCCAAACATCTATCACTTTGGTCAAAATAAAAAAGGAATGCTTCTTGATATGAGGGATTTAATATAGATTCAGTACAAATTCAAGAGAAGCCCAAGACTCAGTAAATATAACTTGTTACATTAGTAATAATTTCTATAACACTTTTCTTCCAAGTTGCTATCAATAATACTTGAAAAGTATTTATTTGTCAATGTGTATAACATTAGCATAACAAACTAGGAAAGTATACTTTTTGATTTAATTCAATTTACAGCTGATAATACATATTAAGAAAAAACCCCAGAAACATCTGGGCTTAACTGAGTTATATCCAATTACTGTTTCAGGTTTCATTACAATTGTTATTTGTCATGTTTGCCATCATTTTTATTACCAATGATAAAAATTAATGACAGTAAGACCTAACATTCATTCAGTGCCCTCCCTTTAAGGCATTCAAAAATGCTTTTACTTTATTATCTCAATTATCCTCCCACCACCTTCTGTGAAAGGTTAAGGAAGGACATCTATAATTATCCTTATTTTATAAGAAATAAACTGAGGCAGAGAGTTTATGAGGTTTGCCTGAAGCCACAAAAAAGTTAGGGAAAGATTTCCTAACATAATGAGAAATTATTTCTATTATTACACTACCATCACTACAAACAGCTAAATTTTATTTACTGAGTATGTATTGAAAAAAACAAGGAAGGATAATACATGGTTCACTGAATTCTACAGACTGGGGGCCAAATTCAAACTCATTCCACAAGCTACTATTTTCCTGTCACTCAAATCAATTTTCAAGACTCACTTTTCCATAGCCTATGGTGAATCATCTAAACCAACTAAAGATGACTACAATCAAATAACAAAAAGTAATTGAATAATTATTTCAATTCTCCACTTCCATCAATGGGCAAATGAGCTTAAATTCTGGAAAGCACTCTCATTCACTGGGAATGGTTTGTACCGTGCATAAGTAATTTTAGAATCCTAAAGGTAAAAGGTTTCTAATATGGGCATAAGTTGTGGAATCTCTTTCTCTGGAAGTCTTTGAATATAGTCCTCAATTTATGTGATATTTTAGATACAATACTGCCCAATGGAAGATGGACAAACCAAATAACCTCTTAAGGTTCTCTCTAGTCCTTTGGTCATGCACCACACTGACATTCTCTTTCCTTCAAGAATTTTGCAACATTTCCCCTAATTTAAATTTTCTTTAAGTATGAATGCAACAGGCAGGAACTACTTCTCAATTAATTTTCTGCTCTATAACTACTACATTGTTGATATACAACAAATGTTTCAAGGTCAAACACCACTAAAATAAATTCAAACGAGGTATCTAAAGTATTTAACTATATTGGAATTTCACTTAATCAAATATTAATCAAAATAAGGAAACTAACACAATAGGGGTTGGGGAATATTATTGTTAGAAACAAAATAATTAATAGATATAAAAGTGCTTCATAAACTATTATATAAACTCTATATAAAATGTCAGCCAAGCTCACAGAGGTTTTCATAGGAGCAATATAATGCTAATTATTTTTATCAAATATTTTATAGTTGATTCTGTGATCCCTGAGGCCATTAAATGACAGTGTTGGACTTAGAGGAAAGAAGACTTCAAATCCCCCCATGGACACTTACTCATGACCCTGGGGGCATGTTTAACTTCTCTAAAGCTCAGTTTTCTCATCTACAAAATGAGAATAATAATAGTACCTCATGGAGTAGTTGTGATAATCAAATGACAATATATATAAAGTATTTTGCAAATCTTAAAGTACTATTAAATGCTAGCTATTATTGTTATTGTTATTATCATTACCTCTAGATCATACTCTGTACTTCATTTAATGAGGTCACATAAACAAGTCAGTTTATACAATATGCTATGTCCATTTTATGGTATATATTTTTTAAAGTAACCAAAGCCAAATTTGTTCCCATATATCTCTTTAGCTACCACTCATGCATCAATTTTCCTAAAATAAAAAAGAGATGGGTTTACTTGAAAATCTACTTGTTGCAATTTTGTTTCAAGACAGTAGAATCCCCCACAAAACAAACTCAACTTGAGTTTGATCAACCAACAATCAATTGTTAAGTGCCTATCACATGCCAGGTGTGGTTTTAGGTACCAGGGCTACAAATACAAAAATGAAACAGTCTCAAGGAGCTTACTTCTATGGATACCCTTAAGTAGCATAGCAAATTAAGGTGTTTTGTTTTGAGTCAAATCTTTGTAAAAGTATCATGAAAACAACCAGACGGATATGAAATAGTGAATGGCTAAAAAAACAAAGCCATTATTTTGGCCAATTAACCTACTGATTCAACCACAGCTCAAATAAGGCCTTGAACCTGGGCTCTGATTAGTGAGGTTTCTCCTTATCTTACCTAATCTCATCACACCATTTCCCAGCTATTTCCAAACTATGCTTCCTTATGTCAAAATTATCCCCCTTTTCTTGAAACTCTTTCCAATATGTGTTACCCTTTCCTATTAGGATTTAAGTCCTTTGAAGGAAGGAACTGACTTGCCTGCTTGTATTTATATTCTGAGTGCTTAATACTGTGCCTACCACATAGCAAGCACTTAAATGTATTTTTTCATTCATTTACTTAAATTTACCATGAAAAATGTACCCCACTCCAAAGCAAACCTATCCTGAATAAAGATTTTGCCTTAGAAAATATTGCATTGTTCTAAGATCTAGGATTTATGACAGGGAAGCATCTCAGAGATCATCCAAGTCACCTCTCATTTTACAATCCTTTTTTTTATTCAAGATTCAGATTTCAGAGTTCAGGTTAAACAAAGTTTTCCAATGCTAAAGCTAGATCTTGGGGCTGTACATCATTAGGAACAAGTAACAACAAGTATATTTTTGCATGTCACCCTATGATTAGAATCCTATCTCTTATAGACCTATGGATATCAAGGCAACTGCAACTGGACACAAAATATAAGAAGCATATTCCATATATGGAAAACAATTATAGGCAAGGCACTTACAATTTCCTTCCTAATATTTCCACTGAAGTAGTTCTGCAATGGAGACAAAGGCAAGTAGCTAGTTACTAGCAAAGTAACTAAGGCATATTTCTAGGATTACTTGATACCAAAAAATTAAGGTTGCAAATGAATTCAATTAATCAAAATACTAGTCATACTAATCCACTGTTGGTGGAGTTGTGAAATGATCCAACCATTCTGGAGAGCAATTTGGAACTATGCCCAAAGGGCTACAGAACTGTGCATACCCTTTAATCCAGCAATACCACTGCTAGGGTTATAATAGCAAAGACATCCCCCCAAAAGAGAAAAAGACCTATTATGTACAAAAATATTATAGCAGCTCTTTTTGTGGTGGCTAAGAAATTGGAAATCAAAGGAATGTCCATCAATTGTGGGAATGGCTAAACAAATTGTGGATTATGATGGTGATGGAATATTATTGTGCTATAAGAAATAGACAAGCAGGATGAGTTCAGAAAGGCCTGGACATGTATGGAATAATGTATAGTGAAGTGAGCAGAATCAAAAGAACATTGTATACAGAGACAGCAATTTTTTTTTTGTTTTTTTGTTTTGTTTTGTTTTTTAGTGAGGCAATTGGGGTTAAGTGACTTGCCCAGGGTCACACAACTAGTAAGTGTTAAGTGTCTGAGGCCAGATTTGAACTCAGGTACTCCTGATTCCAGGGCCGGTGCTCTATCCACTGTGCCACCCAGCTGCCCCCAGCAATTTTGTTTGATGAAGAACTGTGAGTGAATGACTTGACTATTCTCAACAATGCAATCATCCAAAACAATCCCAAAGGACTATTGAAACATACTGTCCACCTCCAAAGAAAGAATATTGATATCGATGGAATAGACTGAAGCATGCTATTTTTCACTTTCTTTCATTTTTTCTTTTAATCAAGTACAAATGACAAATATGGTAATGTTTTATATAATCATACATGTATAATTCATATATGATTGCCACCTCAGGGAGGGGCGAGGGGAGGGATAAAAATTGGAATCCAAAACTATAAATAAAAATGTTTATTAATTAAAAAAACAAAAATACTAGCCACATTAAATTATTAAACTAAATTTAAGGTGCTTATTAAACTTTAATGGAAAGAGGACAGTGTTAGGGCAGAGAAAAAATTCAAACATTTTAGTTAGCAACTTTTGGAGTCACATATTTCACTGGTGTTTATGCACCACAAGAACTTTTTATGTGATGAGTTTCATAGAGTGCTAGACTAGAGTTCAGGACAAGTTGCATTTGAATACCCTCCCTGACACTTATCAGCTATGTGATTCTAGGGAAGACAGTTAAGCTCTGTCACAATTTTTACATCTATAAATCAGGATAGTAATGGGAATAACACCTACTGCGAAGGTGGTTGTGTGGGTCAAATGAGGTAATGAAGCTAAATCCCTTTGTAAAAATTTAAATTGTTACACAAACATGTGCTATTATTATTATTAGAGGAAGAAACTACTATACCTTTAGTCACCAGGTGTTGATAAAGAATCAACTTCCTTATGAGTGCTATACTTCCTCATTTTTTTTTTGAATGCTTAGGGGCAAGGCAGACCCAACTCCTGTATTCCAACTATACTGTCAACACTTTATGATTAATTTTGTTTGTTTGTTTTGCACCTGTAATAAAATATGAAACTAACCCCAGAGATTAAATGAACTGCTTGCCTCAAAACCACCATCAAAATCAATGAATATTGCATTAGAACACTACTCCTAGCCATTTCCCCAATAGATATGTGGTCAAAGGATGTTAACAAACAGTTATCAAAAGAACTGCAAGTTATTAACAGTCACCTAACAGAATGTTCCAAACCACTATTAAGAGAAATTCGAAGGGGCAGCTGGGTGGCGCAGTGGATAGAATATCGGCCCTGGAATCAGGAGGACCTGAGTTCAAATCCAGCCTCAGACACTTGACACTTACTAGCTGTGTGACCCTGGGCAAGTCACTTAACCCTCATTGCCCTGGGAGAGAGAGAGAGAGAGAGAGAGAGAGAGAGAGAGAGAGAGAGAGAGAGAGAATGAGAGTGAGATAAATTCAAATCAAAACAACTCTGATGTTCTGTATTACAACCATTACATTGGTAAGGACAAAAAAAGGGAAATATCTGAGGAATGGTGCATATATTGCCACACTTGATTTGTGTCTTGTTTGAGTTTGCTGAATAACATTTCCTTTTCCCCTTTCTTATTTTTTTTTTCCATTACAGGAAATGACTATCTCATTAGGGTAAGGATAAAGATGATACATGATAAAGGTAATATAAAGAAGAGGATAGCAATACATTTTTTTTAAAAAAAGATTAATTCTTAAGAAGTGAAGACTATTGCCAGGAAGAAAAAAGAAACAAAACAATTAAAATAACCGAAAATTTCAGTAACTGAAGAATATTGAAAGAAAAATATGACTGGTGAATCAAGGGAAAGAAATGAAGGAGCCAACTTTTCTTTAAAGACATTTTTATTGTCTGTTTTGAAATTTTAAGTTAACTTTTCTTATTTTCTTTCATAGTACTCACAATTAACAGTAATGATATCATCAACATCTAAGGTAGGGGTATTAAACCTGAATTCCATGAATAGTTTTTAGATAATCTGGTGAACTTGAATAGGGGATAAATACATCTTTATTTTCACTAACCACTAGCTGAAATTTAATTGTAGTTAAAACATTCTAAGGGCCCATAAACATCAAACTGCCATGACACAAAATTGGTTAAGAATGGTTGGTATAAGACAATCTTGGAAATAATATTTGTCAAATCATGCCACATTAAAAAAATATGTTGTGCAAGTATCTTTAAAAATTATTTGGGGGCAGCTAGGTTAGAGTACTGGCTCTGGAGTCAGGAGGACCTGAGTTAAAATCTGACCTCAGACACTTAACACTTACTAGCTCTGTGACCCTGTGCAAGTCACTTAACCCCAATTGACTCATCCAAAAAAAAATTATTTTCAGTATTCAAGACTAGGGGTAGTTTAAAGAAAAGCATTATCCTGGATGCTTACAATGTTTGTCCTTAATTACCAGAAAGGTCTAACAAAAGTTTTTGCTTTTTTTTTTTTTAAGATGCTATAGACTATACTTTTCCCTTAACAACCTTGGACTTGGGTTATGATTTTTCCCATAAATGCACTAAAGGGTGTAACATTCTGCTAACACTCATCTGAATAACTGTAAAAGGAAAGGAAGTTTTAGAATAAAGTTCTTATCCTGTTTTTTTTTTTAATTACACCTTGTTAACTCTTTGGGGTGGGGATAAATACCAGATGGCCCATTACATTTACAACAGAATAACCTGAAGATTCTATCATATTCTGAAATCAACAATGAAATTTAAAAGAAAAAAATAACACTTATGAAACACTTGTGCAGAATACATATATATGGCACCAGTACTCTAGACATCTACAGGACACCTTTACTTTACTTTTTAAGACTTGGCAAATTATATAGCAGCTCTCTTTGTGGTGGCAAAGAATTGGAAATTGAGGGAATGCCCATCAATTGGGGAATGGCTGAACAGTTGTGGTATATGAATGTAATGGAATACTATTGTGCTATAAGAAATTATGAGCAGGGGGCAGCTAGGTGGCGCAGTGGAGAAAACACCAGCCCTGGATTCAGGAGGACCTGAGTTCAAGTCCAAAAACCTGGAAAGACTTAAATGGACTGATGCTGAGTGAAATGAGCAGAGCCAGGAGAACATTGTATATAGTAACAACAACATTGTTGATGATCAACTGTGATAGACAGCTCTTCTCAGCAATACAATGATCCAAGATCAATTCCCAAAGGACTCATGATGGAAAATATTCTCCACATCCAGAAAAAAGAATTGTCGATTCTGAATGCAGATTGAACCATACTTTTTGGTTGTTGTTTTTTTTCTTTTTTGAGGTTTTTCCCTTTTGTTCTGATTCTTCTTTCACAACATGACTAATGCAGAAATATGTTTAATGTGACTGTACATGTATAACCTATATCATATTGATTTCTGTCTTGGGGAGGGGGGAAGGAGAAAAATTTGGAATTCAAAATCTTATGAAAACAAATCTTGAAAACTATCTTTACATGTAACTAGAAAATAATAAAATACTTTTATAACAATAAAAAGACTTGGCAAATTATATCATTGTAATGGAAGAAATGGACTCAAATATTTAATTTTCTTGTTCAACTGAGGTCCTGTAAATTTTAGATCCCTTTTAATCCAATCCCATAAATTATGTTAATTTTATTTCAGTATGGACCACTAATCAATTCCAACTTTATCTGGATGCTCTTAAGTGTACAAATTCTGGTCAGTCACTCAATCTCTATGAAATTTATCGTGGAACAGAGAAGTTACTGGAATGTCCAGCTGGAAAACTAAAATGAGATTCCTCCCTGTCCTGGATCAATGAGATGGAAGAAAAATGAAGCTTCTCAAATCATAGGAAGGTCCACTCAAATAAAGAGATAAATGTCGGGGCAGCTAGATGGCACAGTGAATTGAGTTCTGGGCCTGGAGTCAGAAAACCTGAGCTCAAATTTGGCCTCAAGACACTTACTAGCTGTGTGACCCTGAACAAGTAAGTCACTTAACCCTGTTTGCCTCAATTTCCTCATCTGTAAAAACTGAAATAGGCTTCTTCTCCATGTTGGACTAATAAAGTGACATAAAAATGAAGCTTCTCGAACCATAGGAAGGTCCCCTCAAATAAAGAGATAGATGTATACCAGGGCTATCTACCATTTACTAATCATTTGATCATGGGCAAAAAAACTTAACCTTTCTAAGTCTCAATTTCTTTATCTACAAAATAGGGATAGGATTACCCATATATACATATAAGTATATACCTATATATACATACCTAAAATAGGGATCGTAATATTTGTACCTCCTCTATCCCATGTTTTTTGTGAAGAAAATATTTTGTAAATTATAAAATACTACATAAGATGAATTAGTCTTTTTACATATTTGAGTTAATAATGTAAGGGATTAAAATGTTTTCAAATATCAGTGAAGGAGAGAAATAAATTTTTGTTTTAAAAGCAAAAATTCAAAAGCATATAATTACTCTTAGAATTATAATCAGCAATTTTAGAAGATTTTAAACAGACTGATGAGGGCTGAATCATAACCCCCGGTGTTCTAATGAGCAGCTGCAAGGAACATCCTGTTGTGTGTTTACATATATCAATAGCTTTACAATTTAACCTATTCTGGTCACGATTTGGCCCTTTACTGAACCACGGTGGGCGGACTTCCAATTAGTGGCTGCCAAAAACACAAAACCTGTTAGAAGTTGCTTGCTAAGGCAGGATTACATTTGTTATCTGGACTTTGTCTGTTTCTCTAGTACTGTAGAAGAACAGGACTGAACAAGTAGATTGCTACACTTGCTCTCCTAGAAATCCACTTGCCTAGTCCTTAAGCATTTCTAATCTCATAATCGCATAACTTTATTCACATTAGCTAAATGAATTGCATAACATAACCCTACTTTTAAGTGGACAGAGTAGTTTACATTTGAAAAACAACTTTTGTTCCTCCACAATTTCACCTGGAAAGAAAGAAGGTATGGCTCAGAAGGGTAGGATGGGGAGATACGCTTTCCCATATCTTCTCTAAAGCTCTTCAAAATCCCCTCTCCGTCTCACACCACCAATAAACAAACAAACAGGGGCAGCTAGATGGCGCAGTGGATAGAGCACCGGCCCTGGAGTCAGGAGGACCTGAGTTCAAATCCGACCTCAGACACTTAACACTTACTAGCTGTGTGACCCTGGGCAAGTCACTTAACCCCCATTGCCTCACTAAAAAAACAAACAAACAAATAAATAAAAGGTGCCAAAACCAGATTGGGATATATGGCTGCTGGATAGTTAAGGGTTCAGTCTGAACTACCCAGTGCACTTAAGGATAGCTTATACAGGAGCATACTGCCTAACCTCTGGTAAATCTTTAAAGGGTATTGAGTTTTTATGTCTATAATCTCTTGTGGATCAAAGATGCTAGACTTAGAGGCCACCTACATAAGCATGGCTGGTAACGTGGGGGGGGGGGTGATGGGCAACACAGCAGAGAAACAGGAATCCACTTTCACATCCCTTTACTGATCCTTTCCATCACCTCTAAGCTAAGTCGAGCAGGTGTTCACACCAAGTCCACTAACTAATGAGGTGAGCTCCTCAGAGCAGGAGGCCAGCAGGCTGCCCAAGGAATGCTGAATTGGCAGAGGATGGAAAAAGAGCAAGTTAAAACTCCCCCCATCAATTAGTAGAGGGACCCAATCCAGAGTGCGTAAAAGAGAGAAACGTGGACTCAAAAACAAAAACAAAACCCAGGGGCAGCTAGATGGCGCAGTGGTTAAAGCATTGGCCCTGGATTCAGGAGTACCTGAGTTCAAATCTGACCTCAGACACTTGACACTTACTAGCTGTGTGACTGTGGGCAAGTCACTTAACCCCCATTGCCTAAAGAAAAAAAAAAAAACCCAAGTTCACAGAACCCAGGTTAAGAACAACTTCTCTATTGTACATATATAAGCTATAAGATATTGCTTGCTGTCTTGGGAGGGGGGAGGGAGGGAAGGAAATGGAAAAATTTGGAACTAGAAATCTTATAAAAACAAATGTTATGGGGCAGCTAGGTGGCGCAGTGGATAGAGCACCAGCCCTGGATTCAGGAGGACCTGAGTTCAAATCCAGTCTCAAATCCTTGACACTTACTTAGCTGTGTGACCCTGGGCAAAGTCACTTAACCCTCACTGCCCCGCAAAAACAAAAACAAAAAAACAACAACCAAATGTTGAAAATTAAATGAAATGAAAAAAAAAAAAAAGAACAACGTCTCTAGCAGCTCTATCACCTTGAATGTAAGTACAAAATGAAGTACAGAATGTAAATGCCTAGGAAGCAAACTCAGGCCACAAACCTCAATTCAAATCTAGGTGACAGAGTTTTGAGCTACAGCAGAAAAAGGAACCTTTTCCTTCAAGGAACTCACAATAAAAAGCAACACATAGACACCTACTGTTCTTAACAATAAGCCAGCTTTAGGGTGTTTAATGAAAAAGAAACAAAAGGGCAGCTAGGTGGCACAGTGCATAAAGCACCAGCCCTGGATTCAGGAGGACCTGAGTTCAAATCCGGCCCCAGACACTTGACCCTTACTAGCTGTGTGACCCTGGGCAAGTCACTTAACCCTCATTACCCTGAAAAAAAAAAAGAAACAAAAATCCAAATGGTATACTGAGAAACTCTGTTTTAGACCATCAGGTTGAACCACATTGCCCTTTCAGGCTCAAGTGTATGTTTGTTGATGCATTTGTGTTGGGAGCAGTAGAAAAGTGATGAAAGTTTTCCTATATCTAAAAGCTGAACAGGTGTTGGGATGCATGAGATTGGACTCAATCTCATGCTTCATAGTAGCACCCCAGGTGACTGCTCCTGTTCAATTTGCTTACAGCAGTCCTTTCTTAGAATTGTGAATAGGTAACAACTTATTTTTCAACCCTCCTCATATATGCAGCCAAGGAAAACTGGCTTTTAATGACAGAATAAGATACAGTTGATCTACAATGAAAAAAAATGTATCACTGGTCTTTTTGTTTTGATTAAGGTATCACTAAACTGATCCCCAAATCCACATGTGATATCTGAAGCAAGTTCCAGTTTTGGATTAATACATTTATTGACACAATACTTTCACTCCAGAGTGTTTGAGCCTGATCTAAAGACATGTAAAAACCAGCTCAACTGTCTAAGGCTTCCTAAAGATGATTTTCATCAGGTCATCCTGCTGCTCAGAAATTCTTAGTGCATCCCCATTGTCTATAAGACAAAATTCAGATTCTTAGCTGGAAATCAGTTGACTAAGTACAATTTCAACTTGATATTCCAATAGTCTTTTTTTCCTTTCTTTCTTTCTTTTTTTTTTCCTTCAGGGCAACAAGGGTTAAGTGACTTACCCAGGGTCATACAGCTAGTTAAGTGTCAAGTGTCTGAGGCCGAATTTGAATTCAGGTCCTTCTGAATTCAGGGCTGGTGCTTTATCCACTTTGCCACCTAGCTGTCCCCCAACAAGAGTCTTTGAATACATTACCCTCCTTTGGGTCAGTATGGTCTATTCACTCACTGTCTCCCAAAAATGTAATTTGTATTTCCACATGTCAGTGCCTTTTAAAAAAACTTATATAGAAAACCCAGCCTAGAGTTTCTTCCCTTTTCTTTCCCCCTCTATTTAAATACATCCTATTCTTTAATTCTGCCTCCTCTTTGAAATATTTCCTGAACTCTGCTTAACTCTACAATCTACCCTGATTCTAGAAGACTGATGATCAAAAATGCTGCCTACCTCCTGCCAGAGCTGATGAACTGAATATGCAGAATGAGGCACACATTTTTGGTTGTTGGTAGTAGGAGAATTTGTTTTGCTTAACTATGCTTATGTGTTACAAAGATTTTGCTTGTTTTTTCCCTAGTAGTGGCGGGGGAGAAACATTAATGCTTGATAATTGGGAAAAAATAACTAAAATTTTTTAAAATAAATATTTTCTGATCACTCCTCAGAAGTCCAAGAGCACTTATTGTCTTTAGTATTTATTTGGCACTTAACATCTACTTCCCCATATTGTTATCAACTATTTCTATTGTGTCTGCCTTGGAGGGAAGGACTATTTTTCATTTTGTCAGCACCCAGGAAGTTACCTTGCACATAGTAAGTACTTACTAAATATTTGTTTGGTTTGAACTGGAATTGAAACCTTCTCTAATGCCTTTTAATGATTCAATTTACACAGAGACCTTTGGCAAGAAGAACACTTCCTCTATTTTGTAAGCTATGGATGCCTGTATTTAGGGTTGGGTATTGTTCTTCCTTATCATATACAAAGGAGCACACAATTTTTGTTTTCAGTTTTCTGGCTTCTCCACCCATTGCTTAGTTCTGAGAGTGAAATGGTCAAGGGATCTTTATCTGTCTTGCTGCAAGTATATTATACTGGCATGAGCATTATCATACGATAACTCCCCAAACTTGGTCTCAAAATTTCCTAAAAGTTGGCAGTCTATGATGAATAAGAAATTCTAGATCATAAGGTAAAGGGTATTTTGGGACAAGCTTTCAAGTTTGTCAAAACCAAGCTTCAAATACATAGCTACATAAAAGCTGAATAAAGTCAGACTTGGCATCATGCTTAATTTCACTCCAGTTACTTTCAAAAACTGTAAAAATCAGATATAATTTTTTTAAAAGTTTACTCCACTTAACAGGAAATGTGCAATATAGAAAACAATCAGTATTCCCCAAATCAAACTATAACATCACAAGATCCTGGCAATGAATTCTGCTGCCGAAGGTCTTCTGGCAACAAAGTAACTGAAATTAGATCAATAAAATAGACACAGGAATTGTATTTTTTAAATCATATGTGGGAAATAACATTTCCTCTAATGCCTAGCGGCTTAAAGCTATGACATGATACAGAAATATTATTATCTCACTGTGATAATTGTTTCAAAAGATTTCTAACCAAGATTAAAGTGACTCAAGGATTACCAATTGTAACATTACAAAGCAACCTCTGAATACTAAGCCGCTTTAGTGGATAGAGCATTGGACCTAGAGTCAGGAGGACCTGAATCCAAACCTAGCCTCAAAAGTTCTCAGCCCAGAGATGGTAAAGGGGTCAGACAACTGGTCAGAAAGAGATTATTGGGGCAGCTAGGTGGCACAGAGGATAAAGCACCAGCCCTGGATTCAGGAGAACCTGAGTTCAAATCTGGCCTCAGACACTTGACACTTACTAGCTGTGTGACCCTCATTGCCCTGAAGAAAAAAAAAAGATTACAGGGGACCCTTTGTTGGCTCTAGGTGCATCTGTTGCTGATTGACAGCTCTATTGCTTGCAAGCAGTTCTGGGTCACAATTTCAGGGCCAAGAGGAGAACTAGCACTTGTGGCTGCATAACAGCAGGGGACCTTGTCACAGTTCTGGGGCTAAAAGGAGCACTTATACTCATGGCTGCAGAGGAGCAGGGGTCCTTCCCGGGCAAAGACAAGTGATTTAGAGGATGTTTTCATATGATTATAGATAGCTTTGATTTCTTCCGAAGACTGCCTGTTTATATTGTTTGACCATTTATCAATTAGGGAATGACTTATTTTTTTTTATATATAAATTTGACTCAGTTCCTTCTGTATTTGAAAAATGAGGCCTTTATCAGAGAAACTTTCTGTAGAATTTTTTTTTATATTACTTCACTGTTTTACTTTCAGTTTACAGTATTCTTAGTGTCTCACTAATTTTTTCACAGTGCTTCTAAGACAAAAGAAGTACCTAACAGTAACATTTATTAAGTAGTTAGGTTAAAAAAAATAATCTCCCATGGCATTCAAGAATGTAAGCCCTAAATTTAGCTAGCAGAGTTGATGGAACAGTTAACATTAAAGGATGGTAAGATTCATTTTTCATTTGAATATAAATTAAAATTCTCATTTTATACTGCCTTTTCTTCCTTTTCATCTATATGCCTTCCCAGCCTGAATAAAATAAGGGTCACTCTAGAGTCATTCTAGCTAGAGGACCCTAAGGTGACCATCTAGCTAAGGATTCTTATCCTAGGTCCATTCATGCATTTTAAAATGTATTTTCGAATACGACAATGTTAATATATTTGGTTTCTTCTTTGTAATCCTATGTATTTGGTGTGGAATGTGGCGCCCCCCCCCTCCCGCAATGAGGGTTGTGACTTGCCAAGGGTCACATAGCTAGGTAAGGTCCAAGTGTCTGAGGCTCTATTGAACTCAGGTCCTCCTGAGTCCAGGCGGACTTTGTCCAATGCGCCACCTAGCTGCCCCCCAATCCTATGTATTTCTGGGGAATTTTGTTTTATGCAATTAGAAACACAATTCTAAGAAGGGACCCTTGTACAAAAAAAGTTTAAGCCCCCTGTATAGTTCAACCTCTACATTTTACAGATGAAGCAAATGGACTCCAGAAAGATCAAGTGACTTGCACCAAGTCATGCAGTAAACAGGGGGTAGGACTGGTACTCACTCCACATCCTCTTCTTTATGCTCTAACATGCTGCCTTATTCTTTATAATGTTTTTTCTTCTTCTTTTTTTTTTTTTTTGGTGAGGCAATTGGGGTAGTAAGTGTTAAATGTCTGAGGCCGGATTTGAACTCAGGTCCTCCTGAATCCAGGGCCGGCGCTCTATCCACTGTGCCACCTAGCTGCTCCTATTCTTTATAATGTTGATGAGATAAACTTCAAAGATTAAAAATCCTAGAAACTTGTATTTGTATATTATTCTAGAGCCAGCCTCCCAAAATTACTCAAGTTGTCCAGATAAAAAGAACCAAATTAAAAGCATGAAACTAAACAAAGAGCTATTATAGTTGTTTATGCATCAAGGAGAAATAAATGACAGTGATTTTGCTATCGTGAGAATGCAAAGTTCAACTTTATATAAAAAGCTGATAAAAGCCAGGGTAGCTGGTGATAAAGGTAAAGATGTTACTTCTGCAATTGCTACCAGGAACCCTTTAAAAAATATATATATGGTTAAACAAAGACAATGAAACTGAATGAAACTGAAGTAGGGCATAGATTCTCTATGAATCCAGGAGATGTAAACCATAATCAAATATTTGGTTAAAAACAAAGCTGCCTACACACATGTAGATGTTGGCAATGATGCAACATCATAATATAACATCATTTGGAAGTTCTTTTTTAAAAGTATTTCTATTATAAAATTTTAAGGTAGAAAATTAGCAACATAAGCATTACTTAAAGATTCTGATGAAAATTATCATTTGTAGAATACTCAAGACAATAATAAAAGGAAAGTTTATTTTCTAATAGCAAATAAAATGTGCTTCTATCCTCAGGGTTATTAACTTACTTTTATACTACTTTACGTTCTGTAAAGTACTAGTTTATCCTGTGTTATACTTAAAAGATTTGTTAATAGAATACTCAATAGTATTTATGAGAGATAATGATGATCTGATAAAATTATTTAAATGAATATCCCCCAAAAGAAATTCAGGTAAGCTTGATATGGAGTGCAATTCTCCTTTACCTGGTTCATTGACCTGAGTTGCTGTTTTTTATCTTATCTTTATAACTGTACTGTGTATCTTTCTTAACTTCAATCTTTGGCCAAGAGGCTTGAGTTATTTTTTAAGAGTTTGACTGGGGGATGGGGCAGCTAGGTGGCACAGTAGATAAAGCACCAGCCCTGGATTCAGGAGGACCTGAGTTCAAATTCAGCCTCAGACACTTAACACTTACTAGCTGTGTGACCCTAGGCAAGTCACTTAACCCTCATTGTCCTATTAAAAAAAATCTCAGCTAAGAGTTAGATGGGGACTCTTTTCTAAAGAGATCTCTAATTTCATTTTGTAGACATGAACATTTTTAATAAATGAACTGTGTATATAGTAATGTTATTCTATTTCATAAGTATACTTAAGGGTATTTTGGAGGTCAGTAAAGGTGTTTCACAATTTCCTGAAAGTAATTTCTCTCCCTCCTTTTCAACTATGGGCCCAATTCATTGTCCATCTGCAATGTCTGTTCCAGATATGCATACTACTAGACAAGTTGTAGAAGATGTCCATTCGGATACATGTTGAAATATAAGGAAAAACATTCTTCATCCATTTAATCTTTCTTGTGTAGATGGACAGACTAAATTCTTTTGAGTGACTGCAGAGTCTCATGGAGCTTGTTGTAATCAACAGTACATCACCTGCAAACAAGAGCAATTTGGGAGGACCATAGCATCCATCAGGATCTTTTCATGACTTAGACCTTGTGCTTGATCTCCTCCGTCATATCACTTTTTAATCAAATATACATCTCCTTATTTTATGTCTCCCCTCATGTTTATTATCAGAGAGTCACTAAATAGGGTTCTTTCTATTGTGATATCTTCTGAAAAATCTTGAATGGTCTTGATATATGGATGGGAGATGCATTGTTGTAAAAGAGCTCATAAAGGATTTTCACCCAGTTGAATGCTGTTCATACTCAGCGAACAGTAGGACAATGAGATCTCATATTCTCTCCATCTTTTAGTCAATGGTTAGATGGTAAAAATGTGATCCATTGTTGAATAACACTTATAATAGCCTTATTCTTTCACTATGTGTGTGTGTGTATAAACCATATAAATATTTGCAGGGGGAGCAAATAGGAGAGTATGCATATAGGATGCTAACTTCGTGTTTTCTCAATTCTTTAAAAAAAAAAAACAACACGGGGCAGCTAGGTGGCGCAGTGGATAAAGCACTAGCTCTGGATTCAGGAGGACCTGAGTTCAAATCCAGCCTCAGACACTTGACACTTAACTAGCTGTGTGACCCTGGGCAAGTCACTTAACCCTCATTGCCCTGAAAACAAAACAAAACAAAACAAAACACTAAATAAGGCCTGATAATTTAGATATGTTGTAAACCAGTTCCTTAGTACTCTCGCAATTTTATCACTTCCATCACTGACCTATGTATGCTTGACCAATCCAATCTGGCTGCATTCTCCATCTTTGCTCTCTTTAATACCATTTCTACTTCTCTTTTAAATACCTCATGGTTTTGTGATGTTTAAAATCACTCTCACTTGATTCAATCAGTCTAAATTAATCTCCAGGTGGGTCTTTGAGTATCTGCTAAATCCCATTATTTCATCACAGTTTGTGATGTCAGTGTTCAAGTGTGGTAGTTCCATTATCCTTAACGAAGAGAAAATTTTTGTTGTAATATTTTTGGTAAATCTTTCCCACTTTTCTTCTGTTTGTAGTCCTCTTTCCATTTTTCATCCTTGAATGCCTTTGGCATGATTTTCCTTAGTTGGATATCTTGCCAAACTTTATTCAAGTTTATTTTACCCACTGCTTCTCTTAGCTTTATTTGAGATGCTTCTGCTCATTTTCATACATAATCTTTCTTCATAAGATTTTACAAATAGGTTTATAATCGTATATGGTTTTGCCTTAGATAGCCATCTCTCTCCATTTGGAAAGTTAAGCTAAATGTTTGGTGACTAAGACCCTTTCTGGGCTTTTTTTGATCCCTTTGTCGTAGTAATTAATTTACATCGGTTTAACAACTATACATTAAATATATAGCTTTGTGCAATGACCAACAAATTGATATGCTTTTTGAAAACAAAATCATATCAAAATTGATATCCTGGCAAAAATAAAATCAGAAGTATAAAAAGAAATTAATACTAAAAGAAAAGATGGCTCACAGGTTCTCCATGGAAAGAAAGGCAAAGGATGTGGTAGAAGACAACAGAACTATAAAGTTAGATGTATTGAACTTTTGGTGGGCGAGTTTTTCCCCCAAAAACTTATTTGAACTCCTGGCTTCATTTTGTGGCTAAAAACCAACTCCAGTAGTAGACCACTTAAAAACATGTTTATTCATATTCTAACCTCGCCCTCCCATTGCTTGAAAATGAGACTTTTTCTCCTCCAGTATGCAGGTTGCTTATGATTGCTCCAAACCAGAGATGTCAATCAGAAGGTTTGATAAAAGAGGATAAAAAAGAGTATGTGAGCATTCTAAAATATTTTTATCAAGTCTACAAATTATATTCCAAACAATATAATACATATATGTTATTATGTATGTGTTTATTGTGTCTAGATTATTGATTTCAAGGAAACTCCCTAGATAGAAAAGAGAGAGAGTGGGGGCCACATGGCTGCCTCCTCCAGCGTCCCAGGCCCAGCATAAAATCCCAGGATGGGGAGAGGTACAACGAGAAGAGCCAAACAATATAATACATAAAAATTTTTAAATAAAATCCTCTGCCCCAGTAATCCCTATAACCAGGAATACAAGGAAATAATTAATAAGGAACAAATATTTATACAAAAATGTTTATAGATGCACCAAATTTAATAGCAAAAAGCTACAAACCAAATGAAGATGTCACTAGACTTGAGTTCATAATCAAAACAAAACAATAAAATTAAAAAATACATGCCAAGTCACAACTTTACCTGTGCTCTTTTCTAAGTTCATCCTTTTAACAGGGATAAAATTTCCCTCTTGGCCTACCTACAGTTTGCATTTTGTTAGAAATTATGGCTGTAGGGCAGCTAGGTGGCGCAGTGGATAGAGCACCGGCCCTGGATTCAGGAGTACCTGAGTTCAAATCCGGCCTCAGACACTTAACACTTACTAGCTGTGTGACCCTGGGCAAGTCACTTAACCCCAACTGCCTCACTAAAAAAAAAGAAATTATGGCAGTAAATACAATGCCACATACACTTCTTTATTCCAATAAAAGGAAGGTCAGTTTCGTCCAAACTTAACAAAGTTCTTATGAAAGCTTTAAAAAAAACCCCAAAATTCTTGCACTAAAGAAAGAAATATTATTATAAGAAAAATTCCAATCCTATCCTCCTATGGAGAGCTTCTGGCTCACTTTGTCCAGTCTCCTCCCTCCACTTGGTCTCTTCTTATGGGCAAAGACTCCAGTAGTTTATTAAATAGATGCACAAATACTTCCCTTGTCACAGATACCATGGACAGGAAAGGTTCTTTTAACATAATGTTACGTTTCTACACCTTTTGGCTAAAATCGAGTTTAGTGTAGTAATAAAACTGAAAGGGAGCTCCAGAAATCATTTGGCCCAACTGCCCACCTCCATATAGGTGAATGATTAAACCATCCAAGAGAAATGATTATCTGTTCTCCCACAGAAAGAGCAAATAGTATTTCCAGGGGCCAAAAGGAATAGCCAATTCTCAAAGCGCTCTCATTAAATAGCTCTGCGGTTCTTACAACTCATGTTAAGAGTTTGCATGGTATAGTACAACCTATTGCTATTCTAACAAAAGAAAAGAGGGCATCTTATCAATGTTGGAATGCACAAATGCCTATATGAATAGACAACACGGACTCCTTACTGACAACTTAAGAGGCTGGTGTGTGAGTGGTGCTGTTGAGGATTGTGTAACTCAACCTCCTCAGAGGAAAGGATGTAAAAAGTATTCCAAACAGTGCCCAATAACCTAAATCAAACAAACCATACAATTCTGATGGAACAAAAACTAGCCACAGAGAAAATGCCACCAACAAAGGGAGTCCTGTAAATAGTGACTGGACAAAGGTCAGAACACGCATTCAATGGGGAAAAGGAAGTCTTCTTGTAGTGACAAACAAGGTGAACACCAGCAAGGATAGAACTTTAGGAGGTCAAAGAAAAGTCAGTTACTAATTATCCTGTTTATTTAGCAAAATCGATACTATGATTTTCACAAATATAAGTAATTTCCACAGCAGAGACAGTCCACTGCAGAAGAAAGTATGCTGGACTTAGTCAAGAGAAATCTACATTTAAGTCCTACCTCTGATATGATTTGTGTGACCAGAGACAGTTTGTTTCCCTGTCCATAAAGTGAGGATAATAATAACAATTATCTTCACCCAGAGTTTTTGGCAGGATCAAATGAGAAAGAGTATATATATTTTACCTCCTTTTAAATGATTTTTTAAAATGCTGGTTTTTATTATTGTTATAGCATGTAGAGCCATTTTACATTTTAAAAATATTATCTTAGGGGCAGCTAGGTGGCACAATGGATAGAGCACCGGCCCTGGATTCAGGAGTACCTGAGTTCAAATCTGGCCTCAGATACTTAATACTTACTAGCTGTGTGACCCTGGGCAAGTCACTTAACACCAATTGCCTCCCTAAAAAAAAAAATTATCTTAGTTCCCATAAAAGGAATATACATGTATGCTTTTTACATTTTCCAAGTGATTTACTTTAGACAGTAGAATTACTAAATAAAACAAAACAACCTTAGTTGGAGTTCATGAACTCTAATAGATCTGTGTGAAGTGGAGGGATCCTGGGGACACAAGGACTTTTCATTATTATCTCATCATGACTGAAGCACAAATATACTTCTTTTCCCAAAGTAGATCTCTGAGAGCCATAATCTGGTGGGGGTAGAACTATGGAGGAGGACTTCGTAAAGTCCTTCAAAGAATGTTTTAAATACCTAATTTGTGTCCCAAACCCCAAATTAATAAGTTTAGATGCCTTTTTTTTTAAACAGAGTGCTTTCAGGGTGAGGAAGAGATGAAGATGAGTAAACAAAGTCAGTAGTTTAATGTGACATGTAGGTCACATCAAGGTAGAAAAAGTAGCACCCTTCCCAACCTGAGCAGGGACACTGATTTCAAGATGCTAGTGCAAGTGGGACCACCCAAGACCAAAGGCCAAGATGCTAGGCAAGAAATGCTGCAGGCGCCACCCGCTGATACCTGTATAGCAAAGTTTGCTCACTGGTGATCTAATTTTTACAGCCCTGTGTTACAACTGTTCATACCCCAAAAACCTGCAAAGTTTTTCTTGCTTCCATGAGAAGGGCAAATGACTTAAAGGAAAATCAATCAACAATTTATTAAAGTCCTACAACTTTTTCAGCACCATCCTAAAACTGTGGAAACCCAATAGGTTTAGGCCATAGTGAAGTCTTAAAGATAAAATGGAGGAAACTTTTTCAAGATTATTTTGATTACTGGAGAATAGTTACTGGGATATTTCCAAATGATTAGATGACAAAAAGCCTTTTAAATATCACAGAGAAGCACTTGCACTACTTAAATTTACTCATTGTATATTATTGAAATTTGACTTTCTATAAAAGGTATTCTATAGGCTTTCTCATGTCTTTAAAATTAATGCCAGGGCTTCAGTCTTATAAGACTTCAAAGCATTGTAGACCAGATATTTTCTTTTCTTTTTTTGTGTGTGTGTGTGTGAGGCAATTGGGGTTAAGTGACTTGCCCAAGGTCACACAGCTAGTAAGTGTCAAGTGTCTGAGGCTGGATTTGAACTCAGGTCCTCCTGACTCCAGGGCCAGTGCTCTATGCACTGTACCACCTAGCTGCCCAGAGATATTTTCTTTAGCTGGGCAAAGGGAAAGGAATTTTAAGGATATCTCTTATAACAATGAGGAAGATCTCTCTCCTACCATGAAGCTGCTCAAACAGCAAAACTAATTTTTACTTCTTATTTAATGGGGTAGGGCATGTAAGTGAGTGATTGAATTCAGTGTTAGAACTCTCCAAACAAATGGGGCCATGGATCACAAATATTCATAGAATGCCTGGATATTGGAAAGGAAATCTTTTATTTTTTTCTAAGGAAATCTTTTAGTCAAGGAAAACAGCTGATAAAAAAAAAAAACGAAAAAAAACCCCTCAGTATGATTGGCTACAGTTTTCCAAACAGTCACTTTAATTTTATAATAAATTAAAATTCTTTATTTATAAATATATACTACAAAAATGGAGGTTACAGAACTTTCACTGAATCATTAAAAACAAGTTATTCCCGATTCTTCTCCTATAATTCTTTCACAAGGACCACAATCCTACCAAGATTAGAAGTGCAGAGCAGAGGTAGATCATCAGATTAATATCACTAGAAGCCAGAGTTATAAAAATCATTAATATTTAGCTAAATTACTCTGGTTTCTGGAAATATAAAAAACACTAATACTTAGCTAAACCCAAATTGGGAAAGTACAAAACTTGAAAGGCAATAAAAATAGAAACACATTCAGTTTGCACTGGCTGTACCCCATTCCTGCAATGGTCATCTCTTCTCACTAACATCATGAAATTCCTGGCTTCCTTCAAAATGCAGTTTAAATGCTACCTTCTGCTAAAGGTATTTTCCAGGTTCTTCAGTTGTTGCTACATTCCCTTCTGAGGCTACCTTCCATTTAGTCAAGAGGCTCCTAACCCTTTGTTTGTGACACAGACCCCCTTTGGCAATCTAGTGAAACCAATGGGCCCTTTCTCAGGATGCTTTTAAATGCATTAAGTACGTAGGATTGTATATTTATATTCTACATTTATAATCATGTTAAATAGTGGTTATTGAATCTGTTTTTTAAGCTCCAATTTAAGAAGCCCTGATCTAGTAAATATATATCTTTTATGCACCCATTTATGATATTGCCCCTCTAATTAGAAAATAAACTCCTTGAGTATAGATTCTTGTTTTTCTTTGTATTCCCAAGGTTTAGCTCAGTACCTACCACATAGTAAGCATTTAACAATGATTGTTGATTGACTTTTTAAAGTATCCCAACCTTACTTTTTGTATGAGTTTAGCAAAAGAAGCTAAATATGTGCACGTATTTATATATCTCAAAAGCAGAAAGATTCAAGCAAAAAGGCAGGCTCAGAATTGTATGGACCTTGGGTTAGCTGTGAAGCAGCATAGTTTAGTAGAAAGTGCAGCACTTGACTGCAGTAAGAGGACTTGGGATCACATCTTAGCCCTGATGCTTCTTACCTCTATAACCTAACCTCTAGGGCTTCAGTGTCTCATCTGTAAAATGAAGAGACTGGATTATGTGGCCTCACAAGTCCTTTCCAGATCTACCCTGAACATAGAACTATTTTAAATATGTAATAGTCTGCATCAAAAATGCCAGGGCATGATTCAAAAGCAAAATTTGAGAGACTGCAAGCTAGTCCAAGGCTCGAACAGTCCCGAGTCTCCCTTTTGATTGAATTCTGCTTATATATATATATATATATAAAATTTCAAATCTTCAAAAAGTACCCATGAGATTACTAACAGAGGAAATAAATACAAGATAATTCTTTTTCTTTAAATGATAAAGAGATTGGACCTTGAGAGCAAACAATGTTAACAGTAACACCATATGCTAACCTTTAGTTAACAACTATGACTAGAAGTCCTGTGCTTTATGGTGGTCCTTTATAGTGGTGACACAAATACATAGCTGCAGTAAGCTGAGCTCTTTACTAATAGTAATTCAAAATGTAATGCCCAAGGCCCTTACAGAGTCCTCCTCCTCATCTCAGCCTGTTGGACTCCTTCAAGTCTCAGTTAAAGTTCCAACTTCTGTAACAAGCCATTCCCAATCCTTAATCATAATGCCTTCCCTCTAAGATTATCTCCAGTTTATCAGGTATAAGTCTTATTTGTACCTAGTTGTTTGCATATTTTCTCCCTGGTTAGACAGTGAGATCCTTGAGAACAAGAACTGGATTTTTTTTTTTTTGGCCTTTGTATCAAAAGTACTTAGCAGAGAGCCTGGCAGATACTATGTGCTTAATAAATATTTATTGTTTGCTTGTCCATGCATCACTTTTTTTATCCCATATAAAAATATGCATAACTTTTGAAAACTGACAAAACACCAAAATATTTAAAGATCCTTAACTAAAAATAGAAACTTCCTCCACCATTACACCATATAATGAAAGCTGTTAATCAAAAGAATCTTCATGGTATTTCTCTATCTTTATTTGAAAAGAAATCAAGTAATAATTATTCAATCACATACTAAGTTCTTCAACTGTGCCATGTATTGTACAAGTATTTAAAAACTGATTTATAATAGAGACAGCAACAATAGCTCTAGCAATAATAATTGTATACCTTTGTACACAATACAGGTTTCAATTAAGCAACTCTGGGGAGCAAGCACTATGCTGAGCACTGGGAATACAAAGGAGAATAGTCTTTGCCCTAAAGTAGTTTACAGCCAATATATTGGGTTGGGGGGGGGGGGGCGTCATCTTTAAAAGATGAAGAAAATTAAATCTTACACCTGGCCAATACTTTAGCTGTACAGTAGTGCTTCCTTCTTCCACCATCCTGCATTTAATGTAAGATTCATTCTCTTTAAAGGCACACATTTTCTTTCAATTATTTCAAAGGAGGTAGAAAGGGCTTTCGAATAGATAGATTACTGGAAAGCCTTTGTGGTGACAGCACTGCATAGGTAACATATTTCAGTGTTTTAAGTATAAGAACTAATGAAGAAATAAGGTATGCCCTACTCTGAACATTTTTAAACTGTTCAGGCAAAAGCTAAGGGGAAATGACTATAGATGCCAGCTTAGGATGAAGAAAAAAGCAGTCAGAAGGGGACCCAAGGTTAGAAGTATTTTCCTTTGCCCCTTCCCTCCACAGAATGAAACAGGTCGTACATGGCCCTCTTCCTACCTACAACTGTCTTCAGCCTGTGCCCAGTGCCCACTCCACGGTGCACTTGACACCCTAAGCACCTATCGAGGGAAACCTGGGCAACTCGTTTTAGAGAGATCTACGTTTCAGATATAAATTCTGCAAAATGTCTACACCTCTAAAGGTGGGAGAAAACAAGGTTCCTGAGAGGTCTAGGCATCCAGACAGGAAGACGTAGGGGCCCTTTCTCATGATAGCAGTTGGAGAGAAAAGATAAGTTATTGTTGAAATAAAGTTTGCCCGTTCCCAACGAACCTAGTAGTGCATTCTTGGAGAGTATTATTTGCAGGCACCCTGTGATCTGATCTGGGATCTGGCAGGTGTCTCCCCTGTCCTTCCCTCCAGGAATTCCCCTAACCTGACGTCTCTCAACTTCTGCGCTCCCGAAACCTCAGGAAGGGGATCTCGTGGATTCCGACTCGGGCGCTCCCGGGAATGAATGTGTGGAAGCCGAATTTAAATGCTCTTCCTGGAGGGGACACCGCACAAGCGGCGCCAGGCGGCCAAATGAACACCTGGTCCTTACTCCATCGACATTCGAGATTAATGCACAGCACCTTTTAAATTCTCATATATGCCTTTAAAAAAAGTAATGAGTAGAACCCCGCCTCGCGCGCCCCCATTAAGATGTAGAGCCCCAGCTCCCGCTCCCTTTTCCCCCGGAGCAGGAAAGCAGGATGAAAACAACTAGATCTCCGTGCGTTCCATTCCCTCGAATGCCCCCAGCTGCCCGGGCATTCCCGACCCCAAGGGTCCTCCAGACACCGATTTCCTTCTTCCAGGACCCCAGCCCCAGCAGCTGTCGCCGCCTCCGCCACTGCCCAGTCTCCGCTCTGCCGACGCCGGCTGCAGGGGCTCGAGCCTGGGGGCACTGGCTGCTCAGGAGTGGCCGGGGGGCGCTCCCAGCCCCGGTGGCTCCTTACCTGTGGGTCTTTCAGCGCTGGGAGCCGACTTTGGCACCCGCCGGGCTCCCCGCCGCTGCCGCCGCCGCTCCTCCCGCGTGCTCTGCCGCCGTACCTGGCCACAGCTCCCCCCACCCGCCCCGGCCCCGCCAGCCCCAGTGCGCTCCTTAACACTTCATTGCGCACCGCTCCTGGCCCGGGGCCCCGGGGAACGTGTGTCCGCTCTTCCTCCTCTCCAATGGCTTCTCTCCTTTCCTCCGCCCCCGTCCCTTCCCTTCCCTCCCTCCCTCTCTTTCCTTCCCTCTTTCCCAGCTCTCCCGAGGACCGGACGAACAGGTTTCGCAGCTTTCTGGTAGCGCCTCTCCTCTCACTACAGCTAGACTGGCAAGGGAGGGAAAGAGAGGGAGTGAGAGGTTGGGAAGGGTCTTCTCCCCGTCTCTGTTCAGGGCGAGGAGAGGAAGAGGGTGGGGTCTACTGACGGGGAAGAGGCCGAGAAAAAAAAAGCCCCTGCGCAATCAAGGCTGCTTCCCCCGCCTTAACCTTCTGTACACTTGCTGTCCCCCACACCCACCCCACTAGTCAGGGGCGTTTAGATCAACCCCGCCTTACTCCCACGCCCACCCCTACCCCGCTTGGCTAGCAGCTGGAAGCTTGAGACTGGTTTGCCCATGCCCGGAATGCTGGCCACTGGGGAGCCCTGGTGAAGTGGGGCGCAGAGAAGGGGAGCAGGCTGCCCCATTGTCTGCCACTCTCGTCTGTTGAAAAACATCAGAATGGCGGGGCACTCCGAGCGCCAGGGGGGATGGATGGGTAGAAAATAACAAAAACAAACTCAGAAGCTTTCCTCTCACATTGAAGGCCAAGTGAAGATAACTCCTGCCAGTCCCACACACCTGCATAACGCAAATAGCGCACAAGTATATGCTGTCTTCTATTCTGTCATGTGAATTTGTCATAGGACCTTCTTGGATTTGAATCCACTTCTGTCTTTTGTTACTTGTACGACCTTGGGCCAATTAGCTTCACTTCTCTGGCTTTAGATTCTTCATCTATAAAAATTAATTGGACTAGGTGGTGAAGTCGATAAAGCACCAGCCCTGGATTCAAGAGCACCTGAGTTCAAATCCGGCTTCAGACACTTGACACTTACTAGCTGCGGGACCTTGGGCAAGTCACTTAACCGTCATTGTCCCGCCCCTCACACACACAAAAAAGAATTGGATTAGGTGGCCTCTAAAGTCCCTTTCAGCCTTAAGTCTACCATCGTATAAATTCCCTCCTTAATACTCCCTCAAACAAACAAATAAAGACCACTGGAAAGCAAGGAAATGCTTTGTTATGCTTTATTTGTGTCCTGCTCACCTCTTGCCAGAGTTGAATAAATAGGTGCTCAATATTCCTTCGTTTATTAATTCATTTAAGAAACATTTATTTAGCTGCCTGCTATGTGCTTAACATTGTGTAAGGCCTATGCGTTTACGTCCTCGTGGAGCTTAAATTCTGGTAGAAGAGATCAGGCACATCCAAGTGTCACCTTCGTAAATGTTTAAGGTGGGGGGGGGCGGGGGGGAACAGGGAAAACCTGTGGACATGACAGGCTTTTAAGTTTAATATGCACTATTAATATTTTCTACATCACTTAAGACTACACATTAAACAAAATAAGAAATCAAGTCGGGCAGCTAGGTGATGCAGTGGATAAAGCACCTGCCGTGGATTCAGGAGGACCTGAGTTCAAATTCAGCCTCAGACACTTGACACAACTATCTGTGTGACCCTGGGCAAGTCACTTAACTCTCATTAAGAAAGGAAGGAAGGGGGCAGCTAGGTGGCAAAGTGGATAGAGCATCAGCTCTGGATTCAAGGAGTACCTGAGTTCAAATCTGGCCTCAGACACTTGACACAACTAGCTGTGTGACCCTGGGAAAGTCACTTAACCCCCACTGCCCCACAAAACAAAACAAAAAAAAAAAAGGAAGGAAGGAAGTCCTGGTTTGCAGCTTTTAATGATTGCTGAGGTATAAGAGAACAGGTTAAAGTTGGCTCCAGCCCACCCCTGCCTTAAAAGGTCTTTTATAATCACTATAAGAGAAATGTAAACCAAAGTGCTTATGAGCATTCAGAAGAGGAAGACAAATCTGGGAAGACAGTGTAGAAGGTGGCATTTGAGTCTTGAAGGAGTGGTAGGATTTCAGAGGGTATAGATGAAAAGGAAAAAAAGAAAAGAGGGAAGCAACTTTCCATATGGAAAGAAGACCATAATCAAAGATAAGGTGTCATGAAGCAGGGAATTTCTGTATGCATGTATGTGTATGTATATGTGTATGTGTGTGTGTATGTGTTGATGTGTATATGTGTATGTATGTATGTATACATCTATATATTTTGAATTCTAAACTTAAATACCAAAGATTTCCAAACATTTCCACATAACAAAATAGAACATAAAAAGATTATCCATCAACTCATGAATCCCCATTCCAAAAGAATTTAAGGTATATGCTAATATATCATATATCATATATATTATTAAGATAAACACACATATATATATTCAACCTGTTATTTCAAAACTCTTACATATGTGTGTTTTCTTTTGGATTTCCCTCTGTACTCCCTTGTGCACTTTTTAAAATAAATCGAAAGCCATCCTCTTTTTTTCTTTTCTTTTTTGGGGGAAGCAATACTATTGCTATCCTCTCTCTTTCCCTAAACCTTGTCAATTAATAAAAAATCCTTATAACAAATTAGTATCATCAAGCAAAACAAACATAAACTTCTTCCATGTCCAAAAATGTACATTTCCTTCCACACCCTGAGTCCATCACCTCTCTGCTAAGAAGTTGGTTATATGTTTTAGCACCAACACTTTAGAGATGTGGGCTGGTCTTGTCTTTCTTTGTTCAGAGCTTTAAAGTTTTTCAAAGCACTTTTTTCTCCCTTTATTCCATATTACATTGCTGTTAATGTATAAATTGTTCTCCTGGTACAAAGAGAGGTTTGTTCAGGAAATAGGAAATGGCAAGAGTTTGGGAAACCTAGATTTTAAAAAAATAATAAACATTTTTATTTAAAGTTTTGAGTTCCAAATTCAATCCCTCCTTCTCTCCCTCCCCTACCCCCTCTCTAAGGCAGTAAGCAACCAGATATAGCTTATACATATACAATAATGTAGAACATTACCATATTAGTCATTCCATATAAAAAAACTGGAATCAAAGAAAAACTGAAAGTGAAAAATAGTATGCTTCAGTCTGTGTTCCCTCAACATCAGTTCTTTCTTTGGAGGTGGATAAAATGCTTCATCATTAGTCCTTTGGGATTGTCTTGGATCACTGTATTGCTGAGAATAGTTGAGTCATTCACAGTTCTTCATCAAACAATATTGCTCTCACTGTGTACAACATTCTCCTGGTTCTGCTCACTTCACTATGCATCAGTTCATACAAGTCTTTCTAAAGTCATTCTGTTTGTCATTTCTTATAGCACAATAATATTCCATCACCATCATATACCACAGGTTGTTTAGCCATTCCCCAATGGATGAGTATTCCTTTGATTTCCCACTCTTAGCCACTACAAAAAAGGGCTGCTATAAATATTTTTGTACATATACATCTTTTTCTCTTTTTAGGGGTGTCTTTGGGATATAAATCTAGCACTGGTATTGCTGGATTAAAGGATATGAACAATTCTATAGCCCTTTGGGCTTTAAAAAAATAGTGTATTTTTCCAATTACACATACAGATAATTTTCAACATTCTCTCTTTTTTTTTTACAGGGCAATGAGGGTTAAGTGACTTGCCCAGGGTCACACAGCTAGTTAAGTGTCAAGTGTCTGAGGACGGATTTGAACTCAGGTCCTCCTGAATCCAGGACAGGTGTTTTATCCACTGTGCCACCTAGCTGCCCACACATCCTCTTTTTATAAGATTTTGAGTTCCAAATTTTTCCTCCCCCCTCCCTCCATTCTCCTCTTCCTAAGACACCAAGTAATCTGATGTAGATTTTACATGTGTAATCATGTAAAATATATTTCCATATTAGTCATGTTGTGAAATAAGAAGCAGAACAAAAGGCGAAAAAAACACAGAAAAAAACACAAAGGAAGTGAAAATAGTATGATTTGATCTATATTCAGACTCCATCAGTTCTTTCTTTGGATGTGGAGATTTTAAAATAAGTTCCTAGCGAGGGCAGCTAGGTAGCACAGTGGATAAAGCACCAGCTCTGGATTCAGGAGGACCTGAGTTCAAATCTGGCCTCAGACTCTTGACACTTACTAGCTGTGTGACCCTGGGCAAGTCATTTAACCCTCATTGCCCAGCAAAAAAAAAAAAAAGTTCCTAGCTCCTAAGTTCAATTCTGTTTTCAAATCAAATACAATCTCCTCTTTTGGATTTTAAAGCCTTTTGTTCACTTCATACAATAAGTAAGAAGTCTTTATGAATGTACCACAAGTCATGATTTCTTTCCAACCTAATTTTCCATCCTTAAGTCATCTCTGACTCTTGGTAACCTCTTGGATAATAGTACTATTCATAGGGTTTTCTTGGCAAAGATACTAGTTTGCCATTTCCTTATCAAGTAAATCAAAGCAAGCAGAGGTTAAGTGACTTGCCCAAGATCTCAAAGCTAGTAGGTAAATCTGAAGGCAGATTTGAACTCCTATCTTCCTGACTCCAGGCCCAGTTTTCTATCTACTGTATCACCTAGCTGCAATATAGAACTACATATGTAAAAATTACAAAGCCGTTCATGTCCTTTGACCCAGTGATTCCATATCTGGTAATATATTCCAAGGAGTTAACGCAAAAGGGAAAAGCAAAGTTATTTGTATGAAAATATTCTTAAGTCAATTTATAATAGTAAAAAAACAAAATGGAACTAACCCAAATCCCCTTCCTCTCTTTGGGAGAATACTAAACAAATGATGGGATATTAACATGTCAAAATATTATATGAACATTAAAAAGTGAAAAATATGTAGATTGTATCAATGCATAAAAAATCAGAACATTAAACTTGATGTGAATATACTTGCCTCCCCTGTCCCCAACTTTTTCCTCCTTTTGATTTCACTATTTCTTTTTTGTTAGAATATTATATGACCACTAAAAAATGAAAAGATATATAGATTTGTCAACACATGGGAATGAAAAACCCCACAACTTTAAATGATGTGAATATGCTTGCCTTCCCCTGCCCCCAACTTTTTCCTCCTTTGATTTCATTATTTCTGTAACACTCCACCCAGTTTCCCATGTCAGAAACCTCAGTCAAGAATAACTACCATTTTTGTTTCACCTCTCCCATCATATCAGTTACCAAATCTTGTTGATTTTTCTTTATTTTTTTCCTGATATTCTTTCAATCACACAGACTAGAAACCTCAAGGTCCTTCCTTTCTCATATGTCAATATCCATTCATTTGCTAAGTTTTGCCAATGCCATCTTCCCCCATATCTCTTTCCATATTCTAGAGTTTAGAATTAGAAAACCAGCACACCATTCTAGTACAGGCTGCTCAGTATCACCCACCACTCAAGGTCTCTGAGCAGGTTTTCCCACCCCAGCTCACTCTTACCTCTAAACAAACTTTTACATTATTGACAGATTAGTCTTCCCTATTTGTAGATCTGGTCTTATCATTTCTCTTTCCAAAAAATCTTCCTTTTCTTTTCTACCACCATACTACCTATCTACCCTTATTTCATCCTACCCTTTCACCTATAGACTGTGTGTTTGTCAGACTTGACAACTTAACATCACTAGTACACATCCTACACTTCCCTGACTTTATTCTTCTTTTTTTTTTTAAAGTGAGGCAATTGGGGTTAAATGACTTGCCTAGGGTCACACAGCTAGTAAGTGTTAAGTGTCTGAGGCTGGATTTGAACTCAGGTCCTCCTGAATCCAGGGCCGGTGCTCTATCCACTGCACCACCTAGCTGCCCCCTGACTTTATTCTTTATGTTCCCCATACCTGGAATTTCTCTGCTCCACCTTACTTTATCCACAAAATTTCCAACCATCCTGTAGTTAAAGTCCAATTTAAATGGTACCTCTTTCAGGAAGCCTTCCCAGATGCTCTCCATCATTTTTTGTGTGTGTGAGGCAATTGGGGTTAAGTGACTTGACCAGGGTCACATAGCTAGTAAGTGTTAAGTGTCTAAGACCAGATTTGAACTCAGGTACTCCTGACTCCAGGGCCGGTGCTCTATCCACTGCTCTCCATCATTTATGACCTTCCCAAATCTCCTGATAAATTTAGCATGTTTAATTTTGTATTATGATTATCCACATATGTGTCATACCTAAATACTATAGTTTTATGGTCTAAACATTTGGAATGTGGCCTATGTGGGAATACCTTTCACCACTGACTTAGTAGAGAAATCCTAGAGAGTTGCTGGAGGTACTTAGAGGTTAAATGACTTGCTCAAGGTCACATAGCTACTGTGTCAGAGTTGAACCTAAGTCATGTTGACTCCAAGCCCAGCAGTCTATCCATTAGGCCACGAAGGCTTTACATTCTAATAAATAGTACATAGACTCATAGAATGTCCAGGTAGGAGCAAACAAAGAGCATCTAATTCAACCCCCATTTTACAGAGGAGGAAAATGAGGCTCAGGTGTGTAAGCAACTTACCCAAGGTTATGTAGCTGGGATTTAAACTCTTGGTCTCCTAGTTCTCAAGCAGGTGCTCTTTCCATTATATCGTGCTGGATGTCAACGCAGAGTAAATGACAAGTCACTGAAACATCACTTACGTGCACACTTGATGTTTCATGTCTTGTTTTTTGAAAAATATGAGCCATATTCATTCTGGTTTTATGTTTAAAACTATGTGTTGAGAGAAAGAAGTTTCAAGGTGGAGCAAAAGTAGCTAACAGATGAATAAACAAACCAGTCAGATAGAAAGACTTCAGAAAACTATTTGGACCCAAAGAATATGAAATTAGATCAACAAATTATATCTGGGGTGATTAATTCTTCCTGGAAATCAATTTTTTAAAAAAATAAGGCTGATTATCTGAAGCTTCCAGAGATTTTTATTTCAGAGAGGGATATATACAATGGAACTTCTTACCTAGGATTCTGAAGCCAGTCTGAAACAATGGCTGTGTAAGAATTGCCCAGTCAGCCTTAATCTTGACTGCCATGAAAGATTTAACAGTGGCTGAGGTGTGAATACCTTTCCATTGGCATTAGATGCTTTGGCTAAATGACTACACTCTTAAGCACACAGAACTGTATACCTGGATCTGCTCTCTCTTCAAGCATATCTTTCTTCCCTTGGCCAATATTACATAAGGGGGGGAAAATCCAGAAAACTACTTCCTAATAAAAGGCTCAGCAAGAGTAGCTACTTCTTGTCTACTTTACCAATTTATCTCCCAAATGGTTCATTTACTAAATGTTGTCAAGGAAAGAAAAAAAAACAGGAGGAAATTATGAGCTGCATAAAGCAAAGAAAGCATTGTGTGCTTTCCTTTAGAAACCACTGCTTCCATTAAATTTAATTACTTTCCCCGGCAGCTTGCATGGAAAAGGTGTGGCTATTAAATAAAGGTGGCTTCTAAATAAAGCCACATAAAGTGTCCAAACCCATCTGGGAACTCTGAGAGAGAATTACCTAAGCTGCAATGGTATCAGAGTTGCTGCCAGGACAAATAAGTCAGCTTTCAAATGAGTCATGTAAAGCAAATTTCCAAATCAATTCATGTTGTTAGCATGAGACACTTTTCAGGAAGTGACCTGAAACTCATCAGAGATAGAGTGAGAAAGCAGATCATGGGCTAACTGTAGCTGAGATTATTGGATGACTTTAGATAAGGGTTCTTAACCTGGGGTCCATGGACCCCGATAGATTTCAGGGGGAACATAAACTTAGATGGGAAAAAGAGCTTTATTTTCAGTAATGTTTGGTTTTCTTTGTAATACTACATATTTTATTTAATATGTGTTAAAACATCATTTTGACAAGGGATCCAGAGGGTTTATCAGACTGCGAAAGGGGTCCATCATTTTTCAGTTATTTGTTTTTCAGTCATGTCTGAATCTTTGTTGTTGACTCTTTGTGACTCCACTTGGGGTTTTCTTGGCAAAGATCCTAGAGTAGTTTGCCATTTCCTTCTCCAGCTCATTTTACAGATGAGGAAACTAAGGCAAACAGGGCTAAGTGACTTGCCAAAAGTCACATCGTTAGTAAGTGTCTGAGGACAGGTTTGAACTCAGGAAGATTAGTCTTCCTGAGTCCAAGTCTAGCACTCTATCTACCTAACTACAACAGCAAAAAAGTGAAGAAGCATCTTTTAATGGGGGGGGGGGTGTTCCTTTTGTCACTAGCCATAAACTTCAGAAATTCAACAGAGAGCCAGGAAGGGGGAAAAAAGAAGGGGGTGTGGTCTTGTAAGAGAGTAGCCCACTAATAGAGGAAGTGAGTATGGGTTGGTGGGATAGACTTCACAGATGGGTCTTTTGGGGGATCTCAGAGGCTAGCTAATGAAATCCTTTCATTTTCTTTCCCCTCCCCCCCCAGGGGCAATGAGGGTTAAGTGACTTGTCCAGGGTCACACAACTAATAAGTGTCAGGTTTCTGAGGACAGATTTGAACTCAGGTCCTCCTGAATCCAGAGCCAGTTCTTTATCTACGGCACTACCTAGCTATCCTTTCATTTTCATAGAAGAAACTCAGGCCCAGAGAGGATGAGAGACTTGCCCAAGATCATTCAGTTGGTAAACAGCAGAGGGTGGCTTTGAAATTGAAGTTTTCTGACTTCCCAGCCAATACCCTTATCAAACTGCCTCCTAAGGAAAAATTGTTTCATTTATACCTATTGCTGAAACAACTTCCTCCAGGGCCTCTGACTTCTCTTCCTTCAATATATTGTTCATCTTTTCTTTTTTTCTTTTTTTTTTGGTGGGGCAATGAGGGTTAAGTGACTTACCCAGGGTCACACAGCTAGTACGTGTCAAGTGTCTGAAGCCAGATTTGAACTCAGATCTTCCTGAATCCAGGGCTGGCGCTTTATCTACTAGGCCACCTAGGTGCCCCTCAATATATTCTTTAAAAGGAGCAGCAAAGAGCAGGACCCCAGAGTCTGACCAAAGTAAGTAGTACAGTCTCTCCCAGGAATATGTGTTTTCTCTATATGGAAAGAGCTCTCTGAGCTGGGTCACTTAGTAAAGGGCAACAGACTACCTCATATAATGCTTCTTCTAGCCTGTTTTCCCCTAGGATGCCTGTGTTTTATAGGGGAGGTTCCAAATGAATGACCCTACTGATATCATTTGCTATCCCCTTGCTTTAAAAAACAAAACAAAACAAAACAAAACATTTAGTCCCGAGGTTTTGTATTTTTAGTAGTTTGTGCCTTTCTGTATTCATGTGGACATTGTACAACTGGGAAGATACAATCCCTGACTTTTTTCTTTTTCTTTTTTTTTTTTGTCACGCTTTATTTTTGAGAGTATGGTAAACTTACATCCTCTGAGATTTGGATAAGCAATGGAACAAAACCTATCACTCTGATCCTATAATCTTTCCCTAACCCCGCCGCCCTTTGGACTCCATCCCACTAACCCATACATACTTCCCCCTTTAATAGGCTATCTCTTATAAGACAATATCCCCTTCTTTTTTTTTTCCTGGCTTTGCTGAATTTCTGAAGTTTATGGCTAGCGGCAAAAGGAGCCCACCTTTAAACAACACTTCTTCACCTTTTTGGTATCATGGCTAGACAGAGTGCCAGGTCTGGAGTCAGAAAGACTTATATTCCTGGTTCACTCTCTATGCTATCTTTGCAAAGGGTTAAACTATTTCAGGAAAAAGTAAAGAAGACAGTTGGTTAGTGATGAATACAGGACAGAAGGTCTGAGAGGAAGCCCAGCTGTTAACAATATCATGTGACTGTCTTCACCTGTCTAAACTGGACCTGAAGGTGTCCCTAAAGCTTCCTACTAAAGCTGATTCTGTCTCAGTTTTGCATGGTAAGCAAGACACTGAGAGAGTTGGATCATCAGGAGATTGAGAAAGGTAGTTTATGCCTCAGGGTAGGCTGATTGTTAGGTAGATGGAGAACTTGGGCCACTTGCAATCTTCCAGACAACCATGGTAATAATTTTACTTGATAAGGATATTCATCTTTCTTACCTTCCCTCTCCACCTCCAGCTTAGTTTTCTTTTACAATTCTTTCAATTCCCCCTCCCCCTCAAACTACTAAATTCTCTTTGTTTTTCTCTTGAAATCCAAACATTTGTGAAGTCCTGTCAATATCATCCTTCCCATTGTCTTTTTCCATTTCATAGGATTCAGAGCTAGAAGCCTAATTGGCCACTGGTATCATCAATGCCTAGAGAGGTTGAATTTTTTGAAATTCGTTCAAGTTGCAAAGCTGGAATTGTAAACATTCTTATGACTCTAAAAGTGCAGGTAGGTGGCCCAGTGAAGAGTGCCAGCCTTGGAGTCAGGAGGACCTGAATTCAAATCTGACCTCAGATGCTTACTACTTATGTGACCCTGTTTGCCTCAGTTTCCTCATCTGTACAATGAACTGAAGAAGGAAATGGAAAACCACTCTAGTGTCTTTGCCAAGAAAACCCTAAATGGGATCACAAAGAGTTGGACATGACTTTGAACAACCAAAAAATGACTCCAAATCCAGTGTTCTTTCCAATATACCTTATTGTCTCTTTTAGGCACCACCCTAGTTGAGACTTTCATTACATTTCCTATAAACTATAGTAATAACCCCTACTCTCCCTCTTCCAATTTGGTACAGATTCTAGATTATTCTCTTTAAAATACAACTTGTATTACTCACTAACCTGTTTTTAAAAAGAGGGGGTAATTATTTACTGAATTTACTTCAGCAAAAACAACCTTTTTAAATTAAAAGCACTGCTATTTCCAAGGCACTGTGCTAAGCAATAGGGATGCAACTCACACACACAAAAAAATAGAATAATATTTGCCCTCAAGGACCTTATATTAGACTGAGAATATACAACATGGACATAGATAAGTAAATACAAACTAATCTAAGAAGTCAACTGGAGAACTGATGTAGAAGTTTTGAGGAACTGTTCAACTTGGTATTCAAGGCCCTCCATTCTGAGACCTCAATTTAGTTATAGTATAATCTAGGTTCCCAGAGGTGATGTGGGAAAACTGGGACACTAATCCACTGTTGGTGGAGTTGTGAAAAGATCCAACCATTCTGGAGAGCAATTTGGAACTATGCCCAAAGGGCTATAGAACTGAGCATACCACCCCCCCTTTTTTTTGAGGCAATTGGGGTTAAGTGACTTCCCCAGGGTCACACAGCTAGTAAGTGTTAAGTGTCTGAGGCTGGATTTGAACTCAGGTCCTCCTGACTCCAGGGCTGGTGCTCTACCCACTGCGCCACCTAGTTGCCCCTGAGCATACCCTTTGATCTAGCAATAGCACATTTTTGATACCTCTAGTTTATAGAGTACTCTACTTGGGGAGAGGATGATCTGAATTAATATCCTTCCTTTGACATTTTTTTGGGGTGGCAGGCAATGGGGGTTAAGTGACTTGCCCTGGGTCACACAGCTAGTAAGTGTCAAGTGTCTGATGCCAGATTTGAACTCAGGTCCTCCTGAATCCAGGGCTGGTGCTTTATCCACTGTGCTATCTAGCTGCCCCCAAGAGTGCTCATTTTAAAACAAAAGAGTTGGATTAGATGGTGTCTAAGGTAATTTTCAACTCTAAATCTATGATCCTGTGATCTCCTTTTGTCAGATTTTTAAGCTCCTTAAGGGTGCTAATTATTCCTTGCTTATCTTTGTATCTGCTAATGCCAACTTGACACTTTTATTGTTGTTATTGTTTTGGAGCAGTGGATAGGGCACTGGCCCTGAAGTTGGGAGGACCTGAGTTCAAATTTTACCTCAGACACTTACTAGCTGTGTGACTCTGGGCAAATCACTTAAATTTCCGTAAAACATCAGGGTCATCTCCAGTTGTCCTGATATATATCTTGCCATTGGACCCAGATGGCCCTAAAGAAGAGAGTGAGGTTGGTGACCTTGCACAGTCCTCCCTCATTTACATCCAGTTGAACACAACTCATAACATCACCCCAATGTCATGTTCCTCTTTGGGAATGAAGGACAAACAACAACAGTTGTTTCAATTATGTCTGATTCTCCATGACCTTGTGGACTTTTGTCCATGAGGTTTTCTTGTCAAAGATACTGGAGTAGTTTGTTATTTCCTTCTCAGAGGCAAACAGAGGTTAAATGACTTGCCTAAGATCACACAAGAAATTTTTGAGACTGGATTTGAACTCAGGTCTTCCTGACTCCAGACCCAGTGCTCTATCAACTGCATCACCTAACTGCCTGCACATTGCACATAGTAGGTGTTTATTCAATTTTAGTTGAGTGAATAAATGATTGACTGGCATTGAACCAAATGCCCTTCTTTCCACTTCTAATAATTTATAATATTTGTTTTTTAAACCTAGGCCTTCAAGACTTTCCATACCACAACTCAAAGGATTAACCAGTAAGGGAAATTTCATAGTGCAGTTGCAGATGTGATTTTGACAGACCGGATTAGGAACAGGCAAAAATGGAGGGTGAAGATTCAAAGAGAGACATGTTTTAATATTACTTTTTATACGTGCACATGTTTTACAAACTATAACATTCTACTCTCTGTAGCCCATGGGTATTTATGTTATGATAAATCGAGTGGATGTGTACATACTGAAAACACAGATTTTCTGCTTGATAACAACATAAAAGAAGCAAACCATTCTCCATTTTTCTGGTCTCTGGGCTTGACTATTCCCAGTCAGTTATGTGCTGTGCTGGTTGCCTCACCCTCTCCTACAGGCCACAGTGACATTCTTACCACTGACAGTCCTGTTCCTCTTCCTTCTCTGTTGCCCTCAAGGTACAATGATCCTGAACTCAGGCACACAGTCTCATGGCAATAGCAGCTTTGGGAACTTCAATCACTTCCATCCTTGGAACCTAGAACCTCATAGGAGGTATAGTCAACCATACTTCTGTTCCACACCTTTCACATGTCCCTTTTTATCAGGATCTGACTCATCATAGGATCATCACAGCGTCACTAGTTTGTACTAGTAGCAGAAACATTTACCTGGTACATTTCAGTATCTGAAAACACATACCTGTATATACTGAAACTGGCTTTGACTTTTCTCTAGTTTGAAATTATAGTTACAGGGGCGGCTAGGTGGCACAGTGGATAAAGCACTGGCCCTGGATTCAGGAGTTCCTGAGTTCAAATCCAGCCTCAGACACTTGACACTTACTAGCTGTGTGACCTTGGGCAAGTCACTTAACCCCCACTGCCCCGCAAAAACAAACAAACAAAAAAGAAATTATAGTTACAAGTATTAGATTTAGATTTGGAATCTCTGGTATCTGACTTACACTGTGGCTTCCTGAACAAGGTGCATAGTAATTCCACAGAGTGAGTCAAAGGTCACCTTAAACCTACCCCAGATGATGAATTTCATTAGAGTCCCAGCACATAAATACTGTATGTACCCATTTCCTATGACTCGCTTAAAAGAACTTAAGCTCTCCAAAATATTTAACAATAAATGGGCCACTCATTTCTAAAATATATAGGGAACTAAATCAAATTTATAAGAATGTAAGTCATTCACCAATTGAGAAACTGTCAAAGGCAGTTTTCAGAAGAAGAAATCAAAGCTATCTATTGCCATATGAAAAAAAATGCTCTAAATTACTATTGATTAGAAAAATGAAAACTAAAACAACTCTGAGGTACCACCGAACACCTATCAGATTGGCTAATATGACACACAAAAAAAAGAAAATAATAAATGTTGAAGAAGCTGTGGAAAAATTGGAACACTAATGCATTGTTGGTGGAGTTGTGAACTGATCCAACCATTCTGGAGAATAATTTAGAACTATGCCCGAAGGATTATAGGACTGTGCATACCCTTTGATCCAGTAATACCACTACTAGGTCTGTATCCCAATGAGATCATAAAAAAGGGAAAGGGACCCACATGTACAAAAATATTTATAGCAGCTCTCTTTGTGGTGGCAAAGAATTGGAAATCTTGGGAATGCCCATCAATTGGGCTAAACAAGTCATGGTATATGAATGTAAGGGAATTCTATTGTGCTGTAAGAAATGATGAGCAGGCAGATTTCAGAGGAATCTGGAAAATTTAAGTTGCCTGATGCTGAGTGAAGTGAGCAGAGCTGGGAGAAGTTTGTACACAGTGACAGCAGCATTATGTGATGATCAACTGTGATAGACAGCTCTTCTCAGCAATGCAATGATCCAAGACAATTCCAAAGGACTCATGATGGAAAATGTTCTCCACATTCAGAAAAAAGAACTGTGGAATCTGGATGCAGATTGAGCCATACAGGTTCTACTTTTTTTTCTTTTTTTGAGGTTTTTTCTTTTTGCTCTGATTCTTTTTTCACAACATGACCAATGCAAAAATGTGTTTAATGTGATTGTACATATATAACCTATATTAGATTGCTTGCTGTCTTGGGGAGGGGGGAAGGAGGGAAGGGAGGGAGGAAAACTTGGAACTCAAAATCTTATGAAAACCAATCTTGAAAATTATCTTTACGTGTAACTGGAAAATAATAAAATACTTTTATGATTTAAATAAAAAACCAATAAATGGGCCATCCTACAGTTGTATCTATAGCACACTAATCCTTATTCCATGGAAGGCATGATGACTTAGCCAAACTTCAAAAAACTCTGGTGTAGTAATAATTGATGATAATAATGATAGTAATATTAATAATAATTACAGCTAACATTTATATCGTACTTTGTACTAGGGACTGTGCTAAGTGCTTATTATCTCATTTGATCCTCACAACAACCCTAGGAGGTAGGTGCTGTGATTAACCTCATTTTACAGTTGAGAAAACTGAGGGAAACAGAAGTCAAGTGACTTGTCCAGGGTCACATAGCTAGTAAATGTCTAAAGCCAGATTTAAACTCAGGTCTTCCTAACTCCAGGCCCAGTGCTCTGTCCACTGTTAGTCTGAAGGCACCTTCTACTTCTTGTTCTGCTCCTTGGGTGGGCTTGGCGAGTCACTTTACTGCTATGGATCTCCATTTCCTCTCTTTGAAATGGGAAAGGGAATAGAATTTTGGACTGAAAGTGACCTTGGATATCATCTATTCCATTTTTGGGGGATATCATCTATTCCATTTTTTTTATATCATCTATTCCAACTTCTTCATTTGATGGATGAGAGAATTGAGTTCTTAGGTGAATGAATTATTCAAGTTCACACTCAAAGTAGTAAGTGACCAAACAAGGGTTTGAATCCAGGCTCTCCAATGCTCTTTCAATTACACCATACTTCTAGATTAAGTAATTTGTGGGGCTCATCCCAGATCTTGGACAGTCAATGTGGCATGTTTGTAATCTTTTATAAGGATCACAGGTTGAATTAAGGGGCTAGGGGGAAAGTGGAGCTGTAGCTATTTTAATTTTTTGAATTACACATTCCTTTGGGCACATACTTATGTTCCTTTACTTCAGCCCCTACAGGTCCCAAATGCAATACTCAAATCCAGATTCTGCCACCTGTTAGCTGGGTAACCTTAGACAATTCATTAAGTCTCTTGGGGCCATAGTATCTTCTGTTAAATGATAGGATGGGATAGAAATGATCTCTAAGGTCCCTTTCAGCTCTGACATTTTGTGATGGTTTTAAGTTATCCTTCCCTTCCCTTCCCTTTCAGCATTTCTGTTTGCATCCCCTCTCTCTGATCTCCAAGTACCTAGGGACCTCATGTTGCCCCTCTGACTATCCAGGCTCTAGCAATCAGTTACTAGGTGCTCTTAGGCCTATCTTGCTCAAACAATATCCCAAGAGAGGGACTGACCTTAGGAAAGCTTGTTCTGTAGGTGCTGCCAATTGGATAAAGACTAATATGATATGTTCTATTTGAACCATTAATAACTGATGTTGCTTATGTATTATTCCTCCAGGTGCTTGGTTGAATAGTGTTTGCATCTCTTCAAAAGGGAACAGTACATGAACCCAAAAACATTAATCTAGGCATGCAAAGTGGCAAGTTTGTTGAAGAGATGTTTTTTGGAGGGGACTCTGGTGCTGGTGGTGGTAGGGGGGTTCCCCCTTTCAAGTTCACCACGTAGATTTATTTCACTAATGGATCAGAGCAGCCCTCATCAAAAGCACGTGAACCCTAGATCTACAGAGCTTTTGAGTTTATTCTGACCATTGCTGCTGGGCAGTGTTTAGCACTCTATAAATGTCGAATAATAAAAATACCAAGGATTTTATTTTTATGTTTGAAAGGAGAAATGTATCCATATAAAGGCTTGAAATATGGCCAAGTGGCTGAATTGAGTGCTGATGCGTTCCACAAACTGTCAGGAGTTATCCATAGTAGGGAATATTCATTTCTGGTTAGAATTCCTAGCACATCAGTTTTGAGGTGAAGGACTGGTTCTCTGAGCCTTGGTATTTAGAGAGGAAAAAAATAACTTTTTTGATTTAAATAAACATTTTGGTAGATTTTCATTTCTATTCTAAGGGAGTAGAAGAGAAGAAACTAGTTGGACATTTAACAAGGACCACAAAATTGGATTGTGTGTATGTATGTGCACACATTTCCTTTATTTTTTGGAAGGAGGAGATTCTCAGAGCATGAGAAACAAACTGTGATTCCTGCTGATGACAGGTGTGAAGTCACCTTTCTACATGCAGCAGATGAGGTCCTGTAAGGCTGATTCATGTTTTCTTTAATGTGTTTGACATATGCAGGGGGTCATAGGCAAGCAACTAATGTCCTTTTGCTTTGTGGTATACTTGTGCTTCCCAGTACATACTTTTATAAGTAATATTTAGAATGCTGGGTCTCAGTACTCTCTGATGCTTTATCTATTCAGAATTTCTTTCAATATATCCAATAGGCAGTTGGGAATGTTAGACTGGAAGTTAGAACAGATGTTAGGACTGGATTCTAACATCCTAAATAGATCTTAGAAGCATCCAATAAGATGATAATTTAATCTGCCTTGCTGAATACATGGGCCCTAGTTCTTTCCTCAGGCCTCTGAATACGTGTGTGTGTGTGTGTGTGTGTGTGTGTGTGTGTATTTGGGGGGGCAGGGCAATTAGGGTTAAGTGACTTGTCCAGGATCACACAGCTAGTAAGTGTCAAATGGCTGAGGCTGGATTTGAACTCAGGTCCTCCTGAACCCAGGGCCAGTGCTTTATCCACTGCACTACCTAGCTGCCCCAAAGCCTCTGAATATTTGAAGACTTACCTCAGTGGAATAGGCAGATGTGAACAGCTTGTCCCAACAGGCCATGGAGGCAGCTGAAGCAGGCACTGTGGAGTCCTTAGAGCTTGGTCAGACATCAAAGACACCAAGGTCACCCACGGCATCCTGAGCCATCGCTGGTCATCTTGACTTTTGTCTTGCCATTGGACTTCAATAACGCTAGAAGAAAGAGAGTAAGACTGAAGTCAAATGCAATTCACAAGCAAGTCAAGACATCACCAGTGATGTCATTGGTTCTCTGAAAATGAAGGACCAATACCACCACCACCAATGCCACTAACAACAATGATTCAGAATCCTCTTGTACTGCTTCCCCCATTTGTGTTTGTAGCATTCCAGATCTAAAAGATCTAAAGGGATGGGGATGTAGTTGTTGAAGATCATCTCACTTTTTTTAAATCTTAGAACCTGGGAGCAGTGGATTTAGCTGCATGACCCAAGGCCATTAACTTAAGCTTTCTGAGCCTTAGTTTCCTCATCTATAAAATGAGGAGTTGGACTCAATGCCCTTTAAAGTCACTTCCAGCTCATTTTACAGAGGAGAAAACTGAGGCAAACAGCATTAAGTAACTGGTCCAGGGTCATGTATCTGGGAAGTATCTGAGGCTGGATTTGAAGTCAGGAAGATAAGCATTTGGGGCTTTATCTACTTTGCCATTTAGCTGCCCCTTTGGGATTCCTAGAGATTAAGCTAATCTAGTTCCTTTATTTTACAGATATAGAAGACCAAGAATGCTGAAATGAATCTTCTGGAATCATGTTGGGAGGGTATGGGATCAAAGATTTAGAGCTGAAAGGCACCTTGTGGGCTGTAGAGTTTGACTCTCATTTTACAACTGGCCCATGGCACCACAAAGCTTACTGGGATGTCATGACTTTCTCACATTGAGTTATCAAGGGAAGTTTTGAGCTGTCAAGGGAAGTGTGTCTACGCAGGTGAACCTCTGCACTTCTAATTCCTATGTATCTGCTTCAGGTCACAGTGGAGGGAACTTTCCCCTCCATCTTTCTCCATCAGTACTCTATTTACAAAGTCTATCAGTGATGTAACTCAGCTACAGAAGAAAATATCAGGTGGCTTAGTGTTGTTTATCTATCTGATGGTATCTCTTTTGTAACCTGGAATTTGTTCTTTCTTTTCCAAAATTAAATTGGAGTTGTTTTATCATATAAATAAATAAATAAATGTGTGTCTACATCATGTATATCCCTATACATATAGAATCATTGTTTTGTCAGTGTCTGGCTTCTTATTTTAGTCTGGAAATTTGCTGTCATTTCCTTTGATTTCTGTTGTTGTTGTTAGCAGTCCATATAGGGAAAAAAATTATTTGCCAAAAGCAATCGCTGGAGGGTTGGCTAGTGTTACATTGTTATGTGCTCAACTTGTCATCTAGACACATCCGGCTGAATTCTTCTAGCTACATTTTTTTTAAAGCCCTGGAATACACTGAGCCAAGGTATACGTCACCACATAGGACCTTGTCCAACCTGCTTTTAGGTTTGTCATCTCTTACTGTGGGTTCCTAACTACTTGCTAACTTCATGGTGCTAATTATTCTTTTTTAGTCAAGGAATTTCCCAATGAATTTTAAATGGAAAAGATTACCAGGTATTGAAGTCTTGTGACAATGGGTCATGCTCGTGTACAAAAGACAGCATATCTTCATGGCTTCCTTCTATTTAAAAGCTCCTAGAGTATGTTGAGGCTGAATTTTCTTTTTCTTTTATTATAATCAGTACCTCCTAATTCCTGGTAGCCTTTTTTTTTTTTAATTTTTTTTTTTTTTAGTGAGGCAATTGGGGTTAAGTGACTTGCCCAGGGTCACACAGCTAGTAAGTGTTAAGTGTCTGAGGCTGGATTTGAACTCAGGTACTCCTGAATCCAGGGCCAGTGCTCTATCCACTGTGCCACCTAGCTGCCCCTACCACCTAGCTGCCCCCCTGGTAGCCTTTTTATAAAATTACTTTATTTTTTAAAAGTTTTATTTTTTTATTTTTTAAATTAACACATATATTGGTTTGTGTTTCCTATCATCCCTCTTTAGTCAAATAAGAAATAAAATTAGTTGGAAAAAATTTGGAGAACTCTTTGTATAAAAATTTTTATAGCAGCTCTTTTTGTGGTGTCTAAGAATTGGAAATCAGAGGAATGCCCATCAATTGGGGAATGGCTAAACAAGCTGTGGTATATGATTGTGATGGAATATCATTGTGCTGTAAGAAATGACAAACAGGATGACTTCAGAAATTCCTGGAAAGTCTTATATCAACTGATGTACAGTGAAGTGAGCAGAACCAAGAGAACGGTGTACACAGAGACAGCAATACTGTTTAATGAAGAACTGTGAATGACTTACCTATTCTCATCAATACAATGACCCAAGACAATCCCAAAGGACTAATGATAAAGCATACTATCCACCTCCAAAGAAAGAACTGATATTGATGAAACACAGACTAAAGCATGCTGTTTTTCACTTTCTTTCCTTGTTTTCTTTTATTCAAGTTTTCTTATACAAAAATGACTAATATGGTAATGTTTTACATAATCGTACATCTATAACCTATATCTGATTGCTTACTGCCTTAGGGAGGGGGAAGGGGAGGGATAGAATTTGGAACTCAAAAACATTAAATTAAAATTTATATTATTATTATTATTTTTTTTTTTAGTGAGGCAATTGGGGTTAAGTGACTTGCCTAGGGTCACACAGCTAGTAAGTGTTAAGTGTCTGAGGCTTGATTTGAACTCAGGTACTCCTGACTCCAGGGCCGGTGCTCTATCCACTGCACCATCTAGCTGCCCCTATATTATTATTTTTAAAATATATTTTAGCATCAACAAAAATTCTTTCGTTTTTTCTGAATATTTATTTCACTTGTTATAGTTTTTATAATAATTGATCAATATAGAGCCTTCCTGAATAAATTATCTTGGTGGATAGAAAGAGTGTTGATCTGAAGTAAAAAGAACTGCTTTCAAGTACTGACTCTGACTCTGACATATGCTGGCCAAGTGGACCCAGAGCAAGTCATACCCCTTCTCTGGGCCTCAGTTTCTTATAAAATGAGGAGCATTGAACCACATGAGCTCTAAGGTTCCTTCCACATCTGAAACATGTAATGCTATATACTTTTTTTTTTTGGTGGGGCAATGAGGGTTAAGTGATTTGCCCAAGGTCACACAGTTAGTGTCAAGTGTCTGAGGTCAGAATTGAACTCAGGTCCTCCAGAATCCAGGGCTGGTGCTTTATCCACTGTGCCACCTAGCTGCCCCAATCCTATATACTTTAAAGTGCTATATAAATGTGAGCTATATTATTAGAGACCAGGATTTGGCATTTTCATACTCTTCCCTTCCTTCCCTCTCAATTTCATGGTGGCTTTAGTTTCTTGTTCATATCCGGGCTCATCTTCATGCCTCAAATATGGTTTGATCTCAAAGGCTGTTCTGGAAATCTCAATCAACTCTATTTTTTCCATGATCTACTAGGGAGATCAATTATTTAAAGTAGTACTATGTTTATTGAGTAGTACCAGCACCTTGCATTATATGGTACATACAAATAAGTGGCCTTAAGATGAATGAAGCTTACTCCTTCAAACACTATTAGCTAGCCTGGCCAAGCATTCGACTCTGAGAACTCTGGCTCCTTAGAGGAAGGGCAGCAAAAACATTCCTGGGGGCTGGTAGGAATCACAGAATCATAGATCTAGGATCTAAAATCAAGTGTCTTAGAACTATGTCTAAAAAAAGATTAAAAAGACTTCTTTTTTTTTGGGGGGGGGTGAGGCAATTGGGGTTAAGTGACTTGCCCAGGGTCACACAGCTAGTAAGTGTTAAGTGTCTGAGGCCGGATTTGAACTCAGGTCCTCCTTAATCCAAGGCCGGTGCTTTATCCACTGTGCCACCTAGCTGTCCAGAAAGACTTTTTAAAGGGACCAGAGGATATTCCTTATGAATAAAGTATATGAATGTTAGGACTCTGATTTGGTGATATCTATTTTGTCAGATCAAAAAAGGCCTTTTTTAATCTTATTTTCCTTTTCTTCACTATGTCTTGGGAGGTTGGAATTACCTTAATTAAAATAAAATAAACTGAATTCTTTTTAATACCTACAATGGGCTAAGCACTATAATTAAGCTTTTTCCCATTAACTTTCATCAGGAAGAGGCAAATGACTAAAAAAAAGTAAGTGAGAATACATAAATCATAAGTGATTCTTTTCCCCATATATAGACAACTATTATAGTCATGATATTAATTTCCTTTCTTTTTCACTATGTAGTCAGAGACATTGTTGAAAGACTTCATAATATTAAACATAGATAGGCAATGACTAATTCTCTGAAAATATCAACTGACAATGTTCTAAAAATACCAACACACTTTTAGAGCAAAAGCAAATAATATGAGATAATACTGAGATTTATGGAATAAGCAACAACCACTTGAATCAGACTTTCCATTTTACTTTTGGTAATGAAGGATGTTTAGATATTGGTATAAAACAGGGGTTTCTAATTCTAGAGATATATTTGTCTTTTCACACCCTATTTGTTCTCTACCTCATTTTTCCCATTTTATTTCAGCCCTAACACATTCTACAAATACCTAACCAAAATGTAGACCTCTAGGGTATACATCTAGCAAATAGTCCCAAGGAGTATGATCAGATAGGTGGAAAGAGATTTCATTCATTGTTGCTGTTTGTTTGTTTTGTTTGTTTTTTCGGGGCAATAAGGGTTAAGTGACTTGCATAGGGTCACATAGCTAGTAAGTGTCAAGTGTCTGAGGCTGGATTTGAACTCAGGTCCTCCTGAATTCAAGGCCAGGGCTTTATCCACTGCACCACCTAGCTGCTCCCGCTTTCATTCATTGTTACTCTCAATGTGCAAATTCCCTTCACTGATGCAGATCAACTATCTATCACTAAGAGATTAAATGTCTTCCTGAGGGTGACCCAGCCAATCATGTTAAAGGCAGGACTTGAATCCAGGTCTTTCTGACTCCAGGGTTGGCTCTGATTCTCCAATGCTATGGTGTATCTTGGGCTAGTCTTAGTATAATTTGGATTTTCTAAATCACATAGGAAAATATTTTCACAACCATGGAAGTCTTGCCAATTTCCCTACATGCTCCAATTGCAGATATATTATACCAAGAAAAAAAAGATTTACTCTTAAAAGTAAGGGGAGAAGGGAAAAGTATATTATACATCATATTTTACACATCTGATTCATGTTTCTGAATATTTCAGAAGGAGTATTTTTTTCTTCAAATGTATTAGTGATGGGCAAATTTCTTTTGAAACTAGTCTTTTAGCCTAGATGATTAATTTTTCCTTGTGGCTAGTTCTGTTCACCCAAAAGTCTCTTGGAGCAAAATATAGGCTGGGGTACCATGAATTGAACAGCATGGAAGGAGGCTGAGATGCTATGAGATTCAGCCCCCAAGAAAAACACTATCAGAGGGGAGTCAGAGAGTCAGAAAATAAACAAATAGGAGAAGATAAAGGGGAAAATAGTAAAATTATTAAAGATCTCAGGAAGAAGAAAACTCAGACTTTGAACATAAGTAGATAAATCAGCAAGGAAAATGTTAACAGCAGAAAAAAAATATGGCTTCCAGATCTAGTTAACAAATTCAGACACCTATGAATAAATTTTTAAAAAGTAAAACAAAGGAAAATGATTCTATACTTGATGAGAAAAAAGACTCTGGAATTTGAGAATACAGAATCATAACATACTGTCCTTGAATGGTTCAAAAGAGAAATGAGAATTGTAAGAATAGAACTAATGAGCAGAATATATATATATATATATATATTTTTTTTTTTTTAGTGAGGCAATTGGGGTTAAATGACTTGCCCAGGGTCACACAGCTAGTAAGTGTTAAGTGTCTGAGGTCGGATTTGAACTCAGGTACTCCTGACTCCAGGGCCGGTGCTCTATCCACTGCACCATCTAGCTGCCCCAGAATATATTTTTAAGACCCTATAATCTGCAGGGGGGTGGGAAAGAGAGAAAACAATGGATTAAGAATGCAAATATACAGGGGCAGCTAGGTGGCACAGTGGATAGAGCACCAGCTCTGGATTCAGGAGGACCTGAGTTCAAATCCGACCTCAGACACTTAACACTTACTAGCTGTGTGACCCTGGGCAAGTCACTTAACCCCAATTGCCTCACTAAAAAGAAAAAGAATACAAATATACAGAAATGAAGGACAATCTAGAAGAAGAGAAATTAAAAACAATAACATTAGAAAATATATGAACTAAAGGGCTGCTATGGGGAAGAGGGATTAGATTAATTCTGTTAGGCTTTCAAGGACAGATCTACGAACCTCAGGTGGATGTTACAAAGAAGCAGATTTAAACTTCATATAAGAAAAACTGCCTAATAATTAGAACAATCCAAGGTTGGAATGGACAGCAGTGGGTTTCCCTTAAGTGGAGGTTTTCAGGTAAAGTCTAGAGAATCCCTTGCTGACTATGCTGTAAAAGGGATTTTTGTTGACATATGGTTTGCACTAGACAGTTTGCACTGGACAGCCTCAGAGGTCACTTCCAACTCTGAGATCCAGTGATTCACCACTGTATATAGTATAATAATGCTTAAAGCTAGGATTTAATCCTGATTCCCACTCACTGTGCTGAAGTTACTAAGTATAACACAGGTACAATTCAATTATTTTATGACACAGAATAAACATTCCACAATTCATATCTAGTCTTTTTTGGGGGCGGGGCAATGGAGGCTAAGTGACTTGCCCAGGATCACACAGCTAGTAAGTGTCAAGTGTCTGAGGTTGGATTTGAACTCAGGTCTTCCTGAATTCAGGGAATTTATGGCTTTATCCACTGTGCCACCTAGATGCCCTAATTCATATCTAGTCTAAGAAAAGGTTGAGAGCCTCACTGGGTTTGTGCTATCTGTCTTTCCACCAAGGCTAAGCAGGAACATTATATTTCCAATTCAAAGCTTCCAAAAAGAATAAAAAGAGATCAAGTGTGACAGCAGGACAGTTTATATTTGGGTGATTCATTTACCAAGAAAGACAAAAGAGACAGCTGGCAGGGGCCATTTCTCTTGCCCTTCCTATCGCTTCTTCTCCTTTGCCTTTTGTCTTTTCCCCACTTAGATCAGAATCAATATAATCCTTAACATTGTAAGTAACTGATCTTTAGCAAGTAGGTAACTAAATCCTTCAAGAGGAGAGCTTTCAGCAGAAGAGAGAGTGATGTATAGATGCAGTGTTCTATGGTGACTCAGAGATGTCTGCTAATGATGTAAATACTCCTGGATAAATTAGCATAATTTTTAAGTAGGTAAGGAATTAGGATGGCCACCAGAGCCCCACAACTCAGACTTGGGGCAGGATTCTTGTGGTTTCCTTAGTTGGATCACAGAGAATCTTGTAGGCATACATAGAGTGTTACTGTGAAACATGTGAGACCCTCTGGTTCAGCATCTGTATTTTACATCTTATCAAGGCATCTGAAAATGTCTCCACCATATTTTGTGCACAAGATGAAGAACTGTAGGTGGGATAACAGTGCTGTTGGCTGGATTGAGAATTAGGAGAATGAGAAATTGCAACAAGTAGTAAGTAATGGAAAAAATGAAAACCTGGAAGTCAGTTTCCAATGAAGAACTTCAGAGATCTGTCCTGCATTCTGTTTTATTCAACATTTTTACCATTGCCTTTGGTGAAGGATAAGCCCATCAGATTTTCAAATGACAAAACACTAGGAAAGATAATTTACATATGAGATTAAAAAAATAATAATAAAACAAGATCCAAAAGGATCTTAGTAGGCTAAAAGGATGAGTCAGACCTAATAATACAAAAATTAATGGTATACAGAGTCCTCAGTCCACTTCGTAACTGAACTCTGCCCTGTAGCCTGACTTGTTGGAGCCTCCTTCCAGGGCCACCCACCAACTTCTGCCAGGGAAGCTGGTGTGGTCTTAGTTATGTAGCTTTTCGAATCATCTCAAGGCAAGACTATATATCAGAAGCAAAGAAGGGGGTCGTTATCGGTATTGTCTTGAGTACAACTAATTCCGATGTGGCAGTAATGGAAGGGAAACACGCAAAGGAATGCTCAAGGTGTCAGACACACTCCTTCAATTTTGGCCTTTCATGGCAGACAAGTGCCTTGTTGCTGTGCCAGACAAATGGTAGGTGGTCACTGAACCAAAAAACACATCCTATGCTACCAAGTGCCTTATTGGCCATTGATTTGATGATCCTGAATTGCATAAAGACATTAATTTTTTTCTTTCAAAATAGTCTGTTTTTCTAATAGTAAAGCCTGGTCAGAAGGCCTTGGAAAACTGTATTCCCCGTCAGATTTGGTTGTGTTGATGAAAATGAAGGAGACTGAAGAAAACTATCTAGGACATTCAGCAAAAACGGGCTGTTATCACTGTGCCTGCTTATTTAATGATTTTCAGAGATAGGTCACAGAAGATGCTGGGAAAATATCTGGTCTAAATGTACTTTGAGTGATTAATGAACCTACAGCTACTGCCTTGGCTTACAGCTTGGATCAGGGCTTCTTAAACTTTTTCTACTCAATGACCCCTTTTTGCCCAATAAATTTTTACATGACTTCAGGTATATAGGCATATAAAATAGGTATACATAACCTTTTACTGTTGCCAAATTTTTCACAACCACCACATTCAGTTATGCAACCCCATATGGTGCTGTGACCCATAGTTTAAGAAGCTAGGACTTATATAAATCTGAAGACAAAATCATTGCTGTGTGACTTAGGTGGTGTCACAAAAATTTCTTAGCACCAATGTTAGATAAAGAAAAAACCAGTCTCCAAGCCAAAGAAAATAGGTTTGTTGAGAAAGGAGTCCTGTCTCACAATAAAGTCAGTCTCAGGTCTAGGACCTAAAGACCCTGAGCTTCAGGATCCATGAATATTTATACCCTAAGTCAAGAAGTATAATGTTTGCTATAATGGTATCTGTCCAAATATATATTCTTATAGCATCATACTCTTTTTTAAGGCATAAGGGGTAAACATTAGCATTATAAGTACCTTAAATATAGCCCAAATATGATGAAATAGCAAGCATTTCCTCCCTTAATAATATACATTTCATCCCTCAACAACATAAATGGTATCATCATTTTCAATAAGCACTTTTCATATACTTTTCTATTACCTTTAATAATTCTGATTGGTTAGTTCCATCTAATTTTAGTAAGTTGACCTTTAATTTGATTACGCATTTTTATTTTGTTTGGTTGGGGTTTTTTTGGTGAGGCAATTAGGGTTAAGTGACTTGCCCAGGGTCACACAGCTAGTAAGTGTCAAGTGTCTGAGGCCAGGTTTGAACTCAGGTCCTCCTGAATCCAAGGCCAGTGCTCTATCCACTGCGCCACCTAGCTGCCCCTGATTACACATTTTTAACCAACAAGATGTAACTTATATAAGTATGTTTCTAACATTATTAGCTATTATGTATCTTGTCCCTAGTGAAAGCAAACTAGACCTACACTTAATTGCTCATCATCTAATGAAGCTTCTAAAGCATACTATATAACATAATGAAGCTATGAAAATGGATTTATAAATTACATACGGAGAACAGAAGTAGACCAAAGTCCACTTTTATATCTTCTCCAATAGTCTATCATTCAAAGCATTATCAGCTACTAAAGTAAAGTCTAAAATCACTAAGAAACTTAGGACTGGGGGAGAAAATTTCACTCACAGTGGTGGGACTTTGATATTTCTCTTCTGAAAATTTGGTGTAATTGAGATGAAATCTACCAACGGGGATACTCTTCTAGGTGGTAAAGATTTTTGACCATGTCTTGCTCTAGCACATTATAAAGGATTTCAAGAGAGGGACAGGACTTAATGCAACCAAAGGCTACATGGCTCTTCAGCAAGTATGGAAGGCCTCTGACAAGGCCAAGAGTTAATTTTCTTCTTCTGTGCAGATCGACACCAGCTTACCATATTTGACAATGGATGCTTCTGGGCCCAAGCACTTGAACATGAAGCTTCCTTACGTTCAGTCCGAGGGGATCATCTCTGGTCTCCAGGATAGTACAGGAGGACTATTGTCCCTTGCCAGAAGGCCATGCAAGATGCTGAAGTTAGCAAGAGTGACATTGGAGAAGTCATACTAATTGATGGCATGACTATAATGGCCAACATTCAGCAGACGGTACAGGAGCTCTTTGGCAAGGTCCCTAGCAAAACATAATGTGGATGTGGCTATTGGCACTGCCTTTCAGGGAGGCATGTAGGCTGGTGATGTCACAAAGGTGCTACTTCTGGATCACTCTCCTTTCTCTGGGAATTGAGACATTAAGGAGGCATCTTCACCAAACTAATAAGTAGGAAAACAACTATTCCAACTAAGAAAAGCCAAGTGTTTTCTAAGCTGATGATAGTCAGACAAGTAGAAATGAAAGAGAGAGAGAGAGAGAGAGAGAGAGAGAGAGAGAGGAATGTAAACAATAAGCTCCTTGGACAGTTTGCTTTGATTGGAATTCCACCAGCCACATATGGAGTTCCACAGACTGAAGCCACATTTGACATTGATGCTAATAGAATTGTACACGTTTCTTCAAAGGATACAAACACAGGATGTGAACAGCAGACTGTGGTTCAGTCTTCTAGAGGTAAACAAAAATGACATTGAGAATATGGTTAAGAATGCAGGGAAGTATGTTGAGGAAGACAGAAGAAAGAAGGTGTAGAAGCTGACAGTATGGCAGAAGGGATTATTCATTTTACTGAAACAAAGATGGAAGAATTCATAGACCGATTTACAGCAGGGAAGTGCAACAAAGCAAGAGAAGAATTCTCTACAATAAGAGAGCTCTTGGCTTACAAAAATAGTGAAACAGGAGGAAACAGGCAGACTGCATCTACTCTTCAACAAGCATCATTAAAGCTTTTATAAATGGAATATTAAAAATGATGTCTGAGTGAGAAGCCTCTGGAAATTCTACTTCTGGGGAATAGAAAGAAGACCAGGAGGAAGGCAAGCAATAATGTCACCAACTGACCTTTCCTGGAGCAGAAACTGGAAAAATTTTTGTGAAGCATGGGAACTAAGGGGCACAAAGACCTCCCTGAGAAGAAATAGGCAAACTTTAGTCTTACTGCATTTTTGCAGTACTCTATACAGAATTTCCTTAATGTATAAATCTAGTGAGTACTAGCCCCAAAGTCAGGAAAACTCACCTTTGTGAGTTCAAATCTGTCCTCAGACCAGATACTAGCTGTGTGATTCTGGTCAGGTTGCTTAACCCTGTTTGCCTTGGTTTCCTGAACTGGAAAATGAACTGGAAAAGGAAATGGCAAACCACTCCAGAACCTTTGCCAAGCAAACCCCAAATGGGTTCACAAAGAGTCAAACACTCCTGAAATGACTAAACAAAAACAGTGAGTTGAAGGCAAAAGGAAAAGGAGACAGCAGAGGATGAGATGGACAGATAATGTCATGGAAGCAACAAACGTGAACTTAGATGTACTTTGGGAGATAGTGGAAGACATGAGGGCCTAGTATGCTATGGTCCACAGGGTCATGAAGAGTCAGATGTGACTGAATGTCCAAACAACAACAACAAAATTTGGAAGTATCCCCTTCTAAATATATTCTTGTCTTCTGCATGTTTAATTTTGCTGATGATTTTTTCTTTTTTTAATCTGTCATTATTCACTAACTAATCCCACCACCACCATAGAAGCCTTTTCTTATAACAATAAGTATTTATTGTTGTCAATTTTTAGTTGTGTCCAACTCTTCATGACCTCATTTGGGGTTTTCTTGTCAAAGATACTGGAATGGTTTGCCATTTCCTTCTCTATTTCATTTAACAGATGAGGAAACTAAGGCAAATAAGGTTAAGTGACTTGACCAGGGTCACATAGTTAGTAAGTGGTCTGAAGCCAGATTTGAAGTCATGAAGATGCATCTTCCTGAATCCAGGCTCCAGAGCTCTATCAAGCAAAATGCATTGACACATTGGCCATGTCTGACAATGTAGGTCTCATTCTATATCTCTAGTCCATTGCTCCTCTGTCAAGAAGAAGGAAGTATATTTCATCATCAGTATTCTAAAGACCTGATTGGTCACTTCATTGATCCGAGTTCTGAAGTGGTTCTTAAACATTTGTTTTCCTTAACATTATACATTGTGGTCCTTAGTTCACTTATTTCAAGTTCTGCATTTGTTCATACACACTTTTTCATAGTTATCAGAATCCTTTGTATTTATTTTTATTACACTGCAATATTTTATTAATTCCATAACTTGTTCAGAAATTTCCCAAATGATGAGCACCCATATTGTTTACGATTTCTTGCTATAAAAAAAAGGTACTGCTGTAAATGTTTTTGTGCATATGGATTCTTCCCCTATGTCTTTGATCTCTTTGGGAAGTAATACCTAGTAGTAGTAGGAGTGTTTAGGATCAAAGATTTAGAGCTGAAAGGCACCTTGTGAGCCATAGAGTTTGACTCTCTCATTTTACAACTGGTCCATGGCACCACAAAGCATACTGGACTGTCATGATTTTCTAAGATTGAGTTATCAAGGGAAATTTTGAGCTGTCAAGGGAAGTGTGGCTACCCAGGTGAACCTCTGCATTTCCAATTCCTGCTTCGGGTCACAGTAGAGGGAACTTTCCCCTCCACCTTTCCATTACTACTCTATTTATAAAGTCTATCCATGATGTAACACAGTTACAGAAGAAAATATCAGGTGGCTTAGTGTTGACTGTCTATCTGGTGGTCTTCCTTCCTTCCTTCCTTTTTCTTTCTTTTAAAGAAATTCGTATCCTTTATTTTTATTTATTTATTTTTTGTGGGGCAATGAGAGTAAAGTGACTTGCCCAGGGCCACATAACTAGTAAGTGTCAAGTGTCTGAGGCCGCATTTGAAATCAGGTCCTCCTGAGTCCAGGGCCAGTGCTTTATCCACTGCACTACTTAGCTGCCCCCAGTATCTCTTTCATAACCTGGAATTTGTTCTTGCTTTTCCAAAATTAAATTGGAGTTGTTTTATTATATAAGTAAATAAATGTGTGTCTATATCATGTATATCCCTATATGTGTAGAATCATTGTTTTGTCAGTCTCTAGCTTCTTATTTTATCCTGGAAATTTGCCATCACTTGGTGACTTTTGGAGTACAGTTCCAGATTCTTTTCCAGAATAGTTGGACCAATGTGCCTATCCTCCAATGTTTCCAACAATCATAATTTTCCTCTTTTGTCATCTTTACCAATATGATGGGTACATGATAAAACCTCAGAGCTGGGTTTTTTTTGTTTTGGGTTTTTTTTTTTTTTTTTTTTGCGGTGCAATGGGAGTTAAGTGACTTGCCCAGAGTCACACAGCTAGTAAGTGTCAAGTGTCTGAGGCCGGATTTGAACTCAGGTACTCCTGAATCCAGGGCTGGTGCTTTATCCACTGTGCCACCTAGCTGCCCCCAGAGTTGTTTTAAAGTGCATTTCTCTTATTATCTGTAGCACTTTTCATGCAGTTTTAAAAAATAACTAACCATCTTCTTTAGGGATATCATATGGAAGAAAGATTGTACTCATTCAGTGTAGCCCCCAAAGGGGAGAACTAGGAGCAGTGGGTGAAAGTTATAAAAAGGCACATTTGTGCTGGTGGGAGGAGTAGTAGTTAAGGAAATCTTCCTGTCAATTAGAACTGTCTGAAATTAAAGTGTGTTCTCTTAGAAGGTACTGAATTTTCTATCAGTGTAGATTTCCAGAGAAGAGACTGAAGAACCACCCATTGAGGACGTTTTAAAGAAAATTCTTTTATGATATGGGTTAGACCCGAGCTTCTTAAATTGTGGGTCATTACTCCATATGGGGTCATGTGACTGAATGTGGGAGCCATGAAAAATTTAGCAATAGGAAAAGGTTATGCACACCTGTTTGTTTGTTTTTTGTTGGTTTTTTTGTTTTGTTTTGTTTTTGTTTTTGTTTGGTGTGGCAATTGGGGTTAAGTGACTTGCCCAGGGTAACACAGCTAGTAAGTGTTAAGTGTCTGAGGTCGAATTTGAACTCAGGTCCTCCTGACTCCAGGGCCGGTGCTCTGTCCACTGTGCCACCTAGCTGCCCCAATGCACACCTGTTTTACATACCTCCACACCTGGGGTTGCATAAAAATTTCTCTGGCAAAAAGGGGTCACAAGCGGAAAAAGTTTAAGAAGGCCTGGGTTAAACTATATGGCTTCTGAGATCCCTCCCAACTCTGTGATTCTAGTCATGTTGTAGGAGAATACATCCCATAAAAAAGTGTTCTATGTCGCCATTTCTTGAACCTCTGTGAGCAAGTGGAATATTTAACTGCCTTGGTGGTATGATTTGAAAAGTCACAAGGAAAGGACCCTTGTTCCAGAGTATCAGTCCCACTACCTGTCCTTCCACCATTTCTTTGAATCATGAAAAATGTTTGGTCTTCAATGTTTTTCTTTTTAAAATGCAAATGCAGGGGTAGCTGGGTGGTGCAGTGGATAAAGCACTGGCCCTGAATTACCCTCATTATTACCTCATTACCCGGCAAAACAAAAACAAAAACAAAAACAAAAACAAAAACAAAAACAAAAACAAAAACAAAAACAAAATGCAAATGCACCCAGGTATAATAATGCCTTACACAGTGAGAAGCTAAAGGAAAAGGAGGTCCTAGGGCAGATAGGGTCCAGAGAGAAATGAGGAAGATAAGGCATAGAACACTAGCTGGAGCAGCCATAAGCATGTTGGACCTGGAGAGAAGGTATGAATTTTCTAATTGCCTTCCTGGCTGTGTGACTCCAAGTAAGTCACTTAGCTTCTTTCAGCCTGTTTCTTTATCTGTAAAACTAGGATAATGATACCTGTAGTAGTTTCTTCATAGGGTTATGAGGATAAGATACAATTATGTATAGTTAGTGCTCAGAAAAACTTAAAGCACTTTAGAAATGTCAATAATTATTATAGGGTAGGTAGGAGGGGTCGAAATCAAATTTTGTCTTGTTCACAGTTTTGCCTGAGGCCAGCCCTGATTATATGGGAAAATTGGGTTAAAAAAAACAACACTTGGGTAACATTCGGGATAGAGAAGAAATTGTGTACACCAATATCAGTTTTACTTTAATTTGCTTTCCAATAAAAATAACTCATGTTTATGATATCTTACAATTACAAAACACTTTAAATATGTGATCACATTTGAGCTTCCCAGCAACTATGTGAGGTAAGAGGGTGGGTGTTATTCTCCCAATTTTAGAAATGAGAAATCTGAGACTTAGAGGAAATAAGTGTTTTGCCCATAGTCACACAACATATAGCCATCAAAACTGAAACTCTCTAACCCAGATCTGACTCCAAGTGCATTGTGGTTTCCCCTCTATATCAATATAATTTCTTACATGGTTACATATGGGAAAGAGTCAGAGCCTGTAAGGTTCCATATTTGAATATCTTTACTTTTTTTCAGTGGCATGAACCAGCACAAGTGAGAAGCTCAGACCTTGATAGATTTGCCCTTTGCCCTAGAGCTATTGCTGCTATGGCCAATTCAGGACATGAACCTGACAAACAACATTATTGCCACCAGAGCTTAGCATGACTTTTCCACACCAGTGGGATTTAATAATCTTTGAAAAGTATTCTCTTGAAAAAATTATTATCTTGTTCCACAAGAGTAAGTCTTTGGTTGCAATGGAAAAGTTTCCTTACCTGTTAGCAAGTGATTCCTCAAATTTCATATCAGGTTATGGTACTGTAGGGGAATTAACTTAGTAGCTAGAAAATGTTCTTCCTGGATTTTGTCTTCCATTAGAGCAGTAGAGTAACAATGCAGACTAAGTAACCTGACATGATTTTTGTCATACTTGTTTAATTATCTACCTGAGTCACATCTCATCAAAGAATATCAACTTAACCTCTATTCAGCTTGCTTTTGGGAATGAAGCAATAGTCTGACCCTTGGTTCAAGTTGATCCCCTTCCTGGATATCTTATAGGAAGGTTGAGGGGGACAAGTATATTCTTTTTTTACAGGTTAAGCATTATTTCTGTCTCTTTTCTCTTTTCCCAAAGGAACATCGCCTCTTAGGATTGTATTCATAACTCATTTGTCTCAGCTAATTAACTTTGCAAATCACTCCCAAGATACAATAAAATTTTCTTTTGTATTGCTTTTTAAAAAAAATAATAAAGGAGTCAAAATGATTGCTCTCTGCATCCAGTGTAGCAGAGGAAGCATTCCTGAAGCTATGTCCCAGGCTAATTTCCCTCATTGACCTGCTTTAATCCTTTACTCTTAAGATGTTGAAACAGAGTACCCTTTGGAAACGTATTGTCCTTGAACTCTCCACTCCAACCTGGCATATCCCTGCTAGTTCTGCAGGCAGCAACTTCAGCAGTCTATAAGAAGACTTCAAAGTTACGGAAACTTTTCTTTGGGGCACCAGGTAGTTGTAGTTTCAGAACCAGAGAATACCAAACCAGCCATGGAGGAACACAGCTGTGTTTTCACTCCTGGTTACGGTAGTTATATAGTGGACTAATGCCAAATAATAGGCCATGTCTTACTCTCACTTCCCCCACTAAATCAACATAGAGCTCTCCTCTGTGGTGAGAGCATAGGATTTGTTCCTTTCATATTTTTTTTTTTAGTGAGGCAATTGGGATTAAGTGACTTGCCCAGGGTCACACGGCTAGTAAGTGTTAAATGTCTGAGGCTGGATTTGAACTCAGGTCCTCCTGACTCCAGGGCCGGTGCTCTATCCACTGCCCCTATTCCTTTCATTTTAATGAACATTTCTTCTCTGTTTTCTTGAGCACCTAAGCCTCCAAGGATAAAGGAAAACAAAAAAAAGATCCTGGAATAAGGTTCCTTTTTAAATAAAGGCTGAGAGCTGGATATGATCATTGCCAAGGTGGTTTCAAACTCTTCTCTTAGCATGTTAGTTAGAACCTCAAGAGATCACCTCCTCTTAAAGGGCAAATGGGACCCTGGAATCAGCAGGGGGTTGGTTGAAGCACTCTAGATTTGAAAAACATAAGCTCCAGAAAAAGGACTGAAAATGGAGATGTGGAAAATACAGGTGTGTTCTGCATCATAACAACCTGTTATGTGAAAAGCCACAACTAGTAAGCAGGTAGATTAAGGGGTGATTATTGGCATAAAACTATGGTTTTGGTTTTTGCCTTGGCATCTTCTTCTACATATTTTATGTATTACTGAAGTGCCACATTCTCTGGGCAACAGCAGGCAGAAGAGTAGATGGTTCAACTAAAAATAGCCCTAACTGGTTTAAAGAATGTGAATACAAAAATATAGTTTAGTGCAGGTATAGCTCTGCCTTGCACAAGCTTTCTGTTTTTGTTCAAAAGGATTCATCCCATGATTCCTTTTGAAGCACTCATTTTCCTTGGTCATTTACAATATGATTTCAGTTGTAAGCATGTGATTTAACAAACTACAGACTGCAGCTGCACATTGATTGTGGAAAGGAAAATGCATCTATGCTCAAACTGTCTGGCTTGAGGTGGCCTCTTAAGTTAGCTTCACTCCCTAGGCTCAAAGTGATAAGGGAAACCTGCCCAGTTGTGTTTTTATCTCTATAAGTCCAAAGTCTAACTCTGTGGGGGCATGGAGTGAAAGAGGGGAACATTGTTCTTTTTTCCTCACGATGAAAGGCAAATAATGCCAGTAAAGGGGCTGGATTTCAAGTACATGGCTAAAAGTCAGGAGCAAAGGAAATTCAAACAGGTATGTGGGGTGGTTTTTCGTTAATGGATGTATGTTGGGGACAGCTAGGTGGCGCAGTAGATAAAGCACCAGCCCTGGATTCAGGAGGGTATGAGTTCAAATCTGGCCTCAGACACTTGACACTTACTAGCTGTGTGACCTTGGGCAAGTTACTTAACCCTCAGTGACCAGCAAAAAAATGCATTAGGGTATATGTTGAAGGGGGAGTTCTACAAAGAGAGGGGACAATTCATTGAGATAGGCCATCTGCTTAGGAGTTGGTCTTTGGGTTGTTTGGTCGTGCCTTGTGCCCATGTGACCTAGAACAGACACCATTTTTTGTAACTTTTTTCCTCATCAGAAAAAAATTAAGGCAAATCAAATCATAAATCTGGCTGATGATAGAATAATTCTGCCTCCTGTAGGAGTTGTGAGTAAAAATAATTGTGCTGATTATGAGAACATATTAAGAGATTAACTAAGCAGCATGGTATAATAGATAATGTGGTGAGGCTGGCATCAGAAAGATCAAGGTTTTTAATTTCTGCTTCAGACACTTATTAGCTCTGAGACTGTGACCAAGTCACTTAACCTCTCAGAGTTCAGTTTCTTCATCTGAAAAAAGAGGAGAGTGGACTAGATGACCACTAAGGTCCCTTCCACCTATAAATCCATGGTCCTATGATCTCTTTTGTTATAATGCTAGTCATGTGACTTTATATAGTAAGTAGTATGATAGGAGTCTTGTGTGGAGGGCAATTCAATTCAGTAAACAATTGTAGAATCAGAGACTCATAGAAGCCATCCAGAGTAACCTTTACCTGAACAGGAATGCCATCTATAATATCTTCAACAAGAATCCATTAGCTCCTTAGGTCAAAGTATCACAAGATCACTGAGTCTAAGAGAAGGAAGGTGATTTAACAGTCATCTAGTCCAACTCATGCACTAAGGTTATCGCCACCATAACAAACTAGCCAAATGGTCCCTCAGCCTCTGCTTGAAGACTTCCAAAGACAAGGAACCCACTCCTTCCTGAGACAGCCCTTTCTACATTGGGATACTTCTAATTTTCAAGAACATTTTTTCTGATGTCAAGCTTCAGTTTACCTCACTGCAATTTCTCCCCATTCCTTCTGGTGCCAAACAGAAAAAGTCAAGTCTTCCACCCACGAGCCTTCTCTTCTCCTGGCTAAACATGTCCGATTTCTTTCAACATACTCTCTCTCATGTGACTTGGACTCAAAGTCCTTCACTATCTCAGGTACTTCTTCTGGATACTTTCCAGCTTATCAATGTTCTTAAACTGTGGCACCTAGAACTGAACCTAATACTCTAGATGAAATCTAATGAAGGCAGAGTAGAGTGTGACTCTCACTTCCCTATTTCCTGGAAGTTATGTTCCTTTTACTTAAGCCAAAGATGACATTCTCTCCCTTCTTTTTTTTTTGTTTTTGTTTTTTGCAAGGGAATGAGGGTTAAGTGACTTGCTCAGGGTCACACAGCTAGTAAGTGTCAAGTGTCTGAGGCTGGATTTGAACTTAGGTCTTCCTGAATCCAGGGCTGGTGCTTTATCCACTGTGTCACCTAGCTGTCCCCTAAAATGATTTGATATTAGTTTAGGGTTTTTGTTTTGTTTTGTTTCATTTTTTTTGGTGGGGCAATGAGGGTTAAGTGACTTGCCCAGGGTCACACAGCTAGTAAGTGTCAAGTGTCTGAGACCAGATTTGAACTCAGATCCTCCTGAATCCAGGGCCGGTGCTTTATCCACTGTACCACCTAGCTGCCCCACCCCTTCTTTTTTCATCAGGAAGTTTTTTCTTACATCCATACTAAATCTAATTCTCTCCCATTGTCTGCCACTAATTTTGATTTTTCATTCAAAGGTAAGTCAAACAAGTCTAATCCCCACATGAGTTTGTTTGTGCTTTTTAAAGTATTGGCATGTAGTTCTCATGTTCCATCTTGGATCTTTACCACCAGTCATCTTTCTTCCAGGCTAAAAAATCCCCAGTGAATTCTTACATGCCAGGATCTCAGGACCCCAATACCTTTCTATGGTATGATCTCAATTGATTTGGTCCCTGCTGTGTACAGAGTACTGTGATAGGCAGTGGGGGAAGAGGAAGAGAATTTAAATAAGATATAATCCTTACCCTGGTGGAATAGTAAAAGTGATAGATAACATTTATATAGCACTTAGAGGTCTACAATCTGCTTTCCATGCATTTTTTTCATGTGATCAGATGGAGATTAAAAATAAATAACTATGGGGCAGCTAGGTGGCACAGTGGATAGAGCACCGGCCCTGGTGTCAGGAATACCTGAGTTCAAATCCGGCCTCAGACACTTAACACTTACTAGCTGTGTGACCCTGGGCAAGTCACTTAACCCCAATTGCCTCACTAAAAAAAAAAAAAATTAAAAATAAATAACTACATACTAAGCAATAAGGCATGGTGAGAAAATTAGAGAAATACAAAATAAATACTTGGAGTTTGTTTAGTTCACCAAGAAGGACCAAAAAGTTGCTTCTAGCTGTAAGATTTTATGATTCATAAAACAAATGTATTTTTATGATAGATAATAAAGCAGTACCAGGGAGTTACAAATTCAGGCAGGGTAGGAAACTGGCACTTTCCTCTTAATATCATGAATTCCTTGAAGTAATTCCCAAGGAAAATCTGTGAAATGGCAAAAGCATAAAAATGGAAATCATGAGACATGAGCTCTGCCATTGGCCAAATCATTGAACTTCTCTGGTCCTTAGTTTTAACATCTGTCAAGTGGTGGGGTTGGACTAGATCTTTTTTTTTTTTTTTTTTAGTGAGGCAATTGGGGTTAAGTGACTTGCCCAGGGTCACACAGCTAGTAAGTGTGTGTTAAGTGTCTGAGGCCGGATCTGAACTCAGGTACTCCCGACTCCAGGGCCGGTGCTCTATCCACTGCGCCACCTAGCTGCCCCGGACTAGATCTTCTTTTAATTTAATTCAGTTCCACACTAATTATCTGTCTGATCCTAAGCTTTTTACCCCCTGCAGTTACAAAAATGAAAAGGATAATCTTCCCCTTCCAGGAGTTTACACTCAATCAGGGAGGACATGGTATATACACAAGTAAGTATGATACAAATTGAAATGTGATAAGAGAAAAGAAGAAATGCAAAGTTTTTTAAGAGGAGAGCCAAGCTGGGAGGAATCAAGGAAGGTTTCATGGAGGAGGTGGTACCTTATCTTTCCTTGAAAGAAAAAAAAAATAATTTCAATGGGTGGAAATGTAGATTCAATTTTTTTTGCTGGCCCAGAGGAAAGCCTTTTCAAATCAACAAAGATGAGCACAGGAGAAGGTCAGCCAATAGTTAGTAGCAGCATATTTTCCTTCATCATCCAGGTGGAAATATTCAGTAAGTGTTTAGAAGGTGAAAGGACTGGAGCTCCAGGAGACATGTGCCTGGTGACATTTGAATGCCACATGCATAGAGGTGATAATGGTGGAAATCATCAATAGAGATAGTAGGAAAGAAAGAAGAGAAAAAAAGATCCCTTCTAGCTCTAAACCTATGATTCTATGAACTATAGAGAGTTCAGGACAGATACTTGGTGGATATGCACTTTATTAGTGGGAGGAGGAAGATGAACTAGTGCAGGAGTCCGAAAAGAAGCAAGCAGCTAGGTAGGAAAAAACCCCAGGAGAAACCACTGTCTTGGAAACCAAGGGAAGAGAGAACATGAAGAAGGGGGGGGGGGGAAGGCCCTATGTGTACTAAACTATTCATAGTAGTTCTTTTCAAGGTGGCCAAAAATTGTAAACCAAAGGGGTATCCATCACTGGAAGAGTTACTAAACAAAATATGGTGTATGAGTGTGATAGAACACTATTGTGACAAAAGAAATGATGACATCAACAGCTTCAGAGAAACCTGGGAACATGTAAGAACTGATACAGAGTGAAGGGAGCAGAACCAAGAGAATATTTATACAATAACAACAACATTGTAAAGACTTAGGAATTCTGATCCACACAGTGACCAACCACGATTCCAGGGAACTGATGATTAAGAATGCTACCTACTGGGGGCAGCTAGGTAGCACAGTGGATAAAGCACCGGCCCTGGATTCAGGAGTACCTGAGTTCAAATCCGGCCTCAGACACTTGACACTTACTGGCTGTGTGACAATGGGAAAGTCACTTAATCCCCCATAGCCCTGCAAAAAAAAAAAAAAAAAAAAAAAAAGAATGCTACCTACTATCTGCTAAAGGTGATGGCCTAAATACACAGAAGGGGAAGACCTTTTAGGACATGGCAAATGTGGGAATTCATTTTATTTAACAATGCATATTTGTTAGTATGTTTTTCTTTTTTTTTTTTATTTGGAGAGATGTGGGAGGGAGAAAAAAATAAATGCTTGTTCACTGAAAAGTAAAACTTAATTTAAATTAAAAAGGGGTGGGGGGGCAGAGTGTCAGATTGTTCAGAAAGGTTGGGGAAGATGAAGACTGAGTAATTCCTATTGTATATAAAATGAAGCTGTTGGGTTTTAGATTTTTTTTAAGCTGACATCCAGTTCTGTGATTCAAATATGTGATTTGGCAGTTATGAGGTCAGTGGAAATCTTTGAAAAAAGAAGTTTCAGTAGAGTAGAGTGATAGAAACCAGACTACAGGACATCACAGAGTGTGACACTCTCCTGGACATTTACCCCAAAGAATTTGAATGTTGAGAGAAATTTCCCTCCTACATATGAATAACACACACACACACACACACACACACACACACACTTATATATAATCACTCTTTGTGGTAGTAAAAAATAGCAACAAAGAGGTAACGATTGTAATGTGGCATATAATGAAATATTACTGCACTATAAGAAACAATATGAGGACTTCAGAGACTAGGTTCACATGACCATAAATCTAGATGACTTCAAAGGCCACCTATCTGACCCCATTTTACAGATGAGGAAACTGAAACTCAAGAAAGTTAAGTAACGTGCCCAAGCCTCAGAGGTAAGAACTGCTGACTTTATATTCAGTGCTCTTTCTACCACCCAAAAACTTGAATGAAGTGATATGAAGCAAAATAAACAGAACCAGAAAAGTAACATACACAATGACCACTGTAATGTAAGAGAAAGCAACTCTAAAGATATCGGAACTCAACTCTGTGCAATGACCAGTTGTGACTCCAACAAACCCATTCATCAACAGACATTTAGTTGCCTAAAATGTGTGAGGTACTGTGCCAGTTGGGACAGCTAGATGGTGCAGTGGATAGTGTCAGGCTTTGAGTCAGGAAGACTTATCTTTCTGAGTTCAAATCTGACTTCAGACCCTTAGTGGCTATGTGACCCTGGGTAAGTCACTTAACCCTGTTGGCCTCAGTTCTTCATCTGTAAAATGAGCTTGAGAAGAAAACGGCAAACCACCCCAGTATCTTTGCTAAGAAAACCCCAAATGGGGTCACAAAGAGTCAGACACAGCTGAAAAATAACTGAAACTCTGCTAGTTGCTGGGGATTGATATACAAAGAATAAAACAATCCCTACTCTCAAAGAGCTTAAATTCTAATGAGAGAAGTCATATATATTCCTACCTACAGAATAAGTATAAGGATAATAAACACAAAATTCTTAAATAGAGAGGGAGCAAAGCCATTAGCAACTGCATTCTGAAGGAAGAGAGAATTTCCATGTTGTGGGGGAAGGAGTATATTCCTTAATGAGGAACCATACTTCCTGTATCTTCTAATAGAGGTAGTGGATTCCAGGTGTTGAATGAGGCATGAACAAATAAATGTGGGGGCAGCTAGGTGGTGCAGTGGATAAAGCACCGGCCCTGGATTTAGGACTTCCTGAGTTCAAATGCGGCCTCAGACACTTGACACTTAACTAGCTGTGTAACCCTGGGCAAGTCACTTAACCCTCATTGCCCTGCAAAAACAAAAAACAAAAAAAACCCCAAAACCCCCAATAGATGTGCTTACTTTGTATTGCTTAACTGTATTTGGTTTTTTATAAGGGAGGATTCCATCAGGATGGTGGTACTGTGGAATGGTAGCAATGCTTAAAAAATGTCAATACGACTTTTTTTTTTTAAAGAGCGAGTTGGTGAGGAAGTAGAAAAAATGAAGATAGATGACTATTTCTAGAAATTCAGTAGTGAAGGGGAGAACCCTAATGATCTCCAAGCTGACTCCCAGCTGGAAAATTCAACAATCCTTTGAGTCTATGGGCAAAAAAATTGAATTTTTTCATTGGATGATATCAATCAATCAATCAACAAGCACTTATTAGTAGGTAACCATTTATTAAGCTCTTACTATGTGCCAGGCACTATGTTAAGCACTTACAAAGAGAGACAAGAGTGATCCCTGCCCTCAAGGATCTCATATCCTAATGTGGAAGAAACATGTAAATTATTAAGTACATACAAGAAATACATAGGATAGATGGAAGGTAATCTCAGAAGGAAAGGTACTAGAAACTGGGGGACTAGGAATTGCCTACTGCAGAAGGTGGAATTTGAACTTGGTTTTGAAGGAAGTCAGGGAAACAAGAAGATAAAGGAAGAGGGCATTCTAGTCATGGGGAACAACTAATGCAAAGACACAAATATGGCAGATGTCTTCAAGAACCGCATGTAGGCCAGTGTAGATGGATGTATTAAGCACTTATAATGCACCAGGTACTGTGCTAGGTACCAGGGAAACACATATAAAAACATTAAACAATCCCTCCTTTAAAAAAATTTTATTTGTAATATATAATTATATTTTATACATATATCAAACATAGATATAATATACACAAAGATACAAATGACATATATAATGTAAATTTTCTACATTATTACATTTAGATCTATCTAGATATATGCTAATGCATATAAATTAGCATTTTAATTCCTTAAATAACTGTTTTATAAATAACAAATACATATCAATTTATATAAATAATTTATATGACAAATTTGTTTAAATAAAATTACTATGTAAATATTACCTAAATAACTCATAAATGCACAACATATATATGAGTGTGTGTGTATATATATATATACCTTCTGTACCCTTCCCAGAATACTCCTCCCCTACCTTTCCAGATTAAACACTTTTATTTATATTTTTCTATTCCAATCTCTATCCCTCCCTTGCCACCTCCCCTTGACCCTCCCCAAGGCGATAAATATTCCGATATGGACTATACATATATGATCATGGAAAACATCACCAAATCTCTCCTTTTAAGGAGCCTATATTATAACAGATTAATAAACCTTGGTTTTCTGGCTTAATATGAAAAACATGAAGACTCTAGGTATCACTATTAAAAGGAAATAAGATAAATTGAGAGAATAGCTTAGAAAATTACAATGTAACCTATATTACATTATCACAGAGGAGTTACAAGGTAAATGGAGATCTTAGAAAAGAAATATTTCAGCAGAGCAAAGTGATAGATGCCAGACTGTAGGGCAATTCCTGGGCATTTAGGGAAATGCCAAGCCTGCATACAAACCAAAATACAAAATATCATTCTTTGTGGTAGGAAAAATCAAACCCCCAAAAAACCCCAGCTAGAAACAAAGAGATGAAAGATCAGAATGTGGCATACAAATACAATGAAATATTACTGTATTGTATTAAAAAAAAACCCGGGGGCGGCTAGGTGGTGCAGTGGATAAAGCACTGGCCTTAGATTCAAGAGGACCTGAGTTCAAATCCAGCCTTGGACACTTGACACTTACTATGTGCTGTGTGACCTTGGGCAAGTCACTTAACCCTCATTGCCCCAAAAAAAACCCAAAAAACAAAACCCACTTAAGAATTTAGAGACAAGTATCACAGCACTATAGTCTTAGTACCAGAAGAGACCTCCGAGGTCATCCTGCCCAAGGGATGCCAGGGAAGATCTATTTCTCATGCATCCTTGAAACTTTGAGATCAGCAAAGATGGTGATGGGACTGATAACAGTCTGGGAGGCACGAAGTTGTCAATGTCTATTACTCTCTCTTCTTGTTGGCGAACCTAGAAAACTGGAAGGAAGAGCATGTCTTAGAGAAGGGATGTGGTAGCAGCAACTCCCTTGGAGAGATATCAAGTCAGCCTTCTCAAGTAACTAGAAGGTCCCAATTGACTGGTTGGGACCCCAGGTGTAATCTGTTCAGAAAGATACCTGTGGAAAATCCCAAGAAAACTTTGGCCTTCTGGATAGTGCAATAAAGTGCTATTAAAGGATGCTTGTAAAACTTGAAGGACTTTGTGTGTGGAAGATTGCATATGTTATCAGACACAGTCTGATTTTGCTGAATTGCTTTTTTTCTGTTTCTCTCATCTTTTTTCCAAGAGATGATTCACTGAAAAGGGGCCAGGTGTGAACTATATTTGGAAATAAAAGTGATGTAAAAGCAAAAGTCATCAATAAAAATGATTTTGAAAGTGTAATTTAAAAAATAGTGGACGGTTGAATTTTCTCTTACTCTTGTATTTTTGTGAGTTTTTATTGTTACTTGGCATTAATTTGTTGTGCTTTTGGAATTTCCATTCTTTAAAAAAAAATTAATGTCTTATTTTTCCCAATTATATGTAAACATGAAAAAATAATTTTTAACATTGATTTTAAAATTTTAAGTTCCAAATTCTTTCCCTCAGTCCCTCCCCCATTGAAAAGGCAAGTAATTTGATATAGGTTTTACATGTTCAGTCATGCAAAACATATTTCCATGTTAGTCAAGTTTTGAAAGAAAACAGAAAAAAGGGGAAGAACAAGAAAAAAATAAAGTTAGAAAAAGTATGCTTCAACTGGCATTCAGACTCAATCAGTTCTTTTTCTGGAGATAGAGAGCATTTTTCATCATAAGTCCTTCAGAACTGTCTTGGATCATTGTATTGTGGAAAATACCCTAGTCATTTACAGTTGATCATTGTACAATATTTCTATTACAACATTCTCCTGATAATTCTTATCTCACTTTGCATAAGTTCATGTAAGTCTTTTCAGGTTTTTCTGAGAGCATCTTGCTCATCATTTCTTATAGCACAATAGTATTATGTTAAAATCATAGACAACTTGTTCAGTCATTCCTCAATTGATGGACATCTGAATTTACATTTCTTTGTCACTGCATAAAGAGATGCAATAATATAATTTGTACCTATAAAGTCCTTTTCCTTTTTCTTTTAAATCTCTTTGATATATAGACCTAGAAATAGTATTTCTGGGTCAAAGGGTATGTACATTTTATAGCCCTTTGGGCAGAGTTACAACTTGTTATACAGAATGTTTGAATTAGTATACAACTTCACCAACAGTAGATTAGTGTTTTAATTTTTCCACATCTCCTCCAACATTTGTCATTTTCTGGAATTCCCATTTTAAAGAATCACATTCTGAATGATAAAGGATAGAACAGAGAAGTAGGTAAAGAAAAAAAGAACTGTCCCCACCAATTGCTACTGGTCAGTGTCTCTCTTGATTGGTGTTTTAAAATAATCAAATAGTTGAAATACTTTGAAATATTCTTGAGCTTTTTTCAGATATGGTAGTTGCTGGGTTAGCAGCTCTCATTTGGTAATGTAGTATTTTTGCTAATTCCATTACCTTCCTTGTTTCATTATCAGGTCCTTTTGGCTTAGGTTTATGATTTCATCAGCATGGAGAACTGCCTCCACCAATGCAGGTTAGCAACTTTTCTAAAACTTCTAGACTCAGTTATCTAGGGGCATTGAAGGCCAATGACTTACCCACTATCCCAGGGTTATTACAGTCACAGGCAGAATTTGAACTCATTTTCTTAACTTCAAAGCCAACACTCTATCCATTCTACCACATGGCCTTTTATCAGGCCTTTAGGGATTTTAGGAATAAAAATAAACTGAGTCTCATGCACTGCACAGATTACTAAAATCTGATTTAGACTAATTCATATGTGGGGTAGTGAAAAGAGTCCTGTACTGGTAGCTAAGGAAGCCCGGGTTCTAATCTTAGTTATGGCACTTAGAGTACTCAATGTGGGACAGTAAAAAAGTCAGAGTACTTCTCTGAACCTTGGTTTCATCATCTATAAAATGAAAGTAATAATACTTGGTATTATTAACATAATAATGCGGTGGCAGCTAGATGGTGCAGTGGGTTAAAGCACTGGCCCTGGATTCAGGAGGACCTGAGTTAAAATCCAGCCTCAGACACTTGACACTTACTAGCTGTGTGCCCCTGGGCAAGTCACTTAACCCCCATTGCCCTGCAAAAAAAAAAATAATAATAATAATGCTTGGGGAGTAATAATAACAGGTTGAGTTGCTATGAAGAAAGAGCTTTGTAAATCATAAGCCTCTATATGAATATGAGCAATTATTTCTTTGTAACTGTATCCTTCCATTTTCATCATCTCTTGTTAAATAATCACACAATTATTTTGAGTATGCATAGTCATAGATTGTTCTCTGATGCTTCCATGACTTTGTGTTGTTTTTTTTGGCTGATGGTACCAGGTTGATATATGGTTAATAACTGGATTGACCAGTTAAATTGGGCGGTGATCGTTTGCTTTTTACACATTATAGTAATTCTTGTTGGAGCACGTACTCTATACTGGAGCATGATCCCACGTGATAGCTGAAACTGGTTGCCTGCTGGGGGGTAACAAACGTTACCTGAAATTTTCTTTACATTTCCTTACATGTCATATTTGTGAATTCCCCAGACACTTGTTTATAAGTTGTGCCTGTAAGATCAGAGATTTAGACCTGGAAGGGAACTTAGAGGCCATTTATTCTAACTCTTTCATTTTGCATAGGAAGAACGTGGAATGTTGTTTTGTTTTGTTTTGTTTTTTGCGGGACAATGGGGGTTAAGTGACTTGCCCACTGTCACACAGCTAGTAAGTGTCAAGAGTCTGAGGCTGGATTTGAACTCAGGTCCTCCTGAATCCAGGGCTGGTGCCTTATCCACTGCACCATCTAGCTGCCTCCTGTGGAATGGTTTTAAAGAAACATGTCAGAACTTAAGTATCCAAATAAATGTAATTCTCTTCAAAGTAGAGACCTGGGAGAAGTTATGTACTTATATTGCATATGCTGTCATTTTTTGAGATAAAGCTAGAACTCCTATATGGGAATCACCTTGAATTTAATATTTTGGGGGGGGCAATAAGGGTTAAGTGACTTGCCCAGGGTCACACAGCTAGTAAGTGTCAAGTGTCTGAGGTCAAATTTGAACTCAGGTCCTCCTGAATCCAGGGTCAGTGCTTTATCCACTGTGCCACCTAGCTACCCCATTGAATTGAATTTAATAAATAGTTGTTGGCCCTAATTGTTTAAGGGTGGGCATGACTTAGAAATAGGCACCATGTCATTCTGAGCAAATCCTAGTGAATTATAGAAGTGATCAATTTGGGTGATGATTTTTAGGGGTGAAAAATGAGGTATAAATCATGTGACAAGGACATTTGTTTAATTATGTGTTCATAAAGTTCTAGAATAAAAGGAATAAAATTCTCCAAAGAGAAGGGAATCCAGACCTGTTTGAAGCAACGCTAGTATAAAAGGAATGAATGTTTCTAGTTATCATAGCTGAACAAAGAATTATCCAAAGGGACTCCCCCAGGGGTGGGGGATGACATTTGCAAAGGGGAAAAGCTTTAGTGAGAGGATATCCCCACTCTGGTTGCATCATTAGGCACAAGGGACAGTGTGTCTACTTCCAGGTCAGGAAAGGTCTTGTGGTGAAGATGGTGTCCAAAGACAGGGAAAACTTTGCAGGATGATCAACCATGTCTAGAAGAAAGGAAGAGAGGGGGGTGGGGGAGGTAGAGAAGAAGGAGGAGGAGGAGGAGGAGGAGGAGGAGGAGGAGGAGGAGGAGGAGGAGGAGGAGGAGGAGGAGGAGGAGGAGGAGGAGGAGGAGGAGGAGGAGGGAGGGAGGGAGGGAGGGAGGGAGGGAGGGAGGGAGGGAGGGAGGGAGGGAGGGAAAGAAAAAGTACCTGAATGAGAGAGAGCTCAGGATTAGGAACCAGAATGGGAAGAACTACAGAAACCACTGGTGACACCTGCTGGGTAAAATGGGGAACTGTAGGGGGAGAAAAGTACATCTGGGAGACCTAGGAATGGCTAGAAATTTATAGAGATCTTAAAGACGATCACTTGTTGGAGAGTGTGTCTGTCAGTTTCCAGGTTTTGTTACAGATTCTATTTTCCTTTTACAGTCTTTAAACAAAATGTTCCTTAGTAGATCTATAATTCATAATTGCTGAGAGAGTTATCAGAATAATGGATGATATAATTCTTTTCAGACTCTTAAGGCAGGTCCTGAAAGATAGAAGGATGATAAATCCCTAAAGCATACCTGAGCTGTGTCTGAGAGCATCTGACACAAAGGTTAAATAAATACATCTGGTGGGGGGGCAGCTAGGTGGCACAGTGGATAAAGCACCAGCCCTGGATTCAGGAGGACCTGAGTTCAAATCTGGCCTCAGACACTTGACATTAGCTGTGTGACCCTGGACAAATCACTTAACCCTCATTGCCCCACAAAATAAATAAATACATAAATAAACAAACAAATAAATAAATACACCTGTCTATTTAAAAAATCGCTCTTTTCCAAAGCCCAGTTCTCCAGGACAGTGACAGAGTAGATGGACTACTGGGCTTGCAGTCAGGTAGACCTGAATTCAACTTCTGCCTCAGATATTTACTTAAGCCCTGTGACCTTGGGCAAGTCACTTAACCTCTGTTTATCTCAAGTGATTTCATCTGTAAAATGGGATTTACAATAGCATCTACCTCCCAGGGTAGTCCTGGGAATCAAATGAATTAATGTTTGTAAAGCATTTAGCACAGTGCCTGGCACATAGAGTTATATTCATGCTGCTGCTGTTGCTGCTATTATTATGTGACTTGAGCCTCTGATAGAATTGTATTCCCTACCAGCTCTCTACTCTCCTGCCCATTCCAATTCTCTTTCCACTTACCTCAGCCCAAATGTAGCCCCCAACTCCCAGGTTTGGAGGCATGTTAAAATGTTTTTAACAGGAGAATCAAAGTAAATTTTTGTATTCATTTTTAAAGTACCCTACTCTGAATCAGGCATATACTCTCATATTTATACCTTTAGACTGGCCATAAACAACATTTAGCTCAGTTCCTTGCACATAGTAGGCATCTAATTAATATTTATTGAATGGAATCAATTAGATAATGTTGAAAATAAAGGGGGCAGCTAGGTGGCACAGTGGATAGAGCATGGGGCTTGGAGTCAAGAAGACATCTTCCCCAGTTTAAATCCAGCCTCAGACACTGCCTGGCTGTGTGACCCTGGGCAAGTCCTTTAACCCTATTGGTTTCAGTTTCCTCTGTAAAATGAACTGGAGAAGGAAATGGCAAATCACTCCAGTATTTTTGTCAAGAAAACCTCAAGTGGGGTTACAAAAAGTTTGGCACAATTGAAAAACAACTGAATATAAAGATATAACTGTATCTGGCAAGGGATTGACAAGTCATAAAACCTCTTAGATTCATCATTCTTCCAGTTTGGAAAGAGAAAGCACTAACTCGTAGATCAGCCCTGGTAAAGTGGGGTAAAGTACTTTCTAGGGAGCCTAAAAGAAACAAACCAGCTGAAAGGAATGGGTGGACTTTGTCTGGTCTTACTACTCACTGCCTGTGTATGTATGTGTGTACATGTGTTTTCATTTTTCCAGTCAATGAATATATTTTTGGATTGAATATTATTTCTCATAAACACCTGTGGTTGAACCTGTCTCTATGTTGCCAGATGTCCTTTTGTTTTGGGCACAAGGGTGCAATCTGAGCCACACAGAAGAAAGGAACCTTTCCTAGTGCAGGACTGGGAGCTCAATCAGCAGCTGGTTGTTCTGAAGTGGTATTCTTTACCTGAGGGAAGAAGCAGGAAACAATTCAAAACTACTCTTCTAAGTGAAGAATTCTTATGAACAAGGACCATATTGTATAAATCTGCTTCATAGGCATGAGCCTATGTTACAAAGACATACTTGCATCCTATCAGTCTGGCCAATATCATTAAATAGTAACCTCATTAAAATATTGTATAAACTCTACCATAAAGCCACAATCTTCCTGCCCACTGTAACATTATTTACACACGTTATAGAAATGACCGCTCATTTATAACACTGCTCCTATGAAACAAATTTCCCTGTAATGCCAGTTCACCTAACATCAAGTTTTCATGAAACCAATAAGAATGTTAGGTGGGATATGTCTAACTATAAGAAGAGAAACAGTATGACTTAGTTGAAAGAAAGCTGGCCTAGAAGTCAGAATGACCTGGGGTTGAGGCCTACCTCTTAAACACACTGCTGTGAGATCTTGGGGCAAGTCAACTTCTCAGTTGCCCAGACTATATATTTCATACAAAGTGTCAGTACTGGTTAAGGAAGTTAATCACTGGGAGGTCCTACAGCTATGAAATTATAGGTCTGGTTTAAAAAATGAGTGATGTAGAAGATACATTTTCATTAAAAAAAATTAAAGGGCATCTTGCATATACCTCTTTTTTTTGTTTTCGTGGAGCAATGAGGGTTAAGTGACTTGCCCAGGGTCACATAGCTAGTAAGTGTCAAGTGTCTGAGGCTGGATTTGAACACAGGTCCTCCTGAATCCAGGGCCGGTGCTTTATCCATTGTGCCACCAAATTGCCACCCAGCTGCCCCCTTGTATATACCTCTTTAAGCAATATAAGTAAGTATATATTTCATGTCCCTCTCCCAACTTAAAAAAAAAAAAAGGAAAGCTCTTGTTTATATTATAGAATGGAGCTTGATTACTAAGGAAATTTAGATTCTCTGTCTTTGGGGCCATTTCACTTAGAGTAAGCAATGCTACTAAGGCTGAGTGTGAGTTAACTGACTATATGAGTTACTGACCCTTGTACAAAAAAAAGAACTTCCACAGCTATGGATGGTGTCATTAATCCATGCCAGCCATCTTGAAAATATGTGTCATAGATCCTAAGGGAAACTGGGTAAAAGTGGCACATATCACTCCCATTGAAAAAAATTGCTCAGAGTACATTCCCTAATTGTATGAGGTGAATAATGTTGACTTTCTATGTGAAGGACAAACTATTCTATTATTTAACCCATAACTGAATTTAATGAAATGACTGGAGGCAGGATAAGGGAAAGAAAACCAGAGTACGAGTTTTCTGCTCGCTGAAGCCTTTAGCATAGGCTTCTTTTTTTATTTTTGGTAAGGCAATTGGGGTTAAGTGACTTGCCCAGGGTCACACAGCTAGTGAGTGTTAGGTGTCTGAGACCAGATTTGAACTCAGGTCCTCCTGACTCCAGGGCCAGTGCTCTATCCACTGCACCACCTAGCTGCCCCTCGCTGAAGCCTTTATAAATTTACAAATAAGAGTTAGGTTCTTTTGTCTCTCTCCCTTGTGAGTCAGGGCAAAGTGCTTAAACACTAAACTGTAGAATATAGCACACACACACACACACATGAACACATTATACACATGCAACTAGGAATTGCTCTGTACAACTCCAGATCACCTAACATGGAAGCACCTTGCTTCTAGGAGAAGGTATCTTGTGTTTCTCTAATAACCAGAACAGGCTGGTCTCCAGGGACTGGGACAGTCTCACTCTATTTCCTGTGTGCTCTTTCCTGCTCAGTGAACAGAGAGTAAAGATCCAAGTTCACCCACAGCATGGATGCCATGAACTGACTGGGTTGGGGGAAGGGCTTTCTCCCCCCATTTCTCTTCCCTTTTAGCCCTATAACCCTAAGAAATGGACCTGGGGTTTCTGTTTGGTTTGTTCCCTTTCTCCTTTTCAGTTCCAGATGCACTCCACTGGATCCAGGAGTTTGAGTTATGGCTACCTTGGAAGCAAACTTCCAGGCCAGATGTGTAGCCAGCCAGATTGCCCATCAGGGAAGCCCAGAGAAGCCAAGGTGCCTAGGAACTCAAGTCAAAGAAGATGGAGAAAGACTTTGACTTGGGACTTGGAATTGTGCCATATAGGAGATAAGTTAAGGTGCAAAGTTAATTTCCCTCCCCCCTGTATGAGTTGATGCCGGGGGGAGGGGGGGGGTTATGCCTCCCATGTGTTATGGAGTATGTGTTATAATACCTTTGAAGTAATATTCATTGTAATGTAAATGTAATGCAATGTATAAATTAATCTGACCATTAATGACTTAAATGAAAATGGGCTACAGGGGACCTACCACTACAATTGGAGGAATACCATCCATGGGAGCAGGAGCCACGGCCACAGAAGCAACCCCCCCAAAAAGGTTCTGGAGAACCCTGGGGAGGGGTGAGATGTAACACATCTGGTGGAGGAGGTCAGTTTTTCAAAGATCATCTTTCACTTCTTGTGGATTTTAAGCACTTCATAAATTAGAAGTTATTCTTCATGAGTTTCTTTATAAAAAATATTATCACCCTTCTGTGAACTTGGTGACAAGTCTCAGAGTTTAGATAACTCACTGAACATCACCAGGCTTTTCTGTGTGTGTGTGTGTGTGTATATATATATATATATATATATATATATATATATATATATATATGTATATGTATATATATGTATATATATGTATATATATGTATATATGTATATATGTGTGTGTATATATAAATATATATATATATATTTTTTTTTGGTGAGGCAATTGGGGTTAAGTGACTTACCCAGGGTCACACAGCTAGTAATTGTTAAGTGTCTGAGGCCAGATTTGAACTCAGGTACTCTTGACTCCAGGGCCGGTGCTCTATCCACTACGCCACCTAGCTGCCCATCACCAGGCTTTTCCATCATGGTAAGACATGCCAAAGCTTTTGCCCTGCCGCCATAGCCTCCAGTAACCCAGTGTTTCCATCACTGTGATGGAAAATGGAGGGGGGGGTAATGAAAAGAATATATATATATATATATATATATATATATATACACATATATATACACACACATATATATATACACATATATATATATACATATATATATACACACACACATAAATAAATAAAAGTTTTAAATTTTTTTTTTAAAAGGAGGTAGGTTGTGCAGTGGATAAAACACCAGCCCTGGATTCAGAAGGACCTGAGGGACCTGAGTTCAAATGTGGCCTCAGACACTTGACACTTACTAACTGTGTGACCCTAGGCAAGTCACTTAACCCCCATTGCCCCACCAAAAAAAAAAAGGAGCTAGGTTGTATAGATGGGACTTTTGTATGATACTTAGTTCTGGCTCAGGAACCAGTTGAAAAACTTTTCCTCAAGACAGGACATGCACAGTGTGGGAAAGGGGGGAATAAGCATTTATATAGTCCCTATTGTATGAGCTAGCTACTGTGCTAAGCATTCTGTCTTTTTTTTTTAACTAAGTATTTTGTTTTGTTTTGTTTTGTTGGTGTGGCAATAAGGGTTAAGAGACTTGCCCAGGGTCACACAGCTAGCAAGTGTCAAGTATATCAGGTCTTCCTGAATCCAGGGCCAGTGCTTTATCCACTGTGCCACCTAGGTGCCCCTAAATCAAATGTTAAATCAAATTAACAAGCATTTATTAAATGCCTACCAAGTCTAAAATCAAATTAACAAGCATTTATTAAATGCCTACTATGTGCTAGATACTCTGCTTAGTTCTAGTCTCTTGATTGTGGCTCCAACATGCTTTCCACTAGATCAGAAGTTCTCAAATGTGGTGTGAGGATCCCTGAGGTACCCAAGACCTTTTCAAGAGGACCATGAGGTCAAAACTATTTTCATAATACCAAAAGGTTATTTGCCAGTTAAAATACTCTTACTGGTTCCAACTACTTATCTGGTGAGAACAGATTTTCTTTATATACTTCAGCCAAAACAGCATATTGCTATAGGTTAAATTCAGAAGATATGAGAATCTCACTGTCTTCCATTTAGCCAGACATTAAAGAGATTTGCAAAAATAAGTAAAACAATGCCACTCTTCTCACATTATTTTGTTTTGGAAAACATGCAATGATTTTATTACTGTTATTTTAAAATTAATTAATAAGCATTTAAATTTTATTAGTTTTAATTTCTAATATAACAAATATCAATAGATATAATCCTCTTTGGGATCTTAAATAATTTTTTAAATGTTGTAAGGGCTAAAATTCTAGCTAGTCTGTCTAAAATATCTAATGAGTGGTCGCTAATAAATTATAAGCTTTAGCAAGAGTATTTAAGTGTTTAAGTATTTATTAAAGAGCATTAGGACCAGAGAGAAAGGTAAAAATCTAACTATTTCTAAGAGACCCCATCATCCGACCCACCAGTGCGAGGTCAGGAACAACAACAACAACAACAACAAAAAAGCAGCATTCTGTCTTATTTGATCCTCACAATAACCCTTCAATATAGGTGCTGTTATTATCCTCATATGACAGTTGAGTAAATTGAGGCAAAGAGAGGTTAAGTGACTTGCCTAGGGTCACAAAGCTAGTGGATATCTAAGACTGGATTTGTATTCAGGTCTTCTTGACTCCAGGCTCAGAACTCTAGCCACTGTCTCACCTAGCTGCCTCAATTAATGTACTAATTTAAACACTTTGTCTTGCTTTTTAAAGGTAACATGTAAGTCAATAGAGATTTATGCAGATGAACATACAAAAGGATGCATGGCTGAACTTCCTAGGAAAGCACAATAAGTCCTCAAATAGGATTCAATCCTTCTGCAATCCCAGTTTTGTCTGAGGGGCTTTTCTCTGATTCTCACGTGTCCTCATGTAATTGTCACTGATTTCAGAAATTATTTCATGATTAGGTACAATTAAGGCTAAAACAGTGACTGTTATCATAGTTCTATGGGGAAATTTCCAAAGGTCTTTTTTAGAGCTACCTGCTAACGACCTAATGAGGTCATGTACCTCCATACTTGGATCCTAACCAAAGAGTCTGACTCCATGCTCCATAGAGCAGCAAGTATATTGGTGGGGTTCAATAAACAACAAATAACTGCAGAGATAGTGGGAGCAGTAAAACAGTTGTTTTATGAGTCTAATATAGATATTATAACTGAAACAATGCTGTACTTGCTGTCGAGACATCTGCCAGCCTTCAGGACTTAGTAGCCTTGGGCAAGTTGCTTGATTAATTCTCAGTTTCCTCATCTATAAAATGGGGAATATAATACCCGTTCCACCTACTTTATAGGGTTGCTGTAAAAATCAAATGAGATGTTGTATATGTAAAGCATGCTGAAAACTTTAAATCTTTAAATATGTGTCAATCATCATTATTGTTCTTGTTCCTTCAAAGAAATACTTGACTATACCCTTTGGTCCTCTGTTTTTAGTTTTTCTAGGAATTTTTGTTAGGCTTGTGTCCAGTCTGCATTTTTCTTTGAGGATCTGCTTGTAGATGTTTTCAAGTTATCTTCTTCTAAGTTTGTGTCTTGAGATTTCCTATCATCATAGTAGCTTTTAACAGAATCTTTTTTTGCTGTTGTTTGCTCATTTTCCCAACCTATTTTTTGATATTGAACTTTATGTTAAAATTGGGCTCTACTTACCTCTGGAGGTGGTAGGGATGTCTGGCATGGTTTTCTGATTTTATATCCTGTTGCTTTCTCAGCTATGTTTGGGGGCCTATAAGTTTTTAGTACTTCTAAAGAGATATGATCTGAGAAAAGTTCTTATCATGACCCTCTTGGTCTATTCTCAATATTATTTATAAAAAAGAGAAAGATAGAGGGGCAGCTAGGTGGTGCAGTGGATAGAGCACTGGCCCTGGAATCAGGAGGATCTGAGTTCAAATCCGGCTTCAGACACTTGACACTTACTAGCCGTGTGACCCTGGGCAAGTCACTTAACTCCAATTGCCTCACCAAAAAAAAAAAAGAGAGAGAGAGAAAGATAGAGATATTTATTTAAATATCTTCTTACCAGCATTATATATAATTGCAATAAACTGCAAGCAACATAAAAAGAGAATTGGTTACATAATTTGTGATATGTCAATATAAGTAAATATTATCATGTAAATCAGGCTGATAAAAGGAAGAATATAAAGAAACATGAAAAGACTTGTGAAGCAAAAAGGCAGAAGCAAATAAAAGGAACACACATTAACTATGATCCCATGAGGAAAAGTAAATGAAAATGGACAGAAAAAAAAATCTTGATAGTGACTTGAAGGGAAGGACTGAAAAAGTTTTGTGAAAAATTTAAAAATGTAAATAGTTGCTAATTTTGAGATCACCCCAACACAATAGACTCACACCCATGACCTCTGTCTAAGTAGACTCTCTTATAAATGCCCTAATGATGACAAAGTTCTTATGGGTTATATGTATCATTTCATTTGGGAATGTAAACAGTTTAACTTTATTGATTCCCTTATGGTTACCTTTTCATGTTTACATTTTTATGCTTCTGTTGAGTCTTGTGTTTGAGCATCAAATTTGATATCTGGACAATTTCCCATTCATTCATTTCATTTTTTTATCATAGTTTTCAGATAGTCCAAGAATTTTAAAATTATTTCTCGTTGATCTATTTCCCACATCATTTATTTTTTCTATAAGATATTTCACACTTTCTTCTATTTTTTCATTCTTTTGACTGTTTTGTTGTGTCTTGATATCTAATTGAGTCATTAGCTTCCACTTGATCAATTATAATTTTTAAGGAATTATTTTCTTCAGTGAAGTTTTATATGTCTTTTACCATTTGGTCAATTCTGATTTTAAAGGAGTTGTCCTTCAGTATTTCTATGACTTTTTACCAAGCTATTAATTATTTTTTTTCATAATTTTTTGCATCATGCTCACTTTTCTCCATTTTTCCTCTCCTATGTTTATTTTATTTTTTAAATACTTTTTTTTCCTTTTGGAAAAATCATTTTTTTAGTTTTTCTAGGAATTTTTGTTAGGCTTGTGTCCAGTCTGCATTTTTCTTTGAGGATCTGCTTGTAGATGTTTTCAAGTTATCTTCTTCTAAGTTTGTGTCTTGAGATTTCCTATCATCATAGTAGCTTTTAACAGAATCTTTTTTTGCTGTTGTTTGCTCATTTTCCCAACCTATTTTTTGATATTGAACTTTATGTTAAAATTGGGCTCTACTTACCTCTGGAGGTGGTAGGGATGTCTGGCATGGTTTTCTGATTTTATATCCTGTTGCTTTCTCAGCTATGTTTGGGGGCCTATAAGTTTTTAGTACTTCTAAAGAGATATGATCTGAGAAAAGTTCTTATCATGACCCTCTTGGTCTATTCTCTAGTCCATATCCAGATAGACCATAACTGTTTTCTTTGCCCTGGAACTGGAACTTAGTGATGGGCAATGGAGTTTCCAAATGGTGATCCTGTGTTCAGTGTTATCACAGGGGTCTCCTATAATTTCTTTCTGACAAGTTTTTTATTTCTCTCATCCATAGGTGCTGAGTGCTCCTAATGCTGCCATTGCTATTGCTGATGAAGCTAGCCCCCACCCCAGTGTCTGTAAATCTTTTTTTTTTCTGTCTTCCTAAGCTTCCCTGACCTGGAAAAATGATCCATTGTGTCTTTTTGTTAGTTACCTCACTCAAAATTCAGTTTGACACCCTTTTAAAAGTTGTTTAGAGAAGTATTTTGGAAGAGCTCAGAAAAATAATCTCTACCATCTTGTCTTGCAATAATTACCAATTTTAATTGCTTATACAAATTAATGTTAAGTTTCTGATTAAAAAATTTTTAAAGAAATATTTGAATAGTTTTAGGAGCTACCATCTGAGGTTGTTTAGTGTAATAATGTAAAGTCATAGTGAATTAAAAGTAACTTTAAAAATAGTAGTTAGGGGCAGCTAGGTGGCACAGTGGATAAAGTACCAGCCCTGGATTCAGGAGGACCTGAGTTCAAATTTGACCTCAGACACTTGACACTTACTAGCTGTGTGACCCTGGGCAAGTCACTTAACCCCCATTGTACTGCCCCCCCCAACCCCCCCCCACAAAAACAACAACAATAAAAATAGTAGTTAAAAGAATTTAAAATAATATGTTCAAAGTGTCAGTGATGGCACACATATGTAAAATTTTTATCAGCTATTTTTTGTTACAGTAAAGATTTGGAACAAAGGTGTTACCAATTGGGCAATAACTAAACAAGTTACAGTACATAAATGTGGCAGAATAATAGTGTACCTTTAAGAAATGAAGAAAGGAATATTTCAGAGAAACCTATATAGACTTGTGTGAACTGATACAGTTTGAAGTGAACAAAGTGCAGAGAACAATTTATGCAGCAACAACACTTTAAAGGAAAATTATAACTAAAAACAACTTTATAAGGCTTAACAGTCTTGTCACTTCAATGACCAACACGACTCCAAAGGGATGAAGAGAAGATACCATGAAACAGAGGTGATGAAATCAAGTCACAGGAGATACATATTTTTTGGATATGGTGAATGTGGAGGTTTATTTTGTTGACTCCTCCTACTTGTTTCAAAGATTGTTTTCCTTTTCAACCCCATCAAGGGCAGGGAACTAGAAAAAGGTTATCAAGAAAAGAGAGAGAGAGAGAGAGAGAGAGAGAGAGAGAGAGAGAGAGAGAGAGAGAGAGAGAAGGAAGGAAAGAAAGAAGAGAAAGAGAGAGAGGGAGGGAGGAAGGAAGGAAGGAAGAGAAAGAAAGAAAAGTGAATCACTGGAGCATTTAAAAAATACATAGAAGGGGCAGCTAGGTGGTGCAGTGGATAGAGCACTGGTCCTGGAATCAGGAGTACCTGAGTTCAAATCTGGCCTCAGACACTTAACACTTACTAGCTATGTGACCCTGGGCAAGTCACTTAAGTCCAATTGCCTCACCAAAAAAAAAAAATACATAGAAGAGAACAGATAAGTGGGAACACTTTTGAAATACTGTTGAATTTGTTATATACTAATTTTAAAAAACAAGCTGTGCATAACAGAAATTCATGTTTCATGTGTAATCTGTTTTTTTCTCCTCTTTTGTATGTGAAAATGTTAATTTATGAGTTTTTAAGTTCATTAAGTTTAATAAAGAATTAAAGTGTCATTGGTCAAATGAAGGTAATTATACATACATTGTATTTGTGTGACAAATATGTAGGTACATGCATACACATATAGGCATACTTATATTAAGGGAAGCAATTCTTCACATATTCCTCTTTTTGTTTTAGTCTATGTGACCAGGGGGAAACTTGAGGGGAGCTGGTTTCTGGCAACAATGACTCAGGGGTTGTTACATGATGATGAAACCCTTTTTAATTTTGACTTCAAGGCTAGAATAACTGATGATTCATCAGTTGCAGAGCCAAAACTGAGTATACAGAAGAAAAGAGAGAGAGAGAGAGAGAGAGAGAGAGAGAGAGAGAGAGAGAGAGAGAGAGAGAGAGAGAAAAGGTGTGATCCACCCATCTCTCAGTATTTTTCCTTGTGGCTAAAAGGTAGCAAGATTACTTTGTACTGCCTCCCAAAAATTTGAGTAGGAGAAAGTCACCAACCTTGCCTCCCACCCAGCCTTGAGGGTTATGAACACATAGTCACCTTTGTCTTTTTCTGTTCATTATTTCCTGATTTGAGGGAATGAGAGTTCTAAGATGGGAGTGGACAAGAAAGTTGGTATGTTTGGGAGACTCAGAGGTCCCACCATTAATCAGACATGATCATAATATCCATAAGAACATTGGTGCCTGATAGTACTATCTACAGAAGGATATGCAAAAGACAAGCACAAAAGTATTCAGGGGATGTGATCTTTGTGATGGAGATAAGTGCTGGCTAGACCTTTGAAAGGCATCAAACCACAGAGCCCAGCAAAGAGCTACAATAGAGAGAAATTTCATGAGTATTCCATGGAAAGATAAGGACCTCCAGAGCCAGGAGTTAGGGTAGCCCTTTGCAATTTCTCATCCCTACCACTGTACTCTTTAATTCAAGCCCAATCTCCCCACAGACCTTGTTTGTACAAGGGGAGAATATGTACCTGGTTGGGGTGGGGCGGGAATGTCTTTGTACCAACTTTTAATACCATATCTTCTCAGTAAATCTAAAAGTCAATTAAATCTGACTGGCATAATTGTTAATAAGGAGCACACTGGTGGGGGCTTATGATTAATAACATTCTGATATTCATATTATATACTAATATATTATAATAAGCTCAGTCTCTTAAGGTTACTCCCAGATCCATGAGGGGAGATGTAATCAGCCACCCTCTAGGGACCAGCTTGTTACTGTGCCAATGAAGGTCGGGAGAGTGAACTAAGAAGGGATATGTATGTATGTATGTATATGTACATATACATATACATATGTAACACATGTGTAATACACACTACACAGATATACTTTTATCTTGGAAACTACCCTGTAAGGTAGTGATTACAGTACCCATTTTACGGTTGAGGAAACAGAGGCACAGATTTTCTTTTTTTGTTGTTTTGTTTTGTTTGTTTTTTGGTTCTTTGGGTGTTTTGTTTTGTGGTTTTTTGGTGTGGTATTTTTTTTTTGCAGGGCAATGAGGGTTAAGTGACTTGCCCAAGGTCACACAGCTAGTAAGAGAGGTTGTTCTTCTGATGTAGTATCAGACATCTGGTTCATGGTCACTGCCTTGACTTTTAGCCCAATGTGGCTTTTCACCAGGTAACCCTGCCTTTGTAAATGTTAGGATGTTAGAAAAGACCAATTTCTATGAAGATATTTTTTTTCATCCTCTGGATGGAAAACATTGGAAAATTGTTTCAATGAAATGTGGCTTTCCATTCACTAGATTTCAGACCAGGCATCCTGAATGCCTCCATTGTTGTGACAGGCCCCTGCCACCCCCCCCCCTTCCCTGAAAGTGCTGATAACAGCAGGTGGGAAAGGCTAAATTGAAGATTTATGAGGTCAAGTGCAAATAAGACACACCTGCCTTTATGCTTCTTGCTTCTTCCTTCATCTTCTCTCCAAGGCTAGAACAATAGGAAAGGAGTCACATTGCTCAAATGGAGGTAAGACCATTAGAAACTTGACTCCCCAAATGGAAGTTTTACAAGATTAATGATTAAAAAAAAAAACTCTAGGCAAGAAACATTAGACTCCATTTATCCTGCAGGAAATGACTGATAAATTCAGAACAGTTTTTGTTTGGCTTCTTTCTTTTCTTTGCAAGAGATTTGATCCAGCATTAATTTAAGAGGCAAACTGTTTGATTCACAATGTAATAGGAATAAAAAAACTCAACAATTAAGTTAAATATAACAAGAAAATTAGAGATTTTGTATCCAGAAGCTTCTTTCCTAAGTTAACTGCTTGGAATTTAGAGCACAAGGCCAGTTGGGTGGTCTCCCATACATATCTATATATGATCATTGGAGAAGCAGCCTTCCAGGTAGGGGATGGAGTGTTTGTCTTAGAATGGGGATGAAGTGGATGCAAATCCCAAATTGCTATGGATACTAATGAACTATATGACCATGGGCAACTCACAAGTTCTGAGAGCCTCAAGCAACATCAATTTTTCTGTTATTGTCCAGTTGTGTCTGACTTCATGACCCCTGTTTGGGGTTTTCTTGGCAAAGGTACTGGAGTGGTTTGCTATTTCATTCTCCATTTTACAGATGAGGAAAGTAAGGCAAACAGAGGTAAGTAACTTGCCCAGGGCCACACAGCCACTAAGTGTCTGAGGCTAGATTAGAACTCAGAAAGATGACTCCAGGCCTGACATTCTATCTACCTTGCTGTCCCACTACACTATTATTATATTCACTATTACTTCTGCCAATTCATAGAATGAAATCTCCATTGGTGGAGGGAGTTCCCACACTGAAATCACAGTCCCTATACAATAAGATAGGTTTTCCAATAATGATTTGCCTAAAGGATAAGTCTCTTTTCTTCCTTGTGAATTATTAATATAGCCCTTCTGTTTTTACTAATCATATATGTGAGGGGAAAAACAATCCTCTTCTCAATAATTCTCAGGATTTCAGCAGAGATATGACAAAGGCTCTTTTATTTCCTTCTTGTGAGAAGGAGGCACCCTAGTGTGCAGCTAGTGGGTGCCAAGAAAGGGGGCTCACAGGCCCTGTTTTATACCCTAGTCCCTAACGCGAATGGACCCTCCCCTTTTTCATCATTGGTCTGATTACCCAAGGGTTACAATCTACACACAAAAACTAGCTAATCAGAATGCAGTATTCCCACCCCTCTTCCTTGTATGGGCATAACTCAGTAGTGCACCTTATATTTCCTTATATGGACACAGCTCCGGAGTGGACCTTACTGAGACCAGGGCTCCTTGAACCATGTGATTTTGTTAGCCTGAGCGGGAGAAGGGTATCTGAGACCATTGTCCTACAAACAGGTCAGGAGAAGTATGATTGACTGTTATATCCTCATTGAGAGGAGACAACTACCCATTTTCTCACATATATGATCATAGAATTGAAAAATTGTAGAGGTGATAAGGACCTTAAAAGTCACCTAATCCAGGAATTGTTAACCTCTTCTATGTCATGGATTCCTTTGGAAATCTAGTGAAGCCTATGGACTCTTTCTCAAAATAATGTTTTTAAACATAAAATACATAAACTTGAATACATATTTTACAAAGGAAAATGATTATATTGAAAAGCAAGTATCAAAATATTTGAGGAAAAACAGTATCATGGATGTCATTTTATAGGTAGCAAAACTGAAATCCAAACAATGGAAGTGACTTGTTCGAAGTCAGACAGTTAACATTTTCATCACTGACTTTTTCTTCACAACCCCTACCATCTTTATTTTAGTGGTCTTCTATGTTTTCAACTTCTTTTTTTTAAATTTAAATCACTTTAACTTCCATCCATGGAATTCAAATTTGGCATTTTTAAAATGTTTGTGTGTAGAGTGTACTATAGTTTTAAGGCTGGTACTCACCTCTCATTGCCATCTAGATGAGGCTGGTGTTCTAACACCCCAGTGAAAGGTGGGGAAAGACGCAGTTGGGGAGGAGAGATTACTGGTCCTTCCTCCTTGCTGCTCACCCCACATATTCTAACTCCAGGAGGCAGAAATGGGATGAATATGGCAAAATCACAGGAGGATGGATAGATTTCAATGCAATATAAGAAAGAATAGAAAAAGCCTTCTCAACAATTATAGTTATCCTAATAGAATAGATTACTTTGCAACACAAGCACAGAACTTGGCATGTTTAAGTAGAAACTGTTTAAGCACTTTTATCCAGGGGAATTGAGCTCCAAGAGATTTTCTAACTCCATGTGTGATAAAGAGGTAAGAGCAATGGGTCTGGAGTCATAAGTCCTGGGTCTGTATAGCCCATTCGGATGCTTGCTGCCCATGTGACCTTAGTCAAATCACTTAACGTTAACTGCCCGGGCTTCATTTTCCTCATCTGGAAAATAAAGAGGTTGGATTACCTAGCCTTGGTTGTCCTTTTAAGCCCTAAATCAATGATTGAAGAAGAACCCACGTTAAAAATTACACCAAAAAGTTGTATAAACTTGTTTGTGAATTTAAGATGCCATCCAGTTTTTTTGAGTCAAATTATTTTGTGTGTGAAATAAAAACTAAGATTACTAATGTGGTATAATTATTTCTCATTGTTTTGATGGGGAAAGGAAATCCCAGTTTCCAATTAGAAAATAATTAAAATGGTGGAAAACATATCTCTTCTAGCTCCAGTCCCAGCTTCTGGAAGAGAATCAAGTCCTTATATCCCTCCTAATTCCAGAGGTGAGGAGATTCCTCCTCCCCCTACAGCCATCTACAGTAGAAGGGCTTCCTCCACTCCCTCAATGAAATGAAATTACTTTTTTTTTTTTGGTGAGGCAATTGGACTTAAGTGACTTGCCCAGGGTCACACAACTAGTAAGTGTCAAGTATCTGAGACTGGATTTGTACTCAGGTCCTCCTGACTCCACATCCAGTGCTCTATCCACTGTGCCACCTAGCTGCCCCAAAATGAGATTACTTTTAACTTCTGGCCTGCAGTGAATTCCTCCCAATGGTGAGCCATCTAAGTATCTGAATCTCAAACCCTTCCTGTATTATTAATGAAGACATTAAGAGGACCCTCCCATTTCCCTAAACAAAATGCATATAGATTAAGGGCTGAGTAATGTAGGAAAGAGCTGGGAGTCAGAAAATTAGAGTCCTAATCTCAGCTATATGCTAATTAGCTTTGAAATGCTTTCACCTCTTCAGCTACATCTCTTGGAATTCCAAGGTCTCCTCAAGATTCAATTCAAGGATTTCTTCCTACCCAAGGCCTTTCCCTGTTCCCCCACCTCCACCATCATTCCTGTGCATTAATTTTGTCTATCTGTATGCATGTTGTTTCCCCCAGGAAAATGTAGGCTCCTTGAAATCAGGAAGGATTTCATTTTTTGTTTTTGTATCTCTAGCACCCAGCACATATTAGGCACTTAATAGATACTTGTTGCATTAATTTTATTTGAAAAGGGGTCTTCACCTCTCTAGATCTCAGTTTCTTCATCTATAAAATAAAAGGGTTGGACTAGATGGTTTAGTCCAACTAGACCATCCAGCTCTGTCCATGCTGTTCACGATAACTAAGTTTTAGGATAGCATTTGACAGAAAACAAAAAAATTTGTTTTCCAGAGCTGTGTTTACTTTGGAGGTCAGTAAAGAAACATAAAAGGCTTTGATTGATGCTAGTTAAATGTTTGTGCCAGAATTGACATTCGCACCTAGAGTGAAATGAATTGATGAGTATTGTTTCTGTTTATAACCATGAAGTACAGGGAATGAGGCATGGTACCCAGAATAAGAAGGTAGATAAACCAGCCTGGTAAATGCGTAAAAAACCAAAACAAAACAGAAGAGCTTCCCTTCCATTTTACCAGCTGCATTTCCATCTTAGTCAGAGCTGTGTGTGTGTGTGTGTGTGTGTGTGTGTGTGTGTTTAAATGACTGCCCTGCAGCATTAAAGGGTTTTACAAGAAGAAGGAGGGGAAGTGGGAGAGAGGAGAAGAATGCATTGCAATTAAACTTCTCTATAAACTATAAGCACAGATTGCCCTCCAGTGGAAAAGATAATGGTCTTTGTAAATGCTCTACCACAGATTCCACTTAGCTGCTAATATTCCTCTGTTAATGGTCAATCTACCTTTCTCCATACAAAAGAACTAAAGGAACTGACTTTTTTTTTTTAAAGAATGAAGAGTAAAATAAAAGGAGTTCAATAGCACCACACTATCAGTGAACATTAGTGTCAGTGATGAAATTTCAAATTTAGCTTGTGCTGCCCTTCTGAGTGTTAACATTTGGACCCCTCCTCCTCCCACCTTTCCACCCCACCCCCCTCTTAGGACATAATACTGAGCATCAGGTCCAATTCATTAACTGGAATAATAAACTTCCTTGATAAAGTTGGCAAATTGCATGAGCTTCCCAAAGTGACTGCTCCTAAACATATAATTTGGGGCATCATGATAATGCAGCTGCATCATAAATGCTACTTGGTAATGAGAACTCTTCTAGCAATTTGCAAATTGAACAGCATCGAATGAAAGTGAATTTTTTGTTTTGTTTTGTTTTGTTTTGTTTGCAGGGCAATGATGGTTAAGTGACTTGCCCAGGGTCACACAGCTAGTAAGTGTCAAGTGTCTGAGGCCAGATATGAACTCAGGTACTCCTGAATCCAGGACCAGCGCTTTATCTACTGCGCCACCTAGCTGCCCCCGTGAATTGTTTTTTACAGGAAAAAAATAGCAGTAGTGAAATAAATTCATTTTGATCACAAGCTTGCCTTTGGAGCAAAAGATCATCAGACAACACCAGGTTCAATCCCCTCATTTCACAGATAAGGAATCTGAAGTTCTACATGGTTAAGTGATTTGCCTAAGGTCATATAAGATGGTAAATTGCAGAATCCAAGTTTCTTTTTTTGTGTGTATGAGGCAATTGGGGTTAAGTGATTTGCCCAGGGTCACACAGCTAGTGTTAAGTATCTGAAGCTGGATTTGAACTCAGGTCCTCCTGACTCCATTGCCAGTGCTCTATCCACTGTGCCATCTAGCTGCCCCAGAATCCAAGTTTCTTGATTGATCAGTCCAGCAAGATTAGCATTTAAGGCCTCCATAATCTGACTTGGTCCTACCCTACTACTGCCTTATACCCAGAGGGCTGGAGGTAGCAAAGTATACGCATCAGCAGTAGTTCAGAGAATGTTTGAGCAGGAAGGAATCCTGTAAGTCCTCCACTGCAACCCTCATCATTTTACATATGAGGAAACTAAGATTCCGAGAGATTAATTTTGACCAAGAAGTCATGTGGTCAAGTCAACAAGCCTTATGATGTACTTCCTATGTGTCAAATACTGTATAAGTCCTCGATAGAACAATTGGGTTGTTCAGTTGTTTTTCATTTCTGTCTCTTTGTGATCCCATTTGGGATTTTCTTGGCAAAGATACTGGAGTGGTTTGCCATTTCCTTCTTTAGCCTATATTACAGAAGAGGAACTAAGGCAGAAAGGGGTAAGTGACTTGCCCAGGGTCATATAACTAGTAAGTGTATAAGATCAGCTTTGAACTCAGGTCTTCCTGACTCCAGGCCCAGCATTCTATCCACTGTACTATCTGACTGCCCTGCCTATTTACATTAGTGGAGGATTTTTTAAGAATAGTATTTTATTTTTTTCCAATTACATGTAAAGACAATTTTTAACATTCATTTTTAAAAATTTTGAGTTCCAAATTTTATTCCCCTCCCCCCAACCTGCCTCTTCCCTTATGTGGTAAGGAATTTGATATAGGTTATATATGTGCAATCATGTAAAACATATTTCCATATTAGTCATGTTGTGACAGAAGAAACAGACCAAAAGAAAAACTATAAAAAATAAAGTGAAAAATAGTATTCTTTAATCTGCATTCGGACTCTATCAGTTCTTTCCCTGGATGTGGATAGCATTTTTCATCATGAGTTTTTTGGAATTGTCTTGTCTCATATTGCTGAGAACAGCTAAGTCATTCACAATTGGTCATTGTATATATTGCTGTGTACAATGTTCTGGTTCTACTCACTTCACTCAGTATCAGTTCATGTAAATGTTTCCAGGTTCTTCTGAAATCTACCTGCTCATCATTTCTTATAGATGATATTATTTCATTATATTCATATGCTACAACTTGTTCAGCCATTCCCCAATTGATAGGCATCCCCCCAATTTCCAATTCTTTGGTACCACAAAAAAGCTGCTATAAATATTTTTGTACAAAAAGGTCCTTTTCCAATTAATTAATTAGCTTGTTTATTTATTTATCTATTTGGGATACAGACCTAGTAGTGGTATTGCTGAATCAAAAGGTATGTACAGTTTTATAGCCCTTTGGGCATGGTTTAACTTGCTTTCCAGAATAGTTGAATCAACCCACAACTCCACCAACTCCATTAGTGTCCTAATTTTCCCACATCCCCTACAACATTTATTATTTTCCTTTTCTGTCATATGAGTCAGTCCGGTAGGCTTGAGTTGGTACCTCAGAGTTGTTTTAATTTGCATTTTTCTAATCAATAATAATTTAAAACATTTTTTCATATGACCATAGACATCTGTGATTTCTTTATCTGAAAACTGCCTGTTTATATCCTTTGGCCATTTATCAATTGGGGAATAACTTGTATTCTGATTAATTTGATTCTATTCTCTCTATATTTGAGAAATGAGGTCTTTATCAGAGATATTTGCTGTAAAAATAGTTTTCTAGCTTTCTGCTTTTCTTTAATCTTGGTTGTATGGGCTTTGTATGTGCAAAATCTTTTTAATTTAATATAATCAAAATGGTCATTTTATATCTCACAATCCTTGTTTGGTCATAAATTCTGAGGAAGTTTTCTTACCATAGCTACCCATACTAAGGAAATGACAAGCATGAAACAAACAAAAACCTTGTTGAATGGGAAAGCCCTTAACAACTGTGGGAAAAAGAATTAGGTCCAGTATAATAATTCTCCTCATTACTTTTACCACTTTTTGGAGAAAGAAAAAACAAAAAATGATAATTGAAGTAAATCTCAGTAACCTACTATCCTTTCCCCTTTTTGGAAAGATAGAATTCAGAGACATCATAGAATATAATGAAGAGTGTTGGCTTTGGAGTTAGAAAGACCTGGGCTCAAATCCCACACCTGGTACTTAGTAGCTATGTGAATCTGGGCAACTCATTTAAGCTTTCTTTTAGGCAACTCATTTAATCTCAGTTTCTTCATCTGTAAAGTGAAGGGGTTGGGCCATAGGGTTTCATAGGCTCCCTCTCACTCAATCTATAATCCTTTGATTTGGTCTTCTCTTCTGCAGCCCCATCCTGTTTTCCATGATTTTTCTAGGATGGGTGACATTGACTCATTAATCATATCCATAAATTCTTTTAGTAGTCTGTGATGTAGTTAATCTAGACTTGATTACTTAGAGCAGCTAGATGTTCTATTACCATCTCCTCACTTGTCTTGGCTTTCAACTCTGTTTTAACTCTTGTTCTCTCCTTCCCAATATGAATATTGGTCTCCTTAGCAGAGAAAGCTGGCATAATGGGAGTTGAGTAAATTTTTCCTCCTCTCTATTGTTCATTATCATCCTATTTGTTCCAGGAAGCTATCACATTCCCTTCCTTGATTTTTCCCTTGCCTCCCCAAGTAGTAAAAAAATTCATTCATCTTATCTATCTATCTAATCTATCTATATCTACAAAAACATGTATGTGTGTATGAGTATATATGTAAACATATTCACATAACCCTATACATATATTTATATATCCCTACACAATATAGCTTATGTAATATATTGTATATGTTTTGTTATATATGTGCAATATGTTTTACATATTATTGTGTATTTGTCCATGAATTTCATATTAATATATAATGATATTGGCCCTACGTGGATGGGTTGTTCAGGGAGGACTCACACCTCTGCCATGAGGGCTTGCTGAGTCCTTTGCAGGGCTGCTCATTCATCTTTGGTGTCTGCTTGCCACCTAACTCTTACGTGTGGTTCCCAGAAGCTGTAGTTGTGTGGTGGGTGACCACACCCAGGTAAAACCATTTCTGTAGATAGGCTAACTTGCCTTATAATAAGGTAGCAATGGTAAGAAAACTTGCTCAGAATTTATGACCAAACGAGGTAGAGAGCATTGTGAGATATAAAACAGATCATTTTGATTTTATTAAATTAAATGGTTTTACAAAAAACAAAACCAAAATCAGAAGGAAAGGAGAAAGCTGTGAAATAGTTTGTTTTTTTTTTATAGTAAATGAAGGTAACTAATAGGTTTGAGACTCTTTGTGAGTTAGGAGATGCCCACCCTGAGCACGTGAAGATTTCTCCTGGTGGAATGGGCTGATCAGAACAATTAGTTCCAGTAGCCATGAAGGCAGCTGAAGCAGAGGCTGTGGAGCACTTAGGGCTCAGTCAGACATTGAAGATGCCAAGTCATGCACTGTATCCTGGGCCATTACAAGTTACCTTGACTTATCCTACCACTGGACTTCGATGACTAGAAGAGAGAGTGAGGCTGACAACTGTGTGCAACTTTGCCTCACTTAAATCCAATTCATGAACAAGTCAAGGCATCACCATGTGATGTCATTGGTCCTCTTTGAAAATGAAGGACAAACAACAATATTGACCCTATATGAGGGCAGCTAGGTGGCACAGTGGATAAAGCACCAGCCCTGGATTCAGGAGGACCTGAGTTCAAATCTGGCCTCAGACACTTGACACTTATTAGCTGTGTGACCCTGGGCAAGTCACTTAACTCATTGCCCCACCAAAAAAAATAGAGACATTGCAGGTTCAATTCCAGACAGTTCCAATAAAGCAAATGTCACAATAAACTAGTGACATGATTTTTTTGGTTTCCCAGTGCATATAAAAAATTATACTATTCTGTAGTCTACTAAAGATGCAATAGTATTGTATCTAAAAATATACATACCTGAATTAAAAATACTTTAGTACTTTGTTATTGTTGTTGTTCAGTCATTTCAATTGTGTCCAACTCTTCATGACCCCATGTGGGGTTTTCTTGGCAAAGATAGTGGAGTAGTTTCTCATTTCCTTCTCCAGCTCATTTTACAGATGAAGAAACTGAGGAAAACAGGATGAAGTGACTTGCCCAGGGTCACATAGTGTTTGAAGCTGGCTCCTGGCTTAGGGCTCTATTTACTAAGCCACCTAATTGTCCCAAAGGGAGAAAGCAGTAAGTAACTCTATAAAGCCCTTGATTCTTCATTTGAGACTATAACCCAAAGTCATTCATTTTCCTGGCATTTGCCAGATAATTTAAAAGGCACAATTACCTGGGAAGATTTGAGCCCATTTCAATTGGCTAGTAAGTTGTGTTAATTATTCCATTTTCTCTATCATGTATTCTAGAATTAGAGAGAGAGAGAGAGAGAGAGAGAGAGAGAGAGAGAGAGAGAGAGAGAGAGAGAGAGAGAGAAGGAAGATGAGGAGGAGGAGTGGGGAGAGGAAGAGAGAGAGGAGGAGGAAGGAGGGAGGAGGGAGAGGGGAGAACTATTCTATCACAAGTAGAGATGGGACCTTTCAGAAACAAAAAGGTAACTATATTAAGCCATCCTAGGAGTTGCTACATTATTGCCCCAATTTGGATTTGAAGGATCACAACATCCTGCTCATTTTTCCTTCCCGCCTAAGGCTGGTTGGCTACTTTATGAATTTTTTTAAACACAAAAGTCTTGTGCATAGATAGACCACAGATGCTAATTAACCCCATTGTTATTCATTTGGAGAAGCCTTTGCCACAAAATGTAGGAGTTCATAGAGAGGAAGCCTAATTTAGCCACGAAACTGAGCAGCCTGGATCCACTACAATTTTACAGTTTTTTAGTCTCAAATGGCTTCTGATTGGATCAAGGCAATGCTTTTACTTCTTTCTCATAGATTCTATTTCAGATCTTCTCTTCTCTCCTACAATTTCTCACATGTCCCTTTTCTCCATTCTCTCACCTAAGAACTTCAGCTCACATTTTCTTAAGGAAATAGTGACCATTTACCAAAAGTTCTTTCTTCTCCCCTTCATTTCCTCTCAAAATCCCTTTATATTAACCCCGATTCTCTTCTCCTTTAATCCAGTATCTGGGGGCAGCTAGGCGGCACAGTGGATAAAGTATTAGCCCTAGATTCAGGAGGACCCGAGTTCAAATCCAACTTCAGACACTTGACACTTACTAGCTGTGTGACCCTGGGCAAGTCACTTAACCCTCATTGCCCCCCCCCCCCCATCTAGTATCTGATAATGAAATGACTTTTCCTTGCTATAGCCAGTACTTCTCTATGTTCCTTTTGTCCCATTCCCTCACATCTATTATAACAGACAGACCCTCCCTCTAATCTGTAACCTCTTTCTTTTAGTTTCTTTGCTAACTGGCTACAAATACACCCAGCTCTTCTCATCCTAAACCAAACCAAAACATAAATTGCTTTATTACTATCATCTCAAACTCCCATCCTATATCTTTCTTCCCTTTCCCAAAGTCCTAGAAAAAAAGATTATCTCTACTTTCTGCCTCTACTCCTCTTGCCTGTCAGTTTTGTAACCTGGCTTCCATTCTCATCACTCAATTAAACTTGCTTTCTCTGAATTTTTCATTAATCTCTTAATTGCTAAATTTGTTGCTCTTTTCTCAATCCTGATACTTCTTTACCTCTCTGCAGTACTTGATACTGTTAATCATCCTCTTTCTTCTTGTACACTTTCTCCTCTGGGTGTTTCTGACAGTTTTCTCCAGGCGTTCCTCCAACCTAATTACTTCTTGGTCTCTTTTATTGGTTCTTTATCCCTATCTCACTTTTTAATTGTAGGCATACCCAGTTCAGTTGTGGGTCTCTCTACATTCCCTTAATTGGTGACCTCATCACCTCCCATAGAATCAATTACCATCTCTATGAAGATGATTACGGCATTCATATATTCAGCCCTAATTTTAGGGATTAGTATAGTGCTTGGTACAGAGTAAACATTTAATCAGCCCTTATATTGAATACCCAGGAGTGAATATATACTATAGCTGTAATCTTTGAAGGTAATTCTTTGAATTACCTTCACTTATGTCAAGTAATTTCTTTCAAATTTTCATCTTTGGGGCAGCTAGGTGGTACAGTAGATAGAGCACCCGCCCTGTATTCAGGAGGACCTGAGTTCAAATCCAGCCTCAGACACTTAACACTAGCTGTGTGACCCTGGGCAAGTCACTTAACCCCAATTGCCTCACTAAAACCAAAACAAAACAAATTTTCATCTTCACAAACTAATGACTGTGCATTTAGGCAGAAGGGACATCAAAAATCTTCCTAAAATCCCGAGTTGGTAGAGGAGGAGCTTGTAGAGATCTCATATTTCACTTCATGCTGGTGAAGGGCAAAGTAAACAGGGCTGCTGGTCCCAGACAGTAGTTAAATTTTATGGAAATAAGCAGTTTGTACAAACCCAGGGAAGGAAATATGGAAATATGATTTTCCATATTTCCCTGGCCATTCTGATTGGTGACCTCAAACTCATAGAACCATTGATCGGGACATGAAATGACCACAGTTTGCTGCTAGGTAATGACATTGATGCAGGTGGTAATCTGATACCAATATTTGCCCTTTACCATCAGGTGTCCTTTCATACTTTAAAGAGCCCTTCCCTTCTCCTGCTGGAGTCTCTCTGTGATGTAGGTAGGATTCTCCATGAGTTGTGTGATTCTTGTTTTAAGAATGGGGAAACTGATGCCCTAACTTATATTGTCTTTCCAGGAACAATGAAGGCATGCATTTTCCTATTCCATTCAACAAACATTTAAGTTCCTACTGTGTTCAATATGCCTCTTTCACATTTCACATTTGATAAAACAGCAAATTTTGAAGGAATTAGGGTAGATAAACAAAACAGGTTGATGGTTACCAGCATTTAGAAACTCTCTTCTTCTTCCAAATCTTTCCAGCCAAAAAATAAAACAAAACAAAACCATCACAAAAGCATCTACTTAATGGTTAAAAGCAAAGAAAATTGTGATAGATTTCTTACAGCAATTCTTCAATTCTGCCTTTTCACCAGCACAGTACAATGCTATCAGGAATCATTACATGGGTGGTCTCACCCATGAGCTCTTCTCTCCTCCAGAGTTCCTGGCTCTTGGCTCCTGCATTAACAAGTTGTATAGTCTTGGGCAAGTCACTTCCCTCTTTGGGCCTCAGTTTCTTCAATTGTATGAGCAGCTAGGTGGGCACAGTGGATAGAAGACTGGGCCTGGAATCAGGAAGACTCTTCTGCCTGAGTTCAAATTTACATGACCTTAGGCAAGTCATAACCCTGTTTGCCTCATTTTCTTCATCTGTAAAGTAAGCTGGAGAAGGAAATGGCAAACCAATCTAGTATCTTTGTCAAGAAAATCCCAAATGGGGTTAAAAAGAGTTGGACATTACTGAAAATCAACTAAACAACAACAACAACAAAAAGAAGAGATAGATCAAAGCTTTCATGTGGACTGTAAAGAATTTTTGTGAAGAAATCCCATTGTATTTCATTGTCTTCAGGGCATTTTTTGGCAGAACAGGTAGATGAACTATACTTCTATTTTACTTAGTCAGTCAATAAATATTAATTAAGGATCAGGCTCTGTGTTAATTGCTATTAGGATCAAATTAGACAATGAATGTAAAATATTTCATAAACTGCAAGTGTATGCATATATCTGTATTCATTATGGGAAAATATGATGTATTGATGCCAGCTACTTGTATCAAATGAAACAGTTAGAATAGGTGCTAAATGTGTTTTGTGTTCCCATGTCAGGAGGGAATTTCTTTTTTGCATAGACTTTTTGTAGTTCAGTCATTTCAGTCATGTCTAACTCTTTGTGACACCTATTGGGTTTACTTGAAAAAGATAGGGGCAACTAGGTGGCGCAGATAGAGCACTGGCCCTGGATTCAGAAGGACCTGAGTTCAATTCTGGCCTCAGATACTTAACACTTACTAGCTGTGTGACCCTGGGCAAGTCACTTAACCCCAATTGCCTCACCAAAAAAACCCCAAAGAAACAAACCAAAAGTAACAAACGAAAAAAGATAGTTTGCTATTTTCTTCTCCAGCTCATTTTAAAGAGGAGAGAACAAAGCAAACAGAGTTTAGTGATCTCTCTGGTGTTTCTGCCCAGTTCTTCATAGACTTTATAGACTACTGTCTGAGAAAAATGAGAAATAAGAGCATAGAAAAGCATCCTTTAGATAGTTAAGAGTTTCCTCATATTTCTTATAAGAAAAGTTCCATTATAAGAAAAGTAACTGAGGCATTGAACTTTACTTTGTAAACTTAAAAAGGCAATGCAAAATGACAAAGCTATTTTTTGGGGAGAAACTGAGAGCCCCCTTTATGAGACTTTGGCTATTTTTTTAGTCAGCCACTAGAGGGTGCAACATACCACAGAGAACGACAAACTCCATTCAATAGAAAGCTACAAGTTTAATTTGTTTGGAGCATAGGGTGTATGAAGAAGCGTAATCAGAGATAAGGCAGAAAAAATATAGATTGGAGGGGGGAAAGGGAGTGGGAAGGATCTCATGTCAAGCTATGGAACTTGAATTTTATTTTGTAAGCAATGGGGAGCTATTGAAGATTTGAGGTCCAGCTCAATCATTTGCTGGCTGGATAACCTTAGGCAAGTCATATGACCTTTTAAAACCTCTCTTTTCTGTAAAATAGAGATCACCATACTTCTTGAACTTAGCTCACCGTGTCGTCTTAATTAGAGTGTTTTGTTACAATCCTGTGAGATAGGAAAGATAAGTATGATTATCCCCATTTTGCAGAAGAGAAAAGAGAGGTCCAAAAATACCAAATGATCTGCTGTTTTCTAGCTGGTAAGCCATGTAGTTGGGACTCAAACCAGTGGCTTCCCAGTGCTTACCAAATAAAATGTAAGTTCCTTAGTCTGTCATTCACAGCCCACCATGATCTGTCCCCATCCTATATTGTTGTCCTTATGTCTCATTGCTCTCCATACAAGCCATGATTTAGCCAAAGTAGATTTCTAGCCATTTCCCCAAACTCCTTTGCATTTCCTTTTGTTGTTCCCTTACCTTGGAATGCCCACCCTGACACTGGAGCTGAAAGAAATGTTTCCTTCCTTTGAACTGGCATAGCATTAGGTTTGCACTTGGCTTGATGCACTTTCCCTGACAAACGTGTGTTATAGCTCTTTGTGTACACAGCTCATCTCTCCTAAGAGCAGAGATCTTCAGGACCTAGCATTCTTTGCGAGGTACTTTGCATTCTAGGGTCCTATGATCTTTCGATACAAGTTTAGTCAATGAATATTGAATGAGGGAGTTAATGAATTTGTCTTGTATCACTTTAGGGTTCATGGAATTCCCAGGAAGTGATTTTTTAAAATTTTTAATTTTTTTAATCATAAAAGTATTTTATTATTTTCTAGTTACATGTAGAGATAGTTTTCAGCATTTGTTATTATAAGATTTCTAGTTTCAAAATTTTCTCCCTCCCTCTCCTTGCTCCCCAAGACAGCAAGCAATCTGATATAGGTTATATATGTACAATCACATTAAACATATTTCTGCATTATTCATACTGTGAAAGAAGAATCAGAGCAAAAAGGAAAAACATCAAAAAAGAAAAACAAAAAAAGTAGAAATAGTATGGTTCAATCTGCATCTAGATTCCATAGTTCTTTTTTTCTGGATTTGGAGAGCATTTTCTATCATGAGTCCTTTGGAACTATCTTGAACCATTGTATTGCTGAGAAGAGTCAAGTCTATCATAGTTGATCAACACACAATGTTGTTGATACTGTATACAATGTTTTCCTGGTTCTGCTTATCTCACTCAGCATCAATTCATATAAGTCCTTCCAAGTTTCTCTGAAATTTGCCTGCTCATTGTTTTTTACAGCACAATAGTATTTTATTACATTCATATACCACAACTTGTTCAGTCATTCCCTAATTGATGGACATCCCCTCAATTTCCAATTCCTTGCCATTACAAAAAGAGCAGCTATATTTTTGTACATGTGGGTCCTTTTCCCTTTTTTATGATCTCTTTGGGGAAAAGACCTAATAGTGGCATTTCTGGGTCAAAGGCTATGCACAACTTTATAGCCCTTTGGGCATAGTTCCAAATTGCTTTCCAGAATGGTTGGATCAGTTCACAGCTCCACTAACAATGCATTAGTGTTCCAATTTTCAGGAAGTGATTTTGACAGAGGAAATCCTTTTGATTCATCATCAATTTAATTGTTATAGTTAGATGAATTTTATACCTATGCACATGTCCCCCTCTTAAAGCTCCAAAACCTATGGCCTGTACTTGAATGCTTCTCCTTGAATACTCTAAGTAATAGAGTTCATTACATTTTTTTAAAATTAATTTTTTAATTCTGAATTAAAAAAACAAAATGAGCATTTCTATATAGAAAATACAAAAGAAAGAAGATTGCACATGAAACTTTATTGTGTATTGAAGTATAATTTTCTTGCTTTCTTTATTTTTAAAATTTTTATTGCAATACGGCAGATATGGAAATATGTTTTGCATGATGTCATATTTATAGTTAATATCATTGTTTACTTTCTCAGTGGCTGGGAGGAAGGGAGAGAATCTGGAACCCAAAACGTAAAAAGACAAGAATGTTAAAAAATAGTAATAATAAAAATTTTTTTAAGTACCTACTATATCCCAGGGACTGGGACCCAAAAAAAGTGACCTATTATTCTTCTCTGCCATGCCCACAATGAAGAAGCAAGGCCTCTTCAAGTCCAAGACAACATCAGAGGTGTATGTTGACAATGGATTAAATGTCATGTCAGCATTTTTTTTTCCACAGCAAAGTGACAAAGTGGAAAATCAGAGTTCTCTTTACCCCCAGTAGAATGTAAGCTTCTTGGAGCGAGGGACCATTTCATTTTTCATTTTTGTAGTTGTCAAAAGCCTTGTATGGGAAAGGCACTTAATAAAAGTTGTGCAAAAACTTTAAAATTTATATGATCAAAATTGCTCATTTTGTCTTCTGTGATTCTCTGTGGCCCTTGTCTAGTCACAAATTTCTTCCTTTATTTGTAGTTTTGAAAGATATCTCCTCTGCTTTTAGAATTTGTTTTATGTTGAGACTTTTTATATCTAAATTATATATGTATTGAAATCCTGTCTTGATATATGGGGTAGATTACTTTTATAAGGTAACTCTTTCTATTATTGGACAACTCTTCAGCATTAGAAGGCTGTTCTTAAACTTGTCAAATTTTATTTCCTTGTGTCTTCTAGCCATTGGACATAATTCTGCTTCCTAGAGCTATGTAGCATGTCTACTGTTTCTTTCAAATGTAAGCCCAACAAATATTTGAAAAGAACCACCAGAGAGGCTATGAGGCAGTATCACACAGAAAATAGAATGACATCTTTGGAGTAAAAAAATCAATCATTATTTATGAAGCTCATGCCATGTGCCAGGCACTATGCAAGGTGTGAAAGGACAAAGAATAAAATAATTTCTACTTTCTAGGTGCTTATAATTTAACAGGGAGTGAAGGCTAATAAAAAAAGAGAGCAAGAGATTATAATCAAATAAAATAATTGTAAATAAAAATTTTTAAATAATCTTGTTGATCATGAAAGTGAACAATTATGGGCAAGGACAAGGTAAAGTCTACAACCATCTTTGTGTGTAGATGAGGTAAAATTGAGGAATAATAGGTCATGTGAGTTAAGTAGATCAAAGAAGGGAGAGATTGTGGTATTTGAGGAAACATCAACATATGTGTTGAGTCAGTTATCTGTTGTGCATTTATTTTCTTTTTTTACAATCCTACTGTTACCTATCTTGCCCATCCCCATTAAATACAAGAAAAATAAAATCCTTAGAGTAAATATGTATAGTCAAGCAACATAAATTCCCACACTGACCATGTTAAAAAATATATATGTCATTCTACATCTTGATTCCATTATTTCTGTATCAAGAAGTTCAAATCTAGCCTTCAACACTTACTAGATCTATAACTCTGCATAAGTCAGTTTCCTCAATTGTAAAATTGGGCTAATAATAGCACCTACCTCCCAGGTTTGCTGTGAGGATCATATAAAGCATTCAACACAGTGCCTAGGATGTATTAAGTACTATATAAATGTTGGGGCAGATAGGCGGCATAGTGGATAGAGTACTGGGCCTGGACACAGAAATACAAGAGATCAAATCTGACCTCAGACACTTACTAGCTTACCCTGCACAAGTCACTTAACTCTGCCTCCATTTTCTCATCTGTAAAATGAGAAGGAAAAGGCAAACCACTACAGTATCTGTGCCAAATCAAAAGTGTCAGACACAACTAAAACAACTCAACAAGAACAACAGATATAAATGTTAGCTATTATTGCTATTTTTACTTATTTACCTTTGAAGTTTCAAATTTGGTAGTTCTTACTGAACTGGTAGTCAGTTTTAGGCCCTAGGTTTTTTCACAGGAACTGTTGCCAAGCTAGGTCTTTACCACACAGTATCTATGAATAGAGGGTGTGGTATGTTGTACTGTTACATTTGGCCCATGAAGTTAAGTGAGCCCACATTGCTGTATACAGATGGTGCCCCCAAGGAGCCAAGAACAGGTATCTCTAGCATCCTTCCTTCCACCCTTCTCCAAGGGAGACTTTGATTCTTGGAAGGAAGGGAGACAGGAGATTGAGGGGGGTAGAATTATATCTATCAGCTCTTTTAAATATTGTTAGTCTAGGGGAATTTTTGATTCAAGCTATATTCTTGAAAGGGGAAAAAAGGGCCCCAAGCTATATGTCCAAGACTTAACTCTGTTCCCACCAAATGCCAGTTTCACAATGAAGACATAGAGCAAAATAGTTAATAGACATCTTTGCCCAAGTTGAAAGCAAAAGAAAAATGAGAGAAATTATATGAGACTATATGCCAGATAATACAGGTTTAAGGAGCTCTCCCATTGGCTGCAAAATAGCTCAACCGAGAGAGACTTGCAGATCTCCCCCAAGGGGAAATTCTCCCAAGTTCCTGGCACAGAAAGCTGAAGATAGGTCATACTGGAGACTGCCAGCCCCTTTACATGTCAGCTTCTTCCCAGAAGCTTTTTCTTCCGTTAGGCACCTGAAAAGAGATTGGAATGGTACATCTCTCTCAAAGCTAGAAGCCAGAGGAGCCAGGATCTTTCTTCTCTCTAGTTCTCACCAACTCCACTTTCATGCAGGTATTTAGTAATCTTGACCAATGAGGAAAGAGTCCCATATAATTGTCCCTTTGAGCCAAGTGTAATATATATATATATAATAGATTTTTTTAAAAAGCTAAACGCAGAATTTTACAATTGTCTTTGTTAAATTTCATCTTGTTGGGTTCAGTTTAGCCTATCAAGATTATTTTGAATCCAAATTCTGCCAGCCTTGATGGATCAAGGTCATTTGAAGATTTAATAAGTATATTACCCTCTCCTCATCTGATAGAAAAAAAAATGTTAAACAGAATAGAGAGTGAAGCAATTAGAGAGAGTCTTATAGGTCAATGAAATTCTTGGTTGACAGCAAGATTTCAGCCCCTACCCCCACCCCCAAAATATTTACTATTTATGCCTGGAATTCTGCTATTAGAAAGTTGTTCTTTCTACAGTCTTCTTTTAATATATAAATTCCTGAGAAGAGGGCAATAGATTGAGCCTCTAATATCTTAGTATGAATGAGTTGCTGGGAACAAGTGAACATTGGATGCCTTGGGGGAAAAGGAAGTGCTGGGTATTGAAAGGGAGAGAAATAGGTAGGGGAGACCCATTTCTCTATTTCAGAATTTTGCCAAAAACAGAATTATATATATATATATATATAATTTTAATTAAAATAAGCTTTTGTTATTAAACTTAATCTTTTTTTTTTTTTAGTGAGGCAATTGGGGTTAAGTGACTTGCCCAGGGTCACACAGCTAGTAAGTGTTAAGTGTCTGAGGCCAGATTTGAACTCAGGTACTCCTGACTTCAGGGCCGGTGCTCTATCCACGGCGCCATCTAGCTGCCCTGTTATTAAACTTAATAACCATTAACAAACATAAACACTCAAATAAGCAACTCTTCAAGGACTTCTGTATTCATTGGGTACTTTATCCATCAAAAAACATCACATTCCCAGAGTCTATAATTTAGGAGACGGCCCTTAAAGGCCATTTTGGCTGAAATATTTAATTCCCATTAGCTGTCCTAGGGGTGACCTTCTGGTTACTGAGTGGGCTAGTGCTCAGGCTCCAGATGTTACTCATCTTATTTAAAATCTTTAAATGTTAGTAGAATCTGGCATGCCCTTCTGGAACCCAGGGTCACCTCCAAGCCACAATAAGACATTAGAGCAGAACTTTAGTGGAATTTAAATAAAAATGAAAAAACCCCAAAAACAAACCCATAGATGGACCACAAACTTCAAACTATTTAAGGCAGCTAGATAGCACAGTGCATAGATTGCTGGATTTGGGGTCAGGGACACTTGCATTTGAATCTGACCTCAGATATCTATATGACCTTGGGCAAATCACTTTACTGCAGTCTGCCTCAGTTTTCTTATCTGTAGAATGGAGATATTAATAGCACCTACCCTCAGGGTTGTTGAAAGCATAAAGTAAGATGATATTTATAAAGTACTCTACAAACCTAAAATGCTATATAAATGCCAGCTAGAGCAGCTGGGTGGGGCACTGGATAGAATTCCAGGCCTGGAGTCAAGAAGACAACTCTTGCTGAGTTCAAATCCGACCTCAAACATTTACTAGTTGTGTGACTCTGGGCAAGTCACTTAACCCTGTTTGCCTCAGTTTCCTCATATGTAAAATAAGCTGGAGAAGGAAATGACAAACCACTCCAGTATCTTTGCCAAGAAAACCCCAAATGGGGTCATGAAGAGATGGAAACAACTAAATGACTCAACAACATTATTATTACACTTTTTAAAAGGTGCCTGCTTACTTTAACAAAAGAATAACAAACCATCTTTTTTCTATATCCCCTTTTCATCTTTTTTCTTTTATATGAACATTACTGGATTTTGTTACTGTAGTCATTGTGTACATTCTTTTATATAGTCATATATATATATATATATATATATATATATATATATATATATATATATATATATATATATATATATATATATATATATATATATTGTTCTGATCCTGAATCTCTGAATATTTCTTTTCTTCACAGCACAGCTCAAATATCACTCTTACCAGAGGGAGGCTTTTCCTCAACTGCCCCATAGTTAGTCCTTTCTCTCTGTCTACATGCTGTATCTCCTCCCCACCTCCACTCCAAGTCAGTTGGATGTCAGCTCTTCTGGAGGTAGGGACTCCCTGCCCCCCCCTTTGTAATACAAGAACCTGCTTAGCACATTATAGGCCCTAAGTAAATGTTTATGGAATTGAACTTTTTCTTATTCCCTTTTCTCTTGGCACAATATTATTTCATTACATTCATCATACTCAAACACACAAATGTTTATTTCTCAATATTGAACTCTTCCCATCAATAGAGATAGCTCATCCTATGATTAAGGAGCTAGATACCAGGGAGGTAGATGCCTGGGGCATATAGAGGTAAATGACCTCATTATGTCACACAACTAGTGAATGGAAGAGGCAGAATTTGAAACCAGGTCTTCCTGACTCCAAGTCCAGGATTCAATCCATTAGGCCAGATTGTTCACATGCCACAGTTTATTTAGCTGTTTCCTAATTTTTGGAGAATGAGTTGTTTTTGGTTGACTAGGCACTCTAATAAAAGACCTTCAGATAAAATTAAAGGCATTTAATTTAATTTTGTAACTTATTACAGATTCAGCAGGGGTCAGAGGTATGGAGCTGGTGGCTGAAATTTCTAACAGTTCCCTGATAATAATAAAGTAGGATGGATTGTGTCAGTCTTAAGAAAAGGAAAAAAAAAAACAGAACCATGAGATTAGGTGGAAAATTTAAAGCAGAAGATTAAGGAATGAGTTTGTCAAATGATGGAGGGATGATAGACATCCAGTGAGCAATGTGTGGTCTGAATTTTTAAAAGTTTAATAAGGCTCTTTTGAATCACAAAATCTTAGAGAGGCCAGAGGGAATGAAATTCCTGGCAGTTGAGTGATATGGTTATCTGATCATGTGTGAATCACATAAGCAGCAGGACCTGCTCTGATGTGCACATGATTAAGAGTCCTAAATTGTGATTTATACTGCTGACTTACATGCCTGATGGGGGAAGTTTCCTAAACTTGGGGTAACAAATGAACCAAAGTAGTTCCACATCTCACAGAGGCATCATGGTGTAGTAAATGGAATACCGAATTTGGAGTTAGGAAGGCCTGGGTTAAAATCCTCTGATATTATGTGATCATAAGCAAGTCTCTTAACCTCTATGATCTTCAGTTTCTTCTTCTGTAAAATGGAGATAATAATACCTATTTTGCTTTTCTCTCTCTCTCTCTCTCTCTCTCTCTCTCTCTCTCTCTCTCTCTCTCTCTCTCAGTTGTTATGAGACTCCAATGAGATAATGTCTGTAAAGTACTTGTGAAAACCTGAAAGCCCCACATAAAGTTCACCTATTTTTATTCTTTTATGGCTGAAAAACCCGTTGGCATTTCTTTTTATAGCACTGGATAGCTTTTAAGAATTTTGCAAAAATAGAGAGAACTCACAGGGGTTGTTGTCCTTAAGTATACAAAAGCAATACCCTTTCCAAGACAGGAATACATCTGGGATGGTCCATTTTTGGAAACCTGCCTGTTTGCTGAGAAGCCTGGTGATTGGAGAGCCATTTCAGATCATTCAGAATTTTTAGGGTCACTAAGTTGGGCCAACTGCTCTGACATGGGAACTAGACCCCATGTGTAAAGTAATCAAAGCTATGTTTCAGTAGGATCTTCTAATGAGTTAATTGTCTGACCTATTCTTTTTTTCTTTTTGCAGGGCAATGAGGGTTAAGTGACTTGCTCAGGGTCACACAGCTAGTATCAAGTGTCTGAGGCTGGATTTGAACTCCAGTCCTCCTGAATCCAGGGCCAGTGCTTTATCCACTGTGCCACCTAGCTGCCCCTGACCTATTCTTTTAGCTAAGGAGTTAAACTCAGTCTGCTTGGCCTGCCTCCTGCCTTGCCACACACCCTAACCTACACTCAAATTCCTGAATCCTGCTTCATCTCTGGGCTCTATGTGAAGAGACTGATGACTAGTATTAATATCAGCCTGCACCAAGTGAGGGAGATCGAATAGATTATTAGACAGATTGTTTTAGAAGACCTGACTATAGGGGGTTGGGAATGCCCTGCATCAAGACTAGGGCAGGGCACTGCAAGGGATCACCACAGACTAGACAAGAATCTGCATCAGGTCCAGAGATCAGGGCATGGAGACCAGGGTAGGAACTACATTCAAGTACATGGTAAGGCAAGAGACCAATGTGGCACAGTGAATAGAGTGCAAGATGTGGATCCAAGAAGACCTAGGTTCTAATCCTGCCTCATATATTTACTAGCTTTATGATCCTGGACAAATAAATCCCTTAACCTCTCAGTCTCAGTTTCCCTACCAGTAAAATTAGAAGGTTGAGATACCTTCCAGCTCTAAATCTCTTCTCCTATGATGTAACCCTGACTCCCCTATCTCCAGTTCAGTCATTTAGAATGACTGAGTTCTAGAAAGAAACAATGCTAAGCTGGCTAGCTCTTCTTTTTTCACATATACCACCACTTTAACTCATACCATTGTCTAAGATGTGCCCTGTCATAGGACACTTAATATTTAAATATCCTCAATGATGTTGCAATTGCCTATTCATCAAATTTTCTTCCAGTTCCAAATTAGGAAAGATAGGGGAAAAATAAAGAATGACTTAGAGGGTTTAATAAAATAGGTAAATAACAAAAAAGAATCAACAACAGCAATGAGATCATCTTTCTTTCTTCCTTCCTTCCTTCCTTCTTTTCTCTTCCTTCCTTCTTTTCTCTTTCTTTCTTTCTTTCTTTCTTTCTTTCTTTCTTTCTTTCTTTCTTTCTTTCTTTCTTTCTTTCTTTCTTTCTTTCTTTCTTTCTTTCCTTCCTTCCTTCCTTCCTTCCTTCCTTCCTTCCTTCCTTCCTTCCTTCCTTTCTTTCTTTCTTTCTTTTTTTCAGGGCAATGAGGGTTAAGTGACTTGCCCAGGCTCACACAGCTGTTAAGTGTCAAGGGTTGAACTCAGATCCTCCTGAATCCAGGGCCAGTGTTGAATCCAGGGCCAGTGTTTTATCCACTGTGCCACCTAGCTGCCCCTGAGATCATCTTTCAATAATTTATTTGCATTGTTTAACATATTCATTTGGGTGCTTTTTATCATAGAAAGGCAGGAACAAAAAAGTACAGCTTGGGGGGCAGCTAGGTGGTGCAGTGGATAGAGCACCGGCCCTGGATTCAGGAGGACCTGAGTTCAAATCTGGCTTCAGACACTTAACACTTAATAGCTGTGTGACCCTGGGCAAGTCACTTAACCCCAATTGCCCCACCAAAAAAAAAAAAAGTACAGCTTGTCTCAGCCATGAGAAGCCATTAAATTGGACCCTATTAAACCCAATGCACTCTGGAGCCACTAGGAATATGGTTAACAAGTCATGAACAGCATTATTACCACAGTGAGACCAGGAGAAATCAACCATCGCCACAAATGCGGGGAGCTCAAATTTTCCCTCTTCATCTTGAAGCATGAGCTCAGCAAATCAGATCAAACCAAGGCAATCAATCTTTATTAAACTCTAATGGTTTAGTGAGACTTAAAATCAAGAGAATCAGAAGACCTGGGTTTGAATTCCACTTCTGCCATTGACTTTTTGACTACTTACCCTGACTGTGGTTAAATTTTGATTGATCAGGGCTTGATTTATTATTTTGTTGGATGTCTACACTTAAAAAAGTAATGGAGAGGGGGCAGCTAGGTGGCATATTGGATAAAGCACTGGCCCTGGATTCAGGAGGACCTGAGTTCAAATCTGGCCTCAGACACTTGACACTTACTAGCTGTGTGACTCTGGGCAAGTCACTTAACCCTCATTGCCCCCCCCCCAAGTAATGGAGAAAATGTTAATAATTCAGATTAAATGTAAAATCGCATCACATAAATTGCCCCCCCCCCCCCTCAATGACTGGTTGTTAAACATTTACCAGCACACCAATGGTCTTAGTTTTCTAATCCATAAAGTCAAGGGGGTGGAGGTAATTACTTTTAAAGTCTCTTGTAATTTTAAATCTATGAAGCAACACAAGTACATGCTTTCTCCTACTTCTGCCTCATGATGATTTAAATCTTGAAAGGGCCTTAGAGCTTACCTAAACCCTTTATTTTACAACTGAGGCTCATAGAATTGAAATGATTTGCTTGATGTGGATAATAAGTGGTAAAGTAGGGATTGACTCCAATCTTTTGATTCCAAGAGAAGTCAAAAAGCATTTCTTAAGAATCTATTATGTGCCAGGCTCTGTGCTAAGTACTGAGGTTACAAGGAAAGGCAAAAAGAGCCCTGCTCTCAAATAAGTAGTTCATCTCTAACAGACAAAACAATGTGCAAACCACCAGCATTAGAGAAGACTGGGAAAGACATCTTATTGGAGGTGAGATTTTTAGCTGGGTCTTCAAAGAAATCAGAGATTCCAGGGACAGAGATGAAGGGGAAGAGAATTTCAGGCATGGAGGATGGTCAGTGAAAATGCCCAGAACCGGGAAATACAATGTTGTGTACACAGAACAACAAGAGTCAGTGTTGCCAGTTCGAGATTCCAAGAGGAGTCGAGTCTAAGAACACTGGAGAGGTAGGAGGGAGAAAGGTAGGATATGGAGGGCTTGAAAAACTAGATGGAGGATTTTATATTTGATCCTAGAGCTGATGGGGAACCACTGGATCAAACATTCCCCCCAACTCCATCAGAGAAGTTTCTTAGAAACTTTTGAGTTCTACTTATAGCTGGCAAATTGATAGAGGGTAACAACTGGCAGAAGAGAATGAGGAGGCTGCTTATAGACATCTATTTCTTTGTTGCTAGGCAGAAGGGGAAGGAACTTCCATATCTTTTTCTACCTAACTTATGCCCTCATAACTCAGGGGCAGTGTAGCCATGATATACAAAAACAAAGAAATAAGGATTTACATAGTACTTACCATGTGCCAGGTACTGTGCTAGGCACACATTATCTCATTTGATTCTCACAACATCCCTGTGTTGTAGATGCTGTTATCTTGTTTAGAATTTTATTTTCCAAGTTACATGTAGAGTACAAATTTTGACATCAATATTTTTAAAAATCTTTGTGTTCCAAATTCTCTTTCTCCTTCCCTCCCCATGCCCCACCCCCAAGAACTCAAGCAATTCAATATAAGCAATACATAAGCAATCATGCAAAATATTTCCACATTAGCCAGATTGTGAAAGAAAATAGACAAAAACAAAACTTCAGATAAATGAACTAGCAAAAAAATATGTTTCAATTTTTATTCAAATACCATCAGTTCTTTCACTGTAGATGGATTGCATTGTTCATAAGACCTTCAGAGTTTTCTTAGATCATTGCATTGCTGAAAATAATGGGGTTGCCCTTTCCCTGCAGCGAGACCCAGTCCCTGCTGGTGCTGGCAATACAGGCTATTGTCCCCCCCGCTGTTATAGGTACTGTAAAAATAAGCCATACCCAAAGTCCCGTTTCTGCAGGGGAGTTCCTGATGCCAAGATCCAAATCTTCGATATTGGTAGAAAGAAAGCCAAAGTGGATGAATTTCCACTGTGTGGCGTGTCAGATGAATATAAGCAGCTGTCATCAGAAGTCCTGGAGGCTGCTAGGATCTGTGAAAACAAGTACATGGTGAAGAGTTGTGGCAAGGATGGCTTTCATATCCATGTGTGCTTGAATCCTTTTCATGTCATCTTCATCAATAAGATGTTATCATGTGCTGGGGCTGATAGGCTCCAGATTGGCATGCAGGGTGCCTTTGGGAAGCCCCAGGGCACTGTAGCCCGTGTACACAATGGTCAAGTTATCATGTCAATTCCAACCAAGGTCCAGAATAAAGAATGTGTTATTGAAGCTTTGCAGAGAGCCAAGTTCAAGTTCCCTGGCAACCAGAATATAAGATCCACATCTCCAAGAAGTGGGTTTTCACCAAGTTCAATGCTGATCATTTTGAGGATATGATAGCTGAGAAGCATCTCATTCCTGATGGCTGTGGGGTTAAGTTAAGCCTGGCCCCTTGGACAAGTGGTGAGCACACCACTCATGAGAAGTGTTGTGCTGTGGCATTGACTTTTTGCAGGCTTATGCCTAAATAAACTAGATAACTGCTTTAAAAAAAAGAAAAAAACAGGGTCCTTCACTGCAGATCATCTCACAATATTACTGTCATTTTTATGTATTCCCCAAGGCTCTGTCCTAAGCTCTTCTCTTTTCTCTCCACCTTCTCTCTTCTGATAACCTCATCAGTTCACATGGGTTCAATTATCATTTCTATGCAGGTCGCTCCAGGTCTATATACCCACCCTTAGTCTCTTTCCAGAGTAGAATTCAGATATCAACAGCCATCAATTTAACCAGTTGAACTGGCTGTCCCATAAGCCCCTCAAACTCAACACACCCCAAACAGAACTCATTACCTTTCCTCCAAATGCACTTACTCCAAACTTCCTTATTTCTGTGGAGGGCAATACCTTCTAGCCCCAACCTCAGTGACAACCTCAACATCTCATCCCCACTCACCACCATGTGTCCAGTCATTTCTACCTCAGTCAAAAAGCACAAACTCCAAAATCTCTCTCACACCTGACCCATTCTGTCCATTCACACAGTTACCACCCTAGTTCAAACCCTTGTTGTCTCTTACCTGGCACATTGCAGGTCTGGTCTTTGATCTCCCTGCCATAAATCTCTACCTTCTCCATTCCATCCTCTACTCAGCTACTAAACTGATGTCACTACAGTGAAAATCTGTCTTATTCCCCTACTTAATAATCTCCAGTGACTCCCTTTTACTTCTAGCATCAAATATAAATGCTTCTTTTGGGTATTTAAAGTTCTTCACAACCTGGTTCCATCCTATCTTTCTAGTCTTACACATTATTCCCTTCCATGTACTTGATGGGAGTCTACCTGCTGCTCCTCATATATGGTATTCCATCTCTCATCTCTACTTTTGCACCATTTGTCCCTCATGCCTAAAATTTTCTCTTACCTCACCACCTCCAATTCTGGGTTCCTTCAGGATAGCTCAAGTACCAACCTTTACAAGGAGTCTTGTTCTGATTCCCCCAGTGGATAGCATCTTTCTCCCCCAAACCACCTTTTATTGATTTTCTACATGTTTTGTACATATTTGTATTAGGTGTGTGTTCTCTCCCCTATTGGAATTTAAATTTCTTGAGGAAAGGGATTGTTTTGCTTTTGTATACATAGCCAGTAGAATAGTACCTGGTCCATAGGGCTGCCTAACAAATATTGGTTGATCAACTGATATATTGACTTCATAAATTTTCCACAGATCTCTCTCCCTGAAGGCTCCTGGAAAATCATTCCCGGTATTCCCAAAGACTGATGGTTTGAAGAGGCCAGTGGAAGATTTCTATTACTTTTGGAAACTTCTCTCCATGCATGCCTTGCATCTAATAGGTGTAATCACAGATCACAGAAATGAAATAGACCTTAATTATTATCTAGTTGGAGCCCATTGTTTTCAGATGAGTAACCAAGAACCAGAGAGGTCAATTGTCTTGTCCATATTCATCTAGTTAGTTAATAGACAGAGCTCAGGCTTAATTCCAAGGTTGGTGCTTAGAAAAAATTCATTAATTTAGCTTCATCTGTTCTATTGAGAGATAGTTGTTTTTTTGTTTTCTTTGTTGTTGTTTTTGTGGGGCAATGGGGGTTAAGTGACTTGCCCAGGGTCATACAGCTAGTAAGTGTCAAGTGTCTGAAGTCGGATTTGAACTTGGGTCCTCCTGAATTGAGAGATAGTTTTAAGACACAAAGAAGTCTCAGTTTTCTGACTTACAAAATAGGTTAATAAGATTGTCTTTGCCATCTTGGTGGTGCTGTTTTCAGACTCAAAGAAGATATTTTCATTGTATTTAACAAATACTTTTCAAGCACTCATTGATAGCACAGTGTTATATTCGGCATTGTAAAGGATATACAGTTTCAATAGAACACAGTTTTTGTGAAGCTTACAGTCTGAGATTAAACATGTGCAAGCCCTTTGTAACTAAAAGAACACACTGTTTACACATGAAAGGCAAAGAAAATATGTTTGTTACAGATTGGTATGTAAATATATATGGATATGTATATTTGTTCTTTGTTTTCAATTACATCATAGGGTGATGTCTTGACTTGAATGTGAATTGGATTGAAATGAGGCAGAGTTGCGCAAAGTCATCCGCCTCACTCTATGTTTCAGTCATCAAAGTCCAGTGGCAGGACAAAAGTTAAGACAACTTGTCTTGGGAACAAATTGTTCTCATCCGCCCATTCTACTGTGTGAAGTCTTCATATGCTTGGGGTAGACATCCCCCTAGCTCACTGATAGGTCTGAGGCCTACTGGTTATATTCAACCTGGTTTAGCTTGTCTGCTGAGATGGTTTTACTGGGGTGTGACTGCTGCACGCACTATAACTTCTTGGAGCCACAGGTGAGTTGGATGACAGGTGGACAACAAAGGTGGCTAAGCAGCCCTGAAAAGGGCTCAGCAACCCTTCACACAGCTGCCCAAGAGGACCTGATTTCAAATCTCACCTCTGACACTTAGTGGCTGTGTGACACTGGTTTGCCAAAAGGGTTTTTATAACTAATTGCTATTGCTATAGATACCAGTTTGGGGTAAGCATTTTCTTAATTTATTCAATATTATATCAGTGAAGGATTAACCATGTATCTCCCTAACTTCTCATGGCCTCAGTCTGTGTGGTAGAGAAAGCAGAGAGAGCTTCAGCATGCCAGTTAGTCCCAGCAGGAGAAAAGCCCCATGCTCTCTTCCAGAAATACACCATGTGGTTTCAAGGAGACCCGAGAGAAGCCCAGAAGCAGCCCCAGAATACTTGGCAGCCCCAGAAGACCTAGAAGACCAGCTGTGTGACCCTGGGCAAGTCACTTAACTCCAATTGCCTTAAACATCCTGTGCCATCTCCAGTTATCCTGGTATATATCTTACCACTGAACCCAGATAACTCCGGAGGAGCCAGTGGAGGAGAGTGAGGTTGGTGACCTTGTCCAGACCTCATTCATTTCAAAATCCAATTCAGTGTAAGTCACTACATCACCCCAATGTCATGGTCTTCTTCGAGAACGAAGGACAAACAACAACCGCCATCCAGAGAGGTGAAGTTACAGCATTTCAATTCTCTGATTCTCAGAAAGTTGCCTACCTAGTAAAAAGTAGTTTGTTCTACACCGTTGGAGACATATTAAAACAGATATTGGACGGTCAGGATGTTGAAAGACCTTTGCGTTATCATGGAGAAGCATTGGACTTAAGTCATGAGTCTGAGCTATGCCACTTAGTTCCTATGAAACCATGGGGAAATGACTTCCTTTCTCTGAAGCCTCAGTTTCCTAATGTGTGAAATGGGAGTGATAATATTTGTACAGTCTAAATCACATGGTTGTTGTGAAGAAAGGATTATGTGCTAATAAATAAATGTGAAATATTGTTAGACTATAAAGAGGATTATTGCATTGTGTTGGGCTGCTGGACTAGACAATCCCCAAACACCTTTTTAATTCTACGGTCATATGCTTTTCTTTTTTTTTTCTTCTTTTTTTTTTTGCAGGGCAATGGGGGTTAAGTGACTTGCCCAGGGTCACACAGCTAGTAAGTGTAAAGTGTCTGAGGCTGGATTTGAACTCAGGTCCTCCTGAATCCAGGGCCAGTGCTCTATCCACTATGTCACCTAGCTGCCCCAGTCATATGCTTTTGTTTTTGTTTTTTGTTTTTTTAGTGAGGCAATCGGGATTAAGTGGCTTGCCTAGGGTCACACAGCTAGTAAGTGTTAAGTGTCTGAGGCCGGATTTGAACTCAGGTACTCCTGACTCCAGGGCCGGTGCTCTAACCACTGCGCCATCTAGCTGCCCCCATATGCTTTTGATGTAAGACCCTCCCATTCCCTTCTTTTTTTTTTTAGTTTTTTTTTTTTTTAGTGAGGCAATTGGGGTTAAGTGACTTGCTCAGGGTCACACAGCTAGTAAGTGTTAAGTGTCTGAGGCCGGATTTGAACTCAGGTACTCCTGACTTCAGGGCCGGTGCTCTATCTACTGTGCCACCTAGCTGCCCCCATATGCTTTTGATGTAAGACCCTCCCATTCCCTTCTTTTTTTTTTTTTAGGTTTTTTTTTTTAGTGAGGCAATTGGGGTTAAGTGACTTGCCTAGGGTCACACAGCTAGTAAGTGTTAAGTGTCTGAGGCCGGATTTGAACTCAGGTCCTCCTGACTCCAGGGCTGGTGCTCTATCCACTGCGCCATCTTGCTGCCCTTCCCATTCCCTTCTTATAACAAGTGGGGGTTGGACCAATGATCTTTAAGTTCTTCCCAACTCTAATCCCTACAGGTACTATGAACATTTTTTAAAAATCCAGATTTCTATCTGAATAAGACACTAGGACAGAAATAGAACCTTAGGGATAGGCTCTCTGGCAAAAGTGAAAAGGAGAGAGCAAGTTGATTACCATCAGCAGATGAAAAGAGATACAACATCTTTAGCAAGCTGGTAAGTGCTTAATAAATGTTTTTTGACTGACTAATTGATTAAGTACAGTGTGATAGTTCACAATGGAAGGAAGGCGGCTGTGAAATGAGGGACTGAATTACTGAGATGGACAGTAATGGCTGGATAATTGTAAGCATGCTCACAGTTTTGGGAATGAGAAGGAAATTGCTTAAGCTCTAAATAGAGAGGTATTCCAGGTACAGGGCACACCTTTTTCACTGGGCTCTTCCCAGGATTAGGTGTGGCTGCTTATTTTTTAGTTCCTCATGTCAGACGTTGATTGTGTGTGACTAAGGCCAGGAGACTAAGAACAATGCACTTGACTTTGTGCATAGAACCAAGGAGCAAACTGAATGTTGTTGGAAGTACTGAGCCATTTCTCCAGGACAGCTGTGCAAACGTGTCTGCTAGCAAGTGGGTTCCAGTAAAAACATCTGAGACCTGGGATACAGGACTGCTGTTATAATAGGGAAAAATCCTATGATGTTTAAAATCTAAATTGTGGTCGCCTTAAATCAGAAGCTTCAACTCCAGTCTAGCCTAGAGTTCCAGCCTGGTTGGGTTCTTACTGAAGTCCTCCTCCACGACTGTAATCAAAAGTGGCAATAAATATACAGTATCTTAGGGTCTACGGTTATTCTGATACTGTCTCTTTGTATCCCCCTGAAAAGATTTATATCCATTTTGATTCTGCCTGTAATAAGGCCTATAATTACTCCGGTTGTTTCCTTTCTGATAAAAGTTTCCAAAATTATTTCGATTTCCCCCAAAGAATTCCTCAAGGCTTTCGGTCATTTTGACCATGGGTGAGGATCTCTTGAAGGGGAAAAATTTTTACTTTCTCTGTCTCCTCTACAAGGGAATCATTTATTTCTTTCTTTATTTGTTTGTTTGGCATGGAGGAAGTAGAGGGCGAGGGAATAAGAGTTGGGTCATTTGGAATTTCAGTCTGAACAGCCTTGTGTTCAATCTAGGCCCTGAATCCCAAGAGGTGTGTGTGTGTGTGTGTACATACACAGAGACACAGAGACACACACACATACATGCACACCTATCAGTGTATTGAGTTAGATACTCATAGAAGCATGCGGATCTTTTCTAGGTCTTTAGAAGATCATATAAACCTGCAGCTAGAATTGTAGGATCATAGTCCTGGGGGGAATTTTAGAGATCATTGAGTCAAAATTCATTCATTATACAGATGCAGAACTTGAGACCCAGAGAGGCAAAATGATACATTGCAAAGAGCATATGGAGCTGGAGGTAAAAGACATGGGCCTGAGTCTGAGCTTCACTATCTAATAGCTATTTTACTCCATTAAATTTAGTTAACATCTCTGAGACTCTATTTCTTTATCAGTAAAATGGGACCTGATTAAAAAAAAAAACAACCTTGCATTTTCTTTATGGGTTTGTTGGGATAAAAAAAATACTATTAAAATTTAAAATACTACATAAACATATCATAACTTGTTGTTATGGTGCAGTGGATAGAACACTAGTCAGGAAAACTGATTTCAAATCTACCCTCAGACACTTCCTGGCTGTGTGAAGGTCAAGTCACTTAACGTCTGTCTGTTTTAGTTTTCTCGTCTATAAAATGGGGCTAATAACAGCCTCCACCTCCTTGGGTTTGTTGTGAGGAACAAATGAGATAATATTTGTAAAGTGCTTAGCACAGTATCTGGCACATAGCATATAAGTGCTATTAATATTAGGTAGCAAATATTATTATTTCAAGGATTTGTTGTTGCTTAATTGTTTCAATTGTGTCCAAGTCTTCATGACCCCATTTGAGTTTTTCTTGGCAAAGATACTGGAGTGGTTTGCCATTTCCTTCTCTAGCTCATTTTTTACAGATTAGGAAACTGAGGCAAACAGGTTAAGTGACTTGCCCAGGGTCATACAGCTAGTAAGTGTCTGAAGCCAGATTTGAACTCAGGAAGATGAGTTCTCTTGACTCCAGGCTTAGCACTCTAACCACTGTGTAATTTAAGATTCTAAATGTGGATTCTAATCTGTTCCCCCAGTTTGGGGGAAACTGACTAAAAATCACTGATAAAACGAGTTTAGGTTTTTAAGGGTTTATTGGAAAATAGAAAGAAAAAGATTGAGAACAGAATTCTAACATCCTGGCATTCCTATCTTTCCTCAAATTTCCTGTGAAGTCCTCTGCCGCCACCACCATCAAGTCAGGAAGCCAAAAAAGGCCAACGCTCTCTGTGCAGGCTCCCTTTCCTCCTTCCTGTCTCCTCCCAGACCATAGGAGGCTCCTCAAGTTGATTGGCTGGTAGCCTTGATAGACAGCACCCATGAGCAAACGTCATTTCCTGACGCCAAGGAAAAGCCACAATGCCTCTGAGGCATTTTCCTCATGGTGGAGCTTTCCACAGCAAGTCTCCAGTGGGTGGCGTCATTCCAATCATTACACCACTGCACAACCTAGTTGACCTAAGAATTACAAAATTCTTTGTATTATCTCATTTCATACTCACAATTACCCTGTGGGGTAGTTAATGTAAATATTATTAAACCTATTTTACAAATGAGAAAACCAAGGTTTGGTGATATTAAGTGACTTGGATATGGCTAGTGTCAGGCAGTATTGAAACCCAGGTCTCACCTAACTTCAAATCCAGTCCTCTGACCACTTTAATATGTTGCCTTTCAAAGTGATTTTCCTAAAGTCACCTAGCTAGTTAGTGATAGAGTCTCCTTACTAGCAGAAGGTCTTATTGCTTTTAGTTCAGCATTTCCCTTAGTTCTATGTCTGCTTTTAACTCTTGAGAAAACCTTGTGAAGTGGTTTCTACTGTTTTTCTAACAATGTAGCAGGACCCAGTCAAGCCAAACATCACACTGGAGTGCATCCAATGAGCTCTGTCTGTCCAGAGAGAAATACTGGAAAGATGGGTTGGTTTTGACATCATGACTTTTATTAGGGGTAAATATAAAGTTCTATTCTTACCTTTTAAAATGATGGCACCAGTACAATGACTGAAAGAAAATTCATATGAATTCATTGTTTGTTTGGGGTTTTTTGTACCTCTATGTTCACTATGAGTCAATAGACTATAGCTATTGATTTAATTCAATGTAACAAATATCTATTAAGCCCTCACAAGGTGCAAGGAACTGTTCTTGATACTGGAGAAACAATGATTTAAAAATTACACAGTCCTTATCTGCAATGCACATACCTGTGGGGTATTTATCTGTTAACCTATCTCTCTCGGAGTCCTGCTCTAATTTCTTTTTTTTTCTTTTAAAAAAAAATTTATTTTATTATTTTCCAGTTACATATTACATATAAGGATAATTTTCAACATTTGTTTACACTGGATTTTTAATTCCAAATTTTTCTTTTCTTTCCCCCTCCCTTCCCTCCCTCCTCCCCAAGACAGAAAGCAGTCTGATATAGGTTGTATAGGTACAGTCATATCAAACATATTTCTACATTAGTCATCTTGTGAAAGAACAATCAGAGCACAAAGGAAAAACCTCAAACAAAAAAATCCAGTCCAAAAGTAGAAACAGTATGATTCAATCTGCATTCATAATTCACAGTTCTTTTTTCTGGATGTTGAGAATATTTTCTATCATGAGTTCTTTGAAACTGTTTTGGATTGTTGCACTGCTGAGAAGAGCCAAGTCTATCCCCATTGTTCATCACACAATATTGCTGTTACTGTGTACAATGTTCTCCTGGTTCTGCTCCTCTCAGTCAGCATCAGTTTATATAAGTCCTTCCAGGTTTCTCTGAACTCCTCCTGCTCATTGTTTTTTACAGAATAATAGTATTCCATTACATTCATATACCACAATTTGTTTAGCCATTCCCCTATTGATAGACATTCCCTTGATTTCCAATTCTTTGCCACCTGCTCTAATTTCTTAACAAGGCATAGATATTTAAAAAACAAACAAAACCCACAAACAAATTAAAAAACCCAAGGCAAAGACATTAACCTGAGTTTTCAAAGACTGTGGTAGCAGAGTGCAGGCTTAGGCAGAGTCATCCACTCTGGGAAGACTTTGAGTAGGGCTCTGACGATGGCCTATAGGTCTGTTGTCTGAAGCCCAGCCATGCTAAGATCAGAGAGCCTTATCACTAGGTTAGTCAAAAGGTGATGAATTTTTTTAGCCTTAGTAAATTGTAAAATATCTACTAAGTTATGGGGGTAGGGAATGGTACTGCTGGAGGCTACAATCCTCTTTTATTGTTATTATACCATGTTAAGGAAATGCTTATTTTATTCCTTAACATGGTATAATTAAAAAAAAGATGATTGCACATGGAACTGTAAATCTATTATATACAACTTGCTATTACTTTTAGATATATAATAAAATTATCATGTATATTTCCTTTTCCCCTTTTTTCTATTCCCCCTATCCCAGAGATGGATACCATTAGATACAAATAGGCATATTAGTACACACACACATATATATGTATACATCTATATATAAATGTTTATATAAAATTATTCCATACATACTTCTGTTTATCAGTTCTTTCTCTAGATGCAGATAGCATCTTCATTCATATGTTCTTTATAGTTAATTTGGATATTTATAGTAGTCAAAATCCACTCAAAGTCTTTCTTGAAACAATATTGCTGTTACTGTATACAATGTTGTTTTAGTTCTACTCATTTCACTCTTCCTTATTTCGTGCAAGTCTTTCCATGTTTTTTCTAAGATCATTGAGCTCATCATTTCTTATAGCACAGTAGTATTCTGTCACAATCACATACCACAACCTATTCAACCATTCTCCAATATATGGGCATCCCTGCAATTTCCAGTTCTTTGCCACCACAAAGAGAGCTATTATAAACATTTTAGAACATATAGGTTCTTTTCCTTTTTCCCTGATCATCTTTGGAAATAGACCAAGTAGTGGTATTGCTGGGTTAAGGGGTATAGACAATTAAATAACTATTTGGGAGAGCAGCTAGGTGGCACACTAGCCCTGGATTCAGGAGGACCTGGGTTCAAATCCAGCCTCAGACACTTAACACTTACTAGCTGTCTGACCCTGGGCAAGTCACTTAACCCTCATTGCCCTTCCCCCCTAAAACCCCACAAAAGTATTTGGACATAATTCCAGATTGCTCCCCAAAATAGTTGGATCAGTTCACAATTCCATCAACAATAAATTAGTGTCCCAACTTTTCCACTTCCCCTCCAAAATTTGTCACTTTCCCTTTCAATCATTTTAGCCAACCTGTTCTTTGTAATTTTGCAGCATTCATTTTGAGTGTGCTATTGTTGTTCTTTCCATCTACATTGTAGACATTATTTATAATTTTCCTAGCTTTTCTTACATCACTCTGTATCAGTTCATGAAGCTCTTTCCATGCTTCTCTACTTATAATTTCTTATAGTGTAGTAATATTTCATTATATTCATGTACCACAATTTGTTTAGCTATTCCTCAATTGATGGCCCTCTACTTTGCTTCTAGTTCTTTGATATCACACACAAAAAAAAGTATGGTTATAAATATTTTGGTGTATACTGACCCTTTCTTTTGGAATGCAAGTGAAAACTACCTAATTTTTAGCCTTAGCACAGTGGATTATACACAGTAGGTCCTTCCTAATTATTTATAGGAATCAAGAAGCTTACATTTCACTAGAAGAACATAACTTATACATAGTCAAGTATGAAAGGAAGTAGTGTAATGGGGGCAGGGAAAGGGTACAGTCACATAAAGTGCTCTAGGAAAATTTTTGGAGAGAGTGACCATTTTCTGCTGGGAGGATTAGAGACAGTTTCATGGAGAAGTTGACACCTGAGCTTATCCTAGAAATGCATTCCGGGCATGATGGATAGCCTCTGCAGCTGTGCAGAAGTAGGAATTACCTTGTTGAATTCAAGGAAAACAGCTGGTAGTCTTAATTGGTGAAAATATATTGTGTGAAGGGGTATACTGTGAAATAAGAATACAAAGGAAGGTTGAAGTCAGATTTTGTAAGACTTTAAATACCAGGCTAAAAATTTTGCATGTAATCAGCAACAGGGAGCCAGTGAAAATTTTTTATTATTTTCTTTTTAAAAAATAGGGGAGTGAAATGTTTAAATTTGTGCCTTACAAATATTATTTTGTCAATTGTATGAATAAAAGTGGAGAGACTAGAGGCAAAAAAAAACCCCAACCTATTAGAAGGCTATTATATTTTTTCCAGGTCACATGAGCAACAATATGGTGGACTAGATATTTTCCTCTGATGCCCACAACTAAGACCTTTGCAAAATAGAAATTATGCACCAAAGATAAAACAACTTCAGTTGTGTCAATGGTCTAGGGGAAACCCAGAAATTGATGCTTACTGACTCTGAGTTCACTTGGCACCTCTTCCCCACCTCTCATGCTGCTGGACAGGGGGGTTGCAGTAGGAGAACCAAGGATGTGACAGAAGCTTACATTGAAACATATCACTTTACTTTAATTCCCCCTCTCTATTTCCAGTTCTGTGGAAAACCTGGCTCTAGACTGTGGAAGTTTGCTTGGGGCTAGACAGCCAACTTGGTTATAGACCTTTAGGAGTAAAAGCCTTCAAGGGGTTAAACCTCAGAAGTACTAGTGCTGCAAAGTTCTGAACCACAATGTTGGGGAAAATAGGCTCTGCATTACTGGTGCCAGGCCAGAGTACTAGGGAACAGAGGGAGTGGGACAGGTCAACAGGACAGAACATTATGAATGCGGGGAGTGTGCAATACTCCACTGAGCCTGAGGGAAAGAGCATCGTACCCAGTTGGGACCAATTCTGACTACCCAAAAGTCAGCCTGTGGAGGAGACCTAGGCTAATGAACTGTGAATTGCTCACTGTGGTAGAAGGTTGAAATACTTTGAGATCCAGCCTCAAAGGAAACCAAAATCAGTGCAGAGGGAGTCAGAAAGTGAGTGATCAGGAAAATAAGGAAGGAAAAAAAGACTGAAAGTACCAAAGATTTTAGGAAGAAGAAAACATGAAAACTTTGAACATACCCAGATAAATCATAAATCATCAGTAAAAACAATAAGAAAAGAAGAAATTATGTCCTCTAAATTTAGTAGATGAGTTCAGAAATCTGTGAATAAATACTGGAAAATAAAGGAAAGTGCTCCAAGACTTTATGAGACAGAGGACCCTATGGAATTTGAAGAGAACATGGAACCACAACATACCATTCCTGAGAAAAGAGAAATAAGAATTATAATAGAAGAATTTATGTCCTGAACAGCAAAAATGATCAGCAGAATAGAAAAACTTGAATCTGCAATGACAATCCTCACCAAAGAAACAAAAGAGGACAGTAGATTAGGAATTTAAATAGGCAGAAATGAAGGACAGCCTAAAAGAGAGAAGCAAAAAACCATAACATTAAAAGATAAATATGCTTGCTATATAAGCAAAACCTACAGATCTCAAAGACAAGATGCATGAAGACATCCTAAGAATCACAGATCTCTCAGAAAAGCATGACAGGACAAAAACCTTAACACTATAATGAAGGAAATGATGAAAGAGGATTGTCAAGAACTTCTGAATGTAGGAAAATAAAATTCCAAATGAAAAAATTCACAGTTCATTTCCAGGAAAAACCTGAGGCTGCAAACTACAAGATATATAATGGTTAAATTTAACAATTTAATTCAGCAATAATAAAATCTGCAAGCCATTAGGAGAAAGACATTCAAATACAAATGAAAGAAGATTTGAATAACTCAAAACTATTCCATACCCACTAGAAAAAGGAAGAAAGTATGGAATAATGTGTTCCACAGAGCAGTGGAAGTCAGAATGCAGACCAGGGTGACCTATTCTACAAATATGAGCTTAACCATACAGGACAAAAAAAAGATGGATATTCAATATATGTTAAAAAAAAGAGTGAAACATTTTTAGAAAGAAAACCAGGACAGAAGAGAGTATTTGCTTCTCAAACATTCCAAACAGCAGAATGCAGGAGTGAATAAATGCAGCAGACTATGACAGCAGCAGCAACAGTTACAATAGAAAGACCAGTAAGAGTATCTTTCTAAATGTACATAAGGAGACAGAAGTGAAGACAGAAATACAGGATATCACCTTCTGAAAGGAACTTCAAAAGGTAGAATCCTAGGATTGTCAGAGTCAAAATACAGAGCTTTTGCCAAAAAAAAAAGAAAAAGGTAATTACCCAGAAAGAAGCAGTTCAAATGCCAAGGAACTACAGTAAGAATCATACAAGATCTGGAAGTTTCTTTATAAATGAGAGGATATCTTGCAATACAGTCATCCAAAGGGGAAAAGGGAGCAGGCTTACAAGCAAGAATAACAAAATTTGAAAATCTGAATATAATCCTGAATATAACAGAAAAATAGACAAATTTCAATTTCATGAAGAGATTAGAGCTGTCAGAATTTTGCGATGGAAGCACAAGAGTTTAGAAAAACCTAAAAGGAGAAATGTATTTGAACAATTGTAAGTAGCCATGTAAAGACATGACACATTCTAATAATGGGAAAAGAAGCAAGTATCCCTTCAAAACCTCAATTTCTTTAAATAATATTGGGGTAGTGAAATATGAAAAACAGAGGTCTTGGGAATGGATTAATTCTATTCTAGGTGTTTTAAGGGTGGAAAGAAAAGGTAAGATTCAAAGAAGAATATACTAATGTAAAAAGAACGATGAACCTTGCTATTTCCTCATAATTGAGGTTTTGAGAAGAAGACCTTACCAACAGAGGATAAAGGGTTGGGGGAGTGGCATCAGATGATTCTTTATCTGAAATGGACAAAGAAGGGTTGAACACATACGTGCATGAACACATTCATTCAAACACTTTGCCATAAGAATACATTAAATTCGAATGGGAGATGGGGTGCATTGAGAAAGAGGATAATACTAGGGAGGAAATAGTCACAAGTAAAACCAACTTCTTGACCTGAATGGGTTGCTTAAAGGGGGTAGGAAGAAAATCAAAGAATCTAAAGAGAAACTTAGATTTCCTCTTAGACAAATCGCTGATCAGATTGTGGCATACAAATGCAGCTGAATATTATTGTTCAGCAAGAAATAACAAAAGAGATTTCAGAGAATGCTTGGGTAATATCAACTGACAATGAAGTAAACAGAATTTAGAGAATAATTTATACAAGGTCAACAACATTGTAAAGAAAAACAACTGTGAAAGGCTCAAGAATTCTGATAAATATGACTAACCCTTTCACCAGAGGATGAATGATAAAGTTTGCTATCCCCTTCCTGCCAGAGAAGTGATGTAAAAACTATGAATTTGAGATTCACAGTTTCATATAGAATCCTTTTTGTGTTCTACTGTGTGTGCAAAGATGGTCTTTTTTGGTGTTAAAGGTTAAAATAAAAATAAAATAATGAGAATAGAATGTTGTACTTCTCGGGAAACACTGAGGTTTGAATTAACCTCTGACACTTACTCATGCAGAAAGTTCAGAAAGAGACATATATTTTTGGAAAAGTCCACTGTGTAGATTTGTTTTGCTTGACTATGCTCATTTGTTACAAGGTCGTTTTCCTTCCTTTTTCTTGTTTTTCGACAGGGAAGAAAGGAAGGTTAGCAATAGTGATGATGAAAATAAAGCCATTTAATGTCCTTTTAATGGACAAAAGAAAGTCTAAATAAGAAAGGTAGTTTGAAAAGTAACATGCAGGATTCATTATATACTTTTATTTAAAAGCAAGTAGCATGAAATGGCGATTTGTGGTTTCATAGAGAGCCATTTTTTGTGTGTTCTGCTCTGTGTACAGAAATGCTTTTATTTTTGGAATTTAAATTCATATTTTTAAAAATGAAAAAAAAAAAGAAGCTTGGTGGCACCCCAACATAAAAGGCAGGAGGAAGATGAGAACCAGAGAAAAAATCATGAAGAGATCAAGCAATGGGTCTGGAATCAGAAGACCTGGGTTCAAATACCACTACCTACATGACCTTGAGCAAGTCACTTAACCTCCAAAGGCTTTAATTCCTCATCAGTGTGATGAAGAAGTTGGCTTGGGTAGCCTCTGAGGTCCCTTCCAGTTTTAAAGCTATATGCATATGATCTTATAATCCAAAAGAGAAAAAAGAATCAGGAAATAGGAGTGTCATAGAAGCCAAGGGAGGAGAAATTACTCAGTAAGGGGATGTTTGGTGTTGTCAAATGCTGCAGAAAGGTCAAGGAAGATGGGGATTGGAAAATGATCTTTGTGCTTAATAATTAGTCACTGGTGATCTTTGAGAGAACAGACTTGGTAGCATTTTGGTGTTTGCAAGACTGCAGGAAATTGCTGGATTAATGGGCAGTAAGGCCCTGGAGACAATGAATATGGATTACTAAGAGTTTAGCAGTGAATGGGAAGAAGTTGGATGATATTTGATGGATTGGTATGTTTTAAGGGTAGTGGGGATCTAGGCATGTTCATAAGCTGCTGAGAAGTACCAGGTAAATAGGGAAAGAGACAGAGAGAGGGAGGGAGGGAGGGAATAAACCCTGAAGGACAGATAGGTAGATAGATAGAAAGATAGATAGATAGATAGATAGATAGATAGATAGATAGATAGATAGATAGATAGATAATTTATTAAGTGCTTACTATATGCTAAGCATTGTGCCTATAGTTGGTTAAGTGAGACTGAAGTTCAGGGCAGGAATTAGTGCTGAATATATAGATAGATATCTGTATAAAGAGAACAGAGTTTGGAACAAAAGGGAAGAGTAGGTGAGGTTAGTCTTCTCAAGAAGAAAGGGAAGATGTGAGATGAAGGAGCTCATGGCAAATGGCCTTGACCTAAGGAAAGTTCAAGTCAGTGTCTCTGAGAAAGAGGGAAATGGGGAGAGATTTCGAAACTTGAGGAAAGAGGAAAAGGTTGGGAACAATGACTGAGGAATATGATTGTACATAAAAACCAAAGTTAATAAAGGATTATCATGGAATAGTGACAGCTCAGTTGAGGTAAGGATATAATGAATTTGTAAAGTAGCCACTCCACACAGTTTCATGACTGTCTTCAATGTGTTGAAGATAGGAGCAGAGAATACTGCGGTTTACTTAAAATTGGGAGACTGTATAAACAGTGAAAGGTCAAGTGGGCAAGGGATTGGAAGGTGGAAAATGGTCCCTTTTAAAACTGTTTAACAATAGGGTCAAGACCAAATATTACTAAATTGTACATACCCTTTGGCCCAGTGATACCACTACCAGTCCTATATGCCAAAGAAATGAAAGAAAAAAAGGGTCCTACATGTACAAGAAGTTCTTGTAGTCATAAAGAACTGAAAACCAAGGGGGTGACCTTTAAATGGGGAATGACAAATTGTGGTATCTGAATGTAATGGAATACTACTGTGTTATAAGAAATGATGAAGGAGATAGGAAGAATTGTATGAACTGATACAAAATGACTTAAGCAGAACCAGGAAAATTATTTATGCTAAACATTAATATTGTAAAAAAAATAAATTATTTTGAAAGACTTAAAAACTCCAATCCATCACAATGATCTACAAGGATTATAGAGGATGAGTGAAGAAGAGTGCCACCTACCTCATGATAAAGAGATGATAAACTAATGTATAGATTGAGAAACACATTTTAAAGTGTGGCCAATAGGGGAGAATTTTTTTTTTATTTTATGAAGTTATATAATACAAATATTTTTTTTCTCTTTCTTCTTTCCATTCATCTTTAGTTCCTTCTTTTCTTCCTTCTTTCTTTCGGTGAATGGAAGAAGGTGAGAAGAGAAAAAGTAAAGCTTGATAATTGAAAAAAAGACCATAAAGAGAAGGAAGTGAGACCAGATTGGGGTGATGAATTGAAAAAAAAAAAAAGCATGAACATAAGGGATTAAAGAACCAGAGGTTGCAGTGAGGACAGTGAGTAAGTTTAAGAGCAGTGAGGCAATGGAAGAGGTGAAAGGACAAAAGATATTGATCACAAAGGAGAAATTTGAGTTTAAGATTTTGGAAGCAGAGCATTGTAGGAAAATCATTGTAGGAAGGGACATCAGAGGGCTGGCATTTCCTCCATCATTCAATTTTCCTAAGGTCACACAGTTAAGTAAACAGTAGAAGCAGAATTGGCACCCAGGTCTTCTGTCTCTGGAATTCATACTATTTTCAGAAAACCTTCTGAAATAATGAGGTTTAAGGTAGAACTCCTCTTATGAATATCTGAGCTAGAGTGGAGACAGAAAAAATGGGAGCAAAGGAGATGGATAAATCCTAAGGCCAGGCTGTTAAAAGCTGAAATTGTTAATTATTGGCTGCATTAACATAAAACAATTATTCTGTACTTATGATTGTGTCAAGGTTATGTTAGGTGTAAGGGATACAAATACAGGTGGTGCAGTGGATAGAGTTCTGGGCCTGAAGTCATGAAGCCTCCTCTTCATTAGTTCAAATCTGGCTGCAGATGCATACTAACTGTGTGACCCTGGACAAGTCACTTAACTCTATTTGCCTCGGTTTCCTCATCTGTAAAAAATGAGCCAGAGAAGGAAATGGCAAACCACTCTAGTATCTTTGCCAAGAAAACCCCAAATGGGGTTATGGAGAGTCAGACATTACTGAAAAATTAGAACAGCAACAAAGGATGTAAATACAAAAAAATGACACCCTCCCTACTGTTAAGGGCTAAAATTCTAGCTAGTCTGTCTAAAATATCTAATGAGTGGTCGCCAATAAATTATAAGCTTTAGCAAGAGTTAGACTTTTAAGCGTTTATTAAGGAAAACAAGAATTTGGTAAAGAGAGAAAGAGAAAGGCCTAGATTCCTATCTATTAAAGGGAGAGCACATTTCTAGCTCCGCTCTCCACCAGAGTCCAAAGGAAAGAGCCTCAGAGTGAGCGCCAGTCTCTTCCTTCCTCCTCCCACTAGTCCGCATCACTTCCTGACGCCAAAGAAAAGACTCCTGGTCTTGCCCTCAAACACCTTCGTTTCATGGGCGGAACTCTTCTACAGTAAGTCTCCAGCAGGTGGCATCATTCCAATTGTTACACTACTCTCACAGAACTTACATTCTATCAGGTGAAACAGCATGTATGTCTTAAAAATATATGCAGAATAAATAGATTAGAGAGGAAGGCAACAGCAGTTGGAAACAGGAAGGAATTCATGTAGAAAGTACTGCTTGAGAGGGCAGCTAGGTGGCACAGTTGATAAAGCACCAGCCCTAGATTCAGGAGGACCTGAGTTCAAATCTGACCTCAGACACTTGATACTTACTAGTTGTGTGACCTTGGGCAAGTCACTTAACAACCTCATTGTCCCGAAGGGAAAAAAAAGTACTGCTTGAGCTGTGTCTTGAAGAAAGAGAAAAATTCTATGAGGGAGAGGTTGAAAAGAGAATGCATGAGCATAGTCAGTGCAGATGCATGGAGATGGGAGATGGGGAAAGAGAGAAAGCTAGATTGTAGAGTATGGGGATGGGAGTAATATATAATGAGGTGGGGGGACAGGTTGTGAAGGGATTTAAAGTCAAACAGAAAATATATACATTTAATTTTGGAGGCAATAGGGAGTAACCAGAGTTTTTTCAAGAAGGTAGGGACCCGGTCATATTTGTGCTTAAGGATAATCACTTTGGCAGCTGTGGAGGATGGATTGAAGTATAGAGGACTTGTGAAAGGAAAACCAATTAAGAGGTCATCGAAATCTTGGTTAGAGGTAATGAGGTACTGAAGATGGTGATCTGAGTTGGGATATGAGATGTTGTGGAAGAAGAAACAGAAAGATTTGGCAAGTTATTGAATATGTAGAATGAGGTGAGAGAGAGAGAGAGAGAAATTATAATACTCGGGTTACAAATGAGAGACTAGAAGAATGATAATGCCTTTGACAGAAATTGAGAAGTGCGATAGAGGAGAGTTTTGGGGGAAAAGAGAATGGATTCTGGTTTGGATAAACATAATGTCTAGAACAAGGAAGGCCCCTCTGTTCTTTTTTTTTCCCCAGGGCAATGAGGATTAAGTGACTTGCCCAGGGTCACACAGCTAGTAAATGTCAAGTGTCTGAGGTTGGATTTGAACTCAAGTCCTCATGAATCCAGGGCTGGTGTCTTTTCCACTGCACCACCTAGCTGCCCCTTCCCCCTCCCTGTTCTTTCTGCTGGAGATTTTTAGTTCAGTTCTGGGCATACATTTAAGGGGATATTGAAAAGCTTTATTACATCCAGAAAGTCCAATCAGGTTGAAGAGGGAACTCAAAATCATGTCACATAAAAAATGGTTGAAGGAACTACAAAGTTTAATTTATAGAAGAAAAGACTTAGTGAAGGTATCATTGTGATTTTCAAATATTTGAAGGACTATTATGAGAAAGAATGTTATATTATTGACTTTATTCTAGAGGAAAGAAGTAGGATCAATGGATGAAAGTTATAGCAAGACAATTGTTACTTCAGTATAAGGATGAACTACCTAACAACCAGAGCTGTCCAACAGTGGAATACTGTCTCTTGAAGTAATAAGTTCTCCATTAGTAGAGGTATTCAAGTAGAATTTGATGACATTCCAGGGGTGAAGTGTGGTCCAGTAAGAAAGTGTTAGACTTGGAGTTACAGATACTGAGTTTGAATCTTGCCTCTGCTATTTCCTGTCTATGGCACCTTGGGCAACTCAAATTACTTCCCTGAGCCTCTGTTTCCTCATCTGTAAAATGAGAGGTTTAGACTTAGATGATTTCAAAAGTTCCTTCCATCCATAAGTTTATTATATAGAAGAAATTAATGTACTTGTTTGGAGACTGAACAAAATGTTCTTTAGGTATGTTCCAACACCAAGAGTCTAAGACTTTATGATTCTGTCCATTAAAATCAATATATTAAAAAGTTTGTGTCCCAGTGGATAGAGCACCGGCCCTGGAGTCAGGATTACCTGAGTTCAAATCCGGTCTCAGACACTTAACACTTACTAGCTGTGTGACCCTGGGCAAGTCACTTAACCCCAATTGCCTCACTAAAAAAAAAAAAAAAAGTTTGTGTCCTCTGTGCTGGAAAAAGACTTTATACCTCAACAATCTCTCTCCTTCTGTTCCTCCATATCATTTTTCCTTGCTTCTCTTTCTTTTTATACACAGCCATCATTCCAAATAGCTCTCCTAAGGAGAAAGTTTATGCCTTGGAGACACATACAAACAGATGGTTGGGCACAGGCAATGCAATAGGAAAATTTTTTATCTTTGTCAACCATGAATCACATAATAAAGAGCTCCTCAATGATGGAGTTCTCAAAGATAAATATACTAGATTTTGTTTTGTTTTTATTCAGAAAGAATGTTTCTTTTGTAGTAATTACTTTAGACCATGGTCCCTGTAACCTGGTCCTGTGTTCATGCCTTAAATCAATTCAATTTAATTAAACAAGAATTTATTGAATATGGATAATATACTATCATTGTTCTGTGTGTTAGGGCTATAGAGACAAAAAAGGAAGGAAGGAAGAAAAGAAGGAAGGAAGGAAGGAAGGAAGGAAGGAAGGAAGGAAGGAAGGAAGGAAGGAAGGAAGAAAGAAAGAAAGAGAGAGAGAGAGAGAGAGAGAGAGAGAGAGAGAGAAAGAAAGAAAGAGAGAGAGAGAGAGAGAGAGAGAGAGAGAGAGAAAGAAAGAAAGAAAGAAAGAAAGAAAGAAAGAAAGAAAGAAAGAAAGAAAGAAAGAAAGAAAGAAAGAAAGAAAGAAAGAAAGAAAGAAAGAAAGAAAGAAAGAAAGAAAGAAAGAAGTCATTACCCTTATGGAGCTTACAATTTGATCATATACTATACTCTGAAAGGAAAATAGCTCTGACAAGAAGACCAGGACCACAGTTAAGAAAATCAAGGTTTTTATCTCATTTGATCCAACATAACCCTGCTCTAGGGTAGCTAACTGGCTCGGTGGTTGGAGTGCCAGGCCTGGAGTCATGAAGAATCATCTTTCTAAGTTCAAATTTGGCCTCAGACATTTCTTGGCTGTGTGACTCAGGGCAAGTCCCTTAACACTGCCTTAGTTCCTCATGTGTAAAATGAACTGGAGAAGGAAATGGCAAACCACTTTAGTATCTTTGCCAAGAAAATCCCAAATGAGGTCATGAAGAGTAAGCCATGGCAGAAAACAATTGAACAGAAACAACAACATGAACCCAACTATCAATAGAGGAGCTTTCCATGGCAGTATCTCAATCCACCCTGAGGCAATAACCAGGAGAGTACTGGAGCCAGCTGAACCCCAAAGGTTAAACTTTCTGTGTGGGGGCAGCTAGGTGGTGCAGTGGATAGATCACTGGCCCTGGATCCAGGAAGACCTGAGTTCAAATCTGGCCTCAGACACTTGACACTTACTAGCTGTGTGACCCTGGGCAAGTCACTTAACCCCAATTGCCTCACCAAAAAAACCAAAAAACAAAAAACCTTTCTGTGTGAATCTTTATACCACAGAAATCTGCCAACTAAAATCATGGCTTCATTTATTGTTTGGATTTAAGAAGATGATGGAGAAAATGTTAATAATGCAGATAAAGCTTATAGCCATATCTTATATACTGGCTCTTCCCTCCTCCTCCCCAAGAGTCAGTTGTTAGACCTGACAGTATTGGAGAAAATAGACAAATGATAATAAACCAGCCCACTGCTGTGTTGCTCTACAAACATGACTTAAGCTCATTAGGAGCGCAGTAGAAGGCTCAGGGAATGAAGTGACCACCAGACTGGAGACATGGGGACCAGAGACTTACAGTAATAACTGGCATTTATATAGTGATTTTTTTTTTAATTCTAGAACCACAGATTTATTTATTTATTTTTGCAGGGCTACGAGGGTTAAGTGACTTGCCCAGGGTCACACAGCTAGTAAGTGTCAAGTGTCTGAGGCCAGATTTGAACTCAGGCCCTCCTGAATCCAGGGCGGGTGCTTTATCCACTGTGCCACCTAGCTGCCTCCTATATAGTGATTTAAGGTTTGCAAAATGCTTCACTTCCATTTATCTCATTTGAGCCCCATGATACCCCTGGCTCTGGCTCTGAATTTCTTGCTTTTCCCCTTTACCCACGCTGCTTCAATGGGGAATGGAAGATAATTTGTGATATTTTCATATAATGCTAGATTGTTTGTAAGGTTCCATGTCTCAGAGAAAGTTAGTGGAAAAGCCAGGATTTGAACTCAGGTCTCCTAGTTCCCAGTCCAGCTCTTTTTCCATGTTCTCCATGAGGAGATTAAAGTTTCAAGCTTGGGGGGCGGCTAGGTGGCGCAGTGGATAGAGCACCGGCCCTGGAGTCAGGAGTACCTGGGTTCAAATCTGGCCTCAGACACTTAACACTTACTAGCTGTGTGACCCTGGGCAAGTCACTTAACCCCAATTGCCTCACTAAAAAAAAAAAAAGAATCCCTGCTCAAGGGTCATACTTCACATAAATGTAAAAAATAAAATCTTAGAAAAAAAAAGTTTCAAGCTTGGTAGTTAAGAGAGCAGTGGTGGTAGTGTCACTCTTTGGAGCAGGTTAAACTCCTCTGGAGTTAGGATCACAAACTCCACTTGTGACAGGCTCCACATTTTTTACTGTCATGAATTGATTGCAAATAAAGGATTTCACTGAAGATTGAAGTTTTACAATGTTTATAGGATCTGGCCCAAGGATTTAATCTTTAACAACCACAGACCATGTGCATTATTCAGAAGAGAAGAGCACAAAAGAACCTCTATCAAGCCACACCACTGCCAAGTTCCTGAACTCAGGAGTTCCAAGGAAGAAATACATCAAAGAATCTTATGGGGCAGCTAGGTGGTGCAGTGGATAGAGCACCGGCCCTGGAGTCAGGAGTACCTGAGTTCAAATCCGGCCTCAGACACTTAACACTTAACTAGCTTTAACCCCAATTGCCTCACTAAAAAAAAAAAAAAAAAGAATCTTATGAAGAGCAAGAGAATGATGAGGGGGAAGGGCTAAGAGGCACAGAAGGGCAAAGATGGGAAACAAATACCACACTTAGAGGCAGGCTATCTCTCTGGAAACCTTGGCTATTTAGAACTCAGCCTCTGATCCAAAAGGGAAAAAAAAACCCCAACAACTTATCTGAATGGTGAAAATCTGAGTCAAAAAGTATATGAGCACAGACTAAGTTCGTTGCTGGAAGGGAGCTTTGAGGTCATCTAGCCTAACTGCCTTATTGGTGGGAGAAGTGAAGCTCAGAAAGATCAAACAGCCTTGCACACAAGGTCACCCAGGGAGAAAAGCGGCAAAGCCAGGATTTGAACTGATAACCTCTGACTCCCAATTTGGCACTCTTTCCAAGGTGTTAGGACTACTCACTCTAACATATAGCTAGATTCCAAGACTACAAGAGATCAGAAGCAGCAAATTAGAAGTGATTTACTGCAGGGAACAAGGAGAGGAAGGATTCAGGGTAAAGGAAAAGGCTGCTAGAAACAAGGATACTGACAGCAACTAGAAGTGATACTTTGGCTGCTGGATAGTATGGAAGAAAACAGAAAAATCATAAAAAGCAAATAGAAGGGACAGCTAGGTGGCACAGTGGATAAAGCACTGGCCCTGGATTCAGGAGGACCTGAGTTCAAATCCACCCTCAGACACTTGACGCTAGCTGTGTGGCCCTGGGCAAGTCACTTAACCCTCATTGCCCTGCAAAAAACAAATAAACAAACAAAAAAAGTAAATAGAAAAACTGATAATGCAATTTGGAGTCTCTTATTGTAGGGCATGGGCAGCTGGGTAGCACACTAAATACTAGGAGGATCTGAATGCAAATCTGGGCCCCAGACACTTATTGGCTGTGTGACCCTGGGCAAGTTGCTTAACCCTGTTTACCTCAGTTTCCTCATCTGTAAAATGAGCTGGAAAAGGAATGGCAAACCACTGTAGTATCTTTACCAAGAAAACCCCAAATGGGGTCATGAAGAGTCAGACACAACTAATTGATTAAACAACAATACAATAACAATGTAGGGTTAATTGCTCTGTACACCTTGATAGCTCTTGGGGAATCACCATCACAGTATAATACCTGATAATCTACGTTGAAGAGTTTGCATCCTCAAGAAATATTCAATATAATTTAAATCAATTCAACTCAATTTAATTTTTCATTTCAATTGTACTTTATTATTTTTAAAAAATATTATTTTATTCTCACCTTAAGAAATGACAGGGGCAGCTAGGTGGCACAGTGGATAAAGCACTGGCCCTGGATTCAGGAGGACCTGAGCTCAAATCTGGCCTCAGACACTTGACACTTACTAGCTGTGTGACCCTGGGCAAGTCACTTAACCCTCATTGCCCCACCAAAAACAAAAATAAAGAAATGACAAACATTTCTATATCATAGTAGAATAGAAAAAAAGATAATTGAACATGAAATTGTAAATCTATTATGTACAACTTGCTATTCTTTTTAGATATATAATAGTTATTATGTAACTTATTTTTCTCCTTTTTTTCTTCTTTCCCTCCGCCCCTGCCCTAGATGTGGCTACCATTAGGCACAAATATGTATATATTTATAAGACCATTCTATAATCTATTTATTAGTTCTTTCTCTGGAAGCAAATAACATCTTCCTTCATATGTCCTTTCTAGTTAATTTGGATATTTATGATAGTCAAAATGACTTAATCATTCAAAGTTGTTCCTAAAACAATATTGCTGTTGCTGTAAACAATGTTCTCTTGGTTCTGTTCATTTTACTCATTATTTTGTACAAGTCTATCTGTGTTTCTCTAAGTTAATCAAACTCCTCATTTCTTATAGCACAGTAGTATTCCATCACAATCATATGCCACAACTTGTTCAGCTCTTTCCTAATTGATGGGCATCCCTGCATTTTCCAGTTCTTTGATACAACAAAGAGAGCTGCTATAATTACTTAAAAACATATCTTTTTTTATACAAATAAAACCAGATTTAAATAATTGGGGACAGGGTCAATATAATAAAAATGACAGTTTAACCTAAACTAATTTATGTATTAAATACCATCCCAATTCAATTACCAAAAAATATTTTATTGCATTAGAAAAAATAATAACAAAATTCACTTTAATTGAAAAAGGCTCCAGGCCTACTATATGCAAGGCACTGTGCCAGATACTGGGAACATTAAGGCCAAGATGGAAAATACCTTCTGCCCTCAAAGAGCTTACATTCAATTTTCTGGAAAATTCACTTACATGGAATCCTGTCTTCCCTGCAGCTTTGGATAAATCTAGTGCTCCTATATTCCTCTCATCTTCAATATGTTTGGATTAGCAGCATTGACAATATCCTTCTCCTTCGCAAAAGTCTCTCCCTCTGTCCAGAGCTGCTAGTAATCCCTTTAATGTAAGTAGGAGGCAGAAGGATTGCATATTTTCGTCAGGATTTCATCTTATTCTGATTCTTTTTGAGATATAACAAAAGCCCTGTGCTTTATCACAGCAGGTTATTTCCAGAACCTAGAAGCAGCATTTCCTTAAACATGGGCCTCACAAAGAGAGGCTTTGAGTTTGCAGGCCTCGTTTCTTCTTTTACTTCATCTGAACTATGGGGTGACAATAACCACTCCTTACCTCCTGGAGCACTGGGGGCTATCACTATTCATCAACCTAGTTTTCATCTACAATCCTTTTAAATCTTCAACCATGAGTACCCAGCAAGCAAGCGAGAGACTGCTATCTATTCTTCCTTTTCCTTCTGTTTGTGGACCACTGACGTAAGAAACCACAGGAGAAAAGCACTGAGGAGGATGGTCCTTATTCTTCATATGAGTCAAAGCAATCCCTCTGAGAATGTTGCTTTCTGGAGCACTGGACACATGCAGGCAAGGGTTGGCCTGCACACCAGGCCCTGATTGGCTTCTTTTGGATATGTGACACTGTCTCTGGATTTCTTGCCCATTGGGTTCCCTTTGTTCTCTGTGCAGCCCACATCCTATACCCTTCATTTTATACCAGAGAACTAGCAACTCCCGCAGCCTTTTCCCTTTTCCAGGGCTGTAAGAAACACAGGCTGACACAGCAAAGCTGTAGGCATGCTTACCTTGGTGATTTTGCAGAGTACTCCATAATTATTAAGGAGAAACCAAGCTCAGGCTCTAAGGGGGTATCTGTGTTTTGGGGGACAAAGTCTCAAATGCCAAAGTCATTTTCATTTAGCATTTTTCCTTTAGTCTCTCCAGTCCCAGGCCAAGTGTGACAGGGACATTTGAACATATGTAAGTGAGTGGATGGAATTCTGCACACTATTAAAAAAGCATCTGGAATTTGAGCCTTCCTGGACCATGTCCAAGAAATATTGAGGTTTTCCCCCTGCTGGTGGCTGCTGAACAGAGGCTGAGAAAGAGAGAGGAGACCATGCAGTGCATTTTACCAGTCCTGCTTGTTCTTGAGACTGTGGGATAGATTTTCTCAAAACACTGGCATGTATAACCAGCTGAGCAAATAATGAGAGTTCCCCGAGTTGACTTGTCCCCTCCCATCCAACCCCCCACCCCAACCATGATGGGAAATTTGCACCTGGTGTGTCTTTCTCAAGCCCATTTCATTTAAAAATGATTTACATTTGTACAGAATTGTGGCTACAGCCCATCTGTTCTGCGATTATGTAAGATTCAAGATTCCATAAAGTATGACGTGAATTGGTTCTGATGAATACAGAAACCTGAGGACTTAGAATCAGACTATTTCTACAGAATGCCTGAGCTTCATTCAACTTAGATGAGTTGATGCTACCCTTGTGCATTGTGGGGGCATTTTCTCTACTTTGTTGCAGGCACACAGTTATCATGGAAGGCTTATGGAAATATTGGAGAGTGGCTCTGAGATAACCAAGGCTAAACTAGACATGCTGCGATAATAACCAAAAGTTTCCCTCAGCTTTTACCACCAGGGATCAGTTGTAAGTGATGCTGCTCCAAGATTCTCTCTCTAACATACCACACATGCATGCACAGGCACACACACACACACACACACACACACACACACACACACACACAAATGGGATTAATATTTTCTTTCAAATTGTCCTTGAATTTGAAATTCAGTTTGAAATTCCTGGTTTATTTACATTCAGCAGCAAATCAAACCAGACAGTTAAAATTCTGGGCAGATGGAGAACAGTAAAAGGCCATGTGTTATGGACCAAATTAGAAAAATAGTAGCCTCATGTCATCTGAATGCAATCTATCACAGGGGACTCAGCTAAGGAAGGAGAAAGCTAATAAGAAAGAGTAAAAGGTCATTTTTCCTTCCCTATGTGATCAACTGTATTCTTAGGACACAGATCTCCTCTCTCTCTCTCTCTCTCTCTCTCTCTCTCTCTCTCTCTCTGTCTCTCTGTCATGTGGGTAAAGTCAGTACACACATATAATCATGCACACACATGTATATGCACACACAGATTATATCATGTATATGTATACATATATGTTTGTGTGCATAGGTATGTGTGTCATTGTTCAGGTGTGTCTAACTCTCCAACCCTGTGGACCATAGCATGCCAATACTATCCATGGGGTCATGGGGTTTTCTTAGTAAAGACACTGTAGTGGTTTTGCACTTTCCTCCTCCAGCTCATTTTATAGATGAGGAAACTGAGGTAAACAGTTTTAAGTGGCATACCCAGGCTCACATAGCTGCTAAGTGTCTGAGGCTGGATTTTTAATTGATATCTCTTGTTTTGATATCATTAACATCTCCCAATATATCCCTTCCTCCTCCCCAAGAGTCAATGATTATAACCAAATTATAAATACAAATGTAAAATATAACAACAAAATTGTAACAAATTATAATAGAACAAAAAAGTTTTAAAAACAAACAAAATTTGACAAAACTAATGCATCAAATGAAGCCAATTTCAATGCTCATACTCACAATTTCCTACCTTTGCAAAACTTCCCTATGTCCATAATTCTTTAACTTGATCCCATTGCCCCTTTGATCATACCAAGATGATATATGGTAGAACATAAAACAAGATTGGGTGATGCCAACAAGAGAGATGTGGCAGAGCCTTCAGGAAGTAGTAAGTAGTCAATAGGAATAGTCATGAGACATACTTGTAGATGCCAAGAGGTCACAGCAAGCATGGGGTTTGTAACCAGATGGACACAGTGATCTAAGAATTGTAGAACTGTTCAGCAATCTAGCAAGGAGGCAATTGGGACAATGAAGAAAGCAAATTACGAAGATAATAGTATGAGACACTAGAAGTTTGGAAGGTGACTTGGAAGCTGTCAAAGTTATTGCTCAGCCAGGTGTTTTTAATTTACTTCTTCATGAAGTGGGCAACACTACAGTACTATGGGCAGCCCAAAGCCCACAGGTAAGCAAATTTGACTGGCTAGAAAACAGACATGGGAAATGACTAAAGTGGTAACTTTTGAAGGGGCTTTTGGTGTTACTATTAGGCATATAACCCCAAGGAAGTAAAAGACATATAAACAAATATTTATGGCAGTATATTTTTTTTGCAGTAGCAAAGAACTAGAAGGAATGTGGGTGACTATCAATAAGAAAGTGACAGGACAAATTGTAGTATATGAATGTAAAATGGAATATCATTATGCAGTTAAGAAATGACAAAAGTAAAGAATTCAGAGAAACTTGAAAAAACTTGTATAAACTGATTCAGAGTGATTTAAGTAGAACCAGAAGACCAGTTCTGTGATGACCACAATCATACATATGGGTCCTGACTAATGCAAAAATGAATCCTATTAATTTGCTACATTATTCTAATTTGTACTACTTAAAGTTATCATATAAAATAAATGGTAGTTGGTTCCAGTCCATGAAAATATCCAATGAAAGAAAATTAATGAGGTCTTTATCTGTTCATTAATATGAGAGTGAAAGATAAGAAAAAGGTTCTTCTTATTAGTTAATTATGAAGGGTAGTTATAGAAAGCAAAAATTTTTAAATCTAAAAATGTAAAGTTATTGAATTTTGCATCTAAAAATAAGCCTACATTAACGATCTGATAAAAACGTCATTATTTTCATCTCGAACATTTTCGCAGTATAGAATGAAGCACTTCTATTTCTTTGTCTTCGTACATATATTGTTTAGTGCAGGTGGCTTTATGGCCGTCTCAGCAGTCCGCATGCTGATATCCTCACCCAATTAACCACGTGTAGTTGGATGACCTGGACGTTATCTAAAATCAGGAATGCTACAAATCCCACATTATTGTCCTTATTATTTTAATAGCTGAGCTAAAAATTAATTGAAAACTAGTGTTCCAGAACAGCTGAAGTCATAGCCCTCTTATTTAGCCACCAAAGAACTGGAAGTTGATTGATGAGTGTAGCCTTTCAAAACAAAAGAATTTTGAGAACGATGAGAAAGAATTGGTTTCCATTTAAAATGCCCTTCTGCATTACCCCCAAATAAAAGTGTTAGGTGATCCTTGGACATTTTAAATAGGGGGTTAATTTTTTTTTCTTCGAAATTTAAGTTCTGTGATGCTGAGTAAAGTGTGTAGAACCAGGAGAGTGTTGTACACAGTAATAGCAACATTATGCAGTGATCAGCTTTGATAGACTTAGCTCTTCTCAGCAACACAGTGATCAAAGACAATTAATTACAAGAGACTCGTGAAGGGAAATGGTCTCCACATCCAGAGAAAGAACTATGAAGTCTTTTTTTTTTTTTTGAAGTGAGGCAATGGGGGTTAAGTGACTTGCCCAAGGTCACACAGCTAGTAAGTGTTAAGTGTCTGAGGTCAGATTCAAACTTAGGTACTCCTGATTCCAAGGCCAGTGCTCTATCCATTGCGCCACCTAGCTGCCCCAACTATGAAGTCTTAATGCAGATTGAAGCATAGTATTTTCATATATGGGTTTTGTTGTTGTTGTTTTCTTTCTTGTGTTTTTTCCTTTATGTTCGGATTCTTCTTTCACAACATGACCAATGTGGAAATTTGTTTAATATGATTGTACATAAAGGGTATATTGAGAGCTTGCTGTCTTAGGGAAAAAGGAGAGGATGGAGGGAAGGAGAAAAATTTGGAACTCAAAATCTTATAAAAATAAATGTTGAGGGGCAGCTAGGTGGTGCAGTGGAGAGACCACTGGCCCTGGATTCAGGAGTACCTGAGTTCAAATCTGGCCTCAGACACTTGATACTTACTAGCTGTGTGACGCTGGGCAAGTCACTTAACCTCCACTGACCCACAAAAAAAAAATATTGAAAACTATCTTCACATTTAATTGGAGGGACAGCTAGGTAGTGCAGTAGATAAAGCACCAGCCCTGGATTCAGGAGGACCTGAGTTCAAATCCAGTCTCAGACACTTGACACTTACTAGCTGTGTGACCTTGGGCAAGTCACTTAACCCTCATTGTCCTGCAAAAAAACAAACAACCGAACAAAAAACATGTAATTGGGGAAAAAACTATTAAGTTAAAAAAAAGAAACATAAGTTCTGGAGGGCATGCTTTTTTCTAAAATAGTACTGTTTCACCTGTGTTCATCAGTGAATCCACCTTTTTCAATTATTTTCTTGAAAATATTGAGATATTTAGCTCCTGTATCCTTATCTACACTGCCCACTCTCCAATAATTTTAACATTATGTAATTGAGTTTGATTTTTAAAGTGACTGACTGAACCAACCAACACTTCCAGTAAAAGTTCTTCACTGCCCACTTCATTTCCATTTTCTACTGGCTTAGATAAACAGTTTTTGTCTGAATGACTGCTCTTCTAAGAGGAATGTAATTGTTAATTGCAAGCTTCAAACCATACTGCTAAAAGAGGTTCCATTTCTAGCATTATAACCCTTCTATTGCTTGAAGTTGTTTACAGACCACAAAAAGCTGATGCAACTTTTCCTTTTTCTTTTATTTCACCTGCATATTTTATCATATTCTGTACTGTCGTCAGACATTCCAACGTTTTGTTTTATCTTAGAATTACCATGACCATGGTTGTGTAGTTCAATTACATCAGATTTTTGTTCTAAGGCAATTAGGGGAAAAAACCTTCATTCTTTGCACTTGGAGAGTTTCCATTTGAAGTATTCTTTCTTTTGACTATTTTGCTAAAGGTGTTTTTTTTTAAATAATGATTAACAAAACTGTTGGTAAACAGCAGCATGTCATATCCACATAACACAACAGGGGACTGATGGTGTAGAGCCATGTTAAAATCCTCAAGTAGCTCCATACATCACATTGATTTAATCTTGGCTCCCATTAAATGTGACCTGGTATCACTTTATAGTCACACTAAATCAGTTTCACTGTATTCAAACTCACATTGCTTTCAACTTAGCTATAGAAAAGAAAACAACACTGAAAGAAATAAGAACTATCAATCAGGTAACCAATTATGCCTTCAGAGGACAGATAGTAAAGCATACTTTCTGACTCACAGCAAGGAGGTTGTGGACTATAGTTATGAAATGAGGTATATGTTGTAATCATCATCACCACCACCATCATTTATATAGCACTTTAAAGTTTGTGAAGTCCTATACAAACACCTAGTTGTATCTTCACTAAAACCCTGTGAGGTAGCAATTTTTACAGACAAGAAACCTGAGGCAGACAGAGGTTAAATGCTTGCCCAAAGTCACACAATTAGCATCTAAGGCCAGATTTGAACTTGAGTCTTACTAACTCTAAGTCCTTTATTTACCTTGCTACTATGACCTGTATGTTTATTTGCTTTGCTTGATTATACTTATGTATTATAAGAGGAGGTTCTATTGGGGAGGGAGGCGGGGAGGAAAGAGGGGATTTGTTGAGAAGGGACAATAATGTAAAAAAAAAACCCACAGCATCAATAAAAGATTTTCAAAAAGGCTTAAAAGCTAATTGAGAAGACAGGACCTCAAACAATATATACCAATGTAGAGTCAAGTTCTGGGAAAAAAGAAGCAAGGGAGGAGAGCGAAAAGGAGAGAGCGAGAGGCAGAGGGGAGAATATGGGGGTACAATGAAGTGTTGTGCTCTGCTTAGAGTAGAAGATGAGGGCTCAAATCTCAGCTCCAATTTTCTAGTTCTTTGATCATAGGTAAAACTTCTCTGAGACCTGGTTTCACTGGATAATAGGATTCTGAGCTAGAAGGGACTAGAAGGGATTAGAGATAATCTAATCATAGGATTTTAGGATCACAGATGTATGGCTAAAAAGAACTTACTAGTCTTTTATACCAGGGATGTCATCAACCTCAAATAGAAAGGGATCCCTTCAGGCAATATATTCTCTTAGAAAACCACAAATTAATATTATCTATGTTGCATCATGTTTGTATTTGTTTTGTCAAACATTTCCAAATTGTTCTGGTTCCCATACTTGGAGTTTTGAGCCACCTCTTTGACAACTATTCCATCTCTTCATTTTACAGATGAAGAAACTGGGGCACAGATATGTCATAGGGTCATAAAATAATGCATTCAGAGCTGGAAGGGACTTTAGAGACCATCCAGACCAACTCCTCCTCCCTCCATGCCTGCCATTTTGCCAGTGAAAAACTAAGACCAAGAGGGTTTTTTAAAAACTTTCCTAGGATCGCATAGCCAGTGAGCATCTAGGGTAAAATTTGAACCCAGGTCTTCCTGATGCCAAGTTCAGCACTCTATCTAATTTTTCATGATACCTTTCTTAAATGACTTTACAAAAGCCACAGAGGTAATAAGGGACCTAGCTTGAGATTGAAATCCTTGTACTCTTCTTCTAAAACTACTTCTAATTCTAGTGTCTTTAAAAATGTATGACATGGGGGGGGGGCGCAGCTAGATGGCGCAGTGGTAAAGCACTGGCCTTGGATTCAGGAATACCTGAGTTCAAATCGAGCCTCAGACACTTACTAGCTGTGTGACCCTGGGCAAGTCACTTAACCCTCATTGCCCTGCAAAAAAAAAAAATGTATGACATGGGGGGCAGCTAGGTGGTGCAGTGGATAAAGCACCAGTCCTGGATTCAGGAGGACCTGAGTTCAAATCCAGCCTCAGGCACTTACTAGCTGTGTGACCCTGGGCAAGTCACTTAACCCTCATTGCCCCACACACAAAAAAATGTATGACATGGCCAAATCCATTGTTTTATAGATAAGGAAACTGAGGTCCAGGGTAGTTAAATGATTTTCCTAAAGCAACATAGAAAATAACAGAATCTGGTTTTTAATTTGGGTCTTCTGGCTCCAAATTCAGAGTTCTTTCTAGTTCTTCATCAATAAAATAAGGATAATAATATTTTTCCCACTCTCCGGGTTGTTCTTAAGAAAATGCTATATCAATATAACTTATTGTTATTGTTGGATCTGGTGATGGATGCACGTCTGTTGTCTGAAGGCCAACCTGGTTAGTTTGAAAACTTCCATCCTCAGTTTGACTGCAGAGTGATCATTTTTTTCTCCCACAGAAAATTTCAAACACTATCTCCTAATTTATAGAATGGTTGTAATCCCTGGCAAACAGAAAGGAGTAGTCATATCAATGAAACAATAAATCCTCAAGACACGGAAGTACAGACAATTCTGCTGTGATACCTGTATTGAAAATGAGAAGTTGTTCCAACTTGTTTGATATATTAGGAAGCAGTTTGAGCATAACTTGAATTTTGTTCTGGCTTAACGCTGACTTTATTTTTGAGAAAAGCTATACCAGGATAGCCAGAGTGTATCAGGTGGGTGATCTCTACAGATAGGATAGGAGTAGGTAATCCTGGGTTACTGGTGAGAACTGGGAGGGGGGATATAAAGCTGGGGGAAGCAAGAGTTGGGGGCTCTGAGTGGCAGGAGAAGGAAAGACAGGGAGACCCCAAATGCTCCTCCCACCCCAGAATGGACAGAAAAATGACCTGACCCTTTTGACTCCCCCACAACCCCTGAGCCACCTGCTCTAGGAAAAACCTGGCAGAAGCCCCCAGGGCATTTCATGGAAAAGGCCTTGCCATAGGTCTCCCATTCCAGTCCTAGAATGATCCCACATATGCCCCTCCCCAGGCAGCTGCGGCCGATACTGCCCATTACTCAGATTACATGATGGGAAGCTGTCCTGGTTGCAGTGGCATCATCTGGGACAAACCCCGTTTTCCTGATAAGCCCAGTGGTTTTATTGCATGATTTGGCATACCTCCCTTATTTTTAGGCAAACATGCACCCAGTTATAGCAGAACTGCCTGTATTGTTATTATTGGTTTACCTACTTTCATATTTTCTGTTTTGGCTAAACTGAACCGCTACTCACGAAAGTCGACATTCTGTCTCTGACCTTCTTGCATTCATGTAAGTAAGCCATGTCATCTCTCAGCTCCTGTGCCTGGAATTCACCCTTTACGCATCCCCACCTTTGGGAATTCTTAATCTCCTTCAAGGCTCAGCTAGGGTGCCTCCTCTTACAGGAAGCCTTCTCAGATCCCCAGTCATTAGCACTTTTTAGTTATTAGTGATCCCATAGGTATTCCTTGTGTTCTTTCCCTTGCCTCCTTGATTGATCTATATGCTACTTGTCTTTCTATTGAATGCTGTACAAACCTTAAAATGATATATAAATGTTAGCTATAGGGTGTCCCAAAAATCTTAGTGCAGTTTTAAGATATTAAAATTCAAAAGCTGGGGCAGCTAGGTGGTGCAGTGGATAAAGCACCAGTCCTGGATTCAGGAGTACCTGAGTTCAAATCCGGCCTCAGACACTTGACACTTACTAGCTGTGTGACCCTGGGCAAGTCACTTAACCCCAATTGCCTCACCCCAAAACAAAACAAAACTCAAAAGCTATTAAATTTTTAAATAACAACTATTAAAGCTTAAAACTGCATTAAGACTTTTGACACACTGTGTATTATTATGGACATTCCCACTCTGAGAAGAACATAAAGTCCTAGAGGTCAAAAATGGTTGTTTTTGTCATACCATCCCCAGCAACTAGCACAGGACCCAGACTATAGTAAGTGTTTAATCCACATTTGCTTAGTTTAATTTGTTGTTGAATAGCAGAGATCACCATCTACCATTGTTTCCTTGCACTACCTCCTTATGTGGGTTAGGCTCATGTCTACACTAAAGGGCAAGGAAACTATCCCAAGACTTTATTTTATTTTATTTTTTATTTATAGTTTTGAGTTCCAAATTTGATCCTTCCTTCCCTTCCCCCCTCCCTGAGGCAATAAGCAATCAGATATAGGTTCTACATGTGCAGTTATATTAGTCATTTTGTAAAAGAAAACTTGAAAAAAAGAAAAAAAATGAAAGAAAGTGAAAATAGCATGCTTCTGTCTGTGCTCCATAAATATCGGTTCTTTCTTATGGAGGTAGATGGTGCTTCATCATTCATCCTTTAGGATTGTCTTGGATCATTGTATTGCTAACAATAGTTGTCATTCACAGTTCTTCATCAAACAATATCGTTGTCACTGTGCACAACATTCTCCTGGTTCTACTGACTTCACTATACATCAGTTCATGTAAGTCTTTCCAGGCCTTTCTGTTTTGTTTGTTTGTTTTGGTTTTTCTTTTGTGGGGCAATGAAGATTAAGTGACTTGCCCAGGGTCACACAGCTAGTAAGTGTCAAGTGTCTGAGGCTAGATTTGAACTCAGGTCCTCCTGAATCCAGGGCCGGCGCTTTATCCACTGTGCCACCTAGCTGCCCCCTTTCCAGGCCTTTCTGAAATCATCTTGCTTGTCACTTCTTATAGCACAATAATATTCCATTCCAATCATGTACCACAGCTTGTTTAGCCATTCCCCAATGGATGGGCATTTCTTTGATGTCTAATTTTTAGCCACAACAAAAAGAACTGCTAGAAATATTTGTGTACAAATAGGTCTTTTTCTCTTTTTTGGGATGTCTTTGAGATATAAACCTAGCACCAAGACTTTATTGACTCAGAGGTATAAGGCTCAACCTGGAGTCTCCTGGTAATCTCTGACTTGATTGACTTGGCTTCCTGGTCACCTTAGGGCACAAAAAGACTCACCTAAAAAGTGTGGGCCCTTCAAATTTCAAATACCCTTTCTGTATTGTACTGTAATTAAGTAAATCTCCTTTTGTTAATTGTTGAGTCACCTATTAATGTCTCATTTGATTGCAATATCAAGCTTAAATTGACAGGGAACTGGCCGGTCAGCCCCATCCATTATGGTACCTCAGAAGTCTCCTGCAAATTCTGTTCTTATTCCTCCTCCTCTCCACTTCATTCATTTCCAAAATATCTCCCTCATTTTTCATAACTGCCAATGGATGTGGACTCTCTGAAGGGAAGAAGAACTTGTGCCCCTTTGTCCCAACTCTGTCTTTTACCCAAATATTTGTTTTAATAAAGCAAAAAGTGATCTGGAAACTGAGGGGGGAGGGGGTGGAGTAAGGACCCCCCAGGCAGTCTCTCAGCATTTAAAAGAGAGATAAGGGAGCCTCTCATTTTACTGATGACAAAAGGAAAGCTCAGGGAAATGAACAGTTTATCTAAACTCAGTAGCAAATTAGTGGCAGGAGTAGGATTAGAACCCAGACTGCCAGACTGGCAATGCTCTGCTCTATCTGCTCCACCCTCCTCCCCTGTCATACCAAGGCAGGAGAACATCTGCAGAAGTCTGAATGTCAGCTGCAAATAGGAAATTTTGGCAAACTCTAGCCCAGCCAGTCCTGTCTCAGAAATGCCTGTCACATGAAGCCAAAGCTTCCTGTCCTCTTTTCCTGGGCTTCTGAATGCTGTTGAGGGTGCTTAGTTGGTCAGAATCAAAGACTCTGGGTATGGACAGGCATTGGCTAGTGAAAAGTTACATCTTGAAGGATGTGGCAGCTTTCTTCTCATTATCCCTTCTACTCATAAACCCCTCTCTGTCCATCTGACTCCTCTCCATCCATTAAGGTTCTTAATATGTTTTTCCTCTATGAACTCTACTACTAGTCCAGTCCTCACTGGTGTCTCCTTTTTCTGAATTCCTATCACTCTCATAGTCAGTACTATACAACTCAACCCTTTGCCAGAGACTTTCCTGTATTGCTCTCAATTTGTTTCTCAATGCCTCAACTGGACAGTGGAGTCCAGAGTGTGTAACAACAGTACAAATTGACTAGGGTATGGCTAGATGCCCTTGGGCATAGAATGGGCATAGAATTCCCTCTGAAACCAACCCTTCCCCACTACAAATGCTCTGAGGTCCCTGACAGATGGGTAACTCATACAATATTCCTTGTCACTGCTTCCTGGTGACCAAAGACAATAATTCCATATTTGGCTCCATAGTTCAGGGAATAGAGCACTGGCCTTTAAACTGCAGGTCATGAGTTCATATATCTATGAAGCCAATTATAGGAAAACTGAGACAGTGAGGAATTGTGGTTAATACATTAGACATGGCATTAGGAAGACCTTAGTTCAAGCCTGTATCACATACTAACTGTGAGAAACAGTAAGTCATTTAACTTCTCATCTCTAAAATGAGGGAGTTGTACTCAATGCGTCTAAAGCTCTTCCTGCTCTAAATCTACGATCCTATGGACAAATTCTGCCAAGACTTTTAAAAACAAAATAAAATCCAACAGTGGGGTCAGCCACAGGGATCCTCCAGCCCAGCCTATCTGTGGCACCATTTAGAATCACTGGCTACTGTAATTGACCTCAGCCTCAAAGGTTAGGGATGCCCTGAGGACATCTGAGTTTCCTGAGATAACCCATTATGGATCTGACATGCACTTTTTCCACCCCAACCCCCAGCAGGCCTGCTGAGTGCTGTTGGAGAAAATAATGAAACCAAGCTGACTCCAAACATAATAAATTTATGAATTAGAAACCCAATGCTGTTTCAACATCCTTTTATTCACCACATGTCGAATTCCTCCAAATTCCCCACAGTGTCTATTCCAAACCCTCTCTCTAATGAGTCCCCCAACCCATCTCTTCCCCCACACTCACAGCACATGGCTGCTTTCATGCTTTTTGGATGTACCCAAGCAAAACACAAGTTCCCTTAACTCTTCTTAGAACCTCAAATTTTCTCTTTTTATCTATCCTGTCTTCTTCCATCAGTTAGCCTTTGGGTTAATCCCTGCACTTATTCCCATATCTGCATTGTACCCTAAGACTTGTTTTTCTCTCATCTTCAGTTGCTCACCCTTTATTGGCTTTGTCTATTGGCTGTTGTTGTTGTTCATCCTTCATTTTCATAGAAGACCATTTTTCGTTGGCACCTTATCCTAAAAAAAATCATTCCTGTGACCCTATGACCCTGTCAAATGACTACTTATTTTAAGCTGTTATTTTTATCACTGCCAAGTTTCCTGATATAGTATTAAAGATGTTCTGCCTTCACTTCCTCAACTCTCCTTCACTCTTCAACTCGACCTCTCCTTTTGTCCTCACTACTCTACTGAAACAGCCTTTTTTGAGGTCATGACCAAGACATTGGCAAATCTGATTGCCTAATCTCATCTAATCATTGCCTAATCATTTCTCAGAGGTCTACCCTGACCTTCTGAATAACATTTTCTCTATTGGCTTCTGAGACACTGTACTCCCCTGGTTCTCCCCTTCACTCTCTGATTTTGCCCTTTGCTGACTCCTCCTCCTCCTTGAAACCTCTAATAGAATCAATCAGTACTCTAAGGTTCTATCCTTATAGAATGTTAGCTACCCTTTCCCCCCATGCATTTTCTTCCTTGGTGATCTCCTCTACTCCCATAATTTGAACTATCATTGCTATTCAGATCTGTATTTCTAGCTTTTACCTGTCTCTCAAAGTCTAGAAGTATATTTTCTGAGCTGCCAGATATCTCCCCCTCAAACTCAAGGTAGCCTAAATCTAAATTGACTTATTTTACTAAATTGCCTATTTCTGCCAATGTAACCTGTTAACATGTTTAGACTCCAACACTCCAATAGATCCATAATCTCATCAATGTGGATATTCACTCCAATGTGGAGACCACAAGCTATCAAGTTTATTAATTCTGCATCTCTTATTTATATCTGACAATAAGATTGATATGGCAGAAAGGGCACCCAATATATTTAGGACCTTTTGATATTCTCTTGATATCATGAGAATATCAATAAAGCAAATGGAACTATCAGTTTTGACACATGACCAACTTATCTTTTTCTTGTTTTTGTTTTTTAGGGGTTTGGGGGGGCGGGGCAATGATGGTTAAGTGACTTGCCCAAGGTCACACAGCTAGTAAGGGTCAAGTGTCTGAGGCCAGATTTGAACTCAGGTCCTCCTGAATCCAGAGCTGGTGCTTTATCCACTGGGCCACCTAGCTGCCCCCTAACTTATCTTCTTTTACCCATTACCCAAGTTACCCAAGTTACTTTATGAGTCCCTTGAGGGCAGGGACTATCTTTTGCTTCTTCCTGTCAACTGTGCAATTTAAAATTCTAAATGTGGGTTCTAATTTGCCCCCCCCCAGTTTTGGGGGAAAACTGACTAAAATCACTGATAAATGAGTTTAGAATTTTTTAAGGGTTTACTGAAAGATAGTAAAAGAAAGAGAAAGATTGAGAAGAGATTTCTTATAACATGGCAATTCTGGCCTTTCTAATCTCCCACTTCTCAAGTTCCCTGCCACCATGCCAATGTCTCACAGCCAAAGAAGAAGCATAGTCCCACCAGTGTCCGCTTCCTCCTTTGTGTCCACCTCCCAGAAATGGGAGGCTCCTCAAGTTGATTGTCTGGTACCCTTGATAGACAGTACCCACAAGCAAATGTCACTTCCTGACGCCAAGGACCTTGACCACATGGCTTGCGCTCAGAGGCCTTCTCCTCATGGCGGAGTTTTCTACAGTAAATCTCCAGCAGGTTGCATCATTCTAATCATTACAATCCCCAGCAATTAGCACAGTGTCTGACACAGATTAGGAATTTATTAAATGTTTATTAACTGACTGACTAAAAAAGTATACTTATCATATTTGGCTGTTTCTTCCTTGTTAACTTCCATCACCAATACCTGAAAGTCCTTTTTCATTAAAGTCCCATTTTTTCTGCTGAAAGATAATGCTGAGTTTTGCTGGGTAGGTGATTCTTGGTTGTAATCCCAATTCCTTTGCCCCCTGGAATATCATATTCCATGCCCTCCAGTCCTTTAATGTAGAAGCTGCTAGATCTTGTGCTATCCTGACTGGGGCTCCACAGTACTTGAATTCTTTCTTTTTGGCAGCTTGCAATATTTTCTCCTTGACCTGAGAGCTCTGGAATTTGGCTATAATATTCCTAGGAGTTTTTCTTTGGGGTTCTCTTTCAGGAGGTTATTGGTGGATTTTTTCAATTTCTATTTTATCTTCTGCTTCTAGAATATCAGGGCAATTTTCCGTAAGAATATCTTGGAAAATGATGTCTAAGTTCTTTCCTTGATCATGGTTTTCAGGTAGACCCATAATTTTCAAATTATCTATCCTGGACCTATTTTCCAGGTGAGCAGTTTTTCCCAGATGACATTTCACTTTGCCCTCTATTTTTTTATTCATTTGGATTTGCTTTATTGTATCTTGGTTTCTCATAAAGTCACTAGCTTCCATTTGTTCAGTCCTAATTCTTAGGCAATTATTTTTGTCAGAGAGCTTTTGTACCTCCTTTTCCATTTGGCCAATTTGACTTTTCAAGCTGTTGACTTTTTTCTCATGTCTTTCCTGTATCACCCTTATTTCTTTTTCTATTTTTTTCCTCTACCTCTCTAACTTTATCTTCAAAGTCCTTTTTGAGTGCCTCTATGGCCTGAGACCAATTAATATTTTTCTTGGAAGCTTTAGATATAGAGGCCCTGATGTTGGCATCTTCCTCTGAGGGTGCACCTTGATCTTCCTTATCACTGAAGAAACTTTCTATGGCCCTCAGCTTTCTTTGTCTGCTCATCTTGCCTTTCTTTTACTTGACTTATAGCTCCTTAAAGTGGGGCACTGTTTCCAGGCTACAGTATCCCAAGTTTCAGAAGGTCCCAGGTAGTATGATTTAAGGAGGAGCAGGTTCTTCACTCACCTGGCCTGTTCCCTGGTCTGTAGAAGACCCCAGACCAACTTGTTGTGAGATTTAAAATTGGATATTAGATCATAAATCTCCCCTACTTAACTTTTCCCTTAATTTATCTCCCAGACTAGTAAATGGAAGAAGCTTCTGGTTTTCTAGATAGAGCCTTTATTGTATATAAGGTGTTGTTGATTAGAAGGATAGGAAAATAGAAATACAGTACAAATCGTCTTAAATCTAGGCTTAGTCTATATTCCTTATAAAAACTCACCAAACCAAAAAGGCCACCTTTGGAGTGAGGGAGACCGTCTGTGCCACGCCGCCAGGAGTCCCGCCAAGCAGGCAAAAAGGCCTACTCTCGTTCTCTCCACCCCGGAAGTCAAAAAACCCGGCAGGCAGTCTGACATGCACAGCAGGCGGACTGTACCTGGCAGGCAGTCTGACATGCACAGCAGGCGGACTGTACCCGGCAGGCAGTCTGACATGCGCAGCAGGCGGACTGTTCATCTCCTCCCCAAAAGGGTGGTCCTTGAAAAACTGGCGTCTTTCAGTTATCCTAGCCGACTGTTAAAAACTTTCATATTTTACCACATTGTGAATCAACCAGCTTAGTGTGTTGTGGTTGTCAGCTCCAACGAGCCTGTGCCCCTCCCCCATCTGGGTCACTGCTACTCAAGCCTACCTTCTGGTTCCCAGCAGGGGTGAAAAACCCAAGTTCTGCCTCAGCACCAGCATAGACCCCTGTAGTCTCCCCACTGCCAAGGTCTCAGCCCTCTCACCAGACTGTGAGCTTAGTTCCAGACAACACTGGTGCTTCAGCTGATTTAGAGGCTCTGGAGGTCTCCTTCTCTGGTTTGTTTGTTTGTTTTGCGGGGCAATGGGGGTTAAGTGACTTGCCCAGGGTCACATAGCTGGTAAGTGTCAAGTGTCTGAGGTTGGATTTGAACTCAGGTACTCCTGAATCCAGGGCCAGTGCTTTATCCACTGCGCCACCTCGCCGCCCCCTTATAGGTCTCCTTCTCTGGTGAAGCCTTCCTGGGATTGGATCTGTGGCAGGGTGACTGTGGGGTTGGGCTCGACTCCTGTATTAGCACAGCAGCTCCCTCCTTCTGACCTTCCAAGCCATTCTTGGTTAGAAGATGATTTCAGCACATTCTTCTGTGGGTTTTGCTGCTCCAGGCATTGTCCTATGGCATTATTTGGATGTTTTTTGGAGCATTGTGTCATGAGTTTGAGAGCTCACTCTTCCCTGTTGACTTCCACAATCAGTTGCTAAATTCTGTCAGTTCAATCTCCACATCTTTCACATTTGTCTCCTTCTTACCATTTCAACTATTATCAGCCTACTTCCAGCTTAGATTCTATTGCCTAAACTATTACAGTGGCCTCCTAACCAGCTTTCTTACCTTTCAGTTTATACTTCAATCTTTCATATGCACACAATTCTGATTCTACTGCTCAAACACCATCAGTTTTTAACCATTACCTCTTATAAAAAAATTACAGATCTTACTATCTGGCTTTCAAGGTCCTCCAGAATCCAAACTCTATGTCTAGTATTTCTTATCTGACTCTGTGCTCTATCCCAGGCAGAGCACTTACCATCTCATCTTTTTTTCTATCTTTTGATGATCTGCTTTACTAAACCATTAGAAAATAAGAGATTTGGCTAAGTGTTGCAACATGCATTAATATAGTACCTACTAGTTACAAGGCACTATATGCTAGGCACAATGGATACAAGGATGAGACTGAAGAAGCCCCCTACACTTAACTTCCTTAGAGTCTAATAGGATTGTAAGACTGTCATAGAGCCACAGAGCTAGAAGGGGTCTCAGAGATCATGTAATTGAACCCTCTCATTCAATTCAAATTAGGCTTTCTTGGAAAGATTTATTAAGTGCCAAAAAAACAAATGTATGTTTATACTGTATAATCATATATATGCATATGCATACATTTATAAAGCCCTCCTCTTAAGAAGCTTACCCTCTATTGGGAAGAAACAACATGCACACAAGTAAATAAATATAAAAGATATACACAGGGGGCAGCTAGATGGTGCAGTGGATAAAGGACCAATCCAATTCAAATCCAGCCTCAGACACTTGACACTTACTAGCTGTGTGATCCTGGGCAAGTCACTTAACCTTCATTGCCCCACCCCACCAAAAAAGATATACACAGTCAATCCAAAGTAATTTCAGGGGATCATGAACAAGGGGAATTATTAAAGTTTAACTTAAGCAATTATTATTTAATTATAATTAGAATTATGTAAGTTATATAACATATAATTACATGCCAATATGTTAGATGTGTCATACAATATGTAATTATATGCCATTGTGTTATGTCACATAACATATAATTAGGTCACAATTACGTGTTGTATATGCTATGGTTATGTTATATATTATAATTATATATTATAAAATACAGAACATATAATTATGTATTGTTAAGGGCTAAAATTCTAGCTAAACTGTCTAAAATGGGCTAAAATTCTAGCTAAACTGTCTAAAATATCTAATGAGTGGTCGCCAATAAATTATAAGCTTTAGCAAGAGTTAGACTTTTAAGCATTTATTAAGGAGAATAAGAATTTGGTAAAGAGAGAGAAAAAGGCCTAGATTTCTATCTATTAAAGGGAGAGCACATTTCTAGCTCCCTTCTCCACCAGAGTCCAGAGGAAAAGAGAGTGAGACCGAGCGCCAGTCTCTTCCTTCCTCCTCCCACTAGTCCGCGTCACTTCCTGAAGCCTGGTCTTGCCCTCAAAGACCTTTGCTTCATGGGCAGAACTCTTCTACAGTAAGTATCCAGCAGGTGGCGTCATTCCAATCGTTACAGTCCCCCCTGTTGTTCCTCAAGAAACAAAATGTTTCCTTGACGGAACAGTAAAAAGAATATAATAACTATTGCTAACTAATAATATGTGAACAACAATATAGAAAAGGAAGAGAGGAAAGTTTTGTCCAGAGGGGTGATTTTTTTTTTTTTGTCCTCATGAACCGACGCTTTGACATTGGTCTTGCAAAGGGAGGGCCTCTGCAGAGAGTATATATTACAGATGGTGTATATTATAACAGAAAAAGAAAAGAGAAAAAAACAAAACAAAACTGTTCATTTAAAGTCTCTGAAAGTCTTTTCTCAGATGTCCTCTAGGTGTAGTCGTGGAATGGAAGTCTCTTCAGGGGTTGATGTGTGGATGCTGGTAATCAGCCAGGAAATTTCCTACAAAATTGAGCTTAACACAACTTTAAAATAGCTTTGTCAATAATCAAATCAAACAATGAAAGTTCTCAAAAACATGTCTAAGGGAATACAGAATCTTAGTTGTTACACATGAAACATATAATAAAACAAAAATTGAAACATTCTTTAAAATTATAATATTACTATAGTCCCCCCCCTTATGGAGGGTAATTGAGAAGACAATTGCTGCAATATTAATTATTAAAAATAATTTTTATCTGTTTCATCACTTTTTGCATCATCTGCCTAATTATCCTCATGCCATTATGAGAAATTTTAAAATCTAATATAATTAGTAACAGATGTCAAGGCCAAATTCAACACTGTTATTTATCATAACACCTGAGATAATTATGGGGGTTACCATAAAAGAACAGAGAAATGATGGGATATGAGCATTCCCATACTTGAGCAATATGTACTGCCCATACAGTATGCCAGGCTTAAAATAGGTGGATGGAATATACGTCCATGCCACCGAACATATTGGAGGAAACTGAGTCAGACTTAATCAGATGCATGGGATTGAGATGGTCCATGGCATCAGGCATATAGGAGGGAGCATAGAAGCCAGGTGTAGGAGTGAGATGGGTGGGATGAATACTTCCAGCCATCTGTACAATATTGTGGGGAAAAATAAAATAAAATATTAAACCAAGAGAATCCAACCTCAACATTTGTCAAAAGCCGTTCTCTCGGCCATACCTTGACTTCATGCATGTCTCCCCTCATGTGACAGTTCAGTGTCTGCTCTTGCATGTATTCCTCTTGTGATTAGATGGCACCTTGGCCAACTGGCATCTGATAACTCAGAATAAAGGTAATTAGTGTCTTAAATGATAAGTTCCCATAATCCAAGTCTCATATGGATTTAAAAATTGAGGATAATAAATGATTGCAAAAAATGTGAATACATCTTGACTCAGAACACAATATATAATTATGCAACAATTTCAAATAATACCCTTTTTTTAAACTTAGTATACAATTACTTTTTTGAAAAATCTGAACATATTTAAATACAAGTTAAAGCACAACACAATCTCAAAGAAAACTTTTACAAATGTTCCCCTCTTTTTTTTTTTTTGGAATATGCTTATCAAAAATAATACTTCTAGAATCAATTTACACTTGCCATGGCAAACAATTTGCCAGGGAAATGCTTTAAAGAGTTTGATCAAATAATCAGTTGAGAAAAAATAACAAAAACAAACAACTCAGAATATGGGAGCACAATACTCCTAGAATTAACATTGTATAATAAAATCAAAACCATCTTGCAATGTTTCAAAATTAGATAGACAAATGAATAGAAGAAAATACACATGGAACAATAAAATACAGTGAAATTCAAACTAAGGAAATCTAAATGAATATGAACTTAATAAGAGTATTATAAAATATAAACTTGATCACATGACTATAAAAAGCTTTTACAAATATTCTCCTTGTTTTAAAAACTAAGTATAAGACACAATCTCAAAAGCATGAAAATCTCTATGAAAATAAACCCATACCATTAATTTCAAAATGTATATGTAATAGTATAGAAATCCTATGTAACCTCTGAACTGATACTATTACTCTGAGTGAATTCAGAACACTTTTGATTCCGATATCTAAAATCCCCAATACTCATATCAATACCTTGCTGTTTACTTCTACATTTCTGTAAAATATATATACTTCCATGGCAAAAGAAGCGGAGTCTTGAACTATGGTGATGATTGTCATTCTTATTCAGCTTAAGTTTTTCTTCTTTAACCCCTCTATATTGTCTGTCAGTCTTTTCACCATACAAATGCTTTATAAGATTACTAATTAAAGACAAAAGCAGGTTAGCAAAATTATGAACAAAACGAGCATATCTGGAATTTAAAGGGTTTTCTAAGGTTGTCTCAGAAGCACAGCCAGGCTGGGGAAGGGCTGAGCCTGAAGCTGCAAATGCAGGTAGAAAAAGTTGAGCATGCGCATCAGATCTCTGGACTTCCCAGGCAGAGGAAGCTATGGGCTTGGCCATAGGAGGAGTAGAGGGTGGGGTCTGGAGAGGAGGGGAGGGACCAGAGCAATTTGAATCAGACTTGATTTTGAACTCAGGCCTGGATTCCTCTTCCCCCACTTTGCCTCCAGGTGCTAGGGGATTAAAAGCTTCTAGAGGGTGGGTTATTGCCTCCAGGCATGCAAAATTAGAGCAACAATTACTGTTAGAACTGGGAAAAGCTGCGGGAATCTCTTCAGGTTTCTCTGAAAAAGCATGGTTGGGAGAGGGAGAGATATTTCCTTGTGTGAGTAAGTTGCTGGCTCTTTTAACAAAAATAAAAAGAAAAATAGAAAATCCACAAAAACAAAGCATTAACATGATCTTATCTCCCATTTGTCTGGTTAAACAGACTAAAATCAAAAATAGGATAATTAGGGAGTCTAAAAGGTCCATTCGAAAAAAATTTAAAGGAAAACACAGCCAGTACGCCAGTACTTAGCAGTTAAAGGGAGAGGGAGGGGAAATTTCTTACCCAACCAGAAGATCAGAAGAAGACTGAGGGTTAGCTTTCCTCTTCGTGGTCAGCCATCTGTTAAGGGCTAAAATTCTAGCTAAACTGTCTAAAATATCTAATGAGTGGTCGCCAATAAATTATAAGCTTTAGCAAGAGTTAGACTTTTAAGCATTTATTAAGGAGAATAAGAATTTGGTAAAGAGAGAGAAAAAGGCCTAGATTTCTATCTATTAAAGGGAGAGCACATTTCTAGCTCCCTTCTCCACCAGAGTCCAGAGGAAAAGAGAGTGAGACCGAGCGCCAGTCTCTTCCTTCCTCCTCCCACTAGTCCGCGTCACTTCCTGAAGCCTGGTCTTGCCCTCAAAGACCTTTGCTTCATGGGCAGAACTCTTCTACAGTAAGTATCCAGCAGGTGGCGTCATTCCAATCGTTACAGTATTATATATTACATGTTATAAGATATAATTATACATTATGATTTAATTATACATATAATATAATGTAGTTAACAATAATTGTTCATTTCTTAAGAGGTTGTACTTGAAATGAACTCTGCCTGGAGGTAGGAATTCCAAGAGGCAGAGATGGAGAGACAGAGCATTCCAGACATAGGGATAATATGTGTAAAGACAAAAAGGCAGGAAATGCTGTGTGCAGAGAATAGCAAATAGGTCAGTCTGACTCTTTTTACAGATGGGGAAACTGATGTCTCCCATAGTTAATAAGTGGCAGTGTCAGCACCTGAGGCCTGGTCTTCTGACCCACAATCTAGCCCTCTTTCCATTGTATCAATAATTCTTTTCAAAAATTAAATGGCAATCAAGATGTTAGGGTTTTTTTTTTTAAGTGAAAACATGGTTACAAAGAATAAATTCCCTAGTGATTGATTTCATTGTTCCTGTGGATTAACTGGTAAAAGGTTCTGAAGGCAGGGGAAGAGGGAAACCTCAGGAATAATATCTTCAGTGGGGACTAGGTGGGAATCAGCCATGAGTGGCTGCAGAAAGAGTGAGGGAATCCTAAATGGAATAAGAAGAAATCTCAGAAGGTTTTTTTTTTCTTTTTTCTTTTTTTCCTTTTTTTTTTTAGTGAGGCAATTGGGGTTAAGTGACTTGCCCAGGGTCACACAGCTAGTAAGTGTTAAGTGTCTGAGGCAGGATCTGAACTCAGGTACTCCTGACTCCAGGGCCAGTGCTCTATCCACTGTGCCACCTAGCTGCCCCAGAAGGTTTCTTTTCTAAGTCTACCCTCAAAAGAACAAGCCAACCTCTCTTTTTTTTTTTTTACACCATCCAGAGAAGGGGGCTTCAAAATGTCCTTGGGAACAAATATGCTGCAATGATCCAAAAACCTTTATAAAATCTCATCTAAATTCCATCTACTATAACTCAAGATGTGTCCCACTCATTCTCTCCTTAGTGGAAACAGAAAAACTGCTCACACTTTCTCATTCAATAGCTCTTCTTGTCCTATATAAACTCTCTCCAGAGGAATGAGTGAGACTTCCCTGTTCTATTATTATTTGCTTTTTGGATTGGTCTCTTTCCTATAAGGAGCTCAGGACTCTTGGGTGACAATGATATATTGTGTTATCGAATGCCAGAACTGTCAATCATCCATACAATTCCCTTCCCACAAAGAATGAGGGACTTGCCCAAGGTCACAGAAATAGTGGCATGTTGAAGACTAGAACTCAAGATTCCTGACTCTCAGAGCATTGATCTTGCCACAAAACCATATTGCTCTGACGCTATTCATTATGAAGCAATTTCCACTGAGAACAGATATAAACCTATGAAATAGACCTAGCACAAAATGCCAGGACGATGAGGGGTATTTTGAAGGCATTACAAGATAGAAAGCAAATGGGACCTGGATAAAATGAGGAAACACTAGTCAGTACCAGTCAAGCGTTAAAATTCAGGGGGCAACTAGGTAGCGCAGTGGATAGAGCACCAGCCCTGGAGTCAGGAGGACCTGAGTTCAAGTCCAGCCTCAGACACTTGACACTTACTAGCTGTGTGACCCTGGGCAAGTCACTTAAACCCAATTGCCTCACTGAAAAAAAAAAGAGTTAAGATTCAGGAAAATGAAATATGACTAAGCTTTCTATAATAAGGAGTCCTTTATCAGAATCCAATCTGAAAAAATACAAAACACATTTATTAAGTGGTGAGAGGCAGCATGGGGTCATACAAAGGACTCTGATTCCAGATTCAGAGGACCTGGGCTCTGATGCTTTCTATCTGTGTGACCTGAGGCAAATATAATTTAACTTCCCCGGGGTTTCCTAAACTACAAAAGGAAGGTGTTAGACAAGATTGCCTCTGAGGGTACTTCCAACTTTATTCTAGGATCCTTTGAGTTCTTTGGGGGAGAAGAATTTGAGGGGCTGGTAGGATACTCAGGTGAAGATGGCCTGTAGGCTTCTGGAAAGGTGCTACTGGAGTTCAAAGGAGGAATTAGGGATAATCTTCCTCCTGAATTTCTAGAGTAGGTCTGAATTTTAAAGTTGGCCTGCCCACATTTTCTAATCACTTTCCCTTTCTTTTGAGTAGCTGGATAGAATCAATGTCTATTACTTCTTGTAGAGTAGACAGGAGATATAGAGTTTAGACCTCACATAGATTCATAGTCATTTCCTGTTCCTTTCTGCCTTCACTGACTTTCCTGGGCTTAACCATGGGTTAGCCTCACTTAGAGCAAATACTAGCTAATCCCATTTATCTTAAAATCTGGACCTAGTGTCTCCTGACTAATCTGTCCTATTCCATTACTGTCCTGAAACAGATTCACTCAGTGGTGAAGAGATCAGTTTCCAATACTTATAAATTAGTAATCAACCACATTTATGTGCTTTATGATGGGTCTGTTTTTAAAAAGGCTTCTTTTAAAAGACATAGAAGATGGTGATGAAGTCGTAGCTGCCTAGGAGCAATCTCAGAGCAATTCTTCCATTATTCTCTGGGCATAAGAGTTAATCTTATAAAACTGTCTCCTTAAACAGTCTCAAATTCTGGAGTTCATTTTCCACACAGATTTATTGCTAGGATCGCTCAGCACCAACCTTGCTACCAGGTATTTGCATAATGAATCTGTAAGGATCTGAGTTTAGGACCTTCTCCATTAGCCTATACGATGCAAGATTAGACTTTGATTTTGCCTGAGAAGTGTGTCACCTGGAAACACATCTCTGCCAAATCTATCACTGCAGCCAAGGATGCCAAATCAGAGTCAGAATTACAATTGCAGGGGGCAGCCAGGTGTTACAGTGGATAAAGCACCGGCCCTGGATTCAGGAAGACCTGAGTTTGACTCCAGCCTCAGACACTTGACCCTTCCTTACTAGCTGTGTGACCTTGGGCAAGTCACTTAATCCTCATTGCCCTGCAAAAAAAATAAATAAAAAAGAATTACAATTGCAATAAGAGCTGCTTAACCCAAACATCTTTATCCAGGTCACTAGACAGTTAATATTGGTTCAAATTTATACAATGAAACCAGAGACATGTTGATAGAAGCTAAAGACTAATGGAGTCATCACATGTATAATTGATATTATATTGTTTGCCTTCTCAGTGGGTGGAGAAGGGGTCTGAGGAAAAGAGAATTTGGAACTCAAAATTTTTCAAAAATAGTTAATATGGAAATGGGGTCTTTTTTGCATTCATATGTACAATGGGCATCATTTCTTACCCTTTCAATGAATGTGGGAAGAAGGGGTGGGGGGAGAATTTGTAACTGAAAATAAAAATGTAATTTATATCAAATTGAAAAAAAAGTTAAAAACAAATAAATAAGTGGATGAGACTGCTAGAGTCTGGTTTAGGAGACCTAGTTTGAGTCTTGGATTTAACATTTACTAGTTGTGGGACCGTGTGCAAGTCACATATCCTAAGCTTCAGTGCCCTAGTCTATAACAATGAAATAAAAACTATCATTTATATTGTGCTTAGAAGTTTTAAAATTATATGTTTTATATGCAATATATATCACTATATATACATATACATATACACACATATATACATACACACATATATATAAAATCTCATTTGAGTCTCACAAGAGTCCTATTATTAACTTCAATTTACAAATAGAGAAACTGAGGCTAAGAGAGGTTAATTGACTTCCCTAGGGTCACACAGCTAAGAAGTATGAGTCAGAATTCAAATCATGTTTCTTGACCCCAAGTCCACCATCAACCTACTATGTCACCTATCTGCTATATTATTTCCATTATGTACCTCTTGGGTGATAGTGGGAAAGATATTTTAGAAATCTCAAAGTTCTATAGAAATGTGACATATTATTATTATTTATTTTGGTATTTATTGTGCTCCCCCAATACTCTAAATTCCTTATGTCTGCATGAAAGATGCAAAAAAAAAAAAAAATCAAACAACTACTTGATCCCTAGCAGATTTCAATTTCAGTAAAGGAAGAAGCATGTCACTTCTGGGAAGAAAAAGAACTGAACTGAATAAACATGTGGAGATCACATCAAGTAACATTGAGAGAAATAGAGGAAATATTGATCTGAACAAACTCTAAATTTGTTTTCTGTTTGTTCTGGACCTGTGATTTCTTTTCCTTTCTCTCCCCCCCCCCCTTTTAAAAGCAATTGTGGGGCAGCTAGGTGGCACAGTAGATAAAGCCCTGGCCCTGGATTCAGGAGGACCTGAGTTCAAATCCAGCCTCAGACACTTGACACTTAACTAGCTGTGTGACTCTGGGCAAGTCACTTAACCCACATTGCCCTGAAAAAGAAAAAAAGCAATTGGGGACCACTACTAAGTGTCTTGAGGCCTAATTTGAACTCAGGTCCTCCTAACTCCAGGGCAGTACTCTATTTACTGTGTCACCTATCTGTCCCCTTTGATTTCACTGACATAGGAGACTCCCTCCACACAGATCCACAGATCGGCATTTTTTGTACGACTTAGAGTTACCTGGGAACCTGAAAAGTCAGGATACTTGCTAAAGTCATACAATTAGCATGTGTCAGAAGCCACGCCTGAGCCCAGGTCTTCCTGATTCTGAAGGAAGTCTTCTATCCACTAAGCTTTGCTTCCTCTCTCAATACATTTTCATTAAGAAAATGGTACTGTGATTGTAAATTGTATCTTCTGAGCCTTTTCTATGTATTACTCTTTCCCCTTCACAGAGTAAGGCCCACATTTAGATGCAGAAATTGGAATGAGAAGACAACATATGGGTAACAAAAGGCACACACCCAGGGGGATATTTTCTGAAACAGCTCATTCCCAGCAAACACAATGTCCCTTTAACAGTTCCAAGAACCTTAAAAATCAAAATAATAAGGGTTGTTAAGGCCAGGAACAGTTCCACCTGCTTGGGGCTACGTAAAGCATTTTCCTATTTGGAAATTCACTGTTCTCATTCGCCATCTATCTTGAAGTCGGATAAAGGGAGAATATGCCTTTTCTTGGGGTATAGCCCCTGGCAGAACTGATGGGAGGGGGCAACATGTGCAAGATTGTGTACTAGTGAGAAAGTCTTGGGAAGGACACTGAACTTAAGAAATGAACTAAATCTGCTGATGAAATTTACCTGATGCTGATAAGCATAGGTGACATGCCTAAAAAGCTCTTTTCATTTCCATTACCTCATTTGAGACTCCAAATAATCCTATTAGGCCACAGGACAAGTATTATTGTTACCATTTTAGAGATGACAAAACTTGGGCTCAGAGAGGTTAAGGAACCTGACCAAGACCACAGAACTGATAGAAAAATAGAATTTACATCTCAAAGGGACCTTAGAGATGACTTAGTCCAATCCCTCCATTTTACAAATGAGAAAAATTGTACTCAGAGAGGTTGGAGAAGTATCTTGCAGGCAACAAATAGCACAAGTAGAATTTGAATCCAGGTCCTCTCACTCAAAATACAGCACTCTTTCCTCTTCACCATGACTTATACCCAAATCTTCTGATTTTAAGTCTGTCGATGTTTACACAATACAAATAATTATTAAGGAAAAGATCAAGATTTACTTTATATTCACCATCATATGTATATATTAGGCATGTGAGGTTCATAGAGGTACACATGACTCAGTGCACTAACTCAAAGTGTGGTCAGAGAGAAGATGTTGGGTGAAGAAGTTCCAAGTTTTATATAATCTTTAGTAATGGTACTAGAAATGACTTGGAAAATCTAAGTATCCTACAAACCATCTATTCCCTGACAAATTATTCATACAGGATTAGAAGAAAGGAAAGAAATAAGCATTTTATAGTGCCTACTATGTGCCAGGCACTCTGCTAAGTGACTTTTTAAAAAATATTATCTCATTATAAATAATATCCCATTTGATTACAATTGGTAGTGAAAGTTCTCATACCTGCATTCTACAAGATGACCCAATTTATTCACTCTAAGAGCTAGAAGAAGAAACCTAAGAGGTCATCTAGTCAAACATACCTGAACAGGATTTTCCTCTACAACCATCCTACATAAAAGGTCATCCACTCAAAGACCTCTAGTAATAAGAAAGTCCTTCTGAGACAGTGTGTTTCACATTTGGCCATCTAGAGTATAATAATTGGGGGCATCTAGGTGGTACAGTGGATAAAGTGCCAGACCTGAAGTCACGAAGACTCTTCTTCCCGAGTTCAAATCAGGCCTCAGCCACTTATTCGCTGTGTGACTCTGGGCAAGTCACTTCACCTTGTTTGCCTCAGTTTCCTCATCTGTAAAATGAACTGGTGAAGGGAATGGCAAACCACTCTAGTATCTTTGCCAAGAAAATCCCAAATGAGGTCATGAAGAGAAACAACTGAACAACACAAGTATAACAATTGAGAAGTCTTTATAGCATACCTAAATCTGTTTATTTGCAACTTCTATCCAACTGCTTTTAGTTCCATCCCATGAGGCCAGACAGACCAAGCCTAATCTTTCTTTCTCCTGACAGTCTTTCAAATACTTGAAAATGGGGCAGCTAGATGGCGCAGTGGTAAAGCACCGGCCCTGGATTCAGGAGTACCTGAGTTCAAATCCGGCCTCAGACACTTGACACCTACTAGCTGTGTGACCCTGGGCAAGCCACTTAACCCTCATTGCCCTGCAAAAAAACAAAACAAATACTTGAAAACACCTTATATCATGTTCTTCCTAATTGTTTTCGATGTGAACATTCCTAGTTCCTTCAACTGGTCCTGTAATGACATGGTATCCAATGTCCTTACCATCTAATTTGCTATCCTCTGAACACACTCCAGTTCACTATTCTTCTTCCAAAATCTGTTCAGAACTAAACTCAAGATGTGTTAGATGTGTTCTGTTCAATAGAAATTTAGGGGTCCCTCATTCTAGACAGTTTGCCTCTCTCACTGTTTCCTAAACTCAGTATGAAAGCAATGTGGCAGAGTGAAGAAAACATAGGACTAAGAATCAAAAAGTCCTGAGTCCAAAGCCCATCTCAGATACCTACTGTCTAACCATGGGCAAGTCAATGAAACTTTGGGACTCACTTGTGTCATCTGTAAAATAGGTCCAGCCTATAAAATTGTCATTGGGGATACTTAGGGCAAGTTTTATCAAAGACCTCTGATGTGATTTCATGTGTTCTTTTTTTAACCTTATTTATTGTTGTTTGTTTGGTGTTTTTTTTTTTTTTTGCGGGGCAATGGGGGTTAAGTGACTTGCCCAGGGTCACACAGCTAGTAAGTCTCAAGTGTCTGAGGTTGGATTTGAACTCAGGTACTCCTGAATCCAGAGCCGGTGCTTTATCCACTGGGCCACCTAGCTGCCCCTCAATATAGTGTTGTTTTTTTTAATTTAATTTTATTTACTTGTTTATTTTTTTTAGTGAGGCAATTGGGGTTAAGTGACTTGCCCAAGGTCACACAGCTAGTAAGTGTTAAGTGTCTGAGGCTGGATTTGAACTCAGGTACTCCTGACTCCAGGGCCAGTGCTCTATCCACTGCACCATCTAGCTGCCCCTTCAATATAGTTTTTAATGTTATTTAACTTCTAATCTTGCTCATAATTATAATTAGTCGGTATGTATATGGCTATTCTTTTTCAGAGTTTTTTAGGCTGCTGTTGTTTGGGGAAAACAACTACTTTGACATCCTGATCTTTTAAAGTGTCATATAAATATGATCTATTATTATTAGGGTTTTCTGTCTGCCATGTCACATTCTTGACTCATATTAAAATTGTAGCACACTAAAATTCCCAGATCTTCATGTGGACTGTTTGTTTTCTAGCCAATCTGCCTCCCAACATGCCCTTGATCAGATCATTTTTTTAAACTCAAGCATAGAATTTGATGTTTTCCCTACTTAATTTAATATTACTAGAGTCAGACCATTCTTCTAGCCTGACAAGACATTTTTTGATCCTCACTCTGATCTCTAATAGATGTCTTTTTGTCTTACTTTTGCTCATTTGTTATTTGGACTTTACAATTATCTTTAAGTTTTATAAACATACTATCTATGTCTTCATCTTGATCATTAATAATAGTAGCTAATAATAACTGACATTTATATAGCACTTTAATGTTTGCAAAGTATTTTTCTTAGATTATCTCATTTGATAAAGTACAACTACAAAGAACCATGGACAGATCCCCATGACTTTCTATTTGAGACCTTTCTTCAGGTTTTCATCAATTTGTTGATTTTTGTGTCCAATCAATCACTCAGTTCTGAAACAATGCAATTATATTATGATCTGGTTGACATAGCTATAAGAATAGCACAAACAATTATGTCAAATGCTTTGACGGAAGCTAGACATGTTGTATCTATATACCTATGGAATTTCTGTGATCTACTAGTCTAGTTACCCTGTCAATAAAAGGAGTAAGGTGAAGTATGGCTTGTTCTTGATGAATCTATATAGACCCTATATAGACCCTAAGTGGTCACCGCATCCCTTTCTAACTTTTAACTTTTTCTTTATTAACTCATTATAAAAATTTGAGTAGAAGGCAAGCTCAATGACCTATAATTTAATTATTCCAATCCCTTCTCTCTCTTTTTGAGAATTGTGTCACTATTTTACCATCTCCAGGTCTGAACTACCTTAAATATTTTCCATGATTTATTTTTTTTTACCACCAATAGGAATTTTTGATTAATATGGTAGTGGAGAAGGTCACAAAGAAGCCCAACTCTCCCACCTTTATTCCAGTAATTGTTTAAAATATCACTACATTAAGAATTACTCAAAATACAGAGCTTAACCTCAGCAGGCTCCTTCATTCAGCCCAATACTGATCATGGTCAAATATTGAAGGAATAGGTAGAGAAGTCAGCACAAGCACATGTGAATAGACTGGAAACTATCTGTAGCAACATGAAAGGGGAAACCTAAGGCAAAGCCCCAGGAAGAACAAAAACCACCTAGCACCCAATAGGCAAAACTGCAGGAAGAAGGGGATAGAACCAGTAGTGCCCTGTCTGGAGAAATACCATTAAGGAATGGAAACCACACATCATTCTGGTCAGTACTATTTACCTCACAGAATTGTTATAAGTATAGCAAATTTTCTGAGGTATTTATCCCAACACCAAATCACCTTGATGAGCAGGTGTCCTTACATGGCTACAACATCCTCTTAAATTTCTATAGGTAGCCTTGAGTGGTTGGTTATCTGTATAACATTATAGCTCACAAGCCCCTGTTGGTGAGCTCCCCTCTTTTCTGACCTTAGATTGTCAGTTGAAGCAAATTCATCAGCAGCCTTAACTTTTGTACTTTAAATTTTTATTTTAAAGTAACTTTTAGAAGGGGGCATTTACAAAAGTGGTAAAGTAAGAACAGTTAATTGAAAACATTTCCCCAAAAGTCTGTAACACAACCTCCTATAAATATACATAGAGTCCAGAGACAGTGGGCTCAAGATTAGGAAACGCATGTGTCAAAGGGGTAACTCAGCTCCTGCTCGCTAGAAGTACTATTATCCCCTTCGAGGGGTACTCAAGAAGTTTCTTTATCACATATTATAGCTTCTTTACTGGGTTGTTTGTAAAGCTGTAAATCTTTATCCAATCTGTCCTCAGCTCTTCATGTAGAAATGGCCGTTATAATGATAAGGGTTTATGGGAATGGGATGAAATCTTCCATAAAATGGAAGCGGATAGTAGAGGGGATTAAAAACCAGAATCCTACAATATGTTACTTACAAGAAATACATCTGGGGCAGCTAGATGGCGCAGTGGATAGAGCACCGGCCCTGGATTCAGGAGTACCTGAGTTCAAATCCAGCCTCAGACACTTAACACTTACTAGCTGTGTGACCCTAGGCAAGTCACTTAACCCCAATTGCCCCGCCAAAAAAAAAAAAAAAAAAAGAAATACATTTGAAGAAGAGGACACACATAGAGTAAAGGTAAAAGGCTGGAACAGAATATATTATGCTTCAGTTGAAGTAAAAAAAAGAAAAAGAAAGAGAAGCAGGGGTGGCAATTGTGATGTCAGACTGAGCAAAAGCAAAATAAATTTTATTAAAAGAGACAAGGAGGGAAGCTACATCTTGCTAAAAGGTAGCATAGACAATGAAGCAATATGAGTACTATATATGAACCAAATGGTATAGCATCTAAATTTATAAAAGAGAAGTTAAATGAATTACAAGAGGAAATAGACAATAAAACTATACTAGTATGGGACCTCAACCTCCCCTTCTGAGAACTATATAAAATCTAGCCACAAAACAAAGAAGAAAGAAATTAAGGCGGTGAATAGAATTTTAGAAAAGTTAGATGTAATAGACCTCTGGAGAAAACTGAATGGGGATAGTAAGGATATATCTTTTCCTCAATGGTACACAGCACCTATATGAAAATTGACCATGTATTAGGATATAAAAACCTCACAATCAAATGCAGCAAGGCAGAAATATTAAGTGCATACTATTCAGATTATGATGCAATAAAAATAACATTTAACAAAAGGCCATGGAATGATAGATTGAAAATTAATTGGTGTGTGTGGAGGGCAGTTAGGTGGTGCAGTGGCTAAAGCACCAGCCCTGTATCCAAGAGGAGCTGAGTTCAAATCCAGCCTCAGACACTTGACACTTACTAGCTGTGTGATTCTGAGCAAGTCTCATTGCCCTGCCCTGCCCTCTCCCCCCAAAATTAATTGGAAAATAAATAATCAAATCCTAAAGAATTGGTGGGTCAAACAACAAATCACAGAAACAATCAATAACTTCATCATAGAGAACAATAATGAGACAATATACCAAAAAACAAAACAAAACAAAACAAAAATCCAGTATTTAGGGAAATTCTACCTAAATAAATTTACTTATTCAGTACCATGCCACACTACCAAAAATTATTTTGTAGAACTAGAAAAAATAACAAAATTCATCTGGAAGAACAAAAGGTCAAGAATATCAAGGGAATTAATGAAAAAAATGCAAAGGAAGGTGGCTTAGCAATACTAAATCTAAAACTATATTATAAAGCAGCAATCATCAAAAGTATTTGGTACTGGCTAAGAAATAGAATGGTGAATCAGTAGAATGGATTATGTACATAAGACATTGTAGTAAATGACTATAGTAATCTCCTGTTTGCTATACCCAAAGACTCCAACTTCTGGGATAAGAACCCACTATTTGACAAAAACTGCTGGGAAAACTGGTAATAATATGGCAGAAACTAAGAATAGACCAACATCTCACACCATATGCCAAAATAAGGTCAAAATGGGTACATGATTTAAACATGAAAGGTGATACCATAAGTGAATCATGAGAGCAAGGAATTATTTACCCATCAGATCTTTAAAGAAGGAAAGAATTTGTGACCAAACAAGAGATAGAGAGCATTATGAAATGTAAAAGGGATAGTTTTGATTATATTAAAAAGCTTTTGCTCAAACAAAACCAACGCAACCAAGATTAGAAAGAAAGTAGAAAGCTGGGAAACATTTTTATAGCAAATGTCTCTGATAAAGGCCTCATTATAGAGAACTGAGTCAAATTTATAAAAGTATAAATCATTCCCTAATTGAGAAATGGCCAAAGGATATGATCAGGCAATTTGCAAATGAAGGAATCAAAACTTTCTATAGACATAGGGAAAATGGTCTGTATCATTATTGCTTAGAGAAAAGCAAATTAAAACAACTCTGAGGTACCACCTCACACCTATCAGATTGGCTAATATAATAGAAAGTGAAAATGTTAATATTAGAAAAGATGTGGGAAAATAGAGACCTTAATTCACTGTTGGTGGAATTGTCAACTAATGCAACCATTCTGGAGAGCAATATGGTGTTATGCCCAAAGGGCAATCAAACTGAGCATATCCTTTGATCCAGAAATATCTTTATGTCTGTATCCCAAAGAGATCATACAAAAAGGAAAAGGACCCACATGTACAAAAATATTTATAGAAGCTCTTTTGTGATGACAGAGTCAGAAATTGTGAGAGATGCTCATCAACTGGGGAACGGCTGAACAAGTTGTGGTATATGAATGTAATGGAATACTATTGCGTTGTAAGAAATGATGAGGTAGATTTCAGAAAAACCTGAAAAGACTTACATGAATTGATGCCAAATGAAATTTAGCAGAACCAGGAGAACATTATACACAGTAACAGTAACACTGTGCAATGATCACCTATGATTGACTTAGCTCTTCTCAAGAATACAATGATTCAAAACAATTCCAAAAAACTCATGATAAAAAAAGCTATCCACATCCAGAGAAAAAAATCGATGGAGTCTGAATGCAGATTGAAGCATACTGGGGTTTTTTTTGGGGGGGGGGGCTTTTTTTCCCTTTTATTCTGCTTCTTTCACAACATGACCAATGTGGGAATATGTTTTACATTATTGCACATGTATACTCTATATCAGATTGTTTGCCATCATGGGGAAGGAAGAGGGGAAGGAAGAAGGGACAGAGAAAACTTTGGAACTAAAAATCTTTCAAAAAATGAATGTTGAAAATTGTTTTTATATGTAATTGGAAAAAATAAAATACCATAAAAAAAAAAGAAAAGAAAAGAAAAGAAATGGCAATCAGCTGTTCCAGGGACAATACTAGGGCATTGATGGGAACGTCTCTGGACCTCTGAAGTTCATGAAGTCTTCCTCTGGTCAAGGGTGGGGAAAGGAGACCAAAGATGATTCAAAAGTATTAAAGTGGGGCAGCTAGGTGGTGCAGTGGATAGAGCACAGGCCCTGGAGTCAGGAGGACCTGGGTTCAAATCCGGCCTCAGACACTTAACACTTACTAGCTGTGTGACCCTGGGCAAGTGACTTAACCCCAATTGCCTCACTAAAAAAAAAAAAAAAAGGTATTAAAATACTCCCCTCCCTGCCTGCAGTGACTCCTTCTCAGGGGAATTAGCAGGAACTGCCTCTATTCATGGGCCACTGCTGAAATCTGAATCTGCCTAATATTTGACTAACTCATAAGGCATGACTTTTTTCCCCCTCAGCCCCTCTAAATACTCTTCCTCTTCACTTCACTCTAATTCATCCTAGAATATTTTTAAATTTCTTTCTCAAGTGTTGGATTTATTGAGGCTTGTTCTCAACTCATTAAGGTATCAAGGCAACCTATCACTTTAAGTGGGTGGGGTAACTTGACTGATTTACTGAACCTAGACAAAATTCTATAGCACTTTAAAGTTGGCAAAATGCTTTCCTTATGTAAAGGTAGTGTTCCTTTACATAAGGAAAGCATTTTTCCAACCTTAAAGTGGTATAGAATTTTGTGTTAATAGATTTTAAGCTGGATCAGAACTAGACATCAACCCCATTATTTTATAGCAAACTACGGAAACAGAGAGTGGCTAGGTGTTGCAGTGTATAGAGCACCAAACCTGGAGTCAGGATGAGCTGAGTTCCAATCTGGCCTCAGACTTTTATTAGCTGTCTGACTCTGGGCAAGTCACTTCACCCTGCTTGCCTCAGTTTCCTCATCTGTAAAAAAAAAAAAAACTGGAGAAGGAAATGGCAAACCACTCTATATCTTTGCCAAGAAAACCCCAAATGGGGTCACAAAGAATCAAACACAACCAAAAAATGATGGAAAAACAACAAAAACCACAACCAAAAGGGTAAAGTAATTTGTCCAAAGTAAACAGCAAAACTGGCATTCAAACTTGAGTTCTCTGATTACAAATAAAGCAGTCTAGGAACCATTCCCTGTATTCTTCCCTTCCTAGCTTACCTCCTCCCTGCAAAATGCAACAAACATTCCAGCTATTTATCAGCTTATAGAGTAGGATATGACTTAGCTTCTTGTGCCTGTTTGCTGCCTGCCTTCTAATCTAAATCCAATCTGTCCACTCTTTGCTGTTTATTTTTTGGGCTTAAAGTGCCCTGCTCCATGGTCAGGTGGGGGGCTCTCTGCTTGTCTCCTCATAACTATGTAGAAATTTGTTTCCATGTAATTGTCATTTTTCACCCCATCCCTTAGCTATATATATGTATGTATGTATGTATGTATTGATGAGGCAATTGGGGTTAAGTGACTTGCCCAGGATCACACACAGCTAGTAAGTGTCAACTGTCTGAGGCCAGATTTGAACTCAGGTCCTCCTGACTCCAGGGCTGGTGCTCTATCCACTGTGCCACCTAGCTACTCCTAGCTTATATTTTTTTGAAAAAAGACTGTATTATATCAAATCCCTAAAAAACATTACATGTGTATTATACTTACATGGGATGTTTAGACAAAATTAATTCTGAGGCACAATTTCAAACATAAAACAATCTTATCATAGAATCTCAGGTAGAAAAGACTACGATTGGAGTCTTGGTTTCAGTTCAGAGTAGCATATTTTGAACTGAAGCCAAGACTCCAAATGAAGTCTGAATAGGGACAAAGCACAGAGGAACTGTGATGGACACCATGCTTGCCAAAGTTGCCTAACTTTAAAAAACAAACAAAAAACTTTTTTGACTCTTACTGGCCTTGAGGAAATCAGCATAAGGTCATCTTCCACAAATAAGACTTTTGTAAGGGGCTAAAATTCTAGCTATGATGTTTAAAATCTAATGAGTGGTCACCCCAAATTAGAAGCTTTAGCAAGAGTTTAGACTTTTAAGTATTTATTAAAGTGCAATCAGAAGTTGGTGAGGAGAGAGAGAGAGGTAATAATCTAACTATCTCTAAGAGACCCCAGCATCCAACCCGCCATACCAAGGTCAGGAACCCAAAAGACCAACACTTCAGTGGCTACTCACAGAACCTCTTATGAAACAGGAAAAAGGGCCACACACACACACACACACACACACACACACACACACACACACACACACCTCCAAGCTAATTGGCTGGTAACTTTGATTGACAGGACCCATGAGCAAACATCACTTCCTGACACTGAACTGACCTTCAAAACCCCAGAAAAGTTCATTTCCGGATACTAAAGTCACATGGTTTCTTTTCACATGTTTTCTCCTCACGGAGGAGCTTCCTTGCAATATCCCTCCCAGCAGGGGGTATCATTCCAATTCTCACACTTTCCAGAGGGCTTCATCCAATGTCTTGCTTTCATTGGGATTCTGAACTAGACACCCTACTTAATCATAGTTAACAATCTTGGCAAGCATACACCAACCTGTTTTATGGCTCTACATACATAGTAATAATCAGAGGGCCACAGAATGACATTTTCTCTGTTGTTAAATCCTTCAAGGGATTTTGTTTGTGCCATTTGCATGGGAGATATCATCCAGGTACAGTATTAAATTTCTGTTGCTGAATTCATGACTTTGGGGAAAGAGCGCTGAATTCAGAATCAAAGGCTCTTAGTTCAAACCTCATTTCTGCTACTTACTAGCTGTGACCTTGGACAAAGAATTTCACCCCAAAGATCCCATCTAGTTCTAAATCCAGAGGCTATTTGAGCTTGTTGAGAATTGGGGGATTTCAATTCTATCACCCAACATATTATCTTTCCTACCCAGATTTATGTTATTTGCAGTTTAGATAAGTATGACATTTATACCTTCACCCAAAGAATTGATTAAAAAAAAATCCTGGATGAATAAGTGAATAAATAATCATTTAGTAAATATCTACTATGTATCAGGTGCTGTTCTAGGTGCTAAGGATACATACAAATTCAAAAGTGAAACAATGCCTGCCTTCAAGGAGTTTTTATTCAAATAGGAGCAAATGATTCATATAGGGATTAGTATTCAGGGAAGGGAGTTTTGGTTCCTTGAATCACTGAAATTATATTAATGGAGCCATGACTTTCTAGTAGGAATGGTAACATTGATTTGATTACTGTTCCAAGAGCAAAAAGAGGAAAAATGGGGTTGGGGTGAGGGAGGGAGGAGGTACAATAGTAAAGTAGATGGCAAGATATAGGTGGGAGCCCTGGTTTCAAGGTTGATGGCTGGTTAGGATATTGTGAGAAAATGGGTAGTTGTCTCCTCTCAATGAGAATATAACAGTCAATCATACTCCCCTAACCTGTTTTTAAGACAAAGGTCTCAGATCCCCTCCTCCGCCACTGGCTAACAAAATCACATGGTTCAAGGAGCCCTGGTCTCAACAAGATCCTCTCCAGAGTTGTATCTATATAAGGAAGAGGGATGGGAATACTGCATTCCAATTTCCGATTAGCTAGTTTTTGCTCCTAGATTGTAATCCTTGAGTAATTGGACCAATGATGAAGAAGGGGAGGGTCCATTTGTGTTAGGGACTAGGGTTTAAAACAGGGCCTGCATGTCCCCTTTCTTTGTACCCACTACCTGTACACTAGGGTGCCTCCTTCTCATGAGAAGGAAATAAAAGAGCCTTTGTCGCATCGCTGCTGAGTTCCTGAGAATTATTGAGAAGAGGATTTTTTCACTCACAGATATGAAGCTTGATTTAGAGTCAAACAGATATAGTGTGTATTAAGTGACTCTTCACTCACCCACCAATGAGGATAGCTCACTTCCAGAAAGGAAAGTTATTGACAGCATCCTCTTAAGGTTAGTCCTTTTACCTTGAGGAAAGGGTGCATCTGGTATCTAGGACTGTAGGAACTGGTAACCAAATGCCAACAGGAAGCTGGGGAAAACTCAGAGTCCAAAGTCTAGCAATTTAAAGAGATAGGAAATCAGTCACATGACAGTAACTCATAAGGCCAAGGGCAGATCCAAGGAGAAAATTCCTGAGTTATAAGTCAAGGTCTGGTGAGGAGTAAACAAGAATGAGGTCAGAGTGTGTTCTGCTGAGGGGCAGCTGAAACTTCTGAAGCTGCCAAAGATGGGGATGGTGAGGGACAAGCACATTTTATGGATTCTTGAAGCAATGTCCTCTCAGATCTTTAAAGGGGAACTGACAGACTTCTAATAATCAGCCTCTATCTGATATAAGCAATCAATTCATGGCAGGTTTTATGGAAATAGTAGCTTCAACCTGAGAACAAAAGGTTCCCAGCAAACTTGAGAGCCTGGCAAAAGTGGACTGAAGAGTCCTATGACTTAGACTAAAGAAACAAGCTAGGGGAACCTAGGTGTCGCAGTGTGATAGAGCACCGACCCTGGAGTCAGGAGGACCTGAGTTCAAATGCGGCCTCAGACACTTAACACTTACTAGCTGTGTGACCCTGGGCAAGTCACTTAACCCCAATTGCCTCACCCAAAAATAAATAAATAAATAAATAAAATAATAATGCTAATAGAAGTTAGTATTTATATAGTGCTCTAAGGTTTGCAAAATACTTCACATATGTTATCTTATTGGTACTCACAATAACCCTGTGAGATAGGTAATATTATTATCCTCATTATACAGATGAGGAAACCAAGGCTGAGAGAGGTTAAGTGATTTGCCCAGGGTCACACAGTATTGGAGGCAAAATTTTAACTCAGGTGTTCCAGACTCCATCCACTGTTGGAGCACTCCATTTATTATTCCATCTAACTGAGTCAAGACTGAGGAGCTCTAATTTGATTAATCCACATTCTGTTGGCTGTAACATACTAATTCCCATGGTATTCTCCTTTCCTTCCCTGTGAGGTCATTGCCTGGATCACCGTTGCTCTCTCCATTCCTACTTTTACTTTCATACATGGTGATTTCAACTCACATGTTGCTATTGCCTTAATGATAATTTCCCAGTTCCTTTATCTTCTCAGTTCCCATGACTCCTTCATTTCACTTCAGCTACTTAGAGATGGCAATTCTCTTTATCTTGCTGTTACTAACAAGTGTTCCCGTTCCATGTTCAAGAATTGCTAAATTTCACTGATAATCATTTTTTAAATCTTTCCTCCTCTCCCTGTGCTTTACTATAATTCATCTTATTCTTCATTCTCACCACAACCTCTAATCCCTCAGTACTTTCTCAGACCATTACCTCTTCTCTGACTTGTTTTGCTACACTTTCTTTTCTTCCCAGTCTTGACTTCTTAATTCAACTCTATACTATTCTATCTGCACTCATTCCTTGTCAACCTGAATTATTACTACCATCCATGTCCTTTGTGCCTACTAATATACTGCTAGACAGAATTGGAGAAAGTCATGAAATTGTTCTGATTGTGTTCCTACTTTATACCCAGCAGATTGACAAAGATGACAAAAAAGGAAAGGGACAAATGTTGGAGAGGCTGAGGGAAAATAGGCTTACTAGTGTATTGTTGGCCAAGCTGTAAATTTGTCCAGCCAGTCTGGAAAGCAATTTGGAATTATGGCCTAAAAATTTCTGATCTATTGATTATTCCTAGGCCTCTAGCCTACAGAGGTCAAAGAAAGAAGAAATGACCCATAAGTACAAAAAATTTTTAGCAGCTATTTTTGTAGTGGCAAAGAACTATGGGGATGTTCATCAATTGGGGAATGTCTCAACAAATTAGGTTATATTAATGCAATGGAATATTATTATGATGTAAAAGTGATAAAAGAGAAGGTTCCAGACTTACTTGGTTAAACTTGTATAATTGATGCAGAATGAAGTGAGCAGAGCTAGAACAATACCAACACTATCAAAAATGAACAACTCTAAAAGACCGAAGAATTCTAATCAATGTAATGAACAACCCTAACTCCAGAGGATGGACTATGAAACATGTTATCCACTCTTCTCCTACCCCCTTGACAGAGAGAGATGATGAACTTAGTATGCAGAATGAGATATATACTCCTGGTCATATTTATTATTACAAATGGTTTTTGTTTGTTTGTTTGTTTGTTTGGGTGAATGGTTTTTTTGTCCTGGGTTTGGAGAGGGAGGGAGGGGGAAGGAAAGAAAAAAAAAATTGTTAATTAAAAAACAAATAAAATATATGTTTTGTTTTGTTTTGTTTTTGCAGGGCAATGAGGGTTAAGTGACTTGCCCAGGGTCACACAGCTAGTTAAGTGTCAAGTGTCTGAGGCTGGATTTGAACTCAGGTCCTCCTGAATCCAAGGCCAGCGCTTTATCCACTGTGCCATATAGCTGCCCTAAAATATATTTTTAAAAAAGAATCCTTTGTTCTTTTCAAGACTAAACTCAAAAACCACTTTTCTTCAAGAGTCCTTTCCTAAACCACCAGCTGCTAGCATCGTCCCTTCTAAGATTACCATTGTATGGTTCTTTTATATTCTTGTATTTTGCATATATGGTTCATTGTATATATATAAGAATACCTATAGATGAACATGTTGTCTCCTCCATTAGCATGTAATCTCCTTAAGATCAGAGACTGAAAAGAAAAAAATTTTTAAAAAAATTTTAATAAAAAAAAAAGGAGGCAGCTAGGTGGTACAATGGATACAGCACTAGCCCTGGATTAAGGAGTACCTGAGTTCAAATCTGGCCTGAGACACTTGACACTTACTAGCTGTGTGACCCTGGGCAAGTCACTTAACCCTCATTGCCCAGCACCCCCCCAAAAGGGCAGAGATTGTTATCACTTTTTTAAAAAATTTCCCAATTGATTATGAAGGGATGATATCTGTAAAGCATTTATTTTTTGTTTATCTTTGGCGGGGTGGGGGTGGGGGGGTCGGGGTTGGTGAGTTTCTTGTGTCTGAGTCCGGATTTGGGCTCAGGTCCTCTTGAGTCCAGGGTGGGTGCTTTGTCCACTGTGTCACCTAGCTGCCCCATGATGACATCTTTAGGGTAAAATTGAGAGAGGAGAGGAATGCACTGGGGGAGGGGAAAAGGGAGAGGTAGAATGGGGTGAAATCTCATACAAAAGAATCAGGAAAGGGATTATGGAGTGGGAGGGAGAGATGAGGGAGGAGTGGGGAAGTGAATGAGCCTTATACTCATTAGAATTAGCTCAAAGACATTAATCTCATCAGAGTAGGCTCAAGGAGGGAATAACATACACGCTCAATTGGATGGAGTAATCTATCCAATCCTACAGGAAAGTTGGAGGGGAAGGAGATAAGGAGAGAGGGGGCAAAGAAAGGAGGGCAGAGTGGGGGAGGGAAAAGTCAGAAGCAAAACACTTGAGGAAGAATAGGATAAAAGAAGATAAAAATAGAGTAAATATCATGGGAAGGGAATAGGATGGAAGGAAACAGCTAACAATAGTAATTGTGAAAAAAATTTTAAAATAGAGACAAGAGTAATGGATGGTGATGATGGAGGATTGATTGATGGATTGATGATGATTGGAGGAAGATGAGGACTGACTGATGATGAGCATTGAAAGAAGGAGAATTGATTGACAATGATGAGGACTGGCTAAGGATAATGAGAATTGATGGATGATGGTTGATCATGATGATGGCAAAGTGTATGGTACTTATTTTGCTGGGATATTGTGAAGAAAATTCTTTGTCAAGTTTAAGGTACTATATAAAAGTCATCTATTACTGTTGTTGCAATAATCAACCTTATGGGTTCATTATAAGGAAATCTCTCTTTAAAGTACTATATAAATGTAGTTTACTATTTTAAAGAATGATGAGCAGGATACTATCAGAAAGACCTGGAGGGCCCTGCATGAGCTGATGCAAAGTGAAATCTACTGTATACAAAATAACAGTAATATTGTGAGATGTCCTACTGTGAAAGACTCAGTTATTTTCAGCAGTGCAATGATCTAAGACAATTCCAAAGGTCTTATGAAAAATGCAATCCGTCTACAGAGAGAGAACTGATGGTATTTGAATACAGATTGAAACAATTATTTTTGTTAGTTACTTTATCGGAAACAAACAAAAAAACAGATGAGCAGGATGCTTTCAGAAAAACCTGGAAAGACCTACATGAACTGATGCAGAATGAAATGTACTGTATACCAAAAAAACAACAATAGTGTAAGATGTTCTGCTGTGAATGACTTGGTTATTTTCAGCAATGCAATGATCCAAGATAACTGAAAGACTTATGGAAATTGCTATCCATCTACAGAGAAAGAACTGATGGTATCTGAAAACAGATTGAAGCATATTTTTTTTATAGTTCCTTAATCTGAAGTTTTGTTTTTGTCTGTTTTTTTTTCACAACCTGGCTAATATGGAGATATTTTATATGACTACTCATGTATAAATTATATTGAATTGCTTTAGTTCTTGGGGGGTGGGTTGGGGAGGGAGAGAGGAAGAGAAGTTGAAACACAAAGTGTTTTTTTTTAATTGATGTCAAAATTTGTTTTTACATGTAATTTGGGAAAAAATAAAATTCTAAATAATTTTTTTTTAGTGCAACAAACATTTATTTTATTTTTCCCAGTTACATGTAAGGGTAGTTTTCAACATTCATTTTCATAAGATTTAGAGTTCCAAATTTTTCTCCCTCCCTTTCCTCCCCCCTCCACAAGACATCAACCAATATAATATATATTGTATTTGTACAATCCACAAGTGTTTGGGATTTTTTTCAGTTCTTTCTATGGGGGTGTATAGCATACATCATAATTAGTCTCTTGGGATTGTCTTGGATCATTGTATTGCTGAGAGTAGTTAAGTCATTCACAATTGCTCATCGAACAATACTGCTGTCACTATGCACAATGTCTTCCCGATTCTGCTCATTTCACTATACATCAGTTCATATGAGTCTTTCCAGGTTTTTCTGGGAACATCCTGTTTGTCATTTCCTATAGCACAATACTATTCCACTGCAATCACATACCACACCTTCTTCAGTCATTCTTTGATTGATCGACATTGCTTTGATTCCTAATTCTTAAAGAATTGCAATAATTATTTTTTGTACAATTTCCCCCCCTTTTCTCTTTTTCACAATTACTATTGTTAACAGTTTCCCTCCATTCTATTCCCTCCCCCATGATATTTACTTTATTTTCTATCTTCTTTCACCCTATCCCTCTTCAAAAGGGATTTGCTTCTGTCTGTACCCTCCCCTAATCTGCCCTCCCTTCTTTTGCCCCTCTCTCTCTTTATCCCCTTCCCCTCCTATTTTCCTGTAGGGTTAGATAGATTACTCCACCCAATTGAGTGTGTATGTTTTTCCCTCCTTGAGCCAACTCTGATGAGATTGAGGTCTTTGAGCCAATTCTGATGAGTGTTAGGCTCATTTACTGCCCAGATTAAATAGATTACTCCATCCAATTGGGTGTTTGTGTGTTTATCCCTCCTTGAGGCAAGTCTGATGAGATTAAGGTCTTTGAGCCTATTCTGATGAATATAAAATTCATTTACTACCCTGCTCCTCCCCCATATCTTCCCTGACTCCATAAGCCCTTCTAAATATTTTTTTTAAATATCCCTTGCTTAGTTAGTACCTAGCATAAAGCACATTCTTATTGAATGTTTAGTGATTGAGTAATTTAAACTCTATCATTTTATAGAGCTTGTAATGGACAGAATGTTGTAGTGGATAGGGAACTGGCCTCAGAGTCAGGAAGATGCAGTTTCCACTCTTGCCTTTAACATATATTGCCTATGTGACCTCGGACAAATCACTTTGCTTCATAATTTTCCAGGGAGTTTTCTAGAACTATGCCTTGTAGAACATGTGCCAATCTCTGTGGTAGGAGTTTCTTCATGGGGAAACTAGTGAAATCACAGGTATGGACAAAACCCAACTGCCCAACACATACTCACAAACATGCACACATACATATCTATATTTATACACACAAAATACATATACAGACTCATACTCTAATAGTTTTTGTACTCCAGGGAGATGAGTAATCCAAGCCATAACCAGGAATACTTTTTTGGGGTTGGGATACAGTTGATATGGGAGGAAATAGAAGCAAATCTAGCCCTTAACTTAGGAGGAGGCAAACCATGGCAATGACAGGTAGGTGACACAGTGGATAAATCTCTGGGCCTGTAGTCAGTAAGATGTGAATTCAAATCTAGCTTCAGACACTCTCTGGTTGTGTGACCCCTCACTTGATCTTTGTTTGCCTTAGTTTTCTCAACTATAAAGTAGGGATAAAAAGAGCACCCACTTTTCAGGGTTGTTGTGAGGGTCAAACAAGATAATATTTGTAAAGTAGTTAGCACAATGCCTGATACATAGGAAGGGCTGTAGAGATGCTTACTCCCCCATTGAAATTGATGGTAGTGGGCAGGGGGGTGGGAGCCTAGAACTCTTTGAGGGAACAGCTTTATAGTTGTATGGTAAAAGGGGGCAGCTAGATGGCGCAGTGGATAAAGCACCAGCCTTGGATTCAGGAGTACCTGAGTTCAAATCCAGCCTCAGACACTTGATACTTACTAGCTGTGTGACCCTGGGCAAGTCACTTAACCCTCACTGCCCTGCAAAAAAAAAAAAATAGTTGCATGGTACAAGCTAGCAGAGGACCATGAAGTATAGGGATATTAGGAAGAAGGGTGCCTCCCCCTACCAACTGTGTAACCTCCTACATTGGCACCCTGGACAAAATCCTATTGTACCACCCTAGTTAGGGCTATGGAATTAGGCTTGCTACTTCAGTGTGTGCTATGTTATTCTACCCACAGAAGAGAAAAGGTACCCAAAAAATGGATAAAACAAGGGATATTCATTCACAATCCAAGGAGGAAATAACCTATATCTCCTAAGTAGTAGTAAAAGGAAGTCCACAATGTTTGGGTGGCCTAGGCTCAATTTGTCACAAGGTATTTATCACTTTACATAATAGATAAATACATGAAAAATATCAGGCAAATTGTACTTTGGTAATTCAAATCCCATTTTAAGTGTTTTGGAGGGTATTTATTTGGTCACTGCCTGACAGGGAAGGAGATCCAGGAGGGAAATATCCTAGACCAAATATATGATTACAATTTGTTGTGGTGGTGGTGATGGTGGTAGTGGTGTCCTTTCAGTCCTGTGCAACTCTTCATGACCCCATTTGGGTTTTCTAAGATACTGGAGGTTTGCCATTTCCTTCTCCAGATCATTTTACAGATGAGGAAACTGAGGCAAACAGGGTAGGACTTAAGTTTGACTGCCAGTGCAAGTTCAGAAAGGCAGAAAACTCATGGCTTAGGTTAATGCTTGCATTCTATGATCCTGGCCATAAGGAACACCTGGATTTACCCAGATTCTCACTAGGCAAATGAAGGACCTGGCAGGGTTCTTGATCCAATACAAAATTTTTATGAACTTTTGCCCTTGGGAATTCCCCATGAATCTGGCCAAGGTGACCTTTGGTGTCCCCCCCACTCAGCAGGGCAGACTGCCCATTGGGTCAGCCTCTAGTTCATCTGGAACAATGTTGAGGGGTATCTTTGGGAACCCAACCTAGTCCCATCCCTGAAGTTAAGATGGTTGACCAGCAGATTATCCAGCTCTAGTGGTGACAAAGAAATCTGCAAAAATATGATAAGTCCTTCTAAGTCCCAAATAAAAATTTGTCATGAAACACTTATTTAGCCTTCAGCCCACTATGAAACTTGTAAAGACCTTTCCAGAAAACTCACATCTCAGGGTATGGAACCTAATACACTTTGAAAGCACTATATTTGGCCTCCCTCTATTAGTCATGGTTTCCTTTTTTTTTTCTGTTTCTTTTTTCTTCTTTTAAATTCTGAACTTAACAAACACCAAATAAGCTGAATGTTTCCATAGAAAAAGCAGAATAGAAAAATGAGGCTGCATAAAGCTACAAATCTGCATTGTGAACAGCTCCTATGTTTCTCTTTACAAAATGTTATCTCTGAACCCATCCTGTTTGTGTTTCCTACTGACTTCCATTTTCTTATCTTCTATTCATTTTGGACAAAAATACTTCAAAGACCCACTTTTCTTATTTTTCTTCATCTTGGCAAACATATGGCTGCCCCTCCTCTTTCCCACCCCTAGCTGAATATAAAAAAAAAGAAAAATGAAACCCTTGTATCACATATACAAAGTCAAGTGAAACAAGTTCCCATATTGGTCATGGATGAAAATGTGCATCTCATTTATACCTTTAAGTTCATCACCTCTTTGGCAAGATATGAGTAGCATTTTTTCATTACTAATCTTTTGGGCTTATTTTTTAAAATAAAATTGTTGTTATTGTCTAATTTGTTCTCCTGGCACTGCTTACTTCACTCTTCAATTCATTCAAGTCTTACAGTTTTGACTGAACCCATTCCCTTCATCATTTCTTACATGACAAGAATATTATATTAAATGGTTATTTCATCATTTGTTCAGACATTCCCTAATTGATGGATGTCTTCCTTAGTTTCCAGTTCTTTGCCACCACAAAAAGTTACTATGACTATTCTTGTACATATGGGTAATTTTCATCTTTCTTTGACATCTTTAGAGTAGAAGCCTGTTAGTAATATCACCAGGTCAAAGGGTATGCAGTTAAGTGACTTTTTGTTCATCATTCCAAATTGATTTCCCTATACATTCACAGTTCCAATGACAGTGACTTATGTTCTTTATTTCTATCAGCCCTTCTTTTATTTTCTGTCCCATTTTTTCTTATGAGATTTTCTCACCTTTCCCGATCTCTGAACCAACCTTTCTTCAGCTATTTGAGAGTTTCCGCAAATTTTATCAACTTGTTTCTGGCCCAGAGAAAGCAAGAACCTCAGGAATCTACACTATCATTATGGTAATGGGACCAGTTGCTATATAACCAGTAATCCAGGACCCTATATTCAGTCTACATATAACTAGTACCTCTTCCTTCCTAGTAGTACTAGGAAATGATTGGCTGGTATAACACTATCCAGATATCTTTCTGGACTTAGAGAAGGTCACTCTCTACTCCTACAAATAATAGGCTGCCTATTATATATAGCAGACTTAAGGTTTGCAAAATGTTTTACATATATGTTTCATTTGTATGAGGCAACCCCTCATAAGGACATTGGATTGGTGGCACAATAGATAGAGCACCAGGCCTGAAGTCATGAAGAGCTGAGTTCAGATCTGGCCTCAGATACATATTAACTGTGTGACCTTGGGCAAGTCACTTAACCCTGTTGACTTCAGTTTCCTTAACTATAAAATGATTTGGAGGGGCAGCTCGGTGGCGCAGTGGATAAAGCACTGGCCCTGGATTCAGGAGGACCTGAGTTCAAATCCAGCCTCTGACACTTGACATTTACTAGCTGTGTGGCACTGGGCAAGTCACTTAACCTCAACTGCCTCACCAAAAAAAAAAAAAAAAAAGATTTGGAGAAGGAGATGGCTAACCACCCCAGTATCTTTGCCAAAGAAACCCCAAATGGGGTCATGAAAAGTTGGATATAACTGAAACAACTAAACAACAAAACAACATTACAGATATTAAGTCCATTTTACAGATAAGGAAACTGAGGTTTGGATTATTCATCCACCTGTATCTCATAGTATTTTTCCATTTTTATCTCTTGGTGTTCCCCTTCCAGTTTTATTTTTAAATGCCATTAGTATAACGTGGCTTAGTTGGTTCTCTCATCAATTCTGTTCATTTGTTTTCCCTCTGCCTCTCCTTGCTGCTTTAAGGTACTGCTGCTCATATTCTTCCAGCATTCTCCTCTGTCTGATTTCTCAAACAAGTATGTATTCTAAGTCACTGTCACCCTCGCTTTCTTGCATCTCTCAGTTTGGTGCAGAAGTCAGGCATCTGCTGGACAAGCTGGTTTCTAGGTTCTTTTTCTAGGTTGCCTGTTGTGGCAATTGATTTACATGAATCAGGCTTACTTAGGAAGTGATCATCTAGATAACCTGTGTCCTTTCCTTTTCCATTTCCCCTTAATCTAATTCATTTGTTTGGTAAATTCAGTATAATACATTAGAGCTCAAAGGTGTACTGGATAGAACCTAGACCAACCCCCTATTTTACAGATTAGGAAATCTGACTCTTTGCAAATCACATCCTATTTGCAAATCCCTGGAAGTTCCAGATGTTCCTTGATTGACTGCTTAGCATTTAAAGCTCTCCACAATCTGACTCCAAGGTACCTTTCCAGGTTTATTGCACATTATTCCCCTTCATTATTCTAGCTAAACTATTCTATTGTTTTTTCTTTTAAACTCAACACTCAATCTCTTGCTGCAATTTCTTTGAACAAGCCATGCCCTCTGGACACACACTCCCTCTACACCTCTGCATCACAGAATCCCAAGCTTCCTTGAATGAATGGATGAATGGATGAATGAATGAATGAAAAGTATTTAAGTGCTGTGGGGGACAAATTTAATATAGAGACAGTTAATTTGGTGGCTTGCTGAAATATTGGGGTCCCGGAAATAATGAGGGGCCTCTAAGTTCAAAGATCCCTCCCCTCCAAACTGCCTTTTTAGATATTTCTCCCAGACCAATAAGAAAGGAGCCTAACAGCCTCTGTTTCACAAATGAATCAGGTTTTATTAATGAGAATAAAGTAAACCACAAAGGTGAAATGAATAAAATCAAAGACAAGGGAATAGGGGAAAAGAAATACAGATAATCCTCCTAGCTCTAACCTAAGTCTATTCAAAAGAGCAGAGTTCATATTTTAACTCACCACCTGGAGATCGTAGCTTCAATGGAAAGCATAGCTTACAGCCAGGCTTGAGGGACTCTGCTGCTGCTGCTGGTGCTGCTGCTGCTGCTACTGCTGCTGCTGCTTCTCATGCCACCAGCAGGAAAGATAACTCTGGAAGAGCAGCGAGCTCCCCTCAGCAAGTGTTTAATCTTCCTCCCCCAAAAGGGGAGGTCCTTCAAAAACTGCCTATGGAGAGTGGTTTCTCCTTCTGACCTCAGCAGCATACATCACTTCAGGGCAGATCAGGTGTGGCCCCTCCAAATGAGTCAGCTAATTCCAATAATCTTACCACAGTGCTTACAATGTGTCAAATACCGCATTTTATGCTGGGAATGCAAGTATAAAAAGAAGATTGTCTCTGGTCTCAAGATGCTCACACTCTAATTGGGGAAGATAACACATGTAGGACAGTGTAACTGCAGAGAGGGTGGCAAGGCCCAGAGTCCTTAGGATACAGCAGGGTGTCTGTGTTATAGGAGACATCTCTTGTTTCTATGGGAAGGAGAAAGTGGACCTAAGAAGTGCTTCCTAGGGTGTCATTCCTGATCTCCCTAATTTTGAGTGACCTCTCCCTCCTCAACTGTATATTTATTCATCTGTTTTTCTTGTTTGATCTTTTCAGTCATGCTCCATTCTTTGTGACTCCATCTGGGGTTTTCTTGACAAAGATATGGAGTGATTTGCCATTTCCTCCTCCAGCTCATTTTACTGATTAGGGAACTGAGGCAAATAGGGTTAAGTGACTTTCCCAGGGTCACACAGCTAGTAAGTCTAGATTTCAGCTCAGGTCTTCCTGACTCTAGGTCCAGTGCTCTATCCACTGTACCTCCTAACTGCCCATTCATCTGTGTACTTATTTATAAAAACCAGTAGAATATAAACTCCTTGAGGGTAGGAACTGTTTCTCATTTTTGTCTTCTTATTCTCGTTGTCTTGCATAAAATAGACACCTAATATATACTTACTGATTTGATTGGAATCAGAATGAATTTTGTATTCAAATCTATTTTTATGATCACTGTAAGAAAATGGGTAGTTGTCTCCTCTCAATGAGGATATCAGTCAATCATACTCCTCCTGACCTGTTTTTAGGACAAAGGTCTCAGATTCCCTCCTCCTCCTCTGGTTAACAAAATCACATGGTTCAAGGAGCCCTGGTCTCAATAAGTTCCTATCCAGAGTTGTGTCCATGTAAGGAAGAATAAGGTCCACTCCTGAGTTATGCCCATATAAGGAAGAACTGATTAGGGATGGATATATTGTGGTCCAATTAGCTAGGTTTTGCTTGTAGATTGTAACCCTTGAGTAATCAGACCAATGATGAAAAAGGGGAGGGTCCATTCATATTAGGGACTAGGGTTTAAAACAGGGCCTGCGAGCTCCCTTTCTTTGCACCCACTAACTGCACACCAGGGTGCCTACTTCTCAGGAGAAGGAAATAAAAGAGCCTTTGTCACTTTGCTGCTGAGTTCCTGAGAATTATTGAGAAGAGGATTGTTTTCCCTCACAGTCACTATAAACCTACTAAGAAAAAATGGGAAATAAAAAAAATATTGCATGTTTGTACAGTGGGATTAGACATGCTCAAAATCACAGAGGTAGTTAGTCATAATATATTAGTAGATATAAATGTGTGTATATCATGATCTCCCTTTTGATATCTGTGTATAGAATCTGAGCTGGAAGGACCTCAGAGTTTATCTAGAACAACCTATACCAAATAGAGAGTCCCCTTTGCAATATACCTGCATGGTCATTTAGCATCTTCCTACCCATTTCTCATGTGAGGAGTCTTTTATCTGTAAGGCAGCCCTTTTAGCTCTTGGATAGCTCCAATTATGAGGAAGTTTTTCTTTACCTTGAGCCTATATTTCTCCTCAACTTCCAAACAATTGCTCCAAGTTCTACATTCTGGGCCCAAGTAGAACAAGGGGAATCTGTGTTCTAGGTGACAACCTTTAACATATTTGAAGACAGTTACCTTACCATTTCCTCCTATGATCCCAACCCTCCCATATCTTCTCTTTTCCAAGTCAACCATCCCCAGTTGTTCCAAATAATTATCATATAACATGATATCAAGGCCCTTTGCCACCTCATCACCTTCCTCTGAACTTTCTCTAGCTTCTTTTCAATGTCATTTCTAAAATGTGTTTCCCAGAACTGAACATAATATTCCAGACATAAGCTTTCCAGTGAGAGTATCGCCTTCCTTGTTCAGAACACTAAGTCTTCCTCAAGGTAGCTGAAAATTTTGTAAGAGATATTTTGGCTGCCATGTCACACTCTTCAGAAACATTGATGCAACTGATTAAAACTCTAGATTATTTTTTCAGACAATGTACTGTCTAGACACATCTTTCCCATCTTATTCTTGTGAAATAGATTTTTTTTTTTGGTGAGGCAATTGGGGTTAAGTGACTTGCCCAGGGTCACACAGCTAGTAAGTGTTAAGTGTCTGAGGCTGGATTTGAACTCAGGTACTCCTGACTCCAGGGCCAGTGCTCTATCCACTGTGCCACCTAGCTGCCCCGAAGTAGATGTTTTTGAGAAAAAAAAAAATTTGTTTAGATTTACCCTTACTAATTTCATTATAGTAGAATCAGAATACATTATTTTTACATTTATTTACAGGTTACAGTGTATCCCCCAATAGACTGTGAGCTCCTGGAGAACATATTGTTTCTCATTTTGCTTTTTTTATCCTCAACCCCAAACACGGTGTCTTGTAAGTAGGAGAAACATATGATGATAAATTTAGAGCCATCTAACCCAATATCCTCATTTTCTCAATGGGGAAACTGAGACTAAAACAAGTGAAGTGGCTTGCTCAAGGTCACATTGCTAAAAGTGTCAGTCAGGAATTGAGCTAGGTTTTTTTTTTACTCCAAGTGAGCAGCACTAATCAAATTACTTAAATTGTTGACTCCCGAGTGATTTAGTCATCTGTCAGAAATAAAAATACTGGACTTTACTTTTTCGTGAATATATGAAGGCTTTATTACATTCTTGCAAGAATGGGCACACACCATAAAGAATAGTGGTGTGCTTTGCCACAGCAAACTACTCTTTTTAATCCCTAATTCTGTAGCAAAGATTCTTCCCCTCTTTGCTTCATTGGTTGAGGACTAAGAAGTGTACAATCTTCCTGGGACAGCTCTACATATTTCCCCTTAACATGTCCCCCCTCCCATTACATACATCACATGTTTGAAAATGGTGGCAGTCTCCACCTTGGGGGTGTTGGCAGTTAATATGCATAAACTAATTAAGCAAACTCAGTACAAACTAGCTTTAACCTTTGACACACTTGGACTAGCTAGACTACTAGCCTCGAAGTTCTCCTCTATATCTACTTTTAGGCACCTACAAGACTGGCTTTTAGCCTTGAGGCCCCTTCCTGCAATCCTCTTTTCTTATTTCTTGTTTTCTGAGATAACAGCATTTGTCTGGGGGGAGACTTTATTTCATTTCTCTCAGCATCCACAAATATGTTTATATTCACTGATAACAAACTAGGGCATCCTTTTGTATTCTGTGATCCTATGTGTTAGCTCTCCTCTCTAGTTTTGTGTCATCTACAAATTTGATAATCATGTCATCTATGCCATTATCTGAGCCATTGATAAAAAATATTAAAGAACACCGGGCTAAAGGGCAGCTAGGTGGCACAGTGGATAGAGCACCGGCCCTGGATTCAGGAGGACCTGAGTTCAAAGCCAGCCTCAGACACTTAACACTTACTGGCTGTGTGACCCTGGGCAAGTCACTTACCCCTAATTGCCTCTCAAAAAAAAAAAAAGACTAAGAACACAGGGCTAAACACAGATCCCTATGGCATTCTACTAAAGATGTCCTTAATGCTGACAACCAACCATTTGTTTCTGTTTTGTATTTGGCCATTCAGCTTATTCCAAATCCAACTAATAGTACTGTTTATTGTTTAGCCTGCATCCTCTCATCTTGGATGGGAATTACACTCAAGAATTTGTCAAATGCTTGGCTGAACTCTAAATATCTATACTAAACTATAACATATTTCTGAGCTATCTAATCTAGGAAATTGTCAAGAAAGCAAATGAAATTAGTCTGATTTGGCCTGTTCTTAATGAAGTCATCCTGCTCTTTGTGGTTCCCTAAATGTTCACTGACCATATTTCTAATAAGAGTTACTTAAAAATTAATGGTTAAAAATAACTTTGACAGGAATCAAAGTTAAAGTCTTTAGCCTATTATCTGTAGATTTTTCTCTCCCCTCCCCACCCCCTGCTCTTCACTGTTTCTGAAAACCAGAAAAGAAATAAACATTTGCCCATTTGTAAGATTATCTTTAAATGAGATCCACTCCTATAATATTTGAAAGGCACATTTCATCACAAAGACATTTCCTTGCCAATGAGAACACTGCAATACAGAAATACCTTGCTTGTTGCATTGGATGTGTTCCTGAAATGTTATGTGTGAATCAAATTTTTGTAAGATTAAATCCTATTTTAAGTTCACTTAGGGATGCTGACAACTTAAAAAGAACCCTGTGGTAAATCTCTGTGCAAAGCAAATAATCACTCCCTAGCATAATCTGTCTTTTAAATCTGTATTTACACATTCTCTATCACATTTGCTTACAGGAAATTTTCTGTAATAATTTCCCTTCACTCATATTTAGAATTAATCAGTAACACTGTAACCTCCCTGGCCTTATTTTTGTAACTAGACACAAAAGCACAGTATGCTATCACTTACAAGCATCTTGGGATGAAGAGCTAACAGAGCTCATTCACATCAGTTTTCCACTCATCTTCAATGCCTTAAAGAATGTTGACACTTTTCCATGCAGGGGCTTGCTTTGTCTAGTTTAAAAAGCATCTGGATTCAATTTCCTGAAATGTTCTGGGCATTAAGACAGTTCTCAGAGGATGGAGAACCAATCTACAAAATGAAACAGGACCTTTGAAAAGGGTAGATATAGCCTTAATCATTTTTTCATCCAAAGATTGTTGGTGGTCTTACTCTAATGCTTTTTCAAGGCATAGGGGTGACCCTGGTCTCTAATGAGGTAGTAGGAGGCACAATGAATAGAGCACTGAACTTGGGATCAGGAAAACCTAAATTCAAATCCTTGCCCATACACTTAATAGCAGTAAGATCCAGGGCAAGTCATTTAATCTCTCTCAGCCTCAGTTTCTTCCTCTGTAAGATAGTAGTACTTACTTCACCAGGTGGTTGTAAGAATCAAATGAGGTAATGCTGGTAAAGTGCTTTGCAAGCTACAAAGTCCTATTAATATATTAGCTATTATTATAAAAGGTGATGATAGGGGCAGCTAGGTGGTACAGTGGATAAAGCACCAGCCCTGGATTCAGGAGGACCTGAGTTCAAATCCAGCCTCAGACACTTGACATTTACTAGCTGTGTGACCCTGGGCAAGTCACTTAACCCTCATTGCCCTGCCCCTCCCCCCCAAAAAAAGGTGATGACTATGGAATGCAAATTCTAGAAGGCCCTAATAAACTAGAACAGCACCCAACAGAGGCCTGGTGAGGGCCTCCCTGATGCAGCATGGTGCAGTGAGGAGGATACTGGATTTAGGAATTAGGAATACCTGAGTTCTGAATCTTACCTAATATATTTACAAGCGATGTGATTTTTGGCAAGTAAGGCCCTCTCTGGGACTCAGGTTCTCATCTATAAGACCTAAAACCCCTTTCCAGACCTGGATCTATGGTCCCATGACCAGCTTGCTTAAATTTAGAGGTGGCTCCATTGACAAAATGTTAGTTACCAGATGATGAATGTGTTTCGGTTTTGGTAACTGCTAAGGAATATCTGCTAATTTATCTGGAGCCTGGAATCTGCCTTAGAGAAAGTATTCAACATTTTGCTATTTCGTTCAATACGCCTGAAAATCTGACATGGGTCAGTGGGCCTCTTTGTGTTTCAGTTTCTCCATCTGTATAGTAAGGATAATAATAATTATCATCAAACATATCTGATTCTTTGTGACCCTATTTGAGGTTTTCTTGGCAGAGAGACTGGAGTAGTTTATCACTTCCTTCTCCATCTCATTTTTACAGACAAGGAATTGAAGCAAGCAGGGTTAAGTGACTTGTCCAGGGTCACACAACTAGTAAGTGTCTGAAACTGGATTTGAACTCAGGAAAATGAGTGAGTCTTTGTTTTCTTGGGTTTGTTTGTTTGTTTGTTTGTTTTTAAATTAATAAAGTATTTTATTTTTTTTCCCGTTACATGTAAAGATAGTTCTCATCTTTTGTTTATACGAGCTTTACAATTTCAGATTTTTTCCCCTCCCTTCCCCCTCCCCTAGACAGCAGGTAATCTGACATATATATATATATATATACACACACATACATACATACATACATACACATGTATATACATATATACACATAATAACATTAATCCTATTTCTGAATTAGTCATGTTATAAGAGAAAAAAATCAGAGCACTGATGAAAAACCTCAAAATAGAAAAAAACAACAGCACCAAAACCAAAAGAAATAGTATGGTTCATTCAGCATCTATACTCCGCAGTTCTTTTTTTTTTTTTCTTGGATTTGGAGATCCTCTTCCATCATGAGTTCCCTGGAACTCTTCTGTACCATTGCACTGGTGAGAAGAATATAGTCCATCACAGTAGATCAACATGAGTGAGTCTTTGTGACTCCAGGCCTGGCACTCCATCCATTGTGCCACCTAAGACTAAGTTGCAAAACAGGTACTGACCTGAATTGGTAGAAGGAGTTTATTCCTCTAGGCCTTCCCTATAGCAATGAAATCACAGATCCAGTGCCTGTGCTCTTGGTTTTTTTTTTAACAGATAAAAAAACAAAGTTAAAGAAGTTAAGTTATTGACTTATGGTGAATGACCCAGCTAGTAAACAGTTGGATAGTGTGAGAATATTATTAATATTACAGGGCCCCCTGCTGTGAGCATGCGAAGGTTTTACCTGTCACAATAGTTCTCTCTCTCTCTCTCCTCAAACTCATCGAGGATTCCTATTTGCCTGATATTTTGTTCTGCTGAATCAAATGCTTTTCCCCCCCTCTTTAATTCAGAGTTACCAATGATCTCTTCCTATCTCTCTCTCTCTCTCTCTCTCTCTCCCTCTCCCTCTCTCTCTCTCTCTCTCTCTCTCTCTCTCTCTCTCTCTCTCTCTCTCTCTCTTTTTTCTGGCGAGGCAATTGGGGTTAAGTGACTTGCCCAGGGTCACACAGCTAGTAAGTGTCAAGTGTCTGAGGCCGAATTTGAACTCAGGTCCTCCTGACTCCAGGGCCGGTGCTCTATCCACTGCGCCACCTAGCTGCCCCACAATGATCTCTTAATTGCCAAAGCTAATGTTTTTCTGATTCCTGATCCTATTTGACACTTCTTTCTCCTTTTGGATATTCTCTCCTCTCTAGGTTTTCCTAACACTGCTGTCTCTTGGATATCCTACCTATTTGATTGTTCCTTTTCAGGACCCTTTGCTGGTTGTTCATCCATGCTATGTGGGTGGCTGAGTGGCACAGTGGATAGAGCGCTGGGCCTGGAGTTAGAAAGACTCATCTTCCTGAGTTCAAATCTGGCCTCAGACACTTACTAGCTGTGTGACCCTGGGCAAGTCATTTAACCCTGTTTGTCTCAGTTTCCTCATCTGCAAAATGAGGTGGAGAAGGAAATGGCAAAGCACTCAAGTGTCTTTGCAAGCAAACCACAAATGGGGACATGAAGAGTCGGACATGACTGAAAAACAACTAAACAACAATAACAGCATGTGTGTTATGCCCATTAAATGTGTGTTCCCCAGAACTGTCCTAGACGTCCTTTTCTTTTTGATCTTTGCTAATTCACTTGGTGACCTTGTCAGCTCTCATGGGTTGAATTTTGATGTTTATGGGGATGATACAAAGATCATATACAGCCCTGATTCCTCTCCTGAGCTCCAGTCACATCTCAAAAACTCCTTTCAAACATCTTCATCTTAATATCCCATAGGCACCTCAAATTCAACTTGTTTAAACTATAACTCATTATCTTTTTTGGGGGGGGCACAATGGGGGTTAAGTGACTTGCCCAGGGTCACACAGCTAGTAAGTGTCAAGTGTCTGAGGCCAGATTTGAACTCAGAAACTCCTGAATCAAGGGCCAGTGCTTTATCCACTGCACCACCTAGCCGCCCCCTATAACTCATTATCTTCTCCACAAAACTGCCCCCTTCCAAACTTCCCCATTATTGTTGAGGGCACTACCATTCTCCCAGTCACTCAGAATCACAACATCAACATCATCTTCGATTCCTCACTTTTACTTATCCCACATATCCAAACCATGGCCAAATATTGCCTTCCCTACTTCTCTTGTATGTCTCCTTTTCTCTTACTCACATAGCCACAACCCTTAGTTCAGGGCCTCATCACCTCTCACCTGAACCATTATAATAGCTTTCTAACTGCTTCAAGTCTCCCTTCATTTTATTTCATCATCCATTCAATTGTCAGGGTGATTTTACTAACCATTTTCTAATAATTTTCTAACCATTGTCACACTTCCCTTTCTCTGTGACCTTCAATGGCTCCATATCACCTTCAATATCAAATATAAAGTTCTCCAACATTTAAAGTCCTTCATAACCTGGCCCCTTCCTACTTTTCTAGGTTTCTTCTACCTTTTTTATTCCCCTCCATACACTCTAAGAACTAGCTATACTGACTTACTTTTATTTCCTTCATCACATCTCTCCCTATCCCATCTCCATGCCTTTGCATGGGTTGCTGCCCATTCCTGATGCGTTCTGTCTGTCCCCTCACATCCACCTCTTGGTTTTCTTTAAGACTCAGCTCAAATTCTGCAAGAGGCCTCCCCAGGTCCTTTCAGCTACTAAGGCATCTCCCCTTTCAAATCACCTTAATTTACCCTGTACATAGTTTGTATGCATCTAGCTATTTACGTGTTGTCATCCCCATTAGAACATGCACTTCCTGAAAACAGGGGCTGTGCTTCCACTTTTCTTTTTATTCCTAGTTCTAAGTAGTATGGCTGCCACCTAATAAACACTTAATAAATGCATGTTATGTGGCTCTCTGCTGGGGCTGCCTATCATTGATATTTACCTTGCTTCTTGGCAATTAGTCCTCCTGTGCTCCAATTTGCATTGTTTCCTGCATCTTAACTTTCCTAAAAAGAGTGAGTCAAGACCCTTGACTTTCTAGTTGTTTCTCAGGAGGGGAATTATGGGCTGAAGATCCCATGGAACGGTAAGGGACACTCCTTTACTTGCTCCAACGAGAACTCAAACTGCTCATGTATTCGACCTCCTGGTTCTAGATCAATCCTATGTTAGGGGAGGTGGTTAATTCCCAGGGTTTAGAAGAGTGCCAATCTTAGTGACCAGTAAGTCACTAGATGTGTATTTTTTATTATTATGTAGTCTTCTGGTTATAAACTGCCATGTAATTGCTCATTGCTTCTCTAAGAGTAAAATCACTGCATACAACATCCTATCATATGTATCTGTTTCCTTGGGGAAGTGACCCTATTATGCCAAGGTCTCATGAATGACCCTCTCTGAAACACAACACAGCCAGAAGAGATGTTGCTTTCCAGTGGGTGTGTGGATGGAGGCTCAGAGCTTAGTTCTGATGAGGGGGGGAGATCCACCAATCCATACCTAAGCAAAATGTAGTGTTGCCCCAGAACAAGAGTTGATCTTGGACTCTCTGGTAACCACAGAGAGCATGTCACTCAATGCTTCTGCCCCATGCACGCACATTTCAGGGGTAGCTAAAAGTACTCCCCCGTGAGTAGCTAAAAACGCTACCTGGTTCTTTAATTTATAATCAGTAAATAATGAGTACTATGGGATCTTGTATTCTTTCCATATTCAATCTTTAATGTGTGATAGTCAATATGTGGCCTACCATCAAGTATAGTTTGTAAAAGCCTGCCCCCATTCCCTACTAATAGCCTTACTGAATATGCTTTCAATGTGTATATAGATTACTCTCATACAAGGTTCATACAGGTGAGGAAGTAAGCATACAGGGTAGAAGGTGCTGATGTTTTCCTGGACCCTCCTTTTTTCTGTATTAAAGTCCATGGTTTGTTTTTTTTCCTTGCCATTGGTAGTTTCATCCTTCTGGTGTTTTGTAAGGCAATTCCTCAATGTGCTTACAATCACGTAAGCTTCAGCATGGATCTCTTGTATATTTGGTATAGTCCAGCTGCTTTTCCTATCTTTGTTCTCTTTGGTGACATTTCTACCTCCTCTATAAGAACATTCTGGATTGTTGATGTCAAAGTCAGTGGGTGTGGCTTGATGATAGAAAGCGTTTCTTTAAAAAATTCTCCTTAGATCTTTCCAATCCCCACCCCTCCCGCCTTTGTTATTCTCCTTTCATTTTCACTCCTAAATGCCTTCAGATAAAATAACTTTCATTTGATCTCTGGACACCTCAAAATTAACCAATTTTTTTTAAGAAAAAGAAAAGCCAAGATAATTTTGTCTCATTATGCTTTGAACATTAATGTCAGTTAAGGACAAACAACAACAACAACAACAAACAAACCTCTGCAACTTTTGGCAAACAAAAAATATTTTCCAAAGGCAACAAATCATGTGAATGAGCACTTAGTAAGGCCTACCAGGCACTATGCTAAGTGAGTGCTATGTTTATAAATAAAGGCAAAACCAATCTCTGCCCTCTAAGAATTCGCCTTCTGAGGGAAACAATATTCAAATAACTATATACATGAGATATATACAAGACAAATTGGAAGTAATCTTATAGAGAAGGCATGAACATTGATAGGGACTGGGAAAGGACTCTTGCAGAAGGTAGAATTTTAGCTGTGACTTGAAGAAAGTCAAGGAATCTAAGAGATGGCAACAAAGAAGACAGATATTCCAGAAATGGGGGACAACCAATGAAAATGCGCAGATTCAGGAGCTGGTGTGTCATGTACAAGGAACAGCAAGGAAGCCATTGTTGCTAGATTGTAAAATGCATGGAGGGAAGTATGAAAGATGGAAAGACAGGAAGAGGCCAGTTTAGTCCTGCTTGTAGATAATGTTGTATTGCATCAGAGTCACGGACATTGTAGAAGCTCCTGGATAAAATCTGTAACTACTCTAATGAGTTTATCCTAGACATCTACATAAGATTAAACAAATAAATGGAGAAAGTTTAGCATCAAATAAAATGACCAAAAAAAAGGATATGGATTGTATGCCTATCACATGCCTAGTAGATGGCACAAAATTGGAAAACACAGATACTAACACAGATGATCTCAAAGATCTTGACAAAACCTGAAATGATCTGACCAATAAAATGAAGTTTAATAGAGATAAATTCACTCTACAAAATCAACTGTGAACTCAAATGTGGTTATACATACACCGATCAATAAACATTTATTAAGTGCCTACTATGTGCCAAGCATGATGCTAAGCACTGTGGTTTAAAAAGAATGAAGGAAAATTACAGTTTATTGAATATTACATTATACACACAGAGACAGATATGTGTTGTACTTGTTGTCTTCTTGTTTTTCAGTCATGTCTGACTGTTATGACCACTTTGGGGATTTTCATGGCAGAGATATTTGTCATTTCCTTCTTTAGCTCATTTTACAGGTGAGGAATCTGAGGCAAACAGGATTAAATGACTTGCTCAAAGTCACACAGCTAGTAAGAGTGTCTGAGGCCAGATTTGAACTCAGGAAGATGACTCTTCCTGATTCCAGGCCCAGCACTCTATCCACTGTGCCACCTAGCTGCCCCTATATTCATAGACACATAACTGCCTTTGAGAAATTATGAAGTTCATTTAATAGCTCCAAACCTCTTCTAGAAACAAAGGTATGTTTTTTATATATATATATATATATATATATATATATATATATTTTGCAGGACAATGAAGGTTAAGTGACTTGCCCAGGGTCACACAACTAGTAAGTGTCAAGTGTCTGAGGCTGGATTTGAACTCAGGTCCTCCTGAATCTAGAGCCAGTGCTTTATCCACGGTACCACCTAGCTGCCTTCAAAAGGTCTATATTTTTTTAACCTCAATATTGTACTCATGCTATTCTGTGGTTCCTGATCATGCAAGAAATTGTATAGTATATGAAGAATTTAAAATGAGTATCACTCTGAAATCAATGGGGAAGCTCAAGGCAGGAGATGAGCAGGCTACAACATAATAACCAGTGAGGGACATCAAAGAAGTGGAATAAAGGATGTCATCAAAGAACCACAGGATTAAAAAGATGAGCCAGTTAAGTGGAAAGAGTAAGGGATGGGAGGTAGATAATCCAGATGTTCCCCTGTTGTCTTTGTGATGTCAAGAGAAAAAGAGGAAGTACTCTGGCATACTGAGTAGGACCCCTGTGTTAAACATATTACATGAAGAAGATTATCACAGGATGAGCAGGGCTAGATGAGTTGTGATCTGTATCACTGGAGGGAATGATTTCCTCAAATCAATGAGTACACAGCTCCATTGGAGTAGTAAGCATACAAGATGTGGATGTAGTAAAGACAAACTGGATGATAAAGTCTGATGACCTTTGAATTTCTCATCAGGAAGTTTCTGGATAAGGTCCTGAGTACCAGTATTATTGAATGAGAATTATTGTGTGCTGAGAATTTTTTTCCTGGGAAAATTCAGAGGAAAAGAGATGTTTCCATTCATTCCCCTTTTCTCTATCAGTGGTAGCCATCGCTGTGTTATCTTCATCACTGTTGTGTGACACTCTGTATGTCACAGTGAATGGAGTGCTGGGATAGGAAGTGAGAAATTCTGGGTTAGAATGTGGCCTGACACATTTACCAGCTTTAGAAACATTGTCACTTCCCTTCTCTAAGGATCCACTTCCTCACCTGGAAGTAGAACTAATGGATGTGGTTCCTTCCTCACAGGGTTGTTGGAGGTGCCAATAAGATAATCTAGGTAAAGTACTTTGTAGACCTTAAAGTGCTATGCAGATGTCAACTACTATTATGATGTGGATGGCCTGTGGTACATTGCCACTACCCTAGTCCAGGTCCTCCTCACTTGTCATTTGGACCAGTCTCTTAATTGATCACTCTCCTTCAAGTCTTTTGCTGACTCCAATCCATCCTCCACACAGCTGCCAAAGCTCCGATCTGACCATGTCGCTCCCTTGCTCAAAACACTACATGGCTCCCTTACCTTTGTGGTCTCTATTTGACTTGTAAAGTCCTTCACTGCCTGGATCCCTCCTACTTTTCCAGCCTCATTATACACTCAGGTTCTCTTCAGTCTGGCCAAATTGGTCTTCTTGATGTTCTTCCCATTTGGCATAGTTTCCTCTATCTCTGTGCCTTTATTCAGGTTGTCACCACACCTAAAAGGGTGTCTCTCCTTACCTTTACCCCCTAGACTCCTTAATATCCTTCAGAGTTCAGCTTAATCATGATCTGCTCCTTTTATATAAGGCCATTCTTGATTCCCCTAGTTGCTAGTGTCTTCCCCCAAAAAATCATGTTGAATTGATTTTTGTATATAGGAATAGGGAATAGGGTTTGTACCTATGATTTCATTGAAATAGGCAACTATTAGAAGGGAAAACTCCTTTATCCAATACAATAGTTATGTTTATGTGTATTGCCTTTTCTTTTTTTCTTTTGATTTTTGAATCATTATTAAATTTTATTTTTAATTTATGGAATAAAACAAACATTTCCATAGCATAATACAATAAAAAAGATGATTTCACATGAAAGTGCAAATCTACTATGCACAACTTGCTATTCCTTTCAAAAATACAACAAAATTATTATGCAAATTTCTTTTTTTTCCTTCTGTTTCCCCCCCCCCCCCCCCGCCCCCAGCCACATGTTGTCGTTTCCTATAAAATGTAAGCTCCTTTAAGAGTAGGGACTGACCAGCCCTGGATTCAGGAGAACCTGAGATCAAATCTGGCTTCAGACACTTGGCACTTACTACCTGTGTGACCCTGGGCAAGTCACACACACAAAAAAAAGAACAGCAAGAGTAGGGACCGATTCATTTTGTTTTTTGTATCTCCAGTAAATAGTCCAGTTCCTGGTACATCATGGGTGCTTAATAAATGTAGATTGCTTAATTGTGTAACTATTATAAACACAATATTGGCAGGGAAAAGCAGGATTTGGTGTTGGCCTTGGGCAAAGTGAGAAATAAGTGGTTTGCATTAACATTTCATCTTCCAACCCTCATCCATGTCCCAAATATCCCCCTCTGGTATTCAACTAACATTGGTACTTGGGCCCATGCTTCCTGCCAGAGTCCTCTATTCTTTGGCATGGGGCAATGAGGGTTAAGTGACTTGCCCAGGGTCACATGGCTAGTAGGTGTCAAGTGTCTTTGGCCAGATTTGAACTCAGGTCCTCCTGAATCCAGGGCTGGTGCTTTATCCACTGCACCACGTAGCTGCCCCTCAGAGTCCTCTATTCTTCAGACCTTTCTTCTTAACCATTAATATTTGGCTACCATTCCCTCAAGTCCCTGTCGTCTGCTGGTTTAATACTGATATATTAAGGACTTCTGTTGAATTGCTCCCTCCTACTCTATGAAATAATATATTTTGTATTTTAAAATAATAAATTTTATTATATAAAAGAGGCCTTCCATACCTTAATCTGAAAGAGTGACTAATTGTAGGAAGCTTCAGGCTTGACTTGAAACTCCAAAGGGATGTCAATGTGCTCAAGAGGTATTAAGATAACAAGGAGTTGGTCAGGGGCCCCCTCTACATAGCTCCTCTGAAACCTGAGCCTTAAAGCCCATTGATGTGGGACTCTCTTCTCACTGGTGGAAATAAATGTACTGTGGGCAGCTAGGTGGCGCAGTGGAAAGAGCACTGACCCTGGATTCAGGAGGACCTGAGTTCAAATCCGACTTCGGACACTTTACACACTTACTAGCTGTGTGACCCTGGGCAAGGCACTTAACCCCAATTGCCTTACCAAAAAAAAAAAAAAGAAAGAAAGAAATGTACCATGTCTGTATGAGTTTGTAAGAAGGGGAAAGAGGAGAGCTTGCGTCTCTTCACTGGCAGCAATCTCTTCAGGTCTCCTAAATTTCTTATGATTCTCAGTCTCTTCCAGGTACTTTTGGATTCTACCTTCAAGAGAGAAGATAGAAGACATCAATCCCACTTTAGGTTGTTGAAGGAAAAGATTCTGGGAAGAGGCTGACATAAGAGGAGCTGGTAGTTTCTATCATGACCCTATCCCCTGTTTGTTATATTGGAGACTTCAGGAAAGTTCTAAAACTTTCCTGAGATCTAAAACTTTCCTCTCCCTCTCCTCTCCCTCTCCTTCCACCCCCCTCCCTTTCAGAGTTATCTTGCTGTGAATGGAAGATTGCCTCAGTCTGGGTTGTCTGGTATATATATTCTTCTTTGCATAATTTCTCTGATTTCTGTTTTGCTATGCTTTTTTTTATGTTTCTTTGCTACCTGCTATGTGACTTCATTGTGGAACTAGTATTTGGTGGGAAAGGAATCAAGTCTTAGGGTCACACTGCTATCAGTAGCTAGTTTGAACCTGAAAATCACATCCACTAGACTAACAATAGTTAAGGAAGTAGATAGATATAATTCTTTTTTTAAAGTAATAAACATTTTTATTAATAGTTTTGAGTTCAAATCTTTATCACTGCTTCCCTCCCTCCCCTCCCCACTCCCTGAGGTGGCAAGCAAGCAGATATGTTTTATACATGTACAATTATGTAAAACATTACCATATTAGTCATTTTGTGCAAGAAAACTTGAATAAAAGAAAAAAAAATGAAAGAAAGTGAAAATAGCAAGCTTCGGTCTGTGTTCCATCAATATCAGTTCTTTCTTTGGAGAGGGATAGTATGTTTCAACAATAGTCTTTTGGTATTGTCTTGGATCATTGTATTGTTGAGAATACTGTGAATGTTCTTCATTGAACAATATTGCTGTCTCTGTTCACAAAGTTCTCTTGGTTTTGCTCACTTCACTATACATCAGTTCATACAAGTCTTTCCAGGCCTTTTTGAAATCATCTTGCTTGTTATTTCTTACAGCACAATAATATTCCATCACCATCATATACCACAGCTTGTTTAGCCATTCTCCCAATTGATTGGCATTCCTTTGATTTCCAATTCTTAGCCACCACACAAAGAGCTGCTATAAATATTTTTGAACAAATAGGTTTTTTTTCTCTTTTGGGTGATGTCTTTGGGATATAAACCTAGCAGTGGTATTGCTGAATGAAAGGGTAGATAGATATCATTCTAGTCCATTACTCCCTCTCTCTGAGAAGAGCAGAGTGGCCAAATGTCTATTCCCAAGCTTCTCTTTCCTCTACTGACAGGAATTAAAATCTCCAGAAGGGTAGGGAGGAGAAGTTGGATATGTCTATTCTGCTTCCCTTTGGTCCAGGCAATGGCACCCTTATGCTAATCTGTGGGACAATCCTTACTATACCTGGATGGTTCTTTCCTTGGGCAGCCTATTTCATCTGAGGTAGGGATAAGATCATAGGCTTAGAAAACCATAGATTTAGAGTTGGAGGGAATGTCAAAGACCTGCTTTTACAATCTCTTTATTTTATGGATGAAGAAACTGAGACCCAACAAAGGGAAGAGATGTGCCCAAGGTGACAACTACGCGTCCAGGCTGGATTCTGATAGGTTTGTAGTGGGAGATAAGAGACTGTCTAGCTTTGCACTGAACACAGTGACACAAAGTCCTTTAGTAGTGGAGACAAATAAAACATAGAAACAAAATGCTGCAGCATTTGAATCTGTGCAATGGAGACACTACTAAAAAATGGGAGTCCTTATTCCTCTCCCAGACTATTACCAGGCAATGGGTGTGGACAGCTTGAGAAAGCAAGCACTTCCTGATCAGAAAGGAAACCACCACATTAGTAATTCATTAGCCTTAGCACATAGGGGAGATAATGCATTCTTTGGCTCCATGGTCCAGGTGGTCATCAGCTGCCAAAATTTATTTAGAAACATCACTGCTCCCAGCTCCCAGCTTGCTGTTTCACAGCAGATGAGTAGCCAGATCCTTCTTTGGGGATTGCAACAACAGCTGGGAGTGCTGCTTCCCCTTTGCTTGGGTCACTGCAAATTTCTGAGTTTCACTGATATTAGCACCTACTGTGGCTCCTTAGAAACGTACAAGCTTTCCATGGTAGGGCATCTGGTTTACTCTAAAGTGCCTGGCTAGCAGCTCTGCATGCAAGAGGCCACTGTTGTTTGCTGCCTAAGGAATAGTTGAACTCAGTCCTGCCCTGATCCAGCAGTCACTTAAGATCAGGACAAAGGGCTGGATGTAACACAATCATAGCTAGCATTGATATAATAATTTAAGCTCTGCAAAGGGCTTTTTATTTTTAACTTCTTTTAAAAAATATTTATTTTATTCTGAACTTAAGAACTAAAACAAGCATTTCCAAATAATAGTAGAATAGGAAAAAAAGCTGATTGTACATGTAACTGCAAATCAATTATGTACAACATGCTATTTATTTTAAATAATTAATAAAGTTATCATGTAACTTTATTTTTACTTTTTTTTCTTCCTTCCCTCCACCTCTGATCTAGAGATGGCTACCATTAGACACAAGTGTGTGTGTGTGTGTGTGTGTGTGTGTGTGTGTACCAGCTCCCAGCCTGCTGTTTCACAGTGGATGAGCAGCCATATCTTTCTTGCAACAACAGCTGGTCGATATATATGTGTGTGTGTGTGTGTGTACATGTATATGTATATGTATATGTGTGTATATACATATATATGTAAAATCATTCTATGTATACTTCTATTTATCAGTCCTTTCTCTGGATGTAGATGGTATCTTTCCTTCTTTTATAGTCCTTTACAGTTAATTTGGAGATTTATAATAGTCAAAATGTTGTAGTCACTCAAAGCTGTTTGTTTTTTTTTCCCGGACAATGAGGGTTAAGTGACTTGCCCAGGGTCACACAGCTAGTGTCAAGTGTCTGAGACTGGATTTGAACTCAGGTCCTCCTGAATCCAGGGCCAGTGCTTTATCCACCATGCCATGTAGCTGCCCTCAAAGTTGTTCTTAAAACAATATTGTTACTGTATACAGTGTTCTCTAGGTTCTGCTCATTTTACTCTTCATTATTTCATGTAAGTTTATCCATGTTTTTCTAAGATCACCAAGCTCTTAATTTCTTATAGCACAGTAATATTCCATCATGATCATATACTGAAACTTGGTTAGCCATTCCCAAATTGATGGGCATTCCCTCAATTTCCAATTCTTTGCCATCAGAAAAAAAGCTGTGATAAACATTTTAGAACTTTCAACTTTTTCACTTCAGTATAGAAAGGATAAATTATGCCCAATTGAAAGGGAATTAAGTAGAAAGAATGCCAGATTGAAAGTCAGAGGAAGATATAGGAGACAATAGCAAGAATGCCAAACCTGGAGTCAGAGGAACAGGGTTCAAGTCTGGTCCTGCCACCAGTTGTGTGCTCTTAGGCTGTGTGCTTACCTTCTCTCAGCCTGTTTTCTTATTTACAAAATAAGGGGACTGAACTGTGTTAACCTGGAAATTAAGGAAACAATCAATATAGGAAAAATAAGGTCTTTAATCGGGGCAGAGGAACTATAGCTCGTGGTATCTCAAAGCTCGGAAGGTAGGAATACCCAAAGATGGGAACTAAGGACAGGGTTTTTAAGGGGTAACAAAACAGAAGGGAACCAAAAGATAGCTCCAGAGTCACAACCAACTACTTAATGTAAATGAACCTTTAACAAAAGAAACAATAGAATTGCTACGGAGTTAAGTATAGAAGCTACTAACTCTAAATAGAAACTACTTAATGTAGGTGGACCATTTTTACATGATAACAAAGCCCAGGGGAGGTGAGGGAGGTCCATAAATCCATCAAGAGTCTGAAAATGCCAAAGACCCGTCAGTCCCAGGCAATTCACCTGCCCATGTAGGGGGACTGGGTGGGTAATCAGTCAGTTCTCAGTAAATTTGTGGTTATCAGCTGTATAGCTTCAGGTTCTTTCCAGATTTAGACCTAAGGTCCTATGATTTAGGATTAAATCCTGGCTTTTCTATTTACTAATTATGAGACTTTGAGCAAATCATTTAACCACCCAACCTCAGTTTCTTCATCTGCAAAATGAAGGTTTTAGACCAGGTGATCCCTAAATTCCCCTCACCTCCTATGACTTTAATATTCTTTCTTTCTTTTTTGCGGGGCAATTGGGGTTAAGAGACTTGCCCAGGGTCACACAGCTAGTAAGTGTTAAGTGTCTGATGTTGGATTTGAATTCAGGTCCTCCTGAATCCAGGGTCAATGCTCTATCCACTGCGCCACCTGGCTACCCCCTCCTATGACTTTAAATGAGACAATCATGTCAGTAAGGAAGCAGACAACTGGCTTCACTGGTAGACATGGGGACATTTCTTTTTTGGATTCCTTCTAACCACACCAGCAAGTCACTTAATGCAATTCAGGAAATATTTACCTTAGAGGTGGCCTATCTTTCAGGTCCCCACAACTATTCTACAGACAACGACGTAGGTGGGGGAATTAGGGAGATTGGAAAAGCAAGGGGTGGTGGGAATTGAATGAACCACACTAACTCCATCTTGTGACTCAATTCTGGAGCTACCTCAGTTCCCTTTCTATTCAATTATGGGTTTAATTCAATTCCTGTCTTGTGAGAAAACTATACTCCATTGTGGGAACTGAGAGAAAACCTTATCCCATGGTTTGAAGTTAGCACTGCACGGCTGAGAAACTGGACCACCTCTACCTGCTGTTTATATTGGCCAAAGTTATTTTAAATGGAATTTCTCTTTCTATCTGTTGTTGATGGACTTTGTTGGTAATATATAGAAATGCTGATGATTTATGTGGGTTTATTTTATATCCTGCAACTTTGCTAAAATTAATAATTTAAGTAGCTTTTTAGTTGATTCTCTGGGATTTTCTAAGCATAGCATAATATCATCTGCAAAGAGTGATAGTTTTATTTCCTATTCTAATTCCTTTAATTTCTTTTTCTTCTCTTCTTGCTATAGGTAACATTTCTAGTGCAATATTAGAGAGCCTTAACTAAGGCCCTAGGTTATGCTGACCAGAAAGCTGGGCAGATCCAAAGACTGATGCAAGGAGATTTTTCACAATTGTGCATCTCAAGCAACCCATAACTCTTATCTGAAAACTGGCCCCATATCGGATCAATCAGTTATTGTTTCCAGGTTCCTTTGTTTATAGACACATGGGGAGAGTGGGAAACCCCTGTTTTGAATTAGCTGTTCATTCTCCCTCCCCCTCCCAACCTGGAAAGTCCCTAATCTTTTTCTCCAATTAGAAATCAGATTACAATAATGTTGTACTGTTTACTTTTAATGAATTGATCTTATTTGATTAATTGTTTTTAATAAATAAAAGTCTGTCTCCCCCTGTATTCAGGGTCCAGCCCTAAGCTGAGGAAGGGGCATTGGTCTCAATTTGTTAGGCAATGGGCATGCCTAACATGCCTGAGTGGGATGGAAAGTACACCCACTGACCCCTGTAATAGAGACTCTAGGAGAAAGGAGGCCAAAGCACTGATTTTATTTCTTTTGAAAGAAAGGTGTACCACACTCACTGGGACAACCAGGAGATGTGACACACCGAGGTTAGAAAACGAAGCAGTTTTTATACTGTTTACAGACATCTAATTTGAGCAAAATGCGGTAATTGGATTAATACTATATGTTCAGCAATAAATCTTTCTCCTGGGATGTTCAGCGATAAGACTCTCTCTCCTGGGCTGTTCAGTGATAAGTCTCTCTCCTGGGCTGTTCAGTGATAAGTCTCTCTCCTGGGTCAGAGTGCCCCATCCTCAGGGGTTCAGCCGTAGGTTATTTTGCAAAGTTTCCTGTTTCAGCAACAATCTATCATATCTACATAATATCTTGGTGCAGACCCTATGAAGCGATTTTTAAGTTGATATGCCTATATTTAGAAAGGGGGATAGTAGCTTCCCATTATTGCCTCTCTCTAGAGAAAAAACAGAGAGAGAGAAATAGGGGACTCTAAGGGGCTTTAAGACTTTGAGATCAGATCACTAGGCTGAAAGCGGGGGCACTTTCCATCTCAGTGGAGGGTCATATCCTTATGTCCCTCTCATGCCCTTAATAAATCAATACACTCAGAAGATCAAACCTTTGTTTCCTCAGTCATTTTATCTTTCACCTGCACACTGCTCTGATCTGACTTCAGTGAGGTGGTCAACCCATCCATTCTAGAGAAGTGCTGTGGCATCATGAATTGGGAAGCACACTCTGGAGGCCTCAAGAAACACTTGTTAATGGGTTTTGTTTGTTACAAGGGAAGGCTCAGGAGATAGGATGTATCAGGAAATTATCTCTAACAAAAAAGCAAAAGATTGTCCTCAAGATGCTTACAATCTAAGGGAATCTAGTAGCATTTGATAATCCCAAATTGTGAATAATCCAGTAAGAAGAAAAGTCTTTGAATTTGCAATGAATTTTATATTATGCATAGGGGGAAATGCAAGGGAGGCAAGAGGAGAAAAGGTGTGGTTGTTTATTCCCAAAAAACCCCTGCTGATAATGCCCCCACGCTGCAGCCTGTGTATTTAAACAGGAGAAGCAAGACAGTAAACAACAGAGGCTAGGGAAGGGATGGAAAGAAATCCAGGCTTCCACAGCATTTTCCCTTCTGTGCTTCCCACTGATTCCTCTCCTCCTTCCCTTCCTCTCTCCTTACTCTTTTCAAGCCTCCAGGTTCAAACTTCCCTTAACTGGGGGCGGCTGGGTGGCGCAGTGGATAAAGCATCGGCTCTGGTTTCAGGAGTACCCGAGTTCAGGTCCGGCCTCGGACACTTGACACTTACTAGCTGTGTGACCCTGGGCAACTCACTTAACCCCCATTGCCCCGCCAAAAAAAAAAAAAAACTTCCCTTAACTTACAAATTCTTTCAAAGCAAACGCTCTCTCAAACTCCTTCCACTCTCTCAGCACACACCCAACTCAGCTCGGCTCGGCTTGGCTCCCTCCCAGGTGATGCCCAGGTTTTTCAACCTCCAAACACCAAATGCGAGTCCTCAAGCTCCTCTGCATCCTCCCCCTCTGGCATCCTCACCTCTCTACAGCACATCTTCAGCTTCTCCCCAGGGGAGGGAAGGGCAAGTAGGCCTCACTAGTCTCCACAGTTCGGTGAGGGGGCCAACACTTTCTCCATCTCTTCCCCAAGGTTCTCTCTCTCTGGGGCTCTTGTCATAGAATGCTGATCACTATAGAAGAGCAGCCCAATGCTTTTCTTTGTCCTCTTTCTCTTAAAGTCTATTTGGGGGGCAGTTGGTGGCACAGTGGATAAAGCACCGGCCCTGGATTCAGGAGTACCTGAGTTCAGGTCCGGCCTCGGACACTTGACACTTACTAGCTGTGTGACCCTGGGCAAGTCACTTAGCCCCGCAAAAAAAAAAAAAAGCAGCATAGGATCAAAGATTTAGATATAGGGCCTCTAGGTGGCGCCAGAGTGCACAGAATGTCTGTCCTGGAGTCAGGAAGACATCTTCCTGAGTTCAAATCTAACCTCAGACACTTAGTAGCTGTGTGACCCTGGGCTAGTCACTTAACTCTATTTGCCTCAGTTCCTCAACTGAGCAAAAAATTAGCTGGAGAAGGTAATGGGAAACCACTCTGGTATCTTTGCAAAGAAAACCCCAAACAGTTACAGAGTCAGACACAACTGGACAATAACATAGAAAAAGAGGGGTCCCCACAAGTCAACTAGTCCAACCCCCCTCAATTTACAAATGAGGAAACTGAGGCCTAGTGAAGCTTAAGTTGCTTATTGTTTTGTTTTTGTTTTTTTGATGAGGCAATTGGGGTTAAGTGACTTGCCCAGGGTTAATCTGACTCAAATCCATCATCGTCCCACACACCTGCCCATGCCAGATGGCTTTGTACTTCATAGTCCCAGGTCTTGTTTTCCTGACTCTCATACTCAGTCTCTTCTTGTTTTACATTCTCCTTCTGATGTAGATTATTTCCCAGCTGGACAGACATCACAGTCATCAAGTTTTCAGGGTCAAAGTGTTGAGGGTGTAGAGCACCCCAGAAGTTCTGGGGTACATCAAGGAATCTTGTCCTTGAGAAACTAAACCAGAGGACAGATACTCCTAGAGAGATAAGTGGAACCAGATTGGACTGAGCTAGCTTCGGGACCTCCACCCTTCATTATGATCTCCCTTACCCCTGGGGTGTGGCTGCTGCCTTTGTGTCCTGAAGAGAGAGATGGCTTGAGATGGCTTGCCCAATTCCTCTAGCCACCACTAGTGGGGGATGGTCCTCCCTCACTAAAGGAAACTTCCACAGGCAGATGGTCACACCCCCATCAGTCCTCTATAAAAGTACCTGCCAGTCTCCTGCTGGAGGAGATTAGTACCTCAGAGTCATGTGCTTTGTTCCATACCTATCTCCCCATGAGTAGTCCAAGGATTTCTTTCATGGTTTCCCTTCCCCCACCCTTCCCTTCCCTTGTCCCTGAATAAACTACCATCTTATTCTAACTACTTTTGTGTGCAAGAGGGTATAATTCTTTAAAGAGGAATTCCTAAGAACCCCAACCCCTAACCCAAACCCCGTACTCCACATTCCCCCCAAAACAAAAATGTCCTGTGAGATGGTCTTAGAATTCAACTCTTCTTTCAGAGGCTCTATTCAAAGCCGAAAATGGCTTGAAGACCCCTGGGTCCATGTAGGTCAATGGTTCTCAAACCATTTTTCTCTCACAGTATTATAACTCACATCATGTTTCTTGACAACCATGACTTAAAGCTCCCCAGCAAGGACCATGGACCCTGCCTGATGGTCAGCATGGATGCTACATCTGTGTCCTCTGAGGATCACCAAGCACTTACTTAAATTTCATATCAAAACACTAGTTTTTTCTCAGCAATGAATGATCGTCTTCAGTTCACATAAATGGTACTGTGTGAGAAATGGGTAGTTATCTCCTCTCAAAGTGGATATAACAGTCAGTCATACTCCCCCTGACCTTTGTGAGATCAGGATTCATGTTTTAATTATCTTCACTTCTCCTCCAGCACCTCACATGACACTTTGGACATACTTTACTTGTTTTTTCAGAAATGATTTGAATGGGGGAAGCTAGGTGGCACAATGGATAAAGCACCAGCCCAGGATTCAGGAGGACCTGAGTTCAAATCCGGCCTCGGACACCTGACACTAGCTATGCGACCCTGGGCAAGTCACTTAATCATCGTCTTCAAAGGAACTTGGAGAATGTTTGGACCATTTTCCAGTTTGTGTTCGCCATTTTGGCTTGCCGTGAAAAAATAGCATTACTATTATAAAACTATCCTTGGCAAACATGTCTCTCTGGAGTAGCATTTCCCAAATCTTCCATCAAGATAGTATATAAGCTACCTGTATTGGTATACCTGTAGAGGTGAAAAAGTCTGGTCCTCAACATCACAAACATGGGTCTTAGCCCCCAAATCTGGTTCTGGGGATTTGAGACTTTGGCCTGAACCTTCCTGGTTCTCTTCTACTACTACTACTACTACTACTACTACTACTACTACTACTACTACTACTACTACTACTACTACTACTACTACTACTACTACTACTACTATTCTAAGTGCTTTACAAATATTACCTCATTTTATCCTCACAATAACCCTGGGAGGTGGATGCTATTATTATCCCCATTTTACAGATGAGTAATCCAAGGCAAACAGAAGTTATGATTTGCTCGAGGTTACACAGCTAGTAAGGGACAGATTTGAACTTTGCACTATCATCTCCCATTTAGATTCCAGCCATCTCTGATTAGCCAGCCATTTCCCAGGCTCCAAAAGTGGTAACAATGTCTGGTGCTCTGTAGTGTTTACCCTAGGATTCCTACCTCTACCATATGGGCTCCAGACAATGTAGCTCATCCACACTCCCTGCTATGGGTTTTTGGTTCTTCCAGATCACAAACATGGAAATATTTCCCAACATCTTGCCCAAGGCAAGCTTGCTATTCCATTAAAAACACTTTCTAAAACATGTGTCACTGATTGCCAGAATCAGGAGAAAATACTGGCCTCTCCCTTATAGATCAGAGGGTAACTAACTACTACTGATGTATGTGACATATCTACAATTCAGAAGCACAGCAATTACCTTTTAGGAGTCTATAGGAGGCCATTCTCTTCCCCATCCATCATAGTTTTGAGCAGCAAAAAAAAAAAAAAAAGCTTCATTTAGATAAATGGTTTAAGACCAAATCTGATTATTAGCCTCTCATCACTGTTCTTGTTCTGCTGGTATATACATAGACACACACATGCACACACCCATACACATATACTTATATAATATACATATACACGCATGCACACATGCACCTATATATGCACACATATTTATGTACATACATGCACCCATACATATATACAAAATACATGTACATACAAATACACATGCACACATATACCTATAGATGCACACATATTTATGTGTATGCACACACATGCACACACATGCATATAGGCAAAGTACATGTACATGCATATACACATGCACACATATACCTATAGATGTACACATATTTATGTGCATACACATACATGCACACACATATACAAGATTCATGTACATGCATATACATATGAACACATATACCTATACATATATACAAATGCATATTTATATGTATGCACACACACATGCGCACACACATATATATCTCAGCATCCCTGAGAACCCTTACTTCTGCCTACAGTCAACTCTTGGTTGAGAGCTCAGTGAGAGCCAGGACTCTAGCTTTTGACTCAATGCTTTTCTCTTGATGGTCTCCACCTAATCCTTTCTCCTCCCTTTTCTTTTTGTTTTTTTGTGGGTTTTTTTTTTTGTGAGGCAATTGGGGTTAAGTGACTTGCCCAGGGTCACACAGCTAGTAAGTGTTAAGTGTCTGAGGCTGGATTTGAACTCAGGTACTCCTGACTCCAGGGCCGGTGCTTTAACCACTGCACCATCTAGCTGCCCCCTTCTCCTTGCTTTTCAAAGCTCTCCCAGTCCAATCTTTCTCCAGCCTATTTTTTCACACCAAATAGTTTCTTAGCACAACTCTAGCTCTCCTGGCATGCTTCTTTCCTCATTCTATTCAGGCCATTTTCCAAACTCCAGAATGACCAATAGCATCCAGGAAGCTACTTCCTGACATCTTTAAATAGCCTTGGCAAATAAGTGAGGCACCATGAATTTCCTTTCCTCCTTTCCCCCATCCTTCTCTACCCTAGAGTCAGGTTCCCAGATGTTCCTCCTTTTCCCTCATCAGGCCCTAATGACCATGTGCTTAGACTACAGCAACAGTTGATTGCTGGTCTCCCTGCCTCCAATGCAGAGCGCTTCAATCTATTCTTTGCATTGCTGCCAGATTAATCTTCCTTAGGCCTAAACTGTTTTATGCCTGAAATATCCTCTCCTCCTCTTCCCCTCCTCCATCTCTGTCTTTGGCAAGCCTGCTCATCCTTCAAGGCCTAATTTAAATGCCACTTATTCCATGAAGTATTTGCCAATACTCTCAGTCAGAAATTAGCTTTTCTTTTTCTGACTTCATACAGCACTTGGTGCTTCTCCATTTTCTTATTAAATTTTCTTTTGCATTGCATATTTACATATGGACCATTGCTTACTGTAATACTGTCAGCTTTGTGAGATCAGGATTCATGTTTTAATTATCTTCACTTCTCCTCCAGCACCTCACATGACACTTTGGACATACTTTACTTGTTTTTTCACAAATGATTTGAATGGGGGAAGCTAGGTGGCACAATGGATAAAGCACCAGCCCGGGATTCAGGAGGACCTGAGTTCAAATCCGGCCTTGGACACCTGACACTTACTAGCTATGCGACCCTGGGCAAGTCACTTAACCCTCATTGCCCTGCAAAAAACAAACAAATTTTTAAAAAAACAAATAAATAAACAGATAAATGAATGAATGAATGATACAAATTATTTGAATGAATGAATAAATCTGTCCTGGATGTTATCTTAGGGATCCTACATGAAGGCAGAGAGTTCTCATATAAGGATTCTCAAAACTCCTTACATTACTGTGATTCCATAATTTGTCCTGTCTTACAAATGGCCACACTAAGATATAGAGAGGATAAATATTTTTCCTCATAGTCACAAATTTCCTAATTCATTGCTACATATTAGAGTACAGTGTGATCAGTTTTTAGCATAAAGAACACAGTGTTCTGACAAATTTAATCTATGTTCAAGAGAATTTCAGTTACAATAAATGTGTCAAAACATCTCCAGTGGAGTAGTCATATTATTCAGTTCTCTTTAATGTATTTCTATTAAATTCAGTTTAAGCATGCATTGTTCCCACTGTGTACAAGTCACTGTTTCAGGCCCTCCAAACACAAATATGAAAAATTATATAGTTGCATCCATTTGGAAACTAGTAAACTAATAGTGGGGAATATGACATATATTAAATCAGGTAATTTATTAAGTACTTACTATCTACTAGGCACTACTGTGCTAAGCACTAGGGATACAAAGAAAGGTAAAAGACAGACTCTGTCCTAAAGAGCTCACAGCCTAGTGGGGAAGACAACATGGAAACAACTACATAGAAACACACTATATACAAGAAAAATTGGAGCTAATCAACAGAGGGAAGGTGCTAGTATTAAGGGGGACCAGGAAAAGCTTCTAATAGAAGCTAAGATTTTAGCTGGCACTTGAAGGAGGCCAAGTGGTGGAGGTGAGAAGAGAGACTATTCCAGGCATGGAAGACAAGCTAGTTAAAATCTCAGAGTCAGAGGATGGAGCATTTCATTTGAGGAACAGAAACAAGCCCAGTGCCATTGGATCACAGTATCTGTGTGTGTGTGTGTGTGTTTGTGAATGTAAGGTGTAAGAACACTGGGAAGGCAGTGAGAGATTAGGAAGAACTTTGAATATCAGAGGATTTTATATTTGATCACATTGGTGATAGGAAGTCACTGGAGTTTATTGATTAGGGGAGGGTGACTTGGCTAGACCTACTCTTCAGAAAGATCTTTTTGTCAGCTGAATGGAGAGTGGACTGAAGTGGGGAGAGACTTGTGGCCAGCAGACTAATCCACTGCAATAGTCCACATGTCAAGGGATGAGGGCCTACTTTAGGGTAGTAACAATGTCAGAAGAGAGATGGAAGCATATGATAGATGTGGCAATGGTAAAATTGACAGGCTTTGGTGAGATAGGGTGAAAATTCAAAGATGACACCTAGGTTGCCTGCCTGGGTGACTGAGAAGATAGTGGTATCCTTCCTTTTTTTCTTTTTTTGCAGGGTAGTGAAGGTTAAATGACTTGCCCAGGGTCACACAGCTAGTAAGTGTCAAGTGTCTGAGGCTGGATTTGAACTCAGGCCCTCCTGAATCCAGGGCCGGTGCTTTATCCACTGTACCACCTAGCTGCCCCAAGATGGTGGTATCCTTGATGATAAGACAGATGTGTGGAACTGAGGCACGTTTGGGGGGGAAAGATAATGAGTTCAGTTCTGGATATGGTGAGTTTAAGAGTCTATGAGACCGGGCAGCTAAGTGGCACAGTGGATAAAGCACTGGCCCTGGATTCAGGAAGATGTGAGTGAGTTCAAATCTGTCCTCAGACACTTAACACTTAGTAGCTGTGTGACCCTAGGCAAGTCACTTAACCCCAATTGCTTCACAAAAAAAACCAAAAAAATTCCTGGCATCTATCCATGTCCTGCATATCTTCTAGCAGACCTTAGTACTGCTTATCAGCATACTGGGGTCATGTCCTGCCACACCTCATACCTGAGGTGGGAGAGAGCTGCTTTTCCCTTAGTGTTGGGGTTTGGGATCCCACTGTATTCCTTTTGTAGGGTAATTGTAGGGTAAGGTCAGGAAACAGCAGGTGGCCCTGTTTGGCTGGAACCTAGAATGTATGTGCCATACCTAAGTTTTATTTGAGAGTCTTTCCCAGGATTCCTGGGTGGGTAATGAACAAGAGAGTCGGGGCTAAAACATCTAATCCTTGGCTTTAAATTCAGATAGACCCCACAACTGAACACAGTCCATTTAATGACACAGCTCTTTTTCTAAGAATCCCATCCCACACATTTGTGGACACTATATATAAAGTCCTCACCTCTCTCCTGAACACCAGTTCTACATCACCATCTATTGGGCATCTCTACCTGGACATCCTTAATAATAACAAACTCAACATGTTAAAAATGGAGCATTATCTTTCCCTCTAAACCAAACTTTCCTTCGAACCTTTGAAGGTACCATCATCCCTACCCTACACCATTGCCACTCCCTCCCATCAGTAAAATGCAAATTCCTCAAGGAAAGAGACTTTTATCTCTCCCTTTGTATCCTCAAAGTGAAGAGAAATGATTAGATCATCCAGTGTGGGAAATCTTTCTCAAAGATTTACCCAGGCTAAAAGTCTAATCAAATACAGTAAAAGAAATTCTAAGTAGTAGTAGTGGATTTAATTGAGCAAATTGATCCTGAGGCATCCCAAAAGAATTACAAGACTCAGTGACTCAGTTTTCTAAGTTTTATTAGAATACTGTGAGGCAAAAAAAAAAAAAAGAATAATGTGAGGCCACAGAGAGAATACCATAGGAGAAAATAAAAGGTATCTCAAATAGGGGGAAGAAAGATGGTATATTTACTGTGAGAAAAAGTAGGTTATCTCCTCATTATCTTAATCTCCTCCTTGTGACAGGTTCATGGGAGGTTTTACCCTAATTTGGACTTCCTGGGGTCCTAAGACATACTTCAAGGCAGGTAACTTTTTCAGTAGGTGTATGTTTTGGGGGGTTTGAATGTTATAAGGTGAACCTAAGGACACATTTGGCCTTCTCTGTGCATATTCATAAAGACATGCTTAAACTTGTCAAAGCCAGAAGGTCTCTGTGAGAGAAAAACAATTATCTTCTCAATAATTCTCAGGAACTCAGTAGCAATGTGACAAAGGCTCTTTTATTTCCTTCTCCTGAGAAGGAGGCACCCTAGTGTGCAACTAGTGGGTGCAAAGAAAGGGGGCTCGCAGGCCCTGTTTTATACCCTAGTCCCTAATATGAATGGACCCTCCACTTTTTCATCATTGGTCTGATTACTCAAGGGTTACAATCTATGGGCAAAAACTAGCTAATCAGAATGCAGTATTCCCACCCCTCTTCCTTATATGGGTATAACTCAAGAGTGGACCTTATTCTTCCTTTTTTTTTTTTTTTGAAATTGAGGCAATTGGGGTTAAGTGACTTGCCCAGGGTCACACAGCTAGTAAGTGTTAAGTGTCTGAGGCAGGATTTGAACTCAGTTACTCCTGACTCCAGGGCTGGTGCTCTATCCACTGTGCCACCTAGCTGCCCCTTTATTCTTATATAGCCACAACTCCAGAGCAGACCTTACTGAGACCAGGGCTCCTTGAACCATGTGATTTTGTTAGCCAGAGTGGGAGGAGGAGATCTGAGACCTTTGTCCTACAAACAGGTCAGGAGGAGTATGATTGATTGTTATATCCTCATTGAGAGGAGACAACTACCCATTTTCTCACAGTCTCTGTGTTTATGATATCTCTTTACTTTAAGATCTGGTTTCTAGGTGTCCTGTCATCTAGGAATATTAATGGCTATTTATGATTAATGGTCCCTGGTTACCTTCCCCTAGGCTTCTGTTGATAGTGTCGGTCGATAGTAACCCTCTGGTTACTTAGGTCTTAGTTTCTCTGTAAACCCTTCTAGCTACTATTGATCAAATCTTAGGTTATCTGTTAACCATTTTAGCCTCCTCCATCAAAATTATATTTGAATTCCACAAGTGTATTTGAATTTTACATGTCATACATATACAATAGACTAAGGGTTAGTCAAAGCTTGATTGTACTGGCATTTGCAAGACAGTGGGTCCGATTTTCTGAAACTCCAATTTATTCTTTAAATTTTTAAAAATTGTTTTAGAATACAAATACCGTGTAATGAAAGCCAGTGCCCCTGTAACTGAAGGCTCCCTATTTTTAATAAAGTTTGTTATTTCTTTCACTGCCCAAATGATGAAGGGACAGCCAAAATTCTGAGGTCTTGGGACTACATCTCTCTTCTTTAATCATTTTCAGCGCGCGCGCACACACACATACACACACGCACATACACGTGCATATATTTGCCCACATTTCACAGTGGATCATCTGAAGGTTCATATTAAGCCAGAATTTTAGAGTTTAAGTAAAATGGTAAGTTTGGCTTAATTGTACACCAAAATGCATTCCTTTTGGCAACTCTTACCTGCTGTACTCAGTATGGAGGCCATAAATTGAACTAGCGAAAGGGGAAGGACTAGCCTTTCCCTGTTCCCTCTCACTTAGCCTGGCTCTAAGAAATGGCCCTAGGAATATATATTTTTTTTGTTCTGTCTTGTTTGTTCTCAGTTTTGGGCCTCAAAAGTGATCCTTATAGACCCAGCAGTTTTGATCCATGACAACCCTGGAGCCAGGATTAGAGATCATTATGCAGATGAAGAATCTGATCCTATTAGGGAAGACTGAAGGAGAGGGGAAAAGCCAATAGATTAAAATCAGATAAAGGGATCTGAGAATTCTTGAACCTGGAGGTGGTACTTTTGTGAGTGTTGACAAGATCAAGAGTATGACCATCTTTCTGTATGGCTAAAGTAGAGTAGAGGAGTAGCTCATAGGAAGTGAGCAGGTTGAGCATCTGAGTGCTAAGGGTACTTGAAGAAAAGTCAATATGTATGTTGAAGCCCCCTAGTATAAGGGCAGGGGTTGAGGAGAAGAGCAATTTGTAAGCCATGTATCAAACTTATTAAGAAAAAAAAAGGGAATGACCTAGGGGGTAGGGCTCTGTAGACAACAGCAATCAGGATTTTGATTGGGTGGTAGATATGAATAGCATGAACACCAAAGTAAGAGAAATTGGGGGCAGCTCGGTGGTGCAGTGGATAAAGCACCAGCCCCGGATTCAGGAGGACCTGAGTTTAAATCTGGCCTCTGACACTTAACACTTATTAGCTGTGTGACCCTGGGCAAGTCACTTAACCCCCATTGCCCTGCAAGAAAAAAAAAGTAAGAGAGATTAGAGACAGTAATATTGTTTGATGAAGAACTATGAATGACTTGACTATCCTCAACAATACAATGATCCAAGACAATCCCAAAGGACTATTGATGAAGCATACCCTCCAAAGAAAGAACTGATATTGATGGAACAAACTGAAACATGCTATTTTTTGCTCTTTCATTTTTTTCTTTTAATCAAGTTTTCTTGTACAAAATGACAAATATGATAATGTTTTACATAATCATACATGTGTAACCCATATCTGATTGTTGGCTGCCTCAAGGAGGGGGGATGGGAGGGAGGGAAAGAGGGATAACAATTGGAACCCCAAACTATAAATAAAAATATTTATTCTTAAAAAAAAAAGTAAGAGAGATTACTGAATGATGGAGGAAGGGGGAGAACCTGAAAGTGGCCATAAGAAACAAGGAATATTCCAACAACTCCCTCACCTTGACCTGAGGAGAATGAGTGAAGGTGAAGCTAGTACTATAAAGGGTAGCCGAGGGAAGCTGTGTCATGAGAAAGAAGCCAGGTTTTCATAAGAGCTGATAGATGGAAGGAATGGGAAAGAAATAGATTTAAGATGAGGGGGTTTGTTGCCTATAGAACAGAGAGCAAAATGGAAGGGTGGAGTTAGGATGAGACTCTGGGGTGGGAGAATTGAGAATGGGAATGAGGAATAGGATGGTAAGGGGTGAGCAATGGAGTTTGGAGTTGAGTTATGGGACAATGAAGAGCTATAAGCATGTTCATTGCTGAGGAGAGGGAACCCTTCTTATATCCTCAAAGGACAAGAGATGGGAGGCCTAAAGCCAAAGCAAAAGCTTTTCTTTGCACAGGATGTTTTCCACATCCCAGCTCAAAGATTGAACTGGCAGCAGGAGGTGGCAGATGTCTTAAACTAGTACAGATGGAAATGGTTGCTTTTAACAACCTGGCCCTTCACAGTCTTTTCTTTTCCTTCCTTCCTTCTTTCCTTCTTTCCTTCCTTCCTTCCTTCCTTCCTTCCTTCCTTCCTTCCTTCCTTCCTTCCTTCCTTCCTTCCTTCCTTCCTTCCTTCCTTCTTTCTTTCTTTCTTGCGGGGCAGTGAGGGTTAAGTGACTTGCCCAGGGTCACACAGCTAGTAAGTGTCAAGTGTCTGAGGCCAGATTTGAGGGCCAGTGCTTTATCCACTACGCCACCTAGCTGTCCCCCACAGTCTTTTCTAAGGAACATACTGCTCAGAGATAAGAAAAGGTCCTTACCTTTTGGGTCTTAACATCTAATAGGTGAATAAGATACAAAGACAAACATACACACAATATTACATGGGTACATTAAAGACATACAAAAAACAAGGTGCTATTGGGGGCAGCTAGATGATGCAGTGAATAAAGCACCGGCCCTGGATTCAGGAGTACCTGAGTTCAAATCTGGCCTCAGACATTTGACACTTACTAGCTGTGTGACCCTAGGCAAGTCACTTAACCCCCATTGCCCCGCAAAAAAAAAAAAAGTAAAACAAAGTGCTATGTAAGACCCAAGGAATATAATTTGATGTTGATAATAACCTCATTTTAAGGTATCAAAAAACCTTTCTTGAATGGGATGGCATTTCATTTAGTTTTCAACCACAAGTTGGAAAAGAAGAAATGAAGACAATACCAAGGACATTCCAGGCATCATGAACAAATGCACAGAAATGGGAAAATAGACAGATTTGGAAGAACAAAAGTAGTTTAGTTGAGCATAAGCATAGAGTGGATGAAGAGAAATAATATGAACTAAAACTGGAAAAGTAGTGTTGTCAAATTGTGGAGAGTCTTGAATGCCAAGCAAAGGCATTTCACCATAAGGAGCCACTAAAGATTTTGTGGCTGAGGGGTGATGTTCAATCCAATTAAGTAAACATCTATTGAGCACCTGCTACATGAAAAGCACTCCAGTAGCCATTGGGAATGCCCCCATATGCCAGTGCACATGTGAGTAAGCCAGATGCAGGCATTCTCTCCAACAATTAAAATTGCCAACTATCCCACCCTGTGCAACCCTCAACTGTATCTTTTCAGGTCACCACAGGGGGTACATTCAATGCTCTATGGGCTTTTCTCAAGTTCTCTTGACATTGCAAGGAGACCCATGTAGCTTGCAAGGAGCCCATGGTTTTTCTTTTGCTCTCACTATGTGACTAGCCCACCTTCTTTTCTGATAATGCATTTCTTTGATGATATCCTTTGTGCAGCTTTCATAATTCCTCGTTTGTGATATGTTATAGGTGGTTACCACCCACCAAGAGCAGTAGGGATGCAAAGACAAATAATACCTGCCCTGAAGGAACATAAGAAAGATTATTCTGGAAGCAGAATGAAGGATAGATTGTAGAGGAGAGGGAGGGGAAACAGAAAAACCTGTCAGGTTTGAAAAAGTCCAAGTGGGTGTTGATGAGGAGTTATGTTAGGATAATGGTTGTGGGTGTTGAAAGGAGAGGATGGGTAAAGGAGATGGGAAGTGCTAGATCCACAGGAATCAGTAACAACTTGGATAGAAGAAGTGATAGAATCAAAGATAATACTGAGATTTTTCAACCAAAGAGATCCAGTGAACAGTGTTACAAAAGTGATGGAAATGGGAAAGTCAGAATAAGTAGGTAATTTAGGGAGAAAGATAATTAGCTTGATTTTGGACTTGCTGAATTTGAGATGTCAATGAGATAATTAGGTGTAAATGTCCTATAGGGAGATAGAGATGTGATCTAGAAAATAGGTCCAGGTTAAAGACATAGAGAGTGAGTGAGGGTACCTATGTAGGTTATGTGAGTCTATATGGGAGGGAGGGAGAGATGGAGAAAAGAAGGGAGAGAGGAAAGAAGGAAGGGAAGGAGAGAAAAGGGAAGGAAGGAAACAAGCATTTATTAAGTGCCTAGTAGGTGTCAGTCACCATGCTAAGTGCTTTAAGAATAGTATCTTATTTGAGCCTCCCAACAGCTCTAGAAGGTAAGGTGCTGTTATTATCTTCATTTTCCAATTGATGAAATTGAGATATGCAGAGGTTAAGTGATTTGCCCAGGGTCACAAGGCTACACAATTAATAAGTAAGTGTCTGAGACCAGATTTGAATTCAGGTCTTCCTGATTCCAGGCCCTGTGCTCTATTCATTGCATACCTAGCTGCTTCTAAGCAAATAGAAAATAAAAAGCAAGGGTTATACAGACTAGAATATGCCAGACAACACACAAAGTGAATGAGCTCTCCTACCAGGACCAAGATATATCATCTCAACAGAGATAGACAGACAGACAGAGGCAGAAAGAGAGATAGACAGAGACAGAGTCCCCAAGTCCCTGATCTTACCTAGAAGGAAATTCCTCAAAGTCTATAGTGTGGTAATCTGTGGGTAGGGATATGTTCAAGGTGTTCCTCTGTATGTCAGCTTCTTTCTGCAGTCTTTCCCTCCAGAGATCTCTCAGTGAAGAGAGCTTGGAACTGTTCATGTATCCTCCCTTGAAGCAAGAAGCCAGAAGGGACAGCTAGATGGTACAGTGGAAAAAGCACTGGCCCTGGAGTGAGGACTAACAGATAATTGACACCTACTAGCTGTGTGACCCTGGGCAAGTAATTTAACTCTGATTTCCCCAAACATCTGGGGCCATCTCCAGTCATTCTGATATATTATATCTTGCCACTGGACCCAGATAGTTCTGGAGGAGAAAGTAAGACTGGTGACTTTGCACAGTCCTGCCTCACTTAAATCCAATTCACTGCAAGTCATCATATTACTCCATGTCATCGTCCTTTTTAAGAACAAAAGACAAGCAACAACAACAACAACAAGCCGGAAGAACAAGGACCTCTCTTCTCCTAAGCTCTTGCCAACTTTACTTCTTCACAAAGGCATGGAGCATTAAGGAAGCATTCTCCACCAATAAAGAGAACATTATGGGAGTCAGCTAGGTGGCACAGTGAATAAATCACTGGCCCTGGATTCAGGAGGACCTGAGTTCAAATCTGACCTCAGACACTTACATTTCCTAGCTGGGTGACCCTGGGCAAATCACCTAGCCCTCATTGGCTGGGAAAAAAAATAGAATATTATGCAAACTGACTTGAGCCCTAGGGTTACACATGGATTTGGAAAACATCTGCAGAGAGGTGATAGTTGAAGCATTATGGGGCAGCTAGGTAGTACAGTGGATAAAGCACTGGCCCTAGATTCAGGAGGACCTGAGTTCAAAATCCGACCTCAGACATTTGATACTTACTAGCTGTGTGACTTTGGGAAAGTCACTTAACCCTCATTGCCCAACCAAAAAAAAAAAAATGATAGTTGAAGCATTGTGAGTGAATAAGCTTGACAAAGGTAAGAGCACAGATATAGAAGAGGGCCAAGCACAGATTTTTAAAGGCTGATCATGTTAAGGGATATGAAGATGATGAGCCAGGAAAGAGATTGTTGTTTTTCGGTTGTATCCAACTTTTGGGATTTTCTTGGCAAAGATACTGGAGTGGGTTTTTTAAAATTTTCTTTTCTAACTCATTTTACAGATAAGGAAACTGAGGCCAAGAGGGTTATGTGACTTGCCAAGGGTCACATAGCTAGCTAGTGAATGTCTGAGGCCAGATTTGTACTCAGGATGAGGAGTCTTCCTGACTCCAGGCCAAACATTCCATGCACTGTGCCATCTAAGTGCCCTAATTAAATACTGACTATTTGCTAATCATTATGCTAAATTCTTAGAATAAGTGGTTGTTGATAGAATGCAGGGCCCAGAGTCAAGGAGACCCAAATGGAGAAAAACAACTTTGAAAGACTTTAGAATTCTAGTTAATGTAATGATAAATCATAAGTCCCAACATCAAGAAGAAAAGCAACACTCCCTTACAGAGATGTAATAAATTTAAAATCGCAAAGACATACATTTTGTAGGAAACAAACAAACAACAACAACAAAAACTGAAAAATTTTAGAACTCTGATCAACACACTGATGAGCCAGAGGTTTAAAAAAATGAAGATGAAATGTACCACTGAGAGAGAGATGATAAACTTAAAATGCAGAAAGACACTTACTCTTTTTTGGCTATGGCTTATTTAGGAATTTGCTTTGTCAGATTACATAGATATATATTGAGAGATTTGTTTTTCATTTTTTAAAAATTGTTCATTGGGGGAGGGGTAGTTGAATGGATAGATTAATAAAGAAATATATGTAACCTGAAAAAAGTCTTTTTTAAAAAAGAACAATTAAGTAAAAAAGAAAAAACAGATGTTCAGGCAGATCTTTTTTCTTTTCTTTTCTTTTTTTTTTTTAGTGAGGCAATTGGGGTTAAGTGACTTGCCCAGGGTCACACAGCTAGTAAGTGTTAAGTGTCTGAGCCTGGATTTGAACTCAGGTCCTCCTCACTCCAGGGCCGGTGTTCTATCCACTGCGCCACCTAGCTGCCCCCAGGCAGATCTTAAACACACTTCATACTGGTCAGAATCCATAATTAATGACATCTCTTTTGGAAATGCTAGAGTTCTTATGTCATCCTAGATAAACTAGAGTCCTTTTATATGAGAGAAGGGGGCATCCTTGCTCTGGCATCTAATTCATACATATGTGAAAAATGTTTCCTAATAAAGTCTGAGTTTCTGCCAGAAGTAGAGAATGCTCTTAACCTATCACTCCTTTAACATTTATCATAAGGAAATGTTGTTGTTGTTTTTTAATAATACCCAGGTATAAATTCTGGATTACTATCGTTGGAGTACACATAGTTTCTCTATATTTTGGAAATTGTTGGATGATTTATCAGACAAGTGAAACCAATACATAAAAGAAAGATGTATTTGGTGCTATTTTTATTGCACCTGAAAGTTAGGTGAAAAGAAGGCTGTAGGGCACCAATATTTGCCTATATCGATAGATGCATATTTGTTTTCCCCAAGAGCAACATATTTTTTTTTTTAGTGAGGCAATTGGGGTTAAGTGACTTGCCCAGGGTCACACAGCTAGTAAGTGTTAAGTGTCTGAGGTCAGATTTGAACTCAGGTACTCCTGACTCCAGGGCCAGTGCTCTCTCCACTGCGCCACCTAGTTGCCCCATCCAAGAGTAACATATGATAGTGAAAAGATCAGCGAATTGGACCCATAGAACCTAAGTTCAAATCACAGGTCTTCCCACCTTCTCCACAAAAAACAAAACAAAACAAAACAACTTCTGACATTTATTAGCTATGTGACCATGAACTAATCACTTAAACTCTCTCAGTCTCAATTTCCTAATATGTAAAATAAAGGGATTGTACTCATGGCTTCTAAGATCTCTTCTAACTCTTAATCTATGATCCCATGAACGTGGATACAAAAATAACATGGTCTGTTCCTTTAAGAAGTTTGTATACTAATGGGAGAGACAACACACATAGGAGAGTGGTGGTCATGGAAGGGTATTTTGGTCTGTGAATTCACTGCAATGGGAAGTAGAGTAATAGAGCCATTACTTGAAATGACCTTCCCAGAGTGAATGGCAGTGTTGATTATAGTTCTTAGAGCAAGAGAGGGAAAGGAGAGAGAGTAATGGACAGATGAATGTATTCATAGAGCAAGAGGATTCTTGTGGCCAGGGAAATCAGAATAGGGTTGCTTAGCTCCTCCTGGGTGGAGCAGTAGAAGCAATAGAGGTGGAAAGAGCCAGGATGGGAAGGATGAAAAGAGAGAGAAAAGTAAAGAGAGGGGGGAGGGAAGAAAAAGGAGGGAGGAATTGTGTGAGGGAGGGATGGAAGGAGAGAGGGAGGGAGGAAAGGAGGAGGGAGAAGAGGGGAGAAGGGAAGAGAGACAGAGAGAGACAGAGATAGAGAAGAGGCATCCCACTAAAAGGAGGAAGTAATTAGGATCCCAAAGTTGGAGAGAGATCAATGACCATTTAATACTACTCATACTTACAAATCCAGCAAATGGCCAATCAGCCTTTGCTAATAATGATCTGTTCCTCTACCTAATAGGAAACAGAAAGGAAGTGCCAAGAAAGCAAGATACACAATAAGTACAATGTAAATGAAAAGAAAAAAATATCCCCCCCCCCAATTGAAAGTGAATGTAACAAAATTATAAAGATCAAACATGACTTGAAGGAAGAGATACAAGAGGATATCCCCAAACCACCCTTTCAAAGAGGTGGGAAGTCCACAGGTATTACATGTTGCACATGTTTTCAGATTTTTTTCAATGTTGATCAGTTTTCCTGATTTTTTTTCCTTTTCTTTATCATTTTTTTAATCTTTAAAAATACTACTTGTATGAGATGGCTCTCTGGGAGGAGGAGGAAGAAGGATATTGGGGATAACTATGATCACATAAAAAACAGAAGTCATCAATAAAATTATTTTTAAAAAGGAAAGGAAGGAGGGAAAAGCTTTGAAAGTTGACCTGCCCTTTCATTGATCTCAACTCACTCATTGCTACAAAATTCTCTCTTTAATACCAATAACTTTTTGGTAATGTGAAATTACTATCAATCATGGAACATCACACTCTTCAGAAGAATAAAAATAATAGGCCAAAAAGACATATAGAGTAGAAATAAACATGTTGGGCAGCTAGGTGGTGCAGTGAATAAAGCACCAGCCCTGGATTCAGGAGGTCCTGAGTTCAAATCTTGCCTCAGACACTTGACACTTACTAGCTGTGAGACCTTGGGCAAGTCACTTAACCCTCATTGCCCTGCCTCCCCCCCCCAAAAAAAAAGCACAAAACAGAAATAAACATGTTGCCAGTAGTCATTCATGTGTAAGAAGTGGCACAAAAGACATTTAAAATATATATATATATGGCTTTAAAATGAGATGGATTGACTATATCTTCAGAATGAGAATCAACTAGTGGACAATCCAGAAGATCTATTAATACCCTCAGATAGTAACAGGTCCAGACCTCCAAGAGAAGCTCCAATGTGTTGGCTAAATTCTCTTAAATGTGATTTAAGGAATGTATGGACTGAAGCTTCACAGGGAGAGAAGAAATAGAGAGGAGCCCAATTACACTGGTAGTGTCCACATTAATGAAATCACTAGACAATAAGCGGGTTAAATTTTTTTAAAGTACCTTAACTAAGTAATATATATATATACATATATATATATATATATATTTTTAAGATCTTAGTCTTTTTATTAAGAAAGGGTAACGAATGTCAGGAAGTGTCTGTAGCAAGAAATAAGGTGGAGGTTACTAATTGCTGTTTCCCTCTCCTTTAAAATGCAGGTGTATTTTAGAAAATAAAATATAGGCTGTGAAGAGTTTACCAACATGTTGCTCATAATTTTTGTTAAAGACAATGGAATTCAAAGGTGAGTGATCTTATGCATTCTGAGCAGTTCCATGGAGTATTTAAAGACAGTCTCTCTGGGCAAAAAGCCCAAATGGAGGGATTTGTTCCCTGTTGCAGATCCTCCAAAAGAGAAATCAACAGCACAGCAATGATGTGGTATATTAATATATAAATATATATATATACATATATATACACACACACATACATACACATATATATCCCACATAAAAAAAGGAATTTGCACAAAGCAAAGACATCATCTCCCTAAAGCCTGGCAGAAAAATAAAAATTCTGACACACATTTTATAATAAACATAATTACACTGAAACCACTAAAAATGACATTATTGAACAAAATCCACCTTGAAATGATTTGTCATTGTAAATTGGTATCCTCTCTTTCCTTGACAGATTAAACACAAAATTCTCCCATGTTTAAAAAACAAACACACAGTTAACACACAGTTAACACACAGTTAAAGGATTTGCCAACTCACTATGTGAACCACCTCCAAATCTACAAAGCTGAGAATGGTAGTAATGATACAATAATGACTGGGTTACTTCATGAGCACACTAAGTAATATTTTTTAACAGTTCCTCTGATAAAGGTCTCATTTCAGAAAAATATTGGGAACTCAGTCAGATTTATAAAAATAAGAGCCATTCCCCAATTGATAAATGATCAAAGAGTATGGACAGCTTTAGGGAAAGAAATCAAAGATATTTATAGGCAGATAAAAAAATGCTCTAAATCACTATTGATTAGAGAAAGGCAGATTAAAACAAATCTGTGGTACCAACACACACTTCTCAGAGATGACAAATGGCTGGAGAGGATAAGAGAAAATAGGTACATTAATGAACTGTTGGTGGAATAGTGAACAGGTGCCACTGTTCTGAGAATATACCCAAAGGGCTATAAAATTGCATATACCTTTTGATAAGTCTGTACCCCAAAGAGATCAAAGAAAAAGGAAAAGGGCCTATATTTACAAAAATATTTGTAATAGTTCTTTTGGTGCTAGAAAAGTATTAGAAATTGAAAGGATGTTCATCAATTGGGGAATGTCTAAAAAAAAACATTGTGGCATATGATTGTGATGGAATACATTGTAATATAAGAAATGATAAGAAAGGTTGTTTCAGAAAAACATGGTAAGACCTATATGAACTGATAAGTGAAAGTGAGAAGAACTAGGAGATCATTGTGCAAAGTAACAGCCATGTTGTAATGATGATCTACCATGAAAGACTTGGCTACTCTGATTATTATAATGACCCAAGGCAATTTCAAAGGACTCAAGATGAAAAAATACTAATCCACTTCCAGAGAGAGAACTAATGAACTCTGAGTACAAATTAAAGTATAATTTTCTCACTTTATTTTTTATTTGCTTTTTTGTGATATGGCTGATATGGAAATATGCTTTACATCAATTGATATGAAATGTCTACTCAGTGGGTGGGGGAGGATTGGGAGGAAGGCAAAGAATCTGAAGCACAATTTTTTTTGGGGGGGGGGCAATGGGGGTTAAGTGACTTGCCCAGGGTCACACAGCTAATAAGTGTCAAGTGTCTGAGGCCAGATTTGAACTCAGGTACTCCTGAATCCAGGGCCAGTGCTATATCCACTGTGCTACCTAGCTGCCCCAGTCCTGGAGACTTTTAACCATGAGCCCTCAGCAAGATGAACACTGGGAAGCCATGCTGAATCAGTGAGCTATCTTCTCTGAATATTCTCAACAAACATCCTTCCTTTTGTGGTAAAATATGAAAGTTTTTAACAGTCGGTTAGGATAACTGAAAGACGCCAGTTTTTCAAGGACCACCCTTTTGGGGAGGAGATGAACAGTCCGCCTGCTGCGCATGTCAGACTGCCTGCCGGGTACAGTCCGCCTGCTGCGCATGTCAGACTGCCTGCCGGGTTTTTTGACTTCCGGGGTGGAGAGAAGCAGAGTAGGCTTTTTGCCTGCTTGGCGGGACTCCTGGCGGCGCAGCACAGACGGTCTCCCTCACTCCAAAGGTGGCCTTTTTTGGTTTGGTGAGTTTTTATAAGAAATATAGACTAAGCCTAGATTTAAGACGATTTCTACTGTATTTCTACTTTCCTATCCTTCTAATCAACAACACCTTATATACAATAAAGGCTCTATCTAGAAAACCAGAAGCTTCTTCCATTTACTAGTCTGGGAGATAAATTAAGGGAAAAGTTAAGTAGGGGAGATTTATGATCTAATATCCAATTTTAAATTTCACAGTTTGGCGACCCCGAAGGGACCTTAAGGACCCTCCCACCCTCCCTAGTTTGGCCATAAGCCGGCTAATTCGGTGGATTTTCCGAATACCCCCCCCCCACGGACTTTCCCTTTGTCTAATCTCCCTTAAAGACTTTAAGCCTCTAAAAGTCTTGCTTTAAACAGAAAAGCCAGCCCAGTTTAAAGGGCAAGATGCTCGAATATTCTACTATCCCTTTGATTTTTCTCATCGGAATGTATTGGGACAGCATAACGTCCCGACTTAGAGGAATAGTTTACTCAATGGTCCTTCAAAACATTATTGGTTTTTTCCTCATTCAGGCAGCAAAAAGTTTTTTGTATAATAGTATAAGTGAGAATCTTTGGGAAAATACGTTTAATATAAGTAGAAATTTTATGCCTGCAATTGAAATACCTTTTAATACCACATCCATAGTTCATACGACTAAGGATTTTATTTTTTTTGGGGTTTTTTTGTCTTGTTTTGTTTTTGTTATTATCATTGTTATGATATGGGGGAAATTCTCACATATGGAGAGAGTCCTCAAAATGAAATACTCACATATGGAGAGAGACCTCAAAATGAAATTCTCACATATGGAGAGAGACCTCGAAATGAAATTCTCACATATGGAGAGAGACCTCAAAATGGCTGTTTCTACTAGAGATGATCCAAGTTTAGAATCAGATCAACAGAAACTACTCCCTCTGCAGGAAGCTATAGAACATAGTAAAAAGGGAGTGCCAATTCAAGTCAGAAAATATAGCCCCTTTAGACCAAGTGACTTGAGCGCATGGAAATCTTTCAACCCTAGTTTTGAGAAAAATCCAAACACTGTAATTTCACAGTTAAGGACTATATTTAATGCATATCAACCCAGTTGGGCTGATGTTACTTGCCTTTTGGAAACTTTACTGTCCCCAACTGAGATTACAGATATTATCTCAGCAGGAAATGCCCTTGTTGCGAAAGGTAAGGCCAATGTGGAATGGCCTCTAAAGGATCCAGAGTGGAATTATAATGATGATAGGGATTTCCAAAGATTAAAAGATGCTAGAGAAACACTTCTGAAGGGAATGGAATCTTGCTCTAGAAAACCGGAAAACTGGCAGAAATTTTTAAGCCTACCTCAGGAGGCTAATGAAAGACCAAACAGATTTTATGATAGACTTTGTGAGGCCGCTAGACAGTACACCAGATTGGATCCAGTAGATTTAAGAGATTCCTATATCGTTCTCAACACATTTGTTTATAATTCACTGCCAGAAATACGCAGATACTTTCTGAAACAATGTCCAGACTGGAGAAATCTCACAGTAGATAGAATTAAGGAACTTGCAAATTATGTCTTTGACTCACGTGAGGAAGATCCAGATCACCCTAAACAGAGCATTCTGGCACCAGCGATTCCTAGTCAGCCATGTGAACACTGGAGCAAGGACACTAAGGTGTGTTGTTACTGTTGTAAGGAGGGGCATGAATTGAGAGAATGTAGGACTTGGAGAAGAAATTCTAATTCTAATTACAGGCGAAATCAAAATAGAAATAGATCTTTTCGGAGGAATACAGAAAGGCAGTACCAGAATAATGGTAACCAAGGTCCCCCTCAGAAGAGGACACAGGAATGACGGTGTCTTGGGGAGGAATGGAACATAGATAATGAAAGCCATATATTCCCAGATCCGGATTTTTTGAATGCACTTGTGCCAGTCCATTCACCTCCCCAGAGTAATGAACCACATGTCACCTTAAAAGTGGGGGAGACTTATTATGATTGTCTGCTAGACACAGGAGCCTCTAAATCAGTATTAGTAAGCAAACCAGATGCTGGGTGTAGACCTGTAGGATTTTTAAATGTAGTAGGAGTCTCAGGAAAGAGCCAGAGAGTGGCAAAATTGAATCCTCGCATGGTATCTATGGGGCCCTTAACAGTAGAACATTCATTTTTACTCATGCCTGATGCCCCTGTAAATTTATTAGGTCGTGATCTCCTTTGCAAGCTTAGAGCAACCATATCTTGTGCTCCAGATGGGGCTGTCTCCTTACAATTGCCAGAGGATACTGTTCATTTATTACCAATTTTACTTACAGAAGCTCAAGGAACAGCAGGGGAGGTATCCAAAATCCCCTCTGACATTCCTGAGTCTTTATGGGCCTCATCCCCTAATGAGGTGGGGCTCCTTAAGTCTGCCATGCCTGTTACCTTTAAAGTTAAGGGGGGACCACCCCCCTCCATTCCACAGTATCCATTGTCTAGGGAAGCAATAGAAGGGATCACCCCTATAATTGAGGCTTTGAAAAGCCAGGGTATTATTATTCCATGTCATCACTCTCCATGCAATACTCCCATTTTGCCAGTTAAAAAACCCAAGCCTGGGCCAGATGGTAAACCTGTTTATCGCTTTGTGCAAGATCTTAGAGCGATTAATAATTATGTTATTCCTAGACATTCTATAGTCGCAAATCCGGCTATGATAATTTCCTCAATTCCCTATGAATCTACATGTTTCACAGTGGTAGACCTTTGCTCTGCCTTTTTCTCCATACCAGTACATGAGGACTTCCAATATTTATTTGCTTTTACCTGGAAAAATAGACAGTGGACCTGGACTAGACTCCCACAGGGATTTGTAGACAGTCCCACATTATTTTCCCAAATTTTACAGCAGGATCTGGCCTCTATTACCTTTAAAGCCTCCACACTAGTACAATATGTTGATGACTTACTTTTGGCCTCTCCTAATGCTGAAATTTGTCAGGAAGATAGCCGTCACTTACTGCTGGAGCTGCACAAGAGAGGACACAAGGTTTCCAAGACAAAGGTACAATGGTGTTTGCCCCAGGTAGAATATTTAGGATTTATTTTGGCTGCTGGAACTCGCTCTGTCTCTTCTAAGAGAGTCCAGGCCATTCAACAACTCTCTGCCCCCACTACTAAGAGGCAGTTGAGAGCCATTCTAGGAGCAGCCGGGTACTGTAGACAATGGATACCCTCTTTTGGTGAAATTACTAAACCCCTCATAGCTCTTACAAAAAGTTCTGTTCCAGACAGTTTACAGTTGGATCCCCAGCATCTCTCAGCCATAAAAGAATTAAAACGGGCCTTGTTATCAGCACCTGCCCTAGGACTGCCAGATTATAGTAAGCCTTTCACTCTCTTTGTGCATGAACAAAGGGGGGTGGCTTCTGGAGTCCTGACTCAGTCACTGGGGCCTAACCAGCGTCCTATAGCCTACTATTCAATTCAGCTGGACCCTGTAGCGGCTGGAGTGCCACCTTGCCTTAGAGCAGTGGCGGCCACAGCGCTTTTGGTAGAAAAAGCCTCTGATTTGGTCCTAGGTAACCCTCTAACTGTGCAATGCCCTCATGAAGTGGAGGCTCTCTTACTACGTCACAGGACACAAGCCTTTTCAGATCAAAGGCTGGCTAAGTATGAAATAACCCTGTTAGGTAATGAGAATATCACTTTAAAACGCTGCACAGTTCTTAATCCAGCAACACTACTCCCTAATTTACCATTCTCGGGGGAACCGTTGCATGACTGTGCTTCTTTAGTTGATATGGCTGAAAAACCCCGTGATGATCTTTTTGATACACCTTTAGAAAATCCTGATCTTGTCCTCTATACAGATGGTTCCTCATTTATGAGAGAGGGAACCCGTTTTACTGGAGCTGCTGTAGTTTCTGATTGACACCCTCTGGGCAGCTTCTCTGCCTTGCCATTTTAGTGCACAGGCTGCTGAACTTGTGGCTCTTACACAGGCCTGTAATATAGCCAAAGGTAAGAGTGCCACTATTTTTACTGACTCGAAATATGGCTTTGGCATATGCCACTTTATTGGTATGATTTGGCGTCAACGAGGCTTTCTAACATCCTCGGGCAAGGCTATTGCCAATGGGGACCTTATCAAGGACCTCTTAGATGCCCTGAAACTGCCTTCTTCCCTAGCTGTTGTACATTGCCCTGCCCACACAGGGAATAGTGATCCTGTTTCAAAGGGAAATGCACGAGCCGATTCTGCAGCCAAGCTTGCTGCATTAGAAGCTCCTGAACATGTATTTAACCTTTCACCTTCTGAGGATATTCCTTCCAACCTAACCTATGACGATTCTGAAGTAGAAAAGTGGAAAAAGAAATTTAAGGCGAAACAGATCAATGGCATCTGGGTGTCTCCGGAAGGTAAGCCATTTCTTCCCCGGAAATTCTACCACCAGGTATGCCTCTCTGTTCACAGAAAAGGCCATTTTGGTACACAAGGCATTGTAGACTCTATTAAGAGAACCTGGATAGCACCAGGTGTGACTAATACAGCATCTCGAATCTGCTCGGGCTGCTCCACATGTCAGTCTTATAATCAGTATGCTTTTAAGGCCAAAGCTTATGGAGGGCGTCCTCTAGCATATACACCTTTTGAGCACTTACAAATTGATTATATTACTATGCCAAAAGCAGGACATTATAAATTTTGCCTTGTTATAGTTGATCAGCTCACTCGGTGGGTGGAGGCCTTTCCCAGCCCCCGAGCCACAGCTGCCTTTGTTGCCAAAATTCTCCTTAAAGAGATAGTACCTCGTTTTGGCCCACCAGCCCGCATCGATTCTGACAAAGGCACACATTTCACTGATTCGATTTTATCCCAAATCTACTCTTTCTTGGGAGTGACTCCAAAATTCCACACGCCCTACCATCCACAAAGTTCAGGCCAAGTTGAACGTATGAATAAAGAGCTTAAGAGTATGATTGGCAAATTATGTACTGAAACCCATTTGAAATGGCCTGATGTTCTACCATTGGCATTATTCTATCTACGAAGTAGACCAAGAGGAGAACTTCATATATCTCCTTATGAAATGCTTTTTGGTCACCCTCCTATCCAAGCTAAAACTTTTTCCCCAGTTTATACATCACTGGTGGGAGGTGATACTTCTGTTGCTTCCTATATACAGGAATTACAAACCAGGCTACGTGAACTCCATGAGGCAGGAGCTGTGGTCCAGGCAGGACCATTAGACTTTTCATTGCATAACTTCAACCCAGGAGATAAAATATATGTAAAGAATTTTCAGAGAACCAGTGGAACTCAACCTGCCTGGGAAGGACCTTTTCAGGTATTATTGACAACTCCTACTGCCATTAAAATTGGTGAAAAAGACTCATGGATTCATTGCTCTCATATAAAGCCTGCACCATTCATAGGTGAAGAGATTTCAGATAGACCTGAGGTAGACGCTAAAGAGGTAAAAACCCTAACGATAGCAACTGTTAAAGAGCAAAGAAAGTTGAGAGGAAACAGGCAGTTCCCATTTAAGAATCCCACTGATCAGTTAAATGCTTTGGGACTCAGTCTTCGTAAAGTATCAGGAGACGGAAATTGCCTTTTTAGGGCTTTAGCAGACCAGCTAGAAGGTCACTGTAGAAATCATCTCAGACACAGACAAGAAGCTGCTTCTTATATGATTAACCATAGACAAGAGTTTGAGTCTTTTAGAGTAAATGACTCCCCTTTTGAAGAATATGTTGACGAATTAAAGAAATTTGGAAAGTGGGGAGGAAATGATACAATTGTAGCATTTGCTAAGCAGCATCAGCTGAATGTTGTGGTTCATCAATTAAATCAGCCTTTATTGAGAATCAGTGGCACAGACAAAACTGATGCTAGAGAACTCCACATTTTCTACCATAAAGAACATTATGACAGCATTAGAAAGATCAATGACAATTCAGAAACCCCTGCCACTTTGGCATGCAGAGAATTGGGGAACCAGTTAAAACAATGTGGCATACCCCAAACTCTAGCAGCTTAAATACCTTAAAATTTAACAAGCATTTCCTTCCACAGGCAAAAGCACTGAAGCACATGGCCTAGTTTTCTGGCCCACCTCAATTTCTCCCACCCTTTTCCCTACCCTATACCTATTTTTTTTTTAATCCTTTTTGCTTTTTGTTTTGTTTTGACTTTTGAAAGGCACTGAAAAGACCTGGAATTCACCACACCTTTAAATTCTTTAAGAGCACAAAAGGGTGCTTAGCGAATCTTTTGCCTTTTATTTTTGGTTTTTGGTTTTGCTTTGTTTTTTTTTTTTTTTACTTTTGTTTCTTTTGCTTTTCTTTAAAAACCCGATTTTGTAAACTAAGTGACTTTTCAAAGGCATTTTAAGTATATGCTATTGAATATTGAATCTTGCTAATTGAAGTCTTATTTCTTTTTGATGAATTAATCACCACTTTAAGTATCTGCTACTGTTATACTAGAGAATTCATGTATAAGATGATGTGGTCTACTTGCTAAAAGAAGATTATGTAATAATGTCTAAAAGAAGATTATGTAACAATGTCTAATATAATCAGCTATTTACATTCATTTATTATTTATATGTCATTATACTCTGGGTATGGTTTGGAATTATTGTATATATCACTAATATATTCTCAGTTATGCAGCATAGCACACATTTTTACCATCATATTGTCTTTGGTGAAATTAATGAGATTTCAGAAATATGGAAACTTATCATTTCAGAGACTAACTTGCTGTGAACTCTGATGCAGGCCCTGGAGAGAATATATGTGCAACAAAAGGAGAGACAGGTATACATAAGTCCATGGTTTGCTTATGATGGTGACTATGTAGAGCACAATTACTAGGCACAGTCCAGTATTCATCCTCTCTCCCTCCTAATTTAACCTAATTTAACTGAACTTACTTATCTTTTTATCTCACTCAGTTGAATTCACCTGTGGCCTAGCACAATCACTGGCTGTCTCGGAACCATGAGATATGGTATGATAACCTTTCCATAACATTTTCAGGTGTCATGAACACATACTAAATTTGACTTTGATCCAGACACATGGTGGTAAAAAGTGTTACTGATTGCAAAATGCTATGCTAAGGTTTAGTAAAAAAAAAAATACAGCAATTCAAACAGTTAAAGAAGAAATCCAGCTTTCCAGACCAGAGTCCAGAGTCCAGAATCCAGACCAGAGTCCAGAATCCAGTTTTCCAGACCAGAATCCAGTTTCCTCCTGATGACATCTTACCACTTCAAGAAGACAAGAGAACTCAGAGACTTTATATGAACTGTTTTGCTTTATTAGCTTTTACTATCTCCTTTCTGTTATATACTATCTGTAACATGTACTCTCTGCAGAGGCTCTCCCTTTGCAAGACTAATGTCAAAGCGTCGGTTCATGAGGAAAGAAAAAAAAAAAAACTTTCCTCTCTTCTTTTTCTGTATTGTTGTTCGCATATTATTAGTCAGCAAAAGTTATTATATTCTTTTTACTGTTCCATCAAGGAAACATTCCATTTCTTGAGGAAGCAAAGGGGGGAAATGTGGTAAAATATGAAAGTTTTTAACAGTCGGTTAGGATAACTGAAAGACGCCAGTTTTTCAAGGACCACCCTTTTGGGGAGGAGATGAACAGTCCGCCTGCTGCGCATGTCAGACTGCCTGCCGGGTACAGTCCGCCTGCCGGGTACAGTCCGCCTGCTGTGCATGTCAGACTGCCTGCCGGGTACAGTCCGCCTGCTGCGCATGTCAGACTGCCTGCCGGGTTTTTTGACTTCCGGGGTGGAGAGAAGCAGAGTAGGCTTTTTGCCTGCTTGGCGGGACTCCTGGCGGCGCAGCACAGACGGTCTCCCTCACTCCAAAGGTGGCCTTTTTTGGTTTGGTGAGTTTTTATAAGAAATATAGACTAAGCCTAGATTTAAGACGATTTCTACTGTATTTCTACTTTCCTATCCTTCTAATCAACAACACCTTATATACAATAAAGGCTCTATCTAGAAAACCAGAAGCTTCTTCCATTTACTAGTCTGGGAGATAAATTAAGGGAAAAGTTAAGTAGGGGAGATTTATGATCTAATATCCAATTTTAAATTTCACACTTTGTTAATGACAGGTAAACCACTTTTTGATAAATGTTGAATGCCCTATGAGTATTCCATTTTGCTCCAATATCAGAACTAAGCTACCAGGGGCCTAGACTGAGTCAGGCCCAGCCCACAACATGCACACACAGATGTGGATGTATTTATCTACTTATACATGTGTATGTATATATGTGTGTTTATACACAAATACATAGACTCACACATACAATTAGCTGTGACACTTCTAAGATATAATTGGCCAAGTAATGACTATAATGAGGGCTAAAAATAAGCAATTAAACAACCTTTCAGATTGTTGCTTCTTACAGATTTCCTGCTCCTTATTCTCTCACAGTAGGGTTGCACTGCGTCAGCTTACAGGGATAGCTTATGTGTTTACTTGAACCTATGTGCTATTGACCAGTTAGCCTCTCTAGTTGAAAATATCAAAATTGAAGGCCACAGGCTTATAAAGACTTGCATTTTAAAGGAAGATAGTAGGGTAGAGACCTGAATTCAAATCCTTACCCTGGAAGTTTCTAATTGTGTGACCTTGGGTCACTTAATGTCATTGAGCATTGCTTTTCCCATCAATAATATGGGAGTGATAATATTTGTACTATTTGAGTGTTATGAGGAAATTTCTTTGTAAATCTTGTTACTCTGTAAATGTGATTTATTACTCTAAGTATATTTTCCTGAATAGATGAGCTGTAAATAGAAACTCTTTTGCCTGAGGCAAAAGCAATTCAGAAAAGGAGCACAGCTTGGCAAAGAGAATTTCATGGGAGTCAGAGGAGGACATCACAGAGGACTGTCTAACACTAGGTACAATCCCTTGGAAGAAGGGAAAGCCCTGTGGTTCAGTGGATAGATCACCAGGCTTGGGATCATAAAGACCTGAGTTCAAATTTGATTTCAGACATTTACTAGCTATTCGACCCTTAGCAAGTCACTTAACCTCTGTTTGTTCATCTATAAAATGGGAATGAAAATAGTATGTAAACTGCACCCCTCCCCCCACGGTTTTTATAAGGCTTAGATGGGATAATAATAGTAAATCACTTAGCACAGTGACTGCATATAGTGAGTACTATATAAATGTTGAGACAGGTGGGTGGCTTAGTAGATAGAGCTCTGGGCCTGTAGTTAGGAAGAACTGACTTCAGATCCAGATGCATACTTAGCTGTGTAACCCTGGGCAAGTCACTTGACCTCTGTTTACCTAAATCTTCTAGAGAAGGAAATGGCAAACCTCTCCAGTCCCATGGAGAAAATCCCATGGACAGTATAGTTCATGGGGCCACAAAGAGTCAGACACAACTGAACAAAAATATCATATAAACTCTAGCTATTAAAAAGTTTAGTTTTGTTTGTTGTTTTCCTTAGTTCTAAACTATTGGCCTGAGCTTGAGCAAAGCAGGATCCTGTGATTCAGGCCAATTAATTTCCCAAAGAGCAGGGAGGTGGATTCCAGACAACCAAAGGGAGGAAGTACACTCCCCCAGTAGCGTCATAGCATAAAGCCCTAGTTTCCATTGAATAGTTGTGGTTCTGATGAACAGAAAAGAAGGGAGGTGTTGGATTTACATTGTTGTTGATGTTTCAGCTTCATGGTATGCACAGAGTGTGCTAAGGGCAAAACATAGAGAACATAATCTAGGGTGACCCTAAAGCAAGAATAAACCAGGAATGACATAGGTTGTCTTAAAAGGTACCTAAGGCAATTAGTACTCATTTATCTTTACATCTCACTCTCAGTTTCCTTATCCTTATTCACCTTTATCCTCTCCTCTCCTCTCCTCTCCTCTCCTCTCCTCTCCTCTCCTCTCCCCACATTTACCTATTCCCAGACCTTTGAATGGTAACCAAAAGCACAACTTAGTCCCATTGGTGACTTGGAATAAGAGGTTCTTTCTACTGGCCCAAGATACTGATTTTAGAGAACAGTTGACTGTTGCACATAAACATGCCTTCTATTCTCTCTCTCTCTCTCTCTCTCTCTCTCTCTCTCTCTCTCTCTCTCTCTCTCTCTCTCTCTCAGGGCAATGAAGGTTAAGTGACTTGCCCAGGGTCACACAACTAGTGTCAAGTGTCTAAGGCCAGATTTGAACTCAGGTCCTCCTGAATCCAGGGCCAGTGCCTTATCCACTGAGCCACCTAGCTGCCCCTCTACTCTCTTTTTAAAAAATGGTTTGGGAACGGTCATCTCATTTTGAAATGGCTTTGTTTTTATATTGTCCCAATTCCTGAAAACAGGAAGATTGTTCAGATAACAATATATAATTCTTAATCTTGGAATACCACAATTTCTAAAGAATCAAAGTTTGAGGTGACCAAAAGGAAAAAAAAAGAGAGGTGCAAATAGACTACAACATATTGCCCAAATCTATCAACTGAACCATAAGAGTCATAGTCTCCCATCCATGTACCACCCTAGTTTCCAGCATCTCTCCTTAAATGTGCTACCATGAATAAACATCATACTCAAGATGTCCTGTGATCAGATTTCTGGGAGCCAAGATGGTGGAGTAAGAAGCAAATTGCTGTAACTCTCCCATATTCACTTCCAAATGACCAAATGGCACCCCAAAACAAATCCTGGAATATCAGAGTAAAAAGATGGGGTGAAACAACCATCTATTTCCCCAAAAAATAAACTTGAAAGATTGGCAGGAAAAGTCTGTCTCACTCACTCTTTTTTTTTTTTTTGCAGGGCAATGAGGGTTAAGTGACTTGCCCAGGGTCACACAGCTAGTGTCAAGTGTCTGAGATCAGATTTGAACTCAGGTCCTCCTGAATCCAGGGCCAGTGCTTTATCCACTGCACCACCTAGCTCACTCACTCTTATTCAGGTAAAAAGGGAGCACGGTTCATGACTGGAAACATCCCAGCAAGCCAGCAGCAATCCTCACCTCAGCAAACCAGAGGGAGATCCTGAATCACAGTGCAGTGGAGCAGGTAAACACCAACATCAGTACCCCTTCAAGTGCCTCAGAACCACCATATGCTTAAGAATAGCCCTGAGGCAAACAGGGAGATACCAACCATATAGGTACCCAAGCAAATGGTAGCTGCCAGCACATTCCCCCGACAATGTGCTCTAGTGCAGCCCTAGGGAAATGGGCAGACCAACACAGAAATACCCCACCCCCTCAGCACAACATGAGATGTGAGGGTCCCCTGTGGGCCTCAGGGCAACATCTGTGCAGCACCAGGCAAATAGCCTGCAGCTCCTGGCACAAGAAGCCTGAAACAGTGCCCCTTCAACCCTGGGAGCAGGGCTCAAATTTAAAAGAAAGGAAAAAGGCAAAAAGATGAGCAAAAAACAATGACAAAAAAAATGTATCAAGATCAAGACACAAACTCAGAAGAGGACAACAATGTCAAAACACATATGGGAAAAGTTCCAAACAAAAATGGGAAGTAGACTCAAGCCCAGAAAGAACTCATGGGAGGGTTTAAAAGGATCTTTAAAATCATATAAGAGATGTAGAAAAAATTGGGAAAAGAAATGAGAGTGATGAAAGAGAATTATGAAAAAAGAGTTAACAGCTTGGAAAAGAAAACAATTGCTTAAAAAGTATAATTGGCCAAATGGAAAAAGAATTACAAAAGCTAAATGAGGAAAATACCTGAAAGCCGTAATCAAAAGGAGGACCTGGACAGCATTGTTCAAGAAATTATAAAGGAAGACTACCCTTGGTTTCCTGGAATCAGAGGGCAAAATAGGCATTGAAAGAATACACCGATCACCTCAGGAAAGAGATCCCAAAATAAAAGATGTCCTGTGATCAAGGCAGAGTAAAGCAGGACTGTCATCTCTTTCAGTAGGGATGAGCTACCAGTAATAAATACCATTAGCTATTTTGGTTACTGCATCAGATTATTGACTCATACTGCACTGTAGTCTATTATAACCTCCAGATGTTTTTCACATAATTATTCTCTGGCCAAACCTTCTCCATCACATGTTTGTGCAATTGATTGTTTTTATCCCCCGCACAGGAATTTCCATTTGTCCTTAAATTTTATCTTACTACATTTGGTTTATTGAGGTATACTGTGGAGATTATTTATATTTTTAACTCTGTTATCCAATGTATTTGTTAACTCTTTTGGCTTTATATTATCAGCATTTTAAAAAAAATAAACATAGCATGTTGGAGTGGGAGAAAAAGAGAATATGTTTTTGTTTGTTGTTGTTTAGTCATTTTAGTTAGGTTCAACTTTTTGTGATTTGAGGTTTTTCTTGGTAGATTCTAGAATGGTTTGCCATTTCCTTCTCTAGCTCTTTTTACAGATGAGGAAACTGAGGCAAACAGGGTTAAGTGACTTGCCTAGGGTCACACAGCTAGTAAGTTTCTGTAGTCAGATTTGAATTCAGGAAGAAGAGTCTTTCCTGTCTCCAGGCCTGGCACTCTATCCACTACCAACTATGGGCTAGGTGCTATTGTTATTATTTCATTTTACAGAGTTGGAAACAGAGAGGTTAAGAGACTTGCCCAGGATCACACAGGAAAGAAGTGTATTAGGCAGTATTCAAACTCAGGCCTTCATGACTCTAAATATAATGCTCTATCCATTGTACATATTATAAATATGATGGATAGACTTATTTTTCAGGGAAAAACTTCTCAAAATATGGTGTCATTGATGAAATTATTATTTGTACCCTTATTCAGTGAATAATTAAGATTGATATTTTGTCTTTATAATGGCTACAGCAGAAAATAAACTGTTACAAATGATAGCAAAATGTATATCACTTTATTTGATCAAATTCAAGTATAACCAAAATATAAGAATATTTACAATTCTGAATGGATTTTTTCAATGTGCTATCATAAGATAAATCTTTTAACAGTTCTTGTGCATATGGAATAAGACCAAGTATGTCATATTTTAACTTGGCAAAAGGGCTCCTTATAAATTTATATTTATAAATATCTATGTCAAAAATAAAATTAGAATTTCTTCTATTGAATGGTCAAGTGATCGACAAAGAAGACTTTCATTTTTTTCTATTTCATTTTCAGGATAGGAATTTTTTAAATCGGGAAAAATTAAAAACATTATTTTGTAAATGTATTATCCTCAGCTCTAAATTTTTCACCATCATATTCTCTACAAGTAAAGCCTTGATGACAAAGCAAATGTGTTCTTTTCTCCCCAGAAATTATAGTACTTATAAATCCAATGGTAAATATTAACTGATAGCATTTTCTGAATTTGGGCTTTTTTTTTTACTTTGTATTTCTGTATTTATCTTACCCAAACTATCATTTTTGTCTTTGTTTATAATAGTTTCCAATGTACCAGTGAATTTCCTCTTTAAACTGGCTGGGTTTAGTGTTGTTGTTTTTTAAATGAAAGACAACAAAAATATGAGTTAAATTCAAACAATTATTGAAAATTTCATCAGGTGTATATGTGTAATCCTTGCTCCTGGGGAGGCTGAAACTGGTGAATTGCATGAGTTCAGAAGTTCCGAATTGTAATAGTCTAAGCAGACTGGGGTTCCAAGCTAAGTCTAGCACTAATATTATGAGCTGATGGCTGGGAATTGGAGGGAAACAAGCTGCCTAAAGAGGAATGAACCAGCCCAAATAGAAAAGAAAGTAGATTTAAGTTCCTATAGTGATTGATAGTGGGATCAGGTCCATGAGTGGCCACTGCACTCCCAGCCTAGGAAAGATAAGGAGACCCCATCTCTAACCCCAATAAAATTTCAAATCATCTGCAATTTTTCTTAATTTCCATTTTTTAATTGCAGATGTTTGTTTTTTTCTTGTTGTTGTTGGTTTGGGTTGGGGTTTTTGTTTGTTTGTTTTTTTGAAGTGGCTAATTATATTGTATTTACCAAAATGAATGATGTTAAGAAATATGAGTCATTCTGAAACTGTTTTCTTTTTTTTTTCTTTTTTTTTTTCCTAAATTTATTCTTGAGTTTTCATGGCTCTCAAATATTTTCTTTTTTTCTCTATGTAACAATTGGAATGATGCCACCCGCTGGAGACTTACTGTAGGAAAGCTCCAACATGAGGAGAGGGCCTCTGAGGGCAGGATCATGTGGCTTTTCTTGGGCATCAGGAAGTGATGTTGGCTTGTGGGAGGAAGAAGGGGGAGGCTGCCCCGCTGACTTGCTCTCTCTTTCCTGAGGACTCTGGTGGAGAAGGCAGCTAGAAATGCGCTCTCCCTTTAATAGATAGATGAATCTAGGCCTTTCTCTCTCTCTTTACCAAATTCTTATTCTCCTTAATAAATGCTTAAAAGTCTAACTCTTGCTAAAGCTTATAATTTATTGGCTACCACTCATTAGATATTTTAGACAGTATAGCTAGAATTTTAGCCCTTATATCTACATGAACAGTTTATAACCAATGTGACATTTTTTCTTATTTTTTTTTTAGTTTTCAGCATTTGTTTATATAAGATTTCCAATTTCAAATTTTTCTCCCTCCCTCCCCTCCCACCCCCCCCTCCCCTAGACAGTAGGCAATCTGATATAGGATATATATATATATATATATATATATATATATATGTATGTATGTATGTATGTATGTATGTGTATATGTGTATATATGTATGTATATATATACACACACACATATATATTTATATACATATACATAACATTAAACATTTCTGCATCAGTCATGCTATAAGAAAAGAATCAGAGCAAAAAGGGAAAACCTCAAAATAGAAAAACAGCAGCACCAAAGCCAAAAGAAATAGTATGGTTCAATCAGCATCCATATTCCACAGTTCTTTTTTTTTTGTTTTTCTGGATTTGGAGATCCTTTTCCATCATGAATCCCCTGGAACTTTCTTGTACCATTGTATTGGTGAGAATCCAGTCTATCACAGTTGATCAATACATAATGATGATGATACTGTGTATAATGTTCTTCTGGTTCTGCTCATCTCACTCATTATCAGTTCATGCAAGTCCTTCCAGGTTTCTCTGAACTCCTGCTCATCATTTCTTAGAGCACAATAGAATTCCATTACATTCATATACCACAACTTGTTCAGCCATTCCCCAACTGATGGGCAACCAATACTCAATTTTCAAGCAAAATATTACTTAGTTTTGAACTTACACACTTTACCTTCATGTACAACAAGTAGTACAAACATACATATCAGCTATGTGATGTCTATGCAGCCTGAAGTAGCAAGTGACAGTGGCAGATCATGCTATTTTACACATACCTACTAAAATATGACCTAGTTTGTTCATACTTCATTAAATAATGACTATACTGCATTCACCTTTAATTGAAGCAAATTCATTGTGTTAGTATTGCTTTTGTTGATTCAAACTTTATTTTCTTTAATAGAAATTTTTATATTTCTACAGCTTTTTTGTTGTTGTTTTACAGTAGTTTTTCAGTCATATTTAACTCTCCATGACACCATTTGGGGTTTTCCTGGCAAAGATACTGGTGTGGTTTGTCATTTCCTTCTCCAACTCATTTTACAGGTGAGGAACAGAGGCAAACAGGGTTAAATGATTTATCCAGGATCACACAACTAGTATGTGTCTGAGGCCAGATTTGAACTCAGGAAGAGAAGTCTTTCTTGACTCTATCCACTGCACTTCTTACAAAAAATATCCAATGATTTGGTGCCTTACTTTGTGTTTCCCTGAAGGATTCTTATCCATCTACATGGAGGGTAGGAGACATGAGGTGCAATCCCTCAAAGTTTGATAAACTCTGTTCTATATTTATATTGAACCACTAAAGACTTCTCCCTGGGTCCAGTTATTCTACCAGTTCTGTGTTCACCTGAATATACTATTATCTACAGTAGCTTTCATCTATATATCATGTATACAAGGGTAGCATGAGGAGTTCATGAAATGCTCATGGCATCTTCCAATCTTTGAGTTTAATTACTCTTCTGAAAAATTACTTTTGCCTTATATAACTTACTCTTTTTGTTTGTTTGGGGTTTTTTTGGCGGGGCAATGGGGGGGCTAAGTGACTTGCCCAGGGTCACACAGCTAGTAAGTGTCAAGTGTCTGAGGCCAGATTTGAACTCGGGTCCTCCTGAATCCAGGGCTGGTGCTTTATTCACTGTGCCACCTAACTGCCCCCTATATAACTTCTTCTTCTTCTTTTTTTTGTGGGGTAATGGGGGTTAAGTGACTTGCCCAGGGTCACACAGCTAGTAAGTGTCAAGTGTCTGAGGCCGGATTTGAACCCAGGTACTCCTGAATCCAGGGCTGGTGCTTTATCCACTGCGCCACCTAGCTGCCCCTGTATAACTTATTCTTGATGAAGACATGTGAACTCTCAACAATCACTCCTCCAAGTCAAGTGAACAAGCCTTTATTAAGCATATACTTTGTGCCAAATAGCAAGCTAAGCACTGGTGATACAAAATACAGTAAGGCAAAACCAATCCCTGCTCTTTAGGTGTTCATAGTTTAAGACAGGAGACAATGTGCAAATAACTATGTAAGAACAAGATACAGGATAAATTGGAAGAGAGATAAGACACTAATACTAAGGAGGATTGGGAAGGGCTTCTTGCAAAAGGTTAAGATTTAGCTGAGATCTGAAAGAAAGCAAAAAACCACCAGGCAGAAATGGTGAGGGAAAGAATTCCAAGACTAGAATCTGGAGATGGAATGTGTGAGGAGTTAGGAGACAAGTGACTGAAGTAGCCCATGAATATAGGGCTGTGTAATGTGTGGGATGATGGGAAAAGTAATCAGGAGCCAAACTCTGAAGGGCTTTGAAAGACAGAGGATTTTATATCTGATCCAGGGAGTCATGGGAGTTTATTCATTAGGCTGATGACATGGTCAGATCCTTGATTTAGGAAGATCAATTTGACATCTGAGTGGAAAATGAACTGAAGTGAAAAGAGACAAGTCAGGAGACCCACTGGCAGCCTATTGCAGTAGTCTAGAAGTGAGGAGATAAGAGCCAATGTGATGAAAGTGTCAGAGGAGAGAAGTTATGAAGGTAGAATCAATGGAACTTGGCAACTGACACATTTTAAATGGTGACAAACCATTCCTTTAAGATTACAATCTAGGAGTTTGCCAGGAATCAGTGAAAAGCTCACTAGCCCATGGTCTGAAGGGTCCAGCCTCTTCCCTTTCTTGAAAAAAAGACAAAACTTGCCCATATCCACTCCTTTAGTCCCTCTCACATTTCCCAAGATTTTCTAAAGGTCACTGACAGTGGCTTAGCTATCTCATCCATTGTGAGAAACAAATTGTGAGAAACCCCATTTAAAATTTTCTGGGACTCAATGTTGGAGAAGTATCAAAGGGCTTTATATACTCACCTGCGAATGGGCCAGCTCTCTAATGGAAATGGCAGTGAGTGTGGGACTTGGAAGTCCTTCTATCTCAACTGGCTGACCCCTCCCTTCTTCCTTAGTTACAATTTGCCAGTCAAGACACTGGCACCAAATGCTAGCCAGTTGGAATGCAGTATAGTCAAAGGGCCAGCCCCCTAAACTCCTCCCCCATGTGACCAGCCCTGGGTCTCTCTCATCATGTGATCCTGATTGCTGGGGAAGGGGGAAGGAAAGCAGCCATTAGTAAGCACCCTTCTCCCAGCTGAAATTTACCTCCCAGACATTCCCCAGACAACTTCAATCAGCTTTTGAGGGGGGCCCATATTTTCCCACAATCCCTCCTCTTTGGGTTTTTTTTGTTTTTGTTTTATTTTGTTTTGGGTTTTTTTAAATATATTGTGTGGGTTTATATACATTTGGCGGGGGCAGGGCAATGAGGGTTAAGTGACTTGCCCAGGATCACACAGCTAGTAAGTGTCAAGTATCTGAGGCCAGATTTGAACTCAGGTCCTAATGAATCCAGGGCTGGTGCTTTATCTACTGCACCACCTAGCTGCCCCCCTCTTCTTTGTTTTTGACCACTGGGCCCCCTCAGTCCTCTGCTAACATCATATTTGTGGTTTTAGTAACACCCCACCCCCCTAGTGTCCATTCAGTTTGCAATTTCATCATGGATCTCAGATGTAGCTGTCAGGTCTCTGGAAACATTTTCCTTGGGGCAGTCTAGAAGATGTCTTATCTCCAGGGCACTTCTCCATTAGATTCACTTCTCTGGTTTCAAATTACTTGTCCTTTTAAAATCTCTTACAAAACAGATCTTAATAGCAAATATGACTATTTCCCAACTAAGCTCATGTTATAAATTAATCAACTACCTCACTCTTCCAGGGAAAGAATAATCCCCAACCACCCTCCTCAGGACCAGAGTATCCCTAACTGGACTCAGGTCTACACGTTGCTACTACATTTCCCCACTTTTTACCTAAGGGAAAAGAGGTCAAAGATCTCTTCTTCTGTAACTGCTTCAAGTTGAATATGGTTGTAGAGCTGGCCTAGGTCTTAGTGAAAGGAGTAGAAATCCTGGCAGGCCTGGTCCAGAGAGTGAAGGGGCATATTACCATAAGGTTGAAAGCCTTGAGCCTAGATGAAGCAAACTACTGAGAGGTTCCCAAAATTAAAAGGACAAAACCCAGTATTACTATAGGGAGAAAGGGGGCAAACCAAGAGAGAAAATCCAGGACTTCCAGGATCCTGCATCAGGAGTGAAAAGCTGTTCCAGTGAGAGATGTCATGAATGCCCCATGCTGTTCAAAGCTTTATCTAACACTGTAACATCATACCAAAGGGATACACATAAACCTTTCCCAATTACATGTATATCCACTTGACCTTAATTTTCCTCCAGGTGTAACAAAATATTCTATAAGTTACCCTCCTCTACTTTTCTTGAAACAAACTTGAGATGTTAAAAACTTTCCCAAGCCACCCACAAAGGAATCCATAAGTTATACTCCTAGTCTAGAAGTGAGGAGATAAGAGTCAATGTGATGAAAGTGTCAGAGGAGAGAAGTGATGAAGGTAGAATCAATGGAACTTGGCAACTGACACATTTTAAATGCTGCCAAAACCATTCCTTTAAGATTACAATCTAGGAGTTTGCCAAGAATCAGTGAAAAGCTCACTAGCCCATGGTCTGAAGGGTCCAGCCTCTTCCCTTTCTTGGAAAAAAAGGACAAAACTTGCCCATATCCACTCCTTTAGTCCCTCTCACATTTCCCAAGATTTTCTAAAGGTCACTGACAGTGGCTTAGCTATCTCATCCATCATTCTACCATCTGTCAGTTCTTTGGACAGGTATGGAAATTCAAACCCACTGAAGACAGTTAAGTATCCTCCCAGTACTCACTCACTTATTTTTTTTGTTTGCTTTTACTCCTAGTTAATCATTTTTGTGTTGTCCTTCCCAATTTAAATATCCTCCTCTTTGTTAAAATAAACAAAAGCAATGAGTTGAGTAATTCTGTCTTTTTTTTTGTCTTTTGTTTGTGATCATCATCTTCTTGACCCTGGTGAGTCCTGTCCCAGTTAAAATTTCCCTCTAAGCCATAAAATAGCTGTTTTAAAAATTCCTTTTTTTGTTTTTATTAAAATTTATACTCAATGAAATTCACTCAGTTTTAGACACTATTATTACAGACATTCCTCTCTTATATTTATTCTATGTCACCTTATCCTCAACTCTATCCTCTATACAGAATTATATACTATCACAGACTTCTGCTAGTGTTATCTTTTTTTTTTTTTTGGTGGGGATATGAGAATTGTGACTTGCCCAGGGTCACACAGCTAGTAAGTATCAAGTGTCTGAGGCTGGATTTGAACTCAAGTCCTCCTGAATCCAGGGCCAGTGCTTTATCCACTGTGCCACCTAGCTGCCCCCAGTGTTATCTTACTTACACAATCTCATCTTATTGTCCTCTAACACTTAGTCATCTCTACCAACACCTTGCATGCATATGGAGGGTGATTTTAAGCAGCTTACCAAACAAATGGGGGTGTTTTGGAGCCAGCTCAAACTGCCTTTCAAGAAACTATTATTAAATTTTCATTGCAAGCATTTATACCTCAGACCCCAGAAAACTCATAAATTAGGGCTTGCTTTTTTTTGTTTTGTTGATTATCTAAACTTAAAGTGACAAAATGTGGAGAACTAAAAGCTGTCATTAATGCTATTTTTCCCCCAGGAGAGCTGGTTGTTAAACATTGAAGAACACACTGCTGATACAGAGCCCAGAACCTGAGACTTTCCCTAGGGCAACACAAAGGAAAATTAGCATTGATAAAGAAAAATGCCTCCACATAAATGGAATTTCTCCTGTAAACAGTTTTACTCTGACTCAAGGTCTCACCTGGCTCCTTTACTTTCTTCCAGTTTAGGAACAACAACCTAGAACTTGACTTTTTTTTTTTTCATTTTTTATGTGGTTTACAAGCAGCCTCAGAGTGGAAGTGAGGACCATGCCCTTATCAGGATTCTCTACAGCAGGAGCTCCCATCCTGCTCCACAACTCTACTGCCCTGCCTCCTTGACTGTGGGGAGATAAGTGGTAATTGAAACTGTTTAAAAATCTACAAAGATAAGGAAAACTATCTCTAGAGGTAGCCCATTTTATTGCTAGGCAGTTCTAATTGTTAGGAAATCCTTACATATATTCGGCTGAAGTCAGCATTTCTATAACTTTTCCCTATTGTTGCTGATCTCTAAAACCACTTTACTTAAATCTGACCTCTCTTCCATTTGACCTTCAAATATTTGAGGTCAGCTATCATCCTCTCATCCTAATATAGTTATCCTGACCTGACTATTGTTACCCTCACGATCATCCCCTCAAGCCTAGGCTATGTCCCAGGTGCAAGTTGGATAATCTTGGAGGTTGTATTCATTTCTTCTGGCCACTAAAGTACTTCTAGAAGGTACTAGGACAGGTCAGGAAGAAGAGGTGGTTTGTTACAAAACATTTCCAACAAAGCACTATCAAGTCCTGGAAGACATGATCCCTGCTGTGTGGGACAGGAATTCACAAAAAGGAAGAGGTCAGGTTGTATCTTTGCATTGCTGCTGCTTGGAAGATGTTACTTGACGCAGATCTTTCCAGGAAATTTGTTCCTCTTGTTCATTTACATTTGGTCCTTTGAGACTGAAACTGATTGGGATTCCCATGAGTCAGAGAGCAAAGCTGAAGTGATTCCAGCTAGAATGCTAGGCCAGGTGGAAAATAAGCATATCTGTATGACTCAGAACAAAATGATGATTTACCAAGAATTGTCTTTTTTGAAGAGAGGAAGGTGATGAGTAACACAACTAGTTAAGCAGCAGCAGGCAGTGTCCCTTCTTACTGCATTTTCTGAGACAATAGATTCTCTCCCAGGTCTGACTTGGGGTTATGTAAAATTATAACAACAGTATTTAAGTAGCAGTTATATCACTTGGTGATTGAGGCGTATGGGATGTTCAACAAGACTAACACCTCTGGTATAAGGGTTTGCCAAGTCCTCTTCAGTGTTACTCACCCACCTTTGGTGTCTACCTGGCACTCAACTCTCACCTGTGGCTCCAAGAAGCTATGGTATCCACAGTGGCCACACCTGGTAAACCATTTGAGGACCTAAACTAGGTTGAGGGTAATCAACAGGTCTCAAACCTGTCAGTGAGTTAAGGGGCTATCTACCCCAAGCATGTGAAGAGATCTCCCAGTGGAATGGGTAGAGGAGAAAAATTGTTCCAATGACCATGAAGGCATTGGAAGCAGGCACTATGGAGTGCTTAGAGCTTGGTCAGACATCAAATATATCAAGATCAACCACCACATCCTGGGCCATTGCCAATCGACCTTTGTGCTGATACTGGTCTTCAATGACTCTGGAAGAGAGAGTGAAGTCGATGTGCAACTCAGCCTCACTTAAATCCAATTCATACTTTCATCAAGAAATCACCCAATGACAGTCCTCTTAAAAAGCAAAGGACAAACAACAACAATCACTTGGTGGTCACAATGCTGCCCTTTAGAAAGCAGTTTTTGGCAGAAGAGTCCTTGTTGGGAAGTAAGCTGAGTGTCTAAAGGCCCACCAATCATTCAACCAACATTTGGTGAATACTTAACACGTGCCAATCACTATGCATGGTGCTGTGAAGGAAACAGGGAAGTATTAGACATGGTCCCTGCCGTCAAGGACTTAAAATACAACTGGAGAGACAAAACATATGAAATCATTAGAGAAAAATTAAGGGCTTAAACTATATGGTGTTGACAAGTAAAATAGGAATTCAGCAAGGGAGAGGTGACTGGATTGGTTACTAGGCAAGGCTTCATAAAGGAGGTAAGACTTTGAAAATGAATAGAATTTACATAGGAGGGGAAGGTTTCACATCTCTGGAAAGAGGAAGAATAATGGTACATCAATCTCTGGAGTGTAGTAAAAAGGGCATCAGAGAGAGAATCAGAACTGGATTTGAGTCTCATCTCTGTGACTTACTAGCTACGTAACCTTAGACAAGTCAATTAACCTCTTTGAGACTCAGTTTTCTCATCCATAAAATAGAAATAATAATAGCAAAACTACCCCCATAGAGTTGTGAGGAAAACTGGGAGATAGTGTATCTAAATTGCTTTGTAAGTGATAAAACACTATATAAGTGTGAGCTATGCTATATTCTTCAAGTGGCCAACCTGACCAAAACAACAAGGATGAATCAGAGTAATAAGCAGGTCAAAGTACTAGGTTTTCCTTTTATTTTTTCTACTCTATGAAAGGGACTTATTCATCTAGGGTAGAGTTGCCATAATTTACTACTTTCTCCCAATGACCACTGTGTTCCCCATAGTCCCACCTTTTGAAGCCAGATCCAGGTTTTGTCCTTGTGAGAAAATGATGGGATTTGGAAGATACTCAAAGGCCCACCTGGAGATTAATCTAAACTGATGGAATTAAGTGAGAGTTATTGACTTTGCTGATTAGCCTACTTCAAATTAATTAGATTGTAACCACACCTGGCTGGCCCTTAATAAGGTATTATTCTCAGAAGCTAAGGACTTTGAACTCAACTTGAGACCACCTTCAAGTCTGGTGAACCAATGGATTTGGATGACACTAACCAATCCAGCTTGAAGCTGTGTGTAAGGACCACCTATGCTCCAGACCTATAAAAAGTTTTCACACTCAGTTTGCTGGGAGTTCATGGTTGAAGCAGGCTAGTGGTGGAGGACTTGAGGAAGAACAAGACCATGCTGGAACTCTAGGCTAGGCCTTCCCTTAACTCCACATGTTCTTTTTATTTTAAATACCTAGTATGCTTTAATAAATCCTTAATGCCCAAAGACTGGTGCTAAAGCTTCTAATTTAAGGTGACCACATTTAGATTTTAAACATCACATCCTTCTAGGAAATACTCCAGTTTGTAAATCCAATGACATTGACTCAGGGACCAAAGTTGAGTACAAAATGCATTTGTGATGTGACATTTTTTTCATCTCATCCCAAATTCAGCCTCAGACACTTGACACTTACTAGCTCTGTGACTCTGGGCAAATCACTTAACCCCAAATGCCTCACCAAAAACCAACCAACCAACAAACAAACAAACATCTCATCCCAAATTGTCCAGTAATTGTGTATATTTATTCAAGTAGGGATATTTTATATAAATACTTTTGGTCAAATTAGAATGACTCTTTGTGGAGCTGGAGAAAAAAGGCTGGGTTTTCAAAGATTATACCCTGGACATAGAAGCTCTGGGAGCTTGCCAAGTTGAAAATGTTATGACAACACATTTGGTGATGCTCTGTATGTATGTCCAGAGATGCCGCCTAGCTAAAGCTGGAGATGCATATAAGTAGGTTAGCCACAAACTTTTTTTTTTCAGTTACAAAACTCATGAATATGGTCTACTAGGGCATGGAAGGGCTTGAATTCTGCATCAGTGAAGAGAGTACCTGCCATGATGAAATCATTCATCTTTGAAATATTTAAGTATTTTGTTTAGATAAATGCATATATTAGCTTAACTATCCACACAGGGGAAAACCAAATAGATGAAGAATACCCATTCATTGGGGGTGGGGGGGTCTGGAAGGCAGGGAGTAAGTAATGTATATTCAAAAAAATAAAAAGGAAATAAAAGAACATCAATTAAAAAAATATAAAACACACTGAAGAAAACAAAAAGAAACAGAGGTTGAGCCAAGATGGTAGAGGGAACACATCAGCCAAACTCTATCAACATTCCCATCAATTTTTTTTTTGGTGAGGCAATTGGGGTTAAGTTACTTGCCCAGGGTCACACAGCTAGTAAACATTAAGTGTCTGAGGCCAAATTTGAACTCAGGTCCTCCTGAATTCAGGGCTGGTGCTCTATCCACTGCACCACCTAGCTGCCCCCATTCCCATCAAATTTTAAAATAACACACTAAATCAAATCTTGGAATGGCCAACAAAAGGTCAAGGTAAAACATTTTTTCTGGCCCAAGACAACTTAGAAAGCCAGTAGGAGAGGTTTATAAAACTGGAGTGTGGGCTGACAGAGCTCAGGGCAGCAGCACCAACAGCTATGGGCCTTGGAGGCAGTAGAGACAACTGCAGCAGTTTGGGGAGCTCAAACTTCCCAGAAACAGTAAGGGGATTGGACAACTGGTTAGAAAGAGATTACAGGGGGCCTCTGAACTAGCACTTGGCACAGGACTATTCTGTGTCACCCAGGATGAAATGGAATACTAGTTCTTGTTGTTGTAAGGGAGCAGGGTCCCTACCTAGATAAACACCAGAGCACAGACCAGTACCTCTCCCCAAATCAAAAAATTACAAACCTCCAGAATTATGTGAAAACATCAGAGTAAGAAAGCCCGAAGTTTGGAAAAGTGACTCTCCACTTCCCAGGTGAGCAGAACCCATCTCCAATATAAAGTTAAAAGTTAAGAAATAGCCTGAAAAATAAGCAAACAACAAAAAAGAATTTGACTATAAAAATTATTCTGGTGACAGGGATTCTCAAGACACAAATTCAGAAGAAGAGAATTACTCAAAAACTTTACAAACAAAGCTTCAAATTGGACACAAACCCAACAAAAATTTCTGGAAGAGCTAAAGAAATAAATTTTAAAAAGAAAAAAAATTAAATCAAAGAGAGGAAAAAATGAGAAAAGAAATTAAAATAATTCAAGAAAATCGTGAAGAGAATTAACAGCTTGGCAAAAGAGGAACAAAAACACTGAAAAATAACATCTAAAAAAACTACATTGGGAAAATGGAAAAAGAGATACAAAAGCTCACTGAAGAAAATGATTACTTAAGAATTAGAAATGGGCAAGTAGAAGTGGACGATTCTGTGAGACATCAGGAAACAGCAAAACAGAATTAAAAGACTGAAAAGATAGAAGAAAATGTGGAATATGTCATTGGAAAAAACAACTAACCTGGAAAATAGATCAAGGAAAGATAATTTAAGAATTGTCAGACTATCTGAAAGCAATGATAAACAAAAAAGAGGCCAAAACATCATATTTCAAGAAACTATAAAGGAAAACTTCCCTGATATCTTAGAAGAAAGGCATGAAATAGAAATTGAAAAAATTCACTGATCAAGTCCTAAAAGAGATCCCAAAATGAAAACTAAATTCCAGAGTTCTCAGGTCAAGGAGAAAATATTGTAAACAGTCAAAAAGACACCGTTCAAGTACCATAGAGCCACAGTCAGGTTGATACAAGATTTAGCAGCTATCATTTAAAAAAAAAAGGGGGGGAGCGAATGGAGAATTGGGGATGATATTCCAGAAGTAAAGGAGCTAGGGTTACAACCAAGAATAACCTACCTATGAGTATAATCCTTCAGGGGAAAAATAGATACTTAAAGGAAAAGTTAAATGAATTATAAGTGAACATAAACAGTAAAGCTACATTAGGGGGACTTCAATTTATCCCTCTCAGATGTAGATATACCTAACCATAAGATAAATAAGAAAGAAGCTAAGGAGATGAATAGAATTTCAGAAAATTTAGATATGATAGGCCAATGGAGAAAATTGAATGGGAATAGAAAGAACATATGTTTTTCTCAGCTGTACATAGCATCTTCAAAAAAATTGATGTTGTATTAGGGCAAAAGAATCTCAAAAACAATGCAAAAAAGCACACATATTAATTGCATCCTTTCCAGGCCATAACATAAAAAGTACATTCAATAAGGAGCCTTAGAAGCATAAATTTTAAAAATTATTAGAAACAGAATAATCTAATGCCAAAAAATTAGAACAAATCATAAAAATAATCAATAATTTTGTTAAAGACAGTGACAATGAGAAAACATAACAGAATTCATGGAATGTAGCCAAAGCAGTACTGAAGGGGAAAATTTATACCTCCAAATGTTTACACCAATAAAAGAGAGAAGTGACAAATCAATGAATTGGAGGTACAACTAAAAAAAACATAGAAAAATAACAAATAAAATTATCCAATTAGACACCAAAATCCTGAAAATGGAAGGAAAGATTATTAAAATGGAAAGTTAAAAAAAAAACATTGAGCCAAAAAATAAAACTAGACGCATTTTGGGGGTGGGTGTCAATAAAATAGATAAACCATTGGTATATATATATATATATATGCATACACACACATACATACATATTTTTTTTGTGTGAGGCAATTGGGGTTAAGTGACTTGCTCAGGGTCACACAGCTAGTAAGTGTTAAGTGTCTGAGGCCGGATTTGAACTCAGGTCCTCCTGAATCCAGGGCCAGTGCTCTATGCCACTGTGCCACCTAGCTGCCTCAGTTAATATCGTTTTTAAAAACTAAAGGAGAAAACCAAATTAATAATATCAAAGATAACAAAGGGTAAATGAACAACCAGTAAACATGAAATCAAAGCAATAATTAGGAGATATCTTGGCCAATTACATGTTAATAAAACTGACAATCTAACTGAAATGGATGAATACTTACAAAAATATAGATTTCACAGATTAAGAGGAAATAGAATACTTAAATAACCTTATCTTAGAAACAGAACACATAAATAACTTTATTTTAGAAAAAGAAATTGAATAAGCCATAACTAAGGGAAAAAAAATCCACAGGACCAGATGATTTTCAAGAGAATTCTACCAAACATTTAAAGAAAAATTCATTCCAATACTGTATCAACTATTTGAAAATAAAAATTGGTAAAGGAGTCCTAACAAATTCTTTCCATAAGGGAAGGAATAAGGGAAAGTTTATGACCAGACAAGAGATAGGGAGGATCATAGGAGATAAAATAGATAATTTTTATTATATGAAATTAAAAATTTTGCACAACAAAACAAGGCAGTCAAAATTAGGAGGAAAGCAGTTGCAGGGGGAGGGGCATTTTACAACATTTTCTCTGAAAAAGACCTCATTTCTCAAGTATGTAGAGGGCTGAGTAAAATTTATAAAAATAAGAGCCATTCCCCAATTGTCAAACAATCAAAGGATATAAACAGTCATTTTCAAAAGAAGAAATCAAAGTTATCTATAATGAGATGGAAAAAAAAAGCTCTAAATGACTATTAATTAGAGAAATGCAAATCAAAACAACTCTGAGGTACCACCTCACATCTATTAGGTTGGCTAAAATAGAAAAGGAAAGCAAATGCTGAAGGGGACATGGACAAATTGGGACACTAATATACTATTAGTGGAATTATGAGTTGGTCCAACCATTCTGAAGAACAATTTGAAACTATTCCCCAAGGGCTGTGCATTCCCTTTGACCCAACACTACCACTACTAGGTCAGTATCCTGAAAAGAGTAAAGAAAAAAGAAAAAGACCTACATATACAAAAATACTTACAGCAGCTCTTTTTGTGATAGCAAATAATTGGAAATTAAGGGGATGCCCATCAATTGGGGAATAGTTGAACAAGCTGTAGTGTATGATTGTTATGAAATATTATTTTGCTATAAGAAATGACAAGCAGTATGGTTTCAGAAAAACCTAGGAAGATATATAAACTGATACAAGTAAAGTGGGCAGAACCAGGAAAATATTGTATACAGTAACAACAATATTGTAATGATGATGACTAATGTGGAAATGTCTAATAAGATTGTAATGTATAACCTATATCAGATTGCTTGCTGGCTTCAGGAATGGGGGGTGGGAGGGCAGTCAGCCAGCCTGGTTGGAAGCCCTGGGCTTCAAGTCCCTAGGTGGTAAGGAGTGGGGGAGGTTGGACTTGGAACTCCATGGGAACCTAGCTAACATCTGAACCCAATCCTCTCCCCCACCCTAGAAAATAATGTAGTGTAAGGAGAGGAAGAGGATTATGGCTTTCATATGTTGGGGAAATAAGTTTGTATATTTATAATTATTCCTTTTGAAGTAAATATTTCTGTGTAAAAGCTAAACAGTTAGTTTAGTTTAGCAGGGGACCACCCACTACCATTTAGGGAACAATACCAGTAGGGGGCAGAACCATTTGCAAAGAACCCAGTCATTCTCCCAAACTCCTCTGGCGGTGGTAGTAGTTGTTGTGGGGAATGTGAAATCCTGGAGAAGGTTTAAAAATGTATCCTACCTGGTCTTCTGGGCAGAGAGGCCATATTAGTTTATTACCTAAATTAGTGATAAACAGGCTGTGATAATTATATGGACTGATTGGTAGAACATTTGTGGTTCATAATGTAACATTTAAAATACATAGAAGAAAACAAAAATAAAGTCAAAAGGAGATACAGAATGACTTTATTGTTATCATATTAAATTTCATATACACTACTCATGGAGTATCTGTATATTCAGCAAGACAGAGGAAACTAAGTCAACTACGGAGAGTTCAGGCACAGCAGAGGGGGGGTGGTTGGGAGTGCCTCAAGATGACTCAAGGGCCAGTCAGTCAATTAGCCTTTATTAAGTGACTACAATTCATAGAGCACAACTTTCTGTCGCTGCCCCATGACCATTTGAAGTACACATTAGGGAAGATAAGGAGGGCTCACACTGGTGGCATGTGCCAATACCAGGCATATTTGATTCTTACCTAGGATTCTATTTGCACGTCAGTGGTCATCCTCTGCCTGAGTCAGAGCTTTGATTTTCCACTATTGCAGGATCATGAGTTAATCCACTTATTAGTCCTGAAAGACAGGTCAGTGAGGTTTGTCCATTTCTGAATTGAAGACATCAGATACTGAGAGAAGAGCCGTTTATTTGGGAGTTTGACAGAATGGCTCTTTTCCTTTGATATTACTCAGGTAATATCAGATGGCTGTTGACTGTCCTTTGTTTCTAACTGAAAATAAAACAAAGGATAGGGATTTAAGTCAAATCATGAGGGATTTAGGTTAGATATAAGGAAGTAAAGAGAAACTTTTCTGACAAGGTTATTAAATGTCATCTTTTTTCCCATATAAATATTTTATTATTTTCCAGTTGCATTTAGAGATAGTTTTCAACATTTGTTTTTATAAGATTTCTTGTTTCAAATTTTTCTCCCTCCCTCCCCTCTCCCCAAGACAGCAAGTAATCTGATATAGGTTATATATGTACAATCACATATTAAATGTCATCTTCAAACAGAAGCTAGTACCTAAAGAACTTAACTCACACCAAGTTTTTCTGAAACAGGCTGTCAAATCATTTAACCTCTGTTTGCTTCAGTTTTCTCAACTGTAAATTGGGGATGATAATACCTATTTTGCAGGTTATTGTGAGGATCAAATGAGAGAATCTTTGTAGACTTCGTAGTAAATTACCTGGCACATAGTAGGCACTATATAAATGCTTATTTCCATCCTCCTTGCTATATAAATGTGAACTATTATTTATGCTTAAACACTGAAATTGATGGAAGTTGTGAATTTCTGCTCAAGTTATTTAAACACAGGACAAACTCACCTGCCTAGAATACTCAGGGTTAGACCTGACATGAAGAGAAAGAGTCAGATGAGCTCTAATTGTTGCTTTTCAAATCCATGAACCTACTAAAGCTACAGATTCAGCTTCTATCCATCCCCATATCAGTCAATCAACAAGCAATTATTAAGTGTCTACTAGGATAATATATGGAAAGCACTCTGCCAAGCTTGAAATGTGATATTCATGCTAACTAGCTATGTGTGAGGCACCGGGTTTAGGGATTAGAGGATCCATTGACAAGGTAAAATGAAAATGTAGATGCTATCAGTAATTAGGAAGGGAAGAATTAAGAAGACAGGTTCAAATTCTGATTAACACACTTCCTAGTGGTAAGACCATAGGCAAGTCACTTAACCTCTCTGAGATTTGGTTTGCTCATCTTTCAAAGTGAAGATCATAGAGTCATAAATTTATAAGTGGAAGGGAACTTTGAGATCATCTAATTCAATCTCATATTATAGCTGAGGAGACTGAGATTACATTAAGTGACATTAAGTGACATCTGAGGTCACAATAGCAATTAGTGTTAAAGTTAGGATTTGAACCCAGACCCTCTAAATCCAAATTTAGCTTTCTTTCCTCTGTGCCCTCCACCTCCATAATACAAGTAGTACCTACTGGATTGTTATAAGGCTCAAATTAGCTAGTACATGTAAAGTCCTTGAGAAGCCCAAAAAGGGCTGCTCCCCCTCCCATCCTTGTGGCACATGCACTCTCTAAGCTTGGGCCCCCTTTCCCCTGGACTCTATATGTACTGGTGGGATAATATGTCACACTTTTTGTGGGCTTTTTTTTTTTAGGGAGAATGTTTCATATCAACTATTGTAATGTACCACCTTAGCAAATCACACTTTTCTAAAAACTACTTATGCCTAGGTGATTAATTCTCAATGAATAATAATGGCAGGAAGTACATTGGTAGGGACTTATGAGCTATATATGATTGGAAATATACTGCCCCCCAACTCCTCAGTACTGTCCCCTAGGGATCTGAGGGGATGTGTAGCCACACTTAGGGAACCAAAGACAGAAGGATGAGTAGAAGTTGAGATAAGTGCCCCAGAGTATGTGTTACTTTAAAGCCTACTTTAAAGTGCTATATGTCAGTGTTATTATAGATAAAAAAAAGATAGATAGGACATAGCACATCTTTTATAGACCATAATTATCTTCTATATAGTAACTTCCTTGTTGTTTCCACACAATACCTAGTACTGTGTTGTTGTTGTTTTATCAACTTCTCCTAGACTAATTTTTTTTTCAGGGCAATGAGGGTTAAGTGACTTGTCCATGGTCACACAGCTAGTAAGTGTCAAGTGAGGCTGGATTTGGACTCAGTTCCTCCTGAATCTAGGGCCAGTGCTTTATCCACTGCACTGTTTAGCTGCCACCTCCTAGACTAATTCTTTATCTGAATTAATGACCCCCCAATTCTTCAGAGATGCCCACTAGAGCTCTTAGGTAATATGTAGCCACCCTCAGGGACCCCAACTCATAAGGATGAGTAGGAGCTGAGATAGGTGTGCTAGAGTATATGTTACATTTGTAAACTTTAAAGTGCTGTATGTCATTACTACTACTACCACTACTATTGCTACTGCTACTGCTACTGCTACTACAGATAAAAAATAGCTAGATTAGTAGATAGGTAGGTAGGACTTAGGGTGTCTTCTGTAGATAATAATTTTCTTCTGAATCAAAATTTCCTTGTTTCTTCCACAAAACACCTAGTACTGTTGTTATTTTATCAACCTCTCCCAGACCAATTCTACATCAGAATTAATGGCATTCCAAAATGGTTTATGTCATTATCATGGAACTTAGGGACTTATTGCCACCGAGAACACTTTGTCCTGTCTTATTTTCCAATTACCATTACCCAACAAATACTATCAACTTGGTTGTCTTTTTTTCCTTCTAGATGATGATGTCAATTCCATGCACCATTTGCCTTTAAGTATGTCATTTAATTATGCCTTCTCTTTGTCAAGGATGGGGAGGTAAAAAGAACAGTTCACAGAGATTTTGAACTTGGGTCTTAACCTATCTTTTGGCCCACTGGCCACTTCAATTCAAAGGAGGGAATGAATAGTAGCCAAGCCAAATAAATTTCAGTGATTCACTAGGCTGAAAGTTAGCCTGTTATTAAAAGCTCATTACTGGTCAAACTGGCCTGGAATTATTAAGAAATTGACTAAAATGTTCACAATCTTTGATTTAGAAATTCCATTCCTAGACCTATGCCCCAAAGAGGTGAAGAATAAAAAGAAAGGTCCCATATACATAAAAATATTTGTAGCAACATTTTTTTCATCATAGCAAAGAAATAGAAACAAAATAAGATGTCCATTTATTGAGGTATAGTTAAACAAGTTGTGATACAGGAATGTAATGGAATTTTGTTGTTGTTCAGTCATTCAGTTATATCGACTCTTTGTGACCCCAAGGAATATAACATTCCAGGACCTTCTATCTTCCACTACCTCTTGAAATCTATCCAAGTTCATGCTCATTGTTTCAATGATAATATCCATATATCTCATCCTCTGTCATCTCCTTTCCCTTTTGCCTTCAATCTTTCCCAACATCAGGGTCTTTGCCAATTACTCCTGTCTTCTCATTATGTAGCTTAAGTATTTAAACTTCAGCTTCAGTATTTGACTTTCCACTGAATTAATTCCTTCAAGTATTGACTGATTTAACCCTCTTGCTATGATGTCTCCAATTTTTAGTATGCTGTCCATATTTGCCATAGTTCTCCTTCTGAGGTATGTGTAACTCTACTGGGCTCTGGGGGGGGATCAGTGCCCTTGGAAAGTTCTGGAACTGATGATATTCTTCAGTGTGTCCTCACCTCCTAATGTCAATGCAGTCATCAGTCACTACTACTCCTGGGACACTGTATTATTGATAATGGGTAGCTCAAACCTTAAGACTTTTCAAATATTGCAAGCTTAGCCTATGGTCAAGGAGAAAAAAGAGATTCTCTCCTTCCCCTAAGCCAAATTCTCAGAGGCTTATTAGGTTGGCCTCTTATTATAAAGCTAGATTCTGAACTGACTTGCTAGTTTATCCAAACCACACAGGGCTTAACTGAGTCTCTTCAATCCACTACAAGACACTTCTTGTGGAATGCCCTTTACCTTGATCCAATGACCCAAATACTTCACTTTTCCCAATTTGTTAAGGACTTGTCCTTACCTAGTTTAGGCCTTTGACTTTGATTGAATGAATGAATAGAGGATTTGTACACATCTAGTTTACACTTTTGATATTAATTCAGTCCCAAAGTCTAGGGTTTCTATAAATTTAGGAATGGGGTACAGAATCCCTCCCTTACGCCAAAGTTATGCCAAAGTTACACAAAGTAAAGAGGGAACAATTTTTTCCCCCAAAATGAGTAATTCATTCTTAATTTTCACAGGTAAAAATCAGATGGCAACTATTTTAAATAAAGAAAAAAATCACATTAAATAGTTGCAAAAATTTATTCTTAAGAAAACATTCATGAAATCAAAAATAATAAAGTGAGGATCATTACAAATAAGAATTGTGGTTTGTTTTGTTGTTTGTTTGTGGGGAGCTTCGAGGAAGAACTTTTCATATGGCAATTCTAAAAGAAACCTAGTTTCAAATCAAGATGGAAGGGTAACTCCTCTCTAAGAGGGGGAATGTTTTCATTCCTTAAACTTATAATAATATCCATTATTCACCTTTTACAATATTGCTTCTGGATGTATAACTATCATCTAATTTTGAGAAATATCCAGTTATAAAAGTGAACACTTTATTGCAAAGATATAACAGAAAAATAATTTGCCAAATGTAGGACATAACATTTAAGTTGGCTTGGGGAGAGATCTTCTTTGAACATAGAACACAGATAAGTACAGCAACTTATTCACATTCTGTATCAAAGCTGTTCCCTGCCACCATAGCCCCACTTTTCAATATCAGTATTCTCCCAATGCTGCTCAATGACTGCCAGTTCTGGAACATCATGATCTGCAAAAAATAAAAATTGCAGATGACCCAAAGGGTAATGGAAAGGCTGATGGTGGGTGTAAATAGGCTGTGGCAAATTACAAAGGAGAACTTGAATAAAATACCTCACTGAACACAGTTATAGAATGAAAAGGAGGTGGGTCAATCAAGTAATGAGAGTTAGGGATAACTGTTCCAAGTGGACTGTTGGATTCTTCAGGGTATGAAATGCCTAGAGAAAGATCACCAGTACATTAGGTATATGCAAAGACGTAGTCAGGAGTTACCTAAGAAAAGAAGGGATAGAGAAATTGCAACTGCTACCAAAAAGGGCTAAGAGGAGAAATTTGTTAGAGAGGGCCTCCTAGTTGCTACTGTTGAAGCAGAAATTACTCTACCATCTATCATTCTATTCTATCCTATGCTCTTTGTCATTTAAAGCTTTTCATAACCTGCCTCACTTCCAATCTTTCTGGTCTAGATCAGCCAGATGAAATATTGGTTAAATGTAAAAGAAATTTCATCAGACGACGTATCAAAATCAACAACAAGAAAAATTCTCCCCTTTCATAGAAGGATACAGTATTCCATAGGTTGCTACCACAAGTAAGAGGAAAATCTCACAGAAAACAATAATGGCCAGGAAATTTGAAGGGACAGAGAAACTCACATCACTGACACTGCAGAGTTCCTACAGTCATCTGGTGATACTGTGCTTCTTTCTGTTGGGCATCTCCAATTGCAATTCTTGGGCATTTCCAATTGCAGTCATTCCATAGTCTTCTCTGATAAAGCTTCTTTTTGAAATTGTTTTTTTCAATTAACTAGAATTTTCTTTTCTCACCTCCATTTCAAGAGACAGAAAAATAAAGCTATTGTAACAATAGCAAGCAAAAATATTTCCATATTAGGAACATCAAAAAAAAAGTCTCAATGTATACTTTGAATCTATCACCTCTCTATGAAAAAGTGATTTTCATATTTCATCATGAATCTTCTAGAACTGTGGTTGATCATTGCAAATATCAAAGTTCTTAATTTTTTCAATGTTGTTTATCTTTATAATCCTGTAGCAACTGTTCATTATGCTCCTAGTTCTACTGGCTTCATACAATATTTCCCAAGTTTTTCTAAAACTATCTCTTTCAGGGCAGCTAGGTGGCGCAGTGGATAGAGCACCAGCCCTGGAGTCAGGAGTACCTGAGTTCAAATCCGGCCTCAGACACATAACATTTACTAGCTGTGTGACCCTGGGCAACTCACTTAACCCCAATTGCCTCACTAAAAAAACCAAAAAAACTATCTCTTTCATCATTTTTTGAAATATGATAGCATTCCATCATATTCATAAATCATAATTTGTTTAGCCATTCTCCAACTGATGGGCACCCTCTTCTTTTCTACTTCTTTGGTATCATAAAAAGAACTGCTATAAATATTTTCTTAGATTATATTCCTTTTTCTTTTTCTTTGATTTTTTTTTTGGTGTGTCTATAAACCTAGTAGTGATATCACTGGGTTGCACAATTAGTTTTTGCAGTATAGTTCCAAACCAACTTCCAGAATGGTTAGACCAGTCCACAGCTCCAAAAGGCATTAATGTGTCTGTTTTCCCTCCAGCATTTGTCATTCCATTGTGAGAAAATAATGGGATTTGGCAGATGCCCAAGGGCCCCACCTGAAGATCGATTTGGAATTGATTGAATTGGTTGAGACTGACTGATAGACTGACTGAGAACCTACTTAAGGTTGATTAAATCAAAACCACACCTGGCCAGCCCTGAGTGGGGTGGTGTTGTTCTCAGAGGCTGTGGACTACAATATCAACATGAAACCACCCTCAACCAATCAGTTGGAAGGACCTCCCTTTCTTGGGGAGGGGGACAGGAAGTAGGAGGTGAGGCTGGTGCCCTGGGCATTTTTTGTTGTTGTTCCAGGACTTCAGGTTGGTGGGAGAGAGGAAAGGAGATAGGCTTTTCTTGCTTTACTTTCTGTACTCCATGTGTTCTCTTTACTCTTTAATAAATGATTAATGCCAAAAACTGGTGCTGACATTTCTAGCTTATAAGTGAACCGTAGCTAGTTCTTCTCCCACACTGGAGGTAGAAACAAGGCAACCACACATTAGATTTTAAACATCACACCATTTTCATAAACTTTACCAATTTGATGGGTATGAGGTTGAGCATTAGCATTGCTTTAATTTGCATTTCTCTAATTACTGGTGGTTTAGAGCATTTTTAAAAATATGACTATTGATATCTTTGAATTTCTTATTCTGAAAACTTCCTGTTGCTATCCTTATATATCCTGAAATGAAACTTTTATCAGAGAAACTTGCTACAAATAATTTTCATTCCATTTACCTGCTTTGTTTTCAATTTTAACTGCATTGGTTTTGTTTGTGCAAGAGCATTTAAATTTCATGTAACTAAATTTTATTTTCTATCATCCTCTCTATCCTTTGATTCATCATGAACTTTCCCCCTAGCTGTATATCTGACAGGTAAATTCTTTTTTGTTCCTCTAATTTGTTTTTGATGTCACCCTTTATGTCTGAGTCATGTACAAATTTAGAGTTTTTCTTGGCATACTGTTTGAGATGTTGAACTATATCTAGTTTTTGCCAGATTATTTCTCAGTTTTCCTAACAATTTTTGTCAAATAGAGAGGGTTTTTTTCCCAATGGCTGGGATTTTTGGGTTTATCAAACACTAGACTACTGTAGTCCTTTGCTTCTGTATATTAATCTGTTCCACTGATCAACCTCTCTATTTCTTAGTAGTAAATTATTTTGATAATTACTACTTTGTTGTATAATTTGAGATCTGGTACTCCTAGGCTATGTTTCTTTTAACATTTCCCATCAGATTCTAGGTATTTTATTCCTCCATATGAATTTTGTTATTGTTTTTTCTATCTTTATAAAGCAATCATTTGGTGTTTTCATTCATATAATACTGAATAAATAAATTAATCTACCTAGCATTGTCATTTTACTTAATATTGGCTCAGTCTACCAACAAGCAATCAACATTTCTCCAACTATTTCTACCTGTATTTGTATATAAAAATGTTTTGTAGTTGTATTCTTTGTCATGCAGCTTCTTCCCTGAGCCCCATGTGACTATTCTCTGCTACTATTTGCTGATCATTAACCAGAATTTGTTTTTTCTACAAATGTAAGGTATTTGCTCTGAAAACTTCACTGCCTTAGGTTCAGTTCTTTTGGATGCTGAACCAGCCAGCTATGCCCAAAATGTTAGCAAGCCTCTTCAGCATTTGTCTGTCTTTTGAATTACTTTTCTCCTGTTGACACAGGGTTTTTTTCATTCTAAATTCTTATTCATATGATGTGGAGGAAAATTCCTTTCAACTTCTTTTCATTCTTGCGATGCCACTTATAGCATCTGTCATACAAAGCAGATAAGTAAAGAATAAGGAAAGGAGCTGATAACAATTGTCCTACATTCCTGCAAACCACAAAATTGCTATTCACCCTACACAAACATACTCAGATCTTTTCTATCCTTTAAAAAAAAATCTAGACTCAGTCCTGCCATACGTTGAAGACATCATGCTCTTTCATGCAATGCCAAATTCCTGAACTCAGTTGCATGACTTTCTTCAGCATCCACTCACTGCACAATTTTACAATATGGCTTCTGACCCTCCTATTTACTGGGAACTTTTCAGAGATTACTAATGATCTCTTTTTAAAATATATTTTCAATTATATGTAAAATTTTTAACATTTAAAAAAATTTTTGAGTTACAAATTCTCTCCCTCATTGAGAAGGCAAGCAATTTGACACGGGTTATGCATGTACAGTTATGCAAAATATATGTCCATACTAGTAATGTTGAAAAAAATTTGAAATAAAGAAGGATAAAAAAGAGAAAAATGTAGGCTTCAATCTGCACTCAGAGTTTATCACTTCTCTCTCTGGAGGCAAATAGCATTTTTCATCATAAGTACTTTGGGGGGCAGCTATATGGTGCACTGGTAAAGCACCAGCCCTGGATTCAGGAGTACCTGAGTTCAAATCCAGCCTCAGACACTTGACACTTACTAGCTGTGTGACCCTGGGCAAGTTACTTAACCCCCATTGCCTCACCAAAAATAAATAAATAAATGAATGAATGAATGAATGAATAAGGACTTTGGAATTGTCTTCAATCATTGTATTGATCATAGTAGCTAAGTGTTTCACATTTGACCATTGTTATAATATTGCTGTTACTGTTTACAATGTTCTACTGGTTTTTCTCACTTCACTTTGCAGCAACTTGTGTAAGTCTTTCCAGGTTTTTCTAAAACCCAAATGCACATCATTTCATTTCTTTTCTTTTCTTTTAAATTAAATTAAAAAAAATTTTTTTTTTGCAAGGCAATGAGGGTTAAGTAACTTGCCCAGGGTCACACAGCTAGTAAGTGCCAAGTGTCTGAGGCCATATTTGAACTCAAGTCCTCCTGAATCCAGGGCTGGTGCTTTATCCACTTCATCACCCAGCTGCCCCTAATGCTCATCATTTCTTATAGCACAATAATATTCCATCACAATCATATACTGTAACTTATTTAGCCATTCCACAAATGATATGCAGCCCCTCAATTTCTAATTCTTTGCTACCACAAAAAGCTGCTATAAATGTTTTTGTACATATGTGTCTTTTTCTTTCTTTTTTTACCTCTTTGGGATACAGACGTAGTGGTAGTGTTTGGGTCAAAGGGTAAGCACAGTTTTATAGCCCTTTGGGCATAGTTCAGATTGTCTCCGGGATGGCTGGACCAGTTCACAACTCCACCAACAATGCATTAGTGTCTTAATTTTCCCACATCCTCTCCACCATTTATCATTTTTTCTTTTCTGTCAAATCAGTCAATCTGATAGGTATGTGGTAGTACCTCAGAATTGTTTTAATTTGCATTTCTCTAATCAATAGTGATTTAGAGCATTTTTTCATATGACTTTAGATAGCTTTTATTCTTCTAAACACTGCCTGTTCATATCCTTTGACCATTTATCAATTGGAGAATGGCTTGTATTCTTAAAAATTTGACTCAGTTCTCTAAATAGTTGAGAAATGAGGCCTTATCAGAGAAACTTGCTATAAAATTACTTTCCTTCTAATCTTAACTACTTTGGTTTTGTTTATGCAAACCCTTTAAAATTTAAAGTAATCAAGATTATCCATTTTACACCTTGTAATACTCTTTGCCTTTTCTTTGGTCATAAATTATTCCCTTATCTGTAGATCTGACAAGTAAACTGTTCCATGCTTGCCTAATTTGCTTATGATATCACCCTTTATGTTTAAACCATGTATATATTTTGACTTTATCTTAGTATATGTTGTAAGAAGTTGGTCTATACCTAGTTTCTGACAAACTGTTTTCCAGTTTTCCAAGCAGTTTTTGTCAAATAGTGAGTTCTTCCCCCCAAAGCTTAGATCTTGGGGTTTATCAAATACTAGATTACTATGGTCATTACCTACTGTGTATTGTATACCTAATCTATTCCACTAATCTAGCATTCTATTTCTTAGCCAGTACTAGATTGTTTTGATGATTATCACTTTGTAATACAGTTTGAGATTTGGTATAGCTAAACCACCTTCCTTCACCTTTTTTTATTGATTCCGTTGATATTTTTGACCTTTTGTTCTTCCAGATTAATTTTGTTATTATGTTTTCAAGTCATATAAAATATTTTTTGGTACTTTGATTAATATGGCATCAAATAACTAAATTAATTTAGATAGAATTGTCTTTTCTATATTGGCTTGGCCTGCCCATGAGCAATTAATATTTTCCAAATTGTTTAATAGGGGCAATGAGGCAGCACCATAGCTAGAATGCCAGACCAGGACTCAAGAAGACCTCAGCTTAAATCTGGCTTCAGACATTCACTGTGTGGCCCCAGGTAAGTCACTTAACTTTGTTTGCCTCAGTTTCCTCATCTGTAAAATGAGCTGGAGAAGGAAATGGCAACTCACTCCAGTTTCTTTCCAAGAAAACCCCAAGAAGTCACATAGAGTTGTAGATGATTGAAATGACTTAACAACAACTAAGTTATTGGGTTTATCTTAGCAGGTAGACTCTCAAGTATTTTATACTGACTATTTTCTTTTCTTCCCTTTTTTTTTTTTTGTGGGGCAATGAGTGTTAAGTGATTTGCCCAGGGTCACACAGCTAGTAAGTGTCAAGTGTCTGAGTCTGGATTTGAACTCAGGTCCTCCTGAATCCAGGGCTGGTGCTTTATCCACTGTGCCACCTAGCTGCCCCTATACTAACTATTTTCAGTGGGATTTCTCTTTCTATCTTTTGCTACTGAGTTTTGTTGGTAATATATAGAAATGCTGATGATTTGTGTGGGTTTATTTTATATCCTGCAACTTTGTTAAAGTTGTTAAGTATTTCAACTAGTTTTTTAGTATTCTCCAAGTATACCATCAAATCATCTGCAAAAAGTAATAATTCTGCTTCCTCATTGCCTATTCCAATTCCTTCAATTTATTTCTCTTCTCTTATTGCTATAGCTAGCATTTCTAATACAATACTAAACAATAGTGGTGATAATGGATATCCTTGCTTCATCTTTGATCTTATTGGGAAAGCTTCTACCATATTCCCCCTTATAGATAACATTTCCTGATAGGGGCAGATAGGTGTTACAGGGAATGGAGTGCTGGGCTTGAGATCAGGAAGACTCCTTTTCCTGAGTTCAAGTTCAGCCTCGGACACTTTCTAGTTGTGTCACCCTGAGCAAGTCACTTAACTTTGTTTACCTTAGTTCCTGATCTGTAAAATGAGCTGGAGGAAGAAATGGCAAACTACTCTGGTATCTTTGCTGGGAAAACCGCAAATGGGGTCACTAAGAGTTGAACATGACTGAAACAACTGAATAGCCAACAATAACAATGGTCTCTTAAAAGCTTAAATTGATAACTTCTTTTTTTTTAAGTATTCTTCCTCTCTGGCCTCTCTGAATCATTTGAAATTATGGCCATATCCTCTTGAACTCTCTATATCCATTCTCCTCCCTCTTTCCTTCTATTCCTCTCACTCAAATGTAACTGTTTGTCTTCCTGCATTTAATAATGGGTTCTCTTCTGTCTTTGAAAACTATAAAGAGCTACACAAATGTCAATTGATACTACTGTTTTAACAGTAATTGTAATAGTATAATCATACATTCTGTTAACCTGGAAATTAAGGAAACAATCAATATAGGAGAAATAAGGTCTTTAATTGGGACAGAGGAACTATAGCTCCTGGTATTGCAAAGCTCAGAAGCTAGGAATACCCAAAGATGGGAAACAAGGACAGGGTTTTTATGAGGTAACAGAACAGAGGGAGCTATGAAACTACCCTTGGGAAAGATAAGTTTCTCACAGACAGAAACTATTTAATGTAAATTAATCTTTTTACATAATAACCTAAAGTCCAGGAAGTAAGCTTGGGAATCTTTGGGAGGGGATAGTTTGTTTGGGGCAGATTCATAAGCGGCAAGAGTCTGGAAATGACAAAGATTGGTCAGCACTGGGCAATTAATTTGTCTGGGAAAGGGGGGACTGGGTGGGGACTCAGTTCTCAGTAAATTTTGTAGTTCTCAATTCCCTTCCTAATTTCATCTTCTTACATTGGTTTAATTATCACTTCAATGGAAAAGGCTTCCAAATTTGGGGGGCGGGGCGGTGTTAGGTATAATCTCTTTCCTGAACTATAGTCCTCCATTTCCTAAAAGCCTCCTGATTTGGAGTCAGAAAAACCCAAATTCAAATCTAACCCCAGACACTTATTAGCTGGATGAACCTAGGAAAATCATTTAACCTCTATCTGTCTCAGTTTCCTCAGCTATAAAATATGAATAGCACCTACCTCACTGGGTTTTTGTGAGGACCAACTGAGATAATATTTGTAAAATTGTGAGCACAGAGCCTTGCATATAGTAGGCACTTAAGAAATGTTTGTTTCTTTGTGCCTCTTCCTAGATCACTTATTAGCAATTCAAATATGCCCAAAGCATAATTCATGATCTTCCCTCCATTCCAAATTTCCCTCTTTCTATCCACCTAGTCAGTAAGTCAATAAACATTTTATTTATCTATTTATTCATTCATTCATTCCTTAGTTCCTTTGTTTATTTATTTATTTATTTATTTATTTATTGGGGTGAGGCAATTGGGGTTAAGTGACTTGCCCGGGGTCACACAGCTAGTAAGTGTCAAGTGTCTGAGGCCGGATTTGAACTCAGGTCCTCCTGAATCCAGGGCTGGTGCTCTATCCACTGCACCACCTAGCTGCCCCAATAAGCACTTATTAAAAATCTACTATGTGCCAGACAAGGTGCTAAGCACTGTCACTTAGATTTACAACATTAGTGTCATTTTCTTATATTTATCTCCTTCACAGGCTTAGAAGTAACAGGCATCAAGAGATGGTACAAAGCCTTAATCAGCAAATAGTATTTGGTACTCATTAAAAAATGGAAAATTTGCTTAGTGGAATTTTAATTAGGTATATAAAACTCAGAAGCAATGGAACATAGTTTGACAAATCTAGTTTTGTTTGTTTCATTCTTCATCAGTTTACAAAAGTCTTTAAAAATTATTTCTTTTTATAATCATGTAGTAATATAAATTGTTCTTCTGGTTCTGCTTAAACATTGTTATCCGTTCATACAAGTATTTCTATGTCTTTTTGAAATCATCTGTTTCTTCATGTTGTACAATACAATAGCATTCCATCATATTCATATACCACAAAGTATTCTGCCCTTTCTCAACTGATGAATATACCTTTAGTTTCAAAAAAGAAAAAACTGCCACCATGAAAAAGAGCTGCCATGAATATTTTTGTACACATAGAATCTTTTCCTCTTTCTTTGATCTCTTTTGGGCAAGGTTTAGAAGTAGTATAACTAGGTCAAAAGGCATATATTGTTTAGTACTTTTTTGTTTATAATTTCAAATTCCTTTCTAGCTCCTCCAACATGTAAGATTTTTACATTTTTTGGTCATCTTTGCCACTCTGAGAGTTGGGAATGAGGTAGAATTTCAGAATGGCTTTCATGCACATTTATCTAGGTAGCAGTGATATGAAACATTTTAAAAATATATATACAGATAGCCTAGATTTCTTCCTTTGTGAACTGTCTGCTTACATACTGTTTGGGACAGTTTACCCAAATAACTCAAGGAGACCACCAAGTCAAGCAGAGACTGATTTATTACATCCTTACAAGGATGGGCAAAATTCAATAACAAATTGAAGTCTTGCAAAGATAAGCCCAATCTTTTAAGTTTTTATAGTAACTTTGAGGGGAGGGGGAAACCTTCATATGACATCCTGAGCTCACAATCGAACATTCAATCCTGTCTTACCCAGTATGCGTGCTTAGCTCATGATCCATGTATGGAGACATGTCCAAGAACAAAGGGGAAAAGGGGAGGGGGTAACAAGTCTGAGAAATGTCAAAGAAAGAGGGAGACAGAAATCACTCCGTTATCTGGCGACAATTAATCCATGACAGGGACTGGGATTCTGACGTGTGAAAGGGGAGTAAGCAGACTAGTTGGCAACATGATTTTTATTACAGGCCATAAACTAAGGTGTAACTGGAATGTGGGAACTAAGCAGAAGTAAAGTAAATAATACTAATTGATAGAACTGACAAGTAATAAAATTTACCGGGGGGTGGGGGGGGTGGGGTGGCGGGCTGGGTATCTTTCAGACTTAATCTGACTCAAATCCATAATTATCCCACACATATACCTAGACCATTTACCAAATGCAGAATCCTTATGTTTCTCAAAATTAATCAGTTCCTTATATAGCTTGGAAAATAAACTTTTATCAGAGAACTTTGCTGCAAAAATTTTTTCTGTTTTTTTTTTTTTTAAGTGAGGAAATTGGGGTTAAGTGACTTGCCCAGGGTCACACAGCTAGTAAGTGTTAAGTGTCTGAGACCGGATTTGAACTCAGGTACTCCTGACTCCAGGGCCGGTGCTTTATCCACTACGCCACCTAGCCGCCCCCTCAGTTATTTTTAAATCTAAGTTTTATTGAATTTGTTAAAAAAAAAACACCCTTAATTTTATATAATCAAAATTATTCTTTTTTTTTTTCTGTGATCCTTTTTATTCCTTGTATGGTCATGAACTTTTATCTATAGATCTGAGATTTCAGATTTTCCATGTTTTTCTAATCTGTTTATAATGTGAACTTTTACATTCATTCAGATAACATGTCCAGTTGAAGTTTATTCTTGTAAAAAATATAAAGTGTTGGTCTAAAACTATTTTCTTCAATACCACTGTCCATTTTTCCCAGAAGGTTTTGTCAATAGTGAGTCATTATCCCAGTAACTGGTGTGTTTAAGTTTATGAAACACTAAGGTATTAGATATATTAGTAACAAATTGTTTCAAGAATTTCTACTTTATAGTATAGTTTCAGAGCTGGCACTGATAGTCCTTCTTCATTCCACCACCCCCTCACCTTCTTTTTCTTATTTCCCATGAGATTTTTTTACCTTTTCTGACTCCATATGAATTTTATTATTATTATTTTTTTAATTCTGTAAAGCAGTGCTGTCAAATGAAAATAAAAATGGTTGGGGTCATGTATTGTCTTAGAAAGCCACGAATTAAAATTATCTATGTTGTATTATATTTTTATTTATTTTGTTAAACATTTCTCAATTACATTTTAATCTGTTTCTGTCCATACTCAGTAATTTTACAGGAGTATTTGCATTGGTAACTTTGATACCTCTTCTTTAAAGTAATCCTTTGATAATTTAATTAATATGGCACTAAAAAGGGGGCAGCTAGATGGTGCAATAGATAAAGCACTGGACTGGATTCAGGAGGACCTGAATTCAAATCCGGACTAAGACACTTGACACTTACTAGCTGTGTGACCCCAGGAAAGTCACTTAACCCTCATTGCCCTGCAAAATAAATAAATAAATAAATAAATTTTTTAAATGGCACTGAAGAAAGCAAATTGATTTAGGGAATATTGTCATTTGTATTATACTGACTCATTCTAACTCATCTAGTAATTGTTTTAAATAGAATTTTTCTTTATGTCTCTTCCTGCTTCATTTTGTTGGTGTTATATAGAAATGCTGATGATATATGTGGATTTATTTTATCTCCTGCAAGTTTGCTAAGTTATTATTTCAATTGATTTTGTGATATTATTTTATCCTCTTTACCAATACTTCATTTAAAATTTTTGTATCAGTGTTCACTAGGAATATTGGTCTATAATTTTCTTTCACTGCTTTAGTTCTCCTTGGTTTATGTATCAAGAATACATAGACAAGGGGCAGCTAGGTGGCGCAGTGGATAGAGCACTGGCCCTGGAGTCAGGAGTACCTGAGTTCAAATCCAGCCTCAGACACTTAACACTTACTAGCTGTGTGACTGTGGGCAAGTCACTTAACCCCAATTGCCTAAAAAAACCAAAAACAAACAAACAAAAAAGAATACATAGACATGGGGCAGCTAGATGGCACAGTCGATAGAGCACCAGCCCTGGAGTCAGGAGGACCTGAGTTCAAATCCGGCCTCAGACACTTAACAATTACTGGCTGTGTGACTCTGGGCAAGTCACTTAACCCCAATTGCCTCACAAAAAAAAATAAAAAGAATACATAGACATCATTGAAAGAATTTCATAGGATATCCATTTTGGGGCCATTTTTATAATTCATGTAATAATGGAATTTTAAAAATATTCGATAGAAATAAATTGTGAATCTATCTGTTCCTAAAGTTTTTTTTTTCCTTTTGAATATTCATTCATGACTTGTTCAATCTCTTCCTCTAAAACTGGGTTATTTAAATTCTTTATTTCTTGTTTTATTATTCTGGGTATTTCATATTTTTGCAATTATTCTTTTATTTCATTTGTCTTGTCAGTTTGGGGGACATATAGTTGGAGAAAATAATTTCCTTTATTTCTTTTTTATCTATTATGAAATTCTACTTTTTTACTTTTGATAGTAGTAATTTGAGTCTAGTCTTTCTTGTATTTAATCAAATTACCAAATGATTTATCTGTTTTATTGATTTTAAAACTAGATCCCAATTGTATTTATTTAGTCAATGGATTTCTTTTGTTTGCAATTTTATTGATCTCTTCTTTAATTTTTGGGATATCTAATTTGGTGTTTATTGGGTTTTTTAAAAACAATATTGGTTTTCTAGTATTTTTATTTGCATTCCCAATGCATTGGTCTGATCTTTCTCTATTCTTGTTAATTATTTAGAAATAAACATTTTACCCTAAGAACTGCTTTGATTGTACCCTAAAAATTTTTTATGTTATCTCATGTAATTATCTTTAGCAAAATTATCTATCATTTCTATGCTTTGTTCTTCAACTGACCAATACTTTTGGATTGTTATTTGGTTTCCAGTTGATTTTTAATACTTTTTCCCAGTGCAACTTTATTTGATATGATTTTATTGCATTTTGGTCAGTAAAGGATGTATATAATATTTCAGCTTTTCTGTATTTTTGTGAGGATTTTATGTACTAAGAGATGATCAATTTTTGTAAAGGTACCCCACACAGCTGAGAAATGTGTATATTTCTATTTCTACTCAATAATCAAAGGTCTATCATATCTATTCTTTCTAAAATTCCATTTAAGTACTTAACTTTCCTCTTGTTTATTTTTGGCTACATTTGGCTGATAGGGTACATTGAGTTCTCCCACATTATAATTTAGCTATTTCTCCTCATATTTAGTTTAACTTTTCCTCTAAGCATAAGTTCAGTACTGAAATCGGTTTGTCTTGCTACTTTTTTTTTTTGCAAATTTTATTGTCCTTCTAGCTCTTATAATTAATTTATTCATACTGTTAACCTTATCTGAAATTATAATTGTTGCCTCTGTTTTTTCTATGTATTCAGCTGAGCTATATTTTGCCCCAGTCTTTTATATTACCTCCATGTGAGTCTTTCTTTCAAGTATATTTTTTGTAAAAACTAAACTAAACTTTAAAAATCCTGTATTTTTGGATTTTGCTTTCTAATCCATTCTGCTAATCTTTTCCACTTTGTAGGTGAGTTCATCCCATTCAAATTCACAGTAGTGAGTTAATTTTTTTATTCCCCTCCATTCTATTCTCTTATACTTTTTCTTCTCTATATGCTTCCTGTTTATTTTGAGTTGTTACCCTTTCTTATTCTTTTCTTTTAACCTTTTCACTATCTTCTCTCCAAGCTTGGATTTTTTTTTTTTTTTGCTTATGACTAGTCATAAGCAACTTTGCTCAGTTTATTCTTTTTTTTTTTTTGCAGGGCAATGGGGGGTTAAGTGACTTGCCCAGGGTCACACAGCTAGTGAGTGTCAAGTGTCTGAGGCCAGATTTGAACTCAGGTACTCCTGAATCCAGGGCTGGTGCTTTATCCACTGCGCCACCTAGCTGCCCCTTAGTTTATTCTTATAATTATTTTTCTCTTTTTTTGTTCCCATCTGTATTCTGTTTGAGTTTAGTATAATCCTACAACAAATACTGTATATTTTGCTTTCTTTTGATGAGTTTAGATGAATAATTTCATGACACCCTCTCCTCTCTCCTTCCATGTTTATATTTGTACAACCTAATTATGTATATCAATAATTTCCTCAATCTTTCTTCTCATTTCTCCCAATGCATCTTTCCCCCACTTTTTCTTTTTTCTTATATTATCTTCAAAATATAAAAAAAACTATTTGTAGATTCTCTATGTTAATCAACTACTTTTATGATCCTTTATGATATTAGTATTCTAAAAGAACCTTTTTAATATCTCCCCACATTCAAATGTAAACAGTTCTTCATGAAGTTCCTTCTTATTGCTCATTTGGATTTCTCTTTTTTAATCTTTATCTTGACTCTTTGTATTTCAAAGTTCCTTTTTATATATATTTTGTGGGAGGGGGAATATTGTTCCAATCCTGAATCCCCAGTGCCCAGCAAAGTTCTTGTGATATAGGAGGCCCTTCAAATGCATATAGATTGTGACTTTTTTGTATGCATTGTGAGAATTGGAATGACACCCCCTGCTGGGAGGGACATTGTAAGCTCTGGCCTGAAAAGAAACTATATGACTTTAGCACCCGGAAGTGACCTTTCGGGGGTTTCAAAGGTCAGATCAGCTTCAGGAAGTGATGTTTGCTGCCCCGTGGGTACTGTCAATCAAAGCTACCAAGAAATTAGCTTGGAGCTCTGTGTGTGTGGATGGCCCTGTTTCCTGTTTCACAGGAGGCTTCTGGGAGGAGCAAGGCCTTTTCATGGTCAGAAAGGGGCTTAGCGGCAGAGACAAGCAGGATAGGGAGAGCAGGTAAATCTCATACTTTATCCATATGTTTCTCTTTACTAACCCGTAATATACTTTAATAAATACTTAATGCCTAAAGATTAGTGCTATATGTTTTCTAATTTAAGGCGACCACTCATTAGATTTTAGACATCATAGCTAGAATTTTAGGCCCTTACAGCATGTTACTAATATGGATAGCATATAAGCTTTTTGAGTGCAGGAGCTATTTCATTTGTCTTTATATCCCCAATGCCTGGCATACAGAATCACTTAATAAATGCTTATTGCCTGATCCTTGATTATTCCCTTTCTTTTCCCATTTATAAGCTCTGTCTATTACCATAATATATCTTGTATCTATCCTCTTTTTTTTTTTTTCCACGCCTACAAACATCACCTTAATGGAGTTCCTCATCATCTCTCACCTGGAGTCCTCTAGCAGCTTCTGTTCTCAACTTCCCATTTATGTTCTCTCCAATTCATTCCCCATTTTGCTATAAAAATAAAATCTCTGAGGCAGCTCCCATACTCAAAAAGTTCCAGTGGCTCACCATTTGTCTATTAGATAAAATTTAAACTCTTCATCTTGGTTTTTTGTTTGTTTGTTTGTTTTTGCTTTTTTTTTTTTTAGTGAGGCAGTTGGGGTTAAGTGACTTGCCCAGGGTCACACAGCTAGTAAGTATTAAGTGTCTGAGACCAGATTTGAACTCAGGTACTCCTGACTCCAGGGTTGGTGCCCTATCCACTAGGCCACCTAGCTGCTCTCATCTTGGCTTTTAAAACTATAATATGGCTCCAACTTACCTTTCTAGGCTTACTTTCTATTAGTGTACTTCATGCAGGCTCCATTACAGCCAAAGACGGAACACCTAGATGTTCTTGAATTTTACATTTTACTTCCCACCTACGTGCTTTTATACAAACTGTCTGCTATATATGGAATGCATTACCTCTTCTTCACCACCTTTCAGAATTCTTAATTTGTCTTCTAGACTCAGCTCATTCCTCTGATTCACCCTAGGTGTTATTCTCTCTTTTGTCTTAATTTCCCTTGTCCTGTGCTTATTTATGTACCAAAAAAAAGTGTGTCCCTTCTAGAAGGAATAGGATCTTTGAAAAGGAACTGTTTGATTTTTGTAGCTTTCACCATGTTTTGCAGTATCAAAGATTACTAGATGCTTGGTGAATTGAATTCAATTGCACCTTTGGAGAGAGTGCCCACAGCAGTGAGATCACAGGTATATTTCATTTAGAAATATATATTGTAAAAGTATGAAACAGCCTTTGTTTTTGTACCAATAGCTATAAAGAGATTACAGTTACATCACAACTAAGGGACTCACCATTTGAAGAACATTTCAGTATTTTAATTAAACAAAATATTCTTCAAGTTGATTTCTTTGAGGATTTCATTCTTATGGTAAATGCATTTCTGGGTTGTATTTGAAGGGTAGATCTTTCTTGTACCATTGTGGGAAATGATCATGAGGTTTTTTATTTGCAATACATCTTGTATTGCTAAAGGCACTTAGAGTGGAGGGAGCTTAATTTCATCTCAGTAGTAATTGCTTTGGTGTGGAGGAAAGCTCAGTTCAATCTGAGAAATGGAATAGTTAGCTATTCTCTTGTCTCTTGTAGTCCCAGGCTTCTTAATTAACTGAAGTTGAAGCAAATAAATACAGTACAGATGAGTCCCACTCTAAGAAAAAAGCATAACTAAAACCTCAATACCCAAGGTCTGGGAATCAGTAGCCTTTTGAACTATCTATAACTGAAGGGTGTGATAAGTATATCAGTGATTTAAAAAAGAGTATAAGGATAAAGACTTTTTTTTAAGTGAGGCAATTGGAGGGTTAAGTGACTTGCCCAGGGTCATACAGCTAGTAAGTGTTAAGTATCTGAGGCCGGATTTGAACTCAGGGTTCAACTCTAGGGTTGGTGCCCTATCCACTGAGCCACCTCACTGCCCCTAGGATAAAGACTTTTAAGTAATGAAGATAACCAGATATTTTTAGGAAAATCTACTTATTATAATTATCAACAAATTGCTAATTAAAATTAATTAAAAATAATTCTAATATGCTCATGAGATTATGTAGCTTGAAGGTAACCTAGACCATCTCTCAGTTTACAGATGAAAATACTAAGGTACTAAGAGCTGGAGTAACTTGCTTAAGGTCACACATGTAGTAAATGACAGGACTGCCATGAGTTTCCCCCCACCATTCTACACTGCCTTAATTAGGAGATATTTACATCAGGAAAAAAGTCTTCAGTTTACAGAAGGTTCATGGTATGGTCCCTTTTCATTCACTGTTTTCCAGGGTATTTAAAAGATGATCTGATGGGGAATGGGGTGGAACTTATCTATATGCAGCTTTTGTTCAACCCCTTCTTTGGCGTAAGATACCTGCATTGTTGGGCAGATTGTAGTCATCCCAAGAGTAAAGAGAAACATTTCTAGAGCAGTCTGACTAGATAACTGAAAGGCAAAATAGATGAAGACATTGTGCATCTGGTTGAAGGGGTCTCTTAGAAGAGAATCAGGGAATAGTAGTCCCTTCTACTCAGGTATTTGGAGGGTCAATAAGTCCTTTTAAACACTCTCCTTCTTCCAATTGTTTTTGGTCTATTTTGTGGTGCTTAGCTAAATTCTGGCAGGGAGCATGTTATGTCATGACTTCTTTCCACATCTCATTGTCCCATCCACATTGTGAGGGGCAGATAAGGTTCCTGCTACAGGCAGTATGGTTGGACGGTAGTACTAGAGGCAAACCAACTAAATGACAAAAGGAATATCTACTCTGAGACTCTGAGGTTGAAGGGTCCACAAAACTTTATTTAGCATTAAAAATGCATTATGGGGGCAGCTAGGTGGCACAGTGAATAGAGCACCAGCCCTGGAGTCAGGAGGACCTGAGTTCAAATCTGGCCTCAGACACTTAAAACTAGCTGTGTGACCCTGGGCAACTCACTTAACCCCAATTGGCTCACCACAAAAAAAAGAAAAAAGAAAAAAGAAAAAAAATGCATTATGAATGTTACCCCCATCCCAAAATCCATTGGTACTAGACTCTTTTCTCATTGGTGGAAAGCAAAACCCTGTACCTGTGAGATTTAAAATTGACTATAAGAGCATTAAACTCCCCCTTTTAACTTTTCCGTTATATATCTCCCAGACCAGTAAGAAAAGAAGCCTCTGAGCTTTAATTAGAGAGGGATTAGCCTTTGTTGTTTAGACAACAAACAGGTGATACCAAATAGGGAAATAGGAAAGTAGAAATACAAATGAATAGTCTTAGATCTAAGCTTAGTCTATATTCTTTTATAAAACTCACCGAAGCCCAAAACTGCCTCTCAGGCTGAGAACCAGTGTCAAACATGTGCCGCCACCGAGAACCAGGAGCCGATTACCAGAACGCGCCATCACCACTAAACTCAGAAGCCAGAGTGTGCAAGCCGAGCCAGAACTTCCGTTCTACTACTCAGTTTTTAATTTGGTGTCCCAGAAGTATGGCGTGCTTGGTCACACTCTCAGGCAGCAGCAGGCACACAGCTGTTTGTCACAGTCTCCTCCCCAAAAGGGTGGTCCTTCAAAAACCATTTCAGTAGTATGTGTTCAACTCTTAAATTTCAGTTAAAACTTCCATTTTTACCACATTCCCCCATTTGTTTCATTTGAAAAATGAATGAGTTTGCTCAATGAAACATACCTGTGCAAAGGAGGAGTGAATTAGATCAACTTCTACGTGGGGCCCAGGCTGCCTTTTCTGCTTTTGTGTTTTCCTTTTTCTTGATGTTAGGTGAATAAATATCTATCTCAAGGACGTGTCTACACTTGGAGGTGACTTAGAGTTTGGAGTAGGTACAAAACCCCACCCTTGTGGGTCCATTGGGGGTTACTCTATGTTAAAATGAGATTCAAAAGGTTAGAAACTTGAACAAGGACACATAGCTATTTACATTTTTTTTTTAGTGAGGCAATTGGGGTTAAGTGACTTGCCCAGGGTCATACAGCTAGTAAGTGTTAAGTGTCTGAGGCCAGATTTGAACTCAGGTACTCTTGACTCCAGGGCTGGTGCTCTATCCACTGTGCCACCTAGCTGCCCCGCTATTTACATTTTTAAGTATGTAAAAAGAATCAACAGGATAATATGATGATAAATCCTTCTTAACTGGATTCACATCATTACTTTTGGGGCTTTTTTGCCCAGATCTATGATTTTACTGGGGTAGATGTAACTCTATTGATAAGTGATGAGCAGTTCATTTTTAAATGCCTTAGAGATTTACCTGCAGCATTAAGAGATTAAATGACCTGTAGTCACCCAAACAATTAGAATCCAAGGCAAGAATTCATGTGTTCTTGACTCTAAAGTTTCTATAATACTTTGAAGTTCCTATTTGCATATAAAATAATAATAAGCATAAGGCAACTCAATGTGTCCAAAACAGAACTCATTAACTTTCTCCCCTCCCCCCAAAAAAAATTCATCCTTCTTTAAAATTTGCTTATTTCTCCTGAAGGTATCTCCATTCTTTCAGTATCTTAGTTTGCTAACCTCATTATAGTCTGGTCTTCACTTTCTGTCCTCCCACATATCCAAATCAGTTGCCAAATGTTGCTATTTCAATCTTCATAACATGAAGCTCCTTTTCTCTACTCATACAGGTACCACCTTCATTCAGGTCTTCATTATCTCTTGTCTGGACTATTGCAATGGCCTCCTATTTGTTTTCCTGTACCTAGACTCTTCCTATTCCAATCCATTCTCCACAAAGCTGCCAATATTATCTTCCTTAAGTACAAGACAGACCCTGTTATTCCCCTGCTCAATAAACTTCCATCACTCATTATTGCCTCTAGGAAAAAAAACACACACACACACACACAAAAACCCTATTGGACTTTTAAAGGGCTTCACAATATGAACACAAAGTATTTAGCAAATTTAATTAAGTATTCTTATTCCTCTACTTTACAATCCAATTAAACTGACTTTATCTTGATTACTCACACTTAGAATTCCATCTCCTGGCCTTATTCCTGACCTTTTACATTTAAAAATCATCCTCTACCACTGTCTCCTCCTAGAACTTCCATCATTGCCTTGGCTTTCCTCTCCCTAAAATATCCTGTTGCTCTTATAGTCTCCTCACCATGAAATGTCCCTCAGCAAGTCCTGTCTGCCTTCTCCCATTGGTGAGTTTCTCCTAGAGCCCCCATTTTGTAGAGAGGCTGCCTTCATTTCCCTCTTGTCCCTGATCCTAACTTTCTGTTCTTTAAAGTCATGCCCCAATACTGAGTTCCTTCATCACTCAGCCTTCTCTTCCTGATTTTTAGCTCTTTTGTGTTTTTTCTCCCATTAGAATGTAAGCTCTTTGAAGGCAGGAACTATCTTTGTTTTTGCTTGTATTTGTATCCCTGGAACTTAGTACAGTTCCTGGAACAAAATATGTGTTTAATAAATGCATTGAGTACTTTGTATGTATTTTGTATTTATTCTATAAAATAATCTGTAAAGGGAAACTCAAGGGACAGGTAAAAGGATCCTACAGAAGGGAAGTATTCAGCTGACTTGAAGGAAACTGGGAAACAAGGAGGTGAAGGTAAGAGGAAACAGAATTCCAGGTATGGTGAGACAGCCACTACAAAGCCACAGAAAGAAGATGGGAGCATGGTGATACTCTCGACAGTAATAAGAAAGTTGGGAAGAAGGGAGGTTGGATCAGAAAGATGATGAATTCTGCTTTGAATATGTGAGTTTGAGATGCCCAAAAGGCATTTGTAGATTATGCCTTTATCTCAGGAGAGAGACTAGGGGTGAATATATAGATAGTAATTATATTCATAGACTAATGATTGAACCCAAGGGAATTGAGGAAATAACTAAATGAGACATTATATGGAGTAGAAAAAGGGCCCAGGACAGAACCTAAGGAGACATCATCCATACTTACTGGGTATGACATGGCTAAAGAACCAGCAAAGGAGACAGAGAAATGGTAGGAGAGATAGGAAGAGAATCTGGAGAGCACTTAAGAATACCTCAAGTGAAGAAAATATCAAGAAGAGAGCAACAAAGGCTACAGACAGTTCAAGAAGAATTGGGATTTAGAAAAGACCATTAGTTTTGGCAAATAAAAGATTATTTGGGAACTTTGGAGACATCACTATCAGTTGAGTGTTAAACATGTGACCCAGATCAAGGATTTTCAAGCGGGGGAGATGAATGGAAGGCACAAAATGGAGATTGTGTTTTCTAGGAGTTTAGGGATGTTATTTTCCCTAATATAACATGTTTGGTTTTTTTGTTCGTTTGTTTTCTTTTGTTGTTGTTGTTGGTTTTGCGGGGCAATGGGGGTTAAGTGACTTGCCCAGGGTCATACAGCTAGTAAGTGTCAAGTGTCTGAGGCCAGATTTGAACTCAGGTACTCCTGAATCTAGGGCTGGTGCTTTATCCACTGCACCACCTAGCTGCCCCCAGCATGTTTCTTAAGAATAGGGGTTGTATTATTACCATTATTCTTGTTGTGATGATTATTATATTTGCATACCTACTACCTAGTACAATGCACAGCAGTTGTTTTCCAGTATTAGAATGTAGAGCTTAATGAATGCTTGTTGATTGACTGATAGGCAAAACTGTGAAGCAGGAAAGTTTGTCTTTAATACTTTCACAGCACCCCTTCCCAATTCTATTCCTTTTTCATCCCTCAGAATGCCAAGTTCCTTCACCATTCTCAGGATCAAAACATGTATCTTGGAGGGAGGGGGGGGGTTGCTAATGGTTATCAAAGCCTTAAGCTAACTGAATGAAGTTCCTATGTTGAAATTTCAAGGAACAGGAAAGAACAATTCTCCCTTTTTCCCATCTGCCTGCCCCCTTTAAGATCATACCACAGAAATTATCTATTTAGTTCTTCATAAGGCCATCCCTCATTTGTATAATAATGTTCTCATATTTTTCAATATATTTTCACATGCATGACCTCATTTCACAACCTTTGTTATAGGTATGAAAACCCAGGTTCAAAAAGGTTAAGGAATTTATGCCAACTGAAACAGTGAGTTAGGGCCAGTCTAGGATCTCTCCTTTCAGACCACCCTATGAAAACTTTGGCTTTATTTCTTTTCTTTTTCTTTAGCTTCTTGGTGGGCATTAAGAATAACTGCTAAAGGGGCAGCTAGGTGGCTCAGTGGATAGAGCACCAGCCCTGGATTCAGGAGGACCTGAGTTCAAATCTGGCCTCAGACACTTAACAATTACTAGCTGTGTGACCTTGGACAAGTCACTTAACCCCGATTGCCTCACCCACACACACAAAAAAGAATAACTGCTAAATGCTAAAGAGGGGCAAGAGCAGAACAGTAAAAAAGAGTATTTGGGAGGAAACAGGGTAGCTAAGGGTTTGGAAAAAGGAAGAATTGAATGAATAGGGCAATAGCAACAGAGGAAAGAGAACTGGGAACAAAGGAGAAGTTAAAGGGGACAAGAGGAGACAGTGAGCTGTTTTTGTCAAAGTATTCAGTGCAAGGCGATAGGGCTCAGAATGAACTGAGTAGTTTTTAGAACTGCAGTTTAAGTTATTATGAGCCAGACAAAACAGGCTTCTGACCTGCACTATAGGAAACCACTGCAGCTAAAAATAAAGAGATTTCATTATGAAATGATGCCAACTGCTTCTCTTCTAATGACATGAACTACACAGGCTTTTCTTGTGTTTGAACTGTAGGTAGAATATTTAAATAATATTTTCTGCCCTGCCCCCTCCAAGTATTAAAGATCCTTTGCACCGAATCTATTGGTCGGTCAATCAGCAAGTGTTTATTAAGAACCTAGCATGTGCCAGGCAGGCATTGTACCAGGTACTGGGAATACAAAGACTAAAGTGCCTCCTGTCAAGGAGTTTATAGTATATTATGCAAGACAGCTACATGTGTAAGTATGTTGGGAATGTGTGCAAAATTCATATTTACAAAATATGAGATGATTTAAAGGAGAAAAGACACGAGCATCTGGGGGAATTTAAAAAAGAGGCACCACGTAGGAGGTGGCATTTGAATTAAATTTTGAAAGAAAGCAGAGATTCCTTAGAATTGAGGAGGGAATGCATTCCAAGGATGGGGGATAACCTGTGCAAAGGCCTGGAAATGAGAGATGGCATGTCATGAAGAATAGCAATAAGGTCAGTTTAGCTGGACTATAGGGTACATGAATGAGAGGAATGTAAAAGAACTTTGGAAAGGTAGGTGGGAATCAAATTATGCAGGACTTTAACTGCCAGAGTCATTTACATTTGATCCTAGAGGTAAGAAGGAACCACTGGAATTTATGAGTAGGGCAGTAGGCAGAGCACTTAATATGCTCATACAACTAACATTATGTGCATTTTGGCCTCTCTCTGGTGTTGATAGGTGTGAATTAAGAGGTATGAGATCCTCAGAAAAACTGCAGCCTTTCCATCACCAATCCAGTTTAAATGACTATATATTGCCTTGGGCTCAAGTATCAGCTTAGAGGATCAAGGGCTACTTAAAACAGAGCTGTAATTTGGATGGGATCTCCAGTACTCTGTCCCAGGGCACTGATCTATAATGCTAGCAGTCCTTGAAGTCCTTTCCAAAGCTTAGCACATAGTTAGCAAAAATAATTAGTTAAAAGAGGATGCTGTCAGATATTAGACTGGGGGGAATTGCTCCCTCACATCCTGTTTCCCATATGGCACTGAACCTCAAAACAACTTCCCACTTCTAACTGGTGTCCCAGAGCCTTGCTCTCCCCCTACCCCCACTAATTGCTACTGTCCACTCTTGGCTCTTTATGTGGTTTGTGATACTTGCTCAAGGCCTAAAAATTCCCAATTATGGCTCTGATTTCCAATATTAGTCATATGTCTTTCACCCTTCCAAAATGATGAAAAACGGGAAAAAAAATCAAAGAAATAGTATAAATCACAATTTCATTTGTGATTCTATTTGATAATCTTTTATTGACAAGATGTTGAGTTAACTCTTTCCTTAGAATAGTTATTTAAGAACTTTTCCTTCCGAATACTTCATGTTCACTCACACTTCAACAACACTAAGTTCTAGGAACTTCATGTTGTCAGCCTGCCTTCATTATCTGCAGTTATATCACTTTGCCAGTAATATAAAGATAGGACAGGTGATGGAGAATGAATAGTGAAAGTTCCAAAATTGGGTAAGAGGCTGGTAGTACTTTTGATGGAATTGGGGAAGTTTAGAAGTGGTCTTCTTGTCATATCATATGTCTATTGATTCTTTTTTTTTTTTTTTAGTGAGGCAATTGGGGTTAAGTGACTTGCCCAGGGTCACATAGCTAGTAAGTGTTAAGTGTCTGAGGCTGGATTTGAACTCAGGTCCTCCTGAATCCAGGGCCGGTGCTCTATCCACTGCGCCATCTAGCTGCCCCCTATTGATTCTTTTTATTTAGAAAATATTCATGATACACAGATGTGAGTGCCTTGTGTGGTTTACAAAGTTTTGACATTTATCACTTCGTTTTCTCCAAGTCATGTTTTTCAAAAAATTTCTTGCCATCTTTATCTATTCCTATTTTCTCCTTGAAGTAGCAAAGTACAAGTTGATTTAATTTGAAGGGTTTTATGGAGTTCTTAGTCAAATTTGTCTACTTCTTTATTCTCAGAAACAGATGTTGGTACCCAAACTGGAGTTATTCTCATGGTGATGTTTTTTGAAAATACTCATAATGAGTATGCTGCAATATGCAATGACTAACTGTACCATAAGGTGATGTTTCTTATTGCCTTTCGGTGCACAATAAAATCAACTTTATGGGTTCCTTTATTTGCCTCTCCAAGCAGTACCTGGGAGTCATCCTTCCATTTAGCTGTAATTTCCTTCTTTTTGGGGGGGGCGGGGAGGCGGCAGGGCAATGAGGGTTAAGTGACTTGCCCAGGGTCACACAGCTAGTAAGGGTCAAGTGTCTGAGGCAGAATTTAAACTCAGGTCCTCCTGAATCCAGGGGCTAGTGCTTTATCCACTGTACCACCTAGCTGTCCCCTTGCAACTTCCTTCTTTCTGCTGGTTTTATTAACAGCAAGAATGTCAAGATTGCAATGATTCAGTTCCTCTGATAGAATTTGCACTTGTTTAGTCAATAATAATCTCACATTTAACATACTGTAATGATTAGAATGACACTACCTACTGGAGACTTACTATAGGAAAGCTCCACCATGAAGGAAGGTCTTTGAGGGCAGGATGATGCCTCTTTTCTTTGGTGTCAGGAAGTGACGTTTGCTGGTGGGAGGAGGAAGGGGGAGCCCGGCGCTCTGCCTTTCTCTCTGGTGGAGAAGGGAGCTAGAAATTTGCTCTCCCTTTAATAGATAGGAATCTAGGCCTTTTCTTCTCTCTTTACCAAATTCTTATTCTCCTTAATAAATGCTTAAAAGCCTAACTCTTGCTAAAGCTTATAATTTATTGGTGACCACTCATTAGATATTTTAGACGGACTAGCTAGAATTTTAGCCCTTAACAATACCAATAATTTAGAATTTACAAATGGTCTAGAAACTAGAACTCTTAGGACCCTCTCCCCCTTTTCTATTATTATCACTGTCCCCTAAGAAACAGAATGTGGAAAGCACCTAGGAATAAGTGTCATTATATATTCACACACACACACAATTGCTATAGTCAAATAATTCATAACCAAGTGCATCACCTCCTGGTCATGAGTCTCTTCACTTACCTATATAGGTCCTCAAAAAGCAAATTTAATCTGTTCCTGAGGCCAGCATAACATAGTGACTAGCGAGCTAGACTTCATTTCAGGAAAACTTTAAGTTAAATCTCATCTCTGAGACTTACTAAACTATGGGCAAGCCACCCATCCTTTCTAGACTTTGGTTTCCTCATCTATAAAATGAAAGGGGTCCCATCAGATTAGCATAAGAGGAAAATAACAAATAATGGAGGGGATATAGAAAAATAGGAACACTTATGTGCTGTTGGTAGAGTTGCAAAGTGGATCCAACCATCCTGGAGAAAAATTTGGAACTATGCCCAAAGGGCAATAAAACTGTGATACCCTTTGTCCCAGAAACATCACTATTTTGGGGACCGATTTTTAATTGGGGAGTGTTAGCTAAGAGGCTCGCTGCAATATTGGGGCAAGGAAGGAGACTGGCAGCCTCCCTCAAAACAGAACAGGATTCATTTTAACAAGAACGAACGTAAAAAAAAAAAAAAACAAGATCAGTAGGATCAAGGGAAAGGAAATAAAATGGGGAAAGGGAAATTATACAACCTGAAAAAATACCACCACCCAGGAATCAGCTGAGAATATGCAGCAGAACTCCTGTTGCCTTTCAGCATCCAGCTAGAATGCCCAATTCTCCTCCCCCAATACCAGAAAAACCCCACACATCCCCAGCCAATGGGATGGCTGCTCTGACAGTCACATGACTGCCCTCACTAGGCTTCCAATCATTATAATTTTGCCAGGCCCGTGTAGGCATCAGCAAGTGGTGCCAGCGCCATGGCAATGGCTACAACCAGTGAGTGGAGCACTGTGCAGTTTGCGGAGCCCCAGGCCAGTTCGCCGAGGTGTAAAAACCTCAAATAACAATTAATTCTTTACACTACTATGCCTGTATCCCAAAGAAATTAAGGGAAAAAGGATAGGACCTATAACTACAGAAATATTTATAGTAGCTCTTTTTTGGTGGTAAATATTTGGAAATTGGATGCCCATCAATTGGGGAATGACTGAACAAATTGTGGTATATGATTTTGATGGAATACTATTGTGCTTTAAGAAATGACAAAGGGAGGCAGCTAGGTGGTGCAGAGGATAGAGCACCGGCCCTGAATTCAGGACGACTTGAGTTCAAATCTGGCCTCGAACACTTAACACTTACTAGCTGTGTGATCCTGGGAAGGTCACTTAACCCCAATTGCCTCACCCAAAAAAAAAAAAAAAAAGAATAGAAGAAATGACAAAGGGGATGGTTTCAGAAAAACCAAGACTTATATGAACTGATGCAAAGTAAAATGAGCAGAACTGGGAGAACATTATACACAGTAACATCGACATTTTAATAATAACTGTGAAAGACTTGGCTACTCTGATCAATACAAAGATCTAAGACAATTACAAAGGACAATTACAAAGTTCACTTCAGACAGTGAACTAATTGCAGATTGAATCATATTTTTTTTTTACTTTATTTTTCCTGGTATTTGTTTTGGTAACATGAATAATATGAAAATGTGTTTTGTAAGACAATGGGTATTGTGTTGCTTGCTTTCTCAATGTGTGAGGGAGGGACTGGAGGAGAATTTAGAACTCAAAATTTAAAAATGAATGTAAAAAAATTTTTAAGCTAAAAAATTTAAGGGAATTTTAAAAATCAGATTTATTCTGTCCTGGAACCATTCTTAGATATGACGTTGTGACTCAAGTGATGGACTTCAAGTCAAAAAGACTTCAGGTCAAATCCCATCTCTGAAGCTTACTAGACCATATGCAAGCCACTTAACTTCCATGAACTTTAGTTTCTTCATTCGCAAATGGAAAAGAGTAGCATCAGATTGTCATAGATGACCAAAAAATGAAAGTGCAAATGCTGTAGGGGATGTGGAAAAATAGGGAAACTAATGTACCATCGCTGTAGCTGTGAACTGGCCCAAGTATTCAGGAAATCAATTTGAAAGTATGACTCCAAAGTTATTGAAAGACTAGAAAATTCTGATGAACACAATGACTGACCATAATTCCAGAGGAACTCCTGATGAATTCAGAGTGCACATTAAGTTATACTTTTGAGGGGGTAGTGTGGGAACATGGTCAATGTAGGTATGCTGTTTGACTCTACATGTTTTAATGGGAATTTTATTTTCTTTCTCAAGGGAGTGAAGAGAGGTAGGAGGGAGAAAAGGCATATTTTTGTTGACTAAAAAAATAAAATGTAATTTTAAAAATAAAATAAAGTGAGGGGGTGAACTAAATAAGAGATGTTAAACCTAGCTACAAAACTCCCAAGTGGGCCTGAACAAGATTAAAATGTAGTTGGAAAATGTTCAATAAAATAGATAAAAATATAATAAAACATAGATAATGTTCTTTCATGGTTTTTCTAAGTCAATATGCAACCTGCAGATATTTTCTTTTTGAGTTTGACACCACTGTACTAGATAATCTCTAGAAGTCTCTTTCTGTTCTAAATCTATGCTCCTGTAGATCTATCATCTAGTTCAAATGCTTCATTGTATAAAGGAGGAGAGGACCAAAGATCTAACTAACCAGGCTGAAGACATGCAGCTAATTTAATGGCGGATCTGGAACTCAGATTTCCTAGCTTCTAGCCCACAGTTCTTTCCATTTACCATATTTTCTATCTTCTACAACCAGGAAGCTCAGTGACAGGTCAAGAATGACCCATGGATTTCAGATTTAGAGAAGGAGCTTTATTAGAGAGACAGGAAGAATATTTCATCTGTAGTTAGATAACAATGACACCTCTGAGACTTTAGACAAATCACTTATCTACTCTGAGTCTGTTTTTTCATCTATAAAATGAGGGTTTCTGCATTAGGTGATTGGTTACATCTAGCTCTAAATCTAGGATCCCATGATTCAACATAATCAATGTGGGAATATCAAAGACGGTGTTGGGGTGGGGTATGGGGAGAGAGACATGGTTGTGGAAGAAAAAAGATACTATTCTCTTCTCATACCATAAGGGAGTTACATTGGTATCTTCCAAATGAAAATCAAGTATCCTTTGCACTTCAGTAGGCATCCTAAAAAGTACACTTAAATAAAATCATTTACACCTAAGGATTTGGAGGATTGTTGCTTACAGATATCTAGGCAGAGAGAGAAAAGCCCAATTATCTTCCATTTGTAGACATGAATGACTATCTTTAAACTAACCACCATTCAATGTAAATTAAGGAGTAACAGTCATGTCTATGTTTTAGTTGAACTCTGTCCCTTTCAAAGTTTTCGATAATGGATTCTTGTCTAAACCATCTTGACCAATGTCCTTCACTCTATGATAAATAAGATTATAAAATGTCACAAATCCATGTAAGAATTGAATATTTGATCCTTATCTTTCCTTGTATTAAATATTGTTCCCTCATACTGAGTAACACTTTGTGATCCAGCATAATTGTTCTTGCTTTGTCACTTCTTCATTCTGTGCTTTATAGACTAGATGGAAATTGCTTGTAATGAGAGCTCACTTAGTTGACTGAAGAAATGCTATCAGTCAACCAGACTCTCAATATTGTTACTTATAATGGTAACAAACCTTCTTCCTGACCATTATCCTAAATTATATCATGAACTGTGGGATTTTTTCCATGACACAAAGTTATCTATATTTAAAAACCTTTCCTCCCCAATAGATAGGTGATCAAACAGTTTTGAAAAGAAAAATTGAGAAGTATAGATTAACAAGTGAATATAAGCTCCAAATCACTAAGGAAATGTAAATGAAAGAAGAATGCAAATTAAAGCAACTCAAATTTTACCTCATTCCAAGCAAATTGACAAAGATGATTTTTTTAAAAGTCCAGAAAAGCCAATATTGCAGAGATTGTGAGAAGATAGTTGGTGTGGTTTATGACATAGTCCAGATATTTTGGATTTTAGTTTGGAATTATGCATAGAAAATAACAGAACTATTCAGTACTGAGACACAGGCATCCCAATACTGCACATATACCCCAAGGAAGTCAAGGAATGAAACAAAGGTCCAATACATACCTAAATGTTCAAAGCAGCACTCTTTTTAGTAGCAAAGAACTGGAAGTAAGGGGCTAATCAGTAATTTGATGAATGGCTGAAAAAATCAGTTTGCATGAATGTAATGGAATATTATTGTGTAGTAAATGACAAACGAGGAATTTGGAGAAACATGGAAAGATTTGAGAAAAGGCACAATAAACAGAACTAAAAGAACAATATATGTGAGTGAAATAACAGAAATGGAAAGATCATTTTTGTTATTGTTTGTCCTTTATACCAAAAAGGACCGATGATATCATGATGTTTGGGTCAAGATACAATGTGTTTGACTGTGGCTGATCAATCTAATATGTACTTAGAAGGTTCTACCACAGGTCAGGCATAGTCCATTTGAACACTTGGGATGGAGATGTCTCTAGATTTGGGCATCTCACGGTTCCATAGTCCTACTGAGATTCTGCTTTGCTCATGGAATACAGAGACTTCTTTGATGAGATTACACCATGCTGAGTGGTGCTGTGCCAGGAAAAGATCATTAAAAGGGAGATGAACTCTGAGTAAGTGAAAAACTAGTTCTGGTCTCATAGCAAAGTTAATGAAACATATCTCTGTCCTCATTGCTAGAGTAAGGAGACTACAAAGAATGTTGTATCATTGTCAGATGTGGTTATTGTATTAGATCTTTTTGTCTTAAGGGTATTAAAGAAAATTATTATTGATGTCCTTTACATTTTAGGCACAAGTTTGCTGGAAACAATTTTTATTTAAGTCAACATTATTCTAAATCTAAGGATTTCTAGCTTAGAGACAGAAATATCCAAATGGGAAGAATTCTCCCATGACCTCTACTCTATGAAAATCTAAGGTAACTTTTATAGGAATCTTGGATAAGGAAAAGGTCACAATATCTTACAAAACAATTTTGGCTTAAAAATCCCAGAACATTAGTCACTTAATCTTCAACTAGAATTACTCATTTTCTTCCTGAAGGATAATAAGGGCATCCTCCTAACAATCAGTGTCATGATCTTTTAATGGAAAAGAGATTACCATTAGATGGATGATGTAGTGCCAAACACTTCAGGTGGGAGGGAAAAATTAATTATCCTAACTAGATAAAAATGAGGTTTTCACCCTTAATCAGTTATCACCCTTAATCTTTATTTCCACCACCTTAGCCTTTCTTGACCTTCTAACAATTTAGAAAAAATAATGGAAAATATTTTAGACCAAAGAAAATATTTTTTAAGATTTTCATTGTAACTAAAAAGGCTTTTAAATATGTTTCCACAATTCCCTCCTTTTGTGCCCAACACAATCGTTCCTAAACAGAATTTGTGTACACCAATTCTAATATTTCTAATGAGAGAAATGAATATTTTTCTCATATTAATAACCAATTAATTGAAATTAAGTTTTTCCTTTCTATTTCCTCATTCAGAAATATATCCCTGTAAGTTATGTAGCCAGTCAATGAAAGACATTAAGGACCTTACTCCCAAATTTAACCCACCTAGACCATTTTATCTAGGTGGAATTGTTATCCCACCTAACTGGAAAAGACAAAGAGAATCTAATCTAGGTGAATTCCAACCCATCTGTTTTACTCAGACAGACTTAGGTGGGGATAGGGGAAGGGTAGATCTCTTTATCTAGATTGCTAGAAGCTGGTGGTAGTCTGGATAGAGAGAGTAAGAGTGACATAATCAAAGTCATGTCCCTTAGCCACTCATTAGAATGAATCTACCTCTCATTGTAATATTCATTCTCTCATTAATTATTAGCTAATCAGAGTTAATTTGGGCTTGTCAGGAACACCCACTATTCCAAGGATATATGTGTCAAAAGGTGGTCTTTGGTTTAGAAGAAAAAGTCAAATGACCATCCTTTTATTAATTATTCACTAGCCATAATTAATAAAATGATTAGTTATCCAGAAATTCTGTCTATTGGACTTTTCATGTTACACTTTCTTCAAATGTTTCTGTTTCTCTTCAAAATGCATTACTCTATTATAAATATGAAACAATTTACATCTTGCTTTAACAGAGCAAATATGGCCAAAAAGTAAGAGAGAGAGAAAAATTTCTGCTATAATAGTATACCAGGTAGCATAAGAAGTTTGGTAGAATTATCTTGAATCAGCATACAGAATGCAATGCAGAGGGTGAAAATAAGCCCTAATATTCAAGTCTACTTGACTCCACCTACATAATGTCCTAAAGGATCTGCCTATTTACAAACCGGATCAAGGTTGTACTATTTAAATGTGTTCTGGCCTCGCCAGATTCAAGTCCTTCCCCTAGTAGTTAAGGTTCCATTTTTGATTGAAATTAGATACTTCTCAATTATTCAGTAGTTATCAAAAAGAGATTTACTTAGCCATAATAGAAGGATATTCAGTAAGGATAGGCAGTGAGGACACCTTGAGTTGATGCTGCTGAGTAAAGCTCCATTGCCAGTGGCTCATATTACCCACTAGCCAAGCATCAGAAAGCTCCTGAACTCCTGATGGCTACTTTTTTCTCAGGAGCCCAGGAAGTGGAGCCTGAGCCTTGAGTACTCCAATCCACCCAAATCTCTCTGATTTGTTTAACCTAACATGGAACTATTAGTAGTAGCTTCTGCCACAAAAGGCAATTGGAACTATCTGCTATTCAACTGACCAATAGATAGGTGATTCCTTTAGCCATTGCTATTACAAAGGAGATAGGAAAGAAGAGGATCAAGGGCACAAGTAGAGAGTGGTTGGCCCTGGCCAGGAGAAGGGTCACTTCATAATTAGAGGCTGGATCAAAGGAGAGAATGGGGGGCAATGCAATGGGATTTTGAGATGTGGTGGAAGGGAAAAGAGGGAGCTTATGGTAGATGGCTTTTATTTTCTCAGAAAAGGAAAAGGTAAGGTCCTGTATTGAGGGGGTGATGGAGGTCAGAGACACTGTGTATCAGTCTTTAAGAGAGAAAGGGCTCCCTGGAATACCTGTTATAGTAAGTATGATAGTCCATCAGAGAAGAATAAAAAGATTGTCGTGCGGCAGTGAGGTCCCAGTTGAGATCAGATAACAACTTTGTAATAGGCCCAATTATAGTTGTGTGGCTTTCTAAAGCAAATTTCAGCAGCATAGGAACTGAAGCAGAAAGAGTCTAATGGTTGGGGTAGGCCAGGGCAAGGAATAAGCAATACTGGACAAGGGGTCAAGGATTCAAGGGTAAAGGTTGATAAATGTCGGAAGTGGTCAATCACAAATAGGGTCAAGACTGAAGTGAGGATCCATTAGGGAGAAGGAATTAAAAGAAGGGAGGTATAAAAGAACCAGATGTCAAGGTCACTCAGTCTACTAGTATTATTCACTTCCTGCTGTGTTACAGGGGAGCCATCTCCACTTGTCCTGATCTATATCTTTCCACTGGATCCAGATGGCTCTGGAGGAAAGACTGAGACTGGTGACTTACACAGCCCTCACTCACTTAAATCCAATTTACTTAAAAGTCAAGACATGACCTTCCTGATGTCATTGGTCTTCTTCAAGACTAAAGGACAAACAACAAAAAAGACAACAATATTACAAAAAAGATTATCTGAATCTTCAAACTGATTCTGCTAATGTAGCTATAATTCTCATCTGTATCTTTTCTATTTGTTAAATTCAACAATTTTTTTTGTTAAATTTTATGCAAATTATGACTATATAGTTGCAAAGATCAGAAAATCCACTAATTCCCTATTTCATACCAAATATGTGGTATCATTTTAGGAGCACTTAACTATGTACCAAGTAGGCCCCTTGCAAGTTTGAGCTCCACATATCATTTCTACCTGCATATTTCCAAGGGTCCCTAAATAAGGGTATAGTAGGAGCTATGACTCCCAGCTGAAGAACTCATTCACACTTTCATTTTTTTTCTGGCATATTCTAATCTATAGAACTTCTCTAATTTCTCTCTCTTTTTAATAATAAACATTTTTATTTAAAGTTTTGAGTTCCAAATTTGGTACCTCCCTCACTCCTTCCCCTCCTCCCTACCTGAGGCGATGAGTAATCAGATAAAGGTCATATATATGAAATTATGTAAAACATTTTCATATTAATCATTTTGGATAAGACTGAATAAAAGAAAAAAATGAAAGAAAGAAAATAAAAAACAGCATGCTTCAGTTTGTGTTTAATCAATACCACTTCTTTCTCTGGAGGTGGATAGTATGCTTCATCATTAGTCCTTTGGGATTGTCTTGATTCATTGTATTGCTGAGAAAAGCTAAGTCATTCACAGTTCTTCATCAAACAATATTGCTCTTACTGTTTACAATATTCTCCTGGTTCTATTCGCTTTGTTATACATCAGTTCATACAAGTCTTCCCAGGTTTTTCTGAAATCATCCTATTTGTCATTTCTTATAGCACAATAATATTCCATTACAATCATATACCACAGTTTGTTTAGCCATTCTCCAATTGATTGGCATTCCTTTGATTCCCAATTTTTAGCCACCACAAAAAGAGCTGCTATAAATATTTTTGTACAAATAGGTCCTTTTATCTTTTTTTGAATGTCTTTGGGATATAGACCTAGCAATGGTATTGTTGGATCAAAGGATATGCACAGTTTTATAGCTCTTTGAGCATAGTTCCAAATTGTTCTCCAGAATGGTTGAATTAGTTCACAACTCCACCAACAGAGGATTAGCATCCCAGTTTTCCCACATCCCCTCCAACATCCAATCTGATTTCTCTTTCTTGTTTGCTTGAATAAATAAATTTACTCAATACATATTTTTGGTGGCCTTCTCTATAACTAGCGTTTAATGAGGAACAGCCAGGTTGGCAACAGAGGGCAGATGCTTTTTAATTGATACAAATAAAAATGTAAGTTAAAAGTAAAAAAGGCATTTTGACAAGATCAAGATAATGCTATTGGATTAGCAGTCCATTGAGTTAGTGTGTGTATGTATATATGTACATGTATGTGTGTTTGCATATGTATCCCAAAATTCTTATTGCAGGATTAAGTTTTAATAGATTAAACCTGAAGTAAAACTTTTGGAATACAGAGATATACATATACACATACATAAATGTGTACACACATACATGCTCACATATATATGTATATAATTTACTGTATCATATAATATACACATATATTTACCATCTTATTTTAACAGCTTTTGTGTGCAAGAGGGTGTAATTCTTTAAAGAGGAATTCCTAAGAACCCCTACCCCTAACCCAAACCCTTACCCCATTTCCCCCCATAACCCAAAGACATACAAAAAAAGAGAAAAGGACCAATTTGTACAAAAATATTTATAGCAGCTCTTTTTGTGATGGCTAAAAATTGGAAATCAAAGGGATGCCCATCAATTGGGGAATGGCTAAACAAGCTGTGGTATATAATTGTAATGAACTGGATCCAGAATTGAATAGGAGAGGAGACTGGAGTGAGTTGAATCTGGGAAACTTTACAGTACATTCATGATCATGAGCTACTTCTCACTACGAAATCCACACCACCCCCCTTTTTTTGTTACCAATATTCTCCTGGAGACACTCTATGACTGCTATTCATAAAACACTGACATCTCAGAAGAACTAAAATTGCAGATTATATGAAACACAATGGAAAGAAGGGGGAAGGGAAAATAACCTGTAACATGTTACTGACAATGACTAGTAATTGAGAAGCAGCAAAGATGGCATATTCGAGGACAGGTCTGACCAGAAAAAGAGGTGGGTCACCTAGAAAAGAGCAACAAATTAGCAGCCCCGGTGCTGCTATGGTACCAATGAAGTATAAAGAAATCGCCAAAAGTCTCACCTACTACCTGTCAGATAGATGCTCTGTGGAGGACTTCCGGAAAGACATGACCAGACATAAAACCTGACCAAAAGTGGGGGAGGGAGTGCCCCATCACTTTAGGGATGTGAGTAATGGAGGCTGATAGGAGTTGCCTTTAAAATGCAAATGTGTACTCTGCATTCCAGGAGGTGTAATTGTAAAAGAGTAAATTGAACTGGGTCCAAGCTAAGGGGAGGAGGAGAGGAAGAGAAAACAATAGCTGAGCCAGGTTTGGGCAGATGATGCCCTGGAGATGTATCGATGCATAGCCCTTTGGGCAACATAAAGCCAGAAGAAATTAAGGAAGGAGGAAGGCCAGGCTTTAAAAAAAAAAAAAACAAATTAAAAAGACTTTTGAGGAGAAACAGAAAGCTGCAGCTAGGTATGCAAGCTGGTGGTTTAAAAGTGCACAGAGTGGAAACAGGTGGGAGGCCTATGTCCCAGACCAAAGTGGGAAGATAAAGAGATTACAAGAAAGATGAGGGAGGGGGAGAATAAAAGGGACTGGAAACAGGGCCTGAAAGGGACTCTGACATTGAAAAACCTGAGCAGTTTACCCCCCTTCCCCTTTCATTGGCATCAAAGTGAGCTATATCTTTACATTTGAGTTAGGATTGATGGAACAATATATAAGCAAAGGTTGACAGACTCTCAGAGGAATTGAAAGCAACCTCAGAGTTTGCATAATCTTGTACAAAATTCTTCTATACCACATACCCAACAAGTAGTCATCCAGATGTTTCTTGAAGACCTCCAGTGAGAGGGATGCAGCCCATTCCAGTTTAGGGCAGCTTTATTGCATAATAAGTCTTGTCAAATATCAAGCCTATGTCCCTCTTTGCAACTTTCACCCACTTATGGCTTAGAATGAACACAAACATAAGCAATTGTTTTCTGTTCTGGCCAGAAATTTTGAGTTTTCCCCTCCCTGACTGATATTTTTGCAATGAAAAATTAGGCCATCTTTTGTCTCATTCCTTACCTAAATCTTAGTCTTTGAATGAGCATTGGCCCCAACAGACTGAAGCCTGGGAAAGACCTCAATTAAAAAGGCCAAGGTCAACTGCGGCACCCCTGGGGCCATCACCAGTCATCTAGACCTGTGTCTTGCCACTTGATGATTCTGAAAGAGAGATCGAGGAAAACCATTTTGAGCATCTCCACCTCACTTAAACCCAATTCACACTCCAGTCAGAGCATCACACTCCCGAGGTCATTGGTCCTCTTCAGGAATGAAGAATGAACAATGCACTGCTCTGAGATCTGCCCTCTGCCTCCAGGCAGAATAAGTCTTAACCTCTTCACACAGTTAGCCCATCAAGTGCTTGAAAAGGCATCATCACATTTTTCTCTTCCTTTTCCTCCCCCCCAAAAAACATCCAAGTCTCCTCTTCTCCAGGCGAAACATTTCTGTTTCTTCCACTTGTCAAATAGCCTCTAATGTGCACACCCATGCAATATCAAGCTCTGTGGTCAAATTTAGTTGAGCACCAAAACTGGCTTTGTGCTGAGCGGCAATAGGCAAAGATGGGTACATGAAATATTGCTGGACAAGAAATAGAGAAGGGAGACAGGGCTGGTACCCAGGAATAGACATTCTCTCTTGAACCCTTTGGTTGATGGGAATCTGACAGTGAAATAAGAAACCCTAAGATAAGGAATTACATTTAGAGAATTAATCATTTTTATTGCTCTCACATTTTCCCCTTAATCTATATTATTTTATGTTAATCTAAACTGTAAATTGACCTTGACTTGCTATTTCCACTTTAAGTCTCTCTGTCTAGATACTCCCATGTGCATTGAGCTACAACAAGGTGCCATGCTTTGATATAGAGCCATTCTTCCAAATCCCTGATGCAGTGTTCAGGTAGTTACATCATTCAGTTCATGAGCCTGAGGTTAGAGGTTCAATCCCTTTGTGAGCAAGTGAATGTGAACTAGTTCATGGCCCTATGGCCATCTTCACAAAAGACAAAATTATCTACTATTGGTCATCAGTGACTTGAGGAAAAAAGTGAATAAACCAGCTCAGCTTTCTTCTAGATAAACAACTCAGAACTCATTCTACTGAGAGTGAGTCAGTAACTTAACAGTCTTGTTAAAGAGAGTACATTTTCATTGTTATCCTTTTGATAGGGGCCTCTACATCTGAAAGATCTGAGGATGAACTCCAACCTCTACTGAATCTTACTACTCTTGCCACTTCTTACCCTGGAAACAACTGTTAACTTTCAAACTACGTCCTTCATCTTTATCTCCTTTTAAATTTCTACTGGGTTTTTCCTCTCTCTTCCCCTAACACTGTCCCCCCTCCTCCCACACACACACCAAAAGTGGTTTCTCACTCTATTTCACAGAACTTTAAGCAGAACCACAAGTAGGGTGTGACCATCAGGACTTTGCCCCAAGGGACAGGTGGGTAGAATAGGAGGAAGCACTGGTCTTCCCCTAGCTCTGTCCCTAACCCCCACAGTCCTCCACTGGCTCCATACGATGACACCCTGCTCACAGGGTTCACCTCAGAATAATACACCATCACTTGCCTCTTTCTTCTCCTTTCTTTTAAAAATGTTGTGTATTTCATTTTTAATTTATGAAAAAATCAAAGATTTCCATAACATCATAAGAAAAGGGATGATTACACATAAAACTGCAATGCTATCATGTACAATTTGCTTTTTTCCCTTTTTTCAACCCCCCCCCCAATATGGCTACTACTAGATACAAGTGTGTGTATGTGTGTGTGTGTGTGTGTGTGTGTGTGAAATCATTCGGTTTTTTTGGTTTTTTTGCAGGGCAATGGGGGTTAAGTGACTTGTCCAGGGTCACACAACTAGTGTCAAGTGTCTGAGGTCAGATTTGAACTCAGGTCCTCCTGAATCCAGGGCCAGTGCTTTATCCACTGTGTCACCTAGCTGCCCCCTGAAATCATTCTATACATACTTCTATTTACCAGTTCTTTCTCTAGATGCAGACCTTCATAGGTTCTTTGTAGTTAATTTGGGTATTTATAATAGTCAAAATGACTTAGTCACTCAAAGTTGTTCTAAAACAATATTGCCTTTCTTGTATACAATGTTCTTTTTGCTCTTCATTATTTTATGCAAATCTATTCGTGTTTTTCTAACATCATCAAGTTCATCATTTGTTATAGCACAGTAGTATTCCATCATAATCATAAACCACAACTTGTTCAGCCATTCCCCAACTGGTAGGGAATCCCCATAGTTTCCATTTCTTTGCCACCACAAAAAGAGCTGCTATAAATATTTTAAAACATATAGGTTCTTTTCCTTTTTCCCTGATCACCTTGGGAAACAAACTTAATAGTGATAATGCTGAATCAAAAGGTATAGGCAGTTTAATAACTCTTTGGGCATAATTCCAGATTGCTGCTTTTATTTCTTTTGCAATTTTTTAAGGGGGAGGAGTTGTCAAAAATCATAATATTTGTAGCAGGGGCATGGGATGGACTCCATGGGGAATGAGCTGTCCCTCCCCTGATGTAACTGTAACTGACCAGTGTGTATTCAACTATCTATCTAGCCCATCATGAAACATGGTCCAAGTCTGGTACTTGTACAAAGGCCATGCGTGTATGATAGGTGAGAAAAGATTCTGAGGCCTTTCCATACCCTGGGAGACCTAGTCTGAGGCAAAATTGACCCTCCCCAAGAAGTAGCTTTGTGTGGTTCAGAGGGCAAGTGCTCTGAGATCTCTGTCTCAATAGAATCTCTACTCATTATATAGCCTTTTTCCTGAAGTCTAAGGTTGCTTGCAGGGTTAAATAAATAAATAAATAAAGCCAGATAAAATTAGCTAATTTAACTGTATAACAAAAAAGCCCAATTACCTTCATCAAAAATAAAAAGGGCTAATTTACAAAAATGAAATTAAGGAAATCATTAGAAACTGTTTTGCCCAACTATATGGCAATACAACCTACAACTTAAATAAAATGAATAAATATTTGCTGAAATATAAAATGCACAGATTACCAGAACAAAAAATAGGGAATTTAATAGCTCAATCTCAGGAAAAAAAAGGAACAAGCCACAAATTAATTCCCAAGCAAAAAATCCCAGGACTAGATAAATTTTCAAGTGATTTCTATCTAACATTCAAATAAATAATTTTGATATCACATAAATTGTTTGCAAAAAAAAGGAAAAAGATCGTCTCCTTTGATATTTAAATTTGAGAGCTAAAACAGAGAAAGAAAACGTTAGTATTTCCAATGAATGTTGATGCTAAATTTTAAACACTATATTAGCAAAGAGGCTACAGCAACATATAGATTATACAATTTGGCCAGATTGGATTTATAACAGGAATGCAGTGTTTCTTCGATATTAGAAAATCTATCAACTTAATAAACCATAAAATAGAAATCACAGTATTATATCAATATTTGGCAGGGTGGGGGGAAACTTTTGACAAAATACAATACACATTTCTGGGTTGTTGGTTTAAAAAAAACACTAAAAATATAAAGATAACTGGACCTTTACTTAATATAGTAAATAGTATTTAATTATAATTAAGAACCAATATTACATGTAATGAGCATACATTATAGCCCTCTCCAGTAAAATCAGATATAAAACAAAAGTATTCATTATCACCAGGACTTTTTGAAATAGTGCTAGAAATGTTCATTATAACATTAATACAAGAAAATAAAGTTGAAATAAGAAGCATAAGCAAAGAGGAAACAAAGTGATCAGTTTTTGAAGATGCTATGATAGTTTGCTTAAAAAACCCTAGAGAATCAACTAAAATTAATGGAAATGATTACTAATTTCAGCAAAGTTACAGGATATAAAATAAATCCTCATAAATCAACATCATTTTTGTGTTACCCGCAAAACCCAACAGCAAGAAATATATTTAAATTCCATTTAAAATATTTAAAATATATTAGAGGGGCGGCTAGGTGGCGCAGTGGATAAAGCACCGGCCCTGGATTCAGGAGGACCTGAGTTCAAATCTGACCTCAGACACTTGACACTTACTAGCTGTGTGACCCTGGGCAAGTCACTTAACCCCTATTGCCCCACAAAAAAAAAATAATAAAATAAAATAAAATATATTAGAGAGTCTGCCTATCAAGATATACACAGGAATCATATGAATACAACTACAAAACTTTCTTTACAGAAATAAAGACATCTAAAAAATTGGAGAAATCATAATTGCTCATGACTAGGCCAAGACTGTATAATAAAAATGACAATGCCTTCTAAATTAATTGTCTTATTCTGTGCTATACCAATCAAACTACCGAAGGATTACTTTAAAAATCTTAAAAAAAAAAAATAACAAAATTCATCTAGAGGAACAAGATGAAGAATGACCAAGAAATAATAGGGAAAAAAAAAAACACAGGAAGAATGGGGGCCTAGAAGCACCAGATATCAAAGTATAATACAAAGGAATTTGGTTCTGGTTTAAAAAATAAAGAAGCTGGGGTAGCTAGGTGACACAGTGTATAAAGCACTGGCCCTGGAGTCAGGAGTACCTGAGTTCAAATCTCACCTCAGACACTTGACACTTACTAGCTGTGTGACCCTGGGCAAGTCACTTAACCCCCATTGCCCTGCCCCAAAATAAAAAAAATAAATAAAGAAGCTGATCAATGGGAAGGATTGGGTATTTAACATACAGAGGAAAATTGATCCAGTAGTTGTGTTTGATAAGCTTGACTATCTCAGTTACTAAAGACTCACCTTTTGACAAAAGACTCTAGGAAGCAGTCTGGTAGAAATTAAGTTTAAACCAACACTTCACACCATATTCTAAGACAAATAGATACATGGCTAAAATATAAAAGGTCATATATTAAACAAATTGGAGAAGCAAGAAAGATATTTCCTTTCAGATCTATACATAGAGGAGTGGTCCCAGGATCTATCCTATACTAAATGAGGAGCAACTTCAAAAGCAAACAATTTTTTTTTTAAAGCAAATAATAGCTGTCTAGTTCTAACCCCAGGAACAGAACAGGGCCTCAGTTCTAGTTTCTAGCCAATTTTAAAGCTGATAGTGGAATAACCAGGACAACTTGAACAAAGGGTAGCATATTCTTCTCTCACTCTGAACCTGCAGGATTTTCCAGTTAACTGTTATATTATAGTCTACCAACAATCTCTGGAACTCCAGACCAGAACTAAGTCAAGAACTTGCAGAACTTGATTGAAGAGGATAGTGATGAGACTTTGCACTGGATTAGATGACTTTGGGAACATTGAAAGCTTACAGGTCGCTAGACTAAGTTGTCCCTGTTATCTAGGAATAATACAATATTCCATACATAAGGAAAACAACAGAAGGACCCAAGAGGACACAAATTAGTCTAGACATTCCCTCTAGGAGTATTCAGGGCCAAACCTTAACATAAAGTCCAAAGTCAGGAATAGGTTGAAATAATCAAAAAATGAAAACAATAATTCCATTATAATGAATTATTATGGTGACAGGAATGCTCAGGACAAAAACCAAGAAGAAGATTACTCCAAAATATCTATAAGCAAAACCTCAAAGAAAAACAAAGCTTATCTGAAAAATCAACTAGAATTCCTGGCAGAGATGAAACAAGAATTAAGAGCCATAGGAAAAAGAATTGGAAAGAAAATAAACAGCTTGGCATAAGAGATACAAAACCTTTACCAAGCAATAAATTTCCTGAAAATGAGAATGAACCAAGTAGAAGCTAATGATTCCATGAGACAATTAGAAATATTAAAACAAAGCTAAAAGACTGAAAAATTAGAAGAAAATATAAGGTATTTCATAGCAAAAACAAGTTTACCTGGAAAACAGATCAAGAAGAGACAATTTAAGAATTTTTGGACTATCCAAAAGCCACGACCAAAAAGAAAGCCTAGATATCATGTTTCCAGAAATCATTAAAAAAAAAAAAAAACCCTGCCCAAACTTCTTAGAACAAGAAGGGGGAAAGTAGAAACTGAACAAATCTGCTGCTCATCCACTGCAAGAAATCCCAAAATGAAAAGTGCCAGAAGCATCAGAGCCAAAATCCAGAGATTCTAGGTCAAAGAAAAAAAGCACTGCAAGAAGCTAGAAAGAATTCAAGTTATATGGAGCCACAGTTGGGCTCACACATGACTTAGCATCTACCACATAAAGGATCAGAGAATTTGGAATTCAATATTTCAGAAGGCAAAGGATATAGGCTTACAACCAAGAATAACTTACCCAGCAAAAGTGAGTATATCCAATATATATGTAATGTGGACTTGATTTGCACATGCCTAGGGAGCCCAAGGTAGGATGGAGTTAGACTGAGACCTAAGTCTATGCTCCATAGAAAATTAGCTCAACTATGAATCTAATCTCCATCCCTTTCTCAGAGACTGAGATAGTATGAAGGAGGTGAATTAAGCAGCCACATATTAGGGGAAGAAGTTTGTATATTTGTGATTATTTCTTTGAAGTAAATATTCCTTTGTTAAAAAAAAAAATCTGACTGGTTAAATGGAACTGGGATATAAGGGACACATCCTGAAAGAATACAATTGGTGAGGGCTGGAACCATTGGCTGAGAGCCTAGACACCCCAAACCCTTTGAGTAATGGAGAATCTTGGAGTGGGGTGAATGTAATGGAATATTAAGAATAATTTGCATTGAATGCATTGAATATATTCCATGTAACATGCTTGACTTTTAAACAGTAGAAGTCAAGGTAGCAAGATGTTTTATTATATAAGGAACTTATCCAAATTTACAAGAATAAGAGCCATTCCCCAAGTAATAAATGATCAAAAAATATAAAAGGAAGTATTCTCTTTCTCTCTTTTCTTCTCTCATTTTTCTCGGCCAATATTGGAATTTGTTTAGATTGACTATACATACTTATTACAAGAGTTTTGTTTTCTTCTTTTTTATTCCAATGGGATGGTTGGTGGTGGAGGGAAAGTATGAAGAAGATAAAATAAATGTTTGCCAATTGAAAAAAAAAGTTCAAAACACATGCAGACCAAAAGTCCCTTGCTCAAATTCAATCTGATGAACATTTATTAAATGCCTCTTGTGTATAAGGCATCAGGTCAGTCCCATCATCACACTGGTAGTTCATTATCAGTCAGTATTTGAACTCAGGTCTTCTGATTCCAAATTTCATGTTTTTCCTGCTATATCACACTCTCTTCTCTTCCTAGCCTTCCTATTTTTTAAATTGCGATAACTAAACTTCTGAACAGTTCTTCTGTAAGGAAGAATCAGTTGAGCAAGAGAGTAAAAAGTAGAAAACTGCTGTTGAGGATAATTCAGTACCTTTTGGGGAAGATTCACCCCATTATATTATATACATGTCATATGTACTCTTCATCTGAATCTTATGTCTGCCCTATATTAATATGTTATCTTTCTTTTAGTTAGATATGTTATCTAAATGGGTTGGAGATTAACAATAGTGAAAAACAACAATAAATGAAAGACAAGTTAGAAGTAGTAAGAAGCCTGTGTTGCGATGGAAACTGAAGTGACTTTGGAGTCATAGGGCCTGACTTGAAATCTCATCCCTGGCACTGTTTCTGATGTGATCTTCAGCAAACCTCTCTTTAATTCAAGTTTGCTCATCTATGAAATGAGGAGGTTGAACTACATGACTTCTAAGGTCCCTAACTGCACTAAATGCACCTTTAAACCAATCTTGGAGATTTAAAACCCCAGAGCAAGGAGTGGTTTCTGTGAAAGCCACTGCTCAGGCAGGAGCAGGGAGGAGTTCACATGGTTTGTGACCTCAGGAGAGAGGTTAGAGAGAAGGATCTACCATCTGGCAGCTTCCTACTTGAACTAATTATTCATGCTGATCAGTTCCTACACTGCTGAAGGATTCAAGTTGATGTCAAAATACTAAAGTAACCACATAAAAATTGAACACTCTTTAAAAATCATTACTTAAAAATATTTCTCCTCTAAAATTCTGTCCCCTGGGGCAAAACTTTGGTTTCCCCATCTTAGTTTTGGCTCACTTAATAGGTTTGCAGGAAAGCCAGAGCTTTCCCTGATGAGATCTCTGAGGACCCAGGCTCACTGAAGGCCTCATTTCCTTTCCCATCTCATCAGATATGGTGATTTAATTTCCATAATAGGTGTTATATAATCCTAACAGCCAAATCGTTTACAATGTCACAGTTAATTCAACTGCTTGTTTTGCTCACTTAGCATACTCTGGTAAGGTCAGAACTACTAGCTTCCTAATAACCTAGATTAGAAACCTAGATTATATAAATCTTTTTTTTTCTTTTTGGTGAGGCAATTGGGGTTAAGTGACTTGCCCAGGGTCACACAGCTAGTACGTGTCTGAGGCTGTATTTGAACTCAGGTCCTCCTGACTCCAGGGCCGGTGCTTTATCCACTGCGCCACCTAGCTGCCCCTCATTTAGTTTTGATTGATATGAGGGAAAACAATCTACTTAATAATTCTCGGGAACTTAGCAGCAATGTGACAAAGGCTCTTTTATTTCCTTCTTCTGAGAAGGAGGCACTCTACTGTGCACCTAGTGGATACAAAGAAAGGGGGCTCATAGGCCCTGTTTTATACCCTAGTCCCTAACTGAAATGGACCCTCCACTTTTTCATCATTGGTCTAATTACTCAAGGGTTACAATCTACACGCAAAAACTAGCTAATCAGAATGCAGTTTTCCCACCCCTCTTCCTTATATGGGTATAACTCAGGAGTGGACCTTATTCTTCCTTATATAGACACAACTCCAGAGCAGACCTTATTGAGACCAGGGTTCCTTGAACCATGTGATTTTGTTAGCCAGAGGGGGAGGAGGGGATCTGAGACCTTTGTCCTACAAACAGGTCAGGAGGAGTATGATTGACTGTTATATCCTCATATCTCAAATGTGATAACATAGGTCAAATGTCTGCCAAATCTTCAAGTGCTATATAAATACTATTGTCATTGATATTGCTATTATTGTTATTGTCATTGTTATTACTATTATTGTTTTCTCCTTTCTGCTAATCCAATTCTTCTAGGCCCAATTTAAGAACTACCTCTTCCATGAAGTCTTACTGGATTATAGGGATGATAAAAACTCATAGTATTTACTTTCTTTACAATACATTTGGCCATTTGATTACCAGTTGTTTTATATTGTTCTTGGTTTTATTTCCTCAATAAGAGGAAAAATTCCTAGAGGGCAGATAGGGGCATAAGCTACAATACTTTCATACCCAATCCACCAATTGGCATGGTGCCAAGTACGTATTAATCAAGATCTCAGTATATACTTATTGAAGAAATGAGCTGCCCCTTCAGGTGACAGGGCTTAAATGCCTGATTGCTTTCTGGAATAGGTGAAGGCTTCACAACTCTGTCTAAAAACCTGTTTTTATACTGCCATTGGGATGTACTCAAACACAGACACAAAGGCTGGAGAAGTCACTGGACATCTTAGGAAGTCCCAAACATTCTCCCTTGGAATTTTCCCTAGAAGGGAAGTTGAATGTGACAAAGCACTTGGACTTGCTATTCTTTTGAAGACTTTTTTTTTTTTAAGTGAGGCATTTGGAGTTAAGTGACTTGCCCAGGGTCACACAGCTAGTGTGTACTCCTGACTCCAGGGCTAGTGCTCTATCCATTGTGCCACCCAGCTGCCCCTGGACTTGCTATTCAAAACACACTTTGCAGATCATAGCAGATTTTGTCTCAGGAAATCTCCAAAATGAATATATCTTGCAATGGAAGCCATATACAGATAGATGGAACAGTGAGTGGCCAAAATTATCACTCCATTCCATCACTGTGGATATAACTTAGTAGAGCACGTTTCATTTTCTGAGAAATTACAGGTTTTAGCAAAGCCAGCCTTATGTGAAACTGTGATACAGGACAAGTTAATCTCCAATCTCCCCTGCCTGTGCCTTTCTGGCAGCTCCCCACTCATTACTCCTTTTTCCCTTCTACTCTCTCTAAAAACCTGTTCTCCAGGAAATATCTTAAATTCATTCACACTAATAGATGAATGATAAAATATTAAGACTTCATGGATCACTTGCATTTTAATGCATTGTTGTTGTTCAGTCACATCTGCCTCTTTGTAACTCCATTTGGGGTTTTCTTGGCAAAGACAATGGAGTGGTTTGCCATTTCCGCCTCCAGTTCATTTTACAGATGGGGAACAGGGTTAAGTGGTTAGATTTGAACTCATGAAGATGTCTTCCTGATTTCAGGTCCAGCAGTCTATCCACTGTACCACCTAGCTGTCCATTTTAAGGCATGCCTAAGTATAAAGCTGATTTAAAAAAAAAACTACAGTGGAATATCAACTAGACGAAGTAAAGGGATTTGGAGAAAGGGTGGCAGTGGTAGGCCTTCCTTTTACCTTTGAATTCATGCTAGCTAGAGACAATCTCCTTACTCATAAACTGGCATTAGTTCTGATGGTAAAAATTTTTTCCTATGTTTCTATATCCTTTTGCTTCATTTCCCTACCTTTCCCAAGTCAGACCCAGGGAATAACACTTAGAAAATGAATGAATAATGTTCTGTTCATACCTCTAAGAGCTGTTTTTTTTTTTTTTACCTAAAAGGTGGTGCTTTGATAATAGGCCTATGCTGACTATAAATAATTGACAATATACTTTTTTTTTTTTGCAGGGCAATGAGGGTTAAGTGACTTGCCCAGGGTCACACAGCTAGTTAAGTGTCAAGTGTCTGAGGCTGGATTTGAACTCAGGTCCTCCTGAATCCAAGGCCAGTGCTTTATCTACTGCGCCACCTAGTTGCCCGACAATATACTTTCAATTCATATGAAATAAACAGTTCCAGAAAGTCTTTTCCCCACTATGCTATCCAGTAAAAACACTAGATAGAAAGCTGAACATGGAGTCAGGAAGATGTCATTCAAATCATTCTTCCACTTACTAGCTCTAAGACCATAAGCAAGTTACTTAACATCCCTCATCCTCAATTTCCTCATCCATAAATGTTAAATGAGGATAATATCAGTAATATTCACCTCACAGGGAAGGTTGTTGTGAGGCTCAAGGGAAATTATAGATACAAACTCTTTTCAAACCTTAAAGTCATATATAAATCTCAACCGTTAGGACTAGTACAAATACCTCTGGTCAATGTACTCAATGTGTGATGTTCTAAAGTTTAGCTTTGAAATAGAAGAAAGAGGCTTATTTTGAGGATTTAGAATTGAAGGGTATATTAAAGATTATACTTCAACCCTGTTATTTTATCAATGAGAAAACTGAGGCAACAAGAATTTAAGTGGCTTTTTTAAAAAAGATTCCATAAACACCAAAATATTAATAACAGCACTTTTTGTAATCACCAAAAATTGGAAACAAAATTGATATCCAGCAAACTAGGGAATGACCAAACTGTGGCACATGAATGTATTGGAATGTAAGAAATAATGAATGTGATGGATACAGAAAAGCATGGAAAGACCTTCGCAAATGGAAGCAAAGTGAAGTAAAATAGGGCCAAGGAAACAATATTCATGATAACTATAGATATGTCAATCATGAATTCTTAACCTGAGGGTCCATGAACTTTAAAAAATATATGTATAGATGAGTCTATTTCAATATAATTCTTCCCTTGATAATCTTATGCATTTAAAAATGTTATTCTGATTAGGGGTCCATAGGCTTCATTAGACTGTCAAAGGAATTCTTGACACATAAAAAGTTTAAGAATTCTTGTTGTAAATGTAAAGAACAATAATCACAAAAGAATCAAAATAAATGAGGCAAAACCTAGGCAGTTAGGCAGCTTCTTAATCTTTCTTTTTTTTGGGGGGGGGGGAGGGCTGGGCAATGAGAGTTAAGTGACTTGTCCAAGGTCACACAGCTAGCAAGCATCAAGTGTCTGAGGTCAGATTTGAACTCAGGTCCTCCTGAATCCAGGGCCAGTGTTTTATCCACTGTGCCACTTGGCTGCCCCCTAGTTAAGCAGCTTCTTAAATAGAATGTTGGCCTTGGAGACAGGTGGACCTGAATTTGAATCATGCCTTGGACACTTACCACTTGTATACTGTCACTTAACTTCTTTGTGCCCCAGTTTCTCCATCTATGAAATTGGGATAATAAGAGCAATTACCTCACAGGGTTACTGCAGAGATCACAAAAAAATGATATATTTAAAGTGCTTTGCAAACCTTTAATCATTATATAAATGCTAGTGTCAAAATCAGACTTTAATCCTATATTTTATATTGATTTTACTCTGTAAATAATTTTTATTCTCTAGCCCCATGGACTGTGTCTCACCCTCTTTTCTGTCCCTAAGAGAAGAAACTCATGAGTTCCTAGTTCAATCTTTCTCTCCAAGAATTAGATGCCAAAAGTTCAATTTTCTTATTGATTATGAAAAGATTTGTTTATGTCTTCACAAGGAAGTAAGGGACAGGGCTAGGATTTGAACCTGGCACCTCTGCTCTGAATCTGTTCTTTTCATTACATAATTCTGCTTCAGAAATTGACCGGCAGCACAGACCCCAGCATGTTCTGACTACCTTCCTTTGGGACTTAATGGCTGAGGCAACAAATAAGCCTTTTGGTCCAATGGGAGTAGGTATTCATTCATTCTATGAGCATATGTTGTGGATTACTATATACCATTTAGGCAATGATGATCAGGCTTCACATTCCCACGGGGTAGGGTGGGGGATTATGAATAAGGGATGAAGATTTTACTTCATCAAATAGAACTTGAATGAAAAGATATGAGAAGACACCCCCAAACTACTTCTTTATGGAGATGGGAGGTCCCTAGATGCACATGTTTTTCAGCTTTTTCAATGTATTAGTCAGTTGTACTGATTTATTTTTCCTCTCTAAAAAAATACTATTTGTCATATGGGATGGCTCTCTGGGAAAGGGAAGGAAAGGAATACTTGGGATAATTATGGTGGTGTAAGAAACTGAAAATATTAATAAAATTAATTTTTTTAGTCATTTGCTTTTTTTTTTTTGGCAGGGCAATGAGGATTAAGTGACTTGCTCAGGGTCACACAGCTAGTAAGTGTAAAGTATCTGAGGCTGGATTTGAACTCAGGTCCTCCTGAATCCAGGACCGGTGATTTATCCACTGTGCCACCTAGATGCCCCTCCAAATTTATTTTTTAAAAAAGAAAATTATACCCCAAAATTCTTTTTGAAAACTATGTAAATTTTATTATAATGAATCCAGGTTAGGCACTTCTTCCCTTTTATTTGCATTGACTATTCATTAAATTCCCTTAATTCTCTTGACAGAAGGTAGTTCCTTTTTGTTCTACAGTGACAAAAATCTAGAGGCAAAAAGAGAACCCAGTCCAACTATTTGAATTAATATGATCAGAGAATCATGGAACATTTGAGTTGCAAGGAACCTCAGATTCCATCTAGTCCAAACTGATCAGAAACCTTTTTAAAACCTTTTCCATAAATTTTCAGCTGCTTCTATTTCAAAAGCCTCCATGATGGAGAATTCATTACCTCCTTAAGTAAATCCATTTCACTTTCAGAAAAATCTACTCTTTAGGAAGTCTTTCCTGAACTGGAATCTCCCTCTTGGAATCTTCCACTCAGTGCCCCAAGCAATGCCACATAGGCTAAATAAAATCTAATCCCTCTTTTCCATGCCAGCCCTTCAAATACTTATTGACTGCTAGTGTGTCCTTCCTCTTTTCTAGGCTAACAATTGCTAGTTCCTTAAAGTAACCCTCATATTACAGTACACTTTACTCTCCCCTCATCATCCTGATACTCTGGATGGCATCCAACTTGTCAACTGTTTAAAATGAAGATAAAACTGAACACAATAGTCCAGGGTAGATTTATATAATAACTACTAGTAGTAGTAAGCAGTAGCAGTATGAAATAGCAGCAGCAGTAGTAGTAGTAAGTAAGTGCAGCAGCATCAATAGTAGTAAGCAGCAACAGCAGTAGTTTTAAGCAGTAGTAGCAACAGCAGAAGTAGTAGTAAGCAGCAGCAATAGTAGTAAACAGTAGCAGTAGCAGCAGCAGTAGTAACAATAAGTAGCAGCAATAGCAAGAAGCAGCAGCAGAAGTAATAGTAAGCAGCAGCTGTAGCAGTAAGCAGCAGTAGCAATAGCAGCAGCAATTGTAATAGGCAGCAGCAGTATTAAGCAGCAGCAGAAGTAGTAGTAAGTAACAGCAGCAGTAGTAAGCCCCAGCAGCAGTAGTAAGCAGTATCAAGCAGCAGCAGCAGAACTAATAGTAAGAAACAAGTAATAGTAAGCAGCAGTGGTAATAGTAACAGTGGTTATAGCAGCAGAAGTAGTAAGCAATTGGAATAAATTAATAAATAAAAGTAATTGTTACTATTACTAACTTTGGGATTAAAATAGAAAAGCAAGGGGGGCGGCTAGGTGGCGCAGTGGATAAAGCACCAGCCCTGGATTCAGGAGTTCCTGAGTTCAAATCCGGCCTCAGACACTTGATACTTACTAGCTGTGTGACCCTGGGCAAGTCACTTAACCCCCATTGCCCTGCAAAAAAAACCCCCAAAAAACAAAAAACAAAAAAAATAGAAAAGTAAAAAAATCCCTCTTCCCAAGTAGTTCACATTCCTATTGGGGAATATAAAAGATTTAGGAAGTTTCAGTTGCAAACCAGACGAAAAGGTTCCATGTCCTTAGAGTACAGCATCAAAGTAAATGGTAATGCATCATCTTAAATGTCCTTTCCAGCAATAAAACCATATCCACTTCTCATGTTGAACCATTTGTCAAAAACAAATACTTTAATGGTGAGATCAACATGAGGTCCTTTAGGACAGAAACCATTTCTGCCTTTCTTTTTATCCCCAGTGGTACAAGGATTGGCACTTTGTAAAGGTTTTATAATTACTTATTGACTTGATTTGGGTCTTCAGTAGCTGTGGCTGCTGAGGAGATGGGGCTACAGAACCTATAGCGAATGGCAATAGCCAGTTCAAATCTTCACAAGGTTGCTTCCTTGCTTCCTTGGATGGCTTTGGGGGCTGGGCAGGTCTAGTGGTCTGGTGTGTGTGTGTGTGTGTGTGTGTGTGTGTGTGTGTGTGTGTGTGTTGCTATTACTTTTGGGGCTCTTGGGTTTATTCACCCAAACCAACCAGAACCAAATGAGATGTAAGAGAAATTATTATTAATAAACAATGATTTGGGAAGATTCAGGTTTTCCCTTTTTTCTGTTATCCTCATTTCAAGACCTCAGTCTCTGAAGGTTAAGCTAGCCTTCTCTTTTATCTGACCCCACCCAGCCTTACAAGGAATCTCTAATCTAAGGTGAAACTTCCTGGTGCTCAGACTTGGGTGGGGCACAAATTCTTTGAATTTATTTCAGGCCTTAGAAATTCATGACATAATCAAAATTCAGGTCCAGCCCCTCATCTTAATAATCATTTTCTCATTCATTGTTAACCAATCAGAGTTGATTACCATCTTTTTGTTGTTGTTGTTGTGTTTTGGGTTTTTTTGCTGGGCAATGGGGGTTAAGTGACTTGCCCAGGGTCACACAGCTAGTAAGTGTCAAGTGTCTGAGGTCGGATTTGAACTCAGGTCCTCCTGAATCCAGGGCCGGTGCTCTATCCACTGCGCCACCTAGCCGCCCCGATTACCATCTTTTTAAACACTCCTCTTCCAAAAGACCTTGAACCTGCCACCATGATTGTCTTTAGTCTAAGAGAGAGAAGCCAAATGACCATCCTTTTATTAAAATGCTATGTTTATTAATAAAATGATTAAATTACCTAGAAATTATGTCTCTCGAAACTTTTTAAATACAACAATAATATAAGGAAAGCATTTTTCAAACTTTAGAGCATTATATAAACATGGTGGTAGTGATGATGACGACAATGATGATCCCACCAGTGACTGTTGGTCAGTGGTAATGGTAATGATGAGAATGGCTACAAGAGCTAAGGTAAAAGCATGTCTGGTGTAAATTTTATTGTAACTGGGAACTTTGCACATTTGCAGAGTTTTTTATGTTCAGAGTCCTTGGCTTCTTCCATCAGGGTATGAAAGGAGGTTTTGGTCAAAGTGGTAATAAGTACTTTGACATGTTGAACACATACTACCTCTTGTCTCCTTCTCAGAGTGTCCCCCTCTTTCAGCTAGACTGGCTTGTCTGCCTTGTGGATAGCCCTTGGTTGGTAGTTGGTATTGTGAGAATTGGAATGTCACCCCCTGCTGGAGAGATATTGCAAGGAGGCTCCGCCATGAGGAGAGAGAATGTGATTTGGAAGCCATGTGATTTTAGCATCCAGAAGTTGGCCAGCGTCCAGAAGCTGCCCGGCATCTAGAACTTGCATCTGTAGAGTGACCTGTTAGTTCTGTCAATCAGGGCTGCCAACCAGTTAGCTTGGAGCTGTGTGTGTGTGTGTGTGGATGGCCCTGTTTCCTGTTTCACAAGAGGCTTCTGAGAGGAGGAAGGAGGAGCAAGGTCTTTTTTGCCCAGGACCTTGGCTTGGCTGGAGCAGAGATGCTGGCTCCCTTAGATAGATAGATGAAGGAATCTTGGCCTCTTTCTCTCTGATCACTAGATCCTAATGCACCTTAATAAATGCTTCAAAGTCTAAACTCTTGCTAAAGCTTCTAATTTAAGGCAACCACTCATTAGATTTTAGACATTCATAGCCAGAATTTTAGCCCCTTACAGTATTCAAGGAAAGGGTTTTCCCCCTCCATGGTGGTTGTAGGGGACAGGCTGAAAATAGGACTTGTGATTTGAGTTTCAGGAAGACTATTATTCTTAGGACTCCAGCTCAGGCTAACTCCATCAGACATTTACATAGTGCTTTAAAGTTTGAAAAAGCCTTTACATGATCGGTTTATACATGTAAAGTCTTAACAGCTTAATACTGCACTAAGACTTTTCAGACACTGTATTATCACATTTTTAGTCTCACAACAATCTGGCGAAGTAGAAAACACAGTCATTTTTTTTTTTGGTGAGGCAATTGGGGTTAAGTGACTTGCCCAGGGTCACACAGCTAGTAAGTGTCAAGTGTCTGGGGCCGAATTTGAACTCAGGTCCTCCTGAATCCAGGGCCGGTGCTCTATCCACTGTGCCACCTAGCTGCCCCGAAAACACAGTCATTTACCCTCATTTTACAGATGATAAAATGAGGGTGGGAGAGGTTAAATTACTTGACCATGGTAATACAATTTAGCAAGTGTCAAATGTAGGATTCAATTCAGATAATGACTCCAAGTCAATTGCTTTATCATGTTCAGTCATGTACAGAATTTAGCCACCACCACCAAGTTAATTTGAGTGAACCCATTATTTCCTTCCCCCTTTCCTAGTTGTACATGCCATTCATCCTGTAAAGACTGACCACAATTCGGGCCAATCCAAAAGTAGGAAAGGGCAGGCTCCTGAACTTTAATAACCCTTTCAGAAATATCTACCAGGATTGTAAACTCATCTCTGAGGATACTAGCCCATCCCCTTTCAGAAATGTGCATTTATTGGGCTTGTCTTCTTCTATGAAATGCATCTATAAAAACAGTACAGGGTTTTAATTTGGGATGCATTCAACATGCTTTTGCCTTGAGTGCTACAATAAAATCCTTTAAGTTTTCTCTTCCTGGTTTACTTCATTACTGAATACAAGGGCCAAACAAAGATTTTCTTTTGAGAATTTTTGGCAAGCTCAGCTAGAAGAACCACTTTACCCAGGGAATATCACTGGAGAATTTTACTCCAAATCATAGCTGACACTAGAGTTTTTGCCCTATCTTGGTCCAGAGTAGATTTCCTCAGCAGTCAGATATGAAGTGGATTGGAAGGATAAAGATCAATATGTCCCTAAACTTAACTTTTGATTCCCCCCCCTCATTTGTGCATGAAGGAGAGGAGTGGCACAGGGAAGAGGCAGATAAGAAAATGGGCTTGCAGGCACCCTTCATTTGCAAGGGAACACCAGTCTCCTGCAGACACCCAGGTAAACAAGCTTGGGATGAGAAAATCCGACCAATTATGTCCACAACTGAGACATGGAGGCTCAGTGAGGACTGAGGAAATTATGGAAAGAAAATTTGGCCAGATAAAAGATGGAACCTGGAATACTAAAAATAATACTTAAAAATCAATAGCCTAGGCAAAAACAGGATTTTTAATGCATCAAGAAGGACTTTGAAACAGAAACTGCCTTTATCATACCACAAAGACCAAAATACCTCAAAGGAAAAGACAGGGGAGAAGGTATTAAATACATGATATTGTGAATGTTAGTATTCTGTTTCTAAAATTTTTCTTATATTGTGAAATTTGGGAAACTGTTGTATCAGAAATGTTGGAAAGTGACATTTTCTGAATACTGTTAGATTATGAATTGAGCTGCTAAAGAATGTGGCCAAAATGTTTAAAAACTGTTAAATATTTAATTTGATATATTTTGCTTTAAAAAATAAATATAACAAATACATACAATATACAACAAGTATAACTGATAGCTTACTGTTGAGAGAAAAAGTAGCAAAGGCCTCTTTAAGTTATCCTTATCTGGACTTTCTTCTTGGGCAAGGTCATAAGATCTTATCAGTTCTTATCAGTGTTGTAAAATTCTCAAGTGCTGAAATTATATCTGTGAGCCAACTTTACAACAATAGACTTTAGATTCAGGCTTTATTTTGCCTCAGAGGTGAACAGGCAATACAATATTAGAGGCTTGCTGTAGTAAGCATTTTTCTAGGGTTTGAAGTCAATTATTATGTTTTCACTGTATTGGTGAAACTTCAGAATTTCATTGTTCTTATATTAAAAATGAAGGATAGGGGCAGCTAGGTGGCGCAGTGGATAGAGCACTGGCCCTGGATTCAGGAGGACCTGAGTTCAAATCCAGCCTCAGACACTTGACACTTACTAGCTGTGTGACCCTTGGCAAGTCACTTAACCCCAATTGCCTCACCAAAAAAAAAAAAAATGAAGGATAGGGGGCATCTGGATGGCACAGTGGATAAAGCACTAGCCCAGGATTCAGGAGGACCTGAATTCAAATCTGGCTTCAGACACTTGACATTTACTAGCTGTGTGACCCTGGGCAAGTCACTTAACCCTCACTGCCCTGCAAAAAATTTTTTTTCCTTTCTTTTTTTTTTGTGGGGCAATGATTAATTTAATTATTAACTTTCCTATATGAGGCAAACTCTCAAGGGACTATAGTTTGATATTGTTCTGAGTTTGATTTCAGGTATGATTGTCTGAATTGCTAGTAAACCAATAGTTCACCATTCACAGGGAATGCCATGTGTTGCCCAAGGAGAATGCCATCTGAGAACTATTGCAGGTGAATGACTGTCCCTGGGGAAACCTAATGGAACAACCTTGTGTAAACAAAGGTAGGATCCTCTAGACTCAGTTTCCTATTGTGCTATTTCGTTCCCGAAAGAGAAATTTCCCCACCTGGTTAATTTTGAGCCTGGCTATAATACCCTGTGAATAATATAGAATTTGGCTGCAAAATTGGCTGTTAAATAGAACTCATGCTTGGAATCAGAGCTAAGGGAGTTTCTTCCCCCTGGTATGGCTTATGTCAAATCAGTTTGTGCCCTTGAAGGGACAGTCTTAATATTGTCATAACCATGTCCCTCTTTTTTCCTTTTGTAGTAAATTTCTATTATCAGGGAAGGTGAACAGTGACAGTTTTCTCATTGTAGTGCAAAATCTATTAATTAGCCCATTAATACTAAAATATCTGAGTTGCTATAATAGGATGCAAATATAAAAGATCTTAGCACTTTTATCTGAATTTATGGTCAATTCCATATCCTGAGGAACTAAGTAAATTAATTCTTAGGCTTGACATCCCCTTGCTAATAGTTATATGTATTCATGTATAAGATTAAGCTCTTGAATTATTTCATTCTTGCAAGGATAATATGAGGTATATACATATATATGTATGTGTATATATACACACATACATATATACATGTATATGTATATAGATAAATGTGTATATATAAATATACATCCTCAAAAAAGGGATAGTATAAAGATATAAAATTGTTTTTAAAACTTTACTAGAGGGGCAGCTAGGTGGCGCAGTGGATAGAGCACCGGCCCTGGAGTCAGGAGTACCTGAGTTGAAATCCGGCCTCAGACACTTAACAATTAACTAGCTGTTTGACCCTGGGCAAGTCACTTAACCCCAATTGCCTCACTTAAAAAAAAATTTAAAAAAACTTTACTAGAGTAGTAAACTTTGAGAAAGCAACAAGATTAAGCTGTTAGAAAAATCTAAGGATTAGGATATATATATATATATATACACACACACACACACACACATACATATCTATCTCTATCTATATGTTTCAAAATGGGACATACTGGCTTTGAGTATGTTTAGAATTTAGCTCTCAAAATATTTGGTTTAAGGATTTTACATGTAAAATTGCATTAATAATTATTTTTAAAATGTTTAAATCATGGGGTTTTCCCCCCTACTTTGAAGTATCTGTATTATAACACTAAGACAGAAGTGCTCATTTCCCAAGTCAGGACTTCATGGATCCCTTTCAAGAACAGCATCAGATCTAGAAGTTCTAAACGGGTTTTTCACCACATGAAGTAATTACTGAAAAACCAATCTGATTAAATTTTGTCACAGTTTACTAAATTATGAAAAGTCTTATCACTATCAGGTTTTAGCAACATTGTCTATAGCATCTTCACAAGTGACATGGAGCCTGGAGATGGTCAAGGAAATGCCTCCACATATGTGCCCTGATCCATATACAGCTATTTAAGAGGAAGTGCTTGCCAGAACCCTGAAGATCATGGACTCTGCACAAGGACTTGACAGTCTAAAGCAACTACTATATTGGACTTCTTTGTTCCCCTACTGTATTGTGTTTATGTTAGTTCTATGTGTGTGTTATAGACCAGTTACTTATTCTGTACACTGCTTATCATTTCTACTTATACTGATGCTAATGTAGGAACTGAGGCCCTTGTACTGCACGTTTATGATTCTTGGTTTGTCCAAGATATATATGCAAAAGCCCTTCCAGTGTTCTCTAGCTGCTTTTCTTGTCAAAAATTTAACTCCTCATGGAAGAAAACCATGATAAAAAGGTAGTAAAAAATACACTTCCAGCCATTTGAACACCTACAAAGTGACTTCATTGAATTGCCAGAATCTATGAGCTATAAATATGTTTTAGTGAATAGAGACAAATTGAGCCACAGGATAGAAGTCTTTCCGGCAACACACAGCACAAGAAAGATAGTAGCAAGAAGTCTGATAGAAGACATAATACCAAAATTTGGTCTGCCATGTGCTACTGACTGTGACCAATAATCACTTTTTTTTGGGGGGGGGAATAGTATTTTTTCCAATTACATGTAAAGATAGGTTTCAACATTCCTTTTTTTAATAAGATTTTGAGTTCCAAATTTTTCTCCCTTCCTCCCTCCCCACCCCTCTCCCCAAGGCACCAAGCAATGTGATATAGGTTATACATGTGCAATCATGTTTAAATGTATTTCCATATTATTCCAGTTGGGAAAGAAGAAATAGAACAAAAGGGGGAAACTGCAAAAAACAAAAACAAAAATTAAAAACAGTATGCTTCAATCTGCATTTAGACTCCATAATTCTTTCCCTGGATGTGGATAGCATTTTCCATCATGAACAAGGACTACTTTTTACTACAGAGATAGTTAAATAGCTTTCAAAGTGTTTTGGAATAAACTTGAACTACCCACTCTTTCTCACCCACAATCTTCAGAGGGAGTTGAGAGGCTAAATAGGGTAGTTGAGACTTTTTTTTGGAAAAGTATGCCAGGGAACACAATTAAAATGGCCTCAGGTACTTCACCATGTGTGGTTCCAACTTAGAAATCACAGAAGACAGGACTGCAGATTATCACCCTTTGAAATTCTCTTTGGTAAACCACCTACTACCACTTGAGAGTCTGAGCCTGGCCACAGTGGATGAAAGACTGATAAGACAGTGATCTCTCTGTCTAGTTCTCTTTCGGGAGTCTGGAAGGAGGTAGGCTTCATACAGACCCTGCCTTTGGAAGTCAGTGCATTCATTTGGGCCAGGGCACTACAGATGGATCTGCAATTCAAGAAGACATCTAGCTTCCTGCCTTCCTGGAATGGACCTTTTCAGATCCTGCTGCCAGTCCTACATCCATCAAGGTTGATGAAGAGATGACCTGGATACATCATTTCCATCTGACAGCCAGCAAAGAAAACAACCTCTGATTTGGAGTCAGTTAAGCTGAGAAAGGACCCTAACACCAGTCAGTGTTGGTCACTGGTTTATTTGAGTCTGATATTTAGGACCCAGTCCCTTACATGATCTTTATCATATGTGTGTTATTTGTGCTTTATACTCTGTTCTGTCCTTTCAGTGTTGGGGACACAAGAAAGTCTAACACATGTGAGTCTGATCCAACATGCCAATCATGCCTATAACTGGACTGACTAATGGATATGTGCCCACGACACATTTCCCTGGGGAAAGGGTTGCCCCTGCTGGGAATGGGGGCAGACATTCGAGATTTGTGTGATTAAGATTCTTTTGCAAACTTAAATACAGCACCAAATTGTACTTCCATAGGCTGGAAGAATGAGCTCTCCCACTCATTCCTTTTTAATTGGGAAAAGATCACTAACCTTTCATAATTATCACCTCCCTTAACCTTACATGTTATCAGGCCACCAGTTCTGTGTTATGAGTAAAACAAGACACAAGGTCAGACAATTCAGTGGGTTGATGGGATGTAATTACATTTTACCCTGTTCCTGAGACAGAATGTGACTATTCGGAAAGGAAAGAGCCTTCTGAGAATTCATTTTAAGCTAGAGGTCCAGGAGAGCTTTTTAGGATAGCCCCATAGGGGTTTTATTTCCTGTGTAATAAAAAGGTGGATTACTGGCTCCCCTCCAATTGGATGGGCAGACGTGAGTTAGGACAGGAAGGTGCTTTGTGCTTTCCCTGTTCTGCCTCCTCGCATGTACTTGTAAAGTAAGCGTGCAGCCATCCAAGTTTCTGCTTCACTTACCCCTTTAGGGAGTGAAACTGAACACATTTTCCCCCATCATACTGCCCATGTATGGGACCAGATGAAGTCTGGCATTCCTGAATAAAACTAACAAAATTTTGTAAGAATTTGTTAATGAAACCATAAGTGCAGTGGAAAACCTAAATACTGAAGTCCACACACTTAGCCTTACAAAATAGGTTAGCTCTGGACTTCCTCCTGGTAGAGAAGGGAAGGATATGCACCCTTGGTAAGTCAGGAGTCTTGTGCCTGGGTTCCCGACAACTTCAATAACATCTGTGCCTATATGGAATCAGTTAGGAATGCCTGGAACAAGTTCCAGGAGGAGAGGAGGAAACCCTGGTCCCTATAGGAATGGCTAACCTCTTTTTTGTTTGTTTGTTTGTTTGTTTGTTTTAGTGAAGCAATTGGGGTTAAGTGACTTGCCCAGGGTCACACAGCTAGTAAGTGTTAAGTGTCTGAGGCCGGATTTGAACTCAGGTACTCCTGACTCCAGGGCCAGTGCTCTATCCACTGTGCCACCTAGCTGCCCCGAATGGCTAACCTCTTGGTCTCCAGATCTTTTATGGCTAAAGTATCTTTGTGGGGTTTCTGCTGTGTGTCTTCAAAGGTGTTTGTGCTCTTTGTGTTTATAATGCTTCTCTTGGTGCAAGGAATTGAATCCCAAATCAATTCCCAAATTACCCAAAGCAGAGATTAGAATGATGCCACTGAGGATAGATTATGTCCAACTGAAGATATATATGTCCAATTATGATGTTGCACCATGAGCATGGGCTAGCACCAAAGGGTGGAATTTTTTTTTTTTTGGTGTGGCAATTGGAGTTAAGTGACTTGCCCAGGGTCACACAGCTAGTAAGTGTCAAGTGTCTGAGGCCAGATTTGAACTCAGATCCTCCTGAATTCAGGGCCGGTGCTCTGTCCACTGCGCCACCTAGCTGCTCCTTGCACCACCTGGCTGCCCCTAGGGTGGAATTATTATACAGAATATAGCCTCTACTGCCTAGTTAATTTGAGTGAACCCATGATTTCCTATCCCCCTTTCCTACTTGCACATGGCAGCCCTCTTGTAAGGAGTGGCCACAGTACATGCCAAACCAAGTGAGGGAAAGGTCAGCCACATGAGTTTTGATCCCCTTTTAGAAAAGTGCATTTACCAGATTGTTACCTCATCTCTCAGAGTCCACTAGCCTATCCCCTTTTAGAAATGTGCACTTATCAGGATTGTCTTTTCTTATTACAAAATTAATCTAGGGGGCAGCCAGGTGGCACAGTGGATAAAGCACTGGCCACAGATTCAGGAGGACCTGAGTTCAAATCCACCCTCAGACACTTGACACTAGCTGTGTGACTTTGGGCAAGTCACTTAACTCTCATTGCCCTGCAAAACAAAAAACAAAACAAACGAAAAACCAAAACAAAACATAACAAAAACAAAATTAATCTATAAAAACTTTGAGACTGGCCACATTCAATGCCTTTTTGCCTTGGGTGCCACAATAAACTCCTTTAAATTTTCTCTTCCTGAGTTTGCTTCATTATTGAGGGCAAGGAGATTTTCTTTTAATAGTCAGACACTAGCAATTTAACACCTACTGTGCCAAGCACTGTATAAACTCTGAGGATACAAAAAAAGGCAAAAAACAAACCAACAACAAAAGTTTCCCCTAGAGGAATTTACAGTCTAATTTGAGAGAAAACAGGCAAACAATTTTTCATAAAGATCTATCTATCTATCTATCTATCTATCTATCTATCTATCTATCTATCTATCTATCTATCTATCTATCTATCTACCTATTTATATATATATATATGGAGCTCTAGCTGTAGGGTCAGAAGAGTTTGGCTCAATACTCACTCCTGATATTTACCTACTTGTATGACCTTGAACAATTCCCTTCATATCCATGGGCCACAATTTCCTTATCTGTAAAATAAGTGGGTTGGAGAGGGTGACCTTTGAGTCCCCTTACAGTTCTGGATCTCCTATCCTATCATCTACACCTTAAAAATAATCTAATCCAACTCCCTCACTTCACAAGTAAGGGACCTAGAACACAGAGAAGTTATATTACTTGTTCTAACTCACATAGCTAGTTAGTGGCAATACCCAGATTAGCACCAAAGGTCTCCTCACTACAAGTTCAATTAACTTCATAATCTCTATATCACAGTTCTGATCCTAAAGATCAGAGGCTTCTGCCTCCCCTCACCAAAAAGGGGGGGGGGAAGCTTTGCCTCACTTTTCTATAATCTTTCATATAAAAAAAATTCCACAGATATTGTTTTTGCTTATAAACATTGAATATATTTATCTGTAGACAAAATTCAGTGACACAGGAACCATGGTTAATAAAAAAAATAAAACATTAGCAAATGTGGACAAGTACCAGCAATGATTTAAAAAAAAAAATCTCTGGGGGCAGCTAAATAAATGGTGAAGTGGATAGAGCACCGGCCCTGGAGTCAGGAGTACCTGAGTTCAAATCCGGCCTCAGACACTTAACACTTACTAGCTGTGTGACCCTGGGCAAGTCACTTAACCCCAATTGCCTCACTAAAAAAAAAAAAATCTCTGGAAGGATGTTCTAGCTGCTTCTTGACATGACTCAGAACAGGGAGGAGGGAGGTAGACATCTAATATATGTAATATCGTGTCACAGAACAATGAAGCTAGTACCAAACATGCAAGAAGAAACGAACGAATATGGTTGATAACCATGGTGATAATTACACTTTGGCCTACCCTAAAAGAGAGCTATGGACCAATATGTGATATCTCTTCTTTTCCAGGCACTAGGCTCACCTAGGGATCCTCTGAGGATTTTGTGGTTGAGCTGGCAGGGTGTCTTGTTCTAAACTGTACCCTGGCAACCTGTTCAGGTCACTGCCCTTGGCAAATGACTTCACCTTTTCAATACACCCATTTCCTCAAGTGTAATGGGGGTTGGGAAGCTGTTAATGATACTAATCTAATTGGCTAGGTTGTTTCTAGAAGTTTCTAATTTTGAAAAGCACTATAAAGAACTTTGCCAAAACAAACTTCTTCAGAAAATATCTGGGCAATAGGAAAAAACCAACTCATCATGCATTGGCTTTCACGTTAGGTCACTGGAAACTGAAAGATGCTAATAAGCAATTAAATACATTATGTAATCAGAAATTATAACCCTATTTTCTTCAAGTATATCTACATATGTATATGTATATCCCTTATTAACCCTCTGCCCCACAGAAAGTAAGTTCCTGGTATTCAGGGACTATTTCCTTTTTGGTTTTGTATCCCCAGTCCCTGCACCTGGCACATAATGGGCACTTTCTGGATGCTTGTGCATTTATTGATTGGTAAAATGGATTAAGATCTGGTATCTCTTTGCAAAACTTGTTTCTGTTCGAGGTGGGCTTTGAGAAGCTGGCACCAGCCTCGGTAAGCTAGCTCTGCATTCTGCCCCAGACTGCCTCATGAGACCTGGAGCTCCTTGGCTGTGTTCAAAGGCTGCACGTGATTTTTGTCTTTTCTCGTGGCACGGCTTCTATGTTCCTCCGCCCTCTTTCTAAAGCCTTGTTAATCTGCAGCTTTCCAACTCCACCTTTCAAGTTTTGACTCTGACTTTATTGATCCCAAAGTAAACACTAAGAGAGGTGGAGGCAGAGTCAATACTGCTTTAAAGGCAGTTAATCTCAGGAATGAATGAAATCAGATACCAGCGACACCCACATTGTTCTTCCATTCCCTCAGATAACCTTATTCAGAATTCTTCTCTCCCTGTCTGTAAGTTAGTGTACTGGGGCAACTATCCTGGGAGAGGACGGAGCCAAACCCGAGTCTGGCAAGGAGCAGGGACTATTTGACTTTATAAATCAATAACTTGTCAAAGGCATTATTGATCTCTGAGTAGTAGCAAATCAGGTGGCAGGGAAAGGTTAAGGTAGCAGAGTGGCCAGCAAAATGCAAACCTGCTGGTTAAACATTGGCTGAAAAACCTATAACTAACCTAGTCCCTTGTCCTTCCCTGCCTAGCACTGGAACTTGTAGAAGAAATCACTACCCAACCCAGTTGATTCAATCTCCAAGCAATGAACAATGAACAGATTCTTTTGGGGTGGGGGAAGGGGTGGGTGGAAAGCATTCCTCTGCTATTGGTAGGTCCTCTCCTCCTGGGGTTTTGAGCATGTCATCTCACCCAAGATTCTTTGTTTTCCTTGAGCCCTCTAGGTTATGACTGGACTTCAAAAAGAAAGGGAAAGGGGGCAGCTAGGTGGCACAGTGGATAAAGCACGGGCCCTGGATTCAGGAGGACCTGAGTTCAAATGTGTCCTCAGACACTTGACACTTACTAGCTGTGTGACCCTGGGCAAGTCACTTAACCCTCATTTCCCCACAAAAACAAAAAACAACCAAAAACAAGGTGGGGGGGAGATGAGGATTGATTGTATTTGGTGACAAATATGATTACAAGACTTTTGCTGCCCCCACCCCGAACTCTGAGTAAAATAGGATAGAGGAAGATCGATACCCATTTAGAAATGTCTTCCTCCAACTTTCTACCAATGGAAAATTCATTTAGTAAGCCCAGCCTTCAAAAAGGAAACAGCTTGGGGATAGCATTATACCTCATTCATACCTTAGTGGGAATTACTTTGATCATAAAATCTCTTAGGCATCTCTGAGTTTTGAGCTCTCAGCAACAGGACCAGTAGGAAGAAGGAGGAAATTTGGAAGGGGAAGCACCTGGACTTTAAAAAGCCAGAATGTGTTAATGGCAGTACTGGAGGGAAAGTAATAATAGCTAAGAGTAATAATAATAGTTAACATTTACATGAAGCAGCTAGGTGACAGTGGATAGAGCTCTGGCGTTGGAATCAGAAAGACTCATGTTCATGAGTTCAAATCCAGCCTCAGACACTTATTAGCTGTGTGACCCTGGGCAAGTCACTTAACCCTGTTTGCCTCCATTTCCTCATCTGCAAAATGAGCTGGAGAAGGAAATGGCAAACCATGCCAATATCCCTGCCAAGGACCCTCCCTCAAAAAAAAGAGGGATCATGAAGAATACAAACTGACTGAAATAAGAACAACAAATGCAGCCCTTAATGATGTGCCAGGTACTATGCTAAACACTTTACAGACAGAATAAGATTATGAGTGTCAGCATCCTAATGGGTTGCCTTGGAAGACTGCAAACCTCAGCCCCAAGACTGTAAACCTCAGCTCTAATCATGACTACTATATGATGTGAGAAAATAGAATAAGGTAGAAGACAGAAAGCCAGGACTTAAAACCAGGAAGTCAGTCACTAAACTAGATACTAGATGTGGTGCTAAGTGCTGGAGATCCAAATGAATACAAAGAAGACAGCCCTTGCTCATGAAGAAAGGCTACAAAACAGGAGCATGCAGTGGCTGTGATATTTTATTAGAAAATCACCCACCCTGATGAAATAACAGATGTTATGAAATATTGAAGACTGTAGAAAACATTACACTAGAGTCTGGGAAAGAGTCAAAGATGACAAAGATAGGGTCCTGCCTCTAAGGGCAATAGATAGATGTATGGATGTATGGACGGACGGACGGACAGACGGATGGATGGATGGATGGATGGATGGACGGACAGACAGATCGATAAGTGAAACATTAAGTACTTACTGTATGCCAGGCACCATGCTAAAGTGCTGAGGATATAAATATATGAGCAAAAATAATAGTCTCTCCCCTCAAGGAATTGATATCCTACTAGAGAAATACAACACATAAAAAGAACTGTTTGAGGTAGGGGTAGAAGGGAGAAAGAGTATGTGGGGACAAGTCTACTGGGGAAGAAATGGAAAAGTCCAGAGAGTGAGGACTGGAGCCAGGAGTGAGGTCAAGAAATGGTGGTCCTTGGGGGCGGCTAGGTGGCGCAGTGGATAAGCACCGGCCCTGGATTCAGGAGTACCTGAGTTCAAATCCGGCCTCAGACACTTGACACTTACTAGCTGTGTGACCCTGGGCAAGTCACTTAACCCCCATTGCCCCGCCAAAAAAAAAAAAAAGAAAAAAAAAAAGAAATGGTGGTCCAGACAAAGGACAGGCTCATCAATCAGAAGAGAGGACTGCAGAGTTGAGGCATCTCCAGCATGGCAAAGCTGCTGGTGAGGATGTGGGTAAGTCTGGAGAGTAAAGAAGGGAATATACAATCTAAAAAGAGACCCTCAACTGTGCACAAATATTTATGGTACAGGTATAATACAAATTAGATTGTAATAGTAGGTGGATAGCCAAATTTCAAAGTATTTTAAGAGATTCAACAAATATCCAAGGAGAGAATTATTATCTACCTTGGTGGGATATATTGGAGAAAGCTTCATGGTGGCATATAAACTGGGTCTTACAGGATAAGAAGAGGGGGCAGCTAGGTGGCGCAGTGGATAAAGCACGGGCCCTGGATTCAGGAGGACCTGAGTTCAAATCCAACCTCAGACACTTGACACTTACTAGCTGTGTGACCCTGGGCAAGTCACTTAACCCTCATTGCCCTACCCCCCCCCAAAAAAAAGGGATAAGAAGAATGACAACAGTCCTAGATTGAGGTGGAGAGATATGATTAATACAATGATAAGTTACATCTGCATGTAGGAATCAGAATGATCAAGAGCATAAGGAGTTTGAGAAAAAGTGATAAGTCTGGAGCCCCAAAATGTGGGTAATATGGTGTTTAGATGAAAACCAACTCTTCAGTGTACCTTTGCTGAGCACTCATTTTATTCTCCCGTGTGGAACATTAGGCCATAAAAGAGAAGGAAGTCCAGAGTGAAAGATGCAGAGCTACAGAAATACAGAAAAATGTCATTGTGGAGGGTTATCTGATTTAGATTGGATTAAGTCAGTGATAAAATTTCACACTGGTCACTGAAGTGTTCCTCTTGGGGATACATATTTTGTAGCTATTTCCTGTAGAGAATGGCAGTAGAAGAATGGAGAGGGCACAGGAGCTGAAGTCAGAAAACCTGGGCTCTCAGATCCCGGCTCAATTACTCACTACAAGGGACAACATGTTATACTAGAGGGTTAGATTTAGAATCAAGTCCAAATAATGACCTCTGCCACTTACCACCTGTGTGAACATGGACTCAGTTTCCTTATCTATAATATAGGGTTAATCTACTGGGTTCCTGCAAGGCTCAAATGGGAGAATGTCCAGAAAGCACTCTGCACATTTGTAAAGCCCTTTACTGTATCTAGGATGGGCATGTTGTGTCTTTGGCTCAGGTAGGTTATGTGTGTCCACTTGGGCCTGTTTAGAGGAATGCATATCTCTGGAGTCTCCTCCTGCCACCGTTCTCCAAGACAGAGTTTTACTCCTGTGAGGAAATGAACAGGAAGTTGAAACTAGAGGCTGGCCATTATATCCAAAGTTTGACTCTTCTCCCACCAAATATCAGATCAATAATGAACACCCATAGCAAAGAACAGATAAACTAATTTATCCAAACTTAAAGCAAACCAAAATTAGATAAAGTATATGGATGAGAATCCATACAATCTAGACAATTCAGAGACTGAATGAGTTCTCCCATTGGGAGCAAAATATCTTAGCTTAACCAAGAGAGGGACAGAGAAATCCCAGATTTTATGCAAGGAGAAATCCCCCAAATTCTCTAGGGTAGTAAGCTAGAGATAGAGATATGATTAAGGTTGCTGTCTTCTTTAAATGTTAGCTTCTTCCTAGAGTCTTCCCCTCCCTTCAGGGATCTGAAGAAAATCTGCAACCACACCTCTTCTTTCTCAAAGCTGGAAGCCAGAAAATTAGGGTTTCTCTTTTTCCAAGTTCTTACCAACTCTGTTCTTCATGTAGGCATAGAACATTCAGTAATCACTCTCCATAAATGAAGTGAGTATTATGCAAATGGACAAGGAGCCAGAGGTTAAATTCATCCCTTGGGCCAAAACTCTTTTTAGTCCTTTGCTAAGATCAGCAGTAGCAAGCTTAAAACCTGTAACTAAATAATATAAACACAAATATTAGAATTTTAAAACAATAAGGGCAATTTTCTTCACATTCCAGGTAAGCAAATGTTGAAACAAAAATAAAACAAATACACATTATCAGTACATACAATAGGCGTGACACTAGATCATTACCTGAAAGGATACTATAGTAACAATATCCCTAACTGCACACATGTCATAATATAGTCACTTTTCAAAAGTATGCACACATCCATAGTACACAGCAATCAGTCATAAGTCGCAAAGCATGGCTAAGTACCAAAGCAAAACGAGCTAGCAATAAGCAATAAAATTATCAATAAGCCTATATATAAAATACAGCTTAAAACATAGCATTAGCATTTAAGCAAAACAATGAACAGATATTGTCATGGCATGAACATAACACAAAGCATACTCAAATGAACATAACAGCAAAATAAGCATACTCAAGCCTGCATGTGCAGCAGTAAACATGCGATAATATGAAGATACATTTCAATCTCTAGTATTGTCACTTAGATACACTGAAGAGTTGGTTTTCATCTAAACACCATGTCACCCACATCTTGGGGCTCCAGACTTACCACTTTTCTCAAACTCCTTATGCTCTTGATCATTCTGATTCCTGCATGCAGATACTCTATCTTCAGGTTTACTTGTAACATTGTACAGCTTGGCCTAGTAACTAGTCTGTTGGCTCTTATTTTCTTGATCTGACTGATTCTTCTGATCTTTTACCTGAGCTAGTAGTTGACATGAGCTGACCATCAGGATCATTATAGACTTGTTTGTATATAACTGAGCTGGCAGCTCTGTCAGTCTGGCTTATCTGTATGTCATGCTTGGTAGTTGAATCTGTGCCCTAAGAATCTCTGTAGCAGTTTTGGGCAGGAAAAGAGTTGCCTCTGGGTTCACTTCTCATCCCTGTAATAACATGCATAGCCTACTTCACTAGATGTGTCACTTACAGAGCTCACATCTGGGTCTTTGGACAGCTGGTGGACCACCTCCATTTTTCTTTTTTTTTTTTTTTCAGGGCAGTGGGGGTTTAAGTGACTTTCCCAGGGTCACGCAGCTAGTAAGTGTCTGAGGCTAGGTTTGAACTCAGGTCCTCCTGAATCCAAGGCTGGTGCCTTATCCACTGTGCCACCAAGCTGCCCCCCACCTCCATTTTTCAACCTTTGTGTAGATGAGTGTCCCTCAGTTCTCTCCACCTGTTCATGAGAAAGTTCAACTAACCCTCCCATGGGCAATAATAGGTGGCTATGGTGGATAGCACTGATAAGACCCACTCCATTGTCTGGGGCTTTTTTTATAAACAGGAAAGTTCCTCAGTCTCTCAATAATGTTGGATGGGTTAGTTTTCAGCCCAATGTTCTGTTTTCCTTCGAATCTTGACCACATTGGCTTTATTTGTACAAAATCTTTTTATTTTAATCAAAATTATCCATTTTATATCCCACAATGATCTTTGTCGCTTGTTTATTCATAAATTCTTTTCCTATACATAAATCTGATAGGCAATATGTTTCATACTGTGATAAAATAATGGGATTTAGCAGATACTCAAAGGCTCACCTAGAGATTAATCTAAACTGATTGAATTAAGTGAGAGTGATTGACTGCTGATTAGCCTACTTCAAGTTAACTAGATTGTAATCACACCTGGCTAGCCCTTAAGAAGGTATTGTTCTCAGAAGCTAAAGACTGAACTTAACTGGAGACCACCTTCAAGTTCAGTGAACAATGGACTTAGATGAACCCTACCTATCATCTTGAAGCAGTGTGTAAGGACTGCCTCTGCTCTGGACCTATAAAAAGCTTCCACACTCAGTTTGAAGGGAGTTTGTGATTGAAGCAGGCCTGTGACAGAGGACTTGAGGAAGAACCAAACCAGGCTGGAACTCTAGGCTAGATAGGCCTTTTCTTAACTTAATGAACTCCATGTGAATACCTGTTATGCTTTAATAAATGCTTAATGCCCAAAGACTGGTGCTAAAGCTTCTAATTTAAATTTTAAATGCATTTAAATTTTAAACATCACAATACTCTTCTAATTTGGTTATGACATCTCCTTTTATGTCTAGGTTCTATATCCATTTTGACCTTATCTCATTATATAAGATATTGGTCTATACCTAGTTTCTGCCAGACTGCTTTCCAGTTTTCCCAGAAATTTTTACCAAATAGCGAGTTCTTATTCCAAAAGCTTAGATCTTTACATTTATCAAACACAAGTTTACTATAATCATTTATATATATTGTACATATATTATATACCTACATGTACAATACATGTATTGTATACCTACTCTGTTCCACTGATTCGCCATTGTATTTCTTATCCTTATACCAGATAGTTTTTATATTTACTGTCTTATAGTTTAAGATCGGTTACTACTAAACTTCCTCCCTTTAATTTTTTCATTAATTTCTTTGATATTCTTGACCTTTTATTCTTCCAAATGATAATAAAATAATTTTTTTGGTTAGTTTAATTAGGATAGCACTGAGTACATAGTTTATATATATATACATTTTTTGTGAGGCAACTGGGGTTAAGCGACTTGCCCAGGGTCACACAGTTAGTAAGCGTCAAGTGTCTGAGGCCGGATTTGAACTCAGGTCCTCCTGAATCCAGGGCCAGTGCTCTATCCACTGCGCCACCTAGCTGCCCCTGAATAAATAGTTTAGATAGAATTGTTACTTTTATTATATTGGTTTAATCCACCCACGAATAATTAATATCTCTCCAATTACTTAAATCTGACTTTATTTGTATAAAAATGTTTTATAATTACATTCAAATAAAACCCTGGTTTTTCTTAGCAGATATACTCCCAGGTATTTTATATTGTCTATGATTATTTTAAATGAAATATCTTCTACTCTTTCTTCTTGCAGGACTTCATCAGTGATATATAGAAATGCTGATTATTTATGTGGGTTTATTTTATATCCTGCTACTTTCATAAAATTACCGTTTCAAATAATGTTTCAGGGAATCTCTAGGATTTTCCAAGTATACCATCATGTCATCTGCAAAAAGAGAGTTTTACTTCCTCATTGCCTACTCTGATTCCTTCAATTTCTTTTTTCCCCCTCTTGTTGCTATTGCTAGCATTTTTTGTACAACACTCAATAATATTGGTGATAATGGGCTTCCTTGTTTCACTTCTGATCTTATTAGAAAGGCTTCTAGCTTATCCTTGTTATAGATAATGCTTGCTGATGATTTTAGGTAGATGCTTCTTATCATTTTAAGGGAAAAAACAAATCTATTTATACCTGTAGTTTCAAGCGTTTTTAGTGGGAATAAGTTTTGTGTTTTGTCAAAAGCTTTTTTCTTGCATCCATTGATATAATCATATGATTTTTGTTGCTTTTGTTATTCATATAATCAATTATATTAATAGTTTTCCTTATCACACCTTTTTTTAAAGCTTGAAATGAGAAGTCTAGGATCTCTCTTATCCCAAGTTCTAATAAACTATGTACCTCACACAGTTGTGAGTAATTACGTAATTAAGTATCGAGTAATTAATCTCCACCAAAGAGGATAGTCTTATGCAAATGGGCTTTGAGCCACAGGTTACATGTGCAAGATTTAGTTATTATTACCGTTGCTTCTAGTAGAATGATTATTAGTATTGCTTGTAAACAGATCTTAGGAAGGTAACTTGGTTTTCTGGGCCTTAATTTCTACATCTCTAAATACCGAGGTTAGAGCACATGATCTCTAGGTTTCCTTTCAGTTATAGATCTCATGATCTAATGTATTTTCTCAAGTACATGTTGGTCCTCCCTTTTATCCAGCACCATGAACCATGAGAGGGGAACAACTTCTGCTCAATAATTTTTTGGAATTCAGTGGTGGTGATGTGTCAAAGGCTCATTATTGTCATTCTTGAGAGAATGGTCATCCAGTGTGCAGCTGGTGGGCCCAAAGAATGGGGGCTCATAGGCCACGTTTTAACCCCGAGTCCCTAACACAAATGGACCCTCCCCTTTTTCATCACTGGTCAATTACTCAAGGGTCACAATCTACATGCAAAAACTAGCTAACTAGAATGCAGTTTTTTGTGGGGTTTTTTGGTGGGGCAATGAGGGTTAAGTGACTTGTCCAGGGTCACACAGCTAATAAGTGTCAAGTGTCTGAGGCCAGATTTGAACTCAGGTCTTCCTGAATCCAGGGCCAGTGCTTTATCCACTGTGTCATCTAGCTTCACCAGAATGCAGTATTCTTAACCCTAATTTCCATAATTATTCTTTGGGTTGTTATCCAATGGGGGAGGTGATATAGGGACATTTCTTCAATCTTTCCTTATATGGGCATAGCCCAGAAGAGGACCTTATTGAGACCAGCTCAGGGCTCCTTGAACCATGTGATCTGTTTGCTGGAGGGGAAGGAGGAGGACTGAGACCTTTGTCCTCAGACAGGTACAGAGGAGTGAAATTGGAATGGTGACTATTATATCTGTTAAGGGTTAAAATTCTAGCTAGTCTGTCTAAAATATCTAATGAGTGGTCGCCAATAAATTATAAGCTTTAGCAAGAGTTAGACTTTTAGGCATTTATTAAGGAGAATAAGAATTTGGTAAAGAGAGAGAAAGGCCTAGATTCCTATCTATTAAAGGGAGAGCACATTTCTAGCTCCGCTCTCCACCAGAGTCCAGAGGAAAGAGCCCCAGAGTCAGCGCCAGTCTCTTCCTTCCTCCTCCCACTAGTCCGCGTCACTTCCTCCCGCCAAAGAAAAGACTCCTGGTCTTGCCCTCAAAGACCTTCGCTTCATGGGCAGAACTCTTCTACAGTAAGTATCCAGCAGGTGGCGTTATTCCAATCGTTACATATCCTTATTGAGAGGAGATCATTACCCATTTCCTCACAAACCATGACTGGCAACATTTGGGGAATCACTGTCACCTTTCCAACTCCCTCCCTGTCAGGAAGCTTCCCTGCCCAATACTTCTGTACTTCTGATTTAGGAATCAGAAGACTTGATGGTCCTGGATCTACAAGTCACCTTAACTCTCTGAGCTTCAATTTCTTCTTGTAGAAAATTAGAAATTATTAGGTCAATTAAACATAATCATAATAATAGCTCACATTTGTAATTGCACAATTTAAAATTGAAAAGTGCTTTTATCTTATTAGATTCTCACAACAACTCAGTGAGTTCAGTGCTATTATTATCCCCATTTTACAGATGAGAAAATTAAAGTTGAGTGAGATTAAGTTGTCCATGGTCATACAGCTAACAAGTGTCTGAGGAAGGATTTGAACTTAGGTCTTTCTGATTCTCAATCCAGTATTCCCTTCACTGTGCCACCTAACTGCATGCAACAAAAATAAACCAGAGCAGTAATTCACAAGTGAGTGCTCTTTTGGTGATCTATGCAATTAGACCTAATTCCTCCTTCTTACTTTTATTACTGTTTAGTTGTTTCAGTTGTGTCTGACTCTTAATAATCCCATTTGGGGTTTTCTCGACAAATATACTGGAGTGGTTTGCCATTTCCTTCTCCAGCTCACTTTAAAGATGAGAAAACTGAGTCAAACATAGTTAAAGTGACTTCCCCAGGGTCACACAGCTAGTAAGTGTCTCAGGCCAGATTTGAACTCAGGAACATGAGTCTTCCTGGCACTCTATTCACTTCACCACTTAACTCTTCCTACTAGCAGATAGAAATCTGATATCAGAATTATGGAAGGGGTGCAGTTTAAGGATCAAGCAAGTTTTTTTTTGCTCTGTACTACTTACCTTCTTTGATATTTTAATACATTTATGATTACTCCCTCTCTCAGTGCATATTTCAGTCTATCTACATATTTTCTTCTTGAGTCCATTTCTTCCTGTAAATCCTCTACAGGGTTTATTTGGCCATGGGAGGAAGCTTTTCTCTAGACCTCTTAACATAGCATGGATTCTGATAAAGCACCTGGGTTTCTTATAAATATTATTCAATAAAGCCTATCTAAAACCTCTGGTGACTTCTGTATCATTACATGGTTATGTCCTAGGAAGCCATGATCTGATGCAAAGAGATGAAATCAATCTTATAGATATGTTTAGACTTGGTGGGCTGTGGTTCATGATTGATAAAAGGGTTTGTCTTACTCTAAAGGAATAGATTAGCTAAAAGGAGTGATGAAGGAGTGGTGTACATTAAGAAAATACACTTGTAAAAAAAAAAATTAGGAATAATTTTGGGGCAGCTAGGTGGCGCAGTGGATAGAACACCGGCCCTGCAGTCAGGAGTACCTGAGTTCAAATCCGGCCTCAGACACTTAACACTTACTAGCTGTGTGACCCTGGGGCAAGTCACTTAACCCCAATTGCCTCACCCCCCAAAAAAAAATTAGGAAGAAAATACACTTGTGTGAAGAGAGAGTGGTGGCTAGAATTTGGTAATAAGTATCAATGGAAGGAGAAATAAAACTGCTCTTGGTATGGGAGTGTTCAGTCATCAACTCAGCCAGAAGTGGGAAATGAATGATGAGTGTAGAAAACAAATCAAAATCCTAGCATAGTGGCATAATATATTAGTGATGGGAAACTTCAATCATTGGAGTATTTTCTGAGGTTCTTTTTCTCCTAAAAGTAGAGCAGCTGATAAATTCTTAAATTTCCTTAATAACTACATTCTTCAAATGTTAGAGGAAGCAGTGGATTGCTATTTTGGACCTAATTCTGACTAATGGAGAGGAATTGGTTGTCAAAGAAGAAATGATAGGAATCTTAGGAGCAAGAAGCTGTTCCATCTTTGAATTATTTTTTTTTTCTTCAGGGCAATGAGGGTTAAGTGACTTGCCCAGGGTCGCACAGCTAGTAAGTGTCAAGTGTCTGAGGCCAGATTTGAACTCAGGTCTTCCTGAATCCAAGGCTTTATCCACTGTGCCACCTAGCTGCCCCCTTAGAATTCTTGATAGATAAGAAGAAAGTAAGGTATTGCCTATCATTAAACCTAGATTTAGATGGAAAGATTTCAAAGAGTTCAGAGAAAGGACAGGTAGAAAAGTTGGACCAAAATAGAGGAGATAGCCTCAAGAGTGAAATTACAATAAAATATCAATTCAACAAACATTTATTAAAGGCCTCCAATGTGCAAGGCATTGGAGTAAATATTAGAGGTACAAAACCAAAACCAAACAGTCTTTATTCTGCAGGAGCTTTTAGTCTCCTGTGGGAGATACAGTATGTACACAGAGAAGCCAACGCAAAGTAATTAGAGGTGGGTGAGAGCACTTACCAACTGGGTCATCATGAAAGACCTCTGTTGGCACTTGCACCTGAGTTGAACCTTGAAGGAAGCTATTGATGTTAAGATGGGAATTGAGGATGGAATGCATTCCAGATCCAGGCAAAGGTAAGGAGATGGTAAATGTCATATGTGGGGATCAGTTAAATTAGTAGACCAGTTTGACTGGAACAGTGAACATATAAAGGGAAGTAATATGAAAGCCAATCCAATAAATATTAAGTACCATCATGTGCCAGGCATGATGCCAAACACTGGGGATACAATTAAGAAAAAAAACAGTGCCTGCCCTCAAAAAGCTTATAATCTAAAGGGAGAGACAACACACAGCAAGAGGTAGGAAAGTCCTGTGAGGGACACAAAGGGTACCCAGGATGGAAGCATCTTGTTCCAAGAAGTTGAAAGCAGGCAGAGCAGTAGATGCAAAGTGGAGAAAGCTGAGTCCAGTTTCTGCTTTCTATAAAAGAAGACACTGGGAAGAGTCAGGTACTCTATTCTCTAGCCTTCCAATCAGAGGGAAGAGAACTGTTTGGAAAAGTGGGAGGGCTTTATATGTCAGGCTGAATTTACATTTTTCCCTGAGGCAATAAGGAACCACTGAACTGTTCTGAACAAAGGAGTATCCTGATCAAATCTGTGTCCTAATATATTAAATATGTGAAAGATTATTTTTGAGGGGGGAAAGACTGGAAGCAATGAAAATGTAGAAGAGTCCAGTGAGGAAGAAAAGAAGGAGTGGTATAAACAGGAGAGTAGTTCTCTAAAAGAGATTTTGGCTAACAGAGTTTTTAAAGATTCATGCTGATCTTAGAAGCAAGAGCAGGTAACAATACAATAGTCAAACATCTGGGGAAAAAAGGTATTCCTGTGATATAGAGAATAGTTGGCTACTTATTTTACCTTCCCTTGTTTTTTCAACTCTAAATATCATTCTGAAGTTTGTAAGGGGCTAAAATTCTAGCTAGTCTGTCTAAAATATCTAATGAGTGGTTGCCAATAAATTATAAGCTTTAGCAAGAGTTAGACTTTTAAGCATTTATTAAGGAGAATAAGAATTTGGTAGAGAGAGAGAGAAAGGCCTAGATTCATCTATCTATTAAAAGGAGAGAGCATTCCTAGCTCCACTCTCAACCAGAGTCCTGACGAAAGAGAGCGAGAGATCCAGCCTTGCCCCCTCTTCCTCCCACAAGCAAACATCACTTCCTGATGCCAAAGAGCCATGTGTCTTGCCCTCACACACCTTCCCCTCATGGCGGAGCTTTGCTACAGTAAGTCTCCAGCAGATGGCATCATTCCAGATGTTACAAGTTAAAACACAACCAATTCTAAATAACCTTATGGCTATTACATTATTTTTCAAATGTTCTTCATATTTACTTATCATTCTACTGCATTTAACAAGCACCAAATAAAACAAGCATTTCCATATGCATATGAAACAGAAAAGAACAGAAAAAAAAGTATTGTTACATGTACTATAGGGCAGCTAGGTGGCAAAGTGGATAGAGTACCAGGCTTGGAGTTAAGAAAACCTGAGTTCAAATCCATCCTCAGATAATTAACTAGCTGTGTGACCCATGGCAAGTCATTTAACCTTGTTTGCCTAACTTTCTTCATCTGTCAAATGAGCTGGAGAAGGAAATAACAAGCCTCTCTGGTATCGCCAAGAAAACCCCACAGGAGGTCATGAAGAGTTAGACACAACTGAACAACAACATGTACTGCAGATTTCTATTATGTACAGGTTTTCTTTTCAAGTATATCATAAATTCAACCTGTGGCTTTCAGAACTATCCTACTTTTGTATAGCTCTTTTTATTCTCTTCTTTTGATTTTTTAAAACAGGTAACACAATGATCCTCTTTGTTTTCTTTTTCTTTTCTTTTTTGCTTTCCTATCCCTAATCTTTTTTGCCTTCCCATTTTCATCCTCCCCACTCCCACTGGAAAAAGAGAAAGAAAACCCACGTAATAAATGTGTGCAGCCAAGCAAAACAAATTCCCACATAGGTTTATGTCCAAAAATGTCTAACTTATTTTGTATCTTGAGTCCATTAGCTCTCTTTTGGGTCATGGGTAATATGCTTCATCATCAATCCTCTGGAATTAGGGTTAATCATTGATTGAATTGATCAGAGTTCTCAAGTCTTTCAATATTGTTTTTCTATATAAGGTTACTATAAAAATTAGTCTCTTGATTCTGCTCATTTCACTTTGTATCAGTTCATATAGGTCTTCCCAGCTTTTTCTGAAACTGTCCATTTTGTCATTTCTATGCTATAATAATTTTTTTTTTTTTTTTAGTGAGGCAATTGGGGTTAAGTGACTTGCCCAGGGTCACACAGCTAGTAAGTGTCAAGTGTCTGAGGCCATATTTGAATTCAGGTACTCCTGACTCCAGGGCCCATGCTCTATCCACTGCGCCACCTAGGTGTCCCTATAATAATATTCTAATAAATTAATATACCCTAACTTATTTAGCCATTCTTTAATATATGGGTATCTCCTTAGATTCCAGTTCTCTGCTTCTACAAAATGAGCCGTTGTAAAAAATTTTGTTCACATAGGTCTTTTTTCTTCTTTCTTTGTTCTCTTTGGGGTTACACGTGTAGTAAGTAGTAGTATAGCTGGATCCAAGGGTATGAAGTATTTACTTATTTGGGGGGATTATACTTCCCATTTAGCTACCATTTCTACATAGCTTTAAGATTTCTTAAAGTGCTTTACATATGCTATATCTCATTTGATATTTACAACAACTCTGTAAGGTAGATGCTGTTATTGGTCTCATTTTGTAAATGAGGAAACTGAGGCTGAAAGAGGTTAACTTGTCCAGGGACAGACAGGTAGTAAGTGCTTGGAGTGAAATTTAAACTCAGATCTTTTTGTCTCTAAATCTAGAATTCTATAGACTGAGGTACCTAGTTGCATCAATTGCTTTCCAGAAAGTCTGGACCAATTTATATTTCCACCCACAGAACATTAATGTGCAGATTTTCCATTAGCCTCTCTAACAATTGTCATTTTCATCTTTGCCAATATAATGGATGTGAGATGAAAAACCAGAGTTGTATTAATTTGTATTCCTCTAATTATTAGTGATTTGGAGTATTTTTTAGTATTGCTGTTGATAACTTTTATTTCTTTTTTTCAAAACTGTTGATTCTTATCCTCTGACCATTTATCTATAAGGGAATGACTCACAGCTATTAAGCCCCAAGGAACTGAAAATTATACACTTCAGGCATATTAGAGACAAAGTTCATTTGACTAAATTAGGTCAAACTATGACACCACAATCAAATATATTTATAATATTTTTCATTTTATTCTTAATACACTTTATGAGACAATTAATCTTCAAAATATCCCTCTGTGATCATGTTAACCACTCTGACTTTTCCACCAGGCTGTACAGTAATTATTGGAGTTCTTTAATTAAGAATCATGAGTCCTGGATATTTGTTCTCAACTCTAGCCAATATCAGGAATCTAATTTGATCTGGAGATTAATGAATGACCCTTTCAAGCAAAGATTCATATCAGGAAGCTAGGTGTCTCATTGGATAGGATAGCAGGCCTAAAAACCAGGAAGACCTAAGTTCTAATGTGGCCTCAGATACTTAGTAGCTATATGACCCTAGGTAAGTCACTTGCCTTTGCCTCAATTTCTTCATCTGTAAAATGAAGATAATAATATCACCCATCTCCCAGGGTTGTTGTGAGGATCAAAAAAGATAATAATTGGAAAGTCCTTAGCCCAGTGCCTAGCACATAGTAAACACCATATAAATGTTAGCTATAATTATTATTTTCAGAATAATCTATATTGAAAATGACTTCTAACATTTTCCTCCCCTAATAAAAGGTGTTGTCATGGAGATGCTTGGCTTGCCTACATTCTTTAATTTCCTACATTTGAGCAGGTCCATAAACAAGAAGATTATCTGAGGAACTGCACAGGTCATTATGGTGAAAGCAATGTTTTTAATGAGCTACATTACAAAACATCCTACGGTTCACCTGCTTGGATCAAGAGAGAGTCAAAGGCATGAAAATGGGGGATAATAATAGTTCAGGCTATACTCAATAATGACCATGTCTCATTCTAGCTAACTTAAATCAGCCCTCTACAAAATCAAATAAACTTGATTCATTTCCATTTCCCTTGGGATGAGCAATGATGACATTTTCCTTCTTATTTGGAATTTGAAAACTGAAGTCACCTTTGCTAACTAGCAACACCATATGTATTTTTGAGTCTGTTTGTGAAGAATTTGATTGGCAGAGAATGAAGGTAGTTATAGCCCTGTGACCCAATGTCATGGGGTTATAGGGAAGAGCAAATGATGATATATGGCAAAACTAATTTTAAAACTGTAAAACACTTTTGTTATCCTACAGAAATTTTAGATTTCAGAGGTCAGTGTCTTTTTTAGTCTGAAATAGTTGGACAACTGCCATTACCCTTCCTATCACTCAGGCTGCAGAGAGCTAGTCAGGGTGTGATTTAATATCAGTGGCCAAAATGTTCTACAAAATTGCAGGAGCATAAGGTTCTGCATTTCATTCTCTGAATTTCTCTAAAAACAGACAGGAAAATCAAGGACTATATTCCTATTTGAGGAAAAAAGAGCAATTATGTAACTAAGATTCTAGCAGTATTTTTTTTTAAACTGCAGGCATGAATAACAGTGGAAGAGACTGAAGGGACCATCTTAATCACTGCCTGGACTGATGATTCCCAAATTTTGCCCAGTTTTGCCACCTACTCCTATTTGTTGGATGTTAAGAAATGTCCAGGCCCCAAAGCGCTATTTCATATATGTGTGTATGTATGTATGTGTATACATGTATATATGGATGTATAATGTTTACATATTCATAATAAAAACATATCTAAGATGAATTAAGTTTGAGGTATCTTATAACATGTCCCCTAATATTTATGACATCCTTTGAATAGTATAAAACGATTGTTGGAAATCCTATGTCCAAGGTGTAGATCAGTGAACCAAGTGGTTTTCTCTCCCTGGTGAGAAAAGACAATGAGAAAAAACGGGGGTGGGGTGGGGAGAAATATTCACAGTGACTACAACAAGGTAAATAGAAAAACTGTAATAACAAAATTGAAATTGAATTTGTTATTATAATGACAAAGGGCAGTTAGGTGGTGCAGTAGACTCCAGTATTGGAGTCAGGAAGACTCATCTTCTTGAGTTCAAATCTGGCCTCAGGCAATTATTAGCTGTGTGGCCCCAGGTAAGTCACCTATGTTTGCTTCACTTTCCTCAGCTAGAAATTGAGCTGGAGAAGAAAATAGCAAACCATTCCAGTATCTTTGCCACAAAAACACCAAATGGGGACATGACTGAAAACAAGACTCAACTACAACGACAACATGACAATGCTCAGACCTGAAGGAGAGATAAGAAAACACACCTCCTTCTCTTTTGTAGAGCATGACTAAAGTCTCAAGCTCCAGAACAGAATGGGAGGAGCATGGTTAGAGAGTACTTTGTCTGGAAAAAGATTGAGAGGTTTTAGTGGACTGCAAGCTCAGTATGAGTCAGCAGTGTGATAAGGTTGCCTAAAGAGCTAATGCAATCCTTGGCCACAGAGAAGGGCATCAGTTCCAGAATGAGGGAAGTGATAGCCCTTTGAATTCTGCCCTTATCAGACTTCATCACAAGTACTTTTTAGGGAGGTCACAGCTTAATAAGGACTTTGATATACTGGAGAGGGGCCAGAGGGGAATAATGGGGCTGGTTAAGTGTCTTGAATCTATATCATAGGAGCATATGTTGAAGGAAGTGGGTAATTTAGGCCAGAAAAGGGGAGAATCAAGAGGAACATGAAAACAAGGACTTCCTATTTGTATCCCCAGCTTTATGCATGTGGCGTTGTATACAAGAAACACTCAATAAGTTAGTTTTCATCCATTCATTCTTTTATTTATTTCTTCAAGTACTTGAAGGGATTTCATGTGAATTAGACTTGCATTGTGGCCCCAGAGGGCAGAACCAGGAGCAGTGGGTAAAGGTTGCAAAGAGCCTCATTTAGCTTTCATTGTAGGAAGAAATTTCCGAACAATTAAGTGTCATCAAAGAGTAGAAACCACTGTCATATATGGGTGATGGGGTTCCCCCTCATTGAAAGTCAAACCAGGAGCTGGATGACCAATTGTTAAGTATGGTTTGGACTGGATAGCCTCACAAGTTCCTTCCCACCCTCAAAATCCTGGGAAATATATGACTGAGTGTGGAATACTGTCAGACTTCACTGATGTGTTGGCACTGAGAAGGTTTAGCAACTGGCCCAGGGTCTCATATCCAGTTTATGTCAAGAGATACAACTATACCTCAACTATTCCTGATTCTTAAGCCATATCTCTCTTCATTATTCCTCTCATTTCTTAAGGTACATTACTATTGTATTACATTCATATACCATTGTTTTTTTCAGCTATTACCAATTGATGACCATCCACTTTGTTCCCAATTATTTGTTACCACAAGGAGTACTGCCATGAATATTGTGATACATATTGAAGCTTTGTTTGACTTCTTTGGTGTATATGCCCAGGAATGGGATTGTTATGGTTAAAAGGGATGGACAATCTAGTCATTTTCATGGGTGGCTCCAAAATTGATATCCAGAAGGAGTGGGATCACTAAGATCACCTTTATTTTTGAAGGATAAAGTCAAAATATGCAAAGAAAATGTGTGATCAGAGATTCTCTGGTCTGAAACTTTACCAGTTAGAATCACAGTTATAATAAAATGGTGAGACCCATTTATAATGCTAGTGCTAAAGGACAAGAATGACATATCAGCCAACTTGCTATTCTTTCCATATGAAGATGGTACCTTTGCCCTAATGGTCTTCCCTACCTGGAATGCCCTTCCTTTCTTCCTTCCTTTCTTTTCTCTTTTCTTTTCTTTTTTTTGCGGGGCAATAAGGGTTAAGTGACTTGCCCAGGGTCACACAGCTAGTAGGTGTCAAGTGTCTGAGGTCAGATTTGAACTCAGGTCCTCCTGAATCCAGGGCTGGTGCTTTATCCACTTCACCGCCTAGCTGCTCCTAGAATGCCCTTTCTTACCCCAGACTCTGAATCCTTGGCTTCCTTCAAGATTCACTCCAGTGCCATCTTCTTTCTTTACTTCTTATGCACTTGAATATATCTATGCATAGACATGTTGCATCCCCTATTAAACCATAAGTTCCTTGAAGATAGGAAGTGTTTTTCCTTTTCATTTCTATTTCTGGTGCCTAGCACCTAGTAGGCACTTAATACATGCTTACTGATTGATAAGACTGCCATATTGACTTAGACCAGAGATCAGTATTCTGACTATGACACAAAGGTTCATTTGTAGGAAAGTATTATCACCTCCATTTATTTACCCTCAGGAGGTTAAGAATCCCTATATGCTGCCTGACAGCAAAGTAGGGACTTTAAAACATATTGCCATTGTGACACAGAGGTATTTTTGGGTTCTCAGAGGTTACACAAGGCCAGTAAAGGGTTTGTTGTCACCTGAAATATAAACAATCTAAGTTCAGAAAGGTTTATCAAGGGGCAGCTAGGTGGTGCAGTGGATAGAGCACTGGCCCTGGAGTCAGGAGTACCTGAGTTCAAATCCGGCCTCAGACACTTAACACTTACTAGTTGTGACCCTGGGCAAGTCACTTAACCCCGATTGTCTCACTTAAAAAAAAAAAAAGCAAACAGAAAGGTTTATCGCCAGGTGATGGTATTGTTTGACCACAGTATCCCATGAAGACTGTCTACTGAGGCAGAAAGGGATCACCATCTTGAAGAACCCCACCCCCCCCCATCAATGAAAGTGTTTGAAGATCTTTAGGCATATTGGAATTAGATGATGGGGATTAATACAGTGTCTAAATGGGGTTGTTCTCTAAAAATGTGTCTCAGACACTCAGACCTCTTCAGACCTGGAATAATGAGTTTTATACATTTAATACTCATTATATATGCTTTGTCAAGCTTGTAGGTGATACCTAGTAGTATTCAGAGATTTGGTATGAGCATTTGTTTATACTTTAGATTTTATTATCTTTCTATACTGGAATTCCAGTTTTCTAAGTCTATTCTTGCATGGAAACATTTGCCTTATATTAAATTTTTATTTCTTGGGATAAAGTATACAATCAATGAACATGTTATTAGAATCTATTAGTAAATAACCTTCTATTTCCTTTCCTTTCACAAACCCAAATCAAAGTTGTTATGTAATTATCTAATTTATTCATATTCTTTGTGAGGCTGGAAAGGGTAGGTTAATAGGATTAGCCTCCTCCTCTCCCTAAAAAGGAAAAGACATCCTTGGGGGAGGGGGAGGGAATTTCCTTTCTCAAATCTTAGAGTCACACAAAGAATCATCTCAGCCCAGGGGACTGCCCATTTCCTACCGAGCAGAGGCTATGGTTTGTCCAACACATGGGACAGGAAGCTCATTTATTTTAGCTTTCAATATAGTCCTATTACCATTGCCTTAATTGGGGATGGGGGGAAGGACAGGTTTTACAATGTAAGGATCTCAGCTCTAGTCTCATCTTCAGAACAAACTGAGAAGGGCTTTAAAACCTTTGCATCTTTAGCTGGTTTGAGAGCAAAGAGAACCCTTTGCATTTTTGTTTGCACTCACAATAAGACCAATTTTAAATGTGTGAAGGAAATTAAATACTACAACCAAGGAGAATTGATATTATTCATAGAAGATTGCCATGGGAAATTTGTTGTAACAAATTGATAGGAATCAATCAACAAGCATTTATTAAGTGCTTACTATATGCCAGACAAAAGCGAAAGTGTCTACCTCAAGGACCTTATAATCTATTGATATTCTGCTGGTCTGGAGCAATGGAGGTCTGGATTTTGCCTGTAATTTACACATCATAGTAGTAGAATCCTTACAAGCAGTGCTTAGATGGCTTCCCTTGATTCAGCACAAATTGCCAGGAAGTGAATTTTGGTTAATATATGTTACAATTTGTAAATTATTTTCCTTTGATCTTTGGGATGGTTTGTACATGACTTTCAGCTTCACCTTTGCAATCTTATTTCCTGCTTCTTGTTGCTCAGTTGCTTTTCCGTCAAGTCTGACTTTTCATGACCCTATTTGGGGTTTTCTTTTTTTTTGGTTTTTTGCTGGGCTATGGGGGTTAAGTGACTTGCCCAGGGTCACACAGCTAGTAAGGTTCTAGTGTCTGAGGCAGGATTTGAACTCAAGTACTACTGAATCCAGGGCCGGTGTTTTATCCACTGCACCACCTAGCTGCCCCTGGGGTTTTCTTGACAAAGATACTGGAGTGGTTTGCTATTTCCTTCTCTAACTCATTTTACAGAAGAGGAAATTGAGGCCAACAGGTTGAAGTGACTTGCTCAGGGTCACACAGCTAGTAAGTGAGGCTAGATTTGAATTTAGGAATGTGTCTTCCTGACTAGCCCTGGTGCTCTATCCACTGCAATACCTAGCTGCACCTTTATACTGGCTACATATAAACTTACTATACTGACCAGAAGAAAGAAGGTAGTCAGGGGGCAGCTAGGTGGCACAGTGGATAGAGCACCGGCCCTGGAGTCAGGAGTACCTGAGTTCAAATCTGGCCTCAGACACTTAACACTTACTAGCTGTGTGACCCTGGGCAAGTCATTTAACCCCAATTGCCTCACTAAAAATAAAAATAATAATAATAATAAATAAGGTAGTTAGGAAGACCAGAGAAAGGTAGGGATAGCAATAAAAAGACAAAAAGGAAAAGTACTCCATGACTTCAGGGCACTTAATGTTTTTTTGTTTTGTTTTGTTTTTTATTTATTTATTTTTAGGGCACTTACATTTTGATGGGAAGAAGGGCATTTATACATTTTACAATTAGTTAACACCTTGAATTAAGAATACTTGAGGGGGCAGCTAGGTGGCACAGTGGATAAAACACCAGCCCTGGATTCAGGAGGACCTGAGTTCAAATCCTGCCTCAGACACTAGAAACTTACTAGCTGTGTGACCCTGGGCAAGTCACTTAATCCTCATTGCCTCACAAAAACAACAACAACAACAACAAAGAAACAAACAAAACAACAACAAGAATACTTGAGTTCAAATCCAGACTCAATAGCCCTGTGACTCTGAGCAAGTCCTTAACCTCTGTCTGCCTCAGTTTCCTCAACTCTAAAATGACGATTATAATAGCACCTATCTCTCAGCATTGTTGTAAGGATCAAATGAAATAATATTTGCAAAGTGTTTAACATAGTTTGTGGAACATAGTAGGTGCTTAATAAATGCTTGCTTTCTTCCCCTCCTTTCCCTAATCTGATCCTTACCACTAACAGCTAGGAGATAGCCTGTGAGCCAAGCCTTGAAGGATTCATTTTAGCTTGATTGGGAGCACTACTATTACAAAGGCACTTAATAGTAACAAAGTATGCAAGAGACTAATTGGAATATTTCTATGCAGCACTGAGAGGGTGTTGACAACTACAGTGTGAATTTACTAAAATCCTTAAGAGGTATCAGGGCCTTGCCCAACCAAGAATCTGACAGTGGAAAGCTGGAGGCATCTCTATCCCAAGACTGAAGACAGGTGAAAGAGGGAAAGGTAAGGCAGAAGTAGGGGAAACTTTTCACTGGAATCTAGAGCCTTTCATAAAGTTCTTGGGGATTAGTATTAGGGATTTTCATGCGATTTAGCAGATACTCAAAGACCCACCTGAAGATTAATCTAGACTGATTGAATCAAGTGAGAGTGATTAACTGCTGATTAGCCTACTTCAAGTTAACTGGATTTCAATCACACCTTGAGAACCAATGGATTTGGAGGATGCCAACCAATCAGCTTGAAGCAGTGTGTAAGGACCGCCTCTGTTCCAGACCTATAAAAAGCTTCCACAATCAGTGTGCTGGAGAGAGTTCTTGATTGAAGCAGGCTTGTGGCAGAGGACTTGAGGAAGAACCAGACCAGGCTGGAACTCTAGGCTAAATAGGCTTTTTTCTTAACTTTCTGAACTCCATGGGAATATCTGTATGCTTTAATAGATGTTTAATGCCCAAGGACTGGTGCTAAAGCTTCTGATTTAAGGCGACCATAATTTAGATTTTAAACATCACCATAGGATAGGATTGTCTCATTCTCTAATTAGTGGTTCTCAAACTTCTTGATCTCAGAACCCCTTTACCCTCATAAAAATTGAGACCCTCAAGTAACTTTTGTTTATATGGGGTCATAGCTATCAATATTTACTACATACAACATTAAAATGGATAAATTTTAAAATATTTATTAATTCATCTAAAATAGGTAATAGACCCATTGTATGTTAAAAGAATAACAATTTAATGAATATTTTATTTTGAATATTGTAAATATATTTTCCAGAACAAAAAAAAATTGCTGAGTAGCACTATTTCATGTGTTTTTGTAAATCTTTTTAAAATTTGGCTTAATAGAAGACAGCTGGATTTTCTTATCTGCTACTGCATCTAATCCATTGTGATATGTTGTTGTGGTTGTAGAAGATGAAGAGATTCCAGAATCACACAGATGCATAGTTAGAAAAATGAGTATTTTAATAGGTGAATACTTTCTTTGTATTATTATAAAAATAGTTTTGGCCTGGGGACCCCTTGAAAAGGTTTTGGAGGATCACACTTTGAAAGCTTCAGCTATAAGCCAACACAGAGAATCTAGATGCCTGTTACCCTCTCTTTCTATTGGGCTTTTCTTTGTCTTCTGTCAGTAAACTGTGAGCATACTTCAGTTTCTGCACGTGGAGAATGATTCAAGGCTCTCTGCAAACTTTTGCTGCTTGTTTTCCAGTGCTTAGAATTGTGCTTTGGAGATGTGTGAGGTCATTAACCTCCTTCAAGTAAGTAAAACACTCTTGCTTCCTCACAGAGATCCATTATCCTCCATGTGATGCTATCCCAAGAGGATTCCATGGGTCATCAATAAAAGAAAATGAAGCTAGAAACCTTAGTGAGAAACCTGATGGAAAAGCACTCTCTGTCCTGGTGCCAGTCATGATAAAAAAAAAAATCCTGACCCTGCTTCCTGTTTGAATTCTGTGGAAAAGATTCTGGTCCCATCAAAAAGCCAACAAGTAAGTTATCAAACCTGGAAACCCTTGTTTTGAATTTTGAAATGTCCTTCCTTCTCCCAAGCCGAACCCAAGGTTGCATTCTACTTTCTGAAAGGAGGAAAAAAAAATGGAATTTGAGGAACCCAAGATGAATCATAAATTTGAGTTCTTCAGCTATACCCCACATTTATCTTAGAGTGTTGGAGCTAGAAAGGGTGTTAGAGATAATTCAGTGCAACTATTTTTTTTTTTTTTACAAATAAGGAAACTGATTCTAGGGAAGACTCAAGCTTCCTTTTCCCTGCTAGTCACAACCTGGTCAACTGTCTTGTCATCTTACAACATTACCCCTGCCTCCCTATGCTCTTCCACTTCTGGAACCATGAACTATGACCAAATCAGTTCTGACATTTTTCTTGAATGGAGAGTACCAATCTCTTCCCCAATGACTCCATTTAACATCCCTATAATTTTCTAGACCAAAGTACTTTTCTTTGGTTTCAGGAAAACAGGCATATTAATGATGGACTGTTGGTGGAGTTATAAATTCGTGCATCTATTATAGAAAACAATTTGCAATTATACCCCCGAAGATCGCTAAATTGTGAATGCATTTTGTTTGTTTTTTGTAGGGCAATGAGGGTTAAGTGACTTGCCAAGGGTCACACAGCTAGTAAGTGTCAAATGTGTGAGATCAGATTTGAACTCGGGTCCTCCTGAATCCAGGGCTGGTGCTTTATCCACTGTGCCACCTAGCTGCCCTCATTGTGAATGCATTTTGACCCATTAATATTACTATCTTCTAAAGAGATTAAAGAAAAAAGAAAAAGGACCCATATGTACAAAAATATTTTAAAATAGTATTTTATTTTTTCTAATTACATGTAAAGACAATTTTAAACATTATTTTTTTTAATTGAATTCCAAATTTTCTCTCTCCCTCCCTTATCCCCTCCCTAAGTTGGTAAGCAATTTGATATAGGTTATATATTGTGATCAAGTAAAACATTTCCATATTAGTCATGTTGTGAAAGAAGAAACAAGCCAAAAGAAAAAAAAAACCATGAAAAAAAAAGGTGAAAATAATGTTTTCAATCTACATTTAGACTCCATCAGTTCTTTCTCTGGATGTGGAGAGCATTTTCCATCACGAGTCCTTTGGAATTGTCTTGGATCATTGTATTGTTGGGAAGAGCAAAGGCATTCATTGTCGATTATATCACAATGTTGCTGTTAGTGTTGTACACCTCTTTTGATATAGCAAAGAACTGGAGAATAGTATCATGGTACATGAATATAATGGAATGTCATTGTAAGAAATTATGAAATAATAAGTGATCAAAACCAGGAAATCATTCATATAATAACAAGAAATGTGTTCCAAAGGAGTCATGATGGGAAATGCTCTCCAAATCCAGAAAAAAAAAAAAGCACTGTGGAATCTAGATGCAGATTGAGCCATGCTATTTCTACTTCCTTTTGTTTTTCTTTTTTGAGGGTTTCTTAAAAAATTCTTCTACAACATGACTAATGCAGAAATATGTTTAATGTGATTGTACATATATAACCTTTATCAGATTGCTTGCTGTCTTGGACAGGAAGGGGGGGCGGATTTGGAACAGAGGTCTTATAAAAACAAATGTTGAAAACTATCTCTACGTGTAACTAGAAAATAATAAAATACCTTTATGATTAAAAAAAGAAATGTAAAGAAAAACAATTTTGAAAGATATAAGAATTATGCTCAATGCAACGACCAACTATAATTCCACAGGACCAAGCATACAACCCATCTCCTGACATAAAGGTGATGGACTCAATAAGCAGAGTAACACAATACACATATATTTGCACACACACGTATATGTGTATACATCCATATGTATACACGTGTCATGGCCCTATGTAAGAATTTTTTTTGCTTGACACATGCATATTTGTTATAAATGTTTTCTTCTTTTATCAATTTAAATGTGAGGTGAGAGGGAGAAAAGGATGGGCAGCCAGGAAAAAAAAGAAAAAAAATTCAATTCTGGATGATAATATAAAAATAGTCATCAAAAATATCACAGATAATATCAATTATCTTTTACAAAGGGTTGATTACTTAAAAGCTATAGCAAGAACAGAAATATAGGCATGCCTCCTCCAAACTGCCCCCAACATGGGGCACACTCTCCCCTCATACCTGACCTATCTTTCCAGTCTCCCACACTCTGTGATCCAGACAAACTGGCCAGCTCTGTTCCTCACTCAGAGGACTCCAGTTGCTGTGTCCCATGTCTAAAATGCCACCCCTCCTTATCTCTGCCTCATAGTCTCTCTCTTCATATAAAGAAGCAGCATTTTTTCCATGAAACCTTCCCTCATCCCCCTAAATGCTGGTGTCCTTCATCCTAAACTATTTGCATACATTTGTGTTTATTAATTTTATTTATGCTGTATGTACCTCTCCCCACCCCCCTTATAAGGTAAGCTCATTGTAAATATGGATTGTTCCATTCTTTTTCCTTACACTTGTATCCCTAGCCCTTAGCATGGTGGCTAGCATATGTTAGGCACTTAATAAGTTACTTGTTGATAAATTGATTAATAGTCGCTTCATTCTCCCCTCTTGCATTCTGAAGTCTAGGCAAATTGGTCTGTTTCTGACTCATGACATTCCATCTCCGTGCTGTATTCTTTCTTCCATACTACCTTATTCAGGAGTATGCTGGAGCCTTCTCTAACTGGCAAAAGTAATTGTGAGATTTTCAGTGTGAGCATTTATACCTTGGAAATTGGCAAATGCTACAAATCTGGTTTGATTTTTTTTTCATTGATTGCCTAAAATTTAAAAAGTGATGGAGAAAATGTTAAAAATGCAGATTATGGGGCAGCTAGGTGGCGCAGTGGATAAAGCACCAGCCCTGGATTCAGGAGTACCTAAGTTCAAATCCGGCCTCAGACACTTGACCACTTGACACGTACTAGCTGTGTGACCCTGGGCAAGTCACTTAACCCCCATTGTCCTGTAAAAAAAATGCAGATTAAACTGAAAAGTATATCTTGGGTATTCACTTCCCCCCCTCCCAACTAGTGGTTGTTAAATATTTGCCAGTACATCCCTGCTTACATTTGACTACTATATAGATATACACATACATATACATATATATGTGCACGCATACATGCGTGTGCGCATGTATGTAGGCAGCTAGGTGGCTTAGTGGATAGAGTGCCAGGCCTAGAGTTAGGAAGACTCATCTTCCTGAGTTCAGATCTGGTCTCAGACACTTACTAGATGTATGACCATGAGTAAGTCACTTAACCATGTTTGCCTCAGTTTCCTTATCTGGAAAATGAGCTGGAGAAGGAAATAGCAAACCACTCCAGTATCTTTGCCAAGAAAATTCCAAATGAGGTCACAAAGAGTATTTCTCACATTGAACCCTTTCTTTCCATTCACTCAGGTAACACTTAGATTCAGGAAAAAAATAGGGAGCCAATCTACCAGCTTTTGTTTACATATTCAGTTCTAGCTCAGCAGCCAATCAAAAGTCTTTTGTTCACTACCCAATAAACAGAGAGGAAGCAGGCACAGAATACACACTTCTACTGGGCCCTTCCATTCCTTATTATCGTGAACTCCCAGAAGCAATCACCAAAGGTCCATGTGAGTCACTTGCACATGTTCCCTGGACTGTGTCTTTCCTGGCCACTCAGCTCTTAGACATATTTTTAATTTTATTTCATTTTATTTTATTGCTGGGCAATGAGGGTTAAGTGACTTGCCCAGGGTCTCACAACTAGTAAGTGTCAAGTGTCTGAGGCCAGATTTGAACTCAGGTCCTCCTGAATCCAGGGCCGGTGCTTTATCCACTGCACCACCTAGCTGCCCCTTTAGACATATATTTTTTTAATTAATAAAGTATTTTATTTTTTTCCGTTACATGTAAAGATAGTTCTCAACTTTTGTTTATACAAGCTTTACAATTTCAGATTTTTCTCCCTCCCTCCCCTCCCTCCCCCCTCCCCTAGACAGCAGGTAATCTAATATAGGTTTTATATATATATATATATATATATATATATATATATATATATATATATACACACACACACACACATATATACATATATATATACACATACACATACATACATACACATATATACATATATACACATAATAACATTAATCCTATTTTTGCATTAGTCATGTTATAAGAGAAAAAGTCAGAGCAATGATGAAAAACCTCAAAATAGAAAAAAACAACAGCACCAAAACTAAAAGAAAAAGTGTGGTTCATTCAGCATCTATTCTCCGCAGTTCTTTTTTTTTTTTTTCTTGGATTTGGAGATCCTCTTCTATCCCCTGGAACTCTTCTGTACCATTGCATTGGTGAGAAGAATATAGTCCATCACAGTAGATCAACACTCAATGTTGATGATACTGTGTACAATGTTCTTCTGGCTCTGCTCATCTCACTCATCATCAGCTCACGCAAGACCCTCCAGGTTTCTCTGAACTCCTCCTGCTCATCATTTCTTACAGCACAATAGTATTCCATTGTATTCATATACCACAACTTGTCCAGCCATTCCCCAATTGATGGGCACCCCCTCAACTTCCAATTCCTTGCCACCATGTAAAGAGCAGCTATAAATATTTTTGTACATGTGGGTTCCTCTCCCCTTTCTATGATCTCTTTGGGAAAAAGACCCAAAAATGGTATTGCTGGGTCAAAGGGTATGCACAGCTTTATCGCCCTTTGGGCATAATTCCAAATTGCTCTCCAGAATGGTTGGATCAGTTCACAGCTCCACCAACAATGCATTAGTGTTCCAATTTTCCCACAGCTTCTCCAACATTTATTATTTTCCTTTTTTGTCATTTTAGCCAATCTGATAGGTGTCAGGTGGTACCTCAGAGTTGTTTTAATTTGCATCTCTCTAATCATTAGAGATTTAGAGCATTTTTTCATATGGGAATAGATAGCTTTGGTTTCTTCATCAGAAAACTGCCTGTTCATATCTTTTGACCATTTCTCAATTGGGGAATGACTTGGATTCTTATAAATTTGCTTTAGTTCCCTATATATTTTAGAGATGAGGCCTATATCAGAAGTACTGGCCACAAAAATTGTTTCCCAGTTTTCTGCCTCCCTTCTAATTTTGGCTGCATTGCTTCTGTTTGTACAAAAATTTTTTAATTTAATGTAATCAAAATCATCCATTTTGCATTTTATAATATACTCTGTCTCTTGTTTGGTCATAAACTGTTTTCCTTTCCAAAGATCTGATAGGTAGACTATTCCTTTCTCTCCTAATTTACCTATGGTATCACCTCTTATGTCTAAATCGTGTATCCATTTTGACCTTATTTTAGTATAAGGTGTCAGATGTTGGTCTATGCCTAATAGACATATTTTTTAAAGCAAGATATACATAACAAAGATTTAGTTTCATGTCCAATCCTCCACCCCACTCCCCACCCCTGCTATGTTTGTGAAAATTCTGGTTTTATTTAGTTTGCTAAATTTAAGGAAAAAATTATTATATATTTTGCACCTTAAAAAAAATGATGGGGGGGATGCAACTAGGTGGCACAGTGGATAAAGCACTGGCCTTGGATTCAGGAGGACCTGAGTTCAAATCCAACCTCAGACACTTGACACTTGCTGTGTGACCCTGGGCAAGTCACTTAACCCTCACTGCCCTGCCAAAAAGAAAAAAAAAGTCCCTTCTCTGGTCTCCACTCCCCTTTGTATTGTTTGCCTGGATACTTGTAGGCAGGGACTGTCTTTGTTTTTGCATTTGAATGCCCAGTTCAGAGCCAGTACCTTAACCGGTACTTTACAAAAAATTAATTATCTTGCCCTTGGATAGACATGGCTCTTTAGAGGTAGAGTCTGAACAAAATCTTAGGCCACCTGATAAATATTCTTTCTACCTGAAAGAACAAATAACAAATCTGACACTTCTGGCTTAGTCAATGAGGCTGACAGTAAGTCTGAGCATGGTTTATGCTACCCACAAGTATTAAGTGCCTATGGTGTTCAGCACAGGGACTTCAAGATGATCAAACCTTCTATGCTTTGTATTTGGATAGTATTGGCTCAGATTTCCATAGCACTTCCCCCAAGAGAAACCTGTGAGACAGGTAGAGCAAGGCAAGTATTATCGCCCTTGGTTTACAGATCAGAGATTAAGTAATATCTGCCTGAAGTCAAGAAGCTAAAATACATTTGTTGGGGGTAGGGCTTTGTTCCAGATTATTGGATTGTTGAGTCCAGTACTATTTCCACAACACCACATGGATTCCACTAGAGAAGGAAATGGCAAACTACTCCAGTATCTTTGCCAAGAAAACCCTTTTCCCAGGGTTTACTGCATTGGTACCGACTAGTATTAGTGCCTAGTCTCCCCACCTCTAGATATTCCCAGTTCGGGTTGGAAGATCCATTTTTAGTAGCTGGCCCTTGATTCTATGTAAAACTCCTTATCTTGCCCTTCCCACTGTTGATATGGCCTCTAGGTAGGGAGTGTGTGTGTGTGTATATGTGTGCCTGCATGGGTGCGTGCGTGTGTGCGTGCGTGTGCGTGCACTTGCTGGACTATATGTGGTCCACTCGTGGCTTTTCACTTATCCAATCTAAAAAGATGGTTTTGAAAAAATAAATAATCATGTATAATTATGCTGTTAAACACAACTCTAAGATAGCAAACTATATGGAATATCCCCTGGGGGAATGTAGACTTGGGGGTGGGACAAAGAAATTGGAACACTCCCATTGCCTCTGGGGAGTACTACACAATCCTAAAGAATCAGAGTGTATGTGTGGAGAGAGTGCTTGTTTCCTAAATTCATTTCATTGTTTTGAGTCCTAACTATAAGCTCAGTGTGACCTTGACTGTTCCTTAAGACATCTAAGAAAAAATCACTCTGGCTCCTTGCATGGAAAGCACATTCCATACTCTGGAAAGTATTATAGTACTGTTGTTGGTCTTTTGTTCCCAAACAGGGCCCTGACTTTGGGGTGATGTTTTGACTTGCAGTGAATTGGATTTAAGTTAGGGAGGTGTGTGCACGGTCACCAACCTTACTCTTCTCCAGAGCTATCTGGGTCCAGTGGTAAGATATATATCAGAACAACAGGAGATGGCCCCAGATGTTTAAGGCAGTTAGGGTTATGTGACTTGCCCAGGGTCACACAGCTAGTGTCAGAGGTAAGACTTGAACTCAGGTCCTCCTGACTCCAGGGCAGTGCTTAAACACTATGCCACCCAGCTGCCCATTATAGTACTAGCCATAAATGAAAGGCAATTAGGTGGCACAGTAGATAGAGGGCCAGGCCGGAGTTCAAATTCAGATTCAGACACTTCCTAACTGTGTGGCCTTGAACAAGTCACTTAACCTCTGATTGCCTGACAGAATGGATTCCACTAGAGAAGGAAATGGCAAACTACTCCAGTATCTTTGCCAAGAAAACACTAAATGGGGTCACGAAGGGTTAGACACAACTGAAACGACTGAACAACAACAAAAATGAATGTTGCATTCAATGGAGATCTCTTCTAGCGATCCCTATAAAATGAGACACAGAAATATTATACAGTACTTACATTAGGTAGAAAGATCCCTTTAAATATAGACCAGGAATTTATGACTTCTATAAAAAAAATCATTTCACTCTGTAACGATTAGAATGATGCCACCTGCTGGAGATTTACTGTAGAAAAGCTCCGCCATGAAGTGAAGGTCTTTGAGGGCAAGACCAGGAGTCTTTTCTTTGGCGTCAGGAAGTGACATTTGCTTGTGGGAGGAAGAAGTGGGGAGCCTGGTGCTCTGACTCATGATCTTTCATGAGGACTCTGGCAGAGAGGGGAGCTCGAAATTCGCTCTCCCTTTAATAGATAGATGAATGTAGGCCTTTCTCTCTCTCTTTACCAAATTCTTATTCTCCTTAATAAATGCTTATAAGTCTAACTCTTGCTAAAGCTTATAATTTATTGGCGACCACTCATTAGATTCTAGACAGACTAGCTAGAATTTTAGCCCTTAACAACTCTTAAAATTCTCACATTGGAAGAGCCCTCCACCCCAGAATCTCTCTCTCTCTCTCTCTCTCTCTCTCTCTCTCTCTCTCTCTCTCTCTCTCTCTTTCTCTCTTTTTGTGTGGGTCAATGAGGGTTAAGTGACTTGCCCAAGGTCACACAGCTAGTAAGTGTCAAGTGTCTGAGGTGACATTTGAACTCAGGTCTTCCCAAATCCAGGGCCAGTGCTTTATTCACTGCACCACCTAGCTGCCCCCCTAGAATCTCTCTTTTAAGAAAGATATTCAAGCCCTCCTTAGCTTCATTCCTGTCTAGGCTGTACTTCTGAGTCTTTGGATTTTCTTCTTTCAGCTTCCTTTAAAGTGGGCTTCCCCCATTAGAATATAAGCTCCTGAAGGGCAGGCACTGTCTTTCTGTGTGTTTTTGCTTTCCTAGTACAGCAAAGCCTGATGTGTAGTAACTGCTTAATAAAAGCTTGATGATTTGACTTGTTAAAATGATGACACCTTGAGCACTCTGGTGAAATCTGTGGACCTTTTCTCAGAATGTTTTGAAATGCATAAAATAAAATGTATAGGATTGGGGGGGACATTATATTGAAATAGTCATCAAAACATGTTATTTAAAATATTTATATAAATGTTTTTATAAAATATATGTTTATATAAATTTATTAAAACAGTTATATAAAGCTCCACAGAATCAAGGTTATGAACTCCTGTCAAGCAATAAGAATCGAAAAGTGTTCTCATCTTTGAAAAGGGGAACTTGTAGAAAATGCATGATTTATGTGTATCATGCATGACCTGGAAGAGTTAGTGTGGTACACAGGAAACCATGAATCTTGAAACTGCCCATCAAAAATACTTCCTCTTTTCCTTTTCCCCAGACTACTTTTCTTTAGATTAATTCCTACTTTCTTTCTCCCAGGGCTCTTGGAGTCTTTTTTTTAAACAAACATTTTTAGTATTTTTTTCCAATTATATGTAAAGATAGTTTTCAGCATTCATTTTCGTAAGATTTTGAGTTCCAACTATTTCTCTCTCCCTTCCCTCCCCACTCCCCAAGACAGCAAACAATCCGGTATAGGTTATATATGTACAGTCATGTTAAACATATTTCCACATTAGTTATGTTATGAAAGAAGAATAAGAACAGAAGGGGAAAATCACAAGAAAGCAGAAACAAAAACAACAGTAAAAAAAGTGAAAATAATAAGTTTGAATTTGCATTCAGACCCCATAGTTCTTGTTCTGGATATGGAGAACATTTTCCATCATAAGTCCCTTGGAATTGTCTTGGATCATTGTATTGCTGAAAAGAGTTAAGTCTCTCACAGTTGATCATCACACAATATTGTCATTACTGCGTACAATGTACTCCTAGTTCTGCTCATTTCACTCAGCATCAGTTCATTTAAGTCTGTCTAGGTTTTCCCTGAAATTTGCCTGTTCATCATTGCTTATAGCACAATAGTATTCCATTACATTCATATACCACAACTTGTTCAGCATCCTCTCAATTTTCGATTTTTTGCCACCACAAAAAGAGCTGTTATAAATATTTTTATACATGCGGGTCTTTTCCCCTTTTTTATGATCTCTTTAAGATATTGCCTTAGTACTGATATTGCTGGGTAAAAGGGTATGCACAGTTTCATAGCCGTTTGGGCATAATTCCAAATTGCTCTTCAGAATGGTTGGATCAGTTCACAACTCCACCAACAATGTATTATTGTTCTAATTTTTCCACATCTCCAATGTTTATCTTTTCCCTTTTTGGTCTTATTATCCAATGTGATAGGTGTGAGGTGGTACCTCAGAGTTTTCTTAATTTGCATTTCTCTAATCAATAGTGATGGAAAATGACTTGTATGCTCATAAATTTGATTCAATTGTCTATATATATTTGAGAAATGAAGCCTTATCAGAAACACAGGCTGTAAAAATTGCTTCACAGCTTTCTGCTTTCCCCCTAATCATGGTTGCATTGGTTTTGTTTGTGCAAAATCTTTTTTAATTTAATGAAATCAAAATGATCCATTTTGCATTTCATAATGTTCTCTATCTCTTGTTTGTATTGGGGTCTATTTTAACTCTGATATTTAATTTGGAGAATGACAGCCCTGAAATATGAAAGTAAGGATTTAAACTACCAAGGAAAAATGCAAGAGTGGCACAGACTTGTTAAGAGGAGTGGCAGAGAAACCAGAATAAACTGAAGCTTGAGATAAAATTATAAGGACCACAAAGAGGACTTTTCAAGCTATATCTAGGAGAGAAGTGACTGGACCCTGGGTTGTGGTGATATTATTGGACAAAACAGAGAAAGTGGAACCACATTCTACAACTACTTTGTTTCCTGGTGCTTGCTCAAAGACAATGATCTTTTAAACTGGAAAGAGTAAATTAAACTGGATTAAGAAGGAATTGGAAGGAAAGAATGGTGAGGAAATAGCAGGAGAAGTCATAGCAATTCTAAGGTAGTACAAATCTCACTCAGAAGAATTTATACTTCATCATGCTAAAAGAGTTTGCAGAGGGGATTGCTTAACTGCTGAAACTACTGCTGATTATCTTTGCAGAATCCCAGAAAATATAACAGGTGGTAGAAGCTTCAGAGGAGCAAATGTTCCAATCTTCAGAATGGAGTCTGACATTGAAGCTTGTGGTTTCCTGGAGAAATTACTGAGTTTGGAGACAGACCTCTACCTTCAAATCTGATTTCTACTGTTTCCTGCCTGTTCAACCTTGGGCAAATCATTTAACCTGTCTTTCTAGTTTTCCTTATCTGTAAAATAAAAGGATTAGACCTAATGACCTTTAAGCTCCCTTCTACCTTTAAATCAATAATCTTATGATTCTACCATGAGAAGATATTATTTGTCCTTTTAAGCATCATGTAATCTGCATATTTGATAAGCATGCCACCAATGCCTTGAAGGTGGATCCTTAGAAAACTACAGAAAGGTGAGCTTGATGTCCTGGCAATATTCTAGAACAAATGATTAAGTAAATTGTCTATGAACACCACAAAAAGATGGAGGTGATTCTTAAGAACCAAGATAGATGCACAAGAACAAGTTATGTCAGATTCACCTTGCTGATTTTTTTTTTAAAGAAGGATACTAGGGTCAGGTAGGTGGCACAGTGGATAACGCACCAGCCCTGGATTCAGGAAGAACCTGAGTTCAAATTTGACCTCAGACACCTGACACTAGCTGTGTGATCCTCATTGCCCCACCAAAACAAACAAACAAACAAACAAAACAAGGTTACTAGATAACCCAATCAGGGGGAATATCTGGATTTTAGTAAAGAATTTAGAAATTCTCTTGTACTATTCCTGTGGACCAGATGAAGAACTGTGGGATAGATAACAGAACAATCACATTAATTTGGAATTAAGTTAAGTGGTCATCTAAATATGGTTGATTAATATAGCACAGTAAGGTCTCTAGTGGCATGCTACAAGGTTTTGTCCTCCATATTGTCATACTGAACATTTTTAAGTTCTGACTTGGATCAAGACATTGGAGGCATGCTAATCAAATTTGTGGAGAATATGAAGATGGAAAGGAGAGAGATGACTATCTCAGTGCAAACTTGTCTGAAGAAACTAGAACAATGGGCTGAATCTAACAAGATTAAATTCAGTGGAGATAAAGGTTAAATTCCCTATGAGGTTTAAAAAATTCACAATCAAATAAGCAACCCAAGATAATCATGAGGTTTAAAAGGCAATTCATGTGAAAAAAAATCTGACTTTTAAACAAATGTATTCTCAGTTTTAGTAAATAGCATAATGTGGCTGCTCAGAAACAAGTCATCTTACTCTGTGCTAATAGACAGTCTCCATAACAAGAGGACAGAAGGACAGTTCGACTAGGCCCTAATCTGGTCAGACCACATATTCAGTGTTCTATTTATTCAGTTTGGGGGCAGCTAGGTGATGCAGTGGATAAAGCACTGGCCCTGGATTCAGGAGGACCTGAGTTCATCCAGCCTCAGAAGCTTGATACTTATTAGCTGTGTGACCCCTGGGCAAACCTCATTGCCCAGCAAATTTTTAAAAATTGAAAAAAATTTTGAAAAAAAAATCTATTTATTTAGTTCTTGGCATTAGATTTTGAGAGGGGCATTGGTAAGCTATAGCAAGTCCACAGAAGGGTGACTAGATTATAATGGGACTTGAAACACATGAAGAAAGGTTGGAAAAATTGGAAATATTCATCCTGGAGAAGAGTTATGTGAAACATTATAGTAATCCTCAAATATCAGAAGGACTTCCTTCTGGAAAAGGGATTTGTCTTATCTTGTACAACTTCAAGGTTTGGAAGTGGGGATGGGGGGTAGAAGGAAATAAATATTTATTAAGCACCTACTAAGTTGTACCAGTCACTGTACTTTAGCACAACAAAAGACTTAACACATATCTCATTTGATCCTCACAATAACCCTGTGAGGTAGGTGCTGTGATGATTCAGATTTTATAGTTGAGGAAACTAAAGCAGACTTGCTAAGGGTCACACAGCTAGTAAGTATCTAAAGTCAAATTTGAACTCAGGTCTTCCTGACTTTATACCCAACTTTCTATTCACCAAGCCACCTAGGGTAGAACCTAGGAATAATGAAAATTATAAGGCAGATTACTCTAAGGAAGGACTTCCTAGCACTTAAACCTATATTCCAAATGAACAGGCTAGCCTGGGGAGATTTAGCAAGTTCCCCATAATGTGATATCTTTATGTAGAGGAAAGTCTTATTGGCGATGGTGGAGGGGATTGATCCTTCAGGGTATAAAGGTTGTAGAACCCCAACAATTTTAGGAATGTGTGAATCTATGATTAAATACTAGCCTTAATCAAATCATTTAACACCCTTGCCTGAGTGTTTTCATTACTATTTTTTTGTTACTAGATCTGTGATTTCCTTAGAGTGAGGAACTTCCTGATGAGCACATTCCCCCTGCTAATGTAGATTGGTGGCCCTGCTGAAGATTTAGACAGATTTTTGAGTTTTATACAGTTGCCAGAGACTGAGAAATCAAGTGAATTGCCCTTGGTCCCTCAACCACCGTGTAATTAACTACTGATAATATGGTAAAAAATAGGAATATATTCTTTTTTTTTTTTTTGCAGGCAATGGGGGTTAAGTGACTTGCCCTGGGTCATACAGCTAGTAAGTGTCAAGTGTCTGAGGCCGGATTTGAACTCAGGTACTCCTGAATCCAGGGCCAGGGCTTTAACAACTGTGCCATCTAGCTGCCCCCGGGATATATTCTTTAAATTCATTTATTGAATGAGATATTTTAAAGATGAAAACAGAACGTGTTCATTTTTAAAATAAAGTATAGATTTTGGGAACCGAGTAGAGGCAATTTCTTTAGTGTACAAATGATAAAATTCACTTGTAAAAAGTTAATTAAAAGAGCTCTTTTTGAGATTCTACCACTAAGATGAAAGCCATCATTAAGCATGTCCTTGAAAAGATGAAAACCATTGCTTAAAAAAAACCCATTATTCCTCATTATTACTTTAATTGGACCATAATAATTGGTCATTGTGGCCATTCAGATAAGTATTCTGATGATTTACCTTTTCCAAAGGTCTGGGATGTCAAGGTTTTGACTGCCTACTCACTCTCTACACTATAGTAAATGTTATTTAGTAGTCAATGGGGCCATATAATTAAGTGCCAGGTGACTGAATGATTCTTCTCTATGCTTAGTACAAAATAATCTGCTTAGGACCATGGAGGTGGTGTGTGTGTGTGTGTGTGTGTGTGTGTGTGTGTGTGTGTGTGTGTGTGTGTGTTTGTGGTGTACGTGTATGTGATAAAATTTGCTAAGCAAATTAATTAAGTAGACAAAATAAAATACTGGGGATATATTCACATTCCTTAAGGCAATAAACAAACTGCTTTTATTCTTCTTGAGAAAGTAGTAAATAAATGGCTTCTTTTGAGTATCTTCGAAGAACATATTTTCATAGAAACAATTGATGTGCTGTTGACAAATCTTTTTTCTTTGTATGTATTTAAGAGGAAGTTACCCATTTGAACCGATGCAAGGAGATTCCAAACCTGGAACTGGCTAAATCATAGACTGTTTGCTCATGTGGCTGAAATGAGTGAAATCTTGATGTACAGAAGATAACATTTATTTATAAATCAAAAACAGTTTGGGAAACAATTTTTATAAACAATGTTACAAATTAAAATTTTAAATTGGGCCCATGATTTCATTGGTTGTAAGGGCTCTTCTCCACTATAACAGGTCAGGACTTTCTTTCCGTAGCTCCTTCTCTTGCAGTCTTAAGAGAATTGCTGGGGTTACTGAGAGAGAAGTTAAGCGACTTGACCATTTTCACAAAACTAGTATATGTAAGGTGTAGACTTGAGCCGACATCTTCTTGACTCAGGTAAATTTTCTCTCCATAAAGAATGCTATCCTACCTCTTTCTGAAGAGTCCTTAGTTGACAAAATCCTAGAGTTAGAAGAGACCTTGGGCGTCATATAGTACATCTAGTTCTTCACCTTTTTTGCATCTTGAACCCCTTTGGTGATCTGGTGAAGCCTATGGACCTCTTCTCAGAAGAATATGTTTAAATGCATTAAATAAAATATGAAGGGGGCAGCTAGGTGTCGCAGTGGATAGAGCACTGGCCCTGGATTCAGGAGGACCCGAGTTCAAATCTGGCCTCAGACACTTGACACTAGCTGTGTGACCTTGGGCAAGTCACTTAACCCCAATTGCCTCACCAAAAAAACCCAAAACAAAACAAAATAAAATATGTAGGATTACAAAGGAAACCGATTCTATTTTTAAATAGTATTTTATTTTTTCCAATTGCATGTAAAGATAATTTTCAACATTCATTTTTGTAAGATTTTGATTTCCAAATTTTTCTCCCTCCCTTCCTTCCCCTTTTCCCAAGACATCAAGCAATCTGATATAGGTTATACGTTACAATCATGTTAAACATATTTCCATATTAGTCATGTTGTGAAAGAAGAATCCGAATAAAAGGGGAAAATCACAGGAAAGAAAAAAACAAAACAAAAAACAACAAAAAAAGTGAAAATAGTATGCTTCAATCCATACTCCATAATTCTTGTTCTGGATGTAGAGATCATTTTTTATTATGAGTCCCTTGGTATTGTCTTGGATCATTATACTGCTGAGAAGAGCTGAATCTATTACAGTTGATCATCACTCAATGTTGCTGTTACTGTGTGGAATGTTCCCCTGGTTCTGCTCACTTCACTCAGCATCAGTCTGCTTAAGTCTTTTCAGGTTTTTCCTGAAATCTGCCTAGTCATGATTTCTTATAGCACTATAGGATTCCATTACAGTCATATACCACAACTTGTACAGCCATTCCCCTATTGATGGGCATCCTAATTCTTTGCCATCACAAAAAGAGCTGCTATATTTTTGTACATGTGGGTCCTTTTCCCTTTTTTGTGATCTCTTTGGGATATAGACCTATTAGTGATATCACTGGGTCAGAAATCAGTTCTATTGAAATACAGATATTAACATATTGAAAACAAGCTCAGGGACCTTAGATTAAGAATTCTGATCTGGTCAAACTCCCTTGCATATTGTTATTGTTGTTTAGATGTGTACAACTCTTCACAACCTCATATGAGATTTTCTTGGAAGAGATACTGGAGTGGTTTGCCATTTCTTTCTCTAGCTCATTTTACAGATGAAGAAACTGAGGCAAATAGGGTTAAGTGACTTGCCCAGGATCACACAGCTGGAAAGTATCTGAGGCCATATTTTAACACTGGAAGATGAGTCTTCCTCACTCCAGGCCAAGCACTCTATCCTCTGTGCTACCTCCATGCCCTCATTCCCCTACATTGCATACAGTAGGCACTTAAATTCACTGAACTAAGTTAAAGTTAAAATTTTACAAAGAAGAAATTCAGGTTTAGAGGGGTTGAGTGGCTTTATAAATGATGATGAGATGCCCAACCTCATCCATTTTAGCATACTTCATTTATAACTTAGCTATTTTTAAATAGCTGATTTTTTAAAGAACAGTTTTGAGTTTATAAAGCATTTTACACAAATTATCTCAGGTGATTTCCCCCAACAACTCTGTGAAAAAGATACCATTGTTCCAACCTCAGACAATTGACACTTACTAGCTGTGTGACCTTGGGCAAGTCACTTAACCCTCATTGCCCTGCCTCCCCAAAAGATATCATTGTTATTTATATCTATTTTGCTGATGAGGATACTGAGGGAAAGGTTAAATGACCTGCCTAATTCATACTTAGTAGTAGAACAAATACTGAAGCCCAGATCTTCTATCATCGCTGTAATAGTAATAGCTACAGAGCCCATAATAATCCTACTGGAGGGAAATAGAGAAGACTGAAGAGCTTCTTCCCTCATTTCCCAGGCATAATTTCAAAATGGAACCTTAGTTGAAGATATCCTGCTAATGCACATTCTTCCCAATGGGCACCCAATGCCCTAATGCTGTGAAATTTTCAAAACAGAAGGAGTAAGATGTTACTGCAAGCTTTTGTGGTGGCATTGGTAGAGGGGATTTATGTTAGTCTTTGGATGATATTTACTTTGTAATGAGATAGGTGTATATGGAACTAGTGCCAGAGCCAGGCTACCATCAGGCTTTTTTGATTGGCTACACTGAGGTGCCATTTATAAAATCTGTCAATGGGTTAAACCCAACAAGCTGGCAGTTAGGAAGAATTAAAGCAGAAAGCATTAAAATAATGAGAACCTCTATACAGTTGAATGCTTAGGACCTGAAATGGAAGATCATGCAAGGTCGTTTAAGGGTCTTTTTTAGAATATGGTCCATGGCATAAGACATTGAACTGAGTTGCATGGTAGATCCAGAAAAAAGAAAAAAAAAACTAAAATAATTTTAGGAAGCTTGAGTTGACTGCTGGGTGATAACTTTAATTTTCTGATTTTCTTTTTTTTTTGGTGAGGCAATTGGAGTTAAGTGACTTGCCCAGGGTCACACAGCTAGTAAGTGTCAAGTATCTGAGGTAGGATTTGAACTCAGGTACTCCTGACTCCAGGGCCAGTGCTCCATCTACTACACCACCTAGCTGCCCCAATTTTCTGATTTTCTTATGTACTCCACAGCATATAACTTAAAAATTTACTTTTGCTGTATAAATAAAAGTACCTCCATTTAATCTCCAAATTGACTTGGGATCATAATATCATTGATTTAGATCTTCAGGACGCCTTTGAGGCTATGTAGACCAAGCTTCTCATTTTATCAGTGGGGAAACTAAGGTCCAGAGAATAAGTGACTTGTTCAAGATGTCATGGGTAGTAAATGACAGGATTTGAACCTACATCCTGACTCAATATCCAGTGCTCTTTTTTTTATTAATTTAATATTTTCTTTTTTTTTTACCAATTACCTGTAAAAAGAATTTTCAAATTTTGAGTTCCAAATTCCTACCCTCCCTTCTTCACTGAGAAGGCAAGTAATTTGACATGGGTTTTACATGTGTAGTCATGCAAAACACATTTCCATGTAAGTCATGCTATGAAAGAAAACAGACCAAACAAGAACCCCAAGAAAAATAATGTAAAGAAAAAGTATGTTTCATCTGTATTCAGGCTCTACCAATTTCTTCCCCTAAAATCCAGTGCTCTTTGGTCTGGAATCATGAAAAAGAGCAGAAACTCCAAGGACCTGGGTTGCCCTGGTGCTGGTAATTACTTTTTTTGGGGGGGGAGGGGTGAGGCAATTGGTGTTAAGTGACTTGCCCAGGGTCACACAGGTAGTAAGCGTCAAGTGTCTGAGGTCGGATTTGAATTCAGGTCCTCCTGACTCCAGGGCCAGTACTCTATCCAGTGTGTCACCTAGCTGCCCCACTGGTAATGACTTTTGAGGTTTAGGAATGAATTAGAGAGCGGGGTGGGATAGAGTCAGCAGCTTCATTCTTTTTTTTTTGTGAGGCAATTGGGGTTAAGTGACTTGCCCAGGGTCACACAGCTAGTAAATGTTAAGTGTCTGAGGCTGGATTTGAACTCAGGTACTCCTGACTCCAGGGCCGGTGCTCTATCCACTGCGCCACCTAGCTGCCTCTCAGCAGCTTCATTCTGACCCTTTCAAGGCACCAGAGAAACAGATTTGCCAGAATGGAGTTGCCATGTTTAAAGATCTGATACTGGCATCTGTGAGTATCTGGTTCATTGTGTTGGTAGAGTTGACAGTTGTATAATCACATACGCAGTGTTGCATTCTCCAGAACCTAGCACAGTGCCTGGCACATAAGTGCTTAATAAATACTTGTTCTATTGAGTTCACTGGTACAGTGGCCTTACCTTCAAATATCTCCTTGCTCCAAAATTAACCATCTCTTCTTCTTCTTTTGGGTGGGGCAATGAGGGTTAAGTGACTTGCCCAGGGTCACACAGCTAGTAAGTGTCAATTGTCTGAGCCCGAATTTGAACTCAGATCCTCCTGATTCCAGGGCTGGTGCTTTATCCACTGCTCCACCTAGTTGCCCCCTTAACCATCTCTTCTGTCTGTGTCAAAACTATCATTACTCCAGTGCAGCAGTACCTACTAGGGCTTGGATGGTAAAGCAATCTGAGAAAATTGTCTCACACTGATATAGGGAATCTATGGCCTCAGAAGTAGGTATTCAGTAGATTTCAGCAGAAAACATCAGAAAACAACAACCATCTGGACCAAGTCACAGGATGAGCCCCTCTTTAGTTTGTTTTGCTTAAATATACACAGGGCTTACTTCTGAAGCCTTACACAGAGAGAGAAAGCATAGGACACCACCTTTGGGTGTCTTCTCTAGCTGAGAGATGATGCAGTGAGCCACAGAGACTTGAAAGAAAATGGGGCCACCATGTACCACCTTGACTACCTGTGTTCACTATGCACAGATTCCTTCATACTCCTTCACCATTGTACATTGAACCCAAAAGGCAACAACAGGTCACACTCCCAGAATCAGGTCTCTGCGAAACTCATTGCCCCACTTCCCTGGTTCCATGCCTGGCTAATATTGACAATTTAAATATGAATGACCAGGGGACAGCCCAGTAACTTGTTTTGACATCTAAAAGAGGATGCATTAAGTGGGGTTTAGGCAGTATAACAAATTCAAGTGAACGAATTCCAGGTATTGAGGGAGAAAGAGTATTTGGGCAGTGTGCCTGGTTTAAGAATTCTCTTCCTTCCTTAAGCTATTTCTGCTTTTTTTCCATCTCCCTTCCTCTTCTGATATCATAGATGCTCCAAATGGTCCTAGTGTTTTCATCTATGTTACAGCCAACAGTGAGGGAGTGAAGGAACACAGAAAGAAAGGGGGCAAGGTGAGTTACACACATGGTTTGTATATGTGTATTATGTTTTATATCTATATGTTTTATATAACTATATGTTCTCTATAAACTATTTATATATACATATATGTGTGTGTGTTTTCAGACTATTTCAAAATCAGTGACTACCTCCATTTTATTTTCTAATGTTGTTTTACAGGTATCTTTCATCTTTACGTTGAATTCATTTCCTATTCCCAGTCCTTCCCTCACACTGAAGAGGCAGTGTAGCACTGGACTTAGAGTCAGGAAGACCTGGGTTCAAACTGACATAATTTTTAAAGAAGGCATAATGGGTTTTCTTGAATTGTTTATTATCTTTTCTTTAAAAGACTCCATTTCACCACCAAGAACTTGGGAGACAATTTAATATTATTTATATGTAATGTACACAAATAAGTGATGAACTATAATTTGGTCTTTGGGTACTTTCCAGAGGTGGTTAAGGAAAAAAAAAATACTTCTCCTAAGCTAAGTCTGGGATTAGTGAAGTGACTTGGTATTACATTGTTCCTTATTTGTCATTGCAAAACTGTGCTTCAAAGAATCATGGGGTTTTTTTTTTGCTCTTTGGAACCAGAAAGGTAGTATGGTATAGTAGAAGGAAAACTAGATTAGGAATGAAATCTGCTTTGAGTTTTGGCTTTGCCTGTGTGTGACCTTGGGTAAGTCACTTAAACCCCTTTGGGCCTCAGTTTCCCTCTCTGTAAAATGAGGGCATAGGATTTTCATCTTTTTAGTGTTGAGTTCTGTGTCAAAGGTTAATACCCCTAGCAACTTAGAAGACAAGGCTTGAATTATAAATGAACACCAAAATGAACTAAAGACTTAAAGAAAACAGATGAAATTCATTCAGGGAATAGACAACGGAGACTAATATTTAAAGAACAAAATATCAACATAAGTATGTGTGCACATTTTGTTTCTAATTATATTGAGCTACTTTGAGTTCAAGAATGGTGCCTTCTGCTTCTTCTGTATCCTCTTATTCTAACTAAAACAGTGCTGTGTAAACAACAGGTAATTTTTAAAATGCTTAATGAATGAATGAACAAATGAGTGAAAGATATGGGTGTAGGTAGGAAAGGAAGATCTAAATACAAGGAAGGCTAGAAAAGACCAATGGGATGTAGCAGTACATGAGATAATTCTTAATCTCCAAAATAATGCTGTCATTTTTTTAAAAAGCTTATATAATGCTGTTATTTATTAAGAGAACTATAATTTCAACATTTATTAAGCACCTACAATGTGTAAGGTGATTTCCTAGGTATTGGAAGAATAATAAAGACAAAACCAAAACAGTTCCTGCCCTTGAATCAAATTATAGAATATTTGTAAAATGATTAACACTTCTTAGCACTTAGTAGGAGTTTAATAAATGCTTCTTTCCTTCCTCTCGGAGTAGTTTACATTTAGGGGGAAGGGGAAAATGGAGGGAGGACTGGATATAATGCATACATAAATAAATACAAAGTAATACAAAGATTTTTTTAAAGAAGTTTTCTTATTCTCTAATTCAGATTAGTCAAATCCTTACTAGAATGTATTAAATTTTGCTTTGGGAATTTAAGATAGGTGTGGAGAAACTGGAACAGGTCCAAAAAAAAGTTAAAAATGATGGAGATTGAAAATGCAACCCATGTGGGAAAGTATAAGAGTGTTTTATTGTTGCCACTGGCTTTTTAGTTATTGTTATTTGTTTAAAAGCAAAGATGGGTTGAAAGATAATTTTAAATCTTTGAAAGGTCACCATAATGAAGATTTGAGGAAGAGAAAGATAAACAATTGAGAGGAACAGGAGAGGGGAACTTTTTTTTTTAAGTTTTATTGGTCCCTTTTACTTTTGCCAATAAAAGTCATTTCACCTGCTCCCACCCTTTCACAATCCCTTGTGACTAAAAAAGGCATATGCAACACTTTGAACCTTTTGTCCCCTCATTTCTTTACTGAGAGGAAAGGAAAGTGTTTCAGCATCTGGCACTAATAATAATCACTGATTTTAATTTTAATCCAGTTTTAATGTTGTCTTTATTTGCATTAATGCAGCCATTGTAAATATTGTCCTCATGGTTGTTCTTTCTTTACTGAATCAGTTCATATATGTCTTTTAAAGTTTTTCTGAAATTCTCTCAATTCCTTATTTATTATAGTATAAAGGAAGGGGTTCCTAACCCAGTTCTCTGAACTTGGGTTATTTTTTTAATAACTATATTTCACCATAACTGGTTTCCTTTGTAACCCAATGTAGTTTATGTATCCCTATATATTTTAAACTCATTCATTCTTTGAGTCCACAAATTTTACCAGATTGCCAAAAGAATCAGTAACATAAAAGAAGATGAAGAACCCTAAATCCTTTATAATCCAATGTAGACAAATGAATTCAAATTTGAATTTAATTCAATGAAGTCCTATTTGGATGCTTCATGGTGGTGTGGGAATGACCATAGGTGGGTAAACCCGGGACAGTAGAGTGTCTATTCTGGCAATGCTTATCAAGTTGGATGAGACTTAACCTGAGATTCCTTTGGTACAGAGTACTGGCAGGTAAGGGAACCACTTCTATGAATGCAGGTCACTTTCTGGACTATTTATAGTCTAAGTTCAGGGGTTGTTGGCCTTTCTTTTTTTTGGCAGGGCAATGAGGGTTAAGTGACTTGCCCAGGGTCACACAGCTAGCAAGTGTCAAGTGTCTGAGGCTGGATTTGAACTCAGTTCCTCCTGAATCCAGGGCCAGTGCTCTATCCCCCACGCCACCTAGCTGCCCCTATTGGCCTTTCTTAATATGATGGACCCTCCCCTCCATTTTTTAGCAAGGTGGTGAAATACACAGACCTCTCCTCAAAATACAGTTTTTAAGCACATAAAAAATACATAGAAATATCAAGGAAGCCAATTTTATTTAAATTAAATTATCAAAATATTTTTTAGAAGAGAAGCTTATTGATCCATGATTAAGAACTCTTGTTTTAGAGAATTGCCTGGGGCAACAAGAGTCATTTTTTTTTCAGTCATGCCCCACTCTTCCTAACCCTTTTCAGGGTTTTCTTGACAAAGATACTGGAATGGTTTGCCATTTCCTTTTCTAGCTCATTTTACAGATGAGGAAACTGAGGTAAACAGGGTTAAATGACTTGCCCAGGGTAACACAGCTAGTAAGTGTCTGTCTGGATTTAAACTCAGGTCTTCCTGACTCCAGGCCCAGCACTCTATCCACTGAACCACCTGGCTGCATTAAGTAATTTTACCAGGGTCACAAAACCAAAATGAATCAGGGGCAGCCCTTGAACCTAGGTCTAAACCCCAAGTCCAGCTCTCTATCCCTTTTACTATTCTGACTCTCTACCAAGTTGCTAAGGTTTCAAATACAGGTTTTTGCCTTAGAGTGCACTTTATGCTCTTGTCCAAGGACCTGCATAGTTAAGTTTGGAGGAGTTAGCTATGGATTGATGAGTTTTTTTCAGCTATAGAAATTCTCCAAGAAGGGGGCCTGGTGTAGTGGGATGATTGCTGAATTTAGAGTCAAAAGACCTATGTTTAAATCTCAGCTCTGTTATTACCTGTCTTAGGCAAATCATTTAACTTTTCTGGACCTCAGTTTTCTCATCTATAAAATGAGGGGTATAGTCTTGTGATTTTGTGCATAATATAGTTGTATGATATAAGCATGTAATCAGGAATCAGGAATTTTAGCCCTTCCTTTATCTATTTTGTAACTTTAGACACTTGATTTATCTCCTCTGGTCCCATTTCCTTCTCTAAAAAATGTATTATAATGGTGTTTTACATAATTCCACATTTATAGCATATATAATTGCTTACTGACTCAGGGAGGAGGGAAAAGAGGGATGGAAGAAGGGATAAAATTGGGGATTCAAAACTTTAAATAAAAATGCTTATTATTTTTAAATTTTATTATACTAAATAATATTTCATATCTCCACATGTTCTATGATAGTGAATAACTATCCTTTATTTCTACTGAGGTCAGAACAAAAAGAATTGGGTAAAGAAGAGTTTTATATTCTTAGAAAGTATTTTTTGACAATCAGTTATTAACTACTGGGATGTTGTTGTTCAGCCTTCATTTTTGAAAAGGACCAGTGACATCATGGGTGATGCCTTGACTTTTGAGTGGTTTGGATGTAAGTGAGGAACAGTTGCACAAAGTCCTCAGTCTCACTCTTTCTTCCAAAGTCATCAAGGTCTAGTGGCAAAACAAAAGTCAAAATGACTGGCAATGGCCTGGGATTCAGTGGATAATCTTGATTTCTTCCATACCTTACCAAACTTTAAGTACTACTCTACAGTATCTGCTTCAGCTACCTTCGTGGCCATTGGAACAAATTGCTGTCGTCTGCTCATTCTGTTGGGCAAAGTTGTCACATGCTCAGGGTAGACATCCCCCTAATTCACCACAGGCTTGAGGCTTGTTGGTTACCCTCAATCTAGGTCAGCCCATCCCAGATACAGTTTATCATTGTGTTACCACTGTGCATGCTAGAGCTTCTTGGAGCCATTGCTGAGAGTTGGATGACAGGTAGATACCAGTGGGGGATTACAGATTTTCTATCATGGAAGATACTTCAAAATAAGATGGATGGTTATGTAAAGTAGAAGATTTAGTTGTAGGAGAAGCGATATGACGTAGTGAATAGGACATTATTTAGAGTCAATAGGACCTGAGTTCAAATCTTGACTCACATACTCACTAGTCATATAACCCTGGATATATCATTTGACTTCCCTATAAAAAGAGAGGATTGGAATTCGTAGCCTGCATGGTCCCTCCCTTTAGCTCTTAATCTATGATTCTATGATCCTGGGGAGCTGGAGGCTGTACTTGGAGGCTCTAGCTATATGATTGTATAATACCTTTTGATTTATGGTTCTCTTCAGTTGGAACCACTTTTTTTTTTTTAAGTGAGGCAATTGGGGTTAAGTGACTTGCCCAGGGTCACAGAGCTAGTAAGTGTTAAGTGTTTGAGGCCGGATTTGAACTCAGGTACTCCTGACTCCAAGGCCGGTGCTCTATCCACTGTGCCACCTAGCTGCCTCTCAGTTGGAATCACTTTTAAAGAAAAGAAATAATAAGCAGAAATGTATTTTGAACATTCCTAGAAACAAATTCTTTAAAGAAAATACAGAATGTCCACCTGTTTGATATTCTTGAAGCCTGGAATGTGTCTTTTCTATTGCTTTCATGATAAATTGGGGTCTGTTCATTTTCCAAGTTATATTATGTTGCATATCCATTTATGTAGTCATGAATTTTTCTTTTTAAATAAAAAAAATCCATCTGGGCCCTGCAATCTTTTTTGGGGTGTGTGTGTATGTGTGTGTGTGAGGCAATTGGGGTTAAGTGACTTGCCCAGGGTCGAACAGCTAGGAAGTGTAAAGTGTCTGAGGCAGGATTTGAACTCAGGTTCTCCTGACTCCAGGGCAGGTGCTCTATCCATTGCACCACCTAGCTGCTCCCCCCCCCCCAATCTTTAAGTGAAGATGGAAGGCTGGGAATGGAACTTAAACTGTTTTTCAGGATTCCCTTTTAAATTATCCAGTAAAAAGATTCTAAAATGGATAACCTTCCTTGAACTGGGTGGGTGGGTAGAGGTGGTATTCTCTAGCCATTTAAAAATCAGTTCCTCAAAAGTTTCCCAATTCTCTGAGTGAATGTTACTATTTTCATGGGATTCTCTGAAACACACCCTATTATATATCAATTAGTGCTTTACGAAATAATCACAATAGTACGTACAGATGGGCCCAATTTTGGATCAGTATTCACAGGGTTTCAGACCTCTATTCATTTTCTCTTGAAAAGGTGTGGCCCTATTTCAATGGATGATTGGGGAAAATATTTGAGGCTTTCAGAGACAGCAATGTGGTTATTTCATTCTCACTAAATTTTCTCTTCTAAACAATGTCTTCCCCTAAACATCGGGTGTTTTTATATTCATTAAGATAGTAATTTTGTATATTGTTCTCAATTTCATTCTTTCTTCACTGAATCTGTTCATATATGTCTTTCAAAATTTTTCTGAAATCCCCCCATTCCTTATTTCTTATAGTATAGTGCAAGGGATTCTTAACCTGGGTTCTCTGAACTAAAAAAATTTTTTTAATAACTGCTTCAGTATAACTGGTTTCTTGGTATCAGGAATCATAACTGGTATCAAGAATCTAAAGTTCAGTATATTAATATCTCGGAAAGCACGATTCTGTTTACTTTCAAAGGTGAGTAGATTCTTACTATTAAGTACTACATAGGTATTTAATTCTTAAAAGAACGCCTTTTCGAGAAGAAAGGGACACCTGAAAATTCGTGAGCCATATTTGTTTTTAGTTACTCATCAAAGTTTTATATTGTCCCTTGCATTTTTATACATTACGAAGAATTAAATGAATCGCTTGCTAGGCAGCAGTCCAAGTTCTTTCTTTTGGTAGCTGTGCTGTGGGAGAGCCCCAAGTTACTGAAGGACGTCTTAACCATTTGCTCGGTATTTAACTTCGAGGTTTGAGAGATGATTTCCTTGGGATGTGCAGCACCTAAGAGTTTGTTTTTTTAAGTGGGCGGGTGTGTAGCATTGGGCCCCCAGCCTTGCACTTCGCCAGGGTTGACACCGGCACTGGCGATTCTTGGCCACACCGGGGCAGCCTCTCCCTAGCTGGGGGCTGGGTAAAGAAATTCGTTCCAGCAAAGCTGACAATGTAGCCAAGTCCGTATTTACCGTGGCTGCCAAAAATCATTTAAAGGGGAAAAGAAAACCATTTTTAAACAAAATTAACCCAAACCTAGGACCCTAAATAAAACAAACAAAAAGCAACAGGCCAAGGAGATGGGCACCTTATTGTTCTCTTGGAAGGAAGTCATTTCATCCTGCAAACCCAAAGGTCTATCCCACTCCTTTCCCCCTCATCCCCCCGCCCCCCAACACAGGGGAGCCCCGGAGTATAGGTTAGTTCCCCAGAGGAAGCCGCACACGTTCACGCCTCTTCAGACTCATTCCAACACCCCATCCCCTTGGGTAACATAATTGCACTCAAACCAGGGGAATGGGGGTGGGGGGCGAACCAAACCAACCTAGCCTGACCGCCTATCCTCCCCCAAAGGCTGAAGCCTGTGATTGGCTTGGTGGGCTCTTCTTCCCGCCCCGGTGAGACTGGGAGGAGAGAAGGAGAGGGAGGGAGGGTCCCCACACTGGCCGCGGGTGGAAGGAGGAGGAGGAGGAGGAGGAGAGAACAGAGAGGAAAGGGGAGGAAGGGGGTTGTGGTGGAGAGAATGTGAGCCGGGTTAATGTGAATCGAGAGCCAGCTAGGAGAGGGGGCGGAGAAGGGAAGGAAGGAAGGGAGGAAGAAGAAGGAAGAGGAGGAGGAGGAGGAAAAAGAGGAGGAGGAGGAGGAGGAGAGAAAGCCAAACGGCTCCGAGTAGCAGCAGCAGTCTCCGCAGCAGCAGCAGCAGCAGCAGCCGGGAAAGCCGCGGGGAGGCAAGCGGCCCCGCGTGTGCGTGCCGGGCAGGCGCTCACTCCAGAGTTGGGCTGCTCTAGCAGCAGGAAGGAGGGACGGCAGCCCCGGAGCCCGGGCTCTCTTAGGGGAGCCGGCGAGAGCAGCAGCAGGAAGAAAGAGCCTAGGGACTTGCTTGAGAGCTTTACACATCCCTCCTCTCTCTAGCTTTCTCTTCCTTTCTAGTCTCACTGCCAGCCCGCATTTCCCCGCAGCCTTCCGGCTTCTACAGCCGCCCCGGGGAGGAAGCGGCTCGGGTTGGAGTGGGGGAGGAGATCGGACTGGACCGTAGGGGACCTCCCTTACCTGCTTTGCCTTGACACTGCCTACATCGACATCCCCTCGGGCTACAACTTTCCCTTGGGGCTAGAGTGCATCGGGGGGGAGGGAGGCGGCCAGGAAGAAGAGTGAAGTCCAAAGAGTAGCTCTTGCAGCCGCTGGGGGTTCGCCTTAGCATTCCGGAGAGGGAAGAGGGTTGCAACCGCCTCGTTCCCCCCCACCTACCCCAAGAGTTGGGGGTGCTCTTGCCCCGGGGCTCCATGGCGACCGGACTGGGGGAGCCAGTCTATGGACTTTCGGAAGATGAAGTAAGTGATTTACTCCCCCGTACCTCTCGTGAGTTGGTCTGCTTGCCCTGAGCCCATCTGTCACTCTCGCCCCACCCCCACTCCCTTCCACTTCCCGGGGTAGCAAGGGAGTTTCATGCACGCGGGAGGGTTGAATCCTCCGAGGGTCAGGTTAGAAGGTGGGGGTCTGCGAGCTCTCTGCCTGCTCTCACTCTCCTTTATAGAGGAGTTAGAGGAGCGATGATGCTGAAACATGTGTGCCTAGGACTTCGTGTGAGGGGCACAGTGGCAGCGGCTGGGGAAGGAAGGGTCCCGAGAGTGCCGAGTAACGGCACCTGGGGCACCCGGCAGCTCGGATTTCCCGGAGCTGGGCGCAATCCTCCAGGGCGCTGCTCCCCTCACCCTGCCGGCTGCTCCCTTCACCCTGCCCGCTGCTCCCCTCACCCTGCCGGCTGCTCTCCGACTTTGCTGCTGCTTCTATCTCTCCCCGCCCAGAGCGCGCGTTGTTTGTAAATAAAACGGCGTAATTCCCTGCGCTGTGGCCGGGGCACTGGGGCCCAAACCGTCCTTTGTACTGGGAAGGAGAAGTAACACGCGCTTGGTGCCTTTCTCTACCATACCCTCTGAAGGAGGAGTCCCTGGGGCACTGGGGAGAAACGGAACTCCTGACTCTCAGCAAACTTTCTTTCCCTCTTGCCTCAAGCTTCATTATCAAGTGTCACGTCTGTTTTAGGGGCCAGTGGCAGGCTCTAAGTGCGCCGGGGTCGGGCTAGGAAATGAACTGACTTCTTTGGAGAACTTCCCAACTAATGTCACCTGTTTTAGAACCGTTCGACGTACGTGTGTATGTATGTATGTGTGTATATGTATGTATGTGTGTGTGAGAGAGATTCATCATTGAAGATGGATGAGGAGGTTTGGCTCTGCATGCATAAGAATCCACAGATTTATGATACACAGTTTGGTTGGAGGACTGATTTTGTTTATGTATGAGCGCGTATGTGTGAGGGTGGGAGTGAGGAGGCTAGCAGGTGCTTTTAGGAAACTTGGATGGGTGGTTGCCGCCCAGCCATTTTCCTTCGTAAGGATCCAGAGACCAAAATCTCAGAGGTGGATGGATTGAGAGTGAAGGAAGATCACTGGGTTCTTTTATTATTATTATTAATGATAATAATAATAATAAAACACATACAAACTCACAACCTAAACAATCTTTATTTAAATGAAAAGGGCTTTGTTTTTATCCTTAGGAAACCCCCCCTTACTTCCCCCCCCCCCCCCCCCCGGTTTCCCAACAAGCTTGGTAAATCACAGCTCAGCCCTCTTAGCAAGCTGTATACTCGGTTCTTATTGGTGTGTTTTCATGCCAAAAAGGGGAGTGGGAGGAATATCACCCTGGAAGCCGGAGTGACAGAGAAGCTGTATGGAGCAGGTAGGAGTGGTTTCCCCATCTGGCTGTGTTTGCGTGTTCAGGTTTGTTTCTCTGGAGAGGTGAATTTACAATCCATGAAGCATTACTCAGCAGGGAGGTATTTCCTATCCTAGTCGGTTGTGCATTTCATGAAAAGTTGATGCCTGGAAATTCAGGCTTTCTTGGTTTCTCTTTCTTCCCTCTTTCTCCTTTCATTCTCTGGGTTGAGGGGGTGGGGTTCAGAGAGAGGCTATTATCCGGGACATGCCCACATTATGGCTTCTCTCACGGCGATATAGGCATCTGTTACCCACCTACTGTTGGCACCCTACATGTATATGTGTGTGAGTAGATTGGGAAAGTGTGTATGGGCATATGAACCGTATGCAAAAATGTGTAGGGTATATGAATCTATCTGTTAATTCTTAGTTTAGATGGATGCACTTTATTCTTAAAGATGGATTAGGAAACACCTGTGGTTCCCTTAATCTGATTATAATTCAGAAATCCATGTATTTGTGTGATGGAATACTGTGTTTGAAATAATGTCACCTTTTGTGGAATTAACTGTATAATATTATTTGATGAAGCTATGGAATTCTAGAATCTTTGGGCCTGTTCCTCCTTCCTCCCAGTCCGTCTTTCTTCCTTTCTTCCTCCTCCTTATTTATTAATATCTGTAGAAAGAAGACAGAGCCTCCAGGGCTGGTAAGATAAAGACATTTCCAAACAAAGAGGCTGGGGCTTGGCTGAGGTATTGTGGGTGAGAGTCAGCTGCAGTTCTGTCTCATTAAGGCTATTAACATAACATGATTGTTGGAAAAACTGTGAAAATGTACTTTTAAAAATACTCTAGTAATGTGTGGAGTGGTTTATTTTAGGTCATGCTTTGCTTTCAGGAGGGCAATAGATGAGTAGATTTCAGATAGCTGTGGTTTTTATGTGCTAATGTGCTTTGTTGATATCTAGAGCTAGTTTAAGAATCCAGTGTGCTCTTGAGAGATTGTCTTACCACCTTTTTTTCTCTAGGTTGGTTAATAATGTTAACTTGCTACTAGCACAAAAAGAAAGGCTGAACATATATCTATATATTATATAAATACATGGATACATTTATGTGATATATACCTGTATCCATCTTTCTATACCTATTCACAAAAGTATTCTGGGGCTTTCTACATACAAATGACTAACATGCTATGACAAATAGGCTATGAAGAAATTTAATTTATTTTCCACTGTGGCCATTTCCTTCTAGTGCTACACTTGTTCTTGTATGGATCAACAGGATAAATCTCATCAGTCTTCCTTTTTCTAAGCAATGCTATTTTGATGACTCTATATTTCTTTGGCATTTTGTTTGGAGGAGAGATTTTATTTTGTCCCACTTTGGCAGCTGGAAAGCCAAAGAATGCTTCTGCAAAATATTAACAGCAAATTGTAGTGGTATTATAGGTAGCTTAGTTCTCCAGATTCCTTGCAGTCACTCTGGAAGAAAAACAGATATGTTTTTTTGAAAGAATACTGTCTAATAAAATTTAGTTCTGGACCCTGTTAGGTGTCCATTCACTACATGGTCCAAATGTATGTACTACATCTGATAATCTGAGTAATGGGCATAAATCATCTACTTGACTTTTCCAATGTAGATTGTTAGTGTCTTCCTCCTACTTTATCATATCTATGAAAATCCTTTCCTAATTGTACTTCTCAGAAGTGTGAAAGCCATTTTCCACAGGGTGGTAAACACTTTTTCCACTTGTTTTCTTTGATATTGATAAGCTGAAGGGGGAAGGGAAGCTAGGTGGCAGTGGATAGAGCACAGGTCCTGGATTCAGGAGGACCTGAATTCAAATCCAGCCTCAGACACTTGACACTTACTAGCTGTGTGACCCTGGGCAAGTCACGAAACAAGATATTGATAAGTTGAGAATCTTAACAGCTTTTTCAGTGGTTGAATTCAAAGAAATCATGTGTCATAATCTATATTCGGGGGATTGTTGGAGAGTGCTGAAGACTGCATTTTACTCTACCAAGTCACTTTTCCTCCCTTCTGTCACAAACAATAAACAGGGTAGGATAGTGTCTTCTTTACATCTTTCAGTCAGTTATATAATAATGAAGTTGGAGACTGTTGTAGAAAAATCATGAATGGATACCTGTCTGTTTCTGAAAGTAGTAGGTTTTCAAAGTCATTTTAAATATAGGACTTCCTCTTTGAAATCTATCTTATAAACTATTCTTAAGAAGTTGGGGGTAAATCAGATTTGTAAATCAAACTATATTTTAAATGAGCTTTTTTAGTAAAACAAAATCATGTCTAACTTATCTTTTAAGTAAATCTGGATGTTTATATATTAGTTTTATTTAACCCTTCATTCCTCTCTGCCTCCTTCCCTCCCTACTTCCCCCCTTTAAAAAAAAAAATTTGTTTCTAGCTCCTAGCCAGTGCCAGATAATAGGTGCTTAATAAATGTTTATTGATTAAATGATTGATTCTTGAAGTCTATTACTGTCATGAATACACTGGGTAGTCCATTAATATTAGGTGATAAGACTACTTTGCTTGAACTTGTAAAAATAGGTGCTATAAGAGGTGGGGTCAGAGAGCAGTGCTACCAAGTGCTCTGGTGGTTTTATTATATTTACTGTAGTAGTAAGAAAAAGTAAAATGAGGAGAGGGAAGGCAGGGTTGGGGGAGAGTAGGTGGGACAGGATCAATTTATATTTACCCTAGGTAAGTTCACATATGTTCTAGTTCAAATTGATTATGATTAGAATCTGTTCAATTTGAGTGAGTTAGAAAATGTCATTAGCATAAATTTTGGCTGGGAGGAAATGGGTGTGGTTAGACTTTTGTTAGAGGTTCAATAAAGATTTACAAAGATCAGTTTAGTTTGAAAGAATGGGTTTGGAACAATTTTTGCAATTGGCTTAAGTCCTTGACATTTTTTGGCAGTCATTGGTACTTTGGGGCATATTTTTCTCATGAATATAACAAAATATTAACTGTAATTCTTTGTTTATTGATTGACTTCAAAAACCTAAGTAAGATATTTGAGGAGAATGATATATCTATTAGACAAAATTTCTTTGGTTTAACTGGGATATAGATATCAGAATATTAGATTTAGTACCCTTTTTTTGGTGGCTACAATGAATGGGGGCTCAAATATGAGCCTTGGACTGACCATGGGGTGGCCTGCTTCTTTTGTTTTGTTTTGTTTTTCCCTCTCCTTATACAACCTATCAGTGCCTTGCACTGAGCAGTAAGTAGCCATTTTGGAAAGCAGCACAAAATATCTCTTAAAATCCACAAAAAATTCTGGATACTGGTCTCTGTGTGAAAGAGCTCAGAGTACAACAAAAGTGATGCTTAGGAGGCTATTTGTGGGGTGGAGGATAGTTGGTAGCTAGGAAGGGGAAGCAGGACGAGGCCAGATCTAGGAATAGCTCACAAGCCTATTTGGTAAACACTTTTTTTTTTTGTTGGTGAGGCAATTGGGGTTAAGTGACTTGCCCAGGGTCACACAGCTAGTAAGTGTCAAGGGTCTGAGGCCAGATTTGAACTCGGGTCCTCTTGAATCCAGGGCTGGTGCTCTATCTACTGTGCCACCTAGCTGCCCCGTAAACACATATTTTAACTAAGCTTCCTAAGTTCAGGTGTTTCTTTGGGGTTGAAGGATTCTGCTATCACTATACTGGGGCAAAGTTCCAGTTGCCCTCTCTACTTATATGAGGTAGACCAGAGGGTCAGGACCAAATTACTCATATGTTACAAAGATAGAGTTGAATAGAATTCATATATGATGATACTTCATTTTATCAGTGATTTTTAAAAATGTGGGTACCTATTCCACTCATATAGATCAAAAGTTATTCATATTTTCTTATCCTGTTTGTTCTTGTATGTGTACCGATGGCCTTTCTCTAATTTTTGTATTTTATATCTGTTATGCTGAGTTCTCATTATATGACAGACTCATCTGTTTTTCTAATCATACATTTCCTGGATGACATCTCTTATTTCCAGTTACTGCATATACTACAGCATTATAAGTATTATACAGCCTGATTTTGCCCACCATATCTCTCCTGTTGCCCTATTGGCTTGCCTGCAACTTTTATTCCTTGCACATTAGGGTTTGCAAGATTTGTGACCAATCTAGCATATACATAAAAGAAGGTTAGGATCATTCAAAAGCGCTGGGCAATTTTCCAAAAAGAAGTGGTGACTGAACCTGTGATTTCATTGGTATAGGCAGTTCCCAGGTGAAGAAAGGCCTGTAATTTATAGTCTTAGAGATAGTTGTCTGGGGGACATTGAGAGGTTAAGTGACCTTGCCTAGGGTCACACAGCCAGCATGTGTCAGAGATAGAACTTGAGTCCATATCCTCCTAGCTTCCAAGCCAGCTAGCTCTCCATCATGCCACATTGTTTTAATTTCCCAAATGCAATGCAGGTGCATTTATTAATATGCTGCTATTTTTATGCCTGTTTGCTATCAATTTTAGTGATACTTTCATTCAAAACTTTTATCAAAAGTGAAAATTTCATTGGATTTTCTTTCTCCCCTTATTAGCCTATCTTATCTTGAGATAGGGGACTGGTAAACTATGAAATGATCTAAATATTTTACTTGCTACAGCAAAAGAAAGGTATTAAAATAATACACAAACTGGCTATTTATTCTGTTGATAATTGAGTAGGTATTTTTCCTATATCCTTGGCCGTGTATGCATTTAGATATCTCAGTTTTGTTATGAAGGTTACTATGTTAACTATGAAGGTTAAGTTAAATTACATGTGCCTAATGAAAGGAAGTACAGTTTGGTGGAAAGCCTTGGACTTGGTGTGTTGTTTGTCAATTCAGTCCACAGTCTGTTGCCACAGTGAATGTCCCCACCTTTTTTTTTTTTTTTTGGTGAGGCAATTGGGGTTAAGTGACTTGCCCAGGGTCACACAGCTAGTAAGTGTCAAGTGTCTGAGGCTGGATTTGAACTCAGGTCCTGCTGAATCCAGGGCCAGTGTTCTATCCACTGCGCCACCTAGCTGCCCCTATGCCTTGGACTTGGAATCAGGCAAAACTAGAGTTCAGATTCTGCTGCTGACAGTTAATAATAACCCTGTGGCTGTAGTTAACTAATTTAACCTCTCAGTTTCTGTAAATCAGCAATAATTCCTATAGAACCTATCCCATAGCCTTTTATTTTTAAAGTGAAGAACAAATAAGATAATAAATATATTGTCTTATGTAAATATTACAGTGCTATTAGTTGTTAACTGTTACTAGTACCATCATTTGAAAGCTACTCATAATTGGTAAGATAAAAGTTGGGTTTTGTGATTTTATTTAAGAACATACAGAATTAAACTTGACCAGTGATTTCACTGAATAATCATTTTTATAGTGCCTCTTGCATTTTATATCTATATATCTATATATCACTGTTTTAAGTATCATAAGTGAATCACAGGAAATAGAGAACACAAGCTCATGGTATGTGCCAGAATTTGCTACAGTTAAAAAACAGAGCAAAACAAAACTGAAAGAGGCTTCATGTTTGGTATCTCACTTATTAAGTACTTATGTAAAGACCAAACTCCTTTGAGTGGTTATAGTTCTTTTCAGTGTTCTAGTGTAACCAGCATGATGTCACTTACAAACAGTACTATCTAGAGGACATCACCATCTATAGAGAATCCCTTTTTAACTTAAAAGGCTGCCCTGGATATCTTCCACCACAGTGGTGAAGCATACGTTGTCTTGTGCTATGACTCAACAGATATTAATTACCAGATAGTTGAACAAAGTTGTTTATGTTATATCATTTATGGAATCCTTTTTTAAAGTACATTTTTATTTAGTTTGCATGTCACCTCCATTTCCCTATATCCTTCCCCAATCCCCTTGTAATGATTGGAATGACGCCACCTACTGGAGACTTGCTGTGGAGAGCTCCACCATGAGGAAAATGCCTCAGAGGCATTGTGGCTTTTCCTTGGCGTCAGGAAATGACATTTGCTCATGGGTGCTGTCTATCAAGTCTACCAGCCAATCAACTGGAGGAGCCTCCTATGGTCTGGGAGGAGACAGGAAGGAGGAAAGGGAGCCTGCGCAGAGAGCGCTGGCCTTTTTTTGGCTTCCGGACTGGATGGTGGTGGCGGCAGAGGACTTCACAGGAAATTTGAGGAAAGATAGGAATGCCAGGCTGTTAGAATTCTGTTCTCAATCTTTTTCTTTCTATTTTCCAATAAACCCTTAAAAACCTAAACTCGTTTTATCAGTGATTTTTAGTCAGTTTCCCCCAAACTGGGGGAACACATTAGAATCCACATTTAGAATCTTAAATTACACACCCTCTCCCAGAGACATTCCTTATAATAAAGAATTTTTTAAAGTAAGAAAGGAAGAACAGTTTTGAAAAACTAACCAGCATGTCAGAAAAGTATGACATTATTATGCCATTGTTTTACACCTCTGCTCCTCTGATTTGTAGAATCTTGCATAATTTTGATGTTGAGCTTTTAAGGTAGGTTTTTGCCCTTGCAGATCAACTAAGTCAATAAAGATTGTTTTTTGTGCAGATTATAGCTTGCATTTAGATGGAAAGCCCATGTTACTTGTTTGTCTACATATATGCATATATGCACATGCATATGCATGTACACACATATAATGCATGTGTGTGTGTGTGTGTATGTACACGTTGATATATGTATAGAGAGTTGGGCCCAAAATCAAAGAGGAGGAGGAGGAGAGAAATCTGGGTTGTCTTTGATTTGGTCAACACTTTTATAATGTCTCCAAACTTCTTTCAGAGGCAAAAGTTCATTTAAAAAGTCAGTGTTCTACCTATGCTAGAGTATAGTGAAAAATGAAGGATCATTAAGAGGGCAATGAAGAAGTGCATGGTAGATGGAAGCAGGCTGGAATACCCAACAAATTAGGTGCTAGAGTCAGAAATGATGTCCTCAGAGAAATGTCTGCTCAAAAAAAGATGATGAGGGGCAGCTAGGTGGCACAGTGGATAGAGCACTGGCCCTGGAGTCAGGAGTACCTGAGTTCAAATATGTCCTCAGACACTTAAACACTTACTAGCCGTGTGACCCTGGGCAAGTCACTGAACCCCAATTGCCTCACTAAAAAAAAAAAAAAAAGATGATGGTCTAATCCTGGGGAGGAGTAAGAGGAATAATCGTTGCCTAGCCTTTGGGCTTCACTGACATCCCTGTGACTTCAGGAGGAAGTGAACATAGGGTCCTGACTATGTTTTGTGGATGAACCCCCATGTGGTGAATTGAGGGAAGATCCTGGACAAGAGTTCTAAGTGATGTGCAGTCATGAATATTGAACTGGGCTATTTTTAGAAGATGACAGTTTACTAGTAAACATTACCATGAGAACCAGGCCTGAGGATATGTGGGAAGATGTGAAATGAGTTTGAAACTTCAGTTTCAGTGAATTTTTCTTTTAAATGCTCATGTGTTACTGCAAATTGCAGAAATGAATATTATAGAAATAAATAGATTTGGAAATCATTAATCTGGGATGCAGTGGAAAGAGCACTGGATTTGGAGCTGAGATCTGAGTTTGAATCCTAGGTCTGACAGAATGTCGCACAGTAAATAAAGTGCTGGGCTTGGATTGAGGAAGTTCTTGTTGTTCAGTAGTTTGTCATGTCTGCCTCTTCGTGAACCCATTTGGGATTTTTTTTTTTTTGTGAGGCAATTGGTGTTAAGTGACTTGCCCAGGGTCACACAGCTAGTAAGTGTTAAGTGTCTGAGGTCGGATTTGAACTCAGGTCCTCCTGACTCCAGGGCCGGTGCTCCACTGCGCCACCTAGCTGTTCCCTGGGATTTTCTTGGCAAAGACACTGGAGTGGTTTGCCACTTCCTTCTCCAACTCGTTTTACAGGTGAGAAAACTGAGGCAAACAGGGTTAAGTGACTTCACCAGGGTTGCATAGCTAATAAGTGTCTGAGGCCAGATTTGAACTAAAGAGGAGGATAACTCTTCCTGACTCTAGGCCTGGTGCTCTATCTGCTGTGCCACCTAGCTGAGAAAGTCCTGAGTTCAAATACTGCTTTGGACACTTACTCTCTGTGTGACCTTGGATAAGTCACTTAGCTTTCAGCCTCTATTTCATCTCTAAAATGAAAGGATTAGATATGGGCTTCAAGGTTCCTTCTAGCTCCAAACCTATGTGGTCCTATGAAATTGTCATGGGCTATTTAAAATATCTAACAGTCCTAAATGATAATTGACATGATGCTTATTGTCTTGTTTGATACTTACAATGTCTCTATGGGATAGGTAGGTGCTACAGACATTATACTCATTTTATAGATGACAAAAGTGAGACCAGAGAAGTTAACTGATTTAGAGACAACTTTGGGGAGGTTCAGGGGCCAGAATTTTTCTTTAGTGATTTGTCATTCATCTCAGAGTTGGAAGGGGCCAGAGCCTAGGATTGGAGAGCAGAGACAGAAGCAAGCTCAAAGGCAAAAAAAAGGAAATAATATCCAAGTAGACCACAGGAGGGGTCTGTCTGTCTGTCTGTCTGTCTATCTATCTATCTATCTATCTATAGTTTGAAAGACCCCTCTTTTACTGAGAATATGAATGGACTGGCATCTCAGATGACTCCGCAATCTACTTCTGCCTTTATTACAAGTGTTTTGACCTTAATTAAAGGAGGTTGGTGACCCTTAACTCTAACAAGTTAACTTTTGTGGTTAATTCTAACAAGGGAGTGATGGTGGTCATTCCTCAGGGTTAAACTCTCCCCTGATTCAAGGCAGAAAGATTAATTAGAAAGAGCAAAAACAAAAGACAAATCCCAAAAAGTCAGGCACTTTAAATAGTGGACATAATTGAAAAATCGGAATTTAGCTAAGAGCTGGTGTTTTTGAGCAAATGAGTCAAGGATAGGCAGCAAAATCCTCTAACCCTAGTGTTCTTAACCTGGAGTCCTCTCTGTGGATACATTTCATGGGTTCGTGAATTCAGATGGGGAGAAAATGACATCTTTCTATATCTATCTATTTATAATTTACCTCTAAAATTTAGCATTTTCTATCATTATGAATATAGGCAATAAACATTATTTTGAGGAGTCATTTGACTTCAGCAGATTACCAAAAGTGCCTATGATTTCTAAAAGATTAAGAATTCCTTCCCTGAGGTTACTTCAAAAAGGGCAGCCTGGTACAGCAGATAAAATACATTGTATTTGGGCCAACATTCAAATACTACTTCTGATAGTCAGTCACTAGCTGTGAGCCAGGGGCAAACTCAGTTTCTTCAGCCCTGAAATGGATTTAATAATACTTTCCTTTCCTACCTCCTTGGGGTTGTGGTGAGTTCTGCATGTATAACTGTGATCCAGTATCACTAGCTTAATTTTCACACTTTCTGGTCCACTGTCTTTGACAGAATCAGGACTTCCCAAATTTAATCTCTTTTCTATCCAGTTACTTTTCAGTAACTTTGTACTGTACTTGGTGAATTCTTTGGCAAATATGCTGTCTTTAAAAGATGAATGCTAATTCTTTTTAACCTACTCTCTATGCAAGATAATTTGCATTTGAAAATCAGGTTCCATGAATCTTTAAAAAAAAAAAAATTGGTGATCTATAGTGTTAAGGTATGTAGAAAGTGGCCAGCAAGGAGAGATTATCATGATGACTAGGCTGAGACTCCTAGAACTAAGAAACTTCTTTTGGAAGAGAAAAGGATTTATTATCTCTTCGTATTCAGAGTTTCTGTAGGCCGCTCTAGGTACCTGGCCGTCCCTCCCTCTTCCTTTGTTTGGTTCTTTAAGGCACTGTGCAGAATGATATCTCTCCGTGGAAGAACAAAGTATTGTGCTGTATTACACTCTTTCCTGGATTCTCCAAAGGTGTCTCAGATCATAATATCATCTCAGTGTGACAGTTCTCGCTCCCACTCTGGTACACGTTTCTTCATGGGTCATCAGACAACATACTTGTAAAGTGGATGATGGCAGAGCAAAAATTTCAGCTTTGGGGTAAATAGTGGTGGTAGAATAACATTCAGCAAGTATCAACTGAAGAGTTAGGAGGAAGATCCAATGTCCCCTCTCCCTCCAACAGGAAAATTCAGTTAAAGTCAATGGGTATATATAGTATTAAGTGCTTTACTATGTGGAAGAAGAACTATTGGGGCAGCTAAGTGGCCCAGCCCTAGGCCTGGAGTCAGTTCAAATCTGACCTCAGACACTTCCAAGCTGTGTGATGCCGGACAAGTCACTTAATTCTATTTGCCTCAGTTTCTTCATCTGTAAAATGAACTGGAGAAGAAATGGCAAACTACTCCACTGTCTTTGCCAAGAAATCCTCAAATGGGGTCATGAAGACTGAGAAACCACTGAAAATGACTCAACCACAACTACAGGTATTACAAGGACACAAATATAAATACAACTCAGTCTACGGGCCAGGAGCTTCCATTCTAGTTGGGGGTGGGGTTTGAAGGTGGTAATACATGTATGCAAATAGTTATTATATGTGTCACATACTAGCTGTATGGCTCTGGTCATGTTATTTACCCTTAGCGTCATAGGATTGATTTAGAACCAAAATGATCCTTTGAAATTACAACTGAGGAAACTGTTAAAGTGACTTGCCTGAAGTTATACAAGTAGTAAGTGGAAGAGTCAGGATTTGAACCCCTATCTAAATCTAACTCTTTCAACTGTACCAAGATGGCTCCTGGCAACTCCTTAAGAGTTAGTTGCTGAACAGATGCTGATTTGCCTTGATAGAAGGCATTTCCTCGCCAGAGTTCCCCATGTTAATGAAATCAGAAGTCTTGCTTGGCACCCTCTTAATAAATGTTTATGGATTGATGGCTCTTTACCTTAGTAGAATGTAAACTCTGAGAGTGGGAACTATCTTTCTTTTTGTCTTTGTATCCCTAGCATATTCCTTGCATGTAGACACTGCTTAATAAAATAAATTGAATTAAAAGAGGTCATGAGGGTTTTAAAATTTGTTTTATTTTATTTTCAGTTCTGAATTCTTTCTCTCCGTCCCATATCTCCCTTACTCATTAAGAAAAGAAGAAAAATGAAATGTTACAAATATGAATAGACAAGCAAAACATACCCCCACATATCTCCAGAAAGATAATATTTTAATCTCTACTCTTTTGAGTCTATCACCTCTATCTGGAGACATGTATTGCATTTCATTATGAGTTCTCTGGAACTGTGGTTGTTTCCATTGTCTTGATCTGATTTCTGAAAGTCTTTCAAAATTGTTTCTCTAGAGTATTGTTATTCTATGAATTGTTCCAGCTTCTGATCACTTTGCATCAGTTTTTTTTTTTTTTGAGGGGCAGTAGGGGTTAAGTGACTTGCCCAGGGTCACACAGCTAGTAAGTGTCAAGTGTCTGAGGCCGGATTTGAACTCAAGAACTCTTGAATCCAGGGCCGGTGCTTTATCCGCCCCTGCATCAGTTTTTATAAGTCTTTCTAAGTTTTTCTAAAACCATCCCCTTGTGAGGGTTTTAATGAAATGAATTCCATAAGATTCTTGAGTAATTAGACAAATGCATTACTCACTGAGTTGAATAATTAGCTCCTGCTTCCCTGAGACAGCAATATATTTTAATATCTAAAGAAGTATGAGGAAATACAACATCATAATGAACCCCAAATGAAATATTTCTTATTCAAAACCTGAATTTGTCAAAACTGATCAATATTTTTATTTTGGGTATTACATAATCCTTTTGTTCCATCTTTGCCCCAAATATCAGTGTCTTTGGAAGGAGACTGTTGAGAGTTTTAGGAATAGGAAGTAAATGGAATAGCAGAGAAAACTGAGCTTAATTTCATCATGTTACCAACGAGGAAAATTATGCCTAGAGAACTGAAATAACTAGCTCAATAATACAGAAGGAGGTAGGCCCGGCAGGGATGGTAATCCCAGATTTTCTGGTTTAGATTTAGACTATTTCTGTTTCCCCACTTTGTACCCTTTCCCAATTTTCATTATTCTCTCATGTGGTAGGGAGAGGAAACCTTAAACTGTTTACAAAGTAGCTTGTAGTCAATAAAGATGTGAAGTGAACAGGTCTCACAGAGATCTAACCTAATCTGTCTGGTTTGTACTGCTGGCATTTATGAAGACTCGATTCTGTGCTGCTTTTGGAGGTGAGATCTTAAATGAGGAGCTGATGGAATGAAAGATAAAAAATAGGAAAGTACTGATCACTTTTCAGTGTGTGCTGAGCATTTATTGAGCACCTGTTGTATACCAGATACTTTAATAAGTGTGAGAATCCTCCTCTCTACCTTCTCCCTCTCCTCTTGAAAATTGAGACAGACAAGACTTCTAAGGTTTAGTTTGCAGTTAAAACACTTTCTGATATAAGCTCTGGCAATGTTGACTCACATTTTTAGAATGATCCCAACATAGAATGTTTCCCCAGGAGGAGAGTGGGTTCTTCTGGAAGTCTTTAAGCAAAGGTTGGCTGTATTTTCATTGTACTAGGAATTCTTCTTGAGGCATGGATCTTTTAGATCTTCCCACTCTAAATTTTAGTGTTTCTGTAATGTAGAGGGTTCAGAATTTTCAAAGAAACAAATTTGTTTCCTCTTTTTGTTTCTTGGGGATAGCTAGGGGCCACAGTGTATAGAGTGCCAGCTCTGGAGTTAGGAAGATTCATCTTCATGAGTTCAAATCTAGCCTCAGAAACTTACTAGCTCTGTGACCTTGGTCAAGTCCCTTCACCCTTTTTGCCTCAGTTTCCTCATCTAGAAATTGAGCTGGAGAAAGAAATGGAAAACCTCTAGTATCTTTGCCAAGAAATCCTCAAATGGGGCAGAAAGAGTTGAACACCGATACAAATGACTGAATAACAAGTAACACATGACAATTTTTTTTCTTGGGAATTACAAAGTGTTTCTGTAGTTAATTGTATTTTCTCCCTATCTTCTGGAATTTTTTTTTTTGGTGGGGCAATGAGGGTTAAGTGACTTGCCCAGGGTCACACAGCTAGTAAGTGTAAAGTGTCTGAGGCCAGATTTGAACTTGGGTGCTCCCAAATCCAGGGCCAGTGCTTTATTCACTGTGTCATCTAGCTGCCTCTTTTTTCTCCCTATCTTCAACCCCACTTATCCCCAGTTTATTTGTGTACTAAATGATTTTTATTTATTTATTTATTTTTTAGTGAGGCAGTTGGGGTTAAGTGACTTGCCCAGGGTCACACAGCTGGTAAGTGTTAAGTGTCTGAGGTCGGATTTGAACTCAGGCCCTCCTGACTCCAGGGCCGGCGCTCTATCCACTGCGCCACCGAGCTGCCCCCACTAAATGATATTTTTAAGGGAGGTGGCCTATATTTCTTCAGAGTCTAGGGGTTTGGGATCAATGTCAGTTTTCCTTATTTTATCTGTTTCACTTTGTCAGTAGATGGGGTATATGTCACCAGTAACCAGGTGGAATAGATTTAAATGCCAAGCTATGTATAGCTGTGATTACCCTTTCCCAAAAAGGGTCAGAATGAAGGCAGCAGGTGCTTTGTTCTGCCTGAAAGCTGTCTGATTACAGTTTGAATGTTCTGGAGGCTTCAGGAATGCCAGTAGCCTGGAGGGAGCTTTTTCCTCCTGCTTGTTTAGACGTGAGGCCACAATTATAGCTGTAGTATTGTTCATTTGAATTTGTTTCTTAGTAGTTTGTTTCTAGTAAGTAAAAATGCAACAGTATAAACAATTCACTCCGAGTTGCCTCCCTAAAATGCAAGGTATTCAATCAACATGAGTAAATTTTCTTTGCCAGGTAGAGCAGTGGATAGAAGACTGGGCCCTGGAATCAGGAAGATGTGAGTTCAAAATTTGGCCTCAGACACCAATTAAATGTCCCTAGGTGGTAGAGGGAGTGGATTGAGTGCTGGGCCTGGAGTCAAGAAGACCCGAGTTAAAGTCCAGCCTTCAGTCACTTAACAAGCTGTGTGACCCTGACTCTGGCCAAGTCCCTTAACCCTGTTTGCCTCAGTTTCCTCATCTGTAAAATGAGCTGGAGAAGGAAATGGCAAGACATTCCAGGATCTTTGCCAAGAAAACCCCAAAAGGGGTCATGAAGAGTCAGATATGATTGAACAACAACACTAACCTTGAACTTAAAATGTCCCAAATTAAACTCCTATTGGGAGATGGTATGTTGGAGTGGAACAGAGCACTTTGGGTTCAAATCCTGTTTCTGATATTTACTGTGTGACTTTGGGAAAATCTCTGAACCTCTCTGATCCTCAGTTTCTTCATCTATAAAATGAGAGGATAGGAAGATGCCACATTATTTTAACTTTCTCTAAAATGCTCAATGAATTTTTATACACAGCTTAATTGTTATGGTTGGCTCTCTTTTGGTTGACCTGTGATGGAGCAGATACTGAAGCCTATACAAAGAATATACCTTGGGGCAGCTAGGTGGCACAATGGATAAAGCACCAGCCCTGGAGTCAGGAGGACCTGAGTTCAAATCTGAACTCAGATACTTGACACTTCCTAGCTGTGTAATCCTGGGCAAGTCACTTAACCCCAATTGCCTCACCAAAAAAAAAAAACAACCAAAAGACCCAAGGAATATACCTTTGTATTTTCATTATATTTAGGGGGTGTGGACAGAAATTATTTTGGTCTCCATTTCCCTTTGAGTTATTGACCAAAATTACTTTTAAAGACCATAGGGGGCAGCTTGGTGGTGCAGTGGATAAAGTCCCAGCCCTGGATTCAGGAGGACCTGAGTTCAAATTCGGCCTCAGACACTTGACACTTACTAGCTGTGTGACCCTGGGCAAGTCACTTAACCCTCATTGCCCCACCAAAAAAAAAAATGACCATAAAATATCCAGGTGGTAAAATCACTATGAGATAGGTTACCTCCATATGCATTTTCATCTTTTTCTGAATAAAAGTTTTTAATGTAGTTGTCCCAAAAAGTCTTAGTGCAGCTTTTTTTTTTTTTTAAGTGAGGCAATTGGGGTTAAGTGACTTGCCCAGGGTCACACAGCTAGTAAGTGTTAAGTGTCTGAGGCCGGATTTGGACTCAGGTACTCCTGACTCCAGGGCTGGTGCTCTATCCACTGTGCCACCTAGCCGCCCCTTTAGTGCAGCTTTTGAGCTTCTAAAAATCTTAAAATGGCACCAAGATTTTGGGGGACACTCGATATAAAGTACTCTTTAAATAACAGAGCAATGCATAGATGCAAACTGTTATTAATAGCTGTAATAAGAAGAAACATTGATTCTAAGCCATTACTGCATATATATGTGTGTGTTAATGAGTAGTTGTGAGGAAAAAGATGGCAGAATTAATATCCGCTACAAATCAGGTAGCACAGTAGATAAAGCACTGGCCTGGAGTCAAGAAGATCAGGGTTCAAACCTAGTCTGAGACACTGGGCTAGCTGTGGGACCCTGGGCAAGTTACTTACCCTTTGCTGGTCTCAGTTTCCTCAACTGTAAAATGGGGGTAACAATAGGACCCATCCAGGAGGGTTGCTGTGAGGATCAAATGGGTTATTTGTAAAGCTCTTAGCACAGTGTCTGGCACATAGTAGGTGCTTTAAAAATGCTTGTCTCTCCCCTTCTCCCTACCAATCTATTGTGGTCTAAGGAGATCAGAGATTTTGAACTAGTTGTTATTGTTCAGTAGGCTTTGTGACCCTCATGAATTGTAGTATGCTAATACTGCCCATGGTTTTGTTTTGTTTTGTTTGGGGGGGAGGGGCAATGAGGGTTAAGTGACTTGCCCAAGGTCACACAGCTAGTAAGTGTCAAGTGTCTGAGGCCGAATTTGAACTCAGGTCCTCCAGAATCCAGGGCTGGTGCTTTAGCCACTGCGCCACCTAGCTGCTCCTCATGGGGTTTTCTTAGCAAACATACTAAAGTGGTTTGCCATCTCCTTTTCCTCCCAGAAGGAACTTCAAAGGTCGTCTAGTCAATCCTTGGTTTTACAGATATAGAAACTGAGGGCTCAAGACGTTGAGGTCACATGTGTAAGAGGCAGAGCTCAGATTCCAGCCCAGCTTTTCTGTCTCCAGATCTCTCACTCTTCCAGCTATTTATGCCCTAGGGAGTTACCTGTTTGTTGTGCCCCAGACCTAGTGCTGATTCTTTCTAGTGTCTTGGTAACAGGTAATACAAAGAGTCTTGAGGGAGATTGGTCATGAGACTTTAGATCTCAGAAGAAATAAAAGGCACTTTGCTTTGTGCTTCAGGATAGAAGAGTTACTATTTAAACTATGGTATGATTTGTACTGAGCCAGAGAAAGGGGGAAACCCCTCCCCACTTTACTTAGTGGATTTAGGATCTAAGAATATAGCTACTGGTGGACCTGGGTTAGACTGTGGAACTTTCTTGAAATCAGGTGTGTTGTCATTCTTGTCTGTTTACCTTGGAGCAACTGATAAACACATCACTGATAAAAGGAGGATTTGGGAATAGCAAAGTGTTTTTATGGAGTGGAAAGGTATGGTAAGGGTTGTGAAATCCTTAGCATGTGACCCTCTTACTGATCAGGATAAGTAAGCATTCGAAAAGAGTTGGGTGTTATCCATTATATTGGCATATGGTCAAACTCTTCATCTACCACTCCAAGGCTTGCCAGAAAAAGATTACTCAACAGGAGAATTGCCATGTCTTGGCCCTGATGCATCCCTGGGCAAATCATTCCTGCACTCAGTGGCATGCAATTGTAATAAGACTTTAAGTTGGAGAACAGTTCCTCATCAGTGTTGATAGAGGAGGTTTTCTCACCATGAAATCCATGGTCTACCAATGAAATAAGAGATCTGGGAGAGTGCTGGGCTGGGGGAATCATTATACAAAGTCCCCTAGTCTTAGTGTACTTTTAAGCTATTAAAACTTAAAATATTAAAGCTATTAAAGCTTACACCAAGAAGTCCCCCAGTTTAGTGTAGTATTAACCTACTAAAGCTTAATAGTACACTAAGAATTTTGGGACGCTGTATTAGATAAGACTCATCCAGTGAATATTCTCTGTTCCACAGTGGCAACTGGGGATTTTCTTTTTTGGGGGTGGTGGGAAGGGAAGTAAAGAGGTTTGCTATTTTCTGTGATATCAGCCTCAAAAGGGGAGACAGATTTTCCCAAACAGTTTTCCTTTTAGGGATGCTTTTTTTTGAACTTTTTAATTTTTTCAAACTATACTACCTTTTGGGCCAAGGATTTAATAATAACACCCCCCCCCCCCATCACCACCTTAAATTTAACTCTACCACTCACTAAGAACTCTTAGCTGGAATAAAGGAAATCCACCATGTTTGAGTAGGCTGTTCCAAAAGTAGCATCAATTTAGAGCTGGAAGGAATATCAGCTATCATTTGGTCCAATGTCCTTATTTTATAGATGAGGATATAGAAACCCTGAAAGGCTAAATAGCTTGTCCAAGGTTATACAAAGCATGTAGAGTACAGCAGGGATTAAAACCCAGGTCCTCTGGACCCAAGTTCAGCAAGCTTTCTTTCCTTTTTCTTTTCTTTTCTTTTCTTTTCTTTTCTTTTCTTTTCTTTTCTTTTCTTTTCTTTTCTTTTCTTTTCTTTTCTTTTCTTTTTTTTTTGCAGCATTGTGTGGGGCACATCAGTTTCCCAGGCCAGATTATAAAAATGAATCTAGGGGGCAGTTAGGTGGCACAATGGATAAAGCACTCATCCTGGATTCAGGAGGACCTGGGTTCAAATTCAGCCTCAGATACTTGACACTTACTAGCTGTGTGACACTGGGCAAGACACTTAACTCTCACTGTCCCGCAAAAAAAAAAAAGTCAATCTAAGATACTTTCACAATGTCATCTATCATTTTCAATTCAGTTCAAGTGCTTGTGTTGTTGAACCTATTGACACAAATTTCAATTTCATTACCCCTTCATGGTGCGAGTGATAAAATTCAACCAGTACTTATTGTTTCTGGCCTCTGTGTTAGGCTGGGGATAGACATTCCATCATCTAACTCAGTAAATCCTAAACAAATATGGCATCATGAAAAGTACTTTGAAGACGGAGAGAGACTAATTTTTTTTCTAAGTGATCATTTCCCAAGTGTCAGATCCTAATACTAGTAAAAACCTACTGAGGCATTCATCTTAGATGGACCTAGCAGATTCTTTTTTTTTTTTTTTTAGTGAGGCAATTGGGGTTAAGTGACTTGCCCAGGGTCACACAGCTAGTAAATGTTAAGTGTCTGAGGCCAGATTTGAACTCAGGTACTCCTGACTCCAGGGCCGGTGCTCTATCCACTGCGCCACCTAGCTGCCCCCCAGCAGATTCTTTATGACTTACACGTACAGAACGTAGGACAATGGAATAAAATTCTGCTTCAGTGACTAATAATCAAAGGGAACAGAAATGTGACTTACAAATCCTCTCTAACTGTCAACAGTATTTTGCATCTCATGTCAATATAATGAATTAGGTAAGACAGCCCCAGATAACATGGTGGCATTGCTGGATGCCTGTTGGCAGTCTAAGTGAGATTCATTGGTTGCCAAAACTTGATCCATCTCAGTAGTCTGTAAAGAAAGCAGAATGGCAAGGCGATACTTAGGAATTCTTGTCCTCTAACTAGTTACAACACTTGAGGTGATTTTTAACCTCTCCAACATCGTTGGTTTGAGTCAATTCAATAAGCATTTTTGAGTGCCTTTTATAGTCTAGGTATTCTGAGGGATGGTGGTATGGGGTGCTCCATTAGAAGCACCTAGAATACTAGGTTCTGTGGGACAGAGACAAGTGGATGACATGTGGTCCCTACTCTGAAGCAACTGAGAATCCAGTATGAAAGAAAGCACATGTAAAGATAACTTCTCTAGTGATAGTGGAAGCATTTTTGTAGCTCTAAGGTTTGCAAAGCATTTTACACATGCTCTCTTTTTTGATCCCCACAACAATGCTAGGGAGTAGGTGCTATTATTATCTACATTTCATAGTTGAGGAACCTGCTGTAAGCAGAGGTTAAGTGACTTGCCCAAGGCCAGACAGGTAGTAAATGACTAAAACAGGATTTGAACTCAGGTCTTCCTGACCCAAAGTCCACTGCTGTATACATATGACTACTGAATGTGGTAAACACATTTGAGATCAACAGAGTACCTTGGGAGTACAGAGGAAAGAGAGAACTTTTCCTGGGGTGGGGGGTTGGGAGGAAGACATCAGAGAACACTTTATGGAAGAGGAGAAGATGAGACAATAGATTTAGAGGTCATCCCTATCAATGTTGTCCATTTCTATATTAGAAAGCTGAGGCTTGTGGAGATAATTTACTTGTCCAAGATAACACAGCTAGTAAGTGTAAAGGTGGGATTTTTTTTGGTCTGGTTTTTTGGGGGGGGCAGGGCAGTGAGGGCTAAGTGACTTGCCTAGGGTCACACAGCTAGTAAGTGTTAAGTGTCTGAGGCTGGATTTGAACTCAGGTCCTCCTGAATCCAGGGCCGGCGCTTTATCCACTGTGCCACCTAGCTGCTCCCTTTGTTGTTTTTTGTTTGTTTGTTTTGTTTTGTTTTTTAAAGGTGGGATTTGTTCCATAACTGTCTATATTTCAGAGATGAATGAACCCTGGCCACAGGACCATGTTCAGTTTTTCAAAGCTCCATGTGTAGTGCTTACAACAAGCATGTAGGTCTAGAAAAAAATTAATCGGAGGAGCTATGTTAGGAAATCTCTGCTGCTTATTACCTATGAGGCCTTGGACAGACAAGCTACTTTATCTCTCTGTGCCTTGGTTTCCTTCTCTATAAAATGAGGGCTCAGGCCTCTACAGTTTGTTTCAGTACTAAGTCAGTGCTTCTGTAATGTATAAAGTCCTGTGCCAAGTGCTGAAAAAATGAAAATCAAAATAAAAAAGTCTTTACCTTGAAGCTGCTTGTGTCTACTGGAGTGTTGTGAGATGACTGAGGTCAATGCAAAGCATGTACAAAGTATTATGTAATCATTTTAAGAGGAAGGGAATTCTAACAACTGGAAGAAGGGGTTTAGGAAGCACCTAGGACCTCAGACATTTGACACTTACTAGCTGTGTGACCCTGAGCAAGTCACTTAACCCTCCACAAAAAAAAAAAAAAAAAGGGAAGCACCTAGGAGGTAGCAAGGTTTTTATATTTTAAAGACATCTAAAGTTTCTGTGAGGTAGTGGTGGGGATGGGGTATAGGTGGAGATGGGGTGTATTATTATTATTTTTTTTAGTGAGGCAGTTGGGGTTAAGTGACTTACCCAGGGTCACACAGCTAGTAAGTGTTAAGTGTCTAAGGCCAGATTTGAACTCAGGTACTCCTGACTCCAGGGCCAGTGCTCTATCCACTGCGCCACCTAGCTGCCCCTATGGGTGTCTTATTGAGGTGGCTTCATCTAGGGCTGCCCAATAAATATCCATTCACTGGCTAGAAGGCTTGATTACTGAATCATCATACTTAGGAAATCCCCCTTCTCTGGCTAGAAGAATGGATTCCAGGACTCTTAAACTTGAGATTTGTTCAAGGCAAGTGCTGCCCAAGAAATCTTCCTTCTCTGTCAAGAAGATGCGATTCTGTGTCATGTTGCCTGGGAAATCCCTCCTTTTACCCAGAGACAAATGTTTAGGAACAGTATAGGTCCATAACTCCCTTCTCAGACTACTTTACACTTATCAGGTATGTTATCTTGGGCAAGTAAATTACCTCCACAAATCTCAGCTTTTTCAGCTTTTTGGAATTCCGGGACCTTAGTTCAAATTCTGACTCTTCTATTTACTACTTATGTGACCATGAGTATAACATTTAACCCCTCTGTTAAGTTTCCTCCTCTGTAAAATCAAGGATGGGGGTGGGATGAGATTTGTATTGGATGACTGCTAACGTCTCTTCTAGGTCTGGTTCTATGAGCCTTTGCTCTTTTCCCCCCTAATCCGGCAGTCTAACTCTCCCATATGCAGAAGGCTCTCAGAATGTGCTTCAATACCAACTTCCATATATTCTTTCACATTTCTATGAGGCTGTCCCTCCAGCAACTCCAGATTAATATCGCAAAAACTGAACTTATCTCCTTCCTAACCACCCCTAAACACCCCCCTCCCCCCACCCCTTGCTACTTCTCCTAGTTTCCCATTTCTATCAATATTGGTACCAGACTAGCAGGGAGAATTGCAGTGCCATTGACAGAAATAGGAAACTATTTGATACTATCAATTTAGTCACAACATTAAAAATTCATAGGTTAAAAAAATACCCTCTCTTTACTGGCTGTTGGATAGCAGTGTTATAAACTTTTGAGTGGATATAGGTTGGTGGTAAAAATATATTCTAGCCAAGTAATTCTTGGTGAGGATACACTTGCTTACAGAACAGTAAGCCCTCAATTGTTTGACTTTCAAACAGGAAGTGTTTCCTGTTGTATCAAACATCAGTACTGCTTTTAAAATGGTGGTAAGTATCCTATTGAGTTTATACTTTAAGATTAATCCAGATAAGAATAACAACAGTACACAAGAGATAAGGAAGAAATCTTTGATATGATCTGCCAAATGAAGCTGTGGTTGTTTGGGGTTCCCACATTTCATGTGGGGCTTGGAGGCTCTCTGAGGAACTTGCTTGGCTAACTCAGCCACAAGGTGCATTTTGTAGAGCAAGAGGGATCTCAGAAGGATCCCACTAGTTTGTGTGCCAGGAACTGTGAAAGCAGGCATTGTTGGGATTGTTGTAGTAAAGTCAAGGAAAAATGGCAGTGAATGTTCCGTTTGCGCCCTCCACCCTCCACATCCAGTCATTTGCTTTTCTCTAGGTCAATAGCCAGGACAAATACATCAGGCCTCTGATACCATCAAGAGTTCTTTGATGATTTGGTTAGTAAAATTGGTTGGTATGTGAGAGGACCTCATTGAAAAACTACGGAGAAAGCAGAAGAAATACAGATAACTAGATTCTTAGGTAGAGTGGTGAAATGACAGACAAGGAAGAGGGTGAAAAACAGATGAAAAGTTATGGAGAGGTGAAAGCCTTGTATTGTGATGGGACCACTCTCATTCCTCTGCTTATCCTTGTTACCCCCCCCCCCCAAGGAACTCCTGCTTTATTGTGGGGGGAAAAAAACTAACTGTATATTTAATCTTTTCCTTGAATGTGCCTTCTGACTTCTCACCATAATTTGAAACCTAATTTTTCCCCTAATGAGAACGTTTCCTCAAAACTCTATCCTGGCCAAAGGCCATTTATTCATGGACCCTGGGAGAAACAAATACACTCACATCTCTACTTCCATTTTTAGACCATTGTTCCCACCACTGTTGTTGTTTTTTCCTTTTTAAATGTTTATTGCTCTTTTGTTTTTCCCATTACCTTCATTTCCCAATATATTCCATTCACCCAGCCAGCCCTTAGAACAAGGAATTAAAATTAAGGATGGAGAAAAGAAGTTTAGTCAAACCAATCAATACATTAACTAAGTTCAACATTACATCTAGTGTTCCACACCCACTAAGTCCCTCACATCTGCAAAGAAGTGAAGGAATTCCATTCTTATCAATCTTCTTTTGAGCAAACGCAGTCTTTACAATTGCACAACATTCAGTTTTAACTTTGGTTGTTATTTGCATTTACATTGTTGCATCATTGTGTGTATTGTGGTTCTGGTTTTGCTTCAAAGCCTAACCCAAATGTTATATTCTCCATAATTGCTTCTATGACCCACTAATGTGGAAGTGCTATTTCCTTCTTCTGAGTGTCTTACATGGTACATGATACATTTTATCCTGAATTGCACCCATTTTATATATGTCCTAGTCATCTCAAGTACTTACTCTTTTTGGCTTCCATGACTGCTCTTTCCTGGTTACATTCCTTGACTATGTCTTTCTCTTTTAGATTACCACCTGCATCTAGACTGCAAATTAGTGCAAATAATGAATCCTTTTGCATGTATTTGAATTCACATTATTTGAAGTTCTAATTATGTAAAATATGGTAATTGGTTCCAATTCAATGTCAATATGCAGTAAAAAATCTAATAATGCTACCACTTCATGGAGACCTAGGTGTACACCTTTCCTTCTAAGCCTTAGGGTCTCTTAAGATTCTGTGCTGGCTCCCTCTGCCCTCTGTATACTGTCTCCCTTGGTGATCCTTTTCCTAAGGTTCAATCAGTACTCTACATCTCTACATCAATGACTACCAAGTTCGTATGCCCAACTCTACTTTTAGTCTCTCCCTTATCTAATCTATCTTTTACTCAATGGTCAAAATCTTCAAAAGGTGCAGGGTTAACCATCTCACTCTCCCTTTCTTAAATCTTCTGTGGATTTCTATTTCTTCAAGGATAAAAATCTTAACCTGACTTTAGAAGCCTTCCACAACCTGACCCTAAGTTATATTTCCAGTCTTATTTCATTTTAATCTCCTTTGTACACACTGAATTCCAGGAAAATAGATTAATTATTTCTCAGACTTCCCTTGTCTTTTCCCACCTCTCTAAATATAGATGATTTCCCCATGCCTAATATTTCCTTAAAAATCTTTAGTTTACCTGATCTTCCTAGTTGTGAGTGCATTTTCTTATCTGTGAACACATTGTATTTTCTTTGTTTCTTCAAACCAGGGATTGTGTCCCAAACACCATCCATGAGATTGGCCCTTACTGATATCTGCTGAATTATGGTTGAATTTTTGTTTCCCCTAAAGTACTTACATACTATCTTACACATAGGTATACAGTAGCTTTTTGTTGAGTGAATGAGCTCCTAGCCTTTAGCTAAAAGGAATTTAGAAACTAAGATAAAAGATAATTCTAGTAGAGAAAAATTGCTAAAAAGCAACTTGGTTTAAAGAAATATCCTAGGTGATGGGCATGTCAAATGTATGTTCATGAATTCCATGAGATTCTTTTTTAGTAAATGATGGCACAAATGGAAGGGAATATAATTCATGAAACATTTAGGAGGAGATAGTGCTAATATAGGGAGATGGAAACAATATGGAAAAATAGAAGAAAAAAGTCACTATTCCATAACTTAGAAAAAGGAAACTGGATGTAAGAAGGCAAAGAAGCAAAATGTTCTAATATGAAGAAGACAAATAGGGCCAAATAATAGATTGTTTGGAAATAGACTGAACCCCAGCTGATAAGTAAAAGTGTTACAAATCCAAGGATGAAGGGTGAGGAGGGAAAACAGTATTAGGATAGAAGTTTTTTTAAAAAGTCTTTCTAATCAGCTAAGGTGCTGCACTGACCATCCATCTGACATACATATTACTGCCGAGGCTTCACTTGATTCAACAGATCCAAAAGGAGCTGGCACTAATATAACACCAAGAATTTTTTAATAGATGAAGAAATGTACATTCTCAGCCTGCTTCATTTTATTCTAACTTGGGTCATTAGTGGTTAATGGGAACATTTTTTAAAATCTAAAGATATTTATTATGATGATGTAGTAAGAAGAGATGATACAAAATACCCCCCCATTCAGTCAGTAATCATTTATGAAGAACCTACTATGTTCCAGACACTCTAAACATTCCCAATACCAAAAAAAGGCAAACGACAGTCCCTGCCCTCAAGCATCTCACAGTTTAATGTGGGTGACAATAAGCAAACAAATATGTACAAGTTATATACAGGATAAATAGGACATAATTAAGAGAGGAAATAGAATTAAGAAGGGTTGGGAAAGGCTTCCTGTAGAAAAAGGGATTTTAGTTGGGACTTGGAAGCCAAGGGAAATCAGTAGGTAGAGTGAAGGAAGGAGAATGTTTCAGGCATGGGGGAGAGCCAGAGAAAATGGTCTGAGCTGAGAGATGGAGTGTCTTGTTCTAAGAATAGCTAGGAGACCAGTGTCACTGGATGGAAGAATATGTGGTGAAAAATAAAGTGTGAGAGGACTGGAAATGTAAAAAGAAGCTAAGTTATGAAGGATTTTGAATGCCAAGCAGAGGATTTTGCATTTGATCCTGAAGGTGATAAGAAGCCGTTGGAATTTATTCAGCAGGGGGAAGACATTAGGAAAATCATTTTAATGACTGAATGGAGGATGGCGTGGAGTGAGGAGCAGGCAGGGCCACTAGCAGGAATCAAGGTGTGGGGTGATAAGAGTCTGCACTAGAGTGGTGGCAGTGTCAGAGGAGAGAAGGCAGTGTATCTGAGAGATTTTGCTCATGGCTATTGTTTACACATGGGGAGTGAGAGATAGTGAGGAATCCAGGATGACAAGTCCGGTGTGTGTCCCCCTCCCCCCTGCCCTTGTGAGCCTGAGGAACTGGGAAGATGGTGATGCCCTCTAAAAGGAATAATAGAGAAGAGAGTTTAGGGGAAAAGATAATGATCTTTATTTTGAACATGCTGAATTTGAGATGTCTACTGGACAAGTTCAAAACGTTAGAAAGGCAGTTGGAGATGCTAGATTGCACATCAGCAGAGAGTTTGGGGAACGATGGGTAGATCTGGGAACCATCAGCATAGAGAGATGGTAATTAAATCCACGGGAGCTAATGAGATCATCAAGTGAAGTAATATAGAGAGAGAAGAGAAGGGGCCCCAGGACCGAACCCTGAGGGGCACCTGCAATTAGAGGGCATTATCTGGTGGAGGATCTAGCAAAGGAAACTAAGGAGATCAGATAGGTAGGAGGACACCCAGGAGAATATTGTGCCCCAAAAACCTAGAAAAGAGTATGTATCAAGGAGGAGAGGGTGATCAGCAATGTTAAAGCCCACGGAAAGGTGGAGGAGAATGAGAATTAAGAAAAGGCCACTGGATTTGGCAACTAAGAGATCATTGATTTAGAGAAAGCAGTTTTAGTGGAATGATAAAACAAAAATCAAGGGGCACATTCTCCCACAGATCCCAACAGGTTCATGGGAAGAGTGGGCTCAGTAACAATAGCTATCATTTATGTTGTGCTTTAAGGTTCGCAAAGTGCTTTACAAATATGATCTCTTTTTATTCTTACAACCCTGGGAAGTTAGTAACATTATAACCCCCATTTTACAGAAGAAGAAACTGGGGTAGACAGAGGTTAAATGACTTGCCTAGTAAGTGACTGAGGCAGGATTTGAACTCAGGGCTTTCTGACCTGAGGTCCAATACTCTTTCCACTGTACCATCTAGCTACTTCAAACTTAAAGCAAAATGATAGTGAGGCATAATTGTAGGGTACACTTGTGGCTAAGGGTTAACTCACAGCTCCTGGGGCTTACTGGATGGGAAGTCTTTTTTGAGTTGATATCTAACATTCTTCTTAGATGCAAAGGGTCATGTTCCTCATAGCCACCTTTCCTCTGGTGAGGATTGCTCTCAGCTGAATGTGTTACAGAAGCCCACATTTTATAAAAGCCAGACTCGCTTGTATTATAGAATGAAAGGGAAGAAAGAAGCATGAGTATCCGGGTGGTAGCTTTTTCAGCAAATTTTGAAGAAGTGGCTAGAGATCAAATGTTGTCCCCAGTACTGACTAAGCATTTCATTTGGCAAGAAAATACGGGGGAGAGCAGTCCTTGCTCTTTCCAAGAGAAAGTGACTTAGTTTAATAAACACGAACTAACCGGACCACTAGAGAATATTTTTCTTTGTTCCTCAGAGTGTGCTTGAGTGGAAATGTTACCTGTGCTAGTATTCTGTGGCCTGGATCTGAAGAATAGGCCCTTTGTCGGTCGTACGTACCATACCACAAGAATGCAAGCAGAAGGTTGGATGCATGGCCACAGCAGGGCAATGGGTGGAGGTTTCATAATCTGAGCCATAGACACTGATTTAGTATGGCAGTTTGCTTTCTTCATCAGCTAAATGGTTTTAACAGGCAAACCTTTGAATGTATTGCTTGATGGCTTGTTATTGTACCCACTTCATAATATATAGGGCATAGTATAAAAAGAAAGCTGGCAATATTTTAATCGCATGGAAACGTGTAAGCTTTTATTTGGAGATCAGTCATTAGAAGTTGATACTGGGTGGGGGGGGGGGAAGAAGTTGATGCTGGAGGGCAGCTAGGTGGTGCAGTGGATAAAGCACCAGCCCTGGATTCAGGAGGACCTGAGTTCAAATCTAGCCTCAGACACTTGACACTTACTAGCTGTGTGACCCTGGGCAAGTCACTTAACCCTCATTGCCCCCCCCCCAAAAAAAACACACCCAGAAAAACAACAAAACAAAACAAAAAGAAGTTGATGCTATCTGGTGGAGACAACACTGGTTTTGAAGGCAAATAATAGGTACTATATAAATGCTTATTCCCTTTCCTTCCCTTGTAGAATCATAAATGTAGTACTAGAAGGGACTTTAAGGGTCATTTAGTTCATGGCCTTTAGGTGGGGAAAATGAGGCCCAGAGAGGTGAAATGATTTACCCAAAGTCACACGGCTAGTCAGTGGCAAAGCTAGTATTCTGACTGAGGTTTTCTTATTCTAAATATAGTACTTTTCCCACTAAAGCATTGACTTCTAATAATAAGGTGTTTTCAGGGGTTGTGCTGGTAAAAGTTTAACAACCTACTCTCTGGAAAAAAATTACACATGACACACTCAAAAAAAATTAATTATATAAATGTTCTTTTTAAACATTTTTGAATTCATTCCCTCTTCCCCACCCAATTAGAAGGCAATCACTTATGATATCAGTTATACATGTTAAGTCATGCAAAACATATTTTCATATTAAACTTGTTACGAAGAAAAAAAGGCAAGAAAAATAAAGTGAAGAAAATATGTTTCAATCTGTACTCAGAATTCATCAGTTCTCTCTCTGGAGGTATATAGAATTTTAAAACATGATTCCTTTGGAATTGTCTTGGATCATTGTATTGATCAGAGTAGCCAAATCTTTCACTGTGGATCATCATCACAATATCGCTGTTACTATGTACAGTGATCTCCTGGTTCTACTCACTTCACTTTGCATTAGTTCATATAAGTCTTCCCAGGTTTTTTTCTGAAACCAAATCCTTTGTCATTTATTAGAGAAGAATAGTGTTCCATCACAATTATATACCACATTCATCCATTCTCCAATTAATGGGCATTTCCTCAATTTCCAATTCTTTGACACCATAAAAAGAACTGCCATAAATATTTTTGCACCTATAGATATCTTAACTTTTTCTTTGATCTCTTTGGGATACAGACCTAGTAGTGGTATTTCTGGGTCAAAGGGTATGCAGTTTTATAGCCACTTGGGCATAGTCCCAAATTGTTTTCCAGAATGTTTGTACCAGATCACAAATCTATGAACGTTGCATTAGTGTCCCAATTTTTCCACATCCCCTCCACCATTTGTCATTTTCTTTTTCTTTCATCTTAGCCCATCTGATAGATATGAGATAGTTCCTCAGAGCTGTTTTAATTTCCATTTCTCTAATCAATAATGATTTAGAGAATTTTTTCATAGGACTATTGATAGTTTTGATTTCTTCTTCAGCAAACTGCCTGTGCATATCTTTTGACCATTTATCAATTGGGGAATGCCTCTTATTTTAAAAATTTTGTCCCAGTTTCCTATCTATTTTAGAAATGAGGCCTTTATCAGAGAAACTCTGTAACATAACACTTTTTTTTTTTAGTGAGGCAACTGGGATTAAGTGACTTGCCCAGGGTCACACAGCTAGTAAGTGTTAAGTGTCTGAGGCCAAATTTGAACTCAGGTCCTCCTGACTCCAGGGCCGGTGCTCTATCCACTGTGCCATCTAGCTGCCCCAACATGACACATTTTTAAAAAGTTTAATCTACATTTATCAATATTTTCTGCATCACTTTCTTAAGTCTGGACAATCAACAACAACAAAAAAATACATGAAGCCCTGCTTTATAGTGTTTGCCAATTTACGAGATGATTGCTCACACTGAAAATTTAACCATGGGCTCAACCTTGCTCTAGCACACTCCTGTGTGTTTCCCATACTGGGAACTTAATGCCTAGGTGAACACCTGGAACTATAAATGCTAAACTATATTGGAAGTCAGTTAACCTCTCTGGGCACATCATTTTCTGTATACGGAATTAAGGCATTGGATTAAATGTCTCCTGTGTGCCTTCCAGGTATATTTTCCTCTCCTCTTGTTACAACCCTAACAATACAAGTAGTGAGTGATTTCTAAAATTCAGTGAGAGTTGGAGTATAGGGATGGGAATGGCATGGTGGAAAACTCACTTTTCCTTTCCTTTTCAATACAATCTGAACTTCTCTTAGTATAATATCTGGAGTCATCTTTTGGCTAATGTGGTTTATAGTCAGCTATAGCTATATTAAAGGAACCTTTGTGATCCTGGAAGGCAGGAGATTAGATTCTGCATCTCCTGAATCCTGTCTATTAATGAGCATTTAACTTGAAGAAGGCTGTTTTCTCCCAATTTGAACACGAATGGTATGCGTTAAACACCTACTATGTGCTACTCTGCTAGGTTCTAGGGATATAGTTAAAAATGAAACATTCCTATCCACAAGGAATTCACATTCTGTTAGGGGTGATGTTTGCATGTATTTGTACATATACAATATGTGCAAAAAAAGGGAGATGGGAAGGAGAAGGAAGTAAGGATTTCTATAGTATCTACTGTATGTGAAATACCAGGCTAAGTAAGCCCTTTTTATAATATCTCATTTAAGATATGAGGTAACCTTGAGGGGAAAGCTCTGGCATATGGGAGGCTCAGCAAACAGCTTTATGTGAAGGGAAGTGATTGGAGCCAAGCTCTTGAAGGAAACCAGGGATTCTAAGGTGACAAGGGAGTGGACTCCCGGCATGAATGGCATGGCAGCCTATGCCAAGACTTCAAGGTGAAAAATAGTGTCATATGGTGAAATGAGAAGGCCAGGTTGATTGGACTGTAGAATGTGTGAAGGGAGGTGATATTTAATAAAGTTAGAAAGATATGTTGGAATCAGGTTGTGAAGAGCTTTAAATAATAGGCTGGAATTTGTACTTGATCCTAGAGGTAATAGGGAACAACTGGAGTTTATTTAGCAAGGGGAATGACATGGCTAGAACTATGCGTTAAGAATATTGATTTGGCAGTAGTGGGAGGATGGATTGGAGTGGAGAGACAGGGAACCCAATAGGAGGCCAGGTGAGAGGGGTGTGGATTAGGTTGATGGACCTGTTAGTAGAAAGAAGGGGAGAGATAGAAGTAGATATCACAGGAATTGGAAACTTAATGAATATGTGTTGGGGGAGTGCAGAATTGAGGGTGATTCCAAGGTTGTGAACCTGGAGTGGAAGGTTGGTGATACCCTGGGCAGAAGAAGGGCAAAGATCATAAATTCATTTGTTTTGGAAGTGTTGAGTCCGAGATACAAACTTACCAAAATGGGGGTACATTCCACTGGAGTGGGGCAATGTTGGACTAACACTCAGGAGAGAAACTAATGTTGGATATATGGATCTGCGATATATATGTATTCTAATGCCCTATGCATTCTTGATAAATAATAATTTTAAAATAAAACTCAAATTAATAGCTTCTTCCTCTTCCCTGGGCATCTCAATCAGTTTAATGGGATCTGCTTGGTAAGGAATAGAGCTGGTATTCATGAAAAAAGGACTTAATAGGTGGAGAATATGAAACTTATTAAACAGGATATTTAATAACAGGTTTTTGGAATTTGAAATGAATTTCTTTTCCCTAAAGAAACAATTATCAAATATTGTATATTCTATCTCTTTGGTAGGGGTGTGTAACCTGAAGTCTGCAAATCCCAAAGATTGCCATAGATGGATTTTAGGTGGTTCATGAATTTGGATTGGGGATGGGGCTGACAACTTTTTGGTTTCCTTTGTTAATCCTATGTGTTTTCTTTAACACATTTAAAAACATTATTCCAAGAAGAAGTCTATAGGTTTTACCAAACTTGCAGAAGGGTCTGTGATGCAGAAAAGGTTAAGAACCTCTGCTCTGTAATATCTCTTCCATCTGTCTTCTTCCATTTATCCTAGGTCACAGCCTCCCTCATTTTCTTAAGGCACTTACCATATATTATGATAGTTCTGTAATTATTTCTTATTTCCCTAGTAGATTGTAAGTTTCATAAAGGAAGATACATGGCTTATCTCAATTGTTTGTGCTTCCTCTATTGTCTTGTTTAGGACTTTCCAATCTGGGGTGCATGTACCCCCAGGAGTATAAGAAGCTTTTCAAGGGGACATAGAGAATATTTGGCAAATAAGTATATTATCCAATTAAAATACTCCAAATTTAATAGATTTAATGGAAATTGGAGGACTGAAACAAGAATGGAAAAGACACAGGGTTAGGATGGGAAAAAAGGAGTATTGTAGCACATTTGAAACATTTAAAAAGTGAGATGAAGGGACAATCTCTAGTAACTGAAACCAAATGAGTGAGGTTTGCTTATGAAACCCTTTTCATATTAAGCTAGAAAAAAATCACCAATAACAACAACCCAGTGAAAGATGATTTGATTGACAACCTGAATAATCAGAAACCCTCAACTAATTTCCAAACTTTTGAGTTACAATGTTTTTGACGTACCATTTGGAGAAGCCTCTCCCACTGTTCAGTGTAGCTAGTTGGTACACTAGGGCCTAGGCCGCTAGGTGGCGCCATGGTGCATGGAGTGCTGGGTCAGGAATCAGCACTTCCTAAATTCAAATCTAGCCTCAGATACACACCAGCTCTGTGACCCTGGGTAAGTCATTTTTAACCCTGTTTGCCCCAGTTCCTCAGCTGTAAAATGAGCTGGAGAAGGAAATGGCAAACCATTTCAGAATCTTTGCCAAGAAAACCCCAAATGGGATCATAAAGAGTTGGACATGATTGAAAGATGTCTGAACATCTATTTGTTGTCAAACAAACAGGAATCAGAATTCTCAGCCCAAAGCAAGATAAAAACCAGAGGCTGAATATGATATGTAGATATCTCTTTTTTTTAATGTAGTTTTTAAGCCACATTGAGCATAATGTTTTTGGTTAACAAGAAACAGGAAACTTTAAAAAAATTTTCAAGTGTGCATGTGGTTTAGACTGTAGGATTTATTTCCTTTCATATTGAATAGGGTATACTTGAAGGTTTTCTAAAAGCTGAGGACTATGAGGACTGAAGAAATTTGGGGATCCCTGACGTAGTGCAGTGCTCTTTATAAAACAGGTGCTTGGTGTGGGTTCATAGGAGAGGATACTAGTTCTAGAATGGAGGGGATCTCAGAGGCCATCTAGTCCAATTTCCTCATTTTACAGATAAGAAAACTAAGGCACAGAAAGGTTAAATGACTTGCCCAGTGTCACCCATAAATGATAAGCATCAGAAGTGAGATTTGAAACCAGATCCTCTAACTCCAGGGTCAGTGATCTTTTTTTTTTTTTTTTTTTTGGCAGGGCAGTGAGGGTTAAGTGACTTGCCCAGGGTCAAGTGTCTGAGCTGGATTTGAACCCAGGTCCTCCTGAATCCAGGGCTGGTACTTTATGAACTGCACCACCTAGCTGCCCCACCAATGATCTCTTATTAAATGAATGTGTTGTTCAGTTACTTCAGTTGTGTTGACTTCATGACTCCATTTGGAGTTTTCTTGGTAAAGATACTGGTGTGGTTTGCTATTACCTTCTCCAACTCTTTTTACAGATGAGGAATCTGAGGCAAACAAGGTTAGGTGACTTGCACAGGGTCACACAACTAGTAAGTATCTTGACTCCAGGCCCTTCTTCTTTAAAACTATTATACTGGGGCAGCTAGGTGGCACAGTGGATAGAGCACCAGCCCTGGAGTCAGGAGTACCTGAGTTCAAATCCGGCCACAGACACTTAACACTTACTAGCTGTGTGACCCTGGGCAAGTCACTTAACCCCAATTGCCTCACTAAAAAAACAAAATAAAACAAAAAACTATTATACTTCTTAAAAATTGTAACATGCAATAGCCACCCTGTAACATTTATTGATCTATTATGTGGAAGACATGTAGAACTGCACAAATATTGAAGAAAGACCATTGAATTTGGATCTAGAGGCCCTGGGTTTGAATTTTGTTTTTGCTATTTACTACTCATGTGATCATAGGCAAATCACTTAATCCTTAGGCTTCAGTTTCTTCGTTCAAGTTGAATGAAGGGATTGGCCCAACTAATCTCTAAGGTCCTTTCCTAGGTCTCTAAATCCTCTGATCCAAAGGTTTATCCTCAAGGCTAAGCCCTTCACAAAGACAATGCTACTATTGTGCCTTTGGCTCAAATTCACTTTCTCTAGTTTTTCATACCCTCCCTATTTTCTTTTAGCGACCTCTGTGCTATTCAACTACTTTATGAATTTTATTTAGAATTTACATTTTATTTAGAGTCCCTGGTGCCGAATCAATATTGGTGTTATAGCCTATTTTGTGGCGCTCTCTCTCTCTCTCTCTCTCTCTCTCTCTCTCTCTCTCTCTCTCTCTCTGTCTCTTTACCGACTATTGTTATCCTACTTTGACAGAACACCTGTAATTGTTCCCTACTACTAAAAGTCAATACAGTCATCTTGAGTATTTAGGAAGGGGTTATCCAATTTATGGATTATCCAGGCCTTTTGTTGCAGTTTCTACTTTTCTTTACCTAGTTTTTGGCCTTACATGATCATATTCTATTCTTTATTGTCTCCCTTAGTGGGGGAGAATAGGAGCTAAAAGTGAACAAAGGTCAAATCAATGGGCTCTGCTACTTAGCAAATGAGGTTTGGTGGAGAAAAGAATTTTAATTTTGGATTATCTATGGAATTTTGGATTATTTATGGACTTTAGCTGCTAAATCTATTTTACATCATCCTTTTGAAGATTTCAATTGAACTACAGTGGCCAATAATATCCTGCGCTTGGCTTCGGAGTTAGGAAAACAACAGACCCCAGCCCTTGCCTACAATGCGTTTACACTCTAGTAGAGGGGGAACACTGTTGAAACAGAAAAATAAGCACAGAATCTACAATGTAGGTAATCGAGTTGACATAGTTGGGTTTTTTGATATGTATGAGGTCACCACAATAAGCTTTTCAGTTCAATTTCATTAAATACCTACAGTGCCTTTATGAGATTGATTATTAAAAAAAACTTAGCTCATAGGACTTATCCTTTTATTTGGCTATGAATCTGCATCTAATGAACCTTGTTGATTGTAATAGATTTAAATGCATCCACAAAGTACCTTTTTTCTTGTTGCTTGAGGTATTTTTAAAAATATATTGTTATTTAAAGTTTTATAGAGATAAAGACTCTGGTTGGTCCTCATTTTCAGAAGACAGTTCCTTCTGCTCTTGGCTGCAGATTGACCTTCCACCTACCATAATCCAATATTATAGCGTAGATACTTACTGTCTGAACATAAAGGGTAACTAGGATACCAGGGAAGTGTTCTATCTTCTTCACCTTGTGGAGAGATTGAGGGAAGAAGGATATTGAAGGTATAAATAAAGTGGGCACCATGTTTCTTAAAGCTGAAAATTCAGTTATTTGCCATCCAATCATGAATTGCTGCCTGCTGGATGGACTTTGATACTTTGATCTGTCCCCATGGGGAAAATATTTACTCATTCATTTATATATATATATATATATACACACACACACACACACACACACACACACACACACACACACGTGTGAGAGAGAGAGAGAGAGAGAGAGAGATTTATATATTTGCGAGAGTTAGTTTATCAAGGACCAAGACTGACCAAGATAACACTGGATATGTGCTGGTCCAGTTGACATAAATCTTGGGTGTCAAAGCTGAGGGAAGGAAGATATTATTATACTTCACTGTTTTTTCCCCCATCTTCATTTCTAAATGTATTCCTTCCTCTTCCCCTACCCAGAAAGCAATCTCTTTTAAGAAAGATTTTTTTAAAGGGGGGGGACGGGGCAGCTAGATGGCGCAGTGGATAGAGCACCGGCCCTGGAGTCAGGAGTACCTGAGTTCAAATCCGGCCTCAGACACAACACTTACTAGCTGTGTGACCCTGGGCAAGTCACTTAACTCCAATTGCCTCACTTAAAAAAAAAAAGGGGCGGGCGGGCGGGCGGGGGGGGGGGGAGAATACTTAAATAAAACTAGATAGCATATGAGTTGACTTCTATATAATATTCTACACCCATACCCCACTTCTGCAAAAGAGAGAGTAAGTTCATTTTCTCAACTCTCTTTTGGGGACAAATCTGGTTATTTTAAATTATACAGCATTAAATTGGGGGAGGTTCTTTCCATTTGCATTATAATCATTGAATCACATATAGTATTAATGAGACAATTCTAATTGTTAGGGAAGAATATAAAGGTAGGACTTTGGTTCATTTGTCACAGTGTTCCCTGAGTCCTAGGATTCCCAAAGTCTGGCATACATAGTGATACAGATGTCATTGCAGCATTCACCAGATGGCCAGTGACCATTGTGTACAGATGACCCCTGCTAAGATAACCCAGGGGGTGGATGCAAATGTAGACTCTTCATATAGTTGACATCATGAATCAGCACAAACCTTCTGTCAGTCAGAGAATACTGGTGATTGAAAAAAAACAAGTGCTAATCAAACACTGCAATGCAACTATTCATAGGTAAACATGAAATCTTAGTCAATCTGAGTTACACCAATACTACAAGCCACAAAATGAGGGAAAGAAAGTACTATTCAGAGCTGAAAGATGAAGATGATATGTGGGAAGCAAATCATATCTTCCTCTCTTGCTTATGCCAACTAGATCCTCTGGACCAGTTGTGGGGGGAAGATAGAGGCAGGGGAGAGGATAACTGTGTTTCCTTCTCTGTCTTTTCCCATATTGAGTGACAGGGTTGTAGTGAAGAGTTAGGAGCAGATCAAGCAGGCCAAAGCTACTCTTCTAAAGCTTAGGAAATGTTGACAATAAAGGGCCCTATGCTGTGAAAGTTGGTAGGAACTGAGGACAGAAAGCACAGTGTGAGACAGTAGAGTTTCTAAATAAATCTGCTTTTCCCCAGTACAAGTATTCAAGTTGGACTAAGCAAACTAAGTGAATACACATATATACACACTCAACACTTTAATCAGTTTTGGGGAGAGGCTTGATTTTTAGTTTCACAAAAGTGTTTTCTTTTATTTTTTTCATTGCAATTATATGGTGTTTCTAGGATTTGAAAGTACTAGATAAGGCTATGGGAGGTGTTTTTGTCAGTGCTGTCCATTCAGGGTAGGTAGAGACTTTAGAAGAGAATGAAGAACATGGTTAAGAAAATTGTTTTGGAGAATGGGATTTGGATTGGTTTAACATACAAGAATGACAGACTATTGGTTAGAAGAGAGAGGGCACCTGATGAGAACTGTGAGGCCTGCAGTCTTCTTATAGTTCTGATTAAAAGGTCTGAAAATGGAGGAGAGGGAAAACCATTTGTATGTAAAATCACCAGACTACACATAACAAATAGCAGCAGATTTGATAGGGGAAAGAAAATGAATTGTGATGTTTTTTCCATTGAGTGCTTACTATATGCCAGGCATTGTGCTAAAAGGAAGATTAAAATCTGGAGATTAAAAATGTCAAAAGTCATACAATCTTTGCTCTCCAGGAATTTCCATTCTAATGAGGGAGAACAAGACATATACAAATTAATTGAAGGGCAATTTTAAGAAAAAGGCGCCAGTGGTTGAAGGAGATGGCCAGGAAAGGTCTCCCACAGGAGTTGGTGCTTTCCTGAGTCTTGAGAAAACAAACAAACAAACAAACAAACAAACAAACAAACAAACAACAACAACAAAAACACTCAGGAATTCCAGGAGCCCTAGGTATGGAGGGAGAGTGTTTTATGTATGAGAAACTATCGGTGTGAAGTCATTGGAGAGGAGAGATGGAGCATTGTGGGTGAGGAAGGGCAAATAGACCAGGGTGGCTACATTGTAAAGGTTATAGAGGTGAGTCATGTGTAAGAAGACTAGAAATGTAGGAGCAAGGTTGTGAAGAGCTCTGAATACAAAACAAAGGAAGTTATATTTACTCCTAGGTGCCTGGGTTTCAGTAGGGAACATGACATGATCAGATCTGCTCTTTGGAAATTCACTTTGGCAGCTATGTGAAGGACAGATGGGAGTATGGAGAGACATTGTTTTTAATATTTAGCCTAATTTTATTCATGCTTGCTTTGGGATAGGGAATAGATCGTTCAGTGAAAACATACAGTAAAGACAAAATATGTCTTACCATATACAACTTGTAACCTACATGAATGATGCCCCTTAATTATGTTGATGCACACAAGTACAATTTTTTAATTGCACAATTTTTAAAATTTTTTAAAAGCACAATTAAAACTTGTAGGAGCATTTCATTATTCCAGATTATATTATATTATATTACACTATATTATTCTATAAAGAGAGACTTCAAAGAGGAAGATTGAACAGAATGCTATTGCAAAGTATGAAGTGATAAGAGCTTGAAGTGGGGTGGTATCTCACAGAGAGAAGGGATCATATCTGAAAAATGTAGAGATAGAATCAGCAAGATTTGTCAACTGATTGACTCTGTGGAATGAGTAAGTGGGAAGAGTTGAATATGATACCAGAATTGCTAACTGGAATCATGGTGATATCTTCAGTAGCAGTTAGGAAATAAGGAAGAAGGGTGATTTGAGATGTTATCTGGGTGGCTAGGTGGCGCAGTGGATAAAGCACTGGCCCTGGATTCAGGAGTTCCTGAGTTCAAGTCCAGCCTCAGACACTTGACACTTACTTACTGGCTGTGTGACCCTGGGCAAGTCACTTAACCCCATTGCCCCGTAAAAAAAAAAAAAAGAGATGTTATCTGGTTTGAAGAGTCTAATAGGTGTCATTTTCCACTGTAGCTTAGGTGATGGAGTGGCACTGTATATATAGATCTGGGAGTCATCTGCATAGGGATGATCATTCAACCTGTGGGAGTTAATGGATCCTGAATGAATATAGTGAGAAAAAAGAAGATGGCCCTGGGTGAGTGCTAGAGGTTCCCAGTGGAGAAACAAATAGTCTTTTCAAAGGAGATGCTATTCAGAAACAAGGATGATAACATTTACTATGGCTTCAGTTATCTATAAATAAAAATTTGGTGTGGATAAGCCATTGAATTCAACCTTGTCACTTTATAGATGAGAAAACTGAGGCAGAGAAATGGTAAGTGACTTGCCCGGGGTTACCTAGAGACTATCTAAAGGTTATATTTGGTTGTTGTACAATAGTTGTGTCCAACTCTTCATGACCTCCCTTGGGATTTCCTTAGCAAGGATGCTGGAGCAGTTTGCCATTTTCTTCTCCAAAAGGAATGGAATGGAATGGAAATATATACTGGAAGGAAAAACATGATGAAGAGCATCCCAGTGAAAATTAATGGAGGGGGAAACAGAAGTGATATTGTGATAAGAGTATATTACAGGGGGCAGCTAGGTGGCGCAGTGGATAAAGCACTGGCCCTGGATTCAGGAGGACCTGAGTTCAAATCCGGTCTCAGACACTTGACACATACTAGCTGTGTGATCCTGGGCAAGTCACTTAACCCCCATTGCCCTGCAAAAAAAACAAAAACAAAAAAACTTAAAAAAAAAAAAGAGTATATTACAGGGTATCTGGTGACTTTGGTGTGTGGGTTTTTTTTTTTGTTTTTTTTTTAGTGAGGCAATTGGGGTTAAGTGACTTTCCCAGGGTCACACAGCTAGTAAGTGTTAGTGTCTGAGGTCAGATTTGAATTCAGGTACTCCTGACTCCAGGGCTGGTGCTCTATCCACTGTGCCACCTAGCTTCCCCTGACTTTGGTGTGCTTTAAGGGAAAATCTTTCCATTATTAGAAATGTCCAAAAGTGGAATAACCTACCTAGAGAAGAAGGAAGTTCACCATTGCTGGAAGTGTTCAGGTGGAGACTGGATGATCATATGTTGAGGATGTTTTATACCCTTCTCAGACCTGGATTAGAGTCATTCCAATTATTTTCAATTCAATAAATTTTGAGTGAGCAGCCACTTAGGGCAGCACACTGTGCTAGACTCAGCAGGAAGTAAAAGGTTGAGAAAATTTGTTGACTATCCTCAAGACACCTTCTGATGTCCCTTCCAATGCTGGTATTATTATTTTGTTTGAATTAGGCATAAGAATCTATAACTTTTATGGGAAATAACCAATTTATAAGTCGGGGATTCACTGTGACATGAACAAAAGGAAATTTGCAACATATAATATTTAGTTTTCTAGTATCGTTGAATGAAAAAAAGGACAAAAAGAGAACCAAATCCTCATATGCAAAACACTTGTCCAGCTTAGTCTACTAACCTATTTGAATGGTAAATAATAAATGACTTCATATCTCCACAGTAATTACTTTATAAGATTTATGTTAACTAAAAGCCTTAAGTTGGATGCAATTGACCTGAAGGGCTTGTCTAGGGTGTTGGTTAGAGAGTAGACCTTGGAGCTAGCAAACCTGTGTTCAGTTCTTGCTTTAGACACTAGCTGTGACTTTGGTCAAGTCCTTAAATTTTTCTTTGTTTAGTTTCTTCATCTGTAAAACGAGGTTAATGATACTATCTACTGTCCTAAAAAAGGGGGGGCAGCTAGGTGGCACAGTGGATAGAGCACTGGCCCTGCATTCAGGAGTACCTGAGTTCAAATCCAGCCTCAGACACTTGACACTTACTAGCTATGTGACCCTGGGCAAGACACTTAACCCTCATTGCCCTGCCCCCCTCCCCCCCAAAAAATCTGTGAGCTAGTAAACTTGATGTAGAGTCTAGGTAAAATTCTAGAATGGGTTAGTAAAAGCTTGGTCCTATTAACCAATCAACAAGCTTGTTTAGCACTTATCATGGACCAGACACTTTTCTCATCTGTAAAATGAGGAGGGTAGGTTAGATGACCTCCTTTCCATTTCTAAATCTGTAAACCCATGCTAGCAATGGCACTCACTGTTCATTCTTTCTTCTTTTAGGGAGAAAGTAGTTTTTCTTTCTCAGAGACTAAAGGATCTGAAAACCATGGTGCAGATAGTCATTGCAAAATAGACCGTGACCCAAAATCATTTTGACGGTTTAGGTAAACATGGGAAAGTGGTTTGGGATTTTTCTGGTAAAACTGCTTTTATTTATTCATATCATACTGATTAACATAACATTCTGTTTTCCAGTTTTAACATTACACCTTTCTTATGAGTCATTTTCTGCTCCTCCTTGTTAATATGTAATCCTTTGTTAGAAATAAGATTTCTTGAGTAAGGGTGATCAGTATGTGAAATTTTTTTTTACTTTTCTTTTTTAAAAAAAATAATACATTTTATTTTTACAGAGATCTAACTTTTTTTCCCCTCCCACTTCTCTTCCCTCTTCCCCTCCCTCCCATCCCCCATTGACAAAGCAAGAAAAACAAATCTGGTTACCAACATATATAGTTAATTAAAACTAATTCCTGCATTGGCGAAGTCAAAAAGAATATGCCTTATTCTGTACTTTCAGTCTTTTGGTGATTGTCATGTTTCATCACAAGCCCTCTGGAATCCTGGGCCATCATTGTGTTGATTGGAGATCCTAAGTCTTTCAAAGTTGTTTGTCTTTGCCATATTGTCTGTTATATAAATTATTCTCCTTATTCTGCTCAGTTCCCTCTTCATCAGTTCAAAAAAGTCTTCTTGGGTTTCTCAGAAACCCTCCCCTTCTCATTTCTTACAGTACAAAAACATTCCATCATGTTCACATACCATAACTTGTTCGGCTGTACCACAGGTGATGCATGCTCCATCAGTTTCCAGTTCTTTGCCCTTATAAAAAGAGCTACTATAAATATCTTTTGCATTGATTAATTCTTTTCCTCTTTTTTTAGATCTCTTTGGGGTATAGACTTACTAATGGTATCCCTAGGTCAAAAGGTATGCATAGTTCACTTGCTTTTCAGCGACAGTTCCAAATTACTTTCCAGAATAATGGGACCAGTCTACAGCTTTACCAACAGTTCATTAATGTGCCTGTTTTCCCATAGCCTCTCAGCATTTGTTGTTTTCCCTTTTTGTCAACTTTGACAATTTGATGCATGTGAAGTAGAATCTCATAGTTGTTTTAATTTGAATTCCTCTAATTATTAATGTTTTTAGAACATTTTTCAAATGATTATTGATAGCTTGGATTTCTTCTGAAAAGCATTAGTCCAACTTGCTTATTTTGCAAATTTACTAACTACAGTCAAGGGAAGTTAAGTGACTTTCTCAATGTCTCACAGGTAGTAAGTAGCTGAAGTTGGATTTGAAATTTAATAGTTTTTCCCCCCATTGTACCATGTTGATAATTACCAAAACTAAATAAGTTCACCAAATGTTATTAAACATGTTTATTTTAATAAGGCACAAGCCAGCTGCTGCGGATACAAAAGCAAAGATTGAGAACTAGAAGGGATCTCAGAGGCCAACCAACACAACCATGTCATTTTGTAGGAAATTTAGGCCCACAGTTAGTAGGTAGCAGAGTGGAGATTAACACCCAGTTCTCCTAACTTCAGATCTAGTGCTTTAAGTACTACTATAACATATAGAAGTGGTCGCTAAGCTTGGAATCAGGAAGACTCATCTTCGTTCGTTCTTAGCTATATGACCCTGGGCAAGTCATTTAACCCTTTTTGCCTCACTTTCCTCATCTGTGAAATGTGCTGGAGAAGGAAATGGCAAAGCACTACAGTTTTTTTGCCAAGAGTATCCCAAATGAGGTTACAAAGTGTCAGACATGACTGAACAACAACAATAACATACAGGCAAGGAGAGAATACTTGTGTTTGGAGACTTTGTAGGCAGGGTAAAATTGGAGCCACTCCTTCTTAGTCTTTTTTTTTTTTTTTGGTGGGGCAATGAGGGTTAAGTGACTTGCCCAGGGCCACACAGTTAGTAAGTGTCAAGTGTCTGAGGCCGCTTTTGAACTCTGGTCCTCCTGAATCCAGGGCTGGTGCTTTATCCACTGTGCCATCTAGCTGCCCCCTTTTTAGGAGGATTCTGATGTTTGCATAGAAGATTGATTGGGGAGGAAAGAAGCTGAATCCAGGGAAATCAATTTGGAAATGATTCAGGTGTGAAATAAAAAAACCTACATTAAACTTGAATTAGTGGGAGTGAATAAGAAAAAGTCAGGCAAGAGAGGATTATGGTGAAAAAAATAACAAGGGTTGATGAGTGGCTGTGGTGGGCACTTGCCAGCATGAAGTAAAAGATGACTGAGATTTTGAATCTAAATGACAAGAAGAATGCCAGTTTTGAATAAGGAAATCAAGAGGAAGAACAATCTTTTCAGGTACCATGATGAATTTGCCCCCCCCCCCCCTTTTATTTTTTTATTTCAATTTGTGATTTCAACAATGCAGGGAATTCCTAGTCTGGGGACTTCGACTACAACTCCTCTGTAATTTATAACTTTAGGAGAGTTGCCTGGGGCAATGAAAGGTTAAGTGAGTTGCCCAGAGTCAAATAGCTGATATGCATCAAAGGCAAGACATAAATTAGAACTTTCTGACTCGAAGTCCAGCCCTTTGTCCACAACACCCCACTCTCTCTCATGAACTGGATTATTGAACCTGTCGAGTTTGAGGTGGTGTTTGAACCCTTCTAATGGATATGTCAGGAGTGCAAATGAAAAGTGGACATGTACAAGTCCAGGCTTGGAGATGTAGTTTTCCTCAAGGTGATAGTCAAATGACCGAAGATAGATGCTCAGTAATGAGCCTTGGGGAGTGCATATAAGGAGGAAGAGGAGCTGTGTCTGGGGGTTGGGGAGAAGGGAATGTCAGAGTTGTGGGAGCAAAACCAGCGTGGTGGCATATTGCAGAAACCAAGGCAGTGTTCTGAAGGGCCAATAGTCATCATCATTAAATGAGGTGAAGTGAAACATCAGGGTTGGAAAGGGGTCATTGGATTGATTTATTTTGGACTTGAAAAAGAAATTTAGTCTTGTTGATTTGTGTCTTTCTGGAGTGCAATTGCAGTAGACTACTGAAGCCAGAAGCCAGATTGAGTGGGTGGTGAGAAAATGGAGGCAGCGGCTACAGACCACATATTTGAGGTTTGGCTGGGAAATTTCACCAATTAGAAATAATTTATTAATTTTTAAAAATGGACTTGTTTTGCCCACCATAAATATGTCTACATTCAGAACCTCTCAGCCTCAGTTACCTACTATGTAAAATGAAACAATTGACTTGCCTGTGGCACTAAGGTCCTATCTAGCTCTACAAACCATGAACCTGAAGGGAATTGCTCTCTGATCATGAGATCTCTAAAGCATTCTTGTTTCTTAGTCTAGTTTCCTAGTAGGCAGATATTTCTTTTCTTTTTTTAAAATTAAATTAAATTAATTAAATTAAAAAAAAATTTTTTTTCAGATATTTCTTTCTTTTTTTTTTTTTTGCGGGGCAATGGGAGTTAAGTGACTTGCCTAGGGTCACACAGCCAGTAAGTGTCAAGTGTCTGAGGCCGGATTTGAACTCAGGTCCTCCTGAATCCAGGGCCAGTGCTTTATCCACTGCGCCACCTAGCCGCCCCCTCAGATATTTCTTAAAGTCACAGTTTTAGGGGAGGGTGGGGAGCCTCCAGTCTAACTGCTTCATTTTGTAGATGAGGAAACTGAGGCCTGAAGAGGTGAAGAAACTTGCCCAAAGATCTAGCACCAAAATCCAGGCCTCCTCATTCTATTCACCAGCCTTTCTTCCTTTGCATCATAGTAACTTGTCTGTTGTTTGCAATCTAGCTGCAACCATTATGGGGGGCAGGGGAGGAGGGAAGTATGGCTACCTCAGGGGTTAGGGGCATGGTGTCCCCTACAATCTGGCAAATTTGCTTAAAATTGTTGGCCCTCCCTTTGTGCCAGAGAAGAAGCCTGGAATTTTTTTTTTTCTTTTATGGGGTATTTGCAATACCTTATTGTAAAATTTGGGCTAAGCATCTGGTCATAGGCTCTGTGTTGTCTACTGGCCTTTGCATGTTGTCTATGGCTTCCACAAAATTCCCCCCCCCCAAATCTCATTTAATTTCTTATGCTGATATGGTGAAACTGTGAAGGGGAAAATCAGGATGTGGATGGCATTAACTGTAGACATGTTCTCCCTGTCCTTGAAAGACCTAAGAACCAGACCTTTCAGTTGTTAAGGGCTAAAATTCTAGCTAAACTGTCTAAAATATCTAATGAGTGGTCGCCAATAAATTATAAGCTTTAGCAAGAGTTAGACTTTTAAGCGTTTATTAAGGAGAATAAGAATTTGGTAAAGAGAGAGAGAAAGGCCTAGATTCCTATCTATTAAAGGGAGAGCACATTTCTAGCTCCGCTCTCCACCAGAGTCCAAAGGAAAGAGAGCGAGACTGAGCGCCAGTCTCTTCCTTCCTCCTCCCACTAGCCCGCGTCAAGTGACGCCAAAGAAAAGACTCCTGGTCTTGCCCTCAAAGACCTTCGCTTCATGGGCGGGAACTCTTCTACAGTAAGTCTCCAGCAGGTGGCGTCATTCCAATCGATACACAGTATTCTGAGGGACAGGCTCGGAAGGCTCACTTCAGTGAGTTGCATTCCCTTTTCCCCCTTCAACCTGACTAAAGTAGCCAGTATTTACAAGGAATAAGATTGTCCATTTGGATTGGTTTTATCATCCATCCTTCTCCATGTTTTTGGTAATTTAAGAAAAGGCTCATTTCAAAACCCTATAAACATCCTTCTGCTTCTCCTTAAGGCTCTTTAACTTCCAGACATATTTGAAATCACTATTTTTGGGGGGGTGGGGTGAGGCAATTGGGATTAAGTAACTTGCCCAGGGTCACACAGCTAGTGAGTGTTAAATGTCTGAGGTCAGATTTGAACTCAGGTCCTCCTGACTCCAGGGCCGGTGCTCTATCCACTGCGCCACCTAGCTCCCCCCTTGAAATCACTGTTGATTGAAAGAGTCACAAGTTGCTTTCAATCCTATGGAACCTAGTTTAACATTCAGTCCAGCAAAGAGCTGGAGCTCTTAAGGACCATGATTACACATGAGAGAGCCCAGTGAGAGACTGCCATCTTCATAATGTCTCTGGTTTCAGCTTTCTGTACTTAGAAAGAGAAAAGTTGGTTAAGGTCGCTGATATAACCAGTGATACAAATACTGGCACATGCTGGTGATAGCAGTATGTTTTCCCCGATTTGAGTGTTAGAGTAATCCTTCCCTGAAGGTTGATTTAGCTACCTTCCTTGCCTCTGTCCTGTCTAATAAAAGAGAGGGAAACCCTCATTTCCATACAGAAGCCTCTAAGCAACCATCCAAAGCTTCAAATGCTCCCTCTGAGGTACTGAAAACCTTATGTGCAAGTTGGGGAGGGGTTGTGCTTATTCTAGTGTGAAACCTGCACTGTCTAAAGCAGGACCTTGGAAATCTTCTGATAGATTTAGTTGCTTTTTTTTTATTTTTTGAGATGCTCTCCTTATCTTACCTAGTGTTAGGTTGACACAGTGAATAGAGATCCAGGCCTAGAGTCAGGAAGACCTGAGTTCAAATGCAGCCTCAGACACTTACTAGCTATGTGACCCTAGGTAAGTCACTTAACCCTGTTTGCCTCCATTTCCTCATATGTAAAATGAGCTGGAAGAGGAAATGGCAAACCACTCTAGTATCTTTGCCAAGAATACAGCAACTGGGGTCACAAAGAGTCTGAAATGACTGAACCACAATAAGGTCTTACTTGCTTTGGAAGTACACCAGCCACTCAATATCAATCCCACAACTAATTGATTCCAGACCTTTACCATGTTGTTTCTGACCTGGGCCCTTTCACCTTACCTTAGGCAGCCTGGTCCCCTAGTAAGGACACCTGATTCACTCAGACCCAACAACCTCTGTCACCCCAGCATAAGGGAGGCTGCGCCATCCTGCCTGGAGATTTAGTTGATCTTGACTAGCCCCTACCACTCCCTATGCAAGGCTCCATGGACAGGTCCTACCAACAACTTCTACTTCCCATCCCAATGACATACTGTTAATGCCCTTCCCCCTTCTCTTCTCCCCCACCCCCTACTAATGCTAAATCTTTGTGAGGGTCCTCTGGGAGACTGGCTGCCATCCTTTGCTATGAGCACTTAAATGCTTGGTGAATTAAAGGCAGTTTTTCCAGAAGGACAGATGGGTTGTTCTAAGCCATCTGTGTTCTTCCTTGTCTGTTCTCTCCCCCCCCCCCTTTTTTTTTTTGTGGGGCAGTGAGGGTTAAATGACTTGCCTAGGGTCACACAGCTAGTAAGTGTCAAGTATCTGAGGTCAGATTTGAACTCAGGTCCTCCTGAATCCAGGGCCGGTGCTTTATCCACTGTGCCATCTAGCTGCCCCCTGTTCTCCCTTATTGATAAACATTTGTGAGACCAGGGACTAGGGTGTTGCTTGTGGTCATGCAACAGTTTTTCTAGAATTCATGAAACACTAATGGACTTACTGAGAATTGTTGTTCTGTGGTCTTGTTAACAATAATAGCCCTAGTGATGAAGATAGGGTCTAAAGCGACTCATGCATTACTGTACTTAAGCTGCATTTTGCAAACAGATCTGTCGTTGCTCCAGGACTTCTCGAATAGTAGGAGTCACTAATAATTCCTTTTCTATTTGTGTTTTAGGCACTGTAGTACAGTGGAGATGGTGTTCCATTTGGATTTAGAGGGGCTTGGGTTTAAATCTGAGACTTACTCTATGTTTGAACCTTGGCAAGTCAATTCCTTTTTCTGGGCCTCATTTTCCTTCCCTGTAATAAGAGGGGATTGGACTAGATATGTCCCTTCAGGCTCTAAATCTGTCATCTGATGAATGCTAGCTCAGACCAGAAGACCTAGGCTCAAATCCTTGCTATCAATGTCACTTAGGTGTATAATTATGGGAAAGTTTCCCTCTCTATAACATGGGAATGGTACTGAGTATTGCCAACAATAGGGTTGTTATGAGGAAAATGCTTTGTAAACCTTAAAGGACTATCCATCTATCTATCCATCCATCCATCTGTCTGATCTCTCTCTCTCTCTATAAATATCTTAGTATCATGTCACCCAGGTATATTGCAGCTGGCCTTTTACATACCATTACTACACAGTGCTTCACTGAGGTCATTTGAATTACCAATGAATATCACAAGAATAGTGGAAAAACTAGGGATATTGTTTAATTGCTTGGAAATTGGTTAGATTTTGATGCTTATGAGACTAAGCTATGAGTTTGTATTAAAGGGGACAGTTAACTCCTTTGGGCACTCACTGCATGTACTTCAGGGTTGGAATATTTGTTTCCTTCGTACAACCTTGGGCGTAGGAGTGTCCAGATGAATGAATCATTTTCAAACCCATCATGGCCCCCCAAAAAGTTCAAAGCACATGTTCAAATGGTTAGTGATCTGATATTTTTGTGTAAGAAAGAATAGTGCAGTTTTTTGTTTGTTTAGCAAGCAATGGGTGTAGGACTCACTAAGAAGAAATATAGCCATTGCGTAACCATTTGGGGTGTCATTTTCTTCCACATATAAAACAATGGAAATGATTGTAATTTTCAAAAAAATCTTTTTAAAAGTTATTTTACAATTTCTTATTGATTCTTATTGATAATTATGAATATATATTTATGTCAGTCATTTTCTGACACACTTGCACCACTGAGTCCTACATTATATATAGGAAAGAAAAAGTTTAAGCAAAAATAACCAACACATCTTCATTTGGAAGCATATAAAGTTAGCTCTCTCCTTTTTTTTCCCTCTCTTCTCCTCTCCCCCACCCCAGATATCTCTATCTATAATAATATATCTCTATTTCTTTCTTTTTTTTTCTTTTTTTTTGGTGGGGCAATGAGGATTAAGTGACTTGCCCAGGGTCACACAGCTAGTAAGTGTCAAGTGTCTGAGGTCAGATTTGAACTCAGGTCCTCCTGAATCCAGGACCTGTGCTTTATCCACTACGCCACCTAGCTGCCCCCATCTCTATTTCTATAATTTTGACTCTACCACTTTACCTAGAGTAAGTCTTATTTTACCATATGTAATGATTATAATAATATGTAATCATTATAGTTATATAGAATTTGGATTCTTTTTATTGTTGTTTTCCTTTACATTATAATAGACATGGTTTTTATCGTTTTGCTTTTTTCACTCTGCATTAGCTAATCTAACTCTTCCAGTGGAGTGGTACACAGAACACTGGAGTTGGACTCGGGAGACACATCTTGTTTCATATCCTGACTCTGATAGTTACTAGCTTTGTGACCATGGGCAAGTCACTGAATCTCTCAATGCCTCAGTTTTCTTCTCTATAAAATAAGGCTTTTGGACTTGATGTCCTTTAAGGTCCCTTTTAGCCTTAAATTTATGTTCCTATGTTCATAGTTTCTTCATAATTCAATACTATTCCTTTATATTCATAGACCATACTTTCTTCAGCCTCTTTAGTCAATGGACACATACTATATCTTCCATGGTTTTAACTTTTAAAATTTTAACTTACTTGATCCCAATTTTATGATATTCTTCACTAAATGTGATATTTCATGGTTTTACCCCTTTTTTGGTCAAGGGACTGCTTGAATTCTCATTATAGCCCTTATACTTGAACTTCATTTTCTCTGTGGAAGACCCATGATGTCTAGAATTTGGAATCACATCTAAATTTAACAAAGTCTGTTTATGACCTGTATGGCATAGCATAGGACCTTTCTTACCCTATGTTGTTGGCAGAATTTTTAGCTGTTGGATTTGACAAGCATTTTCTTTTGACTTTTAACCTAATGCTCAGAATTACCCGCCAGTGAAACTTGAATTAATTAAAATCAGTGTCTATTACCTACATTTACTTATTTTTGTGTTCTAAAATTCATTTGGTCACTCTTTGACCTATAGAGAAAAAATTATTGGAATGGAAATAATACAAGTTGCTGGTTTTGAAGCTGGCTTAAAAAAATATCATGATCAGATAACAGCACTAGCTGAAGGGAGTGGAGTGGAGCTGAAGTGGAGGTTTGAAATGCTAACACCTGAATTCTCTGATATCTTGGCTTTGAATTACATCTCAGAAGGGTGAAAAGTTAATGGAATAACATGGTCCATTGGGGTTAAAATTAGAAATACCAGGCTTTTAGACAAAATCATCAAAATGAAAGTTTACAGTGGTATGCTGTTTGGCTCCTGACCTATATGGCTAAGTTTACTTCTTAGAAAACATGACTTTTCCTTTCTCTAACTCCATTTTTTAAAAAACTTTTGCTGATTACTTAATCATGGAGTCTGCTTCCTTTACTGACATACATCAGAGCTCTTTCCTCCCTTATCCTATATAATTCTCATGTTTCACCATAGAGCAGCTGCCAATTATGTTGGAGGCTTTCCTCATATTTGTAATTTTTTTTTTTCTGGGGAAGGGTGGTTCATGTTTCTTGAGGGACAACTTAACATTTGGATAAGTACCATTTATCACCTCTAATTCTTTTCTAGTCATACTGACCATTGGTGTAACATCCCACTTGATTTAATTTCTTGCATGCAAACTATCTTTGAAAAATTGTAGCTTCAGTGCATGTTTCTGTATTTGCCCTTGGGGTTTGTGATGTTAATACTTCTGAGAGCTTTGTATTCCCTGATAACAGCCATATAGCACCACCGGAAAAATATTGGTGTTGAAAACATTGATTGTTGTAGTATTGTGAAGTTAGGAATATCCAAAACAGTATTCGCCTTCTGAAGGTCAATCCTATCTCTTCCTGCTCTTCCATTCTTGGCCAAGGATGTCATTGTTATAGCTCACACTGAGACTTAAGAAACAATTTTAAAAAAATTAATGATACGTTTTTTTTCCAATTACATGTAAAGACAATTCACAACATTCATTTTTGAAAGATTTTGAGTTCCAAATTTTTCACTTCTCCCCTGCCTTCCCCCTCCCCAAGACAGCAAGCCATCTGATATAGATTATACATATGTAATAATGTAAAACATATTTACACATTAGTCATATTGTGAAAGAAGAAACTGAACAAAAGGAAAAACCATGAGCCTCTCCCCCAAAAGTGAAAATAGTAGGCTTTGATCTGCATTCAAACTCCATCAGTTCTTTCTCTAGAGATGGATAGCATTTTCTATCATGAGTCTTTTGGAATTGTCTAGGTATTTTTGAGAAGAGCTAAATCAGTCATAGTTGATAATTGCACAATGTTACTGTGTACAATGTTTAAGAAACAATTTATGTTTAACTGATTTGATTATTACCAAAAAACAAAAACAAACAAACAAAACAAAACCAAAAAAAATTCCCCAATAAGCAGTAATAGGAATTACTACTACTTTGTAGATGAAGCAACTCGAACTTGGAGAGGTAGCATCTAGTCCATAGCTTCTTTTTTTTTTCTTCTTCTTCTTTTTTTTTTTGGTTTGTTTTTTTGTTGGGCAATGAGGATTAAGTGACTTGCCCAAGGTCACACAGCTAGTGTCAAGTGTCTGAAGTCAAATTGGAACTCGGGTCCTCCTGAATCCAGGGCCTGTGCTTTATCCACTGCGCCACCTAGCTGCCCTAGTCCATAGCTTCTTAAACTGCGGGTCATGATCCCATACGAGATTGTGTAACTGAATATGTGTGTGTGTGTGTGTGTGTGTGTGTGTGTGTGTGTGTGTGTGTGTGTGTGTGGTCTCACAAAAAAAATTGTCAACAGTAACAGGTTATGTGTACCTATTTTTTATAGCTATATACCTGGGGTCATGTAAAAATTTATCAGGTGAAAAGGGGTTGTGAGTGGAAAAAGTTTAAGAATCCCTGATCTAGTCCATGGTTGGATAATCAATAAATATCAGAAGCAAGATTGGAATGTAGGTCTTTGCTAATTCCCAAGGAATGGACTCTTTTCTCCAAGTCATGCCACCAAGAGTTGCCTGTAGTACTTGTTTATATAAAATTCTATTCCAGGGCCTCGAGTTATGGATGTGATCCTGGGTACCCTAAGGCTATGATGCTGGAGTAGAGGCTCTGGCAAGTACCATACAGGCAAGGCTTTGAATATGGTCCCAGCAAGAGATTGTGTCTGCCTTCTGAGGAAGAGTCCAGCTAAATCTGAGGAAGATTCCAGCTAAGTATAGAGAGGCCCATCCCCAGTTATCTGCTTCAGCTGATTTCTTTTGTTCTACTTCTTTTTTTGGGGAGGGTGGGGTGGGTGAGGCAATTGGGGTTAAGTGACTTGCCCAGGGTCACACAGCTAGTAAGTGTTAAATGTCTGAGGCTGGATTTGAACTCGGGTCCTCCTGACTCCAGGGCCAGTGCTCTATCCACTGTGCCACCTAGCTGCCCCCATCCCCAGTTATCTGATGGTTTGGTGATGAAGTCTTTGGCTTTGGCCACTTATGAAACCAAGAAAAATACAAAATGGCACTTAATCCTTTGTGGTCCCTTTCTGCTTCTGCAATGATGGTGTCAGAATGTGCTAAGAATTATCACAAAGTTTTTAGTTGATTTAAAAATATTAGCTGTTGGTACTCTAAATGTGACAACTTCATCCAGTAAACAAATGGACAAAGGAGTGGAACAAAGAAAACATATCAATCTTGACATTCTTGCCATAAATGAAATCTGCAGACAACTGGAAGTTGTGGCTAAATGGAAAGACAGTCCAGAGGCTCTAATTGCCTTAGAGAAGCAAACAAAAGAAGTTGGCAAGAGTTAGTTTTATTATATGTCCAAAGGTGACAAGAAACATAATTTCATGAGACATTTAGTCATCTCATATTGAAATGCTCTCCATAGGCATTTACAAAGAGATAAAAATTAAATGCATAGATATGTGAGTATGTGTATGAGAAGGCCAAATGAGCTATTATATATAAAATGCTTTGTAAACCTTAAAGTCCTGCCTAAGTTCAATGAATTTTGTGTTGTCCATATTTGGTCTGAACCTGTGATTTCATGGGTCTAGGCCTCTTCTCAAGGAGAAAACATCCTCTAATAATAACAAAATAGCTAATATATCAATAAAAATCCAGAAAAATATAAAAAATAGTTAACACATATATGCACATTAAGTTTTGCAAGATGTTATACATATATCAATTCATTTAAACCTCACAGTGACTCTTTGGGGTAGGTGCTCTTATTGTTTATAGATGTTGATTGGCAAATGGGCAATTGTTCTTTAATCAATAGTCTTAGAGCATTTTCTGGGGGATGGGGTATGTATGACCAAGAAAGAGGTTAAGTGACTTGCTGGATTGGTGTCAGAAGTGGAATTCGAACCCAAGTCCTCCTAAGTCCAAGTTAGCTCTCCAGTAATGATATAACTGCCTCTTATATATAGATGCATGCATACTGGTCCAAATATAGGTTACATTTCTAAAATGAGATCTCATTAAAAGAAAAAATGTATATGCGTATACACAAATACACACACTGCAAAATGATATTGATTATAGTCCATGCTCAGGTTTTACTGAAGCCATATTTGGGAGAGAAAAATGAAGCCTAGATTTGAACCAGTACTATTGACTATGAATTAATTCAATGGACAATTCTAATCACACATTTATCCAGGTAATATGCATCTTAAAATTTTTCTTTTTCTAGTATTGGTGGTTTGACAGCTTCCTTTCATATGACTGATTTTATTGTTTGTTTGTTTTTTGCAGGGCAATGAGGGTAAAGTGACTTGCCCAGGGTCACATAGCTAGTTAAGTGTCAAGTGTCTGGGGCTAGATTTGAACTCAGGTCCTCATGAATCCAAGGCCAGTGCTTTATCCACTGCGCCACCTAGCTGCCCCCATATATGACTGATTTTAACTAAGGAGACTCGGTAAGGTCCTGGATTTGATGTGTTAATTGGAACATACCCAAGGTCACACAGTTAAGAAGTAACAGCTGGGTATCAGTGAACTCTGATCATTTGACTTGAGGTTCATTGTCCTTTGTAGTCGACTATACTGTCCTCCATCTTTTGTGACTGGGAAATACCTTTGAAGGACATCACCCTGTTTAATACCTTGCCTGATGTCAATTCCTAACTGCTGGTGTCTTCTATGAATTTTGATTATTGCTTGCAACATTAGAGGCAGGTTTGTTACTACTGTATGTAAATAGTTTAAAGTCCTATGTGAGACCTTTCCAAAGTTCAAGGTCTATTTTAAAATAGAGAATTGTGCTGAAGTTCCTTCTGGCTGGCTCCTGTGGGTCAAAGCAAGAACAGTTATCTGACTTCTGATTGTACTTATTTTCTTTGGCAAATGTTTCTGTGTGGGGATATTTTGATAGCCTTTGGTTCTCTGATGCATTATTCTTGTCTCTGTGGGTCATTATCTAAGGCAGCAGTGATCATTTATTTCCTCTGTGACTTTCATACTTCCTGAAGTGTTTGTGTGGGGTTGTGGATGCATTATCTAAAAGAACAACACCCAGTCGTGCCAGTTGGACCACCAAAGAGTCCGATGGCTTTGCAATATTCTGGGGAGATTTTTGAATACCATATGAAGACAGAAGTAATACCTAGATGAAGTAGAAGACTGGGGAAGAAGTCTTTATACTAACCTGAGAAAGAAGGGATGGAAAAAACATTAGACATTTAAACATGGTAAGTGCTTCTGAACACTTGACTTAGGAACACAGTGTGAGAAAGTGCCCTTTCCTTCTCTCCCCAAAAATATAAAATGATGATAGCATGGGTGCAAAAGTACCAAAAGCATATTACCTTGGACATGCTCTTAATTCACAAGCACCAATTGGTAGAATCATTGATTCAACAAGTAGGCCTCTCTGCACGATCTATACCAATATCTGTGAAGGTAGATAATCTCAGAGAAGACACTAGCAGTGGGAATGAGGACAAGTCTCATGCGGAAGGTGGGATTTGAGCTGAGTCTTGAAGGAGGCCACCCTGGAAGTCAGGAGGTGGAGGTGATGAGGGAAAACATTCCAGGCACTGGAAAAAGCCAGTGGAATGGCATAGGAGGGGAACAGCAAGAAGGATTGCAAAGTTTGGGAATGAAGATAAAGTATAAAATAACCTGGAAAGGTAGGAAGGAGTCTAGGTAATGAAAGGATTTAAAATCAAACAAAATAATTCCTCAATAAATGCTTGTTGATTGATAGATACCACATCTTCACACACTGTAAATAGTGACAGATTTTAATTATTGGACTGAAGCTTTTTGAGGTCAATGACCTTGTCTTAGATATTTCTGCATCACCTACAGTGTCTTGTATTCACTCAGCAAATGAGTGAACAGGAACTTAAGGACTATTGACAGCAATAAGTTTATGGCAAAAAAGATACAATAAATCCTCAACTTTTGCAAGGTAATAATGTTCCTATAAAATATCATGAAAATAAAAAATAGGGAATGTTGATACAATGAACCTATGGGAAGTAGGGGGTTAAGTTCCCCAAACTACCAAAATCTGTAACCTTTCACTAGAATGCTGAAAATAAACCTTTCTGCATATCATTTTATGACAAAACTTTAATTCTGATATGTACTTTTCCTAACACAGTAACCATGAAATAACCCATAAAATGCAGTACACAAAATAAAATCGGTAACATGCAAAACATTTTTTATTACTAGTAATTCCCTAGAATTCGGTGACCTTTTGTGCTAACATCTCAATTGAAAAAACCCACAAAACATTGATTTGAGATAGTATTAACTTTCCATCATGTATAATATCCATAGTACCATAACTATTGTACAGCAGATAAAATTCTTTTTTAAAAAATATTTTTTTCAGATAAAATTCTTAAACGAAAACTTTCTAACCTTGAATCTCACCTTCCATTGGTGGTGGTATGAGGGCATTATATGGTATACTATACTGCTGTAAACCTCTCTATCTTGGCCATCCTCTGAAAACCAAGGGAGAGGTTGCTGGGACTTTAGTTGCTTTTGTCACAAGAAATTGAGACCAGTCTAGATATTACCTCCAATATTCCAAAACTCTGTCTCTCCTAAGCAGAGCTGAAAATGTGTGCAGTTGGGAAAGTGAAAATGAGGTTAATTAAATCTTTTGAATGCTTGAAGTTCCAAAAATTAAATGGGGGAGTGTTGAAGATGGTTTTTGTTTTGGCAAAAGGTTAGAAGACTGTGGTGAGATTTTAGCATTTTTATGATCTCCCGAAAGATATCTGAAAGAATTCAGTTTTCTCCCTGAGGACGAATTCTATCTCTGGGTAAAAGGGAAATGTGAGGTAAATTGCCCAAGGCAACATTTGCCAATCATTTAGCCACAGAATTTGGATTGAAGTTGTTGCATTTTCAGTCATGTGTCTAACTCATTGTGGCCACTGCCCCTTCTCTTAGGCAGCAAAGAAGTATTTGTCTCATTCCTATTCCCAATATTACCCATTCGGGGCAGCTAGGTGGCGCAGTGGATAAGGCACCGGCCCTGGATTCAGGAGTACCTGAGTTCAAATACGGCCTCAGACACTTAACACTTACTAGCTGTGTGACCCTGGGCAAGTCACTTAACCCCAATTGCCTTACCGGGAAAAAAAAACAAAAACCAATATTACCCATTCAGTAAAGCCAAACTAAAGTCCTTAGGCTCTTCCTAAGGACTGGAGTTAAACATTTATTAAGATTCAGTTATATTAGTGGCATTGCCCTAGGTGGTATAAAATTTATGTAAAGTGCAATCTCTTCCCTCATGGACCTTATAGTCTGAGGGAACAAAGAAATGAAAGGAGATAACCTGGTCCTGCCCTCACCTAAGGGGAGGCAGGGAAAATGACTAGAATCTTATAGATTGGATGAATCTAGAATCTTAGGGTCTGTGGGCTGCTTGGGATCCAAGAATGATGCTGGGATGAAAACAGGACCTCCAGATTATATAACCTTTACCATAACCATCCCACTCTCAAAATTGCCATCCATGTTGAGGGTGTGGAGAAATTACTTAGTCCTGGGAGTGGTGATGACCTGGCATTCAAAGTGGGTGTTTACCCCTGCAGGTCTGAAACTGAGTGATCAGTGACTGGGAGGCAGGGATATTGTAAGGGAAGGACTCAGATATTCCAGCCTCAGCCCTCACATGTCCTCCCTTTTTGTGTGACTGTGAGTAAGTCACTTGACTTCTCTAAAGCTTGATTTCTTCTATAAAATGAATTTAGACTAGATAATGTCTATGATTCTTTCCAGCTATAAGTACTTTGTTCTACTTATTATCTGTATATTTGGTTATTAATAATGGATTCCTTTATAACATTTTTCATAGTTACCTAATATATCAGAAATGTAAATAATGAATCATAAAATGTAGATTTCTTAACTAGATAGAATTGCAGTTCTAAGCAAGATTTGACTAATGTCGGATAGGAAGGGAAAGACTTATTTCTCAACTTTAGCCTCTTTTAGACTAGCCAATGTGTTGCCCTTAAGAATCTTATGACTCATTCCTATCACTAATATCTACCACTTGCTCTTTACAGCGAGTAAATATTTTATCAAAAATAAGGTTTTATTAAACAACTCTTATGTTTGGCTTTTAAGTCTAGTAATAACACTTTGTTCCAAGAAATCTACCACATGGTTCATCTTGACTTTCAGGTTCTTTGTTGTCATGCCTGTGCATCTGAACATACTCCCTTGTATTTCTCCTCACTGAACAGTGTATTTTGGATCAGTGACTAGTATTTGGGAAGACACCTTTACAGAGTGCTGGTGTCTTAGCATTCTTACTCAGATGTCAAATCGAGAATAATTGATTAGTCAGATAATTTTTTTAAAATTATCCCATAGGCTATCCTGTATTGCAGCTGGACAGGTTTTTCTTGAAAAACTGGAACTGTAAGATATCTGCTGTCTGGGTAAAGAAACTGACTCCCCACCCCAAACGTGGGTGGACATCTTAAACCTAAAGGGTAGATGTTCCTATTTTTCATGTTCATTATCTTTAAGAAACTTTTCTTATAATATTTGACTGATATGCTAAATGAAATAAAAATGGGGCATTCTTTTCTTTTCTTTTTTTGGTGGGGGCAATGAGGGTTAAGTGACTTGCCAGGGTCACACAGCTAGTAAGTGTCAAGTGTCTGAGGCCAGAATTGAACTCAGGTCTTCCTGAATCCAGGGCCAGTGTTTTTTTCCACTGTGCCACCTAGCTGCCCCTGGGGCATTCTTTTCTAATATGTGTTCTTGTCTTTTCAAAACCTAGGAAGCCAGAGTTCATTCAGATGTGCTGCTTTCTTTCATATTCCTCTTCCCTACACCCCCGCCCTACAATTCTTCTGTCCAGGAATAACACTTGTATAACTGATGTGTTTGTATTTTACTAGATGAGGATAATTTCATCAATGAGCTTTCTTGTAATAATGAAACTATTTGAATCTTAAAGTGTTAAGGAAATTTATTTGAGTTTTTTGAAGGGGATTGGTATATATGATCATAAATTGATCACCATATTTATATTTGGGAGAATCAAGAAGTATTGATTATTTGCTGTGTACCTAGTTAAGTGCTGTGGGGTAGGGGGTGGGGGAGACTCAGTATAAGGTTCAGACTTGGTTTCTATGTTAAGGGAGCTTGCAACACAGTTTTGGAAATCTTAGCCAGAAGCGATTACTCCTTTGTTTTGACTTCTTATACTGCCATGATCTCTCCTATGCATATATTATTCCAAGTTGTGTGTGTATGTGCTGTGCTTAATAAATGTTGGTTGAGTTCTCAGGATGAAAGATGTATAGTTCAAAGGGCTCTTGCTGATGATCTAATCCAACCCTCCAATTTTTAGATGAGAAAACTGAGGGCCCGAGAAATGAAGTCATTTGCCTACAGCCACAGAAGAAAAATGAGTAGCAAGGCCAGATTTCAAGTCCCCACGATCTTGCTCTAAATCCAGTGTATTTCATAATACAACCTAGCTTCATGTTGAATTAAACTATTTTCCTCATTTTTAAATGTGTACAATAAAACAAAGGATTACAAAGGAAACCAATTAAATAGAAATAAATATTTTTTCCCCATTTAGGTCCATGGATCCTTTGAAATCTATCTATAGACTGTGGTCCCCAGATTAAGAATACCTATGTTAGACGGTGTAGTTCAACCCCTTTTATTTTCTAGATATTGAAACTGAGTCCAAGAGAGGTCAAGCAATTTACTCAGGTTCCAGAGCTGGTGAGTGGCAGAGTTAGGACTTAAACCCAGGCCTTCTGACCCTAAATTCAATGGTCTTATCTAGTAGAATGGACTCAAAATAATTCTTCCTAAAATGAACCAACCATCAACAAGCATTTATTGAGTATGTCTATGTACCCAGAACTGTTAGGTACTATGTGACATACTGAAATATAATAAATGTTTCCACTTAAAAAATATTTTTGTGCAAGTCAATGGAGTGGCTTAGATGTTCTAGAGGACATAGAAGACTAATAAAATACATTATCTCTTCCTCCAAGCAGTTCATAATATAGTTGGGAATAAGACACACACACACACACACACACACACACACACACACACACACACATATTGCTATAATACCTAGTATTATGTTGGTGCTACAGAATCGTAGCATAAAAGTCACCACTGTTTTAGGAGTCAAGACACCTACGTTCAAATCCCAGTTTTGTGTTCCTTCTGGGATAGTGAACAAGTTAGTTAACCTCTTTCAGGTTTTCTGAGTTTTCTCACTTGGCAAAATGAAATAGTTGGGCTAGATGAGTGGGAAAGTATTGTCTGCAGACAATGGTCCTCCCACTGATCCTTTGAGGGCTTCCTTGAGGTCTAAAATTTTTTTCATAATAATACTGGAACTTTATTTATCTCTTAAAATACTCTTCCTTTCCCCACTTATCTGGGTGAAGATGGATTTTCTTCCTATACTTCAGCCAAAACAACCTAATTGCAACAGGTTGAATGCATAAACAGATGTGAGCATCCAGCTGTCTCCTATTAAATCAGGCATTAAAGAGATCTTCAAAAATATATAAAATGATGTCATTCCTCTCCCTAGTTTTCTTTTTGTTTGGGAAAATAAGTTATTTTCCATAAAATGTTATGTCAATATGTAATGAGTTTATTACTGTTATTTTCAAATGAATAAAATATTTAAAAAATTATTGGTTTTAATTTCTAATTTGATACATTTTGATAGCTATAATCCACACAAACAGAATTTCTTTGGGTCTCTCGATAATTTTTAAGAATGTAACGGAGTGGGGCAGCTAGGTGGCACAGTGAATAGAGCACCTGTCCTGGATTCAGGAGGACTTGAGTTCAAATCCGGCTTCAGACACTTAACATTTATTACTAGCTGTGTGACCCTGGGCAAGTCACTTAACCCCAATTGTGCCCCCCCCCCAAATGTAAGGGAGTGCTCAATTTTTAAGACTATAGCTTTTTGGTCCATCATCTCTAAGGTCCCTTCTAAATCCTACCATATTTTTTGCAAGGGATAGGGGCAAGAGAAATTTGGGTAGAAAATAATAGGATTGCTTCCAGATAGGGTGATCTAAGACAGTTTCTTGGTGACTGTAGCATTTAGGCTTTGTTATGAAGCAGAGGATGATCTTGATAGGTGGCAGATGGATCACATCAGGCAGAAGAAAAGAGAAGTGATAAGGGGTGGTGGTTAATGGCAACTAACTCAGATTAGATTTTACAGTTCAGAGTCCATTTTGGAAAATAGTATTATAGATTGTAGAGGACTTTGGGGACTTTCCAGATCTATTTTGTAGATGAGGGAGAGGGCAGAGAGGCATCAATATGTTGTTATCCTCCGTTTCCCTCTTCCTTTCCCCCATCCATGATGGGCAGTAATCTTGTTGGACTGTGTTTAGTGTCTTTGGCTACAGTTCAACAGTAAGCCTATTAAATCATTGTACATTGAAATTGTCAAGTAAGTCACTTCAGAACATTATTTAGGATTGATGATATTGAGTAAATTAACTTTTTAATTCAGTGTAGTTATTTGAACAATATCATTGTGTATCTTGCCATGAAATTTTTATTAAAATAGTTGAATTAGGTAGTTAAAGATTAAAATGTTTGACTTGGGGACAATCTGAGTCTTATTTGAATAGATGTAAACTTTTCCCCCCCACTTTAAGTTTTCTTTATCAGAAAGAATTATCCTTTTAAAAGTCTTCTCAGTAAAAGCTAATGCAACTGTCATTACATGACTAATCCATTTTTCTTTTATAACTTTTATCTGCAAGAGCCACTGATCAGTATGCTTTTAACAATAGTTCACAAAAGAATTGCAAATTATTAACAACCACAATAAAGAATGATTCAAATCACTAATAATATTAGAAACAAAATCAAAACAGCTCAGGCAGTTTGAGGTTCAGCTTACACCCAGCAAATTGGCAAAGATATTTTAAAAAAGGAGAATAATTCATATTGGCAAGCTTGTGGAAAAATAGGCACATTAGTTCATTGTTGGTATAGTTGTGGATTTGGTACAACCATTCTAGAACACTGTTTAGAATCATGAGAAAAAAATGATGGAAGTGTCCATACATTTTGATATAGAATATACATTGCTAGGCATGTATGCCAAGAAAGTCAGTGGTAAAAAGAAGTTCTCATATGTTCTGAAATATTTATAGCAGCAAAGAATTAGAAACAAAGTAGATGCCCAAGGACTGGGAAAGGTGTGGTATATAAATGTTTTGTTTGTTTATTTGTTTGTTTTTGTGGGGAAATGAGGGTTAAGTGACTTGCCCAGGGCCACACAGCTAGTAAGTGTTAAGTGTCTGAGGTCGGATTTGAACTCAGGTCCTCCTGAATCCAGGACCTGTGCTTTTTCTACTGCACCACCTAGCTGTCCCCCTGTGGTATATAAATGTAAGGGAATACTGCTTTGGAGAAGTATGGGAAGATTTTAAAAGATGATGCAAGGTGAAGTAAGCATAATCAGGAAGACAGCATATATAAAGAGTAGAACGTAAACGTGAAGAACATCAACAACAAAAGAATTGAATGCTGTGGAAATTATAATTCCCAAGTTTGGGCCAAAGGAAGAGATATGAAATGACAACTATGTTCCCTTTTCATAAAAAACAGTGTGTTGCACACCACAAATAATGTCAGACCATTTTTATTTATTAGTTAATTTTGCTAGATTTTGCTTCTAAATTTTTTATGTAACAGGCAATAACTCTGGGAGGAGGAGAATGGGATAATTGGAAAATGTAGGTGATATTAAAATACAAAACTAAAAAAAATTTTTTAAACTAAAAATTTTTAATAAAAAGTTGTGTAAATTAAATTTTTTTAAAGCAAATCACATTTTATACAAGGTCTTGTCTTTGAAAGGCATCCTGTTGTGAGTTCTTTGGAAAACCAAATCAGTTTTGCCTGAGTTAGCTTTGGTGTGAATCAAGATTTTCATATACTTCCTGTGGTTTGCTTAAAACAAGGTACCTATAAATCACAGAAAGTGGCATCATACTTTTTATGACCCCGTTTAAGTTGGACAGTGCACTTGAGAACCATGTTTTCTGATCTGCCCTGAAGGGCCAGTAGATTAGTAAATAATAGCCAGTGATGATGACAATGCTACTTAAGCCTATACCTTGTAATAACTTTGTCACTTTGAGAAATGTAGTGTGGAAAATGTCCCTTTTATTCACAGGATATTTTCAGTTTAGCCTTTTCTCCTTTACATATTCCAAAATCAAGATGGTTGGAGTTAGCCATGTAGGAATTCTGCCATCAGTGACAGACTCTTTTGTTTCAGGTGGTTTGAGATCAAATGAACATCTGAAGAATTTACCAGTTCAGTTTTGGTGCTAAAACAAGTGTGAGCTGCTAACAACGAAAACATGTAATAGTTTGTTCATGATATTCGTCACTCAGTTCCTCTACTAGCAAAATTTTTTTTTTTTAAGTTTTGGAGGAAGGAAATTAAACTAGTGGCATAAATAACATTTGAGTGTCAAATATGTGACTGATTCAAGCAGTAAGCAATGGTCAATGAGACCATTGAGTTTATGATTCTTGGTCTCAGTTTGTGAAAAGAAATCTTTCTGAACCATAGTGTTATTGGTTTGTAGATTTAGAGTGAAAAGTGACCTTAGAAGTCATCCAGTCAACCTGGACGGTCTTGTGTGGACTGATGATGAGTGAGATGAGCAGAACCAGAAGAACATTGTACACAGTATCATCAACATTGAGTGTTGATCTACTGTGATGGACTATATTCTTCTTACCAATGCAATGGTACAGAAGCGTTCCAGGGAACTCATGATAGAAGAGGATCTCCAAATCCGGGGGGGAAAAAAAAAGAACTGTGGAGTAGATGCTGAATGAACCATACTATTTCTTTTGGTTTTGGTCTGATGTTTTTCTATTTTGAGGTTTTTTGTCATTGCTCTGATTTTTCTCTTATAACATGACTAATGCAGAAATATGTTTAATGTTATTATGTGTGTATATGTATGTATGTATGTGTGTGTGTATATATATATATATATATATATATATATGTATGTATATAACCTATATCCGATTACCTGCTGTCTAGGGGAGGGGGGAGGGAGAAAAATCTGAAATTGGAAAGCTTGTATAAACAAAAGTTGAGAACTATCTTTACATGTAATGGGAAAAAAATACTTTATTAATTAAAAAAAAAAAAGAAGAAGTCATCCAGTCAAATTGCCTCACTTACAGATAAGGAAATTGAAGCCAGGGAAGGGAAATTACTTGCCCAAGTTCACATAGGTAACAAGTGCCTATGATTTGAACACATGCTTTGATCCCATCATCAGAGTCAGGTAGATTTTTTAATAAGAAAACACTCTTTTTCTATGATGAGCCAAAAGAAAACCTTTAAAGAGACATTCATTCCCCCCCCCCCCCCGCCCCCCAGATAGTCCAGTTCTAAATAGTAAGGAGTATTGGAGGGAAAACTGATTAAGAGAAAACTTGGCATCAGATCCAGTGAAGTGAGAATTAACTCAAGAGTATTTAAGGATGAAAATCTAAGGAGGACACCATACATATGAAAAATAGAAAAGATCTATCAAGTTTTCATTTACAAGCTATTTTATTCAAATATGGTGTGAGACCACAATATTTGGACTCTAACATCTCAGTTTCCATCATGTCGCATAAGGAAATAAAAATAGCATAGCATTAAAGAAAACTAAAGAGGAAAGAATAGCTGGATCAGGACAAGGATAGACTGGGCAATCACATTCTTATTTCATTAGAGGGAGCAATTCACAAGATTATCTGAAAGATAGGAAGATAGCAAATGACTGGGAAAAATTACAGATTGGATTATTACTGAAAAAGTGATGGAGTACATCAGTACCCATCTGCTTATTTTCTCATCTCTACAAAACATTGGAGAGGGATTTGCACATTTATAAAGGGTATTCTTCATGAAGATACAAGAAGGAAAAAGGCAGGCTTTCACAAATGATCGTTTCTAGCCGACCAGAACTTTACATCACATGAAAAACTGAAAGGTACAGAACAATATGAAAGCTTGCTATATTTATTATACACTATTTTAAAAATTGGGGCAGCTAGGTGGCGCCATAGTGCACAGAGTGCTGGGCCTGGAGTCTGCAAAATCATTTTCTAGAGTTCAAATTTGGTCTCAGATACTTACTAGCTGGGTGACCGTGATCAAGTCACTTAACCCTGTTTACCTCAGTTTTCTCATCTGTAAAATGAGCTGCAGAAAGAAATGACAAATCAATCCAGTATCTGCCAAGAAAACTCCACACTTAACACTTACTAGCTGTGTGACCCTGGGCAAATCACTTAACCCAATTGCCTCACTAAAAAAACAAAAACAAAAACAAAACTCCAAATGGGATCATAAAGAGTCAGACACAACTGAAATGATGATTTAAAAAAAATCATTGACTATTACATGCAGTCCATTGACTTTTCCTATCAGTATATATTTCTTTGATGGACAGCATATATGCATAATAAACCAGGCTTAGTTTTGATTAGAAGGAAAAATGTGAGTTAGATTTATTTTCAGAAATTGCATAGTGCTTTCAGCAATTCCAACTGTCTCACTGAAACCCCAAACCCATTTTAATTTAAAAACAAAACAAAACAAACTACAGTATTCTGATGTTGCTAAAGAGTTGTAAATCATGGAATACTATAGATTATAAGCAACTTGAGGGGATGGCATACCCTTTGCTCCCCCCCCCCCTTTTTTGGGCACAGTGCCTAACACTACGGTTCTTTTGGGGGGGGCAGGGCAATGAGGGTTAAATGACTTGCCCAGGGTCACACAGCTAGTGAGTGTCAAGTGTCTGAGGCCGAATTTGAACTCAGGTCTTCCTGAATCTAGGACCAGTGTTTTATCCACTGTACCACCTACCTGCCCCTAAGTAGATTCTTTTTTTTTTTTTAAATGAGGCAATTGGGGTTAAGTGACTTGCCCAGGGTCACACAGCTAGTAAGTGTCAAGTGTCTGAGGCCGGATTTGAACTCAGGTCCTCCTGAATCCAGGGCTGGTGCTCTGTCCCCCTAAGTAGATTCTTAATAAATGTTTATTGACTAATTGAATAAAAACTCTTGTTCACTCAAAGTGCAATGGTGAAAAAGGTGGTGGGCATAAATAGGTGGTAGCATATCAATAATTATGACTTGTACTGGCATGGAGACATCACCAAAGAGAACAAGAATAGTAGATGTATATACTGAAAAATGCACTTATGGGGCAGCTAGGTGGCACAGTGGATAGAGCACCGGCCCTGGAGTCAGGAGTACCTGAGTTCAAATCCGGCCTCAGACACAACACTTACTAGCTGTGTTACCCTGGGCAAGTCACTTAATCCCCAATTGCCTCACTAAAAAAAAAAAAAAAAAGAAGAAGAAAAGAAAAATGCACTTATACCCAGGAAATGTTAAAGGATCTAGAGGAATATTTCCCCCTTTCCCACATAAGGAGTTGGACTGCTTTATAGATTGAAGAATAGGAAAACTAGAGAGCAGTATGGCAGAAGTTAGGTTTAGACCAGCCTTTCACACCTTACACTGAGATAAGCTCCAAATAGATATATGACATATAAAAGGTATAAACAAATAGAGAAAAATACTTTTTCAGATCTATGGATAGGGGAAAAGTTCATAATAGAGAGGAATAAACAAAAGAATATGAACAGTTTTGATTATGTAAAAAATTTTAAGTTTTTACATAAATAAATTTAATGTAATAAAAATGAGAAGGTAGATAGGTAACTGGGGGAAAGAATCTTTGCAATAAATTTCTCTGGTCTTATATCCAATATATATGTAAGGAACTGGTTGCAGTTTGTAAGACAGAGACATTCTCTAATAGATAATTGGTTCACATCAAAGGATATAAACAGGCAGTTTTCAAAGGAAAAACTGCAATCTACCAACAATTATGTGGGGGAAACCACACTAATAATTAGAGAAATGCAAGTCAAAATTACTTTGAGGTTTCACCTCACATCAGACAGGCAAAAATGACAAAAGAGGAAACTGATAAATGTTGGAGGGGTTGTGGCAAACAGGCACACTAATGTATTGTTGGGAGAGCTGTGGGTTGGTCCAGCCATTCTGGAAAGAAGTTTGAATTTATGGCTCCCCCCCTCCCCCCATGACTAAACAATGCATACCCTTTGACTAGCTCTGTAGCACAAGGAAATCAGTGAAAGAGTAAAAGGATCCACATGTACAGAAATATTTTTAGCAGCAATTTTTGAGGCAGCCAAAATTGTAAATGATGGTGGTTTGGGAAAATGGCTAAACAAAGTGTGAGGTATGAACGTAATGGAATAGTATAGTAGCATAAGAAATGACAAAATGGATAGTTTAAGGTGAAACTGAGAAGACTTCTATAAACTGATGCTGAGGAAAGTGGACAGAAGCAGTTCATACCCTGATGACATTATAGAACAAAAGAACTTTGAAATACTTTAGAACTTTGATTGGGCTAATGATACACTACCACTACAAATCAAAAACAAAAACACCCCCCCACACACACACACAATCCATGAAATGTACCATTCTCCTCCTACCAGAGATGTGAAGAACTTAAAATGTCCCATGTGGGAAAGTTTTGCTGGACACTTTCAGATATGCTCAATGTAGGAGAGTTTTGCTGGATTATACAGTTATGTATTGAAGGCTCTATTTTTGTGTGTGTGCATTTTCTTTCTTTTTTTGCCGGGGCTATAGGGGTTGTGACTTGCCCAGGGTCACACAGCAAGTAAGTGTCAAGTGTTTGAGGCTGGATTTGAACTCAGGTACTCCTGAATCCAGGGCCAGTAAAAAATTATCAGGAACAGATGATTTTTTCCCATCATAAAAGTATTTTATTATTTTCTAGTTACATGTAGAGATAGTTTTCAATGTTTGTTTTTATAAGATTTCTAGTTTCAATTTTTTCTCCCTCCCTCTCCTCCCTCCTCCCCTCCCTAAGACAGCAAACGATATGATATAGGTTATATATGTACAATCACATCAAACATATTTTTGCATTAGTCATGCTATGAAAAAAGAATTAGAGCAAAAAGGAAAAACCTCAAAAAAGAAAAAGAAAAAAATAGAAATAATATGGTTCAACCTGCATCTAGATGCCACAGGTTTTTTTTTTCTGGATTTGGAGAAGATTTTCCATCATGAGTCTTTTGAAAATATCTTGGACCGCTGTATTGCTGAGAAGAGTCAAATCTAAAAGATGAATTTTTAAAAGGATATTTATGTTATAAAACACCATATTTATTTCAGAATGATTTACTACTGTGCAGTGGTGTTGCTCAGAATTAATTCACAGGAATGCTGAAAACATTTTGGGGGGTGGGGGGGCAATGAGGGATAAGTGACTTGTCCAGGGTCACAGAGCTAGTGTCAAGTGTCTGAGGTCGGATTTGAACTCAGGTCCTCCTGAATCCAGGGCCAGTGCTTTATCCACTGCACCACCTAGCTGCCCCGTAATATCTTTTTTTTTTTTTTTAGTGAGGCAATTGGGGTTAAGTGACTTGCCCAGGGTCACACAGCTAGTAAGTGTTAAGTGTCTGAGGCCGGATTTGAACTCAGGTCCTCCTGACTCCAGGGCCGGTGCTCTATCCACTGCGCCACCTAGCTGCCCCTCCGTAATATCTTTAAAAAAGTATTTTAGTGCTCATCCTTAATGGAGGACTGCTATTGATATTTTTGTTATTTAGAACGAATGGGGAATGTTTATTGAAAAAAAGTGAGTTATGTGAAGGATTTTAAACTGAATGCCATTTCCATATTTAAATTATTGCATTGCTAGGATACATACCATGTATTTGATTATATACTTGTACTTAAACACTTGTATTTATTAAATGCACTTTTAGTAAAATTAAAATGTGATAATATGCAAGCTTATTAAATCGTCTGGTAATATAGCTTATTACTCACCCAGTCAATCTGTTCAAGTATTCAAGTGTAGTGAGGTGAATGCTTGGTTGCATACCAAGAAAAGGTGTGTGAAAGGCTGATAGGAACATTTGAATTCCAACGGGTTCCCTTCTCTTAGGATAATCCCCTGTTTGTAACAGGTGCAGCAGTTCTTTCAGGATGGTAGGTGATTATTTGGCTCACAATTGAAGACCTTGATTCCATGTAATTCTAAATCAAGCCAATAGTGCATTAAATGTTCCTTTCACGTCCATCACAGCAGCTCCCCTAGATCTTTTTCTCTCTCCTTCAGACACTCTTTATTAAGTGCCACCCTATCCCATTTGCCTTTCAGCAGACCACCTTACCCCATTCTTTACTAAGAACATAGAGGCCATCTTTAGTGAGCTACCTCATTCTCCCACTTGCACTAAACATCTCTAGAGTTCTCTGCATTTTCACCTGCCTCCTACTCTTTCACTCTATTCATCTTAGAGGATCAGGTGGTCCTTTTCCTTTTTGAGTCTCATCCCTCTACACAAGTAGGTTTAGGATCCCATCCCCCTCCTGTTGCTTTTGGGAAGTTGTCAGAGGCAACATGGCCTCTCCTCTCTCCTCTTTTATCTCTAAATTTCCCTGCAGCCTTACAATTCACTTCAACCAATAAGCATTAAGTGGCTACTGTGGAAAAATATTGTGCTAGGCTCTGGGAAGGGGAATAGACACTACTAGTCTGGTGATTTCATTATTATAAGCAAACTCCAAGTGAAATAAATCCCTCTTCCAAAGCAGATCAGAACTTTCTGAAACTTAGTTTTAGAGAGTTGTACAGCTCAGAGAGTTTTAGTGACTTGCCTAGGGTCACAAAGGTGGAGCTTGAACTCCGCTCTTCCTAGCTTCTAGATGAGTGCTTTATCCATTTTCCCTTGCCACGTCTCTGGCTTTGGAAGATATGAATCTGCCCCGAAGCAGCTTATATTTTAATTCAAACTATTAGTAAATGAAAGGTCTTTTGACCACCTCCCCATTTTTAAAATCCTTCCCTTGATGCTGCTATCCTCTGTGCTCTTTCACTACTGTCACAGTACCTCCAATTTCCTACCACTCAGGCATGCGGCCTCATGTGGCCTGACTTTGTTCCCCACCACTCTACTGAAACTGTTCTTTTTTTTTTTGTATTTATTTATTTTATTTTCCATTTACATGTAAGGGTAGTTTTCAACATTCATTTTCATAAGATTTAGAGTTCCCTCCCTCCCTTTCCTCCCCCCTCCACAAGATCGCAATCAGGTTATATATGTACAATCCACAAGTGTTCTTTTTATCAGTTCTTTCTATAGCAGTGCATAGTAATGCAACTGTTCTTTCAAAGATTACTAATGATTTCTTAATTTCTAGATTTCCTGACCCCTCTTCTCAGTCCTCATCATCCTTGATCTCTCTATGACTTTAGAAACTGTTGATGAGTTCTCTGTCCTCCCTTACTCTCCTCCTCCTCTTCTTCATCCTCACAGTACCCTTTCCTTCTTTGCCTTTGTGACACTTTGGTCTCCTGTTTCTCTTAGCTGTCTTACTATTCCTTGTGAGGGTCCTTTGTTGCACCATCTTCTCCTAAATGTAGGTGTTTACCTCTAAGACTCAAGTCTTAGTCCCTTTTCATTTTCTCTATATTGGTGGTCTCATCAGCTCCCATAAGTTCTATTATCTCCTTTATATTATTAAACCTCTTATCTTCAGTCCTAATTTTTCTGAAATTCCAGTACCATATCTACAAGTGACTTGTGGAAATCTCCTTTTAAACATTTCAGTGGTATTTCAAACTGAATTAATGTTCTTTTCCTGTAATCTCCTCTAAGCTTTCCTGCTTTTGTTGAGGGTACAGTCATATCTCTTAGTTATTAAGGTCTGAAAATCTCAATGTCAACTTTGATTCTTTTCTATCTCCCTTATCCCCCTTACATACAATTACTTGCCAACTCCTATATATTCTACCAAAATAAATCTTTTAATTGACCCTTTCTATCCACTCATTGGTTCAATCCTTTTTTTGTTGTTGTTTTTTTTACCTAGATTGGTATATTAGGCCCCACATTGGTCTTCCTCTTTTATGCCCTATTTGTGTCTGTGAAAACCACAAATTACTCTAGAATTAAATGCATGTTCCTTAGCCTGGTATTTGAGGCTATCCATAATTTGTTTCCAAATTACCTTTTCCTGATTTATTTAATATTACTTTATTTCAAACATTGTAGGATTCAGCCAAATTTAACTATTAAGCTGTTTTCCAACATTGACATGCTTTTGTACATTTATGTAGGCTTTCCCGCTATGCCTAGGACATACTTCTTACTGAACTCTGCCTTTCACAATCCTTATTTGAGGTTTGTCTGCTTTGAAGGCTAGGTTCAGGTGCCACCTCAGTGCTGCCTTCTTTGGTTTTCCCACCTGGACATTGCTTACCTATTTGTTTTTTGTTTGTTTGTTTTTGTAGGGCAATGGGGGTTAAGTGACTTGCCCAGGGTCACACAGCTAGTAAGTGCCAAGTGTCTGAGGCCGGATTTGAACTCAGGTACTCCTGAATCCAGGGCCGGTGCTTTATCCACTGTGCCATCTAGCTGCCCCCCCCCCCCACATTGATTATCTAAATCCAAATCTATTACTTTTTTCCTCTCAAAGTCATTCACATTTTTCAGTGTATATAATAAGAACTTCCATAAAAACCATGGAAAGATATTGCCATTTTAATGAATTTTATAACTTCCTTTCATTTTCATTACCTTCAAGTGACCACTTTATCACTTTGCTTTTGCCTTTGCCTTGGGGGCGGGGAGTGCATGTTACTTGCCAGCTCATCTTTAGTAAAATATCAACTCACTGGGGGTGGGGACTGCCATCTTTATCTTCGTATACAAAGGACTTTACAAAATAATTTGCATCAAGGTGCTTAATAAATGTTTGAATTGACTTGAATCATGAATGGTGACATTCATATTACCCTTTAGACATTTTCTTTGCAAAAGAATCATAGATGCACACTTTACCGCAACACCCAGTATTCTCAACTCTCCTAAAAGAAGTAGTCTCCTTGTCTACATATGGAATGACCTCAGATGAAAAGATTAATATCGGTTCTCTGACTATTCTATTTTTCTTTTCTTCTTATATCTAGTGAGCTAGGAAAGCCAAAGTGAATACAAAGTCATTTGGAAACATTTAGCTCAGTTTTTCTCAGCATTTTTGACAAGTGCTTGTATACTCGGATCTTTCTTATTCTAATTTGTTGCATTTTCCTCTTAATGCTATTAACATTTTTCAGCATTTGCAGCAAGAATGTCTATAAAAACTATAGAAAGACGACATGACTTTTATGAGCTCTATAATTTCCTTTCATTTTTATGACCTTCAATTCAGTTTACTCTGATGTGTGTGTGTGTGTGTGTGTGTGTGTGTTTCCAAGTTGATAGATCTTATACAAACAAAGCTTTTAGGAGTATGGTCTTTTCATCATATATTTTAGTTTAAAAAAAATTATGGTTTCCCATGTCATTAGTACAGTACTATTTCCTGTATGTGTTCAAGGGGCATTTCCTCTCATTTGTGTGACCAACTAAAAAAATACAGTTTAAAAAAAGAAACCCACAACTTACCCATATAATTCAAGGTAGGAAATTACTTTGCTTTTGTTTTGTTTTAGTATTCCCCTTTTGCCTATAGTAAGTACTTAATAAACGTTTACCAGAGGTTGGGGGTGTGAGTGGTTTTAAGCAGGTTTGAATACTATTTCTGAAGGTGAGAACTAGTGCTGACTTCAGGATGAAGATCAGAGTATCCATTGGCATCCTAAGTTCTGAAAGCCAGTTTTTTTAGATAGAAGGCATAAAAAAATTGTGATGTTAAACAGTCTAGAAGTGTATCAGGACCAAAGTCCATTGGGAATTAATTCTCCCTTATTGGGTAAAAGCTCTCAAGACCCTTTCTCTTCCTCCTTCTCATTAGCCCTTAGACTCTTGATTTTCTTTTCAGTCAGATGGATCTAAACATATCATTATAACTGGAACATTTAATAATTCGATTTCTAAATTTTCAGATTTTCTTATTCCAGATGGTCAAGGAATCACCAGCCCTTGCCTTGCTTGTGATTTTGTGAAAATTATTCTAGCTAATGAAATTAAAATTGCATCTACGATTGACAAGGTGGAATTGTAGAGATTTAGAGCCTAGAGGTAAGACTTGGAGAGTATCTAGTCCAACCCTATCTCCTCATTTTATGGATCAGGAAACTGAGGGATGGAGAATGAAAATGGCTGGTCCAAGGTTGAGTGAACAATTAGTGACAAAATTAGGATTTGATGTCAGTTGTGTTGATTCTTTTTTTTTTTTTAAAGTGAGGCAACTGGGGTTAAGCGACTTGCCCAGGGTCACACAGCTAGTAAGTGTTAAGTGTCTGAGGCCGGATTTGAACTCAGGTCCTCCTGAATCCAGGGCAGGTGCTCTATCCACTGTGCCACCTAGCTGCCCCTGAGAACCAATAATGTTTTCACAGCTCTGTGGTGAGGTATTAATGAAATGGATTTTTATGTGAAGTTTTGAAGTTCCATGGAAGATGTCAAAGGAAAAATTTTTTAAAAGAAATTTGATCTTATTAAAGAAAGAAATCTTGACATTGCTATGAAAATGCCTGCTAGAGATGATCAGATTACTGCCCCTTCTTCACTCATTGATCTGAATTTAACATGATTTACTTACTAGCAAAACACAAAAATATTAAAACAGATTGTTCTGAAAAGCAAGCTATTGAATATTTCCTTCTAAACAGGCTCAATACTGCACAGCTGTGTTTCTTTGGAGGGGTGTTAGCGTCCTTTAGATACTGTGAATGATTGAACTTATTACATGCCTTCTACAGTACATTGTTTCTGAATACAGGTTTTGTTCAGTTTGAATCATTTGCATTTGGGATCCAGTGAGAGTTATCATGGAAAGAGCAGGTTTTTTGTTTTGCCTGATGAATGAGGAGGTTTTCAAGTATTTCTCAGTCTAGTCAGTGTCAAGTACCATTTGAGTAACAAGGGACTTATTACTCATTGATCTGCTTTAGTAAATGTCCACTTACAATTAAAATTTTTACATTCCCTAGTCAGTTTGCTCTGTGATGATATTGGCGAGAAGAGGGGGAGGAAGTTCTTTTCATAGACCAAAATTCTATGCATACATTATGTAATTTTTACTTTTTTAATTTCAAAGCCAGATTCCCATGTCTTCTGTTATCATGGTTAAATTAATTTTGTCTTTGGCTCACTCTTCTTAACAACACAGAAAGGATTTTCAAATGAATTAGTTGTAGTGGGTTGATATATGTTCTACAGAAATTGGGAGAAATTGTGTTGAAAACTTTGCTTTTACTAATTTTATTGTATATTAACCTAGTGAAGGAGTATTTAATAATTGTGATATATATGTTATAGATCCTACTTCAGAAGCCTAGATTCCAATCAGGCTGAAATGGATAGTAACAGCTTACGTGAGGTATTTGGCAACCTGACTGAGCTTCCTTCCAGGAAGGAAAAAAAAAGACTAGTTCTTGCCTGGACTGTTGGGTTTGCCCTCTGAAGGGGCCTTAGCAAAGTTAAGAGGAGATCAGAGGGGGAGGCATGAGTGTGTTGACCTAGGGGATGGTTCCCAATGACCTATGCTTTCATTGCCTTGGGTGTCCAATGCAGTGGTTGGGTTATGAATACCTCAAGTTTCTGAGAGCCCAACACAAAAAGAAGGAGGTCTAGAACTTGTCTGTGGCAGAGGGGACAATGTCAGCACTGAGTATTTTTGTGACAGACAAGTCTCAGGATTGTCTGTCTTGTGGAACATTAGATTTGACTCAGTTTCCTACCATCTGGTTAGCTGATCATATGCCCCTTAAAGCAGCACCAAAGTCCATGCTTCAGGAGACAGTGGATGATTTTAAGTATTTGAATGGAATTATCTGTGGTGAATGGGCACTAGCTCCCTGGAGGCCCTCTCCTCAGTCTGGTAGTGCAGTTGTTTGCTAATGCTAGGAAAATGGATTATTTGCCTTTAGGGCTTAAGGGTGATCTCTTTCTAGGAAGATGGACAAATACTAAAAGATATCTTGAATTTTCCTCATGAATGGATGTTAATACTTGGGGAAAGTCCAGGTCAAAGCAATAGTGAACTCAATAGTCTCCTGTAAATTGTGCAGAGAATTGGGAAATCACAGCTTTCAGTGACAGCTTTGTGTGTAGGGGGTGTAGGAGTGTGTGTGTCTGTGTGAACATGTTGCTAATAAAGAAAGAGAAATTGGGAATTTTAGGGCTTTTGAAAGCACAAGTTGACCTTTCATTGTAGAGTTCTCTTTAATAACTGTGTACACAGAGGGAATGTATGTATTGGTCTGTTGTGTTACAACGCAGTTAGAACAACCTGGACCTCAACTGCATAAGTGGCACTGTTGCAATAGAGGATACAAAAATAATAGATTTTTTTTGTTTTGTTTTAAATTTTACCTTGCCTACAACCTTGAAATTTGAATAAGATTTTTACTTGCTTTTCTTTTCAAATCTTTCTAATGCAATAGCAAGAAGTGGAATATGTGAACATGTCCCTAGAATATACTCTGGCTGAACTGGAATTTCTGTGAGAGGTAGCAATGGTGTGCTGGATTCTCTAGCCTTCAAGTCAAGGTAGAATTTCTTAGATGGAGATTTGAATCCTGGGAATTCTGGCTTAGTCATGTCAGTGAGCTATGCTTGTTATTCAGTTGTTTTTTTTTAAGTCATGTCCAACTCTCTGTGACCCCATTTGGGGTTTTGTTGGCCAAGATACTGGAGTGGTTTGCCATTTCCTCCTCTAGCTCATTTTACAGATGAGGAACTGAGACAAACAGGATTAAATGACTTGCCCAGGGTCACTCAGCTAGTAAGTGTCTGAGGCCACATTTGAACACAGGAACATGACTCTTCCTGACTCCATGCCTGGCACTCTATCCACTGTGCTACCCTGCTGCCTGGAATGTTACCTTGGGGGAATTACTTCACCTCTAAGCACAGGTTTCTTAATCTGTAAATTGGAAGAATAATGTGAGGGAAGTGCTTTGGGAACTTTTCAGTCTATATAAATGTAAGTTGTTGTTAGACATAGGGATAAGGAGAAAAAGGGACTAGAAGAGGGAATTCAGAAGTAGGAGGGGGAAAAGTATATTGAACTACAATCCTGGTATTTTTCCTATTCTTCATTCAATATTTCAAAAGTTCTCTTTAGGCCAAGGCTTGCTTGTTTTGGAGACTGGGTTTCCTTGTTTCACCCAAATTGGAAGTGTAGCGGCCACTCATGGTCTAATCCCAATTCTGATCAGGATGGACATTTTAATTTGCTCCTTCCCTGCCCCGCGGCCCCCCCCCCCCCCCCCCCCCCCCCCCCGTAACCACTGGAATGACGCCACCTGCTGGAGACTTACTGTAGCAAAACTCTGCCATGAGGAGAAGGGGTCTGAAGGCAAGACATGCAGCTCTTTGGCATCAGGAAGTGACATTTGCTTGTGGGAGGAAGAGGGGGAGAGGCGGACTCTCTTGCTCTCTTTCGGGTGGACTCTGGCGGAGAGCGGAGCTAGAAACGTGCTCTCCCTTTGATAGATGAATCTAGGCCTTTCTCTCTCTCTTTACCAAATTTTTATTCTCCTTAATAAATGCTTAAAAGTCTAACTCTTGCTAAAGCTTATAATTTATTGGCGACCACTCATTAGATTTTAGACAGACTAGCTAGAATTTTAGCCCCTCACCTCCCCTACCCCCTCATTGACTCTAGCCTGTTTGCCTCTCCTTGGTAGCTTGGAGGGTGGGGAGGAAAGTATCCCCATATTTTTACTGGACATAATGAAGATTATCCACTTGGTTTTTGTCCTGCTGTAACTCCAAGCCCCCAAACTCAAGTGACCATCAGGTCTTCAGTGGCAGCAGTGGGGAATATGGGGGCTGCATCACCATGACCAGGGATTCTTAACATGGGAGTCCATAACTTTCCTTAAGAATTTTTTTTTTGATAACTGAATTTCAATATGTTTATTTTACAATCCTGTATATTTTATTTTATGTATTTAAAACCATTATTGTGAGAAAAGATCCATAGGTTTCATCAGACTGCCAAAGGGGTCTAAGATACAAAAAAAAGTTAAGTACCATTTTTTTAGTGTTGTAATTGTCTAAGAGGTGGGTCTATATTAATCAATCAATCAACATTTATTAAGTACCTACTATGCACCAGGGGCTGTGCTACATGCTGGGGATGAAAAGAGAAGCAAAAGATGGTCTCTGCCCTCAAGAAGCTTACAATCTAATGGGGGAGACAATAAGAAAATAAATACAGGATAAATGGGAAATGATAACAGAATGAAGGCACTCAAAGTAAGAGGGGTTGAAGAAAGTTTCCTGTAGAAAGTGGGATTTTAGGAGGCAGCTAGGTGGCACAGTGGATAAAGCACTGGCCCTTGATTCAGGAGGACCTGAGTTCAAATCCAGCATCAGATACTTGACACTTACTAGCTGTGTGACCCTGGTCAAGTCACTTAACCCTCACTGCCCTGAGTGTGCCCCCCCTCCCCACCAGTGGGATTTTAGCCAGCATGCTCTTAGTTTGGATGCTGTTTTGGGATGAAAAGAGGCTTTTGTTATAAGCCATTGAATAGTTAATGAAAAGCCTTTTACTTCACACTAACCCAACAATATGCATCAAAAACAGTAACATTTAGCTTTAGCTTTGGAAGATGTGGCTTTCTTTCCCTCTTTATAAAACCCATCTGGTAAGCAGGTCACCAGAGAAGGGTAATGAGACTCAAATGGCCTAAGGCACCCACCAAGTTTGAGAGACTTCCACTCTGTCTTCTATTATTAATTACAGAAATGCACATTAAAACAACTTTGAGATATTTTATACCTATTAGATTGGTTAAAATGATTGAAGGGGGAAATGACAATTGTTGGAGGGGATATGGAAAAACTGGGACACTGATTCATTCTTGGTGGAATTGTAAACTGATCCAGCCACTTTGGAGAGCAATCTGGAATTATGCCCAAAGAGTTATTAAACTGCCTATACCCTTTACTCATCAATACCACTACTAGGTCTATTTCCAAAGATGATTACGGATAAGGGAAAGAACCTATATGTTCTAAAATGTTTATAGCAGTTTTCTTTGTGGTGGCAAAGAACTAGAAACTGTGGGGATGCCCATGAATTGGGGAAGGGCTGAACAAGTTGTGATATATGATTGTGATGGAATACTGCTGTGCTATAAGAAATGATGAGCTCAATGATTGTAGAAAACATGTAAAGACTTGCATGAAATAATGAACACTGAAGTGAGCGGAACCAAGAGAACATTGCATACTGTGACAGCAATATTGTTTTAAGAATGTCTTTGAATGAATAAGGCAGCTTGACTATTACAAATACCCACATTAACTATAAAGGACATATGAAGGAAGGTGCTATCTGCATCCAGAGAAAGAAGTGACAAATAGAAGTATTTATAGAAAGGTTTTATGTAAATACATATTTCTGTCTAGTAGTAGTCACCTCTAGGCTGGGGGGTTGGGGGAGGGAGAAGAAAAAAAAAAGAAATTTATATGATAACTTTATTATATTTAAAAGGAATAGCAAGTTGTATATAATAGATGTGCAGTTTCATATGCAGTCATCTTTTTTATTATGTAAAAATTTAAAAAGAAGCTTCTGTCCTACCATATAATGCATTGTATTTGAGTTCTTTTTATATATCTTTTCTTCCCTCTTTCCCTGTGACCTGTTTGAGAGTAAGGGCTATGAATTGTGCATTTTCAGTAGTGCCTAGGACATCTTAAGTCCTCTCAATAAGGATTTGTTGGATGAGGGAATGTGCTGCAGCCTAAACATAAATTGCTTCACAAGGCCTAGCTCCAGAAATTTTAAGATACACTCGATATCCAGAAGACCATGGGCCTTTACTTTGGGAACTCTAGTGAGAGTTACTGGAGCCAGAAAAGCTTCATTTGATGTTTAATGAAATAGGCAGAACTTAAAGTAGGAGGGAATTGGTAGGTCATTCTACATGAAAAGGGTGGGGTTCATGCAAAATGGAAAATTATAGAGAGAGCACAATGGGTTCTGGTGATGACAGGTTTCTTTTTCTGTAATAAAACCAAAGAGTCAGGGTAGTGGGCATGAAGCCATTTTGATGGGACTTTCCAGTCTCTATTGCCTTGTTAAAAATAAAATGGGGCTTATTCTTTGTGCTTAGCAGAGCATGTCATTATCAAAACTCAGAGGCTTGGACCATCATCACACATGAAATAAACATAAGCAAGGTGTGATCGGACAGGCCTCTTTGAAACATGTGGCTGTTTTGGGTACAAACTGACATTTTTGTCCATTGAAGGCTGGGACAGCATCTAAGGGTCATGTTATGCATTCCCCTAAGCTAGCCTGTTTGCTATATGATCAGAGAGAACGGTGCCACTCCTTTGGGTTGGACATTCACCCCACTATAATAGTTTTAGGTTTAATATTAGAATTTGACAACTAAAAATATTCAAGGAAATAGAATATCAGGGTGATTTATATACACGAGTGAGTAGATAATTATAGTTTATTTATAATACAAATAAATACATTTATGGTAACATCCATAAATAAATCAAACAATATCAGAATAGAGCTAACCAAAACAAAATACATTAAAGCAAAGTGCAAAAATTTACATTTAAATAGGAATAAATGAGAAGGCTTAGGTTTAGATTTAAAAATACTGTCCAAGTACAGGCTGGGGGAGAGAACTGGCTTAGTAATAGTTCAAGTGGAAATGGCCTGGGGGCTTTACTTTCTTTTCTTTCTCTTCTTTGTTTGTTTGTTTGTTTGTTTCTTTCGTGGGGCAGTAAGGATTAAATGACTGGTCCACAGTTACACAGCTAATAAGTGTCAAGTGTCTGAGGTCATATTTGAACTCAGGTCCTCCTGAATCCAGGGCCAGTGCTTTTATCCACTGCACCACCTAGCTGCCCCCAGGGGGCTTTACTTTCACTGTAAACAATATGAACCTCTAGGATACTGGGGCTACTGGGTGAAAAAGCTGTATTAATAGAAAAATAGCATTCAGGTCATGGGAAACAATAGTCTCACTGTCCTTGGTACTTATTGGAACATGTTTAGATGGTTGTGTTCAGTGTTTTGGCATGAGGATTTAATGAGAGGTTGATAAACTAGAGAATTTCAGAGGAGGGCAATCTGAGTGGTGAGGGGTCTGGAACCTCTGTTTTAAGAGGAATTGGTTAAAGCAAAGGTACTTTTTAGCCTGCAGAAGAGAAGACTGTGAAGTATGAGTTAAGGGGAGATGTCATTCCTCTTTATTGATTCATTTCACAGGGCTCCTCATCCATCTGGGGCCTTTAAACAGATGTGCCCTTGAAAGTTCTGTCCTTGGCTTTTTTTCACTTGCGTTTAGGGCCTCTTACCACAATGGTTGGAACGAGGGCTCTGGGTTCATTGGAGGAGTTTTGAAGTGAAAAGACTTATTCTTTTCATATGACCCTAAATTTGCCTCTCTAAGTGAGTGATTATGTGCTTACCCATCCTGTGCAATAGAGAGGGAGAAAGGAGAAATCCCACACAGAAACTTAGTATTAGAGGATTTTCTTTCTAGCCAGCTGAAAATAAGAGGATACCCAACTTCCTCAGCGCTATCAACTGAGAGGGAAAGAAAGTTGTTACCACTAGAGTCAGTCAGTGTCAAATGACTCAGAATAGATTTGCTTTTATCAATAGAAATGATATTGAAGATGCATGACCATTACCTGCCTTGCTGCTACCACTGGGCCTTTCCCTCTATCCTGAAACTGAACTCTCCTCTTCTTGTCTCTTCCATATTTGAATGTGAACTCTTGGAGTTCACATTTTCTGTCTGTATCCTTAGTGCTTGGAACCTGGTAAATTCCCCCATAAAGTAGAATTCTGGGAGTTGGAGAATAGGCTCTATGTAAACATCCTAAAACTCCAAGGAGAGGAGGGTTCATATTACTCTCCAAACAGGATCATTTCATGAAGCAGATATGTGTAAAAGAGCACTGAAGACCAGTGAGTACCTTCTTTATTTGTTAGTTACGTGGTCATGTTACTGAACCTTGGTTTCTCCATCCATAAAATTGTGATCATGCTTTTGGCATCTAAGGAAAGTGCTCTGTAAGAACTATACTGCTGGGAGTTATTTAAGGTGGTGCTGTGGGGAAAGCATTAATTTGGAATTGACCTGTTTTCTTTTTTTTTAATTGTCATTCATTCACTCATTTATATTCCCAAGAGGAAAGATAGCACTTGTAATTACAAAATTCCAAGAAGCATATATATCCTTATACTCATGATAAAAAAGAATCACAGAAACCACAAATCAGATACAATGAAATAAACCATGGTAGTGATAGTTTCATAGGTTTTACTATACCCTCTCTGGACTTTATCCTTTGGTGATACATTCATACTATTTCAGGTGATAACCTTGCTTTGTAGATGGTGCAGTGAATAGAGTACCTGGCTTCCTGAGTTCAACTCTGGCCTCAGACTCTTACTGATCCTGGGCAAGTCACTTAACCCTGTTTGCCTTAGTTTCCTTATCTGTAAAATAAGCTGGAGAAGGAAATGGCAAACCACTCCAGTATCTTTGCCAAGAAAATCCCAAATGGGGTCATAAAGAGTCAAACTCAACAACACCAACACGCTATATCATTCAGAACATATTCAAAACTGCATAGCATCATCATCTCTCCAAATCTGGCTCCTGCCTTTCACATGTCAATTTCTAATGAAGGAAATCTTGATCTTAACTTTTAATCTTCCCTCTGGTCTCATCCCACATATCTATGCATTTGATGTTTTATTGGTTTTACATCAGCAATATTTTTCCTATTTGTAATCTCATTTTCAGATACTTTGCTAGTCCAAATGCTTACTCATTTCACTTGTACTTTTGTTAAAGGTATCCTAATTGGTCTTTCAGCCTTTCTGTAATCTCTCTGATATGTTAATCCTCTACTTAATGCCTCTAACAACTCCTCCTTGTCTACTGACAGAACTTCTGATCCTGGCATTCAAGGCCTAGCACAATCTTGCTCTAACCTACCTGTGTAGTTTTTTCTTATACAGACTCTATTCCAGTAAATTACATTCTGGCTAAGCTAAATTACCCTTCATTCTTGTTCTGTTTTTTCCCATCTGCTAATTCTGCTCTTTTCTTCATACTTGGAATAAATTCCTTCCCCTCCCCCTCTCCCCCATCCTAATTTCCATCTTTTGAAATCCCACCATTCCTTGAAGACCCAACTTGGCTGGCCGTCATCTCCTCCAGGAAGTTTTCTCTAACCCATCTTCTGCCTGTGAAACTATTCTCTTTTTCTTCAGATTTCTTCAGGGGTTTTCTGAACTTCTCCTTTACCTTTACTATTTTTAAAATCCTGTGTTGTAGTTAATTGCCTACACTTCTTTTCTCCATTAGATTGTAAGTTCCCTTGAAGACAGGCTAATGTCTTCTTTTCATTTCCAGTGACTAGCAGAGTGTCTTGTGTATAGTTGGTGTTTAATAAATTTGAATTGAAATTAGAGTAATAGTATTGGAAGGGAAGTAAGAGACCTATCAGCTCCTGCTTTCCTCATGTTTAAGACAAGGAAGCTTAGGTCCAGAGGGGGTAAGTGGCTTCCCCAAGATAACACAGATAGGAAATAGTAAAGCCAAAGATTTGAACGTGGCTTCGTCCCAAAGTCCAGAATTGTCTTCCTAGTTACTACTTCACTTTGCTACCCCCTTTTTCAAGGCTCAGTCTGACTATACATTAGTGATGTTATGTAAGGGAATTCCTGCCTGCATGGAAGATGAACAAAATGACCTCTGGGGGCCCTTCTGAATCAGAGTCCTGTGATTCTAATTTCCCCTCATGGTGACCTTAAAAATATCCTTGTGATTTTTATGGGTCACGTACATGGGATAACTCTCCCTTTGACAATTTGTGATTCAGTTCAGCTACAGCTGAGCACCAAGCAGCACAGCTGATTTAATCATCTTCTCACCCAAATAACCATATATAATTTTTTCAGGAGATAAGACTACCAAATTGGCTCTCTTATTTTTCATTCTGACTAATTATTTGGTGAGCTACTACTAGTCTTTGTAGTTTGCCTGCCTGAACTATTGAACATACAGACAGATGTAATTTTCAGAAGCCAACTTGGGAAAATGAAAAATAAGGAGTAGTATAAATAATGTTAAAGTGGTAAATAAAATTATGGGAGCTGGGGCAGCTAGGTGGCGCAGTGGATAAAGCACCGGCCCTGGATTCAAGAGTACTGAGTTCAAATCTGACCTCAGATACTTGACACTTACTAGCTGTGTGACCCTGGGCAAGTCACTTAACCCCCATTGCCCTGAAAAAAAAATTAAAAAAAAAAGGGGCAGCTAGGTGGTGCAGTGGATAGAGCACCGGCCCTGGAGTCAGGAGTACCTGAGTTCAAATCTGGCCTCAGACACTTACTAACTGTGTGACTCTGGGCAAGTCACAACCCCAATTGCCTCACTGAAAAAAAAAAAATTATGGGAGCTAAGAAGCATTTCAGATTCACATGGTCCAAAGAGCTTAGTGAAAATGTCTTGTCCTGTTCTGAGATCCATTTAAATAAAAAATTCTAGACATTGAAACTTGACCAGTGCTCTGGAGAACACCCAATCTGTTGCTGCTTAGCAGACAAATAACCAGGCTTTGTTGCAGCTTAGGATGTTGATGAAGGCAGCATGGTATAGTGGAATGAATGTTGTATTTTGAGTCAAGGGACCTCGATTTGAATCCAAGTTGTGACATTTAACTATGTGATCTTAGGTTCTTTCCCCTTCTGTTGTTGTTGTTTAGTCTTTTTCAGTCTCATCTGATTCTGTTGGATTTTTTACCATTTGGGCTTGTTTTGGGTTTTTGTTTGTTTTTGGCAAAATCAGTGGTATGATTTGCCATTTCCTTCTCTAGCTCATTTTCCAGATGAGGAAATGGAGGCAAACAGGGTTAAATGACTTGCCTAGGGTCACACACCTAGTAAAAGTCTGAGGCCAGATTTGAACTCAGGAAGAGGAGTCTTCCTTACTCCAGGCCCAGCACTTTATCCACTGGGCCACTTGGCTGCCTCCCTTCACCTTAGGTTTTCATGTATAAAATCTTGAGTGTTTTGGTGGCCCCTAATGTCCCTTCTACCTATAAATCTATAATCCTATATTCTGTTCCTGAGCCTCTGTTTCCTCAAATATAAAATGAGGCAGTTAGACTCACTGAGGCAATTAGACTCCAGCTATAAATTTGTGATCCTATGTCTTTACGTTCCACATGATTTGAAAGCAGTTTGTTTTAGCATGTATAAACATGTGTTAAAATTTATGCTTAGTTGTCAACAACATAAATCCTGTGGATTTATCTTTTTTAAGGAGATACAGACTGCTATATCTCACTCATTCTTTGTGCATGGATTGTATCATAGATTGTATGTTGTGACTCTGAAGTAACGAAAGTCATTTTATTTGTGGCATATAAAAGTTGATCTAATGGAGTTACAGTTTCCCAGATTTATCAGCAGTTTATTGGGCAATAAAGATATTAAAATGTCTCTTTCCATCATTCTGTCACTTGTTCACATGTCCATTGCTTTAAATGAGTGTTTAAGGATGTTTTGGTTATATTTCATGTCATGAGGGCATCTAGGTGGCGCAGTGGATAGAGCACCAGCCCTGGAGTCAGGAGTACCAGAGTTCAAATCCGGCCTCAGACACTTGACACTTACTAGCTGTGTGACCCTGGGCAAATCACTTAACCCCAATTGCCTCACTTTAAAAAAAAAAAAAGATGTTATGAGTTCACAGTGAACTTTTACACATATATAATGCATTAGTTGGGCATTTTTTCATTATTTTTGTAACAATTACTTTTGTATAGGATATCCAATTTGTGATCTATAAATTCTATGACGGTAGGTTTCAGGAATTATCATTGTCACCCCTCCCCCCCCCTTTTTTTTCCCCTTCAGAGCTGGGTAATGATTGACAACTAGGTGGTATAATAGAATTCTGAACTTGAATTCAAGCCTTTCTTACTCCAGGTCTTGACTTGAATTCTTGTTTGTTTTTTTTGTTTTTTGTAGGGGCAATGAGGGTTAAGTCAGACACTAGGGTCACACAGCTAGTAAGTGTCAAGTGTCTGAGGTCGGATTTGAACTCAGGTCCTCCTAAATCCAGGGATGCTGCTCTATCCACTGTGCCACTTAGCTGCCCCTTCACTTGGATTCTTAATAGCTGTGTGACCTTAGCAAAAATAGATAATCTCTCTCAGCCTCAATTTCTTCATCTGCAAAATGAGGATAATAACAGCATCCATCTCCAGGGTTGTTGTGAGATTCAAGTAAGATAACATAATATGATGTGATGTGATATGATATGAAATAAGATAAGATAAGATGAGATGATAGATAATATTATATAACACAATATAAATATAATTGATATAATGTAATATATTACTTTGCACACCTTAATGTGATATATAAATGCTAGTTATTTGGTACAGGTCTTTGGACACAGTAGTAGCTACTATCCAACAATGCTGTACACGTAGTTGTTACTTAGTGTTTGGTGAATGAAAAGATGCATGAAATTGTAACGATTGGAATGACGCCACCTGCTGGAGACTCACTGTAGAAGCATTCCACCCATGAAGCGAAGGTCTTTGAGGGCAAGACCAGGAGTCTTTTCTTTGGCGTCAGGAAGTGACGCAGGCTAGTGGGAGGAAGAAGGGGGGAGCCTGGCACTCAGTCTGACTCTCTTTCCTCTGGACTCTGGTGGAGAGCGGAGCTAGAAATGTGCTCTCCCTTTAATAGATAGGAATCTAGGCCTTTCTCTCTCTTTACCAAATTCTTATTCTCCTTAATAAATGCCTAAAAGTCTAACTCTTGCTAAAGCTTATCATTTATTGGCGACCACTCATTAGATATTTTAGACAGACTAGCTAGAATTTTAGCCCTTAACAAAATACATATATTTTTTTAATTATAAGTAAAATTCCCATTGAGTCATTTGATTCCAGTTACCAGAGGGTCATAGAATTTGGAGCTGGAAAGTACTTTCCAAATCTTCTAATCTGTTGTTTACAGATGAGGAGACAAAAGCCAAGAGAAAGGCTGAGTGCACATCAAGTAACTCTCAGAGCTAGAATTCAGAGATACTCCTCTTTGGTGTCCCACTTTCTCTTTAATAAAATACCATCTATTTCTTTATTGTAAAATGCAGTACTGAGGGCAAAGACTTCCTTTTGTCTTTTTTGGATACCTAATGCTTAGCACAGTGCCTGGCATGTACAAGGCATTTAATGAATGCTTATTGATGTTGGCCAGGTTAAAAACAAGATTTGAAAATTCTTATTTTGTGTTGAATGAGGTTGGACATAGAGTGAGGTTGTAGGTTTTGGCAGAGATAAAGAAAAAGTTGCTAACAATTACAGTAGCATAGCAGAGTACATAGAATTCTGGACTTGGATTCAGGAATATCTGGGTTCAAATCCTACCTCATATGCTTATTTAAGCAGCTGTGTTATCTTAGGTGAGTCACCCAACCTCTCTGGGCTTCACTCAATCATTTATAAAATGAGGGGTCTAGGGGGCAGCTAGGTGGCGCAGTGGATAAAGCACCGGCCCTGGATTCAGGAGTACCTGAGTTCAAATTCAGCCTCAGACAATTGACACTTGACTAGCTGTGTGACCCTGGGCAAGTCACTTAACCCCCATAGGCCCCTCCCCCCGAAATGAGGGGTCAAACTAAATGTCTTCTGAGGCCCTTTCCAGTCCTGGCTCTATCATCCCCTGAAAAAGAAGAGGTAGTAGAAGCAAAGACTGGATGATGACTTGTCTGGCAACCTGGAGAGAGGAGTTCAAGTGAAAACTGCAGTAAATGAGCTTTTGGTGTGACCGTGAGATTCTACAAAGAGACAAAGCCCTAGTCTCCTTAGCACTGGCCTAGTGAGTGACAAGGGAGAACTAATTACACATGATGTGTGAGGGCAGGACATTGGGGAGTTAGAGAACTAATATTTCTAGGGAAACTGCACAAGGAGTTGAGTGAAGGCCTTTCTCAATGTCCTGACCTGAGAACCAACATTTATGAAGCTGTTAAGAGTCTGAAAAGTCTTGGGCTAGATAGATTTCAGAGAGGCCAGGTCCCCAAAGGAGCTGATAATCTTGTCAAGGAAAGATAGGCACACAGTCACTGGCAGGTGGATTGGAATATGACCATTATAGCATAGAGCATGATTTGAACAATTGGACTTCAGAGACTCGAGAGGGGAAATATGCTTGGAAAAGGAGAGGAGTGGCAATCAGGGAAGGCTTCAGGGAAGAAAAAGTGACATCTGAACAAGGCTCCAAAGATGAGAAGGATTTCAAAAGGCTAATAAATTGGGTGACCTCTGGCAAGCAACTTTACTCCTCTGGGTTTCATTTTATCATTTGCAAAATGAGAAACTTAGATTTGATCATTCTGGTGTCCCTTCTGGCTCTGAATTTCTGTGAAAACTAGTATTAAAGATGGGCTATTTGGTTCTGTCTCTCTCTTTTTAAAAGAATCTATTTAAAGTATTATTTATAGCTGAAGTAGTTTCTCTATCATCATACTACTTTTAAAAATTTCACCTTGAAATGAAATGGGTTTTTGGAGAATGTAAAAAACTAGAAAAAAAAGGTTTTGATCTTGGTTAAATCCTGTCCTTAGCATTGCTTTGTATTATGTGTGGCTGGACCCATTCAAGTATTTGTGAAATATCTCCCTCTAGTGGCAGCTCAATCGCCCCAAACCATAAAACATACAATTAGACACAAATTGGAAGTATTTCAGGCCAATTTCTGTCACTCAGCTGATGAATATGTGATCATCCCTCAGTTGCTTATATGTGTTAAAAAATATAATTGGGGTGAGCTCAAGTCTCAGTCTGGCTTTTGCATACGAGGCCTTCCCTGGTGGAATTGTAATTTAATTTTATGAGAACTTTTCAAATGGAAAACTTGTAGCTTTCTTTTGTGTGTGTGAGTCTTAAAACTGTAGCTTTCTTTTGTGTGTGTGATTCCTAAAATTGTAGCTTTCTTTTGTGTATGTGATTCTTAAAATTAAATGTTTTATTTGAAATATAACATTGAATATCAATATAACTAAACTTAGTGTAAATTAAATAAATTCATTTCAATGCACAAAATTTGATACTATTTTTTCCAATCATTTCTTCCCACTTCCCTATCAGGATTCTTTGTCTATTCATTTACATTCATTTTGCCTCTCATGTGGTCATAATTAATATATAATCTTTCCTTTTACTTTATATTTTCACTTTTCATTATTCCATAAAGGTCTTTCAAGATTTCTTTTATATTCCTTATACTTGTCAATCTTATTTTTACAACTTTTTTTAATCACTTTAAATTTTATTGGTGTTTTGTTTTCACATTACATACATTTCTAGATTGTTCCCCATCAATAGAGGTCTTTTGTAACAAAGTAAAACGGTTAAGTAAAGCTAATAATACAGGAACTGTTGGAAAATGAATGCAACATTTTACACCTGTGACATTCCCCTACCTCTCTATTAAAAAAACCCAAAAAACAGAAATCTGTTTTCTCTCCCTCCTACTTTCCACCTCATTAGAAAAAGGAAAAAGAAAAAAGAAAAAAAAATCTTGTAAAAAAATAGTCAAGCAAAACCTTTTCCCTCAATGGCTGTAAACAAAAATATGTGTCTCATTCTGTAGGCTACATATATCATCTTCCTGTCTTGGATAACATGTTTCATCATAAATCCTCTGGAATTCCCTGGTATAATGTAGGCATTCCCTGGACTGGTGTTCCCTTGACTGATGCAGTCAATCCATCCATGCCTGTCTGTCCTGTGACTCTCATCAGTAACCTCCCATAAATTCACCATAAAACTTCCACCTTCAGTCTCCAGGCGAGCTCATGAACTGTTCATGGGTTGGTTATCTGTAGGTCTTGCTGCAGGACCAGTCCATCCCCTCCTCCCCCATCATACATTGATCTGAGAACTTCTTTTGCACAACCTCTCCTTTGTACTGTTTTGTTGTGTATTCATATCCATCATGTAGCTCTTCATCACCCTTAGGGTGCACTTCTTTTCTTTTTTAAAATGTCCATAACAGTCATGTTGTGAAAGAAGCAACAGACCAAAAGAGGGGGGGAAACCACAAAAACAAAAAACAAAAAACAACAACAACGTTGTAAATTATAAAGCAGCAGAAGAAACCAAAGTCCTGGGAGGTAAAAATGATTTGTCCAAACTCATAAAGCTAGTCTGAAGCAGATTCCCTTTTCTGACTTTAGTCCTTGACCTCAGTTTGAAGTTTTAAACAATTAGTGATTCAACTTATTAAAAAAAAACCAGAATGTAGTTATACCAAAGGCTTGTTGGTGTTTTGTTTTGTGTTTGTTTTGTAGCTTTATGTCAAATGAAAGGGTATTTGATGTCTTTTTGTTTTTCTGGTGAAGTTGGCCTTTGGTTAATGAGGGAGCTCTCCTTACTGTACCTAGTTAATGATTTCCCATCTACAGTAAAGCTTTCTGCTCTCTGCACCATACATAGCTTCCTTAGCCATAGGACTTTGGTCAAACATGTATCCAAAGCTTCCCTTATGAAACAAGGGCTATGTGTTAGGTAAGAAATTTGCAGCATTAATTGTTCAGAACTCTTAAAATTTAAATGTGTGGTCTGAGGAGGTTTTTATTGTGTCATGCTTTATCATTTCATTTAAGACATATAAATGTTCAAAGTTGTTCTACCAGTTGCTTATAGCTTATTAGATTCAAGAACAACTCCTTCTGTTGCAGATATTAAACCTTATTGTGTCTAGTCAGTTTTCAATGTATTCACTCTGGGCAAGAGAGTACAAAGGCATGGATGATTCAAAATGACAAAAATCCAAAAAATCCCATCTGTATTTATCTTTGGAATGTGATTTTATATGAAAATTTGAGTGTAGGTGTGTCAGATTGATGTTCTGAGAATTCATTTCATTTTTTTTTTTTAAGACAGAAATCATGTTGTATGGACCTGACTCAAGAATCTTCTCCTAGGCCCCATCTTCCTCTTGTTCTGGAAATAGGCACTGTCATACCTCACACATACAAAGCACCAGAGTCTGGATCATTAAATGTTTGGGTTCCTAAGCCATTTTTTATGGGATCAAGATTTAGACCCTGAAGTGATGTTTAAAATGTCTAGTTTGAAAAATGCTATCTGGGAACTCCAAACTTTAAATAAAAATGTTTATTAAAATTAAAAAGAGAAAAATGTTATCTGCCTCTAGAGAAAGAATTGATGTTATCTCAATGTAGATTGAAGCATACAATTCTCCCTCCCCTCCCCCTCTTCCTCACCTCCTTCCCTTCCCTCCTTCCTCCTTTTCTCCCTCCTCCCCATTTCTTTTTGAGTTATCTTGCACAAAATGACAAATATGGAAATGCATGATTGCATATATATGAAACCTATATCTGATCACTTACTGTCTCAGAGAAAGAGAATGGGAGGGAGGGACTCAAAACTTAAAAAAAAAAAAAGGTTAAAAGTATATATGTGGGGCGGCTAGGTGGCACAGTGGATAAAGCACCGGCCCTGGATTCAGGAGTACCTGAGTTCAAATCCAGCTTCAGACACTTGACACTTACTAGCTGTGTGACCCTGGGCAAGTCACTTAACCCCCATTGCCCTGCCAAAAAATAAATAAATAAAAATTAAAAAAAAGTATATATGTAATTGGGGAAAATATTATTTTTTTAAGATGCAAGAAATCATCTAGTTCAACTCTCTCATTTTAGAGATAAAAGAAACTGAGACCCCAAAAGATTAAGTGACTTAATCTACAGGTCACAGAGTAGGGATTTGCACTAATTGCAAATTCACTGTATCATGTGTCAGCAAAAAAATAAGTTAAGTAGAAGAAATTCTCTTTATAAAGTACTTGTAAGAAAGCAAACATTTCCACAAATGAGCCCAAGTGTACATGGTATGACTTCAATAATTAAGAATTGACTAAGCCTTTGATTGGACTTTGTTTTGTTAATTACAGCTTTTGAAAGTATCTATCAACAAGAGTTTTATAGACTTCTATTGATTTTTAACTAATAGCTTTTTATTTTAAACACAGTTATCCCTTGATATGCTGAATTGGTATCTTCCTGAAAAGTTTAATTTAGTGTACTGAACCCATTTTTTCCACTGGCTTCGGTTGTCTAATTAAAAATGTGTTCTTATGTGAAAATTTCTTTTTTCCCATAGTGATAGAGGAAAGAAATCCAAGCTATCAATAGTCATATAGAAATGCTATAAGTTATTTTAAGTACAGAAATGCAAATTAAAACAGCTTTGAGGTTCCACCTCACACACTTCAGATTGGCAAAGCTGACAGAGAAAACAAAAATTACAACTGCTATATGGGCTGTGAGAAATCAGGTACATTAACAGCATGATTGGTGAATTAGTCCAGCCATTCTGGAAACTATGTCCTAAAAGCTATTAAACTGCACATATCTGTTTACTAGGTCTATGCCCTGAAGAGATCAAAAAAAGAAGAAAAGAACCCATATGTTCAAAGAGATCAAAGAAAAAAGAAAAGAACACATATGTATATGTATATGTAAGAATGTGATGTAATACTATAAGTACTATAAGATGTATATGTAAGAATGTGATGTAATACTATAAGTACTATAAGATGATGAAGGGAATGGTTTCAGAGAAACCTTGTGGGACTTCTGTGAACTGAGGCAGAGTAAAGTGAACAGAAAGAACCAGGAGAACAATTTTTAAAAAATTATTTTATTTTATTTAAAATTTTTTTCTAATTATATATTAATCCCAAATTTTTCTCCCACCCTCCCTCCCCTCCCCTCTTCTGAAGCCAGCAAGCAATCTGATATAGGTTATACATTATAATCATGTTAAATATTTCCACATTAGCCATGTTTTAAGAGAAGAATCAGAACAATGGGGGCGAAATGCAAGAAAGAATAAACAACAATAATAGCAACAACAAAAGTGAAAATAGTATGCTTCAATTGACATTCAGATGCCATAGTTCTCTTTTTGAATGTGGACAGCATTATCCACCACAAATCTTTTGGCATTATCTTGGATCATTGTATTGCTGAGAACAATTAAATCTACCAGTTGATCATCACACATTGTTGTTGATACTTTATACAACATTTTTTTGGTTCTGCTCGTTTCACTCAGACTCAATTCATGTAAGTCTTTCCAGGTTTTTCTGAAATCCACCTACTTATCATTTCTTACAGCAAAATAGTATTCCATTACATTCATATGCCACAACTTGTTCAGTCATTCCCCAATTGATGAGCATCCTTTCAATTTCCAATTCTTTGCCACCACAAAAAGAGCAGCTATAAATATTTTTGTACATGTGGGTCCTTTTCCCTTTTTATGATCTCTTTGGGATATAGACCTAGTAGTAGTATTACTAGGTCAAAGGGTATTCACAGTTTTACAACTTTTGGGGTATGGTTCCAAATTGCTCTCCAGAATGGTTGGATCAGTTCACAGCTCCATCATTAGTGTTTCAATATTCCCACATCTTCTCCAACATTGATCACTTTCCTTTTTTGTCACTTTAGCCAACTGGATAGGTGTGAGGTAATACCTCAGAGTAGTTTTAATTTGCATTTCTTTAATCAGTAGTGATTGAGAACATTTTTTCATATGGCTGTAGATAGCTTTAATTTCGTCATCTGAAAACCGACTTGTTCCTATCCTTTGACCATTTCTCAATTGAGGACAGGAGAACAGTTTTCTTTTTCTTTTCTTTTTCTTTCTTTCTTTTTTTTTTGCAGGTAATGAGGCTTAAGTGACTTGCCCAGGGTCACACAGCTAGTAAGTATCATGTGTCTGAGGTTGGATTTGAACTCAGGTCCTCCTGAATCCAGGGCCAGCGCTCTATCTACTGCACCACCTAGCTGCCCCTGGAGAACAATTAAAAAAAAATAACAATATTATAAAGACAATCAACTTTGAAGGACTTAAGAAATAGCTAATATGGGAATTTTTCCATGGCTACTCATGTATAACTTATTTTGAATTGCTTGAGTTCTTATGGGTGGGGGGTGGGGTGGGAATGGAGGGGGGGAAGAGAAATTGGAACACAAAGTTTTAAAAAAAATTGATGTTAAAATTTTGTTTTTACATATATTTTGGAAAATAAAATTCTATTCAAATTCTGGGGAAAAAAAGAAATCTAATTCATACAATGACCAACCACAATACCAGGGAACTCATGATGAAACATGTTACTTATATCCTAATAAAAAAGTTATGGACTCAGTGCAGGTGTGCGTGTGTGTGTGTGTGTGTTTGTGTGTGTGTGTGTGTGTATGTATGTATGAAAGAGAGAGAGAGATGGCCAATGTTGAAATTTGGAATTGGTTTTGATGGCTATACATCTTTATAGTAGGGGTTTTAATGTTCTTGTTTCTGGGGAGCTGAGGAGAGGGACAAAGTGAAGGAAGGTGGGAGGGAGATAGGACTGATCTTCCTGGATAGGATTGGTATGCTGAACATAGTACCAGTGCAATACAGTAGTATGAGAGGTGCAACCAGGATAAGAGCAGAATTGGGAAGATATGCAGGGAGGAACAATAAAACTAGAAGTGAGTCCTGAAGTATAGGTCAGATTTGGGTAATAGGAGAGAGAGGGTAAGGCCAATGTTTGAAATATAGCTTAAGGGGGGATAATGTCGACATCATTGGAGTGAATAGTTCCTGTTGAGTAGTATTCAGAGATACAGTTGATTAGATAAGTTGTTACATGATTGTGGAGGGACCTTGATTGGGAGTTTAGAACACATCCTTTACATAAACTGCGAGTCATTGCAGATTTTAGACCTTGAGAAAGACAATGGTGACTTTTGAGATGATCAGTCTAACAGTGGCATAAAAGATGAATTACAAGAGGAACAGACAGCAGAGAGACCAGTTAAAAGGCAATTGAAACAATCCAGATTGTGGGCTATGATGGTTATTGTGAGAATGGAAGAGAAAATACAGTAGTGTGGAATAGAATAAAGAAAGAATAGGACTTAATGATAGGTAGAGTGAGTTAATTATCAAAAGTAACTGAAGTTTTGATCTTGTGTGACAGATATCCTGTGATCATAGTCTTAGAGCACCTTAGAAGGAAGACATTGTAGCAGCCCTTTATTTTAAGAACAGGAATTTGAGGCTCAAAGAGGTTATGCCCAAACTCACAGACATAATAAATTGCAGGGTAAGAATCTGAACCAAAGTCAACATGATTTGAGACTGTATCTTCCAACTCAGATTTAGCTCTTTTGCTTATTACATAGATAATATTACATTTCTAACAAATGGGGGGGAGCTAATTTTTTATGGGCATATATCAGAATGAGACCCTAAATGATGGAGATCAGGTGTGATTCTTAAGGAACAGTGGTGGAGTCCAATCATTTCCTCCTCTCCCCACTACCACCCCACTCTGCTTCTGAGACCAGCCTTTCTACTCCTCTTTCCACATACACACAGAGAGTCTTGGATGTCTTGATGGTCTTCATCCACTCCAGAAATAAAATGCCATTTAACTTCTTTCTGACTCAGTCTCTTCCTTGGTAAAATGTGGATAATAATAGCACCTACCTCCTAGGGTTGTGATTAGAAAATAAGACAATGTTTTAAAGTGCTTTGCAAGCCTTAATGTGCCATGTAAATGCACATTATTATTGTAAATTTGGTGATAAACTAGTTCTCATTAAAACATATGATGAAAGGGGCATCTAGATGGCACAGTGGATAGAGTACCGGCCCTGGATTCAGGAGGACCTGAGTTCAAATCCTACCTCAGACACTTGCCACTAGCTGTGTGACCCTGGGCAAGTCAACCCCAAATGCCTCACCAAATAAATAAGTAAATTAATTAATTAATTAATTAAATTAAATATATGATGAGAGAGGTCACATTCTAGTTGTAACTCAAGTAACTTTTGCAAAAATGAGGAGCTGAGTTGTGGACAGGTTTGAACTGAGCCCTTTCTCTTGCTCTTGTTATGTAATGAGGAGTAAAACTCTCTCAGTTTTCCAAGCCTAAGAGTAGAGTATAATCTAACAATAGTTAAATATCAGTCTTCAGTCTATTGCAGCAGTCATCAGTTTGCTAAGAACAATTTGTACTTGGAGATTTAAAGGGATTATTAGAAGTCAAAACTTTTATCTTAGATAAGATTCGTCCATCTCTAGCAATCCATTCTCTTCTCTGATGTGGACTGGTAGACTGGTGATATTTTTCTTTAACCCACAGACAACTCAATTATCCAATGACCAACTTACTGGTTTTAGTTTATTCAGTGTCTTCCCCAGAATGAATAGTGGAGATTGAATGAGGACTCAAAACTTAAATAAAGATGGCCACTTCTTATTGAACTTGGTAGGAGAGGAGTTTTGTGCTTTTGAGCCTAATGAGTTTTCATTCTGATGGCTTTAGTTTTTTGTGTTTTTTTTAAAGCCCACAATTGAATGGACATTATTAAGATACTTGGTCATGACATTTACCGTGGTATGTACCAGGTATACAGAATTGGAATCATTGGCTTCCTAAATTAGAATGGATATAAGGCCATCTTGTTTCAACTTGTAGATGAAGAAGGATACCTTCTCCCTCCCCGCCATCATATCTAACAAATAATAATTTAACCTTTGCTCTACAATCTATCAAGAGCAAACCCATTACTTCCCAAGGCAGATTGTTACTTTCTTGAACACCTCTGATCATCAGTAGATTTTCCTTATATCAGGACAGAATTAAGCTTTCTTGAAACTTCAATTCAGTTGAATGTACGTTTATTAAATACTTGTCAAAAAGCAAGACGTTGCATAAACATTTGGTTAGGTGAGTTTGCAGAGACATGCCTTTAATTTTTATATTATGATTTTTTCCAGGCAAACATTCCCCACCTCTAGTTGAATCTCTGTAACTTAGAAAAACAGATGAACAAACCCAACCAATTCAGTGACTGATGGTGTATACAACATGCTGCCCCTGTAAATTCTTCATCTCTGCTGAGTAGAAGTTACGCTTCACCTAATGAGTTTTTGTTTTGTTTAGATTTTTAGATTCCCCCTGGTTTTCAGGCACAGTGTAGGTGTGTTAGGTAGCTTCAGATTCAGAAAGACTTGAGTTCAAGTTTGCCTCTGAAACATATTAGCTATGTGATCCTGGTTAAGGTTCTCAACCTCTCAGTGCCCCTGTCAACTCTCTAAGACTATATAAATTGAAAAGATGAGGCCAACCTCAGTTTTTCAAGGGAGTTTCCTCATTCAGAGTTCCCTATACTGATGAGATCAGTCTGGTCTAGTTCACCAAGAAAAAAAAAATTCCTGATCACTATTCCTCCGGCTAATGGAAAGAAAATTGCCTATAAAATTACTGTAAACCAAATGCAATGGTCAGCCACAAACAAAGAAATAACCCATTTTTTCAATTTGGAGTCTAGTCAGTAAACACAGTTGGCTAGACATGGTGCCAATGAAGCCAAAGTCATAGGTTCCATCCCAGTGCTGACTAATTATTAGCTTTGCTCTATCGCATAGTCACTGATTACCTTCACACTCAGCTAGTTGGGTACAGTGGTAACTCCCATTTATATAGATTAAAGATTTACAAAATACTTTCTATGTTATTCCATTTGATATCATAAATGTGTGCTTTGATTACAAAGGAGACGGGTGGGTGGTGTTTCATAAGCCCATTGTCCTAATGGGAGATTGAACAAGTGGCAACCCATTGCTTGCTGCTGGTGAACAGAAGACAAGTGAACCTTGGATAGTATAGTAGGGGATATCTGTTTACATAGGTTGGGGTGATTTTTCTTTAAGGCAGCAAGGAGACCCCTTCAGGATTGGTTGGTTCAGAGGAGGAGGGATATAAAAATCCCAGCTTTTATGAAATCTAGGCACTGAAAATTGAACTGAATTTTCACTGCTTTTCAAGAAAAGCTTTTTTGACCTAGCAGTTGCTGTTTCCATGCCCTGGTGAATTTAGCATACTGTATCAACTAGGAATTGTATCCTTTTAACTTTATTCTAAATCACTTTGTTTTTATTGCATTTTATGTTCTGCAAGTGTTACATTGCATTCCAGTCCTGGACCTGACCTGGCCTAGAGTTTCTAATACAGCAGGAACTTGAAACTGTCAAGATTTTTGAACTGTGAAATCATTGTGGCCTTTTTCTTTTGAATGGTGAACACTATTAAAATAAAGAATTCTTTTTTGGATGATGCTATAAAATCAATTTTTAAAAAAATGTTAAGAACCAGGGTCTATCTTATCTGGCTTTTCTGAAAGTAAGACTAGTTCAAAGCTAGAGTCACTTTGGTGTAATAAGGAGAGATATGTTTTATGAGTCTTCCTTTTATCAGACAGACATACTTTAGTTATGGTCTACCCCAAAGATGGGGATGTGGATTTGATAACTTCTCAAGGATCCTTCCAGATATAAGGTTCTGTGATTTATTTTAGAAGGGGCATTTGTTCAGCTTTCCTCTCCTTTCCTGCTGCCTCTGGTCTATTTAGCTCCTCTTGTATGGCAGATATGGTGGTCAATAGAGCACTGGCTCTGAAATTGGGAAGAACTGAGTTCAAATCTCACCTCAGACACTAGTTGTGTGTCCCTGGGCAAGTCACTTAACTCCAATTATCTTAAACATACAGGACCATCTCCAGTCATCCTGATGTATATTTTGTCACAGGACCCAGATAGCTCTGGAGGAGAGAGTAAGGTTGGTGACTTTGTACAGCCCTCCCTGACTTAAATCCAGTTCACTACAATTCATGAAATCACTCCAATGACATGGTCCTCTTTGAGAATGGAGGAAAAACAACAACAATGGCAGATATGGTAAAGTCTTGTTGAAGAGGCTTATGTCCTTGTGTTTCTTATAGGTAGAGTCACTGTCCAGAGCTGAATTCATATTTGAGTGGTTTGCATTCTATTTCTTGCTCCATTTCAAATTTCATAATTGGTGACCCTACATCCTTGGTTTAAAAAAACCCACTTTGACCACTACACAGAAGTAGTATTTTTTTTTTATGAGCTAATTAAAATTATTTGATTAAATACTGTACAGTTTGGAAAAAGAATACATTTGGATAATAGATGTGATTCCACTCTGTATAAGTTTAAATAGCTGTAAACTAATCTTTATATAGACACAACTTAGCTCTGAAAAATCTAGCACATTTATCTTACAATGGAAATTAAAGTATTTAGGCACTTTGGTACCACATTCCCTTCCATAATTTGAACAAAACCTGGATGGAGTTCTCTTACATAGGAAGAATGCATGTATTAGTTTTTTAGATGTTAATGCATTTTGTACCTACCTTGGCAATCAAAGAATGTAAGAGTCATAAGGGACCTCAGAAATGCTTCCAGTCCATACTTGAAAAGAATCTCCACTATAGTATACCTAATAAGTGGTTACCCACCTTCTCTTAAAAACCTCCAAAGAAAAAGAATCCAACATTTTCCTTCCTCACTCTCATCTCCCCCATACGCAATCTGTTTCAAGAATGCTTGATTCTGTCTTTGCAACATCTTCTATATACACTCCCTTTTCTCCTTTGACACTATTTCAATTCTGGGGCAGGCCCTCATTACCTCACACCTGGACTATTGCAATAGATTCTCAGTTAGACTCCCTTTATCAAGTCTCTCCCCATATCAGTCCATCCTCCACTTAGTTATCACAATCATCTTCCTCTAGCCCAGGTCTGACTATGTCACTCTGCTGTTCAATTAAGCTCCAGTGGTTCCCTATGACTTCCAGCATCAATTATAAAGTTATCTTCATCATAATCCACCCCTAACCTACTTTCCCAGTCTTTTTACACCCCATTCCTCTCTGTGTCCTCTACAATGCAATGACAGTGGCTTTCTTTTTTTTTTTTTTAGTGAGGCAATTGGGGTTAAGTGACTTGCCCAGGGTCACACAGCTAGTAAGTGTTAAGTGTCTGAGGCTGGATTTGAACTCAGGTCCTCCTGAATGCAGGGTTGGTGCTCTATCCACGACAGTGGCTTTCTTGCTGTTACTGGGTCAGGACACTCCCATCTTCTGATTCAATGTGTTTTCAATGGCTGGAACATTTTCTTCCTCTTTTCTATCTCATGACTTCCTTCAAGTTTCAGTTAAAGACCCATCTTCTGCAAGAAGCTTTTCCTAATCCTCCTTATTTTAGTGCCTTCCCTCTGTGATTATCTCCAACCTATCTCATATATATCTCATTTGCACATAGTTATTTGAATGATATCTCCTCCATTACCTTGAGAGTTTCTGGAGGGCCTGGTCTGTTTTTGCCTTTCTTTGTTTCCCTAATGCTTAGCATAATGACTGACCCTTAGTAGGCATTTAATGCTTGTTAAATTGACTTCTTTCCCGTCCCTTCAAGTGGTTCTAGCCCTAGGAGGCCAATTAGAATGTTAATAATGGCTAGCATTCATGCTAAGCACTTTAGAATTATTATCTCATTTGATCTTCTTAACAGCCCTGGGAGGTAGCTTCTATGATTAGTCACATTTTACAGATGAGGAAATTGAGGCAAACAAGCTAAGTGACTTACCCTGGGTCACACAGTTAGCTGGTGTCTCAGGATTTGAACTCAGGTTTCCCTGATTCCAGGCCTGCCCTCTATCCATTCACCATCTAGCTGTGTGATTGCTGTTCAGTCATTTCAGTTGTGTTCAACTCTTCATGACCCCATTTGCTGTTTTCTTGGCAAAGATAGTTGAGTGGTTTGTCATTTCCTTCTCCAACTCATTTTACAGATGAGGAAACTGAGATAAACCAGGTTGAGTGACTAGCCTAGGGTCACCCAGCTAGTAAGTGTTTGAGGCCAGATTTGACCTAGGAAGATGAGTCAGCCTGACTCCAGTCCCAGAGCTCTATGCCCTATGGCGCCACCAAGCCTAATTCCTCCATCACATGTATTTGAAGGTAGCTATCATATTAGCTCTGGGGCTTCTCTTCAGGTTAAATATGCCCAGTTTTTTCATCTCATCCTCACGTGACCTGCACTAGGGGCCCTTAACCAGCCACGTTTACTTCCATTGGATTCTCTGTAGTTTATCTGTTCTCTTCTTAAAGCATGATACATGAAATGAAACTCACAACTCCCTATTGTGTCTGACAAGAGCAGAGTCCTGTGGCAAGATCGCCAATAGATTCATTTTTCTACACACTTCCTCTTTTAAAAAATGAAGCATAAGATCACGTTCAGCTTCTTGGTTGTTGTATTAAATTTCTGACTCACTGAGGCTGTAGTCTGATTAACCCCCAGAACAAAGCCATATTATTTCAGAACTGTTGTCTAATGTTTTCTCTATTTTGTATTTGTTGTGGAGTCGACTATTTTTACCCAAGAGCAAGACTTTACATTGTCTCTGTTGAATCCTTAACTGCTAGTACCTTCCCTACCAGACTACCTTGTATTATATTCATTTGCTTTGTGTCCATAACATATGAGTACTTATACACACATGTCTATTTGTGTACAATACATGTACACAAATACATTTACTTTCTTTTTTTTTTTTTTTGGTGAGGCAATTGGGGTTAAGTCACTTGCCTAGGGTCACACAGCTAGTAATTGTTAAGTGTTAAGTGTCTGAGGCCAAATTTGAACTCAGGTCCTCCTGATTCTAGGGCTGGTGCTCTATCCACTGCGTCACCTAGCTGCCCTGATTTGCTTTCTTTTTGTATCTCTGGCACCTAGCATGGTGCCTGGCACATAGAAGTGCTTAATAAATGTGTTTTTTTAATAGATTTACTGATCTTATTAGATTCAGCCCAATTACTTTTGGATCCTGATTCTGTTATCCTGTATGTTAGCTGTTCTTCCTAGTTTTGTCATCTGTCAATTTCCTTAACATTCCATCTATGTTATTATCTGCATCATGAATGAATGAATGAATGAATGAATGAAAAAGCACAGGATCGAACATAGATCCCTGGGGTTCTCCACTGGAGCCTTCTTGCCATGTTAACATTGTGCCACTGACAATGATTCACTGAGTCTAGACATTCAACCAGTTTGGGCCTGCATTCAGTCCTATTACTCTCTAATCCATACTGCTCCATCTTCTCTACAAGTTTCTGAGATGATTCATCAGAACCTTTGTTAAAGTGTAGGTAAAGTACTTATAGACACAACATTACTTTCACCTACTAGTTTAGTAATCCTTTTCAAAAAGGAAATGAAAATTTTCTGATGTGAACAGTTCTTGATTAAACTATTATTGTTTCCCTATAATCATCACTTCTCCCTAGATATTCATAAACTGTGTCTTTAATCATTCATTCTAGAATTTTCTCATTCTAGAATTTTCCTAGGAATTGAAGTCAAACTCACTGACCTCTTGTTGCAAAACTCTGTCCTTTCTTTCTTTTTTCAAAAATTGGAACATTTTCCCATCTCCAATATTTTTGTACCTCCCATTTTCAATGATCTTTCATTATCACTGATGTCTATGACATAATCAGCTGTCCTCTATGACAATTCTTACATACATAATGATGCAGTTCATTTTTGACTTTAATTCAATAAGGCTGGCTTAGTGCTCTTTCTGTCCCCCCTACTTATCTTGGATATTAACTCTCTGTTAGTCATTGTACTGCCAATTCTAGTGCAAAGGTCCATTTCCTGGGTAGAGAAAACAAGCAAAAGTAGATTTGACCAGTTCTACCTTCTCTCCATTGTCTGTTATCATTATCCCCTATGTTCCGAGGAAAGATTCTATCCCTTCATGGATCTTCCTTTTTCCACCTAGTTTAACCATCTCCTCCCTACTGCCTTTGGTTGTCCTTTGACAATAGCATCAGCTCATTATGAGCTTTAGCATTCCTAATACTATTTAAAAAAATTTTTTTTTTTTTGGTGAGGCAATTGGGGTTAAGTGATTTGTCCAGGGTCACACTGCACCACCTAGTTGCCCCCCCCATACTATTTTTAACATAATCATATTACAAGTTTAATATATTCCTTCTCTGTTACTATATTCCTTCTCTGTTACCTGGCCTTGCTTCTGTCTTCTGCACATGACTCTTTGAAAAATCTAAGTTAGTTGATAAGTTCCCTGTGCACATACATGAGAGGGAAGGGAGGAGAGGGAAAGATTAAATAGATGTCTGGATAATAAGACATCCTCCATTATTATTATTATTATTATTATTATTATTATTTAAAGTGAGGCACCCGGAGTTAAGTGACTTGCCCAGGGTCACACAGCTAGTAAGTGTTAAGTGTCTGATGCCGGATCTGAACTCAGGTACTCCTGACTCCAGGGCCGGTGCTCTATCCACTGCGCCACCTAGCTGCCCCATCCTCCATTATTATTATATCATGCTTCTGTTCCAGGCATGATCTTTTTCCAAGCTACCTCATCTATTACCTTTCTTACAAGATTGCCTGTAGTTAATACTTTAGTGAAAAAATTACTTGTATTTCTCTAGCTATTGGCCTTCTATCAACCTTCTGCTTCCCCTTTCTAGTTCCTGGATTTTTTCACACGAGTATATCTTCTTAATATATGGTGCCCTTCATCCCTAGATTTACTTAGAATCACCATCCCCTCCTTTACACCGAATAAGATATAATACTCTTCCAGAGCCTTGGTCCAGTAATTGGTTTCATCCCACTAAGTCTCAATAATATCTATTAAATTATAGTCACCTTCTTGCATTTTAGGACCAACCTTGGGGTTTTGTGTATGGACAGCAAAGTTATGGCTGTTATCAGTTCCTTTCTTAGATCATGTCTACTATAAAATTTAGGGTATTTCAGCTGTTACCATTTTCAGTATGAGGTTTTTCTATTTTTCCCATATACTCCTTTGGTGAAGTAGGTACATAGTAATTAATCTTTACGTTATATGACATTTTAGGAGGAGGCAATTTGCCCAGTGTCCATTGCCAATCACTAGAGATGCATTGCTGTCATCCCTTAGGAATAAGCTAACATTTTTTTTTTCTTGTTGGTTTTTTGTTTTGCTAACTTGCGGAGCTGGCTGTTGTGGTAGTCCCCCCCCCCCCTTTTTTATCTAGATAGTTTGATCTGCCAGGAAAAGGCGGCATACTTGAATCAGGTGTTTGGGGCTATTGAACTGAATATCAACAGTACTGAAGTATTTATTTTTTAAAAATAATTCCAGGGGCAGCTAGGTGGCACAGTGGATAAAGCATAGGCCCTGGATTCAGGAGTCCCTGAGTTCAAATCCAGCCTCAGACACTTGACACTTACTAGCTGTGTGACCCTGGGCAAGTCACTTAACCCCCATTGCCCTGCAAAAAAAAAATTAATAATTTCATTTAAAAGTTTCATGAACCTGTTGAATTAAAGGCAGATTGGATGATTATAATATTTTAATTTTGTGGGATGTCTTCAAACTTTTTTTGGCAAGTTACTTTCTCATTGTGTACTCTTTTGGAAAAATGACTAAGTGTCATGTGCTGCATATTCAGACTATTGATCACTTCCTTTAGCATCTTTAATCTGTTTAATGGTATTTGCTAAAATTTCCCCTGCAAGCAGTTTTTTTTTTTTAAAGTAAGACCTCATTAAGAGGCTATGCTTACTTTTTTCTTTTTTTGCCCCGGGGTCACACCGCTAACAAGGATCTGAGGTCACATTTGAACTCAGGTCCTCCTGAATCCAGGGCCGGTGCTTTTTCCACTGTGCCACCTAGCTGCTGCTCTTGCTTCTTCCTTCCTTCCTTCCTTTTTTCTTTCTATTTTAGTGAGGCAATTAGGGTTAAGTGACTTGCCCAGGGTCGAACAGCTAGTAAGTGTCAAGTGTCTGAGGCAGGATTTGAACTCAGGTCTTCCTGAATCCAGGGCTGGTGCTCTATCCACTGCGCCACCTAGCTGCCTCTCCTGCTTACTTTAAAAAGAAACAAAAATAAAAACAAAAAACCTTTCTAAAGCAATATACTTACACACTGATATAATTATATACATACATACATACATACATATATATATATATATATATATATATATATATATAGAGAGAGAGAGAGAGAGAGAGAGAGAGAGAGGGAGGGAGGGAGAGGGGGGAAGGGAGGGAGGGAGGGAGAGAGGGAGAGCGGGGGAGGGAAGGAGAGCGCCAGTTAGTTTTGGGTTCTTTTCTTGCAATTTTGTATAATCAGTAATACTAATATGCTGGTGTTATTAAATTATCAAAAGTTCAGATAATGTTTGTGATGTTCATCATAGATTTGGAATTGGAAGGGACTTTTGGAAGTCATCTTATCCAACTCCCTCATTTTATAGATTAAAAATCTCAAACCCAGAAGGGTTAAAGATTATTTCCAAGGTCTCACAGAGAGTAAGTAGCACAACTAGGTTTTGAATCAAGGTCTTCTGACTGTAAATCTATCTCTCTAATATGGTACATGATAATGACAGTAATAAAATGCAAGTAACCTTTCTATGCCTACAAGTCAGCGTCTGTTAAATGGTAAACAGGAAGGCACATTTCACAAAGTAATCTTACAGAATGCCATGGAGAAATGTGTGACAGTGTTCAGCAAATATCTCTTGCAGAAGAGGCTTTAGAAACCTAAAATAGGCAAGAAATTTTTTCTTAGTTTATTTTAATGCTCATTCATAGTAATTAAAATGTATTTTTTTTGTAGAAACAATGGATTGCCTTGGTTGTATTTGCAGAAAGCAGCAAAAGATGATTTAGAAATGAAACATCTCTCCTTTTGTTATCTTCCATCTAACTGACCAGGTCATTCCTATTAATGCATTTCTCTTTGATGCTTGAATAAAAAACTTCATCCCTGTTTTTAGGAATTGTATTTGATGGGGATCCAATATTTAATTGTTTTCTGTATGTCTCATGTGTGTCTGCAGCTTATGCAAGGATGAACTAGATATAAGAGCATAAATATGGCACCTCTCTTTGCTTTGCCTTTATATCTGATTTTAACTTATCATTTGAACGGAGACCATCTGGGCTAGAACACATAGATACAAATCATGTTTGTCTTTCTAGGAGCTATGCAAGAGTAAACCTTGAGATTCCCAGTAGTGATCTCAGTCTTTCTACAAAAACTGACCTTTGGTATACTTGGCTGAAAGCAACTTCTTTCTAATAAATTCCCTACTTACTGCTTACTGACTTTACTCATGTAATTAACACATTTGCAAAATTTTCTTCATTAGTATTTCTGGGACATTTTGCTAAGATATTCTTCTGTCACTGGCATGGATACATGTTTGTGCACGTGTACGTGTTTTTCTTTAAGATTGCTTTCACAGTGAAAAGTCAAAAGCAGGATTGGATGTGGAGAGAACTGAAGATCTATTAGGAGGGAATTCCTGGGAATACAGAAAATTTATAAGCATTCTAACAGTTTTCGCCTCTTTTTTATGCTCTGTGATGTTAATGCCCTTGTAGTTAGCAAGGAAGTTAAACACTTTCTCCCCCAAGTGGATAAAACTGAGTAGTTCTGTTCTAAAGGTAACTAAAGGAAACAACTATATTTGTTAGGGAATAAAACAACTAGAAATTGGTTGTACCTTGTCAGTAGTTTCTGTATGCAATGAAGACCACACCCACCTCATGTGTTTGATTAGTTTCTATTAATCATTTTGGTGTGCTTTGGAGAACAGATTCCTATATTCAAATATAGAGAAAAATAAAAGTGTTTAAGGAAGCCTATTGGTTTGGTGAATAGAGGCCTGGGTTTCTACAAAGAAACTAAAGCAGGACCTATGCCTGCCCCTAACTGGGAAGAGATGGCTTTCGTAGTTTTATTTTTTCATAGACCTATTAATTATGGTCAATTCACTCAAACAGGGATATTGTGAGAATTTTAATATCGTGTGTTCAGTCCTTTTCAGGACTTCTCATCATGTCCCCATTCCAGATACCCTCTCCTCTATTCCTTCTTTTTTAAATTTCATTTTAAATTTATGGAATAAAACAAGCATTTCCATAATATAGCATAATAAAAAGATAATTGCACATGAAACTGCAAACTATTATGTACAATTTGCTATTCCTTTTAAATACATAATAAAATTATGTAAGTTTCTTTTTTTCTTCCCCTCCGCACACCTAAGATGGCCACCATTAGACACAAGTGTGTGTGTATTTAAAATTATTCTATACATGCTTCTATTTATCATTTCTTTTTCTGGATGCAGATAATGTCTTTCTCCATAGGTTCTTTATAGTTAATTTGGATATTTATAATAACCAAAATGACTTATTTGTTCAAAATCATTCTTAAAACAATATTGCTGTTACTTTATACAATATTCTCTTGGTTCTACCCATTTCACTCAATTATTTTGCACAAGTCTTTCCATGTCAGTTCTTTACAGCTTCTTGTTGTGGGTTGTCTTCCCCCATTAGATTTTAAGCTCCTTGAGGGCAGAGGCTGCCTTTATTTTTTATATTTTTATTTATTTAGCATAATACCTGGCACCATGTTTATTGCTTCACTGACTGAAAATAACCTGATCTTTGATGCATATATCTTCTGCAAAGTAATATGGAAGGATGGTATGATAAAAATAGAAAACATGACCTACTTTTCTTTAAAGAATTTTGATCCGTATTAGAGGAAAGAACAATATTTGGGACATATTTTAGAAAAAACAGTGGCCCTGAGTGACTTCGGTTGAGTATCCACTATGTTGTTAACCCTTTGACCTTGGGCAAATCATTTTAATTCCCCAGACCCTCACTTTTCCACTGTAGAAAGAAGAGGGCTTGACTAGGTGGTTGCCCAAAGCCTCAGATGTTAGGTCTGTTACTTGCTTTCCATGTGACACTGGGCATATTATTTAACTTTTCTGGACTTAGTTTCCTCAATTGTAAATGAGGGCTTGGAGTTTGATGATCTCAAAGTTCTCTTCATTCTCTAAACTTATGGTTCTATGATTATTCCAACTCTAACAGAACTCAACTAAAATTTTTCTCAAATAAACTCAATGAAAATAATTTCAGGAACCTTTAAGGGCTAAACTGTATTGTGCCACTATAAGTTCACCTAGAGTTGAGAAAAAGACAAGATGAGCTGGGTTTCATGGGAGATGAGATTTCAGTTAGGCTATGAATATTAGTTAGGGGCTGGAGGGTAGAAAAGAGCAAACCTGGAAAAAGGCATTTAAAGAGAAGGAAAAGAAAATTATAGATTGGAATTTAATTAAAACAGTGGAACTAGATGGGAATCAGTAGTTCCTTAAACCCCATTATATGAGGGAATTATGCTTTCATGCACTGTTGAAAAGAATGAAGATTTCTTTCAGTTTAACTTTCTGGAAAAACAATCAAAGAAGGTGGTTTTGTTTAGAAGCAACCCAGAGTTTTTTTTTTAATAGGAATATTTATTTGTATTATCCTAGCAACTATGTACAGAGCATCTTCATGAGAAATTCAATGAAAAATGCTGGGTGGTTAATATTTTCACTTCTGTTTATATAAGGACCAGAGGAAGTCACCGGGACATTATTTGTTTGTTTATGTGGTGGTGGTGGTGGGGGGCGGAGACAATGAGGGTTAAGTGACTTGCCCAGGGTCACACAGATAGTAAATGTCAAGTGTCTGAGATCAGATCCAGGGCCAGTGCTCTATCCACTGCGCCACCTAGCTGCCCCCCAAGCATTGTGTTTTGACCAATATTAAGCCCCAAGATAATTTTATGGAACTGGAATTAGAGTTAGGACCTTGATGCTTATCTTCCTGAGTCGCTTTCTTTACATGACCTCAGAGATATGGAAGGATCTTTTTTTTTTTTTTTTTTTAAGTATTTTACGGGGCAGCTAGATGGCGCAGTGGTTAAAGCACCAGCCCTGGATTCAGGAGTATCTGAGTTCAGATCCGCCCTCAGACACTTGATACTTACTAGCTGTGTGACCCTGGGCAAGTCACTTAACCCCCATTGTCTGCCAAAAAAAAAAAATTAAGTATTTTATTATTTTCCAGTTACATGTAATGATAGTTTTCAGCATTTGTTTATATAAGATTTCTAATTTCAAAATTTTCTCCCTCCCTCCCGCAGACAGCAGGCAATCCAATATAGGTTATATAAATATATATATACATAACAACATTAAACATATTTCTGCATCAGTCATGCTATAAGAGAAGAATCAGAGCAATAAGGAAAAACCTCAAAATAGAAAAATAACAGCACCCAAAACAAAAGAAATAGTATGGTTCAATCAGCATCCATATTCCACAGTTCTTTTTTTTTTTTCCTGAATTTGGAGAGTCTTTTCCATCATGTGTCCCCTGGGACTTTCTTGTACCATGGTATTGGTGAGAAGAATCCCGTCTATCACAGTTGATCAACATATAATGTTGATGATACTGTGTATAATGTTCTTCTGGTTCTGCTCACCTGACTCATCATCCATTTATGCAAGTCTGGAAGGATCTTTTAATGTTAAGTGTTTTAAAGCATAATAAACATGGTTAAGTTCTATCGTGAGGTTCCTTTGTTAACCACTCATTCTCTCTTCTACTTTTCTCTATCTACCATATATCTGACTCTCTCCCACCCTCCTTGCCTGTTGATTAAGTGGTGGATACAATTCAGTTTTTGCCTTAGATATTTAATAGCTGTGTGATTCTGGGCAAATTCCTGAATTTGTCTGTCCCTCATTTTCTTCATCTCTAAAAAATGAAGGAGTTGAATTCTGTGGCCTCCACAGAAGAGCTGTGTTATATATATATATATATACACATATGTGTCCTTTTTTTTCCTTTCTTTGGATCTAGGCCTAATAATGGCATTTCTGGGTCTAAGAGTATGTACAGTTCTTAACTTTTTGGGTATAATTTGAAATTTCTTTCCATAAGGTCTTTACCAATACACAGTTCTAATAATGTATTCACATGCCTATTTCCTGCAACCTCTCCAATGTTTTTCCTTTTTCTCTGAAACAGAGACAATGAAGAGGGACACTTCTCTGTCTGATCTTAGCCTAGTTCATTCACTCAACTGCTTGTCCACCTGTTTAGTCATTTTTCAGTACCTAGGACATGTTATAATGTGGCTAAATAACAACCCCATAACTTTACAAATCAGATGGTTGTGATATGGAACCTCATGAATGCTTCAATTTAAATTTCTCTAACTATTGGTGCCTTGGAACTTTTCCCCATAAGGCTATTGATCTCTTGGATTTCTTTCTCTTAAGAAACTGCCTTGGGGCAGCTAGATGGCGCAGTGGATAGAGCACCGGCCCTGGAGTCAGGAGTACCTGAGTTCAAATCTGGCCTCAGACACTTAACACTTACTAGCTGTGTGACCCTGGGCAAGTCACTTAACCCCAATTGCCTCACTAAAAAATAAAAAAATAAATAAAAATTATTAAGAAACTGCCTTTTCATTTCAAAGATTCCTGGCCACAAGGATATTAGGAGACTACTGGTCTTGAAAATATGTTCCTTCCTGTTCCTTGCATAGGATCACTAAAACATACTGCCCAAGTTTCCCAGACTCACTTCACTTCAGTCTTCTTCCTTTTATTCATTTTGGGCTCAGTTTGTCTTTCTGGGGCACATTTGAAAGTAGATTTCCTGATGGACTAACTCGGAGGCCTATCTATCCAAGTTCATGCCCTAAACTGTAATTATCAGATTTTTGTTGTTGTTTTTAAAGGGATGATAGATTTGGCTTTTATTGAGAAGGCCTTTAAGTTTGATGCATTCAGCACAATATACTCCTGAAGTAGGAGCATAACCTTTCCTTCTGTAAAAATGGCTTTTTTGACTTTATACTGGACATCATCCATGATGCTGATGATTATTTTTGGTCAAACTTTCTTGTTTAATGCCTTGCTTGATGTTGATGCTCAAAGGATTGCTGAACAGGGATACTTTTGTCATGTTCTCTTGTCTGATCTTAGCCTAGTTCATTCTCTCAACTGCTTGTCATTTTTCAATGCTTAGGACATGTTATAATGTGGCTAAACAACACCCCCTCATCTACTAACTTTAAATTTTTAAAAATGATATGTTTTATTTCTACATCACTTTCATTTCCAAATATATACTTCCTACCCCCACCCAGAGAATCTTTGAAACAAAGAATGAAATTGAAAGGAGGAAAAAAGAACAGCCAAACACAACTAACCAACTATCAACCAAGTTTGACAGTATATGCAATCTTCCACACCCAGAGTCATTCACCTCTGCAAAAAAGGAAGGAAGGTTCACTTTAGCTTCCTTTTAGGGAGGGCCAAACATTGTCATTACATTTCCCTTTTTTGTTTTCATTTAATTTTGTATAGTGTTTGGTTTTTTTAGTTCAGTCAGTCTGAAAATATTTATTAAGCACCTATCATGTGAAAGGCACTAAGCTAAGGATTGGGGATGTAAAAAGAAGCAAAAGACAGTCACTGCCCTCAAAGATTTCACAATCTAATGGGAAAGACTTCAAGTAAATACAAATGTACAAACAAGTTGTATACAGGATAAAGAGGATATAATTAAGAGGGAAGGCAATGTAATTAAGAGGGATTGGGAAAGGCCTTAAAGGCATCCAGGAATGCCAGTAGGCAGAGATGTGGAGGGAGAGCATTCCAGACATGGGAGCTAGAGAAAATGCCTGGAGGTGGGAGATGGAGTATCTTATGTTTGGAATAGCCAAAAGGTCAACGTCACTAGATGGAAGAGTTTGTGGTGGGAATTAAGGTGTAAGAAGACTAGAAAGAAAGGAGGGAGGGAGGTTATGAAGGGCTTTGAACGACAGAGGATTTTGTATTTGATGTTGGAGGCCATGGGGAGGCACTGGGGTTTATCAAGTAGGATGATTATCCAAGTTTACAGCCTGTACAATGGGGAGAATTATTATTATATCTTCTACTGTTATAGGGAAAGTAGGAGAATGAAAGAGTTTAGGGGGAGGTTCCCCCCCCAAAAAAAATCTATACAGCTCTAAAGAAGAACTGACATTTATTGATTTCACTGGGTTTCAGAACAATGATTGAAGAACTTTGTCTCATTAATGATCATATATGTTTTAAAACAAGATTAATCTGAGCAACTAAAATTATGCCTTTAAGTAATAAAAAATAATAATCTATTGACCCTAGGCTAAAGACCGATTTGTAGAACTTACATGACATAGTAGAGGAAGTGCAGAGAATTGAAAGTGGAGCCCAAAGATGAATGCCGGGGGGAAGGGGTGGGGGATGAACAAAGAAAACTGTCATGAAGTAAAATGGGTTGTGTTAGGGGACAACTTATTCCCCATCATTGAAGGCCTTCATATAGAGGCCGGAGGACCAGTTACTAAGGCTGTTATAGAAGTATTTGCTATTGAGTTAAATATTGGACTTGATAACCACTGAAATACCTTCCAGCTCTGAGATTCTGTGGGTCTGGAGTGGACATCGAGCTCTGGTAAGAGGAGATAGAGGAGGAAATGGGGAACAGAAAAGGGAAAGGAATCTGAGGACTGATGAAAAAATATGAATTAATGATTTGTTGGGGCAAATGAGGCCAGTCAAAATTGAGGAGAAGCGTGTGTAAGACAGAATTTTGATTACCTTACATTTCATTTTTTTCCTTTATTCAATCCAAAATTCATATTAGAATATCACAGCATAGTTAAACGAATGCTGCATGTGGAGTGGAGAAGACACAGAGTTTGGAAACTACCTCAAACACTCTATATTTGATGCATGATGGGCTTGTCATTTAACTTATCTGATCCTCTGTCACCTCGTCAGTAAAATGGGGCTAATAACACCTGTAGTATTTGCCTCTTTGGGTTATTAAGAGGCTCAAATGAGACTGTAAGGTGTTTTGTGAACCTTAAAGTGCTTTAGAAATGTCAGCCATTATGAAGCATTTATTCTGCGTCCAGAATCTGGGTGGGTGTTGAGAGGGATTCAAAAGCAGTAGAAATACACTTTTTAGAACCTCGTGGTTCAGTAAGAAAAGAAAAAAAAAACAACCTATGGGAATAACACTAGCAATTTAAAATGCTAGTTGATGCCTTTTCATTTTTTATATTAGCACCTCACCTCCAACCCAATAAGCTCTCTCTTATAACAAAGATAAACTGTTAGGCAAAAACAGCCAAAAAATATAATGACTGCATCTTATACTGTATGTAACATTTTACATCATTAATCCTCTACCAGAAGGCAGTTAGGTGGTGCAGTGGATAGAGTGCCAGGTCTGGAGTCAGGAAGACTCATCTTACTGAGTTCAAATGTGGCCTCAGACACTTACTAGCTGTGTGACCCTGGGCAAGTCACTTAACCCTGTTCCTCTTATGTAAAATGGGCTGGAAAAGGGAATGGCAAATGGCTTCAGTATCTTTGCTAAGAAAACCTCAAATTGGGGGTATTAAAGAGTTGGACATGACTGAAATGACTGAACAAACAACATATCAATTACATTGTAGATTCAGATATAAAATGTCCAGTAGCTAACTTAAACTTAATAATGTCCAAAATGCTACTCTATCTTTCCCCCTAAATCCTCCCTGGTTCCTACCTTCCCTATTAATGTAGAGGGCAACACCATCCTCTCAATTCCTCAGGGTCACAACCTAGGAATCATCCCGGGCTTCTCACTCTCTCTTCCTTAATATCCAGTCTGTTGCCAAGGCTTGTAAAAACCTGCTGGTGGGTCTGCCTGCCTCTTTCCCCATTGCAATCCACCCTTTATTCATACATGAAAATGTTTTTCCTAAAATGCAAATCTGATTCCCCCCCCCCACTCCCCCCCCCACACCACTCAATAAACATCAGTGACTAACCTTATTGTCTATAGGACCAAGTAAAAAAAATGACATTCAAAGCCCTTCATAACTTAGCCTTCTCCTACCTTTCTGATCTTCTTATACCTTACTCCCCACCAAGTACTCTTTGATGTAGTGACACTATGCCTTCTAGTTTCAAAGATGTGCCACCTATTTTCCACAAGCCATTCCATTCTCTTTCTCCTGAAATCATTGTTCATCTGCATTGAATGCTTATGTGTATATACACATATGTATATATACACACACACCCCCCACACCACACTGAGAAATCAGTTTTTGGTTTGTTTTTTTGCAGGGCAATGAGGGTTATGTGACTTGCCCAGGGTCACACAGCTAGTAAGTGTCAAGCGTCTGAGGCCGGATTTGAACTCAGATCCTCCTGAATCCAGGGCCAGTGCTTTATCTACTGCACTACCTAGCTGCCCCCGAGAAATCAGTTTTGAAATACTTTTAGTTATCAATATAGAATCATGAAATTCGGGAGCTGGAATGACCTTTATGAACCTTAATCCAACTTTACGCTTTTACATGAGACTCAGAAGTTAACTGAATTGTTCAGGGTCATACCACTATTTGCCAGGCAAGTGGAAATTAAAACTCCCAGAACAAGACTCATAGTCAAATGCTCTTTCTACCGTATCATGGGACTGCCTTACCACATAGGATGCCAGACAGCATGTATTAAAAGGACTAAAGATTGGGGCAGCTAGATGGCGCAGTGGATAAGGCACCGGCCCTGGATTCAGCAGTACCTGAGTTCAAATCCTGCCTCTGACACTTAACACTTACTAGCTGTGTGACCCTGGGCAAGTCACTTAACTCCAACTGCCTCACTAAAAAAAACCAAAAAAACCCAAAACAAACAAACAAACAAACAAAAAAGGACTAAAGATTTCTCGACTCTAGTTAGATATATACCTAACGGTAATAGGGAATCATAGAATCTTAGCATTGTAAAGGACCTTTGAAACCAGTCCAATTAAGCCCTGTATTTTTTCGATCAGAAGCAGTGATAAACCCAGATATGAAATATTTTCAAGCCATAGAAACATAAGAGAATAATACAAAGGTTTTTTCCAAGAAGTGAGGGTGAATATGTTTTTGGGGATGACATGAAGTGGTAAAAGAGATAGCCTCATATAGTAGCATGCATACCAGATTGGAGCTGGAGGACTTGGATTCAAATATTGTCTCTAGATCTCTGATCCAATAATTAGTTATTTAGAGTTCATCAGGAAAGGTCCTCCAAAGAGGATAAAATTTCACTTTGTTTCATAAGACCATAGAATCCTAGATTCATAGCTACTAGGCAGTAGAGACAAGAGTACAGGCTTGGCGAGTGCAGAACGTGCCTCTCCTTAAATCATACCACCTAGAGCTTCTAAGCAGGAACTTAGAAGCTAAATCCAACCTCTTCATTTTACAGATGAGGAAACTGAGATCCTCAGAAGAAGTTACTTGCCCAAGGTCACCTAGATATCAATTTCCAGGGTTGAGATTTGAACCATGATCCTCAGGTTCAAAATCCACCTCTTTTGCCTTATTGTACCACATCACGCATCTGTCAGCTGGAAAGGGTAGAAAGAAAATGAAATATTTACTCTCTTATCAGCTGGGTCTTACCAGCAATCTGGTGCTAATAAATCCAGTATCAGTATCTCCTCTGGCAGATGTGGGAGAGGATAGATGAGGGATGCATAGTGACCATCTATGTCACAAGTTATTTTTACCTCCTACTTTTAGTTCATATGCTTAATACCAAGATGCTCTTTAGAGCAGAGTTCTTTACTGTGTGTGCATGCATGTGCCTGTGTGTGTCTGTGTGTGTGTGTGGCAGACCCCTTTGGAAGCCTGCTGAAGCCTATCAGTCTTTTTTTTTTTTTTTTTTAGTGAGGCAATTGGGGTTAAGTGACTTGCCCAGGGTCATATAGCTAGTAGGTGTTAAGTGTCTGAGGCAGGATTTGAACTCAGGTACTCCTGACTCCAGGGCCTGTGCTCTATCCACTGCGCCATCTAGCTGCCCCCATTTTTGAGAATAATATTTTAAATGCACTAAGTAAAATACATAAGATAACCAAGGAAACTAATTATATTAAAATATAGTTATCAGAATATTTAAAAAAGACAAGTTAATGGACCCCAGATAGAGAGCTAAGAATACATTCTAACATGTCAACAATCCTGAATAAAGTTGAGCAAGGTGCATGAATGTTTATATTTAATATGAAAGAGTCAAGTGTTTTCAATTCAACAAAAGTTTTTCTTATTTTTTTTCTCAAAACTTCACTCTAAGTAAATTTTATGAAGGAGTAAATATGAGATACTTCTATTATAGATAAAGTTAGTGTTTGCAAATTACTCCCTTTTCCCATGCCCCCTTTCCAATTTTCAAATAAAAATCTTAGAATAATCCCTGAACCAATGCCTGTGGTTAGGAGACTTGGCAACCTTCTTACATTCCAGACAACTAGCTGATGAAACTTGAATTGCTTGTGAAAACAATGAGACACTGTTTTGTGAAAGTGAAATGTGAGGTTATCATGGTGATGAATTTCAGTTAAATTTGAACGTGACTGACTACTGGTTTTTTCTTTCTCCTTTTAAAAATTTCTAATTGATTTCAAATGACCTACTTTTCAGTTCTTATGAGTATTTAATGGCTATGTAATTTTCCCTTAGGAATCAGAAATCTCTGACAGTTAAGTGTTTTTCTGAAACCAATACTGACCTACAAAGCTATTTTGCCCACATTTCATAGCTTTAGATATGAAATCATGCGTGTTAGATCTTGGATGTATTCTGAAGGAATTGTGGTGTCATGGAAACCAGGAAGAACTGAGTTCAAATCCTTTTTTTGACACTTACTGACTGTGTGACCCAGGTCAAGGCTCTTAACTTCTCAGTTTGTCAAGCAACTCTCCAGTGCTATAATTTGCAACGAAAGGTATGGATTTGTATTAGTAAAGAAGTTCGTGGGGCAGATAGGTGGCCCAGTGGATAGAGCACTGGCCCTGGAGTCAGGAGGACCAGAGTTCAAATCCTGTCTAGACACTAGCTGTGTGACTTTGGACAAGTCACAACACAGATTGCCTTCGAAAAAGTTCTTCCCTGGGAGTTCCCTGCAGTGATGAAATCACAGGTCCGGTTACCCCCAAATAACTTAAACTAAACTTAGCTGATAAAAATCTTGTTAGAATCCTTTTCTGCTACATTTTTTTTTAAAGTGAGGGAATTGGGGTTAAGTGACTTGCCCAGGGTCACACAGCTAGTAAGCGTTAAGTGTCTGAGGCCGGATTTGAACTCAGGTACTCCTGACTCCAGGGCTGGTGCTCCATCCACTGTGCCACCTAGCTTCCCCCTTCTGTTACATTTTTATTTTTGGCTCTGCTTTGAAGAAATTTCACTTACTGTATTTCTCATCCATTTGCTTACTTAATGACTTTTCCATGTCAAAAGAAAAGTCCTATTCTTACTTGATTAAAGCAGTGACTTACTGCTAAACTGACCAGGAAAATCCCCAAACCAGATAATTCAACATCCTGTCTCCTGTTCAGCTACAAAAATGGAATTTGAGAACTGCATTTATAAATCTGATCCTTTCACCTGCTTTTGTGATTCCAAGTGCGATGTCTGTGTGTGTGTGTGTGTGTGTGTGTGTGGTAAATTTAGGAAATGATGTGAAGTCTTCGCAATGTGTAATGACTTGAATGATGAAGTAAAAAAACTTGTTTATAAAATGTCATTCATTAATATTGCAGAAGAGTCTTGTGAGATTTAAAATTGGATATTAGATCATAAATCTCCCCTACTTAACTTTTCTGACATGCGCAGCAGGCGGACTGTTTATCTCCTCCCCAAAAGGGTGGTCCTTGAAAAACTGGCGTCTTTCAGTTATCCTAACCGACTGTTAAAAACTTTCATATTTTACCACAGTCTGAGGGAAGCAGGGCAGGGAGAGGAGGTGTGTGAGCCAGACTGAGCCTCCCTTGTGAATACAACGTTGGGATTATTTGAGGTGAGATGAGCACTGACTTAAGTGATTGAAAAGCTTGAATTTGGGTCAAAACTCTTTCACTTTATTGTAACTGTCTGAATTTGGGCACTTCATTTCACTTAAGGGACTTTCTTCTCTGTAAAATGAGGGGCTTGGACTAGATATTCTTGAAGGCAGAGGTTCTTGACCTGGTGTCTTTAAACTTGTTTTCTTAAGAAAAAAATACTATTTTTACAGCCAGTGTTCTGATAAAGGCCTAATTTCTAAAATATATAGAGAACTGAATCAAATTTATAAGAATACAAGTCATTGCTCAATTGAGAAATGGCCAAAAGATGTGAATAGGCAGTTTTCAGATGAAGAAATTAAAGCTATCTACAACCATATGAAAAAAAATTCTTAATCACTATTGATTAGAAAAATGCAAATGTAAACAACTCTGAGGTGTACTGCCTTATATCTATCAGATTGGCTAATATGACAAAAAAGGAAAATGATAAATGTTGAAGAAGATGTGGGACAATTGGAACACTAATGCATTGTTGGTGGAATTGTAAACTGATCCAGCCATTCTGGAAACCAATTTGGAAATATGCCTAAAAGGCTTTAAAACTGTGCATACCCTTTTACCCAGCAATACCATGACTAGGTCTATATCCCAGAGAGGTCATACGAAAGGAAAAAGGACCCATATATACAAAAATATTTATAGCTGTTCTTTTTGTGGTGGCAAAGAATTGGAAATTGAGGGATGCCCATCAATTGGGGAATGGCTGAACAAATTGTGGTATATGAATGTAATGGAATACTATTGTGCTGTAAGAAATGATCAACGGGAAGATTTCAGAAAAACCTGGAAAGACTTATATGAACTGATGCTAAGTGAAGTGAGCAGAACCAAAAGAACATTGTGCACAGTAACAGTGACAGTAACAGTGTGATGATTAACTGTGAAAGACTTAGCTCTTCTCAGCAATACAATGATCCAAGGCAATGCCAAAAGACTCACCATCAAAAATGTTCCCCACATCCAGAAAAAGAACTATGGAGTCTGAATGCATATTGAAGCATACTAGTTTCACTTCTGTTGTTATTGTTATTTTTTGTTTTTTGTGGTTTTCCCCTTTTGTTCTGATTCTTCTCTCACAACACGACTAATGTGGAAATATATTTAACGTGATTGTAATGTATAACTTATATCAGATTGCTTGCTGGCTTTGGGAGGGGAGAGGGAAGGGAGGAAGAAAAATTTAGAACTCAAAATCTTAAAAAAAAATGAAAACTGGTAATGACAACAAATTAAATTAGCATTTATATAGCACTTTAAGGTATGGAAAATACTTCAAAAATATTTTATTTTATCCTCACAACAACACTGGGCAAGGTGCTATTATTATCATCCCTAATTTAACATATGAGGAAACTGAGGCGGTCAGTGGTTAACTGAATTGCCCAAGGTCACACAGCCAATAAGTGTTTGAAGTCAGATTTTAACTCAGCTAGGTAGTTATTAGCACAAATAACATATTCCTTAAGATAATCACCCATATTTGAATTCATACTCTGAAGTTATTATTAGGTAAAATATGGTATTAAGTTTCTGCCCAATGGAAATATGTGGTATGAATCTGAATAATGCAACCAAGTCAGGGAATTGATTATACATACTAATTGACTCCCTACTATACATCTTGGCCTTTTCTACTGTAAAGAAAGAAATAATGGTTGAATGAAAGTGCAACTCAGAAGAGCATATCAGGGTAATAGCACACAGCAAACCAACATGCAAAACCCCAAATCTAGGGGCAGCTAGGTGGTACAGCGGATAAAGCACTGGCCCTGGATTCAGGAGTACCTGAGTTCAAATCCAGCCTCAGACACTTGACACTAGCTGTGTGACCCTGGGCAAGTCACTTAACCCCAATTGCCTCACTAAATAATTTTAAAAAACAAAAAAAACCCCAAATCTATCCCTATTTGAAATTTCCCTTTTTCTGTTGAGGTACCACCATTCTTCAAGTTACCCAGGTTCAAAACCTGGATCATTTATTCTCAATCTTCCCCGACAATCACAACCCTCACCACTTCCAGTCATTTGCCAAGTTTGCTTTGTTCCATTCTCTTGGCCCCTCTTACATACATCTCCCTTTCTCTACTCATACCTCAAAGATCCTAGTCCAGGCCCACCTCCTGCTTGGACTATTACGGTAGCATGCCGATGCAAACTCTTTCTTCTTCAACCCATTATCCACACAGAACCCAAACTGATATGGCTAAAAGTAAATGTTGGATTCTCTTTCCCTAGGAAGCTCTAGTGGATTCCTCTTGCCGTTGGGATGAAATACAGATTTCTCTAGTATGTCAAGCCCATGGGATATTCCCCTAGCCAAAGTGGAGGGAATAATGACGATGAGACCTAGGCCAGGTCAAATGCTCTCCTCTCCCCAAAATGACTACTCAGGAGATGTGGCTATAGTGTTCTATCCTAATTTGTCACTTGCTAGACTCTCTCCTTTCTTCCAACTAGCTGAAAAATTTTATGTACAGGACCCAGAGTATGTGGCAAGCCCTTCCTGTCCCGCCCCCCTCAAGTTGGAACAGATTTCCTATATGGTATCCTTTCACTTCATCCAATGACTTCCTAAAAATGCTTGAAACTCTTCTTTATTTTGTTCTACATGGTTAGGCTCATATTTACATGATAGGTCACTCTGGGATGCATCCTGAAGTCCTGCTCTCCTTGGAATATATTATTCCATCCATTCTCCTTTTTCTAGTTGGAATGAAAGTCTTGTGTTAATCAACTCTCCTTTCATTTGTAGTTAAAGGTCTTTCTCCTGATGTCTTGAAGAACTTAATGTTTCTGAATTGAATTGTTGAATTTAACCACTACTGTGTCTTGGAGTTTACAGTCTTTTTTTTTTTTCTCCAGACAACTTGTGAATTCTTTCAACTGGTATTTCATTGTCTATGTTCAAAATTTCTGGACAGTTCTCTTGTATTTCCTTCATTATTATGTTAAGGGTTTTGTTTTATTTTTGTCCTGCCATGTTCTCCTGGGAGATCCTTAGGTTGTCTCTATGTACCCTGTCTTCAAGATCCATATACTTTGCTTGGACAGTGAACATATGTTCTTCTTCCCTAATATATTTTTATTTATTTCATTAAATATTTCTTAATTACATGTAAAAAAATTAATGTTCCTTTTTTTAAATGAGTTCCAAATTTCCCCCATTCCCTGTTCTTGAGAAGGCAAACTATTTGATATAGACTATACATATGAAGATATGTAAAACATTTCCACATTAGTCATATTACAAAAGAAAACATAGATTCTTCCAAAAAAGAAAAGAAAAGAATAAGAATAAATAAGAATAAAAAGTAAAACTTAAGAAAAATAGAGTTTAAAAAGTATGCTTCAATCATCAGTCTCTTATCAGTTCTTTCTTCAGAGGTGGATAGCATTTCTCATCATAAGTCCTTTGGAATGGTCTTGGATCATTGCATTGATCAGAATAGCTAAGTCATACACAGTTGATCATTGTATAATATTGCTGTTACTGTGCACAGTATTATAATTTTGGTGAGCTTATATTCTTTTAGAGAACCTACATTGATTTTTCTTTTTTGGGGGTGGGCAATGAGGGTTAAGTGACTTACCCAGGGTCACACAGCTAGTAAGTGTCTGAGGCTGGATTTGAACTCAGGTCCTCCTAAATCCAGGGCCAGTGCTCTATCCACTGCGCCACCTAGCTGCCCGGAGCTTATATTCTTTTACTGTTTTTATTTTATGCTTCTCTAGATTATCTTTCTCTTCTCTATTTGCATTCCCAATTTATTATTTTCTTGTTTCTTTCATGAGGTTTGCCATTAGGGATTAGAGTGTTGTTGGGTTTTTTCCCTATTCTGCTCATTATTTTTTGCTGTGTAGGACACAAATTCTGCTTTCAAATTTCATTTCTTTTTTAAACCAGTCAGAAATAGCATGTTATGGTTCCATTCTTTCCCCTCAACTTTCAGAGTCCCCTCTCATCAAGTTTTGGATCATTTTTGGGTATCTTATAGTTTTTATTCATAGATGCTTGAACTCTTTTACTAGATCTGGAGGACATATTTCCTTTCCTTCTTTTGTATTTTCTTTCTTCCCAACTAACTTCTGGGTGGTCAGAATTGGCCCCAACTAGATACTGTCCTCTTCTCTCAATTTTTGTGGAGTACTGCACAGCTCCTCACATTAACAAAGTCCTGTCCTGGTGACCTGTCCCGCTTCCTCTGTTCGTAGTTCTTTGACCCGGCACTGATAGTTCATAGTCTGCTTTCCTTGGAGCTGGCAGTCCAGAGTTTTGCAGACTTGGTGCTTCCAGATTGCACCTCCAGCAGGCTGTTCCTCCTGAAGGATTGTGGCCAAGCTGACTGTTGGGGCCTGAGAAAACATCCATACCCTGGAACCATGGTCTCTAAGGCACTGAAAGGAGGAAGGTGGAGATTAGGATGTAGGGGTGGGTTTTGATGTAAACCTGTGTTTTGTGTCCTTGAGTCTGTTAGTGAGATCTTGCTGCAGGTAGCATGTGAGGTGGGGAAAGGGTGCTGAGTGAGTTCAGGGTGAGTAATCATCCATTTCTTGGGTGGGTGTGGGGGGGTTAAAGTTTTTCTTTCCTTGCTTCCTTCCTTCCTTTGTTTCAATGTCCTAAGCCATGGAAACAGCTGAACTTGCATAATTTCTGTTTTTGGAAGGTTTGAGAGGTCATGGTGATTAGAAGAAATGTCTAGTCCACTATCTTGATACTTCTGTCACCAATAAGTCCCTCTAAGATCTTTCAAAGACTCTTCACACTTAATCTCAAACTTGTGATTGAGAATGGACATCATTACCACTTACTTTGGAGAGAAATGATTATTTCTTTCATACAGTAATACATAATTTCTGAATTAGGACCAAGTTTTCCCCTTTTTATACTTCCTCATCCAGAAATCAACTGCTGTGGGAAATCTTGGGCAAAGACTTATCCAGGATAAGAGCTAATCAGAGACAGTCAAGAAATTCTAAGTTTAGGCAAATAGGTGGATTCCTGCTCATTATATTTAATCAGACATCTGGGAAAATGTAGATTCTCCCTTTTGTTAGATGGATAATATCGATATCTCTTTGACCAAGATTTGGGTGCTCAGTTGTCACAGACACCAAGAACCTTACTTGAATAAGCCCACCTCTCATCATAATATTCATTCTCTCATTACTTGTTAACCAATCAGAGTTGATTGCTACCCTCAAAAATATTCATTCTACTCATTCTTCCAAGGGTTTATAAATTGTGAGCTCACCATGAGTCACTCATCTTTGGCCCAAGAAAGGTAGGCAGATTTAAAAAAAAGATAGGCAAATGACCATTTCTTTTATTGATAATATGCTAGTCTTATTAATAAAATGATTAATGACCCAGAAACTATGTCTCTCATACTTTTTACTTTTTAAATGAATTATTTTATTCATTCATTCACTTATTCATTCATTTATTTATTTTTGCGAGGCAGTGAGGGTTAAGTGACTTACCCGGGGTCACACAGCTAGTAAGTGTCAAGTGTCTGAGGCTGGATTTGAACTCAGGTCCTCCTGAATCCAGGGCTGGTGCTTTATCCAATGCACCTCCTAGCTGCCCCCTCATACTTTTTAATTAACACACTTTCAGTGAGACAGGATGACTTAATTGAGTCACTACTTGCACCTTTGCACAGAAATGGTGTGTTGATAGTGATACTTCTGGGAACTGTGATTTCACTTGTGTGTTTCAGCCTTCTAGACAGTCTTGTTGGGTCACTGAAGATTGAAAGCTCCTGTGTTCTAGTGTAGATGGTCTTTGTTAGTTACTATAACTAAAAAACACATCCAAATCCCTGGGTGGATAACCTGATGTTGATGAAGCCTTTTTGAAACCTAACTAGGTATAAGGCCTTTGCAGACTGATGTATAGACTTTCTCCAGGTCTATACCTGAAGTTTCTCCAACTTAGTAGTATCCCCCTAAGGCTGAGCCCCTTTTAAAAACTTGGGTTCACCTCCAAGTCATGACAGGGTATTGGAGCAGGATTTAGCACAGCTTAATAGTGGGAAAAGAAAAGAATTGAGCAGAAACAAAGGGGCAGCTCAATCTAGGTTGTCAATAATAACAAGAAGTGAGGGCAACCTGAGGAACCAGGCCCTTGGAGAGTGCATAGTGTGTGATCAGCAGTGGATTTGATATACTTTGGTCTTTGCTTTGTTCTCATCTCTATAGGTGGCACTGTGTTACGTATAGTAAACATTGCATTCATAGTACTTGCTTCCAATTCCTACCTAAACTCTAAATCTCTGATTCTAAATCCTACCTGTCTTTCAATAATAACAATAACATTAATATTAATAATATTACAATAGCTAGCATAAATATATCATTTGGCCCTCAAAAGAATCTTATAAGGCAGTTGCTATTATAATTCCCATTTTACAGATGGGGAAACTGAGGTAGACCTAGATTAAGTAGCTTGCCCACACAGCTAGTAACTATTCAAGGACAGATTTGAACTCAGGTCTTCCTGATTCCGGGTCCAGGGCCTCTATCCACTGTGCCACCCAGCTGTTTAAGGACCTTCTCATCCATATCATTTTCCTAGATCACCTTAAGCCACAGTGACACTGGTCTCCTCGAGACTTGGGATTGCTGGTCCCTCCTGTTTGACAGTTAAACATGTTTGCCTTATGACATCTGAAATGTGAAGACAGGTTGCCTTGATAAATATTTACTCAGGCAGCTGGGACCGTGGTAGTTGATGAGACCTTGTTCTGCCTGTTTCTTCTGTGTTGGAGAAAATCACCTTTTCAGGTCCCTCTGACCTGACTTCCAGTGGAAAATTACTGGGCTCACCATGGATTTGAAGGGAGAAAGGGGTGGAGAGCTCAGGGTTCCTGAAGAGAAAGCTGCTCCGGTATAATGAGAATAACATTTTCTTAGGAGGAGAGTTACCTGGTTACCCTGACAATGGAAATTTACTGTTCATGACGGCCAATAACTTCCGCATACTGTTCAGTACTGCTTGAATTTTCCAGCCACTTAGCTGCCTTTTATGGTGTATAGTCTTAAAATCGACATCGTGCCTTAAGAAATGACATTTGGTAAGACTTTTCTTGCTGGGGAGGGAGAATTTAATTTAGAAAAAAAATTTAAGAGCTCTTATAATTAAAATGTAACTATAATAATTTTATACTAAACTTAAAACTTGAAAAACATTTATCCAATTTTTGAAGTGATATAATGAAGTTTTTTTCTTTGACGGTGATTTTTGTTGGAATTGCAACGTAACGAAATGTGCCTTTTTAGAACCAAGCTTCAATTGTTCCTATAGATGTTTATTTAAGTGGTGAGGGGTTTTGCCTCTTCTCACTTTTTCCTTTTTTTTTTCCTTAGAAAAAAGGATAAACTTCAAGGGGATTTTTTCAGTGTAATTATGAATTATAGGGAAATAATCTTTTATTTTTTTTTAAAGTCCAGACCTGTGATTTCATTGCTATAAGAGCTAAGTCCTTTCCCTCCATGGACACAGATCATCTACTTGTCTATGATTTACAGTGTTAGAGAATTGTCTGGAGGAGGACAGAGGTTAAGGATTTGTCCATGGTCACCAGACTAATCTATGATAGAGACAGGGCTTGAAATGAGTTCTTCAGCTCTGGTTTTCCTGATTCCAAGGCTCTCTCTTGACTATCCCCTTGCTGCTCCACAAAAAGAAAGCTAATATGTTGCTAAGCTTCTCCTTCACATTGTGTAGAGGGGAATAGGCATGGATAGGTGGGATGTGAGGGATGAACTCTGAGCACTTTGCTGATTTTTGCAGGTTCATTTTTTTTTTCAGTTTAGTGGATTTATTAGATGAATGAATGCCAAAGCCATTTCTTAAGCCTTTGTGGTGTGCCAAAACTGTGCTTTGAAGAAAAGTAGTTCTTCATTGTGTGACTTTACAATGGCTTATATTGGATTGCTTTAAGAATTACTGAAAATTTAGATGTACCTCACCTGAATTACACAATACTTTATATGAATGGATGATGCCAGCTTACATTTTGTAGAATTATTATACCCATTTAATAGTTATTTAGGTTGCTGGGATGTCTCATGGATCTTTTCTTTCTTAGTAAATATTAATGACTTCTCTCAAACTTTTCTTTTGAATGACTAAGGAAGAAAATTAAGAACACTTATCATTTGGACTTACCCAGAAATATGTTTTGTATTTTAGACAACTAGATATTTTCCAGGTTGCTTTCCTAAGACTTATTTTGGTCCTAGAAGGGAAGGGAAGGGTAATTTTGGAAACTGGAAATTTTTATCACGAAGAAGACAGTATTTTACTAGGATACCACTTTTCCATGTAAATATGATTCTGCTTTATATCCTCAGCTTTTAAGGTGACACATGGCACATAGTAGATGCTTTAAAATGTTTGTTTGACAACTGAATGGCCACTTGCACACTCACTCCTTTCTGGGTTTTCATAAAATTGTTCTCTCTAGGTCATCCTATTTTTCTAACTTCTCAGTATCCTTCGCCAGTTCTTTTTCCACATCACTGTGGGTTCAATTATCATCTCTTTGCAGATAATTCCCAAATCTAGATACTTATCCCTACCTTCCCTCCTGAACTCACCCACTGAGCAATCCTGCATCACTAATTGACTTTTCCACATCTTGAACAAAATATCCCATAAGCATCTGAGACACACAAAACAGAATTCACTATCTTTTTTGCCCGAACTCCGCCAATTCCTAACTCCAATTAGTCTGAAAAGCAATACCATTATTCCAGGTTCACAGTTTTGGTGTCTTTCTTGATTTCTCACTTGCAGTTCACGTACACATCCAGTACATCGCCAAATTTTGTCATTTCAATCTTCACAACATCTCTCACATACCTTCCTTATTCTCCCCTCACACAGCCACAAACCTGATATATCACCTAGACTATTCTAGTTACCTTCTTTTTGGTTTCCTGGCCTTAAGTCTCTCCCTATTCTAAACTCTGAAAGGGTAGATCCAGATCACATCATCCCTCTCTACTCAAACTCCAATGACTCTTTATTATCTCCAGGATTGTTTGGCATTTAAGGTTCTTCATAACCTGATGCCTTCTTACTTTTCCAGTCGTAATTATATTTTCTCTTCTCCACATGCTCTGGAATTCAGCTAAACTGCCCATTTGATATTTTTGCAACATGACGCTTCAGTCCCCTCACACTATACCCGTGTATTGGCAATTCCCCATGCCTGGAGTATCCTACCTCATTACAGCTATCTTTTACCTTCTCTGGCATGCCTTTATGTCGATTCTCCATGTATATTGTATGTGCATAGTTATTTACATGTCTCCCCCATTAAAATAAAAGCAGGTTTCCATCTGAAAGAAACGTAGAGGCTATTGAGTCTAACATTCTCATTTTACAAACATAAGAAAAAATTAAGGACTAGAAAGATTGTGAGAATTTTAAATGCATAAAATTAAAAAGATTTTGCATGAGTAAAATCAATACCAATTGGAGGGAAACTGTCAGTTGGAAATTTAAAAAATATATATCTTTTATAGAAGTATGACATATTGGATATATATAAGGACTTAACACAAATTAATAAAAGCAAGAGCTGTTCCCAATGGATAGACAAAGACTATGAACGGTTTTTCAAACAAGAATTGCAAAATATGAACAACCACATTTTTTAAAAGGCTTCAAATCTCTGATAAGAAATACAAATTAGGGTAACTTATTTTACCTAATAGATAACAAATTAGCAAAGATGAGAATGGACAGAACTAGTTAATGTTGAAGGTATGGAACTGTGAATTGATTTATCCATTCTGGAAAATGATTTGGAATTATCCAAGAAATGTCACTAAACTCTTCATATCCTTTAACCCAGGGATCCCACTGTTGAGCATATTTCCCAAGGAAGTCAAAGGCAGAAAGAAATGGTACATATAGATCAACATTTCATTGCAACATTTTTTTTTTTGGTGTAATAAAAATAAACTAAACTGGAAAAAAGAGAGTAAAGACCCCTCTGCTCCTCTGCCCTTATTTTTTGTAAAGTGTTGTTTTGTAATTCTATTTATATAATTTGTCCTGTAGCTTGATTTCTAGCATCCGCTGCATTTTGTGGTTATTTTGAATGACATCTAATAACTTTTGCTATCACTACATAAAATGCTGATGATTTTTATTGATTTATTGGTTATCCTGCTACTCAAATGAAGCTATTAATGGTCTTAATTTACTTCTTTGTTGGTTCTCTGGGGCTTTCTAAATAAACCATTATATTGTCTGCAAGCTGGGATAATTTCAGGGAAGCTTTTAGTAGGTCTCCACAAAAAGGGCTAGCTATTTTATTTTTTAAAATAAACTTATTATTTGTTTATTTAAAAGAATTTGTTTGATTTTTTTTTTGGCAGTCCAAATTCTCTACCTCCCTCCCCTCCCTTCTCCACCTATTGAGAAGGCAAGAAATGTGATAGCAATTATACATGTGTATTATACGGGGAAAAAATTCACCTCTATTCAAAACTTCCCCGTTTCTGTTGAGGTACCACTATTCTTCCAGTTATACAAGTTCAAAATCTGAATCATCTGTTCTCTGTCCTCCCTTACAAGATATTTTCATATTTAGCTATTTTATTTAGAAATATCTTTTAAAATCATATTAAAATGGCCTTTTCATTATTACATTTTTATCATTCTTCATATAAATGATTACTGTAGAAAATATCTAGTCTTTTGGCTGGGATCTTATTTATTTTTGCAGTACTATTCATGAGTTAAGTGGGCATACATTTCTTTATCTGCTTTATTCTTCCTTGGGTTATGTATTAAGATCCTATGTAACTTCAGTTTTATTTGCTTTTTAAATGCTTGAAATTCCCTTGCAAATCCATTTGGACTTGGATTTTGTTTCTCTGGTAGTTTATTCATGACTCATTTAGTCACACTTTCTGAAATTGTGTGAAGATCAATCTTGTTTTATTACCTTAGGCATTTTATGTTTAGCTAATCATCTGTTTCTTTTAAATTCTCAGTTTTGATAGCATATGATTATGTACAATAGATTCTAATATATATATTTTTTGATTCTGATATTTTTTGAAAATCCTCTTGGTATTAAATTTATTTTTTCATTTGTGAGTTTAATTTTATTTCTTTCATTAGCCAGTTTATTGGGGTTTTTTTTGTCTTTTTTAAAAGCTCATTTTTTTTTATTTAAAAATTTTTTATGATTTTTTTTTGACTCATTCATTATTTGGGATGTCATTACTTAGTTTTCATTTAGACCTATATCTTTTGTGTTCCCTATGTTTAATTACTATTTAATTATATTGTGATGTATAAAGTATCAGTTTACTATTTCTATTTTTATACTTATAATTTTTCCTACTCTAGTATATGTACTCTAGAACACACTAAGTATATGATCCAAAGAAATGTGTATATTCTTTAATGTTACCATTGATAAAAAATGAGTTTCAAATTAATTTTTCCAACAGTCTATTTCTATATTTCTGTTTATTTTTCTGTTACATTTGTAATAGTGTTGTCTGTCTTTTTTCTCACTGAGTTATCTTTTGTGAGAAGAGGATGAATTTTTCCCTCAATAAATTGTGAGGGAAATTCTCAATAATTCTCAGGAACTCAGCAGCGAAGTGACAAAAGCTCTTTTATTTCCTTCTCTCGAAGACGCACCCTAGTGTGCAGCTAAATGGGTGCCCCGAAAGGGAGCTCACAGGCCCTGTTTTATACCCTAGTCCCTAATGCGAATGGACCTTCCCCTTTTTCATCACTACTCGGGGTTACAATCTACTCGCAAAAACTAGGTAATCTGAACGCAGTATTCCCACTCCTCTTCCTTGTATGGGCATAACTCAGGAGTGGACCTTATACTTCCTTATATGGACAGAACTCTGGAGAGAACCTAATTGAGACCAGGGCTCCTTGAACCATGTGACCTTGCTAACCTGAGGGGGAGGAGGGGATCTGAGACCTTTGTCCTACAAACAGGTCAGGGGAGTAAGACTGACTGTTATATCCACATTGAGAGGAGACAATTACCCATTTCTCACAGATTTCGTTATCTTATTCATTCTGTCTTTGTCTCTTTTCCTCTATCTCTTTTGCATACTCTTTGTCTCTCTATATAACTTGGGTTATAATGGTTAGCTTTACATTTTCTCTCTCTCTGTCTTTGTCTGTCACACACACACACACACACACACACACACACACACACACCTCTGTGCTTACTTTTGCTTTTTCTAATTTGATTCCAGTTTACTCCCCCAGACTCCTCCCCCCTCCATTCTCACTTACCTATTTTATTGAAAGTTCCTTGACTTTACTCAAACTGTTGGTTTAGTTTTCTTCTCTTTGCTTCCTCCTTTTATTTTCTATCTTTTACTTCTTCCCCACCCTCCTTCAAACCTTTTAACTTAAGTAACATTCTTTTTGGTTCTCTTTTCTAGAGTGTTCGTTTATCTTATTTCTTTTCTTTCTTTTCTTTCTTTTCTTTTTTTTTTTCAGGACAATGAAGGTTAAGTGACTTGCCCAGGGTCACACATCTAGTAAGTGTTGTGTCTGAGGCTGGATTTGAACTCAGGTACTCCTGAATCCAGGACCAGTGCTTTATCCACTGTGCCACCTAGCTGCCCCCCATTTATCTTATTTCTATCTCCATCTAAGCTATTTTGAATTATATTGGCTTTCCACTAAAACTGATCTGTATTATTGCTTTCTACCCCACCCCCCTGAACAGTTATACCTCTTCCTTTGGTTCCAGTGACACTACCATATACTCATGGTCCTCTTATCTTCCTAATGGCTCTTTGATTGTCTCCTTCCCTGGCCCCTTGGCCATCTCATTTAATTTCACAGTTTCACATCACTTCTTCACAGATGATTCCTTTATCACTAAGTCCAGTGCTGATCTTTCTTTCCAAGTTTCCTCCCACTTTCCATTTTCCCCACTGGCTATAGAACATTCCTACATGCATGTCACATAGCATTTTATATACCACTATTCACTGAATCTGTGTTTGAAATATCAGTGTTATATTTGATTCTTCACTCTAGCCCTTTTATCACAATCAACTGGTTACCAAATATTGTCAATCCCATTTTTAATATCTTTTCCAACTATGTCCTGTTTTTTTTTTCCCATTTCCCTGTCACCACCATGATAAAAACCCTCATTTGTCCTGTTTGTCCATTGTGGTGACCTTCTAGCAGGTGGTCTTTTAGCTACCATATTTTCCTTCTGCCCAGCTAGTAGGTGTCAAGTGTCTGAGGCCAAATTTGAACTCAGGTCCTCCTGACTCCAGGGCCAGTGCTTTATCCACTGTGCCACCGAGCTGCCCCCTTCAATTTCATTCTTACTAAGAGTAAGGTGGTGTTCTACATGTTAGGGAAGGAAAAGGGTGTGTGTGTGTGGGGGGAAGCAGCCACAGTCCTTAAGATGCTTGAATTCTAATTATAATCTTTATAATTTTGCTGCAAGGATAATTTTCTTTATGTACAGACAGTGCTGAGACATTATTCTTAAAAATTTTAGGTGGTTCCCCATTACCTTTGAAGTAAAGTTAATTTTTTTTTGGTCAGTTCTTTTCCAATCAGGGTCCTCCCCAATTTGGTGTCACCTTATTTGTCATGATGCTTGTGAGCAGGGATGTTGTCTGGAGAACATAGGGTAATAAGAGCATGCTAGATTTGCTGTCTTTCAATTTCTCTGACAACTATGATTCTGAACCCTTATTTGATTGAAGGGATTCAAAATCATATTGTGTGAGGAGTGGTTAAAGGAACTTAAAGTCAAAAGTTTTAAAAGGGCTTATGATAACTGTTTTCAAGTAACTGAAAAATAATGACTCAATTTTTTCATCATAATAATAATTTGTATTTAAAATTTTTAGTTCCAAATTCTATCTCTCCTTCCCTCCCTCTCTTCCCCCCTCCCTGAGGTGGCAAGCAGATATCAGCTATACATGTGTAATTATGTAAGACATTACTATGTTGGTCATTTTGTGTAAGAAAATTTGTATAAAAGGAAAAAAATGGAATAAAGTGGGAAAATAGCTTACTTCAATCTGTGTTCAATCAATATCAGTCCTTTCTTTGGAGGTGGATAGTATGCTTTATCATTCATTAGTCCTTTGGGATTGTCTTGGATCATTGTATTGCTGATATAGTTAAGCCATTCACACTTCTTCATCAAACAATATTGCTATCACTCTGCACAACATTCTTCTGGTTCTGCTCACTTCACTATACATCAGTTCATATAAATCAGGACTCAAATTTAAGAGCTTCAGAAACCAAGTCTAGGATCATTGGGCAAGTCAAAGTGACAGATTTCAGCTTAATGTAAGGAAGAACTTCCTAACAAACCGAATTATTTTTTTTTAAGCTTACTTTGGAAGGGTAAAGAGTTCCCAGCCTCAGAAACATCCCAGCAGATGTACCTTCAGGGAAACATTGTGGTATAATAGAAAGAGTAGTGAATTTTTTTTTTTTTAGTGAGGCAGTTGGGGTTAAGTGACTTGCCCAAGGTCACACAGCTAGTAAGTGTTAAGTGCCTGAGGCTAGATTTGAACTCAGGTCCTCCTGACTCCAGGGCCGGTGCTCTATCCACTGCGCCACCTAGCTGCCCCAAGAGTAGTGAATTTTGAATCAAAAGACTTCCATTTGAATCCCACTTCACTTACTAACTGTGGTCTTGATTGAGTCACTTATTATCTCTGGGCATTAATTTCCTTTTCTATAAATATGAATGGACCAGACTAGATGTGTTCTAATGTCTCTTTAAGCTTCAGATTGGTGATTTATGAAAATTTGATATGGGATGTTGTGGAATGATTTCATGCATTGCTCATGCTGTTGGGCTTGGAGACCTCTAAGGTCTCTACTCCAGTTCCAGGCATCTATATTTGCAAAGATGCTTGGAAGCTTTCAAAGTACAGGAAGTGACAAGGGAGCCATTGTGGTGTATTGTAAAGAGATTTGACAGTCTAAAGACTTAGACTTTAGACCCAAGCTCTGCAGCTTAATTAATGCAGGTATGCCACCTTGACCCAGTCATTTGTCCTTGTTTGGTCTTGTAATTTAGATAGACTTCTAGGCTTAGTAGCAAGGAGTTTGGATGCTTACCTGCATGTTGATCCTAAAGCACAGGCTTAAGAAGAAGTGAAGTGAATCAATGGTAGGAGTGGCAATTTGAAAACTGTGTAATAAGAAATGGGAATATTTTGTATTACAATAAAAAACAAAAACTCCTAATCCTTAAAGCATGACATAGCTTTTGCTTCTTTTCATCCAAGATCTCGAACTCAGAAAATAGAGTTAGTCCTTTGGGATTGTATTGGGGGCCCGGGGCGGGGGGGGGGGGGGTATGTTGTGTCATGAATGCAGTAAAGATGTCCCAGGTAGAAATGAGTTGCAGAATGACTGCACTGTTTTGTTTAAATGGTACCAGGTATTAACCCCCCAGGGAAAATCCCTCTATGCTTGCTTCAGGAGCAGAAATGATTTTATACAATCATGGATCTGGAGTTAGAATGAACTGCAGAGGCTAGTGACTCCAGATAATTTATTTTACAGATGAGGAAATTGATACTTATGGAGATTAAATGACTGACCCCTAAATCACACCAGAAGTAAATACCAGAAGTGTGCTATGAACCCAAACCCTCTGCCTCCCAGAGCCCCAGTGCATTTTCTACAGTACCAACCACTCTTTCCACAAATCCTGTGGGTAATGAAAGAAAAACCCTAAGCATCAGTCATTTTGAAAGAATTCTCAACCTGTACTTCCTTTAAGAGTATCCTTCTGTATAAGTAAATTCATTTAAAATTAATACAAAAGTATTAGAATCTAAAACAATGAAAGAATGTATTTCAAGCTTAGAAATATTCTAAAATGCACTTCAGGTAACTTAAAAAAACAAACAAACCCATAAGTAAACTAACATAATCTAGCATCCTGCAGTTGTCATCAAAAAGGATATCTTAATTTCCTTGTTTGTGCCCCCCCCCCAACACACCCTTTTTCTGTTTGAAACAGCCTTGTGGTTTTTTGGTTCAGGAATTTCTTCCCTGAGATTCACTTAAGCAGAACACACCCATACTTAGAATGAAATTAGTTTGCAGCTTGTAAAAGCTAGATTCGGCCACCCATAAGCCTTCAATTTTAAGAGATCCAAAAGAATGTTAGTAGGTAGGGCAATATTAATGTGGCTTGCTTTCATCTGTATTTCAATGTGTGAATAGAAACAAATATATTAAAATACTTTTTTAATTGAAATCTTTTGTTTTTACACTATGTAGATATTCCCTTATAGCCGCTCCTTCCCTAAGGGAGAATCCAGGAAAACTAATTGCTATAACAAACAAACAAAAAAACCCCAAACAAACAAAAACCTGACATTACAAGCAATGTTCTACACCTGTGATTCTCTGCCCTCTTTCCCCGCCCCCCCCCGGGGGGGGGGGAGAGAATAGGGGGAGGGGGTCTTATATTTCTTCTTTGGGACCAAAACTTGTTCTTCATAATTTTGCCACACACACATACACACACCCTTTAATCAACAAATATTAAGTGCCTACTATGCACAAGGCACAGTTCTGGGTATTCAGAGACATGAATAAAATCACCCCCCACCCCAGTTTTGAAAACATTTTATTGATATATTTAATTTTTGTGTCATCTAGATTTTCTTCTATATTCTTTTCTCCACCTCTCAGAGCGTCATTTCATAACAAAGACATTTTTAAAAGAAAAAGTGGAAGAACAAAACCATCAAAATTGATCAAATACATAGAAAAAAAATCTCTGCAAACTAATGGAAGAGGGCATGTCTTCCTGGGGGCCAAGTTTAATCTGTCTCATTTCAAAACATTAAAAAAAAATTTTTTTTTGTGATTGTTTCCATTTACATTGTTGTAAGTCTCATGTTTATTGAGAAATAGAAATATTTAAAAAGATCTTTTCTATCTTCTTTTGACTCATTACACTCAAGGCATGCTTTACAACACTGGTAAGATAGGCACTGCTGCTGATACTTATCACCATTGTTGGCTGAGCCTTCATGCTTTAAAATAATCATTTGGCATTTCTGAGTAATGAGGCTGACCAGAAATGTTAAACCTGATTGTGTATGTTTTCACATTTGAAAGAAGTGAAGCTGCAGTGAACCTTGTCTCTTGTGGGGTCATAACTAACACTAACAATGTATTCCCATACCCCCACATGGAGTCTTAACTTGAGTCTTTCTCCTCTGTTCCAACCATTGGATGCAAGTGTCTTAATACATGAAAAAGGCCATCTTAGTGGGTTAGCAATATTTAGTGATGCCCACCTAACTGTAACTAGAGTTGCAACAAACATCCTGGATTTTAGCAAGATATTCCTGATTTTAAGAAAGAATGTAGGGGCAGCTATGTGGTACAGTGGATAAAGCACCATCCCTGGATTCAGGAGGACCTGAGTTAAAGTCTGACCTCAGACACTTGACACTTACTGGCTGTGTGACCCTGGGCAAGGCATTGAACTCTCATTGCCCTGAAAAGGAAGGAAAGGATGGAGGGAGGGAGGGAAAGAGGAAGGAAGGAAGGAAGCTTTTAAAAGACTGTAAGAGGGGCGGCTAGGTGGCGCAGTGGATAGAGCACTGGCCCTGGAGTCAGGAGTACCTGAGTTCAAATCCGGCCTCAGACACTTAACACTTACTAGCTGTGTGACCCTGGGCAAGTCACTTAACCCCAATTGCCTCACTAAAAAAAAAAAAAAAACACTGTAAGAAAGAATTATCCCATGTCTGAGCACGTTGCAGTTTTTAGCTCAAAAACAGCCAGAACCTACTGATATTCATTTAGAAGGGGGGAAAAAAGAATAAAGGAAATGGGAAAGAGGAGGATAAGAGGCTCATTTGTAATTTTATATCAAGTGCATATAGCCATTGTCAAATACACCCTTGTCTGTCCTTTGTGGTTGAAGTCTGTAGCTACTCTGTCTAACTTTGTAGGATATTGTTTTATTAATAATTATCTGTTGCTGCTTAAAAACACACAAACACATCATCATTAGTCTTCCCAATAAAACTGCAATAAGGAGGAAACAAGCCAATCAAACACACCTCCTTCATGCTAAAAAGACTGTAGCATTCAAACAGGTGGTCCACACCACCTCTCTATCAAGAGGAAATAAATATATTTAATTATTGGCCCTCATGAATTAGTAATTAAATTAGCCTGAATCCTGATGTCTTTCAATTTTGTTTTCCTTTATGTTACAGACACAGTTTATTTTCGATTGACTTGAGATAACATTTCCCTCCCATTTGGCCAGCCTGAGCTTCCCATCTCTGATGGACTTGTTCTTTTACATTGTTTCAAGTTGTGCTTTTTTTAAAGTTTCCTTCAGGAACTCTGTGTACCAATTCCTTCCTTCACTTTCCCTCTTAGCTTCCCGGCTCTTGATACCACTGCACATGACTGTAATCAGATAAAGCCCCTTGCTGAATGGATACTATGCTTCCTAAGAAGCTTTTTGAAACATTACTTCTGTTTACGCAGGGACTTAACTGGGTTCTTTTGCTTTCAGTAATTATTGAAGTAGTTGTCGTCCCCCCCCCTCAAATAAGGAAACATTCTAACAAATGAATAGATCCTTTGTTTCTGTTTCTCTGAGATGGATGAGAAATTGTCACCTTCTGATTTTGTGCATCTAAAAAACTGCTATTCTAGATGATGTGTGCCTTTGTTCTCAAAGAAATGTACAGTTCCCTTAGAGAGTGTTGTTTGATTGTATACTTGCCCTTCCACTGCAATAATGGAAAATAGCTTATTAATTTGAGGTCCTGTCCTGACTTATTTGGATTGACTGGGAGTTTGAAGAAGCTAGAATAAGTGTGGAAGTCACATTGATTAGGTCTGTTCGTAAGGTATTTCAAGCACCCCCAAAATCTGCATTTAGAGCAGGGTCTAGGCAAAATTGTGAAGTAGCTAATATTTGTTTCTTTTGTGGTCCCCAGATGGGCCTCTTTAGATTCCTTCCTATACTTGGAAGGAAATCTTTCTAGCAATCTATAAGTATCCAGCTGCTGCCACCCACTCCCATCTTATTAAAACTTGGTTCTTGGAAAGAAGAGGATTTTGATAATTAATAATTTAGAGTGAATCTATGTCTACTAAGTCATTGATATCTGCATTTAAACCTTATCTTTAATTCTAAGAAGGAAGGTTTTTGTCACCTGTTAAGGCATTTCTTGGGGTAGTAGAAAAAATGGGAAAGTATTTTGGGGATGGGGACAGCGGGAACTTCTCAACATGATCAAATTATACCATTGTCTAAGACTGTGTACCTTAATTACATAGTAGTAGGTAGCTTTTCTCCAGGCTCTGTCTTCTTGGTCTGGGCCTGGCTCACTCTCCTCTTCACCTGCATCTATACTATCAAGTATAGAAGTTGGCAGTGGGAGGGAGGTGGCCATTCTGCTACAGACCACCTCAAGATCTGGGTGGGTGTTAAACACTCACTTCTAAGCCACCCCCAGTGTGCCTCCTGTGTAAACAAATCAGCCAAAATAACACCATTTGTCTTAATCATGAAACATTTAATAACTGAAGGTGAAGAGGTAGTAATCATAACATAATAGTCCACACATGAACCTAGGTTGCTTTCCCATCAATGCACATTGTGTCCATGGAGGAAAGCAGATAAACATATGGAAATCTGTCTGTGGGCCACATGATTAGGGAAAGTCATGTACCCAAAGCAAAGCACAACCCTTTGCTACAGCAGATGGCCTTGATGTCTTTTGCTTCAATAGAAACCAGTCTACATTCTATATTTCTTTATCTTCTGGGCTTCTGCACTCTTGTCTTGGGGAAAACCACTTCTTTTTGACCCTTGGGCTGCTGAAGTGATGGTAAACTCTCTTAGCAACTGACAGCCTTAAGCATGATATCTACTTTGCTTCCCAGGTTTACTGACTTGGTTGGACACTGAGGGAAAATTAAGCTCTCTCACTGAAAAGCAATTCTCTTAACCTTGGGACCTTCAAAGCTATTTAGGTCCACATCTTTGGGCTTTGAGAAGGGTTAGTCTCTTAGGTCATGGAGTGGAGTAAAAGAAGTGAGCCAGAAAGGGGTTGGCTCTCTTTCTTTCTTTCTTTTCAAAATTTTTTCTTTTTAATTAATTAATTGGGGGGGGCGGGGCAAGGAGGGTTAAGTGACTTGCCCAGGGTCACACAGCTTGTAAGTGTCAGGTGTCTGAGTCTATATTTGAACTAAGGTCCTCCTGAACCCAGAGCTGATGCTTTATCCACTGTGCTACCTAGCTGCCCTGGTTGACTCTCTTTCAAATAGTTGAGGATTCTGCTTTCCCTAATCAGTTCTTAGCATCAAAGCCTGAATGTCTCTGGTCAGGTAGTGTCAGATGTGCTGTGTACACATCAGGTTCTCAGTTCTGTTCACTTTTATCACCTTCTGGGTTCCATCTTACAGTTTCACATACTAGCTTCTACTCTGTCTTTTCATGCCTCAAATACAAAAGTCCTCATGTGTAATAACCCACCTCTCTGTTAGCCCTGTTAAACCCACCCTTCTGTTACCACTCTGTTAAAAAGCATTGCAACCATCAGTCAGTACTTTTGCCTCAAAGAGGTGCTGATTTCACTCAGAACTGTCTCTCTCCTAAAGCTATTTTTCTCAGTTTCTCGTGCAAAAAGAATTTTTCCGACTCTTTCAGTAGATAAAGTGTCTATATAGGAAAGGAGTACTACTTTGCAATGTTCCATGTGATAATGCATAGCAGTCAAGCACTGCCTATATTTTTCTTATCGTCTTTTTGTGTTGTTCATGGACTGGCAACCTAGACTTTAGCAAGTGGTGTTTTAAAAAATAATTGTCTATAAGTATCTCAAGTTATCAAAGATATTTCAGTGCTTTCTGACTTTGTTTTCATGGGTCATTCATTGTTTACTAAGGGTCATTTTTAGAACCATAAACAGAGTATAATTCATTCTGCCCTGGTGGTCCAGGAAGAATTTAATAATGCTTCCTGTCCTGTGATTAGAGGTTTAGAACAATAGAAACATTTATAAAAAGATTCTTTGATGACCTTTTCGATACAGCTTTAACCATAATTCTGTTGGAAAAGGAACTTTTAATTGAGTAGAAATGAGTGACTCTACCCTTTGAGTTAAAGTTTGTCAGCTCAGTTATTTAATGCGTTTTGATTTCACTAATTCCGACTAATTGTAGGGAGAGTCAATCAGAAATACTGAATGAAACAATTAAAAAACATTTATTAAATGCCCAGGTACTTATCATACAAATACAAAAGTGAGACAGTGCCTGGCCTATCAGCTTGCATTGTAAAATGTTTGTGTTACTGATTTTTAAAAAATAAAAATATATTACTTTAAAGCACATATAGCAGCAAAGGTTAATTGAGTTGCTTAATAAGACTGAAGATATGTGAATATCCAACTTTAGTGACTCAGAAACTTTTCTATAGAACACCCTGCTCCTTTGTTGATAGTGGCATTCAAGTGTTTTGCAAGTATTTGTAGGAGAGGATGGGGGGGGGGGTCATCTAATATAACACTTCTACTAAGAGGGAAGTTCCTACTTAGTAAGGCAACCTTTCCTGTCATTTAGTGATTATAATTAGCAGAAAGTTTTCCTTATGAATAGAACTCCCTTTGCAGCCACATGGATCAAGACAATCCCATCTTCCACATGATAGTCCTCCAAATACCTGAAAACATTGACCAACCCTATAGCTGCCACTACTATCTTCTGTTCTTCAGGCTCCAAACTCCCAGAACACCCCAACGGTTCATCATAGCATATATCTTCCAGACAGTCCCTCTTCTGAGCATACTAGAGTTATCATTTAGCACAATACAGTGTTCCAGATATAGTGTGAACAGGGCATCTACTTGTCCTTTATGTGGACACTACACTCTTCTAATGCAGTGTGAAGGCTGCTCTAGATAACAATTTTAACTGTATAAGAAAGTATTTTGTGCAGTTTTATTATTTTTTTAAATTTAAATGAAATCCTAGACTTTAATTTAGAAGTGAAAAAATGCCCACAAAGCTATTTGCACATATTACCTATAGTGTATATAAAACTGTCTTATGCTTGGAGGAAAAGTGAACCGAATCTTGAAGGAAGCCAGAAGGTAAAGATAGAAAGGATGGAGAGTAGTCTAGATATAGGGGACAGCCAGTGAGAAAGCATAAAGTTAGCATAAAGCACATGAAAGAGAACAAATTATAGGAAGTCTTAGAAAATAGGAAGGATCTGGGTTATGAAAGATTTTTGTATTTTCTTTTCCACACACTGTTTAGTATTGTACATTGTAGGTGCTTAATAGATGTCTGAATGAATTCTAATTAATTAATTAATTCTTTCTTTCCCTTTTTTTTGGTGAGGCAGTTGGGGTTAAGTGACTTGCCCAGGGTCACACAGCTAGCAAGTGTCAAGTGTCTGAAGCTGGATTTGAACTTGGGTCCTCCTGAATCCAGGGCTAGTGCTCTAGCCACTGAGCCACCTAGCTGCCCCTCTAATGAATTCTTAAATGCAAGATATGTGGGGACACAATGAGTGAGCTAATATATCTATGTGTATGTATATAGAGTGTGTGTATCCATCCATCCATACAATAACTTCTTGTAAGTGAACAAAGTCTTTCAGGCTGGAGCTGGACCTTAAGGGAAGTGTATTCCAAATAATGGGCAGCTAGGTGTAGCCAGGTGGCACAGTGGATAGAGTACCAGTCCTGGAGTCAGGAAGACCTGAGTTCAAATCTGGCCGCAGACACTTACTAGCTGTGTGACCCTGGGTAAGTCACTTAACCTTGTTTACTTCAGTTCCTCATCTGTAAAATGAGCTGAAAAAGGAAATGAGAAACCACTCCACTATCTTTGCCAAGAAAACCCCTAATGGTGTCAGGAAGAGTCACACACAACTGAAACAAGTGAACAACAATTCCAAATAGGAGACCAGTGGGAGTGGAGGCTTAAAGGTGGGAAAATGAGCCTGACATTTTGCAGTAGTATTAAGGAGGCTGATTTGGCTAGAGAGTATTATGTTTTCTAGTGAGTAATGGGAAGACAGTGTTGCACAGGTAGTCAGAAACTATATTATGAAGATCCTTGAATGCCACACCACATAATTATCAAACAGATTACTATTTTTTTTAACAGTAATGACTTTTATCTTCTATAGAATGTATTTGCAATATGGAAAAAAGATGATTCACCACAAGATCCATTTAAATAACAAGTGTCCCATGTACATTTAACAGATGATTCAGGAAGTTAGACACTTATCAGTGATCCATTAATGATGCGGTGGCCTGTCCTTTCTAACATTAGCTTCAACAGCTTGTCAGTTGGTTACAGAGGTTTCAAATTATGAAGTCAGAGAAACAATTTTTTTAAAATGTGTGGAAAAATGATAGTTTTTTTTTTAATTCATAGAGTTATCAGGGACCTTAGAGGATATCTAATGTATCCCTTCTTCTTCCTTTTAATAGATAAGAAAATTAAGCCAATGGAGAAGTTAAAGTGAATTGCCCAAGTGCTCACTGTCACTTAGTGGGTGGCAGAATTTGAGTTTGAACTTAGTTCATGTGCCACATTTGTGGCATTACTTACCCCTTTTGAAGGCAGGGTTTGTGCCTTAGTAAATCTTGGTGCTCTTAGCTTGTGGTATAATGCTTTGATCAATAAAGATGAAGGCATTCAATAAACAATTGTTGGTTGAAGGATTGTTCCTTTTCTGGTACAGTTCTTTTTTATAAACATAACATCGATAAACATTGCTACAGACATAAAGATAAGGGGATACTTTGAATATAAAAATCACAGTATCATAGATTTAGAACTGGAAAGGACCTCAGAGGCTTCTTATTTTATAGCTGAGGAAACTGAGGCTCAGAAGGGTTTGAGTGATTTTCTATAAAGTCACATAGGTGGGGCAGCTAGGTGGGGCAGTGGATAGAGCACCGACCCTGGAATCAGGAGGACCCGAGTTCAAATCCCTCCTCAGACACTTAACACTAGCTGTGTGACCCTGGGCAAGTCACTTAACACTCATTGCCCAACAAACACACACACACAAAAAGAAAAAGAAACAGTATGAGCAGCTCCTCCTTTTCTCAACTTCCCTTCCACCAGTGTCATGAAGGGCAGTAAGATGTAATAAGCATCCTAGACCTGCCACCTTGGGGCAAGTATAAACTGTACCCTTAAAGGTTGTTTACTCTTGTGGAAAGAAAAAAAATACACATAAAAAGGAATACACTGAAAAAAACCCAACTATACACTATACTAAGATATCATACAATTGAGATTTAGGAGGAAAGTAGAGAATATATTTCAGGCATTGCAGTAGTAGGCTCATGAATATTCACAATAGGAAAAGAATCAGGAGTTTTATAAAGACACCAACATCTACTGCCCTTTTTAAAATGCCTCCTGAGAAATCTAGGAGTCTTCTTTAGAATTCCATTCTCTTTCCTTTCTTCTGTCTCTGCCTGCTCCTTTTTTAGGGTGGTCTAGGGAGACCTAGTACAATGAGAATTGTGGAACAGATGGATTGGGGGGAAGTTATTAAGTGCTGACTCTACCTAGCATTATTGGGCATTGGGACAACAAATAATCCCTGCTTTCAAAAAGATCACATTCCAACTGAGGGAAACAACTCATAGAGGAGAGTTCAGCTACACGCTAAATAGAAAGGTGGCATAATCCTTAGGAGGCAGGGGCAGATGGCAGTTCCTGGGGCATCTGGAAGCCACAATGGGAGAGTGGTCCTCCGTCATATTAGATGCATTGTGATGGTTGCTTTCTGGTCATTGAAGTAGTGTGAGCAGCCCCTCCTTTTCTCAACTCCCTCCCCACCGGTGTCATAAAAGGGAAGCAAGATGTTGTACAGCTGATAAGATAGATTGAAGTGAGGTTGGGAAGGTCTTTAAATATTGACAATGTTCTGCACTATTTATATCTTAAGTTGGGCTTGTCTGTCTTGTGTTTGTCAAGAACCATTTCTACTTATAGGTAGAACAAAAATACAGGATAATGGGGACAGTAGATCATGGGCATAGAAAGCCACAGATATTATACTGTTAAAAGCCTCAAGGGCGCCTTAGTTAAGTAATTTTCATCATAATTCTTTTTCATACTTTTGGGATGGGGGCTAATAATAGAAGTATGTGATTCCCTGCCCCCCCCCCCCCCACTGTCAGGTAGGGAGGCCTGCAAAAGTGGCCTCTGCTAGTGGAATTTGAAACAGGTCAATGACGAGTAAATAGTTCCTAGGGAGTTTCAGGAGATGTATAGAGTTTAAAAGATTTGCCTATGGTCACATATCTAAGGAATGTAAAAGGTAGAATTTGAACCCAGCTTTTCTGACTTCAGGCCCTATCCTGGCTTCCCTCAGATCCTAATAGTGTTAGGTTATTTCACCAAAGTCAGAATATAAGGGGAAAGAATGAATTACTCTGAGTCACCATATTATTGGTCTTTCCTACACTCTTCCTCATGATACATATGTTTGTATTATAATTATTTGTATGTCTCTTTCCCAGTAGTAGATGGTAAGCTTGTTGAGAACAGAAGCTCTGTTCTGTTTATCATATCATCAGTGTGCTTTAAATCAATGTTTGTTGAATTGTTGAACTCCAGGGTAGTGGTTGACTCATAAAGTGGAAAATTAGCCAAAGTATTATGGAGCATTTGTTGCTGTTATTAAAATCAATGTATGGTATCTTAATTCTGTATTTCTGGAAAATACACAGCAGGGACCTGTGATTCTCTGTGGCTGAACTCACAGTGAATGTGGTGGGGCGAGGCTTAAAGTTGAGCTGAAGACATAATGACAGACAACAGAGGAAAAGTAGGGATAGTGGGAAAGGAGGGGAGCAAGAGATGGGGTGAGAGGGAGAGGGGAAGAGGGAGGGAGGGAGGGAGGGAGGAAGCAGCTGGACCTGGAATTAGGATGACCCAAGTTCAAATTTGGCCTGAAACATTTACTAGCTGTGTGACCCTGGGCAAGTCATGTGACCTCGGTTTACTTCATTTTCCTCAACTATAAAAAGGGGATAATAGCACCTATTTTCCAGAGTTGCTGTGAGGGTCCAACGAGATATTTGTAAAGTGCTTAGCACAGTGCCTGGTACATTGGAATTAATAAATGCTTGTTTTCCTTCCAAGTGAAGAGAGGTGGAAAGCAAAAGCATTAGTAGTCACAGGGCTGAGGGCAAGGCTGAAGAGACTGAGAGAAAAAAGATGAGTCTTCAGGTCATAAATCTAGTTGGAAATGGTACATTATATAGATAGAATGATCAGAGAGAGAGAGAGCGCAAAGGGAGGTGAGGGTTAGATGAATTAGGAGGGAAACAATACACCAGGCAAGTAAGAGGGCCAGTCAAGGGAAGGGTGAAGTACAGAGGAAGCAGTGACTAAGAGAGGATGAGAAGTGGGCATAGATGGGTATCATGGAATGACTATAGTATCAGTTGTGAGTGGTAGAAGGAAGGAGGCGATGAAAAACAGGGGGGTGGTAAAGAGGTGACTGGAAAGAACCTGAAAATTCAAAGGCATTGAGGACAAACAGAAGGAAGGCATATGCCACATAGGTGATTCACTGGTCTACACAATATTGCCTCTTTAGTTAAAGTCAAGAAGTATTTATTGAGACCTTACTGTTTTCTTGGCACTGTGCAAATATTTTGTAGGTTGTAGCGAGTAATATAAACATAGACTTTAGAATATGAAGAGTAAAATGTGTGTATGCAGTTGGGAAATGGCTCACACAGTGACACTTCCTAGCTTGCAAACACCCATTCCCAGGAATGACTTACTCAGCACCATCTTAAGGTGAGGGTAAGAAAGGGTCTTTCTCTCAGTATAATCTCCCATCTTCTTTTCCTGCTGGTAGTGATGGTATGAAGAGTAGTTGATTCTTTTCTAGCAGGGGAGTCATAAGAGTAGGAGAAGGAGCAAAAATCGAGAGCCATATTATGGGTGTCTAGAGTTCTGAATTAGAAACAGTACTTGAGGGGGCAGCTAGGTGGTGCAGTGGATAAAGCACCGGCTCTGGATTCAGGAGGACTTGAGTTCCAATCCAGCCTCAGACACTTGATACTTACTAGCTGTGTGACCTTGGGCAAGTCACTTAACCCTCATTGCCCCACCAAAAAAACAAAAAGACATTATAAACAGTACTTGAGAGCTATGAGGAACCTTCTCAATTATTTTTTTTAAATCCCTACTTTACAAATAAGAAAACTGTGGCACAGGGAAGTGAAAGGACTTGAATGCATCTTTCACAAGAGGCATTATTTCTCCTACACTGTGGAATGATTTGATTTTAGGGGGCTGGATTGGAATGAGTAATTATAAGTATTTGGGGACTAATTTTGGTTCTGGGACTAATCATTGTATTTATTTTATTTTAAAATAATTTAAATGATTTTAAAATAAGTTTACAACTGTGTTTAAGTATTGTATTTATATAGGAAAATGTTCTGGGGTCCAAAGAACCAATAAAAATGAAAGTTTTGCAATATAATAATAGTCTGCTTGTAAGTTGGAGACTTTCTGTACTTTAGTGTCATTTGTTCTTAAGGTTTTTGTTTGTTTGTGAGGCAATTGGGTTTAAGTGACATGCCCAGGGTCACACAGCTAGTAAGTATTAAGTGTCTGAGGTTGGATTTGAACTCAGGTCCTCCTGACTCCAGGGCCGGTGCTCTATCCACTGCACCACCTAGCTGCCCCCCTGTTCTTAAGTTTTTATTTATTTGTTTGTTTGTTCCTTCATTCATTCCTTCATTCATTTATTTATCTATTTATTTATTTTTAGTGAGGCAATTGGGGTTAAGTGACTTGCCCAGGGTCACACAGCTAGTAAGTATTAAGTGTCTGAGGTCGGATTTGAACTCAGGTCCTCCTGACTCCAGGGCCGGTGCTCTATCCACTGCACCACCTAGCTGCCCCCTGTTCTTAAGTTTTTGATGTAGAATTAGGAATAAAACAAAGTGGGCTGAGAAGCATGAGAACCTACAAATAGACCAAATCAGCGTTTTCTACCCTTGAATAAGCCAATACATAAAATGTGACCCTTGAGTGAGAAATGTTTTCCTCACCTGAGCCACCTCAGTTAAATATTTAGTTCTTCTGAAGTCATAACTAGGGACCCAAATGTCATGCAATGATTTTATGAAAGTAATAAAATGCTTCAGAAAGTACAGATATTCAGCTTGGGTCTGTATCTGATAAAATATTAAGATAGTCACACATCTTGTCATGTGCTTCCTTACTGTATGCCCGGCATTCCTTAGCTTTCTTTAGACTCCTTACTTTCAGGAAATCAAGATAAGACCAGTATGGTTTTGTGTAGACTCCAAGTCCACAGTGTGTGTAGAAATTATATTTAGTATCTTCTTCATGGAGGGATGGCTACCCATCTCCCCTTTCCTTTCAGCTGCTTAAAGAATAACCTACTACTCCAAATCTTGCACCAGAAAACACTTGCACAAAATCAAACCAGAAATAAAGTAAGGGATTAGAAGACACTGGTCCTGACTCCATCGCGCCAGTTCCAGACTATGATCAGAGCATCAGGAGGATGTTAAGAAGGCTATTGTGAGGCTCTATGTGAAGATTTGTATTCAATTCAATTTAACATATCAAATGCCAACTACATGCCAAACACTGGGCTAGGTGTTGGGAATACTAAGATGAAAATGAAACAGTGCATACCTAAATTAATTCGCATATTCAGTGCCATACTTGAAAGAGTGCATACCTAAATTAATTCGCATATTCAGTGCCATACAAACTAAGCTACCAAAGATATATTTTATTTTGCTAGGGGGGAAAAACAACAACAAAATTTATTTGGAAGAACAAGAGGTCAAGAATATCAAGAGAATCAATGAAACAAAAAGTGAAGGAAGGCAATCTAGCCATACCAGATTTCAAACTATATTATAAAACAACAATCTTCAAAACAATCTGGTACTGGCTAAGAAATAGAGTAGTGGGGGCAGCTAAGTGGCACAGTGGATAGAGCACCGGCCCTGGAGTCAGGAGGACCTGAGTTCAAATCCAGCCTCAGACACTTAACACTTACTAACTGTGTGACCCTGGGCAAGTCACTTAACCCCAATTGCCTCACTTAAAAAAAAAAAAAAAGAAATAGAGTAGTGGATCCGGTTAGGTGTATGGCACATAGTAGTAAATACCCCCTAGTAATCTATTTTATGGTAAACACAAAGATCCAAGCCTTAGGGCGCAAGAACTCACTATTTGACTCCAGGGAAAACTAGAAAGCAGTTTGGCAGAAGCTAGCTATATATATCAACGTCTCACACTGCATACCAAGATAAGGTGAAAATGAGTACTTGGTTTAAACATAAAGGGTGCTATCATAAGGAAATTAGGGGATAATGGAAAATTTCACCTGTCAGATCTATGGATGATGGAAGAATTTATAAACAAACAAGAGTTAGAGAATATCATTGGAAGTAAAATGTATAATTTTGATTGCATTAAATAATTTTTTTTTGCACAAACAAAACCAATGCAGCCAGTATTAGAGGGAAACCAGGAAACTGGAGGTGGGTAGGGATTTTACAGTGTTTTTCTGATAAAGGCCTCATTTCTCAAGTATATAGGGAATTGAGTCAAATTTATAAATATGACATTCCTCAAATGATAAATGGTCAAAGGATGTGAATAGGTAGTTTTTAGAAGAAAAAATCAAAGGTATCTATAGTCATGTGAAAAAATTCTCTAAATCATTATTTATTAGAGAAATGCAAATTTAAATAACCGAGATACTACCTCACATCTATCAGATTGGCTAACATGATAGAAAAGGAAAATGACAAATTCTGGAGGAATGTGGAAAAAATGGGACTCTAATGCACTGTTGGTGAAATTGTGAACTGGTCCAACTATTTTGAAGAACAATTTGGAACTATGCCCAAAGGGCTCTAAAATTGCATATTTTTTGACCTAGCAGTATCACTACTAGGTTTTTATTCCAAAGAAATCAAAGGAAAAGGACATATATGTGTAAAAATATTTATAACAGTGCTTTTTGTGGTGGCAAAGACTTAGAAATTGAGGGGATGCCCATCATTTGGGGACTGGCTGAATAAGTTGTGGTATATGATTGTGATGGAATACTATTGCTTCATAAGAAATACTGAGCAAAGTGGTTTCAGAAAAACCAGGAAAGAATTATATGAACTAATCCAAAGTGAAATAAGCAGAACCAGGAGAACATTGTACATAGTAACTGCAATATTATAATAATGATCAACTGTGAAGACTTACCTCCTCTGATCTATAAAATGATCCAAGACAATTCCAAAAGAATCATGACAAAAATGCTTAACATTTCCAGAGAGGAAAGTGATGGAGTGTGAATGCAGATTGAAGCATAATGTATTTTATTTTATTTTTCTTGCCTTTTTTGCAAGTTGGCTAATATGGAAATGTTTTGCATGATTTCACATGTATAATTGATACATTGTTTGCCTATTTTGATGGTTGGTGGAGGGACTGGAGGAAGAAAATTTAGAACTCAAAATTGAAAAAGCATATGTGTTAAAAATAAACAATCAATTTAATTATGGTTTTTTGTTTTTGTTTTTTTGTGGGCCAGTGGGGGTTAAGTGACTTGCCCAGGGTCACACAGCTAGCAAGTGTCAAGTGTCTGAGGCCAGATTTGAACTCAGGTACTCCTGAATCCAGGGCCAGTGCTTTATCCACTGTTCCATCTAGCTGCCCCAATTTAATTATGTTTTAAAAGATAGCTGATTTTCTACTGGAGCTATTCAATGTATAGTTAGATAAGTAAATACAAAGTATATCATACCATATCATAATATAAAGTAATTTATTATGTTGGGGATAGTACTACAAACTGGTGGGAGCTCACGTATCCCTTATCTTATTGACTCTTGTTCATGTCCTCCTGTAATAGCTTCATGGGAGATCCAGCTGATATGCCATATGGGTCCCAGTATAACATTTGTGATTTCTCTTTCTCTTGCTACATGACCAGCCCATCTCCTTTACTAGTCGTGTACCTCTTTGATGGTGTATAATGGAAAGAGCAAGGTTCTGGAGTCAGAGCATCATTCAATCAATCAAGTATTGATTAAGCACCTACTATGTACTGGGTACTATGCTAGGTGCTAGGGAGACAAGTAAAAAGAATAAAGCAACCCCTACTACCACTAAGCTTTCATTTCGATGAAAGAGACCAGGAGTTTATATAAAAATATATTTGAGTTCACATCTTGTCTCTGACACTCTCCATATCTCTGTTAGCTTTTACAAGTCACTTCACTTACCCTAGTCATCTGTTTTCACATGAAAAAAGAAGGAAGGGGCAGCTAAGTGGCACAGTGGATAAAGCACCAGCCTTGGATTCAGGAAGACCTGAGTTCAAATCCAGCCCCAGACATTTGACACTTACTAGCTGTGTGACCTTGGGGAAGTCACTTAATCCTCATTTCCCTGTCTCCCCCCCCCCCCAAAAAAAAAAGAAAGAAAGAAAGAAAGAAAAATAAGGAAGTTTTACTTATATATAGTCTTTGAGATCCCTTATGATTCTATATCTATGATCTATTGATATTACTTAGATTCATTCGTTATACTATCCCCAATTCATTTTTCACTCTATAAATATTATAATAGAAGTAATATTTTTAAAGAGAGTAAATAAAGACTTAGTATTTTCCCTTTTTTGCCATTGGTTTTAATGTGATGTCTCATTCCTATTCAGCTTGTTATTCTGGTGTCCTGACTGAATCCAGGGGTTTTACATGGACTTGATTAATTGATGATTCCTGGGGATGTGATGGTCTAGAGATTATGGAGATGGAGATAGAGTCTTCTTGGGGATGATGATGGCATCTTTGATGGGGTACCTTATGGCTTTTTCAGTTCTTCTGGCAAAGTAGATCCATTGTTGAAAAAGTTTTCAAGGAGATAATATGCTTGCTCAGACTCCTGTAACCTGGGCTATTCACACATGAGAATGGGACTTTCATAGGGGAAGGATTGTTTAATAAATGGGGCTTTATGCTATTTTTCACTTTCATTCTTTTTCTTTTATTTGAGTCTTCTTCTACAAAAATGACTAATATGGAAATGTTTTACATGATTGTACATGCATAACCTCTATCTGACTGTTTACTGTCTCAGGGAAAGGGGAAGGGAAAATAAAAGGAGGGCTAGAATTTGGAATTCAAAACTAGGGGAAAAAAGTTTAAAAATTGTTTTGACATACAATTGGGGGAGAATGAAATATATTAAATAAAAAAAACCCTAGAGCTTAAACTGAGCAAATATGTATTAGAACAGCTTTATTTCTCTGTTATTAATGGGGCAGTTTGAGTTAAATTTATGCATAATACTGATGGTTATTAGAATGATAGACTTTCTGGAATTAGAATGTTGTTGCTTGTTTCAGGTGAAGAATCCCTCAGTTGTCAATTTCTCACAGCAGTCACCCCTGGGTCAATGATTTGCATTCATGCATGGTGGTGTGATGGGCTGGGTTACCTCTTCAATGAAGGTCATTTTTTTGCATTAGGTTCTATCTAAAGTTAAGACATTGTTTCTCTTCTCTCCCCCCCCCCCCCAAACAGGGAGAATCACGTATTCTCAGAGTGAAAGTCGTTTCTGGAATTGATCTTGCAAAGAAAGACATCTTTGGAGCAAGGTATGTGCCACTTTTAATCATGCAAAAAGCAAAGAAAAACAAAGTCAAGAGAAGAAACAAGGGGGTGGTGGTCAGGGAAGGTATATTTTGGTGCTACGTGCAAAATGGCTCTGAAGAGTCCCACAGTTTGCAATGTGGTGAAGGGCAGCTTGACTTTTCTGCAGCTGTGGCCTTTAGCAGTCTTTGTGTTTGGGGATCTGGCTTCTTCTGGATGGCGGAGATGCCAACAAGAATATAGCTGTTGTATGTACTATTTTTTATAAATGTGAGAATGTTGCCATTATGGGGGAAAAAAGAACATTATGTTTGATGTTAGAAATCTTTGAAGTTAGTTGAAGAGTTAAATTTGTTTGGAGATACTGTTATTTTAGTTTATTTTGCTAGAAGTTTTCCTAAAAGAATTTTGAGGGAGGGGTAGGGAGTATGACTTGTAATGTTCATCTGCTTTTTATTTAATAGAGCTGCATAATGAGTATACATCTTTTCATCTAGTAGATTAAATGAACTAAACCAACAGTAGAAAAAGTTTGGTCTGATTTGCATTAGGTTTCTAATCAGATTTCAAAGAACACAGAATTTTGCTTTTTTAAAAGCTTTGAGGAAACCATAGGGATGATCTATTTCAGAGAAAAATATTTTAGGTGAAGAGATGGAGAAGTTAATCTAATTTAACCAGCAAGATTATATTAACTTGCTCAGATTACTGTAGAAGGCCTTGACTAGTCAGGAAAGCTTTGAATTTGACTTGATAGAGGAAATGGGCATACATTAAAGGTTCTTGAATGAAGAGTCTTTGAAGTTCTATTAAATGAAATTTTGCCATATTAATCTTCCTGAAATAGTGATTTGATCACATCTTTCCTCTTTTCTTTTCCTTGGTCACCTCACTTACTCCTATGGCTCCATGATTTCCAAATCTATACATCCAACTAGTCTCTCCCCCAAGCTACAGACCTGAAGTTCTATTTATCATATTTGTTGGACACCCCATTTCCCCAGTACCCTACACACTGCTGCCAATGTCATTTTCTTTAAGGACAGATCTGATCATTTAGCTCCCCTACTCATTCAGCTGTGTATTGAACAAGGCATCAGGAATACCTGATTTCAAATCCTACCTCAGACACTAGCTGTGTGTTTCTAGGCAAATCACTTATGTGATGTTTGTTTCAGGTTCCTTATATGTAAAATGGGGATAATAATAGCACCTGCCTCCCAGGGTTGTTGTGAGGCTCAAATGAGAGAATATTTGCAAAGTACTTTGCAAACCTCAAACCTCTGTGCTTGCTATTTTCACCATCATCTTCATTATCATCACCATCATTATCATCTAAGATAAAATAAAACTCCTCTGGCTTTTAAAGCTGTTCACAACCTGTTCCCAACAGATCATTTCAGCTTCATTTCATACTGCTCTTCTCCCTGTACTCTGTGACTGACCAGATAAACCATATTTACTTCTTAATATGCCTATGTTTAAATATGTCTATGAATGTATATTTTCTATATCCAGTGATATTGATTCATTTTTGCTTCTCAAAGTGAGGAAGGATGACCCGAGTTACAGAATTCTAAAAAGCAAAACCGTATCCTTGTTTACATAATAAGAAGGAATCATAGAAACTTTAGACACTAAACATAAAAAGCATCACAGACAATCAAGATTTATTGGCCCTAGGGTGGCTAGGTGACACAGTGGATATAGCCCTGGTCCTGGATTCAGGAGGACCTGAGTTCAAATCCAGCCTCAGACACTTGACACTTACTAGTTGTGTGACCCTGGGCAAGTCACTTAACCCTCATTGCCCCAGAAAAAAAAGAAAGAAAGAAAAAGAAAGAGAAGAAAAGATTTATTGGCCCTGACAAACAACATGTCAATTAATCTATACCAAAAAAAGGTGGGGAGGGGAAAAAAAAAGAAACCATAGGACTTAGCAACTGTTTGGATATAGAGTATGGGAAAGGCTGAATGAGGAGGCGACTGAAGAAGGTACATTGATTTTGACTGGTAGGTTGGTGATACCTTCTACAGTAATAGGGAAGTCAGCAAGAGGGGAAAATTTGGGGAGGAACAATAACAAGTTCAGTTTTTGACATGTTGAAGGTGTCTATGAAATGTCCAGTATGAAACACCCAAAAGGCAGTTGGAGATGTGGAATTGGAGGTCTGGAGAGAGGCTAAAGCTGAAAAAATAAATCTGAGAATCATCTGCATAAGGATAATAGTTGAAAAAAATGGGAACTGGGGCAGCTAGGTGGCGCAGTGGATGGAGCTCCGGCCCTGGATTCAGGAGGACCTGAGTTCAAATCCGGATTCAGACACTTGACACTTACTAGCTGTGTGACCCTCATTGCCCTACCAAAAACCAAACCAAACCAAAACAAAAAAATTATATCTTTTTTCACTTCGGGAGAAGGTGTATGTTATTTCCTTCTGTGTGTGTGTACCTATATATCTATCTATATCGCTGATCTTGTCATGAAAACCCAAAGTAAATTGGATTCACTTGGCACAAGTATATTGTGCGGTTAATTGTAATGTAACATTTGGTGGTGACAGTCCAAATTTGTAATTCCATTAAATATGGAGAATTTCCTATATTGAATCGCCCTCCATTGATGCAGATTGGCAACCCTGGAATATTGAGTAAGACTAAGTGACTTCCATGATTAGAAAGTCAATATGTTTCAGAGACAGGACTTGAACCCAGGTCTTTCTGACTGCAAGATCAGTTTTCTATCAGTTGTGTCATATCCTGTCTCAATGGATTATATCTGTCCCATAAAATAAGAAAAAATGGATAAATTGTCCTATCTAATTGTAGAATGCTTCTGTATGTTACATTACACATAATGGCATATACAAATTCTTTCAGGGAAATTCATTCACCTCTCCTCATGCCTACTCCCCATTTTCTCTTGTTTTGACTCATATTAAGAATCATTAGATTACTAGTTGTGTGACCCTGGGCAAGTCACTTAACCCTCATTGCTCCACCCCCCCCCCCCAAAAAAGAAAGAATCATAAGAAACTTTTGTGGAGGGGTGGGAACCAGGCAGGTAGGCAGGAATTGGGACACTAATACCCTGTTGGTGGAGTTGTGAACTGATCCAGCCATTTTTGGAGAACAATTTGGGACTATGCCCAAAGCACAATAAAACTGTGCATCCCCTTTAATCCACTAATATGACTATTAGATCTGTATTCCAAGGAGATCATAGAAAAGCTCCCACATGTACAAAAATATTTATAGCAGCTCTTTTTGTGGCGGCAAAGAATTGGAAATTGAGGGAATGCCCATCAATTGGGGAATGGCTAAACAATTTGTGTTAAATGATTTTGATGGAATACTATTGTGCTGTAAGGGAGGTAGATAGGAGGAGGATATAAGAATTCAAGATCAGGAACATATCTCATGGAAATTAGCTTTGGGATTTGGCTTCATGGTAAGTGGAGAAAGCTTCAGTGCATTGATAATCTGTTATAGACAATTTGTTACCAAGTTGCTATGCTACAGTATAGCATATGGGCAGATGGCCTTAAAGTGTTAAATCTGGGCGTTGGCCTTCCAGGGATCACGGGAAGAGGGATGGGAAGCTGAGACTAGGACAGAATGGCACTTGGGAGTGACTACATCCAGGATGTGTTGTGAAATGGGATAATAAACCAGGCTGGTAGGCTGGCAGTGAGTTTATAGGTATGCAAGGAGATAAAGTTAATGCCTTTGACTTGCCCATCAGACATCATGTGAGCAATTGAAACCAGACTTTAGTAACAAAAGAGACCTTGAAACTAAGCCAGCTTTTCCCTTAGGCAAGAAGTTTTTATAGTAGAAAACCGTAGGGTGTGGACTGCTAAGGACCTGTGTGCAAGTCATGGTAAGGAAATAATGTGTATTATAGAATAGAGGATGAAGATCAGGAGACCTGAGTTGAAGCCCCATCTCTATCTTTAGGTGTTTAAATGTGTTTAAATCATTGATCTTCTTTGCACCTCGTTTTGCATAATTAACAAAACTGTTTTTTCCCCTTTAATACTGAGGGATTGTAATGAAGAGGCCCACACTATTCAAATAATTGCTCAAATACTCTACTTTCCTGAAGATTTCTACTTTTTATTTTTAGTGGAGAGAATGTTTTAACTGGGGAAAAGAAAAAAGACAGACAATAATACAATAAAAGAATGACATAGTTGTAGATGCCTCTTTGAAAGTTTCTCTTTTTTAATGCATAGGCTCATGGGATCATTGATTTAGAGATGGAAAGAATCTTAGAGTCTGACAATTCTTGTTTTACAGGTGATGATACTGAAGTCTTAGGTGGTTAAGTGACTTGCCTAAGGTCACTCAGCTAGTGAATGTTTGAGAATATTTTTGTCTTTTTTGTTTAGACCTGGTTAACAACCTTGACCTTCTATATTTTCAGCATAAGATAATGTTATTCAAAACTTGGACAGAAGTGTATGCAAAATGCTGATGTTATTTCAAAAGTGAATTTGCCCAATGGGACACATTTGAGGTTTTAGAAATTTCTTTACCCTGAAAAACTTAGGGGCTCGAGTTCTAATTTTTTGCATGATTCTACTTCCAATGTGACCTTGGACAAGTCATTTAACTTTCCTGATATTCAATTTCCTTATAAATAAAGTGAAAAGGTTGGATCAGATGATCTCTTCCAGCTCTGCCTGTGGTCTTCTTAGATCAGATGAAGAAGAAAGAGGCTGAATTCTTACCTTCACAAAAATCAACACATTTCTTCTAAAAACACCTTGAATGGTATTACATTTCCCCCAAGGTATTTAGACTATTTGCCAGGATTTTCTCATTTATAGGATCAGAGGATTTAAAGTTGAAAGGCACCATAGAGATCATTTGGCCTCAAGGACCCATTTATTTATACTGCTGAAAGCAAGAGCTTCAGATATTGACTTAAAGAAACTTGTTTGGAAAAAAGGTTTGGTTCAGCTTGTGTCTCTTGATTCATTGTACCTTTTACTAAACTAAAACCTTAGGGAGTTTCTGTATCTATCTGTTCTGTCTCTCTAGTTGGGTTGTAGATTCTTCTAGGGCAGAGAATATCTGTATCCTCTATATTATTTTGAATTTTTCATCTTCCCACCACTATTCCCCCTCCCCCCCCCCAACAGTCTAGTATGTTGTAAGTAATGTTCACTTCTCTGGAGGTCATTCATTAATCTCAGCCACATGAAAGTAAGCAAGTAACCGAGTTGCTTTGATAAAGTTTCAACTATTGTGGAATCTTCATCTCTTCATTTGTAAAATGAGAGGACAGCCCTGTATGATATCTTGGCTTCTTCAAGTTTTCAGACCTAAGAAAGACCTCTGAGCAAGCAAAAATAGTACTTGATCTTTGTGACATTCAAAACCCATGCACTTAACTAATAAGAGAACTGCTTAGAGCCCATTTACTCTTATTTTAGACATAGTTGTAATAAATATGATCTCGTAGCCCATAGCAGAATAGAAGCTATTGCTCCCACTGAAAAATCACTACACAAAGTTATATAAAAGACATTGAGCTATTCGGGAGGAAACCAATTTTTTTAATTATAAAAATTAGTAAATAATACACTCAGTCCTTAGGGCAACACCACAAATTAGAGGGAACCAGCTATTCTGCAAAATGGTTTGGAAGTATGGTCACCAAATGACCAAGCTGTGCAGATCCTTTGGCCCAGCCATACCACTACTAGATCTATAGCCCAAAGAAAGAGGAAAAGGTTCTATATGTACAAAAATATTTATATCAGCTCCTTTTGTTGAGACAGCTATTTCAGTGGTGTAATACATAAAGTACTAGATTTAAAGCCAGGAAAACCTGTGTTCAAATCCTGCTTTAATCATTTGCTAACTGTTTGCCTCTGAGCAGGTCACTTAACCTCCCTCAGCCTGAGTTTTTATCATCTGTAAAATGGGAATATGACACAGTTGTTGGTGAAGAACAAATGAGATAATGTATGAAGACTGCTTTGCAAACCTTAAAGTACTCTAGAAACCCTATTATTTTATTTCCTGGTAACCCAAAGTTGGATACTAAGAGGATAGCCTTAAATAATGGCTGAACAAATTGTGGTAAAATGAATGAAGTGGATTATTATTGTGCGATACCAAATGACAAAATGGACAATTTCAGAAGGACCTGGGAAGATCTCTGAATTTTTCTCTGCAAAGTGAGTAAAACTATGATAACAATTTACATGATAACATTATAGATTAAACCAATTTTGAAAGTCTTTAGCATTCTGGTTAACAGGATGATAAACTGTGAGTTCAAAAGAATGGAAATAAAATACCCTATTCACCTCCAGGCAGAGAAAAAGAAGTGATGAAACTCTACATTGAAATACAAATTTTCCCATGTAACTAATATGGAAATTTATTTTCCTCAACTAAGTAGTTAAAATGTTCTCATTGGGAGATAGGGACAGTGGGACATTTTTTAAAAAATACTTGTTCCTGGAAAAGTAGAAATTATAAAGAACACCCCCCCCCCATACCTCTAAGGAGTGGATATTTAGATATACAAATGTGAAAAATTTGACTTTTCAGGATAGATGAGGGGACTCACAGAAATGGGTTGCTTTTACTTGTCTCTTCTCTCCTCTATTCCCCTATTTAATAACGTACAAAGCTCAGAGACATCACTATCACATGGGCTTTTCTACCCCTGCTGCCTTACACCACCAGTTTTTCTTCTCTGTGACACAGAGCCTCTGTGAGCCAGTCCTGAAGTATCATGTTAAAACCTTTTGGTTTAAAAAACAAAATAAAACAAAACAAACCTTTTGGTAAGTGGGAATTCCAAGAGATGCTTTCCCATCATTTATCATGAGTAGCTGTTTCCAAATCTTTGGTATGTAAGAGAAGGAGTAAAAAGTTTAGCAGTGAGGTATATATCTCTAACAGATAAAGAGCAAATGGTGATACAAGGAGTCAGTGGGATCAAGGAAAGCAAGACCTATTTTATCTTGCTTTATGTCAGCAGCAGGGATTTCCATCATCGATAGATCTAGAACTAGAAATTCCTTGTCTAGAGCAAGAAATAAGACAAATTCATCCGGAAAATTTGGGGGAGAGATAGAGTTACCCCAGCACACAAGTTTTTGTAACAAGAGAAACCCTGCCTGGGAACACTGGATGTATTGACACCAATACAGGGGAAAGGAGCATGCCCATCCAGGAAATTCCTGTTTTAACTACTGTTAAACCAGGGGCAGCAAGGTGGTGCAGTGGATAGAGGGGCCTGGAATCAGGAAGACTCATCTTCTTTGGTTCCTGGCCTCAGACACTTCCTAGCTGCTTGACCCTGGATAAATCACTTAACCCTGTTTGCCTCAGTTTCCTTATATGTAAAATGAGCTGGAGAGGGAAATGGCAAACCACTCCAGTATTTTTACCATGAAAACCACAAACGGGGGTCATGCGACTGAAACAACTGAACAACAGCAAAAACCAAATGCCCAGCTTTGTTGTTGTTTTTTTTTTTTTTCCTCACATTTGACAGTGTCCTCTAAATGTTGATGCCCTGTGGGCAAAGTCCCAGATCTGGGTCTGGGTGTGAGTATCTTCCAGCCTTTGGGCATGTCATCCATAGGGAAGCAATTGCTACCACTTTTGCTGCTGGTGGGGAGGCTTAAGCTGTATCTATAGCAGTAAGAACTTGATTATAGGCTGCCTTCAGGTTTGATGTAAGTCAGATATTTGGGGAAAGCGTGGTCTGTATTTGGATTGATAGAATACAAGGTACTTGTTTCTAGATGCCTGCACACTGCCAGCAGCTCAGACTGATGATGATAGTTGACTGCCTGATGGGGGACGGATGGATAGGGAGAGAGAATAATAAGGCAGGAAAAGAACTTGAAAAACTTGGCAGGCTGGAGTCATGTAGTGTAGAACATTACTGTACTATGTATAGCACAGTATATAGTGTGGATTAAAGCACAGGGCAAACCCCTTTCTTTAATAGCTCCTTGAGGTTTCAGACTAAGATAGCTCTGGGCTATAATGTGTCTCCCTCCATTCTCTTTTGTCCAGCAGTGACTTCAACACTTTTCCTCTCTTTCCTTGCTCTTTCCCCCTCCCTTTCACACACACACTCAATTCTACCACTCCCGCCCCCACCCCCTTTTTGGCCTCTGTCTTAGCTCATTCTATGTGTCTATTTTGGGTCCATTCTTTAAAAAACAAACCAAAAAGCTGTCCATGCCTTTTGTTTTTTACACGCTCATTTTTGGATAGATTTTTTTCCCCACTATCCCTATAGAATTTTCTCTCCTGGAGAAGAAAAGCAATGAGCAAAAAACCGGAACGACATTCTTTATCTATAGTCTACCACTGAGGAAGTGTGTTTCAGCACATGTTTTTGTGGTGTTATTCTCCTTTCCCCACCCCCAACCCATTTTATTTTTCTCTTTCTAGGCCCTGCCTCATCCCCTCCCCCCTTTTCTCCCTTTGTCTCATAGCTGGCTTTCTAAGAGCTACAACAGTGAAGGGTGTTTTTTAAAGTCTCTTTTTAAGAAAAAAATGGGTTTGTGACTTCATCTATTTAGGGAGTTCCAGAGGAGGGACAAGGTGGGGATAGAGAAGGGCAGTAAACATCAGTTTTAAGTGTTAGGTGCCTTTGCCAATTAGAAGTGATGTTATGACCTTCAGGAGCCTTGAAATCATAGTCCAAGATTTACACATCCTTAGTAGTAGAGCTGTGAAGTGACTTGAATCAGATTGTGCAAGGTAGAAACTGGGTCCAAGTCTATTAATATAATGGCACTATTATTGTTAGAGATGAAATTCAGTTCTTTATAAAAGTGAGATTGTCAAAAATGAATTAATCCAGAGCCTTTGAAAAAAAGGATTTCCTATTGAGAATACTATTGTTAAAAAAAAATAATTAAAAAAAAGAATATTATTGTTTTGCACTTTCTCAATAGATAGACTGCATTTTTAACCTTTTGGTAAACAAAACTCCATAGACTTAAAAATCTACTGCAAACACTGTCTCCATATTCCTTTCTGGGATCTAGGGGCTGGTGTGGGAGTATAGGGTTGAGAGGGAGTGGGTTTTTAAAACACACACACACACACACACACACACACACACACACACACACACACACAATTCCTTGGTGAATAACATTTGGAGAATGACCCATGAACAATAGAGAAGTTTAGAGGTAGGATTACCATTTGTGTTGACCTTGAGCAGTCAGCCATTAAGGTCTGGTTCTACAGAGCTGTTGTAACCATTAGATCTGCCCATCTGGGGACTGTAGCTTCTTTGGAATTCCATCCTCTTTTCATCTGTTTGGTGTTATGTACCTAAAACGACACATGTGCAGTGTCATTCATACAATACTAACTTCCAAGCCTGCAAGTTGAATATAATTGACAAAACATTGTTGTATTGTTGGAAAATAATAATTGTGTGGAAAGGTTGATTAATCACTATAAAAAATTTTAAATTGGTATGTATGAATAGAGAAAACACTTATAATTTAAGATGCTGTAGTGTATTCCACTTTAAAATGTGGTGGTTTGTTTTTCTTTTAATAAATCTTCCTCTCCCTTTAAATTTATTGCACTATAGCAAGAAATGTTTTTGTAATAAAGTATGTATGGTTTTAAACACTCATTAAAGCTGCAGAAAGAATTCACACTCCTATTGTGTAACATCAACACTAGGGATATAAAACACACCTTACCCATAAATGATGATGTGCTAATGTTTTCCTTCTAGCATATGGAGGATGTCAGAATGGGTAATAAATGTGCCTCAAAGGTTGTTTGCATTTTTGTCTCTTGGTGACATAGGTGAGTTAATTTACTTCCTCTATAAAGAAGTCATGGTTATTTAAGGTCCTTGTTAGTATTATTGTTCTGTAGGACTCATATTCATAGCAGAAAGCTATAGAAAGTGTTGAAATGAATACTCATTTTCCCCCTAGTCTGAACTAATGAGAGTAGAGGTTGAATATTGATGCCTATGTTATCGCTTTGACTGCCCCTCAATTTTACTGATGCTCAGTCAGTCTACTTCAGTACCTGAATACTTCAAAAGGTCAATGATTTATTTCGTCATTGTAGGCTATTTCCTATCAAGGTGAGTATTGCAGATTTTACTGATCTGTTCCTTAGACTGTTTCACCAAGATCTGGAGTCAAGCAGGTTCTATCCTCAGACAACCTTCTGGTGATTACCTAGGCAGGCCCAACGATAGTAGTCTGTCACTGGGCCCATGCTTGAAGGCTTGGTACCATCTGCCAGAGATTTTGCTTGTGGACATAGTGTTAGAGAATACAGAATTACTTCCAAGGCAGTGATGAATAATCAGAAGAAGACTTTAATGGAGAGATTGGTTCATGGCTTATGAAATGTTCAAAATCAGTTTTGTTATTTGAAAAAAAAATTAATTCCTCCTTAGAGGAGGATACTAATATAGAACAGAGGAAAGAATATAGCTCCTAGACTAAGATCTGGGTTCAAATTTAACTTTTGAATTTTACTACTTGTATGACCTTTGAATCTTACTAAACCTTTCCAGTCTTGTTATATCATTATGCCTCCCCCTCCCCTACATGACCTCTGTGATCCAGTGACTCTGGTCTCATTATTCTCTGCATAAGATACTCCCATCTTCTGACTCCAAGTATTTTCTTTTTTTTTTTTTTTTTTTGGTGAGGCAATTGGGGTAAAGTGACTTGCCCAGGGTCACACAGCTAGTTCAAATGTCTGAGGGCCGATTTGAACTCAGGTCCTCCTGAATTCAGGGCCGGTGCTTTATCCACTGCGCCACCTAGCTGCCCCCCAGACTCCAGGTATTTTCACTGGTGGTCCCCCATTCCTGGAGTGTTCTCTCTCCTCATCTCTGATTCCTGGTTTCCTTCAAGTCCCAGTCAAAATCCCACCTTCTACAAGAAGGCTTTCCACATCCCCCTTTTATTGCTAGCATCTTCCCTCTGTTGGTTATTTCTAATGTATTCTGTGTATAATGTGTTTGTAGATAAGTTGTTTACATGTTGTCTCCTCTATTAGACTGTGATCTTCTTGAGAGCAGACTGTCCTTTTATCTTTCTTTTTTTTTATTCTAAGTGATGATCAATGCACACAGTAGGTGCTTGTTAAATGTTTATTGTCTGACTGACTTTGGTACCCTCATTTGTGAAAGAGGGAGTTGGATTAGATGGCCTCTGAGGTCCCTTTCAACTTCAGACCTATGATCTTTTGATCCTCGAATATTATCCTATGAAAGTGTGCTATGGTGGATAGAGTACCGGCCCTGAAGTCAGGAGTACCTGAGTTCAAATCCGGCCTCAGACACTTAATACTTACTAGCCGTGTGACCCTGGGCAAGTCACTTAACCCCAATTGCCTCACTTAAAAAAGAAAAAAGAAAAAAAAAAGAAAGTGTGCTATGGTCTATGGCCATACCACCCTGGACATGCCCTATCTCATCTGAAAGTGTGCTATGTTCATTTGTTAGAAGAAAGCTGGAGCATTGAATTAGACTTAAGTAAATTTAGAATTGTGATAATATTAAAAACTACCCAGAGCATATGATCAATTAAAGATTTTATCTCCCAAAATGTTTATTAACTTAGTCTGATGTTACCTTATTTTCTTTTGTCTTACTTTATGTGACCGTAAATAGGTTTGTGAGCCTGTATCCTGGGTCCTCTAGCACCAGACCTGATCCTCCCACTTTGGGTCTTTCAAATAGCAATAATCTTATTTTTTCCCTCCATTGAAATCACCACAGACCCATATTAAAAAAAAAAAAGAAATTCCTTACTCTTCATATAACTCCCACCTTGATAAAGTTCTAGAAGGGGAAAACTAAAAATTGCCTTTTATCTCTATGAAATAGCATGAGATCTTCCTTTGTGTTATGTATCAGGGAGTTGGAGCTCCCTCTGGTGGCCAAATTATCAGGTGCATCTTTGTTTATTGGTATTCAAATCTGATAACTCAGTAGTAACTGATTTTAGTCATTTTAAAGTTCAGATATTTATTTTGGTAAGAATTTTGGTTCATGTTGTATAGTTTTGTTTGTCCACAGGAAAGAATAACTCATTCTATATGAGTGCTAATGAATTTTTGTTGAAGATGCTATTTCTTTTTTGTTGTTCAGTTGTATTCAATTCTTAGCAACCCTGTGGACAATACCGTTCTTGGAGTTTTCTTGGCAACATACTGGAGTGGCTTGCCATTTCCTTCTACATTGGATTAAGGCAAAAAGGTTAAATGACATACCAAAGGCCACATAGCTAGTAAGTGTCTAAGTACAGATTTGAACTCAGGTTTTCCTGACTCCAGATCCAGTGATTTACCCACTGAGCCACCTAGCTGCCTCCTGCTATTCCTTATAAATTACTTTGTTTTTAGTAAGTTCCCCCCTAAGCCCCTTTAAAAACAAAAACATCAAAGCATAATGAAATAGATTTGATATTGTGTAGGGATGAAATTCCTCTTTAGTAGGTTACTAGTTTTCAACTAATTCCATGATGCAAAAATATTTTGATTGGCTAGAATGATGGGCCAAATTAAGATGAATTTTATTAAAATTTTAAAATTAAAAAAAACAAAACTTGTGTTCAAAAAATCAACTTAGGGGCAGCTAGGTAGCATAGTGATAAATCACCAGCCCTGGATTCAGGAGGACCTGAGTTGAAATCTGGCCTCAGACACTTGACACTTACTAGCTGTGTGACCCTGGGCAAGTCACTTAACCCTCATTGCCTGGCAACCTCCCCCCTCCCCCCATAAAAAAGAAAAAAAAAAGAAAAAAAATCAACTTAAACATAGGGTGGAGGAGGTTTAGGTTTTCTTATGAAGACAAATGCAGTATGAGTGAACAGTGTGATGTGACCACCAAGGAAGCTAATGCCATCCCAGGCTACATGAAAAACAAGATGGCATTTAGAAAAAGCTAGGTAAGAGTTCTGCTACATTCTGTTCTAGTTAAGTCACATATGGAGTACTTCACCATTTTAGAAAATCACAGGCAAACTGAAGTATGTTCAGAAGACTTAAAGTAGGGAGAAAATGTTAGTCATTCAGGTTAAACTTCTAAGTGTATATATTTTTTCCCCTCAGAAAGCTGATTGTTGAACATATACCAGCACATCCCTGTGTATATATTTATATCCATGCACACAATTTAAAAAATAGAAATTGCAGTTAACTCTTTCTATGCAAATGGAGGGAAAGATGGGCATGAATAATTCAGTAGGTATTGTATTTTGGTTCTAGAATGTGGTTGATAGACTTATCAGTGAATGTGGATGTTTCAGATATTCTGGAAATTCACAACACCAAACAAGATAAGTCATAATGCATCTTACATAAGTAAAGAGGTACTGGAGAAGATCACAAGTTTATATCTCCCTTTCAGATTCCATCCTGTAATTATTCTCATACTGGAAATAGATAATATTATTCTTCAAGTTGATAATATGCACTAATATATGCTGACCCACCCCTTCTTTTTTTTTTTTTGTTTTGTTTTTTTTGTTTTGTTTTGTTTTTTAGTGAGGCAATTGGGGTTAAGTGACTTGCCCAAGGTCACACAGCTAGTAAGTGTTAAGTGTCTGAGGCCAGATTTGAACTCAGGTACTCCTGATTCCAGGGCTGGTGCTCTATCCACTGCGCCACCTAGCTGCCCCTGACCCACCCCTTCTAAGTTTGCTATTGCTTTGGTATAAATTGTAGAGTTAGGTAAGATTTAATTATTGTTGTTGCTATTAACTTAGATTTATATGGGTTTTTAGAATCACATAATGTTCTACAGACGTGCCATTTGATTCTTGCAACTGTCCCATGGAGGTATAAAGTTATTGTTTTCATTCCTATTTCATAGATGAGAAAACAGACACAGAGTGGTTAAGTGAATTGCTCAGGGTAGTACAAGTGTTCTGAGTCTTTTGAAACTTAAGTCTAGTATTCTTTCCATGACTATATTCCTGTTCAATTGATTATGTTTTCAATCAGTCAGCATTTATCAAATCCCTACTGTGTGCCAGGTATTGTGTTACACCTGTAGTATACAAAGAAAAAAAAAACCGAAATAGTCCCTGCCCTCAAGTTGCTTCTTCAGGTACAAATAAATATAAATACAGAGTAATTGGGTGGTGGTGGGGAAGCTAATAGAAGCAAGGGGGACTAGGAAAGTTCTCATTTAGGAGGTGGTTCTTGAGCTAAACTACATTTCAGGATTGAGGGACAGACCTTTCAAAGGATTAGAGATGGGAGACAGTACACTGAGAAACAGGTAACTTTAGAAGACCTTGACAACCCTTTAAGTAAGAAGTGTTTAAGTAGGAAGTCAGGACTTCATAGCATTGCAATGGTGGGAAAAAGAACCAGGAAAAAGGGTGGTAGGTAATCATCGGACATTTTGTAATTTTCTTTCTCTTTCAAGTACCGACACTTAAAAATGAAAGGAAGAAGAGGCACTTACCTGTTTTTATATAGTTTGGAATATGAAAGGTAATTTGAAAAGTATTTTTGAATCATGGTTTATTTTGATGTCGAATCAAATTTTCTTTAAAACATGGCTCTTCCACAAACAAGACACTCTCTCAGTTCGGGCTATTCTCTCTAGGTGTCCACCACGCAGATGTTGGGGTTTTTTGTTGTTGTTGTTGTTGTTGTTGTTCATTCTTTTTAACAAATTGAAAGTTTGTGGCAATACTGTGGCAATCAAGTCTTACACCATAGCACCATAGCCTTTGTCTCACATTTTGTTAACTCTTGCAATGTTTCAAACTTTTTAGCTGCATAACCCTGAGCAGATCATTAACCTTCTTTGCCTCAGTTCCCTCATCTATAAAATGAACTGGAAAAGGGAATGGCAAACCACTCCAGTATCTTTGCCAGGAACACACCAAATGAGGTCATGAGGAGTTGAACAAGACTGAAGCAACTAGGGGGCAGCTAAGGTGGCGCAGTGGATAAAGCACTGGCCATGGATTTAGGAGGACCTGAGTTCAAATCCAATTTCAGACACTTGACACAAGCTGCGTGACCCTGGGCAAGTCACTTAACCCTTATTGCCCCACAAAATTTTTTTAAAAAGACTGAAGCAACTAAACAACATCCTTTCAATATAGCTTGCTTTGTATATATTTGCTTGCATGCTGTCTCCTTCATTAGATCGTAACTTCCTTGAGGCTAGGGCCTGTCATACCTCTTTTTGCATCCCCAGGTCTTAGCCCAGTGCCTGGCTATGCTATATAGTAGGTGCTTAATGAATGACTGGCAGTTGAATATTGATATTCATTTTTCCCCCTCTACGTTAGGACAGTATTAGGAAAGAAGGACTTCTTTCTTTGTTGATTCATAAAAGTTATTGCTACGTTAAACACCTACTTTTGAGTGGGGATTGAGGTGGGAGAGAAAGGTATAATGGGATATTAAAGCAGGAGTGTTTCTTAGAATCCCAGAATCATAGACCATTCAAGTAGGAAGGTACCTTTGAGGACATGTAATCTAATGTTCTTATTTTACACTTCTTTCTTACCCTCTCCAAGTCATTTTATTTGCGAAAGGAAAATCATATTTAATAAGCATCTAATTTCTATACTGCATCTTAATTTAATTACAATGATGATAATGATAACAGCTAGTATTTATATAGTGCTTTAAGGTTTGCAAAGATTTTTACAAATGTTTTATACTTAAAGCAATCTTGGGAGAATTGCTATTATACTCTTTTTACAGATGAGGAAACTGAGTCAGATAGATTAACTGACTTGTCCAAGGTCACACAACTATTAAGTGTCCTAAGGTATATTCACTGGAGCTGCCTAACATGCATATTACTCAAGCTACAAACCCCAGAAATCTTAGCTTAAAATATAATCAGGGTTGGGGCAGCTAGGTGGCGCAGTGGATAGAGCACCGGCCCTGGAGTCAGGAGGACTTGAGTTCAAATCGGGCCTCAGACACTTAACACTTACTAGCTGTGTGACTCTGGGCAAGTCACTTAACCCCAATTGCCTCACTAAAAAAAAAAAATTAAAATATAATCAGGGCAAGTGCTGGACATTCTTCTTTCCTCTCTACACACTGTTTTGAAGACCTTCTCAACTCACTTGGGTTTAATTATAACCTCTGTATAGATGACTCCCAGATCTATATATCCAATCCTAGTCTGTCTCCTAAATTCCAGGCTTTCATCACAGGATGACAGATATAGAACTGGTCATCTAGTCTGACTGTCTCATGTTACAGATGAGGAAACTGAGCTCCAGAGGATAAGAAACTTACCCAAATTCACATTGCTACTAAGTGGCATCAGTAGGATTTGAACCATGTCCCTTGACTGAAGATATTGCTTTTTCCCACTCTACCCAGTTGTCTCGAAGTTAACCTTCCTGGACATTTTGAGGGGGGTGGTATGCCATGGAGTCAGGAAGACCTGATTTCAAATCTAGCCTCAGATATTCCTTAGCTGTGTGATCTTGGCCAAGTCATTTCCCTTCCTATTTGCTTCAGTTTTCTCAAAGTTAAAATAGGGAGAATACTGACACGTACCTCCCAGCATTGTTGTGAGGATCAAATGAAGTAATATTTGTAAGGGGTTTAGCACAGTGGCTGGCACATAATAGATACTATATAAATACTACTAGTAGTGGTGGTGCTGATGATATCATCATCCTATAAGCAATTCAAGCACAATAGATCTAAAACAACTAATTGTTTTTTCCTAAAACCCAGCAATCTTCCAAATTTCCCTAATTCTGCCATGTGTACCACCATCCTTCCAGCCACCCATGCCCATAACCTTGGTATCATGTTCAACTGCTCACAAGCTCAACTGGTGTTCCTCTTCCAGCAATGCATTCCCCAACTCAGATCCTTTCCAGTGCTTGGAATACAATCTTCTCACTTCTGCCTCTTAGAATCTCAAGTTTTCTTAAAAGCTTAGCTCAAGCTCTGTTTACAGGAACCCTTTCTAATCATCTCCCCCAAATAATCTGTCTGTTTTGTACATTCCTCTATCTGTCCACATGTTCTCTCCACCCATGAATGTGTAAGTTCCTTGTGGGAAGAGGCTGTTGATTCTTTGTTTTGATATCCTCAGTCTAACACAGTGCCTTGAAACACAGTAGATGAGGTAACAAATGCTTAGTTGATTGATTACTTGAATCAGGAAATCATGCATCTGGAGTCAGCTTTTTCCTCAGTAGTCTCCCTCCCATGTCTCTATCACTATTAACTGACTTTATTTTATTTTGATGGGCACTCCTGGTGAGAGGGTCTGGTTTTTTGTTTTTGGATATTGAGATGGTGATAAAGAAGGAAGATGGGCTGGTCAGGTGGGAAGAGCAATCAACTGGGAGAAATAATCAGTGGACAACCCTACACTGGTATCCTTCTGGTTCCAGGTGAAAGTAAGAAAAGCCCCTGGCATGTGCTCCCATTGACAAACTCAGTAGAAGCATGTATGTAGGCAAAGTTTGCACAGAATTGGTAAGCCTGGATAGGTTACTAATTCATCCCAGAAGGAATCAACATTGATGAAAGCATAGTTCCATTTAAATTTAGAGTGATGTTCCTAATTGAAATTAGTTCATAATGCACTTGGATTTAAGGAAGTTATTTATCAATACTGCTTGTAACAGTCAGATATGTGATATTTCAAAACACCAGGAAATGCATAGGGAGGAAAAGAAGTAATTTATTGGTTTTTTTGAAGATGTCAGTTAATTGACAAGAATGTATATTTATGTCAGGTATTGTATTAAATTTTGGCGTCCTTGCCCAAAAGGAATTTACATTCTAATGCAGTAGAAAACCTACAAATAATGAGATACATACAAGATGTAGACAGGATGGAATAGCTTGTAATAGATTATAGATAGTTGTTGTTTGTCCTTTGTTCTCAAAGAGGACCAGGACATTGGGGTGATGTCATGCCTTGCAGTGAATTGGATTTAAGTGAGGGAGGGCTGTGCAAGGTCATCAACCTCACCCTATTCTTCAGAACCATCTGGGTCCAATGGGAAGATATATATCAGGATGACTGGAGATGGTGCCCAGTAATAGATGTTAACAATAGATGGAAAACAGTTCAAGAAGGGAAGACATTGGCAGCTGGGAAGATTGGGAAACTCTTGGAGTCAATGAATTTTAGCTGAGCCTCTAAGGAAACAAAGGAAACCAAAAAGTGGAGGTGAAATTGCAGTGTTTTAGGCATGGAGGATGGCTAGGGCAAGGCATAAAGCTGGAATATAGAGAGTCAATCAAATTGTAGTTTGAGGAAATACAAGTAGACCAGTGTTATTGGAAGATAAAGTGAATGGTACGTGGGACATCTGGGAGGCACAATCGATAGAGCACTGGGCTGAGAATCAGTAAGTCTAATCTTCATGAGTTCAAATCTAGCCTCAGATACTTGGTGGTTGTGTGACCCTGGACAAGTCACTTAACCCTATTTACCTCATTTGCTCATCTGTAAAATGAGGGGGAGAGGGAAATGGCAAACTACTCCAGTATTTTTCCCCAAAAAACTTCAAATGGGGCCACAATCAGCCTGACATGAACTGAAATGATTTAATAGCAACAATATGATGGCACAGTGCATAGAACTTTCAGCCTGTAGTCAGAAAGACCCAATTCTAATTCAGCCTCAGAAACAGTGTAACTGTAGCTGGGCAAGTTACCTAACTTGTCTGCCTCAGTTTTGTTATTTGTAAAATGAGTATAATAGCACCTAACTTCCAAGGTTGTTATATGGATAAAATGAGACAATATTTACAAAGCACTTTGTAAGCCTTAAGTCACTATTTAGATGTTGGTTATCATTATCACCACCATCATTATTAATGAAGGAGAGTTAAGTATAAGAAGATTGGAACAATAGGAAGGGACCAGGTTATGAAAACATTCTAAGTGCCCAACAGAAGAGTTTTTATTTTATTCTGGAAGTAATAGGGAGCCACTGAGACTCAATGAAAAAGGGGTGGAAGCATGTACCAAAATATTTATAGCTGCTCTTTTTGTGGTGGCAAGGAATTGGAAATTGAGGGGCTGCCCATCAATTGGGGAATGGCTGAACAAGTTGTGGTACATGAATGTAATGGAATACTATTATGCTGTAAGAAATAATGAGCAAGCAGATTTCAGAGAAACCTGGAAGGACTTACATGAACTGATGCTGAGTGAGATGAGCAGAACCAGGAGAACATTGTACACAGTATCAACACTATGTGGTGATTGACTATGATAGACTTAACAACTATGGAATCTAGATGCAGATTGAACCATACTATTTCTATTTTTTTGTTTTTCTTTTTTTCTTCTTTTTCTTTTCTTTTTTCCTCTTTTTTGCTCTGATTCTTCTTACATAGCACGACTAATACAGAAATACATTTGATGTGATTGTACATGTATAACCTATATCAAATTGCTTGCTGTCTTGGAGAGGGGGGAAGGAGGGAAGAAAAATTTGAAGCTAGAAATCTTATAAAAACAAATGTTGAAAACTATATGTAACTGTAAAATAATAAAATACTTTTATAAAAAAAAGAAAAAGGGGTGGAAGGTGACAGGGTTAGACCTTTGCTTTAGAAAAATCACATTGACAGTTGAATGTCAGATGGACTGGAGTAGAGTAAGAGTTCAGATAGGGAAACCAGTTAGAACACTATTACACTAGTCCAGGTGAGAAGAGATGAGGGTACCAATTAGGATAATGGCTGTGAGTGGAGAGAATGGGGAATGTAAAAGAAATGTGAAGCTAGCAAGGACAAGATTTGGCAATGGATTGGATGGGGGAGTGGTGGGAATAAAAAGCCAAAGAGGGCATAGGTTGTGCACTTGTGTTCCTGGGAGGATTGTGGTACCATGATTCTAAATAGGGAAGTTAGGCATGGAAAAGGGTTTGAGGGAAAAATAATGAGTTCTGTGTTTGATATGTTGTTTCAGATGTCCTAGGGGTATCCAGTTTAAGATGTCCAAAGAGCAGTCGGCCTGTTTTTTTGTAATTTTGCAATGCTCACTTTTGGATTTTCTTTTTTGTGTGCATGTGGTTCTTTCCGTTCACATTGTAGTAGTTATTGTATATATTGTTTTCTTGACTCTACTTTTGCTTCATGAAAATTCATGGTTCTCTGTATTCATCACATTTATCATTTCTCACAGCAAAGTGATACTCCAATACATTCAGGCACCGAAGTTTATTTAGCTAGGTCCTCCTGAATCCAGGGCTGGTGCTTTATCCACTGCGCCACCTAGCTGCCCCTAGAGCAGGGCTTTTCAAACATTTTCTACTTGCGGCTCCTTTTCACCTAAGATTTTTATACAACCCCAGGTATATAGAGACATAAAATAGGCATACAAACCAAATATTTACTGTGAAATTTTTGCGACCCTGGGTATATAGGTATATAAAATAGATATACATAACCTTTTACTGTTGACAAATTTTTTGGCACCTCCACATTGTTATGCAACCCCATACAGGGTTGTGACCCATAGTTCAAGAAGCTTTGCATTAGAGTGCCTATCTTCCCACAACCCCTCTAATACTATTGCCATCTTTTGTCATCTTTGCCAATCGACACAGCTGTTTTGATATTCATTTCTCTTATTGTTGGTGATTTGGAACATTCTTTCATATGGCTTTTAATAATTTTCAATTCTTCCTTTCTGAACTGTTTGTTCTTATTATTTTCTCTATTGGGGATCCTCACACAGTATACTACATCATTCCACTGACTATCCTCCCCCTCCCCCCACCCCTTGCCTCAAGCTCAAAAGCCACCTTCTGTGGCTTTCCCAATCTTCCCACCTTTTCCTATGAGATGACCTCCCATCTATCTCTCTTACATATGTACATATTATCTCTATCATTATTTGAATGCACTGTTTTTGCATTTTCTTCATATCCCCAGTGCCTAGCACAGTGCCAGTAAGTGCTTAATAAATGCCTGTTAACCGAGTTCAGGGCATGCCTTCCCAACCGCCATGGCCACAAAAGGAAGCAAAAATTGCTACCTTGGAAGGCTCTGAAGACAGGATTCATTTCCTCCAGTAAATATTTGAAATTAGCAACCAAAGTAGAGTGGCGTTCATGTCGTTCGGAGACTCTGGCCAGAGAGCTGAGTGCCCTAGTTTCATTTCAGCAGCTCAGTTTGATAGAAAAAGGTAGCAGTTTGTTCCCCAGTGAGGTAGTCCTTCAGGATCCAAGCTTTGTGTTTCTGGAAATCTAACCTTTAAGTGTCAGAAGAAATGCTTTTAATTTCTTCCCTGGAAACTTTCCATCTCCTCCTATTAGTATCTGAGATTCTCAGGCTGTTCCAAAGCAAGAGTACCTCTTAACTGCTTGGCACACTTGCTCACTGAGGCACTAGGGGTCAGCTCTGCCATAATGCCTGGCATAGAAATATCATTGTTAGTCCATAGGTGATTTGTAGCTGTGGCCAGATGTATGTAGTACCCCTAGCACTCTACTTATGGAATTTTTTAAATATAGAAGTTGGAAATGGAATTTAAAAAGACCTCGAAGGTAGGTAGGTAATGGGGAAAGCCTGATGGACTTTTTTTAATAGGATGTGACAGTGTTTCATTTATATATCCTCATCCCCATAGATTCTTATCTTTCCCCCATAGTGTTCTACCTCCCTACCTTCCTGGCCCTTTTGTTCTCTGAGAGCCAAAATTAAATCTTAACTCATTGACTGAGTATCTTCAATTTAAAAATCAATGTTATATTGTTCTATGGGGTTTCTGTTGGATTGTGTATAATGGGATGGTTTAATGGGATATGGGTGAGAAGGCTTCTGGAGGAGGTGGATTTTTAACGGTTTTACTGGGTGAGGAGCAGTGCCACAAGGGAAAGGACAGGTTGTTGGTTGACCAACTTGAGTAGATGATTCTTATCTTAAGAAGGGGTAACAACTGACAGAGGGAGAGGGAAATTGAGACAGCAATACTTCTAGGCAGAGAAGGGAAAGATAATAGACAAGAGTCCCTTGGCATTTTTCGGTGATAATTTGGTCTACTAGATAGCTGTAAGACGACAGTGCAAGGTTTTGAGGATGGGTAAGATTTAGGTAATAATAGAGGGGGAAGGCGTCGTATTTGAGGCTGTGAGTACACCCCTTCTAGGGGGAGCTAGGTGGCACAGTGGGTAGAATGCCAGGCCTGCAGTAGGGAAGACTCATCTTCAGGAGTTCAAATATGGCTTCAGACACTTTCTAGATGTGTGACCCTGGGCAAGTCATTTAACCCTGTTTGTCTTAGTTTCCTCATCCGTAAAAAGACCTAGAGAAGGAAATGGCAAACCACTCAGTATCTCCACCAAGAAAACCACAAATGGGGTCACAAAGAGTCGGACACAACAGATCATAGACAGGAGTGGGGACATTAGTTTATTGAAAAGTTGTTGTAAGGGGCAGCTAGGTGGTGTAGTGGATAAAGCACTGGCCCTGGATTCAGGAGGACCTGAGTTCAAATCCAGCCTCAGACACTTGACACTTAACCTCAATTGCCCCACCAAAAAAACAAAAACAACGAAAAGTTGTTGCATTTGGAGTCATGATCCATGTTCAAATGTCATTGATGGACATATACTAGATATTCTACCATGGGCAAATCATTCAGCAACTTGGAGCCTCAGTTTCCTCATCTGTAAAGTGTAATCATATTTGTACTATCTACTTCATAGACTTGTTATCTGGAAGGCATTCTTTATGAATGACATGCTAAATATTTTGAAATGGGAACCCTTTGAGGATTTGATGATTGTTGTTTTTTCCTTTTCCTTTTCCAGCTTATTTTAAAGAAAAGGAAACTGAGGCAAACAGGGTTAAGTGACTTGTCCAGGGTCACACATTTAGTAAGTGTCTGAGGTCAAATTTGAACTCAGGAAGAGTAGTCTTGACTCCAGGCCCAGCACTCTATGCACTACAGCGCCACCTAGCTGTCCCTTATTCTAATTCTACTGTCCACAAAATTCAGTCTTACTTTTGTAAATCCACTTCAGGAAGGAATGGACAATTTTTTTAGTCTGTTTTTTATTCAGAGAGTAGTACTCTCTTTGGGCAGGATGGTTGCCCCAGTCTTAGCTTCTAGATTACATGCCCAGGCCCTTTTAGAGTAAGTGAATACACAGAGAGGTGAGGCAGGAAGAAAGGAGAGGTGGCTGAGTAGTTGAGCTGACCTTTGTTTCTCTTGCTCATGTTGGATTTCTCTTAAGAATTGGAGTCTCACCACCAATAATTCAGATACCCATTTATTTCATACAGTTAGTGGACTCATTAAAATTCTTTAATAGGTTTAGATCTTAAAGGGGCTCCGGAGGCCCTGTAGCCCAGTGTCCTCAGTTTATATAGACAAGACCCAGAGAGCTGTAGGTCATGTAAGTAGTAAGTAGCAGAAGTAAAATTTAAACCCTGGTCCTCCAATTTCAAATCAAATTTCCTTTCCACTCAGCTGTGCTTGCTCAGTTTAGTGGCCACAAAGAAAGATTTTTCTTTTATTGTGCAAAAAAATGGGCTTGTGTTCAACTATGGGTTGAAGGAGATTGCCACAGAGCTATCTTCTGCTTCTGAATGTCTGGGATTCTGTAAAAGGCTTGTCTTAGGCTCTTTAAATTTTAAATGGGCCTTATAGGTGGTCTACTCTAACCTCATATCATAGATGAGGGAATGGAAGCCCAGAAAGGTGAAGTGAATTGCCCATAGCAGGACTTGAACCTAGGTCTTCCCAGGTCAAATCCAGCGATCTTTCCCCTGCACCATTTTTCTTCTGTCCTAAATGCTGGAATGAAGGTAAAGAATTCCTGCAGATCATTATTAACTCTCGAGTCAGACAATTCCAAAGAACTAATGATGGAAAATGCTTTTACACATCCAGAAAAAAAAGAACTATGGATTCTGAAGGCAGATTGTTTCTACTTTGTTTTTTTGTTTGTTTGTTTGTTTTTTGAGGTTTTTCCCTTTTGTTCTGATTCCTCTTTCACAACATGACTAATGCAGAAATATGTTTAATGTGATTGTACATAAATAACCTGTATAAAATTGCTTTCTGTCTTGGGGAGGAGGGAGGGAGGGAGAAAAATTTGGAACTAAAAATCATATGAAAACAAATGTTGAAAACTATCTTTACATGTAACTGAAAAATAATAAAATAATTTTATGATTAAAAATAATAAAATTTTAAATTTAAAAAAATTTTTAAAAAGAAATTCTTGGGGCAGCTAAGTGGCGCAGTGCATAGAGCAGTGGCCCTGGATTCCGGAGGACCTGAGTTCAAATCCAGCCTCAGACACTTGACACTTACTAGCTGTGTGACCCTGGGCAAGTCACTTGACCCCAATTGCCTCACCAAAAAAAAAAAAAGGAAAAAGAAATAAAGAAATTCTTGAGTCAATAGCACCCTTTCATCTTCTATCTCATCATGCTCTTTATAATGAAGGTTGACATTTCATGAGGTCATTCAGGAAATGAAAGGAAAATATGGTGGACTCTGTTCCCTGAGCAAGGATTGAGGGTAGGTAAATTTGAAGTGACCAATACAGGCTGGGAATTAGGGAAAAAAGGAGGGGAGCAAGTCACTGTGTCTCTAGAAAACAAGAAAAAAAAATAGGGTTGCTGGGGGAGCTATCAGTGTGTGTGTGTGTGTGTGTGAGAGAGAGAGAGAGAGAGAGAGAGAGAGAGAGAGAGAGAGAGAGAGAGAGAGAGAGAGAGAGAGAGAGAGAGATTTTATACACTTGTAAGCCAAGAGAGTAGTGCAGGTAGATAGTGCAGCGCATAGAGTGTCAAGAGTGCAGACAGGGAGATTAAGTTTTGTAAATTCAAATCCGGCCTCAGACACTTCCTAGCTGTGTGAATCTGGGCAAGTCACTTAACTCCATTTGCCTTCCTCATCTATAAAGTAAGCTCGAGAAGGAAATGCCAAACCAGTCCACTATCTTTGCCAAGAGGACCCCAAATGGTATTGTGAAGAGTCAGAAACGACTGGAACACCGACAAATCCAGAGAGTAGTAAGAAGAAAGTTGAAATGAATTTAAGTTCAGTGAACTTCATTATTGCTGAGTGGACTTTATTCCATGTTTTCCAATGTAGACAATTAGCTCATTGAGACCACTTGCTTTCCCCTATCTCTAAAGAGAGACACAAAGGGGGAGATTTTATGTAAGTGCTATTAAATATTATTTTTAAGTAAATGATATTAAAATCAGTAGTCCTGGAAGATAGTGCCTGGGAAAAAATGTACTTTAATAGTCATTAATGAGTTCCTATTATGCTGATAAAAGCCTGTCAGCCTGAGACACTGAATCAGAGAGCATTATTATATTTTTAAAAGAAGCTTTAATGATAGTGCCTTTAGTTTTGACACCACAGCCATCTCCAGACTGTCTCTTTCCCTTCTCCCCTCCCTTTCTTAGCAAAGAAAAACAACTAAGCAAAACCAAGTGACCTATTGGCCACATCTGAAATCATTTATCATTTTTCACTTACAAACATATGGTATCATCATCTGTTTTGAAGTAAAGAAATTGTTCACAATTAATCTCAGCTTAGCTATCTTATTTTAGTAATAATTTCATTTACATTTTTCACCTTATGGCATCGTTTGTTTCCCTGGTTCCCGCTTTACAAATCCTTGCAAGTCTTCTCATGTATCTCTGAATTCCTTAGTCATCTTTTCATTTTTTGAAGTATAATAAAGTCATAGCTCATTCTTATACCATAATTTGATTGTCTAGTCCCCAAACAATGGGCACCACGTGTGGATGTTATCTTATGTTCAAAAAAGATTATTGAGCTTTATGTGAAAATAACTTTTGAAGTTCCGGAACATGAGACATCTCACCGTGCATTTCTGTTGTCATTAGTTGAGAACTTTCCATTTGTACTATTGTTGCTGTCAGTGTCTATGTTCTTAAAATATAACCAGGAAAATTATCTCTGTTTCATTGGTAATGGAGAGGATATCCATGCTTAAAACAGGGTGCTTTGCTATTCTGGTAAAGTTGTTTCTGATTGAAACTAGAACTATCACCTTTAGATATTTCAAACCTCAATCCTATAGTGGATTTGTCACCTCCTTTCGTCTTACATTTTCTTGGGGGGGGATGGGGAATTATACTACTAGTATAATCATGGAAACTTCCATGGAGAAATGGAAATTTGAGAAGAATCTTGATGGATAGAATAAGATAATTTGATGGATATTTAATAGAATCCTGATTAAAATATAAACGCTAGTATAGGAAACAGGCAAAAAGATTGTAACTTGCCCAAAAGTGTAGACATATCAAGGTCATTGGGGGAGTCAGTAGGAAGTCATGAAATTAACATTAGATGTAGAATTCTGACCACCACTTTACCCACCTTGATTTTCTCATTTATGAAGTGAAGGGGTTAAACTAACATCTCCAAGAACTGTCTAGTTGGAAAATTATCCACCTTTCATCCTTAGACTAGACTGAATCAACCATGGGCTCTTTCCCCTAAACTGTACAATGATCATTCCCATGTTCTCTCATTGTAGGAATAATATTGTTATATCTTAAAAAATAATCCTAAAATCTTCAAATTAAAAAGACTCTCTATAATCTAGCCCAAGGAAACCATTTTATACATTAGGAAACTGGGTGTCAGAAGTGAAGGGACTTAAAAAATAATAATAATAAAAAAGAAAATTAAGAAAAAGGAAAAAAAAAAAGAAAATAAGTGAAGGGACTTGCCCAAAGCTTTATAGTTTGTTAGTGAAAGAGTTGAGGATTTGACCTGTGGTAAAAAAATATGAAAGTTTTTTAACAGTCGGTTAGGATAACTGAAAGATGCCAGTTTTTTTTAAGGACCACCCTTTTGGGGAGGAGACCAACGGCATGAGCTACGCACTCGACTTCCAGGGTGCGAGCTTAAAAGACAAGGAGAGAACGGAAGTGGAGCTTTTTCCTGCTCTGCTGGTGAAGTCGAGTGCATAGCAGGCAGTCTGACGTGCGCAGCAGGCGGACTGGCGTGCGTAGCTCATGCCATTGGTCTCCTCCCCAAAAGGGTGGTCCTTAAAAAAAACTGGTGTCTTTCAGTTATCCTAACCGACTGTTAAAAAACTTTCATATTTTTTTACCACAGACCTAAGGACTCACAGTCACTGACCACTGATCTTTTCACTGTTACTGGGCTGTCCCATGTTAATAAATATTCATACTTACATGCATGGGATCATAGATTTAAAACTGGAAGGACCCCATTGTCAATCCTATTTTTTTTTCTGTTGTTATTACTACTAAACTTTCTGTCCTTCTTAAGGATATGTGGAGGTTAGCTACCCTTCTGGTACAGCTGACTTTAGACAATATTTTCACATATGTGATGATTTTTCATAAACAGAACTGCAAATAGGATCTTAACCAATGAACAAGACAGTCTTCGTTACTTGCATGGACTTTTAGGTGTGGTAAGATTATTGGAATTTGGCAGACCGACTGGCATAAGCCACACTTGGCCTGCCCTGAGTGATGTGTGCTACTGATGTCAGCAGGAGAAATCACTCTCCACAGGCAGTTTTGAAGGACCTCCCCTTTTGGGGGAAGAAGAGTAAATGCTCACTGAGGGGAGCTCAGTCTCTTCTGGAGTGACTTTTTCTTCTGGTGGTGTGAGGAGCAGGAGCAGGAGCAGATGAGTCTTTCGGGCCCTGGCTGCAAAGCTGGTTTTCCATTGAAGCTTCAGACCCCACGTGGTTAGTTAACATATGAGCCTTGCTCTTTTGAATTAGCTGAACTGGAAGCGAGTTTGGGGATTGTATAGACTTAGGTTAGAGTTAGGAGGATTATCCATATTTCTTTTTCCCTAGTCCCTTGTCTTTGATTTTATTAATTTCACCTTTGCTGTTTATTTCATTCCCATTAATAAAACTTGATTCATTTGTGGAAAAGAGGCTGTTAAGCTCCTTTCTTATTGGCCTGGGAGAAATATCTAAAAAGGCAGATTGGAGGGGAAGGAGCTTTGGACCTAGAGGTCCCTCATTATTTCCAGGACCCCAATATTACGGTGAGCCGCTCAATTAACTCTCCATATATTAAATTTGGCCCTCACATAGGAGTGTAAAAAAGAATGTTACACTTTGAATCAGGAATCTGGGCTTAAATTCTGCCTCAGAAACAAGCTATATGATCAGAGGAAAGTCAAACTCTCAGTGCCTCAGTTTCCTCATCTATAAAATGGGGATAATAGTATTCACACCACCTACCTCACAAGGCTGTTTTGAGGAAGTGTTTTGCAACCTTAAAATACTACATAAATGTGAGGTATTGTTATCAACTCATCAGTTGGGAGACATATGTAATGAAACAACCCAGAAAACAAGTTAAGAAGACAGTAAGTGGGCAGAAGGGAGGATGGGAGAAGTGATTTTGAGGCAGACGGGATGAGACAGGGTACTCTAGCATCACTTGCCATTCTTAACTTGACCATCTAATGCTTGATCTTACTTTCCCCTTTAAATACTGAATATAATCTTTTTATCTCTCGCCCCCCCAAGGTGTTAGGGCTAAAATTCTAGCTAGTCTGTCTAAAAGATCTAATGAGTGGTCACCAATAAATTATAAGCTTTAGCAAGAGTTAGACTTTTAAGCATTTATTAAGGAGAATAAGAATCTGGTAAAGAGAGAGAGAAAGGCCTAGATTCCTATCTATTAAAGGGAGAGCGCATTTCTAGCTCCCTTCTCCACCAGCGTCCTCAGGAAGAGAGAACGAGACAGAGCGCCTGGCTCCCCCTTCCTCCTCCCACCAGCAAACATCACTTCCTGACACCAAAGAAAAGATGCATGGTCTTGCCCTCAAAGACCTTCCTTTCATGGCAGAGCTTTTCTACAGTAAGTCTCCAGCAGGTGGTGTCATTCCAATCTTTACATAGGGCAATGGGGGTTAAGTGACTTGCCCAGGGTCACACAGGTAGTAAGTGTCTGAGGCTGGGTTTGAACTCAGGTCCTCCTGAATCCAAGGCTGGTGCCTTATCCACTGTGCCACCTAGCTGCCCCCTTGAATATAATCTTTGTTGTTGTTAAACATGCTGGTTTTTTTTTCCCTCAGTGGAATTAAAGAGGGGGAGGTTTTTCATTGGTTTCCTAAGCTAATAGAAATGTAGGTTTCCTAGAGAGCCAGAAAGGCACTTTATCTATCACTGCTTTTAAAAGACTGGTAGGACAAGCATTTGTGTGGATTAAGCCAGTTAGAGAGGAAACGCTGTGCTCTCTTACAAGAGTTCAGCTGTGAATTCTTTCCTCTTTTCCTAACTTACTTCAATTGAGGATATGGTCACCCATGTAAAATAGTGTATTTGTCTTTCAACATTTGAAAGCGGGGGTAGTTTGAGGATTTGTGGGCACCCAATAAATGCTAGTCACATTTAGCTGTCTTGCACAATTTTTTAAAACTGTGCTAATTGTAAACTAAGCTTGCTGGTATCTGTTTACATTGCTTCCCAGCAAGAGGGCCCATCTGAACTTCCTGTAAACTACAAACTCCCGCTGTGAGAAATGAGCATCTTTTTTATTGAGCAGAGATATGGAAACAGGGGGATGATGTAAGCTGTGAAGAGCTCTAGGGAACCATACAATCTCTCATGAGAACTCACAGTGGGCCACCTAAATTTCACTAGCTTCATATAAACTGTCATTGGAAATGGAATAAGTTGCCCTTCAAATGGACCCTGGGAAAAATGTGTTCCAAAACCTCTTTTTCGTCATTCCTTTCTTCATTCCTTTGTTCCTTCCTTCCTTTCTCTCTCTTCCTTTCCTTCTCCTTGCTCTCCTGCCCCTCCCTCCTTGGAGCCCAATAAATAGCATTCTAGCATTATAGTGATACTGATGACCTCTGGTATTGTAATAGAGAAGGCAAAAGCAAGTAAATTATTTTTCTCTTTAAGGAGCTTAGAGAAATGCACAGAAAATGAGACACAAACATGAGAGAAACATTAAATTAATAATGCTTTTGCAGATAATATGTGGTACTTCAGGGCACAGACTTTCTGGACAAGAATGTTAACTCCTGTGAACACTGTAGTAGAGAGCAGGGAAGAGGAGAGGTGGGTGAGTCTAAGAAATGGAGCCAAGATTTGAAGATAGATTATAGGTAGCAAGGAAGAGGGAGGAGTCAAAGTTACATACCTGGGGTTATTGCAATTAATGGTAGTAAAGATGAAAGGGTTGGTGAAGGAAATTTAGTTTTTGACATTTTTAAATGACTAATAAAAATAATGGCTGGTATTTTATTGGGCTTTAAGGTTTGTTAAGCACTGTACAAACATTATCTCAGTCGATTTTATAGTTTGTTGAGGGAGAAGGTGGCCTATGGACAGTGAGAATTTTGGAACTTGGTTAGTGGAGCAGGGGAAAATGTGAAAAAATACTGATCCTTGGATTTACTCCGTTAAAGAATTAAAACTCCCACACGTCCAGATTAAAGATAGAAACAGAGTTTTTATTCAGCACAAGTGGATCTGGCCTGGAGGAAAGTCTAGAACTTTAACCTCAGGAACCAGATGAGGGACAACACTTTTATATAGGGTAGATGAAGTGACCACCTGAAATTAGAAAGTTCCTTTTTGCAGTGGGGTGGGTGAAGCCTGGATGCGTGTTAATATTCCTGAGAGTCCAGGGGAATTTTTTTGAAATGATGGTCCTGACCTTTGGGCTTATCTTTGTCTCCTAGCTCTGGTCAGGTAGTAGCCATGCCTAATTGACTTTCCTGCTATAGAATTTTATCTCCCCATACTTTTTTTGGGGGGTGGAGTGGGGCAATGAGGGTTAAGTGACTTGCCCAGGGTCACACAGCTATTAAGTGTCAAGTGTCTGAGACTGGATTTGAACTCAGGTCCTCCTGAATCCAGGGCTGGTGCTTTATCCACTGCACCACCTAGCTGCCCCTCTCCTCTTACTTCTTAGGTGTGTCTGTCTGATATCTAGTTGGTCAATTTAAACTTTTATAGTCCCTTGATTCCTGGATGTGTCTCTCCTGTTATCTGGTCATCTTTGGTTTTGCTTCTCACAGGAGAAACTTCTGATTTATCCTAAGCCCCATGCCAGTTAGGATATCAAGGTATCAGATTAATAGCAAGGAGAGAGACCGGAATTCTTGTACTGACTGCCATTTGTTTGCTGTAGGATCCTGAACAAGCCATTTTTTCCTCCCTTTGTAGGAGAGACTCCATAATCTCTAAGGTCTGGTCTGGTCCTCAAGCATTACTATGACCTCCATTAAAATTTATTCAGATTGAAAGGATTGGTAGGACGAATCAATGCATTTACATTTAATGTTTCCTTTTGGTTCGGGATCGCAGGTGAGAGAACTCTCCCAACCCTAGTAGGACAGTAGTTGCTCTGAATTTTATTTGTCCTGGAGGGTTGCTTGAGGGCGTTGGGAGGTTTAAGTGACTTACTATGGGTACTCTGAGTAGAGACAGCTTTGCTTCTGGGTGGGAAAATACAGAACAAAAAGGCTTGACCTGGATAAACTGAACCATATTGAAGTAATCAACAAACATTCAATAAGCTCCAACTAAATATGAGACACTGGGCTAAGTAAGCCCTGGGTATACGAAAGAGGCAAAAGATATTCCCAAACCTTAAAGAGTTTATAATCTAATAGGGGCAATAGCATGTAAACAAACATAAGAACAAGCTATATATAGGATAAATAGGAAATAATTAACAGAGGGAACGTGCTAGAATTAAGAGGGAAAAGAACCTTTATCGTCTATAATGTTTATAACAACTCTCTTTTTGGTGGCAAAGAACTGGAAATTGCAGGGGTCCCCATCAATTAAGGAATAACTGAACAACTTGTGTTGTATAGTTGTGATGGAATACTACTGTGCTGCAAGAATGCTGAGCTTGATCATAGCAAAACTTGGATAGACTTGCATAAAATAACGAAGAATGAAATGAGCAGAACCAAGAGAATATTGTACATAGTAAAAGCAATCTTGTTTTAAAAATGACTTTGAATGAATAAGTAATTTTTGACGATTATAAATACACAAATTAACTATAAAGCATAGAGACTATCTGCATCCAGAGAAAGAACCAATTAATAGAAGTATGTACATAATAATTTTTCCTTTTTTTTTTTTTTTTTTTGGTGAGGCAATTGGGGTTAAGTGACTTGCCTAGGGTCACACAGCTAGTTAAGTGTTAAGTGTCTGAGGCCGGATTTGAACTCAGGTCCTCCTGACTCCAGGGCCGGTGCTCTATCCACTGCGCCATCCTAGCTGCCCCTATATAATAATTTTACATACATACATACATTTGAGTCTAATGGTAGCCATCTGGGGGGGGGGGAGAGGGAAGAAAAAAGGGGAAAAAAAAAGAAAGAAATTTACATGATAACTATATATTTAAAGGGCAAGCAAGTTGTACATAATAGAGTTGTAGTTTCATGTACAATCATTTTTTTTTGAATTATACTATATCATGGAAACGCTTGTTTTATTCCATAATTTTAAATAATTTTTTTTTAAAAAGAGGTATTGAATCAGGCTTCCTATAAAAGATACTCCAAGAAAGTGGTACCAACAGCTGGAGTTGCCACTAGCAATATCTTCAAATTGGCAAGAGGCCAACAACCAGAAGGAAGGCTTGACTAGATTGTGAGTTCCTTGAGGACAGAGACTGCCTTTTGCCCTTTTGAATCCCCTGTCCTTATCACAGTGCCACATAGTAGGTGCTTAGTAAATGTTTATTGACTTCACTGATAAGTAGTAAGTCAATACTTATTAAACACCTACAGTGTGCCAGGCACTATGTTAAGTGCTGGGCATACAAATATAAGGTTTTTTTTTGGTTTTGTTTTTTTAATTTTTGCAGGGCAATGAGGGTTAAGTGACTTGCCCAGGGTCACACAGCTAGTAAGTGTCAAGTGTCTGAAGCCGGATTTGAACTCAGGTACTCCTGAATCCAGGGCCAGTGCTTTATCCACTGCGCCACCTAGCTGCCCCAAATATAAGTTTTTTAAAAAAAACAGTCCCTGCCCTCCAGGAGCTTACAATTTAATGGATGAAGACCACCCCCCCCCCCACACACAAGGAAGCTAAAAAGGGGGAGAGAGAGGAGGGCGGGAAGATACCCCGAATATGATGAAGTCGTGCTGGAGAAGTCTATAGAGGTCCAAATGGGTTTGCCTTCCAGTGGGAGGGGACAATCATAGGGGAAGAGGACACTGATGAGATATAACTCCATCTGATCATTTGAACCAATAGATTCAAACTGATGAGGCAGATTCAGTCTTGCAGGATAATGAGATTTCCAATGATGCATTTCCTGGGGAAGGAAGGCATGATCAAGATGCAGGGGTAGGGGTTGGGGGTGGGGGTGACTTTGCCTGCAACCAAGCAGTGACACAAGATGAATCTCCCTCTTGACATCACTGAAGAGGAGATAGGAAACTTTGAGAAATAAGGAAAGACTTGAGAGGAGAGGTTTTCTTATGTAAGGACAAAAACTTCAGTTTCATCCATTTGGGAACCGGGACTATAGCAGTAATCACTGAAGTGGAGATGGACAATATTCCCCTCTGTGGAAAGGTAGGGGTGTGTGGGAGGGGGGCACAAGCGAGTTCATGCATTGGCTTTGCTTGCCATAGCTCATCCCTGATTGTTGAGAACCTGATTCAGTTTGAGTCTAGTGAACTGTTGGAGGAGGTGTTTCCTGTATTTGACCAGGGCAGAGGGCTGTAATGGTAATGATTGTGGATGATTGAGGGAGGCCTTTACAGAAAAGCATTGTGGAATTCTCAGGGAAGCCAGCTGCTCAGAAAGCTTTAGAAAGATTCAGTGAAGGGGGTCCTTCTCTCTAACCACATTTCTTAGGCCTAGGACTGCAGAGCCTAATGAGCAGCCAGGTGATTGAAGGCCTCCCAGTGAAGTCAGTGTTCAAGAACTAACAATTTCACAAGGAACAAGAACACCCATCTCTCTTTGTACACCCTCAGTCTTTTGAGTATAAGTATGCCACGCACTAGCAGTCCTCTGATTGAGTTGAGAAGTAGCAGCCATTGAGTTGAGAAGTAGCAGCCAGAACAAGTAGACTGAAACATCAAGGAAACCAGGGAGAAACTGGAGCTGGTGACTGCTCACCTTGTGCCCCTGGGTCATGTAGATGAGACATCAGAAGAGTTGCAAGGGATGGAGGAGAGACAGAAACCAAGCAAACTGAGCTCAAGCAGAGGAAGAGCTAAGACTTGTGAGATGGGATGAAGTGGCAATGGGAAGAAATGGTTAGGTGGCTTCAGTATGGCTTCAAAGCAAACCTCATTTGAAAGAGCTGGAGGTCTGCCCGACGTATTATGGGTCTTTACAATAGAAGATCCTTGTGAGGTGCAAATGTGCCAGCCCATGCCCCAAGGGCTCCAGGACCTGGTCCAATGATGCCAAAAGGACCACAGGAGCAACTCCATCACCCAGTGACTACTTTGGCCAGAGTGGTACAATGGAAGGACTTGGGGTAATGGGTGGAAACTGCCCAAATTTAACTGAGGAACTCCTGCAGGCAATTTTGACTGCTTTGACCCAAAGCTACAGCATTGGGTTTCTCCAGACCCTTTTTGGCTGGAAGACCTGAGTTCAAATCCAGCCTCAGATACTAACTGTGACCTTGGGCAAGTCACTAAATTTCTATCTGCCTCCTTCTCCTTGGTTTTAAAAATGGGAATAACACCTAGCTCCTAGGGTTGTTGTGAGGATGAAATAAGATAATATTTTTAAAGTGCTTAGCACAGTGTCTGCCACTTAGGAGGTACTTAATAGTCCCTTCCCTTCCTCCTCCCCACCCCCTACCTTCAACTAACAAAGACTCCACCCCAAGGGGGTACTGAGGACTCTATTATTCCTACTTATTAGGCGTCCACACTTCCGACTACTCTAGGTAGGGAATTTGGTGAAGGCAGAGAGGAGTTAGGGAGGGGCATTTAGTGAACCAGTTCTCTGTGATGCCCTCCTAAAATTTCAATATGAAGGCTACACAGGGGCTGGAGGGAGGTCATGCTACCAGCAGACCCAGCTATATTCCTGTTCCCCTTGACCTTCCTCCACTCACTGGTCTGTCAGCAACTTAGACACAGTCCTTAGCTCCATTCCCTCTCTGGTTAGGGTCCAGATCTGTCCATGATGTTCAAGCAAAAAGGCTCGAAGACTTCCCCTTTCCTCTTCCTAACCTCATGTTCCTTTTTTTTTTTTTTTTTTTAGTGAGGTAATTGGGGTTAAGTGACTTGCCCAGGGTCACACAGCTAGTAAGTGTTAAATGTCTGAGTCTGGATTTGAACTCAGGTACTCCTGACTCCAGGGCCGGTGCTCTATCCACTGCACCATCTAGCTGCCCCAACCCCATGTTCCTTTATATCCTGAAAGAAAGGTGTTGTTATTTACTCTTAGGTCCCCCTTATCATTTGTATTTTCCAACTTCTGTGGGGGTTTTTGGATCAGAAAGAGAATGGAGGAGCTTTCCCATCTCCTAGAAGATGTCATGGGATTAGTGTTCACATCCTTTCTTCTTAGTCCAAGTATCAGCTTGGGGACAGGGGCAGGGCTGGGGCCTGCACTGTGTGGTGATGTCCTATCGATGCCTAGAGCTCTTAGCCCTACTTCCTTTCCCGGAGCTGAGCCTCACAACCTTCCCTGGTGTATGCGATCTTTGTCCCCCTCAGTCTAGAGTTTGAGAAATGAAGACATTGTTATTATTTAAAATGGATTTTAAGCTTTAAAAGTGACTCACTCTAGGGACACAGTTAATATGGGTGAGAGGTGGGCCCAGAAACCAGCTGATTTAGACTCTGAGGCTGACTCATATGTACTGCCTGGTGTTGTCTTTTTATTAAAAAAAAAAACAAAAACTGCTCAAGTGGTACCTCTCACCTTTGCTTATAGCCACTTGCTAGTGTTGCCCCCTTTCCTCCACCAAATTACTTTGAATATATTTTGTATTTCACTTTATGCATAAGTATTGTTCTCTCCCTCCTCCCTTTTTTTTTCCTCCTCCCTCTTAACGGTTGGATGCTTGAGGGCAGGGACTGTTTCATTTTTCTCTCTCTATTTCTAGTACCTAATATGAGTGGCATACAGTAGATGCTTAAATACTTGTTGAATAGTTCTTGAATTGGATGAAGTATAAAAAAATTTTTTTAGCAGTACTTCTATCCTGTGTAAAATTGTACCTATGTATAACATGTGTTTTTATGTATTTATTTGTTTATTTTATTTTATTATTTTATTTTTTTGCCAGGTAATGGGATATAGTGACTTAGTGACTTGCCCAGGGTCACACAGCTAGTAAGTGTCAAGTGTCTAAAATTTGCACTCAGGTCCTCCTGATTCCAGAGCTGGTGCTCTATCCACTGGGCCATCTAGCTGCCCCTAGAGTATTCTTTGAAAAATTGTTTTAAAGCAAGAAGGGGCTTCATAGGTCATATAGTACAATCCACTTATTTTAGGGATGAGGAAATACAGCACCACTCTTCTCCACCCCAACCCTCAGTTCCTTTCAATTGACATTCCCAAGGTCGTGTATGAGTAACCATCTGAGGCAGCATTTGAACCCAGGTCTTCTGACTCTACTTCTTTAAGCATCAGGCATCTTCTGAATTGAAGTAGTGGCATGCTAGAATGGTTTTTACTTTGGGTCTCTGATGAGAAATACAGAATCCTGAATCTTTATTTGGAAGTACTCTTCTAAGTTAGAGACAGAGCTGACCTTTTCTCACAGACCCTTTTGTCAAGCTCTGAGTCAAATGAATAAAAGGTATTTCTTTTACCTATCCTGATCTCCCAGGGAAGCAAAATAAATCTGCCCTCCTGAGTTTGAAATTCCAATACAGATTGAAAATTCTTTATGCCAGCCCAGATATCTAACGAGCAGCTGACACCACCTGGGAAATTCAGAAGCTTTCACCCAGGAAGTCTTTCTGTTTCAGGTGCCTATTTTTATACCTCTTTACAAAGCTTCTAGTTTAAGGTTTCTTTATTCTTTCTATTATTAAGTATTCTTTTTGAAGACTGACAGAATCTTTTCTCCTGAAAGATCAGCAGTTCTAGAATGCTGTCTCCCGCTAAAATGAAGTCCTTGGAAGACTTATAATTTCCCAGGTAATCAGCTGTGACAGAACATATTTTTCTTCCTGACATAGACCCCTTCTCCCCCCCCCCCCCAAAAAAAAAGTTCACCCCAAACAATCCATTTAAAAACACTAGAAGGGCTAGATCTGTAAAGTGATGCAAATTTTAATTAACAATTTTACTTAACTATTAGCTGTTTGTTTTGTGAGTCAAAATACCAATGTATAATCAGCTTATCAAATGTATATATTTATAATTATTCCATTTGTTATTACATTGAAATAAATTACCTAAAAACTAAGGAACCAGATTTTCCTGTCGTGGTCTTCCTGCTCTATAATGAGTATTTTCAGAGATTTTAACATAGATTTATATGTAGATGGGGAAACCAGGTAATGGTGAAAATGATGAATCCATTTTTACCATTGGAAGTGGCGCTAATTCCTTTCCTTTAAAGTATCTTGAATTTTTTTTCTCCTTTCAAACATCTAAAATGATCTATATACTTGTCAGACCACCAAATGATCTCATTCTCCCCACATTCAAACAGACCCTCTGATTCTCCTCTTCCTCCATGAAGACTTCCTAGATTGATTAGAGAATGGCTGTAACCTGAGTCTTCCCTTTGTGATATGAATACTCTCTCCTTACACTAAAAATGCTCTCCACCAATCAGTCATTCCAGAAGTAATCATTAAATACTTCCTAGACTTGTATACTTTAGCATGGTGGAAATAGAAAAGAAGACAATCACGAGTCACTTATCTGGCATTATCTGAGATTCTATATAAGTACATTTCCAGGGGCAGCTAGATGGCGCAGTGGTTAAAGCACCGGCCCTGAATTCAGGAGTACCTGAGTTCAAATCCGGCCTCAGACACTTGACACTTACTAGCTGTGTGACCCTGGGCAAGTCACTTAACCCCCACTGCCTGCAAAAAAAAAAAAAGTACATTTCCAGCTAACTGAAGTTTTCCCCATTCATGCAAAAAACCTTCATTTTAAATATATATATATGCCAATGAGCAACTCATCTCTAATCGATAATCTTATAGATTGATTTGGGGACCCCAAGGGGTTACATGACCCATTTGTTAGGGCCCAGTGTCCCCCACAGAGTTATTTGTGTTTATGTGCCTCTACATAGTAACATGCACACAGATATCTTTAGGACAAATGATTTGCTCTGCTGCCTATTGAAAGAAATGCTTTTTTTTTGGGGGGGGGAGTAATGTATTAGTATGTCATGATAAAGCTATCTAGATACATCTGTCATATCTTTTTTGTTGTTGTTGTTTTTTGGGTTTGTTTGCAGGACAATGAGGGTTAAGTGACTTGCCCAGGGTCACACAGCTAGTTAAGTGTCAAATGTCTGAGGCAGGCTTTGAACCCAGGTCCTCCTGAATCCAAGGCTAGTGCTTTATCCACTGTGCCACCTAACTGCCACCTGTCATATCTTTTTGTAGCCCAGATTAGAAATTGCAAATAGAATGTAGATTTAAAATTGTTTCTTAATTTTCTAACAGTTGTTCTTCCCTCTGTCTACCTGTAGCATTGTCAAATATTTTAAAAATTAATTTGACTGAATGCTGACACATTATAGTAAATGATAGTGGAATTTAATGACATGGGATATGTGTGTGTGTGTGTGTGTGTGCGCGCGCACGCGCATGTTGATTAGAGGTAAATATCAAGGAATGAAGAAGTTAGAGCCATCTCTGCATAGGAAAACTCACTCTAGTTGTGTGGCTGTGAATGTGATATGATATATCAGTTAAGTATATTTCTTTAAAGGTAGGCATATTCCTCAATTTATTTCTTATATGTCTGATTAAAAAAAGAAGTTAATAAAATGTGCCTCTTAAATTATTTTGGTAGAGAACTTCAAATACTTATTAAATTCTAAGACACCCCTACCCCTCAACCTCCACACTACCATATAATATATTGGGAAAAGGGGCAGGGAATTTTATATAGTATCAGTCCTGTTCACTTACTATGTTTAACTTGTTATCAGCATCTGAAAGCAGACTTTCTATTATTCTCCATGGTTTAAAGTTTCTCTCTCCTATTTTTCTTTCTACTTGGTTATTCATCCATTCATTCATTTGTCAGAAAGCTTCCATCCAGTTCACCTGGGAGGTTTAATGAAGATTTTTTTTGTCCATGGTAGGCACCTGAATGAGAATGGACCATACAGGTGCTTTAATGTGGGCATGGGAGGTAGGGGGGTTGCTTTGAAGCACTTCTATTGTTTTAAACTCTTTATTCCTCTTCCTGTCACTACAAACAACTTTATGACAGGTGGTTTTAAAAGAGATTTCCCTCAGTATTTTGATCTGGAACCATGTTTACCAGATAGTAAGTATTCTTTAGGACTTTGGGAATAAGGTATGCTACAGGTGAAGATGTTTTCATAGTCTAGCAAGCCATTTGATTGTTTCTGGAGTGTCAAAAAGCTAGAATTAATAAAGAAGTAGCCTCTTCATGAGGTGGTTTGGGATGAATAGAATAAGGGCTTTTCTTGAGGATACTTAGTAGCTTTGTGGCCACGGGCAAGTTATTTAATCACTCTGAATATATTATCTGCTTCAGATTGTAAAATGTAGAGTACTATCTACTATGTAAATGTAAACTATTACCACAACTTCCTCTTATTATTATTGCTATTAATTATTATTGTTGTTTGAATGCATTTCGGTTGCAGACATCATTACTTTGAGCTATTAAGGGCTAGGATCTCTTCACCGTTTCATTTCCCTTCATTCTCATAACTATTCTTGTACCATTTCTCAAAGTTATTATACCTGGCTCATTTCTCTTTTCTGTGATCAGCTATTGATTATTCAGGAGGCCAGTTTCTGAATTCTTCAGATTTTTTCTTTTCTTTCTCTTCTATTGTCCATAAATTGGCAACTTAATTGGGAATTTAAATAATTTTGATTTCTCTACTAAGAAGAATAGTATTTGGACTGGAAGAGACAGAATTAAGATGGCTGATAATAAGTCGAGACCCAAGATAAGTAGGGACATAGTGAGAGAACACTTAATTGCCTTTGAGTCCAGGTCACCAAGTTCAGATAAACTTCATTCCAGGATACTGAAAGAATTGGCTTTCTGAGTCACTCTCCGGAAGGCTGAAAAGAAGGACAGAAGAAGACAAAAGTTGACCTGATTTTCAAAAAAGAGAAAAGGGTGGAATCTGCAAATTAGAGGCCAGTGAGTTTGACTTTGGTTTCTAGAAAAATTCTAGAACTTGTTATGTAAATAGATAATTAATGAGAAAGGAAAGAGTGAGTATCACCCAATAGAACTCCTAGTTATATACTATCAGTCCTGCAAAAAAAAAAGGGAGACCTCACTTTAGCTTGGAGAAACTGAGAAAAACTTTGGGGAAAAGATGGGCACAGAACCCATCTTGAGTATAAGAACCAATATAGCTTCATCAAGAATAGATTATGGGGCGGCTAGGTGGTGAAGTGGATTAAGCACCGGCCCTGGATTCAGGAGTACCTGAGTTCAAATCTGGCCTCAGACACTTGACACTTACTAGCTGTGTGACCCTGGGCAAGTCACTTAACCCCCATTGTCCCACCCCACCCCCCAAAACAAAACAAAACAAACAAACAAAAAGAATAGATTATGCCGGGGGCAGCTAGATGGTGCAGTGGTAAGCACCGGCCCTGGATTCAGGAGTACCTGAGTTCAAATCTGGCTTCAGACACTTGACACTTATTAGCTGTGTGACCCTGGGCAAGTCACTTAACCCTCATTGCCCTCCCCCCCCCAAAAAAAGAATAGATTATGCCAAACTAACCTCACTTAATTTTTTGACAATTTAATGGAATAGTAGATGAGAGAAATGCTATAGGTTAAATCTCTCTAGATTTTAGCTAAGCATTTGAAGAAGTCTCTCTACCACTGTAACAAAAGATGGCCAGATATCTACTCTAGGTGTACACTGGTACAATGGAAATAGTGTTGGATTTGCAGTTAGAGAATCTGAATTTAAAGTCTCTCTCTGTCATTGTGTCACCTTGGACGAGTCACCAAACCTTTTTGAGTGTCGGCTTTCTCACTCATAAAATGGGTGGGGAATTGATAAGTTAATTTTGAGAGTCCTTTAAGTTCTAAAGATATACACCTTCTCTTGGTTAGGTTGATTCAGAACTGGGTGAATTATCAGACTAAAAGAGTAGGCTCATAAATAAAAGGATTAGATATTATCTAGTGCAACCTTTCATTTTAGAGAGAATCCCTATTAAAATCCTTCTCTGCTATTTCATGTAGGGCTAGGGCTGTTAAAATATTAAATGATGATAATTCTGTTCACAGGACTGTTAGTTTAATGGCCACTAAGACATAGGTTCTTGTATTTTCTGCCTTTAAATTTCTCCCTGACTCTGGATAAATGTAAATATATAGCATTTGTAATATTTCCATGTAAATATATGGGAGTGTTAATAATATTTGATCTTAAAGCATCCTTGGATTTGGGAAGGAAAACAGGGTATCCTTTTAATACACATGGTATTTCTTTTTCTGCTTTTCTTAATGGTACAATGGAAAGAGCAATGCGTTTGAATTTAGCCAACTTTAGGGCAGCTGGGTAGTACAATGGTAGTACAGAGCACCAGCCCTGGAGTCAGGAAGACCTGAGTTCAAATTTGACCTCAGACCTGCTGTATCACCTTCGGCAAGTCACCTAACTGTTTGCAAGGAAGGAAGGGAGGGAGGGAGGGAAAGAAATGAGCAAACTTGGGTTCAAGCCCCAGTTCCACCATTACCTACTTTTGTGCAATTGGATTAGTCATTTCACATCTATGACCCTTAATTTCTTCATCTGTAAAATGAGAGACCTGTATTAGATGACATATTATAGCTCTAAATGGACATCCATAAGACTTTGAGGGTCAGTGAGAACTGTCTGTGAGTTGCTTTGCACAACAAGGATTAACCTTGTTCTTCTTGGCCCCAGAAGGCAAGATCTAGGAACAGTGGGCTCAAAACTGAAATCAGTCAGTCAACAAATATTTATTAAGTGTCTGTGATTGCCAGGCATTATGCCGGGTGCTTGGCAGAGAGGCATATTTTGATTTGGTTCCCAGAAAAAAACTTACTAGCAATTAGAGTTATGCAAAAGGTTATGAGCTGGCTCAGGAGGTTGTGGGGTTTTCTGTGATTGGAGATTTTTCACAGTAAGACTGGATGACCACTTGTTGAAATATATTATTGATTGGAATAGATGATTTCTGAAGTGCCTCTCAGTTCTGAGATTCAGTAGCCCCTCTACAGCTTACCCAACAAGTGACTGTCTGGCTTTTGCTTGAAGACATCAGATGAGAGGAAATATCTGTTAGTTTAATTACTCCATAACACCTTTACCAAAAATTATGCAAGGAGAAGAGATAAAAATAAAAAAATTAAGTATCATGGGACCATGTTTCTTTCTGTTTCTTGAGATAAAAGAACTGATTTATCTCAAGAAATGTGTTATATTTAAAGTAAAAGCACACAGGCTTGAAATGAAGGGGGGGCCCTTGTGTGACTAAAGTCCATGGAATCTATGACATTGCTGTTTGGGTATTCAGAGACCACTTTTGCTTATTAGCAGATGGTTAGCTCTATTCTAAGCAGTTGAGGCAAACAGATTATTGATCTCCAAATAAGTGAGGTGGCCAGCAGGTACTTCCTTTTATCCTTCACCCTCAATTTTCTTTCTAATCTAACTTTTGATCTGATCAATTAATAGATCCCCCCAACTTTGCCTTTATATGATAAGGCTCATAGATAAAAGAAAGTATACTGTTTTGTTAATCCATTTATTTGGTCTTTACTCGTGCTTTCCTATATTGTTGAGAATAGAGTCAATCTGGAAATAAGCAGTCAAAATAGACACATAACTTTCTCTTTAAGGTTCTATCACTTGGAAGTATTTTTGCTTTTTCTTTAGATATAATTATGACAAAGCAGTTGAGTTCTTGTTCTCAAGGAATAGAAACAGCCCAATGACACACCTTAAATGTAAATACAGGGTTTAGGGTTAACATATAAAACATTGGGGGCATACAAAATGATGATGATGATTATACTAATAATAATAGCTAATGTTTTTATAGCACTTACTATGTGCGAGGCCCTGTGTTAAGCACTTTACAACTATTATCTCATTTGATCATTGCAGCAATTCTGGGAGATCAGTGTTATCACTATCCCCATTTTACAGTGAGGAAATCAAGGGAGATAGAGGTTAAGTGACTTGCCCAGGGTCACACAGATAGTAAGCGTCTTAAGGCATAGTTGAATTTAGGTCTCCCTGACTCCAGGTCTGGTCCTTGATCCACTGTATCACCTAAGTACCTCCTAATAAAATTATGTATGTACTAATCTGCCCCACCAGCCATGCAATATCTTAATTATCTCTCCTGTTAAGAGGCAAAACAGCACATGTGTTCCCTGAGACACTAATCCAGCCCAGAATTACAGTCTAGCTTTGAGCAACCATATTAGTTACAGGTTGTACTGTTTTAGCCTCAGGTGGACAAAGAGATCTGGAGTCTTTTTTCAAGTGGTAAGGGTGAGCACAAGTATTATATACATGTGTGTGTATACTTGGTTATTTCTGGCAAAGCTAGATAATATGCAACCAGAGGTTGGTAGAATTTCTTTGATGTCATGAGGACTGTACTCATTGATGCATTCTTAGTTGTTTCAATTTACTTTTCCCATCACCGGCCTCTGTGAGAAAGGGACCAAACTGGAAAGAGGTTAGGAGTGGAGTGAAGACTTCTATAGGTAGCTGAAAACAAGGGAGGGAACAGACAAAATTAACAACAGATGAGAGAACTTTTAAAAAAACACATAATTTTTGTATGTGATCAAGTAGTCTTGCTCTCCTAAAAAATGGATGAGCTTATTATTATTACAGTAAGATTATCAATAAATAATTTTCCCTCCATCTTCCTCCTTCCCAAAGTCTACCCATGTCCCAAATTAATTCTCCTCCTTATAAAAGACTGGAAGGGCAGCTAGGTGGTGCAGTGGATAAAGCACCAGCCCTGGATTCAGGAGGACCTGAGTTCAAATCCAGCCTCAGACACTTGACACTTACTAGCTGTGTGACCCTGGGCAAGTCACTTAACCCCAGTTGCCTCACAAAAAACCAAAAACAAACAAATCTGGCCTCAGACACTTGATACTAGCTGTGTGACTCTGGACAAGTCACTTAACTCTCATCACCCTGAAAAATTAAAATAAAATAAATAAAAACTGGAGGTGTTTTCACCACTATTTTTCTTGAAAATGCATAGAGTTAGAGGTAAGAACAAGGAAAAATTAGTGATGGGAGGTCAGAACGGTTCTGTGAATGGGAAAACATTTATTTTTAATATTTTCCTTTTGTTTGTTTCCATTTACAAAGCAGGATATGTGGTTTGTATGGATCTTAAGCAATTAACAAGTACAAAGCACCTACTATGTGTCAGATACTCTTTTAGGTATTAGGTAGCAAGTCAAAAGTTTAAATGGCCCCTGACCTCAAGGAGACTCCAATATACATAAAATGATACAAGGCAATTGGGGGGCAGGAAGACAGTCAAGCGCCTGACAAAATCTGAAAAGACCTCACGTACAATGTAGTACTTGAGATAAACTTTGCAGGAAACTATGGATTCTAAGAACTAGGATTGAGAAGGGAGTGCATACTGGGCATGGGAGACAGCTTGTACAAAAGTTGTCTCCCTCTCAAAGTGGTAGGAGATGGAATGTTGTGTATGACAAATAGGACAGGGGCAGCTAGATGGCGCAGTGGTTAAAGCACCGGCCCTGGATTCAGGAGTACCTGAGTTCAAATCCGACTTCAGACACTTGACACTTACTAGCTGTGTGACTATGGGCAAGCCACTTAACCCCCATTGCCTTAAAAAAAAAAATGACAAATAGGACAAAGGCCAGTTTGGTTGAACCTCAGTGTGCATAAAGGGTAATGATGTGTAATGAGGCTGAAAGGAAGGAAGGCTGGGGCCAGATTATGAAGAGTTTTAAATGCTAAACAGAGAAATTTATATTTGATCTTTAAGGTAATAAGGAACCACTACAGTTTACTGAGTAGGAGAGAGTGATGTAATTGGATTTTTGTTTTAGGAAAATTTGTTTTTCAACTGTTTAAAGGATGGATTGAAGTAGACAGAATCAGTGGCACTCAGGGAAATGAATGGACAAAGGGTAGATATGAAGAGCAGCCCCACCAATTTAGGTTAAGTTGATGCTAAGAGGAAGAGATGGCCATAGGCTAACATGCCCAGTCCAACTGCTGGATACTGCCTCTAATGCCCAGAATAGCTGGAGCCAATCATGTCCTTTGTGTGTTTGAGGAATTCTAATGTGTAAAGTTTAATATTGAGAATTCGAAGTGCCCCAGTGAAGGACTTGATTTATCAAGTCCTTGCCTAGGGTTAGTATGAAAATGTTAAATTACTTTCAGCATATTCTTAGAAAGCATGGAAGCATGGCATTCATTTTAGAAAGCTTTCCACCCAAGAGAAGAAATTCACACAGGATGAGACTGACTTGTGATCATTCCCCATAGAAGGAACACCCACATAGATGAGGTCACATCAAAAACTTATCAAAGCCTCCATCCAAAATAGTTAACATTTTGAAAATTTGGGTATTTTAAAGGATACCATTTAGTCATCAGGAAAGTCCATTTATGTGGAAACCCCTTTTTATCCAGAGATGTCTGGGAAGGGAAGTAATATCCAACTGCTTTAAAAAAAATGTTCATGATTTTTATTTTATATTTGTTCAACAAGCAAGCATTTATTTCCTCTCCCTCTTGCCACCTCAGTGGAAAAAAATAAAAAAGAATACTCTTGTAACAAATATACATCTATTGACTGTCTTCTTCTAGCCCTGTCCCTGCCTTCTACACTTTTCACATCCTTTTCTTTTGATTCACTTCCTGAGCACTGGTTGTCTTTGCATTCGTTTTAGTTCCTGCTTTTATACTCATGATCATCTGCCTAGTACTTAGCTTTTTAATGGTAATCATGCCACTGAAACTTTGTGTGTATAAATGTATATAGATCAGTCAATCAATCTATATACATTTATATATCTATCTGTATCTATATAGATCTATTGATCTACCTACTTATAGATCTGTATCTTTTCACTGGTTTGTAGGCACCTTCTCCTATAATGCTTGCTTTACATTTATGTTTCCATTTATAGATATCTGTAAGTATTTATTCAAATTAAAAATATGATTATTGTATAAAGCTGTGCATACCCTTTGACCCAGCAATACCACTATTAGGTCTTTTTCCCAGAGAGATCATAAAAAAGGGAAAAGGACCCACATGTAAAAAAAAATATTTATAGCTGCTCTTTTTGTTGGTGGCAAGGAATTGGAAATTGAGGGGATTCCCATCAATTGGGGAATGGCTGAACAAGTTGTGGTATATGGATGTGATAGAATACTATTGTGCTATAAGAAACGTTGAACAGGCAGATTTCAGAGAAACCTGGAAGGACTTACATGAACTGATGTTGAGTGAGATGAGCAGAACCAGGAGAATATTGTACACAGTATCAACAAAATTGTGTGTTGATCAACTGTGATAGACTTGACTCTTCTCAGTAATACAATGGTCCAAGATAGTTCCAAAGGACTCAAGATGGAAAATGCTCTCCAAATCCAGAAAAAAAGAACTATGGAATCTAGATGCAGATTGAACTATACTATTTCTTTTTTTCTTTTTTGAGGTTTTTCCCTTTTGTTCTGATTCTTCTTTCACAGCATGACTAATGCAGAAATATGCTTACTGTGATTATACATGTATAACATATCAGATTGCTTGCTTTCTTGGGGAGGGGGGAGGGAGAAAAATTTGAAACTAGAAATCTTATAAAAAATGTTGAAAACTATCTCTACATGTAACTAGAAAATAATAAAATACTTTTATAGAAAAAATCAGATTACTGAATTACTGGTTCAAAAGATTTTATTTTTGTGAGAATTCTGATGGTGGTGGTGGTGGGGTGAGAGGTGGTTTATAGACTCCTGTAATGCAGAAGCCTGTTGATTATGGAATCTTCATGGTTCATTCAAATGCCAGTGTGTATATTATTTTAATAATTTGCAGTAAATTATTAAAATACCCTTAGATTTACTTTATTGCAATAAAATACATAAGCTAGCATTTGAAGAAATGTAAATGACAGGGTACCACCAACTGACTTTTGGCCCTTGCCTCAAACACAAGTTTTTGGCCTTATTATGCTCAGTGGTGGTAGCATTGAAGGCCTTGCAGATTTTCTTAAGTACTCAATTTATGAAAAGCTTTTCAGGTAAATACATAATATTTACCATGGTATAAAATAGTCTGCTCACCTACTGCCCATAGATTTCATAAAATAATGATCGAGATGTTTATTGTATATAGTATTATGATCATTTTGAATGGAGGAGATGGTGGTAAATTCCAGTACTTCTCCCTTACTTCATGTTTCATTTCGTCATGATCATCTGAAAATTGTTAAGTGAAGCTATCTTTGGTGGCTTCTATCAAAAAATTCTTTATAATTTTAACATGCTTGGGTGATACCTTATTGGAGGATAGTTTTTAAAGCTTTCTTTTTTTTTCCCCCTCTTTGGTCAATCAGTACATTTTTATTAAGTGCTTGCTTTGTGTCATACACTATTAGGCACTGGGGTGTCAAATGCTTTTTTGTAATCAATGGATATTAAGCACAGTAGGATTTTGTATTCTTTGCACCTTTCAGTCAGTTGTGTCACTGTGAGGAGTGGTAGCCTCTAAACATTGCAAGAGGCTATATTGCTGTCCAGTTGTGTCCATCTCTTTGTGATCTCTATTTGGGGTTTTATTGGTAAAGATACTGGAGTGGTTTGCCATTTCTTTCTCTAGCTCATTTTACAGATGAGGAAACTGAGGAAAACAGGGTTAAGTCACTTGCCCTGGATTCCACAACAAGTAAGTATTTGAAGTCATATTTGAACTCCAGACCAGGCGCTCTGCCCATTGCACCACCCTGATGCCCTGCAAGAACCTATGACTTCTGGGGCATCTAGGTGGCACAGTGGAGAAAGCACTAGCCCTGGATTCAGGAGGACCTGAGTTCAAATCCAGCCTCAGATACTTGACACTTACTAGCTGTGTGACCCTGGGCAAGTCACTTAACCCGAATTGCCCCGCCCCCCAAAACAAACCAACCAACAAGCAAAAACAGAACCTATGACTTCCCTTCTGTTTTCATCAAAGATACCTTTGATAGATGTGTAGACCATTCTCTATAAAGATCTCCTGGAGATGAGAACATAGGATCAAGGATCAGTTGTTGGTAATAATCTCTCAATTGCCCTCTCCCTTTTAGTTTCATTTTTGCTAATAGTATGTATATTAATTTTCCACTTCTTTGAGATATCTTGAAAATTGATCCAGGGGCAGCTAGGTGGCACAGTGGATAAAGCACCAGTCCTGGATTCAGGAGGACCTGAGTTCAAATACGGCCTCAGACACTTGACACTTGCTAGCTGTGTGACCCTGGGCAAGTTACTTGACCCTCATTGCCCTGTCTCTCTCCCCCCCCCCCCCCATCCAACCATGCTCTCAAAATGCCTTTAGCTTGAATTTCTTTCATTTTCTTATAAAGAAAACTGGATACTGAGATCTAGTTAAAATGCATTGTCTTTATGATAGACAATGAACATAGAAGTCACATAAATTATATTATTCAAGAGATGAAAAGCCAGGAAAGGAGATGGGGTGGCCATGTAACCAATGTCAGGGATGATAGGAGCTGAAGAGCCCCAAACAATGTGCTGGTACTCATGAAAAATTGGTACTCAAGGAAGGTCCTAAACAATCCTTCCCTGCAGGATTTATGAGAGGATCTTGATAAGAATTTAATAACTGGAGTTTTTTTGTTAGTTTTTTGTCTTTATTTTTATGCTTAGCACCTAGCACAGTTCCTGGCACATAGTAGGTGCTAAAGATTATTGGGCAGCTCGCTGGGTGGCACAGTGGATAGAGTGCTGGGATTGGAGAGGAAGACCTGAGTTCAAATGTGACCTCAGACAGTAGCTGTGTGACCCTGGCCAAGTTTTCTCATCTGCAAAATGAGCTGGAGAAGGAAATGGCAAACACTCCAGTGTCTTTGCCAAGAAAACCCCAAATGGGGTCACCAAGAGTCAGACACAACTGAAATGACTGAACAGCAACAGAGATTATTGACTGACTGATGGCTTACCTTCTATACCACTGGAAATGATTCTCACATCGATGAGCCTGCAGATCCATTGAATTATAAGAAATGGTCAAAAAAAAAGGGGGGGGCGCATCTAGATGACACAGTGGATAGAGCACTGGCCCTGGATTCAGGAGGACCTGAGTTCAAATCCAGCCTCAGACATTTGACATGTACTAGCTGTGTGACCCTGGGCAAGTCACTTAACCCCAATTGCCTCATCTAAAAAAAAAAAAAGAAAGAAATGGTAACCGGTTTTAATGCCTCCAGGAATAATACAATTAAGGGTCTCATCATAAGAACAGAGATGACAAAGGTATTCCACAACTATAGACTTTTAAAAAATGTAGTTATTTTCAAATATTAACCAAATTAGATTATATGAGAAAGGTCCTAGGAAATGAGGTAGCACAAGAATTGAGAGAGGAAAGTCTAGCTTTAATTTGGAGTCTTTTATCATTCCAGGTTTTTAAAACTGAGTTCTGTTTAACAAACAGTTATGAAATATCCACTGTAACAGGCACTCTGACCTAAACTTCTGATATTCTCTCAAGGGTTAAGATATGCATTTATACTGCCTGGACCTCATGCTTTTTGGACAGAAGCCTTCTGCAAGCATTTGTACTGCTTTAAGATTCTAACATTATTTGGGCTATCCTTTCTCCCTTTCAATGTTAGCTGTTATTATTGAAACAGGAGTTTGTTTACTCTTACCAAAATTTAAAAGGAAAAAAGACACTTCCCCAACAAATGCTTTTTAACTGACATGGTGTTGTGCCTACCCTCCCTGCCTTCCCCCTTGCCCAGCTTATATTTTATGTGATCACAGGAGTTGGCATGTGATTTCTGTCATTGACCAATGTGCAGTTATTTTTAAATGGACTTTCCTGGATGACTAAGAAAGGTGTTAAAAAATGGAGTGGAAGGAATGTGATTTCCACTAAACAATTAGTCATACTCATGTTTTAGGCCTGGAAGGGAGGCCTTCCACATCATTTGGTCCAGGAATTCTTAACTTGTTTTGTGTCATGGACCCCTTTGACCGTCAGAAGTCTATGGACCCTTTCTCAGAGTGAGGTTTTCAAATGCACAAAATAAAGTATGTTGTATTACAAAGGAAACTGATTACATTGAAATGCAGTTATTCAAAATAGATATTTTTTGAAGTTCTGGAACTTAGATTAAGAATCCTGGATTTAGTCCAACCCCCCTCATTTTACAGATTAAGGTGAAAAAGTTCTAAAGAAAAGTGACCTATATGAGGTAAGTATTAAGCATTGAATGCAGAACTTGAGTTCTCTGATTTCAAATCCATCTCTTCTTCCACTTTGTCATATGTGGTCACTTCCCAGAAGGGAAAACACATTTGCTGCAGGTGATTATGGTTAGTGGTGAGGTGTAGGGAAATCCTATCAGTAGGTAAGATCTGTTATGGGATAGATGAGAACAAACAAAAGAGGGTATCAGTAATTATTAATGGAAACAAAGGAATCACGTGTTTCTTATTATCTCCCCAGGAGAAGTTAGGTTTTCAGTCTATCAGGTGTAAATCCTATTTGATGTTTTGATAGCTCTGTTGTTTGCCAGCGCTTCTTCCCACAGTGTAGGTCATACCTTCTTATCCTCTCTAATTCCTATTCATCTATCTCCTACAAAGGAACTATCTGTCCAATGTGCTGAAAGCTTTATTCTTGTTCTTATTGGCTCCCGAGGGTACTGCATTCTACTTAGGTTGGTATATTGCCCCCCCTTTTTTTTTAAAGGGAAAACTCTCCCCAGAGATTTTTAGTCAACGAGCATTTCTTAGACATAGAACTAGGCTCACTGAGGTATGTCAAGCCATGCCTACAAACTTCTTACCTGAAAAGACTGAAGTATTTGTAGTTTGACATTTAACTTATGATGCTATTTGCTGCTAGGGCAGTGGTTCACAAAGCTGTGTTTTCTGTTGCCTTTTTTGCCTCTAGAATCTGCAAAATTCCTCATATGGTAGTTGGCCCTGGAGCCGCTGAAAATGCTGCTTCCCCTCTTGCCCACATTTGAATTTTCACTCTGTTCCAGATTCCAGCTCTGTAAGCAGCACTTCTAGCCTAGACAAGCTGAGCACAGCACCACCTGGCACACAGCTAGGGGGTGGCTGGGGGTGGCTCACAGTTCACTTACCTGGGATATGTGCTGCTCACATACCAAGGGAGGCTGCCTACATGCCACACCGCTCTCCTTGTGTTCCGGGCGATGCCACAGAGAAGGGGCTTTGTGCAGCCAAGTCTCATTGCTAAGGATCTCTCTGACTACCTGTCTGAAGAAACAGGCAGAGACTGCAGTCTTACCTTTAGCCTTGCCATTGTGGGTAACTAACTCATCTCCTGCATCTGTACTGCCAGCTTCATAAGCTTTTTTATTCTTTAAAGAAAGAGTCTTCTTCCTGCCATCTGGTAAGTGCCCCTCGAAATGTTCAATGCTTCTTGGTTATGCAATCTGTGCATATTTTAGACATCTTTTAATATTGATTCATTCAGCTTTGATCTCAATTCACTAAGATTTAGGGGGTTTATTTTTAACTGTAGGAAAAGGGAAGGAATTGTATGTGTGCACAAACTGTCATGTCACTTGGAAATGATTTCTCTTCAGAATGACATTATGAAGTATTATGCATAAATCCATCGGTGCCTTTGTTGGCCTCCCCACCCCCTTATGAATATATGGCGACATTTGTCATTTGTGTTCCTGAATTATTTAAAATAGGCACTGGGAAAAGAGCTGTCGCTCCATGTTCTGAAGTCTTGTGGTACCTGATCAGCGCTGTGAACTGAGGAGAGATGTTTTCTTTTTTAATTCTCTTATTTTTATTTGTTTATAAGCTTAGTTTTAATTTATCTAAGTGGGACTAAAACTTTAGAGGTTGGAAAAATTAAGCCTTTCTCCATTCCTGTTTTCTTCACCACAACTTAATCCTCTAGAAAATATAAACAGTTCCCCCATGTGCTTTGTTGCTCTTAGACAGAGGTGGCTGAAATTTGTTTCATATACCTTACATGTAGCCTGATGCGAGCTTTTGTCCGTGTGCCTTGAACAGGTAAGATCACTGGGACATAGCTAGGATGTGGTCTGGTAGTTAGAAAAGAGCTTTCAAATTTGGAGATGACTTACATCATGAAGAGATCTTTTGGGCAGCAGGAGGTGATTCATGCACATAAGCAATGTATCATAGTTTTCCTGCCCAATTCTCAATCGAAACTGGTAAACTTTTACTCCCTTCGTTACCTCACTTTGGCCTTTGTTGGAATGGATGCATTTTCAAAATTCTAAAGTGACCCACATGAGAAGTAGTCATGGTTAAAAAAAAAATTATTCATTCACTCAGTGGAATTTGTATCTCTTTCCTCTCCCCACAAGTTGAAAGTGCAGTGCACTAACTTGTGGAGGTATGTTCACATGCCACCTGCACACTTCGTAGTGTCATCTGCATAGATGTAGTGATTTTTTTTTTACACTGGAATTGCTCTGTGGATACAACGCATTCAGAAAGCCTGAATTAGTTCCTACTCAAGTGGACTGTGTCTTCAAGGGTTTTTTCCCACCTTCTTATATAATGTTATAAAGAGTGAGAAGACTGTTCTCTGAGTTTACCCTCAAGGTTACAAAACCATGTTGTTATTCAGTTAGCATTATTTCAACTTCTCCCTTGCTGGTGAATGGAAGAGGAGGATATTGGAAGAAAGGTCACAGTGTACATGTAGCAGCTTGAAGCATGACTGGAGATGGATTTGTCAGAAATCTTGAAAACGAGGGCAGTCAGACTAGGCTGGCAGCATGTTGTTTTGCTCTTCTGCTTGAATTTGGGAGGGTACTTATGACTAAGTAGGTTGTGGGAAGAGTTAGCAAAAATGGAGATAACGCTTGGACTGATTGAGTCAGAGGCTTGTGGGGCTCTGAAAAAGTTACCTGAAATGTTGCCTGGAGTGAAGAAAAATGAGAAGAATAAATAAAGTAGTTTTCAAAATAAAGAAACAAATGTTGTTCAGTGATTTCAGTCATGCCCAATTCTTCGTGACCCGAATTGGAGTTTTCTTGGCAGATACTGGAGGGGTTTGCCATTTCCTTCCCGGGCACGTTTTACAGATGAGGAAACTGAGGCCAACAGAGTTAAATGACTTGCCCAGGGTCACACAGCTAGTAAGTGTCTGAAGTCAAAGTTGAACTCAGGTCTTCCTGACTACAGGCCAGGAAGGAGCTCCGTCTACTGAACCATTTGCTTATACCGATAAGCTGTTCCTGGTAAATTTGTATTTATGAACTAAATTTCCTATAGAAAAATAGACTTTAATGTATGGAGCAAAATTATATCTCTAATAAAAGAGAAATGAGAGGAATTATTTTCAACAAAGGAAAATCCAACTATTGACAAGTTAAAGAGTCATGAAAGAAGACAGAATAAAAACAAAATCTACCAACCAAGAAGTACCCATACTTCTGATACCAGGGCAATGCCCTTCTCCTGAAATGACCCAAACACTTTTTGGCAACAATCAGCTGCTGCTTTATTTGAATGCATTTTTCTGCTAGTGAACTCTGATCTCTACCCAAGGGGCCACTCTGCCTGGTTAATGATCTTTATATGTAAATGATCCTATGCACTTAACCAGGCCAGGTTGAACTCTGCGTTTCTTCTCTATGATTTCATTTCTGCCAGCCATTCACCAACCAGTGAAAACTGGTTAGCTAGCTGATGCCTTGCGCTTGCCCTCTCTCTTAGGGGAATTCAACAGGTGAGTCAGATGAGGTAAACACAGCAGAGGGAGCTGTGGTTCAGGATGCCCTGTGCTAAGCAGGGCTTTGTCAAATCTCAGGTTCCTGAAATTATCTAGTATCTCATTACCTACTTTGTGCCTCCCTGGGCTTTTTTCCTTGAAAACAAATAACAAAATCAATCCTTTATTTATTTCTTTTTTGAGAATAACAAACATTTATTTCCTCCATCTCTCCCTTCCCAAGGGAGGGGGGGAGCAAAACCCTTGTTAAAAAACCATACATAGTCAAGCAACAGAAATTTCTACATTGCTAATGTTCAAAAATGTGTATCGTGTTCTGCATTTTGAGTTCATCTCTCCTGTCAGGAGATGGATAGCATTATAGACCCACTAGCATTATTTGGTTAGTGATTACTTTGAACAGAGTTCTTAAAGTCTTTCCAAGTTGTTTTTCTTTACAGTGTTGTTGTTGTATAAATTGTTCTTGTTTTGCTCAGTTCGTTCTGTACCAGCTCTTCCCAGGGTTCTCTGAAACCCGTCCTTTCATAATTTCTTATGGAACAATAATAGTATTCATTTACTAGAATTTGTTCAGTCATTTTCCAGCTAATGAATGTCCCCCTCCCCCCCTTAGTTTCCAATTCTTTGCCGTTACAAAAAAGTTCTTTTACAAATATTTTGTACATTTGGGTCCTCTTGCTTTGATTTTCTTGGGGTGGGGGGTGGTATCTGTATGGCTGGCTCAAAAAGGGTATGATTTGAATTAGAATTGGCAAGGTTCATTTGAAAAATGAAGAAATTTATACTAAGAACCCAGGTGCCTCAAGTATGGATTCAGCTGGCTTTCCACTGCCCGTGTTTTCTACTTAAAAATCAGTCATAAGAGCTGTAGAACATGATCATAGAACATCTGAGCTGGGAGGGGGCCATTAGACTTCATCTAGTCAAGCCCGTAATGTTACAAACTGAGGTGAAGGGAGGCAAAACAACTTGCCCTATAATCACACAACTTGTGAGTAAAGCACAGGGCAATAACCTAGATTTCCCATGGTTTGAGCCAGATATTTTCCACTACAATTTTTTCCCTAGCACATCATTGTTTCCTTCTTCGTTAGTCCCTTTTAATCTGTGTAAAGTCAATAACAGCTTCCTTGAGTGCTTTGCAGCCCATCAAATGGTTTAATTGTATGTCCGTTGGGCGAAAATAGAAAATATAAGAAACCTGAGGCATTACCTATTTCTTGGAGAATCCACTTCATATGTACCTTACCAATTCTGCTTTTTTTTTCCTTCTTGTATTTTCCATTGGCTTTTTTTTTTTGTGAGGCAATTGGGGTTAAGTGACTTGCCCAGGGTCACACAGCTAGGAAGTGTTAAGTGTCTGAGGCTGGATTTGAACTCAGGTCCTCCTTACTCCAGGGCCAGTGCTCTATCCATTGGGCCACCTAGCTGCCCCCATTGGCTATTTTTAATTTATTTTTTCTTGGGCCTTAAAAATCCTCAGATTGGGTTCATAGTTTTATTTGTACATATCAAAGTGATACTGGAGTGAATTAGCCAACGTATCCTCTGAGGTGGACTTGCCCTTTGTTGGATAATTTGAAGGGTCACATGAAACTTGAATCAGTGTTTTTCGCAGTGCTTTGTCTTAACCGCAATATGTTTTGCTACCTTTTTTAAAATTGGTAGTTTTACTGTTAGTCAGAGAGTGTAAGGAATTTCAGAAGAAATTCTAATGATGCTATCCCACTTATTTCTAGGGAGGATTTCCTGGCCCTTGCTTTTTATCAAGAGCTTACTTTGTGCTTACATTATGTTAAGCACTGTGAATGCAAAAAGAAGCAAAAATGAAAGAATGGAGATAACATTTAAATGGGGGAAGACAATATATAAAAGAAAGCTAAAAAGGGGTGGGGGAAAAAAAGGTACCAAAGGCAAGGTGGAGAAGTAAATCAGAACAATAAATAGTGGAGTCCAGAGAGGAATGGAGGAGAGAAAATATACAAGTTTGGTTGTTACTCTAAAAGCTTATTAATTCATGCCAACCATGGGAAGGCCATGTTTGCCAATTCTCTTGTGTTTTTCACAGTGCCTAGTACAGTGCTTCCATGGGGCAGTTAGGTGTTGAAGTGGATAGAGCACTGGCCCTCAAGGTTGGGAGGACCTGAATTCAAATCTCACCTTGGACAGTTACTGTGTGATCCTGGGAGTCACTTAACCCCAACTGCCTTTAAAAAACCATCTGGAACCATCTCTAGTCATCCAGATATATATCATGCCACTGGACCCAGATGGTTCTGGAAGAGAGAGTGAGATTGGTTACCTTGCACATCCCTGCCTCACATTCAATTCACAGCAAGTCATAACATGACTTCCCCCCCCCCCTCCCCATGTCATGGTCCTCTTCGAGAATGAAGGACAAACAACAACAACACACAACACAGTCTTTAATGTACATGATCCTGCCACATAGTATGTGCCCAGTAAATACTCATTGAATAGAGTAGTGAAAAATCACACATGTAGAATAGCTCTGTAGACATTAGGTTTTAATTCATTTAACAATGCATCTGCCTCAAGCAAAGCAAAAACTCTTTTCTCATATAGTACTTTTAAAAACCTGCTTTAATAAATAGGCAAATAGTAAGTGAATGAGTACTTCTGTATTGCTTGAGCATATTTGAAAAATTTTTATTCTGAAATTGTCCATTAATTTGTACCATCTATAAAGAAAAACCTTTTTAAGCCCAACTCTTGCTTTGTTAAAAATGAGTCAAGTCTAAAATATAGATATTGTCATTCTAGAGTTGTCACTATCAAGCTCAATGTACAGCAGATTTTTTTTTAGTTGATTGAAATGCTACATGCCATTTAAAAGAAAAAAAACTACAAGAAAGCATCTGATGATTGAGTATATTAAATATTCATTTTAAGTATGACTGAACAGCAGTGAGACCAAAGAGCTAGAGGTTTTCGGGAATTACAAAGCCCCAATAAGAGTCATCAATATCATATGGCAACTGAAGGAAAATATGCAGTTTTGGACTTAAGAGAAGCAGTGCTTCCAGGAATTAGAAGGTGTTAGTCCTGGTATGCTCTGTTCTGCACAGATTACATATGTATACTATGTTTTGTTTGGGTTACTATATTTTAGGAGAAAAACTGATAAATTGAGGGGGCAGGGTGGCAAGTAGGGTCCAAAGAAAGGAAATCAGAATGTCAAAGGGATTAGGATTAGAGTTCATGCTATATGTGGACCGGTTGAAAGAATTCAGTCATTTTTCAGTCATGTCCCTAGTCTTCATGACCCCATTTGGGGTTTTCTTGGCAGAGATACTGGTGTGGTTTGTCATTTCTTTCTCCAGCTCATTGTACAGATAAGGAAACTGAGGCAAACAGAGTTAAGTGACTTGCCCAGGGTAATGTAGCTACTAAGTGTCTAAAGCCAGATTTGAAGTCAGGAAGATGAGTCTTCCTGACTCCAGGCTAGATACTCTATCCATGGTACCACCTCTATGCCCCCAGAGGGAGGATAGCTGTCTTCAAATATTTGAAGGGTTGTCATGTGAAGGAGAGAGACTGGTTTTGTTACATTTGGTTTCAGTGGGCAGAATTAATAGCAGTGGGTGTAAGTTACCAAAAGGCAAATTTAGGCTTGAAATGGGGGAAATATACTAATGATTTAGAGCTATCAAAAAGTTACCTTGCTCATTCAATAGATTGTGAATTCTGTATCATGGAAGTCAAGCAAAGGCTGTATTAACCCTGCTGATGACCACTTCCTGGGTTAGGAATCAGTACTAGAGGGGCAGCTAGGTGGCACAATGGATAGAGCACCGGCCCTGAAGTCAGGAGGACCTGAGTTCAAATTCGGCCTAAGACACTTAACACTTACTAGCTGTGTGACCCTGGGCAAGTCACTTAACCCCAATTGCCTCACCAAAAAAAAAAAAAAAAGGAATCAGTACTAGAGAGCAGTTATTAAACTCCTGTGTACCAGGCATATAGGCTCTGAGAGAAATTATTATTAAATAACCAGTTATTGGGGAACCCAGGTTTTTTTTTCCTTTTTAAATCTCTATTCTCTACTAGGCCACTCCAACATTTGAAGGACTTTGAGACTGGATTAATTTTCTCTTCATTCTTGTTCAGACTTCACCCAAGTGGGGAAGCCCATTGTGTTCTACTCAGGTATGGGTAGGGATAGATCCTTTGTTTAGATTGCCCAAGGCTGGGGATGATTTAGAAGTAATGACATAATCAAAGTCACATTCCCCCAGCCCTTTATTACAATAGGTCCACCTCTTATCATAATATTCATTCTCTCATTACTTGTTAACCAATCAGAGTTGATTGCCACCCTCAGCAACACCCACCCTTCAGAGGGCATATAAGCTTTGAATGCGTTCCATGAGGGGTCTTTGGCATTCAAGAGTGTCACTGTTTTTTCTTATTAGTGATTAATAGCATGATTAATAAAATGATTAATTACCCAGAAACTATGTCTCTTGAACCTTTTATACATCCCAAGAGATAAAGGGCAAAAATTAAACCATATCTCTTTCTTGCTGGGGGAAACCATGTGTGTGTGTGGAGTGTATGTGCAAAATGCATACAAGTTATTGTTATTATTATTATCATCATATTCTCATTATTATTTTGGTGGGAGTTATCTGCTGCACGGGGAGTGGAAAAAAGAGAGGCCTCTTATAAGGTCATCCTACCTACCAGAAGTGAATGCTTTTTAGGTGTAGTACAAAGGTACTTAAGAGGGGAGATAATAATGTGTTTGTGGAAGAGCAAGCAGGCTAATTTGACTGGATAATAGAGAGCATGAGTGGGTATTCCCCCTATAAAACTGGAAAGATGAGTTGGAGCCTGGGATATTTATAGAGGAATTTTTTAGTATAGGTTGGACCAGAAGGTCATCATGGTTTCTTTCACCTCTGAAATTTTATGATAATTCTCTGTGAGAATTTTGTAATTTTTACCTTTATAATGCTTATTTTGAGCTCGTTATTTTCCAAAGATGAATTTAGTATTTTGTAGAATTTATAGATATATAAGAAATGACATCATCTTATATGAGGCCCTACTGAGAAAGATGGGGAGGTCTCCTGTCTCAGAGAAAAGCATTAATTACTCTCCTAGTAACTAATTGATAATACTTTACACTATAATTTTAGAAATATATGAATGGAGAACTCCTTTGCATGAAAAAAATTAGACAGCCATGACATGGAGATTTTGCTCCCTGAGAGCATGGACTATTTCATTTGTGTCTTTTCCCCCACCAAATTATACCTTACACATACTAGGTGCTTTAATAAGTTTGTTGAATTCAACTGAATTGACATGGAGTACCTAATTCTAGTCTTGTTCTCTTAGGAGCCACATAACCTTGGAGAAGATATGACTTTGTCACTTTACTTCCCTGAGCCTCAGATTCCTCATCTGTAAAATGAATAGTTTGGACTAGGAGACAATCCCTATGATCCATTCCAGTTTTAACAATCTATAATACTATGTTTGAAAGTTAGTTGTTGGGTTTTTTTTTAAATCACTGTATTATCACACATAGGGCACAAATGGACCCCAGTAGGTATGTTAGCACTCCTGTCCAAATCCTATACATCCCTACATGTATGAATGATTTATGTTACATTGTGAAGTTATTTTTGGTAAATTTTAGGAGATCAAGAATTTACAGAAGCACATTATAGAAATGTCTTTACATGACATTTTCTTTCGAACAAAATACCATACACAGAAATGATTAATGTTTGTTGATTTGAATTTGGGGATGTGATTTTTTTTTTACCCTAAAATATGTTAGTACCTAAATTAATACATGTTATCTTTATGATGAGGGGTTACCATTATCTTTTTACCTTTAATATATCTTAACTAAAATTTCTATATGTTATCTAATTTGGGGGCTTGCAGTGGGGAGAGGTTGAATCTATGATTCTCTGAGTATGGGGGACTCTTCTTTTTAAGTGATTTGCCCAGGGTCACACAGCTAGTAAGTGTCCAAGTGTCTGAGGCTGGATTTTTTCTTTTTTTTGGTGGGGCAATGGGGGTTAAGTGACTTGCCCAGAGTCACACAGCTAGTAAGTGTCAAGTGTCTGAGTCTGGATTTGAACTCAGGTACTCCTGAATCCAGGGCCAGTGCTTTATCCACTGCGCCACCCAGCTGCTCCCCCGAGGCTGGATTTGAACTCAAGTCCTCCTGAATGCAGGGACAGTGCTTTATTCACTGTGCCACCTTGCTGCCCCAGGGACTCACTCTTCTTAATGGAAACTTTCTCTACTGGGGAAGTCTCTAATAATGTATTCATTGCCTTAGAATTTGGCCTGGGAGACAGAACCTGCTAAGTTGTCAGGAGCAGGTCTTCTAAATCAAGCCACCTTATAACCACTATGCTCCAACTAACCATGAGACATAATGTTGTCAAACTTCCTGAGAACACTAGTAATGCAGACCCTGAAAAACGGCTCTGCTTGTGCTTGAATAATAATACTGCTACACTGTAATATATCATCACAGTTTATTTTTAACAAAAAGATGCACTTCCTCCATATTGCAAGCTTTGCACTAGTGAATCTCATTAGCCTAATTTAAATGACTCTTCTTAGCTTAAAATCAGCTGCTTACATTGGAGTGTCATGGCTATTACCAATGAAATGATTTATGATTTAAATATGTATGATATTGTCATACTTAATGTCATACTTTTACTTGTCCCTTAATAGGTATTAACCCATTCACAAAATATAGAACTTATTCTAGGTATCTCTTTCATTGTGATTCATTTAATGCTCTCTGCTATCTAGGTTATTAATTCACAAAAGGCTGCCTAAGTTACCAATGTGGTGTTAAGGTCAACAATTTCAGCAAGCAATGGAGGGTGGGGGGGGTGGTTAGTGGTGAATGTTAAGGTCAACAGTTGTGAACAAGACCTATGTGAACTGTATCATTGATCCTTCAGCAGGGAAAAAACTATAGGCCAGCATTCCTTGGCCTTGCTCTTATTCATAGATGCCTAAAAGAAATATGAAATTGAACAAAACACAAATGGGATCACCTGACTCCCCCAAATGCTCCTCAAACTTATGCATGTTATTTTTAGAAGAATTGTTTTTAATAGAAACATGGCATTTTGTTTTATAATCACAAGGAGTGGTTGGGAAGGAGAAACAATAAGCAGCTGATAGAGATTCAGTGACTTGTGGAATTGGGGGAGGGAAGTAATAGAAGAAAGATGTAAGTGATTAGTCTCTTTCATCTTGTTCTAGAAGTACAAGAAATAAGAATAAGGCTCCAGACTCCAGTAGTTACAGGACCATAATATTAGAAGACTTGCCGAGAAATGATGAGATCACAAATGACTAAGAAAAGGAAAATGTAATTTGTTTGCTTTACTCTTAATGGAAATAATGAAGTATTAATAGAAATAATGCCTCATTGTGGTGGAAAGGTCACCCTAGTTCAACTCCCGGCAAGTCCCTACCAATCTGGAAAGGCTTCAAGTATGGTGGACAACAGACTGTGTCTGTCATCTGAAGGCCAGGTTATTAAATTCCAATAAACTCATTACCATAAAGTTAGTCACCAGATGATCAACTCATAAGGCTGTTTACTAAGGCATGAAAAGTTTTCAGTTTGTGTCATTAGTGGATGCCTGGTGAAATCAGGGCTCTTTTGAAGTATACAGATTAATTGAAGTAATGAGGTACTTCTCTGTCCCACTTACCTTATGCTCAGATGTCTAGCTAACACTCTTAACACTTGGACTAACTACAAACCTGAATGAAAGCAGTTACAAAAAGATGGGGAAAGTCACTGAAAATATGATTGCTAAGAAGAAAGGAGTAATTTATTTGGCTGGTAATGACAATAAAAACCTAGTCTTACTGCCCAGAGAATCATGGAAATAACAATAGGAAAGGGAGAGAGGAGACAGAATTAAGAAAGTAAAGGGAATAATGAGGAGGGAAGAGTGATGTAGCAATCAGCAACGGAAAAACTGGTTTCTCATGCACTAATGGGAAGAAAAGGAAATAGATGTGTATGAGAGAGAGGAAAAGAAAGAAACAATATAGAATTTAGGTGGCATTTTGTCACCAATTCAACTTAATGCCCCAGCAGCCTCTGAGGATAAAAATTGTATTAAAGCACCATGTAACTGTTAATCTTGATAATTTCGAGTCATCAAAATATTTAAATTAATTTCAGTAATGTCTTGACTAAAGTTGATATTTGTATAATAACTTATTTTTAAAATTAATATTAAAAATAATTGTACAAAGTATGTTAGTGCTTACATCTCCTAGAATTCTCACTTGACCAAACATCTCATTTCTTAGGTCAAAGCTCTAAATCTGGGATCTCAGAATCCATCTAGTACAACTCCCTTATTTCACAGATCAGGAAACTGAGGCCAGGGAAGGAAGTTAAGTGCTTTTCCAAGGTCATACAGTGTCAGAGACAGGGTTTGAATAGTGTTCTTCACTCTGTACTTCACTTCCTACCCATAATAATACCTGTATAACTAAGATGTTATCATACCATAATAATAACAATGGTGCTTTAAGGTTTTATAAACATTTTACTTTATCTTAATAATCCTCACAACAACCCTATGTCGCCTTGTTATTGTTATTTAGTCACTCAGTAGGGTTCAACTCTTTGTGACCCCATTTAGGGTTTTCTTAGCAAGAACACTGGAGTGGTTTGCCAATTCTTTCTCCAGCTCATTTTACAAGTGAGGAAACTGAGGCCAGCAGGGTTAAGTAATTTACCCAGAGCTAGTAAGTGTCTGAGTCCAGATTTGAACTCAGGAAGATGTCTTCCTGACTTCAGCCTGGCACTCTATCCACTGCTCCAACTAGTTGCTCCCATGAAATATAGCTTCTCTTATTATCCCTATTTCACAGTTATGGAAACTGAGGTTCAAAGGCTTAGGGTATTGATTAGGGTAACACAGGAAGTATTGAAGTATTCAAATCTAGGACTTCTTTATGCCAAATCTGGTCCACTATTCATCACCATTTAGTTTAATTCCACCTTTATATCTGGGAGAATTTTAAATAAGGGGGAGGAGGTACGGGAGGGGACATAAGCCTTAATGAGGCTAACAATATATTATTAAGTTGAAGTCACCATGAAATTTTAAACAATAAATGATCTTGTCAGAAGATTTGCATGAATACAAACAAGCAAGCAAGCTAACTAACCGACACTGCTTTGGTTTGTATCTGTAAAATGACAGATTAATATATGCAAAATAAGAAACTTATTTTTAGGCATGAAAAATTTGAGAATTTATTATTTTTTTTTTACTGTTTATGTGATGCAGAGGTTCTATAACTTTTTTCTTTCTTTCTTTTTTTTCCCAGTAGTGGGAGGGTGGGGAGGGAAGGAAGAAATGTTTTTTAAATGCTGGTTAGTTTTCCTGTACTGATGTTTTTCTCTTTCTTTTAAAGTATTTATTAAAAAATATGGCTTGCTTTGTAAAGGAGTGGGGAGAAGCATATTAAAAATTGATATGATTTAACATATCAATAAAATACAACAAACATTTTAAATGAGTGATATTCTCCAATGTAGAAATTATTAAAATACATGAGTCAACAATTTAGAGGAGGAAATATAAATTATTCTTAACCACTGGAAAAGCTGTTCAAATTCTTTAATAATAAAAGAAATGCAAATTAAAAAAAACACATTGCATATATCATCATACACACCAGATTGGTAAAATAGCTAAAAATGATAAAATTCAGTGGCACAGATGCAGGAAAACAAGTCCAATCCTTACATTGTTGGTCGAACCGTACTTTATTGCCAGATTTTTTTGAGAGCAATCACTTCACTATACCATATATATACAGGGTAGGCCAAAAGTCATGATTTTTTAATAACTTTTTGAAAATTGTTTTTTCTTTATTTTTCCATTTATAAGATTTGATTTTTCACATGTAATGTATATTCATTTCCTATATATACTGTATATGATGCTATGGTATTGTGAATTAAAAACAAAAAATCATAAGACTGGGGCGGCTAGGTGGCTCAGTGAATAAAGCACCGGCCCTGGATTCAGGAGAACCTGAGTTCAAATCTGGCCTCAGACACTTGACGCTTACTAGCTGTGTGACCCTGGGCAAATCACTTAACCCTCACTGCCCTGCAAAAAACTAAAAAAACAAATAAAATATGAGGACTGGGGAAGGTGATTTTTTTTCCTCCTCCTCCTCCTCCTCCTCCTCCTCCTCCTCCTCCTCCTTCTCCCCCCTTTCCCCCTTCTTTTTCTTCCAGGGCAATGAGGGTTAAGTGACTTGCCCAGAGTCACACAGGTAGTAAGTGTCAAGTGTCTGAGGCCAGATTTGAACTCAGGTCCTCCTGACTCCAGGGTTGGTGCTTTATCCACTGCTCCACCTAGCTGCCCCAACACATACTCTTCTTGTCCCTACTGTAGCAGTAGCTTAGGTTCCTGTTCTTCAGTGAAGCCCTTGCTTGATACAGGCCTTCTTTCCCCCTTGGTGATGCTCTCCTCCTCATATTACCTTGTATTCTTGCTTATGTAACACTATAAGATACAGAATGATTTGTTTTAAAATTCATAAAATATGTAGGATTATAACAAAAACCAATCATACTAAAATATAGTTATCAAATGTATGTTTTACAACTTCACAGACCACAGGTTAAAAACCCCTGGTGCAGGAGAAAGTATTACATGTATTCACTAGAGGGAGAGACTTCATTGGAAGTGAGTCTTTAGATTTCAATTTAACAAGTGCATGATAAGTTTCCACTGTGGTCAGGTGAAGCAAAGACTAAGATCACATTCCTTTTCCTCTAGGAGTTTATTATCTCTCTGAGAGATGGGAGTCACCAAGGGTACAGTGTGTGGATATGTGTAAACACACACACACATCCCTTACCTCCACATACGTGCATGCATACACACATATAAATGTACATACAGTGGAGGGAGTGGATCTGAGACTTCCTAGGTACAGAAAATCTCTCCAGGGAAGCAAAAATTCAGCTCATCTGTAACTTAAGGTCTTAGAGAGTTGCCTGAGAGGGCAGCTAGGTGGTGAACTGGATAGAGCACTGGATTTAGAATCTGGAAGGTTTATCTTCCTGAGTTCCATTCTGCCCTCAGGCACTTCCTAGCTGTGTGACTCTGGGTAAGTCACTTAATCCTGTTTGCTTCCTCTGTAAAATAAGCTGGAGAAGGAAATGGCAAACCACTCCAGTATCTCTGCCAAGAAAACTCCCAATGGGGCCACACAGAGTCCAGACTGAAATGAGTCAACAATGACAACAAAGAAAAAGAGAGTTTCCTGGAGCACTGAAACAAAGTGGGGAACAAGCTGGGCAGGAAAGGAAATTAGCATTTATTCACATACTTACCATGTGCCAGGCATTGTACCAAGTGATTGACAAATATTATTTTGTTTGATACTCACACCAACTCTGTGAGGTAGGTGATATTATTATCCCCATTTTATAGTTGAGGAAACTGAGGCAGACAGAGATTGTGATTTGCCCAGGGTTAGTAAATGTCTAAGCAAGTAAATGTAAATAGTAAATAGTAAATGTCTAAGCAAGATTTGAATTCAGGACTTCCTGACTCCAGACCTATTCACTGTATCACCTAACTGCCTCTAATGACTTGTTCATCCTTGCACAACTGGGATGTGCCAGAGAGAGAACTTGAACCTGAGTCTTCTTGCCTCCAGGGCTAGAACTCTATCGACAGTAACTTATAGCATTATTTTATAACACAAAGAACTATAATAGAATGCAAAAAAATGAGGAGTGTCATACAATAGATAACTGACCAAGTCATATGTCAACAAATATTTATTGAGAGGGATAAGATACAGTGGTTTGGGGGTTCAAAGGAATTGAGAGATCATGCCCCTTTAGTAGTTGGTCATATTGAGGGGAGCCAGGGAAAGGTTGCAAACAAGAGGAAGGAATATTTTCAGATCAAAGGAGTGGCTTAGTTTCTTGATTATTTTGGAAATTGGGGAGATTGAATCTACCACCCAAAAGCTGCCCTTGATATTGTGTTATGTAATAGTAAGATTTCTTTTTAGAATAGTTTGAGGAAGTTTTACTTTTGAGATATAAATGTTTATATATATACACATGCATATAGTTTTTACATTACCTTCATCTCTAAATATATCGCTTCTCTTCCCCTACCCAGTGAGCCATCCTTTGTAATAAAATGTAAAAAAGAGGCTAAAAAAGGCAGTTCAGCAAAACAAACAACAGATCATCTGAACCTGAGAGTATATGAGATGTTCTGCTCTCAAAGTTACTCACCTTTGGAAAGAAAGAAGATGGGACTTTTTTTTTTGGGGGGGGTGAGGCAGTTGGGGTTAAGTGACTTGTTCAGGGTCACACAGCTAGTAAGTGTTAAGTGTCTGAGGCGGATTTGAACTCAGGTACTCCTGAATCCAGGGCGGGTGCTCTATCCATGACATGGTTGGTTTTGTTTGTTTGTTTTTAATTTTATTGGGGGGGGGGGCAGGGCAATGGAGGTTAAGCGACTTGCCCAGGGTCACACAGCTAGTATCAAATGTCTGAGGCTGGATTTGAACTCAGGTCCTCCTGAATCCAGGGCCAGTGCTTTTATCCACTGTGCCACCTAGCTGCCCCCGAAATTTGTTTTTTAAAAGAACTTTTTTTTAACAAAATAAAGAATGTTTTATTACTTCCAAATGCCTAGATAATCAGGCAGCTAGGTGCTCTGTAACAGAACACTGGACTCAGCATTAGAAATACCTATACTCAAATCTGGTTTTAGATACCTACTAGCTGTGCCTTAATCCCCTGGAGAAGGAAAAAGGAAAACCACTATAAGTATCTTTGCCAAGAAAACTCCTCATGAGGTCACAAAGAGTTGGACGTGACTGAACGACTGAACAAAAAGCCTATATGATATCAACTATACTAATTCCTAGTTCAATAGAAAGAAACACTGCAAATTGTAACTACAGCTCTAGCTTTGGGGTCCTAGGTCAAATGAAGGGATTAGAATAGATAATAATCATGTTCCCTGCCAAATCTGTATCTGTAGTGTTGCTATTAACTGGGACTAAGTAAAAGAATTACATTTATTGACTTATACTTTATGTCTTACAAATTTTTACATCTTTAAAAAAACTTTTACTGTATATATTCCTTTTGATGTACTTGTATAAAATAAGTGATTTGGCACTAAATCCACAAGGATTTTATATTCTTTATCTTTTCCTCACAAAATTGCATTTTAATCACATTGGATATTAAGCATACCTTTGATAAATAATCCATTTTTCAATTCTGTCCTTGATTATGTCTCTTGGATTTTCAATAGTATTTAAATCAAGATAGTTCCCAGACCATTGAAGCATATTTATTTTCATTTTAAAAATTAATTTCTTATCTCTTCTTGGCATGTAGTGTGGTGCAAAGGTCATATTTCATGTATATTTGAAAATTTCTGTAATTCTGGACTAATTCTGCTTCTCCACATATTGATATATTTATAGGAGTTCATAATTCCCTCAATGGGAAAAAAACAACACCTTCAAGTAAAAAAAAAAATCTAAGCATTTTTTGGGATGGAGGTTTTACGATCTGATGAAGATGCCCAGGTTTTATAGATTCACCTGGACTTTTAATAATTGTTTTGGCATAGCTTTAAATGGAAAAATGAGTTCCATCAGTAAAAAAAAAAAATTAAAAATTACCTTTTAAAACAAAACCTTTAGTATTCCAGAGCTGACTTACCTTGCCCAAAGAGGCATTTTTCCCCTTAGCAATGGTTAGTAGTTGATTTTCTTCCCTTTCATTTGGCTTCTTGCTCTTCTTCCAGCTTTAAGAATAATATATTGCATTGTAGAAGAATCAATAACAACCCCTTCAGCTGCCTGCCCTCACTGAAAGTCTTTGTTTATTAATTGATTATTTTTAGGTCAGTTTGCATTGTTTTCATTTTCTCTTTGCTTTGCATTTTGAATGTGACTGATGCTGCTTCATTGTGGGCTTGAATGATCTATGAAAATTCTTGACTTTCTCAAGCCAACAGCCACTGTTATATCTCTAATGGTCACTGAAGTGTACTCTAAGAATTATACATATATTTCCCCACATTTCCTTGAAGTAATAGCTGGGTTGTTTTTTTGTTGTTTTTTTGGTTTTTTTGGCGGGGCAGTGAGGGTTAAGTGACTTGCCCAGGGTTACATAGCTAGTAAGTGTCAGGTGTCTGAGGCTAGATTTGAACTCAGGTCTTCTTGAATCCAGGACTGGTGCTTTATCCACTGTGCCACCTACCTGTCCCAGTAATAGCTGTTTTTAAGAAATCCTAAATTCATGTATAACTTATATTGAATTGCTTGCCTTCTTAAAGGGGGGCAGAGAATGGGGAGGGAGGAAGGAAGAGAATTTGGAACATGAAGTTTTTCAAATGGATGTAAAATTTGTTTTTACATGTAATTGGGGAAAAATAAAATGCTAAGTAAACCAAAATTTTTCTTTTAAAAAATAAATGCTACATTCAAAATATAACAAAGTAAAGCAATAAAACACATGTGGTACGAAATATATCACTCAAATGAGAAGGAACTAACTGAATTTAGAGAAACCAGTTCAGTCACTTTCATCTGATCAAGGTCAGATTTTTTTTTAGCTTAGTGTTGATAGAAAGACACACCGACATTGCTTTTAAAAATAAACCATATCAAAATTATCGCTTGTCCCAAGTAATTCACACAATCCTAAATGATCCTAAGTTGGCAAATACAGGTTTTTGGAACCTGTTTTAGCTCATTTATAAAAATAATTTATAATGATTCCATGTTATTTGTTCATAAAGAGGTTCTAAGTATGAATGCATCGGTCTTACAGGTAAGCCTGTAACATCTGAGCATTGGACAGAAAAAAGAGCAATTTCCTTGGGGATTTTTTCATTTCATTGGACTGAGAGTCTTTTATGCCCTGTCTCCTGTTACTTTCATAGATGTAGCAAGGTGTCATAGATTCTGAGTTAATAGAGCATTTATTAAGGGAATTTTTCATTGTGTTTTTAATATTGAGATCCTTGAGGACCTTTGAAAGTTCCTACCATATAACTTGGTACTTTCTTCAGGAAAATAGTGGAAGTGCTAAATTCCTCCAGCTTTTGAGACTACAAAAAAGTCTATGACCTTCTTCCAGGCCAACAATTCTTCACCCTAGTTTAAGAGCATAATCCCTACTTTCCTTGGGTTTCCTTGCTTTGTAGAACATTATTTTGGTATGTGTCACCTGCCTCAGTTATAGTAGTACTAATTAATTGGAATTTGTTGTGTGTTTTTTCCCCTCAAATTTTTTTTTTTTTGTATTTATTTGTTTTGGTTTATTTTGTTTTTTTCGGGTCAATGAGGGTTAAATTACTTGCCCAGGGTCACACAGCTAGAACGTGTCCAGTGTCTGAAGCTGGATTTGAACTCAAGTCCTCCTGAATCCAGGGCCAGTGCTTTATCTACTTCGCCACCTAACTGTCCCCCACCCCTGGAATTTGTTGTTTTGACCTGGTCGAGCATTTTTTTCTTTTTCTTTTACCAAGTTGGACAAGCAAGTAGCCTGTAACTTAGTCTTTGGAGACTTGCCCTCAGTCTCAGTCTATGTTAGAGGCAGGACGTCTATCTAGGTTTTCCTAACTTCAGAGGCTGGACATGTATTGGTCTTTAATTATCAAAGCCATCAATCTACCTTTCACAATTAGTACATATTAGGAATAAAGTTGAATCTCTTATTCAGAATCTTTTTATGTTTCAGATTTTGAATATCAGATTTCATGGTCTAGTGCAATAGATATAGAAAGTGTCAAATCCTGCTTCAGAGACTAGCTGTGTGACCCTGGGCAAGTCACTTAACTTCTGTTTACTTTAATCCACTGGAGAAGGAAATGGTGACCCTATCTAGTACCTTTGATATAAAGAGTTAGAATGACTAGACAACAGCAATGGGGCTTGGTAGCAAATTATGGAATTCCTTATGAGTTTGGACTATTTGACTTCTCAGATTTTTTTCTAGCTTTGAGATTCCATGATGCTGAGTCCTGATTCCAAGGTACACTATGGAAATAATTTTATGGTTTGTTTGACCTTTATTTGAATATGATATTTTCCCCTTATTAGGATTTACTGCTTTCTCCACAAAGTGAAGTACAAAAAGGGAAAAAAAAAAAAGATTTCTGTTAGCTGGGCTCTGATTAATTGAAGTTTTTTCTCTACAGACCATTCCTGGCTTATAAGTGACTCATACTTAACAACAGCTGTCCCTGCTCTGTTTTTTTCCATTTCTGCTGCTGCTTTTGGGAGCCACTGTGGAAAAACCGAGGATCTTTATAGAATCTGTGGGTTCAAACATAGACAAAGGGAAGTAACTGTGAAAAACAATCACTTTAGGGGGAATTTGACCTCTGGGAAAGATTTCTAGGCAAGACAGGGCTGTAGTACACGGGGGCATCCAAAAATATCTTTATCTACGTTGTCTAATTTTTCCTGCTTTGCATGGTTTTAATACCAAATTCCATCAATTAAAGATATGGATTAATAAGCATATTTAAAATTGTAGACGTCTTTGAGCTGTTTGTCATTCACATATTAGTATGAATTAGCTCAATCCTGTTAGAGTAATGGAATCTTAGAATTTCATAGAAGGAACTTAGATCATTTTCATTTGGGATGAATTTGTGTTTTACCTCAATGTACCTGGCAAATTAGGGTTAGGATTGAAATCAAATTCTCATTTCAGTATAGTGATTTTTCTACTGTATCACCTCTAAACATCTAATGGAAACTAGCTGTCCTGAAGTGACAGGAATATTGATTAGTAGGGGAAAATTGTTATGTCCCTCATTTTGGGGACTGGGCCCACTTGTTCCAAGTGGAGCCCTAGGGAAAATGCTGCACTGAAGACTTTTTGGGTGGGTGGAAGGAGTTTGGACCCTGGGGAGAGAGAGGCACCAGTAGGTGAAAGAAAGATTTGGAATGGGAAATGGTAAGATGTCAAAGACAAAGTAGATATATTTTAGGGTTTTCCTTGGCTTTAGTCCATAGCTGAGAGAAAGTGAAGAAAAGTCACTTTTCTTCTTTTTCTTCCCCATCCCTCTTTCTTCTCCTTTTCCTCATCCTCCTTCCCCCCCCCCCTTCTGTTTGTGTGTTTTTGTTTTGTTTTGTTTTGTAAAGCAATGAGGGTTAAGTGACTTGCTCAGGGTCACACAGTTAATAAGTGTTATCCTCCTTCCTCTTTACCTCAGTACTGTACTGTACTGTACTGTACCTCTGATTCTATGCTACCAAAATGCCAAACATGGGCTTTTATGCCTATAATTCAACTGTTTCATTTGTTAAATAGTCTTAAAAAAACAACAAACAAACTTCTAGAATACAGTCCCTATATAAGTAGAAGGCTGCATATTTATTAGAATTTAAATTTAAATTTCAATCATCCCTTTTCCAAATAGAATTGTTGTTTCCTCTTGAAAGCATTTTGTAAGATCACTGCTTAATTCATATGGCTACTGCTATGAGGTATGGAACCAGGCAATGCCTTCTATAAGGTACATAAACTGAGAGCTTCCCCAAATTACAAAAAGTCAGTGTTAGACCCACAAGGAAATTCAGAACTTTGTGTTCTAATCACCAGGCCTTGCCTTTGCGATTATATAAAGAAATTGTCTGTGTCATGTCATCACTGTTTTGTTCAATTTATTCCTCCTCCTCCAAGTGTCCTAGTTTCTCTTTTACTGTAACTAATGTTAAACACAACAGGGGAACTTGTTCATTCCCAGCATTTTTATTCTGTTTTTCCTTCTGATCAAATAAATAATAAGAGGGTATTAACCATAAAGCAGACAAGGAAAGGAGCCTTTGCCATGGACTAAGGAAATCCCTCCTTAGAATTCTAGTTCTAGCACTTGAGTGATGTGATCCTACCTAAGCACATTGCTTAATTTCTACTCTAAGACTTGGTTTCTTTATCTGTAAAATGGGGGTGATTATACTTCTTCTTGTCTGGCTGTCAGGGTTTTAGTGCAGAAAATGTTTTGTCAACCTTAAATCACCGTCTAGCTTTGAGCTATAATTGTTATTCTTCATTATAGGAGTGTTTTCAGAATGAAGTTTTTTTTTTTTTCTCACTACTTTAGTTTAGATTTTAAAAACACAGTCTTCCATCTGGAATACTTTGCTGTCCACTTTAACTTAAACTTCTATTTCAAGAATTTTTTAAAAAATCAAATATGTGCTCACACATTTTCATCTTTTCTTTTCTTTCTTTTTTATTCCCTGGGAGGAAGTCTTGATTGGATGGCTTTACCAGTCCCTCTTCCCCCTCATTAGCCTTTCCTTAGGACAGATCATCTCAGGATGTCCCTGAGGACTATTAAATCAGTAAAACACTATACCTTTTTACTACCCTCAAATATTATTTGTGATTTGGGATATTTAAAAATTCTGAGATTTCTTCAAAAATGGATATCATTGAATTATGAATTAAATATTAATTAAAAACAAGCACACTTGAGATGAAAAGAAATTATTATCATAGAATTAAAATGAAGTGAATATGAAATTTTCTTTTTTGTTCCTAGGAAAATCAACATTAAATATTAATAAAATAACAGTATGGGGGCAGCTAGGTGGTGCAGTGGATAAAGCACCGGCCCTGGATTCAGGAGGACCTGATTTCAAATTCGGCCTCAGACACTTGACACTTACTAGCTGTGTGACCCTGGGCAAGTCACTTAACCCCCATTGCCCCACAAAAAAAAAATAACAGTATGACAGAAGATGTTTAGGGTAACACTTTTTCCCTCTCCCTTTTCCAGCCCACTACTTTCCATAGATGCTTTTTAACTTTTTTGGTGTGCTCTCTGGGTTGTTCAGACAAGTATACCACAAATATTTGTCCAGTGCCTAGAAAATGCCTCGTACTCTAAAGGATTTATCTTGGTGGGATGGAGAACATGCATATACACTGAAAAGAACTAGAGAACAATAAAAGGGACCTTCCCCCTCTCACACACACTTTTTCAGGTGCTAGAGGATTAAATTTGGAGTGGTGGATCATAGGGGACATGAGGAGCAGAGGGAGCCAGCCTGAAGTATAAGGAATCCTGTCTGGCATTACAATAGTGTTCCTACTTCTCTACATTGACAAATACATATGGTAAATAAAGTACCCACGATAATTGGTATACTTAGTATGGATCTTACTCAGGATGCTGTCCTAGGCCATCATCTCTTCTTTATCTGCACTCTCTCTGGTAGATCTCACCAGGTCCAAGGGTTCAATGATCTTAATCTACATATCCAGCCCTAGTTTTACTCCTGAGTTCCAGTATCACATTCTCAATTTACTTCAAAATGTCTCTTCCTATAAATCTCTTAGTCTCCTCAAACACCGTGTTCAAAATGGAACTAATTCTCTTCCCCCTTACTCCAAATTTTCCCATGTCTGTTGAGGAAACCATAATCTTTCCGATTACATTGCTCATACCATCATGGAGTTATCTCATACTTACTACCTTATTACTTTTATTATTGGCAAAAATAATACCCCTGGGGGCAGCTAGGTGGTGCAGTGGATAAAGCACCGGTCCTGGATTTAGGAGGACCTGAGCTCAAATTCAACCTCAGACACTTGACACTTGCTGTGTGACTGTGGGCAAGTTGTTTAACCCTCATTGCCCTGCCAAAAGAAAAAAATAAAGAATAATACCCCCTCTCTAATGGAGTTATTATAAGGATCAAAAGAGATAATATATGCATTCTACTTTAGAAGCCTTACAGTGTCTTAGATTTAAAGTTAGAAGGGATCTTAAAGGTAATCAAGGCCAATTCCCTTATTACACAGAAGAAGAAACTGAAGCTTAGAGAACTGATATGATTTTTTAGTGTCACAATGCAAGTTAGTATCAGAGGTAGGATTTGAACAGAGTTCTTCCTGATTCCAAATCTATAACATAATCTACTATTATTTCATTTTCACCACTACCATCATCATCACCATAACCACCATAGTCATTATCATCTTCTTATCTTTGATTCTTTCCTTTTCCTCATCCCTCATATCTAAATAGTTGTTTGTTCCACTCCCATAGGCATCACCCTAGTTTAGATATTCACCACCTCTCATCTAGACTGCTATTAATAGTCCACTAATTGATCTGCTTTCTAATCTTTCTCTACCTCTGTCTGCCTCTGTCTCTCTTTCTCTGTCTCCTTCCCCTTCCCTGCCATTCCTTCCCTCCTTTCCTTTCTGTCTTTCCCTCACCCCTTTCTCTCTCTTTCTGTCTCTCTGTTCATCTGTCTCACCATCCCACCCTCACTCTTCTACATAATTGCTAAAATAACTTTCCTTGTAGATAACTGATCAGATTCCCTCTTGAAATAACATCTTTTCCAATCTTATTTCATACTTCTTTCTTTCTCCACCAAGCTCAAATACTAGTTTTGGTTTCTATCTCCTCCAGGCTTTTGCAGAACCCATCCTGTCTCCCCATACCCCAAGAAGTCCTTTTTTTTTTTAAAAAAAAATCTCCATCTCATTATTTTCTTCAGGAGTCAGTGTACATGCCCCATTTTCTATGAAACCTTCTCTGATTTCCTAATTGTTGGTACATTCTCCTTCCTCAGTTGCATTATATTTATTTATAAATATGCTCTCTCCCCTCCTCACCCTGCCCCCCTCCCCCCCTTTAAACCCTGTAAGGACAGGTTCTGTTTTTTAAATTTTCTTTCTATACTTAGCAGGCCTGATGCCTTCCATATAGCAATCACTTAAGGAATGTTTGTTGAATTCAATTGACTCAGAGTAAGAAGGTCTTAGTCTGGATCTTGCTTTTGACCTTTATTGTGTGCTGAAGGTCATGTCACTTAACATTTCTGAGCCTTGGTTCAATTGTCTCAAAAATGGAGCTGGGGGCTGGGGGGTGGTAATCCTCAGATTATGTGTCTCATAGGCATGTTGGAACGAAAACACTTTGTAAATTTGAAAAGCTGCACATATGTAAGCTATTATCCTTATTTTCTTTCTGGAGTGGGGGGGGAGAAAGAACTGAGAACTGATATATGGGTCCCCCCAAGAAATCCATTATTAATAATTATTTTCTCACACCCCTGTTCTCTTTAACCCAACAGCCCTATAATAATCAAAATCCAATGTCAACTTGCTCTCTGGAGTGGGCACCCATTGTTGGCTAAAGTCAGATTTACCTCGGTTCCCTGTCATCCTGCCCGCCTTTTCATTGTTCTTTCATGTCAATATTTTTCTTCCAGGTATTTGCACTTTGTATAAAAGTGAAATGTTTATGGAAAATAAAATTTCATTTTGTAAAACGTTACATGATTAGATATATTGAATCAAATCAGTTCTTTCAGTGGTAAATCCAGTTGAATGCCTCTGGTTTTAGAATTACTTTGGAGGTACAATTGTAGAAATCCTGAGACAAGTGGTTAATGAGGTTAACCATTTAGGAAGTGGTAGAGACTTAGAAGTCTTTTTAATCTCCTTATCACTGAATGTTGGAGGTCATGTTAATTAACATGCATCTACATTGAGGAAGGCTAGGGTTTTGATTTTTTATTTCTTGGCTCTAAACAATTTTATAGAAGTCCGCATAGGTGGGCAGCATTTTATTTGAAAGCAATTTACCTTTGTCTATAGTTCAGATTAGAATTGGTTCCACAACAGGGGGCACCATGCCACTTGATTTTAATCTTCTTTGATGGATCTCTTTATTTCAAAAGCTTTTTGTACCATGTATCTTGGAAACTGAATTTTTGGCAACATCTATTTAAAACATTGTTTTTAAGTTTTTATGGATGAATGTTAGGGACATAGTCTGGATTATGATAATGGTCAAGTACAGCATGATCTAAGTGAATTTCTGTTAGTCTTTGACTCGTTCATTGCTTTAAGTGTGTTTTTATTCAGCTTTGATTTCAGATCATCACTAAGTCTTTTAGGGTATTCATCTATAGCCTTCTTTTTGATATCTTTATTCTTGATGTGACTTATATGGAGGAAAGAGACAGACACACTCATGCATTGGGATTTGCTCTAACTATCCTAGAAAGCATTTTGGAATTATGCCAACAAAGTGGCTAAAAAGTCTGTGCCTTTGACCCCAAGATGGCACAGTGGATAAAGGTGCTGGGCCTGGAGTCAGAAAGACTTGACACATGCTGTAAATTGAAAGAATAAAATAGAAAAATGAAATTGAATACTTTGTATTTAGATTGAGGAAGCTTGACAAGAAGAGTTTGGAAAATAATCCCCTTCCCCCTTTAATTCAGAGGGCAAGTAGAATGTTTGTGGAATATTGCATATATTGTCAGGCCCAGAGTCACACAGCTAGTAAAGTGTCAAGTGTCTGAGGCCACATTTGAACTCCGGTCCTTCTGAATCCAGGGCCCCTGCTTTATCCACTGCGCCACCTAGCTGCCCCCAATGAATGTGTTTTTAAAAAAAAAATGGCATCAACAAAAATGAAACAAAATGTAAAAAATGTAAAAAACAAAAACAAAAAAAGATACTCTCTTTCCCCACCCCCTCTCCACCAAATAATAAAATTCATATAGTATCACATGGAACTATGGCGTTCTTCCTGGTGCATTATGTTTACAGCTATTATAATCCATTGTTGAGCAAAGAGATGGCCACAGTGTCTTGCCAAAGATACCTATAGTTACTTTGTTCAGTGCGGTTTGTTCGTCGCCCCGTGATTTAAAAAAACTAATTGCCAAGAAGGGTGGAGTTATTTAATCTTTATTGTAGGGGTGGAGCTTGACTCAACTCCTTTTCCAGCAACAACTATTTCTCTCTAGCTGTCTTTGATGTGAGTCACCTGTATAAGTAGCAGCTCTTGGAATTCCTTCTCAGTTGTGTTAAAACTTGCTGGATTTCCTGAAGTATCCGTGGAGGTGTGCCTTAAGACAGACTCAGAACATGAAAGGAACAAGACAAAGAAAGTGATCAGGTGGTTGGGGAAGGCCGCTTTTTCGGGTGCTTTTTTGAAGTAGAGCTGGACTTAAATCGAGAGTGTCCTGGGTAGGAGAGGTTGCTGATACCTGCCGAACCCTGAGGAAAATTACAGGTAAGAACAAAGACGCTACTGTATTAATTTGTCCTGGGAATGTATAACAACTCTTTGTGAGCTTGTCGTAGGAAGTTCTGATTTGTTTTAGAGCTGTTTAAATAGCAATGGACTGAAACAGTCCCGTCTAACCCAAATCTGATCTATAATATACACACAACTATAAAATTGTTTATTTTTCCTTAATTATATTATCTGTAGTTGATAAATGTGGCTCTGCTTATAGAGAGTGTGAACATTGTGTTCTTTTAAAAATTTCTGATTTGAGTTTTTTCTGTGGTAGTATTCATAAGTCTTCCTTACCTCTGTGTGGATTCTTTTCCTCATTTAAAAAAAAAAGAAAGAAACCTAAGGGAACACATTCTGCGGATGTCAGAGTGGCACAAAGCCATCTGCTGTATATTCACATCTTGAAAATCAGGGAAATTGAAGGCTCTTAAATTTAATTAATGATTCCAAAACTTCATTTAAAATCGAGTTGGGCATTTTACTTCCTCCTCCGTTTTTTACTTTTTATAAGTTACTCTTCTTTACCTGTAGACCAGGAAAGTTAGAAAAAAATCCGACCTAGAAAATAAGTTCCTTCACGGACTTATTTAGTAGAGAAACGTTTTTCTATTTTTTGAAAGTTAAGCCTGGATGTTTGAAACCCAAAGACTATATCCCCTTCCAATACCCCTCACCCTCATGAAATAACTTACTTAATATAAAGCAATGCATGTTATACTAAACTAGAAGTTTTCCCTAGGAATTTGTTTGATCTAACAGTCATTTTTTTTCTTCTGTAAATTTCTCCTCTAATTTTCTCACCTTTACAACTTATTATTCCTGAAATAAATTTGAATAACAGCTACGTGTCTGTTCAGTATCGATGAAACCTACTTTCAATAGAACATTCATTATGTGATCTTATTTTAGAAAGACAAAAATGTGCCAACAACTTGTGATTAAGATATATTAAAACCTAGAGCTAAGTCTGAGATACAATATCTCAAAGCAGTTGACTTCACATTGCATGATAATAAATAGCTACATGCATGTTTAAATTGAATTCCTCCATGATTTAAAAACAAAACAAAATGAAACTGTAACTAGAACTTAATGGTGTACCTAGATGCTATGCCCACATTGGTAAGGTTTGCTGGCAGTGAATAGAAAAAGAAACAACTACACTGATGCCTTTGCAGGAAAGTTTTCTTTGAGCAAGGAAGGCATAGTAAGCTTTCAACTTCCAAAAAAATGATAAGGCTTTGAATATTTTCCATTTTCACTTGCAATGGCAGTTGTATTTAAATATATCATGAAGTGCTTTTTTCTGAAACATTTGTATAATAAACATGATAGGTGCTAGGGAATTTGTTAAAACACATTTATTTTTCATTTTAAGAATAATTAAAAACTTTTAAAAGCCATTCTTTTTTCTTAAAGTATTTGATGCTACTGCATGCATATAATTTTATCTGCTAATTTACTTTAAAGGTTTTAACCAAAAGTGGGTCTTTTTAAACCTGCCTTTTGCAAAAGAAAGAGGTTTGTTTGAAGTGGCCATGCTGCTTGTGCTCTTTCTAAGGCCATTGATTGGCAAAATTCATAATAGCTTTGTCTGTAAATATGAAAAAAAGCTTATTTTTAATTGTGAATTTTGGGTTTACAATTTTGATTTTGTTTTGTTTTTTACTCCATAACCAGTTGCAGTTATTTATTGACCTTTGATTTCAGTTCTTGGATAGGCAAGTAGAAATGGGGTCTTTTTGCGTGTGTGTGTGTGTGTGTGTGTGTGTGTGTGTGTGTAAGTGTATGAAGTAGAAAATTCATAGCTCATTACCTCACACATTCAATGGCTGGCAAGTGTTTCTGAATACTCAGCTAGGGATACAGGTGACTCATCTCACTTCCAGAAATTTTCACAGGTTCAATTGGTGACCTGTGCTTACAGAAACACGTTTGAAATATCTTCCTGGTGGCTCAAAATTCCACACTGGATCACTTGACATTACATTGTCCATAATAAATATTTGTGTTTGTTGCATTCCATAGCTACACTTCTGCCACACAAGAGCAGAGACAGGTGGATTTGGGAAAATTCAGTAGTATTTCTGCTTGGTCCCTGACATCAGCAAGGTGCCACTTGGGGCTAGAAAAAGCTTTCTTAACTTCAGTTCAGCTCAGATAACAACTTTCATAAAGCTGCAGGTTCCAGATGCTGACCATTTGCACAGCTCATGCATCCTGTGCAACTGCTGTCACCAGAACTACAAAACAGTGCTGGGATGTTTTTCAGTAATCATGAACTGCCCTCTATCAACCAGGAGAATGTTTGAATTCTTAATCATTTTCCAGGTGATTACTAAGAACAATAGTCCAACCTATAGCTCCTCATTTACATCTTCCCTTGATATATAAGGGATATATTAATCCTAGGTGAAGGATTAATCAATTGATTTTTTTCCTAAAAAAACAAATCAAAACAACCCACATGTAAACTATGATATATGTTACTAGGACTTAGCTAGGATGCAGAATGCTTTACTTCAGAAATAGAAATAATTAGGTTGAATACAATGAGAGTTAATTGGATTTAATGGGAAATGTCAGTTTACCCCTCCCATAATTCTTGACTATGTAAACAAAGTTGCTCATTTGATTATTGTTGTTCAATCATCTCAGTTGTATCCTACTTGCCATGGATCCCATTTGGAGTGGTGTACTATTTACTTCTCCAGTTCTTTCTACAGATGAGGAAACTGAGGCAATCAGGATTAAGTGACTTGTCCAAGGTCACCCAGATAGTATCTGAGGCTGGATTTGAACTCCAGTCTTCCTGACTACAGGCGTGGCACTATCCATCGAGCATTGTAGCTGCCCTATTTGGTTATTAGCCAGCCCATTACTGTAGACATCAAGACTAAATAAAGGAAGGTAAATGACTCACTATCCTGTCATATCAGCATAGGGCATTTGGTCATAGGGTTCATGACTACATCTAATTCACCCTCGTGGGAATGTGGTTTGTTTAAAAAAAAAGATGCCAATAAGGTAATTTTAAAACTTTGGTTTTAATGACAAGATTATGAAGATAAACTTCTTTGAGATTTGTCATACTAGTCAGTTCCTTAGACTTGAGGGTAACCAACCATGTGTTAAGTTTAAAGACATTTGGTTTAAAAAAAAGAAAGAAAGAAAAAAGAATCTGCTTTTTTTAAAAAAGTTTTTTTTTAATGGAAATTCATTTATAAATTGATTCTGCTTAGCAGATGTTTGTTGTTCTTCCCTAGTGACGTGGGAAGAGAAATGATCCTACTTTTAGTGTGGGTATGGTACACGTACATTTTGTGGGACTGAGAATTTTTATTTTAATCTGTCTGTTAGGGCTATTGTAGACTTGTTGACTACCTGGTAGAACTTCTCTTTCTCTTATCTGGTTGTGTGCTTAGAGCTCTGTGAGGCTTTATCTTTGACACCCTCCCTCCCTCCCTCCAATCCATGTGAATGACTTTTTCTTAACTTCTCTCACTCCTACTTTGAATCTGTCAGATTTTCTTGTTGGATTTTCCCCTCCCCCACCTCAGTTCATGTGATTTGTATTTCCTTTCTTCCATAAATGGGAGCAGCTCCTACACCATTTTGGAGGAGTAGCTATATTTTTGACTGCTAATGATTTGGCACCTTGGAATTATGTCAGATAATTGTAGTGGAAAAAAGCAAGGTAGTTCTGTTCCCTAATTAAATTAAAAATGAACTACTCCCTTTGAAATCTTTGCTCTCTAGTGTGATACCATACATCCAAATCTAAGGAGGTTTTTCTGTATACACTTGTGGTCAGGTGGGCACACTTCTCAGTTTCTGAAGGAAATAGAGGGTTCTATAAAGTGTATATGAGAAAAGACAATCAGTGGAATGAAGAATGAGGTCAGCACTCTGTCACCCTTCTTTAACTGCAAATCTAGGGAGATTCCTTGTCCTAGGGCAATACTGTATGAATTCATTTTGAAGTGTGACAGGAAGAAACAAATTTCTCATGTGATCACAGCTGGTATCCCAGTTTTTGCAGTACCATAGGAAAAACCAGCTACAGAGCCAATGTGTAATGCTACTATGCCTACCCATGGATGTGAAGCCATAATGACTTTCAAACTTTTGACAGAGAACGTCCATGACTGCAGCATGAGGTTTGATGAACCCTCCGTTGCTTGCTTAATCGAATTATTACCCTGTCTTAATTAAACAGTCTTCTTTTATAGGTATATGACGTTTTGTTTTGTTGTTGTTTTTTAAAGGAGGCAGAATTGTTATTGCTGTCAGTTTATTTACTTTTCACCCCACCTCCTCATTTATGTGTATGTCTATATATGTGTATTTTGGCAACAGCATTAAAACACTCTTAAAGAAATGACCTTGAAAATAGCTCACTGAAATATGGAATAGTTTTTAGGACCTAGGAACAAGCTGAAGAACATGAAGAGTTGACAGGGGTGGGGAAAAAGGCAGGGCAAAGCAATGCTTTCACTGGGAACAAGGTAGAAATTAATGTAATTCTACTTTAAGGTTACATGGTATTTTACCTTTTCTGGATTACTGTAGTTTGTTAACCTGAAACCAGATTTTTTGTTGTGGAAGGCAGGCAGGAAAAATGAAAAGAGGAGATTGATTGTTACATTAGGTCTTTTGTTGAGCATGCTGTCATCTCTAAGCACAGGACAATAGATAATAATTTTCTTATAAAAAGAGGTGGAGACTAAAAGGAAATAGATAATCTAAGTAATCTCAATCTTTTGGTAGTATTTGATTAGTCTCTGAGATTTGTACATTTATTGATTAAAAGCAGCAGGTGTTAGAATAACTTTTTGGGGGGGGGCACGAGGCAATTGGGGTTAAGTGACTTGCCCAGGGTCACACAGCCAATGAGTACCAAGTGTCTGAAGTCGGATTTGAACTCAGGTACTCCTGAATCCAGTGCCAGTGCTCTATCCACTGCGCCACCTAGCTGCCCCTAGAATACCTTTTAAGGGAAAGTATAAATTTGCAGCAAAATGGTACTCACTCAGATGGATCTATGATCTTATTCCTTGGGGCATTCCCTCTCAGAGTGCAAAATGCAACTCATCTCACCCTGAGTCTTTTCCATGTTATTGGCCCTGGGGCTTTTCTGACTGTTTCCAGATGATATCAGTGTGATACACAGATTGGCCACTGGTCAGCCAAGATTAATTGGATATACAGATAATTGGATAATATGAGAAGTGTGGCTGATGTTCCAATAACAGTGCTAGAAAATGGATGACTTTTAGGTTTTATTTTTCTGGGCTTGAAATCGGGAGAGAGTGAGTTTGAATCCTAGCTCTGAAACGTTGAGTTGGTACACAAATATCTGCTTCTCTCAAGTGCTATTCCCCGCCCCCCCCCCCTCCCCTGCCCTCCACCCCCCAGGAACTCTGTAGATGCCACAGCTTTTGTATCTTAAACTGGGAAAGCACCATTTCAGGAATTCCAGCTTCTAGTTTATGCTGAGAAGCTATGGGCTTCAGTAACTTTCTAAGAGTTTCAGTGGTTGAAAACAAAACTGCATGTCGGGGGAAAGTGTGTCCCTGTGCCAATTAGGAGATTTCTCAGAGCCTTTCCTGTTTAAACACTAGTTATTCATTCTAGTTACAAAGATTTGGAGACTAATTATTCACTTTGTTAATTATGAAGGTCATTCTGTCTGTGTATGAAGGGTGTGTTGTTTATGGTGAACTTTAATTCACTGAGTTTTTAGTGCCTCTTTAGTAGTTTGAGTTATCAACCCATTTCAGTATGATGCAGTGATGGGATGTCAAACAGGACTCCTGGCCGGAGGCCTCATCTCTATTGAAGCCTCACACAGACCAGATCTGATTCTGTGGGCTGACCCATAACGTTTATTTTTCTGTCTTTGACTTCTTGGCCCCATGTCCCAGAAAATGTCTAAATATAGCTGATATATAGGCATTCAAGGTACAGTACACATGGGAGGGCAGCTTTTATTTCACCTTATAGAAAATGAAGATGTAGAGGAACCCATAAATACACACACACACACACATCAAACACTCCAGTAGGTCACTGGCTCAACATGGACCTAAATTTGGGGTTTCAGTTGAGGGGCAGCTCTGATATTATGATGGATTTCTAACTCTTCTGAACAATGTCTCATCAAATGCCTCCTTGGCTTGTAATGTCACCCTGTGGCTTCTTGTGTAACTCCCCTCCCCTCCCCCCAATCCCCAGACAAGCCCCTTTGGAGTTGTGAAATAATTGATCCGTCTCCCATCAGATTTCCATTTTTCCAAATAATTCCCTGTCTTTACTCTTCAAATGGGATGTTACTTATGAACTATGAGGGTGATTGTTTTCTTTCTCCAAGGAACATGCCACATGAGGAAATTTCCTTTTCCTACAGTAGAGCATTGATTTTGAAACTCTTGATCATACATCCCTAACAGGAAAAACATTTTTTTTTAGTACTCTCCAATAAGTGTGCATTTACTTCTTTATAAGTTATACTTAACTATTGTGCTCTATTCAAATGTACATTATAAAACTGTGAACATTCAAAATTTAAAAGGATTTGATAAAGATGAAAAAATACTTGATCTCAGAGTCAATATGTGTTTACTGAGTGGCAGTGACAGGTTCAGATCTGCTTGTTGGGAAAATCACTTTGGAAGCTGGGTGGAGGATGGGAGAGATTTGTGGCAGAGGGAATAATTAGAAGGCTATTACTATAGTAGTCCAGTCAAGAAGTGATAAGGGGCTGAACTAGAGTGGAGTCTAAGTGGCTTGGGAGTAGAGTGTAGACTAGAGTATAGACCAAGCACTTGGAGAGAAAGGGACATATTGGAGAGATTTTGTGGAGGGGGAAATGACAACTGATTGGAATATATGGGGTGAATGAGAATGAAGGATCAAAAATGACATCTCCTTAAATGACATCTCCTTGAATGACCGGGAGGATGGTAGTACCCATAACAGTCATAGGGAAGTTCAGAAGGGTGAGTTTTATGGGTTTTGTGTTTATTTATTTATTTTAATTTTTTTAGAAGGGTGAGTTTTAAATGACAAGATAATCTAATTAAATCTGAGATGGAAATCACAGTCCATCCATTCTTGCTTAATCTGTGCAATACCGTCTGACCTAAAATGAGGAAGGAGTAGAGCTCTCACCAGTCAATTTAGTCTGGGATACCTGAAGAAACTACAAGATGATAGGAAGATCCAGTTGTCACCTACTGCTGAGAGTGCTCAGGTAACAGCCAGATCAATACTCTACCGAGGGGCTGATGGACTGCTTCAAGAAAGGGAAAGTTTGGGAGTTTAGATAATTCAGAGGGGGCAAAATATGAATGTTGGGGGATAATGGTAGGTGAGGTTATGTTGTAGGTAGGCCCCACCGTGATGGGAAGGGTGAGGTTCAACCCATCTTCATATTATCCAGTTGGTTAATCACACTCCCCTTGGACGTTAAGCCATGCCCCCCCACTTCAGAGGTCACCGCTCTACAATGTGAACTTGCCAAACTATAACAATTAGGATTACCTGAAGATAGGTGCTGGCTGTGAAATCTCTTTGTTGAAGGCTGTATTCTGGAATTCTGTTGCCTAGAGAATTTGAAATCCACACCTTGTCCTCCCTTTCTACACAGGAATTTGGAGATTACAAACATCATCCATGAGCTAATGCTTTGAACTGAATAGTCACACCCACATTTGTCTCTGCCCTGTGCTTCTACAGGAAATTGATTACTTCATATAATTATTAGATTGATCCAGGATTAATTATGTGTAGTTATTGAAGGCCTGTATATAGTTTTCTTATCATGCATAGCATATCCAAACGGCACCAATTCGAGGGATGAGGATGGTATACTATTTAAGCTGAAAAACTATAAACTCTGTAACTCTATTCTTGAGATTCCTGCAGATAACTGAATTTCACACCCACCCTAGAATCTGAGCAGATCAGCTTAAAAAACTCTGGGAACCTTCTTGAAAAGTTCCACCTCAGACCTCTAACATGCTCAATTCTTAGGGATTTTTTCTTCAATAATGTTACAAAATTATCTGATGTGGAAGTGATGTTGAATTCTTCCTTTGGTGCCTTTTGACTTAATTAACACTAAGAGGGGCCCATGAGCCCCTATTACTTATCATTTCAAATCACAGAAAGTAAGGGAGCAGCTTCTATTCACAACCCAGACAGAGGGAACTTGCCAATAGTGTTAACAGAACAGAGGAAATTCATGCATCATGCTATCTGTAGATTGGTTGAGATATTCTGACCTCTTTTTCAAGTTTTAGAAGGTGTATACCAATACTCTGCTTGGCAATTGAAGATGTAGAGTATGACTTCTTCAAACAGAACAAACTTAAGAACATATATTATTCAATTGTGATTAAAAAGAGAAAACAAGGAGCAGCTAGGTGGCGCAGTGGATAAAGCACTGGCCTTGGATTCAGGAGGATCTGAGTTCAAATGGGGCCTCAGACACCTGACACTTACTAGCTGTCTGACCCTGGGCAAGTCACTTAACCCTCATTGCCCTGCAAAAAAAAAAAAAAAAAAAGGAGGAATCAAGCCCATAAAAAATAGAGATTTCTGTTTTACTTTGATGTTTCAGTTCAGAACATTAAAAAATTATTTAGATTTGTAGAAAACCAAATGACAGTGGACACCAATGGCTCTGGAGGATTGAATGAGGTTGGTGACTTTTACACAGCCCTACCTCATTTAAATCCGATTCACTGCAAGACATCACCTCCCAAGGACAAAACAACAATGACAACTGGATAGTGGCAGACCTGGGATTCAAACTGAAATCTACCAACTCTAAGGCCATTCATCTTTCCATTATATGATGGTGCCTCGGAAAACCCAGGAGCTGTATCATATTCAGATGGTCAGTGGTGCACTACCTTGAAATGCTGTGATGCCTGCAAAAGTCAGGAGTGTGGTCTTGTGTGGGAGTTGTGGTTCAGTAAATTAATATTGTATCCTTTTAATTCTGTAGTGTTTTGAATCATGCTGTTTTAACAAGTCTTTTCACAAGATAAGAGTTCTCTGTTATGAAGTTTGTGTTATAGAGGATCTTTTCCATTTATGGGTAGACACAGTATTCTTTGTTGGCACTAAAAGAGCTTCACAGAAGAAATAGAGGAGTCTGGGTAAGGCTGAAAGCAATTTTAGTCAATGTGATTAAGGGCACATGACTTAGCTAGAGACAACTCAGGAAGCTAGGGATGGATACCATAAAGGAAAGAACTAGAGATGCCCAAAAAATGACACTCTATTAACATTAGTAGTAGGACTGATACCATTTAACTTATCCTGTTTACCTTTGTTAACCTGGAATGGAAACAGCACCTCCAGAGAAAGCCTGGGAAAAGATAGGAAAGGCATATAACCAGGGCTATCCCTAGAGGAATCTCAGGTACAAGAGGCCATGGCAACAGGGATAAGTCTACAGTGGTATAGGACTTCTGGGCTGATGCTTCAAGGCAGCTGCTCAGAGCATAATTGTTTGACTGGCACGGCCAGTTCAGGATAATAGCCTTGTAGGTTTTGTTTGTTTTTTTATAGGAAGGAGGGAGTCCTGGTCAACAGGTCCTGATTAGTCTCTCATGCCCAAAATCACAGGGAATGCCATTCAACTGGGACGAAGGAAGCTTGTAGCTTGGGATATTCCAAATGGAGAAACTTTTAGATATGGGAGATTTCCTAGAAAAGTTAACAGCAGAATGGAAGTTGGTACCAGGCAAGAGGAGGATTATTCTCATTGAGGCAGACTAGTAATCAGAGAGGTAGTATGATTTGATGGAAAGAACATTAAGTACAGAAGCTCAAGACAGATTAATTTGAGTCCCTGCAATATGACTTACCACCTATGAGCCTGGAATAAATTCTCTCTTCTCTGATATTCGACTGGTAGCACTTTCATTATCTGCCTTACAAGGGTTGATGAAAAAAGTTTGTAAAGCACTATATAAATTGCAATTCATGTGAGTCATTGCTATGTTAAAGAAAAGAGAGCCCTGCCTTCTGCCACCTCTGAATTTTTCCATTTCATCCTCTTCTTCAAATCCAAGTACACAAGTCACTCTTTAGTAGCTGATCCTTGATAGCCATCAAGAGTATGAATATTCACCAATGGTTTTGACACATTTCCACAGCTCCATTTGTGAATTCCATCTAATTTTAAGGGATTTATTTTTCCCCATTATGGAAGAGCAAATGTTAAGGGGCACTGAAATATAATATAGAATGCCTACAGTTCAGAAATAATTATGTTTAAAATGTACTTAAAAGCACTTACTTGAAAGGGAAATACTGATTAAAGGGTAAGTGAATGTGTTAAAGAGTATAGATCTCACGCAGTTAGAGGACAGGATTGCTGATGTCAGTGTTAGTGCCAGATGTGGTGATATTCCCTGAAGATTCAAGTTAAAGCTACTGAACTTTCAAAATAAAATGTTGAGACTTGATAAAAGCAGCTCATGTAAAATTCGGTCTATATAAATACCAGTGAACCTTCTAAAGATTTCATTAAAAATTGATTAGAGGGGCAGGTAGGTGGCATAGTGGATAGAGTACCAGCCCTGGAGTCAGGAGTACCTGAGTTCAAATCCAGCCTCAGACACTTAACACTTACTAGCTGTGTGACCCTAGGCAAGTCACTTAACCCCAATTGCCTCACCAAAAAACCAAAATCAAACCAAAAAAAAAAATTGATTAGAGGGGGCAGCTAGGTGGCACAGTGGATGAAGTACCGGCCCTGGATTCGGGAGGACCTGAATTCAAATTCGGCCTCAGACACTTGACTGGTACTAGCTATGTGACCCTATTGCCCGACCAAAAGAAATTTGATTAGAACTAGATATTTAATAATTTTGTTAAGGGTACTTTTTATCTGTGTCCCCAGTGTCTAAACAAAGTAAGTAGCACCTAGTAGGCATTTAATGTCACTCTGGGATGATATTTTGCTGATTATATCAAGGCCTCCAATATTACAGAACCACCTAAATAAGACAGATATGACCTGGATGAGGATCCAGTACAGGAGAGAGAAAGTGATTAGATAGGTAAGAGGAGAACCAGGAGTGAATTGGGGTCCCCCAAACCTAGAAAGTTGTTATTCATCTTTCATTTTTTAAAGATGACCAATGATATTATGGGGTGACAGAGAAGAATGTGATTGACAGGTTGAACAAAGATTAGAAAAAGGAATGAAGATTGAGAAAAAGCATTGTTTTGTCATCAGGAGCTAATTGGTAACTTTGGAGAGTACTTTGAGTAGAGTGAAATTGGAAGCCAAATCTTAGAGGGATAAAAAAGTGAGAGAAGTGGAGCTTTCTATTGTAGGTGGTCTTCTCAAGGAGTTTTGTCACAAAGATCAAAAGAGATCTTGCATAATAATTAATGGAGATGGAAGAAACAAGTGAGGGTTTTTTGAGGATCAGGGAGGTATGGGGATGTTTGTAGGCAGGAGGGAAGGAGCCAGTTGATGCAGAAAGATTAAAGATAAGTGAGAGGGTGAGGATGACAGAGGGGGCAGTCTGTTGGAAAAATCAGTATCCTGAAGTCCTCTGCTGCCAAAGAGTTCATCATATTCATGCTGATTTAATTCAGATACTTGATTGGTTTGATTGGTTTGATTAGCCCTACTGCAGCTCAGAACTCCCAAACTCAGGTGATCCACCTGCCTTAGCCTCCCCAATAGTAGAGACCACAAACATGTGCACTTACCATACCTGTATCCATCAATATCCAGAGAGCTAGAGGAAGCATGTTGAGGGGCCCTGATACAGTGGGGCCAGAGCAGAAAAGGGTTCCACAGAATGAGAAGGGATGAATAGGTGGTGTTCTGCATAGCTGGGGAGAATCCTCATATGGAGAAGAAAACAGAACCATCAATGCATCAGAGGGTTTTGTGGTTATTTTAATGGATTTTAAAATTTATAAACCAAAGTGTATCTCATAAAAGTTGTTTTGATAACTGATTATTTTGAGTACTTAGTTGTTATGGGCTTCACAGTCCTTAGTCCATATCCTTTTTTTTTTTTTTTTCAGGGCAGTGAGGGTTAAGTGACTTGCCCGGGGTCACACAGCTAGTTAAGTGTCAAGTGTCTGAGGCTGGATTTGAACTCAGGTCCTCCTGAATCCAAGGCCAGTGCTTTATCCACTGCGCCACCCAGCTGCCCCCATATCCTTTCAGTGTAATAATTATTTTGCAAAATTAAACAATGCAAAATGGGTATATATTGAAGACACATTATATATAGATTTCTGAAGTTCATATGTTTTGTGTTTAATAATTAATTGCTCCAGACCCCAATTTTGGGTAAGCATATTATTAATTTATCAATATTATACCAGTAAAGGATTGACCATGTGTCTCTAACTTCTTATGGCCTCAGGCCATGTGGTAGAGAAAGCAGGGAGAGAGCTTCAGCATGCCAAGTTAGCACAAGCAGGAGAAAGGCCCAAAAGACTCATGTTTCCCAGAGGGACAGCATGTGGTCTCATGAAGACCCAAGAGAGCTAGTGAGAGATTCAGAGACCATGTGGTCTCAGAGAACCAAGAGAAGCTAACATGACTACCTGTCTAGGTTTTTTAATCCCTTTTGATAGAGGGGGGTTCATTATACATTAAACCAATCTAATTGGTTAGCATCATTCAGTTCCATTGGTTGACATGACTTGAAGGTGGTCTACATTAAAATGAACTCAAGAAATGACATCTGGGAAAAGAAGGCAAAAGACCCTTTACTCAAGTTGCTCAAGACAATCCCATCAGTCCTTCACCCATCTAGACAAAAGAATCTATCTTCATTCCTTTTGTTCCTTGGGTTTGTCTCAGATAAGATTTGATGAAGTTTCTCAAGGAAAACTGGACTTTATGGATTGGGGGTGGGGGTGGGGGTGGAGAAAGGACTGAGAAAGTGATCTGAGTCCCCCAAGAAATCAGTTATTAATAATTATTTTTTTCAGTTTTCCAGTCTTGACTTTAATCTCCATTCTGTTTATCAATACCATGTTTAATGGTTGTGGGCATGCGTATGTGTTCATTTGTATGTGAATGAGAGTTCAATAATGAGAATTTTTGTTTTCTATCTACTTTGCTTATGGTGTACTTATTATATGTCTACATTGTTATGTCTACATATGTAGTGGTTATTTTCTGCATTAGTAATTGACAATGTTTTTATTGGCATTTCAGAAATAAAATGTTTGTTATTTCAGAAGAGATGCTTAGATTCACCCTATGCCTCGACTTCCACACATGATATATGTGTGTTAGAGTAATGGCAGTAGAAAAATGCATTTTTCTTAAAAAGTAATTACAGTTCAGCAATGGAAATAATCTGGGTATTAACCCTTTAGGACTTCCAATTGATGATAATATCTAATTGCAAATTGGAAAATAAGGATACAAGATAGAGCATGATAAGCAATAGAACAAAGAACCTCTGGGGGGAAAAACCATCAAGTGCTACTGTTATTACTCAACCTAATTTAAAATTTTCCTCACTTATTTTTATTATTTTTAATGGATCCCAAAGTCCCAGGTACTCAAGCTATGCCTCCCTTTGACCTAGCAGTTAGCCTTAAGCAGGTTTTTCTTCTGCTACTCTTTTTACAGGGAATGGTTCATAGCCTGGGCTATTTATTTTGCTAGCTGGTGTTCTGCTGCCTTTAGCTAGTCTTTCTCTCTAGACAGAGAAGTGTCTTGCCAGTCTCATGGGAGTCTTTAAACTACCAGCCCCTGTCCTGCTTATTGGTTCTTTCCTCTTCCCTCTCAGAAGACTGAAAAGATGGATAAAAATGCCTTGCTACAAGACTTGACTCTTGGTCTGCTTAAAAGCCCGCTGCAGCCTTTTTTTTTTTCCCGCCAGTCAGAAGAGGGTTTCCCTAGCAACCGAGTCACTAACTTCCCCTTTCCCCAAATGATCTGCTCAGCTTTGGTTTAAATCCTCTTTAGCATAAAATACAAAGATTACTCATTAAAATGGTACAGTTGGCTTTTATCGCCAATTTCAGCCCTGAGAATTCTTAAAGGAGACTGGTATCTTATAACATTTTAGAATGTATTTGAACAGACAGGATATAACAGCATTAAGAAAACTATTGTTTTCCCATATCCATTTTCTAATGTAAGTATAAAAATGCTTAGTAACCATGGGGATACAAAATTATATTTATAGGAATTCACAAAAAACATATACACATTTACATATATATATATATATATATATATGCATGTTTCTCAGCATAGTTGATGAAGTACTGTTGTACATTACTTTTGCTGTTCCTTTCTTCCTTTAACATTGAAAATCAAGTTAGTGTTAATTTTTTTTTGTTTGTTTCTTAATGATATAAACTTCTGGGGGGGGGTAATGAGGGTTAAGTGACTTGCCCCAGGGTTACACAGCTAGTAAGTGTCAAATGTCTGAGGGCACATTTGAACTCAGGTCCTCCTGAATCCAGGGCTGGTGCTTTATCCACTGTGCCACCTAGCTGCCCCCTTAATGATATAAACTTAAAAAAAAATTCTAAACCCTGATTTTTAACCTTTGTGCTTTGGTTCTGGCTACCTATTGTATTAACTATGTAGCAGGGTTGTATGGTGGTATTTGGTTTACGGATTTATTTATTTATTGGGATTCCATATTTAATTTTTATTTCATACCAGAGGTTTTTTTTCAAATAAAGAATAATATTGCTACTGTATATCCTATTCTGTTTCATTGTGATACAGAGATAACCTTAGGTTTTTGAAGGGCATACCATCCATCTATCAATTTTAGAAGATCTTATAAAGCTAGAGGGCCTCAGATGCTGACCTGGTGAAATCCAAAAATAAACTTACCTGTTTGAAGAGACTCATTGCAAGAAGGTTAGCCAATAGTCATCACCGATGAAACTATAAACTAAGGTGGGGAGGGACTGTGGTCTGGATTGAAACTGCTAGGAATGAAATACCAGTGTTAGTATTTTAGTGTTTCATTTAAAAATGTAGGGATGTCATCAATTTGAGAACCTTTTTCATCAATGCAAATTGAGTCTTCTCTTCCTGTGCTGTTCTTAGCTATGGCTTTTAATAAATCTCTGCCATCCTATTCCCCTCCACATACTCCACCCCCATTCTACCTATGGCGCTGAAGGCCTTTCTTTAGTTTTTGTAATGTAGTTTGTACAGTCTTGGAATTATTTCACAGTAATTGAACTCAAGTAATATAGATTTGTTCCTTTACCATTCAGGACTAAGTACAGAATATGGATGACTTCCAGGAAAAGTTAAAATATAATTTAAAAATAACTAGCGTTTAAATAGTGCTTTAGGATTTCAGAGTGCTTTAATCAACTAGCCAACATTTATTAACTGTCTACTATGTGCCAGAGACTATGCTAGGTTTTGCAGATACAAAAAAGGAGCTCTCCTTGCCCTCAAAGAGCTTATAGTCTATGGGGGAGAAAATATACAAACTAACAGACAAAGCAAGCTGTATACAGAGTAAATTAAAAGAAAAGAATACAAGACAAATTATAATTATACATGATAAATACAGGAAGTAATTAACAGAGGGAAAGCACTGAACTTAAGAGTTGTTGGGGAAGGATTCCAGTAAAAGGTACTCTTTTTATATACTGTGTTATCTCTTTTGATCCTCACAACAGCCCTGTGAGTTGGATGCTCTTATTATTGACATTTAACCGATGAAGAAATAGAAAACAAAGTTAAATAACTTGCCCAGGGTCACACAGCTAGTGAGTGTCTGCAGCAGGATTCAAAGCCAGGTCTTTCAGACTGTAAGTCTAGTACTCTATCTACCATGAGCTGCTTCCTGGTTTCTAGGGGATGTTCTGACATTTCAACAGAGGTAGAAAGAAAGGAGTTCTTTGACTTTATTAGTTGAATGACTGTGCTTCCTGTGTATTAAAGTTGAATTAAAGCAAATATGGGAGGATAATTTATCATTAGGACCATGGGGGGGGAGTGATCGTTCCATTATTACATACTAACTCCTTGAGATGTGAAATGTTTTATCTCTAATGTGCCACCAGTTAGGTGGTTAGTAATATAGTTTTGTGTCTTGGGTTTCCCTCCCCCCACCCCCCAACATTTCTCACTTGTTGTCTTTAAACTGTAAGCCTAAACTATATGGTCCTCTTTATATAGATATTCTTTATTTCTGTCTTCCTGATAGAAGTGCAACTCTTTTGAGGTGTTTTGATGGCTTTTGATAAAAGAGACTATGTAAACAAATGGTTATTTTTAAAGCCTGTTATTCAAAGTTGATACATTTATACTTCCCCCAAGGTTCTTATTTCTTCACCCTCCATTTTTCTAAGAAAAAGTTCTTTTTATTAGAAAGGATAGGTTGACTCCCAGTAATAATATAATGAAAAAAAAAGTGGTTTTTTAAAAAAGTCACTGAGGTGGTAATATTTTAGCATACAATATATCTAAACCTTTTCAATGGAACAAATTGATGAAAAAAGGGAAGGTACAGTACCTTTTTTGGAAAATAGACTCATACACATAGAGGTCAACATTTAATTCAATTGCCTTATTTTGCAAATATCAAACCTGAGGCCTATTTATCGGATACTATTAGGCAGTTTGGGTTTACTTAAATGTGTTATATCACTGAGCCATAACCTTATATACATGCAAACCACTTTTTAAAACATATTTTTGTTTATGGAAGTCCTTTTAAAATGTATTTTGTCTTAGTTAACCTTTTCTTGATGATTCATGGTTGATATTATGAACATGAGTTACCCTCTATTTTAAAATAAAATTGAAGTGATAGAAAGCTATAAAATAGTGATTCTCTTATGGCTGTTTTTGGAGTAATTGTGTCAGGAGCTCTGTGTGTTTAATGTCTTTATAAAATAGTGATTCTCTAAGGGGATTCCCATGTGCCTGGGTTTGTTTGTCCTTATACCAAGGGACCTAGGAACTGCTAAGAATTTTGCATTCGAAAGCTAGCTTACACCGTCATTTTTTCTTCTTGGCCAGGTAATCAACCATCGCTTTCTGCTGCTATGTCTGTTGCTATCCTATCCCAGACTTAGTTCTCTCCAATCCTATTTCCTGTTTCCAATTTGCTAGGGAAATCAAATGGCAAATCCCATTAGTTGGCTTTGAATGAGGGCTTGAAGGGTTTTTATGTGAGTAGAGACTTTGAGTGAATTTTGCCTGAAATTTTTAAAATTTTTATTATTATTGTTTTGGTTCTGGTTTCCAAATCAGTTACAGTATCATTTGTTAATATTATTAAAAATATTTTCAGTACTGAAAAAAATTGGAAGTTCTTAATGAACATAATGTTGTCCTGGTTTTAAGAAAAGGGAAGAGGGGGCGGCTAGGTGGGGCAGTGGATAAAGCATCGGCCCTGGATTCAGGAGTACCTGAGTTCAAATCTGGCCTCAGACACTTGACACTTACTAGCTGTGTGACCCTGGGCAAGTCACTTAACCCCCATTGCCCTGAAAAAAAAAATCCCCAAACAAAGAAAAGGGAAGAGGTTGACATCTGTAAACTATATAGGCCTTTAAACTTTCAATTAGTTCCTGGCAAAATTTTAGACTATATGATTAGTCAACATCTAGAAAAGGAAATAATGATCACAAAGATTCAATTTGGCCATCAAAAATAAGTCTTGCCAGTTTAAGCATTTGATTTTTTTTGGGGGGGGGGACAGGTTTACTTGACTATTAAATCAAAGTATGGCATACATTTAGTCGAGTCAGATTTTAGCAATACAGATTGGTAGATTCAGGATTAATTGAATGGAAAGAATAGTTACCAAAGGTTTGATTTCAGTTTGGAAGGAGGTCTCTAGTTGGATATCCCAAGGATCTAGGATTGGCCTTGGGCTATTGAAGGTAGTCATCAGGTACAGATGATATGTTTAACAGACTGGCATTTAACAAAAAAGCTGGGAAAGCCAACACATTGGTGAAAGGATACAAAAAGGTCTTGGAAGTCTAGAATAGTGGGCTGACTCTTATAAAACTTAATAGAGGTAAATGTAAAGTCTTACCCTTGTTTCCAAAATTCAGCTTTGCAAAAACAAGATGAGGTAGACAAGCAGTCTGACAAACTCTGAAGGGTTCCATGCACAACTTTTTCTGTATGTTAGCTGTGTTCCATGACAGCCCAGAAAACTAATGCTGCTTCTCTGGAGGCAGAGTGTCTGTGACTGAAGATGTGATAGTCTATAAGCTGTCTGGGTCAGACCTCATCCGGAGCCTGGTGTTCAGTTCTGGGTATCAAGACTTAAGAAACATGTGGACAAACTGGTGAGTGTTCAGAGTAGGACAGTCAGCTGGGTGAAAGTTCAGGTGGGAGATAGGCTGAAGACACTAAAGATGTTTAGCATAAAAAAGATGACAGCTCTTTCTATTTCTAGGGCCTTCAAATGGTAAGGGAATAAGTACTTATTTAGTGCCTACTGTGTTCCAGGCACTGTGATAACCACTTCTTTTTTTAAAAATTAAAGTATTTTTAAAATTATTTTTCCAGTTACATATAAGGATAGTTTTCAACATTTGTTTTCATAGGATTTTTAGTTCCAAATTTTTCTCTACCCTCCCTTCCCTCGCTCCTCCCCAAGATGGAAAGCAGTCTGATAGAGGTTATATATGTGCAGTCACATTAAACATATTTCTGCATTAGTCATACTGTGAAAAAAGAATCAGAGCACAAGGGAAAAACCACAAAAAAGAAGGGGGGGGGGGAACAGCCCCAAAGTAGAAACAGTATGGTTCAGTTTGCATTTATAATCCACAGTTCTTTTTTCTGGATGTTGAGAACATTTTCTATCATGAAGTTTTTTGAAATTGTTTTGGATCATTGCACTGCTGAGAAGAGCCAAGTCTGTCACCATTGTTCATACTATGTTGCTGTTACTGTGTACAGTATTCTTCTGGTTCTGCTCCTTTCTGTCAACATCAGATCATGTAAATCCTTCCAGGTTTCTCTGAACTCCTCCTGCTCATCGTTTCTTACAGCACAATATTATTCCATTACATTCATATACCACAACTTGTTTAGCCATTCTCCAATTGATGGGCATTCCCCTGATTTCCAATTCTTTACCACCACAAAGAGAGCTGCTATAAATATTTCTGAACATGTGGGGTGATAAGCACTTCTTATGAATATTATCTCTTTTGATCCTCACAACAGTCCTTCAAAGTAGGTACCATTATCATTCCAATTTTACACTTAAGGCAACTGAGGAAAAGAGATTAAATGGCTTGCCTGGGGTCACACGGTTAATAGGTTCTGGGGACAGATTTGAACTTTGGTCTTCCTGACTCCTGGCCCAGTTCTCTTTATCCATTGTACCACTAGCCGCCTCAGTGGAAGAGTTGATAGATTTGTTCTACTTAACCTTAGAGGAAGATTTAGGCTTGATGTGAACACAAACTTCCAAACAATTGGAGCCATGCAGAGGTGGAATGGGCTGTTTTGGAAGGCAACGGTTTTTCTGCACAAGGAGGTCTTCAAGGAAAGATTGAATGATGACTTGTTGCTTATTTGGTAGAGAGAGTCTTGTTTCATATGCTTGCATTAGATAGCCCTTGAGAACCATTCCAGCTCTGAGATTCAGTGATTCTGAGTTTTCTGGATAAATGACCCCTGAAAAACTGAGGTGGTGACAAGAAAGGTGGAGGGAGAGTAGCTCACCCATTTCTCAGAATAAACCCTTGTTGAGAGTCACAGTTTATCCTCCTTAATTCTGTTTTGCATAGAGAGTTTTAAGCACGGTAATCTGTGTATGACTTCCCTCATATCCATTCATTGGTGTAACTAATGTTTTTCTCCCCCTTTGTGGGTTTTTCCCCACCTAATTGCCTCCCTGGTTCTCTGCCTTCAGCATGCTGGCAGTTACATGTTCAGCTGTGGTTTTACTTAGCCTTAATCCTCTATTAATTGCCTCTTGTTCAAATCCCCATAAGACCAGATTATCATTGGTTTAGGGTTTTTGCTCCATCCCTTTTGGTTTTCTTTGTTTCAGTTCTAACATCTGCAAAAAATAACCAGGGAAATTGATATTAGACCATTTTATTTCTAGCCAGTGCCCCACTTGTTTTCAGAAATTTTTTTTAAAAAGAGCAATTTATCCAAAATTGAAGAGTCATGGAGAACCTTCCATGATCTCTTTAGTAATTTTTTCTGAAATTTAACTATCTAAAGCAGGGGTTGATACACTTTTGGGGGAAATTGATCCCATACATATAAATATGACAGCAAAGTATATATTTATGGCCGGAAAAAGAAAAGGATTTCAGCCAGTAACATGATGAGAAATGAGGCATAACATTAGGGAAGCCAAAGAAAGTGGTGTAATGGCATCCACCATAGGAAAAGCATCAGAGTGCATTGTTGAGTAGGTCTTGTCTTTGAAGAACTACAGCTAGATCACAGATTTACATCTAAAAGAAACCTTAGATACTTTTCAGATAAAGAAGCTGAGGTCCAGAATGACCCGGCTGAAGTCTTATAGGAAGAAAGTAATACAGGTGGAATTTGAGCTAGGGACTTATAACTCCAGAGCCAGGGAGTTTCCATTGTGCTGTGCTGAGTTCAACTTGGATATCTTAGAGACAACAGCACATCTATTTAATTTTACATTTGAGGAAACTGAGACCCAGAGAAGATGTGTGATTTGTCAATGATCAACCAGGATGTTAGTGACAGAACCAGAGCCCGAGGTTTTCTGGCTTTCAGTCTTCAGTTTTTTTTTTTTCCATTGTATTTCCTATTATTTAAGATCCATCCAAGCCTGTACCTAGAGTTCAGTTTTGGACTTTGCTTTTAGAAGGATATGTGTAACTTTGCAACTTGGGGAAAGTCAGTATGATTTAAAACAAACTAAAAATACTGTAAATTCTTTGATAATATGATAGATTTGCATTAGGGAGAGATCTTAGAAATCATATAGTTCTATCCCCCCTTCATTTTACAAATGAAGAAACTGAGGCCCAAAGAGCATGCATGACTCACTCAAGGTCACAGAAGTACTAAACTGCAAGGGTCCAGACTCAGACCCTTTGGCTCTCAAGGCTAGCACTTTTCACAGCACCATGTTTATTGGATACTTCAGATGGTTGACATAGAAATTTTCAGTTTCCACAGCTGATGTTTTTTGGCCTGGCTGTTGAGGTTGAAGTGCATTTAATGGATGCCAGGTGCTAGCCCATATCTTTCTCATAGTGTTGTTTCCATAATCATGTGATATTCTAACTTTGGACAAAGGGACTTAAGGCAATGATTTTCTTATAAGCCACAACCCATGGTGGATAGATACTCTTTAGTATTTCTATCCTCATATTTCTATATTTACCATGTGTGGCAGCCTCATCTTTATGCTGTTTCCTTTTCTCTTTTTGCTTTTAGTGCCTGTTTTCCTAGCTTTTAACAATGGGCCCAGGAGCTCAGTTGGTCCAACTTCTACTCATTTTATGAAAGAAGAAACTGAGACAGGGAGAGAGAAAGTCTTGGAGCAGCCACATCTTCCTGTGCCACTATAAATTAGGAAAAGTACCCTGAAAAGTGTCAAGTATCATACGAGGATCTTAGAAATGTTCTTGTTTCTCTTGTTCAGTTATTTCCTGACCTCTGTTGTTGTAACTTACAAATAATAGTAAATATTTAGTTTATTTTTTAAAAACCACAGCTTTACTTCAAAATATAATAAAAACAGTATACTGGAATCAGAATTAAACCTATAAAAAGGGTTCACTGAAACAAAAGCTGATACTGAAAACTGAAAATTTTGCTTAGCTTTTATTCTCTGTGATTGTTGAACTTCTGTCAAGCAGTTGTTTGTCCATGCAAAGACATTTGTCTTACGTAAATGCTGTGGGGTAAACTTTTTTTTTTTAATGTGGCAACTGTTACTTGTTTTCACGTTTAATTGATGTGATTTGCATTGCTTATAAAATTTTGGTCCATGGATCCTACGGTAGCTAGATCCATGTTCTGACCTCTTTGTTCTCATTGTTGGTCACTGGCATGCAGCAAATAGGGAAGACATCTAAGGTATATCAGAAGATAAAGATGGCATCATCTTGATATTCAAATAAGTACACACCAGAGTCAGGTTCCTTGTATTAAGAGTTAACAAACACAAATGACAATTACTGTGAGATTCTGGTGAAGAAGGTTTTGATAACTCATCATGGTGTGAAAAGATTGTACAAATAGAGAGAAAACCCAATCACTTCAAAGCCATCCTAGAGAGAATGGCCCATCATTGTTTACAGCCTCTTTTTTGGCCAAAAGACCTATTTGATCTAGCTTAAAAGATGACTCACTTGAGAAGAGTTCCTGTATTCATGAGACACACAAGACAGCCTAGTCCTATTCTGAGAACATTGTTTTAAATCCACCTTAACAGTGATGCTATTGCTTGATCTCTTGAGTCATTCTAAAGGCTTTAATAGGAGTAACCATATTTGTGTGCTGGGAGGTGAGAACTTTTACATCTTTATTTGTCAGGAAAGTGACCATTATACCCTTCCTTATTGGGAAAATGCTATCTTTTCTTCCTTTTTTTTATTTTTCTTTTTTCTTTTTTTTTTTGGTGAGGCAATTGGGGTTAAGTGACTTGCCCAGGGTCACACAGCTAGTAAGTGTATAAAGTGTCCGAGGCCGGTTTTGAACTCAGGTCCTCCTGAATCCAGGGCCGGTGCTCTATCCACTGCGCCACCTAGCTGCCCCTTGACTATTTAATAAACATTTTAATTTAAAGTTTTGCATTCCAAATTCTCTCCCTCTCCCTCTCCCTCTCCCCCTCCCCCTACCTCTCCCCCTCCCCCTCCCCCTCCCCCTTCCCCTCCTCCCTCCCCTTCCCTGAGGTGGTAAGCAATCGGATATAGGTTATACATGTGCAATTATGTAAAATGTTTTCATATTAGTCATTTTTTATAAAAAGACATGAAGAAAAGTGAAAAATAGTATGCTTCAGTCTGTGTTCAATCAATATCAGTTCTTTCTTTGAAGGTAGACAGTGTGTTTTATCATTAGTACTTTGGGATTGTCTTGGATCATTGTATTGCTGAGAACAGCTACTCATTTACAGTTCTTCATTGAATAATAATTGCTGTCACTGTGTACAACATGCTCCTGGTTCTGCTTACTTCACTGTACCTCAGTTCATATAAGTCTTTCCAGGCCTTTCTGAAATCATCCTGCTCATCATTTCTTAGAGCATAATAATTTTCCATTACAATCATATACCACAGCTTCTTTAGCCATTCCCCAATTGATGGGCATCCCTTTGAGTTTCAATCCTTAGCCACCACAAAAAGAGCTTCTATAAATATTTTTGTACAAATAGGTTTTTTTCTTTTTTGGGATGTTTTTGGGATATAAACTTCATGCTACCTTTTATTGATTTTAAATAGATGGTGGAAATGCGAACTTAGAATTTCTTTTCTTTTCTTTTCTTTTTTGCGAGGCAGTGAGGGTTAAGTGACTTGCCCAGGATCACACAGCTAGTGTCAAGTGCCTGAGGCCGGATTTGAACTCAAGTGCTCCTGAATCCTAAGCCAGTGCTTTATTCACTGCGCCACCTAGCTGCCCCCGAATTTAGAATTCCACTGATATTTTTAATGCCTCTGTTTCTCATGTAATCTTTCATCCACAGCAAATGCTGTATTGGCTAGTCATGCTGCTCTGATGTAACTTGTGTGAAGATACTATTATTGGGGTTAGTTACAGTGGATTGCATCAGACTATTTATTTCACTCTGCTCTGATGTCAAAAATATTTGCACACTATATTGGCATTATTGTCTTAAGTTTTCTAAAACTTACCATAAGTGGAAATTAAACCAAACAGTGGCATGTTTGATTGGCAACATCATGCTATGGAGGTCAATGCTTCCTTCTGCACTGAGTTCTTTAAAAGGCCTCCCAGGGGCCAGCTGTCATGGTGATTTCTAGTGAGACTGTAAGACTAGATGATTTCTAAGATTTCTTCAGGTCCAAAGTTTTGTAATTGTTTTAAGTTTACTAGAGTAAGATCTCTCTTTTTCTTACCACCATTTTTTGAGGCCAAAACCTTGTCCTTGACACTTAAAAAAAAAAAGTTGTTGGCTGTTCTTTGTTTCTACATTTATATCTCAGTCTTACTGTAATGACTGGGCTTTTTTGGGTTTTTTTTGTATATTGAAGATAACAACATTTCTGTCTGTCCAAGCGTGATTGGAAGGACCTACGTGTGATGGAACAATAGGATGCTGTGGCTAGATTTCAGTTTGGTTTTTAAAAAAATAATTATACTGATATTCTTTGTTTCTTTATTATCTAAATTCTCTTGGCTGTAACTTTCTTCCAAAAACCTAGCACCCTGGGGAGGGGGAAGGGAAGGAAAGGTGGGAGAAAAACTTGGAACTCAAAAAATGTCTTTACATGTAATTGAAAAAAATTAAAAATTAAATTAAAATAGAAAAAAAAAGAAACAAAAACAATAACAAAACCCCCAAACCTAGCACCCTTTGCCATCTTTCTTCCAAAGTCCACATTCAGAAGTAACCACTGATTGTTGTATGTCAGGCCTGGCTGTGTCAGTCCCTTTTTTCCCAGCTGCTCCCTGCTGTGTCATATCCTCTGAATCTCTGCTTCAGAACATCCTTGATACAACTCCATAATCTTCCGTAACAGGGACAGGCAGAGTGTGGATAAAATGAACAACTGTCCATAATCCAAAAACCTTAGTTTAGCCAAGAGTTTCCATCTCCTTCCCCAACCAGACCTTTTTAAGAAGGGCAGATTGAGATTCCGTTTTGTATTCTTTCCCTTCCCTTGTCCAATTTCATAGAGAAGCTAAAAAAGCAATGAACTATGGGGATTGTCAAGCAGGCAGATTTGTTGTTGTTCAGTTGTGTCTGACTCTTTGAAAACCCTAAATAGGGTTTTCTTGGCAAAGCTAGTGGAGCGGCTTGCTATTTCCTTCTCCAGCTCATTTTACAGATGAAGAAACCGAGGCAAACAGAATTAAATGGCTTGCCCAGAGTCACAAAGCCTAGTAAGTGTCTGAGACTATATTTGAACTCAGGAAAATGAGTCTTTTTGACTTCGGGCCCAATGCTTTATGCATTGTGTTACTTAGCTGCCCCAAGCAAGCGGAAGGAGAAAGAAAAGTAATAAAAGGAGGATATGATTTAAAACTAAATAATGAGAGTAGGTCTACACATCATTCTTCTTCCCCTCCCCCAGTAGATATCTGGAAACCCATGTGAGCATCAGTCCCTCAGCTCTTCTTATCTTTGTTAAGTTGCTTAAGGGAGGCTGTATTCTATTTGTCCACTTGGCTCCAAGTTGTCTCAGCCCGCATAGCATCACATATGTCGATTTTTGTCCTCACCATCACCTGTAGTGTTTATGTTCCTATTTCTCTCACTTAGACCAGGAGACATCCTTGTTAGCCACTGAACTGCTTCCCCTGGGGATACTTCTCCTATAATCAATGTTTCGCACTCATCTGGCACATCTATCTTAATACAAGAGGCTTGTTTGTTGTTTTCCCTTTGATTTTGCATCTCTTACCTGGGTTCTTCTCTTTTCAGAATCCCTTTAAAGTTCCAAACATAAACTCACATAGCAATTCAGTAACTACTGTTTTGCTTAGAGACATGAAGTTTCCCATGATGGGAGCATCCCCACCTCCCACCCCCGTATTTAGATTGTTTGCTGCTAACTTTGCCACATGCTAGTTTATATGAAAAAGAGTTAAGACTTCCAGCTCAAGTTTCATGCTCATTTACATTAGTCAGAATGCAAGCAGATAGCTTACTTTTTACTAAAGCATCAAACTCCTGTTCAGTGCAGCTGATAATTTGTTTTTCTAGTGGTGGAAAGGAAACATAAGCATATTCAGAATTCTTGTGGTAATTTAATAGAAGCATTTGAAAACCCTGCAAAATTAAAAAAATTTTCCCCTTGTCTCTGATGATTCTTGTAAAGGGGATTGCCATTTGGCTATTGCCAAATATGCATTCAGGTGATGTAAAAGTGATCCTTTTAGCCTTCCGGAATACTTCTTCTGATTTCTTGTCCCCAGGACAAAAAAGTCAGCCCCCCAAAAAATCACAGTGAAAATAGCCCTACAATTATTACACTTGTGTGCTTCCCCCCCCTTCTTTTTAGTGGCAAATATTTGCTCTCCCCAGTGGTCCATGTATTCATTTTGAAAATAATTTATTTCAAGTTAGGGAAAATATAGAACTAATTAATTATATAAGCAAGAATAAAATGTAAGCCAAGGAAGTGAAGAAGAGGACTCAAGCTTTGCTGCCTGAGATGAACCTTGTATGGTGCTGCTGTCCTGTAAAATCAATCAAAAACATTTTTTAAAAAGAACTATTTTTGTGTCATCCACTGTGCTAGATATGAGAAATAAAAAGACAAAAATTTAACAGTTCTTCCCTTCAGGACCTTACCATTTATGGAAGGAAGTTCCTAGTTCAGTTTTTTTCACATCTAAAATTTTTTTGAGATTCCATTTTGAGGCTTTCTTTCAATATATACATATGTTTATTATATAATTACATATTTATCTTTGTTGATTTAAAATATTTATATTTACTGGATATTATAGATTTCTATTAGTTATGTATTGTGATGAGTAAAACTAAACGTGTGGTCACCTTTTCCCTGTCCCCAGTGTGGGGAAAGCTATCTAGGATTTACTTATAAATTAGAAGCTTCAGCAACAGTTTAGGCATTAAGCATTTATTAAAGAGTAAAGAGAGAACACGTAGAGTTCAGAAAGTTAGGGAAACCTATATACCCTAGAGGAGAGATCAGAGTTCAACCTGGCCTGGTTCTTCTCCTGTGTCTTCTGCCACCACCAGGAGGTTCCAGCAACAAAGAAAAAGATCCTATGCCTGTCAGAGCAAAAGCTCCCTGTGGGGTCCAGAAGAGAGGCGGTCCTCACACACCGCTCCAATCTAATTGGCTGGTAGCATTCAAGTCCATTGATTGACATGACTTGAAGGTGGTCTTAAGTTAGTTAACTTCCTGTGTGGGGGGGGAGGGGAGTGGGGGTGTGGGGCAGGGGGTCTGAGTACTCTTGAGGGCCAGGCAGGTGTGGCTTAATCACTCTCACTCAGTTCAGTCAATCCAAATCAATCTCCAGGTGGGGCCTTTGGGCTGGCAAATCCCACTATTTTCTCACAGTATTTTGTGTTATTTATAGATTTCCTTCAATACATATTCATTGATTCAAATCCTTATAAGGTTTGAGAGTGAAAACTGGTGGGAAATTCCACTCTGATTATCAATGGAGTCATGAGATGATTGCGTTTAGAGCTGAGCAGGAGGGACCTTGGATGTCATCTCTCCAGCTCCTGCATGTTACTTAATGAGTCTGAGCAGCACAGAGTCAACATGATTACCAGATAACACAGGCAGTAAATAGGAAAGCTAGAATTCAAACTTGGATCCTCAGATTCTATGCCTAGGGTTCTTTCGACTACACCATGCTAGGATGCCAGACAAGAAAGGTTTTTGATAACATTTAATCCTGCTAAGGGTCATGGTGGGGAGTGGGGTAAAGAGCCAGCTAATCAAAGGACACTTGTTTACCTCACATGAGCCTCTTCTAGTGTCCATAGGGTTTACACAAATAACAATAATGACCCTGTGTTTTATGAGTTTATAGTCTGGTTGGAGAGATGAAGAATACAGATATGAAGGATAACTAGCCAGTCCAAAGTTTAGTATACGATTAGTGCTAGGCAGCCGGTACAAACAGTCCTTCTTTTTGGAGTACAGAGGAAGGAAAGGTGACTTCGAACTATTATATAAAGGAATATTACACTGAGGAGGTAACAGCCAAGTTGGGCCCAGAAGAATAGGTAGGATTTCAATGGCAGAAGGGAGAGGGGATATTAAGGCCTAAAGAATTAATTATAGTTATGAGAAGAGTGGTCAGAGCCCAAGCTAGAGTCAGTGCCTTGACAAGGAAAAACATGTTTAAATTGGATTTGGAATTGTTTATGGTATACAGGATGGGGTTGGAGGGGGTGATCTAGATGATAATAATGATGGTGATAATGACTAGTATATATACACACACACACCTATCACTTTAAAGGTTGCAGAGCACTTTACCAATATCTCATTTGATCCTCACATGAGGAAACTGAGACAGAGATTAAATGGCTTGCCCAGGATCATGCGGCTAGCGAGTGTTTGAAACTGGATTTGAACTCAGGTCTTCTTGACTCCAAGTCCAGTGATCTATCCCCTCCCCAGCTGGCTGCCTCCAGCTGCCATATGTATCACTATTCTTTGCAAAAGGCACTACCGACTAATCATCAGCAAAAAATTTAAAAAATAGAACTTAGGGCAAAAATAAATGAGACCTATGTCTTTGTGGCTATTGTTAAAACACACAGCGAATGATAAAATGCGTCCAAGAGTCTTCAGTTCTGAGTGTCACGATAAGGGACAACAACCCAGTTAGTTCCTTTAAGGCTGCTACAGCTAAAGGAAGATGATTCTGTATAAAAGGTACCAGTGCATATCCAGATTTACCTTCCAGCCTGGACACAAGTATAATTATTTTCTTCACTGAATCAGGAATTAATTTTTTTTTACTTAAATCGTTATAACTGTGGAAGGAAGGGGTTGCAAACTCATCTAATCATCCCCTGAAAATAAAAGAACTTAAGAATGTGTACAGGGTGATGGGGGGAAACTTCTTGCTCATGCAACTGTAATTCTCTGTGAATTCATTTTTTATTTAAAAAAATTTTTTTTTTGGTGGGTCAATGAGGTTTAAGTGACTTGCCCAGGGTCACACAGCTAGTAAGTGTCAAGTGTCTGAAGTCGGATTTGAACTCAGGTCCTTCTGAATCCAGGGCCGGTGTTTTATCCATTGAGCCACCTAGCTGCCCCTGAATTCATTTTTGAAATAAATGGTCACAAGGGGCAGCTAGGTGGTGCAGTGGATAAAGCACCAGCCCTGGATCCAGAAGGACCTGAGTTCAAATGTGACTTCAGACACTTGACACTAGCTGTGTGACCCTGGGCAAGTCACTTAACCCCCATTACCCCACCAAAAAAAAAAAAAGAAGAAGAAGAACTAGATGGTCACATAGAAAGTAAACACCTGTAGGGTATATGGGCCACTGCAAATTCATTTCCCATACTAGAAAAGCAATTACAAGCACTTTCCTCCTCAGGGGAAAAACAAAACTAAACTAAACTAAAAGCCAATGTGTCCTAGTGGAAACAGTGTTGAAATGGAGGCTCTAAGACATTCACTAGTTGGGGACCCTGGCAAATCACTTAATTTTTATGAACCACACTTTCCTTATCCAAAAAATTGGGGTAACGACATCATAGTTCCACCATACCTTCCCCTTCTATGTGGAATTATAAGTATCAGCTGAAATAACTGGATTAAAGTGTGATTGGATGTTTAAATACATCTTGATTTTTGTGTGCTGTGCATAGGTGTTATATGGAATGGTTTTTCCCCCTTTGCTACCCTGTTTGTTCTTCCTCTTGAGACATATTATGAAGCCCAAATACACACCCTTTTAATTCAGTCTACTAAAAAAAAAATCTTTTGGTCAGAGTTTACTCATTAACCATAATTGGGAGAGTTGGTGGTCTATTGTATGTTTGTTTACCAACCTAGAACTTAAGAACTTAATAGAATAGGTTTTGTGAAAGTTGATTAATAATCATTAGAATACTTTGGTCAGTCTGAAAGTTAACCTGAAGAATTTCAGGATTTCACAGGTGGTTTCTCAGCCTGCTTCCCAAGAAGCCATTTTCCGTGCAGATGGCTGGTCATGATTGGTCATCTGATTCCAAGTCCAGTTTAACTCAGGCAATTTTGTGAACCTTGTACCTAAATAGCTGTCATTTTAAATGAGGTGTAACATTCAGGAATGATTTCACTTTTCCCAGGCTGGTATTTATTGTGGGGATCTGTTCAGAAGGCGCTGTGCTGTTCTTTCTTTGTTTTCCTTCGTCCCTCAGGCATGTGACTTTAATCCTGTGGACTTTCTGGTGCCTCCTGGAATGTTCATAAGTGTAGCTGATGAGGCTCACTTCAGTATGGCCAAAAGAGCCAGGCTTAGAGTCATTAGAAACCTGGGTTCAAAGTCTTCTCCTTATACTTGCTAACTTCAATGACTTTGTGTGATTGACTTTATTTATGTCTCTGAGACTGAAGTTCCTCCTTTTTTGTTTTTTTCCCACATTTATTTGTTTTATTTTTATTTTTTATCTTATTTTATTTTTAATTTATGGAATAAAATAAGTATTTCTACAACATAGTATAATTAAAAAAAAAGATGACTGCATCTGAAACCATAAATCTATTATGTACAGCTTGCTATTCCTTTTAAATATATAAGTTATTTAAATTAATTTCTTTTACTTTTTTCTCCCCCCATGATGGCTGCCATTAGACACACACATATATGTACAAATATTTTATACATACTTCTATTTATCAATTCTTTGTCTGGATACAGATTTCTTCATATGTCCCTTATAACAGTCAAAATGACTTATTTGCTTAAAGTTGTTCTTAATATTGCTGTTCTTCTCTTGGTTCTGCTCATTCTGCTCTTAGTTATTTTGTGTAAGTCTGTGTTTTTCTAAGATCATCAAACTCATTTCTTATAGCACAGTAGTATTCTATCACAGTCATATACTACAACTTGTTCAAGTTCCTCATTTTCGATAATGGGGGGTGGAGAGGGCAGGGAGGGAGGTAATAATAGCACCTACCTAACAAGGGAGTTGGGAGCAGGAAATGAAATAATGAATGTAAAGCACTTTGCAAATCTTAAAATACTTTATAAATATCAGTTATTATTGTTATTGTTGTTATTAATTGCAGAGGTAGCCTATTTATGTCTAAATGTTTAGCATTTTAGAAGCTGTTATCTCATTCAGCAGTTGGAGTAGATCCACCAGGGCTGTAGTTTTCCTAGAGAAAAAAATAATTTGGTTTATTCATTCTTGTCAGTCACCTCCCGGACTTGTCCTCATGGGTATTGCATTGTTACAAAACCTGGAAAAGATATTTTACATGTGAATAAGTGTTAAGCACAGATATTTTACGGTTTTTTATTTGTTGCTGCTTACACCAAAATATCTCCCTTGATAATTATTTATTGACAGTGATCATTGGGAAAGATGGCAAAAAAATGTTGTAAAACATGACTCCAGAGTAAGAAACAAAAACCTTAAATGCTATTTCTGATAAGAGAGTTGGGAGTTGCATGACGCGGCAAAGTACCAAACAATCTCATCAGAAAATGAAGAAGCACAATTTCAATTTTAAAAAATTCTAGAAAACTTAGATTCTTTCCTGCTTCCTAGAAACATGCCTCGCCCCCTCTCTGAAAAATCCCCGACTTGAGCCTACTATCCCCTCAAACTCTTGACTTCTTGCCTCTGCTTCCTTCTCAGACCCTTGAAATGACTTCTAGTTCCAACACAACGGAAATTTCTGTCTCCAAATCGAGTCTCTTAATTGACACATCTGATGGCCTCTTCTCAATTACTCATTCACGATATCTCCACAGCATTTGCCTTGCCTTATACTTGCCAATTCAGGTTATCCACTGTTTTTCAGTGAATCTCCTCCTTTTGTAGTCTTTTCTTGACACTATTCTCTCGCCTCTCTGAACTAGCCACCCTGTTGCTTCTTTTTTTTTTTTTTTTTTAGTGAGGCAATTGGGGTTAAGTGACTTGCCCAGGGTCACACAGCTAGTTAGTGTTAAGTGTCTGAGGCCGGATTTGAACTCAGGTACTCCCAACTCCAGGGCCAGTGCTCTATCCACTGCACCACCTAGTTGCCCCCACCCTGTTGCTTCTTAATCTCTACTAAATCATAATCCATGTTCTGCCCCCTTACTTGTGAGTGTATCCTAGGGCTCTGTCCGGGGCATTCTTTTCTTTTTGTTGTTGTTCAGTTGTGCTTTGTGATCCCATTTGCAGTTTTGTTTTTGTTTTGTTTTGGCAAATACAGGAGTGGTTTGCCTTTTGATTCTTATTTTATAGATGAGGAGCTGAGACAAACAGGATGAAGCGACTTGCCCAAGATCACACAGCTATTCAGGAAGATGAGTCTTCCTGACTCCAATATCTGTACTCTATCCACTTTGCCACCTAGCTGCCCCCTCTCTCTTTGTTGTTCAGTCATTTCAGTTGTGTGCAACTTTTTGCGACCCCATTTGGGGGCTTTCTTGGCAAAGATACTGGAGTGGTTTGCCATTTCTTTTTCCAGCTCTTTTTACAGATGAGGACCCTGAGGCAAACGGGGTTAAGTAATTTGCCCAGAATCACATAGCTAACAAGGGTCTGAGGCTTGATTTGAACTCATGAAGGTGAGTCTTCTTGATTCCAAGTTCAGTGTGCTGTCCACTGTGCCAGCCAGCTGCCCTTCCTCCTATCTTTACACTATATTATTTGGTAATTTTATAAACTCCTGTGAGTTATTACCATCTCTATGCACATGACTCCCAGCTCAAAATATTCAGTCCCAATCTCCTGAATTAAGATTGGATTTCAGAGTGCCTTTGAACATTTCATCCATCCTTCCTTCCTTCCTTCCTTCCTTCCTTCCTTCCTTCCTTCCTTCCTTCCTTCCTTCCTTCCTTCCTTCCTTCCTTCCTTCCTTCCTTTCTCTCTCTCTCTTTCTTTCTCTCTCTCTCTTTCTTTCTCTCTTTCTCTCTTTCTTTCTCTTTCTTTATTTCTCTCTCTCTTTCTTTCTCTCTCTCTCTCTTTCTTTCTTTCTTGGCAATTGGGGTTAAATGACTTGCTTAGGGTCACACAGCTAGTAATTGTTAAGTGTCTGAGGCCGGATTTGAACTCAGGTCCTTCTGAATCCAGGGCTGGTGCTCTATCCACTGCGCCACCTAGCTGCCCCACTTCTGAACATTTCAAGCATTTCCCAGAGGCACTTCAGATTCAATATATCTAAAATATTACTCGTCATCTTTTCCTCAAAAATCACCCCTTTACTTTACTGTTTCTGTCATCCAGCTTCATAACTTGAGAGTCGTCCTCAACTCCTTACTCTCCCTCAATTAAAGATAAAAATTAGCCCAGTCCCTGCCATCAAAAGTACTCATATTCTTTGGGGCATTTGAATACACATAAGTACATTAAAAATAAATACTAGTTAATTTTTGTCTAGTTAGCATTTAAGTTGAGGAGATGGGGATCAGAAAAGATGTCATAGACAATGTGGCTCTTTAGTTTGTATTTGAAGGAAACCAGAGATTCTAAGAGGCAGTGGTGAGGAAGGAATAAAATGTGTGAAGGCACAAAGACTAGCCGTAGAGTGTCATGAATGAGAGACAGCTAGAGCGCCATATTGGTTGAATGGTAGGCTGTATCAAGGGGATGTGTTGTGTCATAAGACTGCAAACATAGCTTGGAGCCAGGTTGTGATGGGCTTTAAGTAGAAAACAGGAATTTGTATTTCATTCTAGAAGTAATAAGTTTATTGATGAGAAATGTGACAGAGCCAAACCTGCATTTTAGGAAAAATCACTTTTACTTCTTTTTGGAAAATGGATTGGAGGAGGGGAGACATGAGACTGGAGACCAGTGAGAAGGCTATTGAAATATCCTCAGTCTACATGTCCAATCCATTCTAAATCTTGACAAGTGTACCTCTACCACATCCCTCACTACCCAGGTTTAGGCCCTCATAATCTTTCAGGTGGAATCTCTGTTAACTAAACTTGACAGAACTAAAGCCAGTATGAGACCTTCCCTTCCTGGATGAAAATTTTTTTCTCTTATTAGTATTGGATCCCAGGCTTAGAGTTTGGGAAACAGAATGGAAGCCCCCTTTTTCATCTTTGTCTTATCCCAAGTCCTACAGTTGGGTGGCCTCTAAAGAGAGGTTAATAGGGAGTCACAAACTTTCAACAGTACTCAAAAGAATGAGTATGAGAGTAAAGTGGCAGAGAACCCCCATTGTACTTACAATATCTCTAGGAATCTGGGAGGATTGGTCATCTCACTAGTCCTATTCAGTGGTTCAAAGGGAAATCAGGGCTTGTATGGTGGAATTTATGGGTCCCAGGTGGTCTTCTGCCAGTGTAAGACTTCAACACCAACTCACATCAGATATAATAAGTACACAATACTTAAGTTCCTAGTCTAAAGTAGAATTTTAGGTTGAGGTTATAGAGGAATGAGATACAGATCTTTTTTTTTTTTTTTTGATGAGGCTATTGCGGTTAAGTGATTTGCCCAGGGTCACACAGCTAGTAAGTGTTAACTATCTGAGACTGGATTTGAACTCAGGTACTCCTGAATCCAGGGCTGGTGCTTTATCCACTGCACCATCTAGCTGCCCCAATATACATCTTGAGACGAGAATGTCAATATATACATTTATATAGGATTTTTTACTGTTTTCAAAGTATCTTCTTTCAGACTAATCTAGTTGTTCTGGTTTCTCAATCCTGGGAAACACGGAAACCCAGAGAAATCCCTTTTGCCTGAGATCATCCTTAGACCCTTTGCCTAGGAATGCTAGATTCCAGAACTCCATCTGAAAGTCCTGGTGGTGTGGAAAGAATCCTCATTCGAGGAGTTGGAAGACATGCAGTTATAAACTGGCTTTGCCTTTCATAGTGTAATCTAGGGGAAATAAACACTTCTTGGAGCCTCAGTTCCCACATTTGTACAATGGAGACAGTAATATTTTCTATTTCCAATTCACAAAGTTGACCTGAGGAATATACACAGCATCCCCTCATTAGAATGTATGTTGAGAACCAGGACTTGTTTTGAACCTTGTGCTGTGCTTGACACATTTACTACATGCTCAAGCACTGGACAAAGCTCTACAGATAATATACAAACACCAAGATGATTCTCTCTCTCAAAAGGCTTAAGTTCTATACTCAGAGATACACAGAAGGTAGTGGTGGCCAAGAAGGGATGTTTTGGTCCAGGAATTAGCTGGGATAGTGGGCGGAGCCATTCATATGGGTTACACTACCATAAGCTCTTTGAGGGCAGGAGCTGTTTCTTTTCTTTTCCTTTTTTTTTCTTGTACTCTCACCACCAACATAGTTCTTGTCACACAGGCTCTTAATAAACACTTGTTGATTAATTGATTGAAAGATTTTACAATCCTAAAAGTATGTAAAACATTGTGCTCAGATCAAGACAAGACATGCTGTTTATTTAATGAGAATAATTCACAGCTCAAATGCCCTTACAGTAATAAGAATGTTTCTTTTTATTTTTCATAATCACTTATGTTTTTCTATTTTAAAATTCCTTTTAAATATTTTTTATAATTGTCAACTACCACCAACAAACACAAACATTTCAATACACAAAGAAGATAAGAGAATCGCATAAGAAACTGTAAATATATCAAATTTTAAAAAGAAATATATGGGGCAGCTAGGTGGTACGGTGGATAGAGCACCGGCCCTGGAGTCAGGAGTACCTGAGTTCACATCTGGCCTCAGACACTTAACATTTTCTAGCTGTGTGACCCTGGGCAAGTCACTTAACCCCCATTGCCTCACTTAAAAAACCAAAAAAAACAAAACAAAAAAGAAATATATGTATACATTACATTGAACAAAGTAGTAACAAAATTGCTCTGTTCATTGGTGTCACCTTCTAAACTTCTATTTGTTCTCCTTTGTTACTTTCCTCAATTCTAGTGAAAACAAGCCTTGTAATTGACTGTTCTCCAAACGCAGCATTCTATCGTCTACCTTTGTGCCTTTGCCCAATAGTCAGTAATAGTAATTAAACATTCATTAAGCACCTACCATTTGCCAGGCAATTGGCTAAGCTCTCAGGCTACAAATAAGAAAAAAGAGAGTCCGTGTATTTTGGGAGGAAGGGGAAAGTTCCAAAGTAATACAGCTATGGAAAATAAGATGACTGTGCTGAGCCCCCTCCTACAATGGAAGTTTTGGAGTTCATGGCTCTCCCCTCCAATCAGAGAGGCAGAGGTAGTGATGAGGTATGAGTTTCAAGACTGATTAGATCTTGTAGGTTGATAAGATTTCCCAAAACTAAGGTTCCTGGGGCATGGTTGGGGGTGGGCAGTGGAGTAAGAGAAGTCCCCAAAATAGTACAGCCAGATTGAAAATGAGGCACAAGTGGACTCCCATGGCTGGAATTCATGATTCCTTCCCATATCCCTACCCCACCTCTGTAATTTGTGCTGCTTCCTCTAGAGATTACTTACCTTCAATTGACTTCCACATAAACATGCTGTATCCCCTAATAGAATGCAAGCTTCAAAAGAATAGGGATTAATTAATTTTTGATTAATTTAATTGAATTAATTTTTCTTTATGTCATTGTTTCCTAGCACAGAGACTAGTCTGTACTGTAAATAGGTGCTCAATAAATGTTTGTTGAATTGTATCCAAATCCTGATCCCTAGATATGGGACATATTCTCACAATTCAAGGACAAGCAGACAAGGTTATTCACAGTTAAATGGAAAGAAGGAATCTCTGGCAGAGGTGAACCTTTAGACAGTAAATAAAACAATGGAGAAAAACAGAATACTTTAAAAAAAGTATATGGACTTTGATAGGATAGTGTTCAAAATGTCCCAATTTATGAATTTATGGTTAAAAATTATTTGGTGGCATGAGCCTCTTAGAGGTTAAGGGCCTGTGTTTATATCTTGATTTTGACACTTTCTAGCTATTTGATTCTGGGCAAAGTCACTTTATCTTCATAATTTCCACTTTCCTCATCTCTACAATGGGAATAATATTAATCATACAGCCTTTGATGCAAATTGCCTGTATATCCCTGATCAATTAACTTGACCACTTACTCCTGCTGTCAATGTGATAAAATGCTTCTCTTTAGCCAAAGCAATATGTTAGTTCATTAGAAATAGCTGGTGGTACAGTAGATGGAGTGGTAGACCTGGGATCAGGAAAACTTGAGTTCAAATCCAGCTTCATACACTTACTAGCTGTGTGACCCATAGTAAATCCCTTCATCTCTGTTTGCTCTGTTTCCTCAAGTGTAAAACGAGGCTTATAATAGCACCTACTTCCCACAGTTGTTGTAACACCAATAACAACAATAGTAAATACAATAATGATAAATGTATTTTTAAGTGCTTAGCACAGTGCCTGGCACATAATAAGCATCACATACATGCTTATTCCCTTCCTTTTATCTTAGGGGTTTTTTTAATTGGATTATGGGGGAGGGCAGGGCAATGAGGGTTAAGTGACTTGCCCAGGGTCACACAGCTAGTGAGTGTCATGTCTGAGGTCAGATTTGAACTTAGGTCCTCCTGAATCCAGTGCTGGTGCTTTATCTACTTCGACACCTAGTTGCCCTATTGGACTATTTTTTATTTTGGTTTTCAGACTGAATAGAGATGGAGTAAATTGGCCAGTCAGATCTGGCAGGACATCTAAAAGCTCTATAGTAAAATAATTAATAACTAATCTATGTAGTACCTTAATGTTTACTAAGTGTTTTTCTTACGACTCTATGATTTTACAGATAATTGCCCTAAAAGTTAGTTTGGGGTTTTTGTTTTGTTTTTTTGGTGAGGCAGTTGGGGTTGAGTGACTTGCCCAGGGTCACACAGCTAGTAAGTTAAGTGTCTGAGGCCAGATTTGAACTCAGGTCCTCCTGACCCCAGGACCGTTGCTCTATCCACTGTGTCACCTAGCCGCTCCAAAAGTCAGTTTCTTTAAGTGAGTTAGTTATTCATGTCAGCTGAGAATTTTATCTAGGTTGCCTTAATCCCAGTCTAGATTTCTGCCCACTATGCTAAGCTGTGTCATTTGAACTCATAAGATTTTCTGTCTCTATATAATTGGTAAAAACTGAGGTTCACAAGACTATCTTTTTTGGGGGGGGGGCAGTGAGGGTTAAGTGATCTGCCCAGGGTCACACAGCTAGTGAGTGTCAAGTGTCTGAGGTCAGATTTGAACTCAGGTCCTCCTGAATCCAGGGCCAGTGCCTTATCCACTGTGCCACCCAGATAACAAGACTGTCTTGAGGTCACATCTATAGAAAAATTTTCCCTTTTTGATCAATTCTAGGGCATCAGCATCTGTATTATTTCAGATTACTGTTTTCATAGGATACATATAATTCTTACCAGCATGCAAATTAGGCTAAAACTTTTTTAAAAAATTTGCTCAGGTAGAAATAAATTTTGGAATTCAGTTCAATTAAAAAACCATTAAATGCCCATTTTATGAAAGACACTTGATAATGATAGGGATTTTCAAAAACTGGGTAATAAAAAATAGTCGGAGGTTAAAAATTGACTTTGAGGTTCTTTTAGAGATGATGAATGATGATAATTCATTTTCTCAAGTCAGGGTAGGGAAATAGATGTATGAATGGCACTTTCAGGAGGTCCAATTCCATTTAGTCTGGAAAGGTGGGATAGATCTAGACTGTGAGGAGCTTTAAAAGCCAAACAGAGGAGCCAGCAGGGTAACATAGTCAAAACTATGCTTTGGGAATATTAACTTGGCACCTATATAAGGGATGGATTGGCAGGATGGAAAGACTACAGGCAGACTTTTGGGGAAGTTATTGCAATAGTCCAGGCAAAAGTGGAGTAGCAGGTGCCAAAATAATGGGAAGAGATATAGACAGGGGTTTTTTTGTTTGTTTTATTTTTGTTTTTTTAAGAAATTTGGCAAGAAAGGGAGGAGAGATGGCAGGAGATTTCAACATCAAACATCAAGACAATAATTAATCACAGTAATTAACCCCATTGGACTTGCAGTTGTTGACAGAGTATTCCAGTTTGTCTCTCTCCACCCAACCCTATAGGCAGAGTATGAATTATCCAGTAGAATGAGGCACAAAACACCATTGCTGGCTGGCCCAGACTAACATTTTTTCCCTCATGGATAAACATCAAGCATATTAAGCCAGATAAGGAGCAAAGATAGCTACAGAAGTTGAAATAAAGTCCAGAAAAGTATAGAAGTAGTTAAAGTAAAATGTAATTTGCAGTACAAACAGCAGTGAGCACTTTCAGGGAAAGAGCACTGTATTTGTAATCAAGGGACCTGTGTTTGAATCCTGACTCATCTTTTGCTTGTATGTCCTTGGGAATTTTATTTCCCCATTTTGAACCTTTCTGTTCTGGATCTTAGTTTTTTCATCTTTAAAAATGAGAGGATTGGAATAGATGGTCTCAGAATCCTACCTCATAGATTGGATTAGGTGGTCTCAGAATCCTAGCTCTGAATCCTGCCTGGTAGTTACATGGAAATATATTAAAATTTACATGCCCTTAGCACCTTCTCCTTTTAAAAATACCTTGCAGACGATATGATTACCATTTTGTTCATCAAATAAGAAGCAGTAGCTACAGAGGCTATGATAAATTGAATTCAGAAAAGTATGGAAATAGTTAAAGTGAAATGTAATTGTACAGGGTCACCAAGTGACCTTGCATTCCAAGATTTTCCTCCTACTCTACTCTTTGTGCCAACCTACCTGCAGAGGCAAAATCTCAAACTCAGAATTAGCGTTTGGCTTCACCCACTCAGCCTCATCAACTCCCATGAAGGCTTTGCTCTGTAACCACATTCCAAACCATTCCTCTTCCCTACACGTGTGCAGAGGATGAACTGAAATGAGATAATCTGGCTCAGTAAGGACAGAATAAACACTGAAAGGATTCACTGAAGCCTAGCCTTAGGTATTGTGGCCCAACCTTGCCTGTCTGGGAAACAGCTGTAACCTACAAGGCAGCTTGACATGAAGTTCTGGGGGGTTAGTTTAAGTGGCTGTTTTAGACAAAAGGATTCAGGCTGAAAAGCAGAATTGTGCAGAGCAGACAGGGTATTTGGAAAGCTGCTGGATGTACTCATCAAACTACAGACTTCACATGAACTCAATGTGGAAAAGACTGGGAGTCCAGGATTATTCACAGCATAATTTAAATTTATTTTAATTGGGTCATTGATGGAAATGAATACATATACACTTGTTTATAAACATCTGAGAGGTGGGCTCTGTAAAGAAAGAATTCAATTCAGAAAGTTTAAATGATAATGAAGAAAGAAGATGATAAGCAAACAGAAATGAATGAAGTTATTCCCAAGTCCATATCCTAGGATATGGGATTGGGCAGGGAATGGTGCTGGAGCCAACTTGTAGCAGTGAGCTGATTGTAAAATTTTCATTATGAGTATTTACACATCAGAAAGCACCAAATACTACACAAATTAGGACTTGCATTATTATTTTGTTGGTTGTCTAGACATAATAAAGTGTAGGAAAGAGTAATAATACACATTCAACAGTATGTCATGCTTTTCAGAGAGCTGATTGTTTAACATTTACCAGCACACTCCTACATATCTCTCATAAAGATAGCACAAAGAGGGGAATGTAAACATATTCTATAATTGACTGAAAGAATTAAATAAATCATAATACATTTACTAAGAACCTACTATATGGGGGCAGCTAGGTGGCACAGTGGATAAAGCATCAGCCCTGGATTCAGGAGGACCTGAGTCCAAATCCGGCCTCAGTCACTTGATACTTACTAGCTGTCTGACCCCCTGGGCAAGTCACTTAACCCTCATTGCCCCCCCCCCCAAAAAAAAGAACCTACTATACGCCAGGCTCAATGAAAGGTAAAAGACAGACCCTGCTCTCAAGGAGTCACATTCTAATTAACTGTTCAATTACAAGCTTAAAAGAGAAGATTTAGATGGAATATATTTGACTTTAAGTATTTGAAGTTTTAATATGTAGAAGAAAGATTAGATTTGTTTTGTTGGATCTTGAAGGCTAGAAGTTGAATTAGGAGGAAATTATCAATTGACAGATTCTGACTCAGTTTAAGGAACATATTTCATAACAATTGGAGGGGTGGCTAGGTGGCACAGTGGATAGAGCACCGACTCTGGATTCAGGAGGACCTGAGTTCAAATCCAGCTTCAGCCACTTGACACTTTACTACCTGTGTGACCTTGGGCAAGTCACTTAACCCTCATCATCTCTTCCCCCCCCCCCCAAAAGAAACTTACATAACAATTGGAACTGTACCCAGAAAAGTGTCTCATCTGTAAGGTTTTATGCCAGGCTCTGGACATACCGAAGATAAAACAATTCCTGTACTCAAGGAGCTTACTGTATATACTCTAAAGATATACCTACAAAGACAGATACATACAGAGTACTTTGAAGAGGGAGGCAAGGAGAAGTAAATGGCACCCTAACACTTGGGGGATTAAAAGGCTTCATAATGGTACTTGAGCTAAATCTTGAAGTAAAGTGAGGATTTTAAAAGATGGAGAGGAAGGAGAGCATGATTTTGACCTTAATGAAAAAGCAATATACTATTTAACTTATTTTTAAAACATAAATTTAAGGAATTTTGGGAGCAGCTAGGTGGTGCAGTGGATAAAGCACTGGTCCTGGATTCAGGAGGACCTGAGTTCAAATCTGGCCTCAGATACTTGACACTTACAGCTGTGTGACCTTGGGCAAGTCACTTAACCCTCATTGCCCTGCAAAAATAAATAAATAAACAAATTTAAGGAATTTCTGACTAGGGTGTATCATATGTTTGTTGGTGTGACATTGTTAACATCAAAGTAATTTTTTGTCTTCAATATATCATATATTATAAATATCCAGACAAAAGAACCAGGGGAACTTTTAGGTGATGCTAGTATATCATAAGAAAATTCCTCAGTAGCAGGGGGAATTCTTGTGGACCCCAAATTCTCACAAGTCTGGTTATTTTGACCAATGTCAGAAGATCCCAGAGTCAGCAAGCAGCTGAAAGTAGAAGAGGTTCATTGCAGGGTGAAGAGGGGAGATAGTTATTGCACATGTATGATATTTATTTCCATAGGAATCCACATCTCATTTCCTTTCACATATAAAGTTTTTAATTTCTTAAGTTGTTTATTATTGGAGTTATCTGGGATGAATTGAGAAACATCCTATACTGGGAATGAGGCAGGCTTGGGTTGACCAGGTAATATGACTTTGAGCATGCCACAACCCATTGCCTGTAGTTTCCTTACCTACAAAATGAGTAGTTTATATTAGACGTAGCTACTCTAAGGCTGTGTCCAGTAAGGTTCTTATGTTCCATCATCCAGTTAGGAAGCTAGGATCTCAAATTAACTTTCTAACAAACTTTGCCTCAAATGCATTTAATCTGCAAAATGAGAGGTAAGTGGTATAGCCTTTTACCCCCTTATACTGTAACTGTGTTTAGAAAAAAACATTTCAATTCAATTCAATAAACATTTATTAAACACCTACTATGAGCCAGGCACTGTGCTAAGCGCTAGGGATACAAAAAGAGGCAAAAGAGAGTCCCTACTTCTAATCTAATGGGGGAGACAACAAGCAGATAGATATATACATATCAAGCTATATACAGGATAAATAGGAAATAATTTAAAAAGGGAAAGCATTGGAATTAAGAGGGGTTAGGGAAGGCTTCTTGTAGAACATGAGCTTTTAGTTACTTAAAGGAATCCAGGGAAGTCAGTAGTAGGAGCAGAGAAGGGAGAGTATGGGGGACACAGCCTGAGACAATGCTTGCAGCCAAGAAATGGAGGGTCTTGTTGTTGGAGAAACCAGGAGGCCAGTGTCACTGGATTGGAAAAATACATGTTGAGGATAAGGTGTAAAAAGTGGCGTTACCATTTTAAGGAAACATTTTAGGAGGGTTGTTTTTTTTTTTTTTTTTGGAGTAGAAATAGTAGAGGCTGCATCCTATTGTGGTGGAGAGAACCCTGGGTTTGGTGTCAGAAAACCTGGTTAGCTCTACTTTTTGCCATCTATGGGACTGTGGGCCAAGTCTCTGCCCCTCTCTCTATCTTACCTGTAAATGATGGGATTATATGAGATTTGTAATTTAACAATAAGCTCAAACCTGAGTTCAAATCCAGCCTCTAACACTTATTAGCTGTGTGACCCTGGTCAAGTCCCTTAACCCTGTTTATCTCAGTTTCCTTATCTGTAAAATGAAATGGAGAAGGAAATGGCAAACTACTCCAGTATCTTTACCAAAAAGACCCCAAAGGGCATTGCAGAGTCAGACAGGAGTGAAATAACTGGATAACAGCAAGAACAAGTGCATTCTCTGTTGTCTGGAAGCTTAAAGTTAAAATCAAATTTAACTTGGCATAGAGAATATGAGTCAATATTATGTATTCCTGGCTTGTGCTTCTTAAACTACTTATTTTTCAAGGCGCATCTCAAGTGCTGTCTCTTACAGGAAGGCTTTCCTGATTCGCTTTGTCCTTATTCCTCTCTTTGTCCTTACACTATATCTTTTGTTTACTAATATATCTTTTATGCACTTTGCATCCCCAAGTAGAATATTTACCTGCTAGTATAGTGGAGAGAGCAGTAAGCAGCTCCACAGCCAGAAGACCCAGTTTCAATGTCCACCTTGCTGCCTGACCTTGTCAAGCAGATGATTTCCTCTCCCTCGGCCTTAGTTTCCTCATATGTAAAATTAAGGGGGTTGGATTCAGTGGTCTCCAAGATCCCTTTCAGCTGTAGTTCTAAGTCAAAGTTCTAGGTCAAAGTCTCTCTCTCTCTCTCTGTCTCTCTGTCTCTCTCTCTCTCTCTCTCTCTCTCTCTCTCTGTCTCTCTGTCTCTCTGTCTCTCTGTCTCTGTCTCTCTCTCTCTCTCTCTGTGTCTCTGTCTCCCTGTCTCTGTCACTCTGTCTCTTTTCAGCTCTTTACAAATAAGTGTTTAATAAATATACCTTCAATTGAATCACCTGCTTAGAAAATCCTGTAGGCCTTGGTAACCTAGAGTGGTTAGTGCCTTTCTTTTTTTTTCCCCCCAGTAATGTTTTTAGTACGTGTTAAAAACTCCTTATTATTGCCTGGTTTACAAAATTCATATGAACCTTGAGCAATTAGCATTGACTTTGACATTTGTATGTTAAATTACTCTCAAATGTACACACACTGGGGGAAGAGAAAAGTATAATCATAGTAAATCTGAATTTTCTCTTGCAGTGATCCATACGTAAAACTTTCACTGTATGTAGCAGATGAGAACAGAGAGCTTGCTTTGGTGCAGACAAAAACCATTAAAAAGGTAAGTGATCGATTGTTAATTGAAGGTTGGGTTCATCATCAGTGTAAAAACCATAACTAGTCAGGTTCTTTGAGATCAATGTGTTTTCTTAAAGATTATGCCTTGGGCCATTAAATACTGTAATTGCTTAGGTTTACCTTTTACACCACCTAGTTGTTAGCCTGCCTCCCTTTCTCTCTCTCTCTCTCTCTCTCTCTCTCTCTCTCTCTCTCTCTCTCTCTCTCTCTCTCTGTGTACATGTATATATATACACACACACATATATACGTGTATGTGTGTGTGTGTGTGTGTGTGTGTGTGATGTGTTTACTATCCTAAATAGCCAGTACTTAGCACAGTGCCTGGCATATAGTGTTTAATAAAGGCTTACTGACTGGTTGGCTTAAAAGCCACCTAATTCAACTCTCTTATTTATAGCTGAGGATTTGAGGCCCAAGAATTGTCTTTCTTTCATATTTGGACACTCAGTGTCTGGCATATTAAAAAATGTTCCTCAATTGATTAAAAAGCCTTGGGGAGATGGGGAGAGATAGGGCAACTTAGAAACCTGGAATTCTATGTAGGGAATTCCTAGTATAGATACTTTCTTCACTGATACATAAATTGATAATTTATGGTCTTAGCCACTGGGACCTATGAAGGTCAATTACTTGATCTTGGTCACAGCCCCTGAGACTCAGACTTAACACTGGAGCCTAGATTTTCCTAAGCCCCAAGACTGGCTCAGTATACACTATGCCATATCGCATCTAAGACTAGAAAAAGTTTCAGTTAGTCATTGTTTAAGGGGGAAAAAAAGTTTCCTCTCATTTTTAATAGATATAATGAAAAACTTTGTTCTTAAATTACAACATGTCTGTTTTAAACAAAATTAAGCAGGTGCCTTTATTTGTGTTTGTCCTCATTCTATAGCTTCAGTTGCAAATATTTTAAGTTTAGATATATAATTTAAAATAGATCTTCAGTAAACTGAGCACCATCTGGATTTGAGAGGTACAAGAAGAAACAACTGTCAAAGAGAATTAAATGCTTGTTTAGCTTTATGCATACTAGATAAAATAAAAGAGTAATTAGGAAAAAAAATAGACTTGTACCTCTGGTTCTACTTGGCTATTTGCATGTTTTCCATTTATAAAGCAGGAAACTTTAACAATGCACCAATGTTTTCTATGAAAATACCATTCTTATTTTCACTTGATTATAATTTTGAACATGATTATTAGTTTTCCTTAACCCTTTAAATTTTTTGGTTTTGTTTTTGTGTGGTTTACTCTTGACCCAATCAAGCGATTTGGAGTTTGCCTGACTGCTGAATTTCCCTATCCTAGCTACTGTAACGCTGTCTTTCTGCTGCATGGCCAACATGAAATACGTCTCTGAGCTCATGATAGAGGTCATTTTGTGAAAGGAAAAATGATGATTGTATAGTCTCTACTGTTTCATGGTGCCTGGCACTAAAAATCTGTTTTCAAAATAGCAGAATATGTTTTGATTAGTTGGGAGCTTCCCGTGGAGAACGCTGGTGGCCGGCCATTGTTTCCTGCATTATTAGCTGTCATTTGCTCAGCCATCAGTGTGGCAGGAAGGAAGCTGGCTAGGAGTGAGTGCAGGGCTCTGCTAGCCCACTTTCTCTCAAGAGAGACAGAACAAAACAAACAAAAGCAGCAATAGCTTTCTAGTATTGAGAAGTGTTTTCTGCAGTGGGGATTTTCAAACATTTTCCTTCTCCCTGCCCCTGCACCCCTGCGTCTGCAGTGGTGGCTGTTTCCCTTTCTTTGCCTCCTGGGTAGTCGACTGCCAACATCCTGGTTAGTATTTCTGTCCTGTTCTCACTGTTGATGAATCACTCTCATCTTCATTCTCTTCATCTCTCTGTTATTCCTCCATGCCGTGTATTACTATACATTTTTATTGTTCTCTCGTTTTCCATTTACCTTTGTTCCTCGGGAATTGATAGAATGCATGTCTCAAAGATTGCATCCTTATTCAGGAAATGGGAGTGCTGGGCCTAGGTGACTGACATCACATCAAATCTTTTTTTCCCCTCCTTTCTTTCCTTCTCCCTCCGTTCCTTTCCTTTTGTCCCTCTTCCTCCCTCCCTTTCTCCCTATTTTTCTTCCCTTTCCTTCCCTGTCTCTCCCTTCCCTTCTCTTCCTTACTCTCCTTAATGTATCTCTTGCTTTCTTTCTGTGTATCTTTCTCATTCTTATCCCCTTGCACACTTTTCAATAAAAAACACTGCAACTTCATCTATTGGGGTTTTAAAAATCTTTAGTTGTAGAGTTTGTGGAGAAAAGGCAATCTTGACATTTTAATGCCAGCACAATGTACAATTTGTGTGACAGTCTTTTGTATCTATAGGTAATGGTGCAGAATGAAGACTTCTTGCCTTTTTCTTTTTCCATGAAACCTTACCTTAAAGAAATAGGTTGATAATGGGAGGGATTATCCTGCATGAATCTGGCTACTCTACATCAGCAGCTGAATGAGGAGTTGTCAAAATAATTTTATAGCTATTTTTCTTTTCAAATGCATATGTTTATGCATCTTTGTGTATGTGTGTAAATTCTCATTCCCATATAAGACTAAAAGTCAGATTGGCAAACTTCTAGAAATACGATCTTGGTTCATTTGGGGGCATGCTGTACGTCTGGGTATGTACATTATACCAAGCAGACTAATGATTTTTGTTTTCTGTTTCACAATTAATAAATGTGTATCATATTATATAGGCATATATGATTTGTGGGGAAAAAAAGACTAGTCCTATAATTTAAAATTTTTTTCCCCTTTGGTTTGTATCTTATGGGGTTTTTTCTGATTTCGTTAATACAAATGATCCCCTTTGTGAGATTCCCTCCACATTTAGCTGTTTTTAATTTTTAATTAGCAAATGCTAAATTTAAAACAAAACCAGTCTTCCTACCCTTTCCCCCAAGCATTTTATTGCTCCATAGAGGATAGACAGTTAAGTTCATCCTCGTCTTTTGTGTCATGTTATTATCTCTGTTTTAATAAATGACATGGTTTCTTCTCTTCACCACAATGTCTCCATATAGATCCCTGATGATCTCTGTTCTAGTGATAGATTTCTATTAATAGTCTAGAATCTATTTTTAGATCCTCTGCTTCATAAATGCACTCCCACACAGTTTTCTCTGTGGAAGAATTTCAATCAATTGGCTACATGGTTGGGGCTTTTTATTGTTTTGTTTTGTTTTCAGTTTTTTGGCTATTTTCTGGATTTCCTAGGCAGCGTATTTTCTTTATAAGCACAAAAATATACATATAAATTTTATGACTTCAATTGTATTAGAAACCCATAACAGTTATAAAGATTATGAAACATGTTTAAAAATAAATAATTTCTCTTACAGACACTGAATCCAAAATGGAATGAAGAATTTTATTTTAGAGTAAGTTTTTTTTTAAACTTGTTTATACCAATTTGCTCCTAATAATAACTAGACACATTTTCTTTTGATTTATTTTGGGGAGAGAAGGCGTACTACTGCTTATTTTAAATTTTGTTGGATGGTGAACATTTTGGCTGTTAAGCTTTTTTTTCTTTTTTCAGGATACATAGTATCCCAATTTCTCTAAACCAGGGGCAAATGAGGAAAATTCAAGAGGCCAGGCATGCTAGAAACAAAATATGACACACTGCTTCATTCTGGGATAATGATTATGTGAATGGAAGAAAATATCACAAAAAAATCTAAAAATGAGGAAAAAATGGAACTGCTTATTCATTCTTAACTTATTAATGCAGTGAGCACAGCAGTAGTGCGCTTTCTTTAGAGGATTGTGTAAATGGGGCTCTCTTTGTACATGGGTGTATGTTTACATATAATCATATTTCATAACTATGACTGCCACATGGCAATTAATATCTAGCATTTACTGTCTGAAATTTAGTCTCCTTTAAGCAATATGTTTAAAATGTTAAAAACAACAGCAAAGAAGTGTTAGAAGAGCTGTCGTATATCCCTTTTTGACTCATTTAAATGTTAGTTAAGGTATATGGGGAAAGAGCAAACATTTTAATATAATACTTGGATGTATTTTTTAAAATTAATTTTTAGTAGGAATGTAATGAAGATGTTTTGATATTGGCAAAAAATGTTCTAAAGTTCAGAATTAAAATTTTCAACCATGAAAAACTTTGATGTTCAATTCTGAATTTCTTTTTAGAAGAAAGTGACTTTTGTGTTATAAATATCACCAAATGAGGTAAAATGTCAGTAGTTCTTAATCTTTTACAGCTGCTCTCTGGGGAGAAACCTGACTAACATTATTAGTTATTGCTTTAATACTTTAGAAATATTAATTGATTCAACTGTGGGAATCATTGAATGGCATTACTATTCTCAGAATGGCACAAAATCTCTAAGAATTATTTTGTAACAGAATGGTCTATTGCTGCCATTTTCCTATAGTCTTAATAGTTTGTTATATGATGCACTAGCAAAACTTGTTGACTGCTTCTTTAACACATTCAGATCTGAAGCTGGCATTGTAAAGTAAATGCCATTTAGCTTTTCTCTATATATCTTCTAATAGAGAAAGTTCATAATAGTTAAGAACTGAAAAATTAATGAACAAAAGTAAACCATTCACTTGTGTTATGAAACTCTGTGGTGCAATATTGAATTCTTTTAAATTCCAAATACTTTAAGGCTCTTTTCAGTTTAATGCATTGGTCACATTTAGCAGACATTTGGACACACTCTTTTTTATTCAACAAACATTGGCCAGCCCACATTTAATTCTATATATCCTTCTTAAAGTTTTAGTAGGCCTTTCCCTTGACACTGAGCTAGGCTAAAGAACAAATTCGAGGAAGAAATCAACCTTACACCTATTACCTTCCCAAGTTTCTCACTATCCTTTCCAGTACTATTAATTTTCAGTGTCATAGATTTCAAGCTATCAAAAATTCAACCATCTCTTGACTACTTTCTAACTTTTTCCTGATAAAATTGTTTTGTTACTTTCGTTCGGCCTTCATTTAACCTCGGACTCATTAATTTAGTCTGCAAACAGAAATGGTGTGTGTGCATGTTTTTTGTTTTTTTAATTGCCACACAAGGGCTTGCTCCGTTTAAAAAATGGTAATAGAAATCTGAGAGACTCATTAAAATTTCTTACTTGTTAGAAGAAATTCTACAGCCTTGAAATTATGGTTTTAAAAGAAATCAATTTTCCCCTCCATGGGTAGAGAAGAAAAAAAAATAGGCAATTCTTTCCTACTCTCTCCAGTGTCATAGTAGTTTAGAACCCAATAAGAACTTTGAGATGTCTATGTTTAGTCATCTCTTTACTTGATCGTCTAGGAAAACAAGATCTTGGATGGTTAAATGACTTACCTTCATAACACAGCAAGTTTGTGTCACAGTCAGGGCTGGAAGTGTACCCTTATAATTTATAATGCACTAGTTACTCATGGAACATTTGAGAAGTAGATAAAAAGCATCAAAGAAATATAGAGAAGTCCATAATATTATTATGTAGCAGTAATTACAGATGCCTTTATGTCTCTGGTATTTTAGGAGATTATAAAATATCAACTGAATCTCTGAGGAATTCTAATCCAACCCCCTCATTTTACAAAATGAAGAAGTTGAGACCCAGGAGGAGTTAGTAATTTGTCTAACGTCCCATGGATAGTAAATATTAGAGTTGATATTTGTACCGATGTCCCTTGACACTATATCATTTTTAATCTTTTGGTCCAAAGTGCTGTGTCTCATGTGTTCTCCTTTTTTAAGAATCTGGATTAGGGGGCAGCTAGGTGTGCAGTGGATAAAGCACCGGCCCTGGATTCAGGAGTACCTAAGTTCAAATCTGGCCTCAGACACTTGACACTAGCTGTGTGACCACAGGCAAGTCACTTAACTCCCATTGCCCTGCAAAACACCAAAAAAAAAAAAATCTGGATTACTTCAGACATTTAATTAAATATTCTGTGCTGTGTGCCATTTAATGAACATAGTAGGTATTTAATACATGCTTGTTGATTGATTGATTAGGAGTGAGAGAATGAAGAAGAACCTGAGGAAGAAAGAGTGATGCAGCTTGAGGTCAGAGGAAAGAAAACCCATCAAACAATTTAGGTGATACAGTGCCTGGAGTTGGGCAGACCTGAGTTCTAATCCAGCCTCAGACATTTACTAGCTGTGTGACCTCAGCAAGGCCCTTAGCCTTTGTCTGCTTGTTTCCTTCTCTGTAAAATAAGATAACAATAGCACCTACCTCACAGAGTTGTTGCAAGAATCAAAAGAGCTATCTCTAAATTGCTTAGCACAATGCCTGGCATACTGTAGGTGCTTAATAATTGCTTTCCCCCTTCCCTTATCCATTGGCTCTAGCTCTGGCCTAGATATTACACAGCTGTGGAAACTTCTTTTCATTTCTCTGTACAGCTCTTAGCTCTGACCTGGCCTAGAGACAACTCCTTAGGCTTCAAGTTTCTGTGGAAAGATGGGACTCTAGATAATCTCAGGAAGTACCTTTATAATTGATAAAAATTAAGTTTTAAAGCATTTACAATTATTTCTCAGAAGATGTGTAGTATTTTTTTCCTTTTTTGTTTTAGTGTTGTAGCTAAAAGTTCATAACAGCTGGAAAATTAAAAATTTGTTTTAGATGCTTGCCACTGTAGACATGGCTGAGATTAGACAAGTATGGTTAGAGGCACCCTCCAGTTTATCATTGTTTTGTTTGGGGTTTTTGGTTGTTGTTGTTGTTTTGATTTCTTTTTATTTTTGAATTATTGATGGTGACGTTTGTGTTTCTTATAGGTAAATCCATCCAATCATAGACTCCTGTTTGAAGTATTTGATGAAAACAGATTGGTAAGTTTTGACCTTCCACTGACCACCATCCACCTCCCCAAAGAATGATCTTAATATGAAAATTACATCTGTTTTTTTGTTTTGGGTTTTTTTGCCGGTATACCAAAGCAAATTTGAATAGTGTGTGTGTGTATGTATATATATTTAAAACTTTTAAGTTTTGGTTCTGGACCTCTGATTTTATCAACGTAGGAAATAAACTGACATGGAAACTTCATCCATTAATGCAGATTGTCAACTCATTTGTAATTCATAATCTTATATAGTTGTTCGGCTCACTGAAAGATTAAGTAGCTTCTCTATGGATCACACAGATAGTATATGCAGAGAAAAGACTTGGACCCAGGTCTTTGGACCTAGATCACTCTGAATCTCATTGTATGTGACTTTCAATGTCATTTTGTCTAGCCACCTGCATGGGCATGGGTCAGAAAATTTTATATATTAATATCCATATATTTTCAGAATTTTAAATATTCATCATCTATATTTGTACTATTTATGTGCTAGTGGCATAGGAGAAAATTAGTGATATTTGTGTAGGTGTGTGTTTTTCTCCCAGTAAGTAAAAAATAAAATCTATTAATGTTAAGATAGACTCTTTATGTGCTGATGTTTGGTATATAGAATGGTAGTATAATTAGTTAAGAATTACTCACTACATGTAAACTAACTTTAAGGAATTCCAAAGCATACTTGTCCATATGGCTTTTTTTTTTTCTGCAAAGTAGTTCAAGATATATCTAATAACTTAAAATGAAGGGATGGACTGTCCTATGAGAGAAAAAAAATGTGGTTCTTTTTTTGGTGACAGTTTTTTGAAAATTGGGTTTTTGCTGCTGTTCAGTGGTTTTTCTTTTGTGTGTGTGTGTGTGTGGGGGGGGCAATTGGGGTTAAGTGACTTGCCCAGGGTCACATAGCTGGCAAGTGTTAAGTGTCTGAGGTTGGATTTGAACTCAGGTCCTGAATCCAGGGCCGGTGTTTTATCCACTGCACCATCTAGCTGCCCCTGTTAAGTGGTTTTTCAATTGTGTCCAAGTCTTCATGATCCCATTTGGGGTGTTCTTGGCAGAGATACTGGAATGGCTTGCCATTTCCTTCTCCAGTCCATTTGACAGATAAGGAACTGAGGTAAACAGTTAAATGACTTGCCCAGGGTCACACAGCTAGTAAGTTATCTGAGGCCAGATTTTAATGGAGGAAGACGAATCTTTCTGTCTCCAGCCCTGTTACTCTAACCACTATATCAACTAGCTTTCCCATCCTCCCCAAATGGTTAGTTGTTTCTTTTCAAGTATAGAAGGAAAATTTCCATCTGGAAAGCTTAGTTAAGATAGCCTACAGATATCAATGAGGGAAAAAAAAATGCAGAAAAAGTACCAGCTTTTCAGTTTGAGATTTTGTTCCCTCTTTTTGCTTAAATTGGGAAAATACATTACAGAGCTAAGTTGATCTTCTCTTTTTTTATTTTAAAAAAGAGACCATTATTACCACATACTCTATGCATCTATGGCAATCTCCACAATCACATACCAGAACAATTGGTTTCACATATAGCACAGCAGCTAGAGTGCTAGACATAGAATCTGGAATACCAAGGTTCAAATCTAGCCGTAGCAACTTAACAGATAGGTGACCCTGGGCAAACCACCTTACCTCTGTCTGCTTCAGTTTCCTTATTTGTAAAATAGGGGAAATAACAGTACCCACTTCCCAGGAATGTTATGAGGATAAAAAGACTATATTTGTAAAGCATTTGGTAAACCTTAAAGCACTATAAAATGCTGCTGCTGCTGCTACTACTACTACTACTACTGTTGTTACTACTACTTCTACTTCTTCTTTTTTTTAGTGAGGCAATTGGGGCTTAAGTGACTTGCCCAGGGTCACACAGCTAGTAAGTGTTAAGTGTCTGAGGCCAGTTTTGAACTCAGGTCCTCCTGACTCCAGGGCTGGTGCTCTATCCACTGTGCCACCTAGCTGCCCCTACTACTTCTACTTCTTTTCTTCTTCTTCTTCCTATTCCTCCTCTTCTTACTACTACCACTACTACTACTTTCTGTCCATCTCCTCTGTCTTCTCCATCTCTTCTTCTACTCACTGTCTCCAAAATGTAGATTCCAGTTGTTTAGTACTTTGTTATCATTTTCAAACAAACTGGAATGTACCTTTGTAGATCAATCAAGATACAAGCAACCTTATATTCTCCTCTCTCCCCCCCCCCACCCCCCCTCCCCAGGTCATTTCACAGATGAAGAAATAGATTTGGTGACCACAGAGTTGGTAAAGTGACTTGTCCCAGGTTACACAGCTTTTTAGTCAAAGAGAGAGGCTGTATTTAAGTCCAAGCCTTCTGGTTCCTGGGTGGTACTCCTTGACCATGCTATTTTATTTAATTTAAATTGGTTTGCGCCTTTACTGCCATTATAGTAATCAAGTAATGTTCACTCTGTCTTCTTAAGTGCTTGATGATATTCCAGAAACAATATGAGACAAGTTATATTTCCTCATGTCTCTCAGGAACTTTTAAATTACAATACATATGGGTCCAATGTTGGTGAAAATATGGTTTTATTTCCCCAAAATTATGAACTAGGAAATCCATAATAGAGTATATAAAGGATATATGCACACACAGTATATATAAGAAGGATATATGTGTGTGTGTGTGTGTGTGTGTGTGTGTGTGTGTGTATGTATGACAGAGGATATATTTAAAGTATATAGGAAGTCCATATATAGTATATAAATAATGCTAACTTTTTTTTGTCAGTGAACTAAATTCTATTATGCACATATGCTTATACTTAGACGTAGATGGGGGGTTTATTTTGGGATGGGGGTTGCTCTTTTCTATGCCTTATTTGTACATAGCCAGAAAAAGTTAGGTGTGAGAGACTCTACTGAATAGTGCCTTCAGATAAGACTAAGCCAACTCAGATATACTAGTTCTTGATAATTAAATGAGACATAATACCTAGAAAGGAAATAAATGATTTTTTTGGTTGACCTTAATTTTGCATTTAACATACTGTTTTTAGTCCTGAAGAATGCACTGTGAAAAGTAAAGGATTTCCCTTATTTCTTCATTTAACTGTGCTACCTTGAAGATTTTCTCGTGTTCTGTCTCTTGCCTCTCGAGTGTTCCTTGTTAGAAGAGTCTAAAATGCATAAAGATGTGTTTGCCATTCTACTGCTGTAGAAAGAATGTTTTATCTGAACATTGTATTTAGAAATACTAACACCTGGGTTTGCACCAAGCTGTCTGCAGAACCGTTTCTGTGTGACGAATGCCTGTGTTCTTTCTTGTTGGCTCAGAGGCCTGTTAAAGACAATATGGGATTGTGCTGGTACTTGGCAGTTTTAGTGTTGAACAAGCCAGATTCCATTTCTTTCATAATTGGTCATCTTGGCATTTGCAAACACGCCGCTAAAAAACAGATTTGGATGTCTAAACATGGGGTTGAACTCTTCCCACCCCATACTCATGATTCCAGATCTGTTGTCAAAACTATACTTTGGGATTTTAATAGAAACTTGTCTTGGCCTTTCTCTTTGGGTTGTATTCCTTTCCTACCCCAGGTCAACTTATATGGTTAAATAATGGCTACTTCTGGTCCGTGAAAAAGAATTAATATAAAAGACAATTATAAATGATTCTTTTTACAAGTGTTTTTCTGAGTTAGCGAAACTGATGACTTTTTAGGAATTTAAAAACCTTCCCATTTTGGCTCTTAGGAAGCACAAGAGTATGCCATGTGGGCATCCAAATTACACTAATTTAGGGTAACAGTTCCTCTATATAGTGTCTGTATGAAAGTAATGCAAATCTGAACATATATCAGATCTTTTTGGTTTTCCTACCTAGCATGTTACAAAGGACAAGAGTTTTTCCAGCTGTGTTTCTTATTGCTCTTTTTCTCTCCTTATGTGAGAATTCTTCTTTTTAACTTTTTTTTCTTTCCTTTTTGGTAGCTGTTAAGGCAAAAGTTTTAGCGTAGTGGCAAGATTTATAGAATTAACTTCAGCAGTATTTTAAATTCCCCATCCCCCACATAGATATTTTCTTACTTGTAGATCATAGTCTAATTATTTAGCATTAAAGGGAACTACTTCTGGGTAGTGTGTAATTATATTTATAGTATGTTTTTATTAGTTTGCATTCCACCATGGTAGTCTGATGATGTCATAAATAACCCAGCAAAACAAACAAACAAACAAAATCTGCAGCTTGTGAAAACCTGAGACCTATTTCTACTTTCTGAGTTGGTTTTTCTGAGGAGGTAGTGGGGATATGGGAAAATGTGGGGTTATTTTTTCATGGAAGGCACGTCGTATTCATTTGGGAGAGAGACAGAGAGAGAGAGAGAGAGAGAGAGAGAGAGAGAGAGAGAGAGAGAGAGAGAGAGTGTGTGTGTGTGTGTGTGTGTGTGTGTGTGCGCGCGCGCTCACGAATTGCTCAGTTCAGAAGTACCCTGTGAATATGATGTGATTTAGATTAATAGTAGCGTTGAGAGTGTTTGCTGCCCTAGTCAGCTGTGAGAGCTCGCCTGCTGGGGCAATGCCTTTCTGATGGAAAAAGAGCAGCTGGGAAGGTGCTGTTTCAGGCTCTTACTGTTTAAAAGAGAGGGAGAGGGAGAGGGAGGAAAAAAAAAAAAAAACCCAAGTCCAGAAGCTGGCATTGGAGAGGGAGAACAAGGTCATGTGGCTCTAACCATCCTACCCTCTGTCCCAGTGTGCAGGAGCGCTGATTCCTCTTATCCAATCATGCCTGGAATGCAGCTTGTCACTTGGGTTATTTCTGCTATCTGTCGCTATCGTTGGTGCAGTGCTAACAGTTTGGCAGATGGGACAATTTTTCTTGGAGTTTATGTCTTTGATTTTTAACTTCTGGCAGTGCCTGAATTGTTGTTGTTGTTGTCTCCCTCTCCCTTCCTGCCCTTCTGTTAAACCATGGCCCATCGGCTGCGGTTTCATTTTGGCTCTGGTCGAAGCAACACAGCCCCTGAATCAGAGATCCTAGATCGAGAGAGAGAAGACGACTTTTTTATGGCATTCCACACTTTGCCAAGGAGAAACAGTCCTCACCCATTCTCTCAAAATGGAGCAGAGTATGGTGGCGGTAGCCTACAAGAAGTGGGACCCCTCAAACGAAGCACGTCCATGTTTATCCCTCAGCTGCTGAATAACATTGATGCCCGTCCAACAAGGAGCTCATCTGTGCAAATCTCCCTGCAGCGCAAAGCTGCGAACGGACATACTGATGAGTGTGGGGCACCAGAGTCTCTTGATGAGGACCTTCCCTATAAATTTTCAGACCTTAGAGAGAATTTTACTGCACCAGTAAGTAGACCTTCTTCATCCCAAAGCAGCTCCCAAGAAACTTCAGAAAGAGAATCCCCTAATAATTCTCCGCCAAGGTTGCTCGATGATTTAGGACAACAGATCAATGGATCTAATACTTGCAGTCACAGAGTGTTTCGTACAGTTCCTTCAGATAACCAAGAGGATGCTGTCCCCTCAGTTGTCCAGGATGTAGAAGGCAATGAGAATGCTTCGGGCTTGAACATAAGCGGAGTAAGAATTCAGCACCGGGCTTCGAGTGCAGATATGCGTCAGGTTAGACTCTTGCCCTTTGGATCAGAGGTACAGAACAACCCTTCTGCTGCTGAGCCCAGGCGTTGGTCTTTGCAACATGTGCCAGATGTATCTTCTAGCTCTGGGAAAAGATGTTTTGTTTTCCAGTTGCAGCAACCCCAAACAAGCACTCCAAGCCCTGGTGGTGATTACAATTTTGGATTTACTGGAACAAAGGGGGACAGGTTGGTCAGGTATCCAAGAATAAGGCTAGAGAGGAGTACTTCTTATCCGGTTCAACCTCGACCTGAACGAGTTAGCCCAATGGAAGACAGAGTGAATTCAGAACCTCCTAACAATAGCAGGAATTGTCCTGAAATACACAGGAGTAACTCAGTAGAAAGGATTCCACAGGGTAAGGGCTGTACTTTTAAGATCAGACAAGATCAGAATTCCCGACAACAACACTTTAGAATTCTTGTCACTCGTGGTCATGAAGAACCTCACCAGACTCTCGAAGAGAGTAGCTCAGACACACCTGCTCCTACAGCAGCAAGCACTCTGGTAAGTTAGCCATTGAATGTGTTATGTTCCTGTTTGAACATTAGACAAAAATAATGTATTCAAACTGGGAATGGTTTTGTTTTTTTTAATTTGGCATTACAACTAAAAGAAGCTTTCTTCTATAGCATTTGAAGTTTTCCTGTTCAAAGAACCAGGTTACTCATAATTTCTAACCTCAAGTCATGTTGCTTTTATGCTCTTGATAGGTATCTGTGGATCCAGTCCTTGATGGGAATCATAATGTAATAATAAGACTGGCTGATAGTTTGCAAGGAAATACTTAACAGTTAAAAAGTCTTGTTCCTAATAAGTCTTCACACTCTCTTAGCTGACTTTATGTCTGAAGCAAATATATTTGTGTTCTCATTTTGGCAAAATATAATGGTTTCCCTTTTTCAGTGCTTAAGAAGCAATTCTGTCCCCCCCCCCCCAAAAAAAAAAACCAACAACAACAAAAACCAGTTTAGTCAAAGTTCACATGTTAATATTGGAAAATCCATAAGGAACCCATTTGCAGCTTCATCCTGTGCTGGGCCTTTTTATCAAGAATAATCTATGCTTAAAGTGTTAGAAAATATGGAACTAATGATTTCATTTCTCTTAAAATGTTTATATAAATAAGTGTCCCAAAGTTCTTTTCTGCTGTGTTAAAAGGCTGTCTAGTTCAGATACTTTTGTTTGTTTGCATTGATTAATTAAGAGGTGTACTCCATGTGAATAGTAATGCAGTACATGTGGTATGTTACTTATTTTTGAAGCAAAATAACTTTATGGACTAAGCATGGGTAAAAACTTTTATGGGGAATCATTAATTCTCAAGTTGCATTACAGTGCAATTTAACACTGCCCACTTGAGACTCCAGGCTCAATGATGCTGTATATAGAATAGTAAGTGCCCTATCTCCAGCTGTGAAAACAGACTCACTCAAACGGATTCTGGCCCTTACTGCTTGTGTGTGTTCTTGTTCTCTTCTGCTCTCCTTTTTAGTGAAATGTAGCACAGAAAGACAGCTGCTTACTTCACCCAGGCCATATGATGACTCTGCAGCTCTCTGACTTTCTATCTAGCAGAGCAAATGCTATGAAAACTTTAATCAGATTGATTTCTTTTGTTTATAAGCACTAGATTGAGGTTCTTTCTAAAGGAATTCACTCCCTGTCATTTGCATTGTTGTTGTTGTTGTTATTTTGTCTTTCAGCATCATGTAGCATCTTTACCTTACTGAAAAGCTTATGTTTATGATGGTGTGTGTGTGTGTGTGTGTGTGTGTGTGCATGCATGCACGCGCACATGCATGCGCTCTACAGGTGATGCTTCCTTTCTCTAGTATGTGTGAGCTATAACAATTTGTAACATTAGCGTCATAAGTAATTATTGGGCTAATTGATATCCCACACTAAGGTCACTGTGCCACTTTTTCAAGGGGGCATTATCCCCAAGCAAATGCTGTCTCTTGGATGACTTTATCCAACTCCCCATCTTTGCTCTTTTTTCTCAGTCCACCCCACTCCCTTCCTTTTTTTATATCTCTAACCCCTTTCTGGTAAACTGCTGTGTACTTCGTCATTGCTTTAACCTAATGTTATTTCCTCAAGTGGTAGAATAATTACATAGAAAAGGGTTAGGGAGGCTGCTGACATTTTAGTATTATTTCCCCCAGATATGAATGTGCCAGGGTGAGTTCAAAGCCTTCATTGCCTTGAATAGGTGTCTTTAGTGCACTGCTTCACTTGGGTCACTCCTATCACAAGTATTTTTTAAAAATCCAAAACCTTATTTTGACAACTTGTTTCCTAAAAGGACAGTTTTGATCATGCCTATCTTTCTGGAATCCAGTTTGTAGCACAAAAATATTAGCTAGTTTTATAGTTTAACTTTTGGGCACAAAGTCATTTAAGGATTTTTTAAAATTATAAATAGGTTTCTAATTTAAGTGTTTCCAACTCAATTTATTTGAATATACAATTATCTCTTGAAAAATTTTTAATCAAAAACATGCAGGAGAATGAGGGCCAAAAAAAAAAAAGTATTCTCTGGATATCTTGGACAATTAATTCAATGAGCCACTATTGAAGTCCATTGCCCTTCTCTCAGAAAAACCCACATTATCAAGTCATGCATAAGAAATGGTTGTTGGAAGGAACAACACAAAGAATTCCAACCCTTTTATTTTTAAATTTCTCTTTACTTTAGAAGCAGGTTCCCCTCTCTGTTTCTGCTGCATTACATGTGTTTGATGTGAGCCCAGGCCTTAGAGTGCAGGCAGCAGCTGCCACAGCCTTATTTATCTTGAGGGGAAACATTCATATGGGCGTCTACAGGCCTACTGCCATCAAGTGTTTGTGATCTTTCAAATATCTTGTTTTACTGAGAAGTTTTTTTCAGACCAAGATTGGATTTCATTATAAGGTTTCATGAAATTAACTAAAAATGAGACCTACAGGGTCAAATCTGTTTCATGATAAACGTCTGGAAACTTTTTTCCATAATTTGGGAATGATACTCAGAATTCCATGCATATACACACATATGTATATAGGCATGTCTATGTGTGTATATTTATATGCATACACATCTATCTCTTCATTAATACATGCATGTAGATAGCTGTGTACATACACACACATACACATGTGCATATTCAAACATATGAAGATGCATGTATATTTATGAACTGCTCCAATAATCTTGGAGCAAATATAATGAATACAACCATCTCAGGAAGCTAATATTAGTAAATGGACATTTTCCAAATAAGATAACCTGGTTAAGTTAAGCTTTGACTAATTGTAGTTATATTTCTGGGAACTCAAAGTTAACATATACATGTGTATAAGGAGCTATAGCATAATCGACATAGTAATTTTTTTTAAACGTTTAATCTCCACCCAGTTGTGTCTAGTGATTATACTGTCTTATTGGCCCTGTAACCTGAGAGGAGATTCAGGTTTTATCAATAACTATTGGCTTCTTTCACTTAACTCTTGTTAAGAATGTCTTTGGGGATCCACATGTTAATTTGGTTTATCCAAGGGGAAAGGAAAGCTCATTGATCATTTCACATAATTGAGCTTAGTGTTTTCAAAATCTATTATATTTTACATTGGTAGTACTTTGTCAGGGATACATAATTTCATATACATATGACCACTCATTCTTCCTGTCCTTTAAAAAAAACCTACATGTGAGAATCTGCCCAATATTTATACATCATCACCATCAGCAGCAAATATTTTAAAGTCCTACTGTATATATTGCACAATACTAAGAATTTGCAGAATTGGATAGAAGGTGTCAAATATAATGTTGGTTCTTACCCTTAAAGAGCTCAATATGTAAGATTTGAAAGGACCAAAAAGATTGACTAATGAATCAAGTCCAGATGAATAAGAAGTGCCTTTTCAGCCATATCTAATGTTTCTTGCCTAATCTATAAAACTCAAACTGAGCTACTCACTTTTCCGTGTTTTTTTACACCCTTCCTCAATTTTCCACCTCATGTTTTTTACTAATACTGTGCTCCCAATTCTCAGATTCAGTAACCTTTTACCACAGCATTATCTATTGAAATTACTCCTATTCTTCTACTCCCAACATCCATAGCACCTCCTATAAGATTCCTATGAATCCTTTTCTCATCTTCCCTACTTTTCTCCTGCTAGCAGTTATCTTCCCTTGGTAGTGTCTCACGTAATATTTTGTACCTTTAATGTGTATTTGTATTTGAATTTTTATTATAAATCAAATAACAGTTCTATTGACTGCTTCCTTATACTGTGCAAACATGTTCTGTTCCATCTCTTAAACTTATGTCTTTCTTTCCATTTCTCTTCATTGCCCAACTCCTAGGTAGTATAGTACTATTATGCCATTGCAATCCATTTCTTTAATCTTATGTAAAGTCACACAAGAACAACATGTCCAAAGCTGCCACACTCATTTCCTCCCACAACCCACCTCTCATCTTTACACAATTCTCCTTCAAGTCACTTAGATTCAGAGCCTCAGCTATTCTCTTCTCACTCTCCACCCTGCATCTCCATTCAGTAAATTTTTTGTCAATTTTATCTCCTCAACATCTAAGTTCATCCTGATTTCTCCATGAACACAGTTCAGGCCTCAGCATCTCTTGGCTTGTGTTGTTTTAAATAAGTTTTTATTGTTGTCTTCGGTTTTTTATTTTAACATCTTCATAATTATGCCCAGTATCCTTCTCTCTCCCTCCCAGAGAGCCATCGTATACAGAAAAAAATACTTTTTGAAGACAAAAAAAAAAAGAAATATAAAAGGAAAAAATAAGCCTAACTGATCAATACATTGAAAAAGTCAGAAAACTTGTGCAATGTGTAATACCTATGGATCTTCCAGCTCCCCAAAGGGGTGGGTGGGCATGTCCTCTCATTTCATCCAAGTGTGCTTGATCTTTATCATTATATTCACTTTTGATCTTTTGGTGTATTGTTCTTTCCATTTGCATTGTTGTTATATTATTTTCTTATCTCTGCTTACTTTACTCTGCATCAGTTTATGTACATCTTTTCATGAGTCTCTGTATTCATCACACATTTCATTTCCTATAACATTCTTGCTATATAACCATAGTCTCCTAATTATTTAATCTGCCTTACATTTTCCCCTTCTTTAATGTATCTTCCATACCACTTTTAAGGAGATATTTGTAAAGCTCAGTCTTTTTCCTGATCAGAAAGCTTCACTCGCTGCCCACTGACTAAAACAAGAAAAGGCATTAAGCATTTATTAAATGCTTATTCTGTGTCAGGCACTGTTCTGGGGGTTCAAACATAAAGAAAAAAGACCCCCTTTTCAAGGAGTTTGTAAGGAAGGATGACATATCAAAGGGAGCTAGAAAGGAAGGTGGGAAAGGAGAATGGACCTCACATTTCAGAAAGTGAGAAATAGAGCCAGGAGGATAATAAAAGTTTGTTGTCCTAGGTGCCTCCCCAAAATAGGAGCTCTGGGTAGAACTCATCAATGGGAGAAAAGGGGGTCCTGAATAGTGGAGGAATACTTATTCTAAGGTGAGAAGGATGCAGGGGGAGGTGGCTGTTCTAGCTTGAATGAAAGAAAAAAAGAACAAAAGAAATGTGAGGCTGGCAGATTTAGAGACATCTCCACTCCAATGTTCCTATGGACTCTTTATGCCCAGTCTGTGGTAGAGCCTTCTGAGTTTGTATTGGTCTGATCAGCCACAGTCGGACACACTGTACCCTGACCCCAGCATAGTGATGTCATTTTGGTCCTCCTTGAGCACAAAGGACAACAAGGAAACAATGAGGAGGCCCCAGTTACTGAGGGGAATTCTGGGGTGAAATGACAGCTGAGGCATGCTGGCAAAGTTCAAAAAGCCAGGTGAGGAATGAAGGTGGGGAAATGCTTGCTGCCATTAGGACAAATACCTGTTTTGCAACTCCACATCTTCTTCCAAATACAGGTTTACTTTGATATTTTCCAGTCCTCCAGCTGCCTGGATATTTTTTTTAAGCTTCCTTGATCTTTAAGAAACAATTGTGATTCTTTATTAATTTGCTGTCATCAAAATGACTTCTTCAACAGAGAATTACTAATTTTACATTTGAAACAGGAAATTTCATGCAGGTCGTTGAGTTATGAATATTGCTATTGTCAGGTTATGTTGATGGCTGTTTTGGGGAACACTTCCCATTATAGAACTTGAAATTAGGGTAAATGCTTGGGATCATTTTTGATGAGGCATGCTTGCTGATAGCATTTGTAATTTTTATTTTGGAGAAGTTGTTCTCTTGGTGCCCAGAGGTGAAATGTATGACTTTATTGCATATTTAAATGTATCATGGAACATTTTTTATAATGCAGTTCTGTACAGTTAAGCACAGTATGGTTGTATAATGAACTTTGGCATAAGATGAGTTTTTATGTAACATTTTTTACAGAAAATCTTGACATTAAGTTTCCAGTTAGTCTTCAACATCTTGTCTCAATTTTGAAATAAATATACTGAGTACCTTAGTCTTCTTCCAAAAAAAGAAAGTAGCATAAAGGAATGGCTATAATCTACCTCCCAAAAATGAAATTAAGAAAGTATCTTTTACCTCTAGTTGCATTTAGTATTACTTATAATTATTGCCTCTTATTAGAACAGATCCTAAATTCAGAAAGTCATAAGAAATGGAACCTGAAGTGACCCCTCACTCAGCTCTTTGATGCCAGGATATGAACTGACATTATAGCCATTCCTTTAATTGATGGAGAATTTGACCCTTTAATTTCAGTTAAACCAATTCCTAAGTGCTCAATGTGTACTATACACTGGAGATAAAAAGACAAAAATGGAAAAAATAAGTCACTGTCCTTAAGGTGTTTCCATTACATTTAAAACACCTCTCTATTTTAGCATTAAACACAGTTATAGTGACAATATTTTCTCAACCAAAAATTGGGACAGATATTTTCTGAAAGAATAACTCCTTTCTCAAAACTTCATTGAAAGTGTACTTTTATTGAAATTATCCTGTCCTATAAAAACTAGGACCTTTAGTCAAAAGCATGTTACAATTTTTTCTGTAAACATTTACTAAGTGATTTTTTAAAAAACCCAAACACCTGTAATAAGGGAGGCCTTAGAATTTCACAACCAAATTTCACTTTCAAGTGCTTCTAGATTTAAATTAATCTTTGCAGTGATTTCATAAATCTGCTAGTTTTGATTCTTTTTGTCGAATTGAACAGTTGCCCACCACTTCCCCATGCAATAACCTTATTCTGTAGTCAAACTTCTACCTGCCCTTTCTTTTATCCATTCTCTCTGGGCCAAACAACTATAGCTTTTGTGAATGGTTGTACTATCTCCTTTTCTGCCCTGTCTTATAGTCTCTTCTAAGGCATTCACATCTGTCTCTAAAGGTGATTTCTCCAAACTGGTCACAAAATTTTTGGAGGAATGTGAAAATAAATCTTTTTAAAATTCTTCCCTGTTTTTGTTTCCTACTGCACAGGTTTGTGTGTGTAGAAACACACACGCGCACACACACACACACACACACACACGCGCGCGCGCGCGCGCACACACACACACACACACACACACAGAATCATCTACTTTGCTTAAGACATTTTTCTACCCTCTAATAAAAACATATGTTTGGGGAAATTTTTTTTAATGAATTGGTCATTTAATCCTCAAAAGGAAAGATGATCCTTTGTTGGTGATTTTTCTTGATTAACTTGGATTCCTCTCTTTCTTGATTTAGAACTTTGCTAGGTAAATGGCTGGAAGGCTAACATGAGCCTAAGTTCTTGAATCTTTATTGCAGCACTACAGTCAAGGTTTTACTTCTGCATGTGTTATCAGCGCAATATGAATAAAAGTCCATCTGAAATATACAAAAGTACATCTGAAATAATATTGGATATTGCTTCTATAGTAGAACAGTTAGCACACACAATGTGCTGAACATAGTAGGTATGCAATCATTTGATTGTATTTTCTTCTTGATTATTGATAGCATTACTTTGACTTTGTCATACTTAGTGTTTTCACTGCCTTATTTCTTTCTCTCTCTCTCTCTTTTTGGTGAGGCAAATGGGGTTAAGTGACTTGCTCAGGGTCACACAGCTAGTAAGTATCAAGTGTCTGAGGTAAGATTTGAACTCAGGTCCTCCTGAATTCAGGGCCGGTGCTCTATCCAACTGTGCCACCTAGCTACCTCTTCACTGCCTTATTTCAATCATACCTGGTAGTAGAGGTCCCTACTTCTTTTTTGTGGCAAGTTCTGTGTGTATGCACACATGTATAGTTTGTGATGATGAACTTGTACTTCTGAGACTTGCCTGCAATGTGGTTAGAATCATAATTAGGAAATAAATATTTGACATTCATCTGGGAACTGATATGAAAATCAGTCACTTTACTTTTGTGATTCTAGCTTTATAGATGCTGAAAAGTATATTCATTCATATTTTGGAGTGGCTAATTTCATCAGTTCTTTATATTTTTCCTCTCAAATCATAGTGCTATATATATATATCTATATATATATATATATAGATATATATATAGATAGATAGATAGATAGATATAGATATAATTTTTTTTAGTGAGGCAATTGGGGTTAAGTGACTTGCCCAAGGTCACACAGATAGTAAGTGTTAAGTGTCTGAGGCCGGATTTGAACTCAGGTACTCCTGACTCCAGGGCCGGTGCTCTATCCACTGTGCCACCTAGCCGCCCCATATAGTGCTATATTTTATACTGTTCATTTTGGTTAGATCCAATACTTTGAAGCAAAGAATTTAGTGGAAACTGATCCAATACTGGAAAAATTATCCTTCACCTAATTGTTATAGTTGGTTTTGCCCCTTTAGTACACAACAGGACATGACTTTTGTGTTAAATCTTTTCTTAGTATAATTTTTGTTTGCTGGATGTATAAATATTTGTGATCTACTTTTCCTTGATCAAAATATTCCATTTGTAGATGGCTTCATAGGGTTTTCAATTTTGGGTCAGGTACCTGTTTGAAATTATGGGGATGGAGAGGTTCAGGGTGGGGAAAAAGAAGAGAAGTTCATTAGGGGAAGTTCTCAGGGAACATGCTACTATGTTATCTTTGGGCCTGATGCTGGAGTAACCAAGGTGATTTGAGTGTTACCCTATTTTTGCTACTGATTTATAAAGATCTAAAGATCTATATTGCTTTGTGGAGGGCTTGGTTGTGGGGTAGGGAAACAGAGGGAAGAATGTTTAGGAAGGTGATTATATCTTTTAGCTTTAATTATTAGGCATTTTTAACGGCTAGATACTTATGAGTAGAAAATGATATAATAAGACCAACATTTAAGCGTGTCTTGGTCCTTCAGTGGTTCACATTGTGACAGTAATATTAAATTGATCAGATTCAAGGGGGAAGCAGGATTATATTTGTAATTATACCCAGGTAACAAAACTCAGGACAAAAAGTCATACAAGTTTTATGAAGGAAGATTTGGGTTCAATATTAAGAAAACCTTTCTTGTAATTAGTGCTATCCAAAAAATCATGGACTGTCTGGAAAGGCCATGAAAAACCCTTGTCACTGAAGATCTTTAAACAAATATTAGATGACCAACCCCTTCTGAAGCAGGTTGTAATTCATTCATTGTTCTTTTGTTCCTGACACAGGGCCCACCTTGCACAGAATAGGTGATCAATAAATACTTTTTAATTGATTTGATGAGCTATAAGGGTCGTACCAGATAGCCTGGGAAGTCACAATTCTATGAAATTCTTGCACTTACCACAGATACCACATATCCTTTCAGGATCCATGTCAGAAACAAGTACATACTACATGTAACATCAGAACAAGGTCAATGATAATGTTCTTGAGTAAGTTTTCTTCCAAATCTGAGGCTCTGTGGTCCTAAAGCAAAGAAAGCATGAATGTGAGAACTCTTTTGAAAGGGATGTGCCAAGATGGTAAAGATCCTCACAGTTCTTAAAGAGCTCCAAAAGGTTTGAGAAACACACAAATGCAAGGAGCAACTTTATACAGTCACCTATCCAATGGTATTTTGTGATTTTTTTTTTATTGTTGTTGTTGGTCTGCTAACATTGTCAGACACTGTGCAAAGTACTGAGGAAAGAATGAAAGGCAAAAGACGCTCCTCATTTTCAAGGAGTTTCCAGTCGAATTAGGGAGACAACAGGCAAACAATGAGCAATTATGCACAAATAAGATAGATACAGGATAACGTGGAGATAATCAATAGAGGAAAGGCACTAGAATTAAAGGGGGGAGTGTGTGTGTGTGTGTGTGTGTGTGTGTGTGTGTGTGTGTGTGTGTGTGTGTTGGGGTCTGTAGGATTTGGTTTACATAAAGCTGGGGAATGATTTTGGGGCTGGAGCTGGTTAAACCTAAAAGAGAATGGAATAACTGGACACCCAAGTTGTATTTCCTCTCTGACTTGTCTTGTGGTACTGAATTTTTATTAAAGTTAGATCCTCATACTCTTGGATCTCACTGATTTTTTTTTTTCAAAAATAGTTTATCACTCCCTCATGCTGGATCCTTACTACTCCCTTGGCTACAAAGACATCACTCTTTCTTTGTTTTCCTTATCCCTCTATTGAAGCCCCTTCTTTCTCTCCATTTCTTCCTTCTAATCCTATTCAAAAGCTTCTCTTACTTTTTTTAGCTAATGTCCTCTCTTCAGCGATGTAAAATGCTGTTTGACTAGGAGCATTACAGCTAAATCCATACTCCATAACTCCATTTGTGTCTAATATTTGAAAAACAAACAAATGCTACAACATTTGATAATATTTTCTACCCAATTAGAGAGGCAGCATGGCATACTATGGAGAGAGAGACTAGAAGTTGGATCTGAGTTCTGCCTTTGACAGAAACCCCCTGGGTAACTTTCTTAACCTTGTGGCCACAAACAATTCTCTTAGGCTCTAAATTCCAAAGCAGTTGCCCATGTGCATTGGTTTTTCCACTGGAAGTTCTCTAAACTAATGATGTCATGGGTCTAGGCCAACTTTCATCTCCCCTCACATCCCTCAAAAAAAAAAAATCTACCAAATCCACACAACCAAAGATAAACAATTTGTTCAAATTACATTTTAGGTGATGTTTCTTTGAAACCTTTTATTTTTACAAGAATTAACATTAACCAGAGCCCTGTTAACATTAACCAACAGCTGAAATCTAGTGGGTTCTCTTTGAGTGTGTGTTTGTCTTTCTGCATGTGTACATGTACATATGGTAAGAGCTCACAATTTTATAGTGCATTAAATTTTACAAATTATTTTCCCCAGCATGATCTTGAAAGGTGGGCAGCATGTCATTCCCTTCTTACAATTGAGAAAATTGAGCCTAAGCAAACTTAAGTGACTTGCCCAAAGTCACAAAACTGCTAAGTATGGGTGTCAGAATTCAAACCAAGACGTCATGACATCATGTCCAGTACTCTTTCCATAATAACTTGTTGTTGTGTCTGTCTTTTTACCCCCTTGTGTCTTTCTCTGAGTATCTGTGTCTCTTCTTCCTTTACCTGTAGAAAAAAATACAGAAAACAGCTTAGAGAAAAAAAAAAAAACACCACACCAGAATCAGAATTTTAGAGCTGAAGGAAACTTAGACATCTAGCCCTGTACAGCTTGTGAGAAGCCATTGCTCTCGTCCTAAAACCACAATAGCCTGAGTCTAGAAAGGTAGATTATGTGACAACTTGCACATTACAATGAAAGATGATTATCTATTCTCTTTATGGTTGTGTTTGGGTTTTTTTTTTTTTAATCATCCATGTGAGGAGGAGGATGCTTATTTTCAAGCCTTATGTAAATTATAAAAAGCAGGTTGTAGTTTCTTAGATTTTATGTTTATTTGAATAAGCCTAAGTCTCACCATGACAATATTTAGAATATTACAATAATCCTTTCTCCGGTAGATTTGGTGGTTGGCAAATTGTAGGTGCTTAATAAATATTTATCAATTTGAATTGAAGCTTTCGAAATAACTTCAGAAGAATAACGTAGGGGAAGATCTTCTCTCTTTACTGTTGCTTCTTAGGGAATTTGGTTATCTGAAGGCTAGATTCCTAGTTAGAAGAAGTGAAATTACCTCGGTAGCTGGATTTGGAGCCACCAAAGGACCTGAGTTCAAATATTTCCTCAGGCACTAAGTGCTTGTGTACCTCTGAGCAAGTAACTTAACACCTCTCAACTTCAGTTTCCTCATCTTTAAAATGAGAAATTTATAGCACCTGCCTTACCGGGCTGTTCTGAGGATTAAATGAGATATTGTATATAAAGATCTTTGCAAACCTTAAAGCATTACTTAAATGCATATTATTATTATTATTGCTGTTATTTTCTCTACCAGCAAACTGTATAAATTCCTTTCCCATCAAACTACCGGATAGAATTTCGGGAAGATGGTGATTGGTCCCATGTTCTGTGCTCTCTGCTAAGTGGAACTAGATGGTTTGCTTATGTTGTTCTCCTCATGTTTATCCATTGAGAAACTGTCTCTGAGCCTCAGTTTCTTCATCTGTAAAATAAAGCGGTTGGACTAGATGGTCTCTGAGGTCCCTTCTAGCTCTAGATCTTTGATCCTATCAACGAATCTGGAAGGAACCTTAGGGACTGATTAGCTGCTACAACCTTTCATTTTGTGGATGGAGAAGTCATGGCACAGAGAAGTTAAGGTACTTGCCCAAGGTCATGCATGAAGTCCAGCCTAATGGTGTTATTTCTCTGTCATAGTATGACAAAGACTTCAGTTTTTCATTCTCTTACATGTAGCGTAATTTCATAAATTGCAATGTGGCTGGATTTATTTTTGTAATTTTGCTGTAGAAAATCTGCTCGTTTCAGATCACATTTTACAAGGCTTATTTGTCCATTGATGAATAATGTGTGGGCCACAGAACACATACTCGCCTTATTAAATAGCTCCGTTATACGGCGAGATTCATGCAGAGTGGGACAGGCCCTTCAGAAGCGTTATCCCAACCAGGGTTTGCACATCTGTTTTGCCCAGCTTCTGATGTAATTGTTTGTGCCCTCCAGTCAGTCATGTGCTTCCTCGCCAGGCTCAGGACTTGAAACACACCGAAATCTCTATTCAGTGAGAGCATCTGAATAGTGATGGGGGGAGAATTTTTAAATCACCCAGTTAGAAAAACAGTAGCAGACACGTGGAAAAACTTTTATCCCAGCTGATGGCATTTTTTAGTGTTACTGGTTGAAGAAGGAAAGAGAACAAAAGATAGGGAATGCCTCAAAAAATTGCTTTTTTAAAAAAAAATACTTTGAATGATTATGGCTCCTATACCCCTCGGTGAAGAGTGTTTTTCCTTTTAAACAAGCTTCCTGTTTTGTACTTTTACCATATTGCTTCAGGAGCCAGGTGACTTCTGTTGGAATGCTGATGGCTGATGCCAACCCAAACAAATGTAGGCAGATTTGTTTGAAGGCAGGGCAGAGGATGGAGGCAACAAAAAAGTGGAGCAAGAGAGAGTGAACTGTGTGGGGAAGGAAAGTGGTGGCTTATATTTGTAATTCTAGCTTCATTATTAATAGAGCTGAGATCCAAGGCTTTTTTTAGATATTGCTTTTAAATGCTCAGAAAGGGATCTGATAGATATACCAACATTTCCTGCCTTTTACAATGTTATTTGTTAGGATCAAAAATATTTTTTAAAATAGTACACCAGTAAATCAACCAGTGTTTATAGGTGTCCTACTGTGTGCTTAACAACTATAGATGTGTCTATTATTGTTAGTGCATAGATTGACTTAATTTTCACATTTTACTTTAGATTGATACAAATCAGAAGAAAAACTTAATTAATCACCTAGTATCTAGTATTAACTGTGAAGGAGAGAGCAAGTTGTAGCTAGCACAAGCACTCTTTTCTCAAAATATTTCTTACCCTATCTTGTGTCTCTTTCAAGTTAAAAGGATGTTCCTGCTGCCTCTTGTCACTCCCCTGCTTCTTTCCCCCCAATACACACATTCTCAATCATTTTCTCTCTCTCTCTCTCACACACACACTTTTTTTGTAGGAAAGGGGAAAAATAGCACAAAGAAAGAAGAGTATTGCTGATTTCCCCACATAATTATTTTTAAAAGCACTACATTTAAGAACTAAATGGAACTAAAATTTTCTTAATTTTTTATTCTGTGCTAGGTGGCACAGTGCATAGAGCACTGCCCCTGGGAGCTGGGAGGATGTGAGTTCAAATCCTGCGTCAGACACTTGACATTTACTAGCTATGTGACCCTGGGCAAGTCACTTAACCCCAATTGCCTCACCCACACAAAATTTTTTTTTTAATTTCTCAATCTTAAATGTCTTAATATTTTCTTGAAGTTGTACTCAGTAAGATCTTTCTCTGACCAGTAGAATGCTTCCATTTTTGAATAGTGCTGTTGGTGAGAGTGATTTGTAAACAGGTGAATTCTAAATGACCTGCCCCCAGATGCTTGATTACCCAGCCAAGTTGATCTTCATCCCTGTACAATACCAATCGTGTTATGTTTCATTATGGAACATGCTTATTTCTAAAGAGAGGAATTTAAATGAATAATTCATGGCAGCTTTCTATGGTGTGCAGTATATCACTGTTACTAATTTGGGCCTGGGAATGACTATGTTGATCCATTTGTTTGCTGGTGTTAATAGGACCAGGGCTAGTAATCATAGCAGCCAGTGATTTCTCTTGTTCATGGAGGGGGCAATGTAGAAATCTCCATGCATTTTGAGTTTGTCTGTGACCATTAAGGCGCCATTATATGAAACAATAGATGACTAAGGTGCCTGCTAGTGATGAAAAACTTAGTTGTGACCATTAGTTCAGGATGCCTGTTTGATTAGTTAATTCTAGTAAAAATATAATTCCCATTCACCTTTAAGGGCAATTTTGATAAATTCTTTATACATTTCTATTGTCTTCTAAAGCATTTGGCCAATTATTCCATTGTTGTTCTTTCTTTGCATCCTAAAAAGCCTCTGTCTCCTTTTCTGAAACCAGCTAGGTTTCCAGGATTGGGGGGAAGAGTGGGAGGTAAGGGGATTGCTCTTTCTTTCCCTGACTATAATCTACTTGCTGAGAATTTATTTAATATTGTTTAATTCTCACCAAGTCTTTAAATAACACATTCTGATGGAAAATCAAAACTGTAACATCTTCATTTTAAGATCTGTGAAATCTTCAAGATGAAGATTTTAAAGTATACCTTTTCAAGAATTTTGCTCTCAAAAGTACCTTAAGTGTGAGAGGGCTAATTTATATATCTAAAGATATATCCATATCTATATCCATATCCATAGCCATAGCTACATCCGTATCCGTATCCGTATCTGTATCTATATCTATCTTGTTTTTTTATATCACTTACATTTCTCCTTCACCTTTTGCCTGGCCCTCCCCAGGAGAGCCATGCCATATAAAAAAGTTGCTTTTTTTTTTTAAGTGAAAAAGAGAAAAAAATCAGGAAAACCAATAAAAATACATTGAAAAAAGTTGTCAATTTATGCAATGATCTTCTCCTATGGACACCTCTACCATTACTACCTCTATAAAGGAGTTACAGGAAGGAAATCTTCTTACATGCCTTCCTTGAGACCAAGCTTGTTCTTTGTAATTTTGCAATATTCATTTTTTTACATTGTTTTGTGGCGATTGTTTTTTTTTTCCCCCATTTATGTTCCTGGAGCAATCCTCTGTGTTTTCTTGGCTCTACTTACTTCACTTTGCATTAATTCCTGTAAGAAAGGCACATTAAAGTAACTGGAAATTGAGTATGGTAACTCTTTGGATCCTTTGAACCAAATGAGTCTTTTCTGATCACCATCCTAAGTAATTTTAGTTTGAATCAGGAAAATATCTTAAGCTGTTGAATATCAGATATTCTAGACCTTCTTAAATATCACAGATTTTATGTTATTTAACAACTTCTTGATGATTCAGGGTCATAATTATAAGCATCAGTTATTGTGCTTTTCCTTGACAGAGTGATCCCCTAAGACATGTAGGATTATATAGTCTTAAATTCCCCTTTGTAAAAAGTTTTTTTCTCAGAAATCATTTTTCTGTTCCCTTTCTCATTCCTTGCTTCTATAAGTATACTCTCATAGCAGACCTTTTGCTCTTTCATCCAGTTTCCATCCAACTGTGGATTTGAGAAACTAGATAATCTTATTAGAACTTTTTATTATATAAATGTGTTGCGAGGAGATATTCTGTGGTTAAAGTATAAGGATTTAAATTCATAAACCTGACTATATATTGAGTTCATACATGTATGTAGTTGTAGATACACACAAAAATGCATACATACATGTGGGATGGGAGGGTGGGGTTAAGAAGAGAAAAAGTTGTTACAGGGACCTATTTAGCTTATTTCCTAGTTTTTAGACATTTCCAAGAAAGATGAGTTTGCCAGATAACTGAGTTTAGAATTGATGAGCTATAGATATATTTGTTTTAAAATTCATAGACTATTGGAGACTATAATGGAATGTGCCGAATTTCAACAAAAATGAATTTATGCACTTAGATGCTATGTACATTCTGATCAATGATCAGAAATGGGACTTAAACCCAGGTCTTCCTAACTCCATGCCTGGCTCTTGTTATACAATTTCATGTTGCCTTTCTTTATATTGATTCCTGAATTTGCTCATAGAAATAAGAAGGTATTCTACCCCAAATCACCAAAAGCCTTGGTTCCTCATACCATATTACCTACAACAGATCCCATTTTCTCCCTAAAAGGAAGCCAGTGCACAAAGAAATCTGAAGCACCTTTTGGGTGACAAGCTACAGTAATGGTTTCATAGCAAGAAAATTCACATCTACGATTCACACTGCTAGGCTTTTAAAAGGGGTATATCTCCTAAATCCTATTGTGTAACTGGCCTCAGGAAGTTGTGGTCAACTTGAGCTTCCCTCTTTGTCCCAGATGTCCCCCTATGATCCTGTGCATAGCCCATGCTGTCATCTACCATCATTCTGAAATGATGCATATGGAGTACTGTGGCATGCCAAAAGGACTGATGGCCCATATAAGCCTAATTTCTGAAATTGAAGAGATAATCAGAGAATGATGAATACCCAAACTCCCTTTACAATCATGCCCCTTAGAATTTTTGCCAGATTCATCAACTGAACTCCTATCTCCTAATCATGGATACTCAGAGCCTTGGAAGGTTTTTACTAGAGGCAGTGGTCCATCTGGTCTGTTTTTGAGCATGCATCATGACTCTGAATTGTGTTTATCATGTCCATGTGAAACCTAACCTACTTGCCCAGTGCAGGTATAGCATAACCCAGTTAGCCTTAGCGAGCCAAGCAATGTAATGGAGCAGCCAGACCAAGAGACGCTTTGCTTTCCAAGTATGCTTCGTGAGCTGCAGGCATCTTGACATTCCTGCCTTGAGGAGCATATGTAGATATCCCAATGCTGAGGTGCCTCTGCCACAAACTGGCCTGCTTCACACCCAGGACTCTCACCAAGATAGATAATGCACAGATATTTTTAGGAATCAATGGGAGAAGACCATCAGAATCTCTGGTATAGTGAAAGCTTAAGAACGAAACATAATTTACATTCCCAGGAGAAGGATGGCACTTGCATTAATAGCAGCCAAAATTCTGAGAAGCAAACATATCCTGTTAGTCAGTCAAGAAGCATTTATTAAGTGCTTGCTATATGCCAGGCACTGGGCTAAATCTCTGTGTATCATATAGCACCTCAAAACAAGACACTATGTAATGAATCTAGGCGATCCTAGTTTAATGAGCTCTTCAATACTGGGACATAGACCCAGTGCCCACTGAGTGATTCTACCACTTGGGGACTATGATGACTAAGGCCTGGCAGATGTAAGGTATTTGATTTGCTCACTTATAACCTCCTAATCATCTCCCCCATTGGATGGAAGAGTTCTTTTGGTGATTGGCTAGAGGGGACTCAGGGCCATGTGGGGGAAGGGGTAGAAAAGGAAGTCTCATTCACTTACATGCTGAATAAGCTGCAGAGAATAGTAATCTAGCCCATGAAATCTAGTCTGTGGACTTACTACTAATTAGTTTGCATGACTTTTTTTTTTAAACAAAAAAGTAATTATATATATATATATATAATTTGTTAATGTATTATTTAATAATATAATATCAGATTAATGGCATGTTATATTAAATATTATAATATAGTATTAATTTGATGGTATACTATTAGTTGATAATATATTAATGAATTTTACATAAATGATAAATTGATGTGGTTATAAGATATAATGAATATATTTAATTATATATCACTTGATCAATATATTTAATTATATAATTGATATATTTAATTATATGTCACTTGATTAATAGATTAATTATATAATTAATGTATTTAATTATATATCACTTAAGTAATTATTAATTATATATTATGCAATCAATTAAATATAAACAATATTATATATGATATGTATATGTATACCTCTATATATTTAGACAACAATATAGATAAAATATAGGGCGGCTAGTTGTCTTGGCTCTGGACCTGGAATCAAGAAGATGGGTGTTCAAACCCTACTTCAAACACTTCCTAGTTGTAAGACTGAGTAAGGTACTTAGCCTCTGTCTTCCTCAGTTTCTTTTCTGCAAAATTTAGCACCTTTCTTCTAGGGTGTCATGAAGATAAAATGAGATAATATTTATAAAGCATCCACAAATCTCAAAGCATTCTATAAATACTAGCTGTTATTGAATAAACAAAAATGTATGCATAGGGATGGATACAAGCCTTCATCAAACTAATTTGAGGACTAATTAAAATGGAGTAGAAGGTTTTTTAATTGATAGAAAAAATGAAATAAAACATTCCCACTTCTCTAGAGGATAAGAGATGGGAAGACTTTTGCAGCAAATACAGACCTGACTGTTAATTATATCTGTTCCCTTTAGTAAACAGACTGAAGCAAAATTGTATTCAAGATCCTAGGTTACAGTTTCCCTGCTGCTGATAATAAGAAGCTGGTATTTCTAGAACACTTTAAAATATGCAAAGCAATTTGCTCACAATAACCTATTCTATATCAGTTATGTAATTATTAATTATATATTATATGCAATCAATTAAATATATAACATAATCTAGAACACTTTAAAATATGCAAAGCAATTTCCTCACAATAACCTATTATGGGGTAGGTATTTTGGCTATTATTCCCTTCTAATTAATGAATAAACTGAGGTACAGAGAGGTTATAACTCACCCAAACTTAAGTTTATAAATGCTGAGGCTAAGATGGGAACCCAGGTTTCTTAAAATTAGAACCCAAACTCCAAAAACAGCCTTCTTTTATCCCACACCCACCCCTCTGCCATTGTACTAATCCTTCCACAGGAATTTGATGAGTAGCATGTAGAGTACAACTCCATTAAAATGTCTTTAACATATGCAGGCTTAAGTCATGTTGAAGAATTTCTGGAGTAGCTTGTCATTACACAATCACAAACAAAAAATGGTGTCTGACAATCTTAAATAATTTAGCACATCAATAGAGATCAGTAAAGGATTATGACTTTAAATTCTAATAAAAGAAAAATGTTACATCAGTTTTCTCCAGCCAAACCTTGTCATAGCCTCCTTTCTTCATCAGTGAATATGTTCACCCCACTGATCCTCCCCCAATTCTTTTTTTTTTTTTTGCAGGGCAATGAGGGTTTAGTGACTTGCCCAGGGTCACACAGCTAGTAAGTATCAAATGTCTGAGGCTGGACTTGAACTCAGGTCCTTTTGAATCCAAGGCCATTGCTCTATGCACTTCGCCACCTAGCTGCCCTCCCCTCCACCGCCAATTCTTAAGGGGCTTTTAAAAATAAGGGCTGTCTCAGTGCCTAGTGCCTGGCACACCAATGAGTACTCGAGAAATGCTTTTTGAATGATCTGAGTGTTGCGAATTGGGTTTTGTTTCTATCTAATAATATAGAAACAGAAAAGAAGATGAAAAACTGTACTGAAAAAATGAATAAAACAGCATTATAGAAGATTAGCCCACATAAACAAGGCAGTAAGCTTTGTCCATGGGATAATACTGACCAATGTTTTAATCAACATTTATAGCTTATTCCCAAGATCATAGAATCACAGATACACAGCTAATAACAGTCTTAGAGGCCTTCAAGTCCAAACCTTTCTTTTCTACAGATTTAAATAACTGAGGCACAGAGCAATTAAGTGACTTGCCTGAATCAACAGCTAGTAAGTGCCTCAAGTGCAATTTTGAACCCACATTGTCTTGACACCAAGTGTGGCGCCCTATCTACTCCATAGGATACCCTATTGAGTATAAGAAAACAAGATTCAGTCCTTAAAGTTGAAGACTTGGAGATGTCATTTACTTGGATTTGGAGATTTTTGAACAAAGGCCCCTCTCCCCTGAAGCCTTCTGCTATCCTACTCTCTAACAACTGTTTTACCGGAACGTGGAGGAGGGCAGCCGTGCACAGGATAGGAAGGCCAGATACCTCTGGGATGCACTTAACATAGACAGCTGAGAAACAACTGCAAGGGACATAATGTGAGCTGTACATGTGGGTGTTCTGCTATCAGGAATCAAGCAATATGCTGTTTATGAGAGAAATCAATGGAGCTGTTAGAAATAGCAGGGCTCCCGCCTAAAGCGATGCCATGGAATGTGCACGGGACTCAATTATTAGCTGTGAGATTACAGTCGAGTGATTTGTCAATCAATTCAGTCCATGCACATTTGCTAAATAAATGTCTCTTGTGGGCCAGGTACTGGGCTAGGCTCTGGGGATACAAGACAAAAATAAAACCATCTCTGTCATCAGTGATCTATGTTCTATCAATGTCTTGGGAGAGGAGAGAAGGAAGGAGACGTGTACAATACACATTTATACAAAATAAATAAACACAAGGTAATTTTTATGGGAATTTCCCTCCTTGAGCCTCAGTTTTATCATCTTTTAAATGGACAGATTGTGTACTACCTACCTCACAAGGCTCTTGTGAGGAAAGTGTCTTGCAAGCCTTGAAGTGCCATTTTTGTTCTTTGTCTTTGGTTTCAGTAAATTGAATTTAAGTGAGGCACAACTGCACAAAGTCATCAGCCTCATTCTCTCCTCTGGGCATCAGAGTCCAGTTTAGGTTTTGATGGCTTAGAATGAGTGTAAACAGCAATTGTTTTCTGCTCTGGCCAGATACTCTGAGGGTCTTCCTCTCCCAGACTAAAGTGCCATATAAATAGTGAGATACTGTTCTCTTAGGCTAGACCTACATTAGGAATTTAGCAGTCACTGACATTTATAAAAGTGTTCCCCACACACCAGCTCCTTGCATTGCTATACTAGCCCTGTAAAGTAGATAGTATAAATACCAGTACCCTCATTATTCAGATGAGGAAGTTGAGAAACAGAAAGAATAAGGAACTTGCCTAAAGTCTCAGAGCTCGTAAATGGGAGACCAACACTCAGATTCACTAACTCAAAAGCCAACTCCCCCCTCTCTCTCTTGCAGGGCAATGAGGGTTAAGTGGCTTGCCCAGGGTCACACAGCTAGGAAGTGTCAAGTTTCTGAGGCTGGATTTGAACTCAGGTTCTCCCGAATCCAGGACTGGTGCTTTATCCACTGCGTCACTTAGCTGCCCCAAGCCAATTCTCTTTCAATCAACTAACCAACAAGCATTTATTAGGGGCTTACTATATGCCAGGCACTATAGTAGATGCTGGGCATAAAGACAAGCATAAACTGCCTCTTCCCTCAAGGGGCTTACATTCTATTCGAGGAAACAACAAGTATACTTATAAGTATGTACAAAGAAAATACAAAATTCCATGACTGGATGTGTAATGTGAGTGAGCGTGCGATATTGTGAACCTGGGTACCTGGGTTGCTCTGAAATAGTTAAGTTGGACATAGTAAGTCTGAGATGCCTATGGGACAGTGTATAGTGCTTTGGTTGCCTTTTTTACTACCCTAAATATTGGTTATTATAGTCTATGTACAATAAAAAATATAGAAGCAGCTAGGTAGTGCAGTGGGTAGAGCACCAGCCCTGGAGTCAGGAGTACCTGAGTTCAAATCCAGGCTCAGACACTTGATACTTACCTGCTGTGTGACCCTGGGCAAGTCACTTAACTCCAATTGCCTCACCAAAATATATACTTTTTCTTTAGTAGCACAGTAATAAATGTAATAATTCATTATATCTTGAGGATGTTAATTTCCCCCCAGTAACAATTATTTTTGAGTCTACCCACCCATATGTCTACCGTGATTGACTCAGTGTTTAGTAAATGTTTGCTGTTGAATAGTTTCTATGCTCAAGGTATTTACTTTTTAAATGGGCTGATGGGAATGGGAGGGAGATGGACAGAACAACCAAACAAATGTACCCAAAAAACCTCACCAAATAATATTGATTGCCATTTCATCTTTGGGAAAGATGAAACCACAATTTTGTTGTTGTTCAGTCATTTCAGTTGGGTTTGACTCTTCATGACCCCATTTGGAGTTTTCTTGGAAGAGATCCTAGAGTGACTTGCCATTTCCTTCTCCAGCTCATTTTACAGTTGAGGAAACTGAGACAAAGTTAAATGACTTGCCTAGGATCATATAGCTTGTACATGTCTGAGGCCAGATTTGAACCCAGGAAAATGAGTCTTCCTGGCACCAAGCAAGACACTCTATCCACTGTCCCACTTGGCTGTCTGATAGCACAATTAACCATAGTCAAATCAGGTTAGTCTTTGAAAACTTCTTGGAGAAATTGTGTTTTGATTAATCCTTTACCCAAGGTAAATACTCGGTAAATACTTGGCCTGGTTTTGATAAAGAAAAGAGGCTTTCTGTTAATGAGAGAAGTAAGGAGAGTTCTGTAATCGTGGGAATGTAGTAGAAGAAACAACATACTTGATAGTCCAGAGACTGGAGTGAGAGAATCGGCTTGATTGTTAGTGGTTGTATTGTCTGGCGACCATGAGCTCCATGTATTGTGGATGAGGAAGTCAGTTAGATTTATCATCTTTTGGTTCCTTCAACAATCATGACTCTGGGCCCTCTTTGAATATGGGAATGCAAAATCTTCAAGTATGAGGATTAGTTGAATAAACAGGTGACTTTAGAAACTTTTTTTTAAAAAAGAGTAGATTTGGTAATTGTTCTTAAGTATTTGAAGGGCTCTTCTGGAAAAGAGATTTATTTCATATCACTCCTGAGGGCAGATCTTGAACTAACCCTTTCCAGAAGTTATAGAGAGGCCGATCTCAACTCTGTACGAACCAAAACTTAAAATCAGAATAATCTAAAAATGGGCTACTTTGAAATTGAGTTTCCTGTATGAAGGCTAAGGATTTGAAATGATGTGGGGTACTGGAGAAGACATTTGTGCATTGGGCATGATTTTGGACTACCTGACCCTTAAATTCGGTTCCAATTTTAGGATTCCATGTGTTTGTTATAAAGAAAATGCATTATGTCAAGACTCCATTTCTGGTTCAGTTTAATTCAGGAAGTGTTTATTAAGAATCTACTTTGTGCAGTAGGTAGGGGGGACCCTGGGGCAAAAGCCAAGTGGTCATTTCCTTCAGGGAATTTGCAGTCTACTTTGAAGGAAGGAAGGAAATAAGCATTTGTTAAATGATCTCTTTGTGCTAGGCATTATGTTAAGGGCTTTGTAAATGTTATCTCATTTGATCCTCACGACACCCTACGAACATGTAAGAGTTATTCTTGTTCCCATTTTACATTTAAAGAAACTGAGGCTGATGGGTTATGTGACTTATCCAGGGTCACACAGCTAGTAAATGTTTTAAGCCAGATTTGAACACAGGTATTCCTGACTCTGGTTCCAACACCATATCATGAAGCTATCTCTAGGGAGAAACAAGAAAATACAAAGTATATTGAGTAATTTCAGTAGGAGTTTAATACTAACACCAGGCAGGGTTATGTAGAAGAAAGCGATGCCTTAGCTGAGCCTTGGAAGAAGGTTCTTGTACTAGGCTGATGCTAACCAAGCCAACCTGTTGGCCTGAAGTTCAGAATGAAATGAAGCAATGTTAGCTCATCTGAAAGTTAACCTAATTTGGTCAGTCAGTAAATATTTATTAAGTGCCTATTGTGTACCAGGCACTTGGCTAAGTTCTTAAAGGCCAAGGGTATATTGACAGTTACTTAGCAATATCTGGAAGTGAAGGGGAGGGGGGCTGGGGAATATTCATTGAGGATAAAGTAGAGCACAGTTTTCCTGTGCCCTGGTTGCTCCTGGAGCTGGTCTGAGGCCTGACGCCTGTCTGAGAGAGTGCCTACAGTCTCTCTTGTGACTGTGCTCAGGCTACCAGGAAAATGTCAAAAAGCAGGGGCCTGGGGCCCTTGAACCAATTAAATCTTAGCAAGACTGTTTCAGTTCCTTGTTAGGAAAAACTAGTCTAACCTGCCTACATCAGGACCTTGGGTTATTGCTCCCAGCATTTGGAGATAAGCTCTGAAATTATGAGTACACAAAAGTGTTTTTTTTTTCTTTTTTAGGAACCAACAGTTTTTTGCTTGGGGGAGGGAGGTATCAATAAGACAGGTTGCATTCTTGTTCGTCTGCAGCTAGGACAACTTGATTTTAAATTGGGAGAAAAGGTCTGAAATTATGAATACACAAAAGTGATTCTTTTTTTCCCTTAGGAATGCCAATATTTATTTATTTATTTATTTTTGGTCGATAAGACAAGTGGCATTCTTTCTCCTCTGCAACCAAAACCTTGTAGATAGGACAGACACAGAACCAGGTAGCAGCATTTGTGACCAGAATTCCTACTTTTCCTTTGACATTTCTACTAATAATCTGAGGCACAAAAGGAAGAAATCTCCAGATTGGGGACAGAGTGGTTTGTTTCAGGTTGATTATTCCCTGCTTCAGTGCAGACTACCTTATCATCATTAAAGGTCTGGGGCAGAGAACAGCTGAGCATTCTGGGTTATGATTATCATCTTCAACAACAAACTTTTACTAGGTACCTGGGAGTCACAGGGCACTAACTCTCTGGATGAGTGAAGATTTAACAAGAGAGTGGTGGTAATGTAGATACTACTCTCCTCCATACTTGAAGACAGGGAATGAACTTGCCTAAAGGTTTCTTTATTTTTCATCTAGAAGCTCAGTAAATGAAACCTATGCTCTACTCAGCTCAGTATAACTTGAAATCCTCTTATTCGAATGACCACCCTTTCATTCATTTGGAATTGAAAAGAAACAAATCCTAAGACATGACAAACAATCCATTAAAGTTGTTTTTGTGGTCAGTAATTTGTATTGGTGTGTTATTATTGTAACCATCCCATTGCATGTGGTATATATAAAAATAGTTATGTTCTCTTCAAATGTTGCAAATAACAACATTGGTTGGTTTTTTAACTTGGCTGATGAATAATTCAGTGATTGTTTTGAAAACTCAGAGGCTAGGGATGGCCTACAGGCATATTATTGATCTAGTTTTTAAAAATACCATAGATATGAGATGAAATTGGCTTTAGAGTCCATGTAGTCAAACCTTCTAATTCAACAGCTGAGAAAACTGAGGCCCACAGAAGGTCAGATCCAGTGCCACACAAGTAATTGGAGACTGAGTTGGGACAACCCTCTTGATTCCTAGCCCAATACTCTTTAAGATAAGTTGGGGCATTTTTATAAAGCAATCCTGTGCTGAATAGAAATTATTCTGTGTCTAAGGACATCGTTTTCCCCTTCCTCAGGGTGTTCTTTAGTGTTCTGTCATCTCTATTCTTTTTCTTTTTGACTAGTAATAATTACATTTCTAGCCAGAGATACTACTTGGCCAACAGGAGGGCAAGCCTTAGGAAAATTATTTGGTGAAAGGGAAAATGAAGGGTCTTGAATGCTGAATGAGAATCATTAGCCTTTGTTTCTGAGTTGGCTTTATCCTTTGGCCAGATTACTGTGATTCTGTACTCAGCTCCACTTTGTGGTCCTTGCTATCAAGAAAAACAGAAGTCAGCCAAAAGAAGCATTTTTTTTTAAAAAAAGGGAAATAATGCAATAGTGGGGAAACCATAAAGAATAAATAGAAATGAAGGAATAATAATGCTATAATCTCTTTTCTCCATCAAAAAAACAAACAAGAGCAAACCAGATGAACAAGTGGACCACACAGCAAGGCAGCTGAGAAACACAGGAGGGGACATGGACAAGAAGAATATGAGTAGTGACAGTCCTGGGGTGAGTGGGTGGCTGGGTGGGGTCGCCAGAGTTCAGAAGAGACTGGTAGTTGAGCTATGATTTCAAGAGTTGCTGACAAGCTTACTTGCTAATGAGAGGTAGAACCAAGCTAATTTGGATCTATGGTGGCAGAGTAGTGAAGTGTGGGTAGGGAGCAAGATCTTAATCGTGAAATGTGTCATCGGGGTCACATGTCTGCCCTTGTCTTATTTCTCTGGAGGTATAAATGGTTTGTGTGCTCCATGCATTATGCAAGGTGACAATACTTTTCTAGGTAGGGAAAGAGGGAGTTAATTGCAAGGGGGGGATGGTCAAGCGAGTGTGGTGCTCTGTATGCAAGGCCTATTTTAATGGAGATATGATATGAATATGGTAACATTGTTTGTTTTTCTAAGAGACAAGGCAGAGAGAACTTCTCCTCAGAAAACATCTACTTGGTGAAATAATCTCTCCCTAGGCATGATTTAATTTATGTTTGTTTGTGTTCATCTGAAGGATGTCATTAGCTTAGATTTTTCCAGGTTATATCTCTTCCTTATAGGTTGACCTTAGATAAATCAGGTCACTTTCCTCATCCTTAACATGGGTGCATGGGTGAGGGGGTAGGAAGGGGATAAGACAATTGAGAAGTCCCTTCCAGCTTGAAATCTTCTCATACTTTGAAGAAAGGTTAAGCTCGACAGCCGAATCTCCAAAGCAGCCTCTTTACCCTACAAAAGCCTTTAAAGTACCTACTATGTGCCAGGCACTGTGCTAAGCTGTAGACATAAAGAAAGGCAAAAATCAGTCCCTTCTGTCATGAAATTTCTAATCTAATAGAGGAGACGGCATACACATAACTATGTACAAGAGATTTTCAGGATAAATTGGCAGTAGTTCAGAGGGAAGATATTAAGATTATTGTTGCTGTTTTTGCTGCTGCTGCAGAATAACAGAGAGCCATTCTCCATTGGAGAGCCATTTGTAATGCATGGAGGAAGGCCTTTATGAAAGTTGATTTTTTATTTTATTTTAGGGGATTATCATGGCTAGAGCTGTTTCTCAGCTCCAGTTTGAAATGCATGTATGAATGCTCTCTTTTTCATGCATGGGGTAGCTATATAGGAATTTTGAGATGAACCACGATGTGTAGAGACCTTAGAGAAAACTGTTGCTTCAGTGTTTGCCAACTGATTTAGTATATGGTATCCCATTGACTGTATAAGCTTTTCTATCACAGTTTGTAGTATTGATTGTAGAATCACTGATCTGGGGACCTCAGCAGCCATCTAGTCTAGCCCCTCCTGTTTTAAAGATAAGGAAACTGAGGCTTAATGATTGAGATGAAATGACTTGACCATGTTTGCATGGGGACTAAGTGTCTGAGATGAGATTTGAACAAAGACCTCTAACTCTAGAGCAGGGGTTCTTAACCTAGAGGAATGAACTTTTTTCTTAAATATTGTAATAACTCTACTTCAGTGTGATAGATGTTCTTTGTAATCTTGTGTGTTTCATTTTGTGCATTTGTTCTGAGGAGTGGTCCACAGGCCCCACCAGACTGGCAGAAGGGTCCACAATTCTCAAAAGAACTCATGCTCTAGGGACAATGTTTCCGCCAAAAGAAAGTGTCTGGGGGGCACCGTTACTGGATTCAGACACTTGACACTTATTAGCTGTGTGACGACCCTGAGCAAGTCACTTAACCCTCATTGTGCCCTCCCCCCCAGTGTCTTTTTTTTTCAAACCAAAGTTTAATTTCTTTTTTTTTTTTATTTTAGTGAGGCAATTGGGGTTAAGTGACTTGCCCAGGGTCACACAGTTAGTAAGTGTTAAGTGTCTGAGGCCGGATTTGAACTCAGGTACTCCTGATTCCAGGGCCGGTGCTCTATCCACTGCGCCACCTAGCTGCCCCCCCCAGTGTCTTTTTAAAAGCAAAATATGAATTTTGGTACTATTTCTTGCCTTAAATTAAATGTACCATTTCCTGCCTTTAAGTACTATTTCCTGCCTTAAGTGAAGTCTATTGAGATACTAAAATATTTTCTATCTAATATCTCTTTATCCTTATGTTTCCCAGTGCAGTGATTTTAATGTTGAGTCATCATCAGTAATGTTTTGTTACAGAATTTTGAGGCTTTAATGAAAAAGAAGGTGGGGTAGGTTAGATTTTAAAGTATCAAATTAAAGTGTATCAAATTGAAGTAGTCAAATTGGAGGGGGAAGTAATGTAAAAAATTTTATGAGGAAAGTGAAACAATATCAAAGACTAATCTTTTGAAGAAGTTACATAATAACTTATTATGGTTTTTAGGAAACTTTAACTGGCTGATCTATTGTGAGAAATTAAAAAAATTTATCATGTGATTTAGTTACTTAGTAAGCAGTGCATATTTAAGCTAATAAATGAAAGAATGTATAAATGAATCTGCTAAAGGTCGAAATAAAGGAATTTAGGTTCATTATAAGATCTTAGTTTCAGAACTGGAAGGGAATCCCACACTAGATCCTAGTCTAACACCACGCATTCATTTGTGGTGATTGAGGCTCAGAGTGAAAATGACTTGTTTAGGGTCACATAGGTAAATAACAGTCTTAGGTCCCCTGAGTCCAAATCTTTTGTGTTGTACCATGTTGGATATTTTGCAATTAACAATGGCACATAGTGAGTTTGGATCAACAGCTTATGAATAACTCCAAGGATGTGAAAATGGCCTAGTCCAATAGCAACATAATCACTCACCACCGCCTTCCACCCAAACTGTTCCTGATTTTCATTGTTCTTTCTTAGGTGCAACTTATGTTCTTTAGACAGCTAGACTTAGTTTTGGAGTGTTATGATAACAAATCCTAAGAATAAAGGCAGTTCTCAATAAATTTTTCCTTATAGAACACATCTCATTAATTGGAGGTACAGTAGTTTTTTCCCCATTACAGAAATAGATGTAGAAAACTAGATTCTTTTCTGAATTCCTAATACATGCCTACTTTGCCTTATACTTTCCCTTTGTTTTGGTCTTCTCTCTCTCTTTTTTTTTTGTGTGGGGCAATGGGGGTTAAGTGACTTGCCCAAGGTCACCCAGCTAGTAAGTGTCAAGTGTCTGAGGCCAGATTTGAACTCAGGGACTCCTAAATCCAGGGCCGGTGTTTTATCCACTGCGCCACCTAGCCCCCCCTGTTTTGGTCTTCTCTTAACTTTTTTCTGGGTACTTTTCTACTGCATAATCCTACCTTCTACCTTTGTATTATGAAAGTCCTTCAAAGATGCATCTGCTGCATTCTTGGCCATGGCTAGTTGTCTTAACTTTTGTCTTGTCCCTGGGTTTCAATGACTCTGGGAGAGAAAGTAAAGCTGACAACTCTGTGCAACACTGCCTCACATAAATCCAATTCATGCTCGAGTCAAGACATCACCCTGTGTTGTCATTGGTTCTTTTTGCAAATGAAGGATGAATGACAGTGTGAAAGTCCTTTAGATATTAGCTAATTATGATGTGGGGATGGATTTAATTGATCAAATCGATCGAGAGGTGTCCCAAAGAATGACAGGACTCAGTGACTGTTTCCCAAATTTTATTACAATACTGTGAGGCCACAGGGAGACACCAAGGAGATAAGTGTCTTCAATAGGAAGGTGAAAATGCTTATATTTATAGTGAGAAAAAGTAGGTTATCTCCTTATTATCTTAGGAATGCCCTTTTTTTTGGTGGGGCAATGGGCATTAAGTGACTTACCCAGGGTCACACAGCTAGTAAGTGTCAAGCGCCTGAGGCCGGATTTGAACTGAGGTCCTCCTGAATCCAGGGCCGGTACTTTATCCACTGCGCCACCCAGTTGCCTCTCTCCTCATTATCTTAATCTCCTCCTTAAGGAGGTATATAGGAGGTCTTATCCTAATTTGGAATTCTTGGGGTCCTAAGACAACCTCTGAGACAGGTACCTTTTTCCTTGGAGGTGTGTTTTTGGGGTTTACATGTCATAAGGCAAATCTAATGACACATTTGGCCTTTTCTGCACATGTTCATAAAGACATGCTTAAACTTGTCAGACCCAGAGGCTCTTTCTTTGTGTTTTTGATATCTCTTTACAAAAGATCTGGTTTCTAGATGTCCTGTCATGGAGGAATATTAATGGCTATCAATGGTTAGTGGTTTTTAGTTACTGTCTCTTTTGGTGGTGTTGCTTAATAGGGACTTGAACCCTCTTGGTTATAGTACTGTTGATAAGAACCCAAACCTTAGTTTCTGGGTTAACCCTTTTAGCTACTATTGATCAAGTCTTAGGTTATCTGTTAACTCTTTTAGGTACTATTGATAGGTTATCTGTTTTAGCCTCCTCCATCACTCATATATATTCTCAATCTCAGTCTTACTCCACATGGCCAAAATAGGACTCGTGATCATTCTCTTACAAACTCTCCCCTCTTCCAAACATTCCTATTATTTTTGAGAGCACTACCATCTTCCCAATCACCTAGGTTTGCAATTTGGTGTCATCCTCAGCTCATTATAATTTGTTGACAAATCTTAGCATTTCTACCTTCCCAACATCTCTTATATGTCTCTCTCTCTACTCAACTAACCATCCTCTTAGTTTTAGGCTCTTATCACCTTATAAGGCAATGAGGAAGCAATGAAATGTTCATTTCCCTTCTAATTGATAGCCATACTTCAAGCCTCTCTTCACTCCAGTTCGTTCTCCACTAATCTGCCGAAGGGATTCTCCAAAAGTATAAGTCTTACTCTATCAACCCACTAATCAACAAACTCCTTGTCCTTGGAGGTAATAGAGAATTTCAGAAGAGGAGTGGGTTTGTTTGAAAAACAATCAGTTCTGTTTTGTACACATCAATGTTAGGATTCTTATGGGCCATTAAGTTTGAAATGTATAATAGACAGATGGTGATATGGGATTAGAGCTCAGGAGAAAGGATAAGGCTGGATATATAGATCTGGTAATAATCTGCTTAGAGGTAATAATTAAACCCACTGGAACTCATGAAGTCATCAAGAGAGCAAATATAGAGAGAAAAGAGAAAAGGGCCTATGACAAAATCTTGGGGGCATACCCAGAGCCAGTGGGAATGAGCTGCATGAAGATCTAGCAAAGGAGACTGAACAGGAGTAGCTAGAGAAACAGAAGCTAAACCAAGAGAGGAGAAAGTATCCAAGAGGAAAAGCCAAATAAAACTCTTCAAAACTTATTTTTTAATTGCTTGGGGGAATTATTAGGCATTACTTAATGAGGTTAAGAATTTTCTTCTCTGGATAGAGAAACTATAATATTGTAGAATTTCATTTTTAAAAGTATCATAAGGAAGTATATAAATTGGTGGTACACATTCCATGATAAGCTTGTTGTTTTCAGTGTGCACTGTGCTGCCAGTAACCAAGAACATTTCATTATCATGTTAAAATGATACTATTCAACCAGCTATACCAGTCATACCACTTCTGTAGAGAAGTGAGCTGTTTCTGAAAAGGGGAGTTTCTCATATGATCAAATAACTGTTATTTATTTGTGTATTTAATTTTAATTTAAAACCTCAGTGAAATTTATACTCTAGAAAAATTCGGGCAATATATCTAATGTAGGTAGTACTCTTTCCTAGCATCATAACCGACAATGTTGGAGGGGACCTTAGTTCTGTGTAGCCCAACCCTTCATTTTATGATTGTAGAATCTCATGCCAGTTGAGGTTTTGTGACTTGTTTGGTAAGCCAAAGGAACATTAGTACATTTCAAATTAAATTTATGAAAAGTTTCTTTGGATTCAAATTTAGTTATCATTTTTATGAATAAACTTTTTGAGATCCTGGTAATGATTATTTGTCATCTAAAGATCTTTTATTTACAGTTTCACACATTAAATGATGTTTTTCCTCTTTTAAAAGTCTCTAAGTCACACATGTTTGTGTGTGTGAATATACACATATATGTATATAAATAAATATAGACAAACAAACAAATAATTGATTAATAGGCAGGATGCATAGTGGACTGGAAGTTGAAGATGAGTTGCCAGTCTGCTTTGAAAGGACAGAATTTCTACATTGATCCATGAATTTAAAGACTGACACAGCCAAAACAATGGCAGTAGTAAATTTTGTGTTTGTATAGTACTTTACAGCTGTGTTAAGGAAGGCAGAATTTGATTCATCTTCATATCATCCATGGTTATTGCAGTTAGTTCTTAATAGAAAATGGTTATTGGATTAAACTTCACAACCACCCCACAAGGTAGAGGGGCTATGTAGTAGAATTTCATAGAAATTAACTAAATTAAGGAGAGCTGAGAGTTTCATAAGGTCAAGTGAGTGGTAGAATCAAGATTAAACACTGAATCTTCTGAATCCTACTTAACATTTAAATTTTTAAGAGTTGTACATGTGATTTTTGGGGGAAGAGATCTCAGGATATTATCGTTCTGAAACTAACTAAAGTGGTTGATCTGAAGCACGATTGAGCCTTGCATAGTGATAAAAGATGAAAAAATTCATATGAGTGTAGAGATTTGAAACTCTGTAATTTAAGCTAATTACTTACATTTATTTGGGTCAATGGAAAATAGCCTTGGAATGAATTGCTTGACAAAGTCAAAGGCATTAACAATGGAGTACATGTTCTAGCAGGCCCTATAATGTTGGGAGGCTTTGGAACATGAGATTGGCTATAGACAGAAAGTCTATCATTCTTAGTGACAATCTAGGTAAGCTCAGAGAAGCTCACATCAAGTCTGGATGCAGGTTGGTGAATTTTTTGGTTGTCAGAATGTAAGAATTAACAATTTCTTAGCATTTGTTTAGGTTCTTATTTCTAAGCTAGGGAGTCATCTTTTAAGTATTACCTTTATAAAAGGAAATTGTACCTAAAGAGCAAATTCTGAGATCTTTGGTCTGGCATTCACTTCCCTTTGCCTACTTCTCCAGTTCTTTTCATCCTACTGCCAGCTGGATTTGCGCAAATCTTTCTTACACAAGTTATATCCTTTCTTACCTTTAGCCAATTTTCTCCCTATTGGAAGGCCTTTTCCCTCTCTTCCTACCAAAATCTTACATATCTTTCAAAGTCTAGTTTAATTTCTACCTCACCAATGAGTCCTTCCTCTATCCATAGCCATCTCCAGTCATCCTGATATATATTGTGTCACTGGACTCAGATGACTCTGGAGAAGAGAGTGAGTGCAAATCATGATATCACCTGGCTGTCATGTTCCTCTTTCAAAATGAAGGACAAACAGCAACAACAGCCTAGTACATAATAAGCATTTATTAAATGCTTGTGGACCAACTGCCCCACATTGGCTTTCGAATTGAACTCTTTAGGGGAAATTTTCATACATAAATATCACTTCTCAACTGTTAAAATTAATTAAAATAAATCATGGAAAATTTGAGTAACATATGCTTTTGAATTTGAGATTGTCAATGGAAAGATACCTGCAGAAGCTGTTGAACCCTTCATTACTTTGCACCCCATTTTTTAAGACTTTATCTTTAGTAACTAAAAGCAAAGTGGTTACTGTTTGTCTGGTTTGGAGTTTTGTGGTTATGAAGCCCAAACTTAAGAGCTTGAACTGGGGAGATCTCTTTTAAGTATATACTAATTCACTGAGTAACTCTGAAAAACTTGCTTTAAATTTCATTCTTCACTTTCCTTGAACATAATATAGGGATTGCCAAACCGGTTTGCTTCAGAAACAGTGGAATTGTGCCATATTTTAACTGTTAGAAAATCTCCTCAGGTTATTATAGTGTTATCCTGATTTTTCTTAGGAAGTTGAAAAAAGATAAAGAGGAGAAGGAAGAGAAAGCAAGAGGAAAAGAAAAAAATCTAGAGTAAGAAGCTCATATTCCTTTCCCTACCCCAAATAGTGAATCAGGTTAAAAGCTCTAGTACCACCTGATTGGTGGGAAATCACCGAATGTGTTCATAAGACTTTCCAAAAAGTCAAGGAATGAGAAAGCATCTTTGCGTATAGTCTCTGCTTGCTTCCTTCTGAACACTTAGGTTTGTGTGTGACCTCTGCTGCTTAGAGAGGTAGTGGTATTCCCTAGACAGCTGATTAAAAATCTCCTTAATACCACTGGCACAAATATCTAGAGTGGCAATTTTTTCTCTTCCATTTGACTGAACATGCATTCTGTCACGATATAAGGTAGTAGCAATGATAATGGTCGCGGGTTTGTGGCTTTACTATCAGGAAGTAAATTTTTTAGAGACATCATGTCTAGCTGTGGGGAGAAGTTTTAAGTTTTTTCTTTTTTTTATTTTAACTTATTCTCCTGTAGTTATTTCATTTATTTTAAGTTTTAAGGATTTTTTCTCTTTATTTTTCTTTGCCCAGGAAGCTTAAATAGGATAGGATTTGTTCCTACATTTTCGTTTTTAAAATTTTTATTTATTTTTTTTGTTTCTACGTTTTCATCCATGCCTTTTAACATTTCACAAATAATTTTTATCTATTTTTAAAGAATATTTTAAGTTGCCTTAAACAATACAATAGGTAAAGAAAGGTATAAACCTGAACTCTGGTTCAAGAAATATGCTATTGTTTCTCACACAATGAAATGGAGTTTTGGTTGAAATTCTTTTTCTATGCAAGAACAGTTTACTTATGTAGTTATTACCAAACTGTATTCCAAAAAATTTTTTTTAGTTCCTATTCTGTGTGTTATGCAATGGTCTTTTTAAAATGAGAAGTTATCTCTACTTTTAAGAAATTAACAAACTACCTGGAGTAATAAGATTTGTAACCCCCCCCCCCCCAAACAAAACAAAAAAATCAGGAAAAACTAATCTCTACTTTATCGTGAGCTTTTGCTGATGTTGGCATTGTACCCAAAGCTGTCCTTGAAGACAACATGTTAGGGCAAGTTTTCTTGATGATTTTTAAAATGTTAGGAAAATGAGTTAGGCTCTCATCTATTTTAAATCCTATTAAGAAGGTTGCCCTTATATAAAATAAGTGAGCAGAAAAATAAACTGAGCTCATTTTAAAGTGGAAGTTACTCTGCTTGTTCACAAAGTCTTAAATATCAAATGTGTTTGAGTAATTTTATGATAAATTATGAATGGGCCTTGTGTTGCTGTGGTTAGGGGAGTTGTCCTTGGAATCAGGAAGTCCTAGCTTCAAGTCCTTCCTCTTGCATGATAATACTGGTGGTGTGGTTCTGGAAAGTCATTTAACCTCTTAATGCTTCTGCACAACTCTCTAAGATTATAAAGGACAAAACAACACTGCTCTTCTACCCTAATATTAAAAAAAAGATCATGTAAATAAAGTCTATGTAAGTTATCTTTAACTTTAGTACAGCAAGACCTTTAACTGTAATTTTTGGCTGCATAAATACATGTAAAATGTAAGAAGAATGGAATCCTGATATGGTTCTCATTAATTTATGTCTCTGTTGGGAAGCAAATCATATAACCCACTTGAGTGACTGTCAAGTCAGTCATAGGTTATCATTATATGTTTGCGGTGTAACTGTGAGACTGTACCCTGGCATAGGAGATTTCAGATAAAGACAAGAATTTCATATGTTAAGTAGCATTCATATACATACTTATGTAATTATTGTTTACATATGAGTTATATTGCTAAATCTGGTGAGCTATGTATATGTATAAGATAATGCCATCTGCAAGGCCACATTAGTGACCTCCTTCCCCTGTAGGTATATATACTATTCTCTCCCTCCCTCCCACTTCTTCCCCCATGAGAACTTGAAAAGCATGAATGGAAGCTGGAAGCATCCATGTTCTGTCCCAATTTAGGAGGAGCCACCTGGAACATGTGGTTTTGAATTTTTGCCTAATTGAAGAGGATGAGACGGGGTTGAGTACTCTAATATACTCTTTTTTTAAAAAACTAAATTAAGGTCACCGAAGTGAATGTATTGTTTTTACTTCCATACTGAAGGGAATGCAATATTGTCACTGCATAGAAACTGTGGTGGGAAGGGCCCATCACTCCATTTGCAAAAGCCAAGGAAGCATCATACTTTCAGGTTCCCATGCAGAGAAGTAGCCTCCTACCAACCCAAAGAATGACAGACATGAAATGTCTCAGTACTCTCATATGTGTGTGTGTATGCATATATACACACACACACACACACATGCACATATATACATATTAACTATCATTCATTTATTTAGCGCTAGTAAATGGCTAGAGGTGGGGGAAGGAGAGAAGTAGCTCAGGTGTTCAGCCACCAAGGAAATTACCTTTCCTTCTTCTGAGTCTGTATAGTACTTTGTTCCTGTATTCTTGTTATTATTCTGTACCACATTTATCCCGCATTTCATAGTTTTCCATATTTGTATATGTGCTATCTTTCTCTTGATAGATTGATAATTCAGTGGCGTCTGCAAGCATGTCTTCATTATTTTTAATGTCCCCTATGACACATAGTAGGAATTTGAAAAATAGCAAAAGAAGGAAGGATAGATAGATGTATGGATGCCAAGGTGAATGTTAATTAATTCCTAGCCAAAATTTTCAACTCATCCCATTGTATGTCAGGCAATCCTTACATAGACATGATTATAGTACAAAGAACAGCAAGGTACCCTGAATAAGAGATAGCCTAGTGGAGGCATCCCAGGACCCTGAGCCCAACCATGCTGCCAGTATCTCACCCTCCACACTGCCAGGCCACTGGCACATCTTCCAGCACAGTCCTTTTCAGTCATCATCCAGAGGAGCAACCTCTATGAAGACAGTTCAGTAATTGCTTTGGCATGCTATAGCATCCCCTCTCTCTTCATACCCACTGTATTTTTATTTATTTATTTATTTTTTTGGTGGGGCAATGGGGGTTAAGTGACTTGCACAGGTTCACACAGCTAGTAAGTGTCAAGTGTCCGAGGCCGGATTTGAACTCAGGTCCTCCTGAATCCAGGGCCGGTGCTTTGTCCACTGCGTCACCTAGCTGCCCCCAAAATTTTTTACTTATTTTTTGTGGAGCAATGAAGGTTAAGTGACTTTCCCAGGGTTACACAGCTAATAAGTGTCAAGTATCTGAGGCCAAATTTGAACTCAGGTCCTCTTGAATCCAGAGCTTGGTGCTTTATCCACTGTTCCACCTAGCTCTGCGCCCCCCCCCCCATTGTATTTCTAAAAAAGAAAATTCCTGGCACCATCATATAGATCAGCATCAGAAACTAATAAGTTTTTGTCATTGTATCTGCCTTGCTGTTGTGCTCTAAGGACCATTTGCCCTTGTCCTCTGACTTCCTGTATGTACTATTTTCCCCCAATGGAATGTGAACTGTTTGAGAGCAAGTACTGTCTTGATATTCTGTTTGTATCTCCAGCCTATGTGTTTTGCACATAGTAGCAGCTTAAAAGATGTACAATTCTCTCCATTCATTGATGTGGACTCAGAACTAAGTTCATATCTCAGTAGTGCTACTTTTTACTTGCATGACCTTGGACAAATCACTTAAAGTTTCTGGACCTTAATTTCCTTTTCTGTAAAACTATGAGGATTGAACTAGATCTGTCATATCCCTTAATGAATGCTACAAGTTAAGTGACACTTGGATCTGTAAGTTTATCTCAAGTACTTAATGGGGAATGGTGCATCTTGCCATTGCCCATCTGACTCTGTGGACTTAAAATATCACCCTTCTACCTACTGTTATACTGTGTTCTAATAGTGTTAAAAAGGTATATGTCTTCTGGTACAAAAGACATGCCTTTTTCTTTGATGTGACAAACACTCATTTCTATTTGTCATTCCATTATGTGGTACAGAGATGGGAATTCTTGAACAATGCCCCTCCCCCCCATTTCCCCATCCCAAGACTTTTTTGGCGTGTGTGTGTGTGTGTGTGTGTGTGTGTGTGTGTGTGTGTGTTTCAGTAACTTTCCATAACCTTTGGAATATCTCTCCCTGGGATTTAAATCTCATTACTTAATTTTAATAGAAACACACAAACAAGGAAGACTATAGGAGGGTGAATGGTCATCTCTTAGCAAATTAGGCATTTCCCACCACTGTGTGTTAGATATGCATACTGCCTGTCATACAGATTGATAGTCAATGGTACTTAAAGTCCTGACTGTTGCTAAGGAACAAATTCCCTTAAGGCAACTTTAAAAAAATAGATTTGGAATATAGAAATCATTGGAAAATACCAAGTCAGCTGTATTTCTACTGAATTGGCTCCGCATTTCTTGTTCAGAGTTTTGACCCTATAAATCATCTTCATACCATTTATTCAAGAGACTATTTTAAACATTATAACCTATAAGATGAAACTGTATGTAATAAGGGACAGTCTATTCAGTTGAATGATGGAAATACACTTTCTTTTTAATTTTGTTCTGAAATTAAGTAATAAAACAATCATTTCCATAACATAGTAGAGTAGGGGGGGAAAAGATAATCGCACATGTAACTGCAAATCTATTATGTACAACTTGCTATTCATATATATATATATATATATATATATATATATATATATATATATATATTCTTCCCAACTTCCCCCAGAGATTGTTGCTATTAGACATGAATGTGTATGTGTATATACATATAAACATATACACACATACATACATATATGTAAAATCATTCTATAATATCTATTAGGTCTTTCTCTGGATGCACATAGAGTCTTCCTTCATTAGTCCTTTGTAATTAATTTAGACATTTATAATAGTCAAAATGACTTAGTTGATCAAAGTTGTTCTTAAAACAGCATCATTATTACTACATACAACATTCTCTTGGTTCTGCTTATTTTGTTCTTCATTATTTCATGCAAGTCTGTCCATGTGTTTCTAAGATCGTTGAGCTCATCATTTCTTACAGCACAGTAATATTCTATCACGATCATATACCACAACTTATTTAGCCGTTCCATAATTAACAAGCATCCCTGCAATTTCCAGTTCTTTGCCACACAAAGAGAGATAGTTAACAATATATGTGGACCATATATTGGACTTTTTATTGTTTATAGAAATCTTAGGCATTTAGCCTCAGGGCCAGGCAAGTGATGTTCAGATCCTGGCTTTGCTTCTTACTCTCTGTGTGACCTTGGACAAATCAACTAACATCTCTAGGTTTCAAGTTCCTTATCTATAAAATGAACAATTGGAATGGATGATCGCTAAGGTCCTTTCCACTGTAAATCTATGATCCCATGTGTATATACACTTGAATATGTGTCACCCTAAGACATTTATCAAAGAAGAATAGTATATGGTGGATATGCAGCATTTTTGTTCTGGACACCATCTTGAGTAGCTTTGGAAATGAACCACCTTGGAAGACACCAAAGCCATCCACTGCATCCTGGGCTGTCACCAGTCATCAATACTTTTGTCCTGCCATTGTACTTTGATGACTCTGGAAGAGAGAGTGAGGCTGATGACTTTCTGCAGCCCTGCATCACTTAAATCCAATTCATGCACGAGTCAAGACATCACCCCATGATGTCATTGGTCTTCTTATAAAACAAAGGATAAACAACAACAACAAACCAACACCTACTTTTCTATGCTAATTCAAATCAATAGATTTAGACTCTGAGGATCAAAGTATACCTTGGGCTCTAATTGTAATCTTGGGCAAGTTACTTAACTGCTTAAGGCAGACTTAGGCTGAAAACCTACTTCGGAACCAAGCTATGGACACATGGGCACTTAACCTTCTGGAGCCTCAGTTTCCTCATTAGTTAAGTGGAGATAATAATACCTGTTGTATTTACCTCCCAGGGAAGTTATAAGGCTCAGACGAGTTAATGAATATAAAATATTCTGCAACCTTTGAGGTGCTTGCGCTGTGTGTGTGTGTGTATGTGTGTGTGTGTGTGTGTTATTCCCTTCTTACCATTATCACCACTATCATTAGCACCACCATCACTACAAACACTCATCACTGATAAACTGCTACCACAATCACCACTAACCCAAATAGTTTTCATGAGATGTTATGGATTCTCCCAGCAGTCCAAGCATAGACTTGACTAAGAAGGAAGAATCATTCAGAATTTTTTTCTCTATTGTGAAGCTATCTTATTGGGGATAATGAATATATAGGGGAAAACTGGGTGTATTCTCTGAAGTTCATAATTTTATAGCCCTTAAAATGAGTATGTGTATATACAGATTTTATGTATATAGATATATAATTATGTCTCCATATATATGTGTATATATACATATACATATATATATATATATACACACACATATATAAAATTAGACTACTTTTTTAAAAACTTCCATTTTTTTCTCCACATGTTCTTCCTGCATTGTAAAATTCAATTTTAACTTCCTCCTTTAGAAGTTCCCACATTGTGCTCAAGGAAGTTAATATGGTCAGTAATGTTTTTTATTCTGGCAAAACATTCTTTTCCTATGGATTGTTTTATTACTAACGGATTGAGAAACTTCCATTTACTGAGTTGTGAGGTACCTACAAATACATCACAGAGAAGTAAAGTAGTCAGTGCTTCTTTTTGAAATATGTAGTTGGAATATTTTCCTGAGGGAAGAAAAGAAGCAACAAGTTAAGAAAGAGAGAACCTGTCCTTCCTTGTCTAAGCTTCTGGCTACTGTTATCTAGAGAGGCCTAGCAGTACCCGTTTTTCAGATAAGGAGCTGGCAAGGTGACAGTGTCTGATTGGCTTTCAGAGCCCTGTTTCAGGAGGCCATGAAAAGCACTTTGAGGTACTTTTCTACTAGTTGGAAAATGGCAAGTACAACCCGAATTTGTACAGCCACAATTTAAACTCTTGCTTAGATTTCTTTCTACAGTTTCAATTTGTCTGAAATGATTCTTTGAGTCTGGGTGTAGAATTTAATTCTGGGTCTAAAAAAAGGTTTTGTGGTGGAGATTTTTACTTTGATTATGCTTTAAATCTAGTTTCTTAATCTTTTTTTGTGTGTTCTCAATCCCTTTTGGCTGTCTGAAGCCTTCAGACCCCTTCTCAGAATAATGAGGTTTTTTTAAATGCATAAAATAAAACATATATTAATACCAAAGAAACCAGTTATTCTGACATAGTTGTCACAATATTAATATTTTTTTAAGTTCTTGGATCCAGGTTTAAAAAAAAACTTCTTTAAATGCTTTAAAAGTGCAAATTTTAAGCATAAACATAGGTTTAAATGCCTATTAACTTTTTCATATATAAAAATACATTTGTTGTTTAGTGTTTTTGCTTAGGAAGATGTTGACAATATCTGTAGGGAAGGGTTGGCTTGTTCATACTAAAACAAATATTGTTTTGTTGGGAGATGTCCCCAAAATCTTTTTTTAAGGCAAAATGAAGCAATAATCATTTGTCTGGTTTAGACTTCAAATTTATTTATGAGACAAACGGGGCTTTGAAAGTTACAAGGAACTATGCTTTAAAATCAAATTACAGTAGAACCTTGCTAATTCATGCCTGACTAATCTGCCCACCCAGTAGTTCTGAGTGAAATTTTACTGCTCTCTCCTCCCCACTTTGAGAAATATTCAATAGCACTCTATCAGAAAGCTCATGTTGCAGTGGCTTTAATATCTGAGTGCACTGTGGGAAACTTAGCAGTATAACAAAGTATTGTAAACAAACAAAACAGACACACAAAGTTGATTTGAGAAACTTTTCTGTGCAAATATGAGAAATAGCTAGTAAAAGAACTTGGCAGCATTTGAGTTTGGGATTTTGCTGTGGTTTTTTTTAAACTATCAGTGCACAAAATTAAATAATTATTGCAGGTATGTTCCTTTTTTAGCAGACTCAGAATACAAAATCCAAAACTCTCGTGTCATTTTTTGTTTAAAAAAGATACCTTTTGAAAAATAAGATTCTGTGTTTCTCATATTTCATGTCCATGGATCCAAAGGTCTTAGGTAAGTAGGAAAAAAGGGAATCTCAATCTCATATCTCATTGAGTGACTTGGTACTGCTCTGGTTACTAGTGTCTGGTGTATATTTGTTCTGCTTATTTGAATGAGCTTGAGGTCACTTTGGTATTTGTATCTTCTGCATTTATCACAGTGCTTAGAATGTAGGGTTTTGTTTTTTTCAGCAACAAACATTTATTTTATTTTTCAGTTACATGTAAGGGTAGTTTTCAACATTTTCATAAGATTTAGAGTTCCAAATTTTTCTCCCTCCCCCCTCCCCCCTCCACAAGATCGCAATTAGGTTATATATGTACAATCCACGAGTGTTCTTTTTATCAGTTCTTTTCTATAGGGGTGCATAGTAAGCTTCCTCATTAGTTCCTTGGGATTGTCTTGGATCATTGCACTGCTGAGAGTAGTTCAGTCAGAATGTAGTTTTTAAAAGTAAAGGCATCTTCCCAGGTCTTTTTCATTCATTCATCCATTTATTCATTCATCTATTCTTTAAAGGCCAGTAATATTGAATCTACTTAGAGAATATAGACTAGTGAGTTAGAGCGTAATGCCAATGAAATCAAGGTTATGGTTTTGTATTAAAAATGGGCTAATTTGCATTGCTTTATTCCATGGTAGCTGACCTTATCTCTAACTCTGAGAAAAGTTGTCTTGGTCAGGAAAGTCCATCTTCACTACTGGAAAAACATCTCAGACCAGGTGCTTTATGGGTAGGTCAGTAGATACTCTTTAAATATGAATAGGATGTCATTACTGTTTATTAACACATTGTAAGGCGTGTTTAGTTAATATTGATTCCCACCTCCCTGGTTGCATTCTCCTGCAGATACCACAAATCAGATTTGAATAGGAAAAATTCAGTACAGATGATCTAGAATTGACTAGTGATGCTAGGATTTTCTATGATCATTTTATGATTTCTGTCAGATGCTTTCAAAGAATACCACCAGTGTTTTTTGTTTTATTGTGTTTTACGTGTTTTAACTCAGCACTTGTGTTTTCTCCTAGCATGGAAACTCCCTTCACCAATGACAGTGGGCAACTCATCTCTAATTTATGCTCTTACAGAATTGCCTGGAATTCTGAGAGGCTCAATGACTTGCCCATGGTCACTTAGCCTGTATGTATCAGGGGTTGTAATTGAGTCTTGACCTGTCAATTACCTCTAACTGACAAAATGATCACAAAGAAACATTACTTTAGTAAAGGTTTTTGAGACATATGAGATGCTTTTGTTTGCTGGAATGCTTGTTTAGTGAAGTGATATATAAAATGAAGCACTTATTTTTAAATGAATTTTTTTGAATTTTAAATGAATTTGGAGAGTAAAGGCACACTTTTGCTATAACTGCGACTAAAACTAGCTTACATTCGGACCTCTTCAATTCAATTCAACAATCATTTCTTTTTTTTTGTTTTTTTTGTTTTGTTTTGTTTTTTTTGTTTTGTTTTGTTTTTAGTGAGGCAATTGGGGTTAAGTGACTTGCCCAGGGTCACACAGCTAGTAAGTGTTAAGTGTCTGAGGCCGGATTTGAACTCAGGTACTCCTGACTCCAGAGCCGGTGCTCTATCCACTGCGCCACCTAGCTGCCCCCAACAATCATTTCTTAAAGTGCCAATTATGAGGCAGTTATTGTGATGAGCATTGGCAATACAAAGACAAAATGAAACAATCCCTGAGTCTTCCTCACAAGGCAATATGGTAGTAAGTACAGAAGTGAGAATTTCTTTGGTACCCCGTGTTTTTGTTATTTTTAAAAATAATGCTTTCTATTTTTTTCTGGCTAAAACCTGAAATGTTTTTAACCCTGGAGTCATATTGTTGGGGATATTATTGAAGCTTTTTAAAGATTCTGATTCGTGTTATCTGAGTAATCCTTTGTGCTACCTCTCCCTGATAAATTGCTTTGGCTAGTGAAAAAATATAAGCCAAGTTATTAAACATCACCAGGTACTTTTTTGAGAGTTACAACCATTAGTCATTTTCTAAATGTGAAATGAACTAAATGTTCACTTTTATGAGGTACATTGTTTTTCAGTAGGTCCATTTAATAGATTGTATGCAGTAAGTGGAATCTTGGGAGCCAGGAAGTGAATGGTCAACTTCTTCCTTCTCAGTTAATTTCAAATCTATTGTTATTATGTTGTTAGTAACCTTTATTAGGTACTTGTAAGGCACATAGGTTCCAGGTACTTCTATTTAAAAACAAACAAACAAACAAACAAAAAAGCCACCATAACATATAAATTTAGATACACCTAGAAAACTGCACATAAGGACATTAGATCCTTGTTTTATTTGCTGACATTCAGCCTGAGAATAAATTCCAACTCTGCAAGATTCCCAGGTATGAATACTCTTTTTAGTGATTCTTTTTAATCCAAGCATCTCCCCTTTTACCCCTTAAAACTGTAATTTCAGGAGCACCTCATAGAGAACAATAGAAAAGTGGACATTTTTAAAGATCATTTGGGGTACGGATATTGACAACTTGACGTAATCTCCCTCTCTATCTTGCTGTGGGTTTAAATTCATGGTGAAAATATTTCCCAATGAAATGATTTTCTGCTCTTTCCCATCTTTCAGGATGGGAAAAATTTACATCTACCACATAAATTATAAAAAATAATTTGGTGTTAGGCATACAGATTAAATTATTATAAATCTCGAAACTTTTCTATTGCAGAACTGCTGTTTACGCCCTAAAATATTTCCTTAGATGGTAGATGAAGTCAAAAGAATGAGAAGTATCTTATTTCAGGACTTATCAGTGTGTTTTCTCTCTTAAATGTAGATTATTTGCCACATACTCTGACAGAGGATTAGTTTTATTTTTTTAAAAAATAATCTTTCTCTGGCACCAAGAAGCAAAAACCAGTTATGATAACCATTTAGCCTTTTTGTTTATGTTAAACTTCTGAACTATGTGAATTGGTAGGAGGCCAAAACCTTTCCTCCCTTTCCACTCCCCCACCACACATACTACATTATATACACCCGTTCCAAAAAAAGATAGGTCAAAATAAGAGAATTCTTGGCTTCTTGGCATTGATTATAATTATATTTGTAAATATATTCTCTTATCAATCAATAAGCACTTATTTTTAAATGAATTTTTTGAAATGTTTTGTTTTTATATCACTAAATTTCCCCCACATCTCTTATAACCTATATATATATATTTTTTTTAATGAGGAAGAAGGAAAAAAAGCCCAGCAAAACTCATCAATAAATTTTTTTTAAATCTCACTTATGGATTATTCTACACCCTTGAACCTTCTTCTTCCTCCTTCCCCCCACCTACCTCTATAAAGGAGGAGAGGAATATAACTTCTCATAACTCTTTTTGGGCTAGGTTTATTCTTTGTAATTTGGTAACATCCAGTTTTGATTATTTATAATGGTTATTCTTCCCATTTACATTGTTCTAGTCATGTGTTTATCGTTTTCTTGACTCTGCTTACTTTGCTTCCGTTTAAGGAAGTCTTTCAATTGCCAACGTTTATTTAGTGTCTTATGTGCTGGGCACTGAGCTAAGTGTTGGGGATATCTAGACAGAAGTGAATAGGCCCCCTGTCCCCAAGGAACTTAAATTCTACAGGAGAGATAAAGGTGCATATAAAATGGATAGAAGCTGACCCCTCTGGGAACTTGAAAGTCATTTTGAAGAAGGTAGGACTTAAGTCTTAAAAGGGTGTCTAAGAGGTGGATGTGAGGAGTGATGGCAGTTCAGACAGTGGGGATGGACAATGGGAAGACCCAAAGGCCAAGGTTATGAACCCTGATAATTGGAAGGATGGTGATATCCTCAAACAGAAATAATGAATTTTGGAAGAGGGGCAATTTGGGCTTCATTTTAAACATTGAGTTTAAGATGTACGAGTCAATGTAGTTTGAAATGTCTAAATTGGCATGTTTGGACTAGAATTTAGGAGACTAGGTTTGAATATCTAGATCTTTGTAATATTTGCATAGGGACAATAATTTTGCTCTTGGGTGCTGATGAAATTATCAAATGAATGCATAAAATGAAAAGAGAAGAGGGTACATCCACAGTTAGCAGAATAAAGATTTTGAGATAGAGGGAAGTTGATAAAGGTATCAGTACACTGGAGAATGTGAGAGGGAATGGGATCAAGGGGAAAGATTGGCTGGCCTTCACAGGGAAATAGGACACCTCTTTATCAAAGAATAAAGAAATAGGTGTGGGGAAGTAAGTGATGGCTAGAGGGGATTTGAGATAAAGAGAAAAGGAAATTCTCAGTGAATGGCCTCGATTTTCTTGGTTAGAGTGTAAGTCAAGGTCCTTTGAGGAGAGACTAGGAGAAGAGGGTGTTGTGTGAGACTTGTTATAGATCTATAGCTGAAAGAGACCTCAGATTCCATTTAGTTCAACTCCCTTATTTTAAAAATGAGGAAAATGAAGGAAGTCCAGAAAGGTTAAATAACTTCCCTAGATTTGAGGGGAGAAAAGAATCGATTGGTTCACTGATAAATTGTATTCCTAGATGTTTTGGATTTTTACTTTATACATCTTCTCATGTTTCTTTATATTTTTCATTTCTCACAATACAGTAACATCCCACCTCATATTGAATCGTCTCTAGAGCTACACAAATGATAAGTGATTTCCTCAAATGTTGGTTTGTTCAGTATCATGCATGGTCCATGTCAGGTTTCCATAGGACACACATCATCTAAATACACTTTGGAGATATTCCTCCTAGAATATCTAGTTCACTTCCCCAATCCCCCAAATCTGGGAAATTTATATGATACCATTTATTGTCACAAATTTCCCTTTATCGGCTATAGAATTCACAAGATTCAAAGCAGTTTTTATTTGTGGTTCCAGTAAAACAAATTGAACAAGCAACAGAGCTTATCTGCCATTACATCATCTTTCAATGAGCAACCCAACTTCTATACTATCAGTAAATCAGTAGTCTAGGTTAGATAAGATTCCCATCACATATTCCCTAAGTTCCTCAGTATTTGGGGCCATTCGCTAGGTACTTCACTGTCCCCTATCACCAGGCATGGCTGTGCCAGTCAGTGGCTGGAACACTCCAAAATGAAGTGTTTTCTTTCTACACTGATTCTTGCCAGTCAACACAAGTCTCTGGAGGAGTCAGAAGCTACTCTTCTCTCATTACATGTGGGTTTCTCCTCTCATTACCCACACAAAGTTATAATGTAACTCCAAAGCTAGCTGTCATCTTTCCTCTAGGCATCTGCATGGTTCATTTGGCACTTAAGTCTAAGTGCTTCCCCAAAATCCTAGTTCCTTCTCAATTGTCTAGACTCCCACCTTTCTCCCTAAAGACAGGGTTATTCAGATTGTCTACCACATCTAGAATTGGGATTGTGGGGTTGGATGAAGGAAGTGGCATACTCCCATAGTAAAATTCATAGGAGATGGAAAGTTGGACAAAAAAATTAGGAAAAGTCCCTATTCCAATAATTATTGATCCCAAGCCTTTAAATAAAATAAATGACTAAATTTTAGATTTCTCAAGGTCATATATTTATACTTAATATACATTGAGTATACATATATACATATAAGTAGACACTTAACATACATTGAATTGGATGTAGAAAACATACTTTCTGGTTCCTGAGTAGTCTACATCCTGCATTCATCTGGGAACTTATATGAAAATCAGTCATTTTACTTTTTGTGATTCTAGCTTTATAGATGCTGAAAAGTATATTCATCCATATTTTGGGGTGACAAATTTCATCAGTGCTTTATATTTTCCTCTCAAATCATATTGCTGTATTTTACACTGTTCATTTTGGTTAGATCCACTATTTTGAAGCCAACAATTTAATGGAAACTGATGCAGTACTGGAAAAAATATCCTTCACCTAATTAGCATAGTTGGTTTTTGTCTGCTTGGTACTTAACAATGGTAGTAGACATTTATGTAACACTTTAATGTTTGCAAAACCCTTTGGTTTCATTATCTCCTTTGATTATTTCAACCTGTGATTCAGGTACTACAAGTTTATCAAAGAGAAGTATTTCCTGTTTTACAGAAAAGGAAACTGAGGCTGAGAGAGAGAGATGAAGTAACTCCCCATGGTTATGTAGCTAATATGGGTCAGAGGTAGGATTTGTATCCAGGTCCTGTTGACAACACCATTAACACATACTCTTTGTGAATTTGTTTTTCAATTGGAAGTAATTGTATGCCTGAAATCATCATTAGCTGGTTTGAGCATGCCTTTTAATACAATTCTTCTGTGAAGCTCAGCTGTGAAATAGCTTTTGTCTCCTTGGCGATGTTAGGGCTGGTTTAGACCATGTACCAGTCTAACTGGTTTCTAATTTAAAGTACAAATTATCTTTTAAAGTGGTAATAAATTCCCTTTTCAAATGGCAACAAGATGTCAACTGGTACATATCGGGTAATTATAACATACTTTAAAAGGCAAAACAGTTTTAGCCATCCAGGAAGTATACAATAAATCACTTGTTTCTTGCCCTAAGAATATATCAGTGACGGGCTATGATATTCCAACAATACCTCTTGTACAATTACTCATTATAAAATTGTAATTATCGGGAACTAATTTTCTTTAAACCTAGTCTTCTTGGAGTCATTTTATACTCTGATGTGTAATGATGAACTATGACTTAGATAAATTAATTTAGAGTCTGTAGGATATCACATATAATTTATTGATGAATGCATTTTAGTATTAAACATTTAATAATTGGAAGTTTTGTACACAACATTTGTCATCATGGACATTAACACCCATTCCTTCCTAACCTTTAAGATGACCTTTCACATTAGAAAAAGAAAGGATAACATTCATTCTAAAAAAAAAAAAAAGGTGGCTGGATAAAAGTGTCGCAATCCTGAAAAGAAAAGAAAAACCAAAATTTCATATTAGCAATAGATACTAAGTGATCTTTGTGTCCAAAATACTTAGTTGACTAGAATATCTTAGCAGTTACACATTTGATATAATTTGTTTCCCATCTTTTTTATTAGAAGATCGGTAGAAGAAAATTAAGTACCTCAATGAAAAATTTCCCTACACATTCACTTTTTGATGTATACTAACCCTCTATTGGGATGCTAGGTGTTGCAGTGGATAGAGAGTCAAGCCTAGAGTCAGAAGACTCATGTGTCTGAGTTCAAATCTAGCCCCAGGAATTTACTAGCTGTGTACCCTGGGCAAATCACTTGACCCTGTTTGCCTCAGTTTCCTCTTCTGCAAAATAAGCTGGAGAAGGAAATGACAAACCACTCCAGTATCTCTGCCAAGAAAACCCCAAATGGGGTCATGAAGAGTCAGACATGACTGAAAATGACTGAGCAACAAAAACAACTCAATCTCAATCTCTCTCTCTCTCTCTCTCTCACACACACACACACACACACACACACACACACACACACACTTGTTATTAAACTCTGAACCTTACTTTCCTCATTTTTATGTATCATGCTCTTGGTTCTGTAAACAATCTCATCAGACAGGTGACTATTAATTACAGAGCCCTCTATCCTTCACTGGTACTAGCCAGATTACATGGCTAAGAGTATCTGTCCATCATGACGTGTCATTTAGGTCTCCCTATCCCGCGGAAACCAATCACAGCCTTTCATTCCAGATCCAGGTATTGTTTCAAACACTCCCTTTCATTGCAATGGTTAAAAAGATAAACTAGATTAGTTTAAAAAGCAAGGTAAAATAAATAAAAGAATAGGTATGCCCATCATAGACCAGAACATTGCGTTATGTTCTAGGGGTTCATCAAGGCCTTCTGGCTCTTTCAGGTTGGGATCTATGTCTACTGTTTTTTGTCTCCTAAGTCGTGAGTTTACTGTTATAATTGATCTCTTATACTAAAGCAGAAGTAGAGCAGAGTTGTTTATTTCACAGCAGGCTACCCATACCAAGACTGTGAAATGCTATAGGAACTTTCACTGATTTTTAGAGTTACAACTGCATGGGTGAAAAGGATAGTCACTTTAATGGATCTAGGGTCCTAGAAACTCACTTGCAGGGTTCAATTTATGGATCTGTTTAATCCTGTCACCTAACAATGGGAAATAACATGTCCAAATGTTCCTAGAGGTCTACAGGGGTGGGGAGACAGTAGAGGCAAAAAGACGTATGGCTGTGTATCATCCTGTCTATCATTTATCTATATCTGTCTTTCACCTTCAAACTCAGTGCACCCAGCTGTGTGACCCTGGTCAATTCACTTAACCCCAGTTGCCTCCCCAAAAAAACCCAACTCAGTGCACTCAACTTTCTTGATGTCACATCGTCAACCCAAGTAATATAGACTGGGCTGGCAACCAAGATGACCAGAAACTGCCCTGGTCTGGCCATCCCTGTAGAAATACTATACCGAAAGGACACATCAATTGAAAAAAAAAAGTGACATGCTTTTCTTTTCCATTAACATTTGCTTGAATTAAAATCTTACCTCAAGATATTCACTAGCTGGGTGAACCTAATCTCTTTCTCGGTCTAACTTCCCTCATCTGTATAATGAGAATAACTACTTTACAGGGTTGTTTTGAGGATCATACATATTAATGTATGTAAAGCATTTTGGAAACCTTAAAGTGCTAAAATGCTATCGATCATAAATGCAGTTACATTTTTAATATATGTTAGGATCGGGACAGCTAGATGGCACAGTGGATAGAGCACCGGCCCTGGAGTCAGGAGTACCTTAGTTCAAATCCGGCCTCAGACACTTAACACTCACTAGCTGTGTGACCCTGGGCAAGTCACTTAACCCCAATTGCCTCACTAAAAAACAAAACAACAAAACAAAAATGTTAGGATCATAGGAGGAACTGTGATATAGAGGAAAGAGCATTGACTCTGAAGTCTGATAACCTGGATTCAGTTTCCATCCCTGATACTACCTTGGGCAAGTCACTTAACCTTCAGGAAGGTTGATTAGGTAGCCTCCGAGGTCCTTCCCTTCTCTAGATCCATTATGTTCCATTTATTTGATATATGCAGAAAAAGCTGATCTCAGCACCAATATGGCCTCAGGAATGGTAGCCAATCATGGAACATGCCAACCTCAGAAGGTTGAAAAAATGAGTGGTAGGCAGTAGCATATTACTAACAATGGCTTGAGTGCAAAAAAAAAAAAAAGTCATAAAAGCTATCTCTGAAGATGTATATGACCGCAGACGAACTGTCATGTACTAAAAATGGGGGACAGTAGGAGAATAGTGCCAACTGTTATGTTGGTCCCCTTGAGATATTAAAAGAGCCAGAGGAAGGCATCCAGTCTATTGGGTGGACCATTTATGAAGAATTTATGGGAGGGAATTGAATAAGAACACAGCAGAAACATGAAGGGGCTGCAACTTGTACCAGCAAAGGAAATTCATCTGTGAAATCACACATCCATCATTGTATTTCCAAACTTCTTGGATGATTTACCCTATCAAAGCATATGTCAGGGCATTGAGACAGGGTACTGAATTTAGTGGATCAGGATTAGAATACTATCTGTGCCCCTTCATTATCTATGCAACCCTAGAAACACTTCACTTAACATTGTCAGGTTTCAGATTCCTCAACTGAGGAATACATGTGTGGGCAGTTGAGAGAGGCTGCTAATTAGATGATCCTCTTATACCCCCTTCCTAATTTAAATCTATGACCCAATGATGTAACCTCTAGTCTTGGGCATTTTTACTACCCGAGGTTTTAATGAAATGTATCTTGAGAAGTGCCTAGGTTAAGTAGGTCATGTATCAATTGAAATATTCATAATAAGTTGAAGAAAGTATCTTGGGAACACTTAAAAGATGATACATTTTTTTAAAACCTGAGTATCTAGATTCTATAAAGCTTAAAATTGTATAAAACCCTTGAGTCCTATAATTTTTCCCTCTACTCTTAGATTATAACATTTTCTTAGAAATCACACAGGAGGACAAGTAAAAATCTGACATAGGCTTACTCAATAAGCCTTTTTTATTTTGTTTTGTTTTGATTTCTTCTGGTTTGGGCCCTTTCATTTTCTAGAGATGTTTTTTTGCATATGTTTCTAGGTTTCTTGAATACAGGGCAGGGATGATGGCTGTCAGCACCCTCCTAAGGAATCCGATAACAGTCTGTTCTACTGGTTTATGATAAGGTATATGACAAAGATTTTGCTTCTTAGATAGACTATTTTTTTTAAGGGGGGTGACATTTCATTTTTTCAATGAACTGAGGTTTGGACTTAGTTTTTATGAGTGTATTTTCCTAGTTTTAACCCTTCACTCTGTATATTTTTACTCTTCTGAAACTGGAGCACAGATATTTTTCCTCCGAATCAAGACAAACAAACAAATAAATAAATGGTTAAGTTGCTGAATTGAAGCTAATAATGATTCATAACATGACTGGGGATTATTTAGCAATTACCTTTAATTGATGACAGGTGCCTTCTAAATATGATCTTTAATCATACCATAGTGATGTCTGCATATGCTTTTCCTGCCCAGCTACACCATATATGACAAAGTTGAATACAGCATATGGTCGAACCCTATTTGACTATTTAAGTAGTAATTCTTTATTCTATATTTCATCATTTGTTTTCATAAAAATTACAAATTGAATCAAGGTTATTTTGATAAGATTACATTCATATAAAGCTTATAGAGCATGTGCATATTGGAGAATAAAAAATATGAGGAAGTAATGCTGAGATGGTTTGTTTTCAAAGTACCCCAAGATATAGTGGTAATAGGATTGTACTGTGCTGTCATAAATAAATAACTGATTATTTTCCCACTGTTAGGAACCAAGATTCTTGTCAGCCTAATTCTAATACAAGAAGTAAATTATTTACTAATGAGTGAAAATTCAGCTTCCTATTTTTTGTCTCCATTGTGACTTTATGAGAGAGAGTGTCAACCATAAAGACAGCCCTAAATTTATAATCCTCTGGTTGAATTTCAGCTCTAACATTTGCTCAGTAACTGTGTGGCTATGGGCAATAATTCACTTACTCTCTTTGAGCCTCAGTTTCCTTTTCTTTGCAATTGGGATAATAATACTTGCAATATTAAACCTGATAGAGTTGTTGTGTAAAGCACTTTATAAATCTGAATGTGTTATATAAAAGTGAGATAATATTATATGATAAACCCTATGTATGGAAGCATATCCCTTTGGAGATAGTTGTTTTCGGGCTTTGGCTCATATGGTGCGAAATTATTTTCATACTTGGATAGGAACAGTTTGTCCATTCAGGTCTGCAGATAGGCAGGTTTTTGAAGATTAATGGAAACTAATAGTCATGATCTGCTATATAAACAAACTAATAAATTCATTGCACATTGGGTAAAATGAGAAACTTTTCATTAGAATTACTTTCTCAAAGGCCATCTATTCTAACCCAGACATACTCATTTTAATGAAGGAAATCAGTATTCCTAGATGATATTAATTTTAGAACAGTTTATTCAACAGTTTATCTAATGATTTCAGAGTAAATCAGAGAGCTAGTCTCAAGATCATTGAAAAAGTGATATTAGAATTTGAAATAATCTCTCAAAGCGGGGTTGAGTGCTTCATGGAAGTTTTTTCTGAATGAACACAGGGGTTGGTCAGAAATTAAGTGTAAACATGCTGGTGTTTAGGGGAAGTTTCCAGTGAACATAAGGAGAGAAGAGTGGGAGCTGTGTACTTTGAATATCTTTACTATTGGAAGGAAACCAATGTATCATGAGAGCATTAGGCAGAATTACTGCTGCCAGCTTAAATAAAAAGTGACTTGCTTGGATGCCTCCTACTCTTGATTTTGGATCAGGGTGAAGGATTAGAGTGACTTGCCAGGCAAGGAAAAAGTGAAGGGAAAGAATGAATTGGTAGAAAAGTGGTTTAGGAAGCCTTTTTTTTTTTTTTTTTTGGATGGGGCACTGAGGGTTAAGTGACTTGCCCAGGGTCACACAGCTACTAAGTGTCAAGTGTCTGAGGCTTGATTTAAATTCAGGTCTTCCTGAATCCAGGCCTGGTGCTTTATCCACTGTGCCACCTAGCTGGCCACAGGAAGCCTTCTTGAAGATCATACCCTAGTCTCTTTCCTTGAGTGTATTTGACTATTCATATACCCTGTTACTTTCTTTATCCTCCCCTCCAATTCCCCCATGACTGGAGGTAGGTCAGGTAGCCAGAGAATGAAATGATTCCAAATATGTTGCCCTCAGGACAATTTTATAATTTATTTTTTGCCTTTAGCATATCCAGTGTGATTAGTATAAATGGTCTGTTTTTGTTCTGCTTAAATAGTCTGTGTTAAGAAACACTGCTATAAAGTGAGGCCTCCAATGGTAAATTTGTTCCTCAAAACAAATAATGCAGGAAATCAAATTTTTATTTTGACTTTAAGAGGTAAATGATTTCAAATAAATATTTCCACACTGTATCTGTTTTTAAAAGTAACCTTCTAGCACCCCTCAGCCCCCCAAAACTCCAAACAAACAAAAAACAGTGGTAAAGCCATGTAATATCCTTAAACCAGGTCAAATGTGGTTAGTTACTCTCATGATTCTCACTATGTCTTCTATAGCCATGATCTTACAAAGGGATAATCAGTCAGTAAATATTTATTAAGTGCATACTATATACCAGATATTGTGCTGCAAAGAAAGGCAAAGATAGCTCCTGCCCATGAGGAGCTCACAATCTAATTAATTAGACATTAAGCAAAAGCAAGGAAATCAGATAGCTCACAGGTACTCTATCCAGAGATAAGTTGTGGAAATTTGGGGTGCCTAGTAGATAGTCCTTTTAAAGATCATGCCACTCTTCTGCTCAAGAATATTTAGTGACATGTATAATCTATAACAATTGCTTACCATCTCAGGGAGGGAGAAAGAAAAGCAGAAAAGGAGAGAATTCAGAACTCAAATTTTTAAAAAATATATTTTAAAAGTTGTTTTTTACATGTAATTGGGGGGAAATAAAATATTTTTTAAAAAGAAGAATCTTGGGGGCGGCTAGGTGGCTCAGTGGATAAAGCACCAGCCCTGGATTCAGGAGGACCTGAGTTCAAATCCAGATTCAGACACTTGACACTTACTAGCTGTGTGACCCTGGGCAAGTCACTTAACCCCAATTGCCTCAGCAAGGGGAAAAAAAAAAAAAAGAAGAATCTTTAGTGACATCTAGAATTAAAGACAAATTGGCCTAGCCTATTATAACCTGGCTCCCTTATTACTTTAGTTATCTTCTTTTCCAGATGTTTCACATTATTCCCTTTCACACATGTTCCATGACTACAAAACGGGCCTGTTTGCAAAATTCCCCCCCCCCCCAAAAAATCTTAGCTCACAACACCATGAATATGCCCAAGTTATCTTACATGCCAAAAATGAGCTGCTTTCTCTCTTGCATCTCTCTTATTCTCCCTAGCTTCTTTCCAGGAAAGAAGAAATGTGCTCTCCTCTAAGGGCCCTTCTTGATCCTACCTTTGAGTTCTTAGTGCTATCTCCCTTCTCAAATTATCTGTGTATAAGTTGTAGCTGCTTGAGGAGAGCCCCCCCACCCCACCACCTTTTTCATTTTTACCTTTGTATTTCCAATATCTAGCATACTGACAAACATAAATACTTAATAACTTATGCAATTAAGTATTTCATAAATCCTTGTTATGTTGCATTGAATTGGATTGGATTTCATAATATTATTGAATTATAGAGCTTGAGAGAATCTTAGAGATTATCTGGTCTGACTACTTCTTTTTACAGGTGGAAATGTGAGCCTCCAACAGCTTAAGTGCCCTGTAAAAAGTCAAACAACTGGTTAATGTCAGAACCAGGAACAGAACCCATATTTCCTGAATCCCACTTCAGTGTATTTTCCACTACCAAACAGGAAGCCACCTAAATATAGATCAATTGATGAATTAAAATAGAAGATATTTACAACTCATTTAAAAGCTGCATCTCAATTTAACAGTGAACATTTAAACTAGTGCATACTCAACTCTGGGGCATTTGCTCTGGTATGAACACTGAGGCAAATAATTGTCATTTAGCACAAGAACATGAAAATTATGCGTTAATTTTTGATGAAGTTCCGTGCTTTGACCGATTTAGAATCAAAGAATTATGTGGGAGGCTATGTATTTCCAGGTGCCAGTTCAGGAGAACTCATCTTGCTTTTTGATTAAGCATATGAGCTCACGAGCTCAGCTTCAAGGATGTGACTCTTTTCTCTTTCTTGTCTGGAAAATACAATATGGAAAGCATTTCTATTATTATCTTCAGATCATTCAAAATGACATTCTGTGAAATATAGCAGAAGTAATTTTTTCAACAATTGGCATACCTAGGAGCAGTATTGACCTAGGTTTCAGGTATTAAGCATTTAGAGATTTTTCTTTTTTAAGGAAAAAAGCACTTAGGTTCAGGATTATGTAATACCTATAGCATTTCTTCAGTGCAGGAAGTTAGTTTCTACAGAAGTGACTGACTGAAGGCAATACCCTTCATGACCTCTTTCCTGGTCTATCTGACTCCAACCTAGTGATCCAGTTTTCATTATACATTACTCCCCTTCTGTGATGGAAGCTTCAGCCAAATGATCCTTCTCTCTGTTCCTCCCATATAGCATCCATATCCCTGCTTTTCTGTTGTCTGCTCCTCCTAGCTAGAATGCCCTCTCTCTGCCTCATGTACCCTTTCTCTTACCATCTTCCACACAAAAGCCTCTCTTTATCCCTGAAGCTGCTGATGCCCTTCCCTTTGGTATGCTGTATATTCTTTTGACATGCTTTCTATCATGACAAAATGTAAGTTCCTTGAGAAAATATACTTTCTATTTTGTTGTTTTATTCCCCCTGTTCCCATATATACATATATACATACACATATATATTGAGTTAAACAACAAATAAAGAAAAAAACATAATATATTCAACCTATTACTTTCAAATCTTTCCTACTTGTCTTTTTCCTTCTGAAATTCTGTTTTCTTCCATATATCTGCTTTTAAATACTAAATGATCCTCTTTTCTCTTTTTTTTTCATTGACAAGGCCAGCTTGTTAGCTTCTCTCCCCTCTCAATCTTGTCCCCTAATTAAAAAAAGAAAAGAAATGAAGAGCAAAACCCTTGTAATGAAAAAGCACTTTCAAGTAAAAAAAATTCCCACATTGGCCACATCCAAAAGTATGTCTCATTTTGTACCTTGAGTCCATCACTTCTTTCAGGAAGTGGGGGACTCAGTTCGTCGTCTTTCTTTGCTCATTTTATGGAATCCTGGTCATTTATTACATTGCTCAGAGTTCTTTTCACAGTTGTTTTCCTTTATGATGATGTTATTTTATGAAAAGTTCTCCTGATTCTGCTTCCTTCCCCCTTAAAAAAAAAAAGAGTATGGAAATTGAGTTAATCTTGTTAACCCCATTATGAGTGTGACACATTTCCTGGGCCACTTTCAGCCTTAATATTTGTTTTATTTAGCCTTCAGTAGGAATTCTGACACCTAGAGCTATTTCAGGTGTGGGAATAGGGTGTTGTTCTGTTGACTAAAGGCATGGCCATTGCTTTGTGACTGAGACAGATTCAATACGGAGATCACAGTAATTGAGGAGATTGAGAAACTGAGAGTAGAAGGTGTTCAAAAAGAATTTGACATGGGGCTGAAAAGAGTGAGAGGCTAGCATGCATCTTATTAAGATTGACAGAGTGATTAAAAAGATGACCTCAACAAAGATCCGGACATGAAGCAAAGTGACCAAGGAATGGTGGTAGAGAGTCTGAAAGCAGCAATGAGGTTGGGGAAGGAGGGGGAGGAGAAAATTCAAAGAGAAGAAAAATGGTGTCTTCCTGTGTACTGGTGGGTAGGTGGGGTTTTCAGTTAGTGGGTGGAAGAATGTGAGATTTAGGATTAAGTGAGAGAAATGGCATTTGTTGGGGCACAATTCAAAAGATCACAAGAGGGCAAAAAGTGGAGAGGGACATGGGTTATGAGATGAAAAAAGGAAATCTCCAGTGCCTTGACCATTCAGATGGGTGCAGAGGGAAAAATTAAATATGATACAATTGCTCAATGAACACATTCAAAGGACACAGGTTCATTTGTTCTAAGTATAGGCCCTGAAAGATGTGAATGCAGAAGACCAGATGTACAGAGACCTAATGAAGAAGTCATTACAGAGATGCGATATAGGAGTAACTCAAAAGGTCACTGATACTGGTTTGAGCTACCAGTATTTTCCAACTATTGTTGCCTATCTGTTGGTCTCTGCAAAGAGTGGGTTACAATTCTGGATCTTAGCAAAAAGTTATTTGGATAGTGGAAATGCAGAAAGACCCAACAGAGTCTCCAGGCTTCAAGAGCAACAAGAATAGAATAGCCTGATGTGGAGGAAATTGGAAGAGGTGGTAGGTGATGGGATGGGCATGCCCCATCTTCTTCCCAGATGATTGAGGTAGTGTGGTATAGTTCATGCTCTTGGACCAAGCAATGAATTGGGAATCTGAATGTAGCCTGGGGAGGGCAGCCTAAGACAGCTTTGGTGTTTTCAGCTTAGCTGTTGGGTAGTCCATGCTGCATGTAGCTAGAAAAGATTGGGGGGGGGGAGACTGCGTTCTTCCAGATGTTGGGATCTGGGACTAAGCATTTGGCTGCCTCATCCTTATTCTACCTCCCTGCCTCTAACTTTCCTCCCACCATAGGTTTTTGTAGCCTGCCCCACTGCTCATTGCTGTAGAAATAATGGTTTTGGAAAAGATGTAACTAATCCGATGGCTGATACTCATTTCTTTTTTAAGGGGAAGAATGCATGCTTCTACCTGCCTGCCCAAACTCTTGTAATGGTCATATTGAAGCTGAAATAGTAGACCTTTTCAAATATAGTGGTTATATTTTGCATGGAAGTAGATGTAGTTATTCTACTTGAGTAAAGGTTCAAGCATCGAAAAACAATAGTGCATTTATAATTTATTCAGTCTGCTGTTGCTTGGATATGCCACACCTCCATGTTATGGTTGGTTTGTCACCAGGGATACGCTGCTAGTTTTAAATACCATGGGTGTGATATGTGGAAATGGAATCTTTACCAGCAAAATATTAATGAAATCAATACTTGTGATTGACTACCAGTTGCTCAAATCTAATACCACTGTGTTTAGGGCTTTATGCACTCTGTTGGCATTAAGTTAGTTGCTAAGGTAGATGTGTTAGTTCTGTCATGCTGTTTGGCTTCCTCCTAAATAATTAACTTGCCAGTAAGAAATTTGGACTCAAGGGAATCTGGCTCATTTCAACAAAGAATCTGTATCTGTAATTTCTTCTAAAACGAGTATTTCATGATGAACATACAATTCAAAACTTTTCTTAAATTGTGTGTGTGTGTGTGTGTGTGCGCATGTGTTCATTGTATAGACTGATAGATTTAAAGCTGTAACTGTCATTCCATCAATTTAGGAACTCCCAATGAAGACCTTCCTCTACTAATATAGGTCTGAACTTATCCTCAGAGAATTGTTAGAATCACTTAAAGGCTAAGTGACTTGCCCACTGTCATTTAGCACACAGTATGTCAGAGGCAGGAGCTGAATCCAAATTCTCCAGATTTTGAGTCTAGTTGTCTATTCACTAGGGCATACTGCCTCTACAGAGATTTTTATTGTGGCATGAAATTAGAAGCAAATTTATTTTTTTGGAGGCCTGGAGTTAAGTGACTTGCCCAGGGTCACACAGCCAGTAAGTGTCAAATGTCAGATGTGAGATTTGAACTTAAGACCTCTTGAGTCCCGGGCTCATGTTCTATCCACCTAGCTGCCCCTGGAAGCAAAAAAATTAAACAATCATGACTAAATGTACCATTGATGTGAACCTGGATATTTGTTTAATTAACTTTTAATTCAACCTAATACCAATTTATATTAAAATTATAGGTCAGTATTTTCTTTTTTTACTGGTGAATTACATAGAAAAAAGTCACTGAATTTGTTTAGCCACATGTTCAGCCATATTAACTTTATTTTATCAAGTATTGAAGCAAAATGTTACAGTATTCATAATAGCAGAGGGTTGTGAGAGTTCCCCAGGTTCATTCGAAATTTAAAAAAAAAAAAACCTTTGTGATGGATTTATGAGGGTGATCGATAAATTTTAGAGGGAACTGTTAATTCTTTACTTGGTATCATTATGCTTTTTCCGAATTGCAAACATCTTCCAAATCCAATGGCTTTATCCTATAGTCTCCACAAAACAGTCCTGACATAGCCATATTGGCACATCACAGCAAAATTTTCTGAGGTGGCAAGTCAACATAGCTTCTTCTTTCCTTTCCTTTTATTCCTTTTATCCAGTGTAGACATTTTCCTAAGGATCAGAATGAATAATTAGGCAGGGAGACACTTTATCCAGCAATGCTGGGGCCATGTTTTGGTCTGGATCACCTTACAGAAGTGTATTTACCATGCAGAATGATGAATTAATGAATAGGAGGGTCACAGATTATGAAGACTTAGGATACCATATGGTCCATAGCTTTCTTGATGGCCCCCTATGGTAGTGCATACTTGCACTCCATCAGGTTTCTTTGAACTGTCCAGTTTTGTAAAGCCTATTCATTAAAATTAAATATGGAGGAAGAATAATTGTAGCACAGCAACAATATGTTCATAGCATGATGGTTTTAGAGCTAGTGGGGTATCTCAGCATCCATATAATTCATTTTTCCAGCAAGGAAACAAGTTCAGAGTGATAAAGTGACTCACTCAAAGTTCCACTGACAGTAAGTGTCAGAGGCAGGATTCAGATCTGGGTCATCCAGAGTCTTGTTCCTTCCAATTATACAGTGCCAGCAAGTAGCCTATGTGTACTTCTTTTTTGTTTGCTTTTTTTCCCCCGGCACAGTGAAGGTTAAGTGACTTGCCCAGGTTCATACAGCTAGTAAGTGTCAAATGTCTGAGACTGGATTTGAACTCAGGGCTGGTGCTTAATCCACTGTGCCACCAGCTGCCCCATATCATATGTGCTTCTTTTTCTTCTTTTTTTTTAAAATTTTTTTTTAATAAGAAATATTTTGGATAGACTTTTTTTTTTTTTGGTGAGGCAATGAGGGTTAAATGACTTGCCCAGGGTCACACAGCTAGTAAGTGTCAAGTATCTGAGGCCAGATTTGAACTCAGGTCCTCCTGAATCCAGGGCCAGTGCTTTATCCATTGCACCACCTAGCTGACCATCATATGTGCTTCTGAAGAAAAAGCTGAAATAGCAGACAATAGTGTTTCCTGCTGTGCATTGTCAGCAAGGATTATCTTTTTCCTTGGTTCCTTTCTTCTACCATCTTCTACATTGCCTACTGTATTCATTCAAGTTAGTGCTTATGGTATCCTTAAGGATCAAAAAGTCCACCCTTTTCATTTTACAGATGAGGAAACAGCTGGAGTAGAATATATCTTATCCACGGTCACATATAACAAAGCAGTTGTTATGGCCACTTTTCTTCCCTTTTCATGTGATGATGAAGCATTTATTCAGCACCTACTATGTGCAAAGCACTGTGCTTTGATGTGAATGAATGCAGGCAAGATGTGAAGAGCATATAGTTGGATATTTTTTAAAAGAGGTCAGTTTTAATGCACCCTCCTGGTTGCCACCTTCAAGCTTCTGTTCACCAACAGCAGCCTGACTTCTAAAAACATGAAGCTCTGCTCCATGAAATGTGTTGGAAGCAATGTTTAGACTATGGTTTTCCAGCACACCAACATAAAAGGCAGCTCTGAATGGATTGAACATGTTAATGAAGAAGTTGGCTAACAAGATTAAGAAGCTTCCTGAGGATGCTCGTATTCAGTGTGTTTGACTGCCAAGGAATATGGGTATTTGCCCACGTGTTGGCTTTTGCCAGGCTGAGACATTGGTATCACTGGGAAATCTTGAAACCTGTACAAGATTCCTGAGTACTGTTGCTTCTGTGATAGCAAGGTCATAGCTGTTCCTGTGACCTTAAGTGACCATGGGTGAGCCTTTGGACTTTGGCTTCTCACTTAGGTTTGGGTAGAGGAGTTTTTTCCCCCTCTTCACACCCTCAGGAAGTGAAAACTACAACTGTGCCTCCCAACACCCACCCAACCTCCCCCAATTTATGGATGGGAATTCAGTCTTAAATGTATGCATTGCAGTCATGATTCACTTGCTTCCCTGTGTCCCTAAAGAAACTAGGCCAAGTACAGATGCACCAGTTTACGTTGACTACTCATTAAACCTTTGGAGGTTTTCTCTGTGACTAAAGTCAACTTTGCCCAGTAGAGTAATCATTTGCTTTCTTCGTTGGTTTTGTTTCTCTATAAAAATTTATTTTATTGATGGTTACCATGTATGATTCTGTGTGTGTGTTTATATGTTTATTTAGTCAGTGTGGGTTTAGCACCTCCTGTTGGCATTTATGTGCCTTTAAAAGTGCTGCAATTTGCTCAGCTATCTTGTGGAAATGAATGGCTTGTTTGTTGTTATAAACAATTAAATATGCTTGGCATAAATAATGCTAGTGCCTTCTGCCTGTTGATTCCCCGCCCCCCCCCAACTTTATCCTGTATATCTCTCATTTGTACATAGTTATTTTCATGTTATCTCTGCCATTAGATTGTGAGTTCCTTGAGAGCAGAGACTGTCTTTTGCCCTTTTCTGTACATGGTAGGTGCTTGATAAATGCTTGTTGGCTGACTGTCTCAATAACAAACCATGTCTACTATAACCTTCTACTATAACCGTGTAGGTCAGATTTTCTTTCTTTTTTATTTTTTACAGATTAAAAACTACAATCAGAAATAAATCAAAACTAAAGAAAAGTTAATGAGAAGTGAATAAATAAGTCATTATATAAGAGGTATGCGTGTGTGTGTGTGTGTGAGTGAAAAGTGAGTTGGGTTTATGTTTTGATCTAGTGTTTTTCAATATAACTTTTTATGTAAGCTGCCTTCTAGTGTAAGCATAAGTACCCAGGCTAGCACTTCAACATCTCCCTTTCTTCCTTTCTCTCTTTCTCAAAAGCTGTTTTGCAATTTTATTAAGATAACTTCAACAGTGGGGTTGTGAAATCGTTTGCTGGGAAAGCTGGAGCTCCCAAGTGGCGAGAGATCATGTTATGCAAGACGGAGTGTTCATCCAGATCCACTGAGTTTTCTCTTTTTGAAACTCCGGCAGTTACACATCATAAAGAGGTTCACATGCACCATGGTCAGATGGGGTAACGGTGAAATGCTTCCTTGCTTTTGTTGTGGAGAATAAAGCTCACTTTGTACTTGTCTGAGGAAAGAAATGGAATTCGAAGAGGGCAATTAGTTCATCTTGCCAGCAGGGTTACTTTGCTGGACAATAAACTGTAAAAGGTTAACTGTGCTTTTCCAAAGCTTTAGTCGAAGTTACTTGAGCTGTTCGTTATTTAAAGAGTGCAGAGCCAGTGCTTTTGAAACCATTCCCAAAATGTGGCCTATTTCTACGTCTTTACCTGTATGAGGCTTTCCCCTGCAGTACAGGGCTATGCTGCTCAGTAGCTGAAGTTGCGTGTTGTGGGTAGTACAATGGAAATGGAGAATTTCCATTTCTCAGACTTTGGCTCAGTGTCAGGGTTATAATACAGGGTAGACCAAAAACCACAATGTTTTAATAACTTTTTGAAAATGATTTTTCCCTTATTCACCATTTATCGGATTTGATTATTCACATTGTAATGCAAATTATTTCCTATATATAAAAATATGATGGTATGGTATTGTAAATTAAAAACAAAAAATAAAGGAATTAGTAAGGATTGAAACCCCTTCATGACTTTTGGTCCACGCTGTACTTGTTTTTGGTCTTAGCTTGAGTAGCAAATTCAAATTTTACTCTCAGACCTTGTCATTCCATTTTCTCTAGTGGTGTATAGACTCAATTGAGTACTATTTAGCTTTGCTTTTCTGAAATGACATGATTTTCTCCCCTGGAAATTATTACTCTGGGTACTTAATGGTTTTATGATTTTATCATCATGGGTACTCCTTCCACTGCTGTAGATGAGAACACCTCTATGATCTGGTAAATGATCTTTGAGAGATACTATGGATAAAGGTATTTATCACCTTGTTGCCAACTTGGTCTAGACTTGGCAAAGTTGGTCTACAAATGCTAGGCTTTGCTACATCCATCAATGGGAACTTTCCAGTTTGGTATTATTTACATGCTCTACTGGCACGGTTCCTATGCCATACTTTGTTGGCATAGATACAGTACCAACAGCGTATGAAAAAAATCTTTTTTGAAAGTCTTTGAATACCCAGGGTTATGCTATCTCTGTGTCATGATGAGACTTAAGAATATGACTTCACTGGAGATTGGGTCTGTCCCTGTTGATAAATAATGAACAGGCTAAAGTGAGTACTGGGTTGATGGCAAACAACTTTGTAACCACAGGATTAAACTCTTCTTCATAGTTGTCAGTACTCACAGATTTCTAGGAGGAAGAAAAAAGCAACCAAATATATTAAGGGAAACTGTTGTGATGTTCTGTAGTACACAGATATGAATGACCTACCTGATTGGGTATTTTGTATTTTTAGCATTGCAGATCTTTTCTGTTGTTATTGTTCTACCTATACCAATATCTTCTCCCAACACATGGTCATCACCCCATTTTTACTTCCTGCCTTCCCTTAGTTTACCTGAAGGCTACATATGAGTATGGTATCACAGATACAAAATAACCTCCAAATGACCTTAATGATTACCTATTGTAGTGATGACAAACTCAAATAGAAATGGGGGCCACTAAACTATGTATAAGGATCCTTGTGGACTAAATATTGCCTTAGGAAACTATATATTAAATTATCTCTTGTATTTTTATTTGTTTTGTCAAAATTTATCAATTACAGTTTAATCTGGTTTGACTGTACTTGTGAGCTTTGTTTGACAATTGATTTAGTCTAACACCCTTATTCTACAAATGAGGCAATGAAAGCTTAGGTTAAGTGACTTGCCCAAGATCACACAGCTGCTGCTACTACTACTACTACATGTAACGATTGGAATGACCCCACCTGCTGGAGACTTAATGTAGGAAAGTTCCAACATGAGGAGAGGGCCTCTGAGGGCAGGACCATGTGGCTTTCTTTGGTGTCAGGAAGTGACGTTGGCTTGTGGGAGGAAGAAGGGGGAGGCTGGCACGCTGGCTCACTCTCTTTCCTGAGGACTCTGGTGGAGAAGGGAGCTAGAAATGTGCTCTCCCTTTAATAGATAGGTGAATCTATGCCTTTCTCTCTCTCTTTACCAAATTCTTATTCTCCTTAATAAATGCTTCAAAGTCTAACTCTTGCTAAAGCTTATAATTTATTGGCGACCACTCATTAGATATTTTAGACAGACTAGCTAGAATTTTAGCCCTTACATACCACTACCACTACTACTACTAGTAGTAGTAATAACTGATATCTATATAGTGTTTGCTATGTGCCAGGCACTGTACTAAGTGCTTTAAATTGTTAGAATTATAATGGATAGTAAGAAGAAGAGCTAGCATTGGAACAAGAGTCTACTAACTCTACATCTAGTACACCAAGATATTTTTCACCTCTTAATTTCCAGTTATTTAAGCTTGGTATAAAATTTGCTCCACATGTCTGGATTTGGTGCTGCATTTATCTTTTTCTTTCTTTCTTTCTTTTTAACAAAGCAGACTATATATATTTTTTTTCAGTGAATAGCTTAAGAATCACAATTTCACCTTTGGGTAATACTGAACATAAAGAATAAAGTCTGTAGTATTTGGGGGGATAAGTGGGAAACTATAAATTGAATTTCTTTTGTAGGAATAGCCAAAGGTATTCATGAGTCATTCTGAGACAACCTGTACCTTAGAGTTCTACTGCTGTTGTGTGTGTGTGTGTGTGTGTATGTGTGTGAGAGTGAGAGAGAGAGAGAGAGAGAGAATAAGAGTGAGTTCTGACACATACTGATGTTGTGATCTTGGGAGACCATTTAAAACTATAGTGCTTTCAGGTACCTCTCCAAATCAAGGGTTCTTAACATTTTTTTTTGTGTCATACACTACTCTGGCGGTCTGGTGAAGCCTATGGACCTCTTCCTTCTCTGAATAAGTAATTAAAGGAATTTCAGTTAAAGGTTAGTGAAAATATTAATGTAATTTTTTTCCATTCAAGGATATTAACCTCCTCAAATCTATCCATGGACTCCCAAAAGGTTTAGAATTTTTGTTCTAAACCTTGAAATTTCTGAGCATGTACCCATTTACTTTGAGGGAGTTTTCTTAACTAGGAACTCCATATTATAATGAAAACCCAGACCTAGTTCTCCCCAACCCACCAAAAACAAAACCCAGCTACTTTCTCTCTCTCTCTCTCTCTCTCTCTCTCTCTCTCTCTCTCTCTCTCTCTCTCTCTCTCTCTCTCTCTCTCTCTCTCTCCACACACACACACACACACACACACACACACACAGATTCTGCAGATTTGTTCACTATGTTGTTGAAGAGTAGTTAAATTGCATATTCATAAAATCATCAACAGATGATAATTTTATAACTTGGCCACTGTTACCATCACCACAAAGCTGATTTTTCTCCCTCTTGAGCTCTGTAAGTTTCTCTTAAAAGAGAGATGTTATTGTGGCATGGAATTTTTGTAGTTTTTCAATGTTTAGTGAATTCTTAAATAATAAGTAATTTTTATTTCTACCTTCTCTTATGTTTCCCCCTTACAAAAGGGGAAAAGGGATTTGTATGCCAACTGATGTCGTAAGTTTGAAAACATGGGTTTTACATATTCGATTACTTGAATCTTTGTCACACTGGAACTAACCTGATTGACTGGTGCATGTTTTCAGCATTGCCGATGGCGCAACAAGTGATAACTGAGGCAGGAAATTGGCAGCATTTTACCACCTTAAAAATAGCCACAAGAAATGTCAGGACTGTGGATAAGAGGTTAAATTAATTCAGTGTTTGTAAGTTCTAGAGGTTAACATTCATGCCTCATTTAAATAGATTCATGATGGAATTGACTCCATTAATCTGAATGAGTGGTGTTTGGCCAACTCTCTGATGTGGTTTTAATAAGGTTAATAAAGTACTTCCAGTTATTGAAAGTAATCTTTCAATCCTATGAAAAAATAGCTGGTGACATTTTCCATGGGACACCCAAATACCAAGTTCAGATGCCAGAACTGCTGGCACTAATAACCATAGAACATTAGTATGTTCTCCACTGCTGCTTCCTAAGGGTCTCCAGGTGTCATGGAGGAGAGATATCTCATCTCGGTCCTTCCTTTCCACTCTTCCAGATGCAATAGCATGGAAAATGGACATTTTCTCTGGGATTGGAGCTATTCTTACTTCTCCCTCATAGATTTAAGGATATAGATAGATAGATAGATAGATAGATAGATAGATATACATATATTAATAAGGAAATGTGTTTTTTAAGGATGTGTATTAGGTAGCACAGAGGATAGAGTGCTAGGCCTGGACTGAGGAAGACCTAAGTTCAAATCAAGCCTCAGACACTTACTAGCTGTAAATGACCCTGGGCAGGTCATTTAACCCTGTTTGCCTCAGTTTCCTCATCTGTAAAATGAGTTAGAGGAGGAAATGGAAAACCACTCTAGTATCTTCATCAAGAAACCCCCCAAAAGGTGTCATGAAGAATAGGATAAAATTGAAATAATTAAACAACAACAATCAAATAATCAGCTGGATGGTAGAGTGGACAGAGTGCTGGGCCCAGAGTCAGTCAGATTTATCTTGCTTTGTTCAAATCCAGCCTATGACACTCACTAGCTATGTGACCATGTGACCTTGGGGAAGTTATTTAACTCTGTTGACCTCAGTTTCTTCATCTATAAAATGAGCTGGAGAAGGAAATGGCAAACCACTCCAGTATCTCTACCAAACAAAACCCAAATGGAGTCCTGAGGAATCAGACAGGACTGTAAGTGACTGAACAAAACAATGATCAATGAAATAGTCAACTGAGCTCAGTTATAAACTGATTCAGTTGATGTAAGTCAATAAAATTCTCTTTATCTTATAAACAGAGATCTTGAGATGTAGTGGAGAGAATGACTTAGAATCAGGAAGACCTAATTTATTTTCTGCCTCTGACACTAGCTATGTGACCTTAAGCAAGTCATTTAACCTATGTTCCTTAGACAACTTAAGAAAGACTCGTAATCACACTGAATTTTGTAGAGACTTTGAAAGGAAGGATTTTAAGATGTCCTCTGTTGTTTAATGTGTGTTAAGAGAATTAAGGTTGCTGTGGCCATTCAGATGCTTTTGAGACAAATATTTTGCAGTGGTTATGAGTGCAGTAGTTTTGGCAACAATGGACTGTTTTGAAACATGAATCTTTCAACCCACTCCATTCCCCCACTCACTCACTTGTAAAGCACCTGTTTAAGGCAGCTGGTATTGTCCATTTCTTGTTCTATACATGATCAACTATTGACATTCTGAGTTACTTAGTTGCCTCAGTTAATTTTCTAGACAGCTATATTTTAATTATGCAAGAATTGCCCTCGATGTAATCAGAAAAAGAATGTGTTCCTTTTAATTTTAGTTGGGAGACTATTCCATCATGAGCCACTTTAGAAATTCTTAAAAATTGGAATGCAGAGAATATTATATAGCAACTCTGATGTTACTACTTTAGTAGTTATAGTATGCCTCAAGGAATTTGATGAACTTGATTTTGTTTCTAAATCGGAATAATATACTAAAGTATGAATTTGGAGTTTATTTTCAAAATAATGTGGCCAAATATGTGTGGTGTGAAACTCTTAGCTGTCATATGAGACTGAGAGGGATATGTGTTTCATATGCATTGTATGGCGGTTGGAAATCTAACGACCAAAAAGGAATAGCCCAGCTTTCTTTGCCAAGTATGGGTCAGGAGTTTTCATTCATGGACATATACGTTTGTTTGTTTCTATGTAAACGTTAAACTTAGTCTGATCAGCCAGAGTCGGAGACACTGTACTTTGATCCCAATATAGTGATATCATTTTGGTCCTCTGAACAGGAAGTACAGCAACCAACCAACCAAACTTCAATTAACTTTGGATTCTAGAGAGTCGGTCAGAGAAGCATTCAAACTTTTGGTTGGATAAGGATGGTTGGAACTGGGTTGTCCTCTCACTGTTCAGACTAAGGAAGTTATTCTTGCTGATTGCTTTTTTTCATCGATAATTATAGTTTTTAAAGGCTCTTCCTGATACAGTAACATAATTTACACTTTACATTGGGTTTGGTTTATTTTTATTCTCCTTTAGGTAGGATGTGAATCAGCCTTCAGAGGAGGAAATGCCTCACCTAGCTCTAACAATAACAACAAACAAACAAACAACAACAACAGCATTTATTTGGTGCTTTAATTTGCAAAGCACTTTACAAATGCTATTTCATTTTATCTTCACAATAGCCCTGGGGGCTAGGTGCTATTATTATCATCACCACTTTACAGCTAAGGAAACAGAGGTGTGCATAAATTAAGTGACTTACCCAGAGTCACACAAATAGTAAATATCTGTGGCTAGATTTAGACTAGATCTTCCATACTCCAGGTCCAATGGTGTATAGACTCAGGGTATTAAGTACTTAGGAAATACACACCAAGGAACTCTGCCTTTTCAGAGACTTGAAAAGACTCCCTCTTGAATAGACTTCTTTATTCCAAAAGAGGAAGTTTATAAGTGTCTCACTGTAACATTTCACTTTAAAGAAAAGTTCAGTGTAAATTAGATCCAAATTGCTTCTATCAATGTTATTTTTGTAATGTCTGCAGTTATTTTAAACGGAATTTCTTTTTCTCTCTTCCTACTAAATCTTGCTGATAATAGAAAGGATGATGATTTATGTGGGGTTAGTTTATATCTTTCAACTTTGCTAAAAGTTGTTGTTTCGAGTGGTTTTTTAGTGGATTTTCAGGATTTTCTAAGTATAGGACGATCATATGATCTGCAAAAGATGATAGCTTTGTTTTCTTGTTGCCTTCAGGGTTTTGTTTTGGTTTTTTTCTTGTCCTATTGCTACAGCTGGCACTTTTAGCTTTAGATAGAAGCAGGCTCTGTGGAGTATTTAGAGCTTGGTCACACATCAAAGGTGCTAAGGTCATCCACTGCATACCTGGCCATTTCCAGCCATTTTGACTTTTGTCTTGCCACTGTACTTCAGTGACCCTGGAAGAGAGAGAGTGAGGCTGACCACTTCGTGCAACCTCCTCACTTAAATCGAATTCACAAACAAATCAAGACATCACCTGTCATTGGTCTTCTTTGAAAACAAAGGGATCAACAACAACAAATAGTAATGATGTGAAGTAGTCACTCTTGTAAGACACCTATGATTTGGACCCCCTCTCTAGTCTTCTGGTTCCAGCAGTTATTTGTTTAAATAACACATTCACAATTCTTTTCATTCATAATAAATGAGGATTAACTTTTGTAGTTATGTGGAAGTTAAGAGACAAATGGGAAAGTATTGTTTATAGATAGCTAGTATCATAATAGATGATTCTTTTTAATAATACACACAAAATGACAACAATCACCAGTGGCAGCAATAGCAATAGTGATGGAAGTAATTAAGATCAAACCAGATGTATATCATCTCAAATATCTCTGCAGTTCATTTGCCTTACATGTAGTAAGCACTTAGTAAATATTTGTATAATTGAGTTTAATTCATTTATTTCACTCAAAGATTTTTTTTTCATACTACTCTGTCATATTGTTCTTGTGGCACCACATTAACTCCTGTTCTTCCCCATGTCCTTACATTAATTGAAAATTACTACACAAGCTTCTGGTATTGAGATTTACTCAGTACGAGAACTCTTATTTTGAGGGGAGATGGGACTGAGAGTAGAATTATCTGGGGATAGTTGGTTCCCCACAAATTGGTTTCCATGGGACTGCCAATATTTTAAGATACTAATCTTTGAGATTAGGCAATTGATCAATTGAGTACCTCCTTATGCCAAAACACTGTTAATCTCTGGAAGATAAAAAGATGCACAGGTGTCATTCCTTAACCTCAACAAGCTTTCTTATCTGTTGAATTAAATCATAGATGAAGATAACTAAAGGTATAGAACAATCTAATATGAGTAGTATATAAAGTAAGTGACAGTCTAGGAAATCAGAATAGGGAGAGATCTTTGATATGGTCAGGAGAGGCTTCATAGAAGAGATAAGTACTTGAGCTGAGCTTTGGAAAATAAAAGATTCAAATAAATGGGGAAAAGAAGGAGGAAGATGAATCTAGACAATCTCAAAGCATGCACAAAAATTAAAGAAACCATAAAAGCACAAAGTTGAATATATAGAGAATACTAATCACATTTCTGTACAGCTCTGAGTTTTACAAAGTATTTTCCTTAAGTAGTCTTATTATTCTATAGTAGGCTTTTTTCCTCTATTGCCTGCAAATAATGCTCAGGCTATTCAGTCTTGGGGTGGGGGGCGGGCAATGAGGGTTAAGTGACTTGCCCAGAGTCACACTGCTAGTGTCAAGTGTCTGAGGCCGGATTTGAACTCAGGCTCTCCTGACTCCAGGGCCAGTGCTTTATCCACTTCACCATCTATCTGCCCCCTTCCTGTTGCTTTTAAAACAGAAACTCTTCACCCTGAAATTTCAAGCCCTTATCATTCTGGCTCCAGCCTACGTTTTCTGGCTAATGTCACATTATTCCCCTTTAGGTATAGTATGTCCTAGTCATATATGTATAATATATAGAGTATGTCCTGGCTACTTAGTATTTCATAGACAATTTGTTGTCCACATCCCTATTCCCTATCCCCCTTCCCACACACAAACTGTTACCTCCATATGCAATTTCTCCCTCCTTACCTTTGCCTCTCAGAGTCCTCAGATTTCTTCAAGTTCAGGTTGTCTTATCCTTTTAACCTTTTGTGATTCCCTTTGTTCTTGTGCTTTCTACTTCCTCTAATTACCTTGCCTTTACTTTTCCATGTGTGACTCCTAACCACCTCTCCAAGTGGCTTCATAGTCAGGACAGTTATATTTTAATTTTCTAATGTGTTCCAATACCTACCACAGAGATTTGTTCCTAGTAGGTACCTAAGACATGCTTGTTGAAATCGATCGGGAGGATAATATAGGTAATATTGCTCCCGTGTTACGGAGCAAATTATGTTGTTGGTGATACTGAAAAGATATTCTTTGGGACCAGATCACTGAGGGTCTTGAGTGCCAGGCTGAGGACTTTGGACTTGATCCTCCAGCACTAGTCTCCAAAGCTGGAGTCGATGGGTGTGGCATCGGTAAATCAGAGGATAGGAAGATGGGCCTCATCCTACCCTTTAGCCAATTATGGGGTTTGTCTCCAACATACCACCCCCACCCCCACCTTAGTCCCCCAAACTCAACAATTCTGCATTTTCCCTCTGCTATACTCCAACCCTTCCCCTTTCTTACCCTAAGAAGCCATAGCAGTAGATATATAGATGCTATAAATAAAATCCACCTCCTACCCCTTTCAGTAGATTGCCTTGCAGCTTTAGCAGGTTCCCTTTAATGGTTGGCTTTTGCCCTCCAGCAATGATCAGCCAATAATAATCATACCCACCCTTTCTATTGGGCAGGACAGAGTCAGTCATGGAAGTTGAGTAGGCATGAATAGGTTATAATCTGCATTAAAGATCTCATTAAACTCTATTGTATATACCAAACATTTGGGTCTGTCTACCTAGAGACAAACTTGGCTTAAACTACCCCAGGTATGCTCAATAAGTTTTATTTTAAAATTTTGTGTGTATGTGTGTGGGGGGAGGGGGCAATGAGGGTTAAGTGACTTGCCTAGAGTCACACAGCTAGTAAATGTCAAGTGTCTGAGGCTGGATTTGAACTCAGGTCCTCCTGAATCCAGGGCCAGTGCTTTATCCACTGCGCCACCTAGCTGCCCCCTGCTCAATAATTTCTTTGCTGAAAACCATCCTACCTAGTGTTGTGGGAGTATGGGGGGAAAACTCAAGGGTCCCCAGTTCTATAGGTATCCTAGCCTACAACATTGTATCACTCCAATACTCATTAAACTCCAGTATTTCCCTACTGGCTCTTGGATCAAATGTTAATTAGTTAATGTAATCATCATCACATTGCTTTAAAATTTCTATTTTTGGGGCGGCTAGGTGGCGCAGTGGATAAAGCACCGGCCCTGGATTCAGGAGTACCTGAGTTCAAATCCGGCCTCAGACACTTGACACTTACTAGCTGTGTGACCCTGGGCAAGTCACTTAACCCCCATTGCCCTGAAAAAAACAAAAACAAACAAACAAAAAAACTTCTATTTTTTTATGGAAGTTTTATAATGCACATAATTATAAGTATAATTATACTATGTATACTTGATAATTAAGTAAATATACACATATTAGAGATGCATGTTCAATTTAAATGTAATAATTTTTATTTTATTATTGTGTTTTTTTTTTTTATTGATAGTAGGAAAACCAGTTTTGAGACCAGTGCCTCAAAGACAGTGGGAAGTAAGGCAATTTAGTCAGGCTGTGCCCCTTTCCCCCAGAGGGAGGCAGGAGCAGGTAAACACAGAGAGATAGAAAACTATATATAGTTTAAGGAGTATAGTCTCCCCTTAACCCTGCCCATATACTAAAGGATTAATATCTACCAGCCCATGTAACCATCCTTGCTAATGGTTAGTATACATAAAATGTGCCTGGGTATCAAAAATATACTGTGAGTGCATTTGAATCATAGACTGCAGCTTTTGCCCTCCTGAATATAAGTTACCACTAATAACTGTTTCCTTTGGCTCTCTCAGGTAATTCTGGTCATGAGTCATTTTCCTGCACCTACAGCATGTATAGTTTTGCCTCTCTGTCTGATGTCAGGTTATGAAGGAGTTTTCATGCCCTCAGTATTGTTTGTAGAAGTGAATTGGATTTTGAAATGCCTTAATTATTCAAGTGAGAGTTTCTTTAGACCATTGCTTTATAATTCCATGTATTTGTTGACTGACTAATCTCCTTAAAATAATAATAATAATGATAATAGTAGTGGGATTAGAAATCAAAACCTTTTAGAACGTGAGTTTGTTATCTTTAGATTTCAAGCTTGGAAAGGGTCACTCAGAGTCACAGCTCAGTCTCCAGGGCTGCATAGTTTTCAAAGCTTCCTTAGCTATGTAGTTCTTGAATGAGACGCCTGCCAAGGTCTTGGCAAATGTGGTCATAACCGTGGTCTAAATGGGTCCCCTGGAAAAGCTAAGCTCATGCTTCTTTCAAGTGTCATGCTTTGTTAAATAGTATTTCCTCCTATTCTGGGAAGTGTTATTTAAATGCTGATTGTCTCAAAAGACTTATCCATCATTTTAATGTATCCTAAAGAAGCTGAGAGGAAAGTGCATTGGATAAGCAGTATGTTTGTGTATGAGTTTGATTCATGTCTATAAATTAATACTTCCATAAAGATTGATTATATATCCTAGAGTGGAGCTTTTATATGAGAAATGAAAATTATTCTCGTGCCCTCTTATTGAGAAAATAAATTGATGCTAATCTTTGCTAATGACTGCACATTATTTAACACTCTAGGCTACTATGGAAAGAACACAGAACTTGGAGGCAAAAGACAAGGCATTTAGTTCCCAGCTCTATTGCTTGCTAACTATATAACCTTGAAAAGCTTCTTTAAACTCTCTGGTTCTCAATTTCCCCATCTGTTAAGTCAAGACCACAATGTGGTGTCCACTTCCACAAGGCTGAACGTCAACTGAGATAACATCAAGGTTCTATGTAAATATAACCAGCCGATGTTAATATCCATATTGTGATTACCAAATTTATTATGTTATGGTTGCTGCTATAGTTTGTTCTGCTGTATTTCTTTGGGGAAGATGATCAGTAAGACCTAGGCAGAGTCTTCTATTTTATCATAAAAGACAGAGTTCATTCTAGTTGCCAATAAATCTGATGATATAAAGGAAATTTAAAATCTCTTCAAAAGAAATTATAATGGGTTGATTTTTCTTTTCCTCTTCCACATTGGAAAGTTGATAGCATCATCCAGGCATTTAAAAAAATAAGCAATTTTCTTTCCACAGCTCTGACTGGTCGATAAGAACAAAATGCGTGTTCCTCTTCTTTAACCTGGAGCAAATTTTCTTAAAATTCCTCCTCATATTTAGCTTCCCTTTTTTCCCTCTTATTTTAAATTGGAGAGTAATTTGCCTGTAGGTGAACAGGTCAATTGATGGAAAGTCTTTCCAGCATATTTTGAACAGAACATATTTATATTCTCTATGCTAGAAATCTTCAAAGTGAAGCATCATTTATTGAGGAAACAAAAGTGCTGGACCAGGGAGTCAGGAGACCCTAGTACTAGTTTTTAACCCTGTTCCTTGGATGGAAGTCTCACCTCTGACACACTGACTGTGTGACTGTGGCAAGTCACAAAACATCTCTAGGCCTCTGTTTCTATATATTTCAGAGCAATGAAGAAGAGATTAAGTCTGTATTTTGTGACAGATATGTGTGTGTGTGTGTGTGTATGTGTGTATGTATGTATGTATTGATTGGGACTAGACCCATAATTTCATCAGTGTGAAAACTCTAGATGTGGAAATTCCCTTCATTGATCCAGATCAGCACCTGTTCTGCAATACCCAGAGTTCTCTGGGTGGACTGATATTCAGGTCAGACTTGCCCAGAGTCACATAGTCGTAAAGTGTCAGAGACACTACTTGGACCAAAGTCTTCATGACCGAGACAAGCTTTCTATTCACTACCCCATGCCCTCCTAAAACTAAAGTGAGTCAGAAGTAATTTAATGTTAAAGATATTTTTAGCTCTTTCAGACCAATGGAGATAACTTGGTAAATTTTTAAAAAAATCAAATTTAAGAGTCACCAATTTGGGCAGCAAGGATTGTTCCTGTTTCATATGTGCTGCCTAGCAGCTGGTATGGTATTTATGAAACATATCAGCCAAAGATTCATATGATTTCTGAGTGACAAAATCAGATTGGTAAATTATATAATTATATATACATGTATATGTCACATAGTAGTTGTCATAGACAGGACCTGAACACATGTCTTCTTGGCTTTGCTGCCAGCTCTCTGTCCATACCAGACTTTTTTCACTCACACACACACACACTCACTCTATAATTAATAATTATATAATTTATTCATCTGAATAAATTATATGCACATTGTGTTGTGTTGTATTATGGTCCACTGCTATACTGGCTGTTAGGCAACACAAGTGAGGCATATTGAACAGCCACAGGGGCCAGTGTGACGCAGTTTTATGGAGGCTTTTTTTCCACTGACCTGTGTATCTCTCTTGGTCTGAAAGCTAAAGTTACAAGGATACCAAAAGATCCTTAAAATTACATTAATTTTAATTCACTTTAATATAGATATAGATATATCTCACAGTGTATATGTGTGTATATATACTTATGTCTATATATGTAATATATACAGTATGTACACATACATATATATGTACATGCACATGCACATGCACATACATATACACACATATTGAAAGTATGGTATAGTAGGTAGAAAGCTGGTCCCAGAATCATAAAGACCTTAGTGTGTGTAAGTCCTCCCTCAGACACATTATAGTTGTGTGCCCATGGACAATTTATGTGCCCCAGACAGGTTTATAAGGTTGTGATTTACAGAATAAATGCCAATCTGGATAAGTGGAGAAACTTTTCACATTTGGAGTTACTCTTAGTAATGAAATCATGGGTTTGTCCTCCATTCTCTCCCTCTGTCTCTCTCATTTGTCTGTTTCTCTTTTATTTACTTTCATTCTTTCTCTTCTGTCTGCAGTATAACATTGAATGGTGGTATGGGTCGGGAGAGAAGATGGGCAAATCAAGCAAGTGTACAAATTACGATGTTAAGAGCTTAGAGGCCTAAGAAGAATAGCAGCTGGATTGGGATTTGGGTGTGTTTTCATTACTTTATGTCATTTAGAGCTCTTAGAAAATGATAACATTTTGACCCTTTTGTGGTATAGTGGCTGTTCTGGAAGTTGTCTTGGAAAAAAGAGACTTTGGTTCAAGTTCCAATTCTGACACCTCTTGCCTGTGTGACCTTGGTAGCTAATCACTTAACCTCTTAGTCCCTCAAAGACTCTGAAAGGCTATGAGTTATAGAGAAGGATGTTGGTGTACACTGGTAGAGGAAGGCCTTCACCTACAGAAAACAAGTATTTTAAGATTCTTCAACTCGGTCTCATTCTAATTCCCCACTCGTCTTAACATAATCTTGAACTGGTCCATCCTACGATTCATCCCCTTTATCTCAATGCCAACCCAAGGGTTCAGTGGCATATTATGTGGTGACAAATACTTAATGACATTTCAAAAGTTTGGAAATCAGTTATAAATGTGCCTTAGGATTGATTGTTGGAAGAGTTGAAATCATTTGCATTCTACCACCTACCCTATAGCAATTCAGGTGCATCTAATTTTAATTCCTTCTATCCCCTCCCGTTTTTCTTTTTCTTTTCTTTTCTTTTCTTTTTTTTTTTACCAAAATGTTGACAGATTACTATATCACCAATCCATGACTTAAAAACTCAGTGCTCTTTCTCTGCTTTATTAACAGACAAGAGACGACTTCCTTGGACAGGTGGACGTTCCTCTTAGTCATCTCCCGGTAAGGAAGTTTTAACTGACCTTTGTTTTACGTGATGGAAAATAGTTTTTAACTGAGGCCCTTTGATAGCTGTTTGAATTTTAGGGAAATTTTCCCTATACATTAGTGAGGAATGGAAGGTGGAATGATAAAAAGAATCAGACAAAATCTTACTCCCTTTTTAGAAAGGTAAGAGAAATCTCAGCTGTAAATTGAAGTCTGGCTTATTGATATCAATTACTCCCCAAATCCCAGTCCAATTTTTTTTACTGATCTTCTGTATTTCTGTGTGTCCCAGCTCTTTGTTCTTTATTATTGTCCCATTTTCAGTAACCTCTCCCTTGATTCCCAAGAAACTGGGAGATGAAGAGAGATAATAAATTCTTGCCTTTACCCAGACTAGACAAGAAGCATACATCTCATTTTTTCTTTCTCTTGAGATTAGTTTCTGAAATTGGTGCCTCTCTTATTTTACCTAGGTATTTTCTAGCCAGCCCCAAGTAATCACAGCTCAGGGCATGGACACAACTAAGTATTCAAGAAGTCACTGCTCTCAGCCTGATTAAGAAGCAAAGCAGTTGAATCTCTTAGTTTCTGGATCATGGTCCAGGATACCACCCATAGGTTCTGCAAGAGAGAGGACAGGAAGATCTTAATGAAAGAGATGACATCACAAATTCTAGTCTCCTTCCTCTGTTCTAGTCTCCGTCCTACCTGTAACACAAAATGATAGTTTATGTAATTAAGAATTATAGGACGAAAAAGTCATTGCTTCGGGGAGGTAGGTGGTGGTTGTTGTTCAGTACTCACCCTTCATCTATCTTCATTATAGTCACCATCATTTGCAATGACAAGTAGGTGTAGGTGGAATAGATTTTCCCCTAATGAAACAGTTTTAAAACAGCTAATGAGAACTTAGCTGCTGGGTTGACCTGAAGCTCTTCGTATCAGACTGAACATACAGGATGGCTGCTACCAATGAAAATATCTGAAAGGAATCTGAAAGCAAAAACTCCACAATGAGGCCCTGCTAAGAAAGAAAGGGTTGAAATACATGTTTCTTTCCAAGCAGCACAGATTTTATAAAAAAAATTTGAAGTTCTTGGATATAAGCACTCAAGGGATACATGTGCTTTTTTTTTTTTAATTAATAAAGTATTTTTTTCTGTTACATGTAAAGATAGTTCTCAACTTTTGTTTATATAAGCTTTCCAATTTCAGATTTTTCTCCCTCCCTCCCCTCCCTCCCCCCTCCCCTAATCTGATATAGGTTATACACACACACACACACACACACACACACACATATACATGAGCTTTTGTATGTGGTTTTTTTTGGGATAGGCACAGACATCCTATGAGGAATGGTTATAAAACTAGACATCCCATAAGAAAATCTCATTCTACCTAAATTAATTTACTTATTCAGTGCTATACCAATAAGACTACCTAAAAATTATTTTATAGAGTTAGAAAAAATAATAATTCATCTGGAAGAACAAAAAGTCAAGAATATCAAGGGAACTAATGGAAAAAAATGCACAGGAAGGTGGGCTAGCCATAGCAAATCTGAAGGTGTACTATAAAGCCGCAGTCATCAAAACTTTTTAGTACTGGCTAAGAAATAGAGTGATGGATCAACAGAATAAGTTAGGCACAAGAGACACAGTAGTAAATGACTATAGTAATCTACTGTTTGATAAACCCATAAGAAAATGTCTCATCATTTTAAAGACCTAATTTGTGTGTATCTACTTTTATATTTAGTATATATGACTTTGAGACTACAATGTAAGATGTACATTTATTTTATTTAATCAGTTAAAGATTAAAATATGTAAGGGTTGATAGGTTTGTAGACACTTATCTTCTCAGCCTGGGCTCTGTTAACTTTTTTTTTTTTTAATTGGTAGCCATGTTTCATTACTATTTGTTTCCTTTGTAATCCTATATATTTCCTTTTCTGCATTTAAAAACATTATGAAGGGGCAGCTAGGTGGCGCAGTAGATAGAGCACCAGCCCTAGAGTCAGGAGGACCTGAGTTCAAATTCGGTGTCAGACATTAACACTTACTGGCTGTGTGACCCTGGGCAAGTCACTTAACTCCAATTGCCTCACACAAAAATAAATAAAATAAAATAAAATAAAAACATTATGAAAAGCTTTATCAGACTGTTACATGTTTCAGTGATAACATAAAAAAGTTAAGAACCCCCACTTTGGGGCAGCTAGGTGGCGCAGTGGATAGAGCACCGGCCCTGGAGTCAGGAGTACCTGAGTTCAAATCCGACCTCAGACACTTAACACACACTTACTAGCTGTGTGACCCTGGGCAAGTCACTTAACCCCAATTGCCTCACTAAAAAAAAAAAAAAAAAAGAACCCCCACTTTAAAAGATTTGTGATCTTACCAGTATGGATACTTCCTTTCCCCAACACTGGTTGCAGCTTTTCCATGTCTTAGGCTTAGATGATGGTCCTTAGTGAGTTGTTATAGCTTAAAAAAAAAAATAACCCTCTGGTGATGAGCTCCTCCCTGCTCAGGCTGGTTCTTGGATAACTAGCCTTTTCAATGCCTTTGTCTCCCCATTAAACTCAACAAAGTTTGGATCCTACAGGCCTGACCTGGCCATGATGAAACATCAGAGTGAGACATTCATGAAGGATTTTATAAATAAAAAGAAAATCTCTTGGTTATGGATTAGTTTGAAGTAAGAGTAGTATGATTAAGATTGCTCAAGATGTTCTTTTCTTGACTTAGTACTGACAAACTGGTGCTATGCAGCTAGATTAGGTTCATGGATTTAGTCGGGGTTATTTAGCAATCAATTAACCAGCATTTATTAAATGTCTCTATGTAGTGTTATTATTTGCTGGAAATACAAAAATAAAAGCAAAAAACCCCTAGCCCTCCCTCAAAGATCTTAAATTCTAATGGGAAAGAGTATACACAAGACATATACAGATCAAGTGTCAGGTACCCTTAGGAGGAGGCACTAGAACAGGGATTTTTAACCTGCTGGAGAATCTGTGATTGGGGAGGGGGGGGCAGTATTTTGGTGACGATTTCAGCATAATTCATTTTCTGAATATTCTTACATATATTATTTTATCCATTTAAAAGTATTATTCTGAGTAGAAGTCTATAGGGCTTTGCCACACTGCTAAAGCAGTCCATGACACAAAGAAGGTTAAGAACCCCTGTATTAAAAGATGGAAAGACTGGGAAAGTATTCTCATAGGAGGTAGAACTTGAGACTGAATCTTGAAGGAATCCTGGAATTCCATTAGAAGGAGATATAGGTGAAAAACATGGTTTATTAGGAACATAAACTTTGGGGGTGGAGGGAGTCAGAAGAGCAAGATGCTCCTAGGGGCAAGGGAGGAGTATGGAAATACAGCTGCAAGGAAAGAAGACATGAAGAAAGCACCCTAAAACCTATATTTATTTAGAAATGCTTGATTGGCCTAAGTTGCTCTGTTATCAAGACTGGGGAGAGATATGGATCAAGTAGTTCCTAAGGAAGACAGACCTATAAATTCTAAATTATGTTGGTATACATTCACCTCAATCTAAATCTCTGCCCTTCTGGAAAAGGGAAATAATCCCAAAGTTAAAAACCATAAAAGCTTCAAACTCACCACTTTTCTATTACTGATTTTCATTCCTTTTTTTTTTTTTTTTTTGACGAGGCAATGAGGGTAAAGTGACTTGCCCAACGTCACACAGCTAGTAATGTGTCAAGTGACTGAGGTCTGATTTGAACTCAGGTCCTCCTGAATCCAGGGCCAGTGCGCCACCTAGCTGCCCCTGATTTTCATTCTAACCTGTTCTCCATCTTAATCTTCATTTCCAATATGCAGAACCACTCAGAAGAGTATATTTGTTTGAGGAGATCATTTTCTTAAATTGTTTTGTTTTGTTTTAACACACTGAATGTATATCAGTGTTTGTCAATTCTGCTTCATCTAGGTAATAAGATATCCCTGGCTTAATTCTGAGCTGAAGTGATTCACTGTCAAGGAAAAGTGTTCCTCTTTTCTGAGGGATATTATCCTTACCTTTTGTCTATGTCCTCTTGAAGCCTTCCAAAGTATCTTCATTTTGCCTATTTGTGTACTTAACACACCATTTTATTTATGATGTATTATAGTCTTTTGTATGATATTTCTACCATGTTGGCTACTATTAAAATTTTAAAAAGAACATTACTTCAAGAAAGATGGACTTTAAAATTTTTTCTTGTACAGTACAAGATTTCCTTTTCACAAATAGGTAGTATGTTTTTCTCTCCCCTGATGAGCTACCACAATAATCTCCTATACAAATCCTGCCAGCCCATTGGCAGAATTAGCGCTGTGTCAGCATTTGCAACGTAAAACTCTATACTGCCAGTCTTCAAACAACAACAAAAACAACAGCAAACTTTCAAGTTGAACCATATTTGCAGTTATAAACTCACTCGCCCAAAGAAGCTTTTCAGAAATAAAAGTAGGCCAAGGTTCCCCATGTCTTAATGGGTTCAGTTAGAAGCAGATTATTTTGTGGAAGGATGCTGAGTAGTAAGTAAGCTCCTTGGCATCTCTGCAGTGTTGCATAGGCTCTTCTTCAGCCTCTATACTAATCACTGGGGACCTGGGACTAATTAGATACTCTGCTAGCCCTTCCATGCCATTACTTGAGATTCCATTTGGGCATTCTATCAGTAGATGAAAATGAACTGAAATCTGAAATGTTACTTATATGTGATCTGAGTGCTAGTTATTTGGGGGGGAAGGGGCAGTACGGGGGGGGGGGGAATTCACCCACATGGAAATTTACTCTAACTATTCCTTAAACAGCAGTAATGTAGAATTGAAATGGAAGGTAATTTCTGTATAAAGAAATTGATTCATTTATTAATAAATTTAAGACATTAGAGTTTTCAAGTGCTGGCAATAGCAGAGGATAGATTTAGAGGTGTAAGGGTCCTGAGCAGTCATATGGTCCAGCCTCTTTTTACAGATGAGAAAACGGGGATGTTCTAGAGAGGTTAAGGGATTTGCCCAAGGTCATACAGATAATAAGTAGCAGAACCAGAACCCAGGTCCTCCCTGTGCAAATTCAAATTTTTTCCACTTTAGTAAGTTGCCTTCTCTCATTGAAATCCTATAATGCCAGAAATCGATCCCATCTTTCTCCTCATTTTATTTCCCTTCATGTTCACTTCTTTTAGTTATGATTAATGTTTCATTTGTTGAAAGATATACAGAAGCCATGACTGTGCAGGAAAAACCTTAATCATGTAGGTCATGTAAGATCAAGAGATATAAATTAAAATTTACTTTTTAAAAAACTTGACCGTTTGTACTCCATCCCAATAAGATATCTTTTTTTAAAGTGCCTTTTCTTTTTGGGGGTGGGGGTTGGTAGTAATAAGGGGTTCCTTTGATTAGGTTTAGCTTCTCATAAGTGTCTACAAAGCCTAGAGGAGACAGGATTTATGTTAGTGAACCACTTACTCAAAGTTTTATCTAGGGGAGATAGAAAAGAATGTGAAAATTTAAAGGTTGGCATTCACGACAAACAAAAAAGAGAGCACTAGACTGGAGTGGAAACTAATAGGCTGGGGTCTAACACTAAACTTGCTACTACTGTGTGTTCTCTCCAGGGCTCCCAAACATACCCCAAGGTTGAGGAGGCCACAGAGTCTCAATTGCCATATCAGAAATACAACCCTTGGCTGTTTCGCAAAGTCTTTTTGCCAGAAAGCTGACCCCTCCAGCCAGCAGCTACCAAGCACAGCCACAGTACACAAGACAGATGCCCACAGAGACGGAAATAAACACAGCGTGTTAGACTTAGATACAATGACTAAAGTATAGTAGATTTACTGCCAGCTGCAGTTTTTAACTGTAGCGGGCAGCCCTCAGTCTAACATAGCCCTCTTGGCACTCTTAACACCTTCTTAAGGGTCATTGTACCATTAGAGATATTCAGAGAAACGCTAGTTGTTACCAGTGAGAGACGTGGAGAGAAATCTCTAAGCTGTTGGCAATTCAGACACACCTTTCTGAAATCCCAGAATCTACCTGGGTCTGTTTACAAACAACTCAGTCTGCCACAAAGGTTTCACAGTAGTGGCCAGGCTATTAACTGTCAGGGAAGAGTTTCATTCTTCTTGTTCATTAAACATCCCCACCATAAACTGCCCACCATAGTACAGCACAGTAGGCATGGGTGAGGCTTGATGCTTTCCTTACCACAGTGCTGACCTAGCTCACTGCTCCAAGCTTTGGCATTATTCTCTGGCCATTGTGCTAACATGTGTGACCCAAAAATGTATGTCACTTGACCTCTTTTGTCCTTAGTATCCTCAGGGAAAATGAGAGAATTGATCTCTATACTAGGATCATTTCCAGCTTTATAATCCAATTATGCTATTATTTACTACTATTTCTCAGCTCTTCCACACAATTAATTTAAATAAGCAGAAAGAACATAGTACACTTGATTCCATATTATGTTCTAATCAGGTTCTACCAGAGGAGAACAAGAGAAATGTTAACAATAAACAGGTGAAATAATTTTTTTTTCCTTTTAATGTTGAGACTTTGACTAAAGTCCTACTTTTTTATGTTTCTTCATGGGATATGGGTGATTCTTGCTTCCCAGAGGCCATGGAGTATAACCTCTAACTAGTTCTATTAAACTGAAAAGTCTGTGCATAAATCCTGTGATGAACTTTTATCAGAGAAACAACCAACTTCAATGTTAGAGGCTCATCATCAAAAGACTCGCTACTGGATCAAACATTTTATGGGTCATGATGGTTCATGAAACCATTTGCTTGGGTGTAGTGACATTGCATTCTGTTTCAGTAGAGCAACATGGTGATACTTGAGCATCAGGAATATTATTTTGGTAGCCATATGGTGGATGGATTGGAGATGGGAGATATTGAAAACAGGGAAAGAATAGTTAGGAGGCAGGAGGTGATGAACACCTGAACCAAGATGGAAGTATTATAAGTAAGAGGTATTGTAAGTTGGGGAAAGATCCAAGATTGTAAAGGTACAATTGACAGGATTTGGCAACTGATTGGATGTGAGGTATGAGGGAGAGAGAGATGACTCTTAAGTTTTAGCACCTGTGTAACAGGGAGGGTATTGTTGCCATCAGAGATTGGGAAGTTGGAAGTTACCCAAAATAGCTTTAATTGCAATTAGGCATTATAGTTTGTTATTGGCCACTAAAATGCTGAAGTTAATCAGATAAGTTATATTGAGGTCTATACTCTATAGTTATAAATTGCAGCTGGCAGTTTATATACTATAATTTGGTCATTGTGTCTTTGTCTAATTTCTACTGATAGAATTAATGTTAGGGCCTCAAGTAGGTGATGTCAGTTGGTGAGAGATCCAATAGATCTTCCCATGGTAGTCTGCTGCTGAGGTCTTGGCCATTGTTTCTAAGTGTAGGGAAACCAACCATATTTATACACGTACCATGTTTTATAATAGTAAGATTTACAATCCAGTTTAACAGATAAAAAAAATATGTAGACTGTCAATTTTCAAACCTAATTTGTTTCTCATGTCTATAGACTGAAGACCCAACCATGGAACGGCCCTATACATTTAAGGATTTCCTCCTCCGACCAAGAAGGTGAGGGTTTATTTTTGTTGTTTTACATTGTAGACAGATTTCAATTTATTTAAATTGTACTTTTCCCCACAAGTAAATATATTCCACAAAAACAGCACAGTTGTGCCCAAACCTTCGTTAACTTGTGTTTTCTCCCCATTCTGTAGTCATAAATCCCGGGTAAAGGGTTTCTTACGATTGAAAATGGCATATATGCCAAAGAATGGAGGACAAGATGAAGAAAATAATGATCAGAGGGAAGATTTAGAGGTAAGTCTATTTTGGTTTATAAATAATAAAATAGCTAAATTTAATAATAATCATAATTTTTAAATAATAAAATAGCTGAATTTAGGGTTCCTTATTTAGAAATATGAACAAATACATTGGCACCTATATGTTTTAGAAATAATGAAGGCTACCATGATCAGATACAGTAATGAGGATATATTACAGTTCATTGTAGCCTGTGTTGTTTAGAAGTATTTATGGTGAATATTTATATTTTATAATGTTTTTCTTCTAACAAAGACAAGAAATGTTACATACAAAACTGAGTGTGAAGAAATTGTTTGAGAATTGTTTGCATATATAAGATTTTCTACTGTTTTCGTGCACTGTTACTACATTTATGGCATACTGGACTTGGACTCAGGAAGACCCAAAGTCATATCTTGCCTCACATGCTGACTGTCTAAGCCTATGCCAGGCTCAGTTTTATCACCTATAAAATGAAGATAATAACAGCTATTTCACAGGTTGTTGCAAAGATGAAGCGATATAAAATATACAATGCTGTTCTTGTTATTCAGTCATTTCAGTTGTATCTGATGCTGCGTGACCCCAGTTGGGGTTTTCTTGGCAAGGATACTGGAGTGGTTTGCCACTGCCTTCTTAGCTTTGTTTTACAGACAAGAAAACTGAGGCAAACGGGGTTAAGTGACTTACCCAGAGTCACACAGCTAGTTCATGTCTGAGGCCAGATTTGAACTCAGGAAGATGTCTTCCTGACTCTAGGCCTGGCCCTCTAGCCACTAAGCCATCTAGCTGTCCATATAATACATATAAAATGCTTTTAAAACCTTCAAGTGTCATATAAATGCTAATTGTTGTTGCATATAAAGGGAAGATAAAAGCATGATGAGCCATGTAGACATCTTTGGCCATTAAAGAACTTCAAATCTTTGTAGAGTTTACTCCTTTACCTGTATTAGTGAAATCAATTAATTTTTTGGTGATGATCAAGGAGAATGTACATTTGTATCAGATAATGCTATTGCTGTTGTTCGATCAATCACCCATGATATGATCATAATCATAAAAATAGCTTGCATTTAGAGAGTTTTTACAATTTCAAAGCACTTTGATGCATTATTTCATTGTCTCATTATCTCATTGATAAACTATCTCATTTTTCAGTCTATGTACCTCCTTACTGCACTAAGTGAAATAAGACATAAGATGTATCATGACTGTGAATATAGATTTTTAAAAACCTAATTTTATTTTATAAAGATGGGTTAACTTTTAAATTTTAATTAGTTACTGTGAATAATTGAATACTTTTTCCTTCTAGAATTTTTTTTTTTAAGATAGGATTACCCAGGTTTTGCTCCTTCCCACACCTACAAGGAATTTGGAAAGCTATGCTATTCATTTAATTCCATCATAACTTGAAGATTTATCCCTTTTAAAATCTCCTCTAACTCTTGGAATTCTTTCAGAGTGGCGAGAAGCATTAGCAAGTCTCTCCCAAGTTTCTTTTTCATTTGGCACCTACGTATGAGAATGAATTAGATGATGCTACACTAGAAATAACCATTTTGCCATTAACTGTTCTTAGAAATTTTTCTTTTCTTTCTCTTTTTTTGTGGGGGCTGGGGGGTAAGGAGAATGAGGGATTTGATGAGGAGGAGTAGGGCGGGTCCACCAATGAATGCTTTTCCATCTTCCCCTCAGACTAGTTACTTTTTTGTGTGCTTTTGCATCTTGAAGAGACTCTCTTAATTCTGCTTTGTTAGGCAAGTATTCCACTCTTTCTGACAGTGGATGTTAATCAAGGCCTAACTATTACTGAGAATGCCATTTGTGTGCAGCTGTTGTATTATGTGAGTAATGTGTTATTGGCACATTAACAGACCCCTCAGACTGAAAAGCCAAGTTTTGGGCAATATTTCACTCACAAACTTTCATCTCTATGTATAGTATATGAGGAGAAAAATGAACAAGTGGGTGGTAGACAGCTCTGAATTTCAAGACACCATAAATACGTCAGCATATTTTCATTTATTGTTTTAAATCCTGTGATTTTTTACACTCTCCTACTCGTCTGATGGCAGTAACCAACATGTTAATAATTTTACAGTGATTTTGCTCTAGGATATTAGGAAAGGAATACTTAATGCTAAAAATATGTATTGTAAAATGTAATTTTAGTTCTACGGCAAGGCACCCCAACTGTATGGAGGCAACATCTCTAGAGTAGAAGGAGACCAGCATTAGTTCCCAATCTACATCTGGCTTCAGGATGCAGTTAGTTGCTGGGGGTGGGGTTCCCACTTCCCTCAGAAACTAGCTCCCTACCTAGAAAGAAAGAATATTGGGCCTGGGATCGATCTTTTTCTGAGCTTACCACTGATCCATTTTAACTCATGGTAAGATTTCAGGCAAATCACTGACATTTGCAAAATGGGGATCTCATTGACCATTTATCATTTAAAAGTGTTAGAATATGTACAACTATCATAAAGCAAACCCATGGGTGTCATGTCAGTGAAGCTCTGATGAAAGCCTCTAGGCTTTCAAATGAAAAGTCATACACGAGATTCAACAATAAAATAATGAGCATAATTTTAAAACAATAACATATAATTACTTTGTGAATGTTGCCCCCTTCAAAATAGTCACCTTGGAAGGTTCTTATTATTATTTCCATTTATTCTAATGAAGATGTTATTACTCAAAACATTTCTGGCACTTCTCTTTTGGGATGGCCTTTAGAACCTTTAGCAATTTATTAAGATCATATTTTGTTGAGAGAAGCTACAAGTGAGTACATTAGTATACCTGTGGTCTTTCCTGAGCCCTGTACTTTGATGGCAGTTTGAGGTTAGATAAGTCACTGCTCCTTTCTGTAAAATGAAGGAAGTGGATTAGATAATTCCTATGGTTCCCTTTCAGTGCTAAAATCACTTACAAATTTCATATATAATCTCAATCCCTCCTAATCAAACTCTCTTCAGCAAATGGCTTCAGTTTGGGTGGTGTTATTGGGTTTTTTGTTCATTTTTTTTGTTTTGTTTTGGAGAGGTATGAAGCAAGATTTTCTGCTACTCTGTTTATTCTTCTCCCCTCTTTCTAATCTCTCATCCCTTAGATGTCTTCCATCACTATAACCTCCTTTACCTCTTTCTTCTATGTTTTTCTTTTTTTGCCGAGGCAGCCCCATCTATACACACCCTTGATCCTATTCCATCCCATCTTCTCCAAAAGCTCGCCCCCACCATTACCCTCATACTCCCACTCATTTTAAAAATTTTTCTCTTCTTGCTGCTTCCAGATATTCCCATTTCTCATCCATCATTAAAAACCCTCACTTGATCCTACCATCCATCCCTGCTAACTTCCATCCTATAACTCTTACCCTTCTTTGCTAACTCTTTGAGAAATCCATCTATAGTAGATACCTTCATTCTCCTCTCACTTTCTTCCAAACTGTCTGCAATATGATTTCTGGATTCTTCGTCCTTCAGCTAAAACTTCCCTCCACAAAATTGCCATTCTTCTCTGAATTGCCAAATAAAACGGGCTTTTCCTTCCTCCTCATTGTTCTTGATCTCCCTTCAGTATTAACATGGTCGATCACCCATCTTCTCCTGAACACTCTTATCCTTTTTCAGTTTGTGTGACTCTGCTCTTACCTGACTGACTGTTCTTTCCTTAGTCTCCTTTACTGGATCTTCCCTCTAAGACTTGACCATTCGTAAGAGTCTGCCAAAAATCTATTCATGACCCTCTTCTCCCTCTGTATTTCTCACTTGGGAATTTCATCATATACTCTCTATTCAGATGACTCCCAGGTCTATATATTCAGCCCTAGTCTCTCTCCTGAGCTCTGGTCCTACATCACAAATTGCCTTTCGGATATCTCAAGTTAGATTCCGCATAGGCGTCTCAAGTTCAACATGACCGAACAAAACTCAGTGTTTTCTCTGTCGGGCTCTCCCCTCTTCTGAACTTCTCTATTACTGTTGAATGCTCTGCCATCTTCTGACTCACTCAGGCTTTAGGTTCAGTGTCACACTATGTATCCAGTCTGTTGCCAAGTTTTGTCATTTTTGCCTTAACAACATCTTTCATAAATACACTTCTTTCCTTGTACTCACACAACCACCATGGGGCAGACCCTTATCACTTCTTACCTGAGCTACTGTGATATCTTTCTCATTGGTCTCCCTATCACAAGTTTTCCCCCACTCCAGTTCATCCTCCATTTAGCTACCAACATGATTTTCCTAAACTGCCTGTGTAACAATGTCACCCCTCAGATCAAGGTAGTCAATGAATAGAGTTTTGGGCCTGGAGTCAGGAAGACTTGAGTCTTAACTAGCTGTATGACCCTAGGCGAACACTTAGCCTCTGTTTACCTCAGTTTCCTCAACTGTAAAATGGGAACAGTAATGGCACCTACCTCTCAGAGTTGTGAAGCTCAAATGAGATCATATTTGTCAAATATTCATTCTTTTTCCTACTCCTATTCAATAAACTCTTACCTCCAAGGGTCAAATAGAAAATGCTGTGTTTTGCATTTCAAACCCTCCACCACCTCACCTTTTTCTACCTTTTCAGTGTTCTTACACTTAATTCCTCTCCAGTAACATTAGCCTTCTTACTTTTCTTCACACATGATATGCCATGTACTGTCTCTGTCTTTTCAGTAGCTGTCCCCCATACCTGGAATACTCTCTCTTCCCACATTCACCTGTTTTCCCCAGCCTCCTTCAAGACTCAGCTCATGTCTCACCTTTTATAGCAGGCCCATTCCCATCTTCTGTATGGCTAATGCATTCCCTCTGAATTATCTTCCACTTATACCACATACTTTGTATGGACATGGACTTTTGTATATTATTAGAATATGAGTTCCTTGAGGGCAGGGCCCATGACTTTGCTTTTCTTTGTATCTCCAATGCATAGCACAGTGTCTGACACATGGTAAATAAGCACTTAATAAACTCTTGTTTACTGGCTAATTATTCTTAATAGCTCCTTTACAATTAGACCTTGTATAAAAACACCAGGTATTAATTTTAGACGGTTGGCTTAATTGTGGATTTTATGTTGTGGTTTTAAAAAAAAAAAAAAGCTTTCTTATCCTTGAAACAAAAATAAAGTTAACCTTTTAATTACCCATTCAACTTTGTTTTACAGCATGGGTGGGAAGTTGTTGATTCAAATGACTCCGCTTCTCAACACCAGGAAGAGCTTCCTCCACCTCCCCTGCCACCTGGTTGGGAAGAGAAAGTCGACAATTTAGGAAGAACTTACTATGTCAATCACAACAACAGGACTACCCAGTGGCACCGACCTAGTTTAATGTAAGTTCTCTATGTCTATGGGTTAAAGAATACAACCTTGTTTTCAGTAGAATTAGAATAAAACGTGACACCTCTTTGAGAACAAGTCTGAGAAGTAAATCTCAAATCAGTAATATCTCCATGTTTTGGGGGTTTTTTTATCTCCATATTTTTAAGGCTGTATGATCCTTTCTTGGCTCACCTAGTTAAGGTGGAGAGCCTTAGAGCAAGTCACACTTTTAGCATCCTGAGAATAATAAGTTTGGTGTCATATTCTTCTCGGGAAACCTTGAATTAGATGAGAAATACTCTGATAAATTGGCATTATTGAGTTACTTGGCATTATTGGATTAATGGATTTGAAAATTGAGTTTACATTTACAAGATTAAATAGGCTATGTTGAAGAATCACTTTCTCCTCCTTGGCTTACTCTTAGTGACTGACCCTTAACCCAAAGTGGGAAAACCAAATTACTTTGGAATCGTCTCCATTCATTCAAGTCTGTGCTTACCAGCATGAGAGAAAGGGAAGGGAGAAGATTTTGGGGGACCTTATTGTTATTTGATTTTTGTAAACCTTACCATAAAAGAACCATGTGGCATATGCATATATGTGAAAGTGCATATATGTGTGTGTGTGTGTATAATTAAAGAGAATTATGTTTTTGGAAATTTTTTAAAATTGTGCATTATCCCCTTGGAGGGACATTGGATATTTCTAATCCAGGATAGTTTGCATAAAGAAGGTGCTTAATAAATGTTTGTTGGATTAAATCACTGCTATAGATTAATTTCATTCTTTATTATACTCTATTTACCTTAGCAGCACAATAAGTTTATCACTTTTTAGGTTACTCTGGTGCTGGTTCTAGCTCTAAATATGATCCATTATCTTAGATGTTGAAGGTTGAGTTGACACCAAGTAATATTCATTGCAGAATTCTCTTTAAAAAATATAAATGCAAATAGTTCCATTAAAGCCCTATTTACTTTTCTTCTATGACTAATGGACATACCTATTCCCATTGCTGAATCATCTTCTTTTCCTTTCTACACAACCACCACTAGACAATTAGCTATTAAAACCATTTTGAGGAAATATTTATTGATATTCAAGCCTAGCTTTGAAGAAATTTGGGCAGATAATGATTAAAAGATACTAGCCTTAAACTTAAGTTCCCTGTCTTCTTCTGAAAATGGCTTTTTGTAATCAAATATGTCTTTATCAAGAAAGAAGTTATGTTAGTTCTAAAATTTAAAAAGCAACATATACAAAAATCTATTCTGCTATGGAAATTACTAGCTTGATTCAATAATACATTTACCTCAGACTCCTTATCAAATATTTTAAGAGCTTGGAACCAAAAAGTTGTCATTTATAGTCTAGAGAGGTTTGAGTTTATGTTCTAGGGGATTTCCTGGTTAATATTAGTGGAAGTGTGACTTGAAGATTTGTTAACTCTTTGAAGATTTTTTGGTTTAGGGATGAAATTAAGAATGTTAATAAATTTGGGGGAAAAGCAACAATTCAATTCAATGTCCAGGGGATTACACTGCACTAAAAGACAGAACTGGATTCTTGTTCTGGCACTTAGTAAATGCTAAATGAATGCTGTTGTCTTGCTTTGTCTCTGTCTCTTACTGTTCATATAATTTTAAGCAACTTCCTTAAATTATCAAAGCATTGGTTTCTTTCTCTTAAAAAAAAAAAGAAGAAGAAGAAAGGGGGCAGCTAGGTGGCACAGTAAATAAAGTACCAGCCCTGGATTCAGGAGGGCCTGAGTTCAAATGTGACCTCAGACACTTGACACTTACTAGCTGTGTGACCCTGGGCAAGTCACTTAATCCTCATTGTCCTTCACAAAGAAGAAGAAGAAGAAGAAGAAGAGAAGAAAATCAATATGATACCCGCTTTTCCTATTTCACAGGATTTTTATGTCAATTGAGATAATGTAGGTAAAAGAGTTTTGTTTGTTTTACAAAGGATTATACAAAAATAAGGTAGTACAATTATTTTTCAACAGAATGCCTTCTTTAGTGATCAGGAAAATTATGCTTCCAAGATCTTAATCAGTCTGAGAAGTTTTGTTTTGTTTTGATTTAAAGCTATGGGAGTTTTAAATGTATTAGTCAAACTAAGAGGAATGAATTACATAGGTGTAACCCCCTCAAAAAACAAAACAAAACAAAACAAAAACTTGACCAATATATGGTAGAAGCAAAGAAAAATGTATTTCTTAATTCAAGTTCATGTTCATCATGTTCATGCCTGGTGTTGAGAAAAGGGGAAGGGAATGAGTTAATATACCTTCCACTATGTGCCAGGCATTGTGCTGTTTTACAAATATTATCTCATTTGATCCTCACAACAACCCTGTGAGGTAAATACTGTTATTAATTCCATTTTTCAGATGAGGAAACTGAGGCAAGCAGAGCTTCCACACAGTAAGCATCTGTGGTTTGATTTGAACTCGGGTCTTCCTGACTCTGGGACAAGATTTTATCTCCTGTGCCACTTAGCACACGTTAGGGGGCTCCAACAACAAAAATAAAGGGTGGACCTGAGCAGAAGCTCCTCTAAAATATTACATGGGAAATGGATACTCCTTCCCCTGTCTAAGATAATGATATTGGAGAAAAGAAGAGGTAACACTCAGAGCCAGCTTAGCATGCTGCCTCCCCTTAACCTTGTTTTAAGGAACCATCCATAATAACCAGGGCCTTACTAGAAGAGAAAACATTTTCTTTCCCTTTTGTGAACATACATTGCCCAAAAAACCTCTGGGCTTCCTGGAATTTTGTTAACCATTTTGACAGTCATTTCCAGAACCATAATTCCAAGCAATAAAATATCCCTTGGGAGAAACTGATACAGCTGAGCATTCGATGTCTATTGAGGGGAAACTTATCTTTTAGAAAATAAAATGAGTGAATAATCATTAATTTGCTATCCATAGTACAGTGGGGAAAAATACCACTGGACTGAGAGTCCTAGCTTCTAATTTTGTGTCTGCCACTAACTAACTTTATGACATTGAATGAATCATTGAATCTTTTCTGAATTTCAGCTAATCACTTGAGGCCTTTTGAGTCTGTAGCTTTTTTAATGGTCTGGCAATTTTTAATGATTCCAAATCCAGTAAGGAACACTTTTTATATTTTTACTTAGTTCTTGTTGTTCGGTCATTTTTCAGTCATGTCCTACTTTTCGTGACCCTCATTTAAGGGTTCTCTTGGCAAAGATACTGGAGGGGTTTGCTTTTGCCTTCCCCAGCTCATTTTTATTAATGAGGAAACTGAGGCAGATAGGGTTAAGTAACTTGCCATGGGTCACACAACTAGTAAGTGTGTGAAAGCAGATTTGAACTCAGGAAGATTAGCTTTCCTGACTTGAGGCCTGGTCTTCAATCCACTGTACTACCTAGCTGCCCACTTAGTTCTTTCATGCCCCCGTTTTGAGATTTTGCTCCCTTCTTAACCACCTTTTCATAGGTGGCCAGGTGGTGAAGTTTGATAGAGGGTTAGGCCTGTAGTCAGGCAGACCTGAATTCAAATTTGGCCTCAGACACTTAACTACCTATGTGATCCTGGGCTAGTCACTTAACCTCCATTTACCTCAGTTTCCTCATCTGTAAAATGAGGTTAATAATAGCATCTGTTATTGTGAGGCTCAAATGAGATATTTATAAAAAGTGCTTAACATAGTGCCTAGCATATAGTAGGTACTTAATAAATGCCTATTTCCTTCCACCTTCCTTTTTTTTTTTTTTAAGTGAGGCAATTGGGGTTAAGTGACTTGTCCAGGGTCACACAGCTAGTAAGTGTTAAGTGTCTGAGGCCGGATTTGAACTCAGGTACTCCTGACTCCAGGGCCGGTGCTCTATCCACTGCGCCACCTAGCTGCCCCCTCCTTCCACCTTCTTAAAATCCTTCATTTCCTTCAAATCTCAGTTTAGGTTATACTTCTTCTTGGAGTCTTTCCTAATTGCCTCAGTTGGAACTGCTGTCTTCCTCATGAAATTACTTTGTATTTATTACTATATGTGTTGTATCTCCCTAGAAGAAAGTTAGTTACCTGAGGGTAAAGACTATTTTGTTTTTGCCTTTTAATTCTATTGGACTTATCGTGGTGCTTAAATAAATGCTTTTTGAGTTAAATTGATAGTGAACCTGCCTTACTTCTAGAATTTCTGAATTTCTATTACCCATTATAGCCATTGAAATTAGCTACAACTTTTACTCATCTTTCCCTAGCATGCTATATAAGCCCTTACATATACAAATAAATATACTACCACTTATAATATAATTAGTATTCAAGAATTTGAAATGTAGTGGTCACATGAGGAATCCCTAACAAGCATACTGATTTTATTTTAACCCTTTTTTGATAGCTAGATTTCCAAAACATATATACCTTCCTGTTTTCATATACAAAGTAAATTAAATATAATTAACCTTTTCTTGATAACCTAAGATCATTCTGATCAGTTATAGTTTATAGAATTGGGTGATTTGGAATTCAATTTGTATTAAAACTAGTCAGAGATGTGGATGTTAGACTTTTCTTATTCTGCATTATAATTACAGATTATTACATAATTCTGTTTGCCATTAACAACTTACTTGACTGTAAATGTGAATTCCACAAGAGCAAGGACCATGTCTTCATGATATTTGACTCCTTTTAATACATAGCAAAGTGATTCTCTCACAGCATATCCTTAATAACTAATTAATGTGAATTAATTCTTAGCCAAAATGTTTTTCCTTTTTTAAATTCTAAACATAAAAACATCAAAAGAGCATTTCCATATGTACATACACATATTTCCATTTTCATTTTCATATACACAACTTTTTGCATATTTCCATAATTCACAAAAAACACATTCCATATCAAACCATCATGAATCTCTATTTTATACAACTTAACTTAAAAAATGTATAATAAATTCTTCACCTTTATTTTGGGGGGGGGTGTCAGGGTTGGGGCAATAAGGGTTAAGTGACTTGCCCATGGTCACACAGCTAGTAAATGTCCAATATCTAAGGCTGGATTTGAACTCAGGTCCTCCTGAATCCAGGGCTGGTGCTTTATGCACTGTACCACCCAGATGCTCCCTTACTTTCAAACTGTATTTCTTTTTTAAGTGCTTCTCCTCATATTTCCTTCAGTTCTCTTTTGTGCATTTAAAAAAAAAATGGTTACATGGCCTTTTTTTTTTTTTTCTGAGGGTGGGGGCATCCCTTTTTCTTAGCCAGAATTTTGACTTAGATGCCAAATTTTTACTGTAAAGACAGACTGTTGTATTGGGAGGAATGCTGGATTTGAATTCAGAAAGCCTATGTTGGAATACCAGCTCTGAGACTATACTTATTTCCCTGGTGAGCCTGAGCAAGTCACTGCCCCTATGGAGTTTCCTTGATGTGTAGTAAAGAGGGGTTTGCACCATGTTTAAGACCCTTCGTAACTCTAAGTCTTGTGAATTCACTGTCATGATAAAACCCAAATTTCTGGTTCATTTTTGTCATTTCATTGCTAAGAGCAGACTAAAGAATATATATCTTCTTGACCTCCTGGCCAGTGCTTATAAGAGAATCCCACCCCACCCCTTTTTTTTTACACAAATAATTATTATTTCAAAAGCTGAACTCTGTTTGCCTAAGATATTTTATTTCCCTCAATAATATCATCTGCATCATCTTAATCTTTCTGTTTAGCAATACTCAAAATGTATTTGAATTTAATGTCATTAACTATTATAACTCATCAGTCAGGGTAAATCTTTTCACTGCCTCATTGACTTGAATGTCACAGGGAAATAGCACATCTTGTAGCCATTTGGAACATTTCCAATGAAGATTGTTAAATCCAGGCTGCATTTTCATAAGTACAAATATGAGTGCAAGCCTTTCGTCTTCAGTTAACTTTTAGTTTCATTGTCGTTTAGTTTTCAGTCATATCTGACTCTTCATGACCCCTTTTGGGGTTTTCTTGGCAAAGATATGGGAGTATTTTGCTATTTCTTTCCCTAGCTCATTTTATAGATGAGGAAACTGAGGTAAACAGTGACTTGCAAAAAATGACCTGCCCAATGTCACACAGTTAGTAAGTGTCTGAGGCTAGATTTGAACTCAGGTACTCCAGGCCTGGCACTCTATCTGCTGTACCACCTAGCTGCCCTAATTTCATTAAAAGGCTAGATATTTGAGCATTATGAATACCCTCATAGTTTTACCATCTTGGTCCATTTTTTAAATGTGCCTTATTTTCTTGGAGGGTTCTAGGGTAATATGACTTCATTATAGACAACTGAAAGTAAAACATTGTTTACAGACCACTCAAAAATAGAACAGTTGCTTATCTGCATTGGTAAAGAGAGTTCTTCACTGAGAGTCCCCTACACTACTAAAATTATAGCTCTAGATTGAGCCTCCCTACCCCATCCCAACCCAAAGGGCTACCTCCTCTTAAAAGAAGTAACCCACATTGATTTCTTATCTTCTTCTTAAAGTATAAACTTCTTGAGAGAAAGAACGAAATTTTGCATCAGGACTCCCTAGTATCTAGCCTACGTGATACACAATTAAAACCTTTAATCTTTGCTGATAGTGGAGCATGAGGCTAGTGGATTACTTGAGTACAAGGGTTCTTATCTACAGTGGGCTAAGTCTATCTGGTATCTGTGCTAAGGCTGATGCTAATATGGTGAGACCTGGGGAACAAGGGACTAAGAGGCTTTCCTTAAGCAGAACCTTCCCAGGTTGGAAAAACAACATTCCAAAGCTTCAGTGCCTGTCAATATTGGGATTAAGCTTGCTCACTGCAATTCTAGCACAGGCAGAAAGGGGACACAGTTTCAAAAAAAAAAAAAAGTCTATTGAATGCATGAATGTGAACTGAATCTTTCATTACATCCTTTATTCAGTCATTTCACGACTCCGTTTGGGTTTTTATTGGCAGAAACACTGGAGTGGTTTGCCATTTCCTTCTCCAGCTCATTTTACAGAATATGAAACCGAGGCAAACAAGATTAAGTGACTTGTCCAGGATCACACAGCTAGGAAGTGTCTGAGTCCAGATTTGAATTCAAGAAGGGTGGGTCTTCCTGACTCTCCAGGCCTGGCACTCTATCAGCTGTGCCACCCAGCTGCCCTTTCATCATCCTTAAGGGATACCAAAATATTTCAGGGAGTTTAAACTGTGAAATTTAGAGGAAGTGATTTTTTTCCCTCTGCATTTTTTTCTATTTTCTTATTTAGGTAATTTTTATAATTACTGAGTATACTTAAGTATGAAATATTGTATAAATTGGTTATGACAACATAAAAGCTTTATTTTTAATCATGTTGATTCTGTGATATAGAGGTATAATTTGTGCATTTGGGTGTTTCAGTTTTAATTATACACTCATTCACATGACCATATTTATACCAGTTTCTGCTTCTCAGATTTCATTCATTTAGCACACTTAATTTTAGACTTCTTTGATGGTTTAAGTTAACAGATTAATATTTGTAGACAAATTTATTGATTTATCTTTGCTGCAGTTGTGAAAATATATGTTTTCCTTACATATTGTTGTGTGGATCAATACTATCAACTCTAATTCAGAGTCCAATAATTGGGAAGCTGTATTAATTGGGATGTGGACTCTGCTTCAGTTCACCCATTTCCCGTGTATCTGAAATGGTTGTGAACAAAATTAGTATTTTTAAAAGATCATAAAGAAAATATGTGATCTAGTTAAAAGAAATACTATTTTAAACAATTTTAATATACTCATTTACTAATAGCATACCATCAATTGTGATTCATTGATTTATGTAGGGCCCTTTCTTTTGTAGGATTAAAATACTTTTTTGTTATGAATTAATTGGGGTAAATTGGGATATCGTGAATTCTTCCTTTTCCCCCAAAATTTCAATGTCAGATTTTTCAGTAATATACTAGACTTTCCTCCTTTATCCTTATTTAATCATAAAATCATAGAAATTTAAGGGAGGGGAGGAGCCATAGAAGTTATATTATCCAATTCTCTCATTTTACACATATATAAACTGAGTCCCAGAGAGGGTAAATGACCATTGAAATCAATAAATATTCATCAATAAACACTTATTAAGCACCTACTATGTGTCAGACTTTGTGCTAAGCACTGGGGATACAAAAAGAAGCAAAAGACATTCCCTACCCATAAGGAGCTTACATATATATAACAGCAGGAGTGGGGGAAGAAAAAAAAATTGTAAGTCAGATACCAAACTCATTAGGGAAAGACTGGGAATCACCGGGGCGGGGTGGGGGTGGGGGGTCCAAAGGCAGTAGCTACCAGGAATTTGATTGGGTGGTAGGTATCAGTAGCATGGAGCTCAGAGGAGTGTTGGGTCATTGAATGATGGGAGAGAACCTGGTAATGGCGGTGGAGAACAAGGAGTATTTCAACTCCCCCATCTTGACCAGGGAGCCAAGGAGAATGAGTGAAGGTGAAGCCAGTACAAGAAAGAATGGCTAGAGAGTCTGTGTTGTCAAGGGGAATCCAGATTTCAGTGACAGCTTATAGGTTGAAGGAGTAGGAGAGGAATAGATTTAAGGTGAAGTAAAGTTTGTTGCATATGGAGCAGGCATTCTAGAGAGCACATAGGAAAGGATATGTGCAATTAGGATGAAACTTTGTGGTAGAAGTGTTGAGGGGGATGGGAATGAGGAATTGGGTATTAAGGGGTGTGGAATGGGTTTTTGGATGATGATCTACAGGAGTTCAGAATCACTGGGATGTGAAGGGTTTGACCAGGCATGAAATGTTCATTACTGAGTGGAGGGCACCACTCCTCTACTGTCAAAGGAAAGGTGCAGCAGGGGATAGGAAGCCTGAAATCAATGGGAAGATTGCTCTTCTTTGCACTGGATGTTCTCCACATTCCAGTTGGGTTGGCAGCAGGAAGTAGAAGGATACTTGTTGCCTCTTTAATTATTTGCAATATTTTCGAATAGTAACTTGAGCCCACATAGTATAATGGATATAGTGCTGGATTGAGAGTTGGGAAATCCTAGATTCAAGACTCTCCTCTGACACTGAGTACTTATATGAAGATGGAAAAGTAATTTAATCTTTGAGTACCAGTTCCCCCATTTCTTAAATGGGAGTTATAAGATAACACAGTTATTTTGAGGTTCATATGAGACAGTATATGTATTTTCAAGCTTTAAATTACTATGTAACTGTCACTTATGATACATCTTTGTAGTTGGCCTTATAACTTTTAGATATGATGCTGTTTTTTGTAAGGTTACACAAAGAAGTATTCTGTGATTTATCATTTCTGTTGTAGTTTTATTGATTTTTTTAGTGTCTCCTTGGCATCCAGGGTCAAATTACTTAATCTCAACTTTATCTCAGTTTCCTGATATATAAAAATAATGTTTTTGACTCAGTGACCTCTAAGGTCCTTTCAAGTCTCTCCCTGTAAACCTGGGACCTGATGCCTTATCTTCATACTGTTTTCAAGAACATGTCCACAAGCCAATTGTTTTCCAGTTGAAAGACAATGATTGATTGTCATTATTGTTACGCTTACAAATTCTACTTCCAAAGTTTGAACTTATTCTGATAGCAAATTAAGGGCTTTTGGCTTCCACTCTTTTTTGTGCTCTAAATTTTAAGTGGAATTTTCTCCATGAGAACATGTAACTGTGATATGGGGTAATAATTCATCATATTTGGTGACAAGCCAACTGTTAATGTTTATTTAAGATAAAGAACCTGGATAGGAGAGGAGGGAAGAATATATTCAGAAATCAAAGTGATTTTAAAAACAAATGATATCAATAAGATTTTAGAAGTAAATGAGCTGAAAAGATTGCCTTGGGACAGAAAGAGAGCAGAAGCCAAACAATGATCCCAGTTGCTGTTTCTTTGCCAAAAATGTTGATCCTTCATCGATAATCTCTCCAAAGAAGAAATTCAGGCACAGTGACTACTGTACCCCTGGAAAGTAAAAGGACAATCCTTTAGTCATTGAATCTTAGGATGTAGGTCCAAACCAACAATGTGCTGGATATAAGGGGGAAAAAATGAACAATACATATGAAGACATGGGTCAAATAAACAAAGGTATGAAAGAAACAGACATTAAAAGAGCTCAGAAGTATTACAGCATTTGTATTTGCCCAAGGAACAGGACATCAAGGTTAGAGTATGGCAAAACCTATGAGGTGACAACTTACCTGAGAAGATGATGTTAGAGCAGCTAGGTCATAGAACAAGTGGTCAACCTTGGGAAAAAGCTGCAGGGGAACCATTGGTAGATACATTAAACAGATAAATAATGATTCCAGAGAAAGCAAGATGGAAGAAAATTTGACTTTGTGGACAGTATCCTCAGGAACATAGAAACATGATTCTACACATGGGCCATGTGATTAATTTCCAGAACAAGCAAATAAGTCATATCACTCAGAAGGCTGATAATAACAAAGATCATATTAATATTGCTAACAGCAGAGCAAAGAAATTCATTAAGAGCTAAAAATGTTACTACCCTCATCTTGGAATTTCTTTCATCTATTACTTCCTCCAGTTTCTCCTAATTCATTTGCTTTTTAGAAAATAAAAGAAATTTGTTTTGTTGGGGATTTTTAAATTCCTTTGCACCAGCTTATTCTTAGCAAAGACATTTGGAGAATGGGTCTAAAGAGTGAAACAGACCCCAGTTATTTGTTTTCCAATTCTTAAGTTCTTCCCTCATGAGAAGATAGCTATATACTGAGTTTTCCTTGTATGATCTTTTCATCAATCATAGGTTGAGGAAGTATTTTTAAGGGTTTCACTCCCTTAATATTGCTTTACATCTTCCTTGTTCAGTTGAGCAGACTCATTTCTTTCAAGATTTTTAAGCATTCCCAAAGACAGCAATGGAGGAGGGGAAGGTGTTGGTGTATATGTAGGGGAGGATTTTTCTTTGGGGGTGGGGTTAATGTCATTATTTCTTGTAAACCCTATGCCTTGCACATATGTGTCTGTCACATAATTGGTGCTTAATAAATATTTGTTCACTGATCGGATTGATTATAATAGCAAAAATTCCACAGGCCTGTTTAAGGTTTTAAAACTATAATTGGGTTCATTTCCAATTTGAATTAAGGATGTTCAAGAATGGGCTGCTTCTGACATAACTTACTTTGTGAGGGCAGCTAGGTGGTGCAGTGGATAAAGCACTGGCCCTGAATTCAGAAGGACCTGAGTTCAAATACAGCCTCAGACACTTGACACTTACCAGCTGTGTGACCCTGGGCAAGTCACTTAACCCTCATTGCCCCACCCCACCCCCCCAAAAACATAACTTACTTTGTAACCCTAGGCAAGTCATTTAATGTTTTGGGGGCTCCAGGAGACTCCCTAAACTGTAAGTTTCAGAACAGTTGTGCATCTACTTTGTTAAAGAGGGTTTATTCATAGAGGGCTCTATGGAACCACAAGTCCAGACTTCCTTTCCTCCCCACCCCCGCAACAAACAAGGCTTAAGTAAATAAGACCATCTAAAATAAAAATTATTTTGAAGAACTGGTTGTAAGATGTTGATAAATGATGAAAACTTCCTTTTTAAGTTCCAAAATAGATAGTGGAGGATGAGGCTAGTGGATTACTTGAGTACAAGGGTTCTTATCTACAGTGGGCTATGTCTGTCTGGTATCTGTGCTAAGGCTAATGCTAATATGGTGAGACCTGGGAAACAAGGGACTAAGAGGCTTTCCTTAAACAGAACCTTCCCAGGTTGGAAAAACAACATTCCAAAGCTTCAGATATTAAGTTTTGGAACTTAAAAAGAAGTTTTCATCCTTTATCAACATCTTACAATCTGTTCTTCCAAATAATTTTTCCTATAAAATAACTTAATTTTTCTCTAAATGATTGCTATGTGATCCAAGTTCTTGCTGTATTTTCCAGGAGCACTTTGCAAAAGTTTATAATTTAAAAGAAAAAAAAGTATTAATAACACCTTGTCCCCATTAGAAGCCCGAAAACTCATTACCCTCTGTATTTGATGCCATTGATTTGAGAAACTGCACATAATTCTCAGATTAATCATCTTTGTTTCTTCAAAGCCAAGTTGACAAAATTAATATGTATAAAGTGAATTTAAGTTTACCTTTAAAAGGTTATGATGACATATATGTTGGTCTTTCAATATATGTTTTATTGATGAAGATGCTACTGTTAATCCTTACTCTTTTCACCCCATGACTTTTATCTCTATTTCCACAATTCCCAGTGAAATGTCCTCTGAGTCGGATAACAACATCAGACAGATAAATCAAGAGGCAGCACATAGACGTTTCCGTTCCCGACGACATATTAGTGAAGATTTAGAACCTGAACCCGCAGAAGGTGGCGATGTCTCTGAAGTATGTAGTGTCATTCCTGACATCTTTCATCAACTTTGTGTATCCCACTTTTGGTGTCTTAAGGGTGGTTTTATGTTTTACACGTTTTCAGTAAATTTTGTTTGTAAATCCAAGATAATATCCTCATAGCCAGTTGATCGCTCGTGTGGTTATTAATGTTAGTAATCCAGAATTACACACTTTTATGACCTATGTCTGACATATATGTGTTGGTGCAATGTTATAAGAGGGAATGATTTTCTATGACATTCATACAAAGAATGCACAAATTTAGAGATTATTTTCAAGTTTTGGTGGTATGTTGTGTTTTTTTCAAAGTCTAGGACAATTCACCTTTATTTAGGCAAATTAAATAGAAACATACTTTTCACTTTGGGGAGATTGAAGTTTCCAACTTGGAGTAGAATGGAGACATAGGTTTCTTATTCAACTGTTTGCAATAGCTTGGGAAATTGTTGTCAACAATAAATATAATTGTTGGATATCACTTATTTATTTAGCATTCTAGTCTGTCTTAATGTTACCTGCACCTGGAACATTTAATTAAAATTTTGTAACTATAAACATATGCTACATTTCAGCCAAGATCTCTATTCTCTGTTATCAGCTGTTTACATTTTAGACAGCCACATCATTTATAGGCATTTGCTACTTCAGAAAATATATTTTAATAATGAAAAAATCAGAAAAAGAAGAGCCAGTACTTTATTGATAAACTTAATGAGATATGTTCTTGTTTACTCTATTAATGCTTCTGTAAATATTAATATTGTTAAAGGCAGAGCTGCTAAATTTTTCTAAATATTTATGAAAAAAAGTTATACCTTTTTGAGCCATTTTCTTTGATCTCTTTATTTTTAAATTTGGAAATGAAAGAATTCCTTTAAGAATTGTTCATTTCTTTTGCCCAACTGCCTATGGAGTTTTCGTTCAAATGATAAAGTGATTCCTCTATTACTTCAGTTTTTAAATGGATTCTGTTCTGAGGATTTTCCCTCTCAGTACTAGTATATTATGGTTAATTCAGTAAATCACCTTATAGTCAAGACCTCTTAAAATTTAAATCAATGGGGAAATGACACAAACCAAAATCCCATCTCTAGAGCATTTACAATAATTTCTCATTTCTTATAAGCCTTGGGAAACCATTTCAGAGGAAGTGAATATAACCGGAGACTCTCTTAGTCTGGTCTTACCACCACCTCCTGCTTCTCCAGTATCTCGGACCAGTCCTCAAGAACTGTCAGAGGAATTGAACAGAAGACTTCAGATCACTCCGGATTCCAATGGGGAACAATTCAGTTCTTTGATTGTAAGCAGTAGTATTTATAGAAACAGAGATGGAACAAATTTTTATTTTTGCAGTTGGTTATTTTGACTTAGGTAAAATTGTTTATGTGTGAATATTTTAGACTTTAGCAATTAAATAATAACCAGATTTTCCCTGTCACTGGCATTAATCTGCTGTTTGCCCAAGTTAACCTTCTCCCATAAGGGTCAGGAGCAAACTTTAATTCTTTCAATCTTAAATAAGTTACTGTTTTTTAACCCTTCCCTTGCCAATTAGCTCTTACTACTTTAATCGTTTTCACTGTTAGGACTTCTTTCCTTTGGCCTGAATTCCTTAAGCCTCAGCAATCATGAGATAGTATGCCAGATTATGACTTAGAAGATCTGTGTCTGGGTTCCTCTATCTGTTAGAAAGAAATTCTCAAACATGACTAATTCACCTTTAATGAATGATGCAAATTTGCATTGCATTATCAAACTTGTGTGCATGATCAGATGAGCTCTGAATATTCCTGACTTTCTGTGAACCCAAGATATCCTATCTGGACATAGATCTTATGGCACAGAAATTGTTCCTCTGGCAGGGAAACATAGGGAGAGATCCAGGTTTGGGGTGGAGAAGAAGAAAACATGCCAGTCTCCAGAGGTCAGATGTACATTCACATATGAAAAGACCTTTGCTGCCCCAGGAGAGTCAGAAATGCCTCCCTCCCTAGTAGCATAGGCAGCCCTGCGAGGCTTGCTCAGGGTGAATGTTTCTCTAGATGTGCCTTTAATAGGAAAGACTTTTTTTTTTAATGATTTGATGTTTAGAACCTCAGATTTAGAGCTAGAAGTGACTTCTGAGTCCATCTACTATAATTTTTCTATTTTATATATGAGGAAACTCCAACCTATAGAGGTTCGGTGACTTGCCTAAAGACATACTAGGTGCTAAGTAGCAGAAGTGGACTTGGTGGCTAGCCCCTCTATGTCCAGAGCCAAATGCTCTTTCCATTGCAGCACTCTGCCTCTTTTATGTCCAATATAATTTCTCATGATTAACAGAAATCATTAATTCTTTTTATCTCAGTTTTATGAATAATATACTCATGAAATACTCAGGAGGAATCCTATGTAAATGTGGGGAAATAGGGCATTTGTTCTGTAACCAGGTAGTTATTAAAAATATGAGCCAAGCTTACCACAAAGTATAGAATTCCCCACCCAAATAGCTTAACATATTAGGAAATAGCCCTAGGCACTTAACCTTAGGATTACAGCTTTCCTTTTTTTTTTTTTAAATTTAGTACACCCCATTTCTGTGAAGAAGACAGACAAAAATGTGAATCTAAAAATACTGTCTCCAATTGCTAATATGGTTCTTCCTTTTAGTTCAATTCTACAAACATTTGAGTGCCTATAGTTTTTGTAAGATATTATGTAGGGGGCAGCTAGGTGGTGCAGTAGATAAATAAATCACTGGCCCTGGATTCAGGAGGACCTGAGTTAAAATCCAGCCTCAGACACTTGACACATACTAGCTGTGTGACCCTGGGCAAGTCACTTCACCCTCATTGCCCCACCCCACTCCCCCCCCCCCCAAAAATCAACCAAACATTTTTAGGGTACTGATAGAAATAGTAAAAATGAATAAAACACTCCCTTTCCTCAAGCCACTTATATTCTAGGATGGGAGTAGATAAATGGCTTCCAAAGAAATATAACTGGGAGAAGAGTAGAAACTTCTATGAAAGAGATGTCAAAGGAAGGAAGAAGTTTTTGTGGCAGCATGGCATCTGGGAAGGTTTATCTCAAGGTTGTTAGGAGGATCAAGTGAGATGATCATTGTACTTGGGGCATAGTAAGCACTATGTAAATGTTAGTTATTATTATAATTATTCTTTGGAAAAGGTGGTTGGGGTTTGGAAGATTGAGCAATTTTTCAGAGAAAACACCATTCTAGCCATAAGGACCATGTGAGCAAATGGTTGGAGGCTAAAAGCACAGGAAAAGGAGTAATGTGAGATACAGCTGGAAATGGTATATTGAAGCCAAATTATGAAGGACATTAAATTCTAAGCAAAGAAACCTAGATTTATTGTTGGCACTTGGAACCATTTAAATTTTTTGGTTGATGAAATATCAGTGTCTTGACTGGTGAAAGATAATTAGAACTTCAGTGGGAAGATTAACTTAGAAGAAGTATTAGATGGGTTGGGAAGAGGAGAGACAAGAGCCATGGAGACCAGTTAGAAGACTATTATAGTCTAGGCAAGAGATAATGAATAGAGGTTTGAATTCGGGTGGTAAAAGTAGGAATTGAGAGGATTGGATAAATCCAAAGTATATCAAAGAATTAGAATTGATTGGATTTGCAAGATAATAGAATATAAGGGACATTACAATTAAAATAATTACAAGAGACACCAGTTTGGGGCAAGCATATTATCAGTTTATTAATCTCTACCCATAAGAGATTGACAAAACATCTCCCTAGCATCTCATGAGAGAGAGAGAGAGAGAGAGAGAGAGAGGCAGACAGACTGAGAGAGAGCATGAGTGAGCATGGCTACTTTTCAGGGTTTTATGCCTTTGGTTAATGTAATTAAAGGTAGATTACATCAGGTCAGAAGAACTGAAATGTCCCCTTGATTCAGGATAATATCTCCCTATGGTAATCAATCCAAAGAATTTGGATCCTACCCAGACTGAACCAGTAGTCCTGAGGGGGACAGTAAGTCTGACTGACAGCAAGCAACAAGAAGGGGAAGCTGGATTTCCCCATATACTGGTCATCAATAATTATTGCCTCATGGGGTAAGGAAAAGAGTCCGATGAGTACCCTGATAGTTGACATCTACCATCTGGGAGAAACGATGGTGCTGTTAATTGAAACAGGGAAGTCAAAAGTAGGAATAGGCTTTAGGGCAAGTTGAGTGCCATTTTGGAGATGATGAATTTATAAATTTAATAGGGTATCTATGTCTGGTAAGGAGTTGAGAATGTGGGTTTAGAGCTCCAAAAAAAGGTCAGTGCTGGAAATGATGGATTAAGAGTCATACAGATAAAGTAATAATGGGATCCATCCGTGGGAAGATAGGCAATCACCTAAAGCTAATGTAGAAAGAAAAGTGACTTCTTTTTACCCAAAGTTTAAATTCCTTGGGGAGCTGTCTTCTAGGATCCTGCTAAGAGCATTTGGCAGCAGAAGATATGGGGTTCACAGAGTCTATACATTTTGAGGTGGTACTGGTCCTGGAGAGGAGAAGTAGAAGCAGCAGGGCACATCACATATGGGGTCCCTAAATTGCATGAACCCACAGCGACGTTCAGAAAATCCTGCAATTTCATATTGAAGTTAGGACTGTTTTTATAAAGGGGAAATACCATTGAGATAGATACATGCAAATTAAAATTTAGTACCAGAGGGACAGGGAAAGGATATTGCATAGCTTAGAAACACTGCTGAAATTGGATACTGTTGTTATGGAAACAAAATAAGTGACAAAGCTATACATTAGGACCTAAAAAACATAGATATGCCCAGTATTCTGCAAAGAACCTGCAACAGTTAAATACCTTTATTATACCTAATGCAAAACACAGTAGTAATTTTATGCAGTTAATGTTAAAATAGCCATCCTTGCTGGTTATGTTAAAAATAATAACTGCATTTACTAATAAAATATCATTTAGCTCTATGGCTGCTATTTCTCCAAATCTGATAAAAATCGTTTTCTCCAAAGAAGAAGAGCTTCTCAGAAAAAGAGCATGGAGACCCATCTTCTCTAGCTTGCCTACTACTCTGATGCCATTTTATTTCAATCCATGTTCCAGGGATATTTGAATAGCATTTACTCAGGAATCTACATCCCCATGAAAAATTTACCTTCACAGCCATGTGGGTTTATTTATAATTATAAAAAATTTGAAGAATTGTAAGTGTTTTAAATCTCAATCACAGATATATCCATTTGTACTGAGGCAGTCAAGTTATTGCCATATGGAAGGAATGAACAAAATCAAGATGATGCTAAGAAGTGGGTAGTGGACATGTATCATTACTTTAGAGAATGTATGGTTTCATTAGCATGAGTACTTCTTCCAATAAGACAAATCATGAGCTCTCCTTCATAGAATTTCATGAGTATGCTGTGACCAGTGGAATTCATCCCTTGATGTTAAATCTACTGATAATAAATACATCTGGAGTTAACTAGTTTGAACCTTGGATGAAAGGGCCCATTATATCTGTCTTCAAAGACTTACAGCTTGATAGAACTTACTGGATTTTACTTTCTACTGGTCTTGCATTTGAGAACCTAGGGTTACATCCATGCTATGATGAAATATATGAGATTAGGAATTAAATAGATGGAAATAAAAATGAATATAATATGATATACACAGAGTCAGCATGGCAGAGGGAATAGATTGCTAGATTTTGAATAAGAAAATCTTGGGATCAAATTCAACTTTTGACACTAACTAGCTATATTGGTGTAACCTCTAAGCCTCAAGCTAATCCCTAGGATTTATCTCCTAATGTATAGACAGAGTGAAATCTTCATTGTTGGAATATGTTCCTACACCAAAGAAATTACAGCTTTTTGACTACTTAGGTATATATACCTTATACTTACATTTTATACACATGCACACACACACATTGACATAGATTGCTTGCCACTGTTTAGGTGGCCATCATATAAGAAATTCTTGTATCCATTGACCAAGTGAATTTGGTCAATATTTCTTTTGCCATTTAAAATTAGCTTACCTTGTGAACAGAACACTACATGGCAAATTGTCTAGCACAGGCAACATTTTCCATATCATTCTGAGTTTTTTTTCCCTTTTTTTCTTTTTTCTTTTTTTTTTCCTGAGATTTGCTGAGTTTTCTCAGAGACTAGGATTAAGAATCCTTGATTTGTGAAAGTTAAGATAGTTATTTGTGTTCTTCACAAAGACTACAATTAACCCTTTGTTTTGTCTGGTGCTTTATGTATTGTAAGCATTCATTGAATGTTATACATCATCATACATCACTGTTTTCTTTCTCATTTTCTTTATCTTTCCTTTCCCATTATGGTTTATATCTTCCCTAAAAAGTTTGCATACCAGAATAGTGTACTACTTGCTTTTCAAGTTAGTTTTAAATGGAAGATTGAAATGCAAATGTGACCTATTTATTGTCCTTTTATTTCCTGGACTCTTTTCCCTACTTTTTTGTAGTTAATTCTAACTAGGGCCCAACCGTGAGACCATCTGGATAAAAATGTTGAGATTAAAAAAGGAAGGTGAATTTGTTTTAAATATTTTTCTTGGAAAGATGGTGGTTTCTTCTTGACTGCCCTTCATTTTATAATAGTAGCAGAAAAGTAGTGTAAAGAAAACAAAATTCATTCTGCTTTCAGTGAAAGGATTGAATGATTTTGTAAATGATCAGGCTTTTTTTTTTTCTTTTTTTTTTTTTAATTCATGGATTTGACAGCTTATATTTTGTCTTATTCTTCCAGCAAAGAGAACCTTCTTCAAGACTGAGGTCCTGCAGTGTGACAGATGCAGTTGCTGAACAAGCTCATCTACCACCGGTAAACTTAAGCTAATTTTTAGTTGTTAAATAATATATTATAACTTATTTGAAATCCTCCCTTATATCTAAAAGGCAGCTTTATTTTTTTTTTCCTGGGCAGGTGGGTATTCTTAACCTGCTGTGCATATCCACATTTTTAAAAAAGAAAAGAAAAATTCATAGTCCCATCTGTGAACAAAATATGAAAGCCTGCTTTTCTCTGATTACAGTCATAAGTGAAGGGCACATCAACTCCCCTCTCCGACTTCAAATTACCTCATCTTAAAGGTGAAGCATTTGAAATAGATTATCTCAACACATGATCCTCTTAGTCCAATTTAATACCAATTCTTACTCATCTGCTTATAGTTTTAACAAAAAAGCAATTTACTAGCAGTGAACAGTAATAATTCCTTTTAGTTTCAAGAGTCACTTAGATCAAAAATATAGATAAGAAAGAGGGGATGTGCTCATTTGAACATTTATTCTGAATTGACATTGTTATATACCACTTTTTCATGTTCCATTACCAAAATAATTATATCCACTATCTGAATTTTTTTTTAACGAGGATTTACTCTTAAGGTCTACAGTAACACCTTTTTTTTTTTTTAAAGTCAGCAGTGTCTTAGACTATCTTCTCTTATTGTCCAGTAAAGCCCAGGAACCATCTCAAGGCAGCTATCCTAAACCAAAGAATTGACCATAATTTAACACGTGACCCACTATTTTTGGCAAATTTAAATTAACACATTTTTGCCTTTGTAACCCCAGTACCTAGCAGAAGTGTCTTTATATATAGTAGATGCTTAATAAATGTTGTTTTAAATGTGATTGAAGTAGAATTAGCAACATTTAGTGCATGCGTATATATGTGCTTATACTTGAATTGCTTTGGGGAAGCATTTTGGCTAAGCATGAAAATGATAGAATACACGCAGATTTCCTCTTCTGAAGTTGAAGTTTAGCCTTTTTAATTTGTTATTTGGCCCTAAGAGAGTTTGTTTTTTACACCAAACAAAAATACTATACTCTTCTGATTTTATTAAATTTGAATGAGTTTTAATAAAGAAATATGAGCAATTATATTTTCTGAATCTATAAAGGATATCTTCCATCAATATGCATTTTTATGGAATTCATGAGAAGTGTTTTTGAAGTAGTCCATTCATCAGAATAACCAATAATTGGCTTCACTCTTCATATATGCTTATGGTGATCTACATTCTTCATCAGACATGATTAACCTGTGCTCTTTACTGACCTATAATTGATTCCATAGTGTTAAACTTCCTTTGTTTATTGTTTGGTCAGTTTTAAGTGATTTTTGAGCCTAGAGTAGATACACACACACACACACACACACACACACACACGATGAAATAGTGATCCAGTCAAATGAATGGCCATAATAGCAGATTAATTAGTGGCTTAAACCTCATTTGGTGGTGGATAACAAGGCTGGTAAGAATACAGGGTTGATGAATGTCTTTCTAAAATGATTTGGGTATAGGCCCATTTTGGTAAACTTTGATGAACTCTTGGGGTTCTTTTCAACCTAATAATACATTGATTCTCTTTAATGAATTAATAACACTTCTTTTTCTGTTGTAAGATCAAATTATATTTTATTTTTGAAAGGGCTCACCTTCCTGGAAGCTGCAGTATGGGAACTTCAAGTATGCCCACACACTTGATATTTTTCTCTGCTTTCTCAAGCTTTGTACTCACTGATCATCAGTGGCCAAACACTGATACTGTCAGGACAAAGAATTCATTAATTCTTTCTGGTGGGGACTAAGAACATCTAAGAAGACTTAATTATTTGGTATTTGTTTGTTTAAAGAGAAAAATGAAATCATTCCTATTCTGATTAGTGGTCAGTTGGGAATGTATTCATTAACTCAAAAACACTTATCTGCTTAGTTCTGTTTGGTTGTTGGTAATTAAAAAGGGAAAAATTCACATTCCTCTTTCTACACTAGTTATCAGTGATTGCTCGCTTGATTTTTCTTCTGGACAAGATTGATTTAACAGGATTCTGATCTTGGGGCTTAATTGTCTCAATGACCCACACATAGCTGTGATTCCTGATTCATGGAATATGAAAATCCCCTACATGAACACTTTTAACTGACCTAAACTATGATTTCACAGCAGAGTGCCCCAACTAGGAGAGCCCGTTCGTCAACTGTCACTGGTGGTGAAGAACCAACGGTAATGCTGTTCTTTATCAGACACTAGCTACAAGTATATTTGGGTTGGTTTTAAAGTCTTATATGAGGGTTGATTTTTCCTTTGCCTTTTTAAACAACATTGACTTCAGTGTGTTCTTAAAAATGTATATATTTCTTATTTTTAATCCTTTGATTAACTGAATAAACCTATTCTATCTTTAGCAAAATATAAGGTACTGGGATAATAGGAATTTGTATTACTTTTCCATGCAACTACTCTCACTATTTAAAAAAATTAACATTTACCATATTTTTGTCTATTACTTTTTGTTGTTGGTTGTTTATTTTTTTCCTTCTTAAAATTCCAATTTAATCTAGTGCCTGGCATTACTCTGTGAACTTAGTCAATATTTATTGATTTGATAATCCATCAGTGGAACTATATCTATGAAATCAGAACTTATATAGCAAACTTATCCACATGGATTTTTCTTTCTGCAAATTTCTGGGTTCATATTCCTTTATTGCTTCAGATATATCTAGAAGACCTTTTTCTGACGTAAGTTGTGTATTTGAGGAAAACAAATTAGTCTTATCTATGGGATGTTAATGATTTGAAAAGCAGTCAAGTTGAAATGTTGATATTTAAAGCTCACCATGTGCAAGAAAAAAAGTCATTGAAATCAAAATAATTTATGCCATCAAGTTGCATGAAATGTAGGAGAGAGCTTTATCATATAAAGCAGAAATAGGGGAGAGAGGGGGAGGAAAGGGAGAGAAAAGAAGGGAAGAGAGATAAGAGGGGGGGAGGGAGAGAGGAAAGGAGAAAGGAGGAGAGAAAAAGAGAGAGAAATCATCAGTAAATGGTCAACCTGCTGCTTCTTAGTAGTTATGTTGTTTTTCTATTAAAATTGATCTTGGTTTTCCTGTTGTGAATCTTGCCCAGTTCACATGCTGTATCTTGGAATGAATGTAGTTATGTAGTTGAGATGGACTTTAGATCACATTTTGAAATAATTTTAATGAAAAATTCACATCAGCCAGCAATTTTCACTTATTACCTGACTTTGGAAATCCCTCGTCATTGTTGAAATAGTGCTATCATTTTGGATTGCACTGAATGATAAATATATGGGAAGAATTAAAGTTCCAGAGTTTAAGAGGCAACACTTGGAAGGCTAATCAAGGCAGTGAAGTATCCCATCAGTAGTTTACACCAGAGTTATACCTCTCATGCTTCCCTGCTTTGACCCATGGTGCCCCATTAGACCTTGGTAAGGAAAAGGGCAAAATCTGTGCATGCATCACAGTTTACATAAAGAAGCATGTGATAGAGTGGTCAAACAATTTGGGGGGGGGCGTTTTACCCACATGCCACTTGAAGTCTTTCCTTGTCCATGAATAATTTCCAATTTCCCAGAACACAAACAGGACAAGTATATTGCATTTGTTATGAACTTAAGTGATATGTTCATAGGAGACAACCTATTGAACTATTTATATCTACAACTTATCTTTTTAATATTCATACATGTTTAACCTGTTTATGATTCATATATTCATACTATCTTTAGTATTCCTTTTTTTACTTATTCCATTTGTCAGCATGGTTCACATACTTGTCATTTTTAATTGCTAAATAGTGTAGCGTAATGTGTTTATTGTACCGTAGTCTGCATAGATAGCACTGTTATAGAGGATTCAGATTGTTTCCAGGTTTTTTAATATTGTTTTCAAAAGATGTTTTTTCCCCTACTTAAATACACTTATAAGGCTTCCATGTCTGTTTGAACCAGAAGGTAACAATTTTTCATGTCTAAAACAAGAACGATCTATAGTGTAAGAATCTCTAGCACCTCACTTGCCTCAGCAGTGGAGTCCCAAAGTAATTTGTTCCTCTTTAACAGCTTTGTCACTAACAGACAGTTGCTAAACCTCATTATCAGACTAGGAAAAAGTCTTTTTCTTGAAAGTGGAAGAGAGCCCTTGGGGCACAGCATATAGACCCACAAAACACTGTACTCATTGTTCTAACACCTATTTTGCAGTGGAAAGAGTATTGGCCTCTGAAAACATCTAAACGTGTTAAATTTCTTTACATCTCTTTGCTTCATTTTTCTCTTCTGTAAAGCAGGCTAAGTAATGATTGTGCCACCGACATCCCAGCATTGTTGTTATTATCACATGACGTAATGTAGGAAAAAGCATATCATTATCATAAAGCACTACATTAATAGAAATGGCATTTCAAATAAAAAAGGACTTTGAGAGCATCAGATCTGCTTTTTCTCCTTTAAATTATTTTCTTTTTTTAAGGTTCAATAGTTTTATTAATAATTGTTCAAAATAAAAGGTCTAAAGGAACCCTCAGGCCTACATGGTTAAGTGATTTTGACTTGTGGACAAGACACAATTTTTAATGGTATCAGTTTACAATATAGGGCCTTTCTGTGAGACAGTAGAAACAATTGTTCTAAACATACTCTTTTATGTTTATAAAGTGCTTTGTGATCTTTTAGAATGATTATGGTCAGCCAATAAACATTTATTAAGTGACTACTTTGTGCAGGCCACTGTGGATGTAAAAGGAGGCAAAAGATAATACTGGCCCTCAAGAAGTTCACAATGTAATGGGGGAGAAAATAGGATTTCCACTTTGGCCTGGAAAAAAGGAATCTTGCATTTATTAATCTTTGATTATATGCCAGGTCCTGTATTAAGTAATTTATGAATATTATCTTATTTGATCCTCACAACAGCCCTAGGAGGCATTTTACAGTTGAGGAAACTTAGATAGACAGAGGTTAAGTGACTTTACCAGGGTCACACAGCTAGGATGTGTCTTTGGCTATATTTGAACTCAGATCTTCCTCACTCCAGGCCTAACATTCTATCCACTGCCTTGCCTAACTTGTTGGGTACAAACTTACCTCAGTTCCGGAAAGTAGCAATAGAAGATATTATTTCTCCCATGATTTTGTTCAGATCAGCTAATTGAATTTCAAAGAAGTTTATGTCATTTGACTCTGGTTACAGAGCTAAATTGGTGAAGTTGAGTGCAGATCCCAAGTCTTGACTTCTTGTCAAGAGAAGTGGCATATCATTGTGGACAGAGCAGTATATTTGGAGTCAGGAAGACTTTAATTTAAATCTGGCCCCAGACATTGATTGACTGTGACACCCTGAGTCTCTGCCTCTTTATGCATAAAATGGGAATAATAATAGCACCTATACACCAGGATTGTTGTGAGAAGCAAATGAGAGAATATATGTAAAGTATGTTACCAACTTTAATATGCTCTAATAACTTAGCATTCATATTATTATTATACCATGGACAATAATATCATCATACCATGGAACTATAGGAGAGAAAGAGACAGGTGTTTTATCCTGTCATGAACGTTTAAGGTGCTAGAACTCACTTGCATGCCAGAAATATAACAACAATGTGCTGGCATTTGAGACAATCTTGAAAAATCCCTGGTGTGCTCAAGTAGGGACACTAGATTTTTAAATCTAAAAGGATCTTAAAGATCACCTCCTCCAACCCCATCATTTTACAAATGAAGAAATTATGAGTCAGAGAGGTCACACTGACTTGCTGAAGAGCATGATTGTTACCTGGGCCAGTGTTCACACACTTTCAGCATCCTTTCCATTATAACAATATCTTCTTTGGGGAGCATATTGTAACTTTTGTTTGACTTCATAATCGATTTTTAAAAATTTTGCCTAAATTCAACTATTATGCAATTGTAATTGATGGGTATGGCATCATCAAGCACTATAGTATAAGGTATTCAGCCTGAGAGATGGAAAAATTGTGAAATACCACATTAAAACAACCTGTTAGCAGTTGTTAACTTCCTTCTCAAAGACCATTTAGGAAAGTAGTTTTTAACAACAGAAGGATGAAACATTAGCAATCTCTTTGTCAAATGATAGCAACTATACTTGTACTTATTCTTCCTTTCCTGACTTTGTTTAAAGTCTGAATTGTGTTCTGATTGACCACCTTGTGGGGAGAGTATCACATGGCTCTGTGTCCTGGATTGGCATCACAGGTTAACCTATTTCCAAGATAGCCAATTATTTCAGGAAAATCATTTAATTTAAAGGTGTTAGACTCTCCAAATTCATTTCACATCATTAGGAATATTGAGCATTTTATTAAAGGTCAGTGTTTCCAACCAACCTTTGATTTAATATATTTTGAAACACTATATAAATATTAGTTATGATTTATTATTCTCCTTAGAGGTAGGGGGACAAAGTCCATAAGTAAGATTGTCCTGGTAGCTAGTCTCATGTCTAGATCACTGAACAAGGCATCTTTTATTCAGCTTCCAGTTCTAATAGAGACAGTTTTGTGTCATAAGAGGAGATTTGTCATGGAGTCTCAGAATCTGGGGGTCTGGGATCTTGAGACTTACTAAACATGTGACTGGGCAAGTCATTTTTTCTCCTTATCTATAACATAGAGACGATTATAATCACACTACTTAACCTTTTGGGGTTGTAATGCCCAAAGCCCTTTAATCTCTTAGTTGTTACTGCTATTGTTACAGCTATCCAAGCTATTCAAATCATTTTACTTTTGTGCAAATTAATTTCATTGGCAAACTCCTTATAACTTTCACTAATCATTTAATGGATCCTTTATGAGACAAGTCACTTCACCCCTTGGTCTTAGATTCTTCATCTATAAAATGGGGTTGGGGGGGAGGGACAGGGACTCAACATTAAAGGTCCCTTCCAACTCTAAATCTTTCAACTTACTATCCCATATCCTTTGCCAGACTATCAAAAGGACTAAAAAAAAAAAAAAAACCACACTCACAATTCAAAAAGAGTTTTATGAGAGAATATCACATTGCTTTTCCTTTTCCAATGCAGTGTTATAGAAGAAAAGGTGCCCAGCCAATAAATAATTTTATCAGTGTGACAGCCAGTTTTTGCTTTACTCTATTTAGCTAAAAACGTTTTTGGTGTGATTGATACAGGAGGTCAAGACTCTGTGACATATACATTCTGTGCACTTAATTAAGTCAGGATACATTCAGATTAATGTGCCCACTAAAAACTGTAGGGCTGCCATACTTTACAAGAATTGAATATACAGATCCCCCTCATTACATGTACTGCCCTTTTAAAAAATGTATTAAGAACTGCCACGGTCAACATTTGTTGTGGTCCATAGAGTTCTCCTTTTGGACTAAATCTCTTTTTGTCCTAATACTATGTGTCAGAACTAGAGAACAAGGCAGTGAATTTTAAGGCTTTATTACTTAATGTTTTTCAACAAATGACAGAGGATGAAGTTTATATGGAGACTCTTCAGTTGTCATTGCTCTTATTGCTGTCAAAATAGTTTTCACTGGCTCTATCCATGGAATTTAATCATCAAACAGATATGGTCAAAGCTTAGTAAATACACCTGTGTTATTTAGCCTACATACTTTGAAAAGGGTGCTTCTTTCTCAGAAAGATAATAAAAGAAAATCTTACTATGTGTTAGCTGCTTCATGGGGCAAATTAATTCCCATCTGGAACATACTATATAGTACATGAAGTGAAATCTTTGACCTCTTGCAAAATGTTGCCTAAGTTACATGGTAGAACCCCCTTTTAATAGGATGCTATTTCGAGCAAGTACACTATGGTCATCCACCCACATGACACCAACTTTCTGCATGCTGTTTTGCCAAGGCTTTTAGATGCTAAACTTAATATCAAAGCAAAAGAGATTAGAGTCATCAAAGAAAGAACATGGATTACAAATAAGTTTATTCTTTTTCCTTTTAAGATTAACAAGCATTTATTTTCTCACCCCTTCCCCCACACCCATTAAAAAGAAGAAAAACCGTAAAACAAATACGCGTGTAGTCTAGCAAAACATTCCCATAATGACAATGTCCAAAAGTTTATGTCTTGTTCTGTATCGTGAACCCATCACCTTTCTATCAAAAATCAGGTAACATGCTTCCTTATTGGCCCTCCAGAATCTTGGTCTTTGCACTGTTTAGAATTCTTAAGTCTTTCCAATTTGTTAAGTTGTGCTCTTGGTCCTGCTCAACTCACTCTGCATCAGTTCATATAAGTCTTCTCAGGTACAAATACGTTTTCCTCTTCAGTGGAATAAAGAGATCATAACAGCATCTATTCAGGTAACTGGTAGTCCAAGAGGAGACCCTAATCAGGAAAGAGAATAGTGAAAGAAGATCAATCTCCTCTTACAGCTTTATATGAAAAATAGCTCATGTGTCATTTTGACCTTCAGACTTGCTGAACCTTCCAGTGATTTTTATATGCTTGTTTTTATGTAGCACAGTATGTTACCCTGTTCTACTAGATAGGAACACTAAATCAACTTATATAGGATACCTTCCTCAAACTTAGAACCTTGGATTTAAGAAAAAAGCTCTATTTAGACTTCCTTAGTTCAGTCCGTCTTCTCAAACTGCTAAATAATTTTCAAACCTTGAGTCTGAGTCATAGCAGAGAAACCCTTTCCTGCTCTTAGTTTTCTACCCTTGGTTATATATTTGTCAGTATGTTTATTATCCTTGAAAAAGAGCCCTAATGTAGGAGCTAACAAAAGAGAAATATATTCATCTGTTGTCAATGGAGCTATGCATTAGTCTGACCATTCTGTGAGGAAGTCAGAACTATGCTAATAAAATGGTCAAAAATTCCATATCCTTTGACTCAGAGATCCCATGGCCAGGTATACATATCCCAAGGAAGTAAAAGACAGAAGTAAAAGTAGAACGTACACCAAAATGTTTATAGTGGCATTTTTCAAAGTAGCAAAGAATTGGAAAATGAGCCCCCCCCCCCCTTTTTAAAATAGTTTCTTTTTTCTAAAAGGCTTCATACATTAGGAAGTTCAGAGGGTAGAATTTAGGATTGATTTGGAAAGGGGGACTAGGGAAGCATCCCTATTGCAGTCATTTGCTTTATTGGAAGATGACATTATCATTTCCAGAGCAATGGCTCTGTCGATTCAATAGACTTTAGGGTCTACAAATTGTGTCCATTCTTATACTTAGTTCTCATGATTGTATTGTATGGTCATACTGCATATATCTAATGATACTAAGTGACTGGAAGCTTTCTGTTTTGAAGATAATCCCTTTTAAATGTCCTCCTGTGGTTTCTCTTTACAAATAACATGAACATGCTATGTTAAGGGAAAAGGATTCTCAAAGTAGAAATGACTTTATAAAGCTGTTCAAGGAATGATTGCAAAGCATAAAATAATGCCAGTTTCTTGCATAAACAGCCATCAGTGGCCTACGTACATACTACACCGGGCCTCCCTTCAGGCTGGGAAGAAAGGAAAGATGCTAAGGGACGAACATACTATGTCAATCATAACAATCGAACTACAACTTGGACTCGGCCTATTATGCAGGTATGAAGATTCTGTCCAACTTATAATGGCAGGCAGTAAAATTGGAAAATATGGCCCATTTCATTGTTTTTCAGAATTCATCCATTTTACTAAAAGGTCATGAAGAAAAGTTACATTCCATCAAAGATGGTGTGGATTTGAGTACAGTGTTTGCCTGCAGAAACATTTCTTCTTTGGTGCCCAAGATGAACTATAATTGGGTGCATTTTGAAAATGTTAAATAAATGAGACTTTGAAAATAATAATAGTCCATTATAATGTGTTGTTAACATCCTTTCTCTGGTGGCTGAAGATAGTTTTGATTCTGGGGGAATGATTCATCTTTATTCCCCTTGATAGTATTTCCTTGCCCCGTCTCCCCATCATCATTATTATTATTATGTTTAATTATTTCTTCTAAGACTTAAATATGCCAGACCTTTTATTGTTGTTGTTGATGTTGCTGGTGTTGTTGTTTGGGGGCTGCACGGTCCCGTCAGAGACCGAAGAAGATCCTCACATTTAGCTAACTTGTTTTTGCCTCTAAAATAGCTTGCCGAAGATGGTGCATCTGGATCAGCTTCCAACAGTAACAACCATCTAAGTGAGCCCCAGATCCGCCGGCCTCGTAGCCTCAGTTCGCCCACAGTAACTTTATCTGCGCCGCTGGAGGTGAGAAGTCTGTCTCATCTAACCAAGGATCACTTCTATCCCGTGACTTCTCTCTCATTCTTTCTCTTGTCTCTTAACTCTGACTCCAGTTTGGCAGCCCCCTTTTCCCTTTCTTTCTCCGTGGTCTGTTGTTTCTCTTCATAGCAAAGGTGTTCTTCTTGCAGCTTTTCTACATGCTTCTCTGTTTTGCCTAGCAACATCCTTTGATTCCTCTCACTTAATTCCCATACTCATTTTGCTGGGCTCTTGGTGAGTTGTGAATTATTCCATCTTGGTTGGGACTTCTGCCATCATTACTGTCTTTCCTACTTCCTACTATGGACTCTCACCTAATTTCATTTTATAAACTTTCCAAAGGCTTTTGTTTGAGCTTTACAATGTAGCTGTTGCTTTCACCATTAGGAAAAATTGGAATTGTCATTGTATCTGCATTCATGCTTTTCAAGCAAAGATACTGGCATAGGTGTTGATTGTTCATGTAGTCTCTAAATCATGGCTGGGCATTCAGCTTGTGCTATCATTTGTGTTGTTTACATTGTTTCTTAGGTATCATGATTGTCATAAGAATATAAATGAATGGAAAACTAATCCTTTCAAGGCACTGAGTTGTTCCAGTTTGGGGAGAGTAATTGTGTATCATTTAAATTCGAGGGATTCTTGATGCCTCATTCTTAAAATGTGTGCAAATAGTGAAAAAATGTATATCATAGAAACTAGAGTTTAATTCTTAAAATTCACATCTATTACATTGCAGAAAAGCCACAAGACAGTATTTTCCTCCAATAAACAAGTTTTACATTTTGTCATTGTAAAGATTCTAAACATCCTCCCCATTAGATTGTGAGCTCTTAAGGGCAGGAACCAACAGTCTTTGTGGTCTGTGAAATGCTCACTGAGCTTAGCACAAAATTATTTCATGTGTGCTAATTGGTGGAGTTTATATTTGGAAGCATTCATTGATAGCCATAGAGAAATACTAAGCTGACAGAAATATTAAAGTGAGGTTGAAAAACATGAGTTAAGGGAAATGTATAAATAGGAATAAATATTATTATTAAAAGTAGATGCCTATTTTTCATTCTTCTCCAGTGAGAAGCTTTCCACAAGCCCACTTGGGCTTATCTGAAATGGCAACAGAAGAGTTCTAATGGGTATTATTATTCCATAGGGTGCCAAAGATTCACCCATACGTCGAGCTGTGAAGGACACCCTTTCAAATCCACAATCCCCACAGCCATCACCTTACAACTCTCCAAAACCACAGCACAAAGTTACGCAGAGCTTCCTGCCTCCTGGCTGGGAAATGCGGATAGCTCCAAATGGCCGTCCATTCTTCATTGATCATAACACAAAGACTACCACATGGGTAAGGTGAATTTGGGCTTTTTGCTTTTATTTTACTCAGTTTTACTTACCTACAGTGTATCTAAAGTATATCAGTTAGATAAAGAGGTTTTCTTTTTAAGATCTTTGTGCCCCCCCCCCCCCTCTTATTTTCTTAGTCTTTATATTAAACAAAGAAAAATGAGTTGGTGACCCTGGGTGATTCTCTGACTTTTGATTTGATATTGCTGAAGGTTTACTCTTTTTGATGTCAAAAGGCATCTTAAAAATTACAGGGGGGGGGGTGGGAGGGGCAGCTAGGTGACACAGTGGATAAAGCACCGGCCCTGGATTTAGGAGGACCTGAATTCAAATCCAGCTTCAAGACACTTGACACTTAATAGCTGTGTGACCCTGGGCAAGTCACTTAACCCTCATTGCCCCACACACATACACAAAAAACATGCTGTTAAAAATTACAGTGGTTATTTCCCATCTAGATCTCCTCACCTAAGATTCTGTGCCCCAAAATCGAGTCAGTCATCATCTTTGAAACCAACGTTTTTGCATTGAATCAGACTTCCAACTTTAGGTTGGGGGCTAAGTTTTGTTATTTCTCATTTCAAAATAAAACTTTCTATTCCATTATATTTCATGAAAAAGACATAGTTTTTAAAAGGCATGGGGCAGCTAGGTGGCACAGTGGATAGAGCACCTGCCCTGGAGTCAGGAGGACCTGAGGTCAAATCTGTCCTCAAACACTTAACACTTACTAGCTGTGTGACCCTGGGCAAGTCACTTAATCCCAATTGCCTCACCAAAAAATTTCATTAAAGAAAGAAAGAAATAAGGCATATGTGGTGTTCAATCATTTTCAGTCTTGTCTGACCCTTCATGACCTTATTTGGGGTTTTCTTGTTAAAGATATTGGAATGGTTTGCCATTTCCTTCTCTTGCTTATTTTATTGATGAGGAACTGAGAAAACAGGGTTAAGTGACTTGCCCAAGGTCACATAGCTAGTAAATTGTCTATGACTGGATTTGAGCTCAGGTCCTCCAATTTCCACTAGGTTTTGAAATTAGAGTAGGACCAACACTCTATCTACTCTACCACGTAGCTGCCCTTAAAAAGGAGATAGATGGACAGACAGACAGATACTGTGTCCTGTAAAAACAACTCAGGATTTATAAAGTTACCAATAAAATCTAGATTAGATTTTGCCTCAGTTGTCCTCATTTTAAAAATGGCATTGTTGGACTGCATCATCTTTTTTCTTTTTTGTTTTTCTGGGTTTTTTTTGTTGGTTTTTGTGAGGGGGGCGGTTTGCAAGGCAGTGAGGGTTAAGTGACTTCCCCAGGGTTACACAGCTAGTTAAGTGTCAAGTTTCTGAGACTGGATTTGAACTCAGATCCTCCTGAATGCAAGGCCACTGCTTTATCCACTACGCCACCTAGCTGCCCCCTGGTTTTTTTAAAGCACAAAAATTGATAAGATAATTTAGGTTTAAATTAGGTTTTAAACCACTCTTGAGAAGATGACATAATTTTTAACAAATAGTGTCAGTCTGTGTGTGTGTGTGTGTGTGTGTGTGCGCGCGCGCGTGCACGCGTGCATGCGTATTTTCTCAGCTCCCTGGATTGTCTTTGCCTTATGAGTATTTTTAACATTCTTCTCCTCCCCCATGAGGGTTAAATGACTTGCCCAGGGTCACACAGATAGTAAGTGTCAAGTGTCTGAGGACGGATTTGAACTCAGGTCCTCCTGAATCCAGGGCTGGTGCTTTATCCACTGTGCCACCTAGCTGCCCCTCCTTGTGAATATTTTTGCTTGTTTGTGTGCCTAGCTGTATTAGAAAAAGCAACTTGAAAAATACAATTTAAAATATTGATCTAAAATAAATTATATGACCTGTAAATACATGCATACACATTTATGTATGTATGTAAAGTACTTTGAAATCTCTTTTAATTAGGCTTTTCAGATAAAGCATTTATTTTTATCAATATTACAGATTTGTGTACTGTCCTTTTCCTATTGAACCTAAAATCTAAAGCACAGGGAAAAATTAAACTTTCCACTATCTTAAAAAAAAAAAACCAAACTCATCATGTGAATAATTTCTTTCATAGTTATAAATAATTTGGACTTTGTTGTGTTAACATAAAATATGCAGTTTTCTTTCCAGGGTGCCCAGTTCCATTTACTGTTGAACTACGGTAATTTCAAAACCTAGCTAGAAATTGGAGCTCTAGAAATAGGGGGAGAATGTATAAAAAGGGATGGATTAGTATATGGAGCCACTGTGGCCTGCCAATATAAGCTATGATTTTAGTCATTTGAGCTGGCTTAGTAATCAAATCCTCTAACCTTTCACAGCCTTTCACATCACTAGCTCAGTGTAATTGCTGCTGTGTGGATTTAATTTTAAGTAGCATGAGCTTTGTTTGTTACATGTATTGATGCTGAGTGAAGCAATTTTATCTTCCCTTTCTAGCTTTCTACCCAGATAGACATATTTGCCATATTTGCTAATTTACACATTTTAGAATGGGTTTTTGTTTTTGTTTTTTGAGAAGGTTGACTTTGTGGTGTTGTTTGGACATTTTCTAGTTAACAACTGGAAATTCCATAAGCCTCCACCCCTCTCATTTAGAATCAGGAATATTCCCTGACACAGCTGCATTGTGTCTTTGAAACAAAAACCTATACACAGGCTCTCAGTGTGGATGGACAGGGCTGCCTTGCATGTTTATTTTAACAGGGGTGGTGGGGGCAGGGCGCCTGTGAAGATCCTTTTCAGGCTGTAGTCTTTTCAGTATATATATATATATATATATATATATATATATATATATATATATATATATATATATATATATAAATTTTAAAAAGAAAAGCACAGCTATTCTTATATTTTAACCTTGTCATAGTAAAAGGGGGGAGCAATATTAATTAAGAATATCGGGGGAGGAGAGGAGAGAATTTCCCTTCCCTCCACATCCCCCCAGCCATTGGACTTCCTAAAGATTCAAGTTACCTGCCCACAACAACTAAAATGAAGCCAAAACTTTACCAGGAAAATTTGCTCTCCGTTAGAACATGCAAAACAAAGACCCTGCCAGTCACCATAAAATGAAGAGGTCTAAGATAATTGGAATATGAGGTTTTAAGCATCAGAAGAGTGTTGCCTTGCTTTGTACAATATGCTTAGCTCATTTGTTCATTAGCCTGTGGCTAATGAAGCCCAGATTGAGAGTTCAGTTCTTTTGTAGGATGGAGATCTCAAAATACAGAATGCTGAACTGCTAACCCAAAGAGGTCTCTCATAAAAGCTTGCCAACAGTCACAAAGGTGATTAGATAAAAGAAAGTGTGGCTTTCTGCATTCCTATCCTGATTGTTGCAGTAATAAACCAATGGGTTGCCTATTTGGATTATTTCACTGGGTACACAGCTGGTGGCCTATTTTCAGAGTATGAAGGACTCCTATCTTTATTAAATTAAATAACTAGTCCTCAGCTCATTTATTCTAGAGGACTTTATCTACAGCACTTGCATTTAGGACAAGGGACATCAGAGAGATCATTGGTGGAAAAGGCCACGTAGTTAGAAAGTTTGTAGCCCAACTCTGCTATTTAGTATTTATGGCATAATTCACTTCACCCCGGGGTCTCAGTTTCCATTTCAAAATGAGAAAGTTGGACTAGATGTTATTTGAAGTTCCCTCCAGTAATAAACCCTTTCATTATACAAATTATGAAAACTAACACCCAGGAAATTGAATTGACTTGCCCTTAGTTGACACAAATAATAAGTAGTCAAGTTGAAATTTGAATTCAGGTCTCCTGATTCCAAATGCAAAATGTTCTTTTCTCTTCAGGATTTTTTTTTTGTGTGTGTGTGTGTGGGGGGGGTCTGAATCTAAATCAGTGAGATCTGACATTCTAGACCTAGCTTAGGCATCCTCTTAAGTATGGAAGAAATATTTCCAGAGTATTGATTTTTTAAAAATATGTGATTATATATTTAGAGATGGAAAAGACCTCTCTGAGTCCACTGAATCCAATCATCTCATTTTACAGGGAAGTTAATTGTCTTTACTGAGGTCACATTGGTGGTCAAATTAGAGTTGTGGTTTGTTCCTCACTTCAGAGGAGTAACAAGGTGGCATGGTGGCTAGGGTGTTGGGCCTGAAATAAGGAAGACTCATCTTCATGAGTTCAAATGCACCCTCAGACACTTACCTTTTTTTTTTTTTTTTTTTGCAGAGCCAATTTTTCTTTCAATTGGCCATGGTTCCCATATCTGATGATTTTTAAAAATAATTTTTCATTACAAAAAGAAAACTTCTTTTTCATGGATATGAGTGTGTGCATGCGTACTACTTTAAAGCATTTATAATGGGGAAACAGCAGAGAAAAGAATAGTGAGTGAATAGTTTTTGTAGTGACAGGTAAGAAAGAAACAAACTCATTAGTCCTTTTAATAAACTGATTTTTTTTTAAAGTACACCTTCTTTGAAGCTCATCTGTAGCATTTTTTTGTATCTCTCTGATGCCTTTCTTGTAAAATATTATGATCAATATTTTTATCATATACCCTTACTAGACTATGTGCTACTTGAGGGAAGGTATTGTTTCTTGTCTAAATCTTGTATCTACCCAGTCCCTAGCGTATTATACACATTATGTACTTAATTAATTTTACTGGATTAATTATTCCATGGTGTTTCTATACAATATGGAAGATATAGATACAAATATTGCTTATAAAAAGATAGCTGGTTCATGGGCCTACTTTTCAATGTTTTGGTTTTTTTTTGCTTTGCTTCTCCTTGAGAATAGTCTAATTAATTTTTAAGTTTCATCTTTTATTTCTTCAGCTTTCATTTCTTTGTAGTAGCCTCCTTTCTTTTTTTCTTTTTTCTTTTTGGAAAGTATATGGTTAGCTGTATTCCTAAAATGGGTGGTTTGTCTTTCTTCCCCATATGCACTGGCTTCATCAGACTTCATGAATAGTTAATATATGCATATTGTAGTTTAATACATAATATAGTTAGGTGATTTCTTTAGTGAAGAACACTAAGAGGCCAGAATATTAACATTCTGGCTATAAATTAAACCAGAGGACAAAAAGCAGTTGAGCCAAAGGATCAGGCTGCCTCCCAAGCTCTCCTTGGAGAGGCAGATAACGGATTTGACAGAGATCATCTCACCATGAACCCCAAGGCTGTAAGAAAGGTCATTTAGTGGAAGACTTGACTATCCTACCTTGCAGCATTCATGAGTGCATAATTTAAAAGACCACCATGAAGATAATGATAGCCTATGTGCTAACAGAGGGCAAAGAATTAGAGAAAGTCTACAAAGAATTTGGCAAGATCCTCCAAACTCAGTATGTGCCTTAAAACTCAGTATCTTTAATGTAAAGATGAGCATAAAGGAAAATGATGAAAAATATGTTGCAAAATATGCCTCAGTATTATGAAATGAAAGAAGTCAAAGGTGTATAGACTGCTTTGAAGCTCAAATATCTCAAATATTCTTCAAGAAGATAGTAGGAAGGTACTAGATACAGAGAATTTCAAACAAAATCACAAAAATGAAACTGTTTCCTAACAGATAGGAAGTTGGTTTGAATAGGTGAATCATCCATTTTTGTGCAGTCAGATTAGATTTGAACTGTTGTCCAAATTAACATAAAATCAAAATAAATGACAGGGATGACAAGATGTGGCATGAAATAACAAAAGTTCCAGCCTGAATGTTCTAGGCATTTCCCCTCAAATGGGAAATGAATAAAACAAATCAAGATGAACCATTATCATTTCCTACAGCAGGTTAACTGTTGGAAAGTAACAAGGAGGCAGAAAGAGCCCTCAAATTCAATTCAACAAATGTTCTAAGTGTTTATTGTACTAGGCCCTGGGGATAAGGATGATAATGATAGCTAACATTTGTAGTTAGGACTTATTATGTGTCAGACACTGGTCTAAGTGCTTCACAATTATTCTCTCATTTGTTCCTCACATAACCCGGGGAGGTAGGTCCTATTATTATCCTCTTTTTACAGATGAGGAAACTGAGGCAAATAGAGGTTAAGTGACTTGTCCAGGGTTACAAAGCTAGAAAATGTCAGAGGCTGAATTTGAACTTATGTCTTCCCAAGTCCAGGTCCAAGACTGTATCCATCATGCTGCCTAGATAAGAACAACAGCAACAATCTGTAAAAATAAAAGCAAAATAATTTCGAACCTGAAGTAGTTAGGATCCTACTGAGCACAATCATGTATATAGATAAGTAAACATATTGGCAATTTTAGGAGGGAGACAACACTGACAATTGGGTTTTTAAAAGGCTTTGCTTCAAAACACTCCAGCGAGCAAACACTTGCTCTCCTTTGCCAGCCAGAGAGATACAGTAACCAAAGCCCAAACTGGTGGAGTATAAAAAGTCATTTGCAAAACCTTGGAGAAGGAGATGTGTAAATCAGTAAGTAGGCTCATTTCCTAAAACATCCAGAAGGGGAAAAGGATACTTTATACTTACTGTGACACTCAGTTAAATAAGGTAACCCCAAGAAGATTTCTGCATGAAACTGGATAGTGTACAACCAGTAGACCAAAATTGGAAGCAGTTTGTCATTTCCACTGTAACAAACTGTTGTCAGTTATTGACAGTAGAACCACACCTCAGTCTCCTGAGATGCCAGGTGAGGTAATGGAAATCACAGTAAAGAAGAAGGGGGGGGGCAGCTAGATGGCGCAATGGATAAAGCACCGGCCCTGGATTCAGGAGGACCTGAGTTCAAATCCGGCCTCAGACACTTAACACTTACTAGCTGTGTGACCTTGGGCAAGTCACTTAACCCCAATTGCCTCACCAAAAAAAAAAAAAGGAAGAAGAAGAAAGCAGGGGGTAGCTAGGTGGTGCAGTGGATAGAGCACCAGCCCTAGATTCAGGAGGATCTGAGTTCAAATTCAGCCTCAGACACTTGACACTTACTAGCTGTGTGACCCTGGGCAAGTCACTTAACCCCAATTGCCCCACCAAAAAAAAAAAAAAGAAAGAAGAAAGCAGATAGGAAGATGAGGTAGAACAGGGCAAACATACACAAAACATTCACGCTGAAGGTGAAGCAATTCTGAAAGCATAAAGATTCATTCTCAAGCTCTCTGGCATGAAGAAGAAGATGCTGAACAATTAGAAAAACTTGTCAATGTTATTCTCCAAAAAAAAAAAAAGGTGATTGAGAGGAGAACTCAGCAACTGTTGTAACCTTTGTGAATGGCCTGAACGCGCCAGACAAACATTTCCTTGACAAAGAGAAAAGAACAAGCTGGCTTTTATAAATGCTTTTCTAGAGCAGATGACATTTTCACAGTCAGACAAGAAAGTGAAAGTTGTACAGAATAGAAAACTCTACCATCTTTATTTGTATGATTCTAAGAAAGCATTGGCCTCTGTTGACCAAGATCAAACCTCAAAGACCCTCTTGCATAAGCTCTTCCCCAAGCACATATGTTGTCACTACCAGACTCCTTCAGTGATACAACCATAGAGAGAACTTTGCTCAGTTACCCTAATTTCCAATGTCAAGCAAGACTTAAAACTGAGATAAGATGATTGTCAGAAGTGTTATCCACTCTCTTGGTGGATGTCCAGTATAAAACACAAATGGAAAAGGGACTTCTTTAAATGGGGAGTCCTCTACATCCTCCTCTTCACAGGAGACACTGTGGTGATTGCATCACTCCTTAGAGTTCTAGAGATGCTCCTCAATGGAGCTCCATCAAGGATCTCAAGCATCTTTCAAGACTCCTCTCAGAGGGGGCAGCTAGGTGGCGCGGTAGATAAAGCGCCGGCCCTGGATTCAGGAGGACCTGAGTGTGAGTTCAGACTCAGACACTTGACACATACTTTCTATGTGACCCTGGGCAAGACACTTAACCCTCATTGCCTGGAAAAAACCCAAAATCAAACAAACAAACAAAAGACTCCAATCAGAGTCCTCTGCCAGGACATACACCCCCTTTTGTTAGTGCTCTCTTTCTTATGTAATCATTTCATATGTAGGTATCTGTCTACATGTTGTTCCTCTGCTCAGCCCCCAATAGATTATTATCTGGTTTGGTTTGATGTTGTTTTACTATATATCCCAAGGGCATGGCACAGTGTCTTGCCCACTTTTTTTTTTCTTTGCAGGGCAGTGAGAATTAAGTGACTTGCCCAGGGTCACACAGCTAGTAAGTATCAAGTGTCTGAGGCCAGATTTGAACTCAGGTCCTCCTGAATCCAGGGCCGGTGCTTTATCCACTGTGCCACCTAACTGCCTCCCACTTTTATTTTATAGTCTAGATCTTTGGCTCTTTCAGTGGGGCCAGCTTTCAATATGGAAAATCCTTCCACTCTTCTGTAATTCACAGCCTTACATTGGGCACTGATGGGGTAGATGACTTACCCCTGGACACAGTAGTGATTTAAACCCAGGTCTTCCTGACTTTAAGGCTCTCTCTATCAACTATGTCACATTGTCTCTGCCCTTGCATCTTATGGCTATTCAATAATTTTTTTCAATTGAATTCCTAACCATTCTAAAGAGGCTGACCTAGTAGTCATTACCATGTAATGTAAAGAGTACTTCTTGTCCAGATGTGAAATGCAATTGGAATGTAGAACCCACTGAGTCTGTCTTTCTGACTCTCCAGGTATCTATATGTACAAATGTATGATAAATATATATATATGTATATATATGAATGTCATATGCACATGTCTACGTGTATATGTAGAAATGTTCATCCATCTACATATCCAAATATTTGATAAGTATGTATATGAATGTATATATGTACATTGTTTAAATGTATATGTGCATGTGTATATACACATCTCTATATAAATGAATGTGCATATACATCTACACGTATATCTATTACACACACACACACACACACACACACACACACACACACACACACACACAGACACACGACAAATCATTTGACTGGAGAGTACCTGAACCCAGAACTGAATATGAGGAATAAAGTGGACTGGATTTCATTTGGCAAATTTCATAATATTTTAAACCGTCCCAAGCTTTTCTATAAAACTAACCTCACAAAAGATCTTTGAACAATGATCTTTTTCAATAGATTCTATGTGGATGGGAATTCTCACACTGATGAATCAAACCTGAAGATGATCCATAGAGCAGTGGAGAGACACAGTGGTCATCAGTAGGTTGCAGGATAGTGCAAAAGATGTAAATGTATGATTAGAAAAGAACACAGAATAATATATCATAAGAGCCAGGATGAATGCCAAACTGGTACCCATGAAACATTAAAAGACCTAGAAGAAAGCCTCTGTCACATTGTGTGGGTATTCCTCAAAGGATTTACAGAAATTAATAAGGATAAGAATATGTGGCTAGGTTAAAGGCAGCTAGGTGACACAGTGGATAAAGCGTTAGACATGAAGTCAGAAAGGGAAGGAAAGAGAAAGGAAGGGGAAGGAATACGCATTTATATAGTACCTGCTATGTGCCAGGTCCTGTGCTAAGTACCCTGGAGGCAGGTGCTGTTATTCCCATTTTACTGCTGAGGATACTGAGACAAACAAGTTAAGTGACTTGACCAGGGTCACACAGCTATTAAGTGTCAAGTGCCTGAGGCTGAATTTGAATTCAGGTCCTCCTGAATCCAGGGCTGGTGCTTTATCTACTGTGCCACCTAGCTGCCCCAAAGACCAGATTGCACTATTGTGCAACTTTTTGGTGGGGGAGGGCAGGGCAATGAGGGTTAAGTGACTTGCCTAGGGTTACACAGCTATTGTCAAGTGTCTGAGTCCGGATTTGAACTCAGGTTCTCCTGAATCCAAGGCTGGTGCTTTATCCACAGTGCCACCTAGCTGCCCCCCTGACTCAGATTCTTAATGCCTGTCTGACTCTTGTCAAGATGGTTTTCTCACCTACAGAAATGGGCACCTACCTCACAAGGTTGTTGGGAGAACAAATGAAATAAGACATGTAAAGCACTTTGCAAACCTACTAGCTCTGATGATGATGGTAGCATTGGCTGAGGATTCTGTATGAATGAGTTAATGGAGTTTTTAAAGTATTGGAATATATAAAGATTCAGAGCCACTTAAGAAGTAGTCTCATAATAGGCATCTAAGGGGTATTGACATTGTGCTATCACGTCGCACACCCCTAGGGAAAGATAATTGATTTAAATTTTCTGTGTAATCTGTAGCAGTAAAAGAAATCATTGCGCAAGTATGTAAGTATGGGCAAAGATAAGCAGGAAAGGTGGATCTTCTTGCTCCAGAGCATCCAGAACTAAGGTGGGAGAAAGAAAAGAGTCTGTAGGTATTTGGTAGTTGATGTTGTTTAGTCATTTTTAGCCCCTTTTGGGGTTTTTTGGTTTGTGTGTGTGTGTGTGGGGGGGGGTTTGGCAAAGATACTGGTTTGTCATTTCCTTCTTTAGCTCATTTTACAAATGAGGAATTGAAATTAACAGAGTTTAGTGATTTACCCAGGGTTACATAGTTAGTACATACCTGAGTCCAGATTTGACCTCAAGTCTTCCTGATTCTAGGGCTGGTGCTTTATCCACTGTGCCACTTATAGCGGCCTATTTGGTAGTATCAAGTATCTATTAAATTTTTTTAAATCTGTGTGTGTGTGTGTGTGTGTGTGTGTGTGTGTGGTAATTGGGGTTAAATGACTCGCCCAGGGTCACACAGCTAGTAAGTGTCATGAGTCTGAGTCCAGATTTGAACTCAGGTCCTCCTGAATCCAAGGTCAGTGCTTTATCTACTGCACCACTTACCTGCCCCCCATATCTATTAATTTTAAAACACACCTGGTTTTCCCACTTTTGAACCAGTTCTGCCTCCATCTGATTGTCTACCAATAAAGAAAACAATTATTTCAAGAATAGGCAGGGAACTCTTTGGAAGTGTGATCTGCTAGGTGAAGGTGGCTTTTCTCTCTCTCTCTCTCTCCCACGTAGATCTTAGCTAGGTTTTTTTCTATTCTTTCAGAGACATATGTTCTCTCTTCACTAACCTCTTTACTCTTTAATAAATGCTTAATGCCTAAAAAAAAAAAAAAGAATAGGCAGGGAATCAGCAGTGGGAGAGACTGTTGTTTGCCATAACTTTTTCCATTTCAGAGAACACATTTCGTGTGTATGTGTGTGCATGCACACATGCATACATATATGCATACATATATTTAACAAGTGTAATTAATGATTCAGTTTAATCTCTATACAAATCCCAGGACTCCTAGAATATTAGTACTTGAAGGGATAAAAGGCCCAAGTGCCCTTCATTTCCTCATCTATAAAATTAGAATGCTGAACTAGATAATCTTGAGAAAATTGAGGCCAGAAGATTTATATATTTTGCCCACAAGGATGTGTTCCTGTACTGTACTCCTTACAATAATCTAAAATGCAATTCAATCCTTCTACCAATTCAGCAGTTTGTTTAGTCCCAATAATAAATGTACGTCTGCATGGTCAAAATGTGGATTAGCTTATATGACCTTGAAACAACATCAGGGCTGAGAGTGAAAGAGGGTCCAAGATGACTAGAGTTTTGAACTTTAATGGCTGAGTGAATGGTGGTTCTTTCTAAAAAAATAAGGAAGTCTGAGAATGGAGGATAATATTAAAAGATACGGGGGACAAAGAGGGGGGTGCCATTGACAGAATAAGGAAATCCAAAGTACAAGTTTTTGAAAACACACAGATTTTTCCCCCATTTGTTTTCCTCTAGCACTTAATAAAACCCATATCTTATACAGTAAGCTGTCAGACATGGTCAACATGTTGGTTAGATTTTTCTGAGCTTTTCATTTGCAGTCATTACAAAGGAAAAGTCACTGGCAAGGGGACATTCAAAAATAAATGCAATGTTAAAACCAAAGGCATCAATGTTTTAATTTTCATTCATTTATTTATTTGTTTGCTTGTCTGTTTATTTATTTATTCATTTCATTCATTCATTCATTCATGTATTTATTTTGCGGGATAGTTAGGATTAAGTGACTTTCCCAGGGTCACACAGTTGCTAAGTGTCGAGTGTCTGAGGTCAGATTTGAACACAGATCCTCCTGAATCCATGGTTGGTGCCTTATCCAATGTTCCACCTAGCCCCCAGCATTAATGTTTTAAAGGAAAGAAAATTTAAAGGAATCATCCTGGAATTTATTAAAAGAAATAGATAATGAAAGTTTAAAAAACAAAAACATAGCCAGATAAAGTAACCTTAAGTGGTTCTTGTGCTGTGTTGTGAGAACACTATAGAAGAGAAGATAAAGGCATTTTCCTTTCTTGCAAGCCGTAGGTGATTGATGAGGAATCCAAGCCATAAACAGATAAAACAAACAAAAGAATATAAGAACAGAATAAGGCACTGGTTTACCAACCAACTTCTCTGACCTCTTCTGGGCCAGAGAGACAGAGACAAAGAGAGGGTGGGAGAAAGAATAACTGGATTGTGGATATTATAGTAGAATTTTTCATAAGTTAATGTTCCATTTAAAATGGGACAGACAATCTGGACATACCTGGACATATTTAATACATTCTAACACTTAATAGCCTTTAAAACTATAAAGGACCTTGGACATAATCTAGTCCAGTATTTTACAGATATGGAAACTGAGGCCCATATCTTGCTTTAATATAAGAAAAATAATAAATAGCAGAGTCAGGATTCAAACCCACCTTTTCTGACTCAATATTCAGTGTTCTTTGTGCTATACCTTAGGTGCTTAGGGTCACCCACATGAGTCTGCTGAGAGTGAAACCAGAGGTGCCCTGAAGCCAACTGAAAGTCTTCAGCTGGAGCTGATTGTTAAACTTTCAGTGAAATTATTTACACCTGGGGCGGCTAGGTGGTCCAGTGGATAAAGCACCGGCCCTGGATTCAGGAGTACCTGAGTTCAAATCTGGCCTCAGACACTTGACACTTACTAGCTGTGTGACCCTGGGCAAGTCACGTAACCCCCATTGCCCCACAAAAAAACAAAAAGAAAAAAAAGAAATTATTTACACCTTTAAAATTGGCAAATGCTACAAATCAGGTCTTCATTAATTGCTTTGTTGATTACATCAACTTTTAAAAGTTAGTGGAGAAAATGTTAATGTAGATTATACTTAAAAGTGTTTCATGTGTACATTTTTTCCCTCTGGAGAGCCCGTTGTTAAACATTTACCAGCACATTCCTGATTATAGCTATACCTATTCACAGTTCAAAGTTAGTAAAGATAGTATTGCATATTGCTAGTTCCCTGCCTCAAAACTTCTCAGATCAAAATCCCAGTCATAAGGTTCTTAAAACTAAGAAGAATAATCTTTGTACTTATTGTTATCCATTTACCTGAAAAAACTGATATGTTTTGATGTCAGTTTCCATTATAACCAGTCACATTACTTCTTATGAATTAACATCTTGCTAAAATATCACACTTGGCAAAGCACTTGTTTTACCAGTATTTTATTTCTAACATTCCTTCCAGATCATTGTGGGATGTTAATGTAATATAGAACTGGAAATGATTTATACTCTTTACTTGAAAAAAATCCTGAAGCAGAAAATCTTTAATAACTTGCTAGCAGAAATATTCAAATGATTGAGTGAAACTAATTAACATATCTATCTCTGAGCAGTAACAGCTTGATTAAGGGATTGAAAAAATACCACAAAAATGACCCTTTGAGTATAAATGTTATTTATTATCCTAAGCTTTGTTGCTTTCTGCCTTGGATGTTCAAGACATAAGGATTGGGTTTTCTGTATATGATTGACTTTGGCGGGGGGGGGGGGGGGTAATGGGGGTTAAGTGACTTGCCCAGGGTCACACAGCTAGTATGTGTCAAGTGTCTGTGGTTGGATTTGAACTCAGGTCCTCCTGAATCCAGGGCCAGTGCTCTATCCACTGCACCACCTAGCTGCCAAGCTACATGATTGACTTTTAATGGAGGTGTACATAATTTTCAGTGTTGTTAAGAATAGAGGTTCAGGGGCAGCTAGGTGGTGCAGTGAATAAAGCACTGGCCCTGGATTCAGGAGGACCTGAGTTCAAATCCAGATTCAGACACTTGACACTTACTAGCTGTGTGACCCTGGGCAAGTCACTTAACCCCACTTGCCTCACCCCCCCCAAAAAAAATTATAGATAAGGTGATAATATCTTAACAAAATTTGAAAAGAAAAGAATAGAGGTTCAGATCTTATCTCCTATGATTTGAAAGCTTCATTCTCTTTTTTTTCTTAGTTGTAGTCTTTTCAGACTCTCCTGAATATATATATATATTTTTTTTTGGCATGGGGCAGTGAGGATTAAGTGACTTGTCCATGGTCACACAGTTAGTAAATGTCAAGTGTCTGAGGCCAAATTTGAACTCAGGTCTGCCTGAATTCACTGTGCCACCTAGCTGCCCCTCTACTGAAAAATTAGAGATATTTTTTGAACCCATCTTCTAAAAGTAACAGAAATTAAGATTTAATCTGCAAAATCTGACCAGTACTCTGTGAAGTATTTCTTTCTCCATTTCAATTAATTTCATAATAATTATTATTATTTCATAATGATGCAACAATGAGGAAACAGTCCTTGGAAAACTCTAGGATCCTAGACTTTTGGAAACTAGAGCTGGCATTCTTTTTAGGAATAAATTTACAGCTCTTTATAGCATTCTAGAATAGGAAGAATGAAGAAAAGGTATTTATTAAGCATGGTGCTCCGACAGATAGAGACAGTATACACAGGTTAGATGACAAGACTCAGTGGTCCTTCAGGTGCAGCAGCAAGAGAGATGGCAATGTATCTTCTCTAAAGTCATTTCCATTGATAAAACCCTGCCTTTTTCTGACATTGAACTATTTGGCCAATCTAAGGAATTTGCTGCTGAGAATTTTGTTTTGGGGGAAGGTCATCAGTAATTGTGGCTCTTGAGGAAGCAGAAGCTATAACACTTGCTGAGGGAGATCCCAAGCCACATCTCCACAGGAGGTTTTTAATCGTCAATCAATAGATTAAAAAAAAATTTTTTTTTAATTTTCATTTCATTTATTTATTTATTTTGCAGTGCAATGAGGGTTAAGTGACTTGCCTAGAGTCACACAGCTAGTGTCAAGTGTCTGAGGTCAGATTTGAACTCAGGTCCTCCGGAATCCAGGGCCAGTGCTTTATCCACTGTGCCAGCTAGCTCCCCCCCCCCAACTAATAGATCTGGAAGCCACTGTGACCTGGAGATCTCAGTCAAGTGCCAGCATTTATAAGAACCTCTTTTATGCCAGGTGCTAGGTGGTGGGAATACAAGTACAAGGAAAGAAAAAATCTCCAATCACAAAGAGTTTCCAACAGGGAAAACAGGTCTAAATGTAGGTGTGTGTATATATGCACATGTATTATATGTATGCATATACGGAATAAACATAAAGTCAATAAAATACAAGATAGGGAGGGCATTAGAAATGGGAAGGATGAGGGGCAGCTAGGTGGCACAGTGGATAGAGCATTGGCCCTGGATTCAGGAGGACCTGAGTTCAAATCCGGCCTCAGACACTTGACACTTACTAGCTGTGTGACCCTGGGCAAGTCACTTAACCCCCATTGCCTCACCAAAAAAAAAAAAAAAAAAAAGAAAGAAATGAAATGGGAAGGATGGGGAATCAGGAAGAGCTTAACCTAGAAAGTGGTATTTTAGTTATGTTTTGAAGGAAGAGGTAAGGAGTGAGTACATTCCAGGCATGGAGAATAGCCAGTGGAGAGACATGGAGATGGAGGTTGCAATGTTGTCAATGAGGAGTGGAGCATAGGCCAGCTTGGTGAGGCTGAAGATGGTGGGAGAAGAGAGCAATTTAGAGTACGTTGGGGAAAAGAAGTTAAAACAAGGTTTTGAACGGCTTTAAAAACTAAACTGTGGCGTTAAATTGGATTCTAGAGGCAATGGGGAGCTACTTTAGCCCTCTCAACATTTTGGCTTGGCTTCCTAGTGGGCAGAGACATGTCCTTAGAAGTGCTTCTTCCCCAAGTAAGAGAACTCACATGTACCCAGCCAGAAACTCCATAATATCCCCAGCAAGTGGTTATCTACTGAAAGATCTTTAGTGGGGAAGAATAGATTATTTCCCTAGGCAAGCACAGTGTACTTTTGGTCAATTTTAATTGTTAGGAAATTTTCCCTTTGTCAATCATTGCATTTCCACCCATTCTTCCTAGTTCTTTCCCTTGGAACCAAGAACAGTTTTGCTACTTCTTCCATATGATAGAACTTCATTGTAGTGTATTGAAAAGAATACTGTCTGTAGTCAGAAATTTGGCGTTCAAATCTCACCTGATACTTCCAGTTATTGTTGCTTGTCCTTCATTCTTTTTTTAGTGAGGCAATTGGTGTTAAGTGACTTGCCCAGGGTCACACAGCTAGTAAGTGTTACATGTCTGAGGCTGGATTTGAACTCGGGTACTCCTGACTCCAGGGCCAGTGCTCTATCTACTGCGCCACCTAGCTGCCCCACTTCATTCTCAAAGTGGACCATGACATTGGGAGGTGATGTCATGACTTGTAGTGAATTGGATTCAAGTGAGGGAGGGCTGTGCAAAGTCTCCAGCCTCACTCTCTCCTTCAGAGCCATCCGGGTCCAGTGGCTATACAGCAGGACGATGGGAGATGGCCCCAGATGTTTAAGGCAATTGGGGTTAAGTGAACAAAACACATTCCAGCCATGGAGAGTGGAAGATGAAGCTAGATGATGGAGTATTTTGTGTGTGGAACAGGGACCCAAAGGCAAGAAGAAATCTGTGATAACAGAGATTCTTCCATTCCCTACACAGGGATGATGCAACAGCACTGACACAAAGTATTCCTTCATTACCCTAGCCTGCACGTTCCCAAATAGGGACAGTCAATGACCACATGCAAATAGTTCTTTGCCCTATTCATTAACATAAATTTCCTTTCACATTCTCATTCCAGGAAGATCCAAGACTGAAATTTCCAGTACATTTACGATCAAAGGCATCTTTGAATCCCAATGACTTGGGTCCTCTTCCTGTGAGTATTGGTTTTACAAACTCCAAGTATCCATTTCATGTTCTTTTAAACACATGCAACACCATTCCTATTCTTCCCCCCACCCCACTCCTTTCCAGGGCTATTTATTTTTTGGTCTTCATTCTTAGCAGAATTCAGTGTTTAGCTGTGATCTGTCTATAGAAGTCATGTGACATGAATAGAATTAGAGCACATGTACCCCAGTGTTACTGAAAAGACATTCCAGAATTAGCCAGCCACTTGTGAAAGGTAGGCTTCCCTAGGTTCTTCTAAGCAGATTGTACAAAAAGACAGCCTCCCTTGCAGCTGAGGACTTCTTTTGTGCCTCTAGCAACAGCTTCCTTCTATCTACAGCCTTGATTTAATCATTGGAACAAACCTATTTAAAGTAGCTGGGGGAGGGGTCCACATAAGAAGTAATTAAGGAAGGGTTCTTGAATTATGTAATTATGTAATATAATTATGTAAATTAGCCTGCAGATATTTAAAGGGTTTTTTTTTTTTACCTTCAGTGCATGTTTATTGATTTAGCTTATTATTTTGTTCTCTTTTGGAGCCTGAGTAGGAGTTGCACTGTATACTACTCTAAATTAGATTTGGAATGACACCTTCAACATGAGCCCGCCCCCCCCCCCTCTCCTCACAATCGAAGAAAGCCGCCCCTTACTGAGAGACAAATGTCTCTGAAGACTGTATTTTTATAGCCCATAGATGCTGCTGTTTCATTTCTCAAGCTAAATGAACATTGTAAAAACTCTTCTGGGATCTAGAACTCTTATCTCACTGGCCAAGCATGAGGTCAGGAAAGTTCTAGGGCCCAAGATGGATTTTAAGTATAAAAGTTCATTAGAGGGGCAGCTAGATGGCGCAGTGGATAGAGCACCGGCCCTGGAGTCAGGAGTACCTGAGTTCAAATCCGGCCTCAGACACTTAACACTTACTAGCTATGTGACCCTGGGCAAGTCACTTAACCCCAATTGCCTCACTAAAAAAAAAAAAAAAAAAAGTTCATTAGACAAGTAACCCCAAACCCAAATTTTCTGTAATATTCTGCTAGTTCCCTTTTCCAGTAGTCTTTCCCGCCCCCCCACCCCCAGGCAGTGAGGCTTAAGTGACTTGCCCAGGGTCACCCAGTTAGTGTCAAGTGTCTGAGGCCTAATTTGAACTCTGGTCCTCCTGAATATAGGGCCAGTCCTTTATCCACTATGCCACCTAGCTGCACCTAGTCTTGTTTGTTTGTTTGTTTGTTTGTTTAAAACAAGCATAGATCCTCATTTTTCCAACTTTATGTGATCTCAAGTCCATTGCATTAAGCCTGGTGAGCAGATAATAGTTGCCTTTAGAAAAAATTCCCATTATCTAATTGAATCCTTTTTTGTATCATTGATTCTTATGTAAAATATCACTTATTCACACCAGGCCAAGAGAATAAGGATATGTTGGAATTGAGAATAGATGCTGATAAAGAGATGGTTTGTTTGTGTTTTTGTTTTTTTAGAGGGTTTTGGGTGTGGGGGATGCTACCAACTAATATTTATTTTGTTGTTTCTTTTGGACTAGCCTGGTTGGGAAGAAAGGATACATTTGGATGGCCGAACATTTTATATAGATCATAGTAAGTAATCTCTATTGATAAAATGTTTCGAATCTAGACAAAAGGGAGGTAAGTTGAATATTATAGCAAAAGCTTTATAACTTTACTCTTCATTTAGGAAGCCAGGTGTTGATATGTGGAGAAAATGATACCAGAGACTTAGTGCCCTCCTACGGTATCGTATATTCACCAAAAGTTTGTGGTTAATTGGCTCATCAGCTTTGTTCCCACTCAGACCTTGTGAAGCATTAACAATTTTCTCATTTATCGATTTATTTGAATTTTGCTCTTGTTTATGACCCCATGGCTTATGTGCATTTAATAAATTAAAATACACCATAGTAATAGAAAATAAGATTAGAAATGATTTTGCCACAAGTCTCCATGTAAGCAGTGAGAGAAAAGGAGCATAGCTGAGTTTAAATGAAGTCACTGCCTTAAACAGTCTTGTGACATATTGCCACTTCTGACCTTATTTTCTATTTGCAGCATGGTTTTTCTTGCACCTACTGTTAAGCTATATCCAGTCCTGTTACTGAAGTCCTAGTATAAATGATGTTTCATTGTAAATTTTTCTTATGGCATCTTAGGTCACTTGTGTGGCTTTTTGTTTGAATTTAAAATTAGACTAATAAAAAAAAGTGCTCTTAGCCTATCTGTGTGTGTGTGTGTGTGTGTGTGTGTGTGAGAGAGAGAGAGAGAGAGAGAGAGAGAGAGAGAGAGAGAGAGAGAGAGAGAGAGGAGTCCCTTTTCATCAGATAATCTTCACAAATTCCTTACTAAGAAGAGGGAAAATGACAAAACAGAAATTGATTAAATACAGAATTTAAAGTCTTCTGGCAAGTAGACTTGGTTTCCATTTTTAAGCATACTTTTTCTTACCTGGAAGAAGGAATGTCAAATCTATATTTTAGTGTAAAATCAAATACAGGGGTTTTTTATGTAAATAAGAGACTCTTTTTTTTCTTTTCTCAGTTGAGATGATATTTCACAGCTTGTAGTGCAAAGGAATTTATTGGTCTGTGGATATGCCAAAAGTGCTTTTATTTAATATTAAACCAACAGAGACCAAGAATTCTAAAATTCTGAAAACAAGTAGCTACCCTTTAATTAAACTTTAATTTAAACCCTTTAATTTTTGGTCTTTTGGTTCAAATTGGATATCTAAAGTTTTTAAGCTTACTTTGTTGTTGTTTTTATTTGAATGTAGGTAAAAAAAATATTGATTTATTCATTTTCCAGACTTATACAGTAGAGCTAAAATTGCTACCAAGAAATTAGAAATGTTTTATTAAAAAAAATAAATGGGGGCAGCTAGATGTCGTGATGGATAAAGCACTGGCCCTGGATTCAGGAGGACTTGAGTTCAAATCCAGACACAGATACTTGACACTTATTAGCTGAGTGACCCTGGGAAAGTTACTTAATCCTCATTGCCCCACCAAAAAAAAAAAAAATGCAGCCCCCTCAAAAAAAAAATGTTCCCCATACACACATCTCCATATCCTTTCCAAAAGCTATTCACTTATGATTTTGTGGTTTACAAAATTTGATAAAAGCCCATCTTTGCTAGAATGGCTGGCTTCCTGATAAAATACATAAATAAAAAACGAGGAGTTTCCCTTGGTTGTAACACTAGATTCTCCTCCAAAATAAAATTTTTTTCCTTTAAAAGCTTCTATCTAATTTGCATTATGATTCCAGTATTCATAATAATTCCAAAAATTTTAAAGAAACATTGTTTGAAATGTAACAACAAGATGACAATAATGATACATAACATATAGAAATATGGAGCTATATCTGACTCTAAGGTTTATAATTTACTTTATATAGAGAGTTATTGCATCCTCATAGCAATTCTAAGAGGTAGATACTATTATTATTCCCCCTCATAAAAGTAAAGTACCTGCCTCCTTAAGAAGCAAATGCATATGGGGGCAGCTAAGTGGTTCAATGGATAAAGCACTGGCCCTGGATTGAGGAAGACCTGAGTTCAAATTCATCCTCAGACACTTGACACTTAACCAGCTGTATAACCCTGGGCAAGTCACTTAACCATCATTGCCCCCCAAAAAATTTAGAAATAAACAACAACAACAAAAAAAAACTTGGAATGAAAAACATGATTCACACTGTCCATTTATGCCTGTCTATTGTATACACATTTCTTAAGGAAGATTTAACTCATAATGATTTTATTATTTGTGGTATATTTATTCTCAAAAATGATTTAAATGTAGCAATTGAGTATTTAACTACAAATAATAATTCACACATATGAGGGCAGGTAGATCACTGAAATAGTGGCAGAGTCAGGATTCAGACTCTGCAGAATTCACACTCAGGTCCTCTTGACTCTAAATCCGGTGATCTTCCCATGGTATAACAACAAGGGAAAAATAATGAATTCTTTTTTAGGACCAGGTTCTACCAAATCTTTTACAAATCAGGTTAACAGATAGGAAAATAGGCCCACTTCATATCTCTCTACTTTTTCTGTCTTTCAATGAGAGAATGAATGAGCAGTTCTAACAATCTAAGTCCCAGAAACAAGTTGAGAAGCAAGAGTACTAGATTAATACTGAAACTGGGGAATTAATTTCAAATAGTTAGGTACTAGCAAAATATTTTAATTAAAATGCTTTAATTAAAATTTAATCTAATTAAAATATTTTAAAACAAAAGATATGTTGTTATAGCCTGATAAAAACTTGTCCTAAAAGATTAAATGGTTTTTCATCAGAAGTATTTTGTTTGGACAACTTTATCCAGATAACCATACTGGTCCAAATGGGCAACACTTTCCTTTCATGTATATTCCATTTGTTTTTTAGTTTTGTGTTCTATATTATTTCTCATATTTGACTGCTATTACTTTGTCAAGGCCTCTTGTTTCATAAAACAGGAACCAAAGATTTCCTTCAGGGAATGCCACATCATTGCAGAAATGTCATTACCCTCGTGAAGGCAAATCAAAGTGCTTTAGAATAATCAAAGCTTTTATCAATTTTTTGTTAACCCTTAAAGTATCCATTGGCTTAAAAAAATGGACATTTTGTAAAATACATATTTACTCCAGGACTCATTGAAATCCTTATTTACCAAATAATACTTTCAATCTGCCTACAGGATACCCAGGCAATAAAATCAAGCAAATCAGCCTTTCCCCAGCACAACCTACGTATCTACCAAGTAATAAGCATTTATTAATCACCTACTATGCACTATCACTGTGAATAGAGAGTTGAAAATAAAACAGTCCCTTTTATAAAGAAGCTTATGTTCTACCAAGGAGAAACCCATTAAAAATCCATATATCTTTGGAGGCAGCTAGGTAGTGCAGTGGATAAAGCACTGGCCCTGGATTCAGGAAGACCTGAATTCAAATCCAGCCTCCGACACTTGACACTTACTAGCTGTGTGACCCTGGGCAAGTCACTTAACCCTCACTGCCCCGCAAAAACAAAACAAAATATATATATATATATATATATATCTTCATATATGTAAATACAGAGAGATGCAAGACCATTTTTTTAGGAGGAATGCACTAGCTGGTGGAGAGAATCCTGAAAGACCTAATCTAGAAGCTGACATATAAGCTTGTGGTGGAATCTAGGGTTTTGAGAGGTAGAGGTGAGAAGGATATGCATGTATTCCTGGCATGAAGGACAACCAATGTGAAGGCATATGGACAAGAGTTTAAGTATTGTGTATGAGAAATTGTAAGATAGTCATTCTGGCTGGCTTTTAGTATATGTAAAGGGGAACAATATAGAATAAGACTGGGGGCTGCTAGGTGGCACAGTGGATAAAGCACCAGGCTTGGATTCAAGAGGATCTGAGTTCAAATCCGGCCTCAGATACTTGACACTTACTAGCTGTGTGACTCTGGGCAAGTCACTTAACCCTCATTGCCCTGCCAAAAAAAAAGAAGAAAGAACAAGACTGAAAAGGTAAGTCAGGATCAGGTTGTGAAGATCTCAGAATTCCAAGCCGATTATGGTTGATCTCAGGGGTGATGAGAAATCATTGAAATTTACTGAGTAGGGGCAGTAACATTGTCAGATTTACTATTTAGGAAAATCATTTTGGTAGCTATGTTGAGGATATATTTGGAGAGAGTATAGTTTGAAAGTAGGGAGACCGGGGCAGCTAGGTGGCACAGTGGATAGAGCACCGGCCCTGGGGTCAGGAGTACCTGAGTTCAAATCTGGCCTCGGACACTTAACACTTACTAGCTGTGTGACCCTGGGCAAGTCACTTAACCCCAATTGCCTCACTAAAAAAAAAAAAAAAGAAAGAAAGTAGGGAGACCAGTTGGGAATTTATTGGAATGGTTGAGACAAGGTGAGGAGCACGTGAATTGAGTGGTGGCCATGTGTAAGAAGAAAGGCCATGTTGTGGAGGTAGGAACGGCAATATAGCAATTGATTTGATACATGGGGTAAGAGAGTGGAGATCAGAGGATGATACTGAGAATGTAGGTGATTTGTGGAAGTGAGAGGTAGACAGCACAAATTCTGTTTAATTTGTGATGGCTTTATGGGACATCAATTTGAAAGTGTCTGATAGGCAGTTGGTGATGCAAAACTGGACCTCTGGCAGTCATCTGCATAGAAATGATAATTACATATTAGGGAGGAAACCAAGGGGGAAAATGTCCAGGACACAGTTTGAGGTTATACCTTCCTATTCAAGGGTTATAATATTGATGATTAACCAGTTAAGTGGACTGAGAAGGTAATGGTCAGACAGATAAGTGTGTCAAGAGTGGTGTATCATGAAAACCTAGAGAAGAGAGAATACACAAGATCAAAGCCAATCAACAAGTATTGATTAAACGTCTACTATGTGCCAGGTATTGTGCTAAATTCTGGAGATAAAAATAAAGGTCCAAAAAATGAGGTAAATATAAATATAATGATTAACATTTTCTATGATGTGGAGAGGTCAGAAAGGATGCATATTGAGAAAAGGCCATTCAATAAATTAGTCCTTGGTAGCACAGGAAATTAAATATATAGTGACTCTAAATTGTGCCAGTCCCTGACTCAAAATGAATGCTTAATAAATACTTGGTGATTGATGGAATATATAAATAAAAACTTACTATTACAGTTCTCAAATACAAAATACAAATACAAAAATACTAAAAAAATTGACAACATATCCTACAATTTAGGGTGTAAGTCTTAGGATATTTCCTGAGGTATACAGAGTCTAAGTGATAGATCCAGGAACACACAGCTATTAAGTGTCAGAGGCTAGATGTTAATACCTGCCTTCCTAACTCCAAGTCTAACCCTCTTTCAACTGCCTCTTGCCAGAATTTTTACCAGCCTTTTCAACTTGCTTGGATTTCATGGAACCTCAAGGACATCTTAAAAGATTTTTTCTCCCCTTCTCTCTGAAGAACAGTCTACAACACCATTGTATTACCAGTTATACCATGGTAGTAAAAAAATTAGCCTATTGAGATTGCATCTTTTAGGGGAAAGTAAAGACCTTGCCTGGTTACTCAATGGGGAAAACTTTTTTGTTCAGCATTAATTTAATTCTCATTTTAGGATTATCTGATCTGCTGTGTGTGTGTGTGTGTGTGTGTGTGTGTGTGTGTGTGTGTGTGTGTGTGATGCATACTATGGATTGTTCAGTTGTTAAATATGAAAACAGGTGGGATTTTTTTTTTTTACTTATGAGCCAAAAACAGTGTTTGCAAATGAGTAAATGCTGTGTGTGTGTGTGTGTGTTTCTTAACCTTTGCGAGAAGGAAGGGGAACTAATGCCTTTTTGTAGTTGAGTGAAAAATGACAAGTTATAAATCCCTAAGAGAACAGGGGTTTATAATTGAAGTATTGACAGCTGCTTATCCCAAATGGTGTGAATTAGATGGTCTACCTTAATTAGTTTTGCACTTTTGATTGAGTGTTTTCAACTAAACAGTGTGTTGGGCAGGGTGGATAGTTGTATTATGTAGTTATTCCCTAATGCTGCACTACTCTTAGTAACTTCTGAGACCTGAGGAAGTGGACGTGAATAGAAAGAAGCTTGAGGAACCCTAATGAAAATTCTTTCTGAAAGCAATTTTTTATAGACTGGGAAAGCTTCTAACTAATACTCTCATTTATTGGGTTAATTTTCAGATAGTAAAATTACTCAGTGGGAAGATCCAAGATTGCAGAATCCTGCTATTACTGGTCCAGTGAGTATTTTTTTTTATGGTGTATTTTTTCCCAGGTCATTCCTTTGTTTCTTTGCTAAGTATGCATTTATTGTATACTATGGCTTAACTTCATGTCACTAGAATGACAGGATAGTTGACATTCCTCTTTCCATTCACCAGACTTTCCTCCAGTTCAGACATATGAAACACTCTTTTTGAAGGGCTTCTCCACAGAAGCATGAGTGATAATTTACAAATGTGTGGCACTCTCTACTTTTTCCCCCCAAGGTTTTTGCAGTCTTAAAGCTCTATGTAAATTTCATCCATATATTATCTGGTTATTATAGAATTGAAGGTAGAATTAATATAGAATTAAAAGATGAGGCAAGGTGGGTAACTTTGTACTTATGATGTAATAGATAATGCTCACAATGGGCTACTTTGACATGAACTAGGGAAAGTTGACCTTCTAAAAAGAAAGTCCCATGGCTTCAATATTTCTCTAGGCCATTAAAAGCCCCAGATGTAGGTAGACAGAGAGACAAAATGCTTAAAGGCACCCAACAAATTAGTGTCATGATCATAGCTATGACTCAAGTCTGGCTATGACACCATTCTTTCTACTGTACCACACTGACTCTCATCACAAAGTCAACTAGATATGATCGCTTTTCCCTGAGATTTTAGACTTAAGACAGTAATGACAGATTCATTTAGGATATTCATCATACAAAAACATTAAATAATTTAAGCATTTATATTTTGTTCAAACCAAGGGTAAAGGGAAGGGTGTTTATTACTGAGGCAGGTGAGTTCTTTGGTAGGATTTCACATACCAAATCATTGTTCCAAAGTATTTTCATGGTTATACAATCTGAGCATTACAATAAGCTTATGAAGTATCCAGAGCAAGTATGATTACTTCCATTTTATAGATTCAGTCATTGAAACAAAAAGAAAAAAAAAGTGATTTGCCTGGTGTCACAAAGTTCATAAGACTTGAGCCTAGATCATCTTTCTTTCTATCATTAGGTTATGACCATTAGATCACTGGGTGGATGATTTTTGGTGGGCAAGATTAAGATTGTCACTTGCCCTACCTAATGGTCAGAGTAAAAGAGATTATAATCATAATAAGTACATTTTTATTTTCCTAGGTGGCAGTTTAAAAAAAAAGAATTTGTATGGGAAGAGAACAAATGATTTGGCCCATTAAACTGTTCAGTCCAAAAAAAGATAGTGTGCCTATCCATTCCTCTGCAGAGGCTGTAACTGTCAGGCTCTTCTGTCTATCAGTAGGACAACAGTTTCCTTCTAGGGGAAGGTGAAAACGTGTTCTTGTTCTTCCATTTGAAAAACTACCCAAGAGAGAAAAAAATAATAAGTCGTGGGGGAGGATAATGATTTTTGAACTTCCCATGCATCATTCTCCACCAGAGGAAAGAACAGAAATATCTCAACCTCCTGGTTTCCACCCACATCTAGTCAGCATCTACCAGGTTTACAAATGGCTCTTTCCAGTCAAATATTAGGCAACTAGAATGTGTGCGAGAGGTTTGAGTCAGATTGAGATAAAAATTTCTTTTTTTTAAATAATATTTTCATAAATCCATGTAAGAATAATTTTTAATATTAATTTAAACATTTTTTGAATTCCAAATTCTTTCCTTCCATCCTTCCCCTGGCCCTTCCTTGAGATATCAGGCAACTTGATATGGATTATACGTGTTCAATCATACAAAAATATATGACCATACTAGTCATGTTGCCTTTAACCTTTCAATAGTAGTTTGTTCTGCACTTAATTAACAGATCTATCAGGTTCTTATTATATTATCAATGCATGTCCCAGATAGACTGAAAGCTCCTAGACATCAGGAACTTTGTTTTATCCGAATGTTTTATCTCCCAGTGAGGTAAGGGGATTATCCCAGTACTCAGTACCCTTTGCACTCTTTGCAGAAACCGTGGTCTTCCCCTGCCACCTCTCTCTCTCTCTCTCTCTCTCTCTCTCTCTCTCTCTCTCTCTCTCTCTCTCTCCCCTACATACATACACACACACACACACATGCGGAACTATATAAAATTTCCCATAGAAAATATATGCACATGAATAGATTTTTCAAAGTCTATTTAAATAAATAGACTATGGGGAGTTATATACAAATATAGAAATAACTTTAAGGCTTATGATTCATAAAGTGTTCTGAATGTTGGCTCAATAAATGTAAAAATTTTAAGTATATTATTTTCATGATCTCTATTTATAAATATCTCTTTTTCAGGCTGTTCCTTATTCCAGAGAGTTTAAGCAGAAATATGACTACTTTAGGAAGAAGTTAAAGAAACCAGTGAGTAATTCTGTCTTTTTGTATTTGTCATTTGTCCTTTGGAAGTTACCATGGCCTCATTTAGTAAGAACAATGTGATTATGGCATTTTTGTTTTTATTACCCAAACTCAACCTTTTATAACATTTTAAAAATTATGCTTTGATCTACTTGGTTCTTCACCTTTCATATTTTCTTTTCATAGTTAATGATAAATAAGGATGTGTGTGAATTCAATCAAATTTAATTCTATTGATCTGTGAACTCCCTGAAGGCAAAGACTATGATTTTGCCTTTGTATTCCCATTGCTTATGATGACTAGCACATAGGTACTTAGATACTTGTAGACTGACTGAACAGATTGGAAAAAATTTAGCGATTTTGGTAAGCAATACAATGTGCCTATTTATTATGAAATCTAAAAATAAGTGGTAATTGTTTTCATCAGAAACAAAGCAAAAGAGAAAAAATAACACACTGGGATAGTTGGAACTTGGGCCAAGGGCAAGAAAAATGACCTGTTGTTTATGGACATCTTAGTTGTTTGTAGCCCTCTGCTCTTTTTCTCCAAGGCTTCTATATAACCCATTAGTTGGATTCTATGGCAGTTGGACTGAATGTAAAGTTTCTGTTAAAATACTAGCAGGATGAGATCTGAACTTTTGTTCTTGATTTTACAGGCAATCTCTCTCATCTTTACTTTCTCCCTCTGCTGTTTCCTTTCCTTTTTATAGTTACTTCCTCATTTAATTTAAACTTTATACAGCTGTCCAAATAATTTTCCTTAGGCTCATGTCTATACCTGTTACTGTCTGGCTCAAAAGCCATCACAGGCTGCATATTAGCCTCCAAAGTAAAGTACATACTCTTTAACCTGTCATTTCAGGACGTACGTAGTTAGTTTCCATCCTGCCTTTTTAGCTTTATTTAATTTTGCTTCCTTTCAAAGTTGCTGTGTTTTGACTCAACTGGACCACTCATTGTTCTCCCAATTCAGCATTCTGTCTTTTCCCCTGTGCATTGTCACAGTCCATATCCTGTGCCCATAATTCATTCCCTTCTTTCTGCCTTTAAGAATCCTTAGATCTTTTCATTAATATGTGTCCCGAATTGAATTTTATTAGAACTTTCTTTCCTTTTTCCTGTGTAATTCTCCGGCTTTGTCTCTTCTGCCTTGCTCTACTTTTTGAATTCAGTTATGAAGTGTCACCAGAGTAGGCCTGACTCATTTTACTCTTTTCCCTTTACACCCTTTTTACCTCATGCATTTGATTCTAGGTTTCACAGCTAGGCAGGCATTGGCTGGGAATGTGTAAACTGTAGCACAATTTTCGTTCATCCTAAATGTCTTTTTTCTGCCTCTTCTCTCTCCTACTCTCTCTTCTCAAGCATAAACAGATACTGATGAGGATATTTTGCCTGTCCTCCAAAACAGTTATTTTTTTAAAGAAAATCTTGCCTTCTGAAATATATGCATCACCTACATTCTCTGTCATTATTTCACTTGCTGAACGCTGTCTGATGTTGACTTTCTTGACAACCCATATAAACCCTCAGGAGAAGGGTTGTTTCCCCATGGGCTCTTGCTGTCAGGGCTTTCTTTTTCATTTAGAAGTCTAAATGGATTTCATGCTCCCAGGAGACAAATGCCTTTACAGGCAATCTCCTTTACTTCATGCTAATTAGGTTTACTATGAATTATCTGTCAACAATAGACAGCCTTCCCCAAAGTTCAGGTAGAAAAATTGACTTAAAATCATAGGACTGTGATCTAGACCGAATAGATTATTTTTCCTTACTTTCCCCATAAGACAGATATGCTTTTTACTTAATTATTTTTAATTAACAAATTTATTTTCTCAACCTCCTCCCATACATCAAACGAAGTCTTTTTAAAATACTCATAGCTGAGCAAAAATAATTCCTGCATTAGCCATATCAAAAAAAAAGCCCCATCTTGCACCCTGAGCTTATACCCTCTCTGTCAGGAGATGAGTAGCATGAGTCATCATCAGATCTTCCAGATTTATGGCTGGTCGTTGTGTTGATTAGAATTCCTAAGGCTTTCAGAGATTGTCTTTTACAATGTTGTTGTTATTGTGTAAGCTGTTCTCCTGGTTCAGCTCATTCCACTCTGTTGGTATCAGTTCATTCTGGACCTCCCATGTCCCTTTCATCATTTATTACAACACAATAGTATTCCATTACATTTATACACCATAATTTTTTCTGCCATTCCCCAAATGAAGGGATTCTCTTGTTCTTGGCTGTTACAAAAAGATCTGCTATAATTTTTTGTACATATGATATCCAGCAAGTTTCCTAGCAACAGTGCCATGATTCTGCCTTGGCTAGGTGGATTATTCAAATTTTACTAAGACTCTCCTCCTCTTGTTATAGATAACTAGAGCTGACTGTCCTTGGGGTACCAGATGCTAGAAAATGCCTGATAAAGATAAAAAATGGGACAGGTTTTTCTTTCATTCATCCTTTCTTAATAGGCAGCATATGTTAGTGATTCAGTCTGAACAATTGTTAAAGGATGCTGAATGTTTCCTATCTTTCCATAAAGAAGCTTACCTTCTTTGTAGAAGAAAATCCCCAAATGTGAGAATCTGCATGGGAACCGTTCAATCACTGCTTCAATCACTCTTCCACCATCTCCTTGCTGTTGTCATTTTTTCTGACGATAAGTGTTTTGTATCTTCTTTTATATAGGCTGATATTCCAAATAGGTTTGAAATGAAGCTCCACAGAAATAACATATTTGAAGAATCCTATAGGAGAATCATGTCTGTGAAGAGACCTGATGTGCTCAAAGCCAGGCTGTGGATTGAATTTGAGTCCGAAAAAGGCCTTGACTATGGAGGTGTGGCCAGAGAATGGTTCTTCTTGTTGTCCAAGGAGATGTTTAATCCTTATTATGGTCTCTTTGAATATTCTGCCACGTAAGTATGTGGAGTATATCTGGAATTTTAACCTAAGTCAGAGAGTAAATAGCTCACCAATTTCAGCTGTATTAATTCTCCTGGAATAGGCCCCTGGAGCATGAGTCTAGAAATTATTCTTAATCCACTTGGTGTTTTAATGTGTTCAACGAAAGCCTAAAAGTGACTGATTCTTTTCTTGTCTGTTGTACTCATATAATTGAAATTGAAAATAAGTTTCTGGTAATTATGGCATTCACAGAGAGAGAAGCAATTATCATTGCTAATGTTAATTCAAGAGAAGAATTTGTCATTGTCACGCTTCTAAGAAGGATAAAGTACTTTTATGAGCAAGAATAGCCACTGAAGTCAAATTATGAGGTCTTTGGGGACCCATGCTTCGGTATACAAGTAGCGAGAAGAGCAATAATTCCTTCATAATTAAGGATTTCAGAGTCCCCACATACGGAAACTGAGAGAGTTTACTTGTCATTCTAAGCAATCAAACAATATTCACTTTAAAAAGTCCAGCATGAGTGTGTGTCGGTCAGATTAGTTCATGAAAAGATTAATATTGCTTTGAGGCCCTTGTTAAAGGGTCTAGGAACTTGCCTCACTCCTCCCTGTCCTTTATTTATTATATCTTATATCCTTTACTTAGGCACCAGATTCATGAGTCTTCCTTTCTTTCCAGTGGCTGGGAGTTTGGGAGAGTAGCTTTGCATACTCTAGATAACCCAATTACATTAAAGACACTTAGATGTATTTGAAATGAGGTGGTGGGACCAGGTAGCTTCAGTGGCTCCTCCCAGTTCTAAATGAATGATCCAGCCAGTGAAGGAGGAAGCCTTTTTGGAACACCTGCTTTGTGCCAGCCACTGAGCTAAGTGCATGAAACGCAGAAACAAAGGATGAAATGGTATCTCCTTCCAGAAGAGAATATTTTGCTGGATTTTGTATGCAAACATGTTGGGATATGAGGAAGAACAAACGACGTGCTCTCCCACAAAAATCAGTGGAAGCACCCCTGAAATAGAATGGAGATTGAGCTGAATTCAGTTTATTATTTATTTCAAAGGCTTCTTTCTTAGTCTTTAGACAATCCTAGATCCCTGTGGTGATTAGAAAATCCTGACTCAGGTGTATAAGCTGTGTGTCATAAACCTAGAATTCTCCTCTTCTTTTTGAGTCAATGGGCATATGGGCATGTCTCAGAAGTCAGGAATTAACAAACAGATATATTTTTCTATTAAATTATGCAATACATCCAGTTAGGCTGAAATTAAACAGAAAAGAAAAAAAAAACCCTTCAGTTGATTTTCCATTCAGTCCTTTTTTATTTCAATGTTATTACATAGTTTTCTTTTCTTTCCTTAAAGGGACAACTACACACTTCAAATCAATCCCAATTCAGGCCTTTGTAATGAAGATCATCTGTCCTATTTCACTTTTATTGGGCGTGTAGCAGGTCTGGCAGTTTTTCATGGGAAGCTCCTAGATGGTAAGTTATTAAAAATGCTAAAACAATGAAAATTGTATTCTGTTCTAATTTTGTTTGTTTCATTTATTTTTCTGATTAGGGATTCTTTTTTTAAAAATATTATTTCATTTTTTTTCCCAATTACATATAAAAAACAATGGGGGGGGCGGGGCAATGAGGGTTAAGTGACTTGCCCAGGGTCACACATCTAGTAATATCAAGTATCTGAGGCTGGATTTGAACTCAGGTCCTCCTGAATCCAGGGCCAGTGCTTTATCCACTGTGCCACCTAGCTGCCCCCTAAAAACAATTTTTAACATTCATTTTTTTAAAATTCTGAGTTCTATATTTTCTCCTTTCCTGAGACAGTAAACTATTTCATTTAGGCTATACATATGCATATTAGTCATGTTGTGAGAGCAGACAAAAGTAAAAAAAAAACAACACATCAACAACATGAAAAAATAAAGAAAATGAAAAACAGTATACTTTGATCTGCATTCAGACTCCCATCAGATCTTTCTCTGGAGGTGGATAGCATTTTTCATCATGAGTCCTTTAGAATTGTCTAAACTAATCAAGAAACTTTAACACATGCTACTGAAGAGCAACAAAGCACCTATCCTTGTCCACAATGGAGCTGCTTTCCCTAAAATTAGCCTAGTTATTTTGATATTAGAAATGTAGTGCCTATACACGTTTTAAAAAAGAAAAAATATACACCCTAAAATTGGAAGACCTCATACCAATTGGACTATTGATTAAGAATTAAGAGAGGGACCTTAGAGGTCATTTAGTTCATTCATTCACTTTATGACTGAAGACCAGAAAACATAAGTGACTTACCTAAGGTCACACAAGTAGGAAGTAGCCGTATGATTTTAACTAGCTCCTCTAACTGCAAATCCAGTTGCCTTTTCACCATACTGCTTCCTATTTAGATTTAATCTCTCCCCTTTTTCCCATGCCCACTCAAAAAGAGATTTCTATCTTGCAATAGCTAGATTGGTAACAGATGGAAAAACTAATGAAAAAGTTCATTTTAAATGATCTAATCTATCTAATATCATGCCTGTTCTCCATGTGTCCCTTCATTATAATTTTTCAATGTGACTAGATAATAAATAATTTCAGGTAATTTTATGGCCTAGCTAACTGTGGAATCATAGTGTTCCGTAGAAGATAGGGCATAACTCCTTCCCAAAGTGGTCCAAGATCATATTCGGAATACATGGACATCTGACACTTTGGGGACTTGCATAACTGAATATTGAAAGAGTCATTTTCTTCAGAGAAAATCATGGAACTCTTCAGCTGGGAGAAGAAAGCAAAGCACTTGTAGAATACTTCAGGATTCTTTGAAAAGGACAGAGAGAGGAGAGAGCAGGAGTATTTATGTGTGCTATTAAAAGATTGAGATTACAGGAACCCTGAAATGGTGTTTCTAGGGTAATGTTCTCCTTCCTCATTTCTGTCCCTTGGCTTTTCTGGCAACCATCAAGGCCCAGCTAAAATTCCAGCTTCTGTTAGAAGCCTATCACAATTCCCCTTCAATCTAGTGCTTCTCTCTCCCCTTAATAAAACTGTCTTTCAGGGCAGTTAGGTGGTACAGTGGTTTAAGCACCGGCCCTGGATTCAGGAGGACCTGAGTTCAAATTTGGCCTCAGACACTTGACACTTACTAGCTGTGTGACCCTAGGCAAGTCACTTAACTCTCATTTCCCCACCAAAAAATAAAATAAAATAAAACTGTCTTTCCCTGTCTATGGCACTTCAATAATTTCCTCGATATTTATTCCCTCTGTTTCCTCCAAAATTCTACCTTTTTTTCGCATTCCCTAAATTTGGCTTTAGTCCCCAAACCTTAATCCTTATCCTCCTGACTACATTCTTTCTCTCCCTCTTTGTCCTTTCTCTTCTTTACCTCTCCTTGTCCCTCTCACTCTTTCTCTGTTTCCTTCTTCTTTTCCTCCCTCCTCCTCTCAACAGGCTTCTGAATATTTCCAAAAGATATAGGATAGAACTTATCCTCCTTGACTTCTCAATAGCATAGTGCACTCTTGACCCTTGCTGACAATGTTGACTCTTAATAATTTCTCTTTTTTTAAAGCCAAAATGAGGATGAGTTCTGTCCTGTATCTTTTGGTACCCCAAATACCTACTCTATCCATAGGTTGTTTTTGACATTGCTGTAGTGCCTGTAATTATTCTTTCTGCCTTTTCAATAAGAGGATGTCTTTTATTTCATGCTTTGATGCTCAACAATCGTAAACACTTGAAACTAAATTCAGGTATCACCTTATTTCAGGTTTCTTCATTAGACCATTTTACAAAATGATGCTGGGAAAGCAGATAACTTTGAATGACATGGAGTCGGTGGTGAGTAAACACAGATTATTCACATTTTAAATAATTGTGGTATTTTTTCTTAGGAAAAAAAATTAGACTGTGATTCTTTTAGTCCAAATGCTTCTCCCTCAAGATAATAATAACAACAATAATAATAGCTAACATTTATCTAGAGTTTACCACGTACTAGGTACTGCACTTGAAATTGTCTCATTTGATCCTCACAGCCACCCCAGAAGTAGGTGTTACAATTATCCCCAATTTACAAACGAGGATCCTGAGGCAAACCAAGGTCAAGTGACTCTCCCAGGAAGATATTTTAATAAATGTAATATAGTTTATTGGGGGAGGGAGGTAGAAGGGAGAGAAATAGGAAAGTTTCTTAAATGTTATTTTTTAGTAAGCAAAATATGTTTTGTTTGCCATGGAATTGCCAATTATTCCAATCTTAGCAAATATGCCTAATCTTAATTTTACTGAGGGATGCTAGGAGAAGAGTAATGGCTTAGATGATTTAAATCTACATATAATCAAGTTAGCTTATTCTATCCAATTTCTTCCCTACCATACTTCTTTCTAGAGGTTGACAAAACATAATCATATTTATTCTTCATCCTTCACCTTTTCCCTGATATTTCCATTCCCAAATGAAATGAAGTGTTGAGTAACTCTCTGGTTATTGACAATATCAAACCTAGTACATATACTAACAATTTTCATTCATCTTGATCGCATATTTTTGCCATTTTCTTGAACATTAGTGATAAACCCCAAAGCATACCTAAATCCAGGCAAAGTTGTTATCTACACCAATTAACATTCGTCTTTCCTTTCTCATATATTCACCTAGACCACACTGCCTTGAGAACTATTCATGGATACTGCTGTTTCTAGAAATTTACCGCATATATATATTCTTCTCATTGGGAAATGAGAGTTATTCTGGGGATAGAACAAGTTAACATCATTAAATGCTATAATTTGTAGTCATTCTAAATGGACATCATTCACAAATCAGATGCTTTTGTGTTGCTCATTCATAATTTTTTGTCATTCCTATAGGATAGTGAATATTACAACTCCTTGAAATGGATCTTAGAAAATGATCCCACTGAACTTGATCTCATGTTCTGCATAGATGAAGAAAACTTTGGACAGGTATGTTTGCTCTTTGTTGACTGAAAGTTGTATTTTCTTTATCGTATCATAATGATGTTTTTTTTTTTCAATAAGTAAAGAACACTAAGCAATTTTAAATGGTGCATAATTTTCATCTACTGGCATTAGGGTTACTTGATTGCTTTGGTAGGGTGCCAGATTCCTGTGCCAGTCTTTTACTAGCAAACACTAGTGGATGTTTTAAGACTGCTCTGTGGGCAATAAGCCCACTTCTTCTTAGAGTCAGAGCCAGCCATCAGAGGCTGTGCTTTCTCAGTTTGGAAATTCAGGTTCTCTCTCAGAGTAGAAGCCAGTTAATCCACACTTTCATTGGTTAGACAACTGCTACACCAAGTAAAGTTTATGGTATCATATGTTGTTAGAGCTAAAAGGTACTTTGAAGACTACCAAGCCCAATTCCTTATGTTGTAAATGAGGAAACTAAGAGTAACCTTATGCAACAAATTAGTAGAAGATCCAGGTCTAGAACTCAAATGTTCTAATTACCACACCAGCCCATTGCTCTTTTGCTATTTCATGGTGACCCATTGGATGTGAAACCAGTACATCTCCCCTAAATCCATGGACTTCAATCTCCTCAACTATTCCTTGGAAAAATCATCTTTCTGATGTCTCTTGCCTTGCCCAGGAGGATTAGCAAGCTACAGTCTGTCTTTCATTGCAAGAATTTTGAAAGGCCAATGTAGACTCTGGAGCCACTCAAATTGACTAATTTTCATATCATCTAAAACATAATCCTCTCTTTTCTCTTTAAGTCCTTCTCTGCCTAAAGGATTATACCCTTACACTAGAGATGTGAACAAGTCCTTATGGGTTCCACTTTACAAACACAAATTTAAGGCTATTACAAGATAACCACTTATGGGGCTTTGTTTATTTATTTTTTTTTATCAAGAAAACTACATAGGGGGCAGCTAGGTGGTGCAGTGGATAAAGCACTGGTCCTGGATTCAGGAGGACCTGAGTTCAAATCTGGCCTCAGACACTTGACACTTACTAGCTGTGTGACCCTGGGCAAGTCACTTAACCCTCATTGTCCAGCAAAAAGAAAGAAAGAAAGAAAAAGAAAACTACATAAATGTATGGTCCAACATGTTGGTCCCTTGGTTAAGTATCAGTTTCCAGGCCTTTGCTGTCTTTATACTGTAGGTGTGGGTTTGACATATAATGAAGACACAAATTGTGACAGTGTTTTAACCTGCTCTTTCTTTAAAATTCCTTAATATTCTTCTCTTTGAAATTTCACTTTCATTTTATTTTATTTCATTTATTTTCGTGGGGCAATGGGGGTTAAGTGACTTGCCCAGGGTCACACAGCCAGTAAGTGTCAAGTGTCTGAGGCCGGATTTGAACTCAGGAACTCCTGAATCCAAGGCTGGTGCTTTATCCACTGCACCACCTAGCCGCCCCCACTTTCATTTTATAATTATTAATTTTTTTAACCAACTTGAAAAATATCAGAAATATTTCACTCCTTCTCAAATGACCCATCATCTCTTCTCTTGTCAATAAGCATATTTAGAAATGTTAAGAGTTGAACAATAACAACAAAAAGAAATGTTGAGTCACATAATGAACTAATATGGAAATATTTTACAGGATTGCACATATATAACCTATATCAGATTGCTTACTGTCTCAGGGAAGGGAGGGAAGAAGGGGACTCAACTTTGAAAAAAATGTTAATCTTTTTTTACCTGTAATTGGGGGAAAATAAAATATTATTTTACAACAAAGAAATGTTAAGAGTTCACACCCTGGAACCCTCAATCCATAAAAACACTACCGTCCACCAGAGGGTCATTGAGCCTGCCCCAAATCTAATGTGTGACTAAGCCCTAAAAATTAAAGAGCCTTTATGATAGAATGAAAAAGCCATAAGGGATTTTGCAAGGAAACCTTGGTTCTCATTCCAACTCTCTCACTATTTCTCTGATCTTAAATAAGCCACATAATCTATCCATGTCTCAGTTTCTTCAGCTATAAAGTGAGGACAATCCTGCCCTAGATATCATTTGAGTTTCAAATGTGAAGATAGACAAGAAAGCACTTTCCAAAGTTAAAACATGATGTAAATTTAGTTTGTTAGAATCTTAGAATAATAGAGTTGGGAAGTAACTAAGAACATTTCAACTTCCTAACCAATGCAAGAGTCTTTTGAGAAGCTGGTTGTTGTCATCCACACTCTGCTTCAGTACCTCCAACCGTCAAGAGTCTATTCTGTTATTAGATTGCTCTGGCTTTTTTTTGTTTGTTTGTTTTCTTTTCTTTTCTTTTTTTTTTTTTTTAGGGAGGCAATTGGGGTTAAGTGACTTGCCCAGGGTCACACAGCTAGTAAGTATCAAGTGTCTGAGGCCAGATTTGAACTCAGGTCCTCCTGACTCCAGGGCCGGTGCTCTATCCACTGCGCCACCTAGCTGCCCCTGCTCTGGCTTTTTAAAAAAAAAAAGTCTTTTCTTATTCTGAGCCAATATTTGCCTTCTTCAGGCTTCTCCCCATGTGCCCTTGTTCTGCCCTCTGCTGCAGAACAGATCTGTCCCTTTTCTTCGTGACAACTCTTCAACTTTTTGAAGGCAGCCGTCACGTCTGCTCTTTAAGCATCTTTTCTTCATGCTAAGTATCACCAATATGAGATGGTTTCCAAGCCCTTCATCATCTTTGTCACTCACTTCTAGAGTCTTTCTAAAATATTAGTGTTTCTCATAAAATGGGGTGTTAAAACTCAGTCAAACATAATAATCCAAATGGATCAGAATTCAGTGGTACTTCCAATGATCCAGTGAGCACCTAAAACTAATATTATTTTTACCAATAAGGAGGAAAAAACCCACTACTCATTCATGACAGCCTTTATACATCTAGCTCTCTTCTAACTAGCTAGGATTAAGAACATATTGACTATTTTGAATGTAAGGGATACTGAAATATGGTGTCTCTAAGACCTGTTTGGCTCCCTGAAGTAGTGGTTTCATCCTTTCTTCTCAATCCCAATAAGATAACACAGCTTTCATACTTGTTTCCTAAGTTCTGACATAGTGATTTATGGCATATAGAGGACAGGAGGAGTTCATTTCTGCAAACCTGGGGATGAGTAAGATCTCGGAGACAGTTTTCTTGGGTGTGGACTAGAATTTTTAAAGCTTATTTCACTGATATCTGTCATCTTCTCCCTAAAAGAGGGTGTTAACTGTAATCCAGGAAACAAAGGGGAAAGAAGATTTGATGTTAATCTATTTCTTTTTGAGCCTTTGTAAGTGGGCTTCTTTTCATGACCATTAAAAAGTATTTACAAAAGAGACCATTTGTATGTTAACTATACCATACCAGTCAGCACCAACAAGATCTTATGTTACCCTAAGACCAAAGACTAAGAAAACAAATTTATAGGAGATAGGCGTGGAGAACATATCAGCAGCAGGAAGAGGGGAAAAGCCTTTGAATAAGAATGTAAACCATATAAATATCTAAACAGGACCGTCACTTCCAGGTAGAAAAATATAAGTGTACCCATAAGGGGCTGAGGACAACTCTAGAGAGTTGCATGTTTAGACAGGGAACCTCGGGTTAATTGAAGCCTTCCTTCCAATTAATTAGGCAGGCTTTCTGTCTGCTTGACCATGATAAAACTCAAGGGACTATAGATAAATAGGTACCCAGTAACTTGAGTGTGGTGCAAAAAGACTGAACACAGGGTTCTGAATCAGAAACTATTTTAATCTTGCCTCTGGCATATTTTTTGTGTGACCTCAAAGAAGTCATGTTAACTTTTCTGAGTATAGAAGTCCTCTTCAGAAAAAGAAAAAAATGGAAATGACTAGTGTACAAGGATATCCTGAAGATAATGTTAAATGTTGTAGAACTATAAAATTAATTAATGGAATAGAAACCACATGAAATGTAAGCAGAATAAATAATTTGATCTTCAATAATATTGGTATCTTTCACTGAACCTGTTCATTGGATGGGATTTAATTCTGGACTTTTCTGTAAGTGTAATTTGGTGGTCTTTTGGAAAGTATCACTTTCTTGGGAGAAAAAGTAAAAATAACAGAAAAATAATAATATAAGATCCCAAATGCACACACCAAATTTATCTCATGTTTTGTGTGAACTATAGGAATACTAAGTAGCAAGAAAAACTCAGACTCTGTCCAATTATAAGAAAACAGTTGACTATCATGACTTTAGAGATAAGTCCTATGAAGGGGAGGTAGGGAGAAAAGATGAGACAATCTCCAAATCAGGAGAACATTCGGGAAACCTGTGTTAATTTTTCATTCTTACATCTGACAATGGGTTTGTGGCTCTTTTTGCTCTTCCTAAACTATTTAGTGTTGAGTGAATGAAAACTGAAGAAAGAATGTTTTTCTTATTTAGAAAAGATTTCACAATGAGTTTCAGTTTTATTCTTTTTTAAAAATAAAAATATTTTATTATTTTCCAGTTACATGTAAAGATAGCTTTCAGCATTTGTTTACATAAGATTTCCAATTTCAAATTTTTCTCCCTCCCCCAGACAGCAGGCAATCCGATATAGGTTATAAATGTGTGTGTGTGTGTAGGTGTATATATATACACACACACACACACATATACACATACATAACATTAAACATATTTCTGCATCAGTCATGCTATAAGAGAAGAATCAGAGCAATAAGGAAAAACCTGAAAATAGAAAAATAGCAGTAACCAAAACCAAAAGAAATAGAATGGTTCAATCAGCATCCACATTCCACAGTTCTTTTTTCTTTTCTGGATTTGGAGAGCCCTTTCCATCATGAGTCCCTCGGAACTCTCCTGTACCATTGCATTGGTGAGAAGAATCCAGTTCATCACAGTTGATCAACACATAATGTTGATGATTCAGTTTTATTTCTTACCAAATTCTTCATGAAAAGTGAGAGGAAGACCTAGCTGCTTTTCGAGTGGATCAGACAGGGCAAGTAACAGTCAAAATAGACCACAGAGATGAATGAGATTATGAGGTCCTAAATTTGTTGAAATTATTGCTTCTCTCCTTAGAGAGCTAACCTGTCTCATAAAGGTTACACTTTCAAGGCCTAATGCAATGAACATTTGGGGGGACGGGGCAGGGCAATGAGGGTTAAGTGACTTGCCCAGGGTCACACAGCTAGTAAGTGTCAGATGTCTGAGGCTGGATTTGAATTCAGGATCTACTGACTCCAGGGTCTGTGCTTTATACACTGTACCACCTAGCTGCCCTGCAGTGAGCATGTATTAATAAGCTTGTTAAGAAGTGAATTTAAATTCCTACTTCTCTCCTGCTCCACCTCTTCCCATCCCCTGAAAAATTTGTATTTTTGTTTTGAAGCCCATACATAAAGAATCAGTAACATTTCTGTCTCTTCTTCATAACTCCCCCCAAATTTTAATTAGTGAAAATTAGCCTAACCAAGATGGGAGTTTATATTTTCCTTTCATAAAGAGAAAGTAATCGGTTGCTATTAAGAATTTGTAAGTCATTTCACTCATATAAGTGAGGCAAATGCTCTTCCCATAGTGACTAGGAACCTCTGCAAGCTGTCTTTTTGAATATTCAGAGCTTCCTCCCCTTCTGGGTTTGGAAATGTAAGAACATGACAGAGATTGTTGTTGACTCTTGCTCCATGTAATCAAAATGCAGATGTTGCCTTTATTACCTGATTTGCTTTCCTTCTCATCTGACAGAACCTGGGGTTGCTCAATTCTGAGACCTGATTAAAGGTTTTTTCACTGAGAAAATTGAGGCATCTGAAAAGTCTCTCATTGCCAAGCGCAGGGAATTATCTCATGCACCAACACAAAGGACAGGACACTCATTAGTATGAAGCTCAAAACTACAGACTAAAGAGTATCTGAGGCACAATAATAAAGCAAATTATTACTCAGTAACATTGAAAATGAAATACAGCATAAGAAATAATGTAATACAAAGAAAAGTAGTCATTAAAGCATTGAAATGAATTGTTCTGAGAGGTGGTATAGCACAGTAATTCAGGAGTCAGCTTCTGGGTAACCTGGGTTCAAATCTCACCTCTGACACATACTGACTGAGTGATTTTTGAGAAAATCATTTTAACTCTCTGCCCACATTAGTCCTTCAATCACCAAGCATTTATTAAATGTTAGGTTATGGATATGCAAAAAAAAAAAGGCAAAAATAGTCCCTAGGAAAGACAACATGTAAATTACTAGGTATATATAAGGTGTGTGTGTGTGTGTGTGTGTGTGTGTGTGTGTGTGTATTACTATAAATGAGAGGTAATCTCAGAGGAGAAGGCAACAGCAACTTGGAAGAAGGAAGAACCAGGAAAGGTCTAATGTGGAGGGTTGTACTTCTCATAGTGAATCTTGAGAGAAGCCAGGAATCAAAAGTGAAGTGGAAGAACATTGGGAGACTAACAATGGAAAGGCACACAGATAGGAATTGGAGTGTCTTGTGTGAGGAATAGCAGCTAGGCCAGTATATTTAGACTGTAGACTTAGTAGAGGGGAGTTTAGTGGAAGAATACAGGAAAGGTAGGAGGGGGCCAGGTAATAGGGAGCCATTGGAGTTTGAGGAGAGAAGGAGTGACATAATCAAACTTTGGAAAAACCAGTTTGGCAGCCGAGTGGAAAAGGAATTGGAATGTCAAGATACTTGAGGCATAGAGAGCAATTAGAAAGCTATTTGTAGGGGCAGCTAGGTGGCTTAGTGAATAGCGCACTGGCCCTGGAGTCAGGAGGACCTGAGTTTAATCTGGTCTCAGACACTTACTAGCTATGTGACCCTAGGCAAGTCACTTAACCCTGTTTGCCTTCCAATTTGGAAAAAGAAAAAGAAAACTATTGCAGTAATCCAGGTGAAAAGTGATAAAGACCTGAACTAGAGTGGTGACTGAGTGGAGAGAAAGGGACATATGTTAAGATGCTGTAATAGTAGAAACAATCAGATTTGATAACAGATTGGTATGTGGGTAGAGTGAGGAGTTAAGGGTGACCCTGAGATTGTGAGCCTGGAAAATTGGAAGGATGGTCATGTCCTTGAGAGTAATAAGGGCGTTCTGAATAGAGGAAGGTTTTGGAGGTTGGGGGTCAGGGGGGATGATCTTAAGTTCCATTTTAGACATAAAATGGAGATGTCTGTGAGACAGCCATCTCAAAGTCCAAAAGGCGGCTGATGAGACAGGGCTGGAGCTCAGGAAAGTGACTAGGGCTAAATAATGTAGACTTAGGAATCGTGCATAGAGATGATCATTTAACCCATGGGAACAAATGAACTCAGAAAGGAAGATAATATAGAGAGATAACAAGAGCTGACAGCCCAGGACAGAGTCTTGGGAACTGATATGGACGAAGGTTCTACAAAGGAGACTGAGAAACAGGTAAGAGGAGAACCAGGTGAGAAGGGGTGTCATGAAATGCTGGAGGAGAAGGTGCTCATAGTGTCTGCTGAGAGATCAAGAACGATGAGGATTGAGAAAAGGCCACCAATATGGCAATTGAGATCACTTTGGAGAGACTCATTTCAGTTGAATAATGAGGTCCAAAGACAGAATATTAAGAGGCAAATAAGAAGAGAAAAAAATGGAGATATCTAGAGTAGATCCCTTCTTCAAGGAGCTTAGCTAAAGAGGAGAGGAGAGACATAGAATGATAACTATTGGTGATGGTCAGTTCAAATGAGGATTTCTAAGGATATATAGCATACAAAGACAAAGATAAAATAATCCCTACCTTTAAGGAGACTACCCTTTTCTTTAATTAATTCCTATAGTATATTTTTAATTTTTTTTATTTTTGCGGGGCAATGGGGGTTAAGTGACTTGCCCAAGGTCACACAGCTAGTAAGTGTCAAGTGTCCGAGGCCAGATTTGAACTCAGGTACTCCTGAATCCAGGGCCAGTGCTCTATCCACTGTGCTATCTAGCCGCCCCCAGTATATTATTTTTAAAGTCATTATTCTAATTATGCTTTGTCTATGCTCCACTAAAGGAAACATGTAAATATAAAAATTAATTTAAAAAACCCCACAATTATGTGTGTGTATGTGTGGGGGGGGGTATGGGGGGGTATGTGCATGTGTGTATTTGTTTAAAAACATACACATAAGAATTATACCTTACAGAAGTTTATAGGGTCCTTTCTTTTTGTACATTGAAATATTTATGCTTGATTATTAGTTTCAAAATAAAAAAGAAAATATTTTAAAAGTAAAAACAAGGTTCTCTGGGGGACACTAGCGCTTAGGTGATTCAGGAGAGATTCTAGGGAGGGAAATTAACTTTGAAGGGTAGATTGGAATCCTACGGGGAAGAGGGAAAGCATTCCAGCCATGGGACAAAACTTGTGCAGAGTCATGGAAATGGGAGATAAATGCCACGTACAAAGAATAGCAAATAGGTCAGTTTGGCTGGACAGGGTTCATAGGGGTAGGAGTAAAGTGTAAATCAGAGGGGGAAAATAGATTGGAGCCATATTGCTAAACAGGGGCATTTGTATTTTATCTTTTTTTTTTTTTTAATTTGGTGACAAATGGTGGGGAGTAAGTGATACTGGCTAGTAAGTATCTGAGGTCACATCTGAACTCAAAGTGTTCCTGATTCCAGGCCTGGTGCACTGCTCCACCTAGCTGCCTAATCAAGTCAACAAACATTTATTAATTACCTAGTATGTATCAAGCAATATGTTAAGGTTTAAAAAACCCAGCCTTAGATTGTCAGCTCTGTGTAGGAATTTGAGCCCATCCGACTCCTCTTCCTAGCACTTTCTAGCATTTAACAGTTCTCAGAACATAGTAGGAACTTTTAAAAATGCTTGAATTGAATTCCGTTGGCCCTTAGTGGCTGTGGCAGCATGGGCACCCCTTCCTACAGGTTTTACCCCCGTTTTGGCCAAGCTTTTGTGACAGTAGAAACTGACCTCCCATTATGGTTAAAGCACCCAGCCATTACCTATGGCCTGATAGAACTCTCCCCGTTGCCACCCCCTTCTCCCAACACTCTTCTATTGAACTGACAACTAACCTGTGCCTTATTAAAAGAAAATTAGTTCCATGTGTTATTCTGTAGGACCAAGAGTGGTTTTTATATTGAAATTTAGCTTTCTGCATTATTGCAGGTTAAAATGTATCCCCCTTTGTTAAACAGAGTGAATCCCTTTGCTGTGTGCTTAGGATCTGGGAGTTGCTGCAGCAACCTTCTCATTCAGTAATGAAGTTTGGGGTATGATTCAGTCTTAAATAATCTTAAGATAATTTGCCTTCAATGATGAATGACATCTTTAAGTATTAAGGATTTTTGGAGTCCAATCTAAAAACCTCATTAGACATTCTAGTACATTCCATGTTAATTGATAGGTATTAAGAACATAAGATAACCTATTTGTTGTTTTTTTTTTTTAACTTTATTAAGAAAACATCCAGTGTAATTTCATGGTGGTCTTTTCTTTGTCTTTCAAAACACAGACATACCAAGTGGACCTGAAGCCAAATGGGTCAGAAATAATGGTGACAAATGAAAACAAAAGGGAATATATTGAGTATGTATTCCTCTATTTTACAACTTTTCTCAAATTAACCAGAGTAACAAGTTGGACATGTTCTAGATACACGAGTTTTATTGTTTCTTGTTCAATGGCAAGATTTTTTTTTTCTCCTTGAGCTCAACCCCAAAATCTGAATGCCAGTTTTTTTTTTCTGGTTTGAATATATTTGCTTACTTTGCTAGAAACTAAATGGCCTTATGCATGTCCAGATGGTATGATGCACTGGAGGGTAAGTTGTTGATAACTGGAGCATGTGGTGCTTCCCTGGAACACTCGCATATCCAGTCTGGGTCTCTCAATTTCAGAGACCAGGACAGAGAGGGTAGCCATTACATAACAGGGTTCTAATGCCTAGCTTAAAGTTTGATTTTTTTCCACTTAGATAAGTAATGGTATAAGAAAGCTGTCAACATAGTTTACTGTACCCTTCCTGACCATTTCTCTTGAGGGCATTGCCATCCTCTCATCCACCTAGGCTCAAAGACTTGAAGTCATCTTTGAATCCAAACCTTCTCTTCTGTTCTCATATCCAGTCGGGTGCCAATTACTGGAGGTTCTTCCACAATGTAATGGTTATTGCCAGCTTCCATAATTATATATTGGAAAATAGATGAAAACCCTCATACCAAGAAGAAGGCCTTGCCTCTTCTCCTACCCTTTTTGGGTCTTATAGTCATTTTGATGATTGATAAGGAATTAATGAAGTTATGAATTAATAAACAAAAAGATAGTGAAAATTTTTTTTAATGTTGTCTCATCTTCCTTCTATTAGCTTAGTCATCCAGTGGAGATTTGTTAACAGAGTCCAAAAACAAATGAATGCCTTCTTGGAGGTAAGTTGTGTTGGCTGTCATTTGTTGCTCAAGTGTCTTTAGTCATAGTAAGTAGAGGGAGGACCCCCTACCCCCAACCCCTCTATTTTGGGTAGCATAATGGAATTGATCAATAACCTCAAAGCTGGGACAGGAATAGGAAACACACAGAATAGATCCTTCAGAATTGTGCAGTTTACTCCCTTTTCTCTGTCTACAAGGAAAATATAACAATGAGCAATGGGAGAAAGGCACTTGAAAATCTCCACATTATTTTCCTCCTTATAAAAATTCTGCTATAATCTATTTTTCTCATCTTTTTGGATTACCTTCTTGCTTTTTTTCAAAGAGGATATTTACATAACAAATGTCCCTAAACCTTGTCCAATCTTTTTTATTATAGTTTAGAGGTTTAGGACAACAGCATAGGGACAAAAGCCCACCATTTCTAGATTCTTCTCAAAAGTGATGAGTTCTGCACAACTTTGAAGTTAAGGAGCAAATGTCATAAATGGCATTTTCAATGATTCCATTGTCACTCTGAATATTGGCTTTGGATATATATTTCCCCCCAGTTATCTTTTTCTTCTATAGTAGTCTTACTAACCTCTACAATCCCTGCATAATCAATCACCCCTTATTATAGTAAAACATCCCTGTAACTATTCTTTTAGCTAGATTGTTTTTTGTTGTTTTTGCATTCACTAGAATTGCATCCATTTCAGTAAGTTAATCAATTTCTCCATCCTTCCATGTCCCTATTATGTCCTGAGGAAATATAATCCTAAACTTACCTCTGGAAATCCCTTACCAGAGATATGAGAGTTAGAGGGAGGAGGTGAAGGGCTTTTAAAATAATTATTATGAATTTAACAAACACCACCCCCCCATTAATATTTCTACATACTAGAACAGAAAAGGATTATTTGTGAAACTACAAATCTTTATCATATTGATTTATACATATATATATATCTTGTTTTTAATGTAAACAAATTTAACATGTTACTTTTAAAGGTTTTCTCTCTTTTCTTCTATGCATTGTTTAAAGAAATGCTTCAAAAAGCATTTTTCTTAATTTTCTTTTTTTGGGGGATGGAGAGAAATACTAAGACCAGCTCATTTTGTCCCTCAAATCATCTCTTCACTTCCACCATGGGGGAAAAAAAGGAAAATCTAGTCTTAGTAGCAAGCAAAACAAATCCACACGTTTGGTGTGTCCAAAAAATATATATACTTCATTTTACAGCATTAGTCTTTCATCTTTCTCTCAGGATGTGTTCTTTAGTAGTTTGCTTCATGGTTAGTCCTTGCAATGATTGGAGTTTTCAATTTTTTCAAAGTTATTTGTCTTTACAATGTTGTGATCACTGTATGTATTGTTTTACTGGCTCTGCTTACTTCATTCTGTATCAATTCATTCAAGTCTTGCCAGGTTTCTCTGAAATTATCATTTTCATTATTTTTATGGTCTAATAGCCATAATATTCATATACCGCAATTTGTTATCGCCAATTGATGGACACCTCTTTAGTTTCCAGTTCTTTGCCACATCCAAAAAGAGCTGCTATAAATATTTTTGTACATAAGGATCCTTTTCCTCTTTTTTTGAATTCTTTGAGAGTATAGACCAAGTAATGATCAAAGGGAATATACGGTATAGGATATAGTTGCAAGCTGCTCTCCAGAATGGCTACACCAGTTCATAGTTCCAACAACAATCATTTATCAGTGGGGATAATCTTCCTGTATGCCCTCTAACAATTGTCATTTTATTTTCCCTTTTTGTCATCTTCACAAATCTGATAAGTGTGAGGTATAACCTCAGGCTTGTTTTAATTTCAGTTTCTCTAATTATTAGTTATTTGGAGCATTTTTTATATAACTGCTTAGATTTCTTCCTTTGAAAACTACGTGTTCACTGTGTATACCCTTTGACACAACAATACCACTAACTAGTCTGTATCACAAAGAGAGTAAAATAAAAGTAAAAGGACCCATATGTACAAAAACATTTATAGCAGCTCTTTGTAGTGGCAAAGAATTAGAAAATGAGGGGATGCCCACCAAGTGGGGAAGAACTAAACAAGTTGTGGTAAATCAATATGATGGAATACTATTGTACTATAAGGAATAATGAACAGGATGGTTTCAGAAAATCTTGGAAGATCTCTATGAATTGATGCAGAACCAGAAGGTACACAGTAACAGCAGTATTGTAATGATGATCAACTGTGAAAGGCTTAACTACTCTGATCAAGACAATATCCAAGACAATTCCAAAAGACTCATGATGACACTGCTATCCACCTCCAGAGAGAGAGCTGATGAACTCTGAGTACAAATTAAAGTATAATTTTTTTCATTTTATTTTTCTTGGTTTTTTTGCCCTATGGCTAATATGGAAATATAGTTTGCATGGTTTCACATGTGTAATTGATTGCCTTCTCAATGGGTAGGTGAGGAATGGGAGAGGGGGAAAGTATTTGGACCTCCAAAAAATTTTTAATGACAAAAATAAATAAAAATAAATGTTTTGAAGAGGGAAAAGGAAAACTACCTGTTTGGATCCTTTGACTATTTGGGAATGGCTAAAATTATTATTTTTCAGTCAGTTATTTACATATTGTGAATATCAGATCTTTACCAGAGAAGCTTGTTGCAAATATTTTTACAGTTACCTTTTTTCCTTCTTAAAATTAACTGCATGCATTTTTGTTTGTGCAAAAACTTTCCAATTTTACATAATCAGAATTGTCCTTTTTATCTTCTCTGTTCCTCTCTATCCCATGTCTGTAATGAACTCTTTCCTAATCCATAGTTATGAAGTTTTTTCTTCTTGTTTCTCTAATGTTTTTATGATGTGACTTTTTATATCTAGGATATATATCCCTTTGGAGTTTATTATGATATGTAGTGTGAGATCTTGGTCTAAATCAGGGGTTTATAACCTAGGGACTGTGAACTTGATTTGTAAAAATATTTTGATGACTATACTTCAATTTAATTGGCTTATTTGTAATCCAATGTATTTGATTTTATATATTAAAAATATCCTGAGAATGACTACATACACCCCATCAGACTGCCTCTAAATTGTTTGCAAAGTTTGTCAAAATTTTCACCTTCTCAAAATGAGAGATGTTTTTTTAAGGCTTTATAAAGTTTATTAGCAGGGAAAAAAAGCCTCCAAATTTTAATTTACTTTAGAAAATTCCTCTGGTTCTTCTTGACAAGATAATTAAAGTTTATCCCCAGCTATAATAAGGAATAAGGCCATGAGTAGAAACTCCCTATATCATAGAATTTAAAAAATCATCCAGATCCAATCATTTAGTTTGAAGGTTTAAGAAACAGAGGCACAGAGGTTAAGAGAATTAGCCCACAGCTAGTGAGATGATTGGTGGCAGAGACAAGACTCAAAATCTCCTGACTTTCTTTGTTCATTGCCCTTTCTTCTGTATTACATGACTGCATTATTTTCTCTTGCTATACATTGAGTTTATGTTATTTTAAGATATTCTATTCATCATCTGTGGGTCTGTATATTTTTAGGACATATTGACTCACTCGAATGTATCATGGATGTGTTTTAGAATCCACATACTTGTAGTCACCCAATTTAAGTTTCCCTTTTATGGGTTGTTGAAAATGAAGTAACTAAACCATTTTTCAAGGTTTTTCACTATTTGGAAGAAAAAAATGAATAACATTTTACAACTGGAATTGCATGGATGCTATTGCCTGTAAATGAATAACTGGCTTTTAAAAAAAAAATTATTTGGTTAAGAACATAAATCATGTCTACTTTAAGCTTAACTTTGAGAAAATAAGTTTTCAGATAATGTGTTCATTTTTTTTTCTTTTTTCCTTTAGGGGTTCACAGAACTGCTTCCTATTGATTTGATTAAGATTTTTGATGAAAATGAGTTAGAGGTTTGTTGCCTTTTAAATCTTTTATAATTTTTTGAACAGTATATCAAAAGGTTCTTCATTTTTCTACCAACTACACATCTTTATTTGCTCTAATTTTTAATGTTCTACAAAGAAAGGATAAGTAAATTATACTGTGCATAGGTTTTATTTGTTTGGAGAAAATGAGGACCTGAGTCATGGCGAACTTAACAGTCCACTCTCATTTAGCAATATCAATTAGAGGGATTCGAATCTTAAGAGATCCACCAGTCTGGGTTTGATCATGGCCCTGAGAAGTCATACAGATATATACTATATCCATAAGCAGCTTTCTCAACCACTTCCCCAAATCGTTCCAGGGAACCTGTATGAAGTCCCAGCCCTGAACTATGTTCTCTATGTGGACCCTACTGCTGCACTGTTGAGTTAGAGTTCTTTCTGCATTGTTGGTGGCAGCTGAGTTGTGGTAAACAGCCACCAGGCTAGCCAGGCAAAACTATAGTGCTAACAATCTATATCAGGTATTAGTTAAAGAAATAGATATGGAAGCCATAATCACCTTTTTGTGTTAAAAGAGTCTGTTGAGAAATTCAATACCCAAGTCAAGATTAGAATCTAGAAGTCGGGGGTGGGGGGAGATAGCCAATTTTTGACTTTTAGCTAATGATAAATGAAAGACCTTGGGTTTGAACCCGTTTCAGCTGAGGTCCTTTCCTTAGATAGTGGAAACTGTCTTTTTTTTTTTTTTTTTTTTTTTTTTTTTGGTGAGGCAATTGGGGTTAAGTGACTTGCCCAGGGTCACACAGCTAGTAAGTGTCAAGGGTCTGAGGCCAGATTTGAACTCAGGTCCTCCTGAATTCAGGGCTGGTGTTCTATCCACTGCGCCACCTGGCCGCCCCTGTGGAAACTGTCTTAATGCAATTACTGAGCTAGAAGGGACCTTAGAAATAATCTAATCCAACTCCATAACTTTATTTGTTTGTTTTTGTTTTTGTTTTTTTCTGAGGCAATTGGGGTTAAGTGACTTGTCCAGGGTCGCACAGCTAGTAAGTGTCAAGGGTATAAGCTCGGATTTGAACTCAGGTCCTCCTGAATCCTGGGCTGGTGCTCTATCCACTGTACCACCTAGCTGCCCCCAACTCCATAACTTTATATGGGAGGGAACTTAAGCCTATGGAAGCTGGAGCTCTGACTTGTACAAAACCACTTTACTAGTTAGTAGCAGAACACTCATGACCCAGATCCCCTAGTCCCAGTTTTCATGAACTGGTCTGCCACTATAATTATATCAAACTAAGAGAATGTCTTCTCTGGTAACAGATTTATACAATAAGAAAACCTAGGCTAAATGTGTAAGTCACAACTTAGAAAAAACAATCAACAGTGTTAATAAACAACTAATTAACACAGAAGCCTCGACAACAGATATGCTTAGAGCTAATGAATTGAATTGAAAGCAATGCATGACCTATTTTATTGTCTTCGGTCCCTTCGCTTTTGAGTGAGATTGAGGATTGTATGACTTTGAGCAGTCATGAATTCGGAATCATTTCCTATGCACAGTCATCAAATATTGGTACAAGTACCCATTCCTTGAGGGAAGCTAAGACTCTAAACCACAAGAATTGGTCAGGTGGGGATAATGACCATGACACAAGATGGAGAGAGGCACAATAAAGAAAGGCCCATTAAGAATGGAAAGCTGGGGTGGGCAACTGAGTGGAGATGGTAGCTGTTTGAAAGGGAGACAATTTTTATAAAGCTTCTCATTTTGTCTAACAAACCAAATACTGTACTGATTGTATTTTTTATTAATGACAATATTGAACATCAGTACAATTCAATACACCTGTTTAGTAAGTAAACCCCCCGCTCCCCCAAAGAACTTAATGTGATATATTTTTTGTTTATTTGTTTGTTTTGTTTTTGGCCAAGCAATGGGGGTTAAGTGACTTGCCCAGGGTCACACAGCTAGTAAGTGTCAAGTGTCTGAGGCTGGATTTGAACTCAGGTCCTCCTGAATCCAGGGCCAGTGCTTTATCCACTGTGCCACCTAGCTGCCCCAATGTGATGTATTGGGGGGGGGCAGGGCAATGGGGGTTAAGTGACTTGCCCATGGTCACACAGCTAGTAAGTGTCAAGTGTCTGAGGCTGGGTTTGAACTCAGGTCCTCCTGAATCCAGGGCCAGTGCTTTATTCACTGAGCCACCTAGCTCTGCCCCCTAATATGATGATTTTTAAAAAATCTTTAATGTATTTTGGGAAGAGCAGGATGGGGATTTAATAGATCTCCTGGTTTTATTTTTTAAAAAATGGAAATCTGTCTCTTTTTTTTTTTAAAGCAGATTTGTGATTTTGTGTGTTTAGAGTATTCCTAGTGAAGAATTTCTTCTCCCAAGTTAATACCTTCTCTGCAACTTCTAGTCTTAGAGAGTTGCCTGGAAGTGAGAAGCTCAGTGACTTGCCCAGGGCAATGCAACCAGTATTTATCGCAGATGGGGCTTGAACCCAGGTCTTTCTGACTGTGAGGCTAACCTTCTGTTCACTAAAGTCACAGTGCCTTTCATGTGATGCAAATGATCATCCCTTTGGTTTATTACCACCCATGTAAATAGGATCTTTATTCCATTTGTTTTTATGAAAGGTGATGAATTGGGTTTTGGACGTTTTGATCTAAAAAAAAGCAACTGTTTTTATAATAATAGTGATGGAAGTAGGTTGAATCATCCATGTGATTTTCAGTTTTTAGACCTTCCACATTTAAACTTGAATTGATTTTCTAAATAGCTGCTGATGTGTGGCCTTGGAGATGTTGATGTTAACGACTGGAGACAACATGCTATTTACAAGAACGGCTACTGCCCAAATCACCCCGTCATTCAGTGGTTCTGGAAGGTAAGCCCCAGTCCCACACTATGGCCACATTGCTATTCTAGGACTGGCTGTTGTTGTACTAATTGTTCTGTTGTCTATTTTTCTGTACATAGGTTATATTTATCTATAGTAGGAGTATGTCCTGCTATCCCTTGTGCTATTTTCATCATAGTATTTATATTTGAAGATTATTAAAAATTCTTCTTTGGTTTATTATCAACGCAGAGCAAAAGGTAGTTAGATTGGTACTTAATAGAAAAGTAATAAGAAAGAGAATTTAGAAGATAATGCTTAATGGTAAGTCTATAAATTATTCCCTTCCCTTAATACTAGGAAATATAGACTAAGGAAAAGTTGACTCGTAAATAACATACACGAGCATCTTCAAAATTCTTCATATCATCCATCAATACCGAAACAAATGTACTCTCCCCATATGTTATAACTGAGATTGGAAAATTTTTTATCCTTTTCCAAAATATCATTCTTTCCAAAGAACCTGTCCCTAATTTTCTAAGGAAATCTGCCAAATATTTTGAGATTAGATTGCTTCAGGAATGAGTAATGTAAAATAAGATTTAATGTAATTTAACTATCCTAGTACCATTATCTATTTGGAATGGGGAGAAGATGGAGAGATTTCAAAAGTGTAGTCAACAAAAGGCTTCACATTTGCAAAATGGATAAAAAGAAAACCAGGAGAGATTTTTTTTTCCCCTTCGTTTTATTTTTAAATACCAGTGGAAACACAGATAGATGGTGTGGCTTGCAGAGAAACTACTCGAAATCCTAGTCTTGTGATTAGGTGAGGGTGTAACCATAGTTGGAGCATAAAGAATCTTCCTTTCCTTTCTTTTCGTACTCTTTTGAATCTTAGTAAATCAGAAGTATAAAGATTTCATTTCCTCTACTATGCTTTGTATTTTGACCTGACAGCATTAGTAGCACGTACAGTGAAGAGAACAGCATTCCAGCAAATGTTTCTCTCTCATATGTTCCCTTCTCTCTACTCACACCATAACCATCCTAGTCTAGGTCCTCATCATCTATACTAGGAAAGAACCTAGTTTCCCTCTACTCCAATCTACCCTTGACGTAGCCACCGAAGGGATTTTCTTAAAGTACAAATTTGATCATGCTACTCTCCTATTTCATAAACTCTGGTGTCTCCTTAAGACCTCTGGGATCAAATTGTAAACACCTCTATTTGGTATCTAATGCTCTTCACAATCCGGCCCCATCCGACCTTTCCAGTCTTATTATACCTCATTGCACATTTTTGTATGCTTATTGTTGTTGTTCAGTCATTTTTCAGTTGTATCTGACTCTTCGAAACCCCATTTGGGGTTTTATGGGCAGAGATACCAGAGTGGTTTGCCATTTCCTTCTCCAGCCCATTTTTACAAATGAAGAAACTAAGCCCCTCCCCCAAAAAGTGACTTGCCTAGGGTCACCTAGCTAGTAAATAAACTGAGGCTTGATTCGAACTCAAGATGAGTCCTCCTGACTCCAAATCCAGCATTCTATCCCCTGAACCACCTAGCTGCCCTTTTATTCCATTACATATCATATTACGCCTGTTACACCGCTACGTACTCAAGTCCCACCATTCTCACCTCATTGTTATTCTTGGTATGTGACCATGTCACCTCCACCATCCCACTCTATCATCTCCTTGCCTTTGCCTTTTTCATTGACTACCCCCCCCCATCAGCTCTTACTATCCTTGGTTTCCCTCAGGATTCAGAAACTCAAACACTACCTTATATAAGAGCTCTTTCCTGGCTCCCATATTGATAACACTCCCCTCCATCCTCCAGGTGACTTTGTATTGGCTCTATCAGTATACTGTATGTACCTGTTTAGGTGTATTTTGTCTTCCCAGTTAGAATTGTGTAATTTAAGATTCTAAATGTGGATTCTAATCTGTTCCCCCAGTTTTGGGGGAAACTGACTAAAATTACTGATAAAATGAGTTTAGGTTTTTAAGGGTTTATTGGAAAATAGAAAGAAAAAGATTGAGAACAGAATTCCAACAGCCTGGCATTCCTATCTTTCCTCAAATTTCCTGTGAAGTCCTCTGCTGCCACCACCATCAAGTCAGGAACCCAAAAAGCCCCAGAGCTCTCCCGCAGGCTCCCTTTCCTCCTTCCTGTCTCCTCCCAGACCATAGGAGGCTCCTCAAGTTGGTTGGCTGGTAGCCTTGATAGACAGCCTCCATGAGCAAATGTCATTTCCTGACGCCAAGGAAAAGCCACAATGCCTCTGAGGCATTTTCCTCATGGTGGAGCAAGTCTCCAGTAGGTGGCATCATTCCAATCATTACATAATGTAAGTTCCTTAGAGCTGGGGGCTGTTTTGCATTTGTCTTTATATTCTCAGCTAACTAGCACAAATCCTAGCCCATAGTCAGTACCTGAAAATGCATGTTGATTGACTGAGGATCTTAAAGAATGTCATTCCTTTTATTTTTGTAACCATTGATTAGAGCCGGGGTTCTTAACCTGAGGTCCCTGAACTTTTTTTTTTTTTAATACCTTAATGACTATTTCAATAGAATTGGTTTCTTTTATAATTCTATATGTTTTATTTATTTAAAAACATTATTTTGAGAAGGGGTCCATATGCTTCAATAGACCACCAAAGGGGTACAGGACACTCACAAAACGTTTAAAGACCATTTGATTAGAGGATTTCTCAAATAGGAAACCCAGGTTTGTACCTTGAGTTTCTGTTGTTGGTAAAGATTAGATAATATCTTCTGTTTATAATTGACCTTGGGTGGAGGGGATCACCATAGACAGACTCATAAGGTTGATGATGCTATCAACATTAGATTTTTATATGATGTATTTTGACATATTGGCAGACAAAAGAGACATTGTGAGTATTTGATCTCTTTCTAAGATTAGAAAGGCTGGCATTGTGGCGACATTCAAAAATATGTCTTGGTTTTCAGAGTTGACTGTCTAGGTTTTATATTACAATATAAATAAAATGATTTTTAAAATGTCTAAGTTACTGAAACATGTGCTGCAGTACTGCATAGGAAACATAATGACCTTATATCTCTGTTAATAGGCCGTATTGTTGATGGATGCTGAGAAGCGTATCCGGTTACTGCAGTTCGTTACGGGGACATCCCGCGTGCCTATGAATGGATTTGCTGAACTTTATGGTAAGCAAGAGAATATGTTAAGTGAAAACTCCCTTCCTGGAAACACATGCCAACATGTTTTCCAAGATGGAGCTGAATAAGGGTAAATGATTCCTCCTCTAGACATCTTTACCAAGCTTAGTATTTTCTGTGTTCTCAGAAATTTGTTTTGTGTAGGTCTCTCTAGGTAAATGCATTTCATTATATTTACATTATAACCTAATGATTCATGCTTTCATGCAAAATGCCTTGGTTTTGTTACTAGTAAAAAGAAACAAAATAATCAGACTTGGGAAACTCCTATGTGGGCCATGTACTAGATAGAATAAGCAATCACTACCTTGAGTGTACCATCTCCAGGAGATTGAGTTCATTGTTTGCAATGTATTAAAACATACATAAGCAAAGCTCTCTATATACCACATATTAATGACTTTATTACATCTTTTTCTTAGTAGTAGTGTTTAATTTAAATTACTCACTTCCAGCTTAAAGGTTTCAGGACCATTTTTGCATGCGTATGAGATGTGGGGAAGACTCCATGTTGAAAATCATGTAAATTTTAAATTGTGAATTCATATAAGGATTTTATTTAACCAGGCACTAAATAGCATATTGCACCTGAACAGGCAAGCTAAGGAATAGGTTGGAGGCCATACCCTCTTTTTGTTTTTTTAACCCTGACCCTAAGTAGACTGATTTTTCTCCCTAGTTCTTTCCTCCTCATGCATTTTTCACTTTTCAGGTTAAATCTACTATCAAGAGTACATGTAAAATTCTATTTTCTTCTTTAATCTAGGTTCAAATGGTCCTCAGCTGTTTACAATAGAGCAATGGGGAAGCCCTGAGAAATTGCCCAGAGCTCACACATGGTAAGTGAGGAAAGGGACCAAAAAAAAAAATGAAACTATGTCATAGATGAATACACATATGGTGAGCATACTTTTTTGGTATTTTTTTTTAAATTTTAAACACATACAAAATTAGAAAAGAAAAAAAAATGTCATGTACCATTAAGCACAAAGTAAGATAGGTAATTTTCACTTATGTTAATATCAAATGGAACCAAGTTGGTGAGAATATTGATTAAACCATGTTTAAAATACTCCTTACTGTCATCTTCATCATCACAGAGCATTCCAAGCACTTAATTGTTTGTTGCACTTCACTAGATGCCATAGAAAGAAAACAACATAGATATCTCCTGCCGTCAAGTAATTTATAGCCTAGGATATGAAATGTGTCCTGGGAAGGGTGATGTCATTTAAAACAGTATGTGAATGGACAACAAGGCATGTGGGCATAAACAATCTGTGTTAAGATAGCAGCCTTCTAGCATCCTAAGGCAGAGGTGTCAAATTCCACTGGGGCCTAGCGCCAGAACCAACTTAAAATGGAATTGGGAAATGTTTAACAAAATTAATAAAAATACCATACAACATAGATGATGGGTGAATGACTTCTGTAGACTTTATTCTTATAGACTATAGTCATTCACCATGATTTGTGGTTTTCTATATCATGAAACTACCGGGACAGGTCCATTTCTATTTGGCACCAGTGACCTAAGCCATCTGAAATGTCTGAACCAAAAAGAAGCTATAGGAGGAAAAAGGCCTATCATAGCAAAGAAACTCCTAGCAACCAAAATAGCTAAAAAAGGGGGTGGTGGTATCTGAAGGTTATGTCTGACCCAATTTACTTGGATTATCTGGCTCATGGACAAAAAGGAAAAAGAAGGCTTTTTACTGACTCTTCAATGGCCAGTGTTTTCACGCAAATCATTTAAGACATCGAAATGACAGGAGAACCTAATATTGAACTGGGTCTTTCATTTCTTTTATACAAATATTTCCTCCAGTGGTGTGGTAGGAAATCTATCTGTGCCTCTTCATCCTTCGCAAATGAACTGCAAATCTTGTCCGTCATCTCCCATAAATAGTCTATGAGGATTTCACCCAATGTGCTCTGGGCCTTTCTCTGTGTAACAGGGTTTTATAGTGTGAGCTTCGTTACCATGTTCATTCTCATTATCCCGAATCCTAGGCTAAAATAAGGATATATTTGATGCTTTCTCACCAATTAGTAATATATCAACCTCTTTATTGTTAATTATCTCAGACCCTACCCCCACCCCAGTTTATTGTGCATAATTTAATAAATTGGAGAAATCAACCCATAAATAATTGATCATATTCCTATATATATCAAAACTCCTAACTTCATATGGGATTTATTGACAATGTAGTCAAATAACATGAAGAGACAAATAACTATTTGTCATATTTTAGCTTTAAGAAAGATCACAGGTAGAATCACCTCTAACCATTACTGTAGCTATAGAGAGATACAGGAGATATAGGAGATATAGACTTCACCTTATTATTAATCAGTTCCACAAGTCATTTCACTCAAGATACCAAGCAAAGTCTCTTCTGGAGAATTCTCTTCATCCTTTTCACCAAATATAGGTTAGTTTCATTAATAGAGGAAGCCTCATCATCTGATTTCCCTCAGTGTATTTCTGCTTCTCTCCAGCCATGACAGCTTTCCTCAAGGCAACTAGATGGTGCAGTTGATATAGAGTGCTGGGCCTGGAGTCAGGAAGACCTGAGTTCAAATCTAACCTCAGGCATTTACTAGTTTTGTGCGTGACCCTGGCAAGTCTTCAGTTTCCTCAAATGTAAAATGGGGATAATAATAGCACCTACCTCCTAGGGTTGTTTTGAGGATCAAATGAAATAATATTTGTTTGTGGTTTTTGTTTGTTTTTGTTGGGGGGGAGCAGACTTGCCCAGGGTCACACAGCTAGTGAGTCTCAAGTGTCTGAGGTGGGATTTGAACTCAGGTCCACCTGAATCCAGGGCCAGTGCTCTATCTACTGTGCCACCTAGCTGCCCTCTGAGATGATATTTGTAAAAGCTCTTAGCACAGTGCCTGACACATAGTAGATGCTATGGGGGCATGGCAATGAGGGTTAAGTGACTTGCCCAGGGTCACACAGCTAGTAAAAAGTGTTAAGTGTCTGAGGCTGGATTTGAACTCAGGTCCTCCTGACTCCAGGACCAGTGCTCTATCCACTGTGCCACCTAGCTGCCCCTGAAGAGATACTATTAAGAGTGGTGGTATGGGGGCAGCTGGGTGGCTCAGTGGATAAAGCACCGGCCTTGGAAGGAGGACCTGAGTTCAAATCCTGCCTCAGACACTTAATACTTCCTAGCTGTGTGACCCTGGGCAAGTCACTTAACCCCAATTGCCTCACTAAAATAAAATAAAATAAAATAAAAATAGTATCTCTTCAGATTGACTCACAAAATTATCTTTATAATGGATCTTCATAAGATGACTAAGAGTTCTCCCAAGAAATGTTTTTCTTCATTCTCTTTCCTTCTTTCATCTGTATAGTTTCTGACAAACCATCTCCATTCATTCTCTCTTAGTAATTGCCCCCCAAAACTTCTGGTTCCAACTGTCAAAATCTTAAATGTTTCATTTAGGTCTTAAAACTACAGTAATAGTAACTATAGCTTCTGTAGTAGAGGCCTTTGAAAATGGTGTTTTTTTTTTTAAAAGAGAGAGATTAAAAAAAGGGGGGGGAGGGCAGCTAGGTGGCACAGTGGATAAAGCACTGGCCCCGGAGTCAGGAGTACCTGAATTCAAATCCGGCCTCTGACACTTAACACACTTACTAGCTGTGTGACCCTGGGCAAGTCACTTAACCCCAATTGCCTCACTAAAAAAAAAAAAAGGGGGGGGGGGACAGCTAGGTAGCGCAGTGTATAAAGCACCGACTTTGGATTCAGGAGTACCTGAGTTCAAATCCGGCTTCAGACACTTGACACTTACTAGCTGTGTGGCCTTGGGCAACTCACTTAACCCCCATTGCCCCACCAAAAAAAAAAAGAGAGAGAGATTTAAAGAAAAGAAAATGGTGTTTTTGTATCTGGGTCTTCTGCTATTGCATGGATACAAACAAGCAAAAGAGAAGGGAAATAGAGAAGAAATGGTTAAAATAAAATGTCTGACTTGCAAAGAGTTTCTGCTGTCCTGAACACTCTGGTAATGTTGAAATGTTCTCATTCCCCAACAATTTTACAGGACAACTTAATTGAGTCAGACCCACCCTGTTGAGATCACTTGGAATTTTGATTCTGTTATATATCATATCCATTCTATCCAACTTTCATCTCTTGCACATTTGATGAAAAAAAAAACCAGCTGTGTCTTTATCCAAGTAATTATAAAATATGTTCTTGAACAGGAGAGAGCTAAGGACTGAGTGCTATACTTTGGAAACAATAGCCAAGAGGCTTTAGTGTCCAACAAGTATGATCCATGTGTAGTGCAAGGAATAGATTTGTATTAGGAAGATTCTTTCTTATAGAGATTTCGTTATTTAAATATTTTCTAGGAAAAACGCAGAGGTAAAAAAAAAAAAAAAAGAAATGTCAGAAGCATTCAACAGGTCCCCTTACTTTGGTCCCATTAAGAAATGGTCATGAACTAGATATACTTGTAGATAAGGAAAAAGAACCAAATGATAGTAAACCATTTTTAAAGGAAGCTACATTTGTGTGTGTGTACATGTGCATGCGCACACATTTTAATGGTTATTCAGTCATTTTTCAGTCTCGTCTCACTCTTCATGACTCCATTTAGAGTTTTTGGGCACAGATACTGGAGTGATTTGCCATTTCCTTCTTCAGCAGATTAAGGCAGACAACTTTAAGTGACTTGCTCAGGTTCATACAGCTAGTCTGAGTATGGATTTGACCTCACGCCTTTTTGACTCCAGGCCTCACACTCTATCCACTGCACCATCTAGCTCCCTCATGACTTTTACTAGGAGCACCAAAATTTAAAAGTTACTCAAAGGAATCAAGCTGTGGAAATTGAAGCAGCACACATGCACACGTGCGCGCACACACACACACACACACACACACACACACACACACTCTCTCTCTCTCTCACACATACACATTTAACTGATAAGGCAAAGAAAGTAGAGATAGAATGAACATTTTTATTTCAAAACAAAATTATTGTGCATCAGTTAATGTGCATGGTCCTTCTAGTGCTAGACCTGCTAGGGAGGGATGGATGGTCACTGATACTGACAGAAGTCAGTTCAGGGCTCAGCTCCAGAAGGCAGGTGGCATAGGTGCTCCACAGCTAAAGAGTAGCAGGTTTTGTGGAATTTGGCAAAGGACCTAAAGAAGATTGAATGCTAGAGAAGGATTATCATCCTGCCCAGCGTCCAAGTCAGCCTGCACCACCCCATGCCTCCAGGCCATCTTTGGCAGAAACAGAACCCAGGAGGGAACTCAGAAACCATAATTCAAAGACACTATACTAAACAGAAGCTGATCTTCCAGCTGTTCATCATAGCTCACTCTGTATTAACATAAGCTAAGTGAGTTTGGTGTGAGGGGAAACATTATTAGTAACTGGGTCACAGCCTTACCTCCTTGTGCAGTCACTATTCTGACTTCCTTTGCTGGACAAAAAAAACCCTGCCTGGGCTCTTCAGCTCCATATTCCTGCTCGTTGGAGCTGACTTTCATTCTCCAGCTAATCCCAAGTGTAAAATCACTGCAGCCACAATTCTTCTAAATACCTGTCCTTGCTGTTCAATCATTCAGTCATGTCCGATTCTTCATGACCCCATATGGGGTTTTCTTGGCAAAGCTACTAGAGTGGTTTGCCATTTCCTCCTCCAGAAAACACCTGTCCTGCCCACAGCCTAATCTCATACCAACACAAACACAGTGTGCACTCCCTACAGTCCCTGTGTCTGCTGCCAGAATACCACAGAGATAGCTCATAGGCTGTCTCTCAGACCACCTATCAACATGCACACATTATGAGGGTATTTCCTGGTTCTCCTGGGTGCCTCCCTTTAGGACCACCAACAGCTACTTCTGCATCCATTGGGTCAAGAGACAGAGTAAAACCTCTGTAATAAGGTGTCTCCATTTTGCAATCCCCCCTCTGTCTCAAATTGCTGCAAGCCCACAATAATGTGGCAACATGGGGAAGCAGGTGTTGGTGTTTCCAAAGGGGTGCTGAGAAATTCCAGGAAGTGCCTTTATGGTTGCTGTGTGTTGATAAGAATTTTGAAAGACAGCCCATTAGCTAGCCCAGTGTTTCCTGTCAGAAGACTCAGCAACTGCAGGAAAGGGGAATGTTGTCTCTGCAGGTAATTCCTTGTCCTTCAAATCCTGAAAGTTCCAGGCCACGTGGAGCAGTAGTGACTGCTATTGGTTCTTGGCCCTCACTCTATGGGAAGGATATTAGGATCAGCCCCCAAGAGTCATCAGAACCAAACCCAGCTTTATTGAAGTTATAGCCTTGGTGTGAAAAGACAGCTAGGATTAATATGACCATTAAGTTTATATAAAGATCCTCACTTTTCCTCCCCCCCCCCCCCCCCCCGCCTTGCGGGGCAGTGAGGGTTAAGTGACTTGCCCAGGGTCACACAGCTAGTACATGTCAAGTGTCTAGGGTCAGATTTGAACTCAGGTCTTCCTGAGTCCAGGGCTGGTGCTTTATCCACTGTGCCACCTAGCTGCCCCCTCACTTTTCAAAACCTTGAACACTTCCCCTTTTTTCCATTTCTGGAAGTATTTTTGAAACCCTGTGCTTCAGTCTTTAGCAGAAATCAGTCCCTCTAGGAGGCCTATATCTGACTTCCAGAGAAACAGCAAAGTTAAGGTATACATGCCCCATTTCACCTCAGTCAGGTAATAACCCAGCTCTTTGTATTCCCTTGGTGATAAATTAGCTAAGGCAATGGAAAAAGTAATGAGCTTTGGGAATCAGCAGACTTGAGTTAGAATCTTGACTCTGCCACTTACTATTTGTATGACCTTGGACAAGTCATTTAATTTCTTGGGGCCTCAGGTTATGACCCCTGAGATCTAGGAATGAGTAAAACAGATTTTTTTTACACAAACTAAAACCACGTGCAAGTTACTTAAAGTGGAGAAATGTTTGGTGGTTACAAATGAGGCAGACTAGTTTTTTCACTAGGATGGGAAGGCCAATTTCATCTTTAATCTGGACCCAGGCTATACATATTTGCACAAAGCTCTTCTTGTGTTATAAGGTAGATGGGGGTGGGCAGGGGAAGTCCATTAACTACTTCATAGCAATAGTTCTAAGATAAAAACTAGCTGTTTAAAGCTGATTTTCCTTACTGCATTACTAATAATGCACAAGATTGTGAACCCTCAAAGAAAAAAAAATCTGATCTAATATCTGCTGTCAGCATGCTTCATCCAACTTGAGTGACAAGAGGAAATGGAGCCATTTCATTCCTCAGCATCCTTTTTATTCTAACTCATAGTTACCTTTGTTGAATCTCTAATATTCAAGAGGGCATTATTTACATTTTTGAAAACAGAAGGCTGATTTCATGGGCAATTTAAAAATGAAATCCACTACTCTCATGTTAGAAATTCTGAATACAATTTAATACTTTAAAAAATTTTTCCATAGTTGGTGGTTAAGGTAAATAGGTAGAACTATATATGCTTCACCGTGTATCTCATTGGGAATAAGGATATTTACTGAAAAGTACTATTCAATTTAATTAATTGGAACAATTCTAGATAATATCCTATGTTACTGTTTTGTGTGATTTTCCAAACACTTTGGTAAAATTTCCAGATGGCTGTTTCAAGCTATTAATGAAGACATATAAACTTAGCTTATTATTCACTGAACAGAAGAACATAAAATGTGCCCTATCTGTTTCATCCAGCCCAGAATTCTGTCTCTGCCAATGGTAGTAAAGGGCTTATTTGCTATTGTTAATGCTGGCATTTAGAGATGTCCCCATAAAACACTATATTTTTTCTGGTTTTCATTATGGATCTGTCTCCCATGAACTTATCTAAAAGTTTTTTAGAAACTCTCTTTGACTTTTGAAGATAAAGAGGATAATAAAAGAGAATTTGTTGCTGACTTAAGCTGGCCAAGCATCTTGTAATGACATCTATTTCTCATTTTCAAAAGAGTTGACTTGATAGTTTTTTTTCAGAATTGCACTATGTAAGTAACATCCCATTTGTGACATGACATATGATACTGATAAGGCTATGCCTACTCCCTCATGGAAACACTTGGCTATCTTCATGAGCTCCAGAAACCTACCCATCCCTCCCATATTCTGATGGTCCAATAAAGCTGCGGCAGCCTCCCATCTCTTTATCTGATGATAAGACACGATCAGTATTGAAAATTAGATTGTGAGCTGCTTGGGGGATTTGACTTTTCCCCTTTCTTTGTATCTCTAGCACTCAGCACATGAGACCTGACTTGAAAAGACCCAAGACTTCACCTCAATATACTAAACCAGGGCATAGATGCAAGTGTTAGAACTCTTTTATTGCTTTTTCTTTCTTTGGGGGGGGGGGCAGGGCAATTGGGATTAAGTGACTTGCCCAGGGTCACACAGCTAGTAAGTGTTAAGTGTCTGAGTCCAGATTTGAACTCAGGTCCTCCTGAATCCAGGGCCAGTGCTCTATCCACTGCACCACCTAGCTGCCCCTCTTTTTTTGTTTGTTTGTTTTTTCATAAATAGTTTGGAAATTCTAGTGTGGTTTCTTATGTTTTGGGATTTTTTTTGGTTGGGAAATGAGGGTTAAGTGACTTGCCCAAGGTCACACAGCTAGTCAGTGTCAAGTGTCTGAGGCCGGATTTGAACTCAGGTCCTCTTGACTCCAGGGCTGGTGCTCTGTTCCACTTAGCTGCCCCCTAGTGTGGCTTCTTATGGAAAGTTTGTATTGAGGAGTTCACTCTAGACAGGATGAATTGCAATGCAATAAAATTGTCTAGAACTAGCACTTCAGGGTAAGAAACACTTTACTAAATCCTCCCATGCTTTAAGCAAATGACATTCAGGAAGAAGGGGCCATTAAAGCATCATCTGTTTGCCTAACTTTGGGTATTCTAAATGCTGAGAAATAGCTCTCACCTTTAACTATCATTCACATTTTTTGTTTGTGTTCAAATTATAAAGGCCATCAAATTTTAGGATTTCCATAGGGTGACCAACCTTTTAAGTTTCTTTTTTGCACCAAGATTGTTCCAAGGTACAAATCTTAGTGTAGTTGAAAGGTGCTACAGACATATCAGAATATCATTTGTAAGTGGTTTATATTTGCCTTCAAAGGTTTATTTAGACAGATGGTCAGCATAGGCAGATTTCAAGGAAAAACAAATTTTGTCACTATCCCTAATATCAGCTAGTAAATCCTCTAATTCTCAGACCTTGTTTTTATAGCTTTTTTTCAGTCATATCTGACTTCCTGTCTCCATTTCGGGTTTTCCTTCTCTTTTCCTTCTCATTTCCTTCTCTGGATCATTTTACAGATGAGGAAACTAAAGCAAATAAGGTGAAGTGACTTGCCCAGGATCACACAGCTAGTAAGTTGTCTGACATCAGATTTGAAATCAGAAAGATGTCTTCCTGACTCCAAGCCCAGTGCTTTATCCACTGAGCCCCCTAGCTGCCCCTGCTTTCTATAGCTATCTTCCTCTATTAATTTTTGTAAGCATATGACAGATAGTATTGAGACATATAGAATAATAGAAATATTTTGGGGGCCTCACATAGTCCCTCAACCAGTTTAGAAAATACTAAGTACTTACTGTCACTGATTTCTGAGCTGGCTGTGATTCAGAAATTCATTTGAAATACAGTTCCGGGGGCAGCTAGGTGGCTGCTAGTGGATAAAGCATGGGCCCTGGATTCAGGAGGACCTGAGTTCAAATCCAGCTTCAGCCACTTGACACTAGCTGTGTGACCTTGGGCAAGTCACTTAACCCTCGTTGCCCCACCAAAAAAAAATTAAATAAAAAAAAAAAAGAATGAAATACAGTTCCTTGTTTCTGGGTAAAACCACATTGAGTACCAATGCTATGAAAGGTATATGTGCCCTCACACTACCTCACAAAAGCCTATTTATCCATCACATCATAGCATTAAAAATCTAAAACTCAAAGGGACCTTAGAGGTCATCTAGTCATACTTTGTAGTCTATACCAATAGTATTATAATACCTAACCATCATTTGTAATGATGTTTTATGGGGAATTTGTCCATAATGCCAGGAATATGTTTTCCCCTAGCTAAGGTAGGGACTTGGCCTTCCCTCACCTCTCTCATCTTTAGAATAATGAGACTGAGGAATTCCTTCCACTACAAGCCCAAGAGAAGACATTCCATGCCTTCACATAGGAATTCCAGGAGGGTTTAGGAGGAGGGAAAGATGGTGGGCAGGCAGGAGGTGACAGAGGACTAAGCCTCACTGACCAAGTTTTCCAGGAAGTAAAAATCTATGGGGCTCATGCCCCATGGATCACTGTTTGGCTTAGTGTTATTTAATAATTTTATCAGTGACCTGATCAAAGACATAGGTGCCGTGTTTATCAAATTTGTAGAAAAAGCTAGGAAGAATTCCCAATATACAGAACAAAAGAGCAAGGATTCAAAAAGGTCTTGACAGGCTAGACATTTAGGCCAAATCTAATAGGATGAAATTTAAAGAAGAAAAAAGAAACTATTAGATTACAATTCAGTTTTTAAAAAAAAAAAACATCTTCACAAGGTAATGAGAAGCACGTATAGATGGTAGTTGGTCTGAAAATGACTGGGAGATTTAGTTCCCTAAAGCTTAAAGCAGGTCAATAATATGATATGGCAGCCCAAAATGCTAACAATCTTAGGCCAAGGCATAATGTCCAGAACTGGGGGGGGGGGTGTAGTTTTGTTCTACTCTGCCTTTATCTGAGTCATCTAGTATATTGTGTTCAGTTCTTGGCAGTACATTTTGGGAAGAAAAGCTGTAGTAGCCAGAGGGAGGCAACCAGGATCATAGAAGGCTTGAGTTCATACCTGATGACAAATTGGTGGTATTTAACCTGGAGAAGAGAAGAATTAGGAAGAATATGATAGTCATGTCAAGTATTTGAAGGGTTATAACATGGAATGATAATAAAGTTTACTCTGCTTTGCACCATAGAACATTGGGTGGAAGTTACAAAGAGAAACAATCAAGTTTGAGGACAGGACATACTTCCTAACAATGAAATCCATTCAGTAGTGGAATGACCTACCTTGAGAAGAAGTGGGTTCCTAATCACATGAGGTCTTTAAGGAAAGACAGGATGGCCTCTTGTTAAATCCATTGTAGAAGGCAACTAGGTGGTACAGTGGATAGAATGTAGTATATGGAATCAAGAAGACCTGAGTTCTAATCCTGCCTCAGACAGTTACTAGCTGTGTGAATGTAGGCAAGTGACAACCTCTCCCAGCCTATTTACTCATCATAAAATGTGGCATCTACCTCCCAAGGGTGTTGTGAAATCAAATATATTAAGTGACTTACGAACCTTAAAATATTATCATCACTATTATTTTGTTTTCTTGTAGGCTAGAGAAGTGGTTCTGAAGCTTTTTAGTCTCAAGACCCCTTTATACTCTTAAAAATTATTTAGACCCCCCCCCCTCCAAGGTGCTTTTGTTTATGTGGGTTATAGCTATCTATATTTACCTTATTAGAAATGTAAATGTTTTAGTATTCTTATGAAAACAGTTTTGAACTTGTAGGTCCCCTGAAAGGGTCTCAGAGCCCCCAGAGGTGTCCAGATTATACTTTGAGAACCAATGTTTAGGTTGAATGGCTTCTGAGAGTCATTGAGTTATGAGGTTCTGTAATTTGAATTCCAAGGCTTCCACTAATGTGAAACCTTGTGTTTTTTAATCCTGACTGGCTTTCTAATGAGTCTCATTTCCTTCCATGGGTCCTAAGAATTTACTTGCTTGGTTCCCTTTTCTTTAGTTATCTCCTATTGCTTCTCCACTGCGCCACCTAGCTGCCCCCCTTCTTTCTTTTTTTAACTTAGACCCCATAGGAGTGAGGAATACCAAGATAAGTCACACATGTGCCTGCGTATGTACATACACAACTGATTTTGCTGGAGAGGTGAATAGCAGGATGGGACCTCTAGTGTGAGGTAGGGAGCACCAGTAGCAGTGGTGTGGAAAGTTGACAGTAGGCACTGCTTTAGAGGTTAACAGCCCTGTCTTTCTCCTTGCCAGCACCAGTCCTGATACCATTATGAGCCCCACTCCTTGTCATAAAAAGAGCCTATGTAGGCATGGGAGGCAGTTCCAAGTAGTACTTACAGTAGAAATACAAAGAGAACAAAAAGAGAAAGGAAAATCTCACATGGCAAGAAGGGAAACCAGTCAGCATTTATGATGTGCCAGGCACCATGCCTGGGATGCAGAGAAAATTCAAAAATAGTCCTTTTGCTGAAGGAGCTTCTACTCTGATGTGTGGGGAAAGGGAAGGCTTCTCCTCTGGCCACGGCCCTTTCCTAAGCCATTGTCTGTCCTTAATAAAAGTAAGTCAGGGAGCTGTGAGTCAGGGACCTCCAGGTCAGGATGACTGGATACCATTTTACCCATTCTTTTTGTTTTTTGTTGTTGCCTTTTTCAGCTTTAATCGCCTTGACTTACCTCCGTATGAAACTTTTGAAGATTTAAGAGAGAAACTTCTCATGGCTGTTGAAAATGCTCAAGGATTTGAAGGAGTGGATTAGGCAGCTGCTACTTTTTGGTTGTTGTTCGTCAAGCAAGTTCTTCTTGCCTCTTTGCATTTGCCTAATGGACACATAAGCCACAGTGGCAGAACAGTTGCACAAAGTTGGTTTCTGGAGCAAACTCTTCGACGATGCAGTTGCCTAAGGGCAGAAGTTGGAACTCTAGCCCAAGGATAGTATTTCTGCATTTTCCACCACAAATTATCAACTGGTTGATGTGTACACTAATTACATTTCAGGAGGACTTGTTCTATTTATGTTGGGCCTCTGTAGGCAAAGCCCTTAATAAATATTTTACATACTTTCTAATGACAATGAATGGAATTAATCACTCTACAGGTATAGTATTACAACTCATGTTTACTTTTAAAAAATGATTTAGACCTATTTTCAGATTTTATTTCATTACAATTAAAGATATTATATACTTGGAAAAATGAGCATTTTTTTTGTATCTGAATTTCCTACCAGACTTAATGTCAGTGACCTTTTTATTTTTTAAGTGCATTGAATCTCCCCCTGCCCCACTGTATTCAAAATAGAGACCTAATATTTGTCCAAAAATGCTCCCCAGACAAAAACATTTAGAGAATTTCAAACAAGTCATCGAGCATAATGATATCTTTCCACACCCAGAGAGGCTAAGCACTGACTGGAGATGACATTTTTGTACAAATTTAGCATCAAAGCTGCAAGACAAGAAAGAATCATGACATAGCATGAAAAATTTTGTGTTGACTTAAAAGGAATCACAGCACTGCTCCTTGGTAGCTATTCCAAGTAATCGAATCCACTTTGAGTCAGGGAGAGACTAGCATTTCTCCTTTCTGCTGTACAGTGATGCTTTCATGCTCTTTCCTCATTACTGTTCTCTGTAGTGGAGGCTTTTGGAACGAAACCTGGCACTGCTCTCGCTTTGAAATTGTGTAAACCAGATCTGTTTTGTCTCCTCTTTGTATGCATTTGCTAATGGTCGCTAAATAACCACTTTTGTTCTGACTGCACCAATTCTGAAGGCACTTTATGTACTACATGGAATTCATATCTGGTTTGTTGTTTTTTTTTTATCATAAGCGTTTTAATGTGATGATTCCTTCTCATTGCACATGTCTATCAATTGTGAATTTGGCGGCTGCTGATGTATAAAAACCCAGATGTAAAACTGAGCCCGCGGTCCTCTTCTCACCAATTGTTTGTGATTTTTTTTATACGATCACAAAGATTTATTTAATATATACTTTATCTAACCAAGTTTTGTTACCTATGACATGTTGCATGCTTAAAAACTATATAATGCCTGAGTTGTATCTATTGTGTGATAGATTAAAGGTAAAAGAGAAGATTGGTATTTGATCCACTTAAGTTGTTAATGTAGTAGTAAAATAGTGTTGAGGGTATTTATTTCTTGAGGTCATTTGATTACCTTCAGCTTTGTAAGTAAGTCTTCTTCACCCATGGAGCTGAGCAGTTCCTTTTGTTCTTGAGAGAATCCTGCTATGCTCACAGAACTAACTGTGGCCCTTTCTGTACCAGTGAAGCAATTTTTAACCCTTATTTCCCACTGCCCTCCCCACTAACTCCCAGATTTGCCCTCTCAGTTAATCTCTTGCCAGCAAAGGATGGGGCAAAAATTTCTGGGGTCATGGGGTTTGTATTTATTGAGGGCAAGGCAAAGATAAGAGAGCCCCTTGTGGAGAAACACTGCAGCACTAAGAAAATGTCATTTTGCCGGTCTCTGCAAGGCTTGAGAAAGCATGAGAAAGCTATTCAGAGCACTACAATTCCCAGAGATTTCTGCAGCAGAAAAATATGGACTCCCTTTTCCACATTGGCCTTTGTCTAAAAAGACAAATCAAAAAAACAACATTCTGAGTAATTCACGAGTAGACAATTTGTGTTTTTTTTTAACCAGTTGGTAAGAAACTTGATGTTTTTTTTAAAATAGTAGATTTGCCTAATATCTCACTCCGTTGGTGAAAATATCCCTTTTGTGTCACTGTCTTATTCTAAAATTAATTTTATTTTAAAAACTCAATCCAAAGGCTAAATTGTGCATTGGTTATTTTTTTGAGAGCTATTACACAACTATGGTGCTGTATGATCAACCTTTTCCAAGAACCTGGATTTCTTTTGTTATTGTTTAACTATGATTACCTTTTTTTATAATTACTTTTTAAAAGGCTAGATAACCACCAGATGCAAAATAAGCAAAGTATTAGGAAAATAAAAACAATTTTATGCTGGTGAGATAATTTGTTAAGTCTCCAAAAGGTAAATTAAGAATAGGAACTCCAAAAGACTTTGATATATACCATAACAAATCTCTAGAAGGCAGTAATTGGATAAGAAAAAAATTCAATTTAGTTCTTTCTAATAATAACCTATTTATGTTAATGTTGAATAATCCTTTTCTCAAACCAGGTTCTCTGAATCTCCAAAGGCTACCATGTTTAGATTGTTCTCTATAACAGTCTCATGCTTGTTTTTCTTAATCCTCTTCTTGTAATCTTCAAGATAGAATCTCAAAAACAGTGAAGAGAATTTGTTGCATGAAAAGTAGATTCTTTAGTCAAAGCTCTGTGCGTCCAAGTCCACCATCTTTATGACATTATCTGTAAAGAAATGCTGTGTTTCCTATTCGCAGATTGTCCTTAGCAGCAAATTTTGCTCAGCAGTCTATGGTCTTTACAGCCGCTCTTTGTCCCCAAACCAGAGAAGAAGACATTTGATTCCAAGTTTCTTGAACTTTCTACAAAAGACATAGGTCTTGAAGAGACAATCTTCCAGAAGGTGTTGCAGGTTAAAGAATTTACTCCAAAGAATATATACTAATTGTTGAAGCTTCTTTAGCATCAGTTATCACGGCTGTCCCAAAAAGTCTTTTGGTATTTCCATTCTTGATCCCTGTGGGCCTGATTGAAGAGTTTGGAATTTCCTTCTGCCTGGGATCAGCTTAGAAGTGTCAGTTTAGGAATGTGGTGATGCTTCTTGGACTAGAGAGATGATGAGGTATTTGCTCCATTTGAAACTGTATTCAATTTCAGTGCCTTTTTAATTTTTTCACTTTAAATTCTATGTTATGATTCATTTGCCCTGGTTTATTCATGTGTAGCTTTTTTCACCCTTCTTCCCTAATAAATCACATAACAGTAAAATCTTTAGTTAATTTTTAAAGGACCTTTATTATTAGCTGGCAACTGAAATTCTCCTCTAAGATGGGCAGATGATCACTAATACAAGCAGAAGCTATTCCTTCTATTTTAGGGTACTAGGGTCGAGTATAGCAAGTGATGAATAAAATGTTTAAACCTCTCTCCATAACCTACCACATCCATTCTGGTTCCTATCACTTACACTGTTGCTCTTTGGTGTTCCCAGATCCAAAATGCCAGACTGGAGAGTCAGATCATTATATATGTTATAAATCATCTGTAGTAACTCCAGGTTTCTACCTGCACTAGAAGAATATTTAAAAGTTGAAACTAGCATTTTACAAAAGTTCTTATAAAGCTTACCACTGAAGTTGAAAATTAAACAAAAAACACGATCCATTTGGTTAGCCAGTTGTAAGTTTGGCACCACCCTGCTAATAGCTTTCTTTGCCTTTCCTAGTCCCAGGCTCTCTTCCTTCTCCTAACCTCACACCCTGATCCTGAAGGGGACACATGTGGGATGATGCTATCTTCCATTTTCTGACAAGCCAGTAGAGGATGCTGCACTACAGAGTAACCGCCTAGTGCCCCTCCCTCCCTCACCCCCAGGCAAAGTACACTACCTCTGTCATGTACAGGTTTTTGTTTGGGGTTTTTTTGCCTGTATCCTGACGTGGAAGTTGTGTCAAAATTGTCAACTTCAGGCCTGAGGTATTTAAACAAAATGAAGTTAATACAACCCTTTTCAACTCCTTTGTAGTTTAGATTTTAAAATGGGAAGAAAAAATGTGATATACTTTGGACCACTTTTTAAAAAATTTATATATAAGCCTTAACTTACATTGTATATACACACACACACACACACACACACACACACACACCAGAGTGTTTTCAATGTAAGAGAAGAATGCTGTAGAATTAAAAGATGAGCTTGTATAACATTTTATAGAAAAAAAAACACCAATGTTTCTGTTTGTATGAAATTTTGCAAGAGAACCTCATCGGACATCTTTATTTAAAGATGTTTCACTTAAAGTAATGCATGTTTAAAATGCATGGGGATTTTTTTTACCTTTGGTTTGGAATAACAACTGGAATCTAACCATGTGTTACATTGTCTGCAGACCTGTAGTACTGCATTCTCTACTTTATATCAGTGTTACTAAGCCACCTTCACCAACCATAGCCTTGTGTCAGCATATATTTTTATTCTTATAAGCCATTTTGCGCCTTTTAGTCAGACTAGTTTTCACTTATGATGTCATGTTTTCCTACATGTTAACCTCATCAGATTTTGATCTTCCCTTTACTACTAAGTTTGTAATATCTATATACATATATATAGTACATATGCTGTCAAAATATATATGTATATATTTATATAGCATTTTTTTTACATCTTCTTTGAGTAATCTTAGTTTCAAAAGGGAGTGAGAGTTTGGTCTCTACATTTTTCTCCAAGCCCAGCCCTGTAAATTCCAACCTCTGAGCCTGAGCAAACCTTAAGAAGGTGATATTGATTTGCTATCTTTTGTGAACCAAGGAATTTAGATTAAACATGAATGAACAGTGACTTCTAAAGTGAAAAGAGTTTCAAACATTCCAGGTGAAATCCCGTTTCATAACTTTTTATTGTTAAGAGAAAAAAACACCTCCTAATATGAGGCTAATATTTGATACAGTGGTAAACACTAAACTACCTTGATTTTTTTTTGTTTGTTTTTAAAAAAGCAACTTATAAAGAATGCTCATTTTCACAATCAGAATAGCTTTAAAGTACAGTTGAATTTGATACACAATAGGGAAAGTTTTGTTCAAGAACAAAACCATTTTTTCCATTTATTTTCTTAAGAGAATTGAAGGGAAATGTAGATTGTTTGTTTTCCTGACAGCAAAAAAGATCAATGTGACACAATGAAGTTGTTGTAATGAAATGATGCAACTTGTCAAATATTTAATAAAGAATTATGGAAGCTGAAACATTTTATGCTTCAATTACATGATTTCTTTGATTGAAAGGGTATTTTAATGTATTGTACCAGTGTTATTAATCACCAACAGTGATGTATGAGATAACCCCCTCTATATCATTCATCTCCCCCCAAAACCTCTGTAGCTGGAGCACTTGTCAGCAATGTTTTTCCAAAGAATTCCCTGGTCACCTTAGCTACAACTGATTTGCTGTACTGGAATACCTCCTAAGGAACTGTACATTAAGACATTGGCTTCTTATAGTTGCCATGACCTTTTGTTGGTGGAACCTGGTGAACTTCTTTTTCTTTTTTTCTGGGCAATGAGGGTTAAGTGACTTGCCCAGGGTCACACAGCTAGTAAGTGTCAAGTATCTGAGGTTGGATTTGAACTCAGGTCCTCCTGAAACCAGGGCTAGTGCTTTACCCACTGTGCCACCTACCTGCCCCCAACCTGGTGAACTTCTAACTAGTCTCTATTGACTGGGGCTTCCTGATTGGTCCCTGGTCTTTGAGAAGAAGGACCCCTCTCCCCATCTCAGCCCACCAAAACAGGGAATCAATCCTCTGATTAACTCTGCTTCAATTTAATGAGGGTACAAGCTTCTGAAGAGTAATATGCTATTTTATTTCACCCCCAACTTTTTTTTAATGTTGAGTCTTGATTTCTTTGATGAAAGACTTACTATTTGATCCCATTCCTAAAAAGGAATGGCTTTGGAACTTTCTCTCCTACCACTTACTTAACTCTCCCTCCGTCGTTATGTTATAGGGATGTGTGAGGATACGTGAAGCATGTGGAATTGTTTCTTTTACTCATTCACATTCCAAAACTCCCGAAGCCTTCTGCTGTGGGGCAGTAAGCCCTTTGCTTTCTAATGTTCTTGTTTATGCCAGCACTTCCCTCCCACTTCCCCTTTCAGAAGCTGTCAGACACAACTCAGTAAGTGGTTAGTTCTCTAGAACTATTCAGTATTTTTCAAGTGTCCAACAATACTCTTCTTCAAGTTTTTAAACTTGAAGTTTAATCAAGAAAGAGAGCCTTAGCATACTAAGAAGGGACCACCAGAGGACTTCTAATTTATTCCTCTTCCTCCGGGCTTAAACTAGACCTTATACAGACAGACAAATAGTTTTTCCCTGTTCCCCCATTTCCCCTGCACTTCCAATGTTTCCTCTTCTCCTTCGAAAAATCTTAGTGTCATAGAGCCCCAAATGAAGAAACTAAGACCCAGAGAGATTAAGTGACTTGCCAGCTAGCCAAGCATTTATAGTCTTTCTGACTCCAACTCCAACTGCTGCAAGGGTGTAATAGGAAAGAAATGAAAAGAATTTCTTAGTTCAACAAATAATTCAAACTGCACCATGCATTGATCTCAAGAAACTTACAGTTTAATGGTAAAAGAAAATGATACGGGGCAGCTAGGTGGCGCAGTGGATAGAGCACCGGCCCTGGAGTCAGGAGGACCTGAGTTCAAATCCAGCCTCAGACACTTAACACTTGCTAGCTGTGTGACCCCGGGCAAGTCACTTAACCCCAATTGCTTCACTAAAAAAAAAAAAAAAAAAGAAAATAATACAAGACTAATGATACAAGAAAGAATGTAGTAGGCACAGAGATTTAAAATGCTAGGAAAACTTTAAAAAGAAAAAATAGTAGGGGTGGGGTGGGATTAGGAACATCTAAATAAACAAATGGTATATAGGTAATGAGGGTAGAGGGTTCAACAGTCAAAGCTGAGGGGCATGCATATAGAGAGAAAAGTAGTATGGCAGGGCTACTGAGTATACAAAGAGGCATTATGTAAGATATGGAGAATGATAAGCTAGAGAGTAGATACACAAAGGGTGGAAACCAGAGTACTGAAGGGTCTTAAGTCAGTGTAATATAAGGAGATATTGAAGGGACTAAGAATGTTTATCTTGAAGAAGATAAAGCCCATGACTGTGTATGGGATTGGAGGAGGGTAACAAGTGTTACCCGAGTCACTAGAAGGCCTATCATGTGGAAGAGGGATATTTGGCTCCATGGAGCAGAACCTGGAGAATTTGGTGGAAGATGCAAGAAATTGTAAATACCAGATTAAGGTTTGGGGTCAAAAAAACTGTTCCCAAATTAGAGTTGTCCAAAGTGGAATAAGCTGCCTCAAGAAGTGGTGAGTTGGGGCAGCTAGGCGGCGCAGTGGATAGAGCACCGGCCCTGGAGTCAGGAGTACCTGGGTTCAAATCCGGCCTCAGACACTTAACACTTACTAGCTGTGTGACCCTGGGCAAGTCACTTAACCCCAATTGCCTCACTAAAAAACAAAAAACAAACAAAAAAGAAGTGGTGAGTTCCCATCCATGAGAGGTCTTCAAGAGGAGGGTGGATGTCATCTGTCAAATATGTTGAAGGGTGTGGGGCTTCCTTTCAAGTGGGAGTTGGACTACCTAGATAAAGAAATCCCTTCCAAATAGGAAAATTGTAAGTAGGCTATATCCAGATGGTAAAGGACATTGAATACCAGGAGAAGGCACTGATATTTCACTTCCTCAGCAGTGGAGACAATCACTCAAGGTCTTTGAATAGTGAGATGATGAAAGCAATGCCTTAAGATAATTATTAAGAGGGGCAGCTAGGTAGCGCAGTGGATAAAGCACCGGCCCAGGATTCAGGAGTACCTGGGTTCAAATCCGGCCTCAGACACTTGACACTTACTAGCTGTGTGACCCTGGGCAAGTCACTTAACCCTTATTGCCCTGCAAAAAAAAAAAAAAGATAATTATTAAGTGGGCAACAGCAAATAACAAGTTGAAGAATCAATAGACTGAGGTAGAAAAATCAGTGAAGCAGTTATTAAAGGTCTTCCTTATCAGTGATCACAATGACCTTTCTAGCCTTATCCTCCTTGGTGGAATTAAGATCTATAGATCCATACATTCAAATTCAGCAAATGCTTATAGGTGGTTTCTACATGCAAATCATTGTGTTAGGTGCTGGAGAATGGGAGAACAACCGCAACATAATCCCTGGTCTTAAGGAGTTTACTATGCTCTACTGGGGGAGATTTGACACAGGTAAGTCTAATACGAAGTACAGCCCAAATGGGGCAAATAACAGTTTCTGAAAAACTGTTCTAGGAAAATCTGAGAATGGAGATTCGCTGACTTTAAGAGCTGAAGGGGTCTTTAGGCCTTTTGAAATCCTTTTGAAATCCTATCCCTTAATTTCAGAGATGAAAGATCCCCAAGGAGATGAAGTAAAAGTCTGAGATGAGATTCCAACCTAGATCATCATGAATCCAAGTTCATTATTTAATCCACTCTGCCATGCTGCCTCTTGTTATCTGTACTTATGTATGTATATGCAATGACATCATATCAACACACATATACTCAATGCACACACATATATATCCACACGCATATATTGTTATAAACATACATGTAAGCATACACATTTGCATGTACATGCATGAACAAGCACATAATTTACATATGTGTGCACACAGGATGTGTACCCATACATTTACATGCATAGCTAGTTGGGATTTATAGTGGAGAAATATTCATATGTGTTTAATTAGCCCATGGTACAAATCCCTTTATAAAGTTATTGAAAGAAACTCCACAAGTTTGGCAAGATTAGACTGAATTTGACTAGAAAGAGAATGAACATAAAGATTCCCTTTCCAACCCGCTGTGTTGTAATTGATTATAGGGCTGACCTTGAGTGAAAATGGAAAACGAGTGAAATTGCCTCATCATTTGGAGGCTTGCCCTTGCTAGCCCAGCACCCTCATTCTGTCCAATTCCACGTAGTTTAATAAAGAGAAAAGAATAACTAAGAGAAGCTCAGTGGAGAGCCCTCCTCTCCCAGTTTATATGACCCGTTCATAAGGGTGCTTTTGGACACAGTGTCCTATTCTTTCCTTTTTTTAATTAAAAAAATTATTTTATTTTTGTTTGTTTTGTTTTTTTGCAGGGGAATGAGGGTTAAGTGACTTGCCCGAGGTCACACAGCTAGTAAGTGTCAAGTGTCTGAGGCCAGATTTGAACTCAGGTCCTCCTGACTCCAGGGCCAGTGCTTTAGTCACTGTGCCACCTAGCTGCCCCGCTATTCTTTCCTTCTGCAGTGCTTCAGGGACTGGGGCTAGAGAACTGCCTCCTTTCATGTCTTCTGAAAGTGTAGCTCATCCCTGTCCCAAGCAGCTCCATGGTTCAGGGTTTGCTCCAATAATCCTCTGAAAAAGGACTCTGGGTAAATCTAAAGAAGTGGTACCTCAATGCTCACTCATCTCATTATTGGGTTTTTTTCCTTCATCCTGAAGGATCTGGCTCCCACAATTTAGTCCACATGGCAAAATGTCCTCCCACACCTGCTATTTTTATTTGGTTTACTTTTCTCAAGTTATGATTTGGAATTCCCAGTCTTGCTTATACTTTAACAGCAAACTTAATGTTGTCAGTGAATAGACATGGAAATAAGTTGCTTTTTACCAGTTGGATTGAATTAGGTGATCTCTAAGGTCCCTCCTAGGTCTAAACCTGTCATCAATAAAGATGAGCAGTGAGGGCTGAGCTTCCTGGAGATATTAGTGAACTTCCATGGAATCAATTAATCAACCAAACAATAGTTATTAAATGCCTACTATGTTAAGAACTGTGTTTTTGGGGGGGGTTTGCGGAGCAATGTGGGTTAATTGACTTGCCCAGGGTCATACAGCTAGTAAGTGTCAAGTGTCTGAGGCCAAATTTGAACTCAGGTCCTCCTGAATCCAGGGCCAGTGCTTTATCCACTGCACCACCTAGCTGCCCCCTGGGAACTGTGCTAAGTGCTAGAGATACCAGTACAAAAAATAAAGGAAGTAATCCCTTCTCTTGAAAAGCTTCTATTCTATCAAGAGGGGCAGCAAGGAGATACACACACACACACACACACACACACACACGTATATAGAGAAAAATGTTGAGGGAATAAGTATAAAAATTGCCATACTGGGACTCTACAGGCTGATTGGGGAGCCAGGCTGTCACACCCTTGGGATGTCAGCCCTGCTTGCAGCTCCCCCACCCCCTGGCTAAATGCTATGAGCCTGGTTTGATTTGATTCTTCTCCATGTGGGTAGGACAGTTGTGATTGTAAGGGCTTGGTTTGTGAGCTGGACGAAATACCATTAGCATTTGGTAGCTGTTGAAGGTGGCAGGACAATGCCTGGAAAGAGTGAAGAATGTGAGAGGAACATGAAGGACTGAGGAACTTTCCCAACATGTCTAGGCCCTTTAGCACAAGGTAGGCTTTGTGCTTCAGTGTAGCGAGGACAGCGTCTCCCCATTGACCTTTTCCTGCCATCATCCTCCAGTAATGATAGCAACACCCAATTAGCCTCCCAACAGTGGCATCATTCCCTCATCTCCAGTGAACCCAGCTTGAGGACGCTCTGTCTGGCACTCTCCAGGGAGCTGGCTGGCTGGCAGCCAGGGTGACTTTTCTGATTTTGAAGAAAACATCAAATGAGACTCAAGCTCTGATGAAGGCTTGTAGACCTGCCACAAGGAGTGGATGGGAGCCGTTGTCACAGAGTGAAGGACTTCTGGAGAAGAAACCTCCCAGAGGGCCGACAGCCCCTTTCCACTTCCAGACCTGTAGTCTAGAAACCCAGAAGGCCAGAGCCAGGAAAGTCACTCTTCCCCAACCAAGGAGCTGAAACCGCACATAGAGGCACAAGCATCATCTTTCCAAATGCTGTCTCATACACTAGGTATGCTAATTCTGCAAATCTATTTTGAGCTACTTTTGATCATATCACTCCTCTCCTCAAGAACTTTCCATGGCTCCCCTATTGCTTCTAGGATAAAAGCCAATTTCTTTGTTTAACATTTAAACCTTCACAGTCTGACTCCAGGCTATCTTTTCAGGCTGGTTACACATTTCTTCCCCTTTCCAGCCAAATTAACCTCCTGGTTGCTCCCTATACATGACATTCCATCTCCTTGCCTCCAAAGTTTCGCAGAGGCTGTCCCCATGACCAGATTTCTCCTCCTCCTCAAACCCACTTTGCAGAAGCCTTTGCCCCTTTCAAGGTTCAGCTCAAGTGCTACTTTCTACAAGTAGCCAATCCCCTTCAAGTTACTTAGCATTTATATTGTCTCTATCTGGTATTTACTTATCTATGTAAACACCGTGAGTGATTGCTAACTCCTTGAGAGCAGAAACTTTCTTTTACTGTCTTTGCATCCTCAGAGCCTCTCACTTTCTCAGCTTCTCTTCCCTTCTTCCCTCTGGTCATAAAGGATCACTATTGCTCCCAAGGCTATTGCCTTTATTTACTCACATCCATGTTGTCATTCCTTCCCAACTTTTCCCAGCTCTGGTTTTTCAGTGACCATTTGCTCTCTCCTGTATTTTCCACCTCTCTTTTCCTCCTAGCTCTATCCCCTGAACCTATGATCATGTTCAGGCCTCCCCAATACTAAAATATCTTCCTCTGACCCTTCTGACCTATCTCCCTGCTATTCCCTCCTTCTGGATAAGCTTTGTTCTCCTCTTAACCCCTCTGAGCCCTCCTCTGTCACCTTCATTAGCTCCTTGTTCTCTGTTCATCCCCTTAATGGGGAGATTTTCTCCAAGGTTCTGGTGTCAATCTTCTCTCTGCATTCTATGCTGTAGCAGTCTCATTCAGGACCATAGAGTCATCTCTTAGCTCTATGCAATTGATCCACAAATCCATACAATCTTGACCTTTTAGCTGAACTCTAGATTTGCATCTCCAATTCCATATGAGATATTTCCATCTGCATATTCCACAAAGATCTCAAACTAAGCATAGCAAAAGTCCTGTTCAAATCCTATCTCAGATACTAACTAGCTGTGTGACCATGGACAAGTCATTTTATCTCTGGGCATCCCATTTCCTGCTGCTTAAAATGAGGCGGTTGTTCTCAAAGGCCTGTAAGCTCCTTGCCTGCTCTGAATCTATGATCTTAAAAAATATTTCCCATAAACCTATTTTTCCTTCTGACTTCACTGTTTCTTTCTATGGTGTCATCCATAGACTCATGTTACCAAGTCTAGAGTGTTGGAGTTATCTTTGACTCTTCCTTCTTCTTTATCTCTCATACTCAATCAAATCCCAGGTCCTGTCAATTACATTTCTTCAAAATTCCTTGTATCTGTCCCCTGTTCACTGTTCCCCCTGTCTCCCTAGCATGAACCCTCACTACGACTCATCTAGACTGCCACAATAGTCTATCGGGGCTTCATCCCTCTACTATCTAGCCCACCCATTAATCTTTCTCATGCCACTCCTGGAAAACCCTTTCTTATACATGGATCTTCTGTTACTTCACTGCTCAAAAATCTTCAGTGACTCACTAATGCCCAGTGAGTCAAGTTCAAACCCCTCTTATTGAATTCAAGTCCCATCCCAATCAGGTACAACTTGCCCTATGTTTCCAACCTTGTCTCATCATACACTTGAGTATAAACTCTAGCTAAAGCAACCTCCTCTATGCACTCAGACACAACCTGCATTTTCCTAACTCCAAGCCTTTGCTCATATTTCCATATATCTGGAATATCCTCCTTGCCCTCTTTGTTTATTGAATTCCTACCTATCTTTTAAGGTCAAACTCAAATACTGCCTTTTCCTTAAAGCCCTACCTCCATCTCCCTACCTTTCCCCAGGTAATAATCTAGCAAACAGAGAACTAGACATGGAGTAAGAGCACAGGGGTTCAATTCTCACCTTTGTCACTTACTCCTTATCTGGGATTGAGCAATATTTAATTTTATGAACCTCAATGTCCCCTTCTGCAAAATTATTGATTTCTAAGATTCCTTTCCACTCTAAATCTGCAATGAATCATGCTATGATGCCCTTAGTGTCCCATGGCACTCATTTGTTCCATAACTCTCCAATGCATATTATCATACAATATTGTGCATTATAGCTATCTCTGTTAGTCTCTTACACACAGTACTAGTCCCTAAGAACAGGGACTTTGTCTTTTCTAAGGTTTGTATCTCATTCATTGCCTAGCCCAGTGCTCTGCATATAGTAATTGTTTACTAAATATTTCTGATACCCTGGAAAGCTTCTTTTACACTTCTGAGTTGATCAATCAACATTCTGTTGATTGCAAAGGCCCTTCCTTGTACCAATGGATCTGCTGTAGTCATTTCCCTTTCCCCCTTTGTCATAGCAAAAAGATGGCCCTGGTCTGCTTGGATATGGATGTATGGCTATATATGAAACATCAAGGTGAATGCTCTTCCTGCAAGTAGGTGAGAAAAAGTATGTGAGGGGGACTATGGTCATGCCCCACTCCCTTCTTACTCTATACTTTGACTCAGACCCCCCCTTTTTTTTTGGTGAGGCAGTTGGGGTTAAGTGACTTGCCCAAGGTCACACAGCTAGTAAGTGTCAAGTGTCTGAGGCCAGATTTGAACTCAGGTTCTCCTGAATCCAGGGCCAGTGCTCTATCCACTGCACCACCTAGCTGCCCCTAAAACATGACCTACTGCTTGGACTCTAGTATTCATAATTGCATTTGTAGCACCAGTTGTCAACAAATGAATGAATTAAGCATTTGCTTATGAAAACTTGCAGAAATCTCTCAGGTGAATGTCAAAGTTATAGAAAACTCCTTACAGACAATAGCAGGAAATGCTTCAACTATCCTTCAAAAATTTACACCAAGTAAAGCACCAAGCTGGAAGATGCAGGTTTCTAATGATTTGACAGTGTTGAGGGAAATGTCCTATGTATGATCCAAATGAAGGAAGGACTTTCTATTGGTAATGAGATTCTCCAAATGCTTCTTTTTACTGATGACATCTGTATTGGTTGATTCCTGGAACAATACCAAGTTTTTAGTGAAATCCACACTAGAATCCATGATGGAAAAACAAAATGGGTTTTAAAAAACACCTATTGTCCAGATAGTGATACACCCAATGGACAGTGCCAATCATCTATTCCATCAAGGTTTGTATTTTGGACAACTTGTACAGATGGAGGAGCTGGGTTTGCAATTGAGTAATAGAGAAGTTCCAGGGGCAGCTAGGTGGCAACAGTGGATAGAACACTGGCCCTGGAGTCAGGAGGACCTGAGTTCAAATCTGACCTCAGACACTTGACACTGTGTGACCCTGGGCAAGTCACTTAACCCCAATTGCCTTATCAAAAACAAAACAAACAAAAAAGAGAGAGAGAGAGACACAGAGAGAGAGAGAAAGAGAGAAGCTCCAGCTGAATTGTATTAGGGGAAATAAACAGTGCTTTTTGTCGTTGCTCAATTGTTTCAGTCATGTACAACTCTTCATGATCCCATTTGGGGTTTTCTTGGTGAAGATACTGAAGTGGTTTGTCATTTCCTTCTCCAACTAATTTTTCAGATGAGTAACTGAAGCAATCAGGATTAAATGACTTTCCCAGGGTCATATGGGTAGGAAATATCTAAGGCCAGATTTGAACTCAGGTCTTCCTGACTCCAGGTCTGGAGCTCTATCCATTGTGCCACCTACCTGCCCAACAGTGTTTTTAATAATACCAAATTAGTTACCACTTCAAAAGCATATGCTTCTAACAACAATATGTTTCTAGTGATGCTGGCTGTAACTACATGGAATAAAATGTGGTTGCAAATGTGGTTGCAAACCGTAGAATTAAGATTATGAATAATTCTAAGGGTAGCATGAAGATACTTGGAATATGGCGCTAAGAATGATTCTCCTATAAATTAATGGAGTAAAAGACATCATTGAGAACATCTGTGACCAGAAAAATGTGGTGAGTCAGTCACATAATAAGGTAAGAGAGACAACAGACACATAATCTAGGTGACACTGTGGTAACCTTGAGCTGTGAAAGAAATAAAAGGACTCTCTCTAGTTCCTTTGGTAAATCTACAGGCAAGTGTTCTACAAGATGAGAAGGCCTGTTGGGATTGCAATTGACATTACTAGAGTGAACTTCCACAGTGAGGAATTCACTCATTCTAAATATTCTATGACTTCATTGAAGTCTCATTAGAAGCAACAGATACCATTCCATTAATTCTGGGGAAATATTTTCTTTTCCTTTACTTTTTTCTTTTTGGTGGCAAAGGAAAAGAAGAAAAAACTGGTGTTTAGGGCCTTTTGCCCTGGTGAATTAGGGGAGGAACTGAACAACTGTGAGACATTGATTTAGAGCAAAGATCCTTAACCTCGGGTCTAGGAACATACACACACACACACACACACACATATATATATATATATATAAAACAGTATTTTTATATAATCACTTTCCTTTGCAATCCTATATATTTTATTTTATGCTTGTAAAGCACTATTCTGTGGAGTCTATAATCCTCAACAGACTTATGAAGATGAGAAAGTATCTGAAAAGCACTTAGCACAATGGCTGGTACATAATAGGCAGTTAATAAATGTTTATCCTTTCCTGCCCCCTACAGACTGCCACAGTGGTACACACACAGGCATGCACATACACACATGCACACACACATCTATTGCATAATGCAGATTCATAGAACCAACCCTCTTATAGTCCTTAGTGGGAAAACAAATTTTATTCATTTAACATTTGACATACATTAACATATACTTGTGAAGTGTGCTAGGTCTTGGGGAAAATATAAAGTTTAAATAAGATAGAGTTCTTGGCTTCATGAAGCTTGCAGTCTGCTAGGAGGATATGACAGAAACACAGAAAGTTATGAAGTACAGTGTTGCATCCTAAGTGCTTTATGGTTACCGTTCAGTCATTTTCACTTGTGTCTGACTCTTCATGACCCCGTTTGAGGTTTTCTTGGCAAAGATACTGGAGTGATTTGCCATTTCCTTCTCCAGCTTATTTTATAGATGGAGAAACTGAGGCAAACAGGGTTAAATGACTTGCCCAGGCAAGTAAATTGCCACACAGCTAGTGTCTAAGTCCCAATTTGAATTCAGGGAGATAAATCTTCCTGACTCTAAACTCAGCACTCTATCCAGATGAGCTGACCAGATTCAGTTCCAGACTATGGCTGCAGGCAAAGAGAAGTAATCTGGTGGGTGTGGGGACACTGCTAGCTGTGATCACTAGTAAGAGAGCAGAGTCTTTGGTTTTTGCTCTAGGGCAGAGGGGTGAACTGAAGCTTGCAGAGAGACCGCAAGAAATAAAAACATTTTTGTTAACAGCATTTCTGGGGGGCCATGGTTGTGCCTCAGGGGTGGAGAGGAGTACCTGAGGTCAGGCTCCCACATAGTGCTCAGAAAACAACAGCATGAAAAATCTGAAACCTGAGATGTTATCCCCCACACCTTAGTACTAAAGGCTGACTCTAACATAAAGTTAACAGCCAAGAAAAAAGCCACTTAAAAATGAGTAAGCAAAAGAGAGAGAACCTATGGTAATAGAGAAAACTTGATTTCAAACTCAGAAGAAAACAGTGAAGTCAAAACTGTTACTTCAAAGAAAAATGTCAAATCGTCACAAGCCTCAAAAGAGCTCTTAGAAGAGCTTGAAAAGTACTTTAAAAACCAAATAAAAGGGGTTGAAGAAAAATTAGGGGAAAGATAAGAGTAATGCAAGATAATAAAGAAAAATATGGAAAGTCAGCCAATAGGAAAAAGAGATCCAAAAACTTGCAGAAGAAAACTACTCCTTAAAAATTAAACTTGGGCAAGGGGAGGCTAATGACTTCATAAGATACCAAAATTTTTTTTAAAGAATGAAAATAATAGAAGAGAATGTGGAACATCTCATTAGAAAAACAACTAACCTGGAAAATAGACAGTATAAGAATTGTTGGACTACCTGAATGTTATAATTTTTTTTAAAGTCTAGACACTATGCTTCAATAAATTATTAAGGAGTAGACTAGATTAGGTATACAATACATTATAGTAAATGACCATAGTAATCTAGTATACAATAGACCCAAAGACCTAAGCTTTTGGAACAAAAACTCATTATTTGACAAAAACTTTTGGAAAAACTGGAAAACAGTATGGCAAAACTAGGTATAAACCATCATTTCACACTGTATACCAAGTTAAGGTCAAAATGAGTACAGGATTTAGACATAAAGGGTGATACCATAAGCAAATTAGGAGAGTATAGAATAATTTACCTGTCAGATCTATGGATAAGGAGAGAATTTAGTACCAAACAAGACATAGAGACATTATGAAATGTAAAATGGATAATTCTGATTATATAAAACTAAAAAGTTTTTGCACAAATAAAACTAATACAACCAAAATTAGAAGAAAAGAAGAAAACTGGGGGGAAATTTTTGCAATAATTTTCTCTGATAAAGACCTCGTTTCTCAAATATATAGAGAACTGAGTCAAATTTATAAGAATATAAGTCATTCCCCAATTCATATTCAAAGAATATGAACAGGCAGTCTTCAGAAGAAGAAATCAAAGCTATCTATAGTAATTTTAAAAAATACTCTAAATCACTATTGATTAGAGAAATGCATTTTTTTTTCAGAGAGACTAAGGGGGTTTTTTGGCATGAATATATATTTTTTTACTTTTACTTATAGATTTTTTCCCAGGTACATGGAAAGATATTTTTTCAAGTTCCAAATTTTCCTCCCATCCTTCCTTCCCTCTCCCCTCCTGCAGTCAACAAGCAATTTAATATATATTATACATTACAATCATGTTAAACATATTTCCACATTAGTCATGTGGAATCTACAACATTAGTCATGTTGTAAGAGATGAATCAGAACAAAAGAAAAAATGAAAGAAAGAATAAACAAGAATGATAAAAAAGCAACAACAAAAGTGAAAATAGTATGCTTCAATCTGCATTCAGAATCCATAGTTCTTTTTCTGAATGTGGAGAACATTTTCTGCCATAAGTCTTTTGACATTGTCTTGCTGAGAAGAGTTAAGTCTATCACAGTTGATCATCACACAATGTTGTTGATACTGTGTACAATGTTCTCTTGGTTCTGCTCATTTCACTCAGCAAACATTCATGTAGAGAATAAGTTTTTTAGTCATGGTCTCACATCTAGTGACTATCAGGGTCAGGATTTGAACCCAAGTATTTTTTTTTTGCCCTAAAGCTCCATTATACAACCCTGTCCATGATGACCACCTATTCAACAAACCAATGATCTTTTTAATAGATCTGTTTAGAGAAATGAAAATTAAAACAACTCTGATGTACCACCTCACACATAACAGATTAGCTAATATGACAAAAAAGAAAAATGATGAATGTTGTAGGGTATGTGGAAAAATTGGGACACTAATGCACTGTTGGTGGAGTTGTTAACTGATCCAACCATTTTGGAGGGTAATTTGGAACTATGTCTAAAGGGCTATAAAACTCTGTATAACCTCTGATCCAGCAACATCACATCTAGGTCTGTATTCCAAAGAGATCATTAAAAAGTGGGGAAAGGTGGTAGAAGACCTATTGATACAAATATATTCATAGCAGCTTTTTTGTGGTGACTAAAAACTGGAAATGAAAGGGATACCCATCAGTTGGGTAATGGCTGAACAAGCTACGATATATGATTGTGATAGAATATTATTGTGCTATAAGAAATGATAAGCAGGATGATTTCAGAAAAACCTAGAAAGACACAAATTGATACAGAATGAGGTAAGTAGAACTAGGAGAACATTGTACACAGCAACGGCAATATTGTATGATGAAGAACTGCTAAAGACTTAGCTATTATTAGCAATGCAATGGTCCAAGACAATCCCAAAGGACTCTTGATGAAACATGCTATCTGCCTCCAGAGAAAAAATTAATGTTGTCTGAATACAGACTGAATCATATTATTTTTCACTTTCTTTATTTCTTTTTTTTTTGTTTGAATCTTTTTTTACAAAATGAAAAATATGGAAACGTTTTACATGATTTCACATGCCTAACCTACATCAGATTGCCCACCATCTCAGGTAGGGGGAAGGGGAGAGAGGGAGAGAAAAATAGAATTTGGAACTCAAAACTTTTTTTTAAAATGTTAATATTTGTGTTAACATGTAATTGGAGAAAAATAAAATGTTATTTTTTAAAAAGAAATTATTAAAGACAATTGCCCAGAACTTTTAGAATTAGAGAGTAAAAAAAAAATGTAAAAATCCAGTGACCATGACCTGAAAGAGATCCCAAAATGAAAACTCACAGAAATATTATGGTTAAGTTTTAAAGCTCCCAGGTCAAGGAGAAAATACTACAAGCAACTATAAAGAAACAATTTAAATACTGTGGAACTACAGTTAGGATAACTCAAGATTTAGCAGCTTCTACATTAAAGGACCAAAGGGCATGGAACATGATATTCCAAAGAGCAAAGGAGCTGGGTGTGCAACCAAGAATAACTTACCCAGCAAAACGGAATATAATCCTGCATGGGAAAAAGTGATATTTAATGAATTAAAAGATATTCTGGTATTTGTGAGGAATAGACCAGAACTGAATGAAAAATTTGACCTACAGGAAATGAGGAGAAACACAAGAAAGTAAACAAGAAAAACTAATTATAATGGATTTAATTAGGTCAGACTGTTTACCTCTTATAAAGGAAAATGTTATCTGTAGCTCTTAAGAATATTGTTATTTTGTTTTGGTTTTTTTGCAGGGCAATGGGGGTTAAGTGACTTGCCCAGGGTCACACAGCTAGTAAGTGTTAAGTGTCTGAGGCCGGATTTGAACTCAGGTACTCCTGAATCCAGGGCCGGTGCTTTATCCACTGCGCCACCTAACTGTCCCAAGAATATTGTTATTATTACTCTTGTTGTTTGTCCTTTGTTCTAAAAGAGGACCATGATATTGGTTAATGTCATGACTTGAATTGAATTGTTTTTTTGTTTTTTCTTAAGTGAGGGAGGCCTCACTCTCTCCTCCAGAACCATCTGGGTCCAGTGGCAAGATATACATTAGCATGTGTAAAGAATTAATTGTTATTTGAGGTTTTTATGCCTCAGCTCGTGCTGTCCTGGGGCTCCGCAAACCGCACGGTGATCCACCCACTGGTTGTAGCCATTGCCATGGCACTGGCACCTCACATCATCACCACTCGCTGATGCCTACATGGGCCTGGCAAAATTATAATGATTAGAAGCCTAGTGAGGGCAGTCATGTGACTTCAGAGCGGCCATCCCATTGGCTGGGGCTGTGTGGGGTGTTTCTAGGTTTGGGAGAAGAGAATTGGGCATTCTAGGTGGAAGCTAGAAAGCGACAGGTGTTCTGCTGTGTATTTTCAGCTGATTCCTGGGCAGTGGTATTTTTTCAGGTATTATAATTTCCCTTTCCCCATTTTATTTCCTTTCCCTTGATCCTACTGATCCTGTTTGTGTTTTTTTTTTCTTTAAGTTCGTTCTTGTTAAAATAAATCTTGTTCTGTTTTGAGGGAGGCTGCCGGTCTCCTTCCTTGCCTCAATATTGTGGCGAGCCGCTTAGCTAGCACTCCCTAATTAAAAATTGGTCCCCACACATGACTGGAGATTGCCCCTGAATGTTTAAGGCAATTGGAGTTTAGTGACTTGCCCAGGGTCACACAGCTAGTAAGTATTTGAGATGAGATTTGAATTCAGGTCTCCTTGACTCCAGGGCCAGTGCTCTATCCATTGCACTACATAGCTGCCTCATAGTGAGAGGTAAAATGGAGTAATTATCTCAAACAAAAGATATGTGAAAGGAAGAATTGTTACAGTGGAAGGCAGGAGGGGGTGCAATGCTGGCAGTGGTAGAACCTTATTCTCAGCAGACCTGGGTTAGAGAGAAAACATATATGTATACATATATATATAATATTAATTATATATAAATATATTATTTATATGTATAAATTTATGCATGTGTATTTGGAAGAGTATAAAAGGCTTCTTAACTTACAGAGAAATAGGAGGGCTAAGAGATGGAAAAAAGGAGAGACTTCTAAAAGGGTATCAGATCAAGAAATAAAGTAAGGGGAGAGGATAAGAGAGGAACTGTTAGAAGGGTGGGTGGATTAAGGAGTAGGAGGGCAAGGGCAGAGGATAAAGGAGAGATTCTTAGAAGGGGTGCAGATTAGGGAGGCAATGGTCAGAAGTTAATGAGACATCTGAAGAGAGATAGGGTAAAAGAAAGGGAGAGGATAAACAGGAAAAATAGGATGGAGGGAAATCACAATTAGTCTTTATAATTTTGAATATGAATGGGATAAACTCACCTATAAAATAGAAAAGGATAATACAATTAATTAAAAACCAGAATCTGATAATATGTTGCTTACAAGAAACACATTTAAATAGAGAGATACACATAAAGTAAAAATAAAGGATTAGAGTAGAATTTTTTATGCTTCAGTCAATGTAAAAAAAAAAGCAGGGGTAGCAATCATGATCTCAGACAAAGTTAAAACTAAAATGGATTTATTTAAGAGAGATAAATAAGATATCTACATTATGATAAAAGGTACCATAGATAATGAAGTAATATCAATATTAAATCTTTATGCACCAAATGTTATAGCTTCCAAATGTTTAAAGGAAAAGCTAAATGAATTACAGGGATGGTTTAACATAAGGAAAACTATTAACATAATTGATTATATCAATAACAAAAGTAACAAAAATCATATGAATCTATCAACAGATGTAGAAAAATCTTTTGAAAACTACATTTATTCATATTAAAACACTTATATATGTATAAATAATTTTTTTCTTTAAAATTATAAGAAGCATCTACCTAAAACCATCAGCAAGTATTATTCATAATGGGGATAAGCTAGAAGCCTTCTCATTAAGATCAGGAATCAGCAATAAGAGGAGGTAATGAAATTGAAGGAAATCAGAATGGGAAAGAGAGAGTTTTATTACCTTATTCCCTACTCTGATTCCTTCTATTTATTTTTCTTCTCTTGTTGCTATTGCTAGTACTTATAGTACAATCTTGAATAATACTGGTGATAATGGACATTTTGTTTCATTCCTGATATTATCGGGAAGACTTCTAGTCATCATCCTCATCCTCATCAATCATTATCCTCATCAGCCATCACCATTATCATCACCATCAATGATTATCATTGGCCATAATCATTACTCATTATCATTACCATCATCATCATCAATATCATCATTATGTTGTTATGCTCTTCTCCCCCAAACCCTCAATGATTTTTCATTCTCTTTTCAAAATGTTAAATTGATGCTTTTTGTTAATAACTCTGCTGTTATTTCCCAATAACTTATCCCAACAGAACATTCTCATAATCAAGAAAAAAATAGTTAACTATAAACCATTGCATCTGATTGCCCCTGGGTGTTTAAGGCAATTGGGGTTAAGTGACTTGCCCAGGGTCACACAGCTAGTAAGTATTTGAGATGAAATTTGAACTCAGGTTTCTTCGGTCGAGGTTGGTCTTTGCTTTTAACCTCAACTCTGATGTCTTTTTAGTGTCATTTTTATTTAGATTATCAGTCATTGTGTATTTAGTTCTCTAGCTACATCAGTTCATGCAAGTCTTCCTATGTGTCTCTGAGCCTTGTGTTCTTCAGTGTTAGCAAAGCCTGTCCTTAGAAAGGAGCTAATAAACTCATACTAACTCATACCAACATTCTGATAAACTGTAACCTGGTACAGCCTCATGGATATTTGTCATGCAATAAGAAGCAAAGTCTCCATTTGGATTAAGGCAGAGGCATTTAGCTTTAATTGCAGAATTTCTCTCATGAACAAGTTGAGGGGAAGAGATATTTTCAAGACTCTTTGAAATAATTCTTCTTTTGAGGCAAATAACACCTTTAGAGAGGCAGTTTGGAGAGAGACAGAGACAGAGAGACAGGGAGACAGAGACACAGAGACAGAGACAAAGACAGACAGAAAGCTGAAAACAAATCCTAACTCAGACAAGTCTCTTATACGTTGTTTCCTCATCTGTGAAATGGGGATGATACTGATAGTATGAACCTCCAAGGGCTATTCCACCAGGAAAGTACTTTGGAGGTCTTTAATGCCATAGAAATGTAAGCTCCTATTTATTTGAATCCCCGACAGTGGTCACTGACTCCCTCATGATGACAATACTAGGTGAATCACCCCAAAGTCAATGTCCCTTATTTCCTATGTTGTGATTTCATATGTGGTCACAAGGCCTAAATTCCAGTGATGCTGAGACTCTGGAAGGAAATTTAGACCATGTGTTTTCATGTCAGATTTCTCTGGGCATCTGGAGTTTGTATTTAATGTTTGATTGGGAAGGAAGTTTGAGCCTCTTCTAACTTTCTTGTTTGTTAGGTTTGTAGAATCTTCTGTGGCAAAAGAGAGCCTATGCTTCCTGATTTGCTGTGTAGCTATATTTACTTAGAAGATCTTGGCTAGTATACTAGTTAAGATTATCTAGGGGACATGCCCTCTCCAATGCAATTCATTTTTAAACAAAAATTAGTCCTTTGGACCTTGGAATCTGGTTAAAAGTTAACAGGGCTGGCTATTGGATCAATAGGGAACAAATGTTAGTTGGGTGGAGAGAGCCCTGAAAGAGAAATCATTAGGAAACTTCCGTAAGCTGGTGACACAGAAAGATCAATGGACAAGACAGACAGCTAAGACCCCCAAGGCCAAGTCCTTGACTCAGCGCCGATTTCCCCCAGTGACCCTGAACGAGTGGCTTCTCTCTCCAATCTGGGGCTACTGATACCTAGTTTCCTGAGATGTTCAAATCTGTGTCATTCCACTCAACAAACATTTCATTAAGAGTATACTATGTGCAAGATGCTGTGCTAAGCTCTGGGAATGCCAACAACATAACAACAACAACAACAACAACAACAACAAAACTAGTACCTACTCTCCAAGAGTTTCCATTATCCATGTGGGGGGAAGATACCATATGAACCCATATGGATAAGTACAAAGTACACATACACACATACACATATATACACATATACATACATATATAATACACAATGTATGTGTGTATTATATATGTATGTATATGCATATATAATACAAAGTGTAATACAATACACTTTACAATACAAAGTAATTGAGAGATGAAGATCATTCATTCATTCATTCAATCAGGAAAGGCCTCCTACAGGAGGCTGCCCATGGTGGTTTGAAGGAAGCTAGACTTTATGTGAGACGAATATAAGGAGGGAGTATGTTCCAGCTGTGTTCCAGCTGTGTACCAGCTGTGCAAAGACATCCATGTAGGAGATCTAGGAACTGATAGGAGGCCTGTTTAGCCAAAAAGAGAGTGTTGTAAAGGGGAGCAACAAGAAGTGAGACTCCAGAAGTAAATGGAAGCCAGATTGCAGAAAGTTTTAAGTGTCAGAAGAGTTTATATTTTTTCCTAGAAGCTTCAGGGGACCACTGGAGATTTTCATGTAGAGGAGCACCACTGTGATATTTGTGTTTTAGGAATAGCAATTTGGCAGCATTGTGGAAGGCTGACTGAAAAGGGGAGAGACTGGAGGCAGGGAGATAAATTAGGCGGCTAGAGAAGTAGTCCAGGTGAGAGATGATAAGGGCCTAGACTATGGTTAAGATTGGAAGAAGAGTATAGATGAAAGAGATATGGATAAGATTTGGCAGCTGATTGGATACAGGGATGGAGAAAGAGGGAAAACTCAAATATTGTTCACCTGGATGACTGAAAGCACTGTCTGGCTCTTAGGAAAAATAGGAAAGTCTAAAGGAGGGATAGGTTTGGATAAAATGTAATCGGTTTTATTTTAAATACATTGAGGTTAAAATGTCAATGGGAAATCCAATAGAGTTCAGAAGAGAGACAAAGGCTGGATATGTAGATTTGGGAATCATTTGCATAGAGGTGGGAATTGATGAGATCAATTAAGGAAGAGACAATACAAATTGAAGAGGGCAGAGCCCAGAGCCCAGAGCTTTCAGAATCACCCACACTTGGGCATTCAATGTGCGGAAATAGTAAAGGTACTCATTTAGGGCTGATGTTTGGTGGGGAAAAGTCTTCCTGATCATTAAGGTTCCCTGAACATGGAATGGACTGCCTTATTCCAGAAGTATGGGGAACTTCCCCCACTCCCCCAACTCTGAAGGTCTTTAAGCAAAGTCTGGATGCCCAATAGACTTGTACCGTAGCGGGGATTGCTTTGGTGTTGGCCTAGATGGTTGACTAGGTCCCTGCTAACTCTCAAATTCATTGATTTGTGGTTCTATGGTTCTGTCTTCTGACTTCAAACCCAGTGCCTTTTCTACTCTAATATGCTACCTGAAATAGCCTTCATTCACAGTGTTCTTTGTATACTTTAGAAGATTAATTTGGTTTAGGGGGAATGGAGAGAGCACATCTGGAACAGACAGATGTGGAGGGCCCTCATCTCCACTTTCTATCGCATCATGATAGCTTCCTTTTGGTCAATGTGAGCAGTCATAGAATCATGCTGCTGCCTGGGAAATTGTCCAGTTCATTATTTCAGCTTCCCATTTTCTCTGGAGAAACAAGGCACTGCCCTGAACAGAGCCTGCATTTGTGGTGACCTAGGACAAGTCATGTGCCATCTCTGCTCTCTGAACTGGTCATCATAATGAAATATCTTTTCTTCTTTAAACACACACACACTATATACATATATATATAGTATGCATGTATGTATTTGTATATATATATGTGTATATATATATATATACATATATATATATATTCATAGCTTCTATTTTTACATGGTCTTTTTCCCCCAAATAGAATCTTCCCCCCCCCTCCGCAGGGAGTCATTGATATTTACTCAACTCACTTTACAGATGAGGAGACCCAGGGCCCAAGGAGATTAAATGATGATCACTTAGAAAGGCAAGATTTTAACAAAAGGAGTGCCCCAAAGGCAAAGCCTTTATTAGTTTCCTTATTGTGGGAGGTTATTTAACTGGGATAATTTCCTGGTCCTAGGATTCCTTGCTCCTCTTTCAAAATCTTGATCTAAATGGACTTTCTCTGGGAAGCCTTTCTTGACTCATACAATCTGATTCTGATCTCCTTTCAACTAAGGGAAAGGGATTGTAGCTCTACATTGTTTCAATTGAATTGGTGCCTTGCCTTGAATGTCTTCCCTAGTCTTGGATCTCCCTTAAATCATAACAACTCTGAAATTAAGGGGTACGTCATCTAATCAAAGATCAGCATAAAGACAAGCATTTGTCCCAGGGCACAACACAGGGGAGGTATGCTTTCTCAAGGTCAGGAGGGAAGGGCATGTCTCTCTGGTGAGCAATAACCTTGAATTTCTCCTTGAAGTTCTCCAGGGGTATGTAGTGGAGACATCTCTGTAAGACACTCTCTCCAAGGGCCTACCTTATGCTCAACCATCCTCAGGCCCTTTCCCCCTCCTAACATACACACAGGAGACCCTGGGGGAGGGTTATTCTCTTCCCAATTATATCCTCTGGATACCCAACTGGATTGGCTCCAAGCAAAGTTATAGTTACTTATGACTTGGCTTCTAGTGTCTTTGTAACATGCACCCTTCACCCTCAGTATAGTGTCTACCATTCAGTCCATGTTCATTATCAATTCACAGAACAGAAGAGTGTCCTCATTCAGATAAGTGTAATGGAAAAACCAAAGGTCTAAAGCAGAAGTACACAAACTTTAAAAAGTGATGTGCCAAGGTTTTCACCTCTAGTCTTCTAGCACATCCAAGGTAGAGCTGTTGATTCTCTCAAGTCAACAGAGCAAGATGTCCACTCTCCCATGAGTCCTGAAGTAGGGTCAGAGATAAGCAGTAGTTTACGGTTGGGGAGAGGGGTGTGGGTGACAGGCTCCTTGAGCCACTAAGTAGTGATCTTTAACACATATCCCATAGCTTGTCCCACCCCCTGCATCTATAGGGATGTATAAACATAACCAGTGCCCAGCACAGTGCCTGGTACATAAGAAGGACTTACTAAATGCTTGGTTGATTTATCAGAGAATCAGGATATGCCTTTAGAAATTAGAATGGGGACCAGCTAGGTGGTGCAGTGGCTAAAGCACTGGCCCTGGATTCAGGAGGACCTAAGTTCAAATCTGGACTCAGACACTTGACACTCACTAGCTGTGTGACCTCAGGCAAGTCACTTGAGCCCCATTTCCCTGCAAAAAAAAAGAAAGAAAAGAAGTTAGAATGGTTTCATTAAGGAAAAGTAGAAAAAATAATATCTATGTATTATAGTTAGTAGAGTTGCAGTGAGTCCTTTCCTCTTCGCTCCTCACTTGCTTGGATCACCAGGTAATAAGTGCAGGTGGTTATTCACTTTATGGTGGTTTGATTAAGATTAAGATACTTAGAGTCAGAGAAAGTAAATAAAGGCTTGAAGGGGCCATGCCATGTCCCTGATTCCAAGGAGGGCCTGACACTCTGGTGGCTCTAGTGATTCTTCAGGCACTGGAGATAGACACAAAAGACAATTTAGGCAGGTAAGCTAGGTTTTGGCTAGGAATCACCAAGTTGGGCTGGGGAGAAAGAGATAGACAGACAGGGAGAAGAAAACAAAGACAAACAGAAACAGAGAGAAAGAGAAAGAGAGAGACAGAGAGACAGAGACAGAGGGACAGAGACAGGGAGACAGAGAGAGACAGAGGGACAGAGACAGAGGGAAAGAGAGACAGAGACAGAGAGACAGAGAGAGAATGTGACATCCTCAAAATGAATGAATACATTAAAGGATTGTGTTGATTTTTTTCTATTGTAGTTGTTTCTCTTCATAATAAAATAAACTCAGGAGGTCATTGCCATTGGTCTTGTTGGCGTCCTTGGTTTGCAGCCATGGATCCCGATTTTGATAAGCTCGTGTGCTCCACAGTGGTGCCCCCAGGCCACATCTTATCTTCACTCTTGGCACAAGAGGTCTCTCTTTCCCTTGCCTACCTCACAGTAGGTTTAATTAGCTAATGTTTGCACAGTATTTGGAAAGCCTTGGGCCAATGCCAAAACAAAACCTCCCAGACCCAGTGGGCTTAACATGGGATTGGAAAGCAGACACTGTCCAAGTCTTAACTCTGTCTTTGATGGGCAGAGTGTTTGCCGAGTCAATCTCTAACACTGCTCTTTCAATAAAGGGAAGTTGGAAGGGTTAACCTTTCTTCTGGGACTGACCATGGGGAAATGTAGTATTGTATTAAGGTCCTAACAGCTTGGTATTGTATTAAGGTGCATGTCATAATAGAAAGAGGACTGGAATGGGAGTCAAGAAACCTGGATTTTAGTCCCAGACCTGCCATTAAGTAGTTGTGTGATCTGGGGCAAGTCACTTAACTTTTCTGGGCCTTGTTTTCTTCATCTCTCAAATAGAGGTAGAGGATGTGGGAGGCTGAACCAGCAGAGTGTAAGTTTCATGAATGTAGGGATTATTTCAATGAGTTATTTTGAGGGTTTTGTTTGTTCATTTGTTTTAGTCTTTGTATCCTCAGATTAGGACAATGCTTTTCATGTAATAGGCATTTAATAAATATTTATTGGATTGAAATGGACTAGATGATTTTTTGAGATCATCTAATCTAGATTTTTAAAAAAGCCTTTCTTGGGTGCTTACTATGGGCTAGGTACTTGCTAATCTAATGCCCCTCATTTTCTAGATGGGGTTACTAAAAGAAAGGTGAAGAAGCTTGCTCAAGGACAGAGGTCACAAGTGGTATTGCTGGAATTCAAACACAGGTCTTCTGATGCTCAAGTCGATATCCTTTCTAATATACCATACCACCTCTGGACCCCATGTATTTTCTCATCTCTTTAGTGAATTAAATGATTATCAAGGTCATTTTCAGTTCTAGTATTCTATGGTTGTTGTTGTCATTGTTCAGTCATGTGTGACTCTTTGTGACTGCATTTGGGGTTTTCTTGGTAAAGATCCTGGCCTGGCTTGACATGTCCTTCTCCAGCTCATTTTATATTTGAGGAAACTGAGGCAATAAAGGTTATAAAATCCCTCTGTTAATCTATTTTCTCATCTATAAAATGGCTTCTGAGGTAATTTTCAGCCCCCAAATTCTATGATGTCATGTTTGGTTGCTAGGGTTTCCAACTCTTGGGCAAACTATCAAAGTAAGGTATGGACAATGATCACAGCTCATTCTCCCTAGTGCACTTTGTGGTGAAATACAAATCAAGGATCCTGTCTGTAGTGAAAGGCAGAGAACTCTTCTTCCATTCTTTTTTCTCTCAATGTTTTGAGAAAAGAGGAAAATCACTCCCCTAGAGTCAGTGGTGTCCATCAACTATCAGGCTCCCTGAGAGGGCAATAGGGCATTGGCCCCAGGGGCTCATGGGGGAATTTAGCTTTTCCATTATACCCTGGAGAAACGGTCCTCTCTACCTCTAGCAAACTTTGCCTAATGAGCCATCATCACCAAGGGAACTTCACCAGCCTGCCTGATGGAGAGAGGTTGGTTTTGCTCTCTTGCTTTAAGAAGGATAATTGCCCTAGGGAGAACATAGCAGTGGCCCCCGAGGAATCTGTTTTTCTGTGGCTCCCTCCTATCACACCACTATGACCCAGCTATCCGATGAATCATGTGCCCTTATGAGATGTGCATAGGGACACTCTTTCCTCTCCTCTAGATATAAGCCTTTGGCAATTTCTACAGGAACTCATGTGAGCGCTCATTCCTATTTGTCCCTCCCTCCCCCAACATACTCCTACCCAAACAGAGAATTAGCTGGAATTTTTACCATTCGATGTTAGCTGTCACTGCAGAGAGTGGGTATTGAATGAAGAAAAGAATACACTGGGACAAGAAGGCCCGTGTCGTTCTGGTTCATCCCTGGTATGAAAGTCTGGACAGGGACTGATCTAAAAGGGTCAGTAAAACTCTCAGGAATCCAGAAAGAATCCCCAAGTTATTCTGGAATGTTGGTTTGGTCCAGAACATCTAGAACTGTCCCCTCCCTCCCAAATTAACCCAGATCTCTAGATCTGAGAAGCCAGACATTTCAAGGTTTACGTGGAGTCATTGGGCTGGCTCAAGACCAAAACAGTGCTCTCTCCATCTCCACTCCAGATTCTTATCCAGGATATCCAACCCAACCAGCCTCACCCGTAGAAATGAGGGCAAGCCTCCCTGCTTCACAAAGAACATTAGGCTTTCTCTCTATCCAGTGGATAATAAGGCAGATTCATCAGACAAGCTGCTCTGGTGACTAAGGGAGATCAGAGGTTCTTGCCTCCAGATTTGGAGAAGTCAGGCTGGGGTGTAGGCTTTTTACCTCAGCCCTTTCTACCTCTGACCTTTTGCTCCCTTCCATTCTCTACCATCCAGCCATCTCTGCTGTTCCTCACAGAAAATGATCCATCTCCCATCTCCATGCCTTTGTACTGGCTGTCCCTCATGCCCAGGATGCTCACAACTGCTTCTTAATTTCCCTAATGCTTTTTAAGACAACTCAAATCTCATCTTCTGCAGAGATTCTTTTCCAGTGCTTTCACCTCTGAGGTTACCTTTCACCTATCCTGCATATATTTTGTATGTACCTAGTTATTTATGTGTCATCTCCCCATTAGTATATAAACTTCCTAAGGTCAGGGACTTTTAAAAAAATTGCTTTCTTTGTATTCCTGACACTTAGAACAGTGTCTGATGAATAGTATACTAGCTGTGTGAACCTGGGTAAGTCACTTAACCTCTATTTGCCTCAGTTTCCATACCTACTTCCTAGAATTATTATGAGGATCAAACGAGATAATAATTGTAAAAGCATTTAGCACAGTGCCTGGCACATAGTTAAGTGCTATATAAATGTAAGCTATTATTATTGTTGTTCTTGGTGGTGGTGGTGGTAGTAGTAGCAGCAGCAGCAGCAGCAGCAGCAGCAGCAGCAGCAGTAGTAGTAGTAGTAGTAGTAGTAGTAATAGTAAGTGCTGAATAAATGCATGTTGCCTGGCTGCCTATGACCACAGCAAATGTGTAACTCAGCAACATGATGTACTGAGGAAGACAATCTGATTGTCCCATCTGCTTTCCCTCTGTCCCTTGATAAGACTTTGTCCTATATCCATGCCATCTAGGGGCCCTGTTTCCAGCTTTATAGTAGAAGGCATGGTATCCTGCCCATAGAGCAGACCATGTAAGATTCTTTCCCTTCTTCCCCAGCCCACCCTTACCCCTCCACCCCCTCTCCCACCTGCAGAGAAAGAGCTGGGGAGCAAAGCTTTTGTCTTTTACTTACAATGAGGTAGAAACTCAAGGGAGCTGACTTGTTTGAGATAAGCCAAGCCAGTTAGCATTCAGGGTACAAAGCCCACATTGCTCTACTCTTTATCTATCCCAATAGTATCTGTTTAAATAGCATTTGTTTGAGGAGACGGAGCCAGAAAGAAGAGGACAGGGGGTTGTAGTCTGCTGACCGGGTGGTCAGCTTTCCCATCACCCACTGGAGGAAGCACAGGCAACGTGCTCTCTACTATCAGTTGCAAGAGGGAGGCTAGCGAAGAAGTAAATAGAGCTTCTCTTCATCTCTGGAAATACACACCCACATACACACAGGAGAACAGCAGCAGTGTTTGTATAGGGTTGAGCAATGTCCTGGTCAGGGAGAAAGTCAACTTTTTTTTTTTGTAGGTGACCACCTGTCAACAGGATCCAGCCACACATCAAAGAGCAAAGTCTCCAGGAGAGAGGGTCACCATAGAACTTCCAGTGCTAGTGCAACATGTTCTGGGGCACGTTGGCTCTACTCTTTCCCCCGGCTGTGTTTCCTCAGCCTTTCCATGGCTACCAACCAACTGCTTCGGTGGCCCTTGGGGCTCTCAGATTTAGAATTAAACCCATGCCATGGAGAAAACAATGGAAGAGGCAGGAGTTGGCATACTTGTCAAGGTACATGCCCATAGTTGGAGAAGGTCATCATAGAAAGGTCAAGGAATGTGAGAGGCAGGAGTGACCTCTTAGAGGTCATCTAAGCCAACCCCTCTATTCTGGAGATGAGGTAAGTGAAGGGACTTGACAGACTAAGGTCACACCTTGAGGTAGTGGCAAAGCTGGAACCCAATCCAGGTTTCCTAATCTCTAGTTCAACAATCTCTGCACTGCCCCTTTCTGCCTCAGTGCTCACAATTCAAGATGTTTTGGCAAACATTTAAGTACCTACTATGTGCTAGGCATTGCCCTAAGGCTTAATGGTATAAAGTCAGAAAATTTCATAGTTCTTGTCTTCAAGGAATTTACAATCCTATAAGAGGAATGATGTGTAAACAAATACCTATAATATAGGGGAGAATGGGAAAGGGCGCAGAACCCACCCCAAATGCTAGATGAAAAACTGAAGAAGGAAGAAGCCATTCCAATGGTGGGGGCTGGGGCAGGGGGAGAGGGGGAATGAGTGAAGCTCCATGGAGGAAGTGGCTCTTGACTGGGGCTTTGAAGAAAATTTCAATACTTAGTGATGGACGAGACCCTATTCCAGAGAGGTAGGACAATGTGAGCAAAGGAATGAAGATGGGACAGGAGAAGACAGTTATGGGAAATGTCAAATAGTCCAGATGGGTGGAACGTAGAGTATGTGAAGGAAGTAGCAACAGACAAGTCTGCAGAGGCAGATTGAAGCCATGGTTTGGAAGGCTTTGAATATAAGGATGGGGAGTTTATGCCTTGGTTAGCAGGCCATGAGAAAACCCTGAAGGATTTTAGTAGGGGAGTTTCTAGATAAGGACTAAATTCAAAAGGGTATTTGGACATTGATGTGAAGAGAAAAAGGAAAGGTTAGAGGTAAGAAGATCAGTTAACAGGATATGATGATGTTCCAGGGCAAAGGACTATTATTATAATCACAGGATCATAGATTTTGAGCCTATCTAGGCCAACCACCTCATTTTGTTGTTGTTGTTTAGAAAACTGAGGCCTAAGGAGGTTAGATGAATAATAGCCCAAGGTCACATAAGTGACCAGAACCAAGAGAACATTGTGCACAGAGACAGTGATATTGTTTGATGAAGAACTGTGAAATACTTAACTATTCTCAACAATACAATGATCCAACACAATCCCAAATGACTAATGATGAAACATACTATCCACCTCCAAAAAAAGAACTGATAGTGATGGAAAACAGAACCCTGAGTTCTCTGATACCAAATCTAGCATCCTCTCCACTGTCCCACAATGAGGTGGTAGTTATAAGAAAGCGGGGGTGGGGGGTGGGGGGTGGGGAAAGCAATTTAAGAAGTAGAAACTACAGGACTTGGCAAGATGGAGGTAGGAGGTGAAGGATTTCCTCTTTTTTCTAAGATTTAACAAGGTCATAGATTCACTCATCCTCTATGGCAGCCACATCCTCCCTGCCTCTCTTTTTCTCCTTGCTTGGGAACTGTTTGGGTAACGTGCCCCATTATAACTTGAAGGGACAAATAACAACAGCTTTGATTCCTTTCCCTTTATGATGGCTAAGGGTCTAGTTCTTTGGGATCCACTCCCAGCAGAAGTGTAGTATGTCTTTCCTATCTCACTGAAGACTAGGCTTTCTCTGAGCATGCTGTGTGTTGTTTTGGAGTAGCAGGCCTTACCATGCTCTTTGAGACAAAGCATCTTAGCATTCCGTGGCCAGCTTTTGATTTCTTCAGGTTGCCTGAGACAATTCCAATGGTCTTGCACTACTATGTTGTTTTTGTTTGTCCTTCATTCTTGAAGAGGACCATGACAGATGTCATTATTTAAGTGAAGGAAAGCAGGGCAAAGTCACCAGCCTCACTCTCTCCTCTGGAGCCACCTGGGTCTAGTGGCAAGATATGTTACCAGGACAACTGGAAATGGTCCTGGATGTTTAAGGCAATTGGGGTTAAGTGACTTGCCCAGGGTCACACTGCTAGTAACTGTCTGAGGTGAGATTTGAACTCAGGTCCTCTTGCCTCCAGAGCCAGTGTTCTATCCACTGTACCACCTAGCTGCCCTACTACTAAGTACAGTTTCCAGAAAGAACAGAATTGCCTTATTCTCTCTGATCCCTGACAAAGCTCAGGCTAGCTCATAGCCAATGGCCAAATATGCTGTGGTATCATCCAAGATGGAGCACTCTAAAGTGAGAGTCATGGGCCAGATGGTGTCTAAGGTCATTTTATCTCTAAAATCTTCCAGGTCCTAGCGAACATAAAAACCAGACCACCTAGCAGTCTAAGATAAGCTAGAACTATCTAGAAATAGTATTTTTTTCCTCAGACAGATGGAGAACTATAGTGTTGATTCATTCAGTGCTGAATCTTCCATATTTATCCACCATTGTAGGGGGGTAGGGTGGCAAATTGAAGATAATTTCTTACTTGGTCTTAAAGGAAGACCTGAGTTCAAATTGTACCTATGACACATACTGGCTGTGTGACCCCAGGCTTCTCTAAAACTGTAAGTTGTAGAACAATTGCCCAGGTACATCAATAGAAGGAGTTCAATGTCCTAATCAAATCATAGGTCTGGACAATAATCAATCAATTAATTAAAATCCACCCAGCTAACTGATATACTGCAGTGGCACTAGTGACAGCTGCCTTCCTCCCTCATATCTCCCTTTTTTCACTCTCATTGCCCCCTTTGGACTTGGTGACAAGGCCCAGAGACTTCTCCCTCCACGCCCCTTCCAAGTCTTACCTTCTATTCTGGAATCAGGAGGAAGAGGAGAAGGAGGAGAAGGAGGAGAAGGAGGAGAAGGAGGAGAAAGAGGAGAAAGAGGAGGAGGAGGAACTGGGCAAAGCCAGGGTTTGTGCCATCTGCTCTGCCCATCTGTCTGTTCAGGGAAGGCGCCGGAGGTTGCAATCTGACCCACCCTCCTCCTTGGCTCACTGTAGTTCCTTCGATCTGCCCAGAAGCAGAGGGAAAGGAGGTTATTTTAAGAATGATTTACAGCCAGTTAATTTTCTTAGGGTTTAGTCTATGAAATGGGCAGTGGGCAGCCTAGCTAATCCCTAAATAATCATATTTCACTTTGAGTCAACAGCCAGAGCACTATGAATGCTCTATTTCACAGTGAAATAATGAAAAAAATGAAAGAAAGAGACAGCCCGGCAAGAATCGACACTCAATTTGCACATGTAGGAATCCCTCTCCACTTTGTGACTCACTCCTCAGTAGCCTCATTGACCCACTTTTATGCTCCTACAATATATTAATTAATAAACAAGGTTTATTGGGAAATACTGTGTGCCCAGCATTTTTAAAAAGTGCTGGGGGTGTGGGGGAAGGGCATCTAGGTGGCTCAGTGGATAAAGCACCAGCCTTGGATTCAGGAGGACCTGAGTTCAAATCCAGTCTCAGACACTTGACACTTACTAGCTGTGTGACCCTGGGCAAGTCACTTAACTCCAATTGCCTCATCAAATAAAAAAAGTGCTATGGGGAATGCTGAAGGAGTAGAACATATGGTCTCTGTCTTCAAGGCACTTCCAATCTAGTTGGGCAGCTGAGAGGAAGACATGTGCAACGAAAAGGGAAAAATACCTGGTAAAGTGTTAAACTGTACAGTTGGGACTGTAAGAGATATAGGAATTAGGAAGGAATTTGCAGTGAAGGCTGCCCTGGTCAAAAAAAAAGACTTCACTGCAGAGGTGAGATTTAAACTTCACCTAGAAAGAGGGAAGGGATTTTTAATGGGAGGAGGGGGAAACAGAGTGAGCAAAGACACAGAGGTGGTAGTGACACAGTTGTTGGGATGACTAGAAGACAAGCCTAATTAGAGCAGAGTAATTATGTCCGATAACAACTGGGAAACAATATAGATTCTTATTTGAGTTCTGATTATGGAGGGCCTTGAACACCAGGTCAAAAAAAATTTTTTTCCCCTTCCAAAATGGAGAAATCATGCTTATCTTTGAGTTGATCATCTTTCCTCTTATTCTTGATGTTGATCAGTACAAAAGAAAGGGAATTTTATTTTTAAAGTGACCTTATTTAAGGTCACAGTCTACAGTAAATAGGCCTCTTTTATAGGGTTTGACAGGGATTCAAAACTGGTGTCCTCTTTGAGGGTATTCCTGTCCAAGATGGCATGAATTTCACCAGCATGTGTCTCCTATCACCAGCCAAAGTTTTCCTTAGAACACCCCTGCTGTTCTCTCCTGCCTGCAGAGAGAAGGGAGTGGACCCATATGATCACATGCTGAAAAGACTCATTTGTCCCCTATGATGGAAGGAGAGGTTCAGAACTCTCAAGGCAGCTAACTACCTCTCCCGTTCAGTGGGCCTGGTGCCATTGATCAACACAAAGCACAAAACATGACCCCCTTATCTCCCACCACCTTGAAAAAAAGTTCTCATCATAACCCCCTCCAAATGAAAGCTGGGTAGAGAGTCAGGGGTCAGACAGAACAGGGCCACTGATGTGACAGAAAAAAGCAAAGAGGAAATGGATGCATGTTTTTTACTTTGTCAAAATAAAAGCAGGTCAATGTGAAAAACAGGACAATTTAGCAGAAAGGGTAATGGAGAGGAAGGCCCATTACATTGTTCATCTGTGCATTCCAGCATATAGCACAGTTCCTAGCATATAGTAAGTGCTTAATAAATGCTTGTTGGTTTATTGATTAGAATCCAAAAGACTGGATTTAGATTCCATTTTCCCCACTTATTTGCATGTCCTTGGACAAGACATTTTAACTGTCAGGAGCTCATTTTTTTTTTCATCTGTAAGATAAGGGGGTTGGGCTAAATTATTTATAACGTCCCTTCCAGCTCCAGATTTATGATTCTAAGGATAACTAAATGTGGAAGGGAAGTTGGATTGACGTGGTAAATGTGTGAATCCCCAACAAAGAAGGAGTGGGTTTTTTCCTGACCAAATGGCAACCTGCAAGGAAGTGTGACTCCTTAATGAAAAAAATGAGGTCTCTTCGGTAAGATATTTGCTCTAACCTACAGGCCGTCTTTTCCTCCAAATGAATCATAAATTGACAGAAAAAATGACTAAAAATATTTGAGCATGACATTTGCTGCTATTAAAAAGTCATTTGGTTGAATACAGCTGGAAAATAGGGTTTTGCAAAAGGTTACTGGTGATTGTCTTTCCTTGCTATTTGCAGTTACTCACTTTAAAAACTGGGTCCAGAGAGGGAGGATGCTCAAACCCTCTGAATAGGAATTATTAAGAATCTAGAGGAGATTGGTATCTCAGAGCCACTCTCTCTGTGCCATGCCTTTCTCCCCATGAGAAGTCCAAGGATTTCTTTCATAGTTTCCCTTCTCTTCCCTTCCTCTTCCTCTAAATAAATGACTATCTTATTCTAAATAAAAAAAAATCTAGAGAGGGTGCCAATTTATAGGTTCAACTATTTTGGCAATTAATTAAGAATAGAATGGATGGCATCTTATGGATATATATTACTGTACTCTTGGATATATGGACAAGCAATGAAATAAGGCCCAGCAATTCTGAACCCAAACCAGGGCTGAATTGGTGTCCTCTGGGCCACACCAACTACATCATCTGAGTTGGGCCTTTTCCCTTTTTCCTGACAGCTGTATTGAGACCACCCTGGAGGAATTCAAAGCTTCTTATTTCTGAAGTCAAATTAGTGGTCTTAAGTGGATAACTTCAAACTTACCCCTGATATATCATCACAGGCAAAATGTGTTATAAATAATATAAAGAATTAATTGTTATTTGAGGTTTTTATGCCTCAGTGCGCACTGGCCTGGGGCTCCGCAAACCGCACGGTGATCCACCCACTGGTTGTAGCCATTGCCATGGCGCTGGCACCTCATGTCATCACCACTTGCTGACGCCTACATGGGCCTGGCAAAATTATAATGATTGTAAGCCTAGTGAGGGCAGTCATGTGACTGTCAGAGTTGCCATCCAATTGGCTGGGGGCTATATGGAGTGTGTGGGGAGGAAGGAAGGTTGTTTTTTTCTGGCATTTTCTGACTGGAAGCTGGAAGGCAACAGGAGCTCTGCTGTGTATTCTCAGCTGATTCCTGGGCAGTGGTACTTTTCAGGTTGTATAATTTCCCTTTCCCCATTTTATTTCCTTTCCCTTGATCCTACTGATCCTGTCTGTGGTTTTTTTTTAAAGTTCATTCTTGTTAAAATAAATCCTGTTCTGTTTTGCGGGAGGCTGCTGGTCTCCTTCCTTGCCCCAAATATTGCGGCGAGCCGCTTAGCTAACACTCCCCAATTAAAAATTGGTCCCCACAATAACAAAGTGATGTATGTTACTAGGAAAGTATAGGTAGGTAGATGTAAAAGTTAAAGCTTGCTAACTATCCCAATATGAGACAAAAAAGAAAGGTTCTGTCCAGAAGAGATCTAAGAAGACTAGAGATCCCCTGGAAGAGGGAGGGAAGAAACTGGGATACTAAAGATGGAAGGCCCCAAGGAAACACATTCAAAATGCATTCAAACTAAGAAACTATTTAAAAGCTACAGTCAAACCTGAATGGAAAGGGATCAGAGTAGTATTGGAAAGTGCACTGACTTTAGAATCCAAGAGGCTGGGTTCCAATGCCATCTTGGTGACTATGTGACCTTGGGCAAATATCTTAGCCTCTTTGGATTCAGTTTCCTCACCTATAAAATGAGGGGGTTGGAGGGGATTGTCTTTGAGGTCCCTTGCGGTGCTAAATCTCTGATTCTATAATAATAAATATAGCATTTTAAGGTTTGACAAGTCCTTTACATTTTTTTCTTGCAAAAGCAGTGCATCTACTCCTTGAAGAACATTTGCATATTCTGAAGATATCGACTGACAGCCTAAGGAATAGGAATGTGAATGTGGGTGGTGAGGATTCAAGATTTTGTTCTAGCATCAGTTGGGGGAGGAGGAAGCAAAGCAAGAAGGTAGGTTAATGCAGGGAAGTCCGGGGTTGAGTAAAGGGCAAAAGTAGTATATGGACAGGCAAAAATAGAGTATCTGGACAATCAGAGAAAGCCAGAGACCTGACATAATGTGGCAATAAGCCAGTTGTACAGTTTGGCATAAAAATATTTTGAGTCAGCTGATAGCAGTTGGCAGGGGATTCCAATAGAAACAATGGGGAGGTCTGAATGAGAGTAGGGTAGACTATAGGTATCCAGAGAAATAGTTTTGGGTGGTTTCTGATAACTTAGGAAAGTCAAATTGCCTTGGATGTGTTCATCAGAAATGCGTTCTTTTGATATGCACTTAATAAGCACCAACTATATACTAGGTATCATGCTTTGAACTAAAAATATAAAAACATTATGAATACAGATAAATAAATACAAAATATAGGGATTGGAACTGGATGTGCCATTCATTGGTATTATCAAGGGAAGAATCTTCCTTTCCCAATTCAGGTAAACACCTTCTTTGCAACATCTTGTTGTAGAGAGCTACCTACAGTTAAAGTGTTAAATATCTGGTCTACAGGGTGACAGTACTCCTGAGTGCAGCCCAAGCAAGATTAGAATGTAATTCCTTTCTAATTTTAATGTGTTGAAGTACCAATTAAAAAAGAAATGTATGAACATGTATGGTTTTCTAAGTCAATATGCAGCTCACAGGGATCCTTAAGTATGGTTTAGTGGTCTCCTTTTTGATTAGAACTTAATACCACTGGTCTAGAACACTGGGTGGCTAAGTGATTTGCCCAGGGTCACACAGTCAGTGTGTGTTAGAGGAATGATGTGAACCCAGTTGTTCTTGGTTTTGAGGCCAACTGTCCATCCATTATGCCATACATAAAATAAATTCAAAGTAATTTTCAGGACATGGAGGATGGCGCTACCAACTGGGTAGGTCAGGATAAGTCTCTCCTGGATGTGAATTGGTCCAACCATTCTGCAAAGCAGTTCAGAATTACACTATGAAAAGGATGAAAATAGCCATATTATCTGACCCAGAGATTTCACTACTAGACATATACCCCCAGGGAAATCAATGAAAAGAAGGGCACCCTATACACCAAAATATTTCCAGCAGGAAGGAAGGATGTAAGCATTTATTAAGCACCTACTGTGTGGTAGACACTGCACTAAACACATTGAAAATATCACTTTGGCAGTACTCTTCGTAATAGTGAAGGAAAGGGAACACAGTAGATGGCCATCAGTCAAGGAATGCCTAAAGAAGCTGTGGTACCTCAGGTAATTTGGTATGGTAGATAAAGAACCAGCCTTGGTTCTCAGAAGTTCCTCTTTGACACATACTGTCTATATGACCCTGGACAAGTTGCTTCCCTTTTTATTCTGTGTTCTTAATAACTCTCTAAGCCTATAATTTCAGAAAAGTACATACCTCAATTGGTTGAGGGAGTTTTCTCATGTGGCAGTTCTATATATTAATGAAATCCCAGGTTTAGTCCCTATTCCTAGGACTATAATGTAAGACACAGTGCATATGAAGAATACAGAGAAACACGTGAAAGTTTTATGAATAACGCAATGTGAAGTAAGCAGAGCCAATGACACATTACAGATGAATGAAAATGCATTGATTAAGTACCTCATGCCAAGAGTAAAAATATAAATGGAAAGAACAACAAAACAAATGATGCTGAATATTGTGAAATTAGAATGGCCAAACCTGTCCCCAAGCAGGAAGTATGAGAATATACCAAAGTACCCCGCTCTTATCTTAGCAGAGGTTGGGGATTATGGTTATAGGCCTCTGCTTATAATGTTAAGGACCACTTAGGTGATGTGTTGGTTTACCAGTATTTTTCCGTGTGTCTCTGTTTCTATCTCTCTCTTTTCCTCTTTCCCCCCTTCTCTCTCTCTCCCTCTCCTTTCTCCTCTCTCCTCTATCTCTCTCTATTTCTCTGTCTCTTTCTCTCTGTGTGTCTGTCTCTCTTTTGACCCTGTTCTCTCTTCCTCTGTCTCTGTTGCTATCTCTGTCTGTCTCTGTCTCTGTCTCTGGATCTTGATCTTGTTCTCTCCCTCTTTCTTTGTGAGGATGAAGAGAAATACATTGAGAAATTTGGGTGATGATAAAGATTCCATTTTTTTAAATGGATAGGCCTCCTGTAGGAGGTAGTGTTTGAGCTAAGTCTTAAAAAAGTTAGAATACTGTGAGGCAGAGATGAAGAGAGAATGTATTCCAAGTAAGAGGAGAGTCTCACTCAAAAGCATGGAGAGCAATGGAATGGGGCAGTGGGATTAGTGTATATAAGGCTAGTGAGTATGCAAATTGGACAAGAACAAAGGGTTCATGCAATGAGTTTGGGCCATGTACCTGAACAATGAGAATATTGCCAAGGACAGCTAATAATGATCTTGATGAAGATTTATATTGCATTTCAAAGTTTACAAAGCATTTTTCTCAGGACAGCCCTGTGACATAGGTAATGTACATATTATTATTTCCTTTTTACATATGAGAAAAGTAAGACTTACAGAAATTAAGCAACTTGCCCATGGTCATCCAGCTAGTAAGTGCTACATAGACCTGATGTCAGATTCCAAATCCATGATTTCTTTCCATGATATCAGGCTGACTCAGCGAATAGACCCTTGACTTCTGTTCTCCTATTCATGGGTCTTATTTTGGTTCACTACCCTTGATTACCTTAAATACTCTTAGTCTCTCAGGTTGAGGGTTCTCTTTTCCCCTCACACTCTAGTCCTTACAATGAGTCCTGGTCCTCAAACCCCAATTCCCTTGGTTGTGTCCCTGATTCTACTGCTGAACATGCCTAATGCTGGATGGTTTTCTGCCTGGACTTCTGACTGTGACCTCAGCATGTGCTTTGCTGACCTGTGAGACCTCTACCTTTACCCTACCAATGGTTCCCTCTGATGAAAATAGTCAACACATATAGTGCTTTAAAGGTTCACATTTTATGTATGTTATTAATTTGATTCTCACACTAAGCCTGTGAGGTACATGCATACACATATTTAAATTCTGGATTCCCTCATGTGTGCATATATGCATGTATACACATAGAGAGAAAGAGCAAAGGAAAGGAATAAGCATTTATATAGAGCCTACTATGTGCCAGACACAGTGCTAAGCACTTTTTACAAATATCTCATTCAATCCTCACAACATCTCTGAGAGGTAGGTGCTATGATTATCTCAGTTTAAGAAACTGAAGCAAATAGATTGTGACTTGCCCCAGGGTTACATGGCAAATATCTGAGGACAGATTTGAATCCATGTCTTTCTGAGTCCAGGCCCAGAGATGTATCCACTGAGCCACCTAGCTGCCTCTAAGGCAAACAGAGGTTAAGTGACTTGCCCAGGGTCACATAGCTAAGAAGTGACCTGACTCCAGGCCCAATACTCTGTCTATCCACTGCTCCATTAGCTAAGAAAAAGAGAGACAGAGAGAAAGTGAGACAGAGGGAGATACAGAGACACAGAGATGCACAAGGAAAGACAGACAGACAGATACATACACACACACATATGTATGTGTGTACACTGCCATGTGTGAACAGAGAGAGTATGAAGACAGTATTAAGGTCTTCCTGACCTTCTTATAAGGAAGTGGGGAGGTATAGATATCTACATAAAGGGCCAACTGCAGTAGATGAAAATATGGAACTTGAGTGCTGAACTTGATGTTAGGAAGACCTGGATGTAAAACCTCTCTCTGACTGGACATGGCAGTGCAGGTCTATTGATTCCTGTTACTGAGTGGGCTTAGGCTGGTGGATTGTTTGAACTTTGGAGTTCTGAGATGCAGTAGGATTAAAGTCACTCAAGTGTCTGCACTAATTCCAACACCAATATGGTGGGCCCCTAGAAGTGGGGGAGGGTCACCAGGATGCCAAAGTAGAGGCAAACCTGCTCAGGTGGACAACAGAGAAGGTCAAAGCTCCCATGCCAATCAGGGATGAGGTCAAACCTTGGAATAGCCACTGAACTTCCAACCTGGGTAATATGAGGATCAGTATCAAAAAAGAAAGAGAAAAAGAAAACCCTTTCTCTGAGATCTGCTAGCCTGTGTGACCAGGAACAATCTGTTAACTTTTCTAAGCCTCAATTTCCTCATCTGTAAGATAGAGATAATACCTGTAGTACCTAGCTTAACGTACTCTTGTGAGAATCAAAATGAGATCAAGGAGGTAAAACACTTTGCAAAGTTGAAAGTCCTATGTACATGTCAGTTGTTGATTTTAATATTATGTTATACATGTAAAATCCAGAGGAGAAGAGGAAAGGTTGGTATTAGCAAGGGTCAGGGTTAAGCTGCTCAAAGATAACCGATGATCAGCAAGGGAACCTGTACTTTTTTTCTGGAAAGGAAAAAGGATGGAAATTCTTCCCCTCCCCTCCTCCCTAACCTCTTTTCCCCCTTCCCTTAAGGAAATTGAGATTGCCCAGACCAGGTTGTGGAGGGCTCTCAACTTAAAGCACAGTGGGATATAGAACTTTGAGAGGAAATTTAAGACAGAAACAGAGTTCTAACAGAAAAATGAATTCAATTACCAAGCTGACTCAAAAGGTGCATTGTAGGAAATAACTAGATTTCCTCAAGGGTTAAGCAATCAAAGAATAATTCATTTCAGTTACTTGTTTCCAGGTGCTAGACCATCAGGTCTGCCTTTCTAATCTGCCTTGAGACACGAAGTATTTCATGAGGATTATTAAAAAAGAGAAAGAATGGAATGCATATCTCTCACTTTTCACAAGCCCATTAACAGTGAAAGAATAGGGTCAAAATTACAATGGGGCTTTCAGATCTTGGAGAGAAAGCCTTGTCCTATCTAAGCCCATGGAGTGAAATCCTCTTTCTTGCTCTTTTCCTCATCAATCACATCACCTTTCCCCATATTAACAAATAAACAAATAACAAATAAACCAATATTATTCCTTTACCTCCCCCCTCCCCATCTATCTAAGCCTTTCTCCCTCTTCTTTCTAATATATCCCTGCCTTCATGTCTGGGGACCCGGACCCAGGTAGAGCAGACACTGATAAGTGGGCAGCTCTCAATGGTAGCAAGGCTTTCCTGACATCAAGCCTAATTTGCCTTTTTGTAGCTTCTTCCCACCATTCCTGGCCCTGCCTTCTGGGTCCAATCTCTCTTCCATATTCTTGCTCTTCAAATGCATTAAGATAACTACCTAGAAGCATCTTCTCTTCTCTAGTATAGATGCTCAGTTCCTTCAAATGATCCTTTCATTATGTAGACTTGGGTTGCTTCTTCACTATAATTGTCCAGCTTTGGACACTCTCCAGTCTATTAATGTCCTCTCATATTTGTTAGTGACATAGTGAGAAGGGCACTCATATTGGAGTCGGGAGACCTGTCTTCTAATCAGTTCTCTCACGAAGTGCCAAGTCACTGAACCTCTCTCTCTCTGATAGAAAAAATATTAAAAGCTAACTTTAAAAAATATATATAGGGGGGCGGCTAGGTGGCGCAGTGGACAAAGCACCGGCCCTGGATTCAGGAGTACCTGAGTTCAAATCTGGCCTCAGACACTTGACACTTACTAGCTGTGTGACCCTGGGCAAGTCACTTAACCCCCATTGCCCTGCAAAAAAAAAAAAAAAAATATATATATATATATATATATATATATATATATATATATATATATATACAGTACCTACTTTGTGCCAGGCACTATGCTAAGTTCTATACAATTGCAATGTCATTTGATTCTCACAACATCTCTGGGAGGTAGGTGCTATTATTATCCCAATTTTACAAATAAGGAGACTGAGGAAAACTGAGCCTAAGTGACTTGCCCAGGATCACACAGTGAGTAAATGATGAGGCAAGATTTTAACTCATGTCTCCCTGACTCCAGGCCCAGTTCTATTTGCACTACTTGGAGTTATTTCCAGGATGTTGCTTTGTAAAATGCAAAACCGTATAAAAATTAGAGTTGTACTTGTACTCCAAAATATAAGCTCTCTGAGGGCTATTAGATACTCAGGTAAAAATTAAAAAAAAAAAAAAAGCTGAATGGAAACAAGGCAGTCATGTCTTCCGCCACTCTCCCCAGCCCCATGTAAATGCAGCACATTGGGACCTGCCAGCACAAAATGAGTGCAGAGGAAGGCAGGAGTTCAGACTAATCACCCTGGGTCCAGTTTTACCCAGAGAAGACTCAGCTTTGTAGAAGTGATTGAAGGGGGCGGCTAGATGGCACAGTGGATAAAGCACTGGCCCAGGATTCAGGAGTACCTGAGTTCAAATCCAGCCTCAGACACTTGACACTTACTAGCTGTCTGACCCTGGGTAAGTCACTTAACCCCCATTGCCCCACAAAAACAACAACAACAACAACAACAACAAAACAGAAGTGATTGAAAACAGATCATCAAAGGCAACAACATCAAAGGGTATATGGGTGCTGATGATCTGGAAAAGACTGGTCTCTTGCTCTGGGAGAGTCAGAAACCAATTTGTAGCATTATTTTTTTTTAAAGTGAGGCAATTGGGGTTAAGTGACTTGCCTAGGGTCACACAGCTAGTAAATGTTAAGTGTCTGAGGCCAAATTTGAACTCAGGTACTCCTGACTCCAGGGCTGGTGCTCTATCCACTGTGCCACCTAGCTGCCCCTAATTTGTAGCATTATTACTGAGCGATTCACAGACCAGCAGGCCTGGCTGAGACCAAGTTCTTCCTCAAGAGCTCTTGTAACGATGGAAGCTTACATTTCCATTTCTCTATTGTCCATTGCCTGAGGTGGTATCTCTCCCTGAGGTTTCTCCCTGTAAATTTTGCACCCCAAGTCACTCCTCTCCTCTGTGATTCTCTAGGGTAGTGGAGATCTCTGTGGAGAGAGTCCCCTGGCTTTTTTTTGGAATTAGCGAGTGGGAGTGATCCAGGGAAATGATCTTGATGAAAATCAGCCTTAGATGAAAATTATCTTTAGGCTGCACTAGCTGCTAGCTCATCTGAGTGATCCATGGCCTACCTCTAATCCATCCTCTTCCCAACAACCTTCCCACTCTCAGTCCCTACAGTTTGTCCACACCCCCTTCCTCCTAGGCTTAAATCAACGGATTTTGTCTTAAAAAGTTGTTTGAGGGTAATTTTTAAAGCTTGTTCTGAGCATCAGATGTGTAGTTATGACTCTGGGGCCAGGGTGTCTTAAGAAAGAGGAGAACCTAGATACGAGGAAAGCTCATTATACACTAAGTATAAAAGGCAGGTTAGCGAGTGGTACACTGCATCCGGGCCCAGGAGGCTCCCCTAAGTGTTAGTGAAGATTGAGAGGAGTGGGAGGTGTCATTATTTAATGGGAAGAGGAGTGACTGAGTCCTCTACTGGAGTTCCACGGTTTTGATGGGAATACATTCATGTGACAAGGCCTGGCACCCAACAGAGAGCTCAGCCAACTGTGTGGGCAGATCTGAGCTGTGCTTCCTATTGGATATCAGGCCTAAAGGGCAGAAGCAGAAAGTAGATCTTTAAGAAGGGAGAGATTCGGTCACTGCAGTATCACAGTGTTTATTGTGTATACAACAGGACATCAAGGTGCTATGAGGGATACAAAAATAGAAAGTCTCTGCTCCTGTCAGGGGGCTGAATGCTTCCTCCATAGTACTGTTCCCTAAGCATGAGAGAGAGAGAGAGAGAGAGAGAGAGAGAGAGAGAGAGAGAGAGAGAGAGGGAGCCTTAGACAAACACTCAGATAAGCTAGCAGCTAGTGCAGCCTACAGAGAATTTTCATCAAAGGCTGAATGCCAAAGCGGTCCATGACACAGAAAGGTTAGGAAACCCTGATATACAGGGAAGGAATTACTGCTATTCAAACTTTGGAGCATATATCAACCCAGTGGTCAATAATATACAAATTAAACGGCTCTTATGCTAGGATAACACTGAAACAAGCAAGGGCACTGGCTTAGAATTATCAAACAAATGGGACTGTGGCAAGTGAGGGAGCTTTACTCCAAACCTAGGCTAGACTGTGGAAGCTGACCCATCTGACCCCTCTCTGTTCCTACCCTGACACATCCCCAGAGCTATTCCTTGCCTTGAATGAAGCTAAATCCAATGGTACAAGGCCCCCAATTCAATCTACTGTGCTATGTTATGTACTGAGGAAAACACAATACCACATAAACATTCAATGTATATATAATGTGTGGGTATGTGTAAATCCTTCATCATCTGGCCTAGGGTTGAACATAGACCTTTTTTCAGAAAAATAGATTTAAAATTTTTTTTATCTTTTATTTTTAGGAAATCACCAGGTTTTCTCTTGAAGTCTTCTCATAAAATATTTTTAAGAAAAAGATGAAGAGTAATTTGGAAGATTAATCAATACCTTGAAAAATCTGTTATTCAGTTGATGATCGACTTTTAGTCATATTTGATAGTACTAAACTTGCTGCATGAAGATTTTCAACATATCTCCTTATGAAGTCAATCATTAACTAGTAAGATGCAAAGAAATGTCATTAATATGAACAAAGGCTTATAGAACAATAGGTAATTACCCCCTAAATCATCAAAGTCTTCCCTGCCAGGGGACCTTTCCTTCCTCTTGTTAGTTGTCTTTGATTGAGTCCATGTCTTTTCTTGCCCTTCTACATTGTACATTTCATAAAGTCAGGGGCCATGTCCTTTATCCCCCATTGCCCCTGACACTGTGCCTTATGCTTACTAGATGTTCAATAACTGGTCCATGGTTGATGGATTGTGTTTCAGTAACACTTATTTGCTCCCTAGCCTTGGCAGAATTGTGTATATGTGTTAGGGAGATGGCCTAGGATCTTTAAGTCAAAATTCCCCATCTGTTTCTGAGGAAACAAACAGCTGTTTTCTTTAATCCTCCTCAAGCAATTTGCTAGCAAAAGAGCATCAGAAGTATTTTGTTTGGCTTTAAAAATCACAATATATATGGGTTAAGGGCTACACGTATGCATGCCAGAGCTACACTGTTTATCTTCAGTGCCACAGGCAGAATGAATGTCTGCCTTCCTGTCAGACACCAATTAAAATGGTTGTCAGCAACTGAGAGATCCCTGATGGACCTTAATCTTCTCCTGTAATAAGTGTTCCATTCCTGAGCCTGGCTAGAAATCTAACAATCCTGGACTTGCTGATGGGGGGAAAGTGGTGTGTGTCCTGGGAATAGAAAGGGTAAGCTATGAAACAGAGAGTAACAGTGTTCTGAGCAGTTGGATGATTGGATAATAACAATTAATAAAGGAGTACTGTGACTTAATGGATTGAGAGCCAAGTTTAGATCAAGGAAGACTTACATCTGACACATACTGGCTTTGTGGCTCTGGACAAGTCACAATCTCTCAATGCTGGACAACTCAGTGGGACTATAAGGAAGGAAAAAAATAAGCAATCATTAAGTACCTCCTGTGTACCCGGCACTGTGCTAAGTGCTTCACAAATATTGTCTCATTTGATCCTCATAATGACCCTGTAAGATAGGTGCTATTATTACTCATATTTTACAGTTGAAAAAACTGAGGCAGACAGAGATAAATGACTTCCCCAAGGTCATGCAGTGTCCGAGGCTGGTTTTTTCACTCCAGGCTCAGCACTCTATCCATTATACCTCAGAAAGCACTGACCTGTATCCATAGAGAGAATTTCCTCACCAAGGAGTTTCATTAATCAGTGATGTCACAATCCGTAGTAGTAGTAGTAGTAGTAGTAGTAGTAGTAGTAGTAGTAGTAGTGGTGGTGGTAATAGGAGGGTGAGGAGTGGTAATAGTAGTAATTGATAATAATAATAATAAATAGTAACAATAGTAATAATAGTAATAGTAATGGTAAGCCTGTCAAAGACCAGCTTAGTGACCATGGCAGAGGGAAGTGTGGTGAGGTAATGGCAATAATGGAATACTAGCCAGGGGGCCAATTCAACTCTGTATACATGAGACCACCATAGTATCTGTGAATGGCTGACAGGAATCCCTAAATGTTGGATAATAGGGTTCTGACAATATCACTGATTGGATTAGTAACAGACAGAGAGGTGTAGACCATAGGGGCAGATTGAGGCATACTCTCCTAATGAGCTGATTTGTTTTGTTTAATTGTACCTCTTTGTTGCAAAGGAGGGTTCTATGGGTGGAGGAAAGGTTAATGAAGTCACTAGAAAGTGTGGGGGGGAAGCATCAGTGATTTAATTAAATAAGCAAAAGAAAAAGTAAGGACAAACTTTTTTATAAGTAATTTTCTATTCAAGCATTGCATTGAAGGAAAAGATACAGGAGAATTTTAGACTTCAAACTATCTTTGACATTAAATGGTGGCATAGTAACAATTAAAGAAAAGTGGGAGAGTTTTTTAGGCTGTAAGTCAAGTAACTTGAATTCCATTTTTAGCCCTCTATCCATCTTTCTCATTTTTATAGTCCATACCATGACATTACAAGTGATTTTTGAGATTGTGTAGTATTTATTACACATTAAATGATTTTAATTATGGCCACAATTTAATAGACAGTGTGTATCATAAGAAGGGGTTTGATTTATGGGCCATTAAGATTTTGCTCTCTAACAGTGATGACTTACTACACTTGAAGATATTGGTTAATTATTTGAATTTATAGACTATTATAATGGATTGTACATGAGTCACCTCCTCTTTACTCAGGTACCTATCTTTTCACTACTCCCTATAGGGCTACCACAAAACAGGAGGATAATTAAGCTTTAGGCTGATAGCAACAGCCAAACTCACACTGTACCTAGCCATTTATCTGTCCTCATAAATAAGTGATGGATAGTTTTCCTTCCTGACACCCTGTGTTTTCTAATTTGTTACAATTAATCCAATGGTTTAGCTGGGAATAGGTCTACAGCTGGTTAAAAATAATTATAAATCTTTTATGATTGATTGATTAAATCTAATTGACATCACAAATGGGGATGAATGGTTAAATATTTCTTCCACATTTAGCAAATTGGAATTAAATCCCAGTTCTGACATGTACAACCTGTTTGGCATTAAGTCACTTAATCTCTTTTGGATTCTGCTTCTACAGCTGTAAGAAAAGGATCAGACAAATGTCCCTTTGAATTTTAGACTCTGGGATATATTGAGACATTTTGCCATAGGAAGCTCTGTTGTATCCATTTCTTAAAAAGAACAAGTTATCATCTTACCCATACCAGTCTTGACATTGAGTTTGCAGTCACGGGATCTGAGTTCAAATTCTATCTCTGCCATTGTTTAAGCCACCTGAATGACCTTGGGTGGGGCAGCTAGGTGGTACAGTGGATAGAACTTTGGACCTGGAGTCAGGAAGATCTGAGTTCAAATCCAACCTCAGTTACTTACTAGCTGTATGACCCTGGGTAAGTCACTTATCCCATTTGCCTCAGTTGCCTCATCTGTAAAATGAGGTAGAGAAAAAAAATGGCAAAGTACTTCAGTGTCTTTGGAAAGAAAACCCCATATGGGGTAACAAAGAGTCAGAAATGACTGAACAACAACAAAATGGCCTTAGGCAAGTGACTTCACCTATCTGGGTCTCACTTTCCTGATCTATAAAATGATGTTTTAAATCTATGATCCTTAGCTCTTGAGAAGCAGGTGTGATGAAATAATGGGATTTAGCGATCATACAACATAGATTTTAAACATTACACAGGGATTTTGAGTAGACCTTTCAAAGGGAATTACCATACCACTCCACTCCTGTACTGTGTGTGTGTGAACATCCATAACTTTATGTACTTTCTGGTGCCTTCAGGTGCTCAGTTTCACTCAGCCTTATAGGCAATAGGTCATATTTCAATTTCTATTATAGAGGCAAGGATAATTAAACATCAGAGCTCAAGATATGTATCTGAAGGAAGTTAAAAGTTCACTGAGTTGCCAATAACTACTCTCAGACTAGGGGCCAGCAATCTTATTCATCTTCCTTTAACTGAAGCCCTCCACTTTCCATCCAAATTCAGAAGTAGATCAATTCAACCTTATTTCTACTCCCTCATATCTCTATCTCCTTACCTCCCAGTTTATAGGAGGTTTTTGTTTGTTTTTTCTTTCAGCTTTTTCTAATATGCTAAGCTTGAAAACTGACTGGGAGGAAATGATAAAAGGAACTCTCAGAGCAAACTGGGAAAGACTGTATGAACTGATGCAGAAGAACGTGAGCAGATCTGAAAGAACAATTTAAACCAAAACAGCACGATGAAGAAAAAGAACTTTGAAGGACATAAGAACTTTGATGAATGCAACAACTAACTACAATTCCAGAAGACTAAAAATGAAGCACGCTTTTCACCTCTTCTCAGAGAGACACAGACATATATTTCTAGACACATGATATGGGAATTTGTTTGGCTTGACTCTGCATACTTGTTACAAGGACATTGTTTTTCTTTTCTTTTTTCCATTGTGAGTGAGCAGGAAAGATGAAGGGGAAATGTAATGATAGGAGGAAAGGAAAGAAGGAAGGAAGGAAGGAAGGAAGGAAGGAAGGAAGGAAGGAAGGAAGGAAGGAAGGAAGGAAGGAAGGAAGGAAGGAAGGAAGGAGGAAAGGAAAGAAGGAAGGAAGGAAGGAAAGAAGGAAAGGAAAGGAAAGGAGAGAGGAAGTGAAGAAGGGAGGAAGGGAGAGAGAAAAAGAAAGGAATGAGGAAGGAAATAAGAGAAGGGAAAAAAGAGGGAAGGAGGGGGGCAGCTAGGTGGCACAGTGGATAGAGCACCAGCCCTGGAGTCAGGAATACCTGAGTTCAAATCCAGCCTCAGACACTTAACATTTACTAGCTGTGTGACCCTAGGCAAGTCACTTAACCCCAATTGCCTCTCAAAAAAAAAGAGGGAAGGAGGAAGAAAGAAAGGAGGAAGGAAAGAAAGAAAAAAGAAGAAACAAGAAAAAGAGAGGATGAAAGGAGAATCATTGAGATATCTTTTAAAATAAAGAGTCACAGCAATAGCACTACTAGGTCTGTATTCCAAAGACTCAAAGAAAAAGGGAAAAGGACCTATATGTACAAAAATATAGCTGCTCTTTTTGTCGTGGCAAAGAATTGAAAAATGAGGGGATGGGGCAGCTAGGTAGCACAGTGGATAGAGCACCAACCCTGAAGTCAGGAGGACCTGAGTTCAAATCTGGCCTCAGACACTTAACACTTACTAGCTATGTGACCCTGGGCAAGTCACTTAACCCCAATTGCCCCACCAAAAAAACCAATAATAATAATTAAAAAAAAACTTTAAAAAAATGAGGGGATGCCCATCAATTGGGGAATGACTAAAGAAGTTGTGGTAGATGATTGTGATGGAATACTATTGTGTTTTAGAAATGCTGAACAGGATGTTCTCAGAAAAAAAAACTGGAAAGACTTAAATGAACTGATGCAAAGTTAATTGAGAAGAACCAAAACATTGTACACCATAGCAACAACATTGTATGATGATAAACTATGAATAACTTAGTTATTCTTAGCAATACAATGATCCAAGACAATTCTGAAGGACTTATGATGAAAAATGTTGTCCACCTCCAGAGAAGTAACTGATAGAAATTGAATACAGATTGAAGCATACTTTTTTACTTTCTTTATTATTCTTGGGGTTTGGTATTTTTTTGTTTGTTTGTTTGTTTGTTTGGTTTTTTTGGTCTGTGTTTTCTTTTGCATCATGGCTAATATGGCAATGTTATTTATGCCTGTGCATATATACTCTATATCAAATTTATTGACTTCTTAAGAAGGGGGGAAGGGAAGGGAGAAAGATAATTTGGAACTCAACATTTTTAATAAGTGAATGTTTAAAAAAACAACAAAAGGGGGCAGCTAAGTGGCGCAGTGGATAAAGCACTGGCCCTGGATTCAAGAGGACCTGAGTTCAAAGCCAGCCTCAGACACTTGACACTTACTAGCTGTGTGACCCTGGGCAAGTCACTTAACCCTCATTGCCCCTCAAAAACAAAAACAAAAACAAAAATAAAGAAGTCAGAAAGCCAGTAAGAAGCATAGACAAAAAGTACAGCTTTGAAAGCAATAGGTTGAATTTATCATATGCTTAAAGGAAAAGCAAGCTATTCATGAGACATCTGGAGTTTCATGTACAATCTTCCTTTTCTATTTTATTCTACATATACAATGACTGTTTTGTTTGGTGTTTTAAATTAATAATAAAAATAAATAGAAAAGAAACTACTGGAGCACACTTAGGACTGACTACAAGGCCCAGTAGGACTAGGCTAGGGAACACTTAAGGAAAAGATGAAATATAGACTGATGGGACACTTTTTTTCCCTTCCACCTTTTCATCCCAATATTTTTTTAGATCAATCTTTACCTCTACTTAGTTTTGCTGATTTTGTCAAGTCAGTTCAGTGATCTGTATCCCAGTTTTATCACTTGTAAAATGGAAATATTACTTACTATTAAAGCTCAATGACCCTCAAGGTTGTTTTGAGAATCAGGTGAGATAATACTTAATAAATCAAAGTCTAACTCACAAAAAAGTTAGATTTATTGAATTAATCAATATAAGGTTTACATTGTATCCTGGACACTGATAAATATTTGATGGTTTATTTTATCATCTGCTAGAGTTCAGGCTATCAGTCAACAAACATTTATTAAGCACCTACTACATGCCAGGCACTATGCTAAGCACTAGGGGGTACAAAGAAAGGCAAAAAATCCCCAAACAGTCAAATGAGGAGGAAAAGAATAATAGTATCTTCTCTCAAGGCATTTTTAATCTATTTGGCATGTAACCCTTATGTCAAAAATGCCTAAGGTATCATCAATGCCTGGGCATATTTCCAAATTGCTCTCCAGACTGGCTGGATCAGTTTGCAACTCCACCAACAGTGCATTCATGTCTCAGTTTTCCCATACCCCCTCTCATAGTTATTATTTTCCTTTTCCGTTATATTAGCCAATCTGATAGGTGTGAGGTGGAACCTCGGGGTTAGGTTTTTTTTTACTATAGATTTTTTCCATTTGACTATAGATAGCTTTTATTTCTTCATATGAAAACTACATGTTTATATACTTTGACCATTTATCTATTGGGGAATGACTTGCATTTATATAAATTTGAATGTTATACTATTTGATCTAAATCCCAACCCATAAATGGGAAAATTTGTTAATGCAGTACCCCAATGTAATAACTCCATTTTCATTTGGCAAACACATTGACCATAGTATGCCACTAGGATGTTTTATTAATCAAGAAGGAAGTATCATCACATCTTCTTCAGGTGAGTTACAGTATTCTCCCAAATCCCACACTAATTATTCCTTTCCACCTCCAGTGTGAATATGAATTTTCTTCTAATTCTAGGATCTCTCCCCTCTGTAGCAAATTCTTGCTCTCATTTCTTTAATGCCCTCAGTGGCAGCATCCACTTGTGATATTCTCTTGTAGCTATTAGGGGACTGTGTATGCTCTGGGCACACTTTGGTCTTATAGGAGTCAGCTCATGGGGCTTTTCTTCTGGTTGGGCTTACAACTCACTTCAGTCAAACTCCTGGTCCTAGCAATAGGCAATTAATTAGATCAACAACCCCTCTTTACTTTTATTCAACCAAGAGAAAAGCTTTCCCTCTGATGAGTGACATACTATCTCTCTATAGTGAGAGCATCACCCTGGATTGTCTATGAGAAAGACCACTACACATAAGCAATGCCATATAGAGAAAATATCACCAAATTTTATAGTCATCACAAATAACAAACTCTTTTTTGTTGTTGTTGTTTGTTTTTGCAGGGCAATGGGGGTCAAGTGACTTGCCCAGGGTCACACAGCTAGTAAATGTCAAGTGTCTGAGGCCGGATTTGAACTCGGGTCCTCCTGAATCCAGGGTTGGTGCTTTATCCACTATGCTACCTAGCTGCCCCAATAACAAACTCTTAAAAATGGAAGAGACCCTAGAATTTCACTAGACTGATCCCCTCATTTTATAGATGAGGAGACTGAAGCAAATAGGATGACTTGCCTAGAATCATGGCTAAGCCCACAACTCAGACTCAGGTTTCCCAATTCCCAGTCTAGCACTTTTCCCATGATTTTTCTGCTCAACAAATTCCAGTGGCTCTTGATTACTTCTGGGATCACATACACACTGCCTGGCTTGGCATTTAAGGTGCTTCCAAGCCTGGTCTCCACCTCCCTTTTCAGTCACATACTCTCTGGTCCAGTCAAACTGACTTTCTTCTTGTTCCTCCCACATGACACTCCATCTCTCACACCCATGATTTTGCTCAAGCCCATCAGATGTTGTTATTCAGTCATTTCAGTTGCATATGACTCTTCATGACCCCATTTGGGATTTTTGTGGTTTGCCATTTCCTTCTCTAGCTCATTTTACAGATGAGGAAACTGAAGCAAACAGGATTATATGACTTGCCCAGAGTCACATAACTAGTAAGTGTCTGAAGCCAGTTTTGAACTCTGGCAAATGAGTCTTCTTAACTCCAAGCCCAACACTCTGTCCACTGCACCACCTCATTGTTTTAAAAGTAGTTTGAACCATTACTAAAGATACTGGCATTTGTTTGTTTCCTAACTTAGAGACAGAAGATCATGTGACTTCAACTGGGCTGGTCAGGATAACACTGGCCCTCAGAAGGTTTTTGAACTGCTCTGTAACAAAATAGAGAGAGATTGACTAAGGTCTTAGGATCTGTTTCCACTTCCTGAGATAGAATTCAAGCACTGGCCATAGCAGCAGTGGTGGCATTCCTTCCTCCCCTTCCACCATGGCACTCAACCCTTTGCAATCTGATAAAAGTGATGATGGTCATTAAAAATAATGTGCTTGGGGGAAGCTAGGTGGCACAGTGGATAAAGCACTGGCCCTGGATTCAGGAGGACCTGAGTTCAAATCCGGCCTCAGACACTTGACACTAGCTATGTGATCTTGGGCAAGTCACTTAACCTTCATTGCCCCCCCCAAAAAAAAAACGAAAGAAAGAAAGAAAGAAAGAAAGAAAGAAAGAAAGAAAGAAAGAAAGAAAGAAAGAAAGATTGCGCTCAGGTATAGCAGAGCATGGCCCCTGTGATTGACCCTCTAGTCATGAGAAAATACCTTTTCAAGGAAAATGGCTGATCTATTTCTCTCCAAGAAATTGAGGAAGCTCAAAAAATGTTTCTTTCTTCAATTCCCTCCCCTCCCTATCACTGTTTTGTGATGTGGAATTTTTATAGAATTTGATTTCTCATTGTTTTCTAAGTTGTTTATTTATCCTGATTTTACTTTCTCTTCACATAAAGTAGAGCATAGACTATGAAAGCTGTGTATTTCGTGTTTGTAAATTGATTACACACAGAGAGATGCCAATGGCTAGGTGAAATTCATATATTATTATATGATTAGGGCAGGGATTTGAGTCTCTGGGCAATAGTTAAGGAATCTCCTAACTTGGGAACTATGGGGTTATATTGTGATTTTTAAAAATGTATTTAGAATTTCCCCCAAATTACATGTAAAAAGTCCGAAATTTTTCACATTGATTTTTTAAAAATTTCGTGTTCTAAATTTTCTTCCTCACTCCCTCCTCAACCCTTCCTATGGAATCAAGCAATTCAATATAAGTCATACATGTGCAGTTATGCTAAACATCTTCACATTAGTCAGGTTGTGAAAGAAAATAGACAAAATAGAAAGAGGAACTAACAAATAAAATTATACTTCATTCTGTATTCAGATACCATCAGTTATTCCTCTGTTGATGGTTTGCATTTTTCATAGATCCTTCTGATAGCATCCTACTCATCATTTCTTTCACAGTTACTATTGCTAACTGTATTACCCTCCATCCTATTCCCTCCCCTTGATATTTACTCTATTTTCTATCTTCTTTCATCCTATCCCTTCTTGAATGTGTTTTGCTGTTTGCTGCCCCCTCCCCTAATCTGCCCTCCCTTCCTTTGCCTCTCCTGCCCCCATCCCCTTTCCTTTCTTCTTTCTCTCAAGGCAAAATATATTACTATACCCACTTGAGTGTGTATATTATTCCTTCTTCAAGCCAATTCTGATGAAAGTAAGGCTCACTCACTCCCCAGTTCCTTCCCCTTCTTCCCCTCCATTCCATAAGCTTTTTCTTGTTTCTTTTATGTGAGCTACTTTACCTCCTTCTACCTCTCCCCTTCCCTTTCTTCCAGTGCATTTCTCTTACCCCTTAACTTTATTTTAAAGATGTCATCATGGGTCAGCTAGGTGACACAGTGGACCAAGCACCAGCCCTGGACCCAGGAGGCCCTGAGCCCAAATCTGGGCCTAGACATAAGCCATCCCACCCTGCCTGTCCCACAAAAAACAAGGATAAACAAAAAATAAAAACTTTACAGATATCATCCTTTCATATTCAATTCATACCTGTGCCCTCTAAGTATATTCATTTCAGTTGCCCTAATACTGAGAAAGATCTTATGAGTTAGGAGTATTATCTTCCCATGTAGGAATGTCAACAGTTTAACCTTTTAACATCCCTCATGATTTCTTTTTCCTGTTTACCTTTTTATGCTTCTCTAGAGTGTAAGGAATTAATTGTGATTTGGGGTTTCTATGACCCCATCTTTGGCTAAAATTAGAAACCCTGGCATGTGCCTGTGCATGCTGACCTCATGACAGCCACCTGCACACCTCCATGGGCCTGGCCAAATTATAATGAGGGAAGCCCCGCCATGATGAGAAGCCTGGGGAGGACAAGTCTTGCGGTCTTCGGCATGTGGAACTCATCTTTGTAGAGCTGCCTGTTAGTTCTATCAATCAGGGCTGCCAGCCAATTAGCTTGGGGCTGTGTGTGTGTATGGCCCTTTTTCCTGTGGGAGAAGGGGCTTTTGGGAAAAAGCCAGGGAAGAGAGGTTTCACTTTGGTGCGTGCAAGAGAGGGAGAGGGTCACTGTGCAGCTGGTTCTCTTTGAAACTGCTGATTCCAGGTGGTGGTGAGTTTGCAGGTCATATCTTTTTCCTTCCCCTATTCCCTTTCTCATTGTCCCTAGCTCTATTAACCTCACTTGTGTTTTAAATTTGTTTCTATTAATAAACCCTGTTTTGTTTATTGAAAAGAGGCTGTTAATCTCCTTTCTTACACCAATATTACGGCGAGCTGCCCAAATAAATCTCCCCATACTAAATTTGGCCCTTGCAAGAGTCTTCTATTTGAAAGTCAAATTTTCTATTTAGTTCAGGTCTTTTCATCACAAATGCCTGAAAGTCCTCTTTTTCATTGAAGTCCCATTTCCCCCCTTGAAAGATTATACTCAATTTTGCTGGGTAGGTGATTTTTGGTTGTAATTCCAGTTCCTTAGCCCTCCAGAATATCATATTCCATGTCCTCCTATCCTTTAATGTAGAAGCTGCTAGATCTTGTGTTATCCTGACTGTAGCTGTACAACATTTGAATTCCTTTTTTTAGCTGCTTGCACTATTTTCTCCTTGACCTGGGATCTCTGGAATTTGGCTATAACATTCCTGGAAGTTTTCCTTTTGGGATCCCTTTCTGAAGGTGATCAGTGGATTCTTTCAATTTCTATTTTATTTTCTGCTTCTAGAATATCAGGGTAATTTTTCCTGACAATTTCTTGGAAAATGATGTCTAAACTCTTATTTTGATCATGGTTTTCAAGTAGTCCAATGATTTTCAAATTGTCTCTCCTGGATCTATTTTCTAGGTCAGTTGTTTTTCCAAGGATATATTTTATATTGCAATCTATTTTTTTATTCATTTGGATTTGCTTTATTTTGTCTTGGTTTCTCATGAAGTCACTAGCTTCCGTTTGTTCATTCCTAATTCTTAGGCAATTATTTTCTTCAGAGAGCTTTTGTATCTCCTTTTCCATTTGGCTTTTCCTGCATCACTCTCATTTCTCTTTCCATTTTTTTCTTTACCTCTCTAAATCTTCCCTCTATCTCTCTTACTTTCTCTTCAAAGTCCTTTTTGAGCACTTCCATGGCCTGAGATCAATTCATATTTTTCTAGCATGCTTTGGATGTAGGAACTTTAACTTTGTTATTATATTCTTCTGAGAGTGTATTCTGGTCTACCTTTCCCCAAAAGAAAGTTTATATGGTCCAATACTTTCTCTGCCTACTCATCTTGACCACCTATTTCTTGGCTTTTAACTCCTTCTTAACATGTGGCACTTCTTCCAGGATGCACTGTTCTAAGCTATAGCAGGTCCCAGGGGTGTGATTCTATATTATGATTTAAAAAATATAAATAATTCTATAAAATTTTCAACAGTAAGAATTTAAATTGAACCTGAGAATGTTCTTTCACTTATAGGCTAATGAACCTATAAATGGGCCTTTTTTTTTGTAATAAGGTGGTCTCAGTTAGATCTGACTTATAACAATATCCTGGTAGCTTAGGTTTGATATTGGAACAAAATGAGACACTGTAGGTCATTCAATGGTTAACAAAAGGAGATTTCCATATCCATAGCAGGAAGAGAATATTAAAAAAGATAGGCATTGAGAACCCCTGGAGTTGATTAGTTGAGCAAAGCTCCCATCTTAATTCACCAAACATCTGGAGATCTCTTCCAGTTCCTTTCACCTTCTTTGTATTCAGACAATTGGAAGGGGGTCCTTAGTCCCTGGAACCAACCATGTCTAAATACCTTTTTAAGAAAAACTAGCATAATCTGCATGTTGGGAAGGGTTAGGATATTGCTCCTATCTCTCTCTCTCTCTCTCTCTCTCTCACACACACACACACATACACACACACACACACACACACAGAGTGGGGCTAATTTAATCTCTGGAGGAAGGGAAGAGAGAAAAAAGAAAATCTAGGGCCACAGAGCAGTGGTTTCAAACTCATACAGAAACATTTTAATCTAGCACTTATTTTGTAGGGAACATCTCCACTCTCCAAAGAGGAATAAGAGTTAAGATCAGAGAAGAAATTATACTTAAAGCTATGGCTTATGGACAGAGATAGGCATCATCTGGGAGAATTTAGCTCTGACCCTTTCCAGAAGAGATGATGTAAAATAAAAGGAGTCCCTCCCTCCCCTCCAGCCAACTTCCACAGTGACACATCTGCTAGTTACATCTGAAATACACTCCTTCCTTGACTCCCTTACTCTGCCCTAGAATCTCCAACTTTCTTCAAAATTCAGCTCAAGTACTATTTTCTACATGAGCTCCTCCATGATACTCTCTCATCCCAGATGCTGCCATTTATTTCCTTCATCTCTCTCTCTCTCTCTCTCTCTCTCTCTCTCTCTCTCTATATATATATATATATATATATATATATGTGTGTGTGTGTATGTGTGTGTATACATATATATGTATATATACACACTATATATAGTTAATATGTACACATAGTCAACAGATTGATCAATCAATCAAATGCTGCCTTATTTGAAAGAGAACGTAGGGTAAATTAGCCTATGCGTTCTCCCTTCCCTAAATATTTTTATCCAGCTGAAATCAGGTTAAAGTGATTGTCAAGAACAGTATTGAGAGGGAAACATCATAAAAACACTCATACACAGCATTGAACCTCAGGGAATCAGGGAGAGTCAGTTCTAGCAGTTGCACCTTGGCAGTAGGAGAATTCATGGTGCTGACCTTTCAATCTGTGAAGAATCTATGAAGAATCTGTGAATTGGTGGGGATTTCTCTCTACCTACACAGTAACACCTTCACATCTCAATTACGAGTAAACAGATATACTTTAGTAATCTCTTCTAGCCAAACAGAATCCCTTTCCATATAATTGCAACAATTTTCATTTCTACAGTGCCGCAAGGTTAGCAAAACACTGTCATCTCAATAACTCTGAGGTAGGCAATGGATGTATTATCATCTCTGTTTTTTAGATGAGTAAAATGGTGAACAGAGAGATTAAATTACTTGCCCAGACTCACATAGCTAGTAAGCATTATGACTTAAACTTAGGTCTCCTGACTCCAAGACCCTTTGCCTTATGTCATGCTTCCTCCCACATTTCTGCCCAGGAAGCTAGCCTAGCATCATGGGGAATTTTCCTAGTCAGTTGAGGGGAGATTATCTTACAGGTAAAGAGGGTATAACTTTAGAACTTCAAATTTATGGGAAGTTTGTGAAGCATTTTATTTTATTTTATTTTTGGTTTTAAAGTATTTTATTATTTTCCAGTTACATATAAGAACAGTTTTCAACATTAATTTTCTTTCTTTCTCTTTCTTTCTTTTTTTTTTTTGTGGGGCAATGAGGGTTAAGTGACTTGCCCAGGGTCACACAGCTAGTAAGTGTTAAGTGTCTGAGGCTCAGATTTGAACTCAGATCCTCCTGACTCCAGGGCCGGTGCTCTATGCACTGCGCCACCTAGCCGCCCCCTCAACATTTGTTTTCACAGGATTTTTAGTTCCAAATTTTTTTCTCCCACTCTTCCTTCTCTCCCTCCTCCCCAAGACAGAAAGCAGTCTGATATAGGTTGTATATGTACAATCACATTAAATATATTAGAGAAGCATTTTTTAAAAAAATACCATACATTTGTGGTTTACTTGAGAGTTCCTCAAGGCCCTTTCATCATCCCCTGTGTCATTTAATCCTCACTGAAAGATAGGGGCTAGATATTTTTCCTATTTTATAAACGATGAAACAAAGATGCTGTATAATTCTTCCAGAAATAGTTTTTATTAATTTATCATTATTCTAATCCAAATATTGTTCTGCTTGGAAGAGAAATGTTGAAACTGGGTGAGGCCTCTTATGCCCTCAGACATTTCTCTAACACAAGATATTTTAAAGTGACATTTATGGTAATCTTGAACAACAAAAATTTCATAGTATTATAAAACATAGCTACACACCTCAATTAACATTTTGCTTCATCAACCTAGAACAATAGTCACTTAGTCTTTGCCATTTTTCTAAAATGACTCAATACCTCTCTCTATGTCCATTCACCTTAAGGATTCTCCTTTCTACCAGGTCAACACTGTCTGAAAAGTAATCAGAGACTGCTTCCTGGTCTTATCCAGATCATTATCTTATCCACTTCAGAGCATTGTAAAAAAAGTTATTATTCATAGGGCCTCTTGTCTGCCCACTTCAAGGGAGAAGACTTTCCTGGGCTGGTCAGATTACCAGGGGAAGGACATTGTTTCAAAATCAACAGCTAAAATCTGATAAAAAAAAAAATCAACTTTCTCTTTTAGATTAGTCCAAAGGCTTTAGACAAGGAAACTTTAAAAATATTTTAAATAATGTCAGTTCTGCAATAATACTTGTTTTGAAAATGACATGTTTCAACATTATTGAAATATTAGAGCATTTGAGCAGAATTTGAATTTTGTGTTAGTTTATGCATGATTTTGTTTTTGCGATGTGAGGAAATAGGTAGTTGCCTCCTCTCAATGTGGATACAACGGTCAATCATACCCTTCCTAACCTGCTTGAAGGACAAAGATCTCAGATCCCTTCCTCCTCCCCCCTCAGGCTAAAGTCACATGGTTCAAAGAGCCCTGTTCTCAACAAGGTCCTCCTGAGTTGTATCCATATAAGGAAAGTAAGAGGGATGGGAATACTGCATTCTGATTAGCTAGTTTTTGCGTGTAGATTGTAACCCTTGGGTAATCGGACCAATGATGAAAAAGGGGAGGGCCCATTTGCGCTAGGGTCTAGGGTATAAAACAGGGCCTGCGAGCCCCTTTTCTTTGCACCCATTTAGCTGCACACTAGGGTGCCTCTTCGAGAGAAGGAAATAAAAGAGCTTTTGTCACTTCGCTGCTGAGTTCCTGAGAATCATTGAGAAGAGGATGAATTTTTCCCTCACATGCGAGAACACAGAAAATTTCACAATGCTTCACAAGCTTCACTTGTTGCCCACTTCTGCAAAAAGACTAGTGATCTTTTTCAAAGCAAAATGCCATATTTAATGTACAACTTCAGGTTCAGTAGGAGCTGTAGTGAATGCAGCAGTACCCTGAGGCTGGGAATACTGCAACTATCTATTGTAGTATTTTTGTATTTCTTAACTATTTAACATGTATAAAATGACCACCATTTTTATTAGGTTCCCATCTCTCTCTTTTATTATTATTAGGTTCCTATCCCTTTTTTTTTTTTTTTTTTTAGTGAGGCAATTGGGGTTAAGTGACTTGCCCAGGGTCACACAGCTAGTAAGTGTTAAGTGTCTGAGGCCGGATTTGAACTCAGGTCCTCCTGACTCCAGGGCCGGTGCTCTATTCACTGCGCCACCTAGCTGCCCCCATCCCTTTTTTTAAATGTGTCACTGACAAAATTTTTGAGTCCTGAGCCACTAACCCCATTTCCCCCTTATTAAGACCTGTGGTTTTTATTGCAGGATTTGACCAGGCAGGCATCTTAGTACCTCTTGCTTTCCATAACCTGTTGGGTGAAGCATGTCCCCTGGGGAAAGGGCCAAGACAAGCATCTTCCATCTGCCTCAAAGCAACCATTTCCATCTGTGCCAGCACAAGGCAATTTCCACCTACTGCCCGGAGCCAGTCACCCAATTAGAATGTGGAGAACCTCCAGGGCAAAGGAGACCAACCCTCCCTCTGACTTCAAACTCAGAATCTCCTCCTGTTTCCTGTCCTTTGAGGATAGTTCATTCAGTGATGAATATTCTCACACGGGGTCATACCCTTCATATTCCGATAACTCTGAATTCCTGTAGGTCATCGTCCAAACCACATTCCACCCCACCGTGCCCCACATACCTGATTCCTCATGCTCATCCCCCTGTGAGAAGATAATTATTGATAATGGATTTCTTGGGGGGACACAGGGACCCCGTCTTAGTCAGCTTCTTCTTCATCCCCACTTGAAAGTTTAGTTCAATAAGTAAAGAGATTCAAACCACATCTATCTGAAAGCGCCTTTGCCCTCAGGGGATTTGTCTTTGCACTAGACCTGATGTCAGCAAGGTACAGTTCATTTTAATATGGACAACCCTCAGGAATTGGAACAATTGATTTGAATGATGGAATTGAATAATTCTAGCCAATTAGCTTTGAGTAGTGTGTAAAAGCTGCCTCTATCAAAGGAGAACTGGACTGCAGGAAGCTTGCTGTCTTGCGCAGGAGGCTCTTGAACAAGGCATGGGCCCTACCCTCTCCTTCCTAGGACTCTTTCTCCATGTTGGGTATGTGATTACTTAGGCCTGTAACTAAAGGGGAAGTTAGACACGTGGTCAATATTTTAGTAATACGTGATCTTAATTAATAACAAATGCTTACGGCCAAAAGTGGTGCAATAGCCATTAATTTATAAGAAGCAATATTCTTAGAAATTCCAGCCAAGTTCCTCAATAATTTAGATAGAAACAGGCCAGCCCACAATATTTTAAAAGACACACCCCTCAACCCTCCTGCCTCAAAGTTTCAACCCAACTCTACCCAGCCCTTCTACTATGCCCTCTGAAATACCTATAGGCAACAAACTTCCCTTCATCACAAATCTTTTCTTTTTTTCACTCCTTCTATATACTAACTCTTACTGAAAGAGTTAAAGAAGCTGGCTTCCCCCTGAGGAAACAGATTCCCTGGCCACCCTTTTTCCAAATGGCTTCACCTTCACTCATTCTCCTTGTTTTATTGCTGAAGGAAGGGGAGTTGGAATACTTCTTCCTCCCCTTTGCAACTTCCAGGTTCGCTTCTTCCATTACTAAGTCATCTGTCTTTCTTTGAGGTTCATGCTACTCATAACTACAGCCCAATCAAAATCTTGGTCGCTATTGTCTACAGACCCCTAGACCACTCTGCTTCCTTTTTCAATTAATTTGATAAATGGCTCACAATTTTTCTCTCCTCCCCAACTCCTGACCTCATACTAAGGGACTTCAACAAACATACCAACTCTACTTCAAATATCCTAACCACTCAATTCTTCAACCTACTCAATTCCCTACTACTTCTCCACCCCACCACATCCACATACAAAAATGTCATCCCCTTGAACTTGCTATTATCCATGAATTTACCATTTCTATATTTAAGAATTCTGAAATCCCTTTATCTGACCATAATCTATTGGCTTTCCCCTCCTTCCTCTGCCTTCCCTTACACAATGTAATTCTATTCTTCTTCTATAGCTAGGTCTCCAAATCCTTAATCTCTAAATTCTATCTGAGGGCATCTCCCCTGCACTCTGTCTCCTCTTCTCTGTATCTTGATCCCTTGGTGAAGCAATTCAACTCTACACGATCCTTCTCTCTTGAATCCCTAGCCACCCATCACACCGCCAATTACACTCAGCCAAGCCTGTCTTGGATCAATCCCACCATTCATTGCTCTTACTCCTACACACATGCCATGGAAAGAAGGTGAAGAAAATCACAGAACTGTTCTGACTGGATCCACTGCAGATTTATGTTATACACCTTTTAACTGGGCCCTCGACATTACTAGGCAATTTGTTATCAACTCACTATTCCACTCTCAACAGCAGCTCTTCCAAACCTTTTTATCTCTTCTCAAACCTGCCATGGCTTTCCCTCCCCCTACTTTCTGAGCTGACACCCCTTGCTTCATATTTTACAGAAAAAAAATGAGGCCATTCACCATGAACTCCCTCTTCTCCCTTCTTCCACATCTATCACTCAGATGTCTTCTCCTACTCTCTCCTCCTTCACCCCTGTCTTGCATCATGAAGTGATCTCACTCCTTACTAAGGTTAATCCCTCCACCTGTTCAAGCAATCCCATTGCATCCTGTCTCGTGCAAAAGGTTGCCCCTCTGTCATTTTCCATTGCCTACAAACATGACCATGCCTCCCCCATCCTCAAGAACCCTCACTTGATCCTTCCATCCCTGCTATCATCCTATGTCTCTTTTGCCCTTTGAATCTATACTCCTTTAAACAGGTCATCTACAATAGATGCTTCTACTTTGTCTCTTCTCACTCTCTTCTTAACCTTTTAGAACCTAGCTTGATATTATAAGTTATAATTTTTTGGTGAGGCAATTGGGGTTAAGTTACTTGCCCAGGGTCACACAGCTAGTAAGTGTTAAGTGTCTGAGGCCAAATTTGAACTCAGGTCCTTCTGAATCCAGGGTTGGTGCTCTATCCACTGCGCCACTTAGCTGCCCCCTGATATTATAATTTAACCAAAACTACACCTATTGTACACATGTAAACTTAAATTTGTAGTGGGTCTAGTCAGAACAGTTTTGTAATTTTCTGTACCTTTGTTCAGTAGTGTGTGTAAAAATGAAGATGATGAATAGTGGGAGTGATACAAGGCTGAGGTTTACCTGGGCACAATCAGAAATATGATAAGCTAGTTGACTAAGGATTTAAAAGAGGACAGTGTAGAGTTGAATTGGTTCACCAAAGGATCAGGATGGGGAAAAGAGGAATATTTAGTGTAGTGGAGATACCCAGGGAGAAAACTGATGGTGTTGACAAAAGATAGGGTTTTGAAGGGAAAGCAGAAAGAGAGGTTATAGTCAGATAAGGGGATTTCAGAATCCTCAAAAATGGAAGAGATACATTGTAGGTGATGGCAAGATCAAGGGTGTGATCATCAGTGTATGGCTGAGGTGGTGTGGAGGAGTAGCTCATGGTAACTGAGTAGCTTGAGGAACTGAGTGGTTAGGGTATTTGAAGGAGAATCTTTATGTATGTTGAAATCCCCTAGTATGAGGATAGGACTTGGGGAGGAGAGGAAAACAATGTGAGCCATATACTGAACTCATTGAGGAAGGAAGAGAAGCAATTTGGGGGTCTGTAGGCAACAGCTATCAGGACTGAGAGTCAGAATAATTAATCTTCATGCAGACAATGAGAATGGGCTATGCTTTTCCTGGGCTTTGGTTTTCTAGGCTTCTATGATATATACTGGAGTGGTCAGAGCTGTGGTTATGGAGGATAATAAAGGGGTAGTGTAAGGTTTAATCAGCCAGTGAGGGAGACTGACAGAAACCACTGCTGCAGGAGAGAATATTATATTATATTATATTATATTATATTATATTATATTATATTATATTATATTATATTATATTATATTATATTATATTATATTGTATTGTATTGTATTGTATTGTATTGTATTGTATTGTATTGTATTGTATTGTATTGTATTGTATTCTATTCTATTCTATTCTATTCTATTGTATTCTATTCTATTGTATTCTATTCTATTGTATTCTATTCTATTGTATTCTATTCTATTGTATTCTATTCTATTCTATTGGATCAAGGATAGGGATGGAAGTTGCAATGAAAGAAGACTGTAATTGATTAGACTGCCAGCTATTGTGAATCATATTTGAATGGAGAACTAGACAGGGGACACTAATTTCCATTATTGTCTCTCCTACTTTAGTCCTATTATCTCTTATTCAGAGATAGGACCCCCACACACACACACACACATACACACAAGTACACAACACATATACATCCCCTCTCTTACCACTTTCCTTGATAAGAGGGTTAAGTAGCAAGTACCCAAGGTTTGGCAATTTACCCTTTTATTCCTGTAGACCTATGAGAGCAAGTGGAGGCTGCTTAGGAGATGGCTGGAGGCAGATGACTTTTTACAAGAATGTGTGAATGATTTCCCTTTTTTCTGTTGAGTTCAGTTAACTTTGTGCCTAATAGGTTAAGTATTTGAGTCCTGTGGATATAGGAGGAATAATAATTAGAGAAAGGAAAGAAAAACCCAGAGTTGGGTTGGGGGTTCATCAATGGGGTGCACAGACCATAGAGTAATATTTTATTTTATTCCTGAGCTTGACCCTAGACCCAGCCAGTACTGCTGCTTGAAGTTATCAGACTCAGCAGTAGGAGACACAATCTGCTGGTTAAACACCATCTGGTGATCCATGAGGATGTTGTAGTCTTTCAGTAATACTATCCCATGCATGCACCAGAGAGATTCTGATGATACCATTTGGCGTGTGACTCAAGTGGGAAAACACCTTGTAGGCAACTGAGGTACTACAGTCCTTTGCTGAATAATAACACAGTGAAACAATGTCTTTCTATCAGTTGAAGGAATCACACTGCTCGAGCTACATGACCCAAGAACACCAGGGAAAGGGCTAAAAGAGTGAGAAGTATCACCCATACTATAGTAGAAAGAGTCTGGATTTGAAATCAGAGGTTCAACTACATTCAAATCTAGGGTTTGTCATTTGCTAAGTAGATTTCCTCTGATGTTCCTACCAACTCCAGTTCAGTGATCCTACTGTGTGAAGCTGGATAAGTCACATAACTTCTCTGGGCCTGTTTCCCCATCTGTAAAATGAGGGGTTTATACTGGATGACTTTGAAAGTTCCTTCCAGATCTAAATCTATGATTCTATACAGAAAATATCTTGGTCAGGTGTAGTTTAGGTTATATGGCCTCTAAGAGTCCTTCTAACTCAAATTATGTTATTCAGAATCATATTCATGTGTATACAGGCACTATTGCTCCTATCAGATTACAAGTTCCTCCAGAATGGAGAGGATTGTTTTGCATTTTCTATCCCTAACCCCTAGCTAGTGCCTTACATAATTAAGCTAGTGCTTAATAAATTATTACCAAATTAAAGAATTCCTGATGGCATCTGGCACAGGTTCTTCACCAACACGCAGGATAACCACAGACTTGAACCTCAGATCCGAAGGAGCCATCCTTCCTCTCTGTTGCCTCTCTAATCACTGATGTAGCTCAAGCCCCTAAAAATTCAGGACATAGGACAGTCCTGCCAATTTTCCACACTCCCAAGGATAGTTCTGGTTTTGAATCATATACAAAATCCTTGTTGCTTGATCAAATTTTATGCTTTCATTTTCAAGTTTATCAATGGTATTTTTGCTTTAAAGCTTTATTTTAGGCCTTGATTGATTTCTCAATTAGCTGATACTAAAAATAAAGGTGTCAGAAGATGTGGATTCTTCCCTGCAAAGATGGGAATGGAATAGATGATCTCTAAGGTTCCTCCTCGCTTTAATATTTGGGGATTTGGGAAATATTATGTTGAGTTAGGATACATTCCAATCCTGGGTGTCCTTCTTGTGTCTGATATTAGGAATGGTAATCCCTATAATCCTTTCTTGTTCAGGGATTCACATATGTCCCTGATTATGATACAATTTACTTAAATACTTGGGTGGGATTATTCTAATTATCCAGGGGTATGAACCATCTATTCCAGTTACCAACCTCTCCTCTGGTGGCAGCTGAATCATTAGCTGCTATCCATCCCGAAGGCACACAAGCCCTCAGGCTATTAACTTTCTACTGAGTCATTTTATGGGAGAAGGAGAGAAGAAGAAATAATTGAGCCCAGTCTCCCTAGAGATAAAACTAATACCTATGACCAATTAAATGATAATATAATGTAATTTTAAGATTAAATTATCTTCATTGTGAACTTGACAAATGGTAAACATGAACATTTATTTGCAAAGAACATAAAAAGATCACATAGGATATTGTGAATATTACATAAAGCTTCATTTTAAGCCTATATTAAAATTAATGTGGTATTAAGTAACATTGCCCTATTTATCTATGTCTCCTTCTGAATTTTCTTCTGTGTTTTGTTTTCCAATTGTTTCATTTCAATCTTTTCTTTCTTTCTTTCTTTTTTTAACACAAGGAACTTCCACAGAGGTTAAAAGGCAGCATGTGTTTAAATAAGTTCCCCCTTAATTCTAATATGGTCTCCCTGTTGATTTCTAGTGTATCCTATAAATAGCTTGTTTGTACATAGTTTGCAGTGAGAGGAAGGACTGACTATCTTTTGCCTTTCTCATAACCTCAGTGTTTAGGACAGTGCCTGGCACACAGAAAGCATTTAATAAATGTTTATTTACTGACTGATATGGAGGGAACAACTATGTCCTACTTAAATGTTTATCTCACTGAATCTCTATCAGTGTTCTATCTTAACCTCTATTGGTCACAATTTTCTCATCTATAAAATGAGTGGGGTGAACTAGGTGACCTCTAATATTCCTGCCAGTTCTAAATCTACAATCCTATAAGCCTACAAACAGGAAGTGCCTTATGAATGTGTGTCAAATTGAGTTGTTATAAACTAGGGAGGGAAAATGACACAGGGGCAAGAGCTGGTTCTGGAGTCAGAAGATCTGGATTCAAATCCTGCCTTTTGGCGCTTACTACTTGTGTGGCCTTGAGCAAATTGCTTAACTTCTCTGGGTCTCAGTTTCTTTATCTGTAAAATAAATGTTTGACTAGCTGGCCTCTGGGGTCTTTTATAGCTCTAGAACCATGAGCCTAAGGCCACTGAGTTCAGAGGAAGGAGACATTACTGTTGGTTGGAGTGGTCATCTTCAGAGATGAGGTGAAACTGGATCTGCATCTTGAGGCTTTGATGACTATGTAGATTTGAGTGATATAAATGAATATAATATATATCTATGGGGCTATTTACCCATATTATATCTATACCTACATATGTATATATATATATATGTTACATATGTGTTACTTGTGCATATGTGTATGTCTGCATGTTCATGTACGTGCCATGTCTTGAGCATAACTTGGATAGATAGAATTTGACACCTGTTCCACTTTTGTAAGAAGTAGGAGGGCTGTGCTTACTCTACTTAGCAGCTTAGCTTGGGGCAGGGAGTTAGGGAGATGGGGAACAAGGAAAGAGACAGTTAAATGATCTCTGCTATCTCAAAAAGGTATCAGGCTAGAGTTGTGTCTATTTGCCACCCCTCAATAACTCTAGTTGAGAGGTATGATGTTTAGGGGATCATAATGAAAGTCACTTCCTTTATAACTAGTAAGCTGGAGGATAGCTCTTAGTTTAAACACACTAGTTTGGCTCCTTCTCATCAAATGCTAGTTTCACAAAAGGTCATCATAAACAGCCATGATGCTAGCATGAGTGCTGTTGTACTCAGGGATTGGAGAAGTTCTATAAATTAGAATATACCAAAGAGTACACAAAAGTAAATGAGCTCTTCAGTTGAGAGTGAGATAATATCTAAGATGAAACCATGAGAAAGAGATTGATTTCTCCCAGAGGAAGTTCAGTGTCAGCCTTTGCTAGAATTATAAGCCTTGGAGGTCAAGGAAAATGCTAGACCAGGGGGAAGCTGGTGGCACAGTGGATAAAGCAGCAGCCCTGAATTCAGGAGGACCTGAGTTCAAATCTGACCTCAGACACTTGATACTGACTGGCTGTGTGACCCTGGGCAAGTCACTTAACCCCCATTGCCCTGCAAAACAAACAAACAAAAAAGAAATTCTAACTGATAAATGAAAAAAAAAATTAAAAAAAAAAAAAGAAAAGAAAATGCTAGACCAGCTCCCATACATGCCCAATGGCTCCAAGGACATCAGTCCAATATTTTAAAGTCACTTTCTCACTTCTTCCTTTCTCTCTCCTTCTCCCCTTTTTTTGTTTCTCTCTCTCCTTTTTCTCTCTTCTTCTCTTCCTCCTTCTTTCCTTTTCTTCTTCTTCTTCTTCTTCTTCTTCTTCTTCTTCTTCTTCTCCTCCTCCTCCTCCTCCTCCTCCTCCTCCTTCTTCTCTCTCTCTGTCTCTCTTTATCTTTCTCATTCTGGAGCTTCTCTTTCCATGCACATCTCCAATTTATCTCTCTGAAGTTTCTGGAACAAACTGATATAAATCCCTTCCACAAATCAGAATCATCATTTTCTCAGTCAATCAGGAGTCATGTAGACATAGTATACAACATAGGACTATCTCTCCACAAAATTGCCCTAAGTTTGAATGTAAGCAGAATCACAGAGACCTTCCAAGGAGAGGATATGACATGACCACAACCACTGAGGAGGGAAAATGCAGACCATGAGTGATGATAAGTAATCCTATCTGCTTTCCCAATGGCATGTCCATCTCAGACCATTAACCCCGCCCCCTCCTTCTACTGAATATACATATCCTACTCTATAACCCTTCTTAATTAAGGCATGAATGCAACTGATTACCTTAAAGCTTTACAGGTGATACAACTCACCCCCAACACACACACACACAAAATCACACACATAACCTTAACTCTCTTATCTTTTCTGGACATTTTCCCAAAAGGTAGATCTAGGGAAGGAAGCAAAATCTTCCAAGAAGAGTCAATTACTTTCATGCCAAGTCCTCCTAGTCCATGAAGTTGGAGTAAAGCAGGCTACCCATCTGATATCTACATGAAGCTGATAAAGCAGATTAATTTTTTTTTGTTTTTTTTCTTTTTAGTGAGGCAATTGGGGTTAAGTGACTTGCCTAGGGTCACACAGCTAGTAAGTGTTAAGTGTCTGGGGCTGGATTTGAATTCAGGTACTCCTGACTCCAGGGCCAGTGCTCTAACCACTTCGCCATCTAGCTGCCTCAAGCAGATTAATTTTTAACATTTTCAAGTTTATGTATGGTAAATAGTTCTATCCTCAGATGCTTCCAATAACTTTCTTGATTCATGCTTCCACAGAAAGGGACCCATTCTACATAGAATTCATGTGTCTTCCAAGGCCCTGGAATTGAGCATATGTATGGGAAAATATATCCTATGAGGAAAAGTTAACAGAATCCACACAATCAGAATGACAGGATCTGATTAGAAGAGTTCTTAGGAACCACCTGCTTCTGAAAGGAATCCCAACTATAATATACTTGACAAGTGGTCATCCAGTCCTGGCTTGAAGACCTCCACCCAGTTAGAACCCACTACATCCTGAGGCAGAATATTTTGCTTCAGAATAGCTCTAGTTGTTATGATTTTTCCTGACAAAAAGCCTAAGCTTACCTTTATGCAAAGTGTTCCAGAAATGAGGATGTTTACTTTAGAGAATAATAGGCTAAGGGGTCAATTAGTTACTGTATTTACCCATTTTAAAATATCTGTCCTATTTTCCCCTTCACATGGTGGTTATGAGGAAGAAATGGGATAATGGATATGAAAGTATTTTAGAAATCATGAAGTATAAATGTAAAGCATGCTACTATAGTAAGATTTATGCGGGGGGGGGGGAGGGGGCAGGTGTGGCATAGCGGATAAAGCACCAGCCCTGGATTCAGGAGGACCTGAGTTCAAATCTGGCCTCAGACACTTGACACTTACTAGCTGTGTGACCCTAGGCAAGTCACTTAACCCTCATTGCCCCGCCAAAAAAAAAAAAAAAAAGATTTATGCAGGGGTAGTGAAGTTACCAGTGAATTGCTGTAGACAGGTATACACAATAAAGGCAAGAGGCTGATAGCCCGGCCTGCTTTTTGTTCTTGCCCCTAGCCTACTTTACTTGCTAATCAGGAAAGATGACCGGAGGGAGGAGAGCCTTCTGACCCCAGCATCCATTTGGTATTTTGCTTTATTTTTGTTTTGTTTTGTTAAGCAAAGTCCATAAAATTAGTTTAGGAGACAGAGATTCTCAATTAGGGATTTGAATCAGTAAAACCAAAGCCCAAACCAAATAAACAAACAAACAAACAACAACAAAACACCCCACTTTCTACCACTACTAGGTCAGTATCCAAAAAGAGATAAAACCCCAAAAGCTAAAGGACCTATATGTACAAAAAATATTTATGGCAACTCTTTTCTGGTGCAAAGAATTTGAAACTGAGGGAATGGCTGAACAAATTGTGGGATGGGATTATGATGGAACACTATTATGTTATTAAAAATGATGAACAGGATGCTCAGAAAAAACTGGAAAGACTGAGTTGATGCAAAATGAAATGTACTGTATACAAAGTAACAACAATATTATAAAATGATCAGCTGTGAATGACTTTGCTATTCCCAGCAATATAATGATCCAAGACAACTCTGAAGGACTTATGATGAGAAATGCTATCCATTTCCAGAGAAAGAATTGATGGTGTCTGAATACAGACTGAAACGTAATTTTTTTTACCTTATTTTCCTTGAGTTTTTTTGTCTGTTTTCTTTCATGGACTGACTAATATGGAAATGTTTTGCATGACTACACATGTATAACTTATATTGAATAGCCTGCCTTCTTAAGGAGGGCAGGGAGGGAGGAAAGAAGAGAATTCAGAGCACAAAGTTTTTTAAATGGACGTTGAAATTGTTTTTATATGTAATTGGGGAAAAAATAAAATTCTAAATAAATGAAAAGCAGGAAACAAATACTTTCTAACCTCCAGTCAAATAGTTGCCTGGAACTAAATAATTTAGACAAGTGTCTCAAAATTTTATTTTATAGGGCAGCTAAGTGGTTGCAGTGGATAGGGCATTGGCTCTGGATTCAGAATAACCTGACTTCAAATCTGGCCTCAGATTATTTTTATTATTAGCTGTGTGACCCTGGGCAAGTCACTTATATCTTTGTATTATGATCAATTTTGTTGGTATACATTGGCAAAATAGTTTTAAATGATTTCCTTTTCGTTACTGTGAATGCTTTTTTGTTTTTGATATTGATAATTTGCCTTTCCTCTCCTTTTATCACATTAGTTAATAGTTTATTTGCTTTATTAGGTATTTAAAAATAGCTCCTAACTTTAGCAATTCAATTTTACTCTCAATTTTGGGTTTTTTTAATTTAAAAATGATTTTTGCTTGTTTACATATTTTTTTTGCTTTTCTAATTGTTTCAGTTGCATGCCCAATTATTCATTTGTTCTTTCTCGCTTTTGTTGATGAAGGCATTTTGATATATACATTTTCTCCTAAAGACTGCTCTGGCTATATCCTGCAAGTTATGGTGTGCTATTTCAATTTTCTCATTTCCTTTGATGAAATTGTCATTTAAAAAATTTCTTCTCTAACACACCTATTCTTTGTATTAAACTATTTGATCTTTATTTAAATTTAAATGCTTACTTCAAAGGTCCTTTATTGATTATAATTTTAATTGCATTGTGGTATGAATATATTTACTATTTCTGTTTCTCTGCATTAGCTTAAGAGGACTGACCAGTTTTTAAAGGTGTCACACACACATGAAAAATATGCATATTCCTTTCTGTTCACAATCAATAATCACCAGAAATCTTTCATATCTATTTTTTCTGAAATTCTATCTAGGTACTTAATTTGCTTATCTATCTTTTAGGTCTAAAAGAAGTACTACTAAAGTTAAGGTCTCTAACTACTAAAGTTTTGTGTTTATTTTCCCTATAATTCAAATGATTTCTTTCCAGTATTTATTATGTATATCCATATGTATCAATTAGCAATATGTTTCATTAATTATGGTACCTTAAAATATAATGTAGTTTCCCTGATTATTTCTTCTTGCTATATTTCTTTTTACTGTTACCTTGTTAAGATCATAATTACTACTTTTGCTTTTAAAAATATCACCTTCAGTATAAATTTTACTCTGGATTTTGGTTATGATATTCTGAGTGTTTTCAATATGAGGTTCACTTGTTTGAAGCATGCACATTCTCTCTAAGGGTCATAACTTAGTCTTACTAGAATAACGTAAAAGTCAATCTTGTGACAACTTTTTTAAAAAATTCTCCTTCAGTACTCATTTTAACTCTATGCAAATCTTTAGCTATTTCAAGTATGTTTCTTGCAAAGATGTTAGATTCTGCTTTCTAATCCATTCTGTTATCCTCTGTTTTATGATTGAACTTGTCTCCTTCATGTTCACTGTTATGGATGATGTTAATTGTTTATTTCTCTCAATTATATCCTATTATTGCTTTCTCCCTCTTCTTCTCCCATTTCCTTTATTTAAAAAAAATGAGGGGGGGAAATAATAAAAGAGAAGAAATCTGATCAACATTAGTAATCTATAATATAAGTAGTTTTTCCTACTCTTCCATCCCTTCTCTCTTTACCAAACTCAGAGCCTCTGGTTCTTAAATTTTTCTCATTTTAATTGTACCATTTATGATCAAAAGCTGAGATTTCTTTTCCTTATGAATTTTTCCCTCTCCAGTTCTACTCTCTCTTTTACCTATCCATCTCTCCTCTTTCTTTGTCCTTTCCTGTTTCCCTCTGAAGCTTAATGTATTTTATATCAAACTCTTTGTGTAGTCAACCTACCTTTATCCAGTTCAGAAAAGATACTTACCTTCTGTTTGTGTGTGTGTGTGTGTCTGTCTGTCTGTCTGTCTCTCCCATCTCTTCTCTCATTCCTTGTCTTTTTCTATTTCCTTGTGGAGCTTGATGTATATCTACATTAAACTCTTTATGTATTCAACATTTCCTTTATTCACCTCAGATAATAGTATAACCATGAAATACTTGATTCTCTACCCCTCTCTCCATGTTGTATGCTCTTCTTATATACACCATTTATATATTAGGCCCCTCCCTATCTTCCTCCTTTATTTTCTAATATATTCATTTTTTCTTCTCTTAAAACCTCCAAAATAGAATATAAACAACCCCCATATGCTTTGATTTATTTGTCTTCCTCTCTGTTCCTAGAAGACATTAAGGTTCTGAGAGGACATTTGTCTCTTCCCCATCACCCCATGGAATAAAGGCAATTAATCATCATTTACTTCCTTCAATTGTTCAAATATATTTACCTTTTCAGATTTCTTTTGACTCTTGTGTTTACATTTCAAAGTTTCTATTTAGTTCTAGCCTTTCACCAGGAATTTTTGGAAACCTTGTATTCTATTAAAAGTCTATTCTTTTCCCCAACAACTCATTGTACACAGTAACAACAATGTTGTGATGATGATCAACTGTGAAATACTTGGCTATTCTGATCAATAAAATGATCCAAGATAATTTCATAGGACTCATGTTGAAAAAAGGCTGGTCACCTCCAGAAAGAGAACTGATGAACTCTGAGTTTAAATTGAAGCATAATTTTCTCACTTTGTTTTTCTAGCTTTTTTTTTGAAATATGGCTAATATAGAAATATGTTTTGCATGATTTTACATGTATAATTGATATCGTATTGCTTGCCTCTTAGTGTTTATGGGAGGGTGTAAGGAGGGAAAGAATTTGGAACTCAAAATTTAAAAAGAAAAGAATGTTAAAAATTTGAAAAGTCTATTCTTTTATAGATTATACTCCATTTTACAAAGTTGGTTTTCATTTGTTTGTTTGCAAGCTTGGAATTCCATATTCTAGGATTTTCTCTCCTCTATGGTCATTGCTATTAAATCTTGTGTATTCCTGTCTGTGGTTCCTTTGTACTCTTCCTGGCTGCTAATAGTATTTTTTTTTTCCTGTAGCCTTGAAACTCTGGATTTTGTCTATGAAATTCCTGGATGTTTTCAACTTGGGTTTTCTTTTAAGGAGACAATCCATGATTTTTATTTTTCACTTTGCCCTCTGGAACTAACAGCTCTGAGAATATGTGTGTGCGTGTGTATGAATATTGTATGTGTATGCGTACGTGTACATGTATATATGTGCATGCAGGCACATTTACATTTCTATTTATATAAAATTTTAATTTTATTATTTATTATACACACATACATATGTATTCTTTATTTTTTTTTTTATTTTTTAGTGAGGCAATTGGGGTTAAATGACTTGCCTAGGGTCACACAGCTAGTAAGTGTTAAGTGTCTGAGGCCGGTGCTCCAGGGCTGGTGCTCTATCCACTGCGCCATCTAGCTGCCCCCATATGTACTCTTTAAATATTCTATCCTGGGTTTTGTTTGGTCATATTTTTAAGGAAATCTGATGACTCTTAAATTCTTTCTCCACAACCTATTTTCCAGGTCACTCATTTACTTTACATTTTATTTTATTTTTTTCAACATTTTAATTTTGTTCAAATATTTCTAGTTATCTCAAAGAAACATTGAGTTTTGTTTGCTCTATCCTATTTTTTTTGAGAACTCTACTACTTGGACAAGGTTTTCCACTTTCTATTATAAGTTATTTATTTTCCTTAAAATTTTTTTCTCTACTGAAAATTAATTTCAATTATAATTTCAGTTTTATGTCTCAATTCTCAGAGCTATTCTTATAATCCTGGTTACTAAGACAGGTTTTCCCCCTGAGGTTCTGCTTATAGTTATTGTGAGGTTATTTTCTTTTTCTGCATTTACCTTTTGGGTTTCTTTTAACCCACAGTTTTTCTTCACTGTTTTCAGTGTCTTCTTCCGTATGCTCATGTTTTTAGCCTCGGTTCTTGGATTAGGATTTCATGCTTATGCCAGTTACCTTCAGCATTCTCAAATGGATTAGTTAGGCTTCATCTGGTCTTGTCCCCTCTGTTGTCTGAATGACACTGCTTCTGATGATCTGGTTGGGGTAGCTAGGACTAAGATGTTAAATCTGTCTCAGTTGTTGGCTTGCATCTCAGTCTCCTGGTGACCAATAGTGGGTTCTGTATTGGTCTTATGTCTACCATCTTTCCATTGCACGGCCCCCAGTCAGGAGTTAGTTCTGTGCCTTGATGTGGCCCTGACAGGCTCTAGTGGGATGCTGGAGGTCATGCTGGTCTCAAGCCTCCTGAACAGCATTTCCCCTGGTGCTGGCATCCAGAACTTGAGTCGGCTCTGTCTCTTGCTGTGGCTCCCAGCAATCAAAGAATGCACAGTTGGTGTTTGTCTCCTCATGCAATGGCCTTTGGGGGCTGGCTCTGTTCTCTGCTTCTATTTTGACAGGCTATAGCTACCATTTGGCAGTCCTTCATCCCTCTCCCACTTGTTTCATTTACCTGAAATCTTCCTGGCTTTCCTGGCATGGCTCCCCTCCTCACTTCTCTAGCTCTGTTGTGCAGATCTGCATAGAATTAATTATGGGATGTTTCTATTTGTTACTAATTTTCTTTATGATCAGTTTCTGAGGTTCTTTTCAAATACTTGCTAGGGTTTTGTGGGAGAGCTGGGCTGTTCTGTGCCCTTTTATTTTGCCTTCTTAACTGTTAGCGTATTGAACTTTCCCTTTGTGAAAAAGAAAAACCAATTAATCAAAAACATCTCATCACTTTAAGCATATCAGACAACACTGTGTTGTAATGGCCACCTCCACTCCCCCACCCCACCCCCCAACTGCAGTAAGGAGAGGAATGTTTCATTACCTGTCCTCAGGGACCCAAAACAGTTTTTTAGTAACTCACAGCCTAGCTTACTTTTAGTGATCTTTTATTTCCATTGTTGTAAGCATTGTGCATATTGTTTTGTTATTTCTCTGTGAATCCATTTATAAATGTTTCCACATTTCTTTTCTTTTTTTTAAATTTTTGCAGGAAAATGGGGGTTAAGTGACTTGCCCAGGGTCACACAGCTAGTAAGTGTCAAGTGTATGAGGCCAGATTTGAACGCAGGTCCTCCTGAATCCAGGGCCGGTGCTTTATCCACTGCGCCACCTAGCCGCCCCCTATTTTTCCACATTTCTCTGAAATACTCATAGCTATCATTTTTATTGTACAAAAATCCATTATATTTATATGCCAGTTTGTTTAGCCTTTCTCCAATAAATGGGCACTCACTTTGCTTTCAGTTTTTTGCTTAATAAATTCTTGCTGACTGACAAAGAGTGGGGCTATGAATAATTTTGGTTTACATTAGGCCTTACTTTCTCTTTTTATCTTTCTTGGCATATCAACCTAATAATAGGATTGCTAGGTCAAAGGATGTGAACAGTTTAATGTCTTTTCCTAGGTCAAGGACAAGGTCAATAAGCATTTATTAAGTCCTTTCCATGTACCAGACATTTGGCTAAGTGCTGTGAATGCAAATACAAACAGAAAGTCTCTACCCTGAATGAGCTTACATTCTTCTTCTTTTTTTTTTCTTTTTAAGTGAGGCAATTGGGGTTAAGTGACTTGCCCAGGGTCACACAGCTAGTAAGTGTTAAGTGTCTGAGGCCAGATTTGAACTCAGGTACTCCTGAATCCAGGGCCGGTGCTCTATCTACTGCGCCACCTAGCTGCCCCTACGAGCTTACATTCTAATGGGGGAAGACAACACAAAAAAAAAGAAGCTGAAAAGGGATGGGGTGGGTATTCGGAAGGGGCATCATAGACAAAGTCCTATGGAGATGGGTCAGGACTACAATCTGGAGAGTAATGAAGAAATAGTTGGCTTGGGCCTCCTCCTTAAAATGGAAGCTCTGAGAAGCACCAGCCAATCAGAAGAAGAAGCCTCAGGGGCAGAGAATACTTCTAATGTGGATTAAGAGGTTTCTATAGAATGGTAGACAAAATCCAACAGAGATGAGTCAAGAGTGAAGTCTGGAGAGAAGTTATATAACAGTAAATAATGATCATGGTATGGATGTTTGGAATGTATGTCCTCTCTCTCTCTCTCTCTCTGGGTCAAAAAATAAGGACATTTTTATCACTTGATTAACATAATTCCAAATGGTTTTCTAGAATGACTAACAGATATGCCAACAGGATGTTATTGCACCCATTTTTCTGTAGTTATTCCCTCTAACATGGACCAGTCTTATATTTTGCCGTCTTTGCCCATGTGTGTCAGGTGAAACCTTGGGGTTGTTCTGATTGTACTCTTATAATTACAACTTCTTCCCTAAGCTGTGGTTATAATCTTCCAAATATGGCTGACATCTCCATGGTTTTTTGTTTGCTTTGGCATTTTTCACAAGTGGCAGCTTATTTCTGCCTTTCTTAAAATCTAGAGGATATGCCCGACTAGCTCCATCACACCCATTTTATGTGAATTTTCAGCTCTAATCACATTACAGTAGAACTGTTTAATGGCCTAACTCAACAGTGGCCTCTCTTTAAGCAAAATAATTACTTGTGATGATTCTTCTTCTTGGAGCTCATGCCTGGGCTTTTTCTACCTTTTTTTCCCCCTTTACACAAACATGGTCAGTACACTAAAAGAAGACTCGATTACTATTTTCTCCTAGCTCCAAGCCTTTGCCTGGGTTATTATTATCCAAAACCCCTATAACCTGGTCTGAAAGGGGCATTAGTCTTAAAGCAGATAATCCTAACCTTTTTCACATTATATGAGCACTTATTTGATTCTGTAGTTACTTTGGGACTTTTAGTAAAATTGCTTGCAAAGTTGATGTCTTCTCCTTCTTCTCTACATTCAGAACTGATTTGTTATTCATTACAGTGTTTTAAACCTTCAATATGCAAGCAGAGTTGATTTTTCCTGGGAGGAATTAGTGGCCTGTGAGTTAGCTATATTTTGCTTCTGGTGAGACAAAAAGTAGGAACAGCAGTTGTCTGAAACTCTGTCACTTGTCATAGCATGGTGCAATCAGAAAACAAATGCTGGATTTGATTGGAGTGAGAGGACCTGGCTTTACATCTCCCTCTTACTTCCTCTGTGTTGATAGGTAAATTATATAACTTCTCTTGGCAGTTTCCTTATTTGTAAAACTAGGGGATTGGGTGACCTCTAAGGTCCTTCCCAGCTTTAAATCTATCCTGCAGTCCTGATGCCTTGGGTATTTTCTCTATATACTTTGTGGAATTCAACCTTGTCAGCCATCTGGTTAGAATGGACTTCTTTGTCAAAGAGTTAAGATGTAGATGCAGTCATTAAAATAATGAGGCTAATATAGAGATTGAAATAATCAGAGAAACTTGCTACTCCTTTTTTTCCATATTTGATTGAGATTCTCTTAGCACTGAAATGAAATGGATGGGGTCACTGAAGGGGATGATCAAGGAATCTGGCAGATATTGGGATTCATTGGATAGTGACTGTTGACCAATAGCTTTAGTTATTCAGAATTTATGCTTGGTCTGGGGAGGGTCACTTTGAAAGAAAAAGTAGTTTCCTATGCACACAAAGGAGGAAATCTTGTCAATGAACAGTTAACTAACTTCACATTGTATTGTATAGACCAGCTTGGGAGTTAGGGACCCAGAAGGTTTCATAAATAGCATTTAACAGAGAACTGGCAACACTTTATGACCATATGATATGGGACCTTCTTGTTAATTCTAGCCTTAGAATTAGGGTCTATATGGTGAGGCTGCTTTTTTATACCTTCACCAAATGTATAATAATATTTAATAGTTTTCAAAGAATGTATTAATTCTTTTTTTTAAGTGAGGCAATTGGGGTTAAGTGACTTGCCCAGGGTCACACAGCTAGTAAGTGTTAAGTGTCTGAGGCCAGATTTGAACTCAGGTACTCCTGACTCCAGGGCCGGCACTCTATCCACTGCGCTACCTAGCTGCCCCAGAATGTATTAATTCTAATAAGACTATAAGTTCCATATTAACAGACCACTGAGTAGTATCATCAATAGGGCATAAAACAGGTAGATGCTTACCTAAAATGTTCTTTTATATCTTGGTGGATGTTCCCAGAGTACAAATAGAAGAGAGATTTCCTACTGATGACATTTTTTGAATGTTCTAATTACAGGTGACTGTACTAATTACATAAAGCCTTGGAACACTACAAAGCTGCTGGACTGAATTCAATTATGATTTGAGAGATTGAACTAACCATATCTTTCAGAAAAACAAAGGTATAAACACCACACACTGTCCAGATTAGGACATTCAGTTAGTGATACATTTAGGTATACATAGTACAGATATTCTAGACAAGTGATAGAAATGGACAATGAGCTTGGCTCAGAAATGCATCAGAAAGGAAGAGCAGACTACATTGTATTTGGCAAATTATATAGTGCTTTCCTTGGAACCAAGTTTTTTCCACTGTCAAAAGAACCTTTTAAATGTAAATCTGGTGTCACAGACTCACTCATAACACAAAGGGTCCAGGCTCACTTTGGCTTCCAGCCCCTACCCAAGAAACTCGGGACAATTTAGATATAGTACCCTTATTATACTGAGACCAACTTCTTATCTACAAGCTTGTAGTTCACAGCATTATAGAGGAAAGTTTCATTTACATGAGGAAGACAAAGTAGGAATTGCAGAATGAGCAATCATTAGTTTCTCATCTTCAGTCACTTTTTTGTAAGAAAATGTCTCTTCTTGTGGAGGCCTCTCATACAAGTCTTGTGTTGTTATTTTGTCATTTTCACTCATGTCTATTCCTCATGACCCCATTGGGGGTTTTCTTGGCAAAGATACTGAAGTGGTTTTCCATTTCTCCAGCTCATTTTACCCATGAGGAAAGTGAGGTAACTGGGGTTAAGTAACTGCCCAGGGTCACACAGCTAGTGTCTGACACTGGATTTGAACTCAGGTCTTCCTGACTCCAGACCCAGTGCTCTAACCCCTGTGCCATCTAGCTGCCACAAGTCTTGTCTTAGCTTACTATATGCTTTCTGATCCTCATAATGAAAGGGGCTATATAAATGAGTAGTGCATACCTCTTCTCACCTCTTCTCTCTTCTCTTCCTTTTGCTCCCCTCCCCTCCCCTCCCTTCACCTCCTCTCCTCATCTTGTCTCTTCTCTTTCTCTTTCCTTCTATCTCCCCTGCCTGTCTTACCATAGGGCTTCAGTGGAGAAAGAAATAATTTGTGTCAAGTTATATAAGGCTCTACATAAGGGGTAACAGCTGGTCCTATACCAAAGGGAACAAACCAAGGGGAGAAAAGAACTGAGGACAGGTACAAAGGTAGGAAAGTACAAGGGCAAAGCCTCTTGGTTGGATAGGGACCTTGAATGAGGTCCAAAATTAATTCTCCCAATACCAAACTTTTCTTTGTAGAGAATGGCACAGTGAATTCTAGCACATTATCACTGCTCTATAGAGTACAGTGAAGATAAGCATCCCAAAGTGCTTTTTACTAAACCCATTTGCTAACTGACAGAATCCAAACTTCACTTTTAAGAAGCCTTTTTATCATCAGTGTGTCCCATGTGAAGTATTTTCAGACCTGAGAACAAATTGATGAGGTCGTCTTTGACAAGATGACAAATAAAAGCTTCCAGACAGAGGCAGGATAATTTGCATCTGCTTCTGGGGTCAGCCTCAGTGCATTTAAATGATGTATAATGCAAGGGATAAAAAGCACTACACACATATTTATTGTGCTTGTAAAGAGACACTTTTATGGGAATGCAGAGAAATGAGTCCATTTGCTGAACAGCTAGTCTTCAATGTAACAAATGAGGAAAAATTGTGTAATCAAACCTTTGCAAATGAAGCTTCCCCATTAAGTCTGACGAGGGAAGCAGGTTGAGAGAATGCCCTTGCAGGAAGTTCCATGTCAGTGACAAGATCAAATTAAGTTGAATATTACTGGTTCAAGAGATTTATAGTTTAAACAAGTCTCTGCATTTAAACAACTTACATTAGCAACTACAAAGGATGACTATTTCTCTGCTATTGAGATGACTCAATCATAAATCATAGTGTTACAAGGGACCTTTGGGGCATAGAGTCCAACCCCCATGTATACAGATGAACTAAGGCCCAGAGTTCCAAGGTCACACAGGTCATTAGGGGGAAAACGGGGGCTAGAAGCAAAGTTTTCTGATTCCCAACCTTTTACTATACCATACTGTGAACCCTGGGCCCTTCTCATGGGACAGTAGTCCCCACCATCATCACTGTCTGACACACGTGAAGAGAGATGTCTGACCCACCTGGGTCCCTTTAAGCCCTTCTAGTAGCAGCACTGGGAAGAGGGGGCCCCAAGACAAGAACCATCAGGTCATCTGGCTGCTGTGTTCTGGATGAATTCAGATTTATTTAAATGTGACATGGCAGGGGCAGCTAGGTGGCCCTGGAGTCAGGAGGACTTGGGTTCAAATCTGGCCCCAGACACTTACTAGCTTTGTGACCCTGGACAAGTCATTTAACTCTAATTGCCTACAAAACCAAAACAAAACAAAAATGTGATATGGCAGTGGAAGAGAAGGGTAATTCTGTGAGTCTTAGGAATGATGAGAGAGAAAAGAGAGCAAATCCCTTCACTTTCAATTTTCATTGAAAGCCAAAGATGCATCTGAAGTCCCAGGAGGAAAGGTTGAACAGTATCAAGTGTCACCAATAACTTGCAAACTAGAATCAAACTACCACAATACCTTCTCTCCCATTGAGGTTCCATACTGCTCCTCAATAGTTTTCTATTTTTACTACCACTCTCTAACCATCAAAAAGCTTCCCATAACCCATTCAACCAATGCCAAACTCTTTAGCCAAGTGCCATGACTCTCCATAATTGGAACAGATGATTGTGTAGGTGGCAGATAAACCAGTTGATGAGATGCCAGTGATTAAGGTGGGGGTGTACATGGGGGAAGGAAGGAAGAATGCTCTTATTCCATATGCCCAGGTATCTTCACCAAATTGCCATTGAGCATATTTTTTATATATTATCTTTCCTTATTAGAATGTAAGCTTCTGGAGAGCAGGGACTATCTTTCTGCTTGTATTTGTATTTCCTTCATGTAGTATAGTGCTTGGCACATAGTAAGTACTTAAAAAATTTTAGTTGACTTACAGTAGAAAATCAACTGCAATTCTGCCTGTTCTCTTTTCATATTTTCACCAAGGTTACCCCTGTTGCATTTGTAGAACATTCTTGTAAAGATTTTCCTGAGGTGAGAAGGCAGGTATATGGCTCAGCAGTTGCTAATGTCTTCTTGATTGCTTTGGGGTGGTGGATAATAATACTATGATTCCTGTCCTGTCTCAATCATTTGGTATAGTCACATTGGGTAATATCTTAAAAACTGATACCTCAAAGTTTTCAAAATTGCATCACCCCAACATGAATTTATTCTGTGTTTACTTTGTCTAATCTAATCACTTTTATTGATGTTAGCCATTTAACTCCCATTTTATATAGCACAACAGTCACTACTGCAGGCTAACTGTGATGGCTGTACTGTCTTCAACAATAAAGGTGAATCTCTATAAAAATGCCAGCAAATCTTTCTTATTTTTCCATTTATTTATTATGCTTCTTCCAGCTTTCCTTATAAATGCTCTTGAAATGATCAGGCTTTCTTGGATATCATGTCATGTTTTCTACAGACTAATTTTCTTCTCCAATTTTTGTTGTTCTGTGAGGTGATAATATTAAAAATCTTATTCCATCTTCCTTCATAATGTTTTAAAAATAAACTTGTATTCCAAGAAAATGTTCTTGGCTTCCATGTATTGCAAGAGATTGGATACTTATTGACTAAACTTAACTTTTCATTGTGGTGATTTCTTTATAGTAAACTTCCCAAGGAAATCAATGATAATCAAAACCTATGTCTTTACTGTTATCAATTTCCTTTTGTATGCATGAGTGTTGACAACCCGTTTGAGCAGATCAAGATGGAGTGGATGTATTTGCACATAGTGTCTTTGTGGTATGGAATTCAAAATTGGATATACAGAGCATTCATCTCCTCCTTTGAACTTTCCCTTTTATATATATATATCTCCCAGGCCAATAAGAAAAGGAGCCTCCGAGCTTTAATCTGTGAGGGATTAGTTTTTATTGCTTGGGAATTAATTAGCCAACAAAGGTGAAACCAATTAGGGAAATAAGGAAGTAGAAATACAGATGAATAGTCTTAGATCTAAGTTTAGTCTATTTGATCCTAGAGATTAAGCTGGTTTAAAGGAATTTAGGATTTTCCTTTTTAAAATCACCAAATCCCAAACTGCCCGCCAGTCCACGAACCAGCACAGCCAAGACCAAACACCAACCACGTGCTTCCGAACTCCCCTCACCCAAGTGCTGCCATGGCTAAGTTTAACAGCCAGAGAGAGCAAATTTCCATTCCTGCCCTCACTTTTAAGTTGTCATCCTGGAAGTTCCTCGCATGTTCCTCCCAAAAAGGGGAGGTCCTTCAAAAGCCGTTTCAGTAGCATGCACAATCTCTCAAATGATTCAGCTAAAACTTCCAATATTACTCTTTACCACAAATAATTTTTACCACAGTGGTCTGATTGCACATATATAGTTTATTTGTTTGTTTGTTTGTTTGTTTGTTTGTTTTGTTTTAGTGAGGCAATTGGGGCTAAGTGACTTGCCCAGGGTCACACAGCCAGCAAGTGTTAAGTGTCTGAGGCCGGATTTGAATTCAGGTACTCCTGATTCCAGGGCCGGTACTCTATCCACTGCACCACATAGCTGCCCCCCATATATTGTTTATTTTTAAAATGACTACCATAAGTTGTGAATTTGTCTAACCATTTTATTTACTTATTTATTTTTTGTGGGGGAATGAGGATTAAGCAACTTGCTCAAGGTCACACAACTAGTAAGTGTCAAGTGTCTGAGGCTGGATTTTAACTCAGGTCCTCCTGAATCCAGGGCCAGAGCTTTATCTACTGCACCACCTAGCTGCCCCTGTCTAACCATTTTTAAAGGCAATTTAGAATTATATTTAAAAAGGGATTAAAGTCCCATACTCTTTGATGTAGAGATGCCCTTGGATATAACCCAAGGAAGTCAAAGAAAGGGCCTATTACATATATGCATTTATATATATGTATACATACACATACATATAAACATATATGTATGTGTATATGCGTGTGATATATATGGAGGTACAAAAATTTATACATAATATTCATTGCACCTTTTTTTGTGGTAGCAAACATCTGGAAACAAATTAAGGCTCTGGGACCCCAACTGAGGAATGGCTAAACAAATGATGCTACATTAATGCAAAGGAATATTACTTTTCTATGAGGAAAAAATGAATATGAAGATGATAAAACTTGCATGAACTAGTGAAGAATGAACTAAGCTGAAATATAAAAATAATATATACAATGACCATGGGGATATAAATGGTAAAAAATGTAAAATGCATGCTATATAATTATAATGGGCAAGTTTGGCCCTGATCATTATCATTATTAGAGAATAGAAAATTGCCCCACCCCCTTCATTGGAGAGGGGAGGTAATATGGGTGTGGAATGTCAGATAATGCTGATTGCTTTTGCTGAACTTTTTAAAAAAAATCTTCTAAAACTAAAAAAAAATCCAGAGGCTTCCAAGGAAGGCTCATTTTGTAAAAACAAAAGATGCCAATAAAAAATAAATCCCTACACATTAATATTTCTTATCTGTTTATATATGGTTGATTTAAATTTTATAATGTTGGTTAATTCTTATCATCAATAATGTCTTCCAACTCACCATAAAATATCTCACATGCCTCATTGTGTCATGGGCTCTCAAAAGCTATGATTAAAGAGCTTGAATTTTGATAGATTTTATGAAGCTGGAAGACTTTAGTATGTTCCAAGACACAAATTGTGTTGACTATCTGAGAATCAACCTAGAAGTATAAAGAGATTTATTACCAATGAATTGATCATCATATGTCTTTTTTATCTGTCAATCTACAAGGCAAAGAAATACAAATGAGTAATCATATATCATCATTCCTTTTCTACTTCTCTAGTGATGGGGCCAGAGTGGTATAATTAGGGAAAAAGGGTCCCAAGAATCACACAGGTTTTAGAGCATCTACAAACATGTATTTAACCCTTGGCAATCTAAATGTTAGTTCCTTTTCCAATGAATTGATATACGATTGGAAGAACTGTTGATGTTAGCATTTTTATTATTAATAAATCCAGAAGATGAAAGGAAGCTGCAGTTAAATTGAAGGAAAAACGTTTCATGGGTTTTTCTTGGAAAAGCAAATAAAGGAGTTGATGAATTAGATTTCTTCCAGTACATAAAAATAATGCAAAACATACATTCATGAGATAGTTGATTATCTCACCTTGTGTTATTAATTTGAGCATAAGCAAAATGTTCATCATATGATAATTATTTCTTTGGCATCAATATCTTGCTCTGTGGGATATGGAGAAAGATAAACCACAGTGCCTTCCAGGAGCTTACAATCTAGTTGTGGAAACAATATTAACAAATACTAGCTATGGAACCAAAATGCCTAGATAGAAACAAAGCATGAGCTGTTACTAGGGCCAGTGTTTTAGTGCTGTGTATGGAGATTTATCAAGTGAAATAGCTGATTATTTAGGAGACATTTTTACACACACACACTTACATGTCTGTATTAGTTTGTTGTTTATCCACATCTTTGCTATTATTTGTCTCCCTGATTTTCAGCCCTTTCAATTGCTTTTTAGATAATGGGAATCAGTCATTTCAAGAATATTACTTGATGGCAGATTTGGTGAAAAGTTAATGGGGGTATGGAAACCAGGTCCCAATTTATACCAGAAAATATATTCTCCATCTTTTAAAGAAACTAAGGATTAGATAGGTTAAAGCTTCATAGAAAATCATGAGGCTAGTAACCTGGGGTTCAAACCAGTCTTTTCATTATATTAGTTATTCAGTCAGTCAACACAGGCTTCCTGTAATTCTATTCTTTTTCTTTTCTTTTTTTTTTTTTTGCGGGGCAATGAGGGTTAAGTGACTTGCCCAGGGTCACACAGCTAGTAAGTGTCAAGTGTCTGAAGCCAGATTTGAACTCAGGTCCTCCTGAATCCAGGGCCAGTGCTCTATCGGCTGCTCCACCCAGTTGCCCCCTGCAGTTGTATTCTTATGGACCAGGTAAAGAACTGGATATCAAAAACTGGATCTCTGTGTTCATGATACCCAGATGAGGCAGGATGGACAAGGTCAAAAACCACTTCATCTATAGAGAATTTTGTCAATGAAGCTCAAGGCCTTAAATTAACCTTGGAAAAATCAGTTATTACTCAATCATGGATGCAGAAAACCTCACAGGATCAGTTTGTTGATGAAATAAATGGGCCTTCTGCCCTGTGGCCAGTGGAGAAAAGACGTGTTCAGTGAAACTGAAAGCAGTATTCTTTAAGCCTGAAGAGAAATCTTGTTTTTGAGTAATGGATAGAACAGTGTCAAATTTCAGGCTTAGTCACTTTGCCTAAGAAAATGAGTTCTATGTAGCACTATAGAATTTTAGAAATCATTTAGTGCAAGTCTTTGATTTTATAGATTATGAAATTGAAAATTATCCTTTCTTCTAACCAGTTTCATGTTTTTTTCTTTGAACAGGCCAGGTCAGTTGTATCATTTGCCTTAAATGGTGAAAGAGTGGGCGGGTGCTGATAGGATAAGACTGATCCTTTTATCTCACTTTAAAAACATTGAACTTAGTAGCCCATCAACAAAAACAAGGTTTCAAATACAATTTTTAAAACGATTGAACATAAAATAATAAACCCCATTATTTATAATTTGTTTTAAAATATGAACACAAACTTTAACAAAATAACAAATGTCCTTTTTACTTTCATGTCTTTAGCCTCTTTTATTTTTTAGACTTTGTTTTAGTTGTAGCCAGTGTATGTTCTTCAGTCTGAAGTTTTCTTTCTTCACTTTATATTACTTTATATGTATGTCTCTTCATTTTGGAGGTATTCTTCATCTTTGTATTTTATGTTGCAGTAACATTCTAGTTTTTTGCTGTTCTATTTTTTTCCTTAGTAATAACATCCTTAGGGTATTATTCAAATGAAGAATCACTGGATATCTGGACCTTCTATTGCCTCTAGTGGGTAAGGATTCTTGATTATCATTTCATAACTGACATCCACAGAAATGAGTTTTTATTGAGTGCAGAGTGCAAAGAGCTGTCCTAGGTATCACGAATTCAAAGGAACTATAAGCTATGGCCCTTGCCATGTAGGAGCTCACACTTTGGGTGGGCAGAAGATTTCTATAAAATGATAAATAACAAATAAAAGCAGCTAAATGCCAAATGAGGCTGCGGAAAAACCCAGGCCAGAGATCAGGGATTTCTGGGGAGCAACCTTTGTTCCAATTTACATAATCCCTTAGAAAGTTAATCTTTTTCTACATTCCTGATCTGATCTTGTCCATGCATGAGTCAAAGGTAATTTTTAACTACAATACCCTTCCTGAATCAGGATGCAGGTTTATTATTATTTGTTGTTGTTGTTATCAACTGATAGTGTTTATAAAGCACTTAATTGTCTACAAAGCACTTTCATCACAACAACTTGGGGAGGTACCCAATTTTACAGGTAAGGGAAACTGAAGCTCAGAAAATTTAAATGACTTGCCCAATGTCATATTCTGCTTATTCAGTAGCAGAGCTGTGAGAGGAGCAAGGAGCTCAGGTATTCTGTTTTCAGTTCCCTTTTCAATATAACATGTATGCCTCCTCTATGATCAGTACTAGGCAAGCACTGAAGGTTAAAAAAGAAAAAGCCCCTACAGAGCTTATTCTAGTTGGCGCATATATAATAATTAGAGAAAAATGAAGACACTATCAAACCATATGAAGGATTGTGTGGTATAAGCACAAGAGGTATTCAAGAATGGAAGACATTGTTATTTTTGGAGATATTCTAGGGAGTCTTCATAAAGAAGGCAGGGCATAGTATGCCCTTTGAAAGGTAGAAAGACCCTTGATAGATAGATGGGAGGGCAAGAAGAATTTTAGGCAGGGAGAATAGTATAAAACAAGTTTCAGGGGAAAGAATAAACATGGTACAGGAAAAGAACAAGAAAACCAATTTATCTGACTGCAATGAAGGGTATATTTGTGTTGAAGAATAATCATTGCATAGGTAAAGGTGTAGTCAGGCTGTAGAGGACCTTAAATGCTAAGCTAACTAGGTTGGATTTGGTATGACAGAAAATGGTGATACAATCACTGTAGATTATTAAACCAGGGTGGCATGACGAAGTGGCTATGCTTGAAGAGTTAATCTTATGGTGAGTACACGGGGTAAGAATTGGAAGAAAGGAGGTTGGTGAGAAAGCCATAGTGCTCTCTATGGTCTGTATATCTGTGTCTCATCTCTCATTAGTAGCTATGTTATCATATGACCATGTGATATGGCCATATCATAAGTTAAGTAGCCAATCTTTGGAGAAAGGCACAGAACCAGACAGTCAGAGCTAGAAAGGATCTTTGAGATCATCTAGTCCAACTTCTTCATTTGAAAAAATAAGGCAAGTAAGGCATGTATCACAAAAGGAAGTGAAGGAGGCAGGAACCAAATAAGATATTAGAGATATATACTACTGATGTACAACTTTGCAATAATGATTGCTTACAATTATAGGTGTATTTATATAGTGCTTTATGGTTACAAAGTATTTCATGGTCATTATGTCATTTCATCCACACAACAATCCAGAGAGGTAGGTGACAATGTTATCATTCCCATTTTACAGATGAGGAAACAGAGGTTCCGAGAAATTAAATTATTTTATTACAGATCTTTTTATTCTATCTAGTACTCTTTCCACTATATGAAACTGCCTCCCAGTTTTCATATATGTATATGTATGTGTGTGTATGTATACATACGTATAGATATAGATATAAATATGAGATTCCAGATTCTTGTGTAATTTAAGATTCTAAATGTGGATTCTAATCTGTTCCCCCAGTTTTGGGGGAAACTGACTAAAATCACTGATAAAACGAGTTTAGGTTTTTAAGGGTTTATTGGAAAATAGAAAGAAAAAGATTGAGAACAGAATTCCAACAGCCTGGCATTCCTATCTTTCCTCAAATTTCCTGTGAAGTCCTCTGCCGCCACCACCATCAAGTCAGGAACCCAAAAAGCCCCAGAGCTCTCCGCACAGGCTCCCTTTCCTCCTTCCTGTCTCCTCCCAGACCATAGGAGGCTCCTCAAGTTGATTGGCTGGTAGCCTTGATAGACAGCACCCATGAGCAAACGTCATTTCCTGACGCCAAGGAAAAGCCACAATGCCTCTGAGGCATTTTCCTCATGGTGGAGCTTTCCCACAGCAAGTTTCCAGTAGGTGGCATCATTCCAATCATTACAGTCTCCCCTTTTGTTCCTCAAGAAACAAAATGTTTCCTTGACAGAACAGTAAAAAGAATATAATAACTATTGCTAACTAATAATATGTGAACAACAATATAGAAAAGGAAGACAGGAAAGTTTTGTCCAGAGGGGCGATTTTTTTTTTGTCCTCATGAACCGTTGCTTTGACATTAGTCTTGCAAAGGGAGAGCCTCTGCAGAGGGTACATGTTACAGATGATGTTTATTATAACAGAAAGGAGATAGTAAAAACTAACAAAACAAAACAGTTTATATAGAGTCTCTGATTTCTCTTGTCTTCTTGAAGTGGTAAGATGTCATCAGGAGGAAGCTGGATTCTGGTCTGGAAAACTGGATTCTGGACTCTGGTCTGGAAAGCTGGATTCTGGACTCTGGTCTGGAAAGCTGGATTATCTTCTTTAACTGTTTGAATTGCTGTATTTTTACTAAACCTTAGCATAGCATTGTCAATGATCAAATCAATAAATTCCATTACATTCCCTCCTTTATATCCTTAGACTTTTAATAAAGGATTGAGGTAGTTATGCAATCAGTAACACTTTTTACCACCATGTGTCTGGATCAAAGTCAAATTTAGTATGTGTTCATGACACCTGAAAATGTTATGGAAAGGTTATCATACCATATCTCATGGTTCCGAGACAGCCAGTGATTGTGCTAGGCCACAGGTGAGTTCAACTGAGTGAGATAAAAAGATAAATAAGTTCAGTTAAATTAGGTTAAATTAGGAGGGAGAGAGGATGAATACTGGACTGTGCCTAGTAATTGTGCTCTACACAGTCACCATCATAAGCAAACCTGTCTCTCCTTTTGTTGCACATATATTCTCTCCAGGGCCTGCATCAGAGTTCACAGCAAGTTAGTCTCTGAAATGATGTTTCCATACTTCCGAAACCTCATTAATTTCACCAAAGACAGTATGATGGTAAAAATGCGTGCTATGCTGCATAACTGAGAATACATTAGTGATATATACAATAATTCCAAACCCTACCCAGAGTATAATGACATATAAATAATAAATGAATGTAAATAGCTGATTATATCAGACATTATTACATAATCTTCTTTTAGACATTATTACATAATCTTCTTTTAGCAAGTAAACCACATCATCTTATACATGAATTCTCTAGTATAAGAGTTAACAGATACTTAAAGTGGTGATTAATTTATCAAAAAGAAATAAGACTTCAATTGGCAAGATTCAATATTCAATGTTTTCAGTGAGGTATCAAGCAATAGGGTTCAATAACCCTTCCTGGTCTTTTTTAGTTAAACAGAACAACATAAAAGAGAAAGGAGAAAAAGAAAAAAAAACTCATTAGAACTCATGGTTCTCTCAAAAAGAGAGAGTAAAAAAAAAGAATTCTGGTAGTTTCTGAGGCCTGATGGCCTCACCCACAGCATATACTTAAAATGTCTTTGAAAAGTCACTTAGTTTACAAAATTTAGTTTTAAAGAAAAGCAAAAGAAACAAAAGTCAAAAAACAAAGCAAAACCAAAAACCAAAAATAAAAAACAAAAGATTCGCTAAGCACCCTTTTGTGCTCTTAAAGAACTTAAAGGTGTGGTGAATTCCAGGTCTTTTCAGTGACTTTCAAAAATCAAAACAAAAAACAAAAAGGATTAAAAAAAATAGGTATAGGGTAGGGAAAGGGTGGGGGAAATTGAGGTGGGCCAGAAAACTAGGCCATGTGCTTCAAGTGCTTTTGCCTGTAGAAGGAAATGCTTGTTAAATTTTAAGGTATTTAAGCTGCTAGAGTTTGGGGTATGCCACATTGTTTTAATTGGTTCCCCAATTCTCTGTATGCCAAAGTGGCAGGGGTTTCTGAATTGTCATTGATCTTTCTAATGCTGTCATAATGTTCTTTATGGTAGAAAATGTGGAGTTCTCTAGCATCAGTTTTGTTTGTGCCACTGATTTTCAATAAGGGATGATTTAACTGATGAACTACCACATTCAGCTGATGCTGCTTAGCAAATGCTACAATTGTATCATTTCCTCCCCACTTTCCAAATTTCTTTAATTCGTCAACATATTCTTCAAAAGGGGAGTCATTTACTCTAAAAGACTCAAACTCTTGTCTATGGTTAATCATATAAGAAGCAGCTTCTTGTCTGTGTCTGAGATGATTTCTACAGTGACCTTCTAGCTGGTCTGCTAAAGCCATAAAAAGGCTTGTTTTGCCTTAAATTTCTTTTTCCACTTTTCTAATTCAGAATCGTTGTAGGTTAGGTTGGAAGGAATATCCTCAGAAGGTGAAAGGTTAAATACATGTTCAGGAGCTTCTAATGCAGCAAGCTTGACTGCAGAATCAGCTCATGCATTCCCCTTTGAAACAGGATCACTATTCCCTGTGTGGGCAGGGCAATGTACAACGACTAGGGAAGAAGGCAGTTTCAGGGCATCTAAGAGGTCCTTGATAAGGTCCCCATTGGCAATAGCCTTGCCCGAGGATGTTAGGAAGCCTCGTTGACACCAAATCATACCAATAAAGTGGCATATGCCAAAGCCATATTTCGAGTCAGTAAAAATGGTGGCACTCTTATCTTTGGCTATATTACAGGCCTGTGTAAGAGCCACAAGTTCAGCAGCCTGTGCACTGAAATGGGAAGGCAGAGAAGCTGCCCAGAGGGTGTCATAATCAGAAACTACAGCAGCTCCAGTAAAATGGGTTCCCTCTCTCATAAATGAGGAACCATCTGTATAGAGGACAAGATCAGGATTTTCTAAAGGTGTATCAAAAAGATCATCACGGGGTTTTTCAGCCATATCAACTAAAGAAGCACAGTCATGCAACGGTTCCCCTGAGAATGGTAAGTTAGGGAGTAGTGTTGCTGGATTAAGAACTGTGCAGCGTTTTAAAGTGATATTCTCATTACCTAACAGGGTTATTTCATACTTAGCCAGCCTTTGATCTGAAAAGGCTTGTGTCCTGTGACGTAGTAAGAGAGCCTCCACTTCGTGAGGGCATTGCATAGTTAGAGGGTTACCTAGGACCAAATCAGAGGCTTTTTCTACCAAAAGGGCTGTGGCCGCCACTGCTCTAAGGCAAGGTGGCGCTCCAGCCGCTACAGGGTCCAGCTGAGTTGAATAGTAGGCTATAGGGTGTTGGTTAGGCCCCAGTGATTGAGTCAGAACTCCAGAAGCCACCCCTCTTTGTTCATGCACAAAGAGAGTGAAAGGCTTACTATTGTAACGATTGGAATGACGCCACCTGCTGGATACTTACTGTAGAAGAGTTCTGCCCATGAAGGGAAGGTCTTTGAGGGCAAGACCAGGAGTCAGGAAGTGACGCAGACTAGTGGGAGGAGGAAGGAAGAGACTGGCGCTCAGTCTCGGTCTTTTTTCCTGAGGACTCTGGCGGAGAAGGGAGCTAGAAATGTGCTCTCCCTTTAATAGATAGGAATCTAGGCCTTTTTCTCTCTCTTTACCAAATTCTTATTCTCCTTAATAAATGCTTAAAAGTCTAACTCTTGCTAAAGCTTATAATTTATTGGCGACCACTCATTAGATATTTTAGACAGACTAGCTAGAATTTTAGCCCTTAACAGATGGCGACCACGAAGAGGACACTTCTGATCTTCTGGTTGGGTAAGAAATTTCCCTTACCCTTTAAACTGCTAAGTACTGGCGTACTGGCTGTGTTTTCCCTTTAAATTTTTTCGAATGGATCTTTTAAACTCCCTAATTACCCTATTTTTGATTTTAGTCTGTTTAACCAGACAAATGGGAGATAAGATCATGTTAATGCTTTGTTTTTGTGGATTTTCTATTTTTCTTTTTATTTTTGTTAAAAGAGCCAGCAACTTACTCACACAAGGAAATATCTCTCCCTCTCCCAACCATGCTTTTTCAGAGAAACCTGAAGAGATTCCTGCAGCTTTTCCCAGTTCTAACACTAATTGTTGCTCTAATTTTGCATGCCTGGAGGCAATGACCCACCCTCTAGAAGCTTTTAATCCCCTAGCACCTGGAGGCAAAGTGGGGGAAGAGGAATCCAGGCCTGAGTTCAAAATCAAGTCGGATTCAAATTGCGCTGGTCCCTCCCCTCCTCCCCAGACCCCACCCTCTACTCCTCCTATGGCCAAGCCCATAGCTTCCCCTGCCTGGGAAGTCCAGAGATCTGATGCGCATGCTCAACTTTTTCTACCTGCATTTGCAGCTTCAGGCTCAGCCCTTCCCTGGCCTGGCTGTGCTTTTGAGACAATCTTAGAAAACTCTTTAAATTCCAGATATGCTCGTTTTGTTCATAATTTTGCTAACCTGCTTTTGTCTTTCATTAGTAATCTTATAAAGCATTTGTATGGTGAAAAGCCCGACAGACAATGTAGAGGGGTTAAAGAAGAAAAACTTAAGCTGAATAAGAATGACAATCATCAACATAGTTCAAGACTCTGCTTCTTTTGCCATGGAAGGGTATATATTGTACAGAAATGTAGAAGTAAGCAGCAAGGTATTGATATGAGTATTGGGGATTTTAGATATCGGAATCAAGAGTGTTCTGAATTCACTCAGATTATTAATGTCAGTTCAGAGGTTACATAGGATTTCTATGCTATTACATATACATTTTGGAATTAATGGTATAGGTTTATTTTCATAGAGATTTTAATGCTTTTGAGATTGTGTCTTATACTTAGTTTCTAAAACAAGGAGAATATTTGTAAAAGCTTTTTATAGTCATGCGATCAAGTTTATATTTTGTAATACTCTTATTAATATTAAGTTCATATTCATTTAGATTTCCCTAGTTTGAATTTCATTGTCTTTTATTATTCCACGTGTATTTTCTTCTGTTCATTCATCTATCTAATTTTGAAACATGGTTTTGATTTCATAATACAATGTTAATTCTAGGAGTATTGTGCTCCCATATTCTGAGTTATTTGTTTTTGCTATTTTTTCTCAACTGATTATTTGATCAAACTCTTTAAAGCATTTCCCTGGCAAATTGTTTGCCATGGCAAGTGTAAATTGATTCTAGAAGTATTATTTTTGATAAGCATATTCCAAAAAAAAAAAAAAAAAAGAGAGGAACATTTGTAAAAGTTGTCTTTGAGATTGTGTTGTGCTTTAACTTGTATTTAAATATGTTCAGATTTTTCAAAAAAGTAATTGTATACTAAGTTAAAAAAGGGGTATTATTTGAAATTGTTGCATAATTATATATTATATTCTGAGTCAAGATGTATTCACATTTTTTGCAATCATTTATTATCCTCAATTTTTAAATCCATATGAGACTTGGATTATGGGAACTTATCATTTAAGACATTAATTGCCTTTATTCTGAGTTATCAGATGCCAGTTGGCCAAGATGCCATCCAATCACAAGAGGAATACATGCAAGAGCAGACACTGAACTGTCACATGAGGGGAGACTCGCATGAAGTCAAGGTATGGCCGAGGGAACGGCTTTTGACTAATGTTGAGGTTGGATTCTCTTGGTTTAATATTTTATTTTATTTTTCCCCACAATATTGTACAGATGGCTGGAAGTATTGATCCCACCCATCTCACTTCTACACCTGGCTTCTATGCTCCCTCCTATATGCCTGATGCCATGGACCATTTCAATCCCATGCATCTGATTAAGTCTGACTCAGTTTCCTCCAATATGTTTGGTGGCATGGACATGTATTCCATCCACCTATTTTAAGCCTGGCATACTGCATGGACAGTATATATTGCTCAAGTGTGGGAATGTTCATATCCCATCATTTCTCTGTTCTTTTATGGTAACCCCCATAATTATCTCAGGTGTCATGATAAATACAGTGTTGAATTTGGCCTTGACACCTGTTACCAATTATATTAGATTTTTTAATTTCTCATAATGGCATGAGGATAATTAGGCAGATGATGCAAAAAGTGATAAAACAAAGATAAAAATTATTTTTATTAATTAATATTGCAGCAATTGTCTTCTCAATTACCCTCCATAAGAGGGGACTATAGTAATATTATAATTTTAAAGAATGGTTCAATTTTTGTTTTATTATATGTTTCATGTGTAACAACTAAGATTCTGAATTCCCTTAGACATGTTTTTGAGAACTTTCATTGTTGGATTTGATTATTGACAAAGCTATTTTAAAGTTGTGTTAAGCTCAATTTTGTAGGAAATTTCCTGGCTGATTACCAGCATCCACACATCAACCCCTGAAAAGACTTCCATTCCACGACTACACCTAGAGGACATCTGAGAAAAGACTTTCAGAGACTTTAAATGAACAGTTTTGATTTGTTGTTTTTGTTGTTTTTTCTCTTTCTGTTATAATATACACCATCTGTAACATGTATTCTCTGCAGAGGCCCTCCCTTTGCAAGACTAATGTCAAAGCGTCAGTTCATGAGGACAAAAAATCGCCCCTCTGGACAAAACTTTCCTCTCTTCCTTTTCTATATTGTTGTTCACATATTATTAGTTAGCAATAGTTATTATATTCTTTTTACTGTTCCGTCAAGGAAACATTTTGTTTCTTGAGGAACAACAGGGGGGACTGTAACGATTGGAATGACGCCACCTGCTGGATACTTACTGTAGAAGAGTTCTGCCCATGAAGGGAAGGTCTTTGAGGGCAAGACCAGGAGTCAGGAAGTGACGCAGACTAGTGGGAGGAGGAAGGAAGAGACTGGCGCTCAGTCTCGGTCTTTTTTCCTGAGGACTCTGGCGGAGAAGGGAGCTAGAAATGTGCTCTCCCTTTAATAGATAGGAATCTAGGCCTTTTTCTCTCTCTTTACCAAATTCTTATTCTCCTTAATAAATGCTTAAAAGTCTAACTCTTGCTAAAGCTTATAATTTATTGGCGACCACTCATTAGATATTTTAGACAGACTAGCTAGAATTTTAGCCCTTAACACTATAATCTGGTAGTCCTAGGGCAGGTGCTGATAACAAGGCCCGTTTTAATTCTTTTATGGCTGAGAGATGCTGGGGATCCAACTGTAAAATGTCTGGGACAGAACTTTTTGTTAGAGCTATGAGAGGTTTAGTAATTTCACCAAAAGAGGGTATCCATTGTCTACAGTACCCAGCTGCTCCCAGAATGGCTCTTAATTGCTTCTTAGTAGAGGGGGCAGAAAGTTGTTGAATGGCCTGGACTCGCTTAGAAGAGACAGAGCGAGTTCCAGCAGCCAGAATAAATCCTAAATATTCCACCTGGGGCAAACACCATTGTACCTTTGACTTGGACACTTTGTGGCCTCTCTTGTGCAGCTCTAGTAGTAAGTGACGGCTATCTTCTTGACAAATTTCAGCATTAGGGGAGGCTAAAAGTAAGTCATCAACATATTGTACTAGTGTGGAGCCTTTAAAGGTAATGGAGGCCAGATCCTGCTGTAAAATTTTGGAAAATAATGTGGGACTGTCTACAAATCCCTGTGGGAGTCTAGTCCAGGTCCACTGTCTATTTTTCCAGGTAAAAGCAAATAAATATTGAAAGTCCTCATGTACTGGTATGGAGAAAAAGGCAGAGCAGAGGTCTACCACTGTGAAGCATGTAGATTCACAGGGAATGGAAGAAATTATGGTAGAAGGGGAAGCCACTATAGCATGTCTAGGGATAACATAATTATTAATTGCTCTAAGATCTTGCACAAAACAATAAACAGATTTACCATCTGGCCCAGGCTTGGGTTTTTTAACTGGCAAAATGGGAGTATTGCATGGAGAGTGATGACATGGAATAATAATACCCTGGCTTTTCAAAGCCTCAATTATAGGGGTGATCCCTTCTATTGCTTCCCTAGACAATGGATACTGTGGAATGGAGGGGGGTGGTCCCCCCTTAACTTTAAAGGTAACAGGCATGGCAGACTTAAGGAGCCCCACCTCATTAGGGGATGAGGCCCATAAAGACTCAGGAATGTCAGAGGGAATTTTGGATACTTCCCCTACTGTTCCTTGAGCTTCTGTAAGTAAAATTGGTAATAAATGAACAGTATCCTCTGGCAATTGTAGGGAGACAGCCCCATCTGGAGCACAAGATATGGTTGCTCTATGCTTGTAAAGGAGATCATGACCTAATAAATTTACAGGGGCATCAGGCATGAGTAAGAACAAATGTTCCACTGTTAAGGGCCCCATAGATACCATGCGAGGATTCAATTTTGCCACTCTCTGGCTCTTTCCTGAGACTCCTACTACATTCAAAAATCCTACAGGTCTACACCCAGCATCTGGTTTTCTTACTAAAACTGATTTAGAAGCTCCTGTGTCTAGCAAACAATCATAATACGTGTCCCCTACTTTGAGGGTCACATGAGGTTCATTACTCTGGGGAGGTGAATGGACTGGCACAAGTGCATTCAAAAAATCCAGATCTGGGAATATGTTGCTTTCATTATCTATGTTCCATTCCTCCCCTTCCTCTTGTCAATCCTGTGCCCCCCTTTGAGGGAGTCCACGGTTACCCTGATTCTGGTTCTGTCCTTCTGTTCCTCCCTGATAGGGTCTACGGTTATTCTGATACTGTCTCTTTGTATCCCCCTGAAAAGATTTATATCCATTTTGATTCTGCCTATAATAAGGCCTATAATTACTCCGGTTGTTTCCTTTCTGATAAAAGTTTCCAAAATTATTTCGATTTCCCCCAAAGAATTCCTCAAATCTCTCGGTCATTGTCCTCTTAAGGTCTTGTTTTCTAGTTCTACATTCCCTCAAGAAGTGTCCTTGTTTTTTGCAGTACTCGTAAAATCAAGGAAAAGCCACAATGCCTCTGAGGCATTTTCCTCATGGTGGAGCTTTCCCACAGCAAGTCTCCAGTAGGTGGCATCATTCCAATCATTACATTCTGGAGCTCAAAAGAACACCAGTGATCATTTAGGTCAACTTCTTCATTTTACACCTTAGGAGACTGAGGTAAAAAAAGGTCAAATTACCTGTTAGGATTTAAACCCCAAATCCTTCAACTCCAAATCAAGGAGTATTTATCTTTTTTTTTTTTTTAATTTTGTTTTTGTTGTTGTTTTAGGTGGGGCAATGAGGGTTAAGTGACTTGCCCAGGGTTACACAGCTAGTATCAAGTGCAATACATCCAGTTAGGCTGAAATTAAACAGAAAAGAAAAAAAACCCTTCAGTTGATTTTCCATTCAGTCCTTTTTTATTTCAATGTTATTACATAGTTTTCTTTTCTTTCCTTAAAGGGACAACTACACACTTCAAATCAATCCCAATTCAGGCCTTTGTAATGAAGATCATCTGTCCTATTTCACTTTTACTGGGCATGTAGCAGGTCTGGCAGTTTTTCATGGGAAGCTCCTAGATGGTAAGTTATTAAAAATGCCAAAACAATGAAAATTGTATTCTGTTCTAATTTTGTTTGTTTCATTTATTTTTCTGATTAGGGATTCTTTTTTTAAAATATTATTTCATTTTTTCCCCCAATTACATGTAAAAAACAATGGGGGGGCAATGAGGGTTAAGTGACTTGCTCAGGGTCACACAGCTAGTAAGTGTCAAGTGTCTGAGGTTGAATTTGAACTCAGGTCCTCCTGAGTCCAAGGCCAGTGCTTTATCCACTACACCACCTAGCTGCCTGAGTATTTATCTTTTAAAGAGGTAGGAAAGTTTAAAAGGAATTTGAAAAGCATGGCATAGTGGGTAGAACAGTAGACTTGAAATCAGGAATACCTGGGTTCAAATCCCCCTTCAGACATTTACTAGCTGTGTGACCCTAGGTAAGTCATTTAAATTCAGTTTTGTCTTTTGTAAAATTGGGGTTGGTGCATGAATGGCCAAAGCTACCCCCACTGCCCAACAGGTGTGCTCTGGATGTGACTCATGGGAGTAACAAGGCTCAACAATGTACTGATGCCTGAAGAAGCAATATTGCAGAGAGGAAGAGAGACAAGTAAGTGAGGATGGACAAGGGTTTGGGGACATCTTAACACCATGTTGGGTGGATGGTCAATATGGAAATCTTACTGAGTTTGTCTACAATTTTGAGGAGCTGTTGCTTGCAATTGACCCACATTCAATTAGTGAAGTTCAGCATTTTGCACTCTACTCCCTCATCAGCAAAAAGGAAATCCAAAGCCATACAGTTTTCTAAGACCGTGGTACCCCTGATGCAGTGGTCTTCAAGCAATAGGTACAGGCTCACTACTACCTTGGCAGTGTGACTGGATACTTCAATGGAGAGTATGCACTTCATCTTCCATAACTTTTCAAGGGTGTCCCATATGGTGGAAATCCCCATGGCTCCATCTATCAGTCCACCTAGCAGGAGGGCCACAGTTCATGAGGTGAGCCAAAAACAATGGTGATGAAGCCAAATAGAGACTCCAATCCCACTTAGGTAAAGAACAGGTTGGCAAAAAAGGACTTAGGTGTATGGGTATCGAGTTGCCCATTGATATTGGTGGCAGGAGGTCTTGAGTTAGGAAAGTAGTTCAGCTGTCCTGTTGCCAGCAAACCCAGTAGGTGCTGAGTGGTTCTGGGAGGTTGCAACTGACAGTTATTGACAATGGAGGCATAGTGATACCAGTCTCCCTCTGTAATGACCACAAGAGCAGTAGAGTGTTTGACAACTTCAAGCTTGAAGGTAAGGTGATTTAGTTTTAAATGTCACAAGCCTGTACCCACACCTCATCTTCAATCAATTCCTCACCCCCTGGGTGCCAGAAACAGATATCAACATCCAATGTCCACATACCTGTCAGACTTCCCATTGGGGTAGTCAGGGTACAACCACTGGGAGTATTGGTGAGGGTCGTATGGAAATCACTAGGGTGTCATCTTTTGGATGGTAGAAATGACTGCAGCAACCAGTGTAGGGGCACCCCTGTGCTCTAGCCACACCTAGGGGTTTAGGGTTGGGGTGCTCTCTCAGATCCATGGCATGATGGCAACCTCCACGTGGAGGGTAATGAGATCTGGGGTGTTTAGGGATTCCATCTTGGTGAGGGCCTAATAGGCCACCAGCAGCTGTGTTCCTTTTTTTTGTGGGGCAATGAGGGTTAAGTGACTTGCCCAGGGTCACATAGCTAGTGTCAAGTGTCTGAGGCCGAATTTGAACTCAGGGCCTCCTGAATCCAGGGCCAGTGCTTTATCCACTGTGCCACCTAGCTGCTCCACCAGCAGCTATTTCTTGAGGGTGGCATATCATATGGAAGACTTGGGAAGGCCCCAACTCCAGAATCCCATGGGTAATTGCTGTGTCAGGTCCACAGGCTCTAGGAAGCATATCAAGAGCCAGGCACTTGAGTACAAAGTCTTGCCCTCATGGGGTCAGAGGAAGAGCAATTCAGACAGCTTGTTGTGGCAAAGGATAGTTGGGGGGAAGCACCATGTAAAGGGAACTTTTGTGAGTCACTTGGTAAATGGGGGCCAGCAGGGTTCTCAGACGGGGAAAGTGCTGGCACCAGTACCCAAAACGTCCAGCCAAATGTTGAGCTTTCTTGATATTTGCCAGAGTCTGAAGAGTGAGCAAAGTATCAATTGTGAATGGTGTGTCCTTCCTGAGACCAGATGTATTGCAGGAATTTGACAGAGTGAGCCAGATCCTGGACCTTGGAAGGAGCCACCATCCACCCTCTGAAAGCCAGGAGGAGAGTGCTTGCCAGGACCTTTACAGTCATATCACCCTCTGATGAGGTGCCAATTAGGATGTTGTTAATGTAATGTCACTAGGAATGGAAGACTTGGGGTAGAGAGGAATCCAGGACCTGCTAGTAGAAGTTATGGGTGATGGTGGAAGCTGACGAGGTACCCCACTGGGAATTGGGTATAGGTATACTTGAACCCATCAAAGGTAAAGGCAAATTGGGACTAGGATTCAGAGACAATGGGGACAGAGCAAAACACATTTGTCAAGTTAATGGACCTTGTGTTATGGGTGGGCCTGAATGTCTTCAAGGAATTCAAAGTTGTTAGGCACAAGGGCTTTGATGGGGGAATCTGGGAGTTCAGTTGGCAACAACTGTAAATTGCTACTCATTCTTCCCTGGCTTTAGGATGAGCCAGACAGGAAATGAATGGGAAAATGGTGGCAATCAGGGCTTCTTTCTGAAGGAGGGACTAGATAGTGTAGTGGAGAGGATTGGGAGGTGATTGTCAGTGGTGGATATTGGGCCTGGAGGCTCTTTGGGGTTCCCTAAGAGGAATGGCCCACATTGTGGATGGCTCTGAAGGTGGAGATCTTGCCTACTTGTAAGCCACCTAGATGGTCCCCCATGCTGTTCCCAACACCTTCGGATGCCTCCTAATTCTGAGACTGGGCCACCAAAGATCAGCCAATTCAGGGCACCAGCATCTCAGAGTTGCCAGTTGCAGGTGACCCTGCTCCAGTGATCGTCCAGGAACCTGGGTCCATGTGGGGTAGAATGCCCTGGGCCAGAGGAGTGAGCAAGGGAGCTCACAAAGATAGCTCTCCCATCCTTTTCATTAACTTTGATCAGCTCTATGGTAACTAGGGCTTTCAGATTGGTTTCTGCTGCCAAGATCATTAGGAGAAGGGGAGCACCCTGCAGCCTCCTGAGGCTGTGCCACTGCTTGTTCTGGCTAAGCATGGTCTGATGCCACTGTGGGAGAAGGGTGGGCTGCTTTCCAGGCAAAGAAAACCCAATCTAACAAGGTGTGTGGGGGAGGGGTTGGAAGTCCTCTGGGGCCTTAACTCTTTCTATTGGCTTTTTACACCTTAGTAGCTGCCTAACTTGTAAGTAGAGGTTAGACATAACTCATCACACTATCAGTCAAACACACACACACACACACACACAATAAAGCCATTGGATCCTTTTTTCCTGTCAGGTCTTTTAACAAGGTCTGGACTTCTGACCTGGTGAGGGGATAGGCACCTTAAAGGGCACTGGATGGGGAAGGGGGGAAAACAGGTGAGGGAGGGGAATGCTACTGGAAGTAGGGGAAACAAGACTGTGCAGCCTCTTCTGCTAATTTGTCCCAACTGACCTTGCCCAGATCAGGGTCACTCATGGGGAGGCTAGAGCTGCTGCAAGGCCAGAGCCAAGGGGCACTTAGGGGTCACTGGGGCAGCTTGCTATTGGGCTCTAAAGTCTTACCAAGTGGCACATTTCAGGAGGAGCTCACAGGCTTCCCTAGGGCTGCTGCATTGTCTAAACCAAAGCTTCTTAAACAGTGGGTCCCAAACCCACATGGGGTCATGTAACTGAATGTGGAGGTCCTATAAAAATGTCTGGGGCAAAAAGGGGTCACAAGTAGAAAAATTTTAAGAAGCCCTGATCTAAAGCATGAGCCAAGTGGGTTGGCACCTTGGGTGCATCAGGGGCAGGGGTGTCCTTGGCCTTCAAAGGGTCATGACAGGGTGAGGTTGATGAAACCCCTCCCTACCAGCAACAACAACCCTTCGGGGGCTAATGAGGTCTTGGACTTCTGGACTGAGACTCAATACAAACTCTCATACCCTGGGCTCCCTCACCCCAAGGCATCCCCCCCTTTTCAAATGCCGGCTTCCTGCGGCCCCTGGGGCGTGGGGAGCTGGGGGGGAACCCGGGTTTGGCCACATCATCAGTTCCTCCACGTAGCTTCAGGAATCCATACAGGGAGACACAAGCGAGGCGGCCCAGGGGAGGCCCCTCACCCCAAATGGCGCCCGGAGGATCCAGGGTCTGGCCCGCACGTGGGGCTTCCCTGGAGGGAGCGCCGCTTCTCAGGCGTCACAACCCACTCCTGGGGACCGCCGGGAACTCGGATGTGACTCGTGCGAGGGTGACCTGATGCCCGGAGAAGCCTGACTGCGGGGCCGGAGGGTGGAGGCTGAGTGAGGGCAGGGAAGGGCTGGGAGGCCAGGCCATGGTCAGCCCCGCCACCGCCTCCCCCATTGCCGACCAACTGGTGATGGCGTCGGTGCCCATCAGGCCCCTCAGCCGCCGTTGGGTCTCTCTGAGGGGCCGGGAACTCTCCTGGACCGTGGCCAAGGGAGAGTCCGAAGGCTTCGCAGGCTCTCGGGGCTCCTAAGGAGCGCGGAGTGGCCAGAAAGCTGAGGGCTGCGTCCTTTGTAGGTTCATCTGCGCAGGCGTTGGCAGGATTGGAGACACGTGGTTTTCCGATTGGAGACACGTGGTTTTCCGATTGAAGCAATGACGTTGACTTCTGGTTCACCGTCAGCTTTGCACAGGAGTCATTTGTACTGGCGTTGAAGACCGGGGACAGTGGGGACATGTGGTTTTCTGGTGGAAGCAATGGGAGGAGGGAAGATTTCGTTAGCCAATGACATGGGCATCTAGTGCGGTCAGCTTTGCAGTCTTCTGCGCAGGCGTCATGGGACTGGGGACACCGTTCTTCTGCCTGAAGCAATGGGGTGGGTCATGAGGTTGCGTCAGCCTATGACCAGCGTTTTTTGTATCTGGATATTTAGAGCACCTGCCTCCCTGACTTGTAAGGATCAAGTGAGATTTCAAACCATAAAGGCTATATAAGGGTTAGCCATTAGCTATTTAAACCAACAAGGGCACGGCACCTTCTCCAACCCCCACCTCTCCAGGATTCAGAAACTTTTCCCACAACAATAGGTTGCTTCCCAAAACTAGTGATCGTAATTAAGCACAATCATTTCCTATTCCCATGTTGTTTCCAAAGGCATCTATGTAACTTTTCACTCGGAAAATTGGAGAATGATGGAAACCCTTCCATAGGCTTACTCCAGGAGGGGTGAGGGTTCTGGATATTGGCTCCTCGGAGTGAGTGGAAATTAGTTTCTCTTTTCAGTGCTTGTTACACATAATTCTGGAAATTCTCTCTGAATTTGTGGTGAAGATAGTCCAGTGGAACTTTGACTTAAGAGGGTCAAAATGGTCTCTTGAAGTTGTCCCCCATTTCTTTCTAAGGAAAGAACAGCTTTAGAGGAAGCTGGGGCTAAAAGGAACTGGAAGACGGCCAAAGTACAAAGACCATCTTACTTCCGACATATCCAAGTCATTGAGAGGCGATGCCACTGGGAATTTTAAAGAAATTAACCCATAACTTCAAGATGAACATTTCCCCTAGCTGTGGTTTTAAAGATGAAGAGAAAACGGGCTAGGTGAAACAAGCTTCAGATTTCACCGAGCGAGAAATGTTGGGGTAAAGTGTTCCAGATGTGCATCCCGCTGAGACTGGAGGTGGGAGGGATCTACTCGTCTCTTGTAAGAATATCTGCCTGGGGAAACTCACTTGGCAAACCTTTTCACTTCTCCCTAAAGGGTTTTAACTAATAATAATCCAGAAAAGAAATATGATCACTGTAACCAAGCCAGGTGGGCGAAACAAATTAAAAAGTGAGTACGAATCAATTTACCACACACCATGCCAGACAATGCCTGCTAAATTCCTTTTTTTTTAAGTTGGGCTTTCTCTGTCTCCCTTAGACAAAAATCTCATGGGTTTGGAGGTTTTGTTTGGGAGCAGGGCAGGAAAGCCTTTTGGAGAATGCATTATATGGTCCCCTATCAGGATGACAGATTAGACTTTTATGGCATAAATGTTGTGCCCTTAAATTACCACCTTAAGTCATGTACTCCTTTTATGGACAGCCCAGGTGATCTTGGACAACCCACTCTTTCTTGGATAAGGAAATAAACCAAGTTGTCATTGGGAAACCGAAGAGAAATGGCTTCTGTTGGGACTAGTATCCTCATTCCTGCTTGGGCCAGCTCTGTACAAACTCCCTATACTTTACTGAGAAGCTGCCTTTGGGGGCCTCCGTTTTAAAAGTGCATTAAGATAAGTGGGAAAAGAACAGTCGCAATTCCTGGACATGCCTCAATGCCATTTATAAAAAACAAAACAAAGCCAGAAAGAACCCCTTTCTCCGTTGCACTCAGTCTTGCCATTGTAGTAATTATGAGCAGAAGAGACAGACAACCACTGCCATTCAGACTTTAAGAGATCTGTCTCCTCAAATTGTTTGTTCACAATGGGCTTTTAGAATCATGATAACACAACTTTTAGAGTCACAAATGGTTGTGGAGAATGTTTTAAAATATATTTTTCTATTGGAGCTCAAGAAAATGAGATACACTTATTACCAAACTGACTTTCTCCTCACAGAGAAGGAAAAATATCCCTCAAATCCCAGGAAAATTAAGAAGTCATAATAAATTAAGTAATGACAGGCAGTAAAGTGTAGTAGATGAGGGCCCAGAATACCCAAGGTCCAGTCTTTCTGACACATATAGGTTGTGTGACCCAGGGCAGGCCATTTAACCTTTCACTGTCCCCTCCCCCCACCATCCCCAAGATAGCTTCCTAAGCATCAAATTACAATTTAATTGTTGATTTAAATTGGTGGAGTTTTCACACCAAGAGTTCACTAGATGGATGAAAACCAAGGTCTGCCACCCTCAGCCCTCCAACTCCCCCAACATCTAGACTGAGGACTAGTGACTGTAATTTAATTTATGACAGTAGAAGAAACGATCACTTTAAAAGGCTAGAATATTATCCAAAGCATTGCTCAGGAACTTGAACTAGGTAGAGCCAGTGAAAAATAATTCAATAGACTAATACTCTCAGCTCATTTTTATTTTATTCTATTTTGTTTTGTTTTGAAAATCAAGAGAAGACACAGTGACTCGTTTCCCCTTTCCAGCCTAAGCCATCTCTTTACAAACTTCCTAGACTTTAGACAGAAGTTTCTTTAGGGAATTTAAATTTTTAAAATGCACTGAGATAGGTGGGAAAAGAACAGAGGTAAGCTGCTAGCTGATGTTTGGTGTGGTAAGAGTTAAACAGGCTTGCTCGGGTTTCAGAAGAAGCACTGAGTTACTGGCCAGGTGTCATTGCCTACGTTCTTCTCAAACCCAACTTTTTAGCTCTCAGCCTCTGCCACTTTTCCTGCACATTAAGCGTGTGTCCACCCACAAGTTGGGGGGGGGAGGGGGAAGGAGGAGGGGAACCAAACCGGGATTTCCAGTTTGTGCTTGGTCTATTTGGCCAAAGGTGACTCTAACTTAGTGGACTGAGGTCGACCTCCCCCTCCCCCAAATCAATAATTTAATGTGACTTATCAGAAAGAGAAAGAATTGTTTACTTTAAAACCCTGGATCCCATAAAGGGAGAGGGGGAAAGGCTTGGGGGAACAGACACTCCGGAAGGCCTTGTTTCTGCCTCTGGGCTGCTGAAAGGCAAGCAAGGAGAAGGCTCTCCAGAGGGGTACAGCTAGCACTAAGAGATGCAGGGAGCAACAAGGCCCAGTCACCATTCATACCAGAACTTGGGACAGACCCTGCCAAGGAGAAGCTCCCCACCATGCAGCCAGTCTTGGAGGTGGTAAGTGTCTCCTTAGGTCCCCTTCTGTCACCTCAGGTGAACTAGACTTTGCTTTGGACGGGCAGAGCTGGCTAATATTTCAGAGGACTGTAGACAAAAACCGAGTAGCTTCTGGGAGTTGTAGGAAATGTGTTTGTCTTTCTGCTAAAATGATAGAACTGTGAGCAGAGGCCTTGGGAAGAAGATAGGCATCTGCCATGTAAAGGACTGGCAGTGCCCTCTCTAGGAAGGTAAATGAAAAAAAGAAGCCTGGCAGAGCCAATTGCCTGGGGTCTAAGAACCAGGGTCAATTAATGTTTTGCTAGCCCAGGTTAACAATAGCATTGAAGTCTTGAAACAAATGGGCAAAATAATGAATGAATACATAAATAAATAAAGCCCATAAAAGAAAGGGGCAAGTTCCAACACCCCAGGTTCCCTTTATACTATATCGCTTTCGTTTATCCTTTGATTTTATAAAATACCAACCTCCACAGACATTCCTCTTCTCTTCTTCCTCTCTCAACTTTAATTGTTCTGTGGATGGTACTTAAGGACAGCTAGGCATCAGTTTAGAAATTAAACCGGCCCCTAAGAGTCATCAGGCAAACAGCCTTTCCCTTTAAAGTGTCAGCCACTCAGCTGATGATTTACTGAAAAGAACTCCGGTTAGCCCTTGGATTGGTGATTGCCTTGGAGAACAGTTGGCAAGAGATCTCATGAGCTTTGATGTGGTAGAAAGAGCCCAGGGCCTAAAGTCAAGAGACTTGGGTTAATAATAACCACCTGCCTCCAAGGGTTGTCATGAGGAAAGTCCTATAGAAATGCTGCCTAGTCTTAGTTTTATTGTAGGGGTATATTATCCACTAAGTTACAAGAGGATTTCAATCTGCATGGTGAAGAATTATTTATCCTGACAAAAATCAAACCTTCTCTGAGGATCATAGAATGTAACCTAGGCTTTTTTTATTTTGAAGGAGCCTTAGAGATTGTCTAGGACAACCCTTCATTTCATTACAAGAAATTGAGGCCCAGAGAGGCTAAGAGATCTGCCCAAATTCACACAACACATAGACATGGATCCAGGACTCAAGTCCATCTCTCTTTATTCCTAATTTAGTGCTCTTTTAAGTTATACCATACTGCCTCTCCAGGGATAGCCATTTTAAGTTGGTAGGCTAATTTTCCATGTGCTGAGGGTAAAAAGTTTTATTGAATTTAGAGGGAGACAGATCAAGGCAGTAATTTTCTTCATGGCATCTTTAAATTCCATTCAGGGAGCCACCATCTCCCTCAGGATTCTTTCCATTGCCTCTGATCACAACTCATTCTCACCTTAGAGTAGATGATCTTCATAGTTTGCTGAGACTGAACAGATTTATCACCTGATGGTCAGCTTTGTGATCTGGACTCTTTCTGGCTGTAAAAAAGTTGGTCCTCTGCTGACACAGACATAGTCCATCCGTGGACAGTACTCAAAGTATTTCCAGCATAGGAACCCTTGCCAGGGCTCATGCTCATGAAGCCAGTGTCCTCTCCAGCTAGCAGCAGAGTAAGACTTTGGTACAGGAGTTCCCTAATTGGGTCAAATTAATGGGTAGCAGGTTTTTAAAAAATACTATTTGATTATTTAAATTACTTTGTAAGCTGAAAACCTTCATTTCGCTCTATACCAGAAACAATAATGTAATTAAGAAAATAAATAATAGCACACTTTTAAGTAGTTTTATATACATGTATATGTCTGTATGTGTATATATGTATTTCCGTGTGTGTGTGTCTAAAAAATCTGCTGGAAGACATTACCATAATTTAAACTCTGAAAATCTTCTTCAGACATAACAAGGTTATACAGGAGAAAAAAAGAATAAGCATCATCACATCATCAGTAAACTGAATGACTGATCCTTTCAATGAACCAGAATAGAAACTTGAGTTTAATGTGCACTCTCTGTCTGTCTGTCTCTGACTGTCTGTCTATCTGTCTGTCTGTCTCTCTCTCTCTCTCACACACACACACACACACACACACACACACACACACACACACACACACATAAAAACAACTGGAGGGGGCAGCTAGGTGGCGCAGTGGATAAAGCACCGGCCCTGGATTCAGGAGTACCTGAGTTCAAATCCGGCCTCAGACACTTGACACTTACTAGCTGTGTGACCCTGGGCAAGTCACTTAACCCCCACTGCCCCGCAAAAAAAAAAAACAAAAACAAAAAACAACTGGAGCACTCAAAGAACTTAGATCCTATGGGAGCTTACAGTCTTTATTCTCACTTGATCTTCTTAACCAGACCTGTGAAGTAAGTACTTGAGCTATTATAATTTACTTTTTACAGATGAAAAAAACTGAGAGTTAAGCAGCAAAGTGACTTTCTAATGGTCATATAGTTTAGTATGTCTTAGGGGCAGAGTTTTAACATAGTTTCTTCTTTTCTCTAAATCCAACCTTCTGTCCACTAAACTACTTCATTTGCCTTAATACCCGTATTAGCAATGCTCTGCCCCCACCCCCCGCAACCCTGGGCCACCAATGGTTGCAAGGATCAAATTAAATAACATGTAAAGTGTTTTGCAAACCTTAAAACATGACATCAATAGCAGCTATTGGTACCATTTTTTATTTTCTTTTGCGGGGCAATGAGGATTAAGTGACTTGCCCAGGGTCACACAGCTCATAAGTATCAAGTATCTGAATCTGGATTTGAACTCAGGTCCTCCTGAATCCAGGGCTGGTGCTTAAACCACTGCATCACCTAGCTGCCCTCACTACCATTATTATTAAGAATTATTAAGAATAAAAGGTAATGATCATTTGAGATAGTAGCAAAATAAAAAAATAACCAAGTTCAAAATTCAGAGTTAATAACTGGCATTTTGTAAATCTTTGTGAGTTGATGTAATTAGGCAAGACAACTAGATCTTACATGAACCATCTGAAGGACTCTGTGGAGAAGTTACTCCGGAGACAACTTTTTTTGCCAAGGTGCCACCTTTTCATGTTCTTGGTGGAATATGACCTTGGTCTACTCTCTGAGTAGAGCCTTTGGATCTCTCTGCTTTGAGAAGGTGTGGAGAAAAAAAGTCCAATGGGAAGACGGGGGTCGGGGGTGGAGGTGTGGATCACTTCTGAGAGCTCCTTCACTTTGTGTTTCAGTGAAGAAATAGGAAATTGAAAGCGTAATGGGGAGTGAAGAAGAGAAGATGGTGTAGACATCACATTAATTTCCTGTCTTTTCTTAGTTCTTATTCCAGCTCCCCTCCATTAGATTGCAAGCCCTTTTTGAGTAAGGACTACTTGTTTGCTTGTATTTGCAATTCCAATACTTAGTGCAATACTTGGCTTTCTTTCTGTGTGTGTCTCTGTCTGTCACTCGGTCAGTTCTTAGCTCTCCTTTTTCTTCCTCCACAGGATTCTTAACAAGTAATGATTGTCGCCCAGCTGGCAGAGTGAAGAGAAGTCTCCACCTCCACCATGGTCTCAGACAATGAAAGGTAGCCAAAAATCTCCACTCAGTACGTTGGTCCTCAAGTAACCACTAAAACTCTTACGGAACAAGCAGTTCACTGCCCTTCAGCTGCTTCTCCACTCTTCCTGGGTTTACCTACATTTACTGTAAGTCCCAAGAAATGGTATGAGGACTACAGCTAAGAAATTGTATTAAGTGATACAGTGTCATTCAATACCAACAGATACTTGTTAAATATTTCCTGTGTACAGAGATACTTTGCTGCTCCCTAGGGATAAAAAGATGAAAAACCCCACCATCCCTGTCTTCAAAGTGCTTTCATTTCACATACTAAGATGTGTGAGTGTCTTTGTTCTAGGGCCCCAGGCACCTGTGAGCAAATGAGAGAAAGAAATCAAATACGTGAAAAAGAAATAAAAACACATATAACTCCCCAATCAACAGATTAAGCATGTATGTGTTTGTTAAATGAGTTGAATGCATCTGAACTATATGAAAGATACATAAGCCATCACAGGTATGCTCACATCCCTTGCATCTGAGTGCTGAGAGGTTGCTATGGCAATAGGAAAGCAGTAAGAACTCAGTTTGGGCAAGTTTTAAGGAAGCTCAGAATTGGATGGCACAATTAAGGGTGCAGAAATGTCTGAGGGTAAAAATAAGAAATAGCGAGTGCACTACCTGTGTTTTAGCTCACTGAAGCTGGGGGCCAACAGCTATCTTGATGTTTAGTGTTTTTAGTGACCCATTGACAGAAAAACACTCAGCTTATTGGAGAGGATTTCTTCAACTAATTCATGCTAGACTACCGATGGCTGATTATAGGCTGTGTGCTTCATCCTTCCCAAGAATATTTGGAGTTTGGCAAAAGACAAAAAGAATCTAGTGCTAGAATAATTGAAATTACTAATGTCTAGTCTATGGAGACACATTTGAGGTAAGAAAGGGACTGGGAAGGGCCTTTCTAACATCCCTCAACTCACACTACAGAGGCAGTCATCTATTTGGCCAATGGTTATAAGCCATCTTTGTCTATATATACACTATGGACCATAGTCAGGTCCCAAAGGGAAATGAGTAATCCTATTGAAAGGATAAACAAACTAAGAAGATAAACAAATGGCAGGAGTCAACTCCCCCAATCTGAGCATGATAAGAATGGCTTTTAAAAATATACCAGTCTTCACAGAGCCTGGAGCCTGGTTGTTTTTGTCAAGGATGCTGATTTCATTTACAGGGAGCCAGGAGACTGGATTGTCTTTAGGAAATACAAAGAAAATTGGTTTTAGGTGCACAAGGATATGACAACATTAGGCGTATAGAATATTTCTGGTTATATTTGGGGAAAGAAGCTATTCTGGGAAACATGAATCTAACTCAACCTCCCTCTTTTTACTGCAAAGGACAAAAGAAAATCAATGAACTGAAATACTTAGCTTCCTGTCTTTTTCTCCTGTGAGAAGGAGTTTATGGTACCATTCAAAAAGTAATTCAAACAGGAAACCAGTGCAAATCCAGAGCAGGGCTTCTTCACACATAGGTCTCCTTTTGGTTAAGAACTGAATGCTATTGCCTCTACAAGGAATTGGTTCTTCTCACTATCCTTATCTCCCATCTTCTTAATTCCACTCCTCTTCCCTTCTACTGCCATGGTAGACTGAGATTTAAAATCCAAACAGAGCCTGGTTCTCAAGCAACCAATGCCATGCTGTTAATATGTGATTGAAACATGTCAAAATGCTATTCCCTAATAGAAGTATGTTTTCTTTCTTGTGAAGAAAACACCTTTCACCAATTAAGTCATAGTCTTTAAGCAGGCACTAATGATATTCTAGGAATTATCAGAAAAGGGGAAGGGAGGGGGAGGGAGCCTTTTCACATTTTTATGCCTGCTTATTATATGCATTCCCACAAAATGTTTTTCTTTTTCAAAGTCTGGTGTCATGTGTATAGTGTCCCACTATGGTTGCTTTATTTTCTCAGCCTTAAAAAAATAAGACATGAAAGCAGATATCCCAATGGGCTCATTACACATTTAATTTCCATAAGAAATTTGCACATATTTTAAATGCTATCTGATAGGACAAAGAATATGTAACATGGAAAAAGTACTAGCTCTGGAATCAGAGAATATGGGTTTAAATCCTTCCTCTGTTCCTTCTTACGTGTGTTACCTTGTAAGTCACTTAATTCCCTCAGCCTCAGTTTCTTCCTCTGTAAAATGAGTGGCCTAGACTAGATAGATGGCCTCTGAGGTCTCCTCCAGTTCTAGATATGTGATCTTGTGATCCTTTGAATGTGGGCGAAGGGCAGATTTGCTAGTGCCCATGTGAACCAAATGGCTACTATCTCCGAGGCAATATGTTTGCACAGGGCGAGGAGTATCTCCTGCTTTTGGATATGGCTTCCTTCAGCTTGTCTCTCCATTTCCTGCAAAGTTTGTCATGGTATCTACTCTTACCTCTCCCTTACAGGTAACATACCAGGATCTGGAGACTTCCTTTACGGTGGGCCTCCGGGGCACGGCTGGCATGTATAGGTACAGCTAACATCCTGCAGGCTGTGCATTATCCCCTGCCAGAGCTATGGAGTGTGACAATGGTGTTTGTGTCCAGTCTATCAAACGCCATTATCACACTAAATAGCTACTGTAGGGCAATCCATCTGTTCAGGGAAGGGCATGTCAAGCATCGAATCATCTGCTGAAGTTGGACAGACCGAAGTTATGCTCCCATTAGTGCCCCTACTCATTCATGGGTGCCAAAGTAATTGCTAAAATGGTGGGCTCATAACAGGTATGTGCTCTGAGAGCCAGAGTTTTCTCGACTTTGCCTTTTATCCACTGCTAGTAATGGATGGTTTCTTGTAGAGTGTAAGCTCCTTGAGGGCAGAGATTGTTTTGTTTGCATTTTCATCTTTGTACCCCAGCTTGTCACAGCATCTGGAACATAGTGGGTGCTTAATAAATGCTTATGGAATTGGAGTGTATTTCTGATTCACTAGAAGGGATGCACATAATCCACCACAGGGCTCAGTATGCTGCTAGACACAGAGGGCCCCACAACAAATATTTCTTGAAATGAAACAGCAGGGAAGGAACAGATATAGGAAAAAGAAATCATCTGGGAAATTCAAAGAACTTGCTTATTATTTAGGTAGAAAATGAAGGTATGTGACTTTTTTCTTTTCATTATAAAATTCCTTTCAAAAGCACACTTGGTAATAAACTTACATCTGGCCTAATTGACCTTCTAGAAATGCTAGCACACATGTTTGACTCCTATCGATTTTATTCAATTACTGTGCTGATTGCTATATTTGTATGCGAGATTCCCCCTTCCCTAACGTCTCCTTTAATTATCTGCTATGTTGAACTGCTGAAAACAACTTTTGAAATTGTTAACTCTTATGGCCTATTTAATAACTGAACTCTGCAGAGATCCTAAGCTGAAATGTTTCTCTCTCTCTCTCTCTCTCTCTCTCTCTCTCTCTCTCTCTCTCTCTCTCTCTCTCTCTCTCATACAGACAGAGAGGCCCTTCTCATATCCTAAACAAGGAGAAGATCTAAAGGTGTGCTAGTTTTAAATGATTTGGGTTAATCAATCAATTGTGTGTTAGTCCAGGTTTGGTCTTTTTCTCAGAATGTAGTTGTTGGGTCCAAATTCTTGACACTACAACTGGAGTGCCTGCTACTTTAAAGCCCAATTTGAGTATGAGGCAATCCCCTTGTACTGATGAGGCCTCACCCATGGTAGGTGCTTCCAGTTGTGTTGAAAATAGAGGCTATATTTTGTGATGTAGGTTGCCTAACAGCACATAAGAATGCCCCCAAATGCCTGGTGATTGATTAACAAAAAAAAGAAATGGAATAATAGAAAGAACACTGGACTGAAACAGGGAACTTGATTCTTTCCTTTGGGAAGTCATTTAACCTCTCTTGCCCTCCTGGGGCAGCTAGGTGATGAAGTTGATAGAGGGCCAGGCCTGAAGCAAGGAAGACTTGAGTTAAAATCCAACCTCTGACACTGACTAGCTGTGCAACCCTGGACAAGTCATTTAGCCCTATTTGCCTCAGTTTCCTCATCTTTAAAATGAGCTGGGAAAAAGGAAATGGCAAACTACTGCAGTATCTTTGCCCAAAAAACTCAAATAGGGTCACAGAAAGACATGTCTGAACAACAAAAATGGAAGACTAGCCTAGATGATCTCTTTAAGTTATAGCTCTAAAGGTTTCTCAATCTAAGTGAAATGAATCAAATGAGTAAAATTTACAAAATAATTCAAAATCCTTTGATGAATACATTATGTTAGTTCAATACACTTAGCAAAAAATCACCCAACTCTTTTTTTTACATTTATGATTTACAAATGTAACATTTCAAAGAATTGAGTGTGTTTATATAGAGTACATAAATACAAATAATTCCAAAGAACAGAGCTTATGGAAGACTGGGAGCAAAGAAAGGAAATGAAGGGGCAAAAAGAGAAGATGCAATACCATCCCAATCCATTCTAGTAGTCTGGGGGGATTTTTTTTCGGGGCAATGAGGGTTAAGTGACTTGCCCAGGGTCACACAGCTAGTAAGTGTCAAGTGTTTGAGACTGGATTTGAACTCAAGTTCTGTCCTCCTGAATCCAGGGCTGGTATTTTATCCACTGTGCCACCAAAGTGAAACAGTTTTGGGGATTTTCACAAAGGAGATTCTTACCAGCCAATGAAGCTGCTAAAAGCAAGAGACCTTTAATTTGACACAATTTCAACTTACCAAGGAAGATTTGAGGCCTCAAGGAACACCCGGGGATGAGAGCAAAGAAGAGGAAGGCAGAAGCAACCAAGGAAGGATACAACAAGATTTGTCGCAATGATCTTCATGCCACAGCAGGAGGAGGAAGGGAGTTCAAAGATGGTCCCATGTAGAGGCTATTTGTTGTCCTTTGTACACCTACCTTCATTTCTCTGTTATCCTTCCTAAATGATATGTAAGATGTCTAGGATCTTGTCTCCTCCACCAAGGCAGCATACCAACTACTCCCACTCTCCCCAAATTAGGTGGGGATTGACACAAATCAATTCCCTATGCTAAAGACATTCCATAGACTATGATGGCCAACCTGTGAGAAGAACTTAAAGAAATGATCTTCTAGAGAAGCAACAAAACAAGTCAGAACTAAGACCAAAGGGTGGGGGTCTTGCTCATGCCGGGTTGATTGGTTTCCTTCATTTGATGTCATAGGCAATGAGATGCCAATTAACCAGGTGGAATGGAGGCATGGAAGATTCTAGAAGACCAAGGTGCTGAATAAAGAGGTGTGTCTGAAACATAGCTTGATTCAAGAAAGACTGGGCCCCACAAAACAAGAGGGGTGTGGAATGTGTATGTTTGTATGTGTATATAAACGCACACATATGTATGTATACAAATAACATATACATGTATATATTCTATGTATAAATTACTACCATAGATGTAGAAAGGGAAAGTTTTTGTTTGGTCCTCAGCTATTGAAAGGCACCTTGTCCAATGACTTTTATCATCTAATTCAATTCCTTTTATTTTTTCAATTGTGATTTTTCCTTTTCCTATTCCCTGGTGTCCCTCAGACTGTTTGGGTAATGACTCATGGAGCTAAATACAACAGGTGAGACCCCTCCCTGTCTTGCTACTCTTATATGATTTTTTTTCTCCTAATTCTTATACCTAATACCTTCCTTTGCCCTAATGGACCCAAGTCTCCTCCTGGTTCCTTCTATGCATTAGCCACTGATCTTGAGAAATGACGCAAGGACCTTCCTTTCAAGGAACATTGTCAGTGGCCTGTTTTGTGTCCTTTTGGGAAGGAAGTTGAGTTGGTTTGGTCACTTCATAGACGTCTCATGTTTCATTGATAATTCTATACAGAATGGCCCATGTTTTATACAAGCTTGGCCAAGGGTCTCAGAAGTACAGAGTGGCATAACGAGGCTGGATCTATATCCAAGATTGCTTTTTGAGCATACAAAAAGTGAGGAAAGGCAAAATACTGGAAAATAGTTTTTTTCTCTCTTTTTTTTTTAGTGAGGCAATTGGGGTTAAGTGACTTGCCTAGGGTCACACAGCTAGTAAGTGTTAAGTGTCTGAGGCTGGATTTGAACTCAGGTACTCCTGCCTCCAGGGCCGGTGCTCCATCCACTGTACCATCTAGCTGCCCCTGGAAAATATTTTTAAGTGATGGTTTAAGGGGCGTGGGGATATATGGAAATTGCCTGTGTCATTAGAAATAGATTCCTTAATGTCTCCATCACATACTACCTGTGTGACCTTGAGCAAATTACTTAACCTCCCTTAGTCTGAGTTTTCTCCTCTGTAAAATGAATGGGTTGGAGCTGATGGCCTCTGAGAACCTTTTTAGTTCTAAATCTGTGGTTCTATGGATACTGGGCTACCTCAGTGTACAGATATAAGCTACTATAACCCTTCAGGAAGAACTGCCTGTATATTGTATGGTACTAAATACAATATGAAAACTTATAAGCTAATGGACAAGATATCAAATTTACCCATCCAAATTGTTTTCCTTCTCAGTGTTTTTACTTCTAGTGGCAATGCCTCAGTATAATGAGCCATCAGAGTAGGGCCTGAATGAACTCAAGTCCTTAACAAATCCTACCAGTCTGACCCAGTGATAGTCTCCATTTTTATGATGAAAATATCACACCCCTGTAATATGGGCATGGCACTCAACCCCCTCTAGGCTGACTCACCTAACTTGAGAGGTTAGGGTGCTCTTAGAGGGGGTGGCCACGCAGCTACAACTCATTCTTAGGGTCCTGGTACAAGGGAGCCACATGACTATTACTTACAACTACAGCCCCTGAGTCCCCACCATTGTGTATCCTGTTTATACAAATCAGCCAACGTGATATCATTAACTAACAATCATGAAAAGATTCTGCTAAACAAAAGATAAGCAAAGATATTCATAACATTAACCTACCCATAAACTTGGGACACATTCTCCCACCAAAATGCACCATGTCCGTGGGGAAGAACAAGCAAACATATAGAAACTTAGCAGGGAGACACATAAGTAAGCAACTCATGTGCTCAGTGTAGCTCAGTAATCTGAAATGCAGTCCTTAATATCCTTGGTCTTCTTAAGGAACAGTACATACCTCAAGTCACCTGCAGTTTGGACTCACTTCTCGGTTGGTTGTTCCACATCAGCTATTCCTTGGTTGTGCTATAAGGTAGGATTATACTCATTTAAGCAAAAACAATTTTCCTAAGCCTAGAACTAACAGAACTACTCCCATCTATTTTCTTGGCTGGGCTCAGAAGGGTTTTCTCTTTCAAGCTACAGGTGATTAAAATAAAAAGGGCAAGGCAGACAAGCCTCTCCTTTTTCCCAGTCATTTTTAAAAAATAAACATTTTTATTTAAAATTTTGAGTTCCAAATTCTATCCCCCCGTAGTTTCCCCCCTTTCCCCTCCTTGAAGCAGATATACATTATACATGTGCAATCATGTAAAACATTTCCATATTAGTCATTTTGTATAAGAAGACTCAAATAAAAGAAAAAGAAAGTGAAAAATAGTATGCTTCATTCTGTGTTTAATCAATATCAGTTCATTCTTGCTTCATCATTACTCCTTTGGGATTGTCTTAGATCATTGCTGAGAATAGCTAAGTCATTCATAGTTCTTCACTGAACAATATCACTATTACTGTGTACAATGTTCTCCTGGTTCTGATCACTTCACTATATATCATGTAAATCTTTCCAGGTTTTATTGAAATTATCCTTGTTGTTATTTCTCACAGCACAATAGTAAATATTACAGTCATATACCACAGCTTGTTTAGCCATTCCCCAATTGATGGGCATCCCTTTGATTTCCAGTTCTTAGCCACCACAAAAAGAGCTGTTATAAATATTTTTGTGTATGTGGGTCCTTTTCCCCTTTTTATGATCTCTTTGGGATATAAACCTTCCTGAATAAAAGGCTATGCACAGTTTTATAGCCCTTTTGGGCAAAGTTTGAAATTGCTCTCCAGACTGGTTGAATCAATTTACAAGTCCACCAACAGTGCATTAGTGTCCCAATTTTCCCACATCCCCTTCAATATCCAACATTTTTCTTTTTTTTTCATATTAGCCACTCTGATAGGTGTGAGGTGGTACTTTGGAGTTGTTTTAATTTGCATTTCTCTGATCAATGATGATTTAGAGTATTTTTTCATATGACTATAGCTTTGATTTCTTTGTCTGAAAACTGCATGTTCATAACCTTTGCCCATTTATCAATTGGGGAATGACTTACATTCTTTTTTGAAAAATTTTTTTGGGACAATGAGGGTTAAATGACTTGCCCAAGGTCACACAGCCAGTAAGTGTTAACTGTCTGAGGCCGGATTTGAACTCAAGTCCTCCCCATGACTTATATTCTTATAAATTTGACTCCATTGTCTATGTATTTGAGAAATGAGGCCTTTATCAGAGATACTTGCTGCAAAAATTCTTTCCCAGTTTTCTGCTTTCCTTAAAATTTTGGTTGTAAAAGTTTTTTAAATTTTATATAATCAAAATTATGTATTTTATAGTGTGTAATGCTCTCTATATCTTCTTCAGTCCTAAATTCTTCCCCTGTCCATAAGTCTGACAGATAAACTGTTTTATGCTCTCTTAATTTGCTTATTTCCCAATCAGTTTTAAGCAGCAGAGGATTCTTCTTCATCCAGTCCCCTCCCAACAACAAATGCAAAGACTATCTCCAATCAGTTCTCATCAGTTCAGGGTTAGGGGGGTGGAGTGGAGGAGAATTCAGGATGTAGGTTCCTCTCTAGTTCTCAATTTGATGCTTTCCTCTAAACCATCTGCTCAGCTGAGCCCATTTTGGACAGAAGAGGGCAATTTCAGTTCTGGGCTTTCTACTCAACTGGAATTAGTAGAGTGTGGCAGCTTTTGCTCTTCTTCTATGTTCTCTCTGCTTCTTTGATGTCTTGTCTTCTATCACAGTCTTTCTTCGGCTTCAAAGAAGAAGCAACTCACTTCTGTTTTATGGTGAAAAACAAAATTCACATTCTTATCATTCATACCACAAATGGGCCATATACAGTTACCTCATAGGCACCAAAAAGTTATACTTATTGGTTTTCTGGGGGTCAATTTCAAAATCAGCATAATAGTCATATATAAATTAGTTGCTGTGAAGCAAGGCACTTTCACTATCTTTGCCTTCAGTGAATACTTTTCTCTAAGAACTGTTTTTTTCAGGTCTTCTTGGAATCATCTTTATTTCTGTTCATTTACACAAATAAAGTTGTTTAAATAAAAAATCCATTAGACAACTGAGGAGGAATATATCACTAGAGGGTACAACTACAGTATTGCAAACTTTGGACACAATGACTCATGAGGATCATAAACTAAAGTGTAGAGGAATTGGCATCTGTATTACTAGAGGGAGGAAATCCTTTGGAGTATCTGAAGTTTCTATTCCACTGGGTTTTAGTGGGGACTACATATTTCATCAGTGTGAGAGAAGTTCTGGTGTAAATGCTCCTTCTATCTGTGTAGTCAACAACTCATTCATAGCTTGGCTTTTAGCATGTTGCTGCCTAGAGTTCAAAGAGATTAAGTGACAAGCCCATGATAATAGCTAACGTGTCAAAAAACAGGACTTGAATCCAGGTTTTCTTGACTCTTCTTGGGGAAAAAATTCCAAAGAATAAGAAGAGCAAGAAAGTAAAATGGCTATCTGATAAGGCATTACAAATAGCTGAGGAAAGAAGGAAACTGAAAGAGAAGGATCTACCCAACTGAATGCAGAATTCCAGAGAATAGCTGAGAGAGATAAAAAGATATTCTTAAGTGAACAATGCAAAGAACTAGAAGAAAATAATAGAATGGGAAAGAGTAGAGATCTCTTAAAGAAAATTAGAGATTATAAAGTGAATGTTTGATGCAAAAATGGGCATGATAAGAGTCAAAAATGGTAGGGACTTAACAGAATTAGAAGAGACTAAGAAGAGGTAGCAAGAATACACAGAAAAACTATACAGGAAAGATTTTTTAAGAATTTTTTTTTCCAATTACATGTTACAGTTTTTGCATTCATATGTGTAAGATTTTTAAGTTCCAAATTTTTCTCCCTTCCTCCCTTCCCTTCCCACTCCTAAAGCCAGAAAGCGATCTGATAAAGGTTTTACATTTGTAACGATTGGAATGACGCCACCTGCTGGATACTTACTGTAGAAGAGTTCTGCCCATGAAGCGAAGGTCTTTGAGGGCAAGACCAGGAGTCTTTTCTTTGGCGGGGAGGAAGTGACGCAGACTAGTGGGAGGAGGAAGGAAGAGACTGGCGCTGACTCTCGGGCTCTTTCCTGGGGACTCTGGTGGAGAGCGGAGCTAGAAATGTGCTCTCCCTTTAATAGATAGGAATCTAGGCCTTTCTCTCTCTCTTTACCAAATTCTTATTCTCCTTAATAAATGCTTAAAAGTCTAACTCTTGCTAAAGCTTATAATTTATTGGCGACCACTCATTGGATATTTTAGACAGACTAGCTAGAATTTTAGCCCTTAACACATTACAATCATGTTAAACATATTTCCACATTAGTCATATTGTGAGAGAAGAATCAGAATAAAAGGGAAAAAACCCACAAGAAAGAAGAAACAAGCAAACAAACAAACAAAAAACCCCCAAAGTGAAAATAGTATGCTTTGATCTGCATTCAGACTCTGTAGTTCTTTTTCTGGATGTGGAGAGCATTTTCCATCATGAATCTTTTGGAATTGCCTTGGATCATGTTATTGCTGAGAAGAGCTAAGTCTATCACAGTTGATCATCATACAATGTAGCTGTTTATATGTATAATGTTCTCTTGGTTCTGCTCACTTTCATTGGCTTCAGTTCACGTAAGTCTTTCCAGGTTTTCCTGAAATCTGCCTGCTCATCATTTCTTACAGCACAATAATATTCCATTACATTCATGTACCACAATTTGTTCAGCCATTCCTCAGTTGATGGGCATCCCCTCAGTTTCCAGTTCTTTGCCACCACAAAAAGAGTAGCTATAAATATTTTTGTACATGTGGGTCCTTTTCTTTTTTTATCATCTCTTTGGGACATAGATCTAGTAGTGCTATTGCTGAGTCAAAGGGTATACAGTTTTATATTCTTTTGGGCATAGTTCCAAATCGCTCGCCAGAATGGTTGGATCAGTTCACAGCTCCACTAACAATGCATTAGTGTTCCAATTTTCCCAACCTTCTTCAACATTTATACTTTTCCTTTTTTTGTTATATTAGACAATCTGATATGTGTGAGGTGGTACCTCAGAGTAGTTTTAATTTACATTTCTTTAATCAGGAGTGAGAACATTTTCCCATATGGCTATAGATAGCTTTAATGGCTTCATCTGAAAATTGCCTATTCACATCTTTTGGCCATTTCTCAATTGGGGAATGGCTTGTATTTTATAAATTTGATTCAGTTCTATATGTATTTGAGAAATGAGGCCTTTATCAGAAACACTGATTGTAAAAATTGTTTCCCAGCTTTCTGCTTTCCTTCTAATCTTGGTTGCATTGGTTTTCATTGTGTAAAAGCTTTTGATTTTAATGTAATCAAAATGATCCATTTTCTATTTCATAATGTTCTTCAACTTATTTTTGGTCATAAATTCTTCCCCTCTCCATAGATCTGACAGATAAACTATTCCTTCCTCTTCTAATTTGCCTAAGGTATCACCATTTATGTCTAAATCATATACCTATTTTGACTTTATTTTGGTTTATGGTGTAAGATGTTGGTTTATGCCTAGTTTCTGCCATACTATTCTCCAGTGTTCTCAGCAGTTTTTGTTAAATAGTGAAGTCTTATCCCAGAAGCTGGAATCTTTGTTTATCAAACAGTAGATTGTGCCTATCCTATTCCACTGATCCACTACTCTATTTCTTAGCCAGGACAAATAGTTTTGATGGTTAATGCTTTATAATATAGTTTTAGATCTAGTATGGCTAAGCTACCTTCCTTTGCATTTTTTCCATTAATTCCCTTGTTCTTCCAGATGAATTTTGTTATTTGTTCTAGTTCTATAAAATAATTTTTGGTAGTTTGATTGGCATGGCACTGAATAAGTAAATTAGGCAGAATTGTCACTTTTATTATATTTTATTATATTAGTTCAGGCTACCCATGAGCGATTGATATTTTTCCATTTGTTTAGATTTTATTTGTGTGAGAAGTTTTTTGTAATTGTGTTCATATAGTTCCTAGGTTTGCCTTGGCAGGTAGATTCCCAAATATTTTATATTGGCTATTTCAAATGGAATTTCTTTTTCTATGTTGGTCATATATAGAAATGCTAATGATTTATGGGGGTTTATTTTATATCTTGCAACTTTGCTAAAGTATTAATTGTTTCAAATAATTTTTAGTTGATTTTTTTTAGGATTCTCTAATTATACTGTGAGAAAATAATGGGATTTGGCAGATACTCAAAGGCTCACCTGGAGATTAATCTAAACTGATTGAATTAAGTGAGAGTGGCTGACTTTGCTGATTAGCCTACTTCAAGTAAATTATATTGTAACTACACCTAGCTAGCCCTTAAGAAGGCATTGTTCTCAGAAGTTAAGGACTTTGAACTCAACTTGAGACCACCTTCAAGTCCAGGAAACCAATGGATTTGGATGACACTAACCAGTCCAGCTTGAAGCAGTGTTTAAGGCCACCTTTGCTCTGGACCTATAAAATGCTTCCACATTCAGTTTTCTGGGGAGTTCATGGCAGAGGACTTGAAGAAGAACCCGACCAGACTGGAACTCTAGAATAGATAGGCCTTTTCTTAACTTTCTGAACTCCACGTGAATATCTGGTATGCTTTAATAAATGCTCAATGCCAAAAGACTGGTGCTAAAGCATCTAATTTAAGGTGACCCACACATTTAGATTTTAAACATCACAATACCATCATATCATCTGCAAAGAATGATAGTTTTGTTTCCTCCTTACCTATTCTAATTCCTTCAATTTCTTTTTCTTCTCTTATTGCTAAAGCTAAACATTTCTAGTGGTAATAGTGGTAATAAGAGACATTCTTGTTAAACCCCTGATCTTATTAGGAACATTTCTAACTTATCCTCATTACATATAATGCTTGCTGATGGTTTTTGTTGTTGTTGTTGTTTGTTTGTTTTTTTGTTTTTGTTTTTGTGGGCAATGGGGGTTAAGTGACTTGCCCAGGGTCACACAGCTAGTAAGTGTCAAGTGTCTGAGGCTGTATTTGAACTCAGGTCCTCCTGAATCCAGGGACATTGCTTTATCCACTGTGCCACCTAGCTGCCCCTCTTGCTGATGGTTTTAGACAGATACTGTCTATCATTTTATATTTGTTTCTATTCTCTCTAGTCTTTTTAATATGAATGGGTGCTATATTTTGTCAAAAGCTTTCTCTACCTCTATTGAGATAATCATATGGTTTTGGTTAGTTTTGTTATTGATGTGATTGATTATGATGATAATTTTCCTAATATTGCACCAGCCCTGCATTCCTGGTAAAAATCCCACCTGGTCATAAAGTATTAACTTGGTGATAAATTGCTTTAATCTATTTGCTAATATTTTATTTAGAATTTTTGTATCAATATTCATTAGGGAAATTGGTCTATGATTTTCTTTCTCTGTTTTGGCCCTTCCTGGTTTAAATATCAGCACCATATTTGTTTCATTAAAGGAATTTGGCAAGGCTCCTTCTTCTCCTATTTTTCCAAATAGTTTATATAGTATTAGAATTAATTATTCTTTAAATATTTGGTAGAACTCACTTGAAATCCATCTGGCCCTGGAGATTTTTCCTTAGGGAGTTCATCGATGGCTTGTTTAATTTCTTTTTCCAAAATGGGCTTATTCAAGTATATTTATTTCCTCTTCTGTTAATCTGAGCAATTTATATTTTTGCAAATATTCACCCATTTCATCTAGATGATCAAATTTATTGACATACAGTTAGGCAAAATAACTCCTAATTATTCTTTAATTTCCTCTTCATTGGTGGTGCATACATTCTTTTTTTTTAAATACTTGTAATTTGGTTTTCTTCTTTCTTTTTTTAAATCAAATTAACTAAAGGTTTATCTATTTTATTGTTTTTTTTATAAAACTAGGTATTAGTTTTATGTATTAATCCAATAGTATTTTTACTTTCAATTTTATTACTCTCTCCTTTGATTTTCAAAATTTCCTATTTGGTATTTAATTGGGGATTTAAAATTTGTTCTTTTTCTAGCTTTTTTTATTTGCATGCTCAATTCATTGATCTTCTCTTTCTCAATTTTATTCATGTAGGCATTTAGAGACACAAAATTTCTCCTAAGTACCGCTTTGGCTACATCCCACATAAACATATGGTATGTTTTCTCATTGTTGTCATTCTCTTGGATGAAATTATTGATCATTTCTATGATTTGTTGTTTGACCTACTCATTCTTTAGGATGAGATAATTTAGTTTTCAATTGATTTTTGGTCAGACTTTCCATGGCCCTTTATTACACATAATTTTTAATGTATCATGATCTGAAAAGGATGCATTTACTATTTCTACTTTTCTGTATTTGACTGTGGGGTTTTTATCCACTAATACATGGTTAATGTTTGTATAAGTGCCATGTATCACTGAGAAAAAGGTATATTTCTTTCTATCCCCATTCAGTTTTCTCCAGAGGTCCATTAAATTTAATTTTTCTAATATTCTATTCACCTCCTTAACTTCCTATTTGTTTTGTGGTTGGATTCTCTCATTCTGAGAGGGGAAGCTTGGGGTCCCCCACTGGTATAGTTTTGCTGTCTATTTCTTCCTATAACTCACTTAACTACTCTGCTTTCTTCACATATGGTTTAGTATTGATATTAGTTCATTGTCTATGGTACATTTTAGCAAGATGTATTTTCCTTCCATATCTCTTTTAATTAGATCTATTTTTGCTTTTGCCTTGTTTGAGATAATGATTGCTACACCTGCTTTTTTTTTTTTTTTTTTTTTTTAGTGAGGCAATTGGGGTTAAGTGATTTGCCCAGGGTCACACAGCTAGTAAGTGTTAAGTGTCTGAGGCCGGATTTGAACTCAGGTACTCCTGACTCCAAGGCCAGTGCTCTATCCACTGCGCCATCTAGCTGCCCCAACACCTGCTTTTTTTGAACTTCAGCTGAAGCATAATCTATTCTCTCCAGCCTTTTACCTTTATTCTATGTGTATCTTTTTGCTTCAGACGTATTTCTTGTAAACAACATATTGTAGGATTCTATTTTTTTAATCCACTCTGCTATCCAGAGTTCATCCCATTCATATTCACAGTTATTATTACTAACTGTGTATTTCCCTCCATCCTATTTTTCCCCTTGTTTATACTTTTTGCTGTCATTTCACACTGTCCCTTCTCACCAGTGTTTTCCTTCTTACTACTACCTCCCTCAGTCTGCCCTCCTTTTTATCAGCCCTACCTCTCTTTTCTTTCTCCTTTCCCCTGCTACTTTTGTTGTCCCTTCCATCAGCACCCCACCCTTTTCCCTTTCCCCACCCACTTCTGTCCTCCCTTCTATCAATCCTCCACCCTTTTCCCCCTTCCCCTCTTACTTCCCTATAGGGTAAGATAAATTTCTACACCCAACTGAGTGTGTATGTTATTCCCTCTTTGAGCAAAATAAATGTGAGTAAGGCTGAAACAATTCCTGCTCCCCCTTCTTTCCCTCTATTGTAAAAGGTCTTTTGTGCCTCTTGATGTGATATGATTTACCCCCTGTCTTTCATTTCCTCTTATCCCAATATAATCCTTTGTTGTCACCCTAAACTTTTTTCTATAATCACATCAAAATCAACTTATACCATACCCTGTGTCTATGTATATTCCTTCTATCAGCCCTAATAGAGATACAGTTCTCAAGAGTTACAAGTATCTTCTTTCTGTGTAGGGATGTAAACATTTTAACTTTATTGAATAACATGGCGGTTTTTTCCTGTTTTACCTTTTAATTCTTCTCTTGCATCTTGTTTTTGAAGATGAAATTTTGTGTTCAGTTCTTTTCATTAGGACATTTTTTAAGTCACCTATTTCATTGAATGTCTATCTTTCCCCCTAAAAGATTATGTTTAATTTTTCTGGGTAGTAGATTCCTGGTTGCAATCAAAGCTCCTTTGCCATCTGGATTATCATATTCCAAGCCCTCTGATCCCTTAATGTTGAAGATGTCAGGTCCTGTATAATCCTGATTGTGGCTCCTTGATATTTGAATTGTTTCTTTCAAGCTGTATGCAGTATTTTCTTTTTCACCTGATAATCCTGGAATTTGGCTACCATATTCCTTGAAGTTTTCATTTGGGGATCTCTTTCAGGAGGTGTTTGTTGGGTTCTTTCAATGACTATTTTTTCCTCTGCTTCTAAGACATTGGGGGGCAATTCTCTTTGATGATTTCCTGAAATATCCTGTACAGGTGCTTTTATTAATCATGGCCCTCAGGTAGTTTAACAATTCTTAAACTGTCCCTGCTGGATCTATTTTCCATGTCTGTTGTTTTTCCAATGAGGTATTTTACATTTTCTTCTATTTTTACATTTTTTTGATTCTGCTTTACTGCTTCCTGATGTCTCATTGAGTCTTTATTTTCCATCTGCCCAATTCTGATTCTTAAGAAATTATTTTCCTCAGTCAGCTTTTGCACCTCCTTTTCCATTTGGCCAATTTTATTTTTTAAGGAGTTGTTTTCCTCAGTCAATTTTTATCCTTTTCCCAAGCTATTCACTCTCTCTTATATAGCTCTTGTAAGGAATTGGTTGTGATTTGGTGTTTCTGTGACCCCAACTTAGACTCACAACCAGTTGCTTACACTCTCATTTCTTTTCCCAATTTTTCTTCTTCTTCTTCTCTTATTTGATTTATAAAATCCTTTTTGAGATCTTTCAAGAGGGCTTTTTGTCCTTCAGACCAATTCATCTTCCTCTTTGCGGCTTCACATGTAAGGCATTTTGACATTGTTGTCTTCTTCTGAGTTTGTGTTTTGCCCTTCCCTATCACCATAGTAGCTTTCTATGGTGAGGGTTCTTTTTGGTTTCTTACTCATATTTTAGCTTATTTCATGCCTTTTAAAGTTGATCTCTCCTCCTGGGGCACAAGGGGCACTGCCCCAAACTTCTTTGACTGGGGGCCAGAGGCCTGATCACTGACTTTCTGCTCTGAAGCCTCAGTGGCTCTTTCTCACTGCATTGGGGTGGCCTGGCATATGTGCTCCTGTTATGTAACAGATACCCAAACTGACAGATTGCTTTTTTCATTGAAGTTGGGGGCCTCACAACTAGCCTGCTGTGCCACTAGCCTGCTGAGCCAGTATTGAGGGGCCTCGGTTGTTGAACTGTGCTGTGGTTAAGAGGCTTCTGCTGGCTTGCCCAGATATCCTTTGTACTGCACTGTACTCCCCTTTTTTCCAAGTGAGACAGAACTTTCCTGAAGTCCCTCTAGATTATCTTAAGCTGGAAGATTGTTTTACTCCATCTTTTTTTAGGTTCTATTGCTCTAGAGCCCAGTTAGAGGGTTACTTTAATGTTGTTTCTGAGGGAAACATAGGATAGTTCAGGTAACTTCCTGGCTTCTTTCTGCCATCTTGAACTCTCTCACAAGAGAGATCTGCATATCACCCATATTCACAATGGTGTGATTACTGATCTAGAACCAGACATCCTGGAGTATGAAGTTGAGTGGGCCTTAGAAAGCATTGTTAACAATAAGGCTGGAAGTGATGAAATTCCAGGTGAGTTATTTAAATTCCTAAAAGATGATACTGTTAAAATACTGGGCTGAATATGCCAGCAAACTTGGAAAACTCCATAGTGGTCACTGGTTTGTAAAAGATCAGTTTACATCCTAATTCTAAAGAAGGGCAATGCTAAAGAATGTTGGAATTACCAAACATTTGCACTCATTTCACATGTCAGCAAAATTATGCTTAAAATTTTGTAAGCTATGCTTTAGCAATATGTGAACTGAGAATTAGCAGAAGAACAGGCTGGTTTTCAAAGAGGTAGACAAAATAGAGAGCAAATTGCCAACATTTACTTGATTATGAAGAAAGCAAGCGAGTTCCAGAAAAACATCTATTTCTACTTCATTGACTACATTAAAGCCTTTAACTGTGTGGATCACAAAAAATGTGGCAAGTCTTCAAAGAGATGGGAGTACTAGATCATTTTACTTGTCTCTTGAGGAAACTGTATGTGGGTCAAGAAGCAACAGTTAGAATTGAAGGTGGAACAACTGATTGGTTTAAGATTGGAAAAGGAGTACAAGAAGTCTGTATATTCTCACCTGATTTATTTAACTTATATACAGAGTACATTATGCAAAACGCCAGTCTAGGTGAAGAAAAAGCTAGAATTAAGGTTCCTGGGAGAAATACCAATAATCTTAGATATATAGTTGATACCACTTTGATAGCAGAAAGTGAAGAAGGATTAAGAAGCAATTTGATGAGGGTAAAAATGGTAAAAATCTAGCTTGAAGCTTGAAAATAAAACTAAAATCATGGCAACTGGTCCAGTCACTTCCTGGCAAATAGAGGAGGAAAAATGGAAGATGTGTCAGATTTTATGTTCTTGGGCTCAAAGATCATTGTAAATGGCAACTACAGCAATGAAATTAAAAGATGATTGCTCCTTGGAAGGAAAGTTATGGCAAATCTGGACAGCATACTAAAAAGCAGAGATACCCCTTTGCTGACAAAGGTGCATATAGTCAAATCTATGGTTTTTGTTTTGTTTTTTTAGTAGTAATGTATGGCTATGAGAGTTGGAGTATAAGGAAAGCCGAGTACCACATAATCAACACTTCTGAATTGTAGTGCTGGAGAAGACTCTTGAGAGTCAGAAATGAAATCAGTTGATACTTAAAGAAATTAATTTAAACAATTCACTGGAAGGTCAAATACTGAATCTTAAATACTTTGGCTACATAATGAGAAAATTGAATTCATTAGAAAAGAACCTGATGTTGGGAAAGTTTGAAGTCAAAAAGAGAAGGGGACAGTGTCATGGAAGCAACAAGCATGAATTTGGACAGACTTAGAGAGATAATGGAGGACAGGAGGGCCTGAAGTACAATGGTCCATGGGAACATGAAGAGTTAGTCATGACTGAATGACTCAATAACAACTTTTTGACTCCATGGTTAGCCTCTATCCACTGTACTTACTCTCTTCCACCTCTCTAGGGTTTTATTGTGAATAGAATGGATTAAATTGGGTATAGAATGAATAATTCCATTTTACTGAGCACTTAGCACAGTGTTTGACACATAGTAGGCACTTAATAAATGTTTATTGACTGAAAGCTTATTGATCGAGTCCTTCTATTAAGATTACTAGTTTCTCTGAGTGAATACAGGCTAGTGACTATTTCCAAAGCTGGCTTTTTAATGCATTGTTGTGATTATAACAAATAGGAGCCTGGAATCTCAGATTTCAGGTTCCTTTCACTCAACCATTGTTCATCTCTAAAAAGCAATTGCAGGTTGCAGACCTCCTGATTCATCATGTTAGAGCAATCTTTAAAAGAGATAAACAGGGGAACTACATTATGATAAAAGGCACCATAGATAATTAAGTCATATCAATACTAAATCTATATGCATCAAATGCTATAGCTTCCAAATTTTTAAAGGAAGAACTAAATGAACTATTAAACTGAGGAAATCAAAGAGCTGGACCAAAACAAACAAACAAAATTATACATTGCAAAGTAGTTGCCAATCTGCTTCACTGGAGTCACCGTCCGAAGCTCACTATGATGATGATATTACAGGTTTGATCCAAAAGTAGACAGAAAAAAAAAATTAGGAGGAGTGTATCAGGCTCCTCTTGGGAATACCTTCTTCATAAAGAAAAGTTTTGTGGACTGATAAAAATGAACTGGGATCAAGGAAGATAAGAAAAACCTTGACCTAAAGAATTTAGCTCAATTGATTTCAATAAATGTATATTAAGCATTCATTTCATACAAAGATTCTAAGTTTTACTCTCTGGAATCTTCCAGATCACTCATGAGGTCTGCTTTGCCAATGAATTCAGTTTTTTATTTGGCAAAGCCAAATTGATAAATTCTTGGAAGAATTCCATACATAGTAGGACTACTGACCAGTTAAATACACTCGACGAGAAGCTAATCTTGTTCAACCTGCGGAACAAATCCTTTTATTTCTATTTAGTGGTAAATTTTTTGAAGTCATGAGCTAATTAAAATCCTGCCTGTTCTCTAAGTCCAGCATTCTTACATGTAACACATCCAGTCCTACTTTTGTTCATAGCTTCCAATTTCAGTACAATTCAAAGAATCTCAGTGATTATCCTATCTTCTTGTTACATGGAGTTCTCTATTGCGCCAGCTGCTGTATTTAAATTCCTTTTCTCTGAAGACTGTCAACCTGACCCTGTGGTTGCTTTTTTACCCTTTGCTTTGCATTATTCTGCATATTAGAATTTCTCATTCACTTCTCCTGCTCAGTGTGGGTGTTCTGAATGACTTGGTTGGTGTCCTGCCCTCAACTCTCTCTTCAAAGTAGTAGTGAATCTGCTTTAGTAGAGCTAGGTAGAAATTCCTTGCTTAGGTGAGATCTGGGTAGTTCAGCTTTCCAGAATTGTCCCAACAGGACTAGGCCACCTGACCTTTCCCATTAAACTCATACTACAACTCTTCATGAACACTATGCATTTAATGCTGGAATGCCCTCTATTCTATGCTAGAATATTCACACAATATGTGAAACACTCTTTCTATGCTGAATTCTTATCTAGCCTTTAAAGTCCAACTTAATTGTGACCTCTTTCAGCAAGCCTTTCATGTTTTCCCAGTGAGGAACAAATGAGAACAAACTCACAAAGCCTACTTTATCTAATCTATCCCAGACCAGGTCATGCTTCACATCCAATCCAATTATCCACACTAACTATCTTCTTCCTTTCACAATGACACTAGAGACATGTAACATGTACTCTCTGCCCCACCCCACAAAATCTTTTTTTTCCTTTTTGTGTGGGTGTGATTAAGACCATTTATCCAAGCCTGTAGCAAAGAAAAATCAGAGAGGTTGTACAGATTAGAATGTGCCTGACAATATATAGAGTGAATGATATATCCAGTTACCAATGATCTGTTCTTTTACCTTTATTATTTTAAATTATATTCTATTTTATTTTTAGATCTGCTTTATCTCACTCCCATATCCCTGCACACCCTCCCCCTACTTCATTGAAAAAAGCAAGAAAAACAAAATATATATTACAAATGTGGAAATTTATTTTGATTTGGGGACCCTACCTTTAGGCTGAGATTAGAAAGCCTTAGGCCCTCAGGGTCTCTTCTGTGTGGGAGGTGCTGATGCCCCTCCCCCTCTGCTTCAGATGAGCCAAAAAGCCCCATGGGCTGGACAAGATGCCAGGTCAGACAGCTGGGGGAAAAAGCCCCCAGCTCCCTCCGACCTGAGTGGAGCTATCCGAGAGATCCTGGCCTCATCCAGGCCAGGTTCTGGTGTAGCCTGAGGCACGTGAGGCTGGAGTGCACCACCCCCCCCACCAGCTGCAGGCCTGGCTGGCAGATTAGCTTGGTCTGTGGGGGTGTAGGAAGCACCGAGATTTGAGTGGAGACAAGAAAAGGTATATATAGACCTGGGAGTTAGATTAGAAGGGGGGACGAGAGGAACAGTAACGCAGGACTAGGAGCAAGGAGGAAAGGCCAGCGGACAAGATTAAGAGAGGCGGACAAGATTAGAGGGGCAGCAAAGGTGGCAGAGGGCAGACTGACGGAGCAGACAGACAGACAGACTGACCAAGAGGCAGCGGAGAGCACAGAAGTGGTCAGCACAGGGTACAGGTTGGAGAAAGTGAAGATCAAGAGGAGTTAGAAGAAAGTAGCTGAGCAGGGAAAGTGTAACATACCCTGAGGCGAGAGGTGGCTAAGGCCCTTATTGTATTAAAGAAAGTCCAGGGGCAGCTAGGTGGCACAGTAGAAAGAGCACTGGCCCTGGATTCAGGAGTACCTGAGTTCAAATGCGGCCTCAGACACTTAACACTTACTAGCTGTGTGACCCTGGGCAAGTCACTTAACCCCAATTGCCTCACCAAAAAAAAAAAAAAAAAAAAGAAAGTCCAGGCCCAGCAGGTGGGAAATAGACGCAGTGGAAAGAGATGCACCACAATGTAGTCAGGTTGTACATTTTATTTTCCTGTATTCTTTTTTAAATAGTATCTCATAAAGAAACTCTGCTTTAATTATTTAGTTAAGAGGCTTCTTAATATTTTGTTTATCAATTTGAGAGTGGAGCAGTGTGGTGGAACTTTATAAACGGCCCACATTAAATTAATAGACAGTCAGATAGTCAAACAGTCAAATTAGTCCCCCCAAATTAGCCCTAGTCAGTAAAAATATTTCTCACAAACATGTTCAGTATTGTATTGGCCATGTTAAATATATCTATAAATACATAGATATATCTCAATTTGTACTTGTCATCCATCACTTCTCTATCAGATAAGTTTCATCTTGAGTCCTTTGGAATTGTGGTTAGTCATTGTGTTGATCAGAGTTGCTAAGTCTTTCAAAGTTTGTTTGTAGGGCAGCTAGGTGGCATAGTGGATAGATCACCAGCCCTGGATTCAGGAGTACCTGAGTTCAAATCCAGCCTCAGACACTTAACACTTACTAGCTGTATGACCCTGGGCAAGTCACTTAAACCCAATTGCCTAACAAAAAAAAAAAACCCAAAACAGTTTGTTTGCTTTGGTTTTTTTCAGGACAATGGGGGTTAAGTGACTTGCCTAGGGTCACACAGCTAGCAAGTGTCAAGTGTCTGAGGCTGGATTTGAACTCAGGTCCTCCTGAATCCAGGGCCAGTGCTTTATCTACTGTACCACCTAGCTTCCCCCATTGTTTGTCTTTATAACCCTGTCTATGTCCACAGTTGTTCAGACAAACTCAACAAATTCAAAATTTAAAATATTCCAAAAATATTATTGTCCTGCAGTCAGGGAGAGGGAGTTTAACCCAATTAGTTGGAAATCTTTGTTACCCAACCTATCATATTGCTCTCCTCTCTTATTGCTCAGAGGAAACATGAGAGAAACATTTCTTTCACTAATAGATTCAACAATCATGAATTCATGAAATTGTTCTGGGTTATTTACAAACAGGGCAGCTAGGTGGCACAGAAGATAGAGAGCTGGGCCTGGAGGTAAGAAGATTTGGGTTCAAATCTGGCCTCAGACACTTACTAGCTGTGTGATCCTGGGCAAGTCAATTAACCTTGTTTGCCTCAGTTTCCTCATCTTTAAAATGAGCTCAAGAAGGAAATGACAAACCATTCCAGTATCTTTTCCAAGAGAACCCCAAATTGGGTCATGAACAGTTGGACACAACTGAAAAATGAGTGAACATTTACTAACTGACAAAACAGACAAACTGCTGCCATTGATTCATAAAGGATTTTGTAGGTCACAGAATCACATATTTAGAGAGTTACAGGAGTCCTCAGGAGCTCTCTAGTCCAACCCATACAAGAAAGGAATCCTCATTAAAATATGCATAAGAAGTAGTCATCCATGCTTTGGTTGAAGACCTCCAAGGAGGGGAGTCTGAGCACTTCTCCAGCTAGGCTGGTCTATTTTTGGATATCTGCTTGTTTGGAATTTTTCCTGATATCAAGCCTAAATTTTCCTCTTTGCAACTTCAACCCATTGATTCTGGTTCTACCCTCTAAAAATCAAAGAATCCCTTCTCCACATGATAGCCCTTTAAATACTTGAACTCCACCATCAGGTTTTTTTCTCCAGACTAAAGATGCTGAAGCTCAGTTCCTACCCCGATATCATGAGCTTAAGGTTCTCCAAGCTGCCCTCCTTGGAACTCTTTATGACTTTTAAATATACCTTCTTAAACTTCAGTGCCCAGAACTAACCATAATACTCCATATGAAGTGTCACAAGGAAAGAACACACTAGAATCATCACCTCCCTATTCCTGAAAACTACGGACTTCCTAATGAAGTGCTAAATTTCATTAGATATATTTGTGTGCCACACCTCATATTGTACTTTCAGTCCACTAATGCCCCCTAATCTTTTTCAGAGCAACTGTTTTATATCAATTCCTCCTCCATCTTATATTTATATTTCTGACATTGATTTTTTCATTCCCAAGTGTAAGACTTTAAATTTCTCTCTATTGAATTCTATCTTTTTAAATTCAGCCAAAGAATCTACCCTGTCAAAATTGTTTTGGGTCTTGACTTTGTCATATAGTGTTTTGGGTATCTTTCCCAGCTTCCCAGCTGGGAAAATTTGATGAGAATGCTTATGTATGCCTTTATCCAAGTTATTGATAAAAATCTTAAGTAACATAGGACCAAGTACAGATCCCTAGGGTACTACCCTGGAGACCTCTGGCCAGGTTGACAACTGAAGAGTTAGCATCTACATATTGAGTCTGGTCATCCAATAATTCTGAATTCATCTGATTGTATGACCATCTCATCTTTATCTCTGTCTTTTTCACAAGATTGTAAGAGATACTTTATCAAAAACTTAACTAAAAATCTAGGTAAACTATATCCATAGTATTTCCCTCATCAACTAGTAATCCTGTCCAAGAACCAAGGTTAGTCTGGCATAATTCATTGATAAAGCCATACTAGCTCTTCCCTTTCTATTCACTTGCCAACCATATGTTTTAACTATCTTTTTCTAGAATTTTCCCAGGAATATGTTTATTGGCTTGTAGTTTACAGCCTCTTTACTCTTCCTTTTATAAAAAACTGGGGCATTTGCCCTTCTCTATTATCGTAGCACCTCATCTACTTTCCATGGTCTTTCAAATATCATTGGAAGTGGACCAGCAATCAAACCTGCCACTTCTTTCAGCATGGCGGAATGTAATTTATCTAGTCCAGGTGACTTGAATCAATCAAGGGTTGTCAGGCACTTGCTTTCTATCTCTACTTACCTTGCATGTCAACTTCTCATTAATCATTTTTGGTTTGTCATTTCCAGTGCAAAAGTAGGATGATTACAATTCAGAGGGGAAAGAACTATATTTTATGACATACAAAAGTATTTAAGTCTAATCCCCATGTGGATAGGGATCATATCTTCTCAGTTCTTTGTACCCCCCCAAGGTCTCTTTCAGCTCTAAGTCTAGGATCATATGTTTCTATACACCCAGCATAGTGATCCCTATGAAGTAGGGGACTAATAAATGTTGACTGTCTGAGAAAGTTAGCAATAATTTAATATCTTTATTTATTTCCCTGCTCAGGCTTCAAGTCAAAGAATCATAGAATCTCCAATTAGAAGGGACCTCGGAAGCCCCCTAATACATCCCTTACTGAAATAAGAATCCTTTCTATAGTGACCCCATTAGGCAGCCATCCAACCTCCGATGATGGCTAATTCATTACTTCTTCTTCTTCTTCTTCTTCTTCTTCTTCTTCTTCTTCTTCTTCTTCTTCTTCTTCTTCTTCTTCTTCTTCTTCTTCTTCTTCTTCTTAATTTTGCAGGGCAATGGGGGTTAAGTGACTTGCCCAGGGTCACACAGCTAGTGTCAAGTGTCTGAGGTCGGATTTGAACTCAGGTTCTCCTGAATCCAGGGCCAGTGCTTTATCCACTGTGCCATCTAACTGCCCCCTCAATTCACTACTTCTTGAGGAAGACATTTCCACTTTTGGATAGTTCCAATTCTTAGGAAGTTTTTATTTATATTTAGCTGAAATTTTGCTTCTCTGCCATTTCCACACATTGTTCCTAGATCTGACCTCTGAGGCCAAGGAAAACAAGTCTATTCCCTTTGATACTTTAACAAAGTTGTGATCTCATCAATGTTAGTACTATCTCTAGCAGTACAGACAGCAGTTTATCCATGACTTCTCCAGCCATGACTACGTTACTCTTATCCATGTCCTCCTATAAATTCTTCATAAAGAGTCCTCTTAATATACTGGGAGCTTTCTCTAGATCTCATGATAGTGTATGGGTATAAATGGAGTAGATGGGCTATCTATCAAAGGGTCATAGATCTAGTGTTGGAAGGGAATTTTGAGGACATCAAGTCCAATCCCTTTATTTTACAGATAGAGAAACTGAGGAACAGAGAGATTAAATGACTTGCCCGAGCTTAGACAACTAGTAAGTATCTAAGGCAGGAGTTAGACTAAGGTCTTCCTTACTCCAAGTCCACTATTCTAACCGGAAACCAGAGGTTGCTAGGTGGTGCAATGGATTGAATGCAGAATATGGAATTAGAAAAACCTGAATTCAAATATGGCATCAGACACTTATAAGGTGTGTGACCCTGGGCAAGTCACTTGACCTTTGTCTCAGTTTCCTATCTATAAAGGGGGGATGATGATAATATTGCTTACCTTCCTGGGTTGGTATGAGAATCAAATGAGATAATATTTGTTTTGTTTGTTTGTTTGTTTTTTTGGTGAGGCAGTTGGGTTTAAGTGACTTGCCCAGGGTCACACAGCTAGTAAGTGTTAAGTGTCTGGGGCCAGATTTGAACTCAGGTCCTCCTGAATCCAGGGCCGGTGCTTTATCCACTGCACCACATAGCTGCCCTGAGATAATATTTGTAAAGTGCTTTGTAAATCTTAAAGCACTATATTGATGCTAGCTAATTTTAATAACCACTGCACCAAGATCTAAGCTTCATCTTTAGCTTCTGCTAGATGAATTGCCTAATTTTTCATCAAATATTTCTCTGCTGATATTTTTTATGCTGCTTCTCATATGCCATGCATCAGTAATATGCTGCACTCTATTTGTATCCATCATTCACCTCTCTGTTGACCTTTGGTTGACCTGCAACTTTAATCCTTTGGAGACGATAGTGTTTCATAGTTCAGAGTCATATAGCGTCCTCAGAAGAATAATAATATTAAAAAGAGGGCTTTTGTTTTAAGGAGAAGCATGAGGTCATTAAAAAACACTCCATTCCACAAATGCAATTCAGTCCCCTCCTTGTGTTCAATTCAGGTCCCAATAAATAAAGAGTGGCTATCCAAGATATGGGGACTAATGGACTAGCTTTATGCCTGGTCATTCAAATACATTAAATTGGCTATTCTATTTCCCCCATCTCTACTTCTTAAACTGATGCTTATATGGAGTGCCTGTCAGTCTTCTCACCATCCTCATAATTCATGTCTGGATATGCTGTAGTTTGTCATTTTCCTGCTAAAAATATGGTGTATGGAACCAAACACAATGATCCAACTTTTGCTTGAATGGAGCAGAATGTAACTGCTATCACCTCCCTTGTTCTAGACACGATGTCCCTATTAATGTAACCTAAATCTACATTACTCTTTCTGTCTGCCATACCATACTAATGATTCACTGAGTGTGAAATTAATGATTACCACCAAATCTTACTGTTAAAACTGTTGTCTATACAAAGTTGTAGATGATTTTTGGAAGCCAATGTTGAACTTTCTAATTACCCTTATTAAAATCCATCTTATTACATTCAACCTATTCTTCTCATCTGTTAAGATCTTTTTGGAAACTGATTATGTTTTCCACAGCACAAATTCATTAAGTATGGCATGTATTTCTTCAACTGAGACATTGATAAAATATAAGCAAAGGTGATCATATGCAGCAGCCAAGGGATAGGTACCCCAGCCAAGGTGTAGAACTTAGAAAGGAAAAAAATGCTTATAGCACAACATATTTCTTTTAGATGTTTGACTCATGTTATAGGACAGTCATTAAGTGAAGACTCAGAAACTCTGGACCTGGATCCTAGCTCCTCCTTGTGACAAGGGGTTTGGATTTAGGACTGGTTGACTTTCCATTCTATGATGGGTCCCTGCAGGGGCCTCTGACAGAATCTGGCTACAGATATTCATCACTTGTAGAACAGGCAGATTGGAGTCAGTGGCAGGCCTTGGCAACGAAAAGTGTGCCATTACCATTTTGCCCTGGCGCCTCTCACTTTGTACTATTCCGTTCAATTTTCCATTTGGCCAAAAGGCATGTCATATACTTTCTTTCTTTACAAGTCCTACACCTTGTCTGAGGTGCCTATCCCTTGGTTGCTGTATATCATTACTTTTGCTTACATTCTTTCCTCATACATCCCATTGGAGTAAAGTCTACCTGATTCACACAAAAGGAGATGAACTAAAGACATGAACATCAATATGGTACTCAACCCTTTTATCAGTGTCTCAGATGAAGAAATAGATGTCATACTTATATGAATTTGCAAATGACATACCAGGGGAAAAATGGTACATTTTTCCTTGCCAAGGCCTGCCACTGAATCCAATCTGCCTGCTCAATAAGTGATAAATGGAGAGTCAAACAGTCCTAAGTCCATAATGCCAGTTACTTGTAAAAACAATTTTTAACATTTGACGGTTTTTTAAAGTTTTGAGTTACAAATTTTATCCCTCTCTAGCTCCTTCCCCTCCCTCTTTCTGTCATGGTAAACAATCTGATATATATTATACATGTACAAAAATGTAAAATATTTCCATATTATTCATTTTGTGCAAGAAGACAGGAAGGAAGAAAGGAAGTAAGAAGGAAAGAAGAGATAAAGAAAGAGAAAAACAGCATGTTTCAAGCTGTATTCAGACAACATCACTGTATACATTTCTTTGCTCACTCATAGGCATAAGCGGTTACAGAGGCTAAGAAAGTAGAACCGTACCTCCCCCAGAACTCCTGGGTTTGGAGGAGCCTATGTACTATCTGGGAAATGCCAGGAACAACGGAAGCTACAGTTTCATCTGTGTAACATATACTTTTTACTTTATTATTTTATGTTTTTGTGTCCATGCAAAGAATAAATGTATAAATCAAGCCAAGCATGCCCCTTTGGTCTGGTAGGGAGCTGATACCACTATGCCAAAGTCAAATTGACTAGGACCTGGTGAAATATAGCAAGTTTGTGGAGGATATGAGGCCACTAGGTGAGAGCTCAGAGCTGATTCTGATTTGGTATATCCTCACTAACCATAGTGAAATGAAGTTATTACCCAGAGAAAGACAGAGTGGGAGAATAGATAATCATTTTGTCTCTGAGAACCACAGAGACCTTGATGGTTTCCTGGCACTTCCATTCAGTGGAATGAATCTCTATAACAAGACTAAATGTATGTATGAGCCTTTCGATTGAATAGGATCAGGTTGTTGGCTAACAGTGCCGCCTGGTGGTTAAATTAATATTTAATTGTAGCAAATGTCCATTAGGCTACCAACTGCTCCTATATTATTGATGCTCACTGATTCTTCTTGTGGCAGATACCTAGTCATTGTATAGTGAATATTAAGATGATACACTCCAGCTATTATTCCACACATTATACCAATCCAATAGTTTCTGCAAAGTTGGGTTCCTGCCAGATCTCCTTGACATTTGTCAGTATCTCTAAACAAATCCAGTTGTTGCATTTTTTTTTCCTGCTCTTTGTTTTTAACTGGACCTGAGATTGATTTCACTGGTGTAGGGAGCTGCTGGTGAGGAAACTCCCTCCAACTTCAGATTAACGACTGTTCTCTGTCTATATTCTCGGAGAGTCCTCAGAAGTTGAACAACTTGCTCAGGGTCACATAGGAGTAAGTGTGTTGAAGGCAAGATTTGAACCCTGGTACTCCTGACCCTCCTGAATCTGGACAAGCATACTATTCACTATGCATGGCTTCCTTTTGTCCAGGCACTTTTGATCAGAACTTTTTAAAGAATACGACTGAATCTGAGAAGTGTTCTTTCTCCCTCCAGGTCTAAGTGGTATCACCTAGAGGGATATTTCTTTCTTAATACTCTAGCCAGTTGTCATCAAAGCCATTCTCTTCATTTCTAAGTAAGGATCTTTTTTTTTTTTACATTCCTGTAAATGACACAAGCATAAACAAACCAGAGCCAAAATAGACTTTAGGCTTAGGGGTATTAGAATAAAATATAACCAGGAAAAATGGAAGGGGGAAAATGGCAGACTAGGATACTGTGAGGCTGCTATTGAAGAGTTTAGGGAGGTTGGCATAGGGAGGACGAGAATGTAGCTTGAGTTGGGTGTCGGTGGCTACTAGAGACAAGAAGAACCATGTTGTTGCTTTTTAAACTAAATATTCTAACTAAAAGCTCCATATAGTCGTTTCAATGTTGCTGAAGAACTTTGAGGATTGTCAGTAACCTCTAAATTTCAGTGGCCTGGGGCATAGCCTGGGTTGCTCTGTCCTAGCTATTGCTCTGAAACAGAATTATCTTCTGCTAGTTAGGCACCCTGAATGAGCAGCCTGCTCTTATTTCAAGGAGTGAAGTCACAGAGCAGAATGTCAGGAACAGGCTGAGACCTGTTTTTTTTTTTTTTTCTAAGAGCCCTTGGCAGGGCTGAGTACCTTCACTTTAAATGTAAATTTTAATGAATATGATGAACTGGTGTCTGATTTACATTTTCTGTCAATTATCTGAGAGGTAGGGTTTGCCTCTTGCCAAGGTTTTCCTCCATTAATCTTAGAAATGGAGAATTGGCAGTTGTGGTGGGGCAGACGGGACTTCTGTTGCGGGGGTAGGGGAGTAGATACAGATTTCTGATCAGCAGTTTTGCTCTTGGTAATAGCAGTGGTCTGAAACGATTTCAAAGTGTAGCTTGGGGTGCTTAATTTTGAAACTGTAATTTTTTTGAGCTTTTTGAAGGGGCCTTCTTTTCCTTTCTAAGAGAAGAACTCTGTGATGTGTAACTTTTTCTGCAAAGTTCTATATGTAAAAACTATCTCCATCTCTCCACTGTGCTGGTCCTCTCTCCACCTCTAAGACAAAGAGAGATGGGATCTCCCAGAGAATACTCCCTTTCCTCTTCAGTAATTATGCAACCGTTCTTCTTGGAAGAATTCTCCTGTCTTCTTGACAATAAGCAGTCACTAAACTCAACCAACCAAAAATAGTAAAAGAATACACAGAATAAACAGCTGTCAAGTGGATTTGTTATAGAAATAGGAGGAGGAGTGGAGTTATGGTGGAAATTCACGACTAGGTCATTGACTCCAGAAATTACAAAAGGATTTCCCTTAAGAAGCTCAGACTTAGTGTTTACTGTGTAGTTTATTCAGGGCAACAGTAGAAACTCTACAAGGTTCGAAGGCTGTAAACATTTAGCACCTAATTAATACCTAGCAAGACATGACTTGATCGTTAGAATTGTGCATGAGAAGCTGATTACTTTTCATGAACTGACAGGCCTCAGCATTCCTCACCACTACCACCCCAGCTAGAGATACAAATATAAAAAGATACTGGAGAACTGAAGAAACAAACTATATGGGAACTGGATCATTATCCCAGGCTTTGATTGTCAGTCACAATCAATCATGTAAAACAATGGATCATTAAAATTTAAGAACAATGTTTTTAAAATGTCACTTATCAGATCCTCATCAACTTCAAGGTATATGCAGTGAAAACTTTAAAAATATAAACTCCTAGGAGAGGAGATCAAAATCAGTGGAAACAGTATTCATTCCCTATTAATCCCATTGGGGACAGTGGATAGAACTCTGGGCCTTGAGTCAGGAAGACTCATCTTCATGAGTTCAAATCTGGCCTCAGACATTTACCAGTTGCGTGACCCAGGGCAAGTCACTTAACCCTATTTGCCTCCGTTTTTTTCCATCGGTAAAGAGACCTAGAGAAGGAAATGGCATACCACTCAGTATCTCCACCAAGAAAACCCCAAATAGGGTCTTGAAGAGATGCACATGACCGAGATGACACAACAACATGATTCCCATTGTCCTGTTTGCTATTGGAATTGTACTGTGGATGCTTTCAATCAGCCTGCCAAAAATGAGTTGTCATTCTAATACTTTGATTCAGCTACATAATTTTGTCATTTTATAAACTTGAGTAAAAGTTTATAGATCATTAGACATAAAAGAATAATAGCAGGATAACAACTTGTCCTAGGGCCATCTCTAGCTAAACCCTCTAGAAAATGATGTGATGAAGAAGAAGAAAGAGGAGGAGGAGGAGAAGAAGAAGAAGAAGAAGAAGAAGAAGAAGAAGAAGATGAGGATGAGGATGATGAACATTTATATGATACCTTAAATTTGCATTAAAAACCTTGAAGATATGATCTAATTTGAGTCATAATAACCCTGTGGGCAGGAGCTACAGTTATTATTGTCTCCCTTTTACAGATGGAAACTGAGGGTCAGAAAGATGAGGTGACTTGCCCAGTCACACAACTAGCAAGTATCAGATGCAAGATTTTGACCCAGCTCTTTCTGGCTCCAATATCTGCAGCTATGACAAGATCAGCTTGCAGACTTTCGAATGGTCTTAGAGGAGCCCAGTTCTCCCACTAATCCCCCAGCAAAAATCTAAAAGGGCAAGAGAGGAAACAGTGATCAAGAAGACAAAGAGAAATATTTGTCAGTTTCTCCATTCACTTCAGGATGGTACAAGAAGATTATGAAAGGCCTAAGGGCACTCAGAGGGTGTACTGAGGCAGTCAGAAGGTTTGGCAGATAGGACATGAAGCATAAGTAGTTCTGATTTTGGAAGCATGCAGGGCCTGAAGCCAGCTCAATCTCCAATAAAAAGTGAATGAAGCCTATAGATGTCTGCTAGAGATTTGAAAGTTAGCCTGACCTCCTATAAATGAGACATAGAACTAGTGGGAACTCTAAGTAGGGATATACCAGGAGGTCATGAAACCAAAAAGAGGTCCCCTAAATAAGGACTGAAGACAGCAGGATCTTGACCCTGCTCCGTCAGAACAGCAGAGGCAGACAGAGCCAGTCCCCTGGTAGGTCCATATGCACGGAGATAGGGATAGGCACTGTATGTCTTTAAGGGAGGAAGTAGGAAACAGCCAGCTCAGTTAATAAACTGTGCTCAAAGAGCCCTTGCAAGTAAGCCTGAGGACAACATATTTTCCAACATCAGTGCGGGGCTGGGGGTGGGGGGTGGGGTACGACACTATCAGAACTTAAGCAATGGATAGAGCCAAATCGTGACTGAATTCAAGAGCAAGGAGATAAATATGATTGAGTTGAGAATTAGCACTGGATCATGAGGAGACAGATTCTAGAAAGTGTGGCAAAGGTCAAAGCCTCCAGAGCTACACCAGCATGAGCCTATAGACCTTACAGGGGAAAGGAACAAACAGAGGCCTGCTCAACCCACCCAACCTTCCAAGGGAGGAAACAGAAGTTTATCTGAGGACAGATTCCCAATTCAGGAACTGAGGTTAGAGATATAAATAAACAGAAGAAAACTCAAATACAATGAAGAGATATTATAGATTAAGAAAAGCTCAATGGGTAAACAGAAGCAGAGAGAAACTCCACAGCAAGCAAAAGTAGGAACTCTGAGAAAAGAATAACTTGGCCACAAGGAGCATAGGAATGGCTGGAAGAAATGAAACGAGATAAAAATAAAATTAGCGTTCCCAAAGGAAAAAAAAATGGAAGAAGAAATAGCTTAGGCAAGAAGATTAAAAGTCTAACTGAATTAGAGAACTCCCTGAAAAGACATAATAGAATAAATTATTCAATTACTCCATGAGACAATAAGAAATGTTAGAAAAAAGACAAAAGACTAAAAAATTAGGACATGTAAGTTATTGACTACTTTTTAAAAAAATGATATGGAAAACAGGTCAAGGAGAAAAAATTTAATAACCATCAGACTTCCTGAAAACCATAACCAAATAGAATATATGTATTTCTTGCTTCAAGAAATCATGAAAGAAAAATCTCCCAGAGAGGGCAAAGGAAAATAGAATCCACCAGTCACCTCCTAAAAGAAATCCCGAGTAAAAAACTCCCAGGAATGTCATAACCAAAATCCAGAGCTTACTGGCCAAAGAAAAAAAATACTATAAAAAGCCAGAATAAAAGAGTTCAAGTTTGTGGGTACATCATTTCTAATGCCATCAGCCTGAGTCCCTACTCATTATGTTCCTTCTCTGTTTAATTGACAGTGACTGGTCCCCTTGTTCCATTTAATCACACAACATCAATTAGCTTTGATAAACTTTAATTTACTTTGAAGATGACTCAATAACAAAAGACAAATATTTCCCTCCAACACCTCAGGGACACACTTTCCCCTATCCCGCCCCAGTCTCTGAATAAGCTCAAACTTAGCCCAGTTTCTAGGTTGCATTGGTCCCACCAACATCACATTGAAATACGGCATCACAGCCAGATGAATCATTGTCTCAGCTACTGTTGGAATGGGTCCTGAAGGTTACTCCCATCCTCCTTGGGGTGATGATGCTGAGTTGATGACAAAATGTCTGAGGTCATCAAAGGACTTTTTGAAGATGTCCCCAGTCCCAGTTACACAATCAATAGACTGAAACCAATTACAGAATAGCTAAGCATACTCCAGTTGGAGTATGATTCCAAAAGTTTGTCATGCCGGGGTGGTAGTAGGGATAAGCTCCCACTCTATAAAATGCTCCAATAGCTGGGGTGGCTAGGTGGCGCAGTGGATAAAACACCGGCCCTGGATTCAGCAGTACCTGAGTTCATATCCGGCCTCAGACACTTGACACTTACTAGCTGTGTGACCCGTGGCAAGTCACTTAACCCCCATAGCCCCGCAAAAAAGAAAAAAGAAAAAAAGAAAAAAAAATGCTCCAATAGCGTGCTTCTCAAATAGCCTCTGACAACCGAAGCCCAACTCCTGGCCTTCTCGTGGCGGAACTGTTTCCACTAACAGGAGAAGGGGAGAAGGCGAGTCACTACCGCCTTAAAACCAGTCGCTTCGGGCAGGTGGGGCTTGTCAGCCTTGGCAGGCAACCCGCCTAGGGGAAGGAAACCTTGATTTTAAACCTCCGCTGCCTTGCATCTATGGGAAAGGCTTCAGGAGTTAACCCCGAGGGAAAATCAGGAGTCGGAGTCCCTTAGGCAGCTGGATGTTGGACATCACATCCCTCTGCCAACTCCTGTGGTGGCACTGATGCCAAACAGTATTGGCTCTGCCTCTCCTTTGGATCCACCAATGTCGAGGAGAGGGAAAACCTGCTGCATGGGCAACAGCTTGTTTTCCATATTGATCCGCCCAGGCCAAAGCCCTGGAGAGGACACTCCAGCTACTCCTCATGGAGTAGATACAACACGGGATGCGGCAGTTACTGGTTATAAGTCACTCAGGAGCTACGGCTCCTGTATGGGACAGCACAGCCACACTGTGGCCTGTGGCTCTTCAAGGTGCTGATCCATGGTTGTCCGCGACTGATGGAGGCCTACACACACTCCAGTTGGAACACCAAGTCACTTCCATTTCATGTTAGCTTGACTCTTTCATAGGCTCTGTGGGCTCCCATGTGGGGAGATGCCATCAGGGGTGTTATGAAAACGCACCAGACCCATGCTCCCCATTAATTGATACATAATCCTCTTTTATGTTCTTCACTTGTGGAAATGTTCATATTTATTGATGTTTGTAAAGTTCATGATAAAAGAAGAGAAAATGCTAAACAAAGAAAAGAAAGCCCAGTTTATTCATTTCAAATATGCCGATGCTTCTCTTAGTGAAGAGAATGGATGACAATGATCCATGCTGTTGTCAGGAAAAAGCACCAGAGGAGACAGTGAAGATGTTCCAGGATATGAGGAGAGTGATGTCAGGGAAAATATCATTAAATACTCAATATGCAGCAACTATCCTAGAAAACAATTAAAAGGTGTGTGGGAGAGTCCTGGGTGTGTGTGTGCGCGTGTGTGTGTGTGTGTGTGTGTGTGTGTGTGTGTGTGTGTGTGCAGAGATTGGGCTATAGTTCAGGGAGGTGAGCCCTGTGCACAGGCAGGAAATGAATGGAGAAAAGACACCTAATAGTAGGCAAACCTATGCTACAATGGGAATCACCCCTTTTTATCTTCCTCAGGGAAGTAGCTCCCAATTCTGACCCCTAAATTCATTCATTCAACAAACTTTAAAGTGCCTACTGTAACGATTGGAATGACGCTACCTGCTGGAGACTTACTGTAGAAAAGTTCCGTCATGAAAGGAAGGTCTTTGAGGGCAAGAACGTGTGTCTTTTCTTTGGCATCAGGAAGTGCCGTTGGAAAAGGAAGAGCTGGGTGCTCTGACTTGCGCTTTTTTCCTGGGGACGCTGGTGGAGAAGGGAGCTAGAAATGTGCTCTCCCTTTAATAGATAGGAATCTAGGCCTTTTCTTCTCTCTTTACCAAATTTTTATTCTCCTTAATAAATGCTTAAAAGTCTAATTCTTGCTAAAGCTTATAATTTATTGGTGACCACTCATTAGATATTTTAGACAGACTAGCTAGAATTTTAGCCTTAACATTACTTTGTGCCAAGCATTGTGCTAGGGGGTAGGAAATGGACCTATGAGGTCACTGGTGCCCCCCAAGTAAGGAAGCTCCTCTACCGATGTAGATCAGGTTGGCATCTTCTGTGCAATTTAGTGTCTCAAAGAGTTGCCTGGAAAACTGAGAGATAAAGTACTTTGCTGAGGGTCACCCAGCCAATATTTATCAGAGGCAAGCCTTGAACCCAGGTCTTCCTGGGCTTTGAGGCTGGCTTTCTATCTACTAGGCCCCACTGTCTCTCTACAAAAACAAAAATTAAACATTTCCTGTCATCAAGGAGCTTATATTCATTCCACTGGGTGATGTAGCATATGCCCAGGCAGGTAAAATAAGATAATTTGGGGGTAGAGAGAAACCTTGTACCTTGGAGGGATTGTGGGTATATTCACAGTGGAAGTAACACCTTAACTGAAGCTTGCAGGAAGCTAAAGAGGGGCAGAGGTGAAGAAACAGTTCATTCTGGGCATGGGAGATGGGGTACATGAAAATAGTCAGGAGATTTATATTGTTAACATGGAGCAAGTACCGCCCTCCACAGAAATAGGGAAGGTAGAAATGGGGCATGTTTAATGGGGGAAGAGAATGTGGTCCCTTTGGAACCTGTTGTATTTGAGATGCAGGTGAGACACCTGAATGGAGAGATCCCATTGGCAATTGGTGATGTGAGATTGAAATTGGAGAGTGTAGTTAGGGCTGTGTGAGATATAAATTGGATATTAGATCATAAATCTACCCTACTTAACCTTTCCCTTAATTTATCTCCCAGACTAGTAAATGGAAGAAGTTTCTAGTTTTCTAGATAGACCTTTTATTGTATGGTAGTCACAAGGTGATGTTGATTAGAAGGATAGGAAAGTAGAAATACAATACAAATCATCTTAAATCTAGGCTTAGTCTATATTCTGTATAAAACTCACCAAAAGCCAAGGCCACCTTTGGGGAGAGAGACCGAGTCAAGCGTGTGCTGTTAACCGAGAGCCGGGCCGAGTCAAACTTCAGTCCGTGTCTGTCTGTGCAACGCAGCCAGGAGACCAGTGGAGCAGGAAAAAAAAAGCCCCACTTCTGTTCTCTCCTTGCCTTTTAAGCTCCCACCCCGGAAGTCAAGTGCTCAGCAGGCAATCTGGCATGCGTTGCAGGCGGACTGGCGTGCATAGCTCATGCTGTTGGTCTCCTCCCCAAAAGGGTGGTCCTAAAAAAAAACCTGGCATCTCTCCATTATCTAACAGACCGTTAAAACTTTTTACCACATTCCCCCCTTTTGTTCCTCAAGAAACAAAATATTTCCTTGACGGAACAGCTGAGTGTATAGATTTGGGAGTCATCGGTAAAGAACTGACCATTGAACCCATGGGAGCAGATGAGATCACAAGGGAGATAATGCAGGGTAGAGGAGAAGAGGGATCAGGAGAGACACTTGCAGAACATTCACACTTAAGAGGTTAAATGGGCAGGAAATTGGTGATGATGCAGCAAGGGAGATTTGAAGGGGCTGTCATACAAGTAGGAAGAAATCCAGGAGAATTAAGGGTCACAGAAGCCAAAGGAAAAGAGGGTATCTTAGAGAAGAAAAGGATCAACTTGTCAAAAGTTACAGAGAGATCAAGGAAGATGAGTGAATCAAAGCCAATCAGATTGAGCAATTTAGGGAGTGTTGTATCAATGACTGGGAGTGGCAGTTGTTTGGCTCAAGACTTCCACCATTGTGTAAGATGAATCACTCTCTAAACTCTTCCTTTTAGATGTGTTTTCATTTCTAGTCCCAATCTTTGGCTCCAATAGACAGGGCACAGGGATTTCCTTGAACCTCCAGTGAGAACAGAACAATAGGAAAGGTAATTGAGACTATTGCCTCAGAGGAGCTTTAGGAGAAATTTTCGCCTTCCCCTTAACACCGTGCCACTCTAATGCCCAGAGGATTCATGATAATCTTGAATTGTTTGAATTATTTTTTCTCTGCTTTTGAGGAGCCATCATACTATTTAGTAGTAAGATCTCTTTTATTAATTTTGAACCTCCAGCTAGGAAAAGCTCAGTAATGTAGAGTCTCAGTCTCTGTCCGTCTCTATTTCTGTGTCTCTCTGTCTCTGCCTCTGAGCAAAGGAGAGTCACATAGACCAATAATGCATTAGGTCAACTACAGTTTTATCCTAATATGGGTCTTTAGAGGCTAAATGAACAACAATGTAAATATGAACTTTCAATAAACGTAGGTACGTTTTGAAATGGATATTCTTTTTCTTGGGGGGGAGAGAGGAGAGGGGAGTTTCACCATTTGTAATTCCTGGCAAATGAAGACAGCTTACAGCTCTCTTTTCTATAGAGGCTCAGGGTTGTCCGGAATCTTTCCCCCCCAAATCCCACCCACCTATCCCTGGCCTTTGTGACTGTAGCAAGGATGGGATCCTCAGTAGCTCCTCCCCTCTCTTTCTTGGTCACTCGGCCTCTATTTTCTGCTTTGGTTGAAACTCCATGGCAGTGGAGGCCAGGGGCAGCCCTCTTGCCTCTATACACCGTACTGGTTAAAATCTCAAAGGCTGATTGCAGCAGTAGTATGCTCTAGGTCCTAGTTTAAACTGTGAGTTGTAATACCATATGGGATCTCATAAGTGAATGTGAGGGGTCATGAAAAAATTTGGCAACAGTAAAAGTTTATGCATAACCTATTTTATATACCTATATAGCTGGGTTGCATAAAAATTTCTCAGCAAAAATGGGTTGTGAGTGAAAAAGTTTGCAAAGCCCTAGTCTAGGTCAACTGACTTGATGACATTTCTCACCACTTGACCCAGATGGCTCTGGACCCAGATTTTGTTGTTGTTTAATTGTGTCTAACTCTTTGTGACCCTGTCAACCATAGCACACCAATATTGTCCATGGGGTTTTCATGGCAAAGATACTGGAGTGGTTTGCCATTTCCTTCTCTAGTGGGTTAAGGCAAACAGAGGTTAAGTGGCTTGCTGAGGGTCACACAGCCAGTGAGTGTCTGAGGCCTGATTTTATCTCATGTCTTCCTTACTCTAGGCCCAGAGCTCTAACCACTGAGCCCCCAAGCTGCCTCCATTCCTTTTATATAGTGCTGCTTTATATCCCTGGTTCTAGAAAGTGGGCATTTACCTCATGTCCGTGTACCATCCTGCTCTCACGGATGCTGGCTCCCTGCAAGCTTGGACATGTTTGGATGCTCTGCATCTTGCCTGCTCCCTTATTCTCCTGACATTGCTCTGGTTGCCCACTGACACATCTACTTAAAGCTTTCCAGTAGACACGAGAGTGTGCTCAAACTGGTTCAGCAGAATCAATTGCTAAATTTTCAGTGTAAGCATTTACACTTCAGAAATCAGCAGTGCTACAAATCAGGGCTTGATTTATTGTTTTGTTTAATGTCTAGAATTAAGAAAGTGAGAAAGAAAATGATACCACTGGACCCAAATGGCTCTGGAGGAGAGAGTGATTTTGGTGACCTTGCACAGCCCTCCCTCACTTAAAAATCCAACTCAGTGCAAATCATGACATTACCCCAATATCATGGTCCTCTTTGAGAATGAAGGACAAACATCAACAGATGAGGAAAGTGAGGCAAAGAAGGTTAAGTGACTTGCCCAGGGTCACCCAGCTAGTAAGTGTCTGGCACTGGATTTAAGCTCAGAAAAATGAGTTTTTCTGACTCCAAGCCCAGCTCTCTGTCGACTGTGCCATGTAGCTGCCCCAAGAGTTGAATAGAATGATTTAATGTGTATTGCTCTTCCTTACCTCAGTATGTATATTTCAAAAGTTTGATGACTTTATCCAAAAGATCAAAGGACTAATGTAAAAATGATTTATTCATTTTACCTACCTGTTAAAAAGTCCTGTTTTAAATACTAACATTTTGCCTATGTTGCTGTATGACAGCAAGACTTGGAACACAGCAGGGCATGGAGTGTGTGAGAAGTTTGCAATATCTAACCAAGGAAGAATTCTGGAACTAGTTCAATGGATGGATGAAGTGAAACAGTGTGGCTGGGGATTCCCAGCCCTGGGGTATGTAGTTATCTCAAGAAAATCTCAAAAGCAAGACTAATTTTAATTTGCTTTAATTAAAATAAACACAAGCCATACAAGTACTTTTGGGGCTTCTGCTGGAAGTTAGACTTCAAGATGAGAGGTGGAAATTGATGCATAGGGATAGTCAGAGCAATAAATGAGGCTACAGTTGCTTTGCATTCTGGTTAATAAAATTTTGAAGCCCTGTCAAGGTTTGTTATCTGCATAGCTGGGGTTTGCTACTCTGCTACCATTGTCCTTTGTAGCTACCACTCTTGCTTCATGGGGATCCCCACCCCTCCACAGGGAGACAATTTGATTTCTCTGCCTCCCATTTCAGAGACTTTGAACTTTGATTTTATATGATTATGGGTTAATTTGGGTGGGTTGCATATTTTTTTGTTGAACAGGAAAAAGTGATGAACTTAGATGAGGGAAGAGCTGTGTGACCTTTAGCTCACCCACTCATATGCTATGCATTTGGGACTGTTTCTTTTTTTAAAAAAAGTAAGAAATAAAAACCACTTTTAGTTATTTGAGGAAGAGCGATGGCAGCTCTATTGAAAAGTCTTCCAAAAGGAAAAAAAAACATAAAAAGGAACAAATTTGAAGTTTTTTGGCTGAATAGTTCATAAGCACCCCAGGAAAAAGGGTATTTTTGCAATCGTCTTACTGAATTTTCTGCTAGGCCTCCCACTCACTTCCCCTGTCCCCCTACCTCCCAGCCTGGCCTCCCTGGGTAGTGCAATGATGTCTGGATTCTAGTCTTGGCTCTCCTGCTAACTAGCTGTTTAAACTTGTGAAAGTTGTTTGAGTTCTCTGCACTTGGTTCCTCATTGTAAAATAGAAAGAATATGTTCTTATTTCTCCATCCTCACCCCATGTCTTGGTATAGGGATCAAATGAAATTATTTATGCTTCAAAAAAAGACTTTGGAGTGGGAGCACCTGAGTCTGCATCCTGGTCCTTTCACTTACTTCCTGTGTGATGTTGGTCCTTCTCTAACATGTTGATCACTGTTTCCCAGTGGTGAGTTTTTCTTGGTGCCTCCACTTTGGGGAAATGTCCCCATTGACCATGTCTCCTTCCCCTCCTGGCTGGGCTTCTGACTTTCTGGACTTCAGAACCATGTACCCATGTGAGTACTTCCCATTCCCCCTTTCAGCTTCCTTTTCTGTCTTGTCTTCCCCCATTAGAATGATAAATCCCTTGAGGGAAGGGATTATTTCTCTTTGTGCTTCTATCTGCATGCCCCACGTTTAGCTCTGTGCCTTCCATAGAGTAGTAAGCTTGTTGCCTTTCCTCGGGTTAGTCCTAAAATTCTCTGAGCCTCATTTTCTTTTGGAAAAATGAGAGGAGTGTACTAAATGATTGTCAGGGTACTTTTCAGCTTCCAATCTCTGATCTGAAGTTTAAAGTATTACCCAAATAAATGGCAGTGGGATTATTGTTCCAGTTTCTCACTTCCTCACCAAAACCAACTTGTTTTGTGCCTCATCCTTCATGGCTCTGTTCCCTCATAAATTAATCTGTTTTAGTGAATTGATTTTACTTTCTCTTGATTTTATATTACTTCCTCAGCCCAGGTAACATCTTTGCATTTTGAGGCATTTGTAGAAATGCAATATTTTTATCCTGAAGGTCTATTAGAGTTAGAGTCTTCTTGTTGGCAGGATAGACTGGACTGGGGATGGCTAGGAATCAAATATTGGCCAGGCTCACTCAGGTAGGGAATGACAGTGGAGAAAAGTTGAGGTAGATGGGCAGTTAGCAGCTAGGAGGTCTGCTCTCGGTGTGCAAGTAAATGGTTAACAACTGCTCTCCATTGTCAGGTTAATCTTTTTCCCCCTATTTTACCTTTTATTTTTATTTTTTTAAAGTAATAAACATTTTTCTTTATAGTTTTGAGTTCCAATTTTTATACCTCCTTCCTTCCCTCCCCTTCCTCCTCCCTTGGGCTGCAAGCAATCATATATATGTTATACTTGTATGATTATGTAAAACAATACCATATTAGTCATTTTATATGAGAAAACTTGAATAAAAGAAAGAAATGAAAGAGTGAAAATAGCACGTTTCAGTCTTTTTTCAATCAATATTAGTTCTTTCTCTGGAGGTGGATAATATGCTTCATCATTAGTCCTTTGGGATTGTCTTGGATGATTGTCTTGTTGAGAATAGTCAAGTCCTTCACAGTTCTTCATCAGACAATATTGCTGTCTCTGTGCACAATGTTCTCTTGGTTCTGCTCACTTCACTATACATCGGTTCATACAAGTCTTTCCAGGCCTTTTATTGTCAAGTTAATCTGCATCATTATCATTTTCTTTCTCACTTTCTTAATTCTAGACATTAAACAAAACAATAAATCAAGCCCTGATTTGTAGCACTGCTGATTTCTGAAGTGTAAATGCTTACACTGAAAATTTAGCAATTGATTCTGCTGAACCAGTTTGAGCACACTCTCGTGTCTACTGGAAAGCTTTAAGTAGATGTGTCAGTGGGCAACCAGAGCAATGTCAGGAGAATAAGGGAGCAGGCAAGATGCAGAGCATCCAAACATGTCCAAGCTTGCAGGGAGCCAGCATCCGTGAGGGCAGGATGGTACACGGACATGAGGTAAATGCCCACTTTCTAGAACCAGGGATATAAAGCAGCACTATATAAAAGGAACGGAGGCAGCTTGGGGGCTCAGTGGTTAGAGCTCTGGGCCTAGAGTAAGGAAGACATGAGGTAAAATCAGGCCTCAGACACTCACTGGCTGTGTGACCCTCAGCAAGCCACTTAACCTCTGTTTGCCTTAACCCACTAGAGAAGGAAATGGCAAACCATTCCAGTATCTTTGCCATGAAAACCCCATGGACAATATTGGTGTGCTATGGTTGACAGGGTCACAAAGAGTTAGATACAATTAAACAACAACAACAAAATAGAAAGGAAGAATTGATTTTGAACTCCTGGTCAATGGATTCTTAATTTCCTGGGCCTGGAGGTTAGATTAGTTTTTGAGCTTATAGCAGGTCTAAGATTTCAGGTGGGAACTAAGTGGTACCAACTGATTGTGGCTATTAGTAGGACTACTTGGGCATGAGCCCAGGGAACCATTATAGGTCCGACTGTCCTGGTAGGAGTTTCCCCCACAATGAGTGGGGGAAATGTTTTTGATGGGCAAGAACTCTTCAGGGCCCTTCCAATCCTAAAACCAAAGTGGCTACCTCAGGTGCCTACTGGCAGAAATAGCCTAGAAGACGCTTATTTTCATTGTTTTTCAAAAATAATTCTTTATTTTTCTGCAAATTGTTACTTAATTGCTGTAGTATAAGAAAATCAACTTTAATATGTCTCCTTCTGCGGAAGTGGGCTAACCGAAATTATAATCAATGATGAGTGTTCACCTTATCTCCCTTCAATTCAATTCAACATATAAGTGCCCACCATGTGCCATGAAAGAAGATAAGAATTCTAAGAGATAGAGCCAAGGAGGGAGTGCATTCCAGGCACAGGGGTGGGAGGAAGCTTATTAAAAGGCATGTAGGTGGGAAGTTTTCTTCATAGTTTCAGGTTGAGGACCCCAATTCTTGGTCTACTGTTAGAATTTCTCTCTAACTAGATGCATATTACAGAGTATTTTCACTAGTTATGTTTCCCAAAGCAGAAATTTCAATGGCCATTTAGAATCTTTCAATTGTTAAGACCAAGAAGTGTGACTTTCAGTATGGACCCCCTGGCAGGCCCCAGAGATGGATTTAGGAAAAGAAAGTATGAGGGGTGGTTGTGATTTCTGTTTCTCTTCCTCCCTGACTTCCTAAGTCTTGCTTTACAGTACCTCCAAATGTGTATGAGAATTAAAAATAGTTCACTAAAAAAATACATCTTATAGTAGAATAAATGAATGAGCTCAAAAACTGACATGTTACCCCCAGCCAAAGGAGGGCAAAGGAAAATGGTTGGGACAATCAGTCAGATGTGCTCCCACATGTCTGCTTTTGGAAGAACTTCAGCTGCATGGGTAAGCAGGCACGACAAAAAGTAGTCCTGTATCTTTCCATTTACCCCCCTCTTTCATTTCTTTTCTCCATGTGCCCAGGAGAGGAAACCGCATCACATCTGCTGTCCTTGGTGCCACTGCTATTTAAAAACAAGAGCAAAACAAAACAAAAACACAAACCCCTGTACTCAGCCTTTTCTCTGCTGCTATTGGGGAAGGGAATGCCTCCTCTTCTTCCTCTCAATATTTTACTCTTTTCTCCTGGCCTTTCTAAATCCCACGGAATCTCCAAACCACACATTTCTTTGCCCCAGGAAATAAGGGAAAACTCAATATCCCATAAGTCTATGTGGGTGAAGGCCATTTCTGCCTGTTGAGCAGTAGGTTCTGTCCTTCTCTAAAGTTGTTAACACTGACCTTTGGCAATAGCTTTCTCTTTGGTGTCCCTCCCTCAACTCTCCACTGCAATCCATCCTCTACTTAGTACCATAGGGATTTTTCTAAAACAGAGGTCTGACTATGTCACTCAGTAAACTCCCGTGGCTCCTTGTTGCTGACAGGATCAAATATAAACTCCTCTGTCTGGTATTTAAAGCCCTTCAGACTTGAACCTCTCTAATCTTCTTATGCATTTCTCCCCCAAATGAACTTGCAGTCCAGCCCTCCTAGCTACTTGCTATTCTTCACACCCAACACCTCATCTCTGTGTTTTTGCAGTGCTGCACCCCTTCCCCCCACCATCCCCTCCCATTCCTGGAAGGCTTGTCCTCTTCACTTCAATCTCTTGGAATCCCTAGTTTCCTGCAAAACTCAGCTCAACCTCTACCTTCTTTCTCCATAAAGTCTTTTGTAATTTCCTCTGCCCATTGTCTTATAGTCATTGGGTATGTATTTTGTATATGCTACTAAATATATGTATATGTATGTATATATATATATATACATACACACACACACACACACACATATATATATATATATATATATATATATATACATATATACATATATGTAGTTTCACAGAGGGTAGGGCCTATTTCTTTCTTGTCTCTGTATTCCCAACACTTAGCCTAGTGCCTGGAATGAGGTTATCATTTAATAGATGTTTAATAATTGATTGCTTCAAAACAATTTAATAGAGACAGTAGCATATCCCAAATCTCGAAACCTGAAAATTTTGGTTTACGTGAAAGGTACATTGAAGGGTGATATATTTCCAATCAGATTCCTTCAAGGAGCAAATATCTGCTCTACTATCCTGAAAATATGATTCAATTGGTAATAATTGGGTTTGTACTTTTTCGATTGATTGGACTTTTGAAAGGCAACCTTGTTAGACAGTTTGAAATATATTCCAAAACATGCAGTGAATTTATTTAGGTCTCCAAGGGAAGTGGGGGAAAGGGTTCATTTGTATTACTTTTTGTTTTCCTTTTTGAGCCTGGTAACACTTATCAAGAATGAAGGCTGTCACTAGGAGACAGAAAAGATAGGCAATTATACTTCTATCCCTACATCCTGGCTTCCTTCAAATTCTACCTTAAATCCCTCCAACAACAACAACAACAACAACAAAACAAAAAAAACCAATCTTTTCCATCGTCCTTTACTTTTAATGCTTTCCCTTGGTTGATTATTTCCAATTTATCACATATAGTTTGTTTTCACATGGTTGTTTACTTGTCGTCTCCCCAGTCAAACTGTGACCTCCCTGAGGGCAAGAGCTGTCTTTTGCTCCTCTTTGTATCCCAGCACTTATCACCCTGTGCTTCCCAGACAGTGGATGCTCAACTTAAATTGACTGATAATTCACTTAGAGGTGCCCCTTCTGTTCATCTGGGCCTTGATTTGGTTGATTTCTTTCGTTTTAACTTTAACCCAGGAGCAGCAATACAGACCTCATTGATACAAGAGAGGATACAATTAAGCAGACAGATCAGTTCTGGCAAGAACAAATCACAGAGCATGGCTGTATCAGGAGAAGTGGGAGGGACATAAGATAGCCTAATCATCAGTCAGAAATCCTCTATGGTGTCCTCATCCTGTGTCATCTTCTGGACTCAGTCACTATCAGTGGACACCCACAACATGAATATTTATGAATCACATCACCTCTGAGAGGCAGCTCTCTAAGACTATAAGCTGCAGAGAAGGTGGGGACTTGCATGGGTAGGTTACCTTGCTAATAGATTTACAGGCCACCAACTAGTGAGAGCCATAGAGCTATCACAAAGAGCTTGACTATAGCTTTGAATCTCCAGGACCTAAAATGGAAGCTGGCATGAAGTTTTAGGCTTAGGAGCTAATTAGAATTTTTATTTGGGACCATTTTGTCCTCTACTGGAAAAGTGAAATTTTAAAATGTTTTCAGCCATGTTTATAAATATCTGTCGGCAACACAGGAATCTGTCAATAAAATTTGTGACTCACTTCAGTAAATAATTCAATTGACCTTAACCTTACCTTCAAGCTGTTCTGGAGCTTCTCAAAGGATCCTAGATGTCTGAAAGAGAGAGAGAACTGGGAGATTCCCCCTTTGGCTATCATGCAGAATCAAAACAGTGTCTCTTGTTTTGTTTGTTTTTTAAAACATTCCAGTCCAAGTAGCATCTGTCCACCCCAAAATGACTTCAATTGAGTCAGCCCTTCTGCTTTGGGGCTACACAGCTCCTTTGGAACAGAGCCAGAAAGATAAAATCCATTTGTCAGCATCTCTCTCTCCTGGCTGGTGTGGCACATGCAAGCACACACGTAACCATCTATATATTTAGAAAAGCACTTTATAATTAGAAAATAATTACTTCTTCTGGCATTCATTTAAAATAATAATCCTATTGAATCTTTGGCTCTAATTACAGGGATGATCAGAAGCATCCCTAGGGAGGTGTGGGTATAGCAAGCAGAGAGTGGAATATTCAGAAAAGCTTCCCATCCATCCAGGGTGAGAGCCAGCCAAGCTCTTATGCTATTGGCATGATGTCGTGATTTTCCTGCCATCCTTATTAGAGATGCACCCAACTCCAGGGACACCAGACACATGTTAATGAAACATTCATTTACTGTGACTTGCAAGGCACAAATATAGCTTCATGACAGAGTCCTGCACAAAAAGAATGCCCTTGGGCATCTATGCAGTCATGGGAGCAGTCAGAAAGGGACAGACTCCCAGGGCTGAGAAATAACAACATTTAAGACTATCCTAGCTAAGTGATTTGAGAAAAGCTGGGGGGAGGAGGTTGGGGGGGGACAATAAAGGATAAAGCGTGAGGATATTTTCAGTATATGAGTCCTTGATATATCTAATAATAAAGCTCACTGATTGGCCAAAGCAGGAAAATCAATAACATCTCATTCTATTACCAGCCTTGGCCCTCTGAAGCAATTACAAAGAATGTGTGTATTTCTGGGACTTCTTGTGTCATAGAGCCCTTGGTGTGAGCACCCTGTTATTTCCCAATACAAAGAAAATAACAATTAATTCTAAAGAAGATGGTCATGATTTGGCTGATTGGGCAGATGGCAAAACAATCCCACCCAAGACCATCCCTAGGGAGACTGAGGGCCAAAGATAATTGGTAGGGGTGGAGGGAAAGGAGGAGCTGCTGAGTGGAAGAGCACATCATCACTCAGTATGTTCTTCCTATTCCCTGCTCCCCACTATTTTTAACTTTGTGAAATTGGGTAATAGCATCATAGGCAGTCTTGAAAGGAGAATGGTAGGGGCCCAGTGGAGACTTTGAAAGGAAGCCTAAGGAGGCTGTCAGTGAGCGTGTGAGAGATGAGGAGATAGTGGGAGGCTGATAAGGGGCAGCTGGGAGTTAAGAAGACCCATCTTCTGAGTTCATATCCTACCTCAGATACTAGCTGTTTGATCCCAGGAAAGTCACTTAACCCTGTTTGCCTCAGTTTTCTCATCTGTAAAGTGAGAAAATGGCAAAACACTCCAGTATCTTTGCCAAGAAAAGCCCCAAATGAGATCACAGTCAGACATGACTGAACAACAGCAAAGATATAAAGGCCTTGAGATGCCTTTGGGATCAGTTTGCTGGGGTCACTTCTTTCACCCAATCTGCTTAAGTCACTGCCCAGCCACCAGTAAAGGGGTGGGGCAAAAAGTAGGATTAGAGTTGTCGATATGAGTTCTAGGATGGTAGGGATCAAACAAGCCAGCAGCAAGCATTCATTAAGCCCTTATTATATGTTGCACACTGTGCTGAGCATTAGCAATAAAAAGAAAAAGGGGAAATAGTCTGTGCCCTGAAGGAGCTTACATTCTAATGGAAATAACATTCTAAGGGTTACATAGCTAGTAAGTATCTGAGGTGATATTTGAACTCAGGTCCTCCTAACTTCAGGGCTAGTGCTCTATCTACCTAGCTGCCCCAGAAAGAAAGTAAGAATTGGAATGAGGGGAGAAGGTTTTTGTTTTGAATTTGCTGTTCACTTGCCTGATCTGGGACAAATGGCTCCACCTTTATAGGCCTGAGTTTCCTAAGTTATTAGGAAATGAGGAGTTTGGAATAGACATTCTCAAAGATCCCTTCCAGCTCTTAAATTTTGTGACTTTCACTAAGAAAGGAATCATTTTCTGACATAAGGGCCAAGGGAATTAATTTGAGAGTGAGATGATTTTTTAGAGACAAAAATATAAACAATAACAAGAATTTTTCCTCCAGATTTTTTCTGACAACAACCTTTTGCCACTGTGATTCCTATTTCTTAAAACATTTTTTGGAGGGAGAAAAATTTTAAATGAAAGAAACTAGGAAATAACTTTACATCTCCTCGGGCAAAATGTTTTGATAAATTAGAAATCTGATAGCCGAAGTTTATTGACTGATTACTTGACTATAGGATGGAGGCAGGAAAAGACTTGTTCTCACTCTAGAAGAACCAAATTCCTTGAGTTTCTTCCTCATATAATTTCTTCCTCAGAAATGTGGTCAAAACAATTGTAGAAAACACCAGTCTATAAAGGTCAGAGGGACCCATAATCCCCTTTTTCTGGTACCACTTATTGGGGTGTAAAGGAAGAATATAGACTTTACCTGTCAAGTTGTCAAACTAAGTCAAACATGAAACTGTCCACCATAGCTATGAATGGGGTGGTGCTTTCTATCTGCCGAATGATCATCACATAGACCACTTTGGGCGATAAAATGTAAGCTCCCTGAAAGTAGGGATTTTTTCATTTTAATCTTTGTATTCCTAATACCCAGGACATTGTAGGTGCTTAATAAATGCCTGTTGAGTGACCTAGACTAAAACATTCTCTTTTTGTCTAGTGGATCTCAAGCATTCAAGTCTGGGCTCCATCTGTTTAATGGATTCAATAAGCCTTTTATCTCTAAGCTTCTCTCTCTGGAGATTGGTAGGAAACAACTCTTTAAAGTTACCTTGGGCAGGTTCCCCATCTCCCTGGGCTCATCTGTAAAATGAGAGAGAGTAAACTAGACAATCTGGGGTCCCTTCCTGCTCTGCCATTTTATCATTCAATGAACACAATTTGCTTGCAATGCTGGGGGAAATCAATGAACCTCTTAGAATGGCAGTAGCAAACAATGATTGGAGCAACAGTCACCCAGAATTTTCCCATTGCCAGAAACTAAGGAAAATAAGTTAACCCTATGAATGAGACTCCACCTGGGTAATATTGACTAAACTCTTATATAAAATGGCTACACAGCTAGGTGGTGCAGTGGATAAAGTGTTGGACTTGGAGTCAGAGAGATCTGTTTTCAGATTTTACTTCAGAGACTTACTAGCTCTTTGATCCAGGGCAAGTCATTTTAATCTTGCCCATTCCTATCTGTAAAATGGGAATAATAATAGGATCTACCATGGAGAGCTATTTGTGAGGATCAAACAAGCTATGTAAAGCTCTTTGCCACCCCCCCTCCCCCGCCTCCTTATCCAATCCATACTCCAACAGAATAGATCCTAGCTCTGGAATGAGGAGGGGGGATGAATGAGGTGGGATGAAAGAGCTACTTCTCAGGTTCTTATCTCCAACTGTAGAATACTTTGTATGAGCTTGTGACCTCATAAATGTGGGCATTCCTTCCATTGATAGAAATTGCAATACATCCATACCTTCTTATCACATATGATTCTTATCTACATTCTCCCATAGATCTCCACAGAAGATGTAGCTGGAGGCCTTCTGTTTCTTTTTACATTTCCTGGGGACCAGAATAGCACATGGATTGTTCATCTAGCATTGCTCATATTTTGCTACATGACTGGCCAGCCTCTTTTTTTGAGCATACATTTCTTTTTATTTGTTTGTTTGCTTGTTTGTTTTCTTAGCATGCATTTCTTGAATGATATGCCTTAAATTGCTTCTTGCTCACTGGCTATCTCTGGAAATATGCTGCATTCTACTTTTGCCCACTATATATACCTCTCTCTGTTACCCTTTGAGTAGCCTACAACTTTAATTTCTTAGAGGTTAATGCTCCAAGATTTACAATTATACAGCATCACAAGAAGAACTTTTGTTTTGTTGTTGCTTTTTTGGATAGTTTTTTATGCTGGGGGAGCAATTTGGAATTATACACTGTACAATTTCCCAAATAAGTTGGTATCTCAGATTGGAATCTGAATTTCTGGAACAGATTTCAAAAGAGTTCATAGAAAAGACACATAAGATGTCATGAACTCAAATTCTGCAGTAGTAATCAATCCAGGAAATATGGGAAGTTAACAGAGATGAAATTCTGAAGGCACAAAGAGAAATAATTCTGATGAGTTCTCTAAAGAGGCCTGTGTTGTTGCATAAAGAATCATCAAAAAACTTACATTTTGGGGGCAGCTAGGTGGCACAGTGGATAAAGCACCAGCCCTGGATTTAGAAGGACCTGAGTTAAAATCTGGCCTCAGACACTTGACACTTAATAGCTGTGTGACCTTGGGCAAATCACTTAACCCTCATTGCCCCGAAAAAAAATAATAAAGTAAAAACCTTACATTTTAAAAAGCCATATACAGAATAAAACCACATCAAGTCCTGGAGAATGAACACTAAAGTGTAGCCTGGTCTGACAAAAATAACACTGGGAACAATTAAACTTGGAATCAATCAGCTATGGCTGACTGGTGGATCTAAAGACAAAAATAACAACAGATTTTTATGTTTTATTTTTGTCTTTAGATATATTAGGGGAAAGGGGAAAAATGGGACAAGATCTCTTCTCAAGGTAAAAGAAGAAATTATAAATAGACATTGGAGATCTCAAAGGCAGAAAGATTCAACTCTTTTTTTTTGGTTTGTTTCTCATTTCTGTGCTAAGGGAATGATTTTTGACTGACAGGAAGTTGATGCCCAAGGTAAGTTAAGGAGAGAGTAAGAGAATACTTAGTTGCTTTTGAAGAGTTCAAGTCATAAGAGGCCTAGATGAAGTATTTCTTGGAATAATCATGAATGTTGAGGTACCATAGGACTGGGGAGAGGCAAATGTCCTAACTTTCCAGAAAAACCCCCAAAAACCAGAGTTTGTAAAGTATAGGTCAGTGAACTAGATTCTGAATCCTGACAAAATGCTAGAATGCACTATTCGAAGGATTATTAATAAACAGGAAAAGAGATAAAGACCACGGTGATCTAGGGTGGCTTTGTCAAGAAGAAATTATGCCAGGGGGCAGTTAGGTGGTATAGTGCATAAAGCCTGGTCCTGGATTCAGAAAGACTTGAGTTCAAATCCGACCTCAGACACTTGACACTTACTAGCTGTGTGACCTTGGGCAAGTCACTTAACCCTCATTGCCCCCCCCAAATATGCCAGACTAACCTCATTTGTCTCTTCCATAGGATTACTAGACATGAGAATGAAGTAGTTACAGGCTGACTTGATTTTAGCAAAGCATTTAACACAGTTTTATAGAAAAGATGGAGAGATGAAGCCTCCACAGTAGTACACTTAGGAGAATTTAGAACTGTTTGAATGAACAAATGCAAAGAGTATTCATTGATGGTTCAGTGTCAACATAGAAGGAAGTTTCCAGTGGAATAACCAAGGCATCTGTGCTTGGCATTCTTTTGTCCAACATTTTTATCATTGACTTAAATAAAAGGAATAAATATATATGCAGATGACACAAAGTTAAGAGAGAAGGCTAACACAGTGGATGAAAGGATACAAAAACATCTTGCTAGGCTAGAACACTAGGCTGAATGGAATAAAATAAAATTGAATAGGGATAAATGTAAAGTCTTACTCTTGGGTACAAAAAAAATCAACTTTATAAGAAGAATCAATTGCCCTAGGGCAACAAAATCTTGAAAGTACTAAGAGCACTACCCTGGTGCATATTTCCTTCCTCCCTTGACCCAACCCTCCATTGATTGGCATTGGCCAATCCTTTAGAAGTAGAAAAACCTAGTGGTATCCTGTGGTACACTTTTTTCCCCTTCAGTGGTCACATCCCAGATCAGCTCCTCCATGACAACACCCACCTTGATGGAAGGAGAGCCCATTAAGGAGCATGTTCTCCCCCCAACCAAAATCCCTCCCCTCACTCCAAAGAAGTGTCCATTCCTTCGATAGCATAGAAATCTCTTGGTGCCCCAGAGGCTAGCTTCTTTTCCCTTGGTGGCTATGCCCCAGGTGAAATTCCTTCCTGTCTGTCTGTCCAACCCCTTGTTCTAGGCAGAAAATCCTTAGTTATAGCTCTTTTCTTTTTTCTTTTGCAGGGCAATGAGGGTTAAGTGACTTGCCCAGGGTCACACAGCTAGTAAGTGTCAAGTGTCTGAGGCCGGATTTGAACTCAGGTCCTCTTGAATCCAGGGCCGGTGCTTTATCTACTGTGTCACCTAGGTGCCCAGTTATAGCTCTTTTCAAAAATACAAGATGAATAAAGCATGGATAGACAACAATTTCTCTGAAAAAGGATTGGGGCTTTTAGTGAACTGCAAGGTCAATTTAAATAAATGGTGCAATGTTGCAACCCAAAAGGGTACTGCAGTCTTTGGTTGAACTAAGAGAGCCATAGCATCTTGGACTAGGGAGGCGATAATAGCTCCATACTCTTCTCTAGTCAGGCCACATCTAAAAGACTGTGTTTAACTCTGGGCACATTTTGGGGAGGTCTCTGATAAATTAAAAGTGTGTCCAGAGTAGGGAAACCAAGTTGGGGAAGTGTCTCAAGTTCATACTATATGAGAACGAGTTAAAGGAACTAAAGGCATTTAGCTTGAAGATCCAAAGACTTAATGGAGATACGGTAAGAGTCACGGGATATTTGAAAAGTAATGAAGAAAAGGAATTAGATTTCTTCTGCTTAAGCTAGAAGCAATGCCTGGAAGTTTCAAAAGGCAAAGGTACTAATGAAATGAGGGGAAAATTCCCAATAATTAGAACTATTTAGCAGGAAATGGACTATATCAGGAGATTGAGTGCATTTCCCATCATCAGAAGTCTTTAAGTAAAGGCTGGATGACTATTTGTCAGATATATTGAAGCAAGAATTCTTTTCTCAGTAGGATGCAAGTTGGGCTACATGGTCTTTCAGCTCTGAGTTTGTGTAAAATGCACCTAATATACCTAATATCTTACTTTCATTCACTTCAGAGCTCAACTCATTGTCCATCTGAAATCCCTGTCCCATATATGCCCTGATGCACTAGTCTCTTGACAGGAAAATTCTTTGGCAGAAAGGAAGAAGAGCCAAAGTTAACAACTTTTCTTCCAACCTTAAAGGTTCTTTGGTGGAGGGTGGATGGTAGAGGGGGAAGGAGGGGAAAGGTCTATGCAGTTGTCTTTTGGAAAATTTAGTGTTGATGTCCTGGGTGGAGCATGTCTGCTCATATGGACATGATACCAGTAAATCTGTCTAGCTATTTGACAATAGCCTATCTCATCAAAGGTCAGCAGATCTGTTCTATTTTCCCAATAACTGCTCAGAAAGAACTGTCATAATCAAGTGGTGAAAAAACAGTTAGTGAGAGCTGGGTTGGGGGTGGCAATAGTAAGGAAAAGGCACAACGTGAGGAGGGACCGAGTAAACCCAGAAGGGTGTAGAGCTAACACCCTCCTGTGTGTAAAGGAGAAAATACGGCCCAATGTTTATGACTCTTTGTGTAACCAGAGAAAGCGTCATCAATCTTTGGGGTTCTGGATTTATAGAAGATAATAGAAAGTTTGTGCCTTTTCAAGTGTAGACCTAAGAATAGAGAAACCACAGATGTCCATTTTTAGAGCTTTTCTGTTTTAAAAAGGAAATGTCATATGAGTAGGTCACCTTATTAGGTGATTACTAAACCCAAGAGATCTGGCTTATGGTACCAATTACACAGAAAAGATGCCGGCAATGATCCAAGTACTCACACAGCTTGCTTTTGTTTAAATAGGAATTTAATTAAACAGAAAAGTACACCTGGTTGTCAAAGTTTCATAAGGGTAACAACTGTGCAAATAATTATGAAAAAGGTCATTATTACTGAAAAATTTCAACAATAAGGCTAGTAATCAACACTAGTGCAAAATCTCAATATAGAGAGTCAGTCATTCCTATTTTAAGTTTATATAGCAGCTGAATGCCATAGCCTCACTGGTCTAGTTTTGAGTGGGAAGTGAAGTAAGGAAGGTAATAGGACAAGGGATAGTCCCATCCTTGCACCAAGTCCTCGATAATACAACAATGTGCAAAACCCACAAATACAAACATGTGAAATTGGTAAAAATTCTGAAAAGTTTGTATGAAGAGAGGACTGACTATCACTCCAGTGGACAGTTTGGTTTGCTTTCCCAGTAAGTCTCTCCTGCTTAACATTTCAATGAGGACAGCAGGTCAGAGTTTCCAAAGCATCTGAAGGCACTGGAAACTGGGAATAGCTACAGTCTTATAACTGACTGTGAAGTCCCTCTTCCATGAGGTCTCTGCTCTTCTCTCTCACTCTCTGCTCACAGGTGACTTAACTGTGGAGTCTGTTTTCTTCTCTGTGGGGGCATTGGCCCCAGCCTTCTTGGCAGAGGTGGCGGGTGGCTGAACTTTGCCTCTCCCAATGACTGGTTTCCTCTGTTTCTGGTTATTGGTTTGAAGGGATTTTAGCCCCAGCATTTCACAATACTTATTACACTGGTGCAGGGCTTTAAACTGATCAATGAAGGTCATGGAACAGTTGCCTTTAAAACCTTTGTACCTACAAGGGAGAAAAGAGAAAATTTTAAATGGAAACCTTGTCATAAATAGCAGGTCTAACTGACTTGAAGGAGAAGATAAATTTATGGATAGAGGAGAACCATATGATCTACATTTAGAATCATCAGATTGTAGAGATAGAGTGGGGAAAGACCTCAGAGGCCAACTCATTCAACCTTCTTCTATTACAGATAAGGGGGACTGAAATCCGGGGTAGGGGGATTATATGGTTTGACTCTTTGTCACACAGGTAGTAAGCAACAGAAGCAAGATATGAGCAAATAATTGAAAGACAAAAATATAACTAATGGTTAAAACACAGTGGATACAATGGAATGAAGGGTTAGTAAAATTAGTCTTATGCAGTAAAGGTCAAATCACCTTTGACATAACATAAAAAGTTCTAAGTCTTTAATAGATCTTATAATGTCAATGTATTTTGCATTCTTGCTTTTATTCATATAGCTTGAGATAGACCCTTTTGACAGGAACCTGGGAGGAATCTCAGTGGCATGAAAGTCCAAAAAACAAACACAAGTAATCTTCACCCTTTCTTTTTCTTTCTATCAAGTTGTCCTTAAGAATGGAATAGTATGATTTTATTTAGATCTGGGCAGCATCTCAAAGATCATGCAGCCACTCTGACTAATATATTGCTAAGAAAACTAAAAAACAAGGAAATAAAATGACTGGTCCAAGGTCACATAATTCCATAACAACAGTAGGAGGACCTCACTCATGATTTATTGCTTTTTTTCCCCCATTATCCTAAGCTGGATCCCCAAAAAGACCATTTGCATTAGACTTAGTAGCCTACTCAGGAGCTTGTCACAAAAAATAATTTTTAAAAATTCTGAACTTAAACACCAAACAAAATGAGCATATCTACACACAAAGTAGAATAGATAGTGAAGATTATGCATGAAACTGTAATCTCTTTTGCATATAGCTTCCCTTTTTTATAAGTATGTAATGAAATTCAATGTTCCTGTAAAGCCAACTTGCTTGTGTTTCCTTCTACATGTCACTCTGTTCTCTTCTGTACATTTGTATATGCCTCATTGACTCTCTTTTCATTTTTTCCCTACAACACTATTGCTAGCCTCTCTTCCTTCCCCCACCAGTTTTTTTTAAAGGAAACACAAATATGCTTACTAAGTAAAACAAATTAGCAGGTTGGCCACATGCAAAAATTATGTCTCATTTTGTACCTTGAGACTATCACCTCTCTGTCAGGAAGTGGATAGCACACTTCATTATTGGTCCACTGGAGTTGTGGTTGGTCATTTCTTTGATCAAATTTAAGCCTGACATCATTCAATTCATTCTGTATCATTTCATACAAGTCTTCCTAGGTTTTCCTGAATCCATTCCTTTGATCATTTCTTATATTACAATTCCATCCATTCCATTTCATTAATATACCATAATTTGTTCACCAGTTCCCAATTGATGGGCACTACCTTAGTTCTAATGTCTTTGCTACAAGAAATAGAACTATTATAAATATTTGTATACAAATGGGTCTTTTTACTCTTTCTTTGATCTCCTTGTATACCCCTAACAATGGCATAGCTGAGTCAAAAGAAATAGAATTTAGTGACTTTTTGGATATGGTTCCAAATTTCTTTCCAGAAGTGTGGGACCAATTCACAGCTCCACAAAAAGAGTATATCCATCACTGTATCTATCTTGCTATAGAATCTCCAGTAATCATAATTTTGCTTTTTTGTCCTCTTTGCAAATATGATAGCTTTGAGACAGCAACTCAGAGTTTTTCTAATTAATATTTAACTAGGGTTTTAAAAATGATTTAAAGTATTTTATATGGTTTTTGATAGCTTGAATTTCTTCCTGTGAGAACTGCCTGTTTCTATCCTTTGATTGTTTTTTTTTTTGGAAAATGGATCTCATTACTATGTATTAGAATCTTTTCCTTATGTATGTTGGATACTAGATCTTTATCAGAAGAAGCTGCAAAATGTTTTTCTAGAAAACTGTTTCTATTCCAATTTTAGCTGCATTGATTTGTTGTATAAAACCTTTTTAATTTATGTAATCAAAACTGACCATTTTATTCTAATTTGTTTATGATATGACCTTTTTTCTCTAGGTTATGTGTCCATTTGGAGCTTATTTTGGGATATTGTGTGAAATATTGGTTTAAACAAGTTTGGGGTGAATAGTGAACCATTACTTCAATAATTAGGGTCTTTGGGTTTATTGAACATATTGTATATTTAATATGTTCTGTTGAGTGATTTTGCTATTTTTTAAACAAATACTAACTAATTTTGGTGATTACTGATTTGTAGTAGAGTTATAGATATGGTACTATTAGTACTCCTTTTACACTATTTCTCTTGAGATTTTTTTTTGAGGGGTGGGGCAATGAGGGCTAAGTAACTTGCCCAGGGTCACACGGCTAGTAAGTGTCAAGTGTTTGAGGTTGGATTTAAACTAAGGTCCTCCTGAATCCAGGGCTGGTGCTTTATTCACTGTACCACCTAGGTGCCCCATCTCTTGAGATTCTTGATCTTTATTTCTCTAAATGAATTTGCTAAAAATAAAAAATCTATCTCTATAAAGTAACAATTTGCTATATTATTAAATAAGTAAACTAATTTAAGTAGCATTCCAATTTTAATAATATTGACCTGGGCCAACCATAAGCAATTAATATTTCTTCAATTATTTAGGTTTTCTTTTATTTCTCTAAGGAATGTTTTATAGTTGCATTAATATAATTTATATGTGGACATATATACATATATATGTATGTATCTATGTTTCTATACACATATATAAGCAAACTTCCAAGTATTTTGTATAGTCTAAAAATGTTTTGAATGGAATTTCTTTTTCTAGCTCTAACTGCTGAGTTTTGTTGGTAGTATATAGAAAAGCTGATGATTTAACAGAGAAATCATTTTGACAGTTCTCTTAGAGATGGTTGTCTTCTAGAATACCAAGACTGCTTTGGGAAGGAAATCAAACTAAAGAGTCGTTAAGAACAAAAAGAAAAAAGTACCTAAATATTGTCATGTTTGTCATCATAACGGGTGATTAGGAAGACTTGATAGATGTAAGCCAAAGACAAGGCTTAGCAAAGACAGCAGCCATATTGACTGATCCATTGAACTTTACTATATCTACAAATCAACATGAAAATAACTTTTATTTTGTATTCTTATTCTGCTATTACTTGGTGTCATCAAGGCTTGGTTAACAAGATATGCCATAGAAAGTATTCAGTTCCTGAACTATGAAAGTAGAATGGACTGCCATGTGAGGTAGTGAATTGTTCATCACTGAGGATATTCAAGCAAAGACTAGATGTTCATTGTTGTCAATTTTGGTGAAGGGGTTTCCATTACCCACCATAGGAACAACAAGCACTCTGTACTTTTTGTCACTGAAGTTTGAAAAATTGCCCAAATATTCTGGGAGCCATTGGGCCCTACCTTCACTCTCTGAATTTGAACTGATAGCCATGGAAATCAAGGTAATCTACCTGGGTCTGAGACTGTTGGGAGCAGTATCTTCTTGGAGAAGATCTTAAAATAGTTCCTTGCAAACTAACCACAGAAGGACAAATCAACAATAATCCTGTGATTTGGATTTGAGTCCTAGTGTTACTGTAAGCTATATATACTGATTTGGGGCTAAACACCATTTTAAAAAAAGCAACCACAACAATTGCACAAGTACTTTTTTTTTTTTAAAGGGAAGACATGGCTTGAAATTTGATCATGTGAAAGTGGACTTAGGTCTCCAAATGAATCAGCAGCATGATGTGGTGTGATTGCTTCCTTCCAAGGTTCAGGGCATTTCCATTCCAGTAACCAGGCCCTACTTATGGGTTGGAATGAGGTCCAGAATAGCAATCTCTTTACTGCTTCCTCCACCTTGCTAACAATGAAATTCTCAGCAAGGCAGGTCCCGGGTTGGTCAGTGGCTCTGTTTTTAGCAGAATGTCTGCTTCAGCAGATGCTTAAATAGCTGAATTTCCCCACTGTGACAGAGCAGCCAGAAAAACTCATGCAATCTTAGTCTACGCAAATAGAATTAAGATGTCCAAAGTGAAAGAGGTGGTAAGTCGACTGTACTCTGTCTGCTCATGTCAGACCACATCTGGAGTTCTGTGTGCACTTGGGGAGCCATAATTAGGTCGAATGTGGAAAAGCTGGAGTGCATCCAGGGAGGGCAACCAGAGTGGATAAAGAACTAAAGCCATGCTGAATGAGGATAAAGGAACCGGGGCTGTTTAATCTAGGGAAGAGAATACATAGTGGGGTTATGATAATAGACCTCAGTCATCTAGATAGCTCTCTTGTTCTACTTGTCCCTAGATGGGAGAACTGAATCCAATGGATAGAATGTATATAGAGAAAGATTTTGGCTTAATACAAGGGAAAATTTCCCTAATAATTAGAATTGCTCTAAAGATGGATTGGCTTTGGGGGGTGGGGTGGGTGAGTAGTGAATTCCCTATCACTAAAAGTCTTTCATGTGATTATTGCATGACTAATTGTGAGGAGTGTTATAGAGGGGATTTGTAGTTTGGGCTGGGGCTGGATAAGTTGACCCTTCCAAACCCTACAATTCTATGATTCTGGCTATATGGTTCTGGGCAGTTTGCTCAATGAGGATAAAAATAACCTACCTTACAAAGTTGTGGGAATTAGATGTGAATGTATAGAATGGGCTTTGGTACTCTTAAGTGCCATGTAGTTCAATACTCCTGAAAACTGAGGCTCAAAGAGGGGAGATGTGCCTTGTCCAAAGCCATGATTCTTCTTAACATAGGAAGCCAACTGAGAACTCAGCACATTGTTCTTCCCATTAGATAGGGCATCCTCTTCCAATTTTGTTCCTAAAATGCACTTGCTCTAGTCATGGATATCACATTAATTGTGGACTTCGAAAAAATCACAGTTTTGTTTTTTACCTGTGTATATTTTCACCTTTTGCCCAAACTACTGCAGTAGCCTCATAATTGGTCTCCCTATCTCTGATCCTTCTTCTCTATAAGGGAATATCCAAAGGGATATTCCTACAGCATGGGTCTCTCCATGGCCCTCCTCTGTTCAATAAACTACAGTGGTTCCCTCTTCCCTCTAAAACCAAACACTAACTTCTCTGCTTAGGACTTAAATCTTCTCACAGCCTGATTCCAACCTACCATGGCACCTTTATTATACACGATTCCCCTTCATGCACTCAGTTAAACTGGTCAACTTGCTGTTCTTCACACATGACATTGTCTCCCACATCCCTGTCTTTGCACAGGCCATTCCCTATACCTAGAAAGCTCTTCCTGAATACCTCAGTCCCTTAGAATCCCAAATCAAACACTTCCACATGTGGCCTTTCTTTATCCCCGGGCTGCTAGTGCACCCTTCCCATTGACTTGTACTTACATGATGTGTTTTTATATGTGTGTATATATATATATGTATAAAACAAAAAGTTATCTTGTTAAAGATAAAGTTAAACTCACAATAGCCCTTGTCCAAAAGAGCCTACAGAGCACTGGGGGAGATTTTATATATATACACACACACACACACACATGTATATATGTATATATGTGCATGTGTGTTTATACATACACGCACATGTGTGTTATTTCCCCTAGTGCTCCATTGGCTTCTTTGGGCAAGGGCTATTGTGAGGATAACTTTATCTTTAACAAGATAACTTTTTGTCAAAGTGCTATATAAAAATCAGCTGCTAGGGGCAGCTAGGTGGTACCGTGGATAGAGCAATGGCCCTGGATTCAGGAGGACCTGAGTTCAAATCTGACCTCAGACACTTGACACTTACTAGCTGTGTGACTCTGGGCAAGTCACTTAACCCCAATTGCCTTGTCAAAAAAAAAATCAGCTGCTACAATTGCTGAGTATTTATTCAGCTTGACTTTTTCTTTCAATCATCTGAATCAATGATATCTCTCATAGAAGTCCAGATCTGTGAGGGCAGTGGCCACATATGTGTAAGTGTGGTGAGGTGCTTAATAGTCTCACATAAGGCAAAAAGCACTTTTTAGACTTGGGATAGGAATGACAGAGAGCCAAAGCATCTGGCTACTTTCATTCCACAGCTAAACTGACTAGAGGACTTTCGCTACATTCAATTTACTTCTGGGAGACAGAAAGATCAAACAGTCCTAGAAAGGATGGAGTCTGGAGCCTGCTTTCTTCACTATGCAATCCGAGCTGGGCTTTAGACAATTATGGGCATGACAAGTTTTTTTCAGCTCTGGAGCTGAAACACCAAGGCATATCATCATTTTGACATGTTTGTTATAATTTTTCTTCTCCCTACCTCTCCCTCTCTATACCCTACGTGGCTCATGCCAACAAATATGTCCTCTCCTCTGGGAGGCTGCATTCCATTGTCTTGTGAAAGATGGATGCGCATGTTCCAGAAACCATGCTCATTCACTGAAAGAAAGTCAAGAGAATGGAGGGATATGAATCTGGCGGAACGAAAAACCCAGCTGTCTCCTTACTTCATTTTTACATCTCTATCTTCCATTTGAGGGGAGCAGAGAGGGAAGTTGAAATGTCAGCATGTCCATTTTCCTACCATGCTCCAGGACTCCCTGGCAGGATGTGAAGCCTCTTGGGGCCTCCTGTGTTTGTCAGACTATGATGGAAAGCATAATCTCACTCTCTGCTGAGGAAAGGTCTTTGATGGATCCCACAGATTTCATGGCTCCTCAGACATACTCCAAATGTAACGCACTCAGGCTAGCACCAATATTTATGCGCATGCAAACAGGGACAAGGGAAGAGACGGTCATGTTCATCCATGCTGTGAATGTCTTAGGGTTGTTAAACACATAGGCAGCTCTGGAAATGACCACTGCACAACAATAATCCGCAATACCACAATTCCCCTGGAAGGATGCTGATGGATCCCTGCCGTGGACTATCAGTTCTGTGGGTGGCTAATGGGTACAGTGGGACTGTGGATTTTTGTCCTCATGCTTCTCTCATGGAAAAAGAAGCATATTCTTGAGCTTGTCAAATGAGGACCAGGGTATATATGTGTGATATGTGGATCAATGGATATGTACAACATACATACACACACACACACACACACACACGAGTCTATACACCTAAAGGGAAAGCACTAAAAGGAAGCATTTAATGGGTACAACATATTCCAAGTTCAGCTGTGTTCAGATTAGATGGCAATGCTTTCTGAGTTCCTTCTGTCTGGACATACTTGCCCAATCCTCAAGAATCCAGACTAATATCCAAATCATGTTCCTCCTCTGTTCCCACCTTCTACCCCTATAGGAAGCCCAACAAACATGCACAGAAGTCAGCTCCAAATGTCTGTTATTTGATTGTAACTGGGCTGGCATTAGCCCAAACATTCCTTTTACTTATCTCTAACTAGCATGATAGCCAAAGAACAGAAAGATATTTGGGCAAGTCACTTCATCTGTCTCATGAGGACCTCAGGTGTTTGAACTAGATGGTTTCTGGGGTCCCTGCCATCTCTGGTCTATGATCCTTTGCAGGTAGCCTATCCACTTTGCTACATCAGCTATTCCAAATCTTTGCTTCTCTCCCTAAACTTCTCATATTGCTCATGTCCCCTTCCCCCTCGGGAAATAATCTCCACCTTCATATTTCACTGAGAAAATTGAGGACATCTGTCATGATCTTCCTCCTCTCTCATCTCTTATCTCAAACTTCTTGATACCAACCTTCATTTTCTCTTCCATTAGTCCATTTTAGATAAAGAAGTAGCCCTTCTCTTCTCCAAAAGCAACTCTTCTACTTATACCCTTGATCTCACCTCCTTCCATCTATTCTGACAGATTGTCCCACAATCAGCCTTTCCTTTGTCAAACTCTCCCTACATATTGTAGACTCCTTCTCTACAAACATGCCCAAGTTTTCCTCATCCCCCTACACAAAAAGCCTTTATTTCACCATACCAATCCTTTATTTTTCTATAATCATCTTTTTTTTACATCCAAACACCTAGAAAAAGCTGTTTACACTTATTTGTTGCCTTCATTTCCTCTTCCATCAATCTCTTGCAATCTGACTTCCACTATCATTTAATTGAAGCTACTCTCTCCAAGGGCAGCTAGGTGGTACTGTGGAAAGAATACCAGTCCTGGAGTCAGGAAGACTTATCTTTGTGAGTTCAAATCTGGCCTAAGACTTCCTAGATATGTAACACTGGGCAAGTCACTTAATCCCATTTACCTCAGTTTCCCCATCTGTAAAATGAGCTAGAGAAGGAAATGGTAAACCACTCCAGTATCTTTGCCAAGAAAACCCTAAATGGAGTCATGAAGAGTTGGACGTGACTCAACAAAGACTCTCTCCAAAGTTCTTCATGATCACTATTTTCACTTTTTTAGTAGTTTTTTCCTTTTCTTCTGATTCTTGTTTCACAACATTACTAATATCCAAAAATATTTTACATGATTGCACATATGTAATCTATATCAAATATTTTACTATCCTAGGGAGGAAGGTGAGAAGAGGAAGGAAATGAGATTTGGAGCACAAAATTTTATTTAAAAATGAATGTTAAAATTATTATGTGTAATTGGAAAAAATGAAATACTATTTTAAGTGGAAATTAATTTTAAAATGTTCTTCACAATCTTTTTATTGCCAAGTCTAATGGCCTTTTCTCAACCTTCCATTTTCTTGATCCTTCTGCAGCCATTGACACTGCTAACTGCCTTCTATTCCAAGATGTTTTCTCCTCTCTGGCTCTTACCATTCTCCTCCTGCCTGGTTGACCCTTCTTAGTGTCCTTTACTTGATCATTATCCATGTCTTGCCCACTTTGTGTAGGTTTACCCCAAGGCCCTCTTTTCTTGTCCTTCTTCAACCTTTCTTGGTGATAGCATAAGTCCCAATGTTCATCTCTATGAAAGTGACTCACAGATCTCATTATCCAACACAAGTCTCTTCTGAGATAGTTAAGTGGAAGAAGAAGAAGAAGAAGAAGAAGAAGAAGAAGAAGAAGAAGAAGAAGAAGAAGAAGAAGAAGAAGAAGAAGAAAATGGGAGTGGTAGTAGCACTTACTTTCTAGAAAGATTGTGAGGGTAAAAGGATTTGACATTTATAAAGGACTTTGCAAATGTTAAAGTATTCTATAAATATTAGCTATTATTATTAGTTAGCTATTATCCCAAACTCTAATCTTATGTAACCAATTGCCTTTTAGATATTTCCAACTAAAACTCAAGTTCAGCATGTCCAAAGCAAAACTCATAACATTTTCCCTTAAATCTCGCCCCAACTTCCTTATTTTTGTCAATGATACCCTCCTCCTACTCCTCCCAGTCATTAAGGTTCACACCATCAGAGTAATGCTCAGCTCTTTACTCTTCTTCAACTCATGTAACTCACATAATCAGCTGACAAATCTTGTAACTTTTACCTCCACAACATCTGTAGCATCTATCCCCTCTCCACCCACACAAGTGTTATTCTGGTTCAGGCTTTCATGATTCTCTTCTGGTCTACTATGATAACCTTGTCACTTATCTCCTGCCCTCATCTCTTATAACTCTCCAATTCATATCCCACACAGTATCTTAGGTGATACTCTTAAAGCACAGTCCACTGCCTAACAGTCTTCTGTTGTGTCTAGGATAAAATACCATCTGACTGGTATTCAGTGCTCTTCATAATTTGACTCCAATGTACCATCCCAGGCTTATTACATTCTATTCTCCTCCCTGTACTGAACAGTTTGGCCAAACTTACTTGTCCATCTCCCATATCCAAGCTTTTATAGTCTGTCACCCATGCCTAGAACACATCCTCTCCTCTCCTCCCCCTCTCAGAATATCTGGCTCCATCAAAGTGCAGCTCAGGTGCCACCTTTTTCATATATAAGGCCTCTCCTGATAACTCCAAGGGTTAGTGCAGCCATACACATTGACATTGTGTATTTTACATTCTTTCTAAGGGCATATGTTGTTTCCTCCCATTAGAATGAAAGTTCCTTGAGGTCAGAAGCTGGGTATTTCTTACCTTTTTATCCCTAGAGCCCGGCACATACTAGGTGTAAGCATAGTAAATGCTTGTTGTTAGTTGATTCATGAACATTCTTCTTTGTGCTCCATTTGGACTTTTCTTCAGGTAATCTCTATTCTACAACTTTTACATGCAATTGTGGTTGGATGTGCCTCCGTGAAAGAGATATTATTTCTATTGTCAATGATACATGAAAGGAAACTCTACCTCTTCCACATTCATAACAGAAAAACAAAAAGACCATAGAACAACTAGCACATCTGTCTGAGAAAGACAATAATAGCTCACATTTATATAATGCTTTAAGGCTTACAAAGCACTTTCCCCACAGCAATCCTAAGTATTAGCAGATGGGAGAACTGAGGCTCATAAGGTTAAGTTTCTTGTTCAAGGTCACACAGATAGTAACTATCAGTGCTACGACTAAAATCCAGGTCCTCTTGAATTCAAACCTAATGCTTTTTTCGTGTTGGGAAAAAAAGAGTATGAACATGAAGAAGCAAAGTAAAAGAATTAAAGCAGCAGTGTGCTCCCCTCCTATTGGAGGACAAACTAATTTATAAATAGCAGCAGCAGCAGCAAAAAACCCCTTGTGCTGGTGGTCTGGCTAGCATCTTGCCTTCCCATCAATGCTCTGACAAACCATCACAATTTGTGGGCAGAAGCTCATGCAAGTCTTAGATCTCTAAGAACTAATTCTAAACTCTATAGTTTTGATTATCTGAGAGGACTCTACGATTGCGAATTCTAAGAAATTTCTCTTTCTAAGGGAAAAGACAATGTTTCCCATGAATCTTTGGTCCTCAAAGATGGGTCTGGTCAAGGTGCCCAGGACTGTAATAATTTTGAAACTGTTTGACTGCCTCCCACAGTGTCTTTTTTTTTTTTTTTTTGGTGAGGCAATTGGGGTTAAGTGACTTGTCCAGGTTAGTAAGTGTTAAGTGTCTGAGCCTGGATTTGAACTCAGGTCCTCCTGAATCCAAGGCCAGTGCTTTATCCACTGCGCCACCTAGCTGCCCCCTACAGTGTCTTTTTATCAGCAAGGTGATAGAAGTTTCTAAGGAAAAGAAAAGGGGAAACACATGGAGGTTGTTTTTTTTAATAGCATATAAGAATAAATTTTTAATAGCATATAAGGATAAGGGGTACCAGCAATGCAGTAGCCTGACTTTTGGCTGCCAAGAGTAAGGTGAGTTGAGTGGAGCACTTCTTGCCATTACTAGGTTGGTGGAAAGTAGCAAACTTTCTGCGGAGGGGACCAAACATTTCAGGAATGCGTTTTCCCTAACCTTTAGTCCAGAAAGAAACATCTGTCATGCCTTCCCTACACTCTGAGCACGAGTCTCACAGGAGTCTCTTTCCCCTACTATGAGAAATATGCTGGGATCAGAACCTAATCCTCAGGGTGAGTGATGAGAGAAACGTTCTCCCTATTCTTTTAAAATTGTTTTAGTCTTGATCAAATGCCTTACTTTTCAAATTCTTATCTAATCGGTTAGCTTGGTAAAAACTGAATTTTAGATGATGTTTTTTTTTGTGTGTGTGTGTGTGTTTTTTGTAAGGCAATTGGGGTTAAGTGACTTGCCCAGGGTCACACAGCTAGTGTTAAGTGTCTGAGGCCAGATTTGAACTCACGTACTCCTGAATCCAGGGCCGGTGCTTTATCCACTGCGCCACCTAGCTGCCCAATTTTAGATGATTTTGAACATCCCCAGCTAAGCTGGACTAGGGACTCAAAACAAATGAAATACACTTATCCATATATCATATTATGTGAACCTGAAGTTGGGCTCCATTCAGGCTGCCTTCCATATGTTTACATGCTTTCCTTTGGGTTCATTCCATTAAACTTGATACCCAAAGGGTGTGTCCTGCTTGTATGTTCCTGTGAAAACAAAGAGTTTGGGTGGAGAAGTCCATAAGTCTGTGTTTAGCTGTGAGCAGAAGAAAGAACTGAGGATCCCAACTGAGCCGGTCAGATTGCTTGGAGAGGGTACCAAAGATGGAGCATGGCCCTCAGACTGAACTTATTTAGCTTGTGTGCATCTCTAGGGTTTCCCTCGTCTCCACTTCTAAGGAATTACATCCATGGTTTCGTTTCTTCTAGCTGCCCTCTGCCTTCTGCCTGGATTCTCCTCTGATAGATTGTTCTCTTAATCCAGGAGTCATAAAGTATCTCCTGAGGGAGACCGTGAGGTGTTTCTTGTTTAGCCAATAAAATGCAGTCAGGTACATACAGTTCTCTACAGCATTATTTCCCTTCCACATTTCTTATGGGGGATTGGGGGAAGGAACTAGGTGGTGTGAGAAGGAAATGGCAAAGCACTCCAGTATCTTTGCCAAGAAAACCACACATTGGGTCACAAAGAGTCAGAAATGACTGAAACGACTGAATAACATCAATAATTCCTTATGGTGACTTCTATGCCTTCAATTATACAACCACTAGCCAAGTCTGAGCTCTCTAAGTTCTGTGAACCAGCATGCACAATCTGTGGCCTTCTCTAGAGCTGGAGGGAGCCAAAAATTCAGGGGTCTATTAATTAGCTCTTCTCCCACTGGCTCAATTTCCAACCACCTCTCCATTGTTTTTCCTGTTCAGTACGTCATAAATTTAGAACTGAAAGGAATCTTGGAGCTCATCTACTCCAACTCCCACATTTTACAGGGGAAAAAACTGAGAACTCAAAAAAGAAGTGACTTAACCATGGTCATTATACTAACAGTAGAGTCAGCAGTCAAATACACTAGAATATTCCACCACATCCCATTGCTAATGAAGTAAAATGCTATATATTTGAACTCTTCCTAATGTTCTCCTCTAGAGAGCTTACTGATATTGAGGCCATACTGACTTGATTTTTAGTATGATATGGTTTGTCTCTGTCTCCCACCTTCCCTATCCTATAGGCTGAAAGGACAGGGACAATTCACAGGCCTGATTCCATTCTGATCTGCTCCATTTCCAACCTGGAAAGATTACCCTTCCTTAGGCAACCTGGAACCCTCTGCCCTGAAAGGGTCCTCCATATTAATGCCAAAAAATTCAGGTGCCTGATCAGCTTAGCTCATTTTAATCCTACTGAAGCTCAGAACTCCTGAGCTCATGAAATCCACCAGTCTTAGCCATATAGTAGCTAGGATGACAGGCATGCTCTACCATATGTCTAACCTAGTTTCTTTACTTCTATTGTTAAACCAAGCACTGATGAAGACATTCACTAGATCGTGGCCAGATTTACTAAAAACTGATATCAGCCAATTTCATTCCCTTGGATCCTCAGTATTGTGTACCTATTCATTTCTTAGTGATTCACAGAATTTCAGGCAATATCCCTGACCAGTAGTCACTCAATCTTTTTATGGAGCCTCTGGTGAGGCTAAAAGGGAACCCATTACCTCCTGATACTCTCCATTACACTTTTGGATAACTCCAATTGTTAGGAAGTCCTCAAAATGTCTATTCCAAACTTTGTCCTCTCTTCTCAAGCCCTCAACTCCACCCCAACCCCTCTCTCAGATGATGACACAACCTTATTCTTTACAGAGAAGACTGTTACTGTTTAACACTAGATTGATACTGTCTCATTTCCCATCCTATGTACCATAGAATCTCTCGGTGCCTTTTGTAAGCTTCTCCTCTTTTCCTCTATTACTCAAGAATGAGGTAGATTCTCCTCCTTACCTAAGTTACTACACTCACCTCTGCTTTTGATTCCATCCCCTCATGTTTCCTACTGAACTATGCTTCAAGAACCATCCCAACTTGATCTATCACTTTCAAATCTCTCCGTCTCTACAAATGGGGGCGACTAGGTGGTACAGTGGATAGAGAACTGGTTCTAGAATCAGGAAGATCTGAGTTCAAATCCAGCCTCAGACACTTGACCCCTATTAGCTGTGTTACCCTGGCAAGTCACTTAACCCTGATTGCCACAAACATCAAGGGACATCTTCAGTCATCCTGATGTATATCTTGCCACTGGATCCAGATGGCTCTGGAAACGAGAGTGACACTGGTGATTCTGCACAGCCCTCCCTCACTTAAATCCAATTCATGGTAAGTGGTGACATTGCCTTCCAATGTGATGATCCTGCTCAAGCAAGAAGGACAAACAACAAACAGCAACAATAACTCTACAGTTTTAGGGAATCATAGCTTTAGAGCTCGAGGGGACCTCAGAAGGTATCTTGTCCAAATCTTTCATTTCATATAAAAGGAAACTAAGGCTCAGATAGGTTAAGTGATTTGTCCAGTCAGGAAGTTAGCATGGTAGAGAAGGAGTTTGAACTCCCATTTTCAGACTCCAAATCCAGTGCTTTTCCCACTGCCTTTCCTCCCCACCTCACCATCCAGTTTTCCTCCCACTTCCTATAACCTTGCTGAGGCATCTACTAAATACAACTCTACACCCCCCCCCCAAAGTTCAATCTGCTCTTGAATCTATTTCCCCTTTAAGGTATCCTCTGACTCTCCTCTTCTTCATTGCCAAACTTCCAGGATGACTAGTCTGTATTCCCTGCTTCTACTTCCTCAACATTTGACTCAGATAGTTAAACCCATGCAACACATGCCCCTGTCTCCTGACTGAAGTGTAGCATCTTTCTCTGCCACTCCACTGAAACTGCTCCCAACAGTTATCACTGCCCTTCTAATCGCCAAATCTAAAGGTCTAATTATAGTCTTAATTCTCCTTGGATTCTCTGTATTGACTTCCCACAAAACTGTTTTGGTGATTAGGAGACAAGAATCCAAGAGAAAGAACAGGGGAAATAGGTTATGATATAAGTCAAACTTGTGACAGCTGCACCAATTAAGTCAAGGTCATGATCACTAAGGACTCAGATCAAAGGAGTTATATATGCTAGATGCTGTTGTTTAAAGGAAGCTGAGCTTAGAGATGAGAAGACCTGATTTCAAATCTAGCCTTAGATGCTTACTAGTTATATGATCCTAGGTAAGCTACTTAACCTCAGCCTCATTTTCCCCATCTATAAAGTGGGGACAATAATAGCACCTATCTCACAACTTTCTTGTGAGGATCAAATGAGAAACATATACAAAGTGCTTCACAAACCTTAAAACACTCTTATTATTGTGAAAGGTCTTCATAAAAATGGTCCCAAATTTAGGGGTCAAAAAAGCCAGGAAAAACACACACTATAGGATTTCCTAGAGACAGAGCCAAGATGGCAGAGTATAGGCTGGGACCCAGCCAACCTCTCCCAACATTCCTCTCCAAACAACTTTAATGCCTCAAATAAAATTTTGGAGTGGCAGAGCCAACAAAAGGTCAGAGGGAGACATTTATCCAGCCTAATACAACTTTGGAGGTCTGCAAGAGAGGTATATAAAACTGGGGTAGCAGGAGCACCAGCAGTAAGCCTTGGGTGGTGCAGTGGATAGAGCACCGGCCCTGGAGTCAGGAGTACCTGAGTTCAAATCCGACCCCAGACACTTAACACTTGCCAGCTGTGTGACCCTGGGCAAGTCACTTAACCCCAATTGCCTTGCTTAAAAAAAAAAAAAAGGAAAGGAAGTAGCTGGATAGCTTCAGCAGCAGCGGCAACTTTGGGAGCTTTCAGCCCAGAGACAGTAAAGGAGTCAGACAACTGGTCAGAAAGACATAATGGGGGACCCTTTGCAGGTACTGGATGTAGTTAGCACTAATTGTCAACTCTATTGCCCATAAGCAATTCTGGGTCAGTTTCAGAGTGGAAAGGAGCACTTAGGATCTGTCACAAGGAATCAGGGGTCTTGGTCACAGTTCCAGGACCAAGAAGAATGCTGGTGATTACACTGCAGGGGGACAGGGGCGTTTTCCTGGGTAAAGATCAGAGCTAAGTCCAAGAGAGCAGTGACCACACCTCTCTCTGAATAATATCATCTTGAAGCATTGAAAACTCGAAGATGTCCAAGAACTATCTCTGAAAATCGTAGCATGAAATAGCCTGAAGCTTGGCACAGTGCCTCACCACCTGCAAGGTAAGCAGAGTCCAACTTTCACATAAAGTTCAAAATTAAAAAAAAATAGACAAGGAAAACGAGCAAATAGCAACAAAAAAAGAACTTGACCACTAAATGTCACTATGGTGGCAGGGAAGACCAAGACATGGTTAAAAGACAACGATGTGTAAACAGCTACAAGCAAAGCCTCAAAGTCAAAATGCTAATTGGATTCAAGACACGTAGCCTTACTGGACAAGCTAAAAAAAGGGATAAGGGTTGTAGAGGAAAAAAATAGAAAAGAAATGAGAGTGATGCAAGAAAAATATGAAAAGAGAATTAAAAGCTGGTAAAAGAGGCACAAAAGCAGAACTGGCCTAATGGTAAAAGAGACATAAAAGTTAACTGAAGAAAAGAATTCCTTTAAAAGCAGAATAGGCCAAATGGAAAAGGAGGTACAAAAATTCACTGAAGAAAATATTTCTTTAAAATTAAAATTAGGCAAGTGGAAGATAATGACTCCAAGAAACACTAAAATGAAAGTAAAAGAATGAAAAAATAAAATAAAATGTGAAATATTTCATTGGAAAACCAACAGACCTGGAAAATAGATCTAGGAGAGATAATTTAAGAATTATTGGACTACCTCAAAACCATGATCAAAAAAATAACCCTAGATATCATATTTCAAGAAATTAGAAAGGAAAATTGCATCAATATCTTAGATCTTGAGGGTAAAATAGAAATTGAAAGAATCTACTGATCACTCAAATGAAAACTCCCAGGAATATTATAGTCTAATTTCAGAGCTCCAGATCAAAGAGAAAATATTGCAACCAACCAGAAAGAAATAATTCAAAAATCTTGGAGCCATAGTTAGGATCACACAAGGTGTAGCAGCTTCCATGGTAAAGGGGTTGAAGGCTTGGAATGATAATCTGGAGAGCAAAGGAGCTACGATTACAATCAAGAATCACCTCCCCAGCAAAACTGAGTATAATTTTTCAGGAGAAAAATTGATGTTTAATGAGAAGAGAAGACTTTCAAGCATTCCTGATGAAAAGACCAGAGTCAAATAGAAAATTTGGTATTCAAATGCAAGACTCGAGAGAGGCATAAAAAGGTAAGCATTAAAGAGTTATCATAAGGGACTCAATGAAGTTTAACTGTTAACATTCCTATATGGGAAGATGATAATGTAACCTCTAAGTGTTTTCTCATTATTAGGGCAGTTAGAAGGAGTCTGCATAGACAGGGGGCAAGGGTGTGAGTTGATAATGTCGAGATGTTCTCCAAAAAAAAATGTAGGGGTGAGAAGGAAGGATGCATTGGGAGAAGGGGGAAAGGAGAGGTAGAATAGGGCAAATTTTTTCACATAAAGGAGGTACAAACAGAAGAACTTTTATAGTGGAGGGAAAACTGGGGGCAGTGGCAAGTAATTCTTTAACCTCAATCTAACTGGAATTAGTTCAAAAAGGGAAGAATACATACACACTCAGCTGGGAGATAGGAAAGGAAGTGGAAAAGAGACATTAAGGGGAGGATGATAAAGAGAAGGGTAGATTGGGGGAGACAGTGGTCAGAAGCAAAACAGATTTTTGAGGAGGGACAGGAGGGGGGAGGAAGGGAGGGAGAGAGAGGATAAATAGAAGAAAATGGGATAGAGGGAAATGCACAGTTAGTGATCATAACTGTGACTAGGAATGGGATGAGCTAACCCATAGAACCAGAAGTGGATAGCAGAATGTATAGGAAGCCACAATCCAACAATATTTTGTATGTAAGAGACACACTTGGGACAGAAGGACATATACATGTTTGAAATTAAGGACTGGAGCAGAGTCTATTATGCTTCAGCTGAAATGAAGAGGGCAGGAGTGGCAATTGATGATTTCAGACAAAACAAAAACAAAAATAGACCAAATTGTGTAAGAGATAATCGAGGAAACCACATTTTGCTAAGAAGTACCATGGACAACGAAGTAATATAAAAAAATTATAGCAAGTTTCTTGGATGAAGGCCTCATTTCTCAAATATGTAGGAACTAAGTCAAATTTATTAAAATAAGAGCCATCCCCGAATTGATAAATGGTCAAAGGATATGAACAGCAGTTTTCAGAAAAAGAAATCAAAGTTATCTATAGTCATATGAAAAAATGCTCTAAATTACTACTGATTAGAGGAAGGCAAATTAAAACAACTCTGAGGTACCACCTCACACCCACCAGAAATGACAACTGGTGGAGAAGATGAGAGAAAATGAACTGTTGTGGATTAGTGAACTGATCCAACCATTCTGGAAAACAATCTGAAACTATGCCCAAAGGGTTATAAAACTGTACGAACTCTGTGATCCAACAATATCACTACTAGGACTATACCCACAAAGAGATCAAAGAAAAAGGAAAAGGACCTATATGTACAAAAATGTTTATTTATGTACAAAAATTCTTTTTGTGATGGAAAAGAATTGGATATTGGGGTTATGCTCATCAGTTGAGGAATGGGTAACAAGTTGTGGCATATGATTCTGATGGAGTATTGTACTATGAGAAATAATGGGGGTGGTTTTGGAAAAAAAAACCCATGAGATCTATATGAACTAATACAAAGTGGGCCAAAAGTCATGATATTTTAATAATTTTTTGAAATGTTTTTCTTTATTTTTGCTGTTTACAAGATTCGATTTTTCACACATAATGTGAATTCATTTCCTATATATGATGCCATGGTATTGTAAATTAAAAACAAAAAATAAAAGAGTTATTAAATATTGAAACCCCTTCATGGCTTTTGGCCCACCCTGTACAGAGTAAAGTAAGAAGAACCAGGAGATTATTGTGCAACGTAAAATGGCAATGTTGTAACAAGGTCAACTATGAAAGACTTGGCTACTCTGATCCAAGACAATTCCAACGGACTTACAATGAAAAATTGCTGTCCACCTCCAGAAAGAACTGATGAACTCTGAGTGCAAATTGAAGTATAATTTTTCTTGCTTTACTTTTTTTGCTGTTTCTGTGATATGACTAATATGTAAATGTTTAAATGATTTCACATGTACAATTGATATATTGTTTGCCTTCTCAATGGGTGGGGGAGGGATGAGAGGGAGGGAGAGAATCTGGAATGCAAAATTTAAAAAGAAAAGAATGTTAAAAAATAAATTTTCTAAAAACTGAAAAAACCCACACTATATAGAGAGTAGCAGTAGGTATTAGGAAAATGATTGTTTTCTCCTTTTTTTCCTAGAGAGTAACCCTTTCATTTTTTCAAATTGTCTCATATCTTTTATGTTGAAAATAACTCATGATCCTAATCACTAGTGTTAGAAATAGGGAGAAAAGCTATTTGTAGATATTATCACCTGTGAAATAAAAGGTGTTAGCAATTGATTTCTAATGCTCCTTCTAGTTTTAACATGCTATAGTGCTAGGGGCAGCTAGGTGGTGCAGTGGATAAAGCACTGGCCCTGGAGTCGGGAGTACCTGAGTTCAAATCCGGCCTCAGACACTTAACACTTACTAGCTGTGTGACCCTTGGCAAGTCACTTAACCCCAATTGCCTTAACGAAAAAAAAAACATGCTATAGTGCTGACTTTTCATAGTGATCCTCAATCAGCATTCTAACTGGTGAGGATAAAAGGACTGGCTAGAAACCTAGTATTCTTGGAAAATAATAGATGTGTGACCCCAATACCCCCAGCCCCAAGAACTCCATGCTTACCTACTGGGAGTCCTGTTTGTATGACTTCCAAAGGGCCTTTTATCAGTGATCTAGGATTCCTGAGCTCCTGGTGAAAGTGCCAAATTCTGAGTATTATATTCAGTTCTGGGCATTTTAAAAAGGATGTCGACAAACTGAGCAGTATCATATGGTCAGCATCCCTTATGGAGATCAGTGGGAGGAAAAGGGAATATTTAGCCTAGAGGAGAGGAACCTTCGGGTAGATGTGACAAGTAATTGAAGGGCTGTCACATATATGGAGGAGGGATGTAACATTAGAAACAATTTGTGTAAGTTGTGGAGTCAAATCCAAGTTTGCTGCAAAGAAAAACTTGCTAAAAAAAAGTAACCAAGATGTCTTTAATTGCAGTGGGCTGCTGTAGGAGGTAGTGGGTTGTTACTCATTAAAAGTCTTTTAGCAAAGGCCAGACAACATCTCGTCAGGGATGTTGTCAAGGGGATTCTCAGTCAGGTATGGGCCCCTGAGGTACCTTAAGCTCTGAGGTTCTACAATTCCATCAGTCAGGACTCAGGAGATGTTAAGTATCTTGTTTGCTGTTCTATATCCCTTTGAGGGCCAGAATCAAGCAAACAGGGCATGCTTTGGCCTTTTCCCTCTCTCCTCAAGTCTAATAACTGGCCCAGACTGCCTCCATGGAAACCAAACCTAGCACACTCTCTCCCTATAGTCACCGTGGAAGAAAAAAGCAGTATACTAAAAATATCCTCATTTTTTTTTTCAGAAAAGTGAGAGAAGATGGAGAGAGCCTCCGTCACAGAAGGCTGACTAATCAAGCAGCAAACCATCCAGGTGCTAGCTGTATGACGTGGTTTCTGCTACCATTGCAAACTTCTAAAGGTCATAGAGCTAACTTTCCACAACAGGACAAAAACCTCATTGAAACCAAGAGTATTTCAGTGACAAGCAGAAGAGCTACATGAATAAAGCCACAATGAGGCTATCGCAGAGAATGGCCAACTATCAAGAGCTTTTATTTTTAAAATCCACTAATTCCATATACTATCTCAAGCCAGTACCCCCTGGCCCAAGAATCCTTAGGATTGTATAATGTACTGACAGATTATTTTGGTGAGCTTTTGACCAAACTATACATCACAGTCTGAGCAATGGGATTCTTCTTCCCACTTGGTTCTTACTGTGTGGATTGTTAAGCTAACCTTTTCTGAGTAGTTGTGAATCTCATTTAGGAGGCTCTCTGGTATTTCTAGCACTTTTTGTAATGACCGCAATGTCCCCTGAAAATGGAACCCTCTGTAGCACCTCTTTCATTGCGACTCAGTGCTGAACATACTCCATGACACTGGCAAATGCTTTTGGTGACCATATTGTGGAAGCACATGAAAAGCCTCTTTTTCTGTTTTTCTAGAAATATTAAGAAATTATTCTTTCTCTAGCCAAAAAATCCTTCCCAGACATTTTCCTTTAGGAAAGTTGGTAGGACAAAAACTAAGGCCTTTTCAGGGGAAATAGATTATGGGTGATAACTAAACTTAATTCTTGTCTTGTTCAGACTATTGGCTTTCCCTACCCCTTGAAGTGATTGGGCTATTATTGACCAATCTAAGAGCAGTCTCCTCTTTGTCTACATCCATAAGAGACAGATGCTATGACCCACACTTCTCTGTTTAGAAAGAATGTTACAGATATTGATCAAAGGGTGACTTTTCAGTCATGTCTGACTCTTTGTGACCCCCTTTGGGGTTTTCTTGGTAGAGGTAATGGAATTGTTTGCCATTTCCTTCTCTAGTTCATTTAGTTCATTCTAGTTCTCTAGTTCACTTTACACATGAGGAAACTGAGGCAAACAAGATTAAGTGACTTTCTCAGGGTCATACACTTAATAAGTGTCTGAGGTCAGATTTGAATTCAAGGAGATGAATCTTCTTGATTCCAAGTTTAGTGCTCCATCTACTTTGCTACCTAGCTGCCCTTCAAAAGGCATAGGTCTCTAAGATTACTCGAGGGAAACATTTGAAGGCAGGAGTCAGTGAAAGAACTAAGTAGTGCCAATTGTTTTGGAATGTTAACCCAGAGCTGCATTTGAACATACAACTTTTTCCCCCTCGCTCATTATTCCTATAAATGTTACCTCAAGAGTAAACTCAGGGCAGAGTCAGGTCCAAGGGAATGAGGAGTTGATGTAAATTTAGATATTATTCTTTCTAGACTAGAAATGCTCAGATTTAGGATGAGGATAAATTCAATAAAATTGTTTCTCTCAGATTTGTGCCAAAAATGAGGATTAAAAAATTAATATTTTTTCCACAGATGACATATCTCCCTGTTTTATGCTTCTTATGTACAGCTCTTTACTCAATAAAAGTAAAATGGAGGTTGGAGGTTGGGAATTAGAGTCTGAATTGAATATCAGTGTTCATTGAATTGAGTGAGATTTCCTCCCTAACCACTGGGGTTTTATTCATTAGAGACCATCATGTCAATTTTCCTATTATATCCTCTTCTCTAGTACCTTCAGCCTCTCCTTCTCTTTTTTTTTCTTTTTTTTTTTTTACTGAGGCAATTGGGGTTAAGTGACTTGCCCAGGGTCACACAGCTAGTAAGTGTTAAGTGTCCGAGGCTGGATTTGAACTCAGGTACTCCTGACTCCAGGGCCAGTGCTCTATCCACTGTGCCACCTAGCTGCCCCATCAGCCTCTCCTTCTCTATGGGTTACTCTGCTGTCAAACAGGTTCCTGACACATGTGAATGTGAGGGTATGCATACCTAACACATGTAACAATACATATATGCAACAGCATATATAGAATGTAGCACATGTGTGTATACGCACACATATATGTTATGTATGTAAATAACAACATTTGTTGTGTGATGGGTGAAAGATGAATTGACTGAGGAAAAAGAAAACTTTATCCCATTGCTTGAACTTAGTCCTGAGTGGCTGCAAAGCTGGACCATCTCTGCTGGCGGCTTTGAGACCCTTATCAGAACCTAGGTTTGCTGACCAGATCCAAAGATGGATGCAAGGAGTTTTCTCATAATTGTACATCTCAAGCATCTCATAAGTCTTATCTGAAAACTGGCCTCATAGTGATCAATTGTTTCCATGTTCCTTTGATTGTTTACAGACATTTGGGGGTAAGTGGGATACCCCCTTTTCTAATTTTAGGGAAATGAACCTGTTCACTCTCTTCCCAATATTTAAAGTCCTTAATATTTTTTTCCAATCAGAAATCAGATTACCTACTGTATCCCAGATGTTTCCTTTTAATTAATTGCTCTTATTTAATTGTTTTTAATGTATAAAAATCTGTCTCCCCCTGTACTCAAGGTCTAGTACCAAAGCTGAGGAAGGCTACTGGTGCTGATTTGTTGGTTAATTGGCATGTGTTGCTTAAATAATATGTTTGGAAGTTTCAACCTTGGTTTTCTGGTTCATTTAATCTTTCATCTGCCACCTCTTTCTAGCTGTCATACATTCCCTCTTTTTCTTTTAGCTACCAAACTTCTTGATCGTGAATTGCCTCCATTGTCTATCTACCTCCTCCATCTTTAACACTCTAGCTTCTGGTTTCCTCACTTAAAAGTGGTTTCTCCAGAGTTATCAATGACCTTTTTGTCTCAAGGATCATGTACTCAATCCTTATGTTCATCAACCTTCATGGAAGATTTGACATTCTAATTCATGTTCTTTTTGACATATACTTTCTTTAGCTTCCATTAACCTATATTTTTTGCCAGTTCTCCAACTCTCTTATGATTCTTTGTCTTCTCTGATAACTTCTCTTTTCCTTGCCCACTTGCTGAAGGATGTCACCTGGTGTCTGTCTTCATCCTTAAGTCAAAGAAACCAAAGATGTCTGGCTGGGATTTCTGCAGATCAGTGAAGGTATTCAGTCATAGTGACAGCTGGTACAGAGAACATCAGCATCCTCAAATCAAAGCAATGGAACAAAACCTCATCCCAACCAAAAAGTCAATTTGAAACCTTAGGGTTGAGTTCCAAGGGCAACTACCACTGTCCTTCCTCCTCCCGAAGGACAATATCGGACAATATTAGAGCAGAGGGTACAGAAACCTTTGGCCACCAGCAACTTAAGTGACCTTGCTAGAAAGACTAGTGCTGTGCAAAATAATAAAGGTGATAAAAGACAGCATGGGACACAAAAGCTAGAAGGCTGACCTTGTGTAGCCCTTCCTTTGACACATGCAAATTGGATGTTCCTGGATAAGTCATTTAACTTCTTAAAGCTATGGACAATTTTGTAAGACTATGAGTTATAGATCAGTTGTTCAGCTTCCCTGGTTGGGAGAATTTCCCATACTGGAAGTGCCTTGCTGATGAAATCTCAGGCTTAGACAAATAATAATAACAAGAACGATGATGATGATGATGATAACAACAGTAAGCATCTATATAACACTTTGAGGTTTGAAAGAGCCTTACCTATATTACCTCATTTGATCCTCACAAGAACCCTATGAATTAGGTGCTACTGTTATACTAATTTTATAGATAGAGAAACTGAGGCTGAGGGGTGTTATGTGACTCGCCCAGGGCCACACAGCTAGTAACTGTCTGAAGCAGGATTCAAAATCAGGTCTTCCAGACATGAAATAGAATGTTCTATTCACTACAACAACTAGCTGCCTAAAGTAAAATGTAAAAACTAAAATTCTTCCCTTTACCACATCTACCCATCCTTCCTTTGGTATCATCTTTCTAAAAGATGTCCATTATGCAAGTGCTGTCCACAACTTTCCACTGTTAGGCCCTGCCTGAAGCTGTCCTTCCCAAGTATCTCCCATATTCCTAACCTGGCTTTCCTCTTTCAGCAGACCTTGAGTTACTGTCTGTATCTTTCATTACAATTGATTGGATAACCTAGTGAATGTGCTGGCTAGCTATATGACCTCCTAGGTAATAGTCTTCACCTAGTCAAAATGGGATTTGTTAAAACTAATCCTGCCATTGCACTTTACATACATTATCTCATACAAGCCTCCTAAAAATTCTGTGAGGTAGGTTTTTTAGTAATTTTTCAATCATCGGACTCTTTGTGACCCCCTTCTGGGGCAGCTAACTTGGCAAAGATACTGAAGTGGTTGCTATTTCCTTCTCCAGCTCATTTTACAGATGAGGAACCTGAAGCAAACAGGGTTAAGTGCCCAGGGTCACACAGCTAACAAGCGTCAGAGGCTGAATTTCAACTCAGGTCTTCTCGCCTCAGGCCTGGCACTGTATCCACTGAACCATCCAGCTGTCCCAGTTAGGTAGCTTATACAGAGATAATTCTCATTTTACAGATGAAGGATCAAAGAATTAAGTGACTTGAGCACATCATCCCACAGCTAGCAAGTGTCAGGGGCAGGTTCTGAACCCAGGACTTCTTGGTGCAAAGGCCAGTAGGTTAACCACTATACTATTCTTCCTCTTGGGAGGAGCTAATGGGTGGGGATTTCGGGCTCATTTCAGGCTCTTAGAGGTATTATGTGGCAATGGTATACTTCCTAAATCTGTATCTTTGGAATAGGGTTGATTGCCCATAGCAATCCAGAGTTACCCAGCACATGCCAGGCAGCAACCAGTTAATAGGAGAATTCCTTGCCCTCCTGGAGTCTAAGGAAAGAGACAAAAAGATCAGAGCCTCACTCTGCTTTCTCTTCATGGGGAATACAGATCCTGGCTTCAGGAACCAACAATTAATTCCATTACAGATCCTCTTTTCTGATCATGAAAACCAATTTCCCGTTCCTAACAGTGCTTCCCCTACTGGTCCAGTAGTATTCTTTGATTTCTGAATGTGCCCTGAGTCCCAAGGGGCACCCCTGCTCTCCCCCACCTCTTCTTTGTTTGCCATTGTTAGTTCTGAGGTCCAGGCAGTGCCACTTGCCTCGGTAGGTCCAGAATGAAACATTTGTTCTGCAAAGGCAGAATGATGAAAGGAACTCAGGCTTGGCAGCAATTGCAAACCTAATTCAAGCCATTCTATTATTATTATTATGGTTTGTAGGACCCGGGTTGGGGGAGGAGACTGTGTCAGTGCTGGCTTTCTCAAGGCAACCATCTGAACCCTACTTCTGTAACTTCAGAGCATGGGGGCCCCCATCTCCCCACATTAGGGACCCATCTGTTATTCAGCACCCAGTGTCTCAGGAGTTTAATTTTGACATCTCTGACAAATGCCATGAATCATTTATCCCTATCATCATAACGTCTGGGGATAGGAAAGCAAGAATTGGCTCAGCTGGTTTCGGCAACTATCCAAAAGAAGGAGTACTTACTCTTCTTTGCTCTTGTTTCTGTCTTATTTTGGCTCAGCACTTCTGAGTGAGAGAGAACCCTATTCAATGCACTTCTTTTTTCTTTGTTCTACTTAAATCTAGAGATGGGGAGTGGACCTTTTTTTGTAAAAAATGCAATTAAATCGTTGACTATGGTGCCCTCTGCTGACTGAATTTTTAACCTTCATCTCCAGCCTGGATAACAGAAGAAAACAAAACAAAATGTTTATTTGGATCTGTCCTTCTTTGTTTCTTTTCTACGGGATCAATAGAAAATAAATGAGAAGTCACAGTACTTCTGCACACTCTTTTCAGTGATGGTTGCTGTTGTTTTTACTTGCTTGTTCGAAGGCAACTATTATTTTCATGATACCAAGCAACCACTATGGAACTAGCTGTTTTTCCCTCTTGGAAGGCATTCCCTCCAGAACATTTCATGTTGGCTGAGGAATTTTCAATGAGAAAAAAAATGTGCAGCACTAAAGTCAGCAGATTGAATCTCTCTAACAGGGAGCGGATGATGAAAAGTCAATGGCTAAATAGATGTCAAGACAATTCAATTTGTTAGAGTTTCTGACTAACCACTTGGAACTTTTCTTTCACCTTTGCCAAAAGATTAATGGGGTTGGGATATATATGACATGCTCTCAAGCATAATAGTATCTTCTTTCTCCCAGAAGAAATACCACATATTTCTGTTTTAAGAGTAAAACTGGGGTTGGGGGTTATCATAGAACAAATGAATAATTCATGATGCTTGCTCCATATTCTTTTAGGAAGCTCATGAATAACAATTTACCTCCAAGTCACCAACTCTGGAATCCATTAGCTTAATTAAGGTATGACTACAGTACAAGTTGCATTTGTGAGAAGTTAGGGTATTCTGATAGCACGGCATCACAAGGCAGTGTGAAGCCTCTTCTCTAATGTAGGTTGTGAGAGAAATGAGAGATAGCTTGGCAGAGTGGGAAGATCTAGGCTTGCTTTAGAGTCATGATTTGTTCAAGCCCCCTCTTACTAAAATGAATAAGAAATCATTTCTCCCACCTCCAAGTCACTGAAATCTGCCATGAACAAACAAACCCATTTCTGTGCCCAGCTCCATCAATCATCCCAAACACTGGTCCCCACATTCTCCCCCCACCATCAGTTGTTTTGGATGGTAGCAGGTTCATCTGTGGAAATAATTCAAATGTAGGTTTGGCATTGGATTTTTCTTTCAACTTTGTTGAAAATGGAATCCAATGGAGAAAAGCTATTTAGAGTCTAATTTGTGTATACTTTTTTTTTAACCTGGTTTTAAAAAATGTCTTTTGTGCTCAAGACCTTGATTCAAATCCTACATCTGTCTGTCATTTGCTACTTGTGTGACCCTGGACAGGTCACTTCCCCACCCTTGGCTTTAGTTTCTTAATTGGATACCAACTTCTGTAGAGCATAGGAAATAAATTTATGGCCCTTTGTTAGTTTCCTTTTGTTTCTGTTGTAGACAAAGATGCCTATTATCAGTAATAAAATCAATAAAAAAGTTGCAGTCTCTGAAGGTGTGTGTAGTATTTCTCCCATTCTTATGCTTTCATGCATTCTAATCAGGTTATTAGATAATCTGTCTCCTTCCATGAACAGATTTTGTCTATTGGTGGTTTTCCCCGCTTTGATGTTATATGTGCCCTGGGGCTATCTATAGGGCATAAATCTATGTGCTAGCCCTAGCCTGTTGTTAACATTCAACTCTCTAGTCCTGCCATGAGTGAAATAAGCATGCACTCCCTGGGGTGAGACACTGCATGGGTGATGACAAATCCTTATTAAAGTGAATTTATATGTATACCTCATCTTCTGACATTGCTCTGTCAACCTTTTTCAGTCTGATCCCTGTTATACTAAGTTTTTTTACTCCTTTTTATTTTCCCATTGCTCTTCCTGTCTTATCCTGGAATCAATTTTAAAGCTTCTCCTCCTCCTCCTCCTTCTTTTTTGCTGGGGCAATGAGGGTTAAGTGACTTGCCCAGGGTCACACAGCTAGTAAGTGTCAAGTGTCTGAGGCCGGATTTGAACTCAGGTCCTCCTGAATCCAGGGCCAGTACTTTATCCACTGCACCACCTACTTGCCCTCTTAAAGCTCCTTCAATATGTCCTTTTGTTTTATTTACCTATTTGGGATTCTAGGAGAGTCACCTCGTAACAAACTTCTATTGCATAGAGTTCATAATCAGCTTTCCTGTTTCTCTGGCAACGTCTACTGGACTGGGAATTAGAAATGGATTTTAGACCTGTTCCTTCCACTGTGTGACTTTGGACAAGTTACCTCCCCCCTCTGGGCCTGGATTTCTTTATCTTCAGGGATTTATCTGAAGCACTTAGGCCAGATAATTTTTAAGGCTCTTTTCACTTCTAACATTCTCTGGAAAACTTGATCACATTCCTACTCAGCCCAGTATCTCCCTTCTTGATCTCATTCTGTACAATACAGCAGAAACTGAAAAGGGTTTGTGATCAGCCAATCAAGAGAGCGGAAAGATGGATTGTATCCCAACCTTCCCAGAGAGCCAGTAATGGGATTTGCTTTCAACACAATCACACCTGCCCTTCACTCATTACAGCCCGATTCTGTCCCTACCTTCCCCTCTCCCTCTGCTCTGCAAGCTCCCAACATTTCCTCTTCAGAGCCAGGTATTAGCCTATTAGGACAGTTATAACTTAATCCTGATACCTATGGGTGTCATTGGAAAAATTCTGAGGCATATCCTACCAGGACTATTTTTCTTCACTGATAGCGGTACACAATCAAAAAAAATGGGGGACATGAATAAACCTTTAGATTGTTGTGTAGCCACCACCTCTAATGGCATCTGTCCAGTCCAGTGACCTTAAGAGGCTCATACAAAACCAATGGATTGGTTTGTCCATAAACTGGAAGGGGGAGGGGAAGGGATAAGAGGGAGGAGAAGCAGCTACTTGGGCTCTCCAAGGGTCTGAATTCCTCAGGGTTATGGTCCGTATTTCTAAAACAGCTGCTAAATGATTAAGTACTATGCCAGAGCACTGCAGCTTTTGGTTTGAGGTTTTGTTGGATTGTTGTTATTGTTGTTTTTTGTCTTAATATTGAAGAGGTTAAGGATAATGTAAGGGGTTCTCTAGTCTGTGATTCTGTGGCTCTGAATGGTAGGATTTAAGTTTTCCTGCTCTGATGTTAGGACAGAGATTGTTCTAAAAAGGCAGAGATGAGCATGTGGGGGCATATACAAGGAATGCCTTCCCCCTCTAAACCCCAGCCCCATGCATTATAACACCTGACCTCAAAGGTTACAATGATCACAACCAATCTGGAGCCAAGAAAAATGCCTGCTGCTGTACAGTCTAGTGGTTTTCTGAAGGAAAGTTTACATGACTTTTTCTTTTGAAGGGAGCTGAGAAAGGAGAAGAGAGGGAACGCCCAATCTAAGTTATAGCCCAGAAACCCAAACAGATTTGGATACAGGACTGCTATTCCCACAGATCCTCAAGAAATACCGGGTGATTGATTTTGCAGGTTAAAGGGAAGAAGTATTTCCTTTTTTACTTTCTTTCAAGCGTATCTTTATATTCTCATCTTCCACCAAGGCCAGATAGCAACACTGTAGCCAAAGAATACACAGCTACCATAAATCTCAAATACAGAAATATTTTAGAGCAGATAGGGAGTAACCCGCCCCACCCCCTCCACACACACACATTCCCAAGGCCATTCTCTTTTTATCTTCCTTTCTGGCAGAGTAAAATAATATCCTATGTTGAAGGAGAAGATTGGGGGAGAAGGGAGGTGAGGAGATAGAATGGGGGACTAATGAATTTTTTCACAGCTATAAAGAAATCACCATTTTCTTAATATTATCCACTACAAACTAAATTCATTACGTTCACTTGATTGCAAAAGGGAATATTTCTTAGACAACTCTTTTTTCTACTTTGGAGATAATGCTAAATTTTTAGCAATGCTGAAAAAAGAAATCTTAGAAAACCAAAGTGTGCATGTGAAGAGGGAAAACAATGGTACCTTTATCTATTTGAAGATAAAGCTATAAGGAATGAATTCTAAAATAAATATGCAATACACCTTAAAAAAAAGTAGACAGTAAATGTGTTTTACTTAAAAGGTCCATTTCCATAAATAATTGATGGAAATGAGAGAGGTGAATTGAAATCACACTAAGATATTTGTCTTTCAAAGTTATGACAAGAGACCAACATTACACACGCCAGTTTCTATCGTGTTTGCCCAGCGAGGCGTTGGAAATACAATGCAAAAGCTTACGCTGTTGGATTTCTTTTTCCACTCACCCTTTCGCCAGTGTTGCTATGCCAACGTCAGTTAACTTCATTCCTACACCTACAGGAAAAGAGAGGAAATATAGGGCCTGTGATACCATGAGCTTCTCAGAAGGGAAATCAACAATCCACTACTGATGGGCCCTACTGATGCTTCTAATCACTTCCTGCTTAAGGGAGATCATTTTCCACCCTGGTTTCCTCTGCTTGGGGTTGCTTTCTCTTGGCTGGTGACTGCTAGCCTTTCAGAAATGTACTGTCTGTAAGTGAATGATAATAGGAGTGCCAGGCCTTTGACATAGCAGTAATGAGGAACTGTAGGCTGCACATCCGGAGAAGGACAGTGGATTCCAGTCTTATGTAAATAAATCATTGTGGCATGAATACCCGGACAATGGAGTGCCTCTCACGGCCCTGAGAAATGGCATTCCAGGTCTGAGTTGCCCCTTGTGCAACACTGCCTGTCCGGGAGTACTCCTTTTGGTTACATCCAGTTGAATTCATCTCGGCCTCTTCTATCCTTTTCCCAGGAGCTCTCTCCAAGGAGATGCATATGGGGTTCTTTGGCTCTTGCTAAAAGGCCCGAGTCCAATTAAATATTGAAAAGGGAAGCTCTTAGATGGCAGAAGATACTGAGAGGAGGAGAGAGCATGACACGGACAGGCAAACCCTGATAGTGAAGGAAGTTAGGGCATTCCTTCAGTCAGATAGAAACCAAGCTCCAGCTCTATCAAATGATGAGAATGGAATGAGTGGGCACTCTCTGCTTTGCAGAGTAAAGGTGCTCTAATCATACCCCCACTAAGGGTACACCTTCCTACCCCTGCTTTGCTACAGTAGAGGGATAAAAGTTCCAATTCTCCTGATATTACTCAAGTGCTACAGTGGGGGAGGGAGGTGGCATGTAGCATCTCTCTTTTCTTAATTATTGAGTATAATTTCCCGAATGTCTTTCCTCTGTCTCCTTGACTAGATCAAGCACAGATGTAGCTTCTATTCTGGGCTCCATTCTCAGTTCCTGTATTCTAGCCCACCACGATCTCCAGTTTAAACCCTGAAAAAAATCTGCTGTTTGACCTTTGGTAAGGATTCAGAGAGCATCCTCACAAAGATGTGCCAGCCTCTACGGCAGCCACCCTGCTGGTCCTGCCTGACGCTTGGTGTCTGCCCCTTGCCTACATTCCAGTTCTGGGAAGACAGACTGTGGTTCCTGGTATTTGACCCTGTTCTGATGCTATTAGTCCCTTTGTTCCCATGGGGAAAGATTTTGTATATTGTTGTTTTGGTTTTTTTCTTTTTTTGGGGGGGGGTGATAGCATTTTGGAACCAGCTTAGGACAGTGGTGGTGAAACTAACTGTCTCTCTAACTCTGCTCCTGGGTTTGAGTCTGCAGGATCATTTAAGAGTTGTGTGACCTGGGACAAGCCACTTCATGTCAAAGAGCTTCAGTTTCTTCACTTCTAAAATGGAGCAAATCATACTTAAATTTCTGACCTCTAGAGAGTTTTTATGAGAATTATATGGTGGGGCAGGGCAGTTAGGTGGCACAGTGGATAAAGCACTGGATTCAGGAGTACTTGAGTTCAAATATGGCTTCAGACACTTGACACCTTGACACTTACTAGCTGTATGACTCTGGGCAAGTCACTAAACCCCCATTGCCCCGCAAAAGAGAGAGAGAGAGAGAGAGAGAGAGAGAGAGAGAGAGAGAGAGAGAGAGAGAGAGAGAGAGAGAGAGAGTTATATGGTGGATATTTGAATTTGTTTCTTTGTTTGACTCCCCCCCCCCCAATCAAATAGGATTAGCAATTACCCTATCATTTACAACCTCTAGAGGTCAAGTGACTCATCCAGAGTCCCCCAGCCAATGTATAGCAAAGGCAAGATTTAATCCCAAATCATACTGACTCTGAGGCCAGCCTTCTATACTATGTTCTAAGGACCAAAACAAAGGAATATATGTGAAAGCAAAGTAGTAAGTTGCTACAGAGATAGGGACTGGATGTATGACTATTAGGAATGTGCAGATGAGGAAACTCCTGCTATTAATGCTAGTCTCCATTGTCTCTTCAACTGGTAGTTTTAAAGGGTTACCTGGGGCCCAAGAGGTTCAGTGACTTGCTCAGGGTCACACAGTCTATATGGGTCAGAAACAAAAACTTAAAATGAGGTATTAAGACTCTGAGGCCAGCTTATCCACCATGCACTTTTTCACCTCTCACAAATAGCTATTCTAGTTTAATATATCATTATGACAACAGCTATCTGTATTAGGTAATCTTCACTTATCTACAATATTATAGACAATTCTTTTTCAAGTGCGGTTTGGAGTAGACAGAAGTTGAGATCCCCACACCCTCAATTTCAAGATTCTATGACTCTGCTTCTGGTGCTCCTCTGGCCCCCCATTAATCAAAAGCACATGCTATGTGGTTCTAGGGGCTCAGCACAGTACTCAGTGCTAAGGATAGAAAGACCAAAGTGAAAGAATCCTTGCTCCTCAAGACCTTCCATTCTACTGGATAAAGATTTATACATATAAAAAATAGAAAATATATATAAGTCTTTTCAGGTTTATATGAGCTTTCTTAAGGGGGAGTAAGGGGCAGGGAGACTAGCATATCTTCCTTCCCCTGCACCCCATCAAGCAGGAACTAGACGGAACATCACTGCTCTGAAACAGCGGGGCCTGTGTGGAGCCCAGCAATGGCCTGGGCCATTTTTCTTTTCAGTCTGGTTAGTCATACAGAAGCTCTGAGACCTATTTTTCTGTTTTGAACCTTCGAGCTAAATTAGAAATGGTACTTTGGTGGACGGCAATGAGCATTTTTAAAAGTGTTTTCCACAGTCAAGAGCTGATTTATCTCTCTATTCTGACACTGTTAACTACCAAGACACACAGAAATGCATCATGGGGCTTGGAGAACAGGGCCTATTTTAAAAAATAAAAATAAAAACTCTCCTTGAGGATCTTGCTTCACAGCGCATGCAAAATGTATTGTAAAATCACGAATCCATTTTCTAGAGTTCCTTTAAGGTTCTTTCTCCCCTAATCACTTGGCAAAAGGTCCTTGAAACCAGGTTGTTGCTCTCTACTCCCTTCCCCCATTACCAGATGTCCCTGCTAGATTAGAAAAAAATGAAATGTGGCTTTAAAAACAAAATAGAAACAAGAAAAAAAGTTCTCTTTAGCAAGGACTGCAATTCACCAAGAGTTATCAAACAATCTTTACAGTATGATATTACAACTGGTAATATGAAGTCATCAGGACAGCTTTGGCATAGCGGTCACTTCAGAGACCCAGAGCTGGAAGGGACCTCACAGGTCATACAATTACTTCCCTTATTTTACAGATGAGGAAACTGAAGCCCCGGGCTGTAAAGGGACTTGGCCCAAGGTCACGCAAGTAATAAGTGGCATTTGAACACAGGTCCTTATATTTTAGAGCCAATACTCGTTCTACTGTACCCCAGTGAAGGGATGGATGGTGAAGGGATATGCTTGGCTTAGCTTTAGGTGACTGGTTTCCGCAGTATTTATTTATTTATTCATTCATTCATTCATTCATTTATCTATTTATTTAATTTTAAAATGTATTTATTTGTTTGTTTGTTTATTATCTTTTCTGGGGGTGAGGCAATTGGGGTTAAGTGACTTGCCCAAGGTCACACAGCTAGTAAGTGTTATGTGTCTGAGGCTGGATTTGAACTCAGGTTCTCCTGCCTCCAGGGCTGGTGCTCTATCCACACGCCACCTAGCTGCCCCCACAGTATTTATATCCTTGAAATCTGTTGGTGATAGCATCATGGAACTTTACTAGTATCACTTATATATTTTTTTTTTTGCAGGGCAATGGGGGTTAAGTGACTTGCCCAGGGTCACACAGCTAGTAAGTGTCAAGTGTCTGAGGCTGGATTTGAACTCAGGTACTCCTGAATCCAGGGCCGGTGCTTTATCTACTGCACCACCTAGCTGCCCCCGTCCCTTATATTTTTGAGGGGAGAGGGGAATTGATTGGGGCTTGGGGCAGGGAATTCCCAGGGGGAAAAAACTCTCATTGAAGTTCAGAGCCTGCTCTGCAATGAACAGTTTTAGAGAATTGCCAAGGCCTTTAGAAATTAAATGACTTCCCTGGTGTCACTGGGCTAGTATGAGTCTGTCAAAGGCAAGACAATTCAGATCCCCATTCTGGCTCTCTATCCCCCCTGCCACACTGCCTTTCTCTACTGCTATTTAAGTTCAATTCCAAGCCTACATTTCTAAGTCTTACAAGTCTACAAGGATCATAGCTGTGTGATCTTGGGCAAGTCACTTAACCTTCATTGCCCTAACTCCCCCCAAATAAATAACAAGTCTGCAAGGGTCAGTAAATCACTAGAAAGCTATGTTCTTGGAAAAGGTATTTTCCAAGAGCCAATGAAAATATGATAACTCAGGCTTAGGAACTAAAAGCACACACTCATGTGTAGCTGAAGGCACAAGGTGTATCATGTTTATAAATCCATGTAAGGCAGAATTCAAAATCAGAGAAAGCATTATATAGCACACTTAGAGATGGCCTAGATGGAGAGTTTTTCCTGGCCTAGGATTGGCAGATGTACTGTAATTTAATACCTTGTTGACTTTGTATTTCATTGTTTTGGACTTGCAGAATGTAAGCTCCCTGAGGCCAGAGATTGTTTTGGTCTTCTCTCCTCATATCCTCAGAGTCTAGCAGAGGACTTGCATTATTTGTTTCTTTATTTTTTGTGTGATTTGGTTTGGTTTGGTCTGGACTTGAGCTTTCTTTAGGGTAGTCAATTCCTTGTAAAGGAACTTCCTCTACCAATGCAGGTCTACAATTGTCCTGTAACTTCTAGTCTTCGAGGGTTGCCTGAGTGACTTGCCAAGGTCACACAACCAGTATGTGTCAGAGGCAGGACCTGAACCAAGGTCTTTTTAACTCTAAGGCCAACTCTCCATCCACTATACCATAATGCCTCTCATGTTACATATACTAAGGGCCATGTGTGTAGTAGGCACAATGTTTGTTGAACTGAAAAGAACTGATTCTTTCCTTTTTCCGTTCTGTTGGGATGTGCAATGATCTTTTGTTTTGTTTTGTTTTGCAGGGCAATGGGAGTTAAGTGACTTGTCCAGGGTCACACAGCTAGTAAGTGTCAAGTGTCTGAGGCTGGATTTGAACTCAGGTACTCCTGAATCCAGGGCCGGTGCTTTATCCACTGTGTCACCTAGCTGCCCCTACAATGATCTTTTATTGGAGATCATTCAAACACTATTGACCATTACTGTTGTCTTCTTCCTTCCTCTGCTCCTAACTAAAAACTGGCATATGCATCTTGGTCAGAATAGATTGATCTCTATAACTTTGCTCAAGAAAACCTTTTTTTTTTTAAAGAAAAAAGGCATAAAGCTTAAGAGATGAAGAGGAAAGAAGCCAGATTTCTCAGATCTCCAGCAATGCTGTAGAGAACTATAGTTCTTTGTTCCCTTATACAAAGTCCAAACTCAAAATCCTTCTAGCTCATAATCCTGGAGCTTTGGTCCCAGCTGTTTTCAGGGTATACATTGTAAGTGAGTTGCTCTTGATGTCCCAGAGCAGTTTTATAAGAGCAGATGTCATGAGCTAGTTGATCCTCACTCATTCATCATAGCACTGTCTCACTTCATACTTGTGTGTCTCATAACATCAGTAACTAGACCATCTCTGGGATAGAATGGTTGTTTTTGGCTGCCCTTGTGTGTGAGAGTCACACAGACTGACTAGTCCATGAAGATATGATCCACTCATCACAATGACAACTGAGACAGTTGTTTCCACCAAACCCGGCCCAATTATTTCAGTTGTTAAGATGACTGCTTTGGATTCGCCATCTGTAATCTAATCTTCTGTTGCCCAATTATTGCCACTCTCCAGACCACTCAATTGTGTAAAACAAGGATTCATTATCTGCCATGGACAGATTTCTGGGGGTACATGAACTTGGGATGGAAAAATGACATCTTTATTTTCACTCATTCCTATCTGAAATTTAGCATTTCCTCTGATTATTTAAACACATTATTCTGAGAAAGTTTCTGTAGACTGCCAAAGAGATGGGTCAATAACACAAAAAAGGTGAAGAACCCTTGATGTAGGGCCAGTCTGAGTAAGCAGGAAGGAGCATGGAAATTGTTTGGAACAGGGATAGAATTATCATGTGCAACTATGTGGCCATCAGTTTAAAAAAAAGGCAGATTTCCTGTTAGGGTTGAGTAAAGGAACACTCTTGTGAAACACCTCAGTGGTACATTCACTAACATTTTTCATTTTATATCTGGAATGTAATGTTGTTTTATGGCTGTTTATTGCCAATTGCAAAGGGAAAAAAGGATGCAGACAGCTTCAGGCTATTGCTTCATATTTAATGCAAAATTAACACTAAAGAGGAAGAGGAGGGAAAGGAACATCAATGATTGCACAACCAGAGTCTAATTAGGATAGAAAACTACCTAGGCTTATGGAGGAAGAGGTTTTTTACAGCAGTGACATCTCTCCTGAGAGTAAAAGAACACAGCTACTTTTAGAGTACTGGCCTCTTGGGGTCATCAGAAAGACCAAATATTCCCCACCCCCTCTTTTTCGGGGTGGGGGTGGGGGTGAACAGGGTCTTTTGGCTGGAAGAGGGATGATCAATCTGGGAGTAGCCAGGACAGCAGGAAGCAATGGAACAGACTTGAAATGAACTTTACTGGTTAATTGGAGGGGGAGGCAGGCTTCTTATAGGCCAACAACATCATTATTGAGTTTTATTAATGCAGAAGAGCACAAAGAAACACACAAAAACCCCAGCTCGGTGTATCTTGTACCTTGTGTTGCTGAAAAGCTATGTATGAACTGAATTATCCTTTAAATGCATTAAGGAAGTTTGATGTTTAAAGGAATCCTGGCGTGACTCCTTTTGTAAAAAGAAGGCAACCTTCTGTAAAGTAGATAATCACTTCCTTAATGATCTTTTTCTAATTCTGACTTTCACATGTGGTGTTGGGTTTGCTTAGAGAAGGACATACTTATTTAGCCATCCTTTTATTATCTAGGGCTGAGGTTCTTAACCTGGAATCTACCATGGATAAATTTCCAGGGGGCCATGAATTTAGGTGGGGAAAATGACATCTTTATTTCCACATAATCGGTTTCCTTGATAACCCTTTAGATTTAATTTTATTCATTTAAGACTTGGTCTGAAAAGGGGTCCAAAACCTCCACCAGACTGGTAAAGGGGACCATGATACACACGCAAAAAAAATTAAGAACCCCGATCTAGAGTAATCAGTCATTCTATTTAGCATGGGAAATAACTGTAAGTTATTCTACCCTTCTTTTTGGCCATATGTTTCACCAAATTTTTTTAAATTTAAGAAAATGCTGTGTTTTTTTTTGTTTGTTTCATTTTTTAAACAGTACCACATAGGTAGATTGGAGCTGCATAATACAATGGAAAAAGAATGAGATTTGAAGTCAGGAGACCTGAGTTCATATCCTAGCTCCGCCACTTGCTATTACTCATGCACATTACTCAAACTCTCTGGGCCTCAGTTTTCTCATTTATAAGATGAGTGAGTTGGACTTGATGACGTCTAAGGTTCCTCCCAGCTCAAAATCTAGGTACCTATGAGCGTAGGTTTTGTGTTCCTTCCCTTCCCCCATTCATCCTCTGGTAGAATTACTTATGACCATCAGTGAAGCAATAAACAGGTCCCCCCCCCCCTCCCCAAGGAACTATCTACTCCAGTTAATCACAAGTGAACTCTCTTTCTCATTTGCTCGTTCTGTTCCCAAAGGGAGCTAGTCTTCTTACCTTGCATATCAGTGACAAGCAGACTGCCACTTGTTTTCTGATATACCCAGTGCTGAAAGGTGCAGCACTTCTGACCAGCTTCTGATTCTCTTCTCAGGAAGTTGATTTCCTTCCCATCCCTTATGGAATACTTCACAAACTCCCCGATCAGCTCCTCCTCCACAGTGGCATATGGGATGTTATTCTTAGGCCGATGAATAAGAAAGATTGGAATGATCCTGGAGGCAAAGGGAGCAGGGTTACCCAGGCAGTCCTCATGCAGGAAAGAAAGGCTAAACTGTTTATTACTCCAGTCTAAGGCTACTAGAAACTCCTGAAGCTCATCCCAGAGCCCCCCATTGAAAACAAATTGAATGCTAACTGAAAGGCTGTGGGGCTATACTGAATCACCAGATAAGATGAAAGCCTTGTTCAGTTCCAGTTTTCTCAGTCAGTCAGTCAGTCAGTAAAGTCACCTTCCTTCCAAAATTGGTTGGTAGTCAGTTTTAGGACAAGGTTTAATGTCTTTGGTTGTGATAAAAGATTAATAATACCTGGCATTTGTACAACTTGTCTGTAAAGCATTTCACATGCATTTTTCTTATTTGATCCCTGCAACTACCCTATGAAGTAAGTGCTGTGGTTATCCTCATTTAACAGATGAGGAAACTGAGGCTCAAAGAGATTGAGTGATTTGTCCCAGTCAAATAGCTAGCAAGTGTCAGAGCCAAGATTCAAACCTATCTCTCTGAAAGCTTGTACTAAGTTGACTTTCTAAATGAATTAAATATCTAGAAAGTTCCAAAGGATCATATGAGCCTATAATTTAAATGAGCAGTCCTCAAACTTTTGGTCTCAGAACCCTTGTACTTGAAAATTAACAAAGATCCCAAAGATCTTTTTTTAAAAAAACAAGTGAGTAAAAATCTCTACAATATTTTCTTAGTATTATTATTATTAGGAAAATAGTTTTGACCTCATGGACCTACTGAAAGGGATCCCTGGACCACACCTTGTGAACCACTGGTTTGAATCATCTTCTTCGCCAAATATTTGTCCAAGGCTTGCTTTAAACAACAAAATGGTCATATTTGAATATCATCTTTGAGTTCTACCCTTGTGCAATCTGGACAAGAGTAGCATACACTCACAAGTGCCATGCTATGGTTCTGTCCTTGGCCCTCTTCTTTATTTGCTCTACACTATCTGACTTTGTGTTGTCCTCAGCTCCCATGAATTTAATTATCTCCTCTGTGCAGAAGATGCCCAGATCTCTATGCCCAGACATACAATGACCCTGAGCTATGGGCATACATGTTCAACTGCCTCTTGTATATCTTGAAATGGATGTCCTGTAGGCCCTCCAAAAGAACTCATAATCTCTCTCCCCAAACCCACCCATCTTTTGAACTTCCCTTTTACCGTCAAGGGCACCACAACCTCCCAGTGACCCAGACTGACAAACTCTGTGTCATCCTTGATTCCTCATTCTTATTCATCCTACATGCACAATCCATGTTCAAACCTTCTCGTTCCTACTTTCACAGCATCTCTCAGACACATCCTTTTTCTCTCCCTTTATATAACCATAATCCTAGTTCAGGCCCTCACCACTTCTCACTTGTTCTGCTGAAATAGCCTCTCAACTTATTTCCTCGCTCCAAGTCTCTCTCCACTCCAATCCATCACCTGCCAAGGTGATTTTCCTAAAGTGAGGGCCTATCATATCAGCTTTATACCCCACCCCCAACACATATGCTCAATGAGCTCCACTGGTCCCTATTTTCCTCTAGGAAGAAATATAAAGTACTCTATTTGGAATTTCTAGCTCTTCATACATCTTACACTTCTCCACATACTTTATAAACAACTTATACAAGCAACATTGATCTTGTAGCCCCTTGAATACAGCATCGCGTTTCCCACTGCAGCCTATGCCTAAAATTCTCTGGCCCCAACAGCTCTGCCTCTTGGTTCTCTTTGCTTCCTTTAAAGAGGATCTCAAGTTCTACCTGTGGTAGGAGGTCTTTTCCAGCTCCCCTATATTTCCAGATTGCCTTCCATCTTCTCTGTCTATGTCCTGTAGTCACCCACTTATTTATATGCTGTCTCACCCATTAGAATGCACACTCCTGAATGTGGGGCCCAATTTTTTCCCCTTTTTTTGTATCCCCAGTGCCTAACAGTGCCTGGCACATAGAAGGCGTTTGGTAAATGTTTGCTAACTGGTTGTACATATTTTCTCCCTCCTACTGTCTACATGCACTTAGATGCATAGCTCAGGTTTTGGGGGCCATGATGCTAATGAAGCCAATATCATGGTATCTGGATCCATGTAGATCAATTAACCTGGCCCTGTTCCATGGTAACAGTCTGTGGCCCTAATTCTGACCAGCCCTGTCAAAAATATGTTTTCTATTCAATAGGGAAAGTGAAAGACAGAATGTGGGAAAAGAATGCAAAATATGTTGTGCTTATGGTGGCCCAGTAATATCATTTTATAGAACTGGAAAATTTTAGGCTTAGAAGCAGTGTTATACTTATAAATGTCAACAACCCACTTTCAAAATAAAATGTATACAGGATACATTTAAAAATTGAATCGGCACTAATCTGCATTTTCTCCATGACTTTCTTGCATCTAGACAATCAACAAAACAACAAATCAAACCCTTTTTCACTTGGGAAGGATTGTCCATTTTAAATGTGTGACTGTGTCAATGGATCTATCTTAGATTGTAAGCTTCTACAAGGCAGGGACCAGATCTATGTTTTTGCCCTACAATGAGCATACTATTAACTTATATGAATAGTCTCTTGACTTCATTGAGATAGTGAGCTGCCAGAGAGAAAACTCTTTCTGCCAGTGCAGACTAGCACCTACTCTGAAATGTATAGTTTGAGAAAATTTTCTGGGGGACAAGAGGGGACAATGACTTGCCCAGGGTGACAGAACTAGTATATGTCAGAGGAAGTACTTCAACCTAGGTCTTCCTAACTCCTAGGCCAACTCTCTATCTACTTCCTATACTGTCAATATGATGCCCCCCTTTTTTTGCGGGGCAGTGGGGGTTAAGTGACTTGCCCAGGATCACACAGCTAGTAAGTGTCAAGTGTCTGAGGCAGGACTTCAATTCAAGTCCTCCTGAATCCAGGGCCAGTGCTTTATCCACCGTGCCACCTAGCTGCCACCCCTACAATGATGCCTTTTAATAAAGCAAGGATGGTAAAGAATAGCAAAATGCCTTTATGCAGACAGGTGAAGAAAGGAAAGAAAATGAGAAATAGTCAAAAGAAGTCAAAAACCAATTTCTAAAGAGTTGATGTGGAAAGAAATGCATATTATAGCTGGATTCAAATCCTGCCTTTTCTATTCACTGTGTACTTTAGGCAAATCACTCTACCTGTCTAGGGCTCCTTGTCCTCATCTATAAAATGAACAAGTTGTAATAGATCATCTCAAAGGATCCTTGTAGCTCTAAATTCATAACACTATGACCATGACACTCAAGAATGCGAGGCTTCATAACACCTGAGAAATCAGTGTGTGCTTTACCAAGAATTTCATCATGGGGCTCACTTTCTGCCAAATGATCTGAATGATTCTGCAGTTAGCACTAGCGATGCTCAGGAAGAACTGTCCCCTTTCTTCCAGCAAGAATCAGGCCTGGGGAAGCATTTTCAATTCCAGTTTTATCAAGTTCTGAGTAACTAGTAAATAATTAGATCAAATACTCCAGAAATGTATTTCCAGAATCAAAGATGGCAGGGAGTAATTTGCAGAATGTGGCGATATACATCTCAGGAATGGGTGATGGCAGAAATGGTATATGAATGAACAAAATGGTGGAATTAGTGACAGACCAAAAGAAAGTGTCATATTTGCAAATAACAGAGAGCAGAGAGTCCCAGGTAAGTCAAGTGTGCAGACAAAGAAGCGGTGATGTTGTTCTCTACACCTAAAATCACACGAATTTGACAAAGCAGTTATCTATTCCAGCCCTCTCATTCCATGAAAGGGAATAATGATATGGCTGTACTCTCCAAACACTTGTTATGAGGTATCAAAAAGGTGCACCAAATCAGTCAACTACAATTAATACTGTGAAAGACAACAACAAGCATGCTGGAGCCAGCTCAAACTGGCTTTTGAGAGCCAATTATTAAATTTTGATTTATACCTTTAAAGTTGGCAAATACTACAAACCAGGGTTTAATTTATTGTTTTGTTGATTGTCTATACTTTAGAAAGACTAGAGAAAATGTTAATAATGCATGTATTCTGCTTACATTCCCCCGCCTCTCTTACCCCTAGTTCCCCAGAGATCTGGTTGTTAAACCTTTACCAGTGGACCCCAGGCAACATGGCTTTGGACTTGGAGTGAGAAAGTGGAGTGGGGAGAACAACTTAAAGAGAAATACAATGATAAACACATGGGGGGGTGAATATCAAGGACAGTCCTTGAAAAAATTGTGAAAGAAATAAATATGTCTGTGTATTTCTGTTATCCTTAACCTCCTCCTCTGTCAAGGACTCAGTCTGATATGAAAACTTGTTCTATGGAAAGTATCCACTATCAGTAATTTGTACCTTAGTGTGAATTTATGCCCGGGATTATAGGATCATAGATCAGGAGTCTGAAGGGACCTTGTGAACCACCTAGTCCAATCATTTTACAGATGAAGATATTAAGGCCCAGAGAGATTAAGTGACCCTTATAGCTGGCAACATGGTTTAGTGGATATGGTGATGGAATGAGATTCAGGAAGATCTGGGTTTGAATTATCTCAGATTCTTGCTAGCTGTGTGATCCTGGGCTAGTCATTGGACCTCTCTGAGTCCCAATTTCCTCATCTGTAAAATGAGCTAGACACAATGCACTAAATAAATAATTATATGCTTTATTCATTTTATAGCTGAAAAAAATAGCTCATTAGGAGCAAATCCAGGCCTAAAACCCATGTCCCATATCTCCTAATCATGTGGTCATCTGTTTTACTTTCCATGATCTTCTCTATCTCTTGTTTTGTTATAAACTTTCTTCTTATCCATAAATATGATGCATAACTTTCCCCATGCTACTCTAATTTACCTATGATATCATCCTTAATGTCTAAATCATGTGCCCATTTTGACTTTATCTTGGTATAAGGTATGAGATGTTGGTCTATGCCTAATTTCTTCCAGACTGCTTTCCAGTTTTCCCAGTAGTTTTGTCAGATAATGAGTTCTTGCCCCCAAAGTTTGGATCTTTAAGTTTATCAAACTTACTATGGTCATTTAATTTTGTGTGTTGTATACCTAATATATTCCACTGATCTACCACTCTATTTCTCAGCCAGTACTAGATTAGTTTCATGATTATCCCTTTGTCATAGTTTGAAATCTGGTATAGCTAAGTTACCCTCCTTTGCTTTTCCTTTTTTCATTGATTCCTTTAATATCTTGACCTTTTGTTCTAGCAAATTAATTTTGTTATCATTTTTTTCTAGCTCGAAAAAATAATTCTTTGGTAGTTTGATTGGTATGACAATGAATGAGTAAATTAAGTAAAATGATCACTTTTATTATACTGGCTTGGCCTACCCATGAGCAATTAATATTTCTCCAATTATTTAGATACAGATTTGTGTGAAAAGTGTTTTGTAATTAGGTTCATGTAGTTCCTGGGTGTGTCTTGGCAGGTAGATGCTCAAGTATTTTATACCGTCTGTAGTTATTTTAAATGGAATTTCTCTTTCTATCTCTTCCTGCTGGGTTGTGTTGGTGATATATAGAAATGCTGATGATTTATGTGAGTTTATTTTATGTTCCTATCACAAAACCTTATCTCTTACAAGAGTATTTACATTTTTGGCATTATCTGTGAATACCTCCTGTTTTAGAGGTATTCTAATTCACAGAGTTGGGAGTCAGGAGGCTCAATTTTGCATTCTGGTTCCAACATTAACTAGTTGTGTGTGACCTAGAGCAAGTAATTTCAGCAGGGGACTTGAGAGGGCTGTTTATTTTCTCATTTAAAAAATGAGAAGAAAATCTCTAAGATCCACTCCCAAGCTAAATTTCATTTGTCTCTTGGGTTGTAAGCCCCACAAGGGCAGGGATTCTGTCTCATTTGGCCTTGTATCTCCCCTTGTACTGAGCCCTTGATAGGTGCTAAATGAATGTCTGTGGTTTGAATGATGATTCTGTAACACCAAGTCCCTCTGTTCCCTCTTCTCAGGGATTTTGCATTTTACATTTCATCTATAACTACAGAATGAAAGACTTTATCCCTTATTAGAGGAATTTCAAGCTTGGCTGAAATGTGAAGTGGGTAATGGGGGAGTGAGAAGGCAGAGGCAGGGGCCTTTCCTGACAGCCCATACTTTGAGGCCATCCCTGGTGGGGAAAGGAAATAGGTGAAATGAAGGGGAACAATGTCCATCTACCAGCAAGAGTTTGAATAGTTCTCGAAGAAACAAAGAAGTGGTTCCCTCCCCACAACTCCAATCCTACAGATGTAGTTTTCATGGAGCATCTGCTAAGTTTCCCTGTTCACTTTTACTCCTCCCGTTTTAGAGGTATTCTTGGCTGCACAGTTGTATGCCTTAGCGAGCCCTTGAGAATCCAACCAGCCACTTGTCTTCTCAGTGGAACTGAAAGGGTTCACAGACCGCATGTGCACTCATTAATTATGTGGCATTTATAAAATACCAACAATGGCTAGGCACTGTTCAGCACATTAATTAAGCCTGGTCTCTGCCCAGTGGGATTTCATTTGCATACCTAATTTGGCTCCCTGGATGATCATGAATTTTTAAAGGGAAGCTGTCTTCACATATAGCGTTTTCCCTTTAAGACCCTGATTTTCCTATAAATAAATCTCAGAAAGGGAACTCCCAGGGACTGGTATCATCCTCTGAAGAAGAAAACAGAGGGGCTGGCTTGGCTTGTCAGAAGTTGCACCATGAAATTCTCCTCAGTATTTGCAGGGACAAAGATTTCTTTATCAAATTCAATTCTGGCATAGTCGCTGCTGGTGTTTTCAGTTCAGGCCCCTTTGGCTCAGCTCCTTTTCCTTCTGTATGGTTCAAAATAGAGAAGACCCTTGAATATGTGGGGAGCAGATTGTGTGACCTTTCCCTTCTGCTCTTCATGAGTCCCTTTCTTTCTTGATCTGTCCCTTCTCTTGGCTAGCATTACTGCCAACTGGGATTGTTCTGCCTCCAAGCCTCCAAGCCTCCAAGCCTCCAAGCCTCCAAAGCTACAAAGCCCTCGGATCTTAGTTTATTCCCCGCATATACACAATGTGCCCGTGTGGATGGCATCCAAAAGGCTGCCTGTTTCCAGCTTTTCTAAAATGGGTCCTAGGGTGGAGACCTACAAGGAAGGGCTTAGACCCTTTAGATATTCTGCTTAAAGATGACCTTTCAAGATCCTTCCCAGCTATTTCCTGGAATTCTTCCTGGGATTCTAAAATTCTGAGATATTGTCCCAAATTAATTACTCTCTTATTTGTCAGAAAGGGAATGTATGGCTTGGATGTAAGAATCCCCTGCTCTGCCTTAAAAGGAGACATGGCTTTTGTAGTTGTGAATATGCTAGGAACAGATTGTCTGACTTTCCCATTCCAGTGTTCATGAGTCCTTTTTCTGCCTTGAGAGGCTGGGACAAGTGAGACTGATTCTTACTATGTGTGACCTTAATTCAGCCTAGTTCTTGTCTTACTGTGTATGACAGAAATAAGTCCTACTAAACTGTATCTGTGGGTATGCATTCTTTGTGCTACTCGGAATCCATCCCCTTCCCCTCCTCTTATAGAGGAATACTCATGTATAAATAAATAAATAAATGAGTAAACAAGTCAATAAATAAATAAGTAAATAAATAGACAAACAAGCAAGTAAATAAACAAATAACTGAATGAAGAAATGAATGAATGAATAAATAAATAAGTAGGTAAATAAATAAATGAATAAATGAATAAATAAATAAATGTATGTATGTAATATATACATATATGTGTGTGTGTGTGTGTGTGTGTGTGTGTGTGTGTATTTAAAGCTACTGACAACAGGGGGCTGAAAATCATCTGGTTTTATATACAGATGCTGCTCAACCCAGCAGTATATGGAGAATATTTTTTCTGGGTGGTTAATTTAAAAAACAGGGGGACAGCTATACAAAGTTCCTTTCTTCCTTATAAAGTATTCCATGTCTTTATCCTAAACCAAGCTCATTTCCTCCCTCCAAACCTGTTCATCCTGACTTCCCTTATTTCGGTGAGATGCCACCATGTAGTAATCTCTGAATTGCCCTCTCCCTTCCTCCACAGCACCCCCACTCCAGACAATCCATTGTGGAATCTTGTCTATTCTGCTTCTGAACTATTCATTGCATCTCCCTCCTCCCCCATCTATTTTGTTACCACTCTAATTCGGGACCTCAATTACCATAAGAGCATCTTAAGTAGTCACTTCACCTTCAGTTCAATTCAATATTTAGCAAGTATTTTTAAGTGGCTGCTGTGTGTAAAGAGCACCATGCTAGGCTCTGGAAGAGATAGTGAGTTTGGGAGAAGACACTGTTCCTGTCCTACTGGTGTTTATAATCTAATAGAGATATAAGCGATTTTTAAACTTAAAATCCTAAAAAAGTATAAGTTAATATTATATATATGTATATATGTATGTATGTATGTATATATATATATATAAAATTCAAAATAAGATCAATTTAAACAAAGTACCTAAAATCATCACTGGCTGGAAGGATTTAGGGAAGCATCACGGAGGAGCTGGCATTTGAGCTGGATTTTAATAATTACCGGTTTAATAGAAACCACCTTGGATTTGGAATCAGAACACCTGAATTTGAGGCCTGGCTCTACCATTGAGTTGCTGTGTGACTTTAGACATGTCTCTCCACCTCTCTTGGTCTCCCTGTACCTGATCTAAAAATTAAGAGTCTGTGCTAGCTGACCTCTAAGATTCTTTCTGGCTCTAGAATGCTATGATTATATTCTATGAGTAGGGATTCAAAAGAGCAAAAAGGGAGGAAGTGTGTTCCAATCACAATGTGAGCCCCTGTATGGAGGGAGGGGTGTGTTTGAGGGATGACCAGTAGGTTAAATGACATGTAACAGGGAGTAGTATGTGATAAGGTTGAAAATAAAAGTTCTGAAGAAAAACAAAGATAGGAATGCTTTGTTTCTCCTGCCCACCTCCTAGCCCCTAAACCTAATCCTTCTTAAATGCCGACTACTAAATATATGTTCCTTGAGCAAACTATAATCACACCACTCTTCTGCTGAAAAACTTTAGAGACTTATTGAATTAATTTCAGATTCCTTACTCTGGTATTAAAGATTTTCCAAAAGATGGACTTAGCATATCTTTCCAAACTTAAATATCACAACTCCCCTATATCTGTCCTATATTCCTCAACATCTTCTGCTCTTTTTCACCTCTAAGTCTATGATCAAGTTGTTCCTTTTACTTGGGATACCTCTTTTCCATCTACACCCTGTAGAGAACTGATTCTGGAGTCAGAGGACCTGGGTTCAAATCCTACTTATGAAGCTTACTATACTGACATGTGAATTATTTGGGAGAAGCAATAATTTTGATGTGGTATTATTTTGTAACTGCAATGGTCATGCATGTGTGCTTCTATTGACACTATACTGACTCAGAATGTATGACCCTGTCCAGATAAGACCACACTGAATTTTAATTCTTTGTCAGTTGAGTGCTGGATTTCACATTATATACATGTGTTTCCATTGTTTATTTATGTTTTTTCCGATTATTTATTTATTTGTTTGTTTGTTCATTCATTTTGGCATAGCAATGAGAGTTAAGTGACTTGCCCAAGGTCACACAGCTAGTAAGTGTCAAGTGTCTGAGACTGGATTTGAACTCAGGTCCTCCTGAATCCTTTATCCACTGCACCACCTAGCTGCCCCACTCTTAGTTATGTTTTTAATTCTGTGATTTTAAATAACGAATAAGGTGCATACTTCAATGACTGTTAGAGATATTGTGGCAGCTGTTGGTGTGGGAATTCAAGTATTTCAAGGGGCAGTTGCACCAAAGAGGAAAGGAAAGTATGATCAAAACCAAAAAATATTAAGAACTGACAAAGAATTGCTGCAAAATAGCTTAATTAAACTTCAGAAAATAAGCAAAAACCTTTAGAAGGCCCTGACAGTTGAAAAGGATGTTACTGATTCCTAGCATAGAATTCTCAAAGTTGAAAGAACAGCAAAAGACCAGTTTAAAATATAGCTGCTGGGGAAGCTAGGTGGCACAGTGGATAGAGCACCGGCCCTGGATTCAGAAGGACCTGAGTTCAAATCCGGCCTCAGACACTTAACAATTATTAGCTGTGTGAACCTGGGCAAGTCACTTAACCCCAACTGCCTCACACACATACAAAAATTATATATGTGTATATGTATATATATATATATGTATATGTATATATATATATATATATATATATATAGAGAGAGAGAGAGAGAGAGAGAGAGAGCGCTGCTAATGATTGCTTTGAAGATAAACTTCTCATGTACAAAACAATACAAAGACTGGGGAAAAGTAATTTTTTTAAAAAATGAAACTCACTTTTTCATTCAAAGCTATACCAAAACCATTGTGAGAAATCCAATGGGCCTATAAGATCTGTATATCTTCATCAAACTATAAAATATATACCCTCAAAATTGTTTTGGGAATTCTTCCCCCTACAGTTGGCCTAAAGTCTTCTATACTTTTAAGGAGATGATGAACTCTGATAAATATAATGACATATTGAGAAGCAGAGTTGTGGTAGAATTATGGGAATTTTCAAATGCTGATAGATTACTGCAACCCAACTTTATACCATATCACATAACATAAAAGGTTAAGAAATTTTTCTAAGATGTAAAGATAATCATGCCTCAATGACCTGGGAGCTCTATGCTCTATAACCAAAGCTAACCCTGAAAAATGAACTGCTCATTAGGATTTATGGTTTCATAATGAATAACTAGAGAATGTAAAAATCTTGAGAATGAAATACTATATTATGAAAAACAATGATTTTAGCAAAGGAGGATATCATATTAAAATATTTTAAAATGCAAAAAGGTATAAAATTTATATCATGTCAACAAATTATTTTACTCTGTCCCAGTTAATATGAACACCTCTGTACCTTTGTGACCTTGGGCAATTCACTTAACCTTCTTGGGCTTTGGTTCCTTGGTAAAATGAGAGGAGTGAAATAGATACCCTAGAGGTCCCTTCCGGCTCCAGATCTATGAAATTCTCCTTGTCCTTCAAGGAACTATTTCAGTGGCATTGCCTTCCTAAGACCCTCCTAAGCCCACATCTGGATATGATCTCTCCTTTCGGTGAATGACTATCGTATTTTGGTTGCACCCCTTTCAGCTTTTTATGGCATTTATCATAATCTACTTTGTTGTTCAGTTATTCAGTCATATCTGAATTTTTGTGGCCCCACAGACTATATCCATGGCATTTTCTTGGCAAAGATACTGGAATGGTTTGCCATTTCCTTCTCCAGTGTGTTCTCATTTTACTGATGAGAAACTGAGGGTCACACTAGTTAGTACATGTCTAAGCCTAGGTTTGAACTCAGATCTTCTTGATCCAGGCCGAGTGCTCTATCCATTGCACCATCTATTCCACTTTATATTATAGTAACTCGTGTACTTATTTCCCCCGATAATCTATTATAAATGCTTTGATGGGAAGGACCTTGTTTACTCATAGTGGGTACTTGATAGAATATTGCTAAATTCCTCCCTCTTTTTTTTTATTCATTTCTCAATATTTCCTGTTTCAGATAATCTCAGTGTACCCTACCACACTCTTTCTACTTTCAATGTGCATACATACACAAATATAAAATATCAATCTTACAAATCAACAGGCAATCACACACATATCTTGGGTGCCTAACATTTTTGGCTGGCTTGATAAATATTTAGGCAGTGGGCTGAAAAAAAACAAACCACAATGTAAATGAGCCTGGATCTATCTTTGTAAGATTCTATGGGGTTTTGTGTTTGCTTTGTAAATAGGATTTATTGGCATTCATATGAAAGAGAACATCACAATGCTTAATTATGGTTCTTTCTTTTCTGTGGCCAGTTGGTTCAGCGGATTAGAGCTTTGTGCTTCATTAATGAAGCCATGGCCAGGGACTCACTGCCCATCTGGGTCACTTCGCTTTGGGAGGTTCCATAGCTACAGACTCTGCTTCTAACCTTGACCAGATGTCTGGCAAAAGTATGCCACTGGTCATCAGATATACTGTTTGGGGGTGGGGTGTGTGGCTAATGTGGGAATCTACTATGACCAATGCTGAGATAGCACAGCAAAGAGAGCAAATAAGACTTGAAGCCAGGAGCTAAAATTCTCGTTTCAGCTCGGCCATTCACTAGGTATGTGATCTTAAGCAAGTTACTTAAAGGATATTTATTTATAAAATGAGATTAATAATACTCACAGGGCTTCTGTATAGAAAAAGCTCCTGAAACACTTAAAAAGTACCAGAGAAATGGTCAAGCTTGTGGCATGAGAAGCACTGTGGCTTAATACATACTAGGCCACCCTCTACTGCAAGTCCTATGTCTGACATAGGCTGTCTGTATTATCCTGAGTAAGTTATTTAACTCTCAGTGCTTTAGGTAACTAACTCTCTGTGATATCAAGTTGTAGAAATACTGACCTACTTTGGTAGAGGGAGTTTCCTCGCCTGAGAATTTCCCTGTTTCAAAGAAATCATAGATCCCCTATTCCTCTAAAATGGGAGTTATTATTTGAGAGGCACTGTGGTAGAATGGAAGAAGCCACTGGGTTAGAAGGTCTCCTCCATCACTGACTAGCTTTGACCAACCTACTTACCTGTATCGGGCAAGTCACTTAATCTGACCAAGCCTCAATTTATGCATCTGCCAAATGGAAACAATAACACTTGCAGCTCATACCTTACAAACTTATTGTGAGCAAAGTACTTTGCATACCTTAGGACAATGCTTTGGGGATCTGTAACTTCATAGATGTTGGAACTCCCTGCACTTACACAGATCACCATCTACCCATAAGCCACTAGAGAGTCATAGGGAGATGCCTGAACTCAGGTCTTTCCCAATCTAAGACCATCACTTTGGCATGCTGCCACTTCTTTTTGAGGTTGTGAATCTTACAACTTTATAAATATCAATCTGTTGATCAATAAGCATTAATTGTAGGGTGTTTGCCTCAGAGTCAGGAAGACGTAGGTTTAAGTACCATCTACGTGATATGCTGGCTATATACACGGAGGACAAGTCTGTTAAGCTCTCAGGGCCCCAGGCAATTCTCTAAGACCATTAATCATGGAGAAATTTCTGATTAGCCCTGAGGTATCAATAAAATCATGGGTCTAGTCTCCCCAAAACTTCCCTGAGCATTTAATAAGTACCTACTCTCTGGCACCCATTATGCTCGACACTGGTCAAAGACAAAGACAAAGACAAAGACAAAAATGAAAGTCCCTCAAGGAACTTACTAACAGGGAAAATATGTACACATTTAATACAGATGAAATATGTATAAAACAGAATATATATGTATATATATTTATATATTTGTATCATTGGATTGTTACAAAGCTCCTATGATAATGTATATATAAAAGCACTTTGTAGACGTAAAGTAGTACACAAATGGAAGCTAATGTTATTAATAGCCAATAATAGCTAACATTTGTATAGTGCTTGCTATGTGCCAGGGACTGTGCTAAGTGCTTTAACAATTATCACCTCCCTTGATCTTCACAACAACCCTGAGAGGTAGGTGCTGTTATTATCCCCAGTTTATAGTTGAGAAAACTGAGGCCAAAAAAGGGTAAAGTAACTTTCCCAGGATTACTCAGTACGTGTCTGAGATTGGATTTGAATTCAGGTCATCTTGATTCTAGGCCTAGCACTCTGTCTACCAGGTCAACTAGCTGCCCCTGGTAAAACAACTCATCTTCTGGATGAGAAGACAGAAGTATTATGTTCCCAGATAAACAACATATCATATTCATCCTAATTGAGTGTAAGCCAAGGGCCCTACCATTAATCTTGGCTGTCCCTTGAATGAGATCATCTCCAGTAGGGCTATACCTCTAAGGGATAAGGGCTCCTCCCCATGGAGGTAAAAGCTTTCCTTTTGTGGCTTTTCTCTCTCCTTTTTGGGACAAAGAAGTGACTCTGTGATCCTGGGGATTTTCAAATGAATTTTATTGCTGGGCTTCTCTTTGCAGCCTTTGTATCTATCCCACTATTGCCTCTAATATCATCTCTGGTGAAACAGATGGGGGACATTACAAACCTGAACATGGCTACTCACTCTGGTACTTCTCCAAAGCCTTCCAAAGGCTGGGCTTCAGCTGCATAGATCTTGGCATACTGTCTGGCAGTATTTTGGACATAACATTCCTGTATCACCAAGAGACACAGAAAATACATGTTACTAGGAGAAAGCCAGGCAGCAATCTCTGGTGAGGATAAGGAACATGCTTACAATAGAGTAGGTAGTACATGGCTGCTGGGTAGATTCATTTTGCTTGACTATACTTATTTATTAGAAGGCTTCTCCTCTTCCCCTCTTTCTTTGTCTCTCTGTTTCTCTGTCTCTGTCTGTCTGTCTGTCTGTCTCTCTCTGATTTTTAACTGGAAGACTTGGAATTTGGGAAGGCTGGAGGGGTAGGAGTTATCAATAATGATGTGAAAAGAGAGAGAGAGAGAGAGAGAGAGAGAGAGAGAGAGAGAGAGAGAGAGAGAAAAGAAGACAGAGAGGCATCAAAACATTTTTAAAATGCACAGAAGAGAACAGAAAGACTTTCAAAGGGAGCACAGATAAACAGGACAGTTTTTGAAAGGAATGTATAGAATTTATCATATACTTTAAGAAAAATAAGCAGTATGAAATGGATATGCATGGTTTCATATTCACTCTTTCTTTTTGTGTACTGCTTTGTATATGGAAATGCTTCTTTTTGAATGTTTACATTCAAATAAAAATAATTAAATCCCAAAAAATTAAAGAAATCAAAAGAGTTCTAAATCCATGGAAAGATTGTCCCAGAGAGATATCTAGAGGCACAAATCACCTGCTTATCCAATTTGCAGATGTTATGAAATGGAAGGAACTATGGATGAAATCAAATAAGGTGAATTTCAATAGGAATCAATGTAAAGTTCTAAATGAGTTTGAAAAAGTCGATTTCACTAGTACAGAAGGGGTAAAATGTGTGCTCTTAGGTAGTTTATGTAAAAACAACAAAAAAACATCCCTGAGAGTTTTGGTGGACTGCAAAGTTCAATGAGTCAGCAGTTTGTTGCGTCAGAAAAAAAATTAATGTCATTTTTATCATTAATAAAAGAAATATAGTGTCCAGAAGGAAAGAGATTATAGTTCTACTGTACTCTACGCTGTTTAGAACATATTTGAAGTGTAGTGTGCGGTTCTGGGAACAATATTTTGGAAAAGACAATGACAAGTTATAATACATCCAAAGGAAGGCAATTGGAATCATGAAGAAATCTGAAATCACTTAAAGGAACTAGGGATGGTCAGCCTTGAAGAGAGAAGTTTTGGGAGAAACTTATGTCTGTCATCAAATATTTGAAGTGTTGTCAGGTAGAAATAATATTATTAGACTTATTTTCCTTGGCTTATAAGGGCAGAACTTATCACAATAGATGGAAGCAATAGAGTCAGATTTTAGCATCTCCTAATAAGTAGGATTGTTCAAAAAAAGGGATTCCTATGGGAGAAGTGAATTGACTATCACTGAATGCCTTGAAACTGATTTAGAGAACTACTTTCCTAGGATGCAATAAAAGAGATTCATGTTTTAGATAATGGTTTGAATTAGATGAACTTCGAAATTACCTCCAAATAGGACACTCTATGATGTGTTCCCAGGCCCTAATATGTCTACTCCACATTAGCTCTGATGCCACAGTGGCTGCTGATAGGCATGCTCAGTTAGATCGGCTCTATGAGCCAACCTAAAACCAGAACTAGTACGATTGAAAGAGAGGCAAGAAATGAATGAATAAATCAGGATCTATGACCTTGTGAACTCCATAGAGTTTGCATTTGAAATTCCATTTTCAAAGATGTCATTTGAGAAGTAAATAATTCATAAGACCATGGTGAGATGTTGGTTTGGAAAAGTAATAATTGGATACTATTGAATCCGTGTTTTCTTAGGCACGAGGGCATTTCTCAAAATGGGGCCCTGAGTGCTATTGAAATTCATCATAATTGGGATTAAAAAGTGGTTGAAGTATAAGGGATAAACTTTAGAAAAGGGGAAGGAGTGATATTTTGAATCAAAATTAATAGTAATGGGCAGAATTCTCTGTGTGGAGTATAGTGATAGCCTTCTCTGACTCAGGGCCAAAGATGATATATGATATATATATGATATATCTTAGAATTGTAGAATTATGGAGTTGGAAGACTTTAGAGATCATAGACTAAAAGACTAACACTTAATTTTCCAGAGATCCAGAGAGGGTAACTTGACCAAAAGTACATAGCCAATTAGTAACACATCTGAAGCTATGATACTGACTCTCAGGCCAGTACTAGGACAGAGGTATACAAAATAAAAAGAGAGAATACCTCTGTTACTTTAAATAGTATTTTCCAGACCTAGGTCTGCAAGAACTGTGCTAGGATTCAGGTAAAGTAACAAAAGTCCCAGCCAATCATTTCCTGAATCAATATCTTGAATTGAATCAAACACAGATAGAAATAGATTGGGAAGAAGGAAAGGAAATCTGTATCTGTTGAATTTCCCAATGACTAGTTCTTCTCTAGGCCATCATTAAGGATTTGAGCCTCAGAGATCTGGTGTGACCAAGAATCACTACCTTCTGAATACATTTTCTATCTACTCCTAGAAAGATAGTGTGGATTCAAATCCCAGAGGACATGCTAAGAGTTTACAGGAAAAGGGATGACATCAAGGTAGGCTATATAGGAATAGTGAGTGGATGGGATCCTAGAAATAGTTTCTAATACATAAAAATCTAGCACTATTCCATTCTTTCCCCATTAATGCTACTGACTAATTGATCTATCAGTCAGCTTTGAATAATGGTTTTAACTGGCTAGCAGGAATTTAACAATCATTACTGGTTGGTCACATTTGAATTGATTGCTCATCCATCAAGGGAGAGTCTCAGAAGTCTAGGGGGACCAAATTACCCTCTTTCTGCTCCATTCTGCTGAAACAACCCAACAAGTTCTGGGCTATAGTTGGGAAATATGAATATCTGCTTTCGCTGCATAAATGCCAAAACAGAAGCTGTCTTCAAACAAGGCTTAATGTCTCCCTCGAAACTTGGTAAATTACTGGCAAAGAGGGATTTCTAGGTGTGGCCCTGACTTTACTACAGTGGGACATTGTTCCCCTCAAAAACCTGAAATGTAGTTAAAACCCTGACTTCTCCAAGGCCTGACCAAACCTAGTCAAAAAGTCCTGAAATTTATACAAGGTCTGAACCCTTATCGTGAAAAACTGGTGGGAGAGAGAAGTTAAATAAAATCATTGAAAATCAAATAATTTGCCATGTTTATTCTAATATCAAAGCAAGTCCCTAGGAATGAGAGATACAAAGAAGTCGTAGGCTGAAGTTTTTCAAAATTCCTTCATTTAGATTGCAGGCTCTTAAAATGGGGGTCATGGATTTGTTTAGATAAGTAGATAGACAGGGAGATAGATAATTTATTTTTTACATAATTAATACTATGTATTTTATTTTATGCATTTAAAAAGGAGTCTATAAGCTTCACCAGACTGTCAAAGGGGTCCATGACACAAAAGGCTAAGAAACCCTACCTTAGAGCTACCCCCATTGACCTTGATTTAGATTTTAAACTCAAAACATCAGTAAATCTCATACCCTGAAGGATGATCTTTTGGAGATGACTCCACTAGGAGAAAGAAGCACCCACCTGTGCAGCAAGTTTGTAGTTCTTCTGGACAAGTTCATCATTGTTTTTGGTCCCATAGGCAATTGCATTGTGCACTTTGAGTACACAGGCATGGCCAGGGCTGAACACGGGAGTGAGGCCCTGCATCACTTTACTTCTGAAGGCTTTGCGGTGGACCCCTTCTCCAAAGTGGAGTTCTTCTGTTGCAATCTGACCACGCAAGTTGCCCCCAAAATAGCTGTCACTGATAAAGTCTTCTCTGAAGATAAGCTGGCTGAATTCAATATCTTCAAATTCTGAAACACAGAACAGTTTTGGCTGGGTAGAGCAGTTCTAACTATATATAGCCCATGTTCAACCCTAACCCATAACTTAATATGTTTATATGAGGACAGTATCAACCAAGGATAGAGAAGGAAAGTGGGTCGTTTATAGGCTTTTGATTTTTTTTATTGCGTAACCCTATGTATGCAAATATTATAATATTATAAAGCAAACTCTAGAAAGGATCGATGATTAGGTAAGGAAGAACTAAATAAACAGGAGAGCCATGTCCCTGAAGAAGGGGGCGGGGGGGGGGGGAGATCCAGTGCTAGACCAGTTAGAGGCAAATGGAAGACAACATTAACTGAAGCAAATGTTGTGAGGCCGACCAAAAAGGCCTCACAACTGAATCCAGAAAATGGGAATGGGAATAGTGCATAAATACAGGTGGGAGGTGGGGGGAAAGACCGGAAAATATGAGGTGTGGGGGTTTTTTGGTTGGGGCAGGGGTGCAGTAATTGTTGGGTGGATTTAATCAACATAAGGAACTCCTGGCACGCAAATCCTCCCTACAAATGCAGATAAAATGTTCTGCAATTTAGTCTTGAAGAGTTTCCATGAGGCAATAAGAGGTTAAGTGATTTGCCCAGTCATCCAGATAGTATGTGTCAAAGGCAGGATCTGAATCTAGGTCTTCCTGATATCCAGGCTTCTCATTTTACTACACCACACAGATGCTCAAATACAATGTTCAGAAAAAAAGAACAAATCACAATTAAAACGTCCTTTGAAAAGGATTTTTTTGGTTGTCTTGTGGAAAGGGGAAGTACTTTTTCTGAGCATTCTGATAGTGCCTGTTTTTATATTATTGTTGTTCAGTTGTTTCAGTTGTGTCTGAATCTCTGTGACTTCATTTTGGTGTTTTATTGGCAAAGATACTGGAGCAGTTTGCCATTTCTTTCTCCAGTTCATTTTACAGATGAGGAAACTGAGGCAAACAGGATTAAGTGACTTGCCCAGGGTGACACAGGAAGTAAGTGCCTGAGGTAAGATTTGAACTCATGAAGATGAGTCTTTCTGGTTCTAAGCCCAGTGCTCTATCCACTGAACCACCCAGCTGCCCCTAACAGTGCTATTATTCAGTGTCAATTCAAGATATCATGTTTCACATGATAAATGATTCACTGAGATTGTTTCTTCCACTATAAGGCCGAAGTGTCTTAGCTAGACTTTTGATTAGTTGAGAGGAGAAAAGATGGATTTTATTCAAATGTTCTTCTATTTAGATTTTTCTAATGTCCACCTCTTTCCTCAAGCTCACAATAATATATTTTGGGTTAAAAATCTTATTGTGTTCTGTTTATATGTGTTTCAAATAGCATACTCTGGGAAAAACAGTATGGTCTGTCTGTCTGTATATCTGTCTGTCTCTCCATATGATCTCTTTAAAAGAATACAGTCTGGAGGCAGCTAGGTGGTGCAGTGGATAAAGCACCGGCCCTGGATTCAGGAGTACCTGAGTTCAAATCCGGCCTCAGACACTTGACACTTACTAGCTGTGTGACCCTGGGCAAGTCACTTAACCCCCATTGCCGCGCCAAAAAAAAAAAAAAAAAAAGAATACAGTCTGTTGTGTGTGTCAGATGTCATGTTGTCTCTTCTTTTTCTTTTCTTTTCTTTCCTCCTCCTCCTCCTCCTCCTTCTTCTTTTTTGTGGGGCAATGGGGGTTAAAGTGACTTGCCCAGGGTCACACAGCTAGTAAGTGTCAAGTGTCTGAGGTCGGATTTGAACTCAGGTCCTCCTGAATCCAGGGCAGTGCTCTATCCACTGTGTCACCTAGCTGCCCCTAGATGTCATGTTCTCAAACCTGCAGAGGCCTGCAGCTATTTGTCAGGAATTGAATTGTATATAGAAGCAATTATTGATCATAAAGGATTTGGGGAATGAAGAAGCTGAAGGACTTCTTAAATAGAAAATTCAGGTTCACATTTGAGAGCTAGCCACCAGGGAAAGCAGAGATGATGAAAATTACCATTATGAAATTGTCACCCAGACCTGTAGTCTCTTGCTGCTGCTACAGCTACGTGATTTTTCTTTCTCTTTCTACTGGGCCATGAGAAGGATAGCAGACAATATGGACTTTTCCTTGCTGTGGTAGTGGGAGAAAGCTTTTGGTTCCTTTTAGCATAGCTTTGGGATATATAAATCAAAGAGATCACATAGGATCTACCTGAGTGTTTAAGCATTAATAAGGAATATAGGTGAATGGCATACACCAGTGCATACACCAGTGATAGAAATAGAGAGATTTCTCTTTTGTTTACAAGAGTAAGATAAAATATATGGAAAGGGAAAATGGTAAGAGACAGCTTCCATCAGCCATAGATAGGCTGCAAGATAATCTTCTGGGCCTATTTATTCATATATAAACACATATATACATACATATAGATGTTATATACATACATAAATATATTTATGCACAAATACTTGTATTTATGCATATATGTATTTTAATGATGATTTGCATAAGAGAAGAATAAATATCTTTATATGCAACACAAAGACTTTTCAGTTCTTGTGCATGACTATTTCTAATTCAATAGGTTGGCTCCTGACCCCCATTAGGAGAACAAGGTACACTCTATAGGGACAAAAATAGTAGTCAACTAAGAAACGAATCTTTATATCTGATAATCCCATTGCTTAAAATCTAGAGATACCTAGAATTAATTAATGAAACAGTTTAGTGTGATTCAGTTTATCAAAAGGGTTTAACATTTCTGCAAATCAAGCAGAATTCCAAAATTACTTCAGTCAATCCTTGAAGAAGATGGTTGTCCAGGAGAACATGTTGGGGTATAGAAATGAGAAGCTGCAGCAACAGCAGAACACGGGATGGGGCATCATTTGCAGCCCTCCCTATGATTTACAACAGACCTGGGCTGCTTGACAAAGACACAGAAACAGAAGAAACAACACCAATCTCCTTCCTTCTCTTGGCCAAAATGATAGTGTCCCTCAGGATACAAGAGAGTAACACAAGGCAGAATCTGGTGCAGGGATTTTAGAAAAAAAAAATTCTAAAATGCAATCCCTGTTTTGGTCTTTGGGTTTTATTGTTTGTTTTGTTTTGTTTTGTTTTTGTCTAGACCTGTGATTCCATCAATGAAGAGACGTTACCCATAGTCTTAGAGAATTGATGGGGTGTACTAAAGCTTATGCAGCTTGTCCAGGGTCATACGGCCAGTATGTGTCAGAGGCAGGATATGAACCAAGGATGTGAACCAAGGCCACCCTTCTTATCCATTATGCAGGCTGTCACTATAAGGCTTTATGGGAAGTGGGAATAAGCAATTGTCTATGTGATATGAAGGTAATGACAAACCACTACAGTGTCTTTGCCAAGAAAACTCCATGGACAGTATGGTCCATGGAGTTATGAAAAGCTGGACATGACTGAACAACAAAAAGAATGTGGCATGATTTCAGGGGCCTTGAGAAGACACCCCCAGCTAGATAATCAGCAAAACATTAAATCAAACCTTGATTTATAGTATTTGCTAATTTCTGATAAATAAATCCTCATACTGAAAATTGAACAATTCACTCCCAAAAGCTGGCTCTAGCAATCCTTGCTTCTTGTCCCAAAATGATGCTTGTATGATACTGAAATTGTGGCTTAAATGTCTACCCTACAATTTCCTATGTAGAGAGGGTTTGCAGGTGAAGCAGTTCCAAAGAGATCAGAGGATCAGAGTTAGAGCTGGAGTGAGCCTGAGGTCATAGTCTTCATTTTAATGATAAAACAAACAAAGCAAACAAAACAAATAAAAACTGTAGCCTAGAGAGTTGATGTGACTTTCATGAGGTCACATATGTTAGAAGTAGAATTTAAATCCATACCTTGTAAGTCCAAAACCACACACTGCTACAGTGTATTTATAGACTTGTTCCATTTCTTTCTATGTGTGTGTGATTTTATTTTATGTTTTTAGTTTAACATGCACCCCAGATTTAGGGAAAGTAGGCTGCTTTCTTTCTTTTTCCAATTATGTTAAACATTTTTATATGAGTTATTTTGTATAAGAAGACTCAAATAAAAGAAAAATTAAAGTGAAAAACAGCATGTTTCTGTCTGTGTTCAGTCAATATCAGTTCTTTCTCTGGAAGTAGATAGTATGTTTCATCATTAGTCCTTTGGGATTGTCTTGGATCATTGCATTACTGGAAATTTAAATCACTGATGGTTCTTCATCAAACAATATTGCCGTTGCTGTGTACAATGTTCTCCTGGTTCCGTTCACTTCACTATACATCATCAGTTCATATAAATCTTTCCAGGTTTTTCTGTAATCATCCTGCTTGTCATTTCTTATACCTGCTCAATTTCTAACAATTCTCAACCTATGCCTAAAATTCTTCCAATAGTTATGCATTCCTATGGGTTAAGGCATTTTAAAGAATATATGCTTTGATGTGTTGCATGGGAAGGCAATTAACACCTAATCAAATAATTAGATTCCATTTCCACCCAGGTCATAAGGGGAAAAGGGAGGAGAAAAATTAAAAGGTGTGCAGGACAGGAAGAGGAAGATGACAGAGCTAAACTTCACCTATATGACAATTTTGCAGAAGACTATTCCAATAAAATTTCTTATCTGCTAAATATCTTCCACATTGTAGATGGATAGATAGCCTAAAATTGTGAGAAAAACCAAAAGCATCATTTGGACAGGAAATTACCAGCGGTCTTGATATGGTCCTTAAATAAAGCATGAAGCATGCCATGAGTTGGCAAAAACACATTTGGGTCTATTTGTTGGAACTGTTGACTATCAATCAGCATCTTAGCTTTCAGAAGGCTTTATTACAAGCCGCAGATTGCATTCCACGCAGAGAGGAGGAGCAGAGCCTAGAGCCAGTGGTATAGGATATGGGTCCTAAAGATAACAAGAGGAAAGTAATCCCCAAATGCATCCATAACCTTAATAATGTCATCATGCACAGCTTATTGTTTGTAGCTGGCATGGCATTCATCCTGGAGTTTCTCATGGGTATAGCTTTATTAGCTTTGAATCAGAGAGCAATTTGCAAAATGCAGGTTGTAAGACAGAAATTATAATAACATTCAGAAGACATTTAGTGAGAAAGGGCAGACAGGAGCACCCCAAAACTGAATAAAAAGCTAATAAAGAAGCAATTTACTGCTACGGTTTCTGTTCTACCTTAAGAAGGCAGGGTAAGGCTGGACATGGGCCTCACCACCCCCAGAGAACTGTGGACACTGGAGCATGGTAATTATAGTCACAGGGGAGCTAGAAGTTCTGAGGAGTGTGTCTGAAGCACAGGAGACCTCTAGACTAGAGAATGACTAGCCTTATTGTGGGGCTAGGGTGAAGGCACCAATGCCATTGGGGCACATCTTCACGCTAACAGCAGGCTCAGTTCTGCTGAGTAGTTTTAAAAAACACACTTAAAACCTGAACCTGCAAACCCAAACTTACAAAGCAGTAGCAAGCATCACCGGTATAGACCACAACAAAACCATCTCTGTACAGACTGCAAGAAGGGGCCCCTCTCCACATCAGAGTTCCATTTGGTGATTTACGAATGAAGAGGGAGGCCTGTCTGACATTTTTTGTTTGGAGGCCACTGGCAGATCTAACACACACCATCCACACTAGAAGCAAACTTATTTTCTGCTCTACTGGCTTTGTTCAGAGGTACCAAGAGTCATATAATTATAGAATCTCAGAGCTGGAAGAGACTTCAGGGATCATCCAGTCCAGTGCCCACCTGAAGCCTAAATCCCTTCATCATCAACAGTGACAAGTGTTCATCCAAGTGATCTGATTGAAAACTCCAGTGAGAGAAATTCACTGCCTTTCAAGGCAAGCCATTTAATTCTGAAATAACTCTCATAGTTAGAAAGTTCATCTGATATGGAGTCAGAAACTCATTATTTAAGTTAGTCACTTTTTTGTAACGTAGTATCCCTGTAAAAAGAGAGTCTAGTATAGTGGGATAAACAACTAGCCTCAGGAGAACAAGAAGACCTGGGTTCAAGTGCTGACTCAAAAATTGATTGTGTGACCCTGCCCTTAACCTCTCAGTACCCCAGGCAATCTTCTAGGACTATAAATTGTAGAGCAGGTGCTAATTTGTATTCGTATACCAATAAAATCAAAGGTCCCACCCCCAAAATATCAATGTCACAACCTCTCCCAGATCCAAGTAAAAGACAAAAATTCACCGATCTAGAGTGTCAAAGAGCCTCAGAGGACATCTAGTCCATTCTCCTCCTTTTACAGATGAAGAAACTGAGACTGCGTCACTTGACCAAAGTCACACAGGGAATACTCGCCAGAGGTGAGATTTGAACCTCCACACTCTGATGTCCACACTGGTGCTCTTTTCTAGGGCACTCTAATGCCTCCTGAGTGAAGCAGCCTTTGCCCATTACCTTAAATGAGCAAAATAATATACACATCCTAATTACCCTTCTCCTGATGTTTCCACAAATAGTTCATTAAATATCTCTTCAACCATAAGTTTGGGGTTTGGTTTGTCTTGTCTTGTGCTTTGTTTTGTTTTAGAATCAGCACAAGCTATAAACCATCAGAATGACCCAAAAGCATTTTAACCAAAGTGAAATTCAGTTCTCTCCTGAATCAGCTGCAATTTCTACCCTGCACAGAGGGTGAAATTTCCCTGAGGAGGGATAGGCTGCAGAAGAGCACTTTGCCAGGGAACATTCAGTGGAGGAGATGATCAGGACGTGAGCAGATTCAGGAATGGCTCCTGAGCCTTTGTTGAGCTGAGAGCCCATGTGGGTATCAAAGGCAAACATCAAAACCCTCCTTCATTTGCATTGAAGTGCAGATGAAAGGATTTGCTCTTGCCAAATACCTGATGCTTTTTGGGAATGTGCTTATCAGCATGCACAGCTGAACAGCCAATGGAAGCAATCAAAGGGGTTGCTTGTGAGCCCATGCAGAAAAGAGGGAGGTAGAATAGTGGAAGAAAGTCTAATCTTGGTGCATGGCAGTTGGGTTTTGTTTTGTTTTGTCGCGGGAGGGGAATTGCCCTCAACTATCAAATCTACATACGATAGACACTTTCAAATAGAAGCTCTAACCTGAAAGTCCTCATTCCAAATGCTTATTATAGCATTAGTGCTATTCATAGCAACACTTTGTGGTAGCAAAGAACTAGGAACAAAATGGATGCCCATTGATTGTGGAATGGCTTAACAAATTGTGGTATATGAATATAATGGAATATTATTTCACTTTGAGAAACAACAAATCAATGTTGAAGGGACTGGAAAAACAGCCATACTCAGATGCTTCTGGTGAATTGGCCCAAACAATTGCTCCTGGGAAGCAATTTGAAATCATACTTTTTTAAAAAAGTGACTAGAATGTCTATAGCCTTTAACTCAGATATTCCACTGCTAGGTGTATATACCAAGAAGGTACAAATGATAAGAAGCAATGAATATGAGGAATTTTGATAAAATAAGAAGACTATATGAACTGATACAGTGAATTGAGCAGTATGAGGAAAAGTACATATGTATATATGTGCGTGTGTATATATATGCACATATCTATATGTGTATATAGATATAACAATGTAAATGAAAAGAAGTATAAAACAAAGCTGAATGTTGTGCAATTGCAATTACTTATCTTAATTCTGGACAAGAAATGAGAAAATGCACCAACCTAAATATTTTGGAGAGGTAGGAGACTATGGATATGGGGGATTAAATGTTGTACTCTACCAGACAGTGTTTTGCTTAATTTTTCCCCCTTGTTACATGAGAAGGTTCACAGTAGGGGAGGAATATATCCAAAATGTCTGTATAATAAATCTGTCATATGTATGGCTAGAGGAAGATTTCATGCCTAAACAAGAGATAAGTTTGCAGGAGTTAAAATAAATAATTTTAATTACATTAAATTTAAAAGATTTCACATAAACAAAACCAATGCATCTAAAATTAAAAGAAAAGCAGGAAACTGGGGAAAATTTGCTGCAAGTTTCTCTGATCTGAAAGGCCTAAAATTCTAGCTATACTGTCTAAAATATCTAATGAGTGGTCACCAATAAATTTTAAGCTTTAGCAAGAGTTAGACTTTGAAGCATTTATTAAGAAGAATAAGAATTTGGTAAAGAGAGAGAGAAAGAAAGGCCTAGATTCATCTATCTATTAAAGGGAGAGTGCATTTCTAGCTCCCTTCTCCACCAGAGTCCTCAAGAAAGAGAACGAGTCAGAGTGCCAGCCTCCCCCTTCTTCCTCCCACCAGCCAACTTCACTTCCTGATGCCAAAGAAAAGCCACATGGTCCTGCCCTCAGAGGCCCTCTCCTCATGTTGGAGCTTTCCTACAGTAAGTCTCCAGCAGGTGGTGTCATTCCAATCATAATAGATAAAGGCCTCTTTTTTAAATATACAGGGAACTAAGTCAAATTTACAAGAAGAAAGGACACTCATCAATTGACAATTGGTCAAAGGATACGAATAAGAAGTTTTCAGGGGAAGAAATCAAAACCATAAATAATCATATGAAAAAATGTTCTAATTCACTAATAATTAGAAAATGCAAATTAAAACAACTTTGGGGGATGTACCCAAAAAGCTATTAAGTTGTCCCTATCCCTTGGTCTAGCAATACCACCACTAGTTCAATATTCCAAAGTAATTAAAGAAAGAGAAAAAGGACCCATATATACAAAAATATTTATAGCAGCTTTTTGTGGTGACAAAGAATTGGAAACTGAGGACATGCCCATCAATCAGGGAATAGTTAAATAAGTTATGGCATATGAATGTGATGGGATACTACTATGAGATAAGAAATAATGAAGGGGCTGGTTTCAGAAAACCCTGGAAAGTCTTGTATGAATTGATGCAAAGTGAAGTGAACAGAACCAAGAAAACAATTTATACATTAACAGCAATATTGTAAAGATAATCAACTTTGAAAGACTTAGTAACTGATTAACACAATGACCAACCACAATTCCAAAGAACTAATGATGAAATATAATATCCATCTCCAGAGATAACTGGAGGGGCTCAGACTGAAGACTATTTTTCTATTTCTTTTTTCCTGATTCTTTTTGGACATGGCTAATGTGGAAATTTGTTTTGCATGCCTATACATACTTGTAATGGATTTTATTTTTGTTACCTTCTCAATGGGGAGGGGAGGGGGAGAGAATTTGGAACTGAAAATTAAATTAAATTTAGAACTGGAAAAATGAAATGTGGTATAAAAAGAAAAGCCATCAATAAATTTAAAATATTATTAATGTTGTCTGATCCCTATCTCTGATAATGATAAAGCTCCAGGATGCTAATAACTTGGCAAAACTACAGCAGTGAATATTGTGAACCAAAAGCAGCAGAATTAGAGATTGGAGTGGCTTGCTGGTTGCCATTCACTTTTCCAGCCACACTTGTAATTTATCTGTTCTACCTGTTATCTGTCTGAAGGAATGTATTATTTCCATCATTTATCCCAGGAGGTGCCTATTTCATGATTTAATAGTGAATCCATTTTCTCTGATAGCCCATACTGACTTACCTTTAATATCCTGATGACTTGAAAGCTGACCCAGAACTAAAAGGAGAGAAAAGATGAGAGAGAAAGGCTGTAGGACAAGCAACATCAGTGAAATGACTGTAACTGTGCTTTCCATCTGAGAGAATTAAGTTGAGATTTACCTTCAGAAGTCAGGTTAAATTCAGCTGTCACCTTCCCATAACTGTTCCTGAGGCAACAATAATACAAGCCTTGATCTTTTTTACTTGCTTGAACAATGGCCAATGACACAGTTGAATTATCTCCTGCACTGATAATGGAAAACATTAACATTTACAAACTTAATCATTTTAAAGTGTCATATTCTTAAGACACAAGGAAAAACTTCTGTTCTCCCCCTCCCTTGTTGTTTGCAACCAATTAACTGAGAGGAGCCCTCCATTGTGGTGTGTTGTTTAATAATTTATTTACCTGTAAAGAATGCTTGGCCCATTAAATTTTGTAAAAGGGCCTATTGGCTTTAAGAACCCTGATCTTGCACCAATATTTGTGCACAACCATGAAATATTAATATGCCCATCCATTCAGATAATGAATCTACCATTCCAGTACAAATCACTGAAATGGATGGAGCTGTCTTTGAATTACCATTCATGCTTTTTTCTTTTGCACACTGCCCTGATTCCCTTCAATCATATTAATACTGTATGTATGCTCTGCTTTAGGAAAACCAGGCATATCAAAATTGAATCTGACTAAATGGATCAATTAAAGGGCAATTATCTAAACTACTAGAGGGTACTTTGACTTACAAAAGTATTAAAAGTGGCATTTCTTTGAATAGTGAGCTACTTAGTGAATTTAAAAAATAATTTGTCATATAAATATTTAATGAAACAACTCTTTGCCCCATGTTTAGTTTGGTGAATATTTTGATATTTGTGTCATGTTCGAGTTCAATCATTTTAGAAAATGTATAGGTGTAGGGGGTGGCTAGGTGGCGCAGTGGATAAAGCACCGGCCCTGGATTCAGGAGTACCTGAGTTCAAATCCAGCCTCAGACACTTGACACTTACCAGCTGTGTGACCCTAGGCAAGTCACTTAACCCCCATTGCCCCGCAAAAAAAAAAAATGTATAGGTGCTTTTTGGTTCAAACTAATTCTATATATATTTCATTAGACTGTCATCTCCTTGAGGGCAGAGAATTTTTTTTTACCTTTTTTTGCATCTTCAGTGCTTAGTACAGTGGCTGGTATAAAAATGCCTGTTGACTTACTGGGGAGGGGGGAAAACCTTTGATTTAGTAGAAGAAAAAAAGAAAGAAAATCCCCACCTGACTGATTTTTGAGTTTGTGTTAATTGGAGTTCAATAAATGAATGTATCCCATTCTAGTGTTTTGGTCAAGTCCTCCTGATTTACACACAATTTTCATACAACTTTATGAAAATATAATTATTGTATAAAATGATACACATTTATATTTATATATTTTTGTCATAATATTGAGAGCACATTGTTAGTCTCTCAGATATTTAGTAAGTGCCTAGTATGCATAAATCAGCATACTGGATGCTCAGGGTAATATAAAGGTGAAGGAGATCCAGCCTCTGCCTCTCAGAGCTTTTAATTTGGTGGGGGAGATAAAAGAACTAAGCTAACCCAATAAGGACAAAGAAAACCATAAAGAGACATTTAAGTAAAATTTTATAAGAGTTCCAAGAAGAGAAAGGGGCTTTCTGGTCAACTCGATCATGGAGGTTTCATGTAAGAGATGACATTTGGGTTGGATCTTGAAGGATTGGTATGATTTCAATAGGATATTGGTTGGGACAAGGAAGAGAATACACTAAATACGGATATAAAAGGACATGTTCATGGAAGGGTGAATAGTCCAGTTGCCAAAAGTATCAAATATAGAGATCATAGGCTTTAGAGATAGGCTAGCAATAATCATGTCCATAGAAGAGGAATAGCATGAGAGAGCTATGAGTGATAAAGTGAAGTCATGATTGTAGAAATCCTTAAATTCCAGGTTAAGGAGCTGAGCTTTTATCCAGGAGAAAATAGGGAGCCATCTAAGTGTTTTAGTGGAATGGAGTAACATGGTCAGACATGCATGTGGTATTTAAGGTGAATTTAGAATAGGAAATGACCAAAGGTCTCAACAAATTCACTGTTTCACAAGCTTGCTGTATATTTCCTCCCTCTGCCCACTATATTTATTTAAACTATCCCCTATGCCTGCTCTGTGCTCTCTCTCTCATTTCTGCCTATTGATATACCCATACTTGAAGGCCCGCCTTGAGTTGAGCCTTCTTCAGGAAACTTCTCCTGATCTTGCAGCTAAAAATAGACTCTCCTTCCAGGAATTTCTCATAGAATTTTGCTTTTGCCTCTCCTATGCTTTTAATACACTCTACTAAGTATTATATTTATTTATGTGCATATCTTTTTCTCCCATACTAGACTCTAAGTTCTGAGGCTTCATTCCATATCTTTTTAATCTTTTTATAATCTGATTTCTAGACAATTATCTTACATGTGATAGATGCTTAATGTTTATTAAAATGTATGGAATTGGGTGGGAAGAACATGAGGCCACTGTAACATTCCAGGCTGAACTAGGATAGTACCATTGAAAGTAAAGCTTCTTAAACTGTGGGTCGTGACCCAACATGGGATCATGTAACTGAATGTGGGAGTCATGAAAAATTTGGCAACAATAAGAGATTTTGTATGCCTATTTTATATACCTATATGCCCTGGGTCACATAAAAATTTGCCAGGGGAAAAGGGGTTGTGAGTGGAAAAAGTTTAAGAAGCCCCAATCCAGAGTGGAAAGTAGGTGATGGATGACTGATGCATTGTAGTGGTAGAATTGACATGACTTGCTAATCGATTGGATGTGGAGATGAGAATCCTGTAACTATAATTTCACTACTCTAAGAATCTGTGTTTTCACTTATATGGATACTCCTTCCAAGAATGCATATGGAAAGCCTTCCATGCATTACTAGATGGATCTTTATGAATTGCAAATGCCAAAAAGTTCATCACCTAGGTCAACCTAATGATGAGCTTTTTTTTTTTATTGTTCCTCATATAATATTCAGTCCATCTTTGGGCCTGTGTTTGTATCCATACTAGCTTGATAGGAGCTGCCAGAGCTGATGCTCCACTGGTATAACTTTCGAGAGCCTAGGGTCTCTTCCACACCAAGAGCAGGCATCAAAGGAGGCCTTAATTAAGGGTTAAACAGAACAGATTATAAGACTTTTCAAATTGTGCTCCCTGTTGATTGTGTCACACTTGTTAGTACCCCTACTTTCACCAATCACTCTGTATTCTTTTGTTGTTTATATTCTATTTTGTCTGTGAATCTGTTGAATTCTCCTGGTAGAATATAAGCTTCTTGCATTCAGATTCCTTCTTTGCCACTTATTATATAAGTGTCCTTGGACAAACCACTTGACCTCTAAGGGTCAAAGTTTCCTCATCTATAAAAGGAAGGGGGTTGGACTAGAAGACATCTAGGGTCCTTTCCAACTTTAGAATTAAGATTCTGGATACTTTCTCCTTTCTGGGTTTTTGTTACACTGCTCTCTCCTGGTTCTCTTTCTATGTAACTACTCCTCATACTCCTTTGTTGGTTCTTCATCCATATCATATACTCTAATCATGGGTATCCCCCAAAGATCTGTCCTGGGCCCTCTTTTCACTCAATATTATCTCACTTGGTGATCTCATCATCTCCCATGGATCCACCTTTATAGATCTCTATACAGATGATTTCCAGACCTATACAACTAATCTCTCTGCTGACCCACAGCCATGCATCTCCACTTGCTTCTTGGACATCTCAAACAGAATGTCCCCTCTGCATTGAGAACTCAATATATCCAAAACAGTATGTCCAAACTTCCTTATTACTATTAAGGGTACCATTATCCTCCCAGTCACATAGAACCTCAGTTATCATGTTATCCCTGATTCCTCACTCTCACTCACTCTACATATCCAAATCATTGGCACGTCTTGTTATTCCTATCTTTACAACATCTCTTCTGTGTGTATACACACATACACACACATACACATATACATGTATCCTTTTCTCTCAACTCATACAGCCACAGCCCTACGTTAGGCCTCAACTCTGTCCCTGCCTCCAATCCATCCAACCGCTTAGCTGTCAAATTGATCTTCCTAAAGTGTAGGACTGACCATGTCACTTCCTTATTCAATACACTCCAGTGGTTTGTTATTATCTCTTTAGTTGTCATTCAGTAGTTTTTTAGTTGTGTCAGGTTCTTCATAAGCCTATTTGGGGTTTTCTTGGCATCGATACTGGAATGGTTTGCTATTTCCTTCTCCAGCTCATTTTACAGATCAGAAAACTGAGGCAAACAGGGTTAAGTGATTTGCCCAGGTTCACACAACTAGTGTCATCTGAGGCAAGATTGGAACTCATGAAGACGAGTCTTCATGACTCTAGGCCCAGTGTTCCATCCTCTGTGCCACCTTTCTGCCCTCTCTAGGATCAAGTATAAATTCCTCTGATTGACTTTTAAAGTCCTTTATAACCTGGCCCCTTCCTACCTTTGCAGTCTCTTTACAACCTTATTCCCCTTTGTGTATTCTAGCTGTTTCTCAAATATGGAAATAGCCTCCTAGTTTCCTTACCTTTGTTCAAATCTCAGCTAAAGTTTCACCTTGAGCAAGAAGCCTTTACTTCTTTTTTTTGTTTGTTTTTTTGTGAGGCAATTGGGGTTAAGTGACTTGCCCAGGGTCACACAGCCAGTAAGTGTCAAGTGTCTGAGGCCGGATTGGAACTCAGGTACTCCTAACTCCAGGGCCAGCGCTCTATCCACTGTGCCACCTAGCTGCCCCGAAGCCTTTACTTCTTAATCTTGGTGCCTTCCTTCTGAAACTACCCTGAATTTCCCTGCATATATCTTTTTTGCTCATAGTTGTTTGTATGTGGTCTCCCCCATCAGACTGTGAGATCCTTAGGATCAGGGACTGTTTGGCTTTGCCAGTCTGTATATCCCCAGCACTTAGCACAGTGCCTGGCACATAGGGGGAACTTAATGCTAGTTCAATGACTAATATAGTTTTTTTAATGACAACCAGCAGTCCTCTAATTCTGATTATTGTTATCAGAATTTCTGTCATATGGGGCTGGTGATCATTGGAAAACATAGGGAAAGATGAATGTAACCCAAGACTGGCCTGGGCTCTGGCTTTACTCAAGAGCTCCTTCTAGTGTTTAAATGAATATTACATAGATAACAAAAGGTAAGACTGGAAAAGGGAACATTTCATGGCTTTCCCAAAGCTTGTCCTTAGCCACAACCAGGCCTTGCTGTTTGCTTATAGATCACATCATTTTTTTATCCCTTTATTTTTAAAAGTCTGTTTCCTGAAAAAATGAAGGAAATGCTTTTCTGGTATGGGGATTCAATGAGATTAAATGACATTTAACATCCACTTGCCAAAAATTAAGCAGCTATTGTTCCAACAACAGAGAATGCCAAGAAGAGTCAAAAGTGAGACAATACTTTCTAAACCAGGGAAGAAACAAAGCAAGCTGCACAATCTTCAAAGACCTTAGGCAGCACACCTGATGGGTTTATTAATGAAACAAGTCTCATTACCCCTTCCACTCCCCACCTCATCAATCTCCTAGAAGCAGAAAAACAAACTAGTCCTCCCATTCCTAGAAATGGCTAGTCAGCACTTCTCGATTACTGCTATTTGGTCTGAGGGTGACAAGTGCTTCTTTCAGCTTCATGCTGAGGATGCCAGACTTGTTTACATCCTTTGGCTCATCCACTGAATTTTGACCTTTGTTTGATCTTATACAGTACTTGACAGGTTAATGGAGATAGTTACGAAACATCTACACAATGCCATATGTAAGGAAAAAAAAATCTCAGATGTAAAAGAGTCGCCCAGAATTTCAGACCTGGAGGGCATACTGGAAGCATCCACTCCAGCCTCCTGATTTTGCAAAAGAGGAAATTGAAATCGAAAAGTGTGGCAACTATCACAAGATCACAAGCTTCTTAGCTGCAAAGCAAGCACCAGATTGTAGGTCTCTAGTCCCATAGGACTGTGCTCCTTTCACACCCTGGGTTCACTGTAGCCTTTTGTTGCCAATGCCTCATGCACTTAGCTCATTGTGCCGTTCAGTACAGAAGCAGGGGGACTGGTTTGAGTTCCCATTTTGATACCAACTAGTTGTATGACCTTTAGCGAGGGTGTTTGACCTCTCTGAGATTATTTCCTCATCTGTAAAATGGAAATAATGAGACTTATGATACCTGATTCACAGGGGTATTATGGGGAAGATGCTTTATAAAAGAGCTACAAAAATGTGAATTATTATTATTGTTGTTTAGTCATTTTTAGTCACATCCAACTCTTCCTGACCCCTTTTGGAATTTTCTTGGCAAAGATACTGGAATAGTTTACCATTTTCTTCTCCATTGTGTCCCCATTTTATAGATGAGGAACTGAGGCAAATAGGGGTTAGATGCCTATGGTCACACATCTAGTGAGTATCTGAGACTAAATTTGAACTCAATTCTTCCTGACTCCAGGATCAGTGCTCTATCCACTGAACTTCAATAAATAGAGGCAGTGTTACATAAGGGACACAGAATTGGCCTTAAAGTCACAAAGACCTGGGTTCAAGTCCCACACAAGCTGGGCAAGTCACTTAAAGTCTCAATGCTCTAAGATACTCTCTGAAATTTTAAGTTGTAAAGAAGGTTCTGGGGCAGCTAGGTGGCACAGTGGATAGAGCACCAGCCCTGGATTCAGGAGAACCTGAGTTCAAATCCGGCCTCAGACACTTAACACTTACTAGCTGTGTGACCCTGGGCAAGTCACTTAACTCCAATTGCCTCACCAAAAAAAAGAAAGAAAAAAAGAAAAAAAAGAAGGTTCTGACTTCTATCAATAAGGGGTATTCCCTCAACCTGTCCTTCCCTATATCAATGAAATTATAACTCTAGTCCTTATCCCTATTTGACAAATATTAATTGGTTACTAATGCCAGGGTTGGTACATTCAGATAAGATACTGGATCTTTACCCTAATGAAGTTTTCTCATGACCTCTTCTTACTATTTCTACCACCATCATCCTCCCGAAACTATGTCACAAGGTAGTAACAGAACCACAGAATTATGTAATGTCAGACATGGGAGAGACCTTAGAGATCATCTAATCCAATCTCCCCATTTTACAGATGAGAGAAAAGCCCTATGTGGTTGTGAGAAGTGCTTAAAACCGGCTAGTCCAAAACCAGATACTTTACCTTCTTTGAACCTTTGCAATTAACTTAGAATCTTTTGTCCACGAGATGTTGGAGTCTTCATGGATTTCTGCAAACTGACAGCTTAATTTTATATTTCCAGAATGATCAGGAAACATCTCAGCCTGGATCTTCTTCAGTAGCACTGGAGCTGTCGATGAGAAATTTACAATTCTTCATCATTATAAAAATGAGAAAATCAATCCTCTAGAATAAGCTCCCATTTGGTTTTGGTATTCAAACATTCTGGAGTTACGTGTATCACAGAGAGTGAAACAGAGTATGCCCTCCCCTCTTTTTAAAGTGAAATTGGACATTGTAGAGACACCATCTACATGTTTCAGCTAACGAAACTGCACTCTACCCTCTCTCCCAAACCAACATCAAGGAGGTGGGGCAGAGGGCATGGAATAGGGCATATCTGAATTGTACAGGTAACTGTGGGTAGACCACGAGGATGCAAAAGGCAACTCAATAATGCATTTGTGCTGTTTTCTTCCTCACATTTCTTTGGTTTTTTAAAAACAAAAGAAAAACAAAAAAAAACCAAAAACCCTAATAGAACGGAAAATTCAACTGCTGAAAGGCGAGGCTATCTGAATAATCGCATCATTGGCAGCTGCAAGAAAGTGGAATTCCAGATAAGGGAACAATTACCTGGGCAGCCACTAGGTGGCAATACTAACACGATATCATTTATAGCTGGTTAAGGATTACCACTATGTAAATGGCCAGGATTTGTAAGAATCTAGAAGGAAAGCGAGTTTTGCTTTATTTTGCTGCAGGTTCTCCCTGAGAAGCAAGGAGCTGGTGCCCCAACATCTAAAGAATAAGCTATTTCATTTGCTATAATGGGAATAACAAAAGTCAGCATTCTGAGGCTGCCAGGAGGGTTTCTGGGAATGTTTGCCTAGCCTCAGCCCTAGGTGTCTATGCAATACAAGTCAAATCCCATTAACTGGCAGCACTGATGTAACAACAACAATCAAAAAATGACTGTAATAAAAGCATTCTGAGCCCCAGCCAAGGCCCAACATTGCTTTGTTGATCTGTCACCACAATATTCACTACTGTGAATAAGTCAGTAGATCAAAAACTGTTGCCAGCCATTGTTAGAATAACAGCTACTTGTATTAAAAAAAAAAAAGCTTAGTCTATGTAAGAGAGGTAGTGGGCACATTGGGTAATAAGTTCTACAACCAAATAGTAGTTTAGACTTAATGGCTTTCTTTTTAATGATCTCTCTCTCTCTTTTACTTTGGGGAAACAGGTACAAACCCAGGAGTCAAAACTTTCCTAGTCCTCAGTTCTTTCCCATTCCTGTTCACTCAGATGCTAATAATTTTGTCATTTTAGGTGGCTGGGGTGGGGAATGTTGGTTTCACTTTTGTTTATTTTAAGTTTTATCGATGTTATTTTATATCATATCAATTTCCATGCATATGTCATATATATGTGTATGTGTGTGTATACACACACACACACACACATTCCACCCTACTCCAATCCCAATTGTGATTCTTCCATTGTAACAAAGTAAAAGAATTAAGCAAAAATTACCAATTCAACAATGACATCTGACAGCATATCTAATGTTCTGCAACCACAGCCCTCACCTCTCTGAGGGAAGGAGTGAATGATGCTATTGATCTGTGCTGACTTCAAGGACTTCCTAACATACATTTCTAGGATCCCTTCTTTGGCGATAGAAGGCAGGTGGGGTCAGAGTGTTGGACCTGGAGTCAGGAAGATCTGTGGACAGATCATGTTGCAGATATTTACAAGCTGTGTGATCCTGAGCAAGTTACTTAACCTCTCTGCATGTCAGGTTCATCCTCTGTAAAATAAGAGGTTCGATTGATTGGCTGGTCCCTTTCAGCTCTAAAATCTAAGATCCTATGAAAGTTAAAAGGAAATTTAAAAGTTGTTTACTCCAGCTACCTCATTTTCTGATGAAAAGTTCATTTTGCAAATGTCCAAGGCATTAAAGTGATTTGTTCAAAGTTACTCATTAGTAGCAGTAAAACAAAAATAAAAACAAACAAAATAATGTCCTGGTCTTTAGTGTACATATTATTTCAGTCATTTTAGACATGTCCATTTAGGGTGTTTTGGGCAAAGATACTAGAGTGGTTTGCCATTTCCTTCTCCAGTTCATTTTATGGATCAGGAAACTGAGGCAAACAGGGTTAAGTGATTTGCCCAGGGTAACATAGCTAGTAACTGTCTGAAGCCAGCTTTGAAGTTTGGGAGATGAGTCTTTCTGAATCCAAGCCTGGCATTCTATCCACTGTCTCATCTAGCTGCCCAGTGTACATATATACTGTGGCTATTACTATAAACAATAATAATCCTATGTCGGCCTGGACTCAAACTCAGATCCTTTGACTCCAAATCAGAGGTCCATCATACTATATCTCAGGAATGTGTAGAGCACTGAAAACAGGACCACAAGCCATCTTTGATACATATAGTATAGCCTGCAAACCCTTGTCTAGAGTTCTCACATTGTTTTCTGCCCAGTCCCTTTCCCCTCCTGTGATGTAGGGCTTTCATATTCACAGCGGAGTAGACAAGACTGAGGGTGGCATTTGGGAACAAATGGTCCTCTTCCCTGTAAACAAGGTACAGAACATGGCACAGAAATATGGTGGCACCTGAGGTATGAAATCTAGGCTCCTGATTTTAATTAATGTAAATTGCTTGCACTCCTTTAATGCCAAAATTCACAAGAATCTTCTCAGGTACTAATCCTTTCTTAGGATGCTGAAACTGGGAGGCACAGGACCTGAGTTCAAATCCCAGCTCTACTTTTTATTACTAGTATGACACAACTTAGCTAAGCCTCAGTTTCCTAATCTATAAAATGGGAAACTGGACAAGGCCTCTAAAGTCCCTTCTAGTTTTAGATCTATACCTATGATCCATTGTGTGTGGGTAGATACACACATGTGTGTCTACATGTGTGTTTGAAATCTTCGCTTCAACATGTTAGTTCTGCTCTAAATGCATCCTTCTTTGCCTATGTGTGGTTCTATAAAGGATTTAGTCCATTGCCCAAGTGTGCTCTTGCTATTCTAGGCCTAATTATTCAATGTCTGATGAAGCTGCTCTGGGGTCATCACCAAGTGCTTCAATAGCACAATATGATGAAGAATAATACCTCCTAGACAAACTAGAAAGCTAGTCCCCTTTATGGAGTTTCAAATACAGTGGTTGTTTTACACTGGCAAAATTATTTTATGTCTTTCTTATCTTTGTTTAAAAACATGAGGTTCTGCTTAAAAGTGTTTAAAAAGTTACATGTGGCAAGCTTGGTTGGGGAACTACAAGCTCTTTTGGAAAAAATAGTTTTGTATCAAACCCCATACTTGATGGTTGCTAAGGAACCACCCAATAGGTAATAAGAATAACAGAAATTTGAACTTCAAAAGCTAAGAGCTAAGGTAAAAAGGGGGAAATTGCTCCCAGACAATAACAGTGTTTCCATTACAGCTAACATAGAGACATACTGTATCTATCTGTAATGTCTTTTCTTGGTCTCTTCCAAGTTTCACTGATAGAAAAAGAAGAATTTTTTTCTAAAAAGAGGACTGAAACCTAAGGAGAATTTCTTCAGTTTCAGACTATGAAAATGAGGTGGTGAAAAGAATGGTTTTTAAAGTGAAGTGACTACAGCTGTCAGGGAATTCTACCATTACCCAGAAGCCTTCTGACTAAGATAAATTTTGAGGTTGGGGAGAACAGTGTCATACTCAAATGTTGGGGGAAAAAACAGGGTTGGATTAAACAATAATTTGTAAATTAGGAATTAGTGAGAAAGATAGTAAATAGTACCCAAGTATGTATTTATTTGGATTTTGCTTTAATACTTAAATATTGTGGTTAATACTTATGTTTAGCTTTCTTCATAACAAGATTTCTCTTTTAAAGCACAATTGCATAGAAATGTATGATAATCTTCTTTTCCCTCCATCTCAGTCCCACAGCAAATCATATATTCAGGAAACCAAATTATTCAAAATGTAAGGCTAATTTTTTAAAAATAAAGAAAAAGACTCCACTGCCCACCTGATGACAACTTATTTGACTGTGGGCAAAAAACTTAGGAGTCAGTAAACAGCTTCTTCAAAGTACTCTTATAGGGGCAGCTAGGTGGCGCAGTGGATAGAGCACCGGCTCTGAATTCAGGAGAACCTGAGTTCAAATCTGTCCTCAGACACTTAACACTTACTAGCTGTGTGACCCTGGGCATGTCACTTAACCCCAATTGCCTCACTAAAAAAAAAAAAATACTGGAAAGTACTCTTATATACCCCATCTATAACGAAATGGAAATTAGCCCAGCCTTACCTTTGCCTTCTTTTTTGCAAGATGATTTTGAGGGGTCTATTTTCTCTTCATTTTGAGTGAGTGTTTCTGGTTTGGGAATCTTTTTACTAAAAATTGAGCTCTTTCTGGCCCTTTCTTTCTCTTCTAAGCGCAATTTCAGAGCTGCCACTTTGGACAGAATTTTCTTCTTCACACCCTCAGCTAAATGCCCAGTCCCAGATATTTCTTGCTTCTTATTTCCTTCCTCAGGGGCTGGTGCCAGAGAATCTGGCACTTTAGATTTGGGGGGCATCATATGACAATGTTTCCTTTCCTCTCTTGCCTTTTGTGCAGTTGCTTGTAAAGAGCCTTTCAGACGGTGATTTGGTGGCACTTGGTCTTGACGTTTAGGACTCGTTTTAGAGGTACATTCTGCTGGAATGAATGCCAAGGTTCTACGGGGGATCCCAATGAATTTGTGGCCTTGGGTTCTCTAGTTGTGAGCCCTTCTGTTTTACCATCCTTTGCAAAATGTGTGGCTTCTCCCTCTAGAAATGAAGTCGAGGTTAATGCAACAGGCACACTTGAAGGAGGCAAGGTAGGTGAGAAATTTGGGGCACATTCATTCTCAGTGTTTTTACATTCCTTTGAACTAGTACAAATCCGTTCATGATGTTTCAGTGCAACTAAGTCATTCACAGGCACATCTTGTGTTTGGCTTATGGCACTGTTGGTATCTCTTTCATTGGAAGTATCAGTTACTAGTACAACAAGACTATTTGAAAGAACTGAGGATGCTGAAATACAATCAGCAGTACTGTCTTGGGCCTTGTGACCTGGCTCACCTAAGTCACTCTCCATAGTCTCTTGGCTTTGTCCCTCATTCCCTGCACATGGAATTCCTTCCCCAACATGTTCAACTTCCTTATAACATGGAACTTGCAAAAGGGCAGGTTTGACTTTCACCTCCTGACCAAAGCTTTCCGTATTCAAATCCCCTTCCTCTGGAATTACCCCTATTGTAAACTCAGAAGTCATTAATTTTCCTGTCCCAACACACTCCATAACTCCTAATCCATCTGTGAAATCTACAGAAGATTCCAGGATTTGTGGGTGAGTCAAAAACTGTGGAAGCAAGATGGGATGGGCCTTTATTGGCTGTCCTTCCTCTTGTGCTTTATTTATATGGTCAGTGTTTTTCTTCCCAGAGATGTCTGAGACCCCACCCAAGGCCCCTTTAAATAGTGGAGCTGCAATACATGTTTCGTTTTCATCTACGGGATCTACTGATGATTCTAGGATGCTGGCATCTTTCAAATATTGGAGAGAAGGAATAGAAATACATACATTATTTCTTATATCTTTTTTCTCTTGAGTTTTCCCATCAAAACAAATAATTGCCGAATCAGACTGATTACGGCTAGTGGATGTGTCTATTTCAGATGTGGCTAGTTTTTGCACCGAATTGTCTGCCCCAAGTTCCTCAGAAATCACACAGACATTGTCCAAAACCACAGAACCAACTTTGCTTTCCGAATCCACTGTCTGCATCGGTGGTGAAGGCTCTGAAATAAGATCCATCAAAATTAGAGATTTTTGCCATCCTCCTGACTCACAGTCTCCCTGACTACTGTTCACTGAATTTTTGTTAGTCTCCTCCTGGAGATTTTCTAGAGAATGTGGAACCTTCTGGGAGGCCTGCCTATCACTTTCATCACTCATCATGGTAACTCCAGCACTGGGGCCTCCCAAATTCCCTCCCTCCTCCTCACAATTATCTGTTGAATGTCCCAGTGGCAACAGGCTACTTTGCCCCCATGCAGCTGCAGTGGCATAGAAGCCACCCTGGAGGGTCTCTTCAGAGAGTGAACCCTGGTGAGGTTGAATCTCCTTATGCCCATTTTGCTCTGACTTTCTCACTTTCTCTTGACAATCCTCTTCCCAGCTTTCAGCCACTGCAATCTCAGAGCCCTGACGTTCACTTGTCAGTCCATCAGCAATGGCACCCAGGGAATTGCTCAAAAAATCCTCTCCTTGTAGCAGCTGTGGATGGGGTAGATGAGTTGCTGTCCCAAGGGGATCTTTGAGGGTCAGCTGCTCTGCAGCCTTAGCTGCCCAGTCACTTCCAGCAGGGGCAGGCTGTTCATTAGAAGGAAGCTGAGCAATGCTTCCAGCTGGCACCCCAGGAAAACTTTCTTCGGTTCCTTTCGAGTGATTGTTTTGAGCAATTGAAACAGCAAGGTATTTGACCTGATGGCTTTTAAGAACAGTTCCAAGAACAGGTGTTTCTTCCCCATTACTGGAAACCTGAGAACCTCTGATATTTTCACTCAGCATCTCATTTGATTTCTGTTCAGGATGCTCTGCAATCATGCTACAAAGAGGAGGTATCTCTGTTTCATCCTCATTCCTGAGAAGGAGCCTCTCATCACCTGCTTCTTGGAGTTGGGAAAGGCAATTGTTCTCTGAAGAAAAATTCTGGGCCTTCCACGCACTGACTAGGTTACTGGGGCTAAGACTGTCTTGGTTTGTTTCTAGAATTCCAGTCAATTCTTTGACAGAGTTCTGGTCACCTATTTTATTTTCTTTTGTATCATTTTCATATACTGCTTCCAACCTATTCCCCATGAAAATGCTTGTGGGATACGGTGTTGTGTTTGCATCTCCTGCCTCTCTGTTTTCACACATTGGGCAAGGGAGGTCAGCATCTTGTGCTTGAGAAAGTTGTTCTGTTGTCATGTCACTGAGCAAATATACATCAGATGCTCCACAGTGACCTTCTGCCAGCTCTGAACCCACTTGAGGCAAACTATCATCACATGGCAATGAAGAGGGAAAATCTGCATCCCCTGTTTCATGGAGTCCCCTAACCAGGGGTTCTTCTGCATCCTTTGGCAAACTGAGGGAATGTTCTGCAGTCAGATCAGCATGTGAAGCTTCTGCCAAAGCAATGTAGAGACTCTCTTGCTCACCAAGATCAGCATCACTCACCCTTTGGTAATGGGCTGAGAGTTCACAGGCATTTTCATGACTGGCCTCAGAGCTGATTTGCTCATCTAGCTTGTCTTCCCTGGGACTTCTGGGTTGGCATATGTTACTCTCTTGCTCTTGTCTCTCACTGTGTTGTGGGCCTGGAGAGCAGCTCTCCAGCTGCATGTGTTGGGCCAGCGATCCATCTCCTCCACCGATACTTTGCAGAGTGTCCCCAAAGTGCGTTATGGTCCCACTTAAGGAAGAAGCTTTCCGAAGAGATTCAGAATCTATCATGAGTTCTGAAGAGCCTTGCAGGTGGTTTTCGGTAGTACCCTCTGCACTGCTTTCCTCTTTTTGTACCTAGAGAGATAAAAAGAATATAATTATCACTTCTAGGTCCTATAATAAAGCATATCAATTATCCAGAGGATAGTTAATCCTTTAATTACCTGTACTAATGGCAAGCAGAGATAATATGAATAATTGAAATCCACATTTAATCCAATAAATATCTTCTTAGCCAGTGACTTCCCAAACCCCTCCAGGGTACTATAAATCAAGGCAATTACATTGGGTCCCTCAGAATACACTAGAGACTAAATAATTGGAGCCAAAATGGAGTTGACGCTGCCAGCAGATGCTAAAATAGAGCCTTGGTGTGCATGTGCATGGTGTAACTATAATGTATAGAGCCACATTACAACAAGCCACACATGAAAATAAGGGACAGAGAACTGATGCTGTAACTGCAAACAAGGTCATGGCTTCTCCTCTGACTTCCCCAGCTTTGACTGCCTAGTGTTGTCCTTTCCTGACTTCTCATTACTTTTTTCTCCTGAAGATTCCTCTTTTTAAAAAATAATAATAATACACATTTTGAAGATTCCTCTTGACCTGGGGTGTGGGTAGAAAGCATGGCCATATGAGGAAGGAAAACAGGAAGTCCATTGCATGAATTGTTTCACCCCTAAAACTTTCTCATAAAAAATCTATTGATATGACTCTTACATGTAAGATGGAAGAGGGCTACAGAGAGGAAGAGCTGGATTTGTTGTCACAGGCTATGGGTTTGAATCTTGCCACTATCTCTACCTGTGTGACCTTGAGAAAGTCACTTAATCTTCCTGTGCCTCAGTTTCTTCATCTGTAAAATAGGGGAGAAAGGTTGAACCAGATGATTTCTGAGGTCCCTTCCAGATCTAAATTCATAATTCTTGACTATGGATGTGGCTTTTTTTTCTTTTAAGAGAGGTTTTTCAGGAATGCTGAGCAGAATCCTTATTGTTCAATATGCTGTTATTGCCCAATAATATGATTTTTCTATTTTATTATATTGTCTCTGGGAGAGGCAATATGACATAGTGGATAGCAAGCTGCCCTTAGAATCAGGAAGATGCAGTTTCAAGTCCTGCTTCTGAGACATATTGGCTATGGGACCCTAGGCAGGACACCTCACCATTAATTCTAATGCCTTCTCTCTTGATTATCTCCAGTTTGTTCTGTATATAACTTGTTTGTGTATAGCTGTTTATCTGTTGTTTCTCCTATTAGACCATGAGCTCCTTGATAGCAGGGGTTGCCTTTTACCTTTCTTTGTATCCCCAGTACTTAGCACAATGCCTGGCACATCGTAAGCAATTTACAAAAATGTTTGTTGACTGACTTCCATCTCCTCCTGGGTGTACTCTGTGCCTTGAGGAAAGGCTTCAGGAGGCTAAACTTGGAGTCTTCTGTCTGCCCAGGTAGTCTGCTACTTCCCAATGCCTCCTTATAGCCAGCCCCTTCAGCCAAGAAGTCATCAGCCCATGTGAGCAATTTATTACCTTGATCCTTCCATCTTCCTGCTAGGAATGGCTGCTAAGGGCCAGGCATCTTTCATCAACCCCAAAGCCACCACTTCCATCTGTATCAAAACAAGGATTCTTCCACCTCCTGCTGCCAGCCCTGTCTCCAACTGGAATGCAAAAAACCTCCCATTCAAAGAAAAGCAACTCTCTTTGGCCTCAGGCCTCCCATCTCTTGCTTTACCTGTCTTTTGAGGATAGAGGAGTGGTACCCTCCACTTAATAATGAACACTGTCAACCCTGGTCAGACCCTTCATATCCCAGTGGCGCTGAACTCCTGTAGATTATAATTCAAACCCCATTATACCCTTACCACCAATTCCTCATTCCTATTCCCTTCGACTCTCCTCCCGTAAAGTTTCATCCTAACTCCTTCCAACCCTTACACTGTGTGCTCTGGAATGCCTGTTTTATAGATAACAACTTCCCTTCATCCTAAATCTTTTACTTTCCCATTCCTTTCATCTACTAGCTCTTCCTGAAACCTAGCTTCCTCTGACAACACAGTCTCCCTGGCCAACCTTTCTAGTACTAGCTGCACTTTCGCTCATTTACTTGGCTCACTGGTCAAGGAGAGAGATTTGGAATACTCCTTGCTCTTCATTGCCATTTCCGGGTTCTTTCCCTTCCATCATTCAGTTAACTTTATTTCTTTGACGTTCATGTTTTTTATCTACAACATAATCAAAATCATGGTAACTGTTCTCTACAGATCCCTACATCACCTCCCTTCTTTCCTCAATGAGTTTGATACCTGGCTCACATTTTTTCCTCTCTTTTCCAACTCCTGCCCTCATACTAAGCAACTTCAACATATATATTGACTCTTCCTCAAATACCTTAACCTTCAGTTCCTCAACATACTCACCTCCCATATTCCTTCACCCAACCTCAACCACACATAAATATGGTCATTCCCTTGATCTTGCCATCACTTATATTCAAGAATTATGAAATCCCATTATCTGAACATAATCTACTGGTTTGTCACTTGTCCTTTAAGCCTCCTCCCCTTACATAATCCTAATCATCATCTGCACTGTAACTTCCAATCCCTTGACTCTTCAATTTTTTCTTCAGTCATCTCCCCTGAACCAACCACCCTCTCCTCTTCTCTTTTGTGAACCAGTTCAATTCTACTCTGTCTTCCTCCCTCGAAGTCCCAGCCCCTTTATCATGTTGCCATTTACACCCAGCCAAGATTTAGCTTTGTATCACTTGTGCTATTCATTGCCTTCATTCCTATACATGTGCTGAACGAAGGTGGAGAAAACCATGCAACTCTTCTGAATAGATTCACTACAAATTTATGTTACATAGCCTCAACTGGGCCCTCACTGCTGCCAGGTAATTTTAATATACCTCCCCCATCAACTCACTATTCCACACTCTACATTAACTCTTCCAAAACTTTTTATCCATCTTCAAACCTCCCATGGTTTCCCCTCCCCCTACTCTCTCAGTTGAGAACCTTGCCTCATATTTTACAGAAAAAAAATTGTGGCCATTAACCATCAACTCTCTCTTCTCCCCTCTTCCTCATCTCCTATCACTCAAATACCTTCTTCCAGTTTCTTCTCCTTCACCCCTGTCTCATATGATAAAGTAGCCTTACTCCTTACCAGGGCTAACACCCCCCTACTTGTTTAAGTGATCCCATTCCATCTTGTCTCTGCCAACAGATGTCCTCCTCTGTCATCCTCTCTCTTTCTCTTATTTGCAATCTTTTAATTTCTATTGGCTCATTTCCTACTGTCTACCAACATGCCTACGTCACCACTGTCTTGAAAAACTTGATCCTTCCTTACCCATTATCATCCTGTATCTCATCTGGCCTTTGTAGCTAAACTCTTCAAAAAGATTGTCTATAATCAGTGCTTCTGCTTTGTCTCCTCTCACTCTCTTCTTAATCTCTTACAATCTGGCTTCTAATCTTGACTTCTCTCTTCAAAGTTACTAATGATTCTTAGTTGCCAAATCCAATGGTCTCTTCTCAATCTTCATTCTCCTTGATCTCTCTGCTGCCTTTGACACTATTGATCACTCTCTCCAACTTAATAATCTTTTCTCTCTAGGTCTTTATGACAATACTTTCTCTTGCTTCTCCTAACTATCTGACTGCTCCTGCTCTGTCTCTTTTGCTGGATCCTCCTCCAGATCACACCCTCTATCCATAGCTGTCCCTTAGGATTCTGTCCTAGGCCCTCTTCTCTTCTCCCTCTACATTACTTCATTTTAACTCCCATGGATTTAATTACCATCTCTATGGTGATTATTCTCAAATCTATTTATCCTGCCCCAGTCTCTGCTGACTTCCAATCTCACATCTCCAACTGCCTTTCAAACATTTCAAATTGGATGTCCAATATAGACATCTTAAACACAACTTGTCCCAAAAGAACTTAACATCTTTCCCCCTAAACCATCCCCTGCTCCCACCTTCCCTTATCACTGTAGAGGACAACATCAAACTCCTAGTCTCGTAGACTCACAACCTAAAAGTCATACTAGATTCCTCACCATCTCCTGCCCTCCATATCTAATCTGTTGCCAAGGCCTATTGATTTCACTTTTGTAAGATCTCTTAAATACATCACTTCCTCTTTTCTGACACTGCCGCCACTATAGTGCAGGCCCTTTTCATTTCATGTCTGGATTATTGTAAAAGCCTACTGGTTGATCTCAAGTCTTTTTCACTTCAATCCATCCTCTGCTTAGACACTAAAATGATTTTCTTTAAAGTGCAGGTCCAGCCATGTCACCCTACTACTCAATAAATTTCCTATTGTCTCCAAGAGCAAATACAAAATGCTCTGTTTGGCGTTTAAAACCATTAATAACCTAACTCCTACCTTACTCACTGTCTAAAGACTAAATCCAGTGATACTGGCCTCCTGGCTCTTTCATGAACAAGAAGTTCCATTTCTTAGCTCCAGGTATTTTCCCTGGCTGTCCCTCATGCCTGGAAGACTCTTCCTCTCCTCTCTGACTACTGACCTCCCTGGCTCCTTCAAATCCAGTTAAAATCCTACCTCCTCTAGGGAGCCTACCCTAACCCTCTTAATTCTAGTGCTTTCACTCTGTTGTTTCCTATTTCTCCTATATATAGCTTGCTTTGCATATATTTGTTTGTATATTGTCTCCTCCCTTTGATTGTAAGTTCCTTGAGGTCAGGGACTATCTTTTGTCTCATAGTACATTGCCAGGCACATAGTAGTAAATGTCCATCAATTAATTGATTGATTTACTGACTCCTCTTGATAGGGAGGTGGTGATCTGTACTTGTAGAGAATATTCTTTACCAGCCCTAGACCTATGAATTCACTGGTATAGGGAAATGCAATTCTATTAGGTAGTTTTCCTTCTAGAACTCTGTTTTTATCAAATTAAAATGGAAAAGGGGAAGAGGAAAGTCATTTAAAAAATTAAAATGTAGGATCGTCTTAGTTTTAAAATGCTGTGGAAAATTAGTCTTGACATATGTGATAATCTACATCTTTCCCTAAATTATACCCTGCAGGAACTGCTCATATGAGTTGAACCTAAATTCATGTAAAATATGCTGGAATACCCCTGAACTAAGTCAACTCTTAGTATAAGACTTAGAGATGACACATTTCATATGATGCATGCAATGCTTTAAGCCTAGTTTTTTTTTAAAAAAAGACACCAAACTTCCTCGTTGTCCTGCCTATAAAACTGAAATTCTCAACATTTGAATCAATCATGCCTTTGAGTTGAACCATTGTCAACTTCATTGCCCTCCTCATCAATGTTTATTAATAATTTCAAATGTTTATTGTTTCACTGGTCCATGGACTCCCTCCACCCACACCAGGCCATCGCTCTCTATAGCTTAGTTGCTAATTTTTCAGAGTTGCTGGAAATTTATCCTCCATGGGTCCAAGCTGGTGACAAGCTTCTCCAAACTTCTTTTGCTAAAGTACCTCTGTAATGAATCCTTTGTAATGCAAATAATCATATCCCATTTAACTGATTTTCTACATTTTATCTCTCAGGTTTTCTTAAAGGTGGACCCACCCAGAACAATACAACATATTGCTTTTCCAAAATCATACTTCATATTTAAATAGCACTTTATTCTTTACAAAGATATTTTCATATGCATTTCATATCGCCTTGCTTAATCCTCCAGTAACTTAGTTATTTGTATTCCAAGTATCATTATACCCACTTTGTAGATGATAGAAATGAGAATTAGAACCCTTGAGCAGCTTAGAACTCAGAGAATTGAAGGTATAAGAGATATGAAGATGAAGAAACTGAGTCCAAGAACAATTAAGTGATTTCCTAAAGGTCACACAAGTAGTAAGTGATAAAGCTAAAATGGATACCCAGATCCTGACTCCAAGTCCATGACGTTCTATTATGGAATAGCAAGCTCTGAACTTGAAAGAAGGACAGCTGGGTTCAAATCCCAAATTTAATACAAATTAACTATATAATTTGAGCAAGTCAATTTTTAACTTCTCTGAGCCTGGGTTTTCTCATCTGTAAAATGGAGATAAGACTATCACTACCTACCTTTCTAGAACAAGCAGGGTCCTGCCTGAGGCAAAAGGTTTCCATACAAGATTGCTATAGGGGAAAGTGCTTTGTAATCCTTAAGGTACTATAGAGATGTGAGTTCTTATTAAATAACTTGCCCTTGGTTACACTGCTAATAAGTGACAGAACCAAGACCGAAAATGTAGACTTTAGGGACATCAGCTCTGTGCACAGGATGCTCCAGTCTCATTTTTCATTTTGAAGAATAATTTAGATGCGAATCAAAACCATAGAACAAAACTTTCTATGTGAGTCAGCCATTCCTTTGAAGGCCATATTTCTCAGTAAGTCATTATGAAACAACCTCAGTAGAGAGTGAGTCTTCTGCTGCTCGATTTTTGTCAGAGGACCCGTGACTAGGCTCATGCAGGCTTCCTTTATGTCTTATCTTGTGGGGAAACTCTTTGTTCAGGTGAAAATAAAAACTGCTGATGGAGAGTCAATTTCAGTGTTCTGTTTTTAGCTGCTCCTTTTCTTGCCAAGCTCACACGTTTTAATATGAGAAATAGAAACAAACCCCTGTATCAGAATTAGACATCTTCCTTTAGAATAATGTGTGTGTTTCAGGTGGGTGGGTGGGTGGTAGGGATGGAGATCAGAACTGTAACCTACAGGAAGCCACCAGGGCTTTGTCCCAGGCCACTAAGATTTAAAGGACGTGAAAGTTTACCGCACGAACTCTTTCAGTAACTAGAAGTCACTAGATGAATTCAGTTGAATAGTTCTTAATTACTTCTTTTATTTTCACATCAATTGCAAAATTTAACTTGTAGACTGTTTTGTGCTACCTGCCTCAGGTGTCAAAATGGCTGGTTATAATTCTTGGAGGTCAATGTTGTACAGGAGAGGGAGGAAGAAAGAATAAATCAGATGTTAGCAACTATTCTGGACCCAACTTTCTTTTAAAGGCAATATTAAAACTGCATTTTATAAGGCTACAAATTCACACTCAGGCCAACATGTCCTTTTCAATCCTTCATTCCTTGTTCAAGATTCTAATTGTGTAAATATAACGAGGTATTTGTCTTGTAATGGTAAAGGCAGAGGTAGACACAGAGTTACATTCTCAGAAAAGTGTCTCATTAACCTCATCAGGTGCCAGTTTTCATTAACAACCATTATCCTTTATAATCTGAGTAGTTTCAGTCAGTCTCCTCACTCCTTCTAGGCCCTCATAGATAAAGATTAGTGGCGATCCCCACCACTAATCTGGTTCTTCTTCTCAGTAGAACATGGGGACACAACATTTCTTTCAAATGCCAATGAAAAGGACAGTATCCCAGCAGCTAGACCACATACATGACTTCATTTTGTCTTTCCTCTGCCAGTCCTACTGCTATTTTCCAGGCTCCCAAGCAGGAGTATGCTGGTAAATGTTTAATAACTGGCAATCCAGGGGCAAAAGCAGGACATACTTTAAAGTTTAATCTGCATTATTAATATGTTCTTCATTACTTTTTCAAATCTGGACAATCAACAGAACAATAACTCAATCCCTGATTGGTGGCTTTTGCAGATTTTTAAGGTGTAAATACTTACACTGAACATTTAACAAATGTCTCAACATCTAACTCCAGCACCCCCCTCCTTCTCCCAAGTATGACAGCAAGTTCTGTTGGCAGTTTCTGATAAGTAAGTGTTTTTCCTGCCCAGTGAATATAATTTATTCCTTTGCCTACCTCTGCCTTAAGGACACTTAGGTGGTACAGTGGATAGACTGCTGGGCCCTGGAATTAGGAGGACCTGAGTTCAAATCCAAAGTCAGACACTTCTTAATCTGGGTGACCCCAGGAAAGTCACTTAACCCTGTTTGTCTCAGTTTCCTCAACTGTAAAATGAGCTGGAGAAGGAAATGATAAACCACTCCAGTATCTATGCCAAGAAAACCCCAAATGGGGTCATGAAGAGTCAGACACAATGACATGACTGAGATGACTGAACAACAGCAAAACCTGTGCCCTGGAGTTCCTTGGGCATGACTGCTAGAAAGCTGTCTTTGTTGCCACCTGTGTAAACCCTAAACTAACTACTCAAAGTTTTCTTAAGTTCTTTCTAAACTTCCATCTCCCACATACCTGTCCTATGAAGCCAGGAGAGAGATTTTGTTGCTTACATGTCATCATCAATCATTGTCATTATAAATAAACTTTTGCTAAGTGCTGGCTATGTGAAAGATATTGAGATATTAGGTATGTACTTTACGGGCATGACCTCAAAAAGCTTATAGTACATTGGGAGAGAAAGGGCATATGAATTTACGGTAGGGGTGGGGGTGGAGAGTCCTGTGTTTTCATTAATATAGGGATCATTCTGCCTGGCAATACCTCTACTACGGTGCATCAGCAACTCTTCTATAGTCTTAGAACTTCACCTCAGTTGGCACTGACGTGAAGTGACTTGTCCAGAGTCACACAACTAGTAAGACTCATAGGCAGGAGCCAGAGTCATATTGCAGAAACAGGTCTTCTGGACTCCAAGACCAATCCTACACCAACTATGTCAGGCTAATTCTCTGGTATGTTACAGTTAAATAACAAAATGAAGTATCATATGCAAAGTGCCAAATGAGACATGTAAATCATATGTATTGTAGAAGTTCAGAGGAAAGCTAGGTAGGTAGATACTTACATGTATAAATATATACATTCATGAATACATAGAGATGATGAAGGGATAGATTATATAAATAGATAATATTGATTTAGTAAGTGCTTACTATGGGCCAGGTATTGTGCAAGGCAGAGTAGTGGCTGACCTATCTCTGTTTCATACAATCTTCTTCCTTTGTTTCATCATCCATCCTTCTCTGTAGCCTACAGGAGGCATGCCATAGGGTAAGGTACAGCACTAACTGTTCTAAGGACAATGCAAACATATGCGGTTCCCTGCTCTACAGGATATAATTTTGTTTTTTTGTTTAAAAGCCCTAGGGTTCTAACTAGTACATCATAGACTATTTAATTCCTATCTCATATAGTAAAAGATTTGTTAAAATCATATTCTTGGAGAGCAAATGAAAAGATCCTTCAAATCTGTATCTCAGTCAGAGCCCTCAAAGGGCATCGGAGAGCTTGGGGGAGAAATAAGCCTGTGAGGATAGTGTCACAGGGAGTGAAGGCAGTGGCCCATCAAATAGGCACTAAAGTATGGAGGTGATAAAAGATGTGCCGAGGAAAAAAAGGATCAAAGCAGATAAGAGGAGGCGAATGCCAAGGAAAGCAATAGGAGGAAACGTGAGACGCGCTAAAGCAAAGGAATAGGGCCAAAGGGGTTGAGGGGGCGAAGGGTCTTGAAACCACAAATACACGGATATAAAGCCTAGAAGAATAATGATACTCATCTCTCTTCCTCAGGCTCTGCTTTATCGTGACACGTGCTAGAAATGAGTCTTACTGCAACATAATTTCCTAACTACAGCATCCATCTTGTTTCCCTTGTATTTTCCTTCCTCCATGTTTGGAATGGGTGTAAATAGCAGTGTGTCCATCAACAGTTGTCTTCACATCATCAATTTCCTCCTCTGGCTCCCAGACACTTTAAATGGGGGACTCTCCCAATCCTCAACCATCCTGAGTTACTGCATCCTTAGCCACAGTTAACCTTTCCCAAATATCTGCTGAGCTTTCACTAAACAGACATAACGTCATTCGATAGATCAAATCCATACCACCTGGTGGTGTGAAACTGAAAATAGACAGAACAGACCTGTCCCTGGGCCAGTAAAAGCTTAAAAGCAAAATGCAGAATATTTTAGGGACCTGTATTTATTTTTAGGAGTTGGGCAGCATAAGGTGGGGGGGGGAACCCACCTTCACTAAAGGCTTTGGATTTCAAAACAACACATAACAAAAGATGCAAGCCTAAAGTCACAGCATGCAACTTGTTAGAATTCACCCCCCAATGTGTTTTGATGCCCTTCTGACTCTCCCACCCTTCGTAATTGGACCTACCACATGCCTGGGATTTGACTTGCTCTCCTTCATTCCAGTGACTCCTGTGAAATGAGAAAACTTCAGCGGGCTATGTTTAGAAACCGGGCTTATTTCTGGGAAAGTCACTGAGTTTTTAATGCTGGTGCAGCTTATTTATAAGGGGCAGAAACATAGGGTTTGCCTCCCTTTCTTCTATGATGCTATGAACTTGACCTTGGTACTCTAAGAGGGTGTTCAGGGGGCCCGCAAATCTTGATGTGGATTCAGCAGGGAGTTTTTGCCAAGGAGTGTGGTATAGTAGAAACAACATCAAAGCAGAAGCCAGGAGACCTGGGTTTTCATTTTGGCCTCAACAGCTATGTGACCTTGGGCAAGTAAGTCACAGGGCCTTCCTCACATGCAACATCCTTTTCTAGAGCAGGGCTTCTTAACCCTGGGTCTATGAAATTGATATTTGAATATTTTGATAACTGTATTTCAAATCAATTGGTTTCCTTTGTAATCTTATGTATTTTATTTTATGTATTTAAAACCTTATTGTTACAAGGAGTCTATAGACTTCACTGGACTGTTCAAAGGGCCTATGACACAGAGAAGGTTAAGAATGATGCTGTCAGGGGGCAGCTAAGTGGTGCAGTGGATAAAGCACTGGCCCTGGATTCAAGAGGACCTGAGTTCAAATCGGGCCTCAGACACTTGACATTTACTAGCTGTGTGACCCTGGGCAAGTCACTCAACCCTCATTGCCCCTCAAAAAAAAAAAAAAAAAGAATGATGCTATCTCACAGTTATTGTCAGAACAAATCAATCAATCAAGAAGCACTTATTAAGCATTCCCTGTGTACCAGACACTATGCCAGGCACTGGGAATTTAGACAAAGAATGAAAAAATTCCTACATTTTATCTACCTTCTACTATATCTGCATCTATCTATACTCTATAGAATGAAGGGGTCTACATTTTATCCAGTGAAATAATTTATATGAAAGTACAGCAGAAATAAACGATGCTATCTTTACATTTGAGGTACTGAATTCTGAGAGAATTGCGTTATCTTTCAGATAGCTGACACCATTTTTATGATAAATGCTTACTGAATGAGTGAATAAGTGCATGATAGGAGTAATTTGTTGTTTTGAGTAATTTTTCAGTTGTATCCGACTCTTCATGAGCCCATATGGGATTTTCTTGTCAGAGATACTAGAGTGGTTTGCCATTTCCTTCTCCAGCTCATTTTACAGATGAGGAAACTGAGGCAAACAGGGTTAAGTGACTTGCCCAGAGTCGCATAGCTACTAAATGTCTGAGGCCAGATTTGAACTTGGGGAGATGTCTTCCTGACTTCAGATATGGCACTTTAACCACTGTGCCAATTAGCTGGCCTATAACAGTAATAGTAGCTGACATTTATGTTTTAAGGTTTTCAGTACACTTCCTATGCATTATTAACATGAATTTTTATATTCAATCAGTTGCCAAATCTCACAGTGATAGCTGCATAACGTCTCAGGCCTCAATAACGCTTAACCTGTACTATTATAATCATCTCCTAATTGAATTCTCAGTCTCTTCCTTCTCCCATCCATCCTTAATACAGCTGGCAAAGTGATTTCTTTAAGTACAGAGCTGACCATATCACTCACTGCTCAATTAGCTTCAATGGCTCCCTGTTGCTGACAGGACACAATATAGATTCATTTAGCTTTTAAAATCCTTCACAACCTGGCTTTCACCAACCTTTCTGATTTCATTCTACATTATTTCCCTTACTGAAAGGCCCTATGATATAAGTAATAGAGAATTGGCCTCAAAGCCAGGAACACCTGGGTTCAGGTCCCCCTTCTGATACATATTGACTTTGTGACCCCAGGCCTGGAACATCCTCCATCATAAAGTCCCTGCCTTCCTTCATTTCCAAACTACCTTATGCTTCACTAATTTGTTTCTCTCTCTCTCTCTCTCTCTCTCTCTCTCTCTCTCTCTCTCTCTCTATATATATATATATATATATATATATATATATATATATATGTGTGTGTGTGTGTGTGTGTGTGTGTGTGTGTGTGTGTGTTTGTGTGCATATACATAAATATGTATGTTTCTTAATCTTATATTTATATTGTGTATATATACACTTATTTCTTCCAATAGAGTTTAAGTTCATCGTGAGTAAAAACTATTTCATTCTTTGAATTTCTATCCCTAGCATATAGCAGACACTCAATAATACTTGTTGAGTGATTAATTGATCCAAAGATGAGTGGATTAACCTCCCCCAGGGACTGGGGGAAATTTATTCAGTAAAACCTAGGTATAGAGGTACAGGTCTCAAGTCCACTGTGAAGGGTGTTCATCTAGACAGGTGGTGAGGAGCAGCTTGGTAAAAGCAAGCAGATGATGGGATGGCCTGTATGGGATGGATAGTAGGATGTGATAGCAAGTTGAAGCAAGAGCAAACATGATATCATTTTTGTCTTTATGTCCCCAGAATCTAGCAGAGGGCTTGGCACATATTAGATGCTTAACACATGCTTATCAATTGACTGATGGATGCATTATCTTTCTTGAGCTTGTGAGGAAGATGTGATTATTATCCCCATTCTGTAGATAAGAAAACTGAGGCCCAGAGAGCTTTAAGTGACTTTCCCAACATCACACAACCCATAAGAGTCTGAGGAGGAATTCAAACCTAGGCCTTCCTGACTTCAATTCTAGTCATGTTCTGTCTACCATGTTATATCCATGTAGATGTCCATGTATATGTGTGTATGTGTTTGTGTATGTGTGTCTGTATATGTACATATACACATGTGTATATTTATTTTCTTAGTATACATGACTCTATGAATTACAGCCTTAAAAACTGGAAATAGCAATTTTCCTTTGGGAAATTGAGCTACTCGGTGAGAACAAGGGACTCTGCAAAGTAAAAGGGCTCTGTTATTAGAATTAGAAGGCAAGGCCTGAGATATTACTGTTCCTGCTACATGTGATAAGACCCTGATACATCCCATATTTGTGCCTTTGGGCTTCTCCCATTACCAGAATTCATTTCTTCCTCAGAGACACATCATAGAATCTCTAGCTTCTTTCAAAGCCCAGCTTAGGTGCCACCTATTACATGAGGACTAACATGATCCCTTTTCCCCAGTTGCTGGTTTCCTCCTCTTACTCTCAGAAATTAACTTTTAGGGGGCAGATAGGTGGCACAGTGGATAAAGCACTGGCCCTGGATTCATGAAGACCTGAGTTCAAATCTGACCTCAGACACTTGACACGTACTAGCTGTGTGACCCTGGGCAAGTCACTTAACCCTCATTGCCCCACGAAAAAAAAAGGAAAGAAATTAACTTTTACTTTTATTTGCTTCTCTGTGTTAATTTCATTCCTTCTTTCCCCAATCAATGGTAAACTCCCTGAAGGCAGAGATTATTCTCGTTTTTTTTTTTCTTTATATGCCTAGCACTTAGTATATACTTAATTAAATGCTTCTTGAATGAATGCATGAATGGGTTATGTGCACTTTCCTGTATCTAAGCTTTTTCAGGTTTTTACCTATCCCAACTCATTCACCATCTTCTACTGACTGAACCCTTTGATCTATGAGATGGGACTCCCCCAAACAGAAGATTCAACAGCTTCTTTAAAAATTGTGTTCACTTGAATTTCCATGGCTACAATAGGAATGACGTGCTCCTGTGCTGGTCACGTTGATAGAGGAGTGTAAAGTGCAGAGGATTTTGGAACAGACAGAAGAAGAGATGGTGACACTATTTTATAAATATAAAGGTTTGGGAATTAGGAGATGTCTATCATACCCAATTATCAGAAGAATCCAGAAAGCTCTCTTAAGACCATTCCCCTTCCCTATGGAAAACTGAAGAATCTCCTGTTAGCATAATAACTAGTGAACCCCAGCAGAGACCTGGGGAATGAGTGGCAGGTGCTATAAGTAGCTGTGCTGCCATTTCACAGTGCAGAAGGGGATGATGCATTAAAGGAAAAGGAAGGGTAGTTTCTCTTACAGATGTAGGCAAGATGTTTTTAAGCAGAATTGGTTTAGCAGTGGAAAGAGGAACTGAACCAATTATAAGCTTTTATCATCCACAGAAGGGCCAGCTGTAGTTGTGCAAGTAACACAGGGTTTTCCATTTGATAGATACCCCATGCATTCTATCAGTGTGCTGACACAAAAGGAAATGCAGCTAGATTGACTGAGAGAAGGGTTATAGGGTTATAGTATGTCTGTATCTTCCCACTCAGGGAGACTGGGGTACCTATCCCCAACATACGTTGTCAATTCACCCAAAGGGTGAATCTGTGATGACACAGTAACTTAAATGAAACAGGCTGTACGCTTCTAAAGGCAACTGATCTGATTCTCTGCCACACCAATCTAAGGCATGTTTGGGAGCCCTGTCTTAGAATATAAGTCAAACAAATTCTAAGCTTTTCTCAGATCTGTTTCTAAGGTTGAATTGTTTCATAAACTGTATACTTTTCTTCTCCATTGTATTCACTATTCTTTAATCCACTCCTGAAAGTTCCTTAGTTTGTTGGCCATGTGTTGTGTTCCAAAGCCACAGACCAAATGCTCGGTCCTGCAGGTTACACCCATAGAAACAAACATAACCATGGGTGGTCTTTAGCCCCCTGTCTGTATCTTTGAATGGACACATAGACCATCAGCATTGGGGTGAGTAAAAGCTGCTGGGGCACATTATATTTACTTCATGTAGGTTTGGCCTTAGAAAGAAATCTCAAAATGGACAGAAAAAGAGAATTGGAAGGATAGTCAATGATTTTAAAATGTTGATTTTATTTTAATAAATTAAGACCTGGAGGTAGCTAGGTGGCACAGTGGATAAAGCACTCAGGAGGATCTGAGTTCAAATCTGACCTCAGCCACTTGACACTTACTAGCCGTGTGACCCTGGGCAAGTCATGTAACCCCAATTGCCTCACCACTATCATACTGCAGTGATGATAATAAATTGTACAAACAAACCAACTTCATGTAAAAATGTTAGAAGTCCAAACCAGAAACAGGAAATATATATTATAAATATCACCCTCATGCTCAGCTTTTCAAAGGTAGCTTCAAACATGTGGCCATAATGATACTTAAGAAAAACAAATGTAAGTATAACTGTTAAGCCTGTCTCTTTTAGACATATGACTATTTTTGTAAATAACAAAAAGTAAAGAGAAATATATTATGCTTCAGGACTCTGTGGATCACAGCACCTTTCTTACTGTTGGTTGCTAGCTCTTTGCCTTCACTGACACCAAAGTAGGGTTTAGGGTCCATAATTCCCTCTTGCCTTGTGTCCTCTATCTACCTCCTATAAGTCATCAACACAGCAACTCACTCTAGGCCAGTCTCCTTTAGTGCAATGAAAGAAACCAAATTCTGGCAGATAGTACAGAAATATATGGGTATAAACTATAATACACAAATGCAGAGAAAAGGTAGAAGGGCTGTCTCAGGCTAATTTAAGAAACAAATTATACTCCCATTTCTTCCTGGAATGCCTTCATCCAATTTATTCTTTATCCAAGATTCCATTGCTCAGTGACATACCTATACTTCTTTAGATTTTAATCTTCTTTCACTTCTACCTGAGACATCTTTGGCTTTACTAGTTGCCAAACTTCTATTGGACTAGAACTTTCCCCCATTTCAAATTAGAATTTTGCTTTGAATTGGAATATTTGCTCTCCTAATTCATGGAGTGTCAGGATATACTTTTTACTTTCTTGTTTTCTTAAACATGAACTGTTTGATTTCTCTTAGAGAAAACAGGCATCTCTTGTCTACTCATAAAAACTAACCATTTGCATATATATATATACATATATATGTAGAAAATATAAGCACAATTGCATGCATGATACTAGTTAGGTATATACAATTGGGATAAGAGGGGGTGCTATTTATCATGGGCCTAGAATTTAAACTTAGTCACTATGTTGAGTGGTTTTTTAGCAGATTTTCCTTTTAAAAGAACAACAAAAACCTTTCCCCTATCAGCTTTCTTTTCTAAGTAATAGAATGACAAGAAGACTGCAGTCCAGAAAAGAATTTGAGAGAATTCAAAGACCACACTGGGTTACTTCCTGCTGAGAGAAGGCCATTCCCTCTAACTCTATGCCAAACTATTCAAAGCAGGATTTTTTATAGTAGCAAAGAATTAAAAACCTAGTAAATGCCCATTGATTAGGGAATGGCTAAATATGGTACATGAAGGTAATGGAATAGGACTATGCTGTTAGAAATACTGGGAAGACTCATAATATGTTTGTTATGTATAGCTGCTTGTCTTCTTATTAAAGCAGCCATAAACCAGGCTTTGTCTGGATGACACTTACAAATCTGTGTGGGACAAACGCAAATGTTGCAGTCTAATGAAACTTTCTGTGGGCCCAAACAATCTTTGAACCCATATTGGAAGGTTCACTTAAAGTGCTTGAGACTTCTTGAAACTTTCCCCATTATGTAGAAACACTCTATGTTTTTATCATAATAAATCCTAATAAAAGATGAAAATCCTGTAAGATCCAACTAGATTTCTCTCAGGTGTCTCTAAGGGCTCTCGATCTGCCTGCCTTGTGGTCTCCACACTTTTGGGCTATAAGCTCTATTGTGCTAGCTATAAGTGATTGGAAAGTTCATACCAATTCATTTATAGCATGTGGCTATATAAGTGGGGTATACATCCTGCCATTACAAGAAAATGTTTCTCCAACATGTGTATGTACACATAAATATTCTTGATCTCATTACTGCACAGTGAAACCTCATTAATTCATACTTTTCTAATATGGAGTTTGTGATGATTATATCCAGCTAAAACAAAAGTTTCTACTGTTTATGGAAAAAAGGCTTAATTAAGTACATTGAGAGTATACATAATATTAAAGGGGGGTACTTTAATCTACATAATGAAATTCAACTGCAGTTAAATTGCATGCTACTAACTACAAATATATCTTAGCTATTCAATTTCAAACAAGAGGTGAGAAGCTAAGAGATGGATTTTTGAGGGGATGTCTGAAGTGAAAGGGAAGATGGAATGAACATGTTCAGGGTGCATAGCTAAATGAGATGGGAAGTGTGATGTGGTCTGGGGTGGGGACGGTTGGATATAGTAGACTATGTGAGTTTCTGTTCACTCTCTCACCAATAGCTCAGACCACTTCCAGAGCTAAGTGGATTAGGTTCCCCAGAGCTTGGTTTTTGGAGGTCCAGTGATCCAGAGGGTGCATCAGAAGGGCAGATGGCAAGAAGATGGTAAGGATGGATGGATAAAAGTCTGTATTATATAGAAGAAAGTCTCTCAAGGAAAAGTAATGTGTGCTAAGGTGTTACTAAAGATACAAGTGTAACAGGCCACTGGTTAGACTGTCAGACAGTGAAATTTGAATGTACAAAATACAGGAAGTAGCCCTAGACCCCATTCTTTTAAAAATAGGAACTACAGCCGGTTACGCTGACAGCTGTGGAACAGAAGAGAAAATCAGAGGTAAGGACTGGAGTACTAAGCAGCAGTTTTTTTTTTAAGGTAAGCTATGTATAACCTATACTGATTGCTTACCACCCCAGGGGAGGGGAGAGGGGGAGGGAAGGATAGAATTTGGAACTCACAACTTTAAATAAAAATGCTTATTATTAAAAAATAAATATATACTTTACCTAGGGAAAAATTAATAAAAATAAAAGGTATGCTACTCATACATGAATAGGATTCAATAATGAACAATGGCATCCTGGTTTGGTGTTTCTCAGGGGCTTTTTGAACTGACCAATTTTTATTACTCATTGAGCTAAAGGACACATGTGTTTCCTTAGCCCCATCCCAACTTCTCCTGTTGCCTTAACTGCTGTAACTGTTACCAGATAGGGAAATTTTGGGGTGGGGCTTTCCCAGAATGCTCATTGCATTGATATAATCTGGCTGATTTCCATTTATTTATGTGATAACTTCCATGCGTGCAAAAGTCAGGTCATAATGAATCCCTGTTCCAGGATCTCTGATACATATCTCAGTTCTCTGGATTCTTATTTGCCTTTGTGACAATTTTCTATTTTGCATTAGAATATGCTTTGCTTTCATTTTATGCCTCCTGCCCAACTAAATAAAAGCACGGAGCTAGAAATGTTTCCTTTCGGCCCTCCTACTGGGATTCTCTCCCTTTTGGGAAGAACAGGGTTAGGCATTTGGGTACTTTCCATGAATGGGGTGGGAACAGCACTGGCTTCCTACTGGCCTGATTTCATGGAAGCTTGCCCAGCTTGGACCTGAATCTAATCTAATTTGGACTCTCTGTTCTGATGATGGGTTTCTTCTGATCTAAGCTTCGGGTGAAAGTGACATCCCTATGTTCATGTGGTTTTTTGGGGGATGTTTTAAAAATTTGAGGGATAATTGCATATGTCGTCTAATGTAGTTCATGTATTGGTTTGTTTTGCTGAGCTTCCTGTTTTCCTCTTTCCCTTGATATTTGGTTTAAGGAACAGCCCACTGGGAAGGAGAGAAGGGAAAGATACTTTTAGAAATAAAGGTGATGTAAAAGCAAAAGACATAAAAAATACGATTTTTAAAATTAAAAACTCAAGGAGATCTTCCTGGCTTATTTTAGTTTGTAATGTTTTCACAACTGAAGTAAGAATTCATATTAGTGCTCAGGCTAAGGGGCTCCAATAAACCCATTGTTAGGGTTTATAGACAATAACCATTGTCCTTTTAGAGACAATAGGCCATGTTGGTGCAGCTGAATGATTCCATTGAATAGCTGGGGTTATTTTGCCTGAATGATTCTGATTGATTGAATGATTCTGATTGATTTTGTTGTTGCTGTTCTGCCCATATTCACCTTATAGATCATAGGATCACAAATTTAGAATTGGAAAGAAGCACAGAGATCATCCAGGTCAACTCCCTCATTTTGCAGATAAGGCAACTGAGACCTAGAGAGATAGTTCCTTGTCCAAGATCACATCGGTAGTAAGTGATAGAGAAGAGATTTCAGCCTAAGTTCTCTGACTCCAAAGCTAGCAAAGTGTCCACTTCACTAACCGTGTGTCTTCAACTGTCTATTTGCTTGATGCTATATATTTATGGCAAAACAAAAACAAACAAAATAGCTTGTCTTCATTTTATGCCATCCAGTGTTTCCAAGTCCTATCTTGATAGATAGCACCTTCTGTTTCTTCCTAAGAAAAACTGACATAACAATTGATATTGTGACCTCATGGTGTATACCCAAGAGATGATTCACCTTATAGCTTCCTTGGCTACAAACGCAGGATTGTGTTCTTGACTTGCCACCTAAGCTCTAGAGAGGCACAAGTTCAGTAATTGTGAAGTGCCCAAGGAAAGGGTGACATCACTATTATGCATAAGGCATTGTAATGTTCTTGCCATCGTCAGTAGGAAGGATTCTTTTGGAATATGGTTGTAAATCAGAACAGATAGAATTTTCCAAACCATGGGATTGTACAAAAGGGTACAAAATGGTGACCCAAATTATCTGAATACATGAGCATAATCTCCAAAAGTAACAACATAATTCTAGAGAGTAGCTTTCCCACTGAGGAAATTTAGCTCCACGTAAGATAAATGCATTTTTCAAAGATTCCCAGAACAAAGTAAAATGGTCCTTTCTTTTAAAAAAAATACCCTTGGTGGCGCAGTGGATAGAGCACCGGCCCTGGAGTCAGGAGTACTTGAGTTCAAATCCAGCCTCAGACACTTAACACTTACTAGCTGTGTGACCCTGGGCAAGTCACTTAACCCCAATTGCCTCACTAAAAAAAATACCCTTGGGAAATGGAAAATAATTAATTCCCCATAATGATTGGATCCATATTTGTCTAAATGAAGTCATCTTGAGGACTCGTGACTATCTTAAAAGGGTCAAATAAAATATCTTACTTTAATCAGTCATGTTATATTCTCTCTGCCCACAAAAATACCTTTCTTGCTCTTAAATAATGTTTCTTTAAATAAAGAGATTTACAACTGTGATAGACAACGCTTCTCAGCAATACAATGGTCCAAGATAGTTCCAAAGGACTCATGATGGAAAATACTCTCCAAATGCAGAAAAAAAAGAACTATGGAATCTAGATGCAGATTGAACCATACTATTTCTATTTTTTTTTCTTTTTTGAGGTTTTTCCTTTTTGTTCTGATTCTTCTTTCACAGTGTGACTAATGCAGAGATATGTTTAATGTGATCGTACATATATAACCTATATCAGATTGCTTGCTGTCTTGGGGAGGGGAAGGGAGGGGAGGGAAGGGAGGGAGGAGAAAAATTTGAAACTAGAAATCTTATAACAACAAATGTTGAAAACTATCTCTACATGTGACTGGAAAATAATAAAACACTTTTATGAAAAAAACAAGTGTTACTAGGGAATAAATTACCTGTTTTGCCTATTTTTTAAATTCAGAGATTTAGAAAAATTGTAGCACTCTGTTCCTATTGAATAGACTAGAATTTGCCTCTGGAGTAAAGAACTCAGGAAAGAAAGGCAATACATTATTCTCCTCTTTAAAACTAATAAATGCATTTTAATTTGCCCTCATCAGGCACAAAAAATGTCTTATTGTGAGATTAACCCATTTGTGATAGGAGTCTAATGTGGTTGATGAAGTTGGACTAAGGATCTTAGAGCCGGGAGTCATGGGTTGTATTCCCCACCTCTTCTGTAAACTAATTTTGTGACCTTGGACAAGTTACTTAACCTTTTTGTTCAGCATTTTCTGCATCTATATTGAGGGGTGGGTCAGATGGTGTTCAAGGTTTATTTACCTCTAAAATTCTATGACTCTATCCTGAGTCATAGGAACCGAACCCCTATACCCCTTCCCAGACTCTGTAGAGCTAAATTCTATAGCCTATAGAGAATGGAAGAACCTACTACGTAGGATTGATATGATTGAGTTTTAAGTCAGACCAGATGAAACAGGCAAATGAAGCATTGTTTTTGGCACTGGGCTCCAAAACAAGTCAGCAATGAGTGATTTGTTTCAGGAGATTAAACCCACACACCAGGAGGTTCATGACCCGCCTCTCACCAGCCTCACCAGCAGTCACCCAAATTCCGATCCCTGAACTGCTCCTCAAAATAAAACTCGGCTGTAAATGGTACACCTGTTTTGGATTAGTTACAATAAATCAACATCTGTGCTTATTTCAGTTACCCTGGACAGGTGAAAACGAAGACATGTTTTTAGCAAGGAAACTAGAAAACGGGGAAAATGAGAAGGTAAAATGGGAATGGATAAAACAGTGTTATTATAGCTTCCGCCTATGAATGAATCACTGAAGAAGCTTCCAAGTCCTATGACAAGCTGTGATTACTTACTTGACTAGTAAGTGCCTACATCACCTAAAATTCTTCCTCCTAAACACTCCCCCTGCTTTATCATTAACATACCCCTCCAGCCTCCTAGTTTCTAACTCCCTGGTTTCCTAATCTGTATTATCCAGAGTTATCACCATAGGTGAAAAGACTACTCTTTCCCATTGCCTTTTATATTTTCACTCTTATTCAACAAAAGCCTTCCAAAGTCTATTCCACTCTTATCTATTTTTCTCCTAGTTCCTTCTACTGAGTCTTTTTGGAATTCTCATTCTATTATAAACAAATGTCCCGGCATATTTTCCTTGAGTGCTGCTTCTACCTCAGTTTACCTGAAATAGACAGGAATTTCAGTTTCTTCCCAGGGCACCACTACCCTTTTGGTGGCCTACATTTAAAACTTTGGTGTCAAACTTAAACCTTCATTTTTCCTCAATTCATAAATCAAAACAGTTGCCAAATCTTGTTGCTTCTAGTTCCACAGCATATCTCAGATCTGTCTTTTAGTCCCACAATGACCACCCCAGTTCAGTCTCTCATCACTTCTCTCTTGGTTTATTGCAAAAGCTTTCTAATAGGTCTCCCTCCAATTTCTTCCCCTTCCAATCCATCTTCCATCCCGCAGTCAAAGTGATTTCCTTAAAGAGCAGGGCTGACTCTGTCACATCCCTATTCAATAATCTCTAGTGGTTTTCTATTACCTCTGGAATCATATATAAAATCCTCTGATGGGCATTTCATACCTTTCACAATCTGGACCCAATCTACCTTTCCAACTTCATTATACCTTACTCCCCTTCACATATACTATAGTAGCACAAAGCTTACAGTAGTCCTACTGTTCCTTATACATGACACTTTATTTCTAATCTGTGTACCTTTGCACATGCTGTCCCCTACACCAATAATACGTACACGGTGCCCTTACTTTTGTCTCTTATAATTAATCCCCAGTTACTTTCAAGACTCAGCCCAAGCACCACCTTCTACATGAGGCTTTTCTTGATCCCACCAGCTGCTAGTGCCTCCTATCCTGCCCTTTCCCATCATCAGGTATTGGTTTTGAATCTATGTAAGCAAGGAGCAGAGCTGAAAGATGCACCTTGCTCCCCACTGTTAATTCCAGGTCATTGTTCTGGTGCCATCCTCAGCATCATCTCCTCTTCAGCAGGTTTCAGCCACACCTTTCTCATCCTGATTGCTGTTTTCTGCTGGCAGTGAGGGCACTCTCCCTCTTTCCTCAATGGTCCCAGCACCTGACAACCAAAGTCTTCCTCTTCACACTGTCCCATGCTATCACCCCTAGGGACATCAACTAAGATTTTAATGGACCTTCTTAGCATTCTGAATTAATAATTCCTCAAGCTCTTCAAGTCCACTGATTTCCATCTTTCACCCACCTCAATTAAGGACCAATAAGGCCATACCTCGTTCCTCACTTTCCCTTGGACCTGCACTACTTCTGAGATACAGAACCCTGAAATCACCCCATCAGATCACACTCTCCTATCCTTCTACTTCTTTGACACCTCACTCCTAATGGATTTATTCTTTTTCCTTACTGCTACCTCTAGCTCCTCAACTCCTCTATGTTTTCCCAGTTTGTTAACCCAATTCTGGCTTCACTTGCCTCCCTCCCTCCCCAGCTTAAACCCCATAGTCATTCTGTGAGCTAAGACACATTCATCATCACCCTAGAAATTCCTTACCCATTTAGTAATAATAGCAAATATTTATGTAGCAGTTTAAATCTTGAAAAGGACTCTATTTCATTTGATCCTCATACCCACCTTGTAAAGCGGTTATTTAAACATGTTATTATCTCAAATTTACAGATGTAGAAACTGAAATTTAGAGTGGTTCCATGACTTGCCCAAGGTCAAACTGCTCCTAAGTGTCACTCGATCTCAGGTCTACCTGATACCGCATCTAGCATTGTATCCAGTACACCATGATGCCCCCCTTCCTAAGTACACTTGACCTTGTTCTGTTCCCATCCAGCTAATCCTTAACCGTGGGTAACCTTTGCAATCTGCTTTCCCCATTCCTGTTTCCAGGGCTTCTGAGTTTTGATGAACAAAGTTATGTAACCATGCTGGCTAAGGACACTAGAGATTCATCTTATTTGTCCTCAGTGGGCCCAACATGCTACTTAGCAATCCTATTTTTCATTTCTTATTAACTCCCTAACGTAGTACCTATAGCAGCTGTTTCAAACATTCTCCACTCTCCTCAAGACCCCAATCCCAGCCCTGACCTACCTACTCACTCTTTTTTTTTTTTTTTTTAAGTGAGGCAATTGGGGTTAAGTGACTTGCCCAGGGTCACACAGCTAGTAAGTGTTAAGTGTCTGAGGCTGGATTTGAACTCAGGTACTCCTGACTCCAGGGCCGGTGCTCTATCCACTGCACCACCTAGCTGCCCCCTACCCACTCACTCTTAACAGCCTCACTTTACTGAAAAGGTTAAAGACATCAAACACAATCTACTTCAGCTCTCCTCATATATGCCTTTATTTATTTTTGTTTGTTTTATGGGCAAGGAGGGTTAAATGACTTGCCCAGAGTCACACAGCTAGTAACTGTCAAGTATCTGAGGCTGGATTTAAACTCAGGTCCTCCTGAATACAGGGCCAGTGCTTTATCCACTGCACCACCTACTGCCCCCAACATCCCTCCTATATGCTTTTTTTTTTTTTGACAGGGCAATGAGGGTTAAGTGACTTGCCCAAGGGCACATAGCTAGTAAGTGTCAAATGTCTGAGGCTAGATTTGAACTCAGGTCCTCCTGAATCCAGGGCTGATGCTTTATCCACTGTATCACTTAGCTGCCCTGTTCCTATATGCTTTTTTTTTCTGATAAAAGTATTTTTTTTCCAGTTACATGTAAAGATAGTTCTCAACTTTTGTTTATACAAGCTTTCCAATTTCAGACTTTTCTTTCTCCCTCCCCCCTCCCCTAGACAGTAGGCAATCTGATATAGGTTTTATATATATATATATATATATATATATATATATATATATATATATATATATATATATGTATATGTATATGTATATGTATATATACATACATATATATAACATATTTCTGCATTTCCTATATGCTTTTTAAAAATATGTATCCATCATTTCCTCTTTCCTTCCTCTCTTGGAAGATAGAGTCATCTTCATTTTATTCCAAGGATAAACCTTTTCCCTAAGGCCCTGATCCTCAAATGAAGTTAACAAGCATTCACTATGAACTTAGTATGGGCAAGAAACCAACCCCTGTGCTCAGCCCTGAAGCTACAAATATGAAAGGAGACCCTCTTCCCAAGGATCTCACATGCTAATGGGGGAGAAAACATTCAAACAACTAAATAAAAACAAGAGAGGGTGAATTGGAGCTAATCTCAGAGAGAATGCTAGCATTGAAGGGTGCTAAGAAAGGCTTCTTGCAGAAGATAATGTTTGAGTTGAGACTTGAAGGAAGCTAGAGAAAGCAGGAGAGAGGGGAGATATGGTAGAGGGAATACTGTGTGTGAGGAACAGCAAGACAGACACTTTTTCTGGATTTGTAGACCATGTAGGGAGGAGTAAAGTGCAAGAAGATTGCAAAGGAAGGAGATTGCAAAGGGCTTTAAAAGCCAAACAGAGTGTTTAAATTTTTATCCTGGAAATAATAGAGAGCCACTAGATTTTACTATAAAGGGGCTGACCTGGTCAGACCTGTGTTTAAAGGAGCTCTCTAGGCAGCTGAGTATAGAATGGACTCAAAAGGGGAGAGACTATTGCAATAGTCCATGGCTGAGGTTATGAGAGACTGTACCAGGGGAATATGTACAAGATAAATACAGGTTGGTGACCGAGGATGTATATGAGAGATATCACAAAGGTAGAAACAAGAGTACTTGGTACCAGATTGCATAAGTAGGGTAAATAATATTGAGGAGTTGAAGATGAAATGGGTTTCAAGCTTGATGGTGGTGCCTTCAACAGTAATAAGGAAGTTCAGAAGGAGGGAGGTTTGGACTAGGGAGTGGGGAGATGAGTTCAGGTTAGGATATGATGAGTCTAAGATGACTATGGGACATCTAGCTGAAGATGTGTAATAAGGAGTTGGGAAAGTGAGGCTGGCAGTCAGCAAAAAGGTTAGGTCTGGATAAATAGATCCGAGAATCATCTTCCTAGAAGTGATCATTGAATCTGTGGAAGCTGATGAGATCACCAGATGACATGGTATGGAGAAAGAAGAGAAGAGAGTCCAGGACAGAGTTTTGGGGGACTCCCATGGCTAGCAGGTGTGATGTAGATGAAGATTCAGCAAAGATGACAGAAGCAATCAGATAAGCAAGAGTAGACATCTCACAGACATTTATCTCTAGCTTGAACTTCTTTCCCAGTCTCTGCATCCTCATTTCCACCTGTCTACTAGCTATCCCTTCCTGGATGTCCCACTGGCAATCTTGAACTTTGGACTTTGTCCAAAGGCAAAGTCACCTTCCCCTTCGTTCTCCTTACTCATAAAAAATGACCTCTGAGTTACCTTCCAACTCATCATATAACCCACATCCCATCCTGCAAAAAACCAAAAACCAACAACAAACCTACTCTTTCCATTTCTGTTCATGTAAATGGTATTACAATTCTCAAGTCTTATAGATTTTGCCTCTCCAAACTTTTTTGAATTAGTATTTCTTTCTCGCTTCCTACTTTCATTACCATAGTTCAAGCTATCATCATCGTCATCACCATTTTAATCATTGTTTTTGTTATAGCAGCTTTATAACTGGACTGATGCAGCTTGAACCGTGCTTCCAGATTATTCTTCCTAAGGTATAGCTTTGCTCTCATATTCTTCAGCACCGTAACATCGGAAGAGAAAATACAGACTATCTAGTTGGAACCCTTCATTCAATAGGTGAGGAAACCAAGAAGTTGAGTGACTTCCCCAAGTTCACACAGCTAAGGTGGTGGCAGAACATGGAGTTTAAATACAGATCTCCTGAGTCCTAGCTCAGTGCTTGTTCTACTGTATCATGTTGTTTCCCTTATCCTTCTCATTCCCAAACTTTTATTGGCTGCCCATTACTGTCACATGAAGTCCTCAGTCTGGCATCCAAGCTTTTATGTAACTGGACCCCAACCTATCTTTTGGCCTTTGTACACCTTGCCTTCCTTTCATACACTCCATGCTCTAGCCAAACTCAACACTTATTGTTCCCTAGGCATGTTCCACATTTTCCTGACTCCATGAATCATTCACATTCTTCCCTGTGTCTAAAATGCTCTCTCCCCAGCAACTTTGTCTGTTGAAATCCAACTTAAACTTCAAAGCCTAGATCATACTTAAACTTATCCCTCACTAAGCTTTCCCTGATTCCTATCCCACTCCTCTTCAATTCATAGCCCAGGTGGTAACGATTGTTCTTAACTATTCAAGAGTAAATATCTTGACCATCCATATAATTAAGACTTGCATGAAATAATGAAGAATGAAATGAGCACAATCAAGAGAATGTTATACATAATAATAACAATATTGTTTTAGAACAACTTTGAAACTAAGTAGTTTTGACTATTATAAATACTTAAATTAACTACAAAGGACCTATGAAGTAAGGTAGGAAGGTGCTATCTGCATCTGGAGAAAGACATGATAAGTAAAAGTGTGTATAGAATTATTTTACATATAAATGCATATATATACAAACACATACACACAGATAGTTGTGTCTAATGGTAGTCATCTCTAGGGCAAGGAGGGGAAGAGGAAAGAAAAATATGTTTTAAAAAGTTACATGCTGGGGGTAGCCAGGTGGTGCAGTGGATAAAGCACCAGCCCTGGATCCAGAACAATTTGAGTTCAAATTTGGCTTCAGACACTTGACACTTACTAGCTGTGTGACCTGGGCAAGTCACTTAACCCTTATTATCCCACAAAAGAAAAAAAAGTTACATGCTAACTTTATTATATATTTAAAAGGAATACCAAGTTGTACATTATAGATTTTGGAAATGCTTATTTTATTTCTTAAGTTCAGAATAAAAATTTTAAAACCCACAAACTGTATCATTTGGTTAAAAGTTGCACTAAAATTGTCTCTCCTTCCCCTTGCTGCATCGAATGGTTCTGTAATACCCCATACATCTTGTTTGTTAGGGTTGTACAATACTACCCTGAATTTCATTCCATAGTTTCTATTCCAGAGAATGCTGCTGGTCATGGGGTACCTGCAGAATATATGATCAGATCCCACAATGATTATAGAGGTCATATCATAGTTTGATTCAAAATAAGGTAGAACTATGGACCATCTTCCAGACCATATTTATCCTCAAGGGTTCACTGTGGTTCAGTAGCCCCTAAATTAGTAGCTCATTCTAAGGACACTGAATTTCTGGGATGCTGGTGGGGCAGCATGGTATTAAAAACATAAAGAACACTGTACTTTGAGTGAGTAGATCTAGTTTTGATTCCTGAATCTGCCACTAAGTATGTGAACTTATGTCAATTATCTCTCTGGGCCTGCATTTCCATATATATAAATTGTGTCAGAGCTAGTAATTATCTGAAGTGATATTTGAATGCAGGTCTTACAGACTCCTAAGTCTGAACACTCTGTCCACTTTGCCAGTGGTATTAAACTCAAATAAGAAAGGGGGTGCATTAAGTTAATGATTCCCATAGGCTATATAGTGACTTAATTTTAAAATGTATCACTATGTATGTTTTATTCTATCTTTATTTATTAAATATTTCCCAATTACATTTTAATTGCACTTGGGCAGCACTGGCACTAGGGAGCATTGTGGGCATTGTAGGCCCACTAGTGGCCTGTTTGATACACATCTCCACACTCCTCTACCTAGCTGCCTCCTATTACTTGCACTGCCTATCTCACGGGACCAATTGAGATGGAGTAATTAATGATGATTTGAATACACAGAACATTTTGTAAATGTAAGTTATTATTACATGCTTGGCTTATGTGCAGGTAGTGTGGGAAGGAAGATCAAGAATAAGCTGTTTTCTTGAAAACACCTGAACATATAAGAAGCCAAAAAGAAGTCATAGAATTAGCCTGTTTGGAGTCTGTTGGGAGGTCCCTATGCCCTCATGGTACCAATTATCCTTTATACCAGACCATAAGCTCTAAAAGTCATCATGATGACGATAACATAAGGGTATGTACTCAACAACTTTATTAAGGTTTGCTGGGAAGGAGGGAGTATATGTGTAGGAAAATGAGGTAGGAATCTCAGAATGACCCAAGGATTATTTTATTCATGCCATCTCAGCTCCAACTGGCCACAAATGATGAGAAGTTTATACTTCCTGGCCTCTAGATATAAAAGAGTGACACCCTCGCTGCAATATATTGGGCATTTTTATAGGTCTTTTAACACAAATGGTGGGATTACAGTAAGCCAGACCTTAAGTACACATCAAAGTAACTGGCTAGTTCAGTCACCCTGGCAGGACTTAGAAAATGGGCTTCTTGATCAAAGAGCAGAATCAGCATTAATTATTCTTGGGGTCACATATGGGGTAGTTTTGACAGTGTCCTGAGTACAGCTTATTAGAACAGAGGTTCTCAACTTGTTTTGTGTTATATACCTTTCTGAAAGAGTAATGAAGCTTATGGAATCCCCATAATGTTTTAAATGCATAAATAAAATACATAGCACTACAAAGGAAACAAATGATATTAAAATTCAGTTAGCAAAAAATTTTTTTAAAATTCAAGGACTCCAGGATAAGAAGACCAGAATTAAAAGTTTAGCTTTAAGAAGGTTTAAGTATGGTATTCATATACTAGGCCCATTTGGGGCAGCTAGGTCATGGAATGGATAGAGCACTGGGCTTGGTGTGAGGAAGACCTTAGTTCAAATCCAGCCTCAGAAACATCATCTCTGTGTGACCTTGGGCAAGTCACTTCACCCTGTTTGCCACTGGAGAAGGAAATGGTAAACTACTCCAGTTGCTCTGGCAAGAAAACTCCGTGGACATAGAGCCACAGGTTTACAAAGAATCAGATATGACTGAACAACAATAAAACTAGACCTATTGCTGGTACTACTAAGTGTTATTAATACTATTACTATTGCTTCTGTTATTAGTGATTCATTGGTATCCTTGATATGTTGAGAGAAAACAAGGAAGACCTTCAGCATGTTAGGTGTCCCCCTGTGGCAAGGATATAAGGGAGGATATAGACAAGGGCCACACAGGATGGGCAGGCATGGATGGAATGTGGTCAATCTCCTTGGAAGGAATTTCCACATGGATGAGATCACAGATTCATCCGAGCCCTGAGTATCACTATTGCTGTTATTATTGTTATTTAACTGGGAGTGATAGCTGATGCATGGAATCACAATTCAAAGGGACTTCCATAGGCTAGGACAGTACACCATCAAAAGTCTGGTTCCCACCAACCTTATTTCACACTGTCTCTGCAAAAACTCTATGTTCTAGCTAAACTGGATGAGTAGGAAGCTGTTCCCCAAACTCAGCTCTCCATCTACCAAACCACTTGGATAAGCATAAGAGAGTTCAGTCTTCTATTGTGTCACATAAAATCCAGATCTGCCCCAGATACTGAACCAACAGGTTCAGCTCCCTCCATGTCCATGTCCGTGCCTGCTAGCAGGCAAACCCCTTAATGAGGTAACTTAGCCTTTGTCAGGCCATAACAACACCATTTATTGCTTTAATTCCTACAGCATATTGCTTGGGATTAGAGTTCTGGTTTCCTTTTTTTTCCCTCTACTTAATCCCCTTGTTTGTTTTTTTAAGTCGGTAAATAGATACGTTGTTGACAGATATAGAAAATTAGATGTACCCACTCGTTATGGAGAAATGTCAGTGTCATGCCTCGCGCCACATCCTGGGGTGGTGCCCTACACAGAGTGGGCACTTGGAAAATGTTGACTAACTGACCCTTGCACACAGAAAAACAATCAAGAATCTCAGGATTGAAAAGGACCTGAGAGGTTGTCAGGCCTAGTCCTCCTACTTGATCAGGAATCCCATCAACTTCCCCTGCCTTCTTGTTCTATTGGGCAGTGATTGAGTTTGATTGAACCAGTAGCTTACTAAGTAACTTTAAGTAACTGATTACTTTTCTTTTATGGATTAGCTCTCTGGATTTCAACTGTTGGTTTGTTGTAGTTCTGACTATTGGTGGTATCCCTGATAACGAAGTAGTCCTGGTCCTTGCTGTTTAGTCATTTTTCAGTGGTGTCCTATTCTTCATGACCACATCTGGGTTTGTTGTGGGGGTTTTTTGGCAGAGATACTAGAGTGGTTTGCCATTTCCTTCTCCAGTTTATTTTATAGATGAGGAAACTGAGGCAAAGTTAAGTGACCTCCTCAGGGTCACACAACTAGGAAGTGTCTTAGGATGGATTTGAACTCAGGAAGAGGAGTCTTTCTGACTCCCAGCCCAGCACTCTATTCATGATGCTATCTAGCTGCTCAGTCCTTACCCTACAACCTGATTAGAGATTGAGCTCCTGCTGTCTTGAGGATGTTGGAGATAAAAAGAGGTATGACAAGGTCTCTGTGCTCCAGAGATTTACAGTTTAGTTGGGGGAAAAGGGTATACACCTAAAAAAAGTAAGAAGAAATACAAACTACCTTGTATTAGTTTGGAAAGACACATCTTAGCATGAGTCCATTCCCACTATTAGAAAAACAATTCAAAGACACATTCCACTAATGAGCATTCACTCAATCAACAAGTATTTATTCATTAAAGATCTACTATGGGCCAACCACTATGCTAGGTATTGTGGCTATAAATGAAAAAAACAAAGTCTCTGCCTTTAAGGAATGTGTGCATACATACAGACATGTATACAAACACACATACATACCTGGATGTATATATTCATATGTATACACACACATATACATTCCTTGAAGGCACAGACTTTGTATCTATGTATATGTTTATATACCTGTATACATAAACACAAATATGTAGATATACATATATGGATACAAATATATTTGTGGAGTGTTAAGGGATGTTAAGGGGTCCCTGCTGCATGGAGACACTATGTACAATAAAAGTTTATGCAAAATAAATAAAAAAATACAATGATGATGTAGGAGCACTATCTTTGCATTTGTAGGAAAACACATGTCCATGAAACAATGTGATGTATTAAATAAATTATGCTATCATTTAATGAAAAATCTTATTATTATTTATGTTATTACAATGTCATCTACTTAAAATACATGGATTGTACTGCAGTGCTTCATAACTACCAAGTGCTAAATCCCTATCCAGAAAGTTTATAAAATACCTTAACTGAAGATTATATTTCCTTACTGTACATATGGGAAACCCATTACCTGACACCGCCCCCCCCCAAAAAAATACACACTCTCTGGGGCAAAGCTGACAGTTACCCAGCAGGATCCAGGACTCCTCATTTAGGAGTGAAGCTTATGTGACTCCAATGAGGCACCAGAAGAAACTTTAGATGGGCAGAATGTCATTCCTAACCTCCGAGTTGGACCAGTGCATTGAGTTTTAAATCAGAGTAAAGGTTTTGTTGGTGTGACCTTTGGAGAAGATTCAGATTGGCCTGAGCTACCCTCTTTGCTCTCAATGGCTAAACTTCTGAGACTAGCTTGGAGGGACTAGCTTAATGGGGGTGCACTTGGATAAGTACTACTTCAAGTGAGACTAAAATGGTATTTTTACTTTTGTGAAACAGAGGATAGCAAGTGTAAAATGTGAAGATATGAGTTTAGAAAGGAGTAGAAGGAGATTGTGAGTAGTATTTAAGCTGGGGTTTACAAACCTCTTTGTTAAAAATATTTTGATAATTATATGTCAATATAATTGGTATCCTTGGTAATCCTGTGTACTTTATTTTGTGCATCTAAAAACATTCTGAGAAGGGGTTACATAGACTCCTGGTCTATGGTATAGCCTCTTTAAGTAAAAGAACTAAAGTGGTAGATGAGTTGGGTTTTTTCCCAGTGCTGCACATAATATTCTATCTCCTGTCTCAGTGCCTTTGCATTAGCTATATCCTCTGACTACAATGCTTTCCCTTCACTCCTCCATCCCCAGCTCCCTTCCAGGCTTGGTTCAGGTGCTGTCTCCTACTTAGGGCCTTTGTTACTTCCCCCATTTGTCAGTGCTCTTCCCTCCCTACCCCAACAACCAGTGCACTTTGTATTTGTGTGCTTTGTATTTCCTTATCAGTCTTTATGTTGTATACTTTCACTAAAATAGAGTTCCTTTAGAGAAAGAACAGAAAAATGCTTAAGATGAAAATCAAGGGAAAAAAACACAGGAGTTGGTCTACAGGCACTTAAAGGGAAATGAATTATAGCATGTGCCCATCAGCTAGTGGGGAGAGATGAAAGAGAGAGGCACATTTATCATGACTATCCTGAAATTCAGATTTTCATTTTAGTCCTTAGGTCCACTTAGAGTAGACAGGAGAAGGTTTGGAAGCAAAAGCTACAAATCCAAAAATTAACACTTAAACTTCAAAGTCTAAGAATAAAGGCTTAACGCAAACCCAGTACATTTTCCCAACTCTGGTAACACATTTTTCACATGATTCTCAAAAGCTCCCAGTGATCCCCAATGCCCACCCAAGCCTCAGGGTTATGAAGAGGTTTGTTATGAATGTTGATTCAGCTTCCAGTTAGGGGCATAAATTTGTATGGGAAGAAGAATCTGCCTTGTCAAATATGCCCATCTCTTCTTCCCCCATTCCTATAACAAAATTTCCTAACCAAAGGACAATAAATGTTGTAGGAATAAGGAGCTTTCTTCACAACTCATCCCGGGTTGTACAAAGCAGATCTTGAGGACACAGTTCCCTTTGAGTTTGCTGGGTGTTCCCCTAGTGGGAGTCAGCTCTGCTGAGGATCACAGCCCATTTTACCCCATGTAAACTGCTCTTCAGCTTATTTTCCAATCTAGATCCTTACCTAATTTCTTTAGTTTATCCCAGTTTATTCTAGGTCCTTGACTAATCTATTTAGTTCCTAAGCTTTTCTGATGAAGATGTCCTATGTGACTGTGTTTCTATAAATGTGAAAGTATAAGTGCATGACTATAGATCTTGGAATGAACATGAGAGAGAGGAGTTTGGTCTCAGGAATGAAAGTATTTTTATTTGGTTGACTCTCATTGAAACAAATGAGCATAGTGGCTAGTGGTCAGTGGGTCTGAAGCCTAATGATGGTGAAGATAGTAGGGGCCCCTTTTCCTCAGGACTAATAAAATTGAGCTTCTGATGATGGTGGGTCTGCCCCTCCCACCCCCTTAATTAAGGGAACCTTTATTTTTTTATTCCTATCTTTGCTCATATTCTATCATCTGAACTGATATCACATTCCACAGATCACTAGTAAAAGGGATATTCTGCTTTATGGTATGCACCAGAAATGGACAGACACATGAAAATAGTAATTAAATAAGATATGGGAGGAGCAATTTCATGGTTAGGAAAAGAAATCATGTATAACATGATTCCAGGAAAACTTTATACAACAACCTATTTGTATAACTATTTCATCAATTCAGTAATATAAGTTATGTCTAGAAATAAATTTGTTGTAAATCATTTATGTGTGAGTGCTAAATGAGATCAGGCATAGATATGTCATTAGCGAGAATACATTTCTACAGCAAACAGTGAAGTGGAACTATTATGTGGCTAATTGGCTAATTAGACAACTAAATAGAATAATGGAGGCCAAGAAAAGTCCACTGTGGAGCCAAAATTTAGGCTTTATGGTCAGGGTTGTGGGAATCGATACACTGCATTTTAAATAGTATAATTAAAGTTTTCTCTGAGAGAGTTCAAGACCCTTCTGAATACCTTTGAAGTGTACAGGGAGTCAGTTTCATTCTCCTGGGAGCAGAGGCAGGTAAGTGGCAAGTAAGGTTTAGGGGTTTGGGGATTTTTTTGCGAAAACAAAATAACAAAACCCAATTCTTGCCATAAATCTCTGTTCCCCCATCCCCCTGCCCAAATGCAGTAACTCATACTCTCTTAACAATTTTATATCAGGCAAATCATTCCTATGAATCAAGGGCAAATTTCTGAGATATTGAATACATTCGAGACATTATAACTTTTATTATGTAGTGTCAAAAGCCAATTCTAAGTTTATCAAAATTGAACAAAAGCGTTTCCAAAGAAGTAAACTCCTTTGTACTTGAGTTATTTCTCTGCTTTTTAATTTTTCCTTTTTAAAATGCTTCCTCCAAGTAATCAAGAGTAGAATCCATAGTCATTTGCTTTCTGGGTTTTTTTCCCCTTTCACCTCTTCTCTGATACCTTATGTTACAGGAGAACAGCACATCAGAGTTCACAAGGTACTTTCATAGAGACACACAGATAAAACACACATAGTTAAAAGTAAAAGGCAACAACAGACCACATGATTTAACCAGGATCACAAAATGAATCACATAAATAAAAACACCCCAAAATCACCCATTCCCCCTGGGAATATGGGGTAAAGTCATGTCCCACCTTTCCGAAACTGCTCCCATCAAACGTGACTAAATAGAGAGAAATTTTTCAAAGGCTCTACTAAAAACATTTGCTTGAGAAACTTTCTGAATAGACACACTGCCTGCTAAAACACATGCAGAGGATGAAAGATCAGGTTTCTCTATCCAGCTGTCCAGAATCCCATTAGTCCCTCTTACTACTATCTGTCTTTTTCTATAATTAGGATGGCTTAAGGTTTATCTGGGCCTTTTTCAAAACCAGATTTCCTTCCTAGCAGCAGCAGCTGTCACTCACTCTTGCCTTAATGGTATCTGAGGGCTTACTTTTGATTTACATTATGGTGGAGCTCATGTGAACCTGAAGTGGGGGGATAAGGACATGGAAGGATGCTTTCTGTTCTGTTATTTTTTGGAAAAGAGTCTTACCTGAGGATGGGCATGTTGGTTTGCCACCTGATCTGTCTGCAGTAGGCCTTTAGTACACTTTCCTTTCTTCTTCAATTTTGTCTCTTCTTCTATGGGAAGTAACTCTCTTGGCGTTGGAAGGGTTTCTGTTTCTTGCTGTGCTTGGGTTGAAATGGCACATTCTCCTCCATGGAATTGGGAATTAAGATGAATAGCTTCAGCCTCTTTGTGAAAACTCTCTTTTGTATCGCCCTGGCTAAGTTCAAGATCCCTGACTTCTCCAGGACCTGGAAGGCTAAGCGTGGCATCTGTTACATTTTCTTTCAGGTTGGTGTTCGGCTTTCTGGGTTTCCCTTTAGCCCCTGGTCTCTTCACCCTGACTAATTTCTGTGAGCCCTTCTTCCGCGGTAGGTCTCCCTCTACACTTTTCTCTGCTGGGTTCTCCGAAGGCTGGTTTGTCACTGGCTTTTCTAACTCATGAGTCTGGGGCATCATCTCTCCAGGTGTCTTATCCATGTTCATCAGACTGTCAATGTCGAGATACTGTCCTGCCTGGTGACTATCTGCATTTTCTCCTTTCATTCCTGGTTGATCACTGTCTTTGGCTGTAGAAGTGACAGGGAACTTATATCGCTCTTGGTCTTTCACTGGGGATGTTTCATCTTGAGGGTGTCCCAAAGTGAGAGTCATTCCTGATTGCAAGGTAGATTGATTGGAAATGGTTAGACTGTTCCTTCCAGCTACTTCTTGGAGTTCTGAGTGATGACCACAGAAGCCAATGGTGGTATCCATAGGCACAATGTTATCTGACACCTGGCACTGACAAGCCATTTCACTGTGGAAATGCTCACACCCACCCAGACAACCCTCCCTGAATTTTGTCTCCTCGTCATCTCTTTCTAATAAAAAGACAGGGTCATTCCCTCTGAGGTCCTCTTGCCAGATCGCATTAGAGTAATCTGTCATAACATCGGAACATTCCAAATACTCAAGGTCATCATCTGAAAACTCCGTGCAGGTTAGGTTTATCTCTGGGCAAAGTTCAAAATCTGTGTCAGATTCTTCACTGGAAATTTCTGGGGAGACATTCTGCTTGGTTGTGGAGCTGTTCACTGGGTAAATACATGTGGTTTCCTCAGGCAGTGCCATGCTAAAGGTAATATATTTCTGTATTTGGGGGTCTTGATGACTAGATGGTAAGACTTCATCATTGTGACTGTAACTGGCCATACAGTCATCAATTAACCTTGATGGTTTGGAATGTACCAGCCCACTGCAACATTTTTCCAGTCTGTCTGTTTCATCCCTGCATTTAGGGAAAAGCAAATCAAATGCATTTTTCTCTGTGTAATTGTGATAAGAACAATCCTCTTGAGTTTGAATAGTGATTTTGACACCTGTGTCTTTTTCAGGACTATGTGACTCATTGTCATTGTTGGACTGTAACTGTGATAAGCAAGCACCTCTGAATTTGGGAAAAGAAGAACCAGACAGAGTAGAATTGTCCTCAGTGCCATTTCCTTCCTTCTGGAAAAGTTCTTCTTTTTCATCAATTTGATGTGAGTTGTCCTTGCACATCTCAGTCTTATTCTTCCAGCCCCTAGCAGCATCTTCTCTCAGGTTAGGGTTGAGTTGTGGGCTCTCTGATAAACACTCAACTTCAATAAAAGCTGAACAGCAAATCATTCCAAAACAGTTTTGAGCAGAGATCTGATAAACCGCAGCATCATTTTTGGTGCAGCTGAGATGAAAGAGGGGAAAAAAAACACATTATTTACCACATGATGGATTATCAGTAGAGTCTCAGAAAAACTTTCCACACCACCACCCCAAATGGAGAAAGTTGGCTGGTTTACCTAAGTGAAAAAAGTGTCTCATTTTCCTCAATTTCCCTCCTATCAGGGAGAAATTCTATAACATTTTTGGAGACCTGGGAATTTGAGAAAGTATCATTCTAGCATTTGTTTCTGAGCAAGAAATTGTAGCTTATACTCAAATAGCTACCCTATTCTGCCCCCTATGATTGAAACAACCTGAACAAAAAACGTATTTAAAGTCATGTTTAAAACTGTGGCTCTTGCCATTAGGTCTCTCTGATTACAATGCCCCTAATCATGGCAAAATTAGTTTTGTTAAACTCAATATTCTCAGCCATTAGACTGGCTAGTGCTATCAAACCATGGTCCTTGAGTGATTCTGGCTGAGAATATTAAGCTTTATTAAGCTTAAAGTCTACAGAGCAAAAAACAAAATTGACTCTGGCACTGTACTTAGTTGTTCAAATATGAGCAAACATCATTCGGGATACCTTAGTATTTTTTTTTAATTTGACCCTGTATAATTGCCATTAGAAGGGAGAGGAGGTATAGCATAAAAATCACCAAATACTGAAGTGAGGAGACCTGGGTTTGAGTCCCAGCTCCAGTACTTCCTACCTGTGTGACCTGAGGTAAATCATTTAACTTCTCTGAGCTTAATGTTGATCATCTGTCATATAATCATAACAATATTTGCATGACTTCTCTCTTGCGGTTATTCCAAACATCAAATGAGATGGTGTATATAAGGTTTTTTTTTTAATTCTGGTTTGGATTTTTTGCTAAGAGAATGCAAGCTTTTTGAGTAATGGGCTGTTCAATTTTTGTCTCTGCATCCCAGATCTTGACACAGGGCTTGGCACACAAGATCACAGATTCAGAGCTGGATCTTTGAGACCATTGGTTCTTATCCCTTCATTTTACAGATGAAAAAATGAGGTTTAGAGAAGTTAAATCGTAGTCACATAATAACAGGGGTGCATATAACGCAGGATTTGGGCTCTGGACCTAGAGTCAGAAAGACCTGAGTTCAAATCCAGACTCAAACACTTAATACCTGTGTGACCCCAGATCAGTCACTTAACTTCTTTTGGCCTGTTTCCTCTCCTGTAAATCATGGATAATAACAGCACCTCCCTACCAGGGTTGTTGTGAGGATCAAATGAGATAATATTTGTAAAGCAATTTGCAAACTTTAAAGTACAATATAAATACTAGCTATTATTATCATCATCAATTATTCTAATTCCTGACTCGAGGTTCAGCACCCTTCCTAATGGAGACACTTAAATATTTGTTATGTATCAATATATAAATATTTGTTATATGTAATAAATATTTGATGTGACATTTTTGTTATTGACTATTGACTTCATAAGTTGTGCCCTTCTGATTCCTTTTTCCATATGACTCTACTCCGCAGTTCTGGAGAGCTTTGGTCATATTATTATGACCTATTAGAGGGAAGACCAGTGTTATCTGTTTATAATCACACTATTTTATGAATGCCTTGAATTCATAAAGGACTTGATACTTGGTGACCTTTCACCTACCTATCACTTGATCTCATAATATTACTAACCCCTGTTTTACACATTTCAGGAATCCACAGCCTTTCAGAAGAGGAATACCAAGTGCCTGGTTCCAATTTGTCAGAGGAAGAGGAGTACTTAAGCCACAAGAGCCATCCGGTAAGGCTGATATCCTCCAAAAGGTCTCCAATGAACACTCCATCAATTAAAAGGGAATTTAGGTTAACAGGCACACCTAAGGAAGGATCAATCCTTCCTCATTGTGAAGTACTCAAATAACAAACAGGTCCTTAAGATCTCATCCAGTCCAACTTCCTCATTTTATGTTTTTTTACATTTTTATTTATTTATTTTATGGAATAAAATAAACAAATTCATTTTAAAAGAGAAAACTAAGGCATAAACACTAAATGAATGGCCCGAGACCATATACATAGAGGAAGACCTAGAACCTAGATAGTTTGACTTGAGAACTTGGACTCACTGGTAGTTTACTACACCAATAAAAATCATGAGCCTGGTCCAAAAGAATAATAATCATAATAATAATTGTGATTTTACTTTTGACATCTATATGATGCCTATCTACTCAATAAATACTTGCTGACCATTGATCGATGACGTATAGTGTATAGGCAAAATGTATGGATATACTATCCAGAAAAAGGCAGTGTTATACCCACATGTATAAATGAACACAAAATCTTTCAACTCCCTAACCCTTATTCCTGGGATGTTCATTTCTCTAGGACAGGTATGTAGGACAATGGTTGGAGTGATTCATCCCAAATAAGGAAGATCTGAGTTAAAAATCTGACCTTAGACACTACTAGAGATGTGACCTAAGGCTTTCTGCCTCAGTATCCTTTTCTGTGAAATGGTGATAATAACAGATTTTGAAGATAAATTGAGATATTTATAAAGTATTTGGCAAAGCTTAAAGTGCTATATAAATTCTAACCATTAAAATTCCTGGATCATGAGATTCCCTCTCCTTTTCATTCTCATTCCTAGATGCTCTCTGAAGTGCATACTCACTTAAAAACCATTTCCCTGACCTTTGGCTTTCACATGCACAGTATGTGCAATGTACATGGATGTGCTTCCTTTTTAGTCTGAGAATGATTGCATTTCCTTAACACATTTCCTCCTACCCTCAAACACACTGGTGAGGTGCTGGGATGATTAGCACCCAAAGAGGATGGAACCACCAATGAGATCAGTATAAACATTTTTACATGTTGCTTGACCTAGAGTTATTTGTAATCAAATTAGAATTATCAGTTCAGGGACAGCTAGGTGGCACAGTAGATAAAGCACCAGCCCTGGATTCAGAAGGACCTGAGTTCAAATCCAACCTCAGAAACTTGATGCTTACTAGTTATGTGACCCTGGGCAAGTCACTTAACCCTCATTGCCCCACCCCCAAAAAATTATTGGTTCAGGTCCCCATAATTTGGCATCGGCGAGTATGTAGGGAGAGCTCTGTTTGTTCTTTTTTCTTGTTTTCCGGTTTTTGACATCCTCATAATTTTAAAACAATATGTTGAAATAATTCAGAAAATTTAGAAAGGATGATGGGTGTTATTACACACTTTCAAATCTGTTTTTAACAATTTTGCCATTTAAAACCTTAGGGTCAACTTAAGGGAAAAGCTTTAGACAAATTCTTTAAAAAGCCATGGGGGTGGGCAGCTAGGTGGCGCAGTGGATAGAGCACCTGCCATGGAGTCAGGAGGACCTGAGTTCAAATCTGGCCTCAGACACTTAACACTTACTAGCTGTGTGACCCTGGGCAAATCACTTAACCCCAATTGCCTCACCAAAAAAAAAAAAGCCATGGGGAGTGAATGAATGAACAAATGAATGAATGAAAAAGCATTTATTAAGCACAGTGTTAAGTGCTAGGAATACAAATAGAACATGGAATCTCCTATTTCTTATGGTAAATGTGCTTACAGGCCTAACAGTGATGGAAAATGGTTGAGGATTTTGAAATACACAATACACTAGTATTACTAGAAATAAATACTGCTGAGTAACTAATAATAATCACAATCATCATTATCCTTGTCCCAATAGCTAACATTTATATAGCATTTGAATTATAATTATTATATCAGTTGATCTTTACAACAACTCTGGGAGGTAGATGCTATTATTATCCCCATTTTATAGATGAGGGAACTGAGGCAAATAGAGATTAAATGACTTGCCCACAGTCACACAGCTAGCTAGTATCTGAAGTTGGATTTGAACTCGTCTTCCTGACTCTGGGACTCTACTGAGCTGCCCCAAGATAGCTCACAGTCGAGAAATGTACTCTCAAATTGACTAATGTCTAAGAGTTTAACATCAAGGCCTTTATTTACACTCAGAATGTGTGGATTCATTCACGGAATTTTGAGTATAAGGGACTTTGAGCATCACCTCACCTTTAGCAACAGGTGTGGAAACTGAAGTCCACTAAGGTTAAATGACCAGCACAAGATTTTGAAGCTATTATGTAGCAGAGGGGGGATTGAACCCAGGTCCTCCAACTAAATCCAGTGTGATTGCTATTATACCATAAATTTACCCGAAGAAGAGAATGAGGATATGATAATGATGTGAAATTTCAACTATCCACATATCTGCTGGATCTCCCTCTGCCAAAATCTGACAGTCAATAATTTCTCAATATGCCTTAATAATTATCTTATCCTTCAAAATGATTGATCTGATTCTCACAAGTAGAAACTAATTTCATTCTTCAAAAATTCTACCTTTTCAAAAGTTTCCTTTAAGAACCAATGAATGGGGACAGCTAGATGGCACAGTGGATAGAGCACTGGCCCTGGAGTCAGGAGTACCCGAGTTCAAATCCAGCCTCAGACACTTAACACTCACTAGCTGTGTGAACCTGGGCAAGTCACTTAACCCCAATTGCCTCACTAAAAAAAAAAAAAAGAACCAATGAATGGCTCTGGAGTCAGGAGGACCTGAGTTCAAATTTGGCTTCAGACTCTTGCTAGCTGTGTGCCCCTGAGCAAGTCATTTTACCTTGATTCCCTCAAAAAAAGTGGAAATTATTCTTGGCCTAATTCCCACTAATAAGGAGGCAATGGCTACTGTGGTAGGGGGCGGGGGGAGATGATGGGAACTCTGTAGAAAAGCAACCATTCCCTTCTAGAACTTCCAATAAAGGAAAGGAAAATTGGACATAGTCTGACATGAGGCTAAGATTTGGGGACAGGAAAATTTTGAGGGTTCAGAGGGAGGATAGGTAAAATCCCATACACTTAAATTCTATAGGGGAAGTAGGCTCAAAGGAGATGGGAAATTGTCAAGAATAAAATTCTAAAGACAATTATTTCAGTAAGGAGGAAAACTGAGAGTTGTCTGAGTCAGACAACTAGCCACTTACTAAGTGCCAAACTGTGTTAAACACTGGGGATACAAGGAAAGACAAAAGACAGATCATGCCTTCAAAGGAGCTCATGGTCCACTAGGGGAAGATGATATGCAAACAGCTGTCCTGTTACAACCAAACCAAGAGGGGAGATCTTTGCCCAAGGTGGGGCATGAGGCTCCTTGTCCATCCTTGCTTTATTCCAATGGGTTCACAGCACCTTGCTAGCCCACTGAGAGGTGTGCCTATGAACAATTAGTCCCTGTCCTGGTGCCCTTGGTTCCTGTCTAAAGGAAAGGGATCACAAAAGGGTCCCCATTAATTCAGGGTGATCATGCAGAGTTTTTGGATACTTCCTGGGAAAGATCAGCCTGGCAGCAAGTAGGGGAGTAATGCATTATTTACACTTTAATAGAACACAGAGAAGACAGAGGTAGACAGCACCACATGGTAATGGGGTGGGAGAAGGAGACAGACAACTCCGGGGAGAGACTGGGGAGGGAGAGAAGCACATAGAGTCACATGATTGTGGATCTTAGTTGGAAGCACTTGGGCAGCATGGCCCCATCACAGGTGGAAGGGTACTCAAGGGGCAGGGTTTGGGGGTCCCCTTCTAGTAGGGTTCTGGTGATGGAGGATGGACTAACTTTTATCCAGAACACTTTAGGATTGTTCATTAAAATATCTATATCATCTCAAAGTTATCATTCCCAGGTGTGGGTTCCTTAGCATAACATTTCTTTGGTTTTACTGCGCATGTCTGGAGCCTATCTGTAGCTTAAAGACTAAGGGACCATTAGTGGGACAAAGGGACCATTATGTTGGGGCCCAGCTGGCTTCTTCTAATTTGGTGCATAATCTCTGGGTGTGGCCTTAATTAATTTAGGAGGCAGTTTTTTCAAGTGGCTTCTATGTTCCCCTTTACACTCTTAATTCCTATTTATTGTTACCTTACACCTGCTACTTATAGATTTACTATGGTTGGGGGAAGAGGGGGAGACTATAACAAGATAAAATTTCAGCACACAACTATGTGTGCTGAAAAATTGAAAGTAATCTTAGAGGGAAGGCACTAAAATTAAGAAGGCCTGAAAAAAGAATTCTTCTAGAAGATGATAATTAAGCTGAGGCTTGAGAGAAGTTAAATAGAGGCAACTTTTCATTTAATGAACTTATTCCATTAATGAGTGCTTTCCATCTCTTGGTCTCATGGTGTAAGAGATCAGTTTCCTTTTAGAGATGCAATTTTTGATAATTTGAAGAGATTAATGAGGATGCCAAGGGAACTCGTCAGTCAATTTAGATTTTTTAAAAAGATATTTATGAAAGATGGAAGCAGGGCAGGTAACAGAGGATGAATATAAGAGTGTGGCATGGTCTTATAGAAATAGTGCCAAGTGATGGCTCTAAATGAACTGAGTCTGTAAAGGAAAACTAGAGACAACAAAATGGTTTTGATTTTAACTATACCAGAAGGGCATCAAAAAAGAGATGGTACTTGGGGCAGATAGAACAAGGATAACTGGCACCAGAGAGAAGGTAGAGATATATCTGTCTGAATTTGCTTCTGTTTGTTTGTTTTTGCCAAGGACAATGACTTCTGCACTAGAAATGAGAGAACAAAAATGACTAACAGGGAATTTTGTATCCAAGATAAGTAAAGAGATAATGAGAGAGCACCCAGTTGCCTTGCATGGATTTGAATTTCGTGGCTCAGATGAACTATATCTTTGAGTCACCATAAATAGTATAATACATAGTGTGCATATATACATAAATAATAACATATTTAGCAAATAATATGTATGTATATATGCAGATATGTGCATATATATAACAGTATTTTAAAGTATATATTATGTATATATAAAAATATATTATATATAATAGTATTTAAAAGATCATGGAAAAAAGGAGAAAGACAAATGCTGACCCATTTGTCAGAGGGCAGAGTCTCAAAATGATATATGCCATATATGTCAATTCCTGGAATTGAATTCCTTGAATTCCTGGAATGTATCACTAAAGAAAAAGTGATTACCTAGAAAAAGAAGTGATTATAAAGAATCAGAATGGTTTCTTCAAGACCCAGGAATACTTTTATTTCCTTTTTTATTGGTTTACTCAGGGAAATGTTTTAGATACAATTTATTTAGCTTTTAGCAAACCATTTGATAAAGCATCTTATACTAATCTTGTGGAAAAGATGGAGAAATGTGGAATAAATTAACGAATGAATGAGTGAATGAATGAAAAATAATTTATTAAGCACTTAATATATGCAAAACACTCCACTAAGCAGAAAAAACAAAATATTCCTTAATCTCAGGGAACTTACATTCTAGTGTGGGAGACAATACATTTAGAAGGTTTGGGTTTTAAGTCAGGTAGAATGCTTTTATAAATATCAACTTCTTATTATTACTAGAGCAGACCCTCCATGCCTACCATACTCCAAACTTGCAAATGTAAGCTACTCACAACTAGGAAGCCAGGACCCGAATAAGGGAGTGAGGAATATTTATGGGTTATAGGCATGGTCAGAACTGAGACTGGGAGTAGGCAAGGTGGATAGCTACCTAGAATAAAAGAGGAAAGAGCTTTTTATAAATATCATTTTTATGACTCCATTTTTTTATCCTAGAAAATTCTAATTTCTAAGGCATGTATATACATATGGACAGCCTAGAAGTCTTTCCCAGAAGCACTCCCAGGATATAAAAAGGACTACAGATGGAGAGCTGGATGGGACCTTGGAGGCCACCTCATCTAATCAATCCTTATGACAGATGGGAAAACCAATGACCGGGAATATAGGTGATTTGCCAAAGGCTCCACAGGTAATTAGCATCAGAGGAAAGCCTCTGGTGTTTTGATTAGATCCTCTATGAGGGTTTGGTGAAAACATAAACAAGACTCATACTGATTGAGAAGTCATGGAGAAGTTATGATCTGCTGTAATGAAAGAAACAACCACATAGATGGGTGATTGAAAAGGCATTTATCCAATCCAATCAACATTTATTAAGTACCTACTATGTGTCAGGCACTGTTCTAAGTACTGGAGATACAATCAATAAAAAGAAAGACAGTCCTTGCCCTCAAGGAGCTTACAGTCTAGTGGGGGGGGGGCAACACAAAATGGGGAACAGGAAAGCAGTGGGGGTGGAGAGGAAGGACACCAGGGAGTACTGGTGTGGGGGTATCTTATTCCATGCAGTTGAAATCAGGCAGGGAGGCAGATGCAAAGTGAAGTGAACTGAAAGTCCAGTTTCTGCCCTCTTTTATAGAGGAAGGCATCGGAAGAAGTTTGGTACTTTTACTTCTTGTCCTCCAATCAGAGGAAAGAGAAGGCTGAGGGAGGTGCTGTCAGTCAAGGTTTGAGTCAGCATCTTAGAATGGATGAGCTTATCATGAGAGGGGCATCTTGTTCCTTAGAGTTGAAACTAAGCAGCGTGGTGATGAGATTAGAGCTGATGAGAACATGTGTCATGGTAAAACCTCATCACCTTTTCAACTTCACCTGTGTACATAAAAGTTTTTCCTGGGTTTGGTCATAGTCTCCTAATCCATGCAGCTACAGCTTCATTTACCTCCCTAGTCTCTAAGATAAGAGGGAGTGGTTTGGAGGATATTTGCTGCTACACTCAGCTATCTTTTAGTCCTCCCTAGTCATACCTTCTTGGGTACCGAGGTACCAAAGGATCCTACAGGGTCAGTGAATGGGGGTGGGAAAGGGAATGAGTCATGATAACTCCTGCCCTCACCCCACTTCTTAGGACTCAGTCACTACTATACACAGAGAAATGAAGCTCATAACCTTTCCCACCAGCATAAGCAGATGCAGGAGATGGAGGCTACTGGGAAGCTACTACAAGGCATTTGGCATTATCCTCCAGAGTCGCAGGGATCTCCAGGACCATGTTCCTCATAAAAACATTGATGAATGTCTGTAGCTCAGCCTACCTGCCACATAGACTGATGGGCTCATATCTCATTTCTCCAGGTAATTTTGCCCATGTCTATAAAGAATGATTGAGGTGTTCAAGGAAAGATCAGAGGTATCTTTCACATGACTTCGTATGTATAATGGGTATCATATTTCTTGCCTTTTCAATGGGTGAGGGAAAGGTAATGAGAGGGAGAAAGTTTGGAACTGAAAATTGAAGGAAGGAAGGAAGGAGGGAGGAAGAAAGGAAGGAAGAAAAGAAGGAAAGGAGGAAGGGAGAAAGTTAAGAAGGGAGGAAGGGAGAAAAGAGAAAAAGAGAGAAGGAGGAAGGGAGGGAGGGAGGGAAATCAGAAGGAAAAATGAGTTATCCTGTTTGGGTGAGCCTCCTCCTTTGCACCTCAGTTTGCTCATCTGTAAAATACTGTGGTTGTCCTTCTTAGCACAGAAGCAGACAAGTACAGGGACAGAGTGTTCAGTGCATTGTCAGATGAGGTCACTGTATCAAGTTGTTTTTGCTTTCAAGGATTCAATTCTAGTGAGGGGTATGGGGAGTAGAAGGATCAGAATATGCAGCAATGACTGACGTAAAAAAAACAAGAGGCATGAATAAAACTTATTTAATGTTGAAAGGAGAGATTGGGCTGGAATGATTTCTAAGATCCTTTTCAGCTCTTGAATCTCTGATTCTAAGGCTGCTCTTCCATATGACATATTTATTCTAGCCTTTATCTCTTTGTAATATTGGCAGACATTTATAAACTGTTTTAACATTTGTAAAGCACTTTATGTACCTGTTCTCCCTAGATCCTCACAACAACCACATGATGAAGGTACTATTATTATTGTCATTTGCAGAGGAAAAAACCCCTAAGATTCAGAGAGGATACATAATTAGGTCATGGTCCAATACCACTAAGCAGCAGGGGTAGGATTTAAACTTGGGTCTTTCCCATCTGGAGCTCCTTACACTCCATTGGGCTCTCTAGGTGTTTCTTCTTGCAATGCCCTCCTTCTTTCCTTCCTGCCTATCCAAATCATGTCCAGCCTTTAAAGCCCAGCTCACATTCCACCTTCTCTGGGAATTCTTCTCAGACGTTCCTCCCCAAGCTGCCTTTCTCATGACTCAGAAACCTATTCATCCTGGAAGATCACCTCAGAAAGCCCCTTGCTTTCAGGTGATGGCTCCTCCTTCTATTTAAAGAGGGAACATAATAGGCCACCTGTCTTATCACATCTCACCAATCTGTATTAGGTATTTCTCCATCATGCATCCAAGCTAAGCACTGCCTTCCTCCTTTGGGGTCCTTTCATGGCTTGTGGGCTCCCTGAGGGCTGGGACTATCTTTTTTATTGTATTTATATCCCCAGATCTTAGCACAGTGCCTGTCACTTAATGACAAAAGCTTGTTGATTGACTGGCTTTGTCTATCCCTCATTTGATATAGCTTATTCCTCCTATAGTTTATTGTTGTTGTTCAGTTGTGTCCCAGTCTTTGTGACTCCATTTGGGACTTTCTTGACAAAGATACTACAGTGGTTTGCTATTTCTTTCTCCAGTTCATTTTACAAATGATCAAAGTGAGGCAAACAGCATTAAGTGAGATTCAGGGTCACACAGCTAGTAAGTGTCTGAAGACAGATCTGAGCTCAGGAAGATGGGTCTTCTTGACTCTAGGCCCAGCACTCTGCACTGAATCACCTGGCTGCACCATCCTATAGTACAAATTATGTAAACCTTACAATTTAGGATTTCTGGTCAAGTCTTCAGAGTCCCCCCCCCATTTAAATTCTCTTGTATTCCTCACAGAGCCCCTCCCCCAATATGCTGGACCCATAAGGGATCAACTGATAATTGTTTACACATTAGTGTGAGAAAAAAAAGCCTGTGCTCCCAGATGTGGCAAGTACTTTGTTTACTTATCTAGCATCCGGGCAAGAGTGTACTTCCCCTCTATAGTTGTGAAGAAGATTGTTATGAGAAAACCCTGCAGCCTGAAAACATATTTGTTTAGTGTTTCTGGGCAAAGATTCTACAAAATTCATAGAACTAAAACTAGATCTAAGGAGAAATATCTAAATATTTAAATATACATGTGTGTATACACACATATGTACACAATGCATATTTAAAAACCTCATGTTCATATATATGACTTCATATATACATGCATAATACATATAACTTCATGTCACTTTAAGAGGTAGAGTCCATCTCCCTAGCACACAGCCTCATCCACATTTCAGTAACAAGCATGAAATGGAAAAAGAAAGAAAGAAATAGAACCAGTGATGAGTAGTGAACCGAAGAGAAAGGTCGATGTAACCAGGGTAACCTGAATAATATTGACCCAGAGGATACTGACCCATGACTCCTTGATCTCTCCCCCTCACCACCTAATGCTACAATCAATAATCTGGACCAGGGATTCCTGGGGAAACTCAATTGAGGCAGAGCTCTATTTAATTCCTTCCCTGTGGTTCAAATATGATTTCTGAGCAGGACTGGGCAGTGGAAAAGCTTCATTAGAGATCTGGGCGAACAATCTGTCCCTCTACAAACAGCCCTGTTTCTTAGTACTTCCTACAATCCTGGGCCTGAAGTAGGTGTGTAACAAATGCATGTGTGTACATAACTAAAAAATTACAAAAGAGAGGGCTGAATGCTTAGGAAGAGCTCACCTACCATCTTCCCTCACCTTGCTTCAATAATTCATTCCTTAAAAAACTCTCCTAGGGCAAATCTTTTCAAGTCAAAAACATAATTGCCATTAATTTCAATGGGAAAACCTATGCATTCCTAGGCCCCTCATTTATGATAAATAACGTGATTATTTCAATAGGAGGCCTCCCAACTGTGGCCTGTGGACTCACTACAACATCCAAGCCCACAACATCCCCACTCTTTCCCAGAATGAGTTGGTTTCTGGTTCCATTCATCCATGCCTTTATTTTTTCTTTCTTTGGGTCTTTTTGGGGATAGACTCCCCTCACTTACCAGCAGCGAAGGCCTCACAGCAGGCCAGGAAAAGCCATGAACCCCTAAATCATTTCCAGTAACAATCCAGGGGGCAAGCCCAGATATATCAGTTCATTATAAGGAGAGATGGCAGGAAATGATGCCCTGTCCCCAGGGCTGCCCCCCCCAATGAAATCTTCCTGACTCCTGCAGCCTAAGACTCATGTAAACACTCTCCTGAGCCAGCTTGATCCAATGCAGTCCCAACCCCACCACATGTTACTATCCCTGTTGTGCCAACTAGCTGGCCTGGGGGATGAGGGGGCCTCATCCCAAAGAGGGGGTTCATCAATCACTTAGTGATGGAGCCTTTTCTCTCATGCGGAAGAAACTAAGAGGCATATAGCCAACTCCACAACTGTGAAGAGGATAGTGTGGTAGCTGTCATTTTGCCTCTGGCTGCTAAAAAGGACTTGGAATCCAAATGGGTCCTTAGAGAGGAAATTTGTAAATGCCTCATAAGCCAAAGGAGGGAGTTTTAAATGAAACTGCTCTTAAGAATTACTACAGGGGCATCTAGGTGGCTCAGTGGATAGAGCACTAGCCCTGGAGTCAGAAGGACCTGAGTTCAAATCCGGCCTCAGACACTTAACACTTACTAGCTGTGTGACCCTGGGCAAGTCACTTAACCCCAATTGCCTCACTTAAAAAAAAAAAAGAATTACTACAGCCTCAACAGTCATGTGTTGGGGTATAGGTTACCAAAGCAAGCAAGGCAACAGCAGATATTCCCTTCTGGTATGGCTCTCTTGGCAGATGACCCTGGGGCAGCCCGACTTAAAATATACGTGCTCCAAGAAGTCCTTCCATGAACACCACCCTACTCTGATCACAACTTCATGAGGCAACCTCTAAGTGTTCAGTTGACGTTATATTAAGTTGTACTTGTTTTTAGGTCGCAGGATTATAGATTTGGAGCAGGAAGGTATCATCGATTCCAATCTCCTAATTTTTATAGATGCGGAAACTGAGGTACAGAGAGGTTACTTATATAAAAGCTAATATATAATGCTTTTTTGAAGGTTAAGTGGCTTACCAAGGGTCATAGAGCCTGTAAGAGTCTGAGGGTAAAATTTGAACCTAGACCTTCCTGAGTACACTGCTCTATGTACTATACCACACTGCCTCTCAATTGTTCCATTATTGTTCCCAATGTTTTTATACTAGTTTTATTTTACCCAGGTTGGCAATGTAACAGTCACTCATGATCCTGATGACAATCCTGACTGGCATGGGAGTATTAATCTGCTCCATTTTTTGCCCTGGGCCCATTCATCTCTCCTTAGGCAACCTAGTAACCCTCTGCTTCCAAAAGTTCACCCTATTGGTGATGGACTTAGTATAGATACCCAGGCAAACTCTAGGTTTACTGCAATTCAGAACTTTTGAACTCAAATAATTTGCCAACCTCATCCTCCCCTGTAACAGAGACCACAGTTTTGTGCCTGCCACCATACATGGCCTCTCCATTGATTATAAATGTGTGAATTTTGTCTCCATAAATAATACCTCCAGGGATCCATGTTCTCATTGATGTGGATATTCCATCCATCATTGAAGCTAACAACCTATTCTCAGTTGTTCATCCAGCATAATTCCTGTTCCTGTTCTCCCATTGATCTTCCACAGAGAATCTATCCAGTATTGTAGAGGCCTTCCTATGAGGATTTTTATATTCCATAGATTTACCAATGGAGTACTCAGGCCACTCATCCATTATGACTCACTCCTACTTCATGGATGGCCTACCTCATTTTCTTATCATGCTTTTCCTGGCTATATGCCCTACGACACTTGTATATAGGTCACTTGGAAATATTCTATGGCCTACTTATACCCATCATCTCCCCATTGTTCATTGAGTAACTTGCAGCTTTGATTCTTTGGAGACTGTGGGGTCTCAAGAAATGGAGCTATGCAGTGGCATCATGAGAACTCAGGTACTTAAAAGATAGGGTTTTATATTAGGGAACCTCTTGGGATCATTAAGCATGGCATAATTTTTCAAATGTAATTCAACCTACTCTCTTGATACTATTTAATTCTGGACCTTGTTATTCTTCTTCATAGTTTATTCTGCATATATTTATATAAACATCTATATATGCACATATATTTATATAACACACACATAGAGCGAGAGAGACTTATAGATATCTATGCTTATGGATATATAGATGCACTAACTTATTGGGCTAGCTATTCAGATGCATGTCATATACTCTATAATAGACATTTGGTTTCTCCTCTATGGATTGGTAGGCTGATTTCTTTTGAGTAATCATGGAGACAAACAGACAGACAATACAAGATACAGACAGACTGGATCCCCAGAGAAGGAATAATTGTCCAACTTAATCTGCTTGGTATTGCCCTAACTGCTCAAGCCACCTTCAAACATAATACAGGGAGCACCCAGGTGTCCTGAGTTCCTAAGTCATCTCAACTGAATGGACATCAACCCATTTGCTGAGAATGCAACATTTCTTTGGTGAATACCTACCAGCTGCAGGTGGGAGCAAATAGAAGGAGGAACTAAGTTCTTGTGGTTTGGTGTGCTGCCCAAAAGGGGAAGGGAGGGAAAGAAAGCTACCTCATCTGGGAAGAATTTATGGGTTGGGATAAGATGCCCATGCCAGTGTTTTGATGCTTTTATTTATATTCTTTTCTAATGGTATAAATAAAGCACTGTACACTTGCCTTGGCAAGTGACCTCAATAAAGAAGAGCAGAGATCAGACAAGGGGGTGGGGGAAAAGTTTTCTCAGGTATGATAAGGGCAAAGCTCTAAGACTGATCAGATAAATCCATAATATAACTTTCATGGGTCAGTGGAAAGAACACTATTTGGAGTCAGAGGACCTGTGTCCAAATCCTGATTCTGTCCCTTACTACCCATGTGACTTTGGGCAAGTCACTTTTCTTCTCTGGGCTTTGGTTTCTTCTTCTGAAAAAAAAATGAGGGGATTAGATTACATGAGTTTCTATGACCCTAACCCTTTCTTTTTTTTCTTTTTTCTTTTTCTTTTTTTTTTTTTGTGGGGCAATGGGAGTTAAGTGACTTGCCCAGGGTCACACAGCTAGTTAGTGTCAAGTGTCTGAGGCCAAATTTGAACTCGGGTACTCCTGAATCCAAGGCTGGTGCTTAATCCACTGCACCACCTAGCTGACCCTGACCCTAACTCTTTCAACTGTAAACTGGTGATGATGAAAATATGCATCACTATGCACAAATGGGTGAATCTAAGAAAAAAAAAATACAGCTAGCTCTTTGAGAGTCAGAGTGAGAATAGCAGATCCCCAGAGCAGTCTCTGCTGTTGGCTTGAGTGCTTTCTTGGCTGCACTTGGTCCTCAATACTGAATAGGGCAAGGGATTTTCTATAGTATCATCCATCTCCTTCCTTCTCCTGATCCCACAATATCATGTAAAGATGAAAAATAGGCAGATACATTTGTCATTTTGGATTTTTAAAAAAATAGAATCATCAAGGGGGCAGCTAGGTGGCACAGTGGATAGAACACCGGCCCTGGAGTCAGGAGGACCTGAGCTCAAATCTGGCCTCAGACACTTGACACTTACTAGCTGTGTGACCCTGGGCAAGTCACTTAACCCCAATTGCCTCACCAAAAAAAAAAAAAAGAATCATCCATTTAGAGTCAGAAGGGAAATGAGAGGCCAATGAATCCTTTGCCCTCATTTTACAGGTAAGGAAAGTCAGGCCCATTCAGGACCACACAGATAGTAAGCATCTAAGGTAAAGGTGAAGTTTTAACACAGGTATTGCTGAATGAAAATCCAGCTCCCCATTCACTACACCAACCAAGCTAAGCTCCCTCTCAAAAGGTGATATCTTCCATATACCATTTTTGGGGTGCCATCTATTCTATTTCCCATACTTTTGTTATTTTCTTCTCCCTGAGATACTTTATAAAACTAGTCCCTCAAGACCTTCAAGATCATCATCTGTAGATGGCGGAGGAGAGGCTGTGACTCCCACAAGCTCCAGATAAACCTGTCCATTCATGCCCAAATAATGCGGTAAAAATCAAAACCCAGAACAGCCTAATGCACATAAGAACAGAGTGAGACTGTTTCTCCGCAAAAGAGGGCGATTCTGATCACCTACTGATCAGGCTGAACAGCTCAGCGCGCGGTCCGGACCCAGCCAGGGACAGTGCTTCCAACACGTCAGAGTCTTCAGCACCAGCAGCTTCTGAGGCTCCGATCACGGACTGGTGAGGGGGTTCGGAGGTAGGCCGGGGTGAAGTGGAGGCAGTATCTGCTGGAGTTGGGGCAAAGCGCCCTGGGTCTGAACCAGTGGGCTGAATGGAGTCGTGGTGGCCCAGTGGGGGAGGGGTAAAAGCACGCCAAGCTTCCGACCATAGAGAATCAGAGTTCAATCAGACTTCTGTTTCCGGGTCAAAGAGAAAGTGGCTGTGATTACTCACAAGCCAGGCAGGCTGAGAAGAAGCCCAATCACCCCCTGGGCCACGCTGTAGCACGAACGGTGTGTCCGGGAAGCAGCACTACACTTTAAGGAGTAAAAAGCCAAGAAACAGTAAGCCAGGATGAGTAGGCAGAGAAAGCAGAAGACCATCGAAAACTTCTTTGGGGGAAAGGTAGACCACAATACATCCTCAGAAGAAGAAGATAATAATAGGGTCAAAGCTCCAACATCCAAAGCTTCCAAGAAAAATATGAACTGGTCTCAGGCCATGGAAGCTCTCAAAAGGGACTTTGAAGAGAAAGTAGGAGAGATAGAACGAAGATGTAGAGAAAGAGAGGAAGGAATGGAAAGAGAAATGAGAGCAATGCAGGAGAGTCATGAGAAAAAAGTCAACAGTTTGAAAAGCCAAATGGAAAAGGAGATTAAAAAACTGTCTGCTGAAAATAATTGCCTAAGAATTAGGATTGAACAAATGGAAGCTAGTGAGCTTATGAGAAACCAAGACACAGTAAAGCAAATCCAATTGAATGAAAAAATAGAAGGCAATGTGAAATATCTCCTTGGAAAAACAGCTGACCTAGAAAATAAATCTAGGAGAGATAATTTGAAAATCATTGGACTACCTGAAAACCATGACCAAAACAAGAGTTTAGACACCATCCTCCAAGAGATTGTGAGGGAAAATTGCCCTGATATTCTAGAAGCAGAAGCTAAAATAGAAATAGAAAAAATCCACCGATCACCTCCTGAAAGAGATCCCAAAAGGAAAACCTCCAGGAATATTATAGCCAAATTCCAGAACTCCCAGGTCAAGGAGAAAATATTGCAAGCAGCTAGAAAAAAGGAATTTAAATACTGTGGAGCTCCAATAAGGATAAAGCAAGATCTAGCAGCTTCTACATTAAAGGACCGGAGGGCATGGAATATGATATTCCAGAGGGCAAAGGAACTGGGACTACAGCCCAAAATCACATACCCAGCAAAACTAAGCATCCTCTTTCAGAGGCAAACATGGAACTTCAAGGAGAAAGAAGACTTTCAGGCATTTGTTATGAAAAGACCTGAACTGAATAGAAAATTTGACTTTCAAATACAACACCCCGGAGAAGCATAAAAAGAAAACAGGAAAAAGACTTCATGAGGGATATTAAAAGATCAAACTGTTAACATTCCTATATGGGAAGATAATACAGAGGACACAGGTCTGAACTGAATACGAAGGGAAGTTATGTTTTGTTCTTTGTGGGGTGTCTTATGTATGGGGCCGGATTTGGGCTTGGGGCCTCCTGGGTCCAGGGCTGGTGCATTGTCCACTGTGCCACCTAACTAACCCATAATGACATCCTTAAAATAGGGTTGAGGGTAGGAGAAATAGACTGGGGGAGGGGGAAGGGGAGAGATGATCTGGGGAGAGGTTATTCATATGAAGGAAACAAGAAAAAAGCTTATGGAGGGGAGGGGAAGAGGGGGAAGGAATTGGGGAGTGATTGAACCTTAATATCATCAGAATTGACTCAAAGAAGGACTAACATACATACTCAAGTGGGTATAGTAATATATTTTGCCCTGAGGGAGGGGAGGGAGATAAGGGGGGGGAGGGGAAGGAGGGAAAGGCAGATTCTGGGAGAGAGTAGTAAAAAGCAAAATACTTTCAAGGAAGGTGAAGACGTTCTGCATAACAGCACAAGTATGAAATATTGAATTGCTTGATTTCATAGGGAGGGTTGAGGAGAGAGGGAGGAAGAAAATTTGGAACATAGAATTAGCTCAAAGACCTTAAACTCATCAGAGTTGGCTCATGGAGGGAATAACATTCACACCCAGTTGGGAGGAGTAATCTATTTAACCTTACAGGAAAGTATGAGGGGAAGAGGATAAGGAAGGAAGTGTGGAAAAAAAGGGAGTGTAGAGTAGGGGAGGGGACAGTCAGAAGTAAAATACTTTTGAGGAGGAATAGTTTAAAAGAAGATGGAAAATAGAGTAAATATCATGGGAAGGGAATAGGATGGAGGGAAATAGTTATGATGACTTTGCTGGGCTAATACGAAGAAAATTCTTTGTCAAGTTTAAGGTACATTATTTAGGGTATGATGAACAGGATACTATTAGAAAACCCTGGAAAGACCTACATGAACTGAAGCAGAGTGAAATGCACTGTATACAAAATAACAGCAATAGTGTAATGATCTGCTGGGAAGCATGTGGTTATTTTCAGCAAGGCAATGGTCCAATATAACCCTGAAGGACTATGAAAATGGCAACCCATCTACAGAGAAAGAAGTGATAGTATCTGAAATAGTTGGAAACACATTTTTTTTTCTTTTCTCTTTTTTTTTTTTTCTTTTTTGGTGAGGCAATTGGGGTTGGGTGACTTGCCCAGGATCATGTGGCTGGTGGGTGTTGGGTGTGTGGGGCTGGATTTGGGTTCGGGTGCTCCTGGTTCCAGGGCCGGTGCTCTGTCCGCTGCCCCACCTAGCTGCCCCTGGAAACACATTTAAAAAAAAAAAATGTTTTTTCTCTTTGACAATTCCTCAGTCTGAAGTTTTGGGAGTTTTTTGACTGTTTTTTCCTCACAACCTAGCTAATGTGGGAATGTTTTCCATGACTACTCATGTATAATTTATTTTGAAATGCTTGAGTTCTGGTGGGTGGGGGTGGGAATAGAGGAGGAAGAGAAGTTGGAACAATTTTTTTTTAAATTGATGTTAAAATTTGTTTTTACATATATTTTGGAAAATAAAATTCTATTCTAAAAAAAATTAAATTAAATTTAAAAAAAAAGATCATCATCTGCAGCATAGATTAACTCTATCCTTGTTCTGTTCTAACCACTTTTCCTGGTTTTACATCGTTACACATGATTTTTGTTTTCTACTGTATCACAATAGGGACTGAGGTCATGATTCTAAATTTGGTGGTTCTAATTGATAATGGAAATAGAATCATCATATGAATGCTCTCAAATTTGTTGAATTTTCATGTATTTGTGGATCTTCTGCTAGTTTCATCTCTGAATCCTCCTGGAATGATGTGGCTTAGATTGGTCTTAACGACAAGCTTTCCACAGGATTATTTTTGCTTCTACTGCTTTTCGCTGTTTTGTGAGACAAAACTGTAATATTTTTCTCTCCTCCTCTCTGGAGTTTTTATGAAGCAGAAAAGGGGATTGAGGGTGCCAGGAATAACAGAGGTTATAGTTGCTTTATATATATTAACCGTAGGTACTAAAATGTAAGATACATTCCCAATATCAAATAAGTTAACAATTGAAAGAACAAACCCCATATCAATATGAAATCTCAAGATATATGAAACTAGAAGGCAAAAAGGAAAATTTTAACTGGATGACAGGATGCCTTACAGATTCTAAGACAAACAAAGGTGTTGGTAGTGATCCCATTTATGCCCCCCAAAATAAGAAATATAACTTCTTAGGATATTCACTCATCTTCTACTGAAGATAGTTGCAGCGTATACACTGACATCTATTGTAAAGGATGAAGATGAAGAGGTAAAAAGAATACACAAAATACTTGATAAGAAAATAAATCTTGTCAATATATACACTTTGGTATTTGGCTACTTTGATATGAATATGGGCATAGAAGAAAATGGCAAAACTATGATGGAAAAATAGAGTTCAAGTATAAAAGATTAAAAAGGCTCCAAATCTCACAGACTACTCAGAAGCCACATATATCATGAATACTTCCTTCAAGAAGGGAATTGGAACATCACCAAAGGGGAAAAAACCCACCCTGAAAATATCTCAATCTTAACTGACAGGAAATAACTTGTTACTGATGTGGGGATCATAGCAGAATCAGTTATCTGTGAGCAGTCTACCCATGACTAGTTACAGCAAAGATCAAAGTTAACATCAAGTAAGAAGGATAAAGTTGACAAGGAACTGCATATACTTATTAAACCTTTAAATTCCTACTGGAATCCTTTTAAATAGTGCCTTTCCCCTCCTCAAATCATCTTGTACTTAGCTTATCTGTGTAAATGCTATAAACCCACTGTAGAATGTAAACTCCATGAGGACAGGGAGTCTTTAGTTTTGTTTTTTTGTATCTTTTGCACATAAACAGTGCTTAATAAATGCTTGGTGAATGAATTAACTTGACCTACTTAAACACGTTGGTCAATGTCTAAAAATGGGAAATGGAAAAAGACAAAGACATTGACATTGATGATCACCGTTTTCTGAGAATATTCAGCTGACATGAAGCAGTTATAACAAGAATCCTAAAGAGCCTAGAATTTGCCTTAAATGAGCAAATGTTTTATTTCTTTGGCAACAGGAGAGATGGTAGCAAGTACCAGGTCAATTAAAAAAAAGGGGCAGCTGGTGGCTCAGTGGTAGAGTGCCAGGCCTGGAGTCAGGAAGACTCATTTTCCTGAGTTCAAATCTGGCCTCATACACTTATTAGCTGTGTGACCCTGGGCAAATCACTTAACCTTGTTTGCCTCAGTTTCTTTATCTGTAAAATGAGCTGGAGAAGGAAATGGCAAACCACTCTAGTTTCTTTCCTAAGAACACTTCAAATGGGATCATGAAGAATGGGACATGACTGAGAAAATGACTGAACAACAAAAAGTAGAAAATACAATCTACCTTAAAGCAAAAGAACCATATCTGTTATTTCCTTTATAGACTTCCAGTGGCTTGTTGTCTGACAAATGACTCATTAAACAGTGGTTCATCCCATCAAATGAGCACAATCTTCTTCATTATCCTTCTCTACCTTCACTCCCCTCACCCCCCAACACAACTCCTTATTCCCATTTCCAGCCAGAGACTCAGGATAGTTAAATTGGAGGGTAAAGAAAGGAGGGTGCCTGGAGTGAAAAACATATAGATCCTAAGGAACTATTAGTAACTCAAGACTTAGTACGCTATTTTGTGTATCCCATAACCTTTGGATACAAACAACCAGAGTTGGGCTTTCTCTTCCAATTCTTTTCTACGGCCAATTACTCAAACTGGTATTTACTGAGCTTTTACTGCTGCCCAGCATATAAGCCATGATCCCTGCCCTCAGAAACCTAACAATCTGCTTGGGGAAGCCAGGTTCAACACTCAGAAAGAAGTGGGATTGCCAAGTGAGGCCAGAGAATGGAAAGCAGTACTGCCAGTTTACAGAGGGAGTGAGTCTTGTGTTATATCTCTAGATTTGGTAGAGTTCCAGGTTATGTGAAGCTAAGACTAAATCAGCAGCAAGGGAACACAAAGCCTGAATATTTTGGTTTAAGTCATACATATTTTTCCTTTGAGATTGGGGAAGTGGTATTGTTTCTACCAGTGAGCTAGCTAAATCCTTCACATTCCTTAGGCTTTGCTCTAATTGAATTTAGTATTTCCAGGGAAAAGGAGAGGAGAGAACACTTCATTTTCTATCTTAGATTGGATTTGAAATCTGAGTGCTTCCCTTTCCCTATCAGTTAGAACTTAGGATAGCATCTATTTTTTTTTTTTTAACAGAGAAAAATCTTTCACCGGCTAGTTATATTACATATGCACCATTCCCTTATGGCATCTTACCTGAGGGGAATGAAGATTCTGCCAGAATCTGGAAGAGGAAAATCAATACAGATGGACGGCTAGTTTGTCAAATACAACCATGGCAATGGAGAAGGAGGGAAGTAGTAGAGAGAAGTAATGCTCACTTGGAAAACCTATCACAAATTCAGATTTATTTTTAAAACCAAAGAGCTTAATATTCCATGTATTGGGAACACATTTAATTTTATATACTGTTTAGTGTTGATCTTAATGCTACATCTTAAGGAATGAAAACAAACTCAGCGGTCAATACAAAGGGAAAATGGCCTCCCTTCTCCCTATATACACTGTGGAAAAATAGGAAATAGAGGCATGTAGGTAGAAGAGTAGAGTATTGAACCTGGAGTCAGAAAGACCTGAATTAAAATCCAGCCTCAGACACTCACCAGATGTGTGACCCTGGGTAAATCATTTAACCTTTCCTTGTCTCAGTTTCCTCCACTGTAAAATCAGCATCTACCTCCCGTGGTTATTGTGAAGATCAAATGAGATAATATTTGTGAATCAGCTAGCATAGTACCTAGCACATTTCAGGTGCTTAATAAATATTTTTTTCCTTCCTGGCGTCTTTCCCCAGACAAATCAGAAAAACTTACAAAATCCACTTTGGGTAGCACCGCACCAAAATATTTCTTCATTTCTCCTGCATTGTCTGTAACTAGCATAGATTTTCTCAATTAAAAAATCAAACTCTCTAAGTCCAAATTTGTTGGTCCCACAATTCAGACCATTCTGGCTTTGAGTCATACTGCCAATGCCTTTGATAATTAAGTAACTTCAAGTAAAATGGGTCTTCTTTTTACCCTTCAGTCCTTGTTCTAGAGGTAGCTGTCACTGCCTTAGTGAGATCAAACAAAATTCAGTTATACAAATACCTGCCTTCTTTCATTTACAAATGTGTTGAGACATGCTTAAAAATGCATGAATCATGAGTTCCCAGAGGGAATCATGAAATCCCAGAACTCAGAGGTGAAGGGTTATTCAAGATTATCTCATCCAGTCTTTCCCCCAAAGTAGGAATCCCTTTTATAACAATTCCTACAGGTAATCTTTCATCCGTGTTGGAGCATTTTTAAAGGGGCTTACTGTCTCCCAAAGTAGCCCATCTTGGTTTTGAATAGTAAGAGGCAGCAAGAACATTGTATTTCTTCTATAGTCTCACATATGACCTGATTGCTAGATTCTACATCATTTTGACTACTTTTCTCTGTGTGTGTGTGTGTGTGTGTGTGTGTGTGTGTGTGTGTGTGTGGCAATGAGGGTTAAGTGACTTACCCAGGGTCACACAGCTAGTAAGTGTCAAGTGTCTGAGACCGGATTTGAACTCAGGTCCTCCTGAATCCAGGGCCAGTGCTTTATCTACTGCACCACCTAGCTGCCCCCATGACTACTTTTCAATAGACATTTCTCTTTAAATGTGGCACCTAGAACTATACCCATTGTATGACCATACCAGAGTATAATGAGACTCTTATCTTTCTTGATGTAGACATGCTGCTCCATTGTTGAGCTTTTATCAACTAAAACCCCCAAGTCTTTTCCACATGAAAACTGCTGTTAAGGTCTCCCTTCCCAACCCTATCCCTGCTTTATTCAGTACTTGTACACTTCATTTTTTTCTATCTAATTACAAAAATCTAATGAGCATAATGTATCTTTATTTTAAAAAGGATGCAATGATAAAGTCACAACAAAGTAATAACAAAGTATCTCATACTATTCCTATGGACTAAATGAAGAAGTATGTGTTGGATGATCACATAATTCAGTAGATTCATCCTCAGCTGAACAACCATGCCCAAATAGGGCACTCTGTAGAACAATCACAAATGGTTTGCTTGGTTTTGTCCTTGTTTCTATTCTGGTCCACATATGTCCTCTTGTCAGATCCAGATCAGCTGATCAGGGTCTTTTACAACATTGATTCTATCATCTAAATATTGGCTAACTTTCCCAGTATTGTGCTACTTGCAGGTCTGATAATAATAGTCCATATTTATATAGTATTTGAGGGCTTAAAAACACTTTCCTATTTGAAACATTGTGAGATAGTGGGTACAGATCACAGAGGTTAAATGATTTGCCTATGTTTATACAGATAGAAAGTAGCAGAGCCAAATTTGAACCCAGACCTTCTGACTAAAACTCCAGAGCTCTTTTCACTGAGCTACTCTGTTTTCTGTCTTCTTACAAATCATCAATTAAAATGTAGAATAGGACAAAGCCTTGCAACAAGCCACTGGAGATTTCCCTCCAGGTTGGCATCAGTCTACTAATCAATATTCTGGGTGCCATCATCATCCAACTATAAATTTGATCAACTATACTATTACCCAGGCCATTCTTTTAATAATAACAATTGATAGGGGCAGCTAGGTGGCGCAGTGGATAGAGCACCTGCCCTGGAGTCAGGAGGTTCTGAGTTCAAATCTGGATTCAGACACTTAACACTTCCTAGCTGTGTGACCCTGGGCTAGTCACTTAACCCCAATTGCCTCACCAAATAATAATAATAATAATAATAACAACAACAACAACAATTGATACTTAGCCAGGTGTGCCTATAATCCCTGCTATTAGGAGAAGCTGAGGCTAGTAGATCATTTGAAGTTAGGAGTACTGAGCTGCAGTGGAGTTTAAACCATACTAGGTCAGCATCTACACTAGGTGTCTATAGTATGTGTCTATACTAGGTGCCTATACTAGATGTCTACATCCAAGTGTCTACACTAGGTCAGCATGGTAAGCCCTATGAGTAGAGGGTGGGAGGGTACTAGGCTGCCTAAAAGAGAGTAAATCAGTCAGGTCAGAAATGGTCAAAACTTCCATTCTGGTCAGCAGTGGGATTAGGCCCATGTGTGGCTTCTGGACTTCCAATTTGGATGAGATTGGGAGATTCAGTCTCAATAGTCTTCTTCCTCTTTATCCTCCTGCTATCAAGAATAATAATAACTAGTATTTATATTGCACACCTCAAAGTTTACAAAACACTTTGGATACATTATCTTAGCAGATCCTCACAACAATCCTAGAAAGTAAGTACTACGGGGCAATGATTTCTAGGATGCGGAACATAAGGTCTAATATGATTTGCCCAAGGTCTGATAGCTAAAGTGTCAAATGCTGGATTTGAACAGTTTTTTCCTAGTTCCAGGTTTAGCAATCTTGACATCTATACCACATTTCCCATTCTCCATGAGGGCAGCATGAGAGACTTTGTGGAATGTCTTAGAGGATTAGCAAATGTTAGAAGAAGCAATCCCTTTAAAAAGTTTAAAACATTTTAACTTCATTTTTCCCTTCTAGAAATAGTACTTCTCAGCTGTTATTTATAATAACTGCCACTTGATCATGTAATTGCTGCTGCCCCTTGTAATTCCTAGTTTCCAAATAATAGTACTGTGCATTTGTAGAGCCTTTTACAATTTTTCTAGCCCTTTCACAAACATTATCTCAAATGCACTGGTGCTTTGAATTGGAATATTACACATTTTTCAATACAGATGTGACAGTTAGAGCAACATTTATCTGGTGATTGCATCTGTTAAAGGAAATTAAATCAAGTCTCAGTTACTAAGGAAATGATTGTCTAGTTGGCAGATTATTCTGGCTCCTTGCTGGGCCTCCTCTTCCCTCTGACTGACTGCCTGAATCTTGGACATTTCACTTTTCTTAGACAAGAACTACCAGAAAAATACAAATTGCTGAAACTCAAAACCAGAGAGGCTCTTTGCTGGGGCTCTGGTGAAAGGTTTGTTGGGAAGCTAAACCCAAAGTGAGGCCTTGGAATCCTATTTGGATTTTACTTATCTCTGCCTCTCCCTATCCTTGAACCCAGGTAACTGAGTATAATCTATGTAGAATTTAGCACCTCTTGAGTTAGATAATAATATACATAATCCTTTCCCATTAAAGTGCCACAGTCCATCTCCCAGTGGAAGAAAAAAAAATCAAGGAACAAACTGCACCTGAATTACATGTACCCCTGGCAGTGAAAGAGGTAAGTCCTCTAATGTTTCTCCTCAAGGGGGTGTGAATTTTCTGAATCAGACACCACAAGGGTAAGTGCTCTAAATAATTGCAATATGAAAACTAGGTCCTTTTCTTGGTGGTGGAACTCAGTTAGTTATATTTTCTTGAAATAAGTTTTGGGATTTAAAAAAATTCACCAATATAATTTCTGACATCAATTATTTTACTATTCTGGAACTTTTAAAATTTATTCAAATTAATCATATTTCAAGGGAAGGAGTGAGGCTTGTAACAATCAAACCTTGCAACTTAGAATTTTGTATAAAATTAAAAGGCATTAGTAATTACTGGACTATAGAAACACCTTAAGTTTCTCTCACCTTTTTTTTTCCAATCCAAAATAGCAGTCAGACCCTTGCATCTATTCATTTGGTCATGAATTCCATGAATCAAGAAATATTTTTGTAGCTTCCTCTATATGCACCCCACTATGTATATAAGTCAGTGTATAGAAGATCTCAGAATGGGCTTGAAATCCAGGAAGACCCACATTCTTATCCAGTCCCTGAAACTTGGCAAATAGAGATAAATCATCTGCCTTTCAAAACATCAGTTTTCTTATCTGTAAAATAATAATAATGCCTGTTGTACCTCCCTCCCTAGGTTGTCGTGAGGCTTATATGAAATTATATATGCAAAGCTCTTTGCAAACCTTAAAGTACCATGTAAATGTCAGTCATTATTATTATAGGCAAAGCTCTGAGCAGTGTGAAGGTGCTAACGGGGCCCCGCCTTCCATCCAAGAGTATATGAGATGTACATAAATTATTAGGACACAAATTATAAATGTCATGTGAATGGCACAAAATTTTAAAAAGGGGGAGATCAGTTCTGCTTATAATGATCCTTCCTGTAGGAGATAATAGTTGACAGGGACCTTAAAGAATTAGAAGGACCTTGATAAAGAGGGAGGGCATTTGTGGGGAGGGACCTTATAGGTTTAACAAAACACAAGATTCAGAAGAGGAGAAGGATGGGATATGTTGGAAAACAGCAAACAGGCCAATTGTACTAATGCATTGAGTAATATGCCTACAAAGATAGTTTGAATCCAACCTCAAATGCCAAGTTAAGGAGATGGGCCTTTTTTCAGCTACATGTATAGACTGCTGGGCCTCGAGTCAGGAAGAACTGAGTTCAACTCTGGCTTCAGGCATTTGCTAGCTGTGTGATCCTGGAGAAGTTATTTAACCTCTGTCTGCCTCGGGTTCCTTAACTGTAAAATAAAAATCATAATAGCATCTACCACACAGGGTTATTGTGAAGATGAAACAAGATAAGATTTGTAAAGTACTTAGCCCAGTTCCTGGCACAAAATAGATGCTTGATAAATGCTTGCTCTCTTCTTCCCTTCTCTTTCCTCTATTTCTGTAATGAAAACCACTGAAGATTTTTGAGCAAGAGGATGACATAATTTAGGGATAAGTTAGAAGCCAGTTGTCATAATGCTGTACTGTCGCATCATTACACAATAAAATGGGGTTGAAAAATAAGCATTTTCTCAGGTGATCAGGACACAGAGTTAGAGCTGGAAACTTCTTGTAGCTTAGGTAATCCTGATATGGTAGAGAAGGCACTGGGCTTCCCCATATGGACTGCTGGTTTTCAAATCATTCTATTCTCAGGAGCACTTCTTTGTTCCTTAGGTACTCAGCATTGTGCCAAGTGTTATGGTAGTTTAAAAAAAAAAGGGATTTGGATAAGACACAAGATCTGCCTTCCTGGAGCTTTACAATCTGGGAGACCAGAACTACAGAATGCTAATTTAGGAACAATATAAGATGATATGTAATCTACAAAACTGAAAGTCATCAAATAGTAAAATGAGACATTAAGCACTTCGGGTAATTTTGAAGGAGAGAGGTCAATGTAGTTTGGAGGTGGTGGGTATGACTTCATGACAGAAGTGGGTAATAAACCAGACCTTATAGGATTAAGGAGATTTTTACAGATGCATATCAAGGGGAGAAGACATCCCAAGCAGGGGCAATAACATTAGCAAAGGTCTAGAGATGAGAGCGATCATGGCCCAGTAGAGAAGGTAATGGGGAATCAAGCTGGCTGCAAGAGAGAGGATTTGGGAGGAAGCTGTGGGAGATAAGGCTGGATAGGTGAGGTGGTTTTAGATTATTGGGGACCAGATACACTGGCCTCCTTATAGCTCCTCAAACCCAACACTCCATCTCTTGACTCCATGCTTTTTTTCAAACTGGCTATCCCCTATGTCTAGAATATTCTGCCCCTCCAGCTCTACTTCTTGATTTCTCTGACTTTCTTAAAGATTCAGCTTAAAGGGCAACTAGGTGGCATAGCGGATAAAGCACTGGCCCTGGATTCAGGAGGTCCTGAGTCCAAATCCGGCCTGAGACACTTGATACTTACTAGCTATGTGACCTTGGGCAAGTCACTTAACCCTCATTGCCCTGCCCCCCCCCCAAAAAAAGATTCAGCTTAAGCTTCTTCAGGAGCCCTTTCCCTGTCTATCTAGCTGCCAGTGACTGCCATTCTCAATTTACCTTCCAACTACTCTTTACATCTAATTGTGTAAACATGTTCTCTCCTTCATTGGAATGTAAACTTTTGCCTTGCTTTATATACCCAGAGTTTCACATAAAGTAGGTGCTTAAAAGATGCTTTTTGACTGTTGACTGACTGACCCTGAAGAAGAGTTTGGAACTTAAATCCAAGTTATAGAGAGTCATCATAGTCCTTGAGCTAATTCACATTAAATATGTATTCATATACTTAATGGCATCCATGTAGCTTAGAAGCACCAAATTTCTTCTCCACACATTAGAGCTCAAACTAGGAAGTTTAATGTCTTGAGTATGCATCAGAAAACATGTCTAAAGTGAAACATTTGAAGACAAATTCAGTTGACAGAGTGAAAAGAAACAAACATAGGGCCCCAAAGTGGAAGAGACTATGACACTGACCATCATGGGCAAAGACTTCAAAATACTGTTAGGGTGGCTGCCAAAGGGTGGGAAGGAGTTGGGGCAGGGGAGGAAGCTGGGCAGAGGAAGAAGCAAGATGGGCTAGACCAGTAAGAAGTTCAATTGGGGTGCTATCTAATAGCACCTACTTTAAGTATTCTTGCTAGTTAGGTAATCAGTTCAATCACTGTTATGTGGCGGAAAGAGTGGAGGTGATGACTGTACCCTGGAACAAAGCCTTGGTTGCTTTGTCCTAGTTATACCTCTAAGCTACAGGCACAATCCTGGTGAGAGTAGATGATGGTGAAATCGAAAGCAGAGAAGGGTCAGGAGCATAGTAGAAGAGGAAAGTTTCTCTTCTATTTCCTTCTTTTTCCTATATTCTAGAGGGTTAATTTCCTAACTCCTACCTAGAGCTAATTTGTTATTCTGGTTAACAAATCAATTTGATCAATTGTAGTTATCAAAAAAACTTGAAAGAGAAACAAATAAATGACATTCAGAAAATTCCTAAAGACGTTACCATCATCAGATCTAAAAGACCAAGACATAGAAGCTCGATTATCAACCCAATTGGATCATTTCAATTTTAGTTACTTTTTTTTTTGGCAGGGCAATGAGGGTTAAGTGACTTGTCCAGGGTCACACAGCTAGTAAGTGTCAAGTGTCTGAGGTCGGATTTGAACTCAGGTCTTCCTGAATCCAGGGCCAGTGCTTTATTCATTGTGCCACCTATCTGCCCCATTTTAATTATTTATTAACATACAGATAACTATAATTATCCTATTTTATTTTTTAATATGGTGTTACCAATAGGATATGATGAAATAGATAATGAATTGGAGGCTGCTCTATAACAGGAACAAGGACCCTTGAGTCCTGGTCCCTCCTTTGTCTCTTTCTACCCTTACTTGTCTGTGACATTGTACCTCATAATCCCTTGGGCTCATAGAAGGTTAGAGCTAGAAAGGATCTTAAAGATAATCTAACTGAGTTCCCTAGTTCTATAGTTGAAGAAACAGCCTCAGAGAGATAAAGTCATTTGCCTTATGTTACACAACTAGTAAGTGGCTTTGGGTATTGGCTCCCTTGTTTTTGTTTTTAGTTTTATTTATTTTATTGTGAACTTAAGAAATAAAACAAACATTTCCATAACATAGTAGAATAGGGAAAAAAGGATGATTGCACATGAAATTGCAAATCTATTATGTACAACTTTCAATTTCTTTTAAATATATAATAAAGTTATGTAAATTTCTTTTTTCTCCTTTTTTTCTTCCCTCCCCCTCCCCCTGCCCTAGAGATGGCTACCATTAGTACCATTAGACACAAATATCTGTGTGTGTGTGTGTGTGTGTGTGTGTGTGTGTGTGTGTGTGTAGAGAGCATTCTATACATACTTCTATCTATGAATGTAGATAGCATTTTCTTTCATGGGTCTTTTGTAGTTAATTTAGGTATTTATAGTAATCAAGATGATTTAAAGTGAACAGGTTGGATTAGATTATCTCTAAGAGCCTCTTCTACCACTGGGGGGGGGGGGCAAAATGGCACAGCAGAGAGAAACGGACTTGGAACCAGGGGATCTGGGGGTCAATACTCTTCTCTTCTGCTTACTATCTATAAGACTTTGGAACAGTCACTTCACCTCTCTGCGCCTCAATTTCCTCATCTGTGAAATAATGGGTTTCCATTCTAAATCTAGGACTCTATCAATCAATCAAATATTTATTAAGTATCTACTATGTGCCAGGCACTATTCTAGGTGTCAGGGATACCAAAAAAACAAACAAACCCAGACAAACCCCAAAACAGTTTCTGCTCTCAAGAGGTTTGCATTCTACTAGGAGAAGTAACATGTATATATGTGAGGATATACAATGGATAGAAGATTATTTTGTGGAGGGAGGCTTTAGTGGCTATGGATTCCAGAAGTACCTCATGTAGAAGGTAACCCTTGAGTTGAGCTTTGAAGCAAATTAGGAAGCCTTGTGATCATTTCTAATAACTTTTATCTGCCTTAATTTCCTCATTGTTAAAATGGGAATAATAATAATAATAGCACCTACCTCCCAGGATCAAATGAGATAAGATTTATAAAGCACTTAGCACAGTATCTGGCACATAGTAGGCAATTAATGGATGTTTCTTTCCTCCCCTCTCCTTTCCTTTCCTTCCCTTTCTTCCTTCCTTCCTTCTTTCCTTCTTTCTATGATAATTCCCCATTTACTGTCTTCAGAAAGTGTCATCTGTCTCTTGACAGCTAAATTTGAGCTGGAGAGCACCCAAGAAAGGTTCCTCTTTCACACTACCCAGTGGATTTGGGGGCATTTTAAATTGCTGTAGACAGGCAGGGAATATAAGCCAAACAGTATGTGAAATTTTTCATAAACAGAATCCTATAATCCATATCAGAAGAGGAGTGCAGTCACAATCTATTTCTTTGCTTTCTGTTGTCAGCATCGACTCTCTGGTGCCTGAATTGCTCTTCTTTGTCATCTCAACAAGGTCAACTCATCAGGCCTTGATTCTAGTGTTCCTTGGTTGAACAAGGGCAAGCTGAACTGAGGGCAGAGTATCCAGGCCCAATAACTCAGTGATTCAGAACTGGCAAGAAGACACATCTTATTGGGGAAAGTCACGTTAGGGATGTCCTGCTTCATAGAAGGGGCCACAACAAGAAAATTGGGGAGGAGGGAGGTGATTAGAGCAAAAGATATATACTCACAGTCAAAACTAAGTCTAAGAGCTTAGCTGTTGGCAAGGATTGTCAAACTCATCAATGTTATTCAACCACAGTTTCAAAAGAGATTTTAACATTACATTTATGTCCTCAAAATAGCTTTTGAACAGCAATACTAACTCTGAAAGTGGTGGAATGGTCACTATGGAAACCAAATCAAAAATTTAATTCAGATTGTATTTGTAGAGTGAGAAGGGGCTTAGAGGCCATTTCCTTTGCTTTTTAGACTGAAGAGACCAAAGCCCAGAGAGATTAAGTGATTTATCAAAGGTCACCCAGGCAGTAAGTAGCAGAGATGGGATTCAAACCCAGGACCTTTGACATCTTGTAACATGCTGCCTCTCTTATATCTTCTCAGATTTTGACTGTTACACTCAGAGTAGACTTTTCTCCATTTTTGTCTCTGCTATATTCATTATTACCCTACAATTTGGGGGCATTCACTTCTGCAAAGAAAAAACTCCAGTATGAATGAATGAGAGCCAGTCAAAGCCCCACTTAGGGTTCCAAAAGTCATCTATAACAGGCACACATCCAAGAATTTCTGGAAGCTTCTCTCTTTGCCAGTCTGAGCCTGGAGGCCTCTATTTGGCCTCAAGCATTTTCTTGTAGTTTTGGCCAAGAATAAAAATAAATTTGCATGGATAGAGTATGAAATGGCATAGGCCTCTTCCACCACCTACTCTGTTTCACACCAGAAAACTCTAAAAGGATTCAGCACTCAAAGAAGACTCATGGAATTGAATTAGATATTTGCTTTACTAGCTGCGTGACCCTGGGCAAGTCACTTAACCCTCATTGCCCCACAAAAAAAAAAAAAACGAATTAGATATTTGCCTATTCAGCTTCATATCTTGTCCTCACACATGTCCTATCTGCACATCTAGGTCTTTAGACTGTACCACACCATCTCCTGAATCTGTATCAGCAGCCTTTCTCCAGATATGTGTGACTGTTTGACTTCTTCCTCCCATAGGTTAGGGGAGACAACCTAAGTTCTATCAATCAGGCAAAAAATGTTCATTTATTAAGTCCTTATTAAGTGTTAGGCACTGTGCTAGATACTAAGAGTACAAAGACAAAAATGAAACAATCCCTGGCCTCAAGGATCTCACATTCTAAATCCGTATTCAAATTGTAACTGGTAAGTTCTAATATATAGATATGCCTTGAATGACAGGATTAACTGGTTCCACAAAAATATAATGTTAGGCAAAAACAATATTACCAGGGGACAGTTAAAGAGGAATGATGATATAAATAAATGTTATATGGCACTGTCTCGTGATATCGTGGTGGGGTTCAACTAGAATGTATTGATCAATGATACTGATAGAGTCATAAATTTAGAACTTGAAAGGACCTTAGGAGCTATCTAGTCCAATCCCTTCATTTTACAAATAAGGATACTGAGGCCCAAAGTGTAGCTTCATAGGTGGTAAGTGGCAAAAATTGGGATATGAAACCAAGCCCTTTCATTCCGAATGACATTTCCCTGCCTCCATGCTTATATCAAAGACTACACATGAAGTTCTGAAGAGCTATACACAATCCTAGGGCTCCAGCTTGTCTGAACTACAGAAGATTATCCTCTTCTTCCCTGATCCACCACCTACTCACAAGTTGTCTCTCCTTCCTCTGTGTTCCCTTTATACCTTCCCTATAACACCGACCACCTTCTGCCTTATAGTGTAGTTATTTTTATATTTATTGTCTCCTTCCTGGTAGGCTCTAAGATCCTTGAAAGAAGAAATTGTTTTTCATTATTTTTTTTTATTCCCCCCCCCTCCACCATGGTTCTTTGAGTGGTAGCACTCCACAGTCCTCAGATAATCAAGTAATCAGGAAAATGGAGTTCTAGTTCCAAATCTTTACTAGTGTTTTGTGTAGACCTTAATTAAATCACTTTAACCTCTCTGGACTTTATTTATATGTCTATCCTCCATGCTCTCTTCCCACTCTACCTCATGAAATCCCCAGCTTCCTTTAAGACAGCTCAAGCAGCGCATGCTACCTAAAGCCTTTCCTAATGTACCCCTCCCACCAAGAAGCTAATACCCTACCCCCTAAAAAAAATTACATTTTATTGTCCTTGTATATATGTGATTCCTATCTGCATTCATACAGTTTCACCCTCAAAAGAACAAAAATGTCTAGAGGGAAAGGACTGTTTTGTCTTTGTGACTTTTTCAATGAATCTGTGAAACGAGGAAATGAATTTGATTATAGGAGATGCCTAAAAAATGCTTGGGGAATGAATGAATGAATGTTTTAAGTTCTTTTCTAGCAATAGTAGAAAATTCTGATTCTGTAGTTCTAAAGTAGGCCTGAAACCTGGATCAGTCTTGGGACTACCCCCAATCTCCCTGGAAGATCCTAGACAGGAGTTTCTTGGGGACGGGATGATAAAATAAGGTTGTTTGGGGCTTTAATCTCAATTCTTCTTTTCTAATAGTCAGTCTGACAGGGAATCTGCCTCTGCTTGTTCTGAGACATCAAGGCACCTGTTTGGGTACTTTGGTTGCCTTCCCCAGCCTACTCTTGTTTTGTCCCTGAGGGGTCATCACCATTAGGCTAGTAGCAGCTGCCTAAGCCTTCCTGTCTCCTGGTACAGATGAGTAAGCACTTAGAACGGGCAAACAGGCCCAGAATCTCCTCTATATGTGGCCAGGTCAGCCTGCCTGGCTCCTCCCTCTCAGTCATTGACTCTGTAGGGATGCTTACCTCCCCAGGCACAACTGTAACAGTGATGATTGACAACAAGTTCCCAGCAGCCGACTTACCACCCTGGGGACTCATAGGGCACGTTTACATCAGAGGCAGGGAACTCATTCAAGAAACCTTGCAGCCAGGAAGCACTGTCTGAAGGAAGAAGGGCTGGGATGATGTGAGCCTGAGGAATTTGTTTGGGATAAGTGTGTGTGTGTGTGTGTGTGTGTGTGTGTGTGTGTTTTTGGCAGGGGAGGGCGGGGGGGGGGGACTGCAGGCGCCTTTGGGGCCTCAGAGAGATCTTCCAGGAGTGCTTTGGAGGGATTCTGCCCTCTCACACTTCCCCAGCCCCAGATACAATATCTTTGCAGTGCTTTCAGATTCTTTCAACCAAATCTTAAGAGCAGACATTTCTAGCTGGAAGGGACCTTAGGGGACATCTAATCCAAACTCCTCTTTTTACAGACCAGGAAACTGAGAACCAGACAGGTTAAGTACCAAGATCCCATAGGTAGTAAGTGGAAGAAGAAGAAGGAAGCTGAGGTTCAGGGAAGGTGTGACCTGCCCCAAATCACAGAAATTAGAAGTAGCAGAGTCAGGATTCAGTTCCTGGTCCTCTTACTGCAAATCTAACACTTTCCCAAATATTGCCAACCAATCATTACTTAATACTTCTAGATGATTCTTTGGACATTTATGAAACTTTACTGCCCCAGATGGAGACAACTTGATTTATAGGAGTGGGGGGTGGGGAGCATGAAGGGGGGCAACCCAGAAAGGGAAGAAGGATCTACCAAACTAACTTGAATTTCTTCCTTTCAACTTACCCATTGTTCTTCCTTCTCAAAGCTACACCCTGGCATTGTGTATGGATTCAACATGTGGTATTTGGAAGTTTTTTCAAGTGGGAATAATGTTCTGCCCTTTGTATTTGGCAAAAGCATTAAAAGTCTGCCAACAGTGAGATGGAAGTTTCAAGATTATAGTCTCCTATTTGTATCTGCTCAACCCAATTCAATTCAACAGGCATTTATCCTTGTTCAGCACACTACCCCTACTCAGTGGGTCCATCCTATTGTGACTGACAACTACCAAGAGTCTGTGATGTAGCTGGCCAGGATTGGGGTGTAGTCTATGGGAATAAAATGGAATGAAGGCAGCTACCCGGTCCTAGGGTCATAATACAGGAAACTTGAGCTAAAGAAGAAAGTGAAAAAAGTATAAGCTGTGTCATGGAATCATGGCTTTAGTGCTAAAAAGCACTTAGACAATGTCTAATCCAACTTCCCTTTATATATGTGTGTGTGTGTGTGTGTGTGTGTGTGTGTGTGTGTGTGTGTATGCACATACATAAAGAAACCAAGGCTCTAAAAGGTCAAGTAATTTTTTCCAAGGTCACACAGCTAGAAAGTATTAGAGGCAGGATGAAAGTAACTGGTGGTGACAATTTCCATTTAGGGTCCAGGAGTCCTCAAAGAACCAGTGTCCAAATACTTCAGTATAGTTATGGTCTTCACTGGCTCCTAAAGGGATCAAACCATAACCTTGGTGTAATAAGGTCAACACTCACAAATCTGATGAACCCATCACAGACAAAAACTAAACCTATCTCAGGCTGTCAGAGGCTTTCACAACATTTGCACAGTATGGACAGAGCTACACATAACTTGCATCATAACTGAGCAGCTTAAAAGTAATTCTAGTTTTCGTAAGAATCCTTAAAAGAAACAAGAACCTGGTCAGCGATAGACCTGCAACTGGCAAAGACATGAAGAATATCATTACTGCCAGTAAAACTAAGCAATGATTAAGTTCATAGCATGTGTAAGGCATTCTGTGAGCTACTAGGGACATAAAAAGGTTTCAAATGCAATTCCATAAGAAGTTTCTAATATACTGGGGAAAGCAGAACTGCATCAAAATTATAGGCTTGCAGATTTAAAGCTGGAGTAGACCTCAAAAGCCATGTAGCCCAACTCTCTCCTGTTACACATAGGAAACTAAGGCTGGAAAAGGCTAAACAGTTTGCCCAAGGTCACAGAAGTATAACTAACAGAGCTTGGAGTTGAACCCAACTTCCAGATCCCCCCCCCCAACCAACTACATATATGTACACATATATACACACATACATACGTGCATGTATGTGTATATGCACACACATAAATGAATATGTTGTGCATATACACATATAATTTGACCTGTAAGGGAGTCGTGGAAAATAAAGCTAAAAAGGAAGGTTGGAGCTAGATTGTGGAGAGCCCTGAATGCCAGACTATTAGTTATAGACTTAATTATACAAGTAATAAGGAGACATTGACAGTTTTTAAGCAAGAAAGTGACATAATTAGAGCCATCCATACCCTTAGAAGGATTTACCAGGCTATAGTGCCTAAAATGGACTGGAAGGGAAGAGTATCAAGCAGAAAAATGCCAGAGGTCAGGAGGGAGGCAGCAGGGGCTAATAGAAAGACAACTAAACTTGGAGAGCCAGGATCTGAATCCCAGATCTGCTACTTATTACCTGTGTTACCTTGAACAAGCGCCGTAAGCTCTCTGGGCCTTGGTTTCCTCATGTGTAAAATGAGGCAGTTAGACTCCATGATTTCTAAGATCCCTTTTGGTTTGGAATCAAAACCTATGTATGGGGGCATCTAGAAGAAGCAATAGATAGAGCACTGGCCCTGGATTCAGGAGTACCTGAGTTCAAATCCGACCTCAGATAATTGGCACTTCTTAATAGCTGTGTGACCCTGGGCAAGTCACTTAACCCCAATTGCCTCACCCAAACAAACAAACAAAAAAAGAAAACCTATGTATGATCTGATGAATAATTTTTATTTAAAGCATAAAATCATAAATGAGTAGAGAAGGGGTAGGTTAGAAAAAGTTAAAAGAGAGAGAGAGAGAGAGAGAGAGAGAGAGAGAGAGAGAGAGAGAGAGAGAGAGAGAGAGAGATTGGGAATTAAAGGAGTAACAAAGGATTTTTTTGTTGTTGTTAACCTTGGAAAGAAATGTCCAGGTTGGGGGTGAGTTATCAGATATATTATTTATCCTTTGACTCACCTCCTGGATTGTTTTTAATCTTGTTTTGTGATGTCAGATAAAAGTTTACAGCCCCTTTGGTCAATGACAGAATTGTATGCCTGATTTTAATGCAGTGTTCATGTACACACTAAAGCTAGTAGGGATTCAAAAAGGCTGCATTCCTCCCAAATGAATTGAACCTTCCAGTTATTTTGCCAACAATCTTTTTCAAGCTTCTGCTGCTAACCATGCCTTGGCCTGAATTAACATAACACTGATCACTGAGCTCCCCCTGGGGGAGATTAGGGACACACATCTGAAGCTCACTCTCCTCTACCCCTAATCCAACCATCTCTCTCTCTCTCTCTCTCTCTCTCTCTCTCTCTCCCTCCCTCCTCCTCCTCCTTCTATTTCTCTCCCCCTTTCCCTTTTTGTCCCTTTTTGTTTCTATCTTAATTGCTGCTTCTTTGTGTCTCTGTCTTTCTATTTCTCTTTCCCTGTGTACATATCTCTGTGTCTGTCTGTCTCTACCTTTCTCCACCTCTCTGCTTATCTCTGTCTCTGTGTCTGTGTCTGTCTGTTTCTCTCCTGCCCCTTTCTTCCCTCCCTCCCTACTGCTCTCATTGTGATTTGCTCAGGGACCTGATTGGTCCCTCTGAGGAGTCCATCTGCTTCCTCTGTTGCTGTTATAAACTGTGTTTTTTTCAGTAAAGTTTGGTTGGATTTTTGAAAATCAAAATAAGCTTGTTTGTTGTAAGAATGGGTGTAGTCTTTTAGGTGTGGGTTCCTGTCTTCTCTTGATTTTTATCTGTTGCATTGCTGCCTTGTATATTGCATTTGCATAAGCCACAGTCTTTCACTATGACATAGAAAACATTTATTTATCATTTCTTCCCATTCCTTCTCCCTCTCAATAGACCTCCACCCCCTTTCCCAGAAAGTTAATTAAAACTATAAAGGATACTTTAATGGTTATTCTTGATTAAATACAGAAAGATAGAAAGAGGAAAGGGGATAATAAGAAGGAAGGAAGGAAGGAAGGAAGGAAGGAAGGAAGGAAGGAAGGAAGGACGGAAGGAAGGAAGGAAGGAAGGAAGGAAGGAAGGAAGGGAGGAAGGGAGGGAGAGAAGAAGGGAGGGAGGGAGAGAGGAAGGGAGGGAGGGAGAGAGGAAGGGAGGGAGGGAAGGAAGGAAGGAAGGAAGAAAGGAAGGAAGGAAGGAAGGAAGGAAGGAAGGAAGGAAGGAAGGAAGGAAGGAAGGAAGGAAGGAAGGAAGGAAGGAAGGGAGGGAGGAAGCTGTCTATAACTCCTCTCTCTTCCCTTCCACCCAGATCATTGTGTAAGCATAAAGATCACATAAGCATTGATTTGTCTCACCAAAGCTGTCTCATTTGTCAAAACCTATATGGTCCAGTTAAATGAAAGGGGAAAGCAAGAAGGGAGGATTGGGGGAGGGAGCACCTAGGGAAAGAGAAAGGTGGGGCAGAAAATAAATGTTTCAGTGCCTCATGAAACAGAGAAAGTTTTCCAGATTAGACTTCCTAAACCAGGAAGAGGCCTTGAGAAAGCCAGAAATAGGAGCTTCTAACATCTGGAAGAACTCAAAATAAATGACCTGAAGGGAAAACCCTTGTAGATAAAGAAAAGTTCTTTTTTCTTTGGAGCACTATGAGGTTAATCTTGTGGTTTGTGGTTTAGCCAATAATGGCAAGAAAAAACAAACAGGCCAACGTTTTAATTAATGAATAACAAAGGCTATGAAAGGCATTGTATGCTTTTTAAATAAACCATTTTCAGAACTGTCCCTCATCCAACATTTCTGCACAAATGAAATTGCTTTATTTAAAAAAATGCTTAGGGTGTAAAGTATCAAAATTTCAAAGTTCTCTTTGGTGTATGTACAGTAATTTAGCCTTGAGTTTTATTTAATAGATTCCCCCCAAAGTGTTTAAAATGCCTTTTCCCACATTTATTGCCCTATCCTCTCCATCATCAGTCATATTTTCTCAGTGGCAGGCCAAGAGATTAGAAATGGTTTATTCAATTATAAGAAATTTAAATCCCTCAGGGAAAAAAGTTGCTGTTCACCAGCAACACTAGCAGACCTAACAAGTTTCCCTGAAAATTTTCTATAACTAATTTCCTCTCTTGTTTATCATCACAATGTTTCAGTTTTCCACTTTATGAGGCTCTAGTATTCCCTGGACTCTTCTCTCCCACCTCTTTACCTCAATGCCCTGCCCACTAAGTACTCCTATTCCTCCCTCCTGCTGGTCTAGTTCCACTGTATAAGTGACTTGTAATTTAAAAACAATTCATCAGATTTTAAAATGCCACTCTACTGACACACACGTTGTCTAGGCCAAAACTTAAAATTAACATCATTTCTTGGGTTTTGATGATGTTGGAATCAATCAATCACAAAGTATTTGCTGAGTACCTGCCATCTGCTAGAGCTAAAAGACTTCCAGCCTATTGAGTAGATCCTACAGCTAGAAGGGACTTTAGAGTCCACAGAATCCAATCACCTCATGGTACAAATGAAGAAGCTGAGGCCCAGAGAGGTTGTGACATCCAAGGTCACGTGGGTATCAACTGGCAAATTTGGAATTTGAACGAGTCCTCTGATGTCAAATCCAGAGCTTTTTTTTTATTGTACCACAAAAGGAGAATGTAGAGGACAGAGTCAGAGTCACAAAAGATAAGAAGGTGAGGATGGGTTGTGTGGGAAATGTGGGACCCCCCCCCCAAAGTTAATTAGAACTGTCTGGGAATATCTGGGAGGTGGATTGGGTTTGGCTGAGAACAGAGGCAGGCACTTGAGATGTCCACAGATGGGGGTTGGGCTCCTCTCCTAGCCTAGGAACCCAAGACTAGTCACCTGGGGGAGGAGTTTGAAGGGCTGTCCCTGTGTCGCCTCCCCCATTGACTATACTGCATTCTGATTGGCTAGTTCCTGACACTGGTCTTTGGAGCACAGATTGTGGCTGAGGAAGAAGGGAGGGGCCAGTCAGGGAATAAAAGGGGTTCTCAAACTGCCATTTTTGGGCCATTCCACTAGGGAATGGGCCCATTCTCTAGAGAGTATAAATAAAGACCTTTGATACTTTCTCCAACGCTGAGTCTCAGAAATCTTTGAATGCTTTTATTTCTCACAGGTTGTGACCTGAATCATTGGATGGAGTAACCCACATTGATGAAATTACAGATTCACCAAACTATGGAAGCACTAATAAATGATTACTAGTTATCTACCATTTTAACCTTTCCCTCCTCTCAAAGAAATACATTGATCAGCTTGGATAAAGAGTCCTCATAATTCTCAGATTGTAATATCATTACTGGCACCAAATAATACAACCTAGAACAATCAAGTTACCCAGAAGAACCAAGGAAATCTTGGGTAACTTTTTCTAATACTATCAATGGGAAAGAAGTCAGTCCTCTGAAATTGTTACTCAGTAAAGAAGTTGAGACCATTTATCTGGCCTTGCTTCCATATGTTCCCAATAGCCAACATATGACAGAATACAGATTTTGTTAATAAACAGTATGCAGAGAGACAGCCACTTACCTATATAAATGTAACATGTGAATATACTGATTCTCCAAGGTTTCATAATTGGAAATGATGTTTGATTCACTGATAGCATGGCCATTTTTATACCAAGTTACCTCTGGCTTGGGTTGACCTGGCAACATAGAAATAAGGACATTACTTATCTTTTCTTTAAACTGATGTTTTAGAAAAAAGTTTTAAATCTGCTGATCTGTGATCACACTGAATAGCCCTGGGAACAGCATGGGCATTACCATATAGCAGAAAGACCGAAAAGGTTGACGCCTCCAACATGAGTTAGGTTCCAACAGAGATTAAGGGCATGACTGAGAAAAAAGCTAAACTGGTTTTACAAAGATCATTTTTCTTTAAAGAACCCAAGAATTAAGGAATATGAGCTGCTTGGCTAGGTGCTGTGCTGCCAATCTGGATGCAATTGCCAGAAATTTGTCACTAGCCCTTTCTATGCTGTCCTCCCTCTAGTGAGTTCATTAGTCAGTAATATAGCATTAGGTAATGCAGACTGGGTGGATATGGAGAAACACTGGAATTTCCAACCTGTGGGCTCTTTCCCATTTTCATGAAGCTTCTGGGTCAGGCTGTTTAGGGTATAGGTTATGTAAAGTCCCAGTGAATCTCTCTCTCTCTCTCTCTCTCTCTCTCTCTCTCTCTCTCTCTCTCTCTCTCTCTCAAACTAACCTCCATCTCAGGGAAAAACCCTTAAAGGTGCTGCAACAGGAAAAAAAAAAGTATCAAGACTCTGACATGTCTGGTCATCTTAAATTCCCCTCCAGAATGTGCACGTCATAATCCTCTCATATCAGGTATCTAGGAATTTCTGGCTGACAGCCCCAGCTATCATTAAAGGTAGTGATTCTTATCCCTTCTAAGGATATTTAAAGGAGAAAAAAAAATTAAAGGCAGATGAGGGAGACCATGCAATAAAGACAGCAGTGACATGTAGAAAAAAAGATTACAGAGTTTAAAAATGTCCACAAAGGTCACTCTGTCTCTCATTCATTTTTAGACTCCCTGGCCTCAGCTCTAATGGCTGCTGCTTGACCACCTCCTCTGAGCATGCTGCGAATGTCCTTCCGGGCAAATGCACAAATTTTTCCTGGATGTCTTGTCCCTTCAGGTAGGAACCTGAGTAAGTGAACTGCTGAGTGAGAGGCAGACAAGCCAGCAGGCCAGGACATGCCTTTCCCCTGGGCTCTTGCTATGGGTATAACTTCCATGGGTGTCTCATCCAAGCAAATGATTAAACAAATAGGAATTACTTCTTTGTGATTATTTCTGTCCATTAGGGAAGCGGAACCTGACTTGGACCTTAGAGTCATATGACCTTTCTTTACTTCTCTGTCTTAATGGTTCCCTTTCAATCAGTTTTTATTATCTTAATTTCTTCTGTGATTTATTTCTTTTTCTTTTCAATGTGGTTCATATAGAGCAAGGTTTTGACTTTATTAGGTCTATTCAGCCTGATATTAGGTTTAAAAGTATAAGATGGGTTTGATCATGTGTAGGGAAACAATCACTTTGTCAGGATACAAGGACCATAATTAGCACAGGACAAATTGCTCGCGGGCACAGACATGGGTTTGGGAATAGAAATAGCAAAAATAAGATATAGATGGGACCACCCTGTGTCGTCAGGAACTCACTGAGTTACAAGCACACCCAACTCTTGGATAGGCTTGGGCCATCTGGACCCACCTATAGACTATATATTGAAAACCAATCCCTTAGACTGATAGTCACCTAGTGACTTGATAATTTAAGAAGCCCCTGGATGGGAGAGAGTAGGGGTAATGGAGAAGTCTAATCTGTAGGATTCTGTAACACTGGGGTTCTCCAGATAACATTGAAAAATCTATTCAGGACACAGAGAAGAGCTAGGAAATATCTAGTTTTTTGCCTCTACCTCTGTCTGTCCTACTATAGATGCATAACCAAAAAAACAAACCAAACAAACAAACAAACAAACAAAAAAACAACACAGAGCACATCCCAGGGCATGGAGTCACCTAAGCAAAGCCATTCCATAACTCAACCAAAGACACGCCTATAGCATAACCTTTGCTGCAAAAGTACAGTATCTGTCCTTTTTTCCCCCCTTCCAATTAAATATATAAGACCTAGATTAAGAAATGACTACCATGGAGCAGCTAGGTGGTGCAGTGGATAAAGCAACAGCCCTGGATACAGGAGGAAATGAGTTCAAATCCGGCCTCAGACACTTGATACTTACTAGCTGTGTGACGCTGGGCAAGTCACTTAACCCTCATAGCCCCACAAAAAATAATAATAATAAAAGAAAAAAGAAAAAGAAATGAGTACCAGAAAGGGTTCGAGTCCTGGACTTAGAGTAAAAAGACCTGATCCAGGTGTCCAACCTGCTATGTTATGCTGGGCAAGTTATATGATTTGTCTGAATCTCAGTTTCTTCAACTCTAAAATGGGAATCGTAATGCTTTTTTTTCCCTCCTACACACAGTCCAAATCTACTTTACACTTGAAATTTTATATTATGCTAGATACATATGGTAACATGAACTCTGGTTTCAAGTCCTTCAAAAAGCAAGAGAATAGAAGGAAAGAAAAGAAAAGGGGAGAAGAGGGAAGTGGAGGGAAGAGGAGGGTAAAAGAAGGGAGGAAAATGAATCAGAGAAAAATGAGGATAATACTTGAAAGAGAAGCATAGCTAAGCTCTAGGTGGGATCAGCTCCACCCCTTGAGGAGAAGTAATCATGTGATTTCTCAAAGTAATAACTGACTCACAGAATTGTTATAAGGATCAAATTAGATCATTTATAGAAAGCACTCTAGAAAATAGGTTCTCAGCCTGGGGGTCTGCAGATTTGTTTCTTTAAATATTTTAATAACTATTTCAGCACAAATTTGTAAATCTGTGCATTTTATTTTTACAAGCATTTAAAAACATTATCATGAAGTGTCCGTGAGCTTCACCAGACTCCCAAAAGAGCCCATGAGTTAGAAAAAGTTAAGAAACCTTGGTCCATTGGAAAGAACACAGAAACAGGACATCAGGACACCACGTTCTTGGCTATTTACTAGACCTGTGAGCTTGGTCATGGCATTGAACCTCTTGGTGTGGAGTTTCCCAATGTGTAAACTAAGAGGGTAGTGTTGATCATCTTGAAGAGTCCCCTTCAGATCTTACAATCTATAATATTTAAAAGTGAATACATGGTGTTACTTCCTATTTATATCCAAGTAGGTAAATGGAGCACACTTTCTTGCCCATTAAAGGGGAAAAAATGGTTAAGTAATTTATACCAGTTTTAGTTTATTTTATTAGGAAATGAGTATAGTCACAAAGGATGTTACTATACTGTCAACTCAATTATTTTTCCATTTGACAATTATCCTTTTGCTTCTCTATTCATAGTTTACCCAAGTTTTATCTATTCATTTATCCATTCATTTGGTTTTATTTTTTCAAAGAGGACATACAGGGAGAAGGAAATTAATTCAAAAAGTCATGTTAGTTGGTAGCTGCTCTGGTAGGAAAAAAAAGTAGGAAATAAGGAAAAAGATCTAAGATAGCATCTAAACCCTAGCTTCTTAAACTGTGGGTCACGATCCCAAAGGGTGTTATGTAAATGAATGTGGGGGTTGTGAAAAATTTGGCAATAGTAAAAGGCTATGTATGCCTATTTTGCATACCTATATACCTAAGGGTCACATAAAAATATCTCTGGTAAAAAGAAAAAGGGTTACAAGAGGAAAATGTTTAAAAAACCCTGATCTAAACAAAGAATTCTGGATGAACTGTGGGTTTCAGGTATCTCTACTAGCTGCCACAGATCATTAAGAGTGGATCTATGGGGGTAATAATATGAGAAGGCAGCAAAACTCAGGTTAAATGCAATGGATCCTATTGGTCTTCTACCTTCAAATTTAAAGTATCCATCCTGCTTTTCTGTGAACAATCAGGAAACTACAAAAATAGAAACTTACCTGTGTTATCAGTTGCAATCTTGCCCTTTGGCAGTTTTGCCTGGGAGGGAAGGGGAAAAGCATTTATATAGGGCCTGCTATGTGACCAGTACTGTGCTATTTTTCCAGCCAAAGACAGCTTAGAAGGTTGGAAGGAGGGGGCTGCTGTGCCAAGGCAAGAAGGAGAGTCCAACCTCACAGTCACAATGACACAGATCCAGTCTCAGACCCCCAGAGTCTCTGAATCAGCTGCAACGCCAGTGTTGTCTAGAACTAAGCTCACAGTCTGGTGAGAGGGCTGAGTGGTTGGCCAGGGGGAGAGTATAGGGGTCTCTGCTGGCACTGAGGTGGAACTTGGATTTTTCGCCCCTACTGGGAACCAGGAAGTAGGCTTGAGTGGCAGTGGCCCAGGTGGGGGAGGGGCGCAGGCTCATCAGAGCTAACAACCCGGGGCACACAAAGTTTTGGTGTCTGGTTAATTAGCAAGCTGGCCTGGAGTTATCTATGGGCCAGGGAACAGACCAGGTGAGTGAAGAACCTTTCCCTCCTTAAATCATACCACCTGGGACCCCCTGAAGCTTGGGACAGTGCAGCTTGGAAACAGTGCCCCCACTTTAAGGAGCTAAAAGTCAAGTAAAAGACAGACAGGATGAGCAGACAGAGAAAGGTGAAGACCATAGAAGATTTCTTTAGTGACAAGGAAGATCAAGGTGCACCCCCAGAAGAGGATAGAAACATCAGGGCTCCTACATCCAAAGCTTCCAAGAAAAATATGAATTGGTCTCAAGTCATAGAGGCACTCAAAAAGGACTTTGGAGACAAGTACTGTGCTAAGCATTTTGAGCCTTTGATCCTTACAACAACCCTGCAAGGTGCTATTTATTAAGGAAACTGAAGCAAACAGAGGTTAAATGACTTGCCCAGGTTCACATATAGCCACTTAAGAGGGAGGGTAGATAAAGGTTCTTTTATGTTTGGGAGGATTTTCTATTGTATCAAAAATATTGCATCAGTGAGAAGTTGTTCCTCATAAGAAGCAGCATCGATAAGTGTGCAAAATTAAAACATGAACAAAATATAAATGAAAGAGAACAAAAGGCTTTTTCTGCAATTAGGTTTCAGATGCAGATTAGCCAGTGATGGTTACCAGATATTATGCAGCGAAGAACAAGATCTGATTTCTCAGGAACCTTTTGAGAAGGCAAAGTTGATAAGAAACGCAGAGCATTCCTCGGGGCCAGCTCAGAGTCTGTCATCCTTTTGTGCCATGTAAATCTGGGGGAATAAAGTCTTCTTTGTCAATTGTTCTTCATACTAAATTCTGAAATATATTCAAATTATAGTGAATTCAAAAGACAGTAGCTGTACACCATCACTGTTACTTCAGGGAATCATCTCCATTGGGTAATGGACATTCATAGGGATAAGTGAGCTTTCATAAAATCAAAGTCAGTCAGTCAATCAGCATTTCTGAAGTGCCCACTGTGTGCCAGGCACCATGCTATATACTAGCCCAGGGGTATTTCCTGTGGGCCAAATGTGGTCCTCCCCCTGTTTTTGTACAGACCTCAAACTCAGAATGGTTTTTCCCACCCTTGGACTAGCAAAATTTATGAGTCTTCATAACTAAGATGGAGAGGGAAAAGCTATAGGAAACAAGATGAAGGAATTCGCCGGAAACCAGCAGTGTATTCTATAATGAAATGTATCTTCTCTGATTCTCCCTTCAACACATTGCTCTTGTGCTAATCTTTCTAATGCATGTTTTGGATCATAGAACTACTTTGCTCAAAAACTTTTGATGCTTCCCTCTTGCTTACTGAATAAACTCTTTATATAAACTCTTTATCCTAATATTCAAGGCTGTTTAAAGGTTCCAAACTACCTATCTACTCCTATCTCCTACTAGTCCTCAGTTTGGACTACTCCTATTCCCTATTCTCATCCCAACATGTGTTTTCTATTTCAGGGCCTTTGATCATGATGTCTTATTTAAATCAAATGAAATAATATCTGTAAAGGGCTTAGTATGGTGTCTGGCACATAGTAGGTGGTAGATAAATGTTTTAGCAGCTAGGGAGCTCAGTGTATAGAGTGTCAGGCAGAGTCACAAAGACTCATCTTCTTGAGTTCAAATGTGGTCTCAGACACTTAATAGCTAAGTGAGCCTGGGCAAGTCAATTAACCCTGTTTGCTTCAGTTTCCTCATCTATAGAATGAGCTGGAGAAGGAAATGACAAACAACTCCAGGATCTTTGCCAAAAAAACCCCAAATGGGGTCACAAAAAGTCAGACATGACTGAATACCCCAACAACTGCTAAGCTATTATTATTAGCAGAAGCAGCATATTATGTCCCCCAAGAATAGAACAGAAGCACTATCTCTGCCGACAGATATTCATCATTTTCAAAATCCCAACTCAAATTCTGCCTCCTCCATAAACCAGCCATGCCAACCCCTGTAGCCCTCTTACCTAAAAATGACCATCCCTCCTCTAACTTCTTGCACCATTTTACATTTTTCCTGTGTACATATGCCATTCTCTTTTGCATTATAGTTACTCTGTGTTCACACTTTATTCACACACAAGTTTATAAGATCCTTAAGAGCAGTATATGTCTAGCATTGTGCAGGGCTAGAATCCCTCGACTTGGAGCCAAATGATCTAGATTTGAATCCCAGCTCTGTAACTTCCTACCATTTGAACCGTGTGCAAGTCACTGAAGGACCTCACATTCCTCATCTGCAAAATGTTTTTGTGCAGTCATGTCTAACTCCTCATGACCCCATCTGGGGTTTTCTTGGCAAAGGTACTGGAGTGGTTTGCCATTTCCTTCTCCAGATAATTTTGCAGATAAAAGAAACTGAGGAAAAGAGAGTTAAATGACTTGCCCAGGGTCATTCTGCCAGTAAGTGTCTGAGGTTGGATTTGATATTTTTTTTGGTTGTGTAATGAGGGTTTAGTGACTTGCCCAAGGTCACACAGCTAGTAAGTGTTAAGTGTCAGGTTGGATTTAAACTCAGGTCCTCCTGACTCCAGGGCCAGTGCTCTATCCACTGTCCCACCTAGCTGCCCCCCTGAGGTTGAATTTGAACTCAGGTCTTCCTGACTCCATGCCTAGCACTCTATCTACTGAGCATCTTGTGCAAGTCAGTTCTATGAGCCTCTCTTTTATCATCTGTAAATGGCCACAATAATATTTGTATCATCTAGCTTGGAGTGTTGCTATGAGGACAAAATGTGATAAATATACATAAAACACTATGTAAATTATAAATCACTATGTATGTAAATGCGAATTATTATTATCTTTATAATGCAGGTGCCAAGCACAGTGCCTTGTTCATAGCAATATGTTTGTTGCATTAAATTGAATCTATCAATTTTGGTTTGGTCATCCCCTCTTCTCATGCATCTCCAATAGTTGTTTATCCTTTGTAAATTAAAAAAAAATCCATTCTTTGAACTTTCTGTCTTATCTAGCTATTCTTTCACCTCCTTCCTCCTCTTCCCTGCCCTGCCCTGGTCAGAGGATATATGTAGTAACTGTGTTTGGGTCTGAGTCATTGATAAACTGGAAAACATTTAGAGCAGGATAACCAGGGTGGAAAAGGGCTTCCCAATCCTGCCACATAAGAATCAGTGGGAGGAAACAGGGATGGTTAGCTTGGGGAGAACCAGAGACTTGAGAAGAACATGATGAATGAATGAATGAATGAATGAATGAATGAATGAATGAATGAATGAATGAATGAATGAATGAATGAATATCTCTTATTAAGTGCTTACTGTGTGCCAGCCCCTATGCCAAGCTCTGGAAATACAAATGCAGACAGATGGCTATTTTCAAATAGCTGAAGGGCTATCCTGTGGCAGGAGGATAGGATTTGTTCTGCTTGGCCCCACAGTGTTTAATTAGGAACAATTAATCATTAAAAGTTAATACTTTCAAGAAAATCACCTCATACAACATATCTTTCTTTCAGGAAGAGGATAGATTATGTGATCTCTGAAGTCTCATTTAACTGTGATTCCGTGAGGGTGAGAGTACAAAGTAGTGGGGCCAAAATTTTGGCACCTGAAGTGAGCCTTGCAGAGAGATAAGAATTCTGAGGATTTGAGATGAGGAAGGGCCGGGTGGGGTAGATGGCTTAATAAATGCTGGGAAGTGAGAGATAAAAGAGTTTAAATTTGGAGGAGTCTGATTTGGTTAGAATATCGAAATTGAGGTGTGTGAGGTGGAATAGTATGAAATAAGTCATATGAAACAAAGAGCATAGCCTTCAATAACCACCAATAAAACAAAATATACTTTATCCTTCATTAGCATATCAAATTTTGTCAGAAATAAGCCAATTCCTTTGAAAATGATTATAGAAAACATGACTATGGAATCCTAATGATCATATTTAAAGATACCTTACGCTTTTCAGTCAGTAACCTTCCTTTCATTTGAATTATCATAATCTTGATATTTTTTAAACATGTAGCTAATGTTAATGGTATTCCTATCAACCCAAAAAAGCAATTTCCCCACTTATTGTGTAATTCTCACTTTGCCATTGCTATTATGGAGAAAGCTCTCGTCTTTCTCTCTCCCTAGAATCAAGGTAAGAGAAGGAGAAGACAAACAAAGTTATAAGGACTATGTCGACCTGGGTCATTTGTGTCTCTACTCTCAGTTGCTCATGTGCTGTAATACTGAAAAAAGCACTGCATTTGATTCCTCTCATCATCTCAGTTAGCACATATTGCAACCACAGGGCACTGACTGTACCCTGGGAAGAAGGATGATAGCTAGGGAGGGTTATTTGAGGCTTTCTTTGAGGCTAAGAATCATTGCAGATAAATGCTAAGAGGTTTATTAACTGCAGCTATTTTAATTGGAATTTAACTCTTCTGGAGAGTAAATCCAACATGTACAGTCAACCTGAAGTTACTAGGATGAATGGGCAGGAACGGTGGTGGGGTATTAGCTAATCTTAGATGGTAAATCCACCTAAATGGGGTTCCCTGCCCTATGGTCATGAGCCAACTGAGGACTGTGGTAGCTGTCAGCAAGGAGCAGTGCTTCTGTGAGGAAGGCCACATGTCACCTCTAGGTGACAGGGAACAAGTCCCAGACAACGCACAGAAAAGAGCAGATACTTGGAAGCTGATAGTTAATATTGCAGTACAGATAATTTCTCACCACAGGTAGGCTTGGTCCTGCTTATGCAGAATAATCCTAAAGTCTGACTATTGTAAAATTTTCTGAGTAATAGTGTGGTGTATTGATATATTGTTGGACTTGAAGTCAAGAAGACCTGAATTCAAATGCTGCCTCATACAATTACTAATTTTGTGACCTTGGGTAAGTTATAGCTTTGGTTTTACCATTTTCAAAATGAGGGGGTTGGACTCAAGGATTTCCAAGAAATTTTCCAGTTCTAAGTCTCAAAGCCTATAAATATATGCCCCTTCTAATGAGAATTAGGGGAAGGCAACACTCCTCTAGTATGTAGTGGGACAGGCTGGTTTAGGACTATTATGAGGGAGTATATTAGGAACCAGAGCAGAGAAAGAGAAAGTCTAGGGGAGTTAAAATCATAGAATGTGAGGGCTAGAAGACCCCTCTCCTGCGGCAACCACCATTTAATAGATGAGAAAACTGAGCTCTAAAGAGATAGTCATTTATCTGACACAACAACTATTTAAAGAAAAAACAAGTATTCATATGTAAGTATCCTGACTTCCCATCCAAGACATGACAAGACTGGACATTGATTGATCTCACTGTCCTGCTCCTTTCCATTTTAAGGTCCAGGATATGGAAGGCAAGTGAGATTGTGCTATTATAAATGTACAATATAGAACTAAAATAATGAAGCAGATTTTCACATACTTCTCAACCTCAGTTTCCTAATCTCTAAAATGAGCATAATGATAGCACCTACTTAACAGAGTTCTTGAGAGATCGAATGAGAAAATATATGTAAAGTACTCTACAAATCCTAAAACTATATAATTGTTAGCCATTATTATTATTATCATTATTTTAAAGTGGTGGGGGTTTTTATGGCCATGGATTGCTGACTAGGGCATCCAAATTTAATTTTCAGGTTCCCTCAACCCTACTCTCTTCTTCATCCTTTGTCCTTTATGGTGACATTTTCCAACCTCTTATTCAATCACTCTCACACTTTCCCTCTCTCTAAACAAAAACCTTTTCAAATCCACATTCATGCTAAAATAAACATGATTTTTCCTTGGGATAGTCTTCCTCTGCTGCTTCAGTGGTATAGAGTTGACCTTGAATTCCCAAAGTCATTGTCAGCAGTGCACAGCAACTGGTAATTTCTATCTAGATAAAATGGTTTTAGTTGTGGTCTTAGTAATGAACTTTGCTCCCCAAAAAACAATCAAGCTAAGTACGAAAAGAATTATAACTAGAAGGTAATGAATTCTTTTGCCTTGGGCAATCCACAGAACAGCTAAAAATACAAAATGACCCCAAACCATGCAACCTCCTTCCCCTTCCATAAGATGTTGGTGGAATGTGGGAGGAAAGGCCTAAGGATGCTAAGAATTGTATCAGTTAGGTAGCACAGTGGAGAGAGTGTTGGATATAGAGTCAGGAAGACCTAGGTTTGAATCCTGTTTCATATACCCACTGGCTGTGTGACCCTGGATTTGTCATGTAACCTCTATTTGCCTCAATTTCCTCCCCTGTAAAATAAAGATAATAGGGGCAGCTAGGAGGCATAGTGGATAAAGCACTGGCCCTGGATTCAGGAGAACCTGAGTTCAAATCTGGCCTCAGACACTTGACACTTACTAGCTGTGTGACCTTGGGCAAGTTACTTAAGCCTCATTGCCCAGCAGCAGCAGCAGCAGCAGCAGCAGCAGCAGAAGAAGAAGAAGAAGAAGAAGAAGAAGAAGAAGAAGAAGAAGAAGAAGAAGAAGAAGAAGAAGAAGAAGAAGAAGAAGAAGATAATAGTACCTACCTCCCAGGGTTGTTGTGAGGATCAAATGGAATAACATTTTTAAAGTGCTTTGCAAACTTTAAAAGCACTATATAAATTATATATAATATATGTATACATATATGATACATTTATGTTTGTGTATGTATATATATTACTATTATTATCATTATTAGACAGCTAGGTGACGCAGTGGATATAGTGCTGGACCTGGTGTCAGGAAGACCTGAGTGCAAATATGACCCAGGGTCATATTTACCAGCTGTGAGACTCTAGGCAAGTTATTTAACATCTGTCTACCTCAGTTTCCTTATCTCTAAAATGGGCATTAAAAATAGCACCTACTTCCCACAGGTGTTATGAGGCTAAAATGAGAAATCTGTAAAGTGCTTAGCAATCCTTAAAATGCTAGATAAATCCTAGCTATTACAATTATTAACAGCTGACATTCAATGTGAGAACTTTGTCTAAGATCCAGTGAACTTACATACTTTTGGAAGAAGTGAACCGCTTCTAAAAAAGTAACAGAGGAAACGCTCCAGCAGAGGGTTATAGTGGGATAGATCCTCTGTAAAGGACTGACCCTAACTAATGGATGAGAAGGACAAAGAGTGAGGCCATGTGGAGAGGTTCCACTGTATCTTCTTCCATGAGGTCACAAGATCCAGTGAAGTTCTAAGTACATTTGTCTTAATAAAATCTAAAAGCTGCCTTCTTGATAGGCAATTTGTATTTAGGAGGGACCAAAACCTCAAATTAAGGGAATAAACTGAGGAATTTAAGACAAAGAAGGAGGAGGAGGCTCTGAGGCAGAATATAGCCTTACTCATGCCTCTTTCATATGCTCAATGATTAGCAGCCCATTTGCTAGGTCTTTGTATCAGCTGTGCTCCATTAACAGCCATGTCCCCTCCTTCTCTTAGAATCTCTTGTTTTCTTCAAAATTCTTCTCAAGTGCCATTTTCTATATAATGTCTTTCCTGACCTTTCTAGCTTCTGTGTACCCTTGTATTCACTTTGAATGTGTTTATTTATGTCTGTTGCCTCGCCTAATAGAATGTAAGCTTCTCGAGAGAAGGAACTGTTTCATTTTTCTCTTTGCATCTCCAGTGTCTGACACATAATAGGTTAATACTAAGTATTTGTTGATTGATTGCTCCACGGCCAGGGCCCAAAAGCAGTAAATAAGTAGGTGGGCCAAAAAAAATGGATATAGGGAGAACATTGACTCCTTTCCTTATTTTAGCCTTCATTTTCTAACTATGGACTAGACAAAGAGACCACAATGCCTGGCACATTGATGTTGTTGTTCATCCTTCTTTTTCAAAAAGGATCAAAGTATCATGGGGTGATTTGCTGGTGAATTGGATTTAAATGAGGCAGAATTGCACAAAATCATCAGCCTCACTCTCCTTTCCAAAGTCATCAAAGTCCAGTGACAAGACAAAAGTCAGAACAACTGACAATGGCCCAAGATGCAGTCGATAACCTTGACATTTTCAATATCTGACCAAGCTCCAAGGGCTCCATAGCATCTTCTTTGACTACTTTCATGACCATTGGAACAAATTTTTTTCATCTGCCCATTCCACTTGGCATATAGTAGGCAATTATAAATATTTGTTGATTAAGTTATTCAGGATGCTCATCACCATGTTAGGTGGGTAGCAGTGATGAAATTCTTTTCTATAAAGAATGGATATGGCATTTAAAGGGTGGATAAGAAAAATTGATGGTCAGCCTACAAGGGTGTTGTTAAAATTGTATCAGGACATCTAGGACCAAGGTAGTATGGGTCTTTCTGCCCTACCAAAATTTAGGAAATACCTCAAAGTTCCCACCCTACCTGCTAAGTTCTTCCAGACAAGTCTTTGTGTCCAGATTTTAGAGACTGTTGAAATGAGTCCTCATAGAGCAAGGGCTGAAGCTCACCCCTTCCTGTCCCTCTTCCCTGACTACATGGATTGCTGCAGGACCTTGGGAGATGGAAAATCATATACTTGAGTTACTGTGGCTTGGAAAGGGGAGAAGACACCAGATATCTAAAGGGCTGTAAGATACTGGCAGCCGGGTTGCTATTTTACCTTTAACAGCTTCATAGTGTTACCCTGGTTTCTACTGGAGATTTGGATAATACACTACTGAGGTGAGGAATACGTTTGTTCAGGTAGAAGTGAGTGAAAGACCCTCTGTTTGAGCCTCTGTTATGGGGCTGAATAAAAAGGAGTGTCTTGTGGGCAGACATGAGTTCTTGGAAGTCAGTACTGGATTTGGGTATTTATATTAGTTTTTATGCCAGATATTTTGGGTAGGTCCAAATGGAAGTCCTTAGAGTTGAACCATCCCCTGCAGTCAATATTAAATGACATCGGGTTGGAGGATGATGGTGAAAGATATTTCCTCCCAGTAACAGAGATGAAGGAGGCTAGAGTATTCTGCTACAAAAATTCCCCCTTTAATAACCCTACATGGCCAGTGAAGACAGTGGGTGTTACCTGGTAATTAGTACCTAGATTGTGGGGGGAGTTGAACATTCCAGTTATCATGCTGATTGCTACAGCTATTCCTGATTTCATCAGCATGGTACCAGATTACTCAGGTCCCAGATGAGTGGCATGAGGTTATTGATCTTGTCAATGATGCCTTTTTCTCCATTCATGCCACTGAGATCAATCAGTTTGTCTCTACTTGAGAAGGAGTTCAGCATACTCTCAGCCAGTTTATCTCAGACCTGAAAGGGACCCTACTCCTGAGGACACTGATGTTCACCATTATATTGATGATGTAATCCTGACTGGGCCAAATGAAGTCACAGTTGCAAAATCCTTAGATTTGATGGTGGTACATATGAGAGACAGGGGAAATAGGAAATTAGCCCAAGGAAAAATTCAGGATCTAGACCATTCTAGGTATACATTGGAAGGGAAGAACCTGGATGATTCTAGATATGGTCAGAAATGAACTTTTTATTTTTTAATTTTTTTGTGGGGCAATGAGGGTTAAGTGACTAGCCCAGGGTCACATAGCTAGTAAGTATCAAGTGTCTGAAGCCACATTGGAACTCAGGTCCTCCTGAATCCAGGGCTGGTGCTTAATCCACTGCGCCACCTAGCTGCCCCAAGAAATGAAGCCTTGATACTTACTCTACTATAAACTAAAAAGGAAACTCCAAGTCTTACTGAACTCTTTGGGTTTTCCCAAATATTCCCAGATATCCCAGATATTGGTTTTTTTTATTTCTTCTATCAATCAAAAATCTTTCTCTTTTGAATAGAAATGAGAACAGGATTTGGAAGCTTAAAGGTGCTCACTATCAATTTCTCCCTTTCGGCCCTTATGATCCTTTTGGGACCTATGTTTCTGGAGTGTCTTGCATAGGGACCAAGATGAGTGTCCAGATTAAGTGACCATTTAGGCTTTTGTAACCATTAACTCCCTGAAGTGTCCAGCTATTATATTGTTTGAGAAACAATTGCTTTCATGTTATTAGACCCTGGTTACTATTGAACAGATGATGCATATTATTACCCTTGGTTCAGATATTACCATCATGAGTTGATAAATACAAGATGGGTCCTTTAGCAAGATGGGCAGAGGACAAGAAGCTTCCATTGTTAAATGAAAATGGTACATCCAAGATCATAATCACCTAGGCCCTTCAGGTCCTAGTGTTCTTCATGAACCGGTTGTAACATTGCCCAAGGCTGATACTTTCAGTTTTAGTGCCAATACTTTGCCTGTTTGGTAACCCAATGAGTCCCTATCTATGAGGACCTTAGCTTTTTTGCCTAGTTTACTGATTGCTGTGCCTTTTAAGAAAAGGGTACATGTACCTAGACTTCAGCAACTACAAACTCAGTGCTGGAGATACCCTAAGGCAGGGTCATAGATCCCTTTGGTGGTCTGATGAAACCCATGGTCTCCTCAGAATAATGTTTTCCAATTCATAAAATAAAATACATAGGACTATAAAGCAAACTATATGGTAAGACTGTAATCAAAGTATTTTTTAAAACAAGTTCACAGACTCCAGGTTAAGAACTTCCATTCTAAGGGATGAGGTCTTGCTGTGTGATTGGCCTATGAGAGAGCATTGAGGGAAGACAATGATAAATTTTATTTTATTTTATTTTGTTAAATTTATTTATTTTAAGCAAGCCAGCATTCTCTTTTTTTGGGGGGGGGGCAATGGGGGTTAAGTGACTTGCCCAGGGTCACACAGCTAGCAAGTGTCAAGTGTCTGAGGCTGGATTTGAACTCAGGTATTCCTGAATCCAGGGCCGGTGCTTTATCCACTGCGCCACCTGGCTGCCCCCGATAAATTTTATTTTTGCTTAATTCTGGTGGCTACAGATTTGGATAAGTATCCTTCAACCAGGGGAGAACAGAACTGGATAATCTGCATAATTAAAAGTCCTCTACTTTAAGGACATAATCAATGGAAGAAGAGGTTTTCTGATTCTTTTCATATGCTATATGCCAGACTGAATAACCAAGGGGGTACCCTCATAAGAAAGAGATTGGGTTCATTACTATGATACTATGTTGGAGTAGATATGAGACAATGTCATCATTATCACTAGCATTTATATATCACCTTAGGGTTTGGACAGAACTCTAAAAATATAATCTCATTTTGATGCTCATAACAGCCCTGGGAGTTAGGTGCTATTATTATCATCTCCATTTTGCAGATGAGAAAACTGAGGCAGATAGGATTAAGTAATTTGCCCAGCATCACACAGCTAGCAAGTGTTTGAGATTAGGTTTGAAGTTGGGTCTTCCTGACTCTAGCTCAGTTCCATGCTCTATCCACTATATCATCTATCTGTCTCAAGGCATCATTTGATCCCCTTCATGATTTCTACTGTAGGGGCCAAATTTTTCTTTTTTTTTTTTTTATGGGGCAATGGGGTTAAGTGACTTGCCCAGGGTCACACAGCTAGTAAGTGTCAAGTGTCTGAGGCCGGATTTGAACTCAGGAACTCCTGAATCCAGGGCCGGTGCTTTATCCACTGCGCCACCTAGCCGCCCCAGGGGCCAAATTTAATATGGGGGGAATTAATTGGGTGGCTTGCCAAATATTGGGGTTCAGAAAATAATGAGGGACCTCTAGGTCCAAAGTTTCCTCCCCTCCGAACTGCCTTTTTTAGTTATTCCTCCCAGGCCAATAAGAAAGGAGATTAACAGCCTCTTTTCCACAAACAAATCAGGTTTTATGAATGGGAATAAAATACACAGAAAAGGTGAAATTAATAAGGTCAAGGACAAGGGAATAGGGAAAGAGGAAAATGGAAAATCTCCCTGGCTCTAGCAAAGACTGTTTCAAAACCCAAACTCACTTTCAGCTCAGCTAATTCAAAGAGCTAGGTTTTATTAACTCACCACCAGGGGTCCATACTTTCTATGGGGGTCAGTTGTGCAGCCAGTCTCCAGTCCGCTCTGAAAGCTCCTCCAAGGCAAGAGAGACCACTTCCTGTTGGGGGTCCATTTTTCTACCTTTTTTTCCATCCCCCAAAGGGGAGGTCCTTCAGGTTGTGTGGCTGAGACTGGTCCTCTGTTGATGACACAGTCCACAGCTTCTGAGGACACTCCTTCTCAGGGTTGGCCAAGTTTAAACTAGGTTTAACAGGGCTGCCAGGTGTGGCTAAAATCTCATCATCTTAAGTGGGTACTTAGTAGTTTCGCATTCACACCCAATTCAAACATTACTAAATCAATCAGGTGGGACCCCTGGGCATCTGGCAAATTCCATTAAAATTAGACTACTAGCTGTTCACAAACTCAACAAGAAGTGTACTACTAATAATAGCTTACATTCATATAGCACTTGAAGGTTTTCAAAGTTTTTAGATATATTTTCTCATCTGATTGTCACCAGAACTCAGTGAGGTAAATATTATAACAGATGAGGAAACTGAGGCTAAACCAGGTTAAATGACTTGCCCAAAGTTACAAAGTTAGTAAGTATTTGAGACAGCAATTGAGCTCATGTCTTCCTGACTCTAAATCCTGGGCTTTATCTACCACTGTACCTAGCACTCCATCTCCCTTATCTGTGAAGTTATTCAAGTTGTCCCCATACCTCAAATCAAATGTATTCCTCCTGCATCTCAGAATCTGTATTCCTTCAAGGATCACAGAGCTCAGGTGCTCACCTCCTTGTTAAAGACTTCCCTGATCTCCTTTCCCCTTCTCCATTCTATCTCTCCTTGTACCAAACTTGTGTGTGTGTGTGTGTGTGTGTGTGTGTGTGTGTGTGTATTCTCTCTCCAGTAGTATGCAAGTTCCTTGAGGGCAAAGACTGTTTCCTCTGTGTCTTTGTATCCCACTAATTAACATAAGTAACAAGTAATGGAGCCAGGACTCGAACCCAGGTCCTCTGACATTAAATCTAGTGTTTGTTCTTTGCACTATACCGTACTTCTCCTATTACCCAGTCCTCTGTAATATTTCATTTTTTTCCTTACTATTTTTTGATATATCAACAGTGGGACTTTTGTTATTGTTGTTTTGCATTATTTTATTTTTATTCATATCTGTAAGTTTTTTAAAAGGGAGATCAGAGTTCATTTAAAGTGCGGAGGTGAGGGGCGGCTAGGTGGCACAGTGGATAAAACACTGGCCCTGGATTCAGAAGTTCCTGAGTTCCAATCCGGCCTCAGACACTTGACACTTAACTAGCCGTGTGACCTTGGACAAGTCACTTAACCCCCATTGCCCCGCCAAAAAAAATAAAAGTGGGCAGGTGCTCTTATACCACTGTCTCCTCACCTAGCTCAGCCTTCATTTCCCTACTCATCAAAATTTTTGTTCTCTCTTTTCCAGTTTGCAGATTGGTGGAGAAGATGGCAAGAGAACTGAAGTGAATACCCTAGCTTTCTCTTTGTCATGGATTAACTTTCTGCCCCAAACAGTGGGCCTATCCCTTCTTTGTTCTTTTTCTTCTTCCAAATAAACCTAAAAGAACTCTTTTATCATTCACATATCTTGCAACTCTCTTCATTTTTGGTTTTAACCATCCTGATACTGTTGTTCCAGGTTTATGCCACTTCTCTAGTCATCCTTGATCACATGCCTTTCCTTGTAAGCCCCCTTTCAAAATCTGAGACCTGTGCAGCAGCCACACAAATTTCTTAGGTGCATCTCCCTTTTCTTCTTTCTCAGGATCACTTGTCACTGTGGAATGTGATGCTCAAATACCCTTTAAGGAAGGCTTTCCTCATTAGTGGAGTTTGACAGTGCTCCTTTCCCACATGCTATGTGCAGGTTCCTTTCTTCCTAGAGTCTTTCTCTCCCTCCTAGATTCCCTGAAGAGAATCTGAAACCACCAACTATCTTCTCTCTTGATGCAGAAAGTCAGAAGACTAAAATCTGTCTTCTCTCAGATTCTCAACAACTCTGCCTTAACACAAGAAGGAGCATTCAGTAATCAATCTCCACCAGCGAGAAAAGTCCCACAAATAGTTTTTGAGCCACAGGTTATAATTATATTGTCAAATTTTTGTTTGTTAGAGCCTCTCCATCCTTTGGAGTTGCCTTTTCTTTCAGAGACTCTGATTATTGAAGCATTCCTATCTTTTCTCTCTCTCTCTCTCTCTCTCTCTCTCTCTCTCTCTCTCTCTCTCTCTCTCTCTCTCTCTCTCTCTCTCTCTCTCCCTCTCTCTTTTGGTGGGGCAATGAGGGTTGTGACTTGCCCAGGGTCACACAGCTAGTAAGGGTCAAGTGTCTGAGGCTGGATTTGAGCTCAGGTCCTCCTGAATCCAGGGCTGGTACTTTATCCACTGTGCCACCTAGCTGCCCCCTCTTATCTTTCTTATACCTATTTTCCTAAAGTCTAAGTATATATGTCTGATTATGTCACGCATTCTTTAATTTGCTATTACAAACTAAAGTGAGATGGATGCTTTGTGCCCAGGTAGTTGTCACCTTCCATTTCACCAATCCATTTGTTTTTGTTAGAATTGAATTCATAGTGGCAATTACTCTTGTTTCCTTTACTCTCCAAGGCATGAAGTCATCAGTAAAGTGTCTAATGTATTTATCAGATGCTCTACTTTATAAAAATGAGAATTCCAACATATAGTTGAAATCCTTCATCAACACTAGAATAATAGAATTTTTTAACTGAGAGAGTCCTGAAAGCTAATATAGTCCTATCCCTTACCTCTGTGTCAATGTTGTAACCTCTTTTCAGAAAGTATTGCTCATATTATCCATCCAGTTTGGTGGTCTGTGGAATACTCCCAGTTATATCATACCTATTTTTTCTATCCTTTTATCTCTATCCAAATACCACCTTTAGGTTGATAGATTTCATTAGCTTTTCTTTTCTTTTTAAGCAGAGAAGGAAATGTAATTCAGGTCTAGCCTATTTTATTTGTGTAGAAAAAGTTAAACCAATTTTTTAATGTCCATAGGTAGATTTTAAATTCTAATTATATACCTTATGATGTATGTATACATTCAGTACAGATTTGGTTTCAGTCTTATTCTGTGATAATTTATACTTATCCATCATCTAAATTTATGTTTTAAAGAATTCTCATCTATATTTTTTAAAATTTGAGCATAAAACCCTATCACTTGTTATCCCTATCAAGGTAACTTTATTTTATTAGGCATAGCACTTAAATGCAATATTTTAATTATACTTTTATATATTATTGAAAATTACTTAATTTTCCTAACAACTAAAATAAACCAAATTTTATATTCTAATTACTCATTTGCTTTGTTTATGATCTCACACATTTGCAAAATTTTTGTTGGAAAAATATTAAAGATTTTTTTATGTTTACAAAAAAAAAGTAAGGGAAAGACCAAATACTCATATTGGAAAATTAGACCATTTATCATAAAGTATACATATATACATATGCATATGTATGATACATTTTAGAAATGAAATTCAATTAAAGAACAATGTTTTAAAACTACAAAATAAGAATGCTAGTCTTCCCATGTCAAGAAAAAAAATCCTACATTTAATACAGCACATTTCCCATGTCAAACAGGAAAGGTCATCATTTAATTTGCATGCTTGCATCGAGTTTGCAAATGTCTGAATCTCAATATAATGAAAAAATTCTTTTTAGCCACCATATAGATTATACCAATCCAGAATGGTGCTTTTGTCTTAAATTTCAGTTCCTAAGATTTCCAGCCGAAATGTTATTTTTCATGTTATCCTTACCTTGCTTCAATGTACTTTCATGAAATGCATTATACATCCCTTCAAAGGAGTAAGACTGTATCACCATCCAAGGAATTCATTCTTTAATCTTTAAAGATGAAGCATACCTTTAGCTAAGGAAAAGGTAATGGATAGTAATTATAGCAGCAGCCCCAGCAATGTTGTTCTTGCTTTTATCTATTTTTAAACGATTGCCAGATGCCTGTAACTGACACCCTTAATCAGGGCAGTTTTAAAGTTTAGATGGGTTCATAAACAAGCGAGATTATGGTACTACTATCTTACCAACCTTTTTCAGTTGGTTCTATTTTGCCACAAATGCAAAATCTCTGTACTGACACTTTGAACCTATTTTGATTGTCCGAAAGCCTTCTGGCATTTCTCACTACCTGCAGTTGGCATTCTAGGGCTAAACAAAAAGTAGGAATTGCCAGATAACTCCAAGAAAAGAAGACTTCCTGGCCTAAATAACACAGATAAATTCAGGTCAAAGCTTGTGGAGCCTAAGTCAGCTGGATAATTGCCTCTAGGATTGGCGTAGTTGTTATGAACAGATCTATTTCTTCACACATTTCCTACTTGTTTTCATTGCTGATTCAGCTAGAGAATTAACGGAAAACACCCTTAGTTAAGGCTAAGCAAGTTGGATCAGAGTTATATTCAACTAAAAAAACGTCATTGAGAATATTGTAAACTAAAACGGTGCATAGGGAAATCCACAAACCAGCCCTTACTTCTTCCTTTATTTGGTTCTATTTTATGGCATTCCACCTGCTTTTACATCCCTCTAGAAAATGTGAGCAGTTATATTTCTAAAGCACAAGCCATTTCAGGGGTGAAGACCGAAGCGTGCATACTTACTTTTCACAACATTTTTGTCCAGGAGTCTCTGGAGGAGGGCTGATGCTGGGAGGGGCTCACGAGGATTAAAATCCCAGGCCTTGGATTTGTAACACAAGACTTAGGGGTCCTTCTGCAGGGTCTGGCCAATGAGAAGGTATGTTTATTTTCAGGAATGGGTCTCTCTTCCTAGAAGGTCCTTGGGAAAGTTCGAAAGGAGGAGCATTTTCGCTTGCCCTTCAATTGGCTAGGTCATCAAGCAAAGTGGAGTGTATTTTAGCATCACTGTGATGAAATTAGAGGGTTGTTTCTGTAGTAGGTGTGATTGACGCTGGTGGGGCCCTGGCAGAGGGCTAAGTGTGAAAGGCTGCCCTGGAGAACTGATGAAGCCCAGGGACAAGCTATCACCAATGGCTGGGGAGGCTGAGCAACATGCTGCAAACTTCACACAGACTTTGGGCTCAGCTATACTAACCTTAGAAAAATAAAACATGCCATCATGGAAGGGGGTGGAGTTAAGGCTAAAATAAAATGACTGGCTATAAAAGATAGAGAATTTTAGTGACTAAAAGTACATGGAGTGTAAACAGTTGAATAGGTAGATCATAATTCCGTGCTTATTCATTTAGAATTGGTCTTCTACTCAATCTGTGAAGTCCCCATACTTCAGGGCTGCCCCCAGCTGCTCTTCCCTACTTCCTATTCCTGACCAGTGTGAAAGAAAATGAAATGAGTCCGGAAGAAACAGCCAGGTGAGAGACCAGAGACAGCAAAGGCTCTTTCCTCAATGACCACACTCACCACTCACATTTATACAGAGCATCCCAAAAGTCTTCATGCAGTTTTAAGCTTTTAAAACTTAAAACCTTACAAAACTTTTGGGACACCCTGTATATTGCTTAAAAATTTACCAAGCACAGTCCTTATAACAACTTTGTGGAAAGGCAGTGCTAGAATCGGTTTTTTAAAATAGCTGCCGATAATCTGGTTCAGAGAAATTAAGAGCTTGTCCACAGATACAGCTGCCACCTCTTTCAAGAGACTTTTCCTGATATTCCGAGATATTACCCCTCCCCCCCCACACACACACTCAAATCACTATCTATTTTGCCTATATCCTGTTTGTATTTATCTGTGAACATGTTGAATCTCCCCCTAGTAAAATGTAAGCTCTTTGAGGGAAATGTCTGTCATGTTTTTGCTTTTGTATCCTCCAGAGCCAGCCAGCCTGGCACATAGTAGATGCTTTAATAAATGTTTTTTAGGTTTGAGAAAGGAAGCGGTTTGTCTTTTATCTGTGATGTGCTTATTGATTGATGGATAATAAATGACAGTTTAGACTCCAGTCCAGGTCCAAGGTTCTTTCCATTACATGATGCAAGCAGTATTTAGTGCCCCTATTCATTTAAACCATCAAGAAATCAAGCTGCAAAACCAAGATATAGTTATTTTTTTAAAATTGGATCTTCTTTGAGTCCATGGAGGGGCCATCACCCCGTAACAACTTAGAGTAGTTATAATACTTTAAAGTATGATATCTGAATACTGACAACACAGGGGAAAAGGGATCTAATTGGAGCCTGGCAGCTAAAATTAGCAGCACAGAGAAATGAGTAGGGCAGAACCAACGACCTTGAAAGGAATATACTGTAAATGTCTATTCTCTAGTAAACAGCATGATGTTTTCCAAATGTAGAAGGATCACGTATCAAACAATATAGAGTGAATAGATATTATTTATATACATATATGTCCGTATACCCACACATATAAGTATATATGTGCATGGTATACATGTGTGTGCCTGTACACATATGTATAGACATAGACATATGACTTACATCATAGGAAGGTACTGGAAAGTACCTTTGAGGCCAACTAGTTCAACACCCTCATTTTACAGATAAGTTAACTCTGGCTCAGAGAATTAAGTGATTTAGTCAGGGAGACACACAGCTAGTGTGTGATCTGGACCCAGGTCTTCCTGACATTCCTATGACTCTACTACAACACACTGCCTCACCATTACCTAAACGTCTACCATTTCCTTGGTCAAAAACTCCGACATTCCTCTGTCTGACCATAAACTTTTATGCCATCTCTTCCTTCACCTCACCCCTCCTAAACCTATTCTTTCTCCCTCGTTGTGACTTCCACTCTCTCAACCTGTTGGGATTTTCTCAGCCCTTCACGCCTGCTGAGACTTAGCTTTTCTCCTAGATCCTATAATTAACTGGTTCAATGCCATATCGTCCTCTGCTTCTAAATCCCTTCCCACTTTGTCCTATTGCCATTTGTCCTTTACCAAGCTTATCCCTGGATTACTCTCACTGTCTCCTCTTGTCCAGCTCACCCTGTTACTTAGCAGAACTGGCAAAAGCTACACAATGGTGAGGCCTGAGTTCATTACAAATGCATCTTATCTCATCTCATCTGAGTTCTCATTGCAGCAAGACAATCCTTTTTTCCTCCCTAAATCTATATCCTATTTCACTCCCGACAGAAGTTATTTTAAACTTTCCCTTCTCTTCTCAGTTCTCCTTCCCCACCCTCCCACCCTCTTAGCTGGATACCTCATCTCTTAAATTAACTGAGAAAACTGAAGCCATTTGCCATGAGTAGCCTCTCCCACTCCTTCATTTCATCTCAAAACTCCTTGACATCAAGGGCTTCTTTCCTTTTTTCCTTCAGTCTCTGATAACAAGATGACTCTTCTCTAAACATTCCACATGTGTTCTCAATCCTATTTACTCCTACCTTCTCCAACAGATTGTTCCTTCCATTATCCTTCTTTTTTAATGTTCGGTCTCTCTCTGTCTACTGGTTCCTTCTCTCCTGCCTGCCTGCCTATCTTGCCAATCCTTAAAAAACTTTAACTAGACTCTACTATCCCCTCAAGCCATAATTCTGGATTTCTCTTCCCTTTTTCTAGAAGCCAAACTCCTACAAAAACTACTGCCTCCACTTCCTCTCCTTTCACTACTCAACCCTTTGCAAGCTGGCTTCCAAATCATCGCTCCACAGAAACTACTCTCTCCCAGGTCATCGACAATCTTTTATTTGTCATTTCCGATGGTCTTTCTCAGTCATATTTCTTGACTCCTCTGCTGCGTTTGACATTGTTAATCAACCTCTCCCATATACTCTTCTCCACTCTGAGTTTTCATAACACAATCTCTCCTGGTTCTCCTACTTGTCTGCCAGCTCCTTTACTGGCCCGCCATCTGTATCACAGCCACTAAATATGGGAGTACTCCTGAAGCTTCGTCCTGAATTCTCTTCTTTCTCGGAGGTCTCTCAGAGACCTCATCTGCTATCGTGGGTTTAATTATCATCTCTCTGCGGCTAATTGACAGATGTCTATATCTGGCCTCAATTTCTTCTGAGCTTCAGTCCTGCATCACCAGCTTACTGTTGAACACTTACAAATGAACTGTTCCATGAACATTTCAAACACAAACATGTCCAAAACAGAACTCATCGTCTTTTCCCTCAAATAAACATCTTTAACAAATGTCCCTATTTTTCTTGAAGACACAACTGTTCTTACTGTCTCCCAGGTTCATAAGCATCACCTCTGCACTGGCTACACTTTCCTCACTTTGATATCTTAACCCCTTGGTAAACAGTTTAACTCTACACTAGTCTCTTGCCTCTGGTCCCTTGTCCCTTTTTCCTATTACCTACCACACCCTGTCAAGTAGCAGCCTTGTATTAATCCCAGGATCCACTACCTTCATTCCTATTCACATAGCGCTGAATAAAGCTGAAGAAAATCATGAAACCAGTTGGATTGGGTCTACTACAAATTTATGTTATGTAAGCTGTCCTATAGGCCCTTACTGAGGTAAGGCAATCTTTGTATACCCCCCTAACCCTAATTCATTATCTCCCTCATTAGAGTGGCTTTTCCAAATATCATACCTGTTCAAACTTCCCTTTGCTCACTCTAACTTCACTCTCTCATCCGAGAAGCTTGCCTAATATTTCACTGAGAAAAGAGTCCCTTTTCTCCCCTCCTCCTCATCTCACAGCCCTGAGATACCTTCTGCCACTGAAATAGTGGCTTTTCCACCCATCTCCCATAAAGATTTGACAAGGCAAATCTCTCTGCATGCACAAGAGATCCAATTCTATCTCATCTTCTATAGCAGATTGCCCACCCTATCATCCCTACTCCCACTTCTCTAATCTGTCCCTGTCTGTTAACTATGTCCCTTCTGTCTACAAATATGTCCATCCTCAAAAATAACCAAAAACCTCTCACATCCATCCATCCCTTCTATTTCTCCATATCTATCCTCCTTTTGTGACTAAATTCTTTTAGAAGGCCACCACATTGGTGCCTCCACTTCTTTTTCTATTATTTGACTCTTTTTTTGGAGGCAATAGAGGTTAGGTGACCTGCCTAGGGTCACGAAGCTAGTAAGTATCTGAACCTGGATTTGAACTCAGGTCCTCCTAATTCTAGGACCAGCATTTTCTTGTTACCTCTCTGCAGTCTGACTGCTCATCTCAACATTCAACTGAAATTGCTTTCTCGAAAGGTAACAATGATCTCTTAATTGACAAATCTAATGGCATTTTCTCAATCCTCATCATTACTAGCCTCTTTGCAGCCTGTGACACTTTCAGTTACCTTCTTCTCCTCTCTTCTCTCCAGATTTTTGTGACATTATTCTCTCCTCGTTTCTTCTCCATCTCCTTTGCTGGATCTTCTCCCTGTTACTCCCACTAATTGCATCTCTTATGGCTCTGCCCTATTCCCTCTATACCATTTAATTTGGTGATCTTATCAGTTCCCATAAATTCAATGATCATCTCCATGCTGATGGTCCTGAGATCTACTTATCCAAACCTAACTTCTTTCCTAACCTCCATGCTCTCATTTCCAACAGCCTACTAGATATCTCAAATGGGGCATTTCATAGACATCTTAAACTCAACATGTCCAGAACCAAACTCATTATTTTTCCTCCCTCTCCCCAAACTCTCCAGCCTTCCTATCTTTCCTGTTTTTCTAGAGGATACCACCGTTCTCCCAATCATCCAAGCTCACAAACTCTCATCCTCAACCCCTCGTTTTTGCTCTACCTATACTCAAACTGTTGCCAAGTCCTACTGATTTTACTTTTGTTATATATTATGTGTACCCCTTTCATCAGGCCCTCATCACCTCAAACCTGAACTATTTCTTTTTTTTTTTTTTAAGTGAGGCAATTGGGGTTAAGTGACTTGCCCAGGGTCACACAGCTAGTAAGTGTTAAGTGTCTGAGGTCGGATTTGAACTCAGGTCCTCCTGACTCCAGGGCCAGTGCTTTATCCACTGCGCCACCTAGCTGCCCCTAAACCTGAACTATTTCAATAGCCTCCTGGTTGGTCAAGCTGCCTCAAGTGTCTCCTCCCTCCAGTCCAGTCCATTCTCTACTTTGCTATCACATTAATCTTCCTAAAGCACAGATCCACTACATGACCACTCTCCCCATCCAATTCAATAAATTCTAGTGGCTCCCTATCACCTACAGGATCAAATACAAAATCCTTCTTTGGCACATTCAAAGCTCTCCATATCCGGCTCCCTCCAACTTACAAAACTTTTTACAGTGTACTCTCCCCCCAGCTCCCCCCTTCCCTGCAGTATATTGACATTGCTGTTTCTTGCATATCTCTCAACTCCATACATTTTCACTTGTTGTCCCCCCTCCCCCTGCCTGGAACTCTCTCTTCATCTCTACTTTATGGTTTTCCTGGCTTCTTTCAAGTCCCCACTAAAATCTTGCCTTCTGTAAGAGGATTTTTCTGATCCCCCTTAATGCTATTACTTTCCCTTTCTTAATTATCTCCAATTTATCCTGGATATATCTTGTTTGTATGTCGTTGTTTGTATGTTGTCACCTCCAATAGTCTGTAAGCTCCTTGAAAACAGGTACTGTCTTTTACATGTTTTTGTATCTCCAGCAATTAGCATAGTGCCTGATACATAGTATTAGGCCTCCACCAGTTGCGGATGACCATGGATCAGTGCCTTGAAGAGCCACAGGCCACAGTGTGGCTGTGTAGTGAGCCACAGCTCCTGAGTGACTTATAACGGGTAACTGCTACCCCATGAGGAGTAGCTGGAGTGTCCTCTCCAGGGCGCTGGCCTGGGCAGATAAATATCGAAAACAAGCTGTTGCCCATGCATCAGATTTTCCCCCTCTGCAACACTGGTGGATCCAAAGGAGAGGCAGAGCCAATACAGTTTGGCACCAGTGCCGCCGCAGGAGTTGCCAGAGGGATGTGATGTCCAACATCCAACTGCCTAAGGGATTCTGACTCCTGATTTTCCCTCAGGTTTAACTCCCAAAGCCTTTCCCATATATAGGTATAGCCGCAAGGCAGTGGAGGTTTAAAATCAGGGTTCCTTCCCCTAGGTGGGTTGCCTGCCAAGGCTAACAAGCCCCACCTGCCCGAAGTGACTGGTTTTAAGGCGCCAGTGACTCACCTTCGCCCCTTCTCCTGTTAGTGGAAACAGTTTCGCCATGAGAATCTCCCACTCTCTATAAAATGCTCCAATAGCTTTCATCTCAAAGAGCCTCTGACAACTGAAGCCCAACTCCTGATACATAGTAGGTGTTTAATAAATGCTTGCTGACTATTTTCTTCAACTCTTCATTCTTCCCCAATATATGACCCAATTAGTTGCTAAATATTACTATTTCTACTTCCATGACATTTCTCCCATTCAACTTGTTCTCTCTACTCACACAGCCAAGACCTTAGTTGAGGAGCTCATCACCTCTCTCCAAGACTATTGGAAAGGCCTCATAATTGATCCTCCAACTTCAAGTCTTTCTCCAATCTAGTCCATGCTCTACATAACTGCCAAAGTTATTTTCCTTAAGTGAACATCTGAACATGCCATTCCTCTACTCTGTAAACTCCAGTGGCTCTGTATTACCTCTAGAACAAAGAAACTCTTCTATTTGGCTTTTAAAGCCCTTCACAACCTGGCCTCAACCTATCTTTTCTGGCCTTGCTGTATATTATTCCCTTTACCACATTCTCTGGTTCAGTCAAACTGGCCTTCTAGCTGTTCCTTGCATATGACATTCCATTTCCCATCTAGATGCCTTTGCATTGGCCAACCCCTTACACCTGGAATTTACTCTTTCCTTACCTCCACGTGATAGAATTCCCTTTAGTTTTGCAATTGGGGGGGCGGGGTAGGAGGCAATGAGGGTTAAGTGACTTGCCCAGGGTCACACAGCTAGTAAGTGTCAAGTGTCTGAGGTCCAGATTTGAACTCAGGTCCTCCTGAATCCAGGGCAGGTGCTTTATCCACTGCACCACCTAGCTGCCCCCTAGTCTTGCAATCTTTACCATTGTTGGAGATAATATGATTAAGTAAAAAAAATAAAGAGAAGGTAAAAAGCTGGGTTTTTTAAAATTGCAGCCAGAGACAAGAGATGGAAAGCAGTGATAGTGATTCAAAATGGAGATCAAACCACCAGCTACTTCGAAGTGATAAGGGGATGGTGCTAGGAGGACTTTGTTTCATGGGGTTCTTAAATGGAAAAGTTGCCACTTAATATAAAACTTCAATTTTGTGTAAAACTAAGTCTCCTGTTTCTGAGCCCTCATCTCCAAGGAAATTAAATCTGTAAAAAAGTTTTTGTAAATCAATTTCAGCATCAGACATTTTTAATTGCTTCTCTGAAAGGCCTTTTGGATTTCCCAATGTTCCAGCTGACATTTTCTTGGCATCACCAGTGCATGGGGCTGCTTAGCTCCCCTGCTATCCTCACCTTAAACAGGAATATTTAGTCAGTTCCTCTCTAATAAGCCTCAATGCTTAAAGCAAATTATTTGTGTTCCCATGTTGCTATTCAGTGTCATCCCTCATATTTGGGCTAAAGCATTAGGGATTTCTCAGCTTATTTCATTCCTCTTGGCACGAAAGCTTCCGAAACATTCATGGAGAATGATATGCATGATGTAATGTTCTCCACAGGAGAGGACATATTTGGCTCAGGTTTTTGTACTCATCACATGTCAGATCAGAATTGCTGCCAGTATCCCTGGACTAGGCCAAAACCTGAGCTGTTCACATTTACTGCGGGGAACTGTCAATGTTTGCTGTGTCTCAGTAGATACTGCTAGAATCAACACCCCTTCCTGACCCCAACTCTCCCTGCACGCCTCAGAGGGATCAAGGCCAGTCTCAAGGACAATTGTAATAGTCTGTTGCTCATGTTTTTCTGCATTCTATTGTGCTAATAGTTTGTAGTACCTTGCTTGGTAATTATAAGTAAAACATCAATTTAGCAGTCCAGATTCCATATGCTTTTTAGGTGCTCATAAAAAGAGCATAGAGGCAGTTTTCTGATGAAGAAATCAAAGCTATCTATTGCCATATGAAAAAATGCTCTAAATCACTATTGATTAGAGAGATGCAAATTAAAACAACTCTGAGGTGCCACCTGACACCTATCAGATTGGCTAATGTGACAAAAAAGGAAAATAATAAATGTTGAAGAAGCTGTGGAAAAATTGGAACATTAATGCATTGTTGGTGGAGCTGTGAACTGATCCAATCATTCTGGAGAGCAATTTGGAATTATGCCCAAAGGGCTATAAAGCTGTGCATACTCTTTGACCCAGAAATACTTCTTTTGGGTCTTTTCCCCAAAGAGATCATAAAAAAAGGAAAAGGACCCACATGTACAAAAAAATTTATAGCTGCTCTTTTTGTGGTGGCAAGGAATTGGAAATTGAGGGGTTGCCCATCAATTGGGGAATGACTGAACAAGTTGTGGTATATGAATGTAATGGAATTCTATTGTGCTATAAGAAACGATTAGCAGGAGGAGTTTGGAGAAACCTGGAAGGACTTACATGAACTGATGAGTGAGATGAGCAGAACCAGAAGAACATTGTACACAGTATCATCAACATTATGTGTTGATCAACTGTGATAGACTAGATTCTTCTCACCAATACAACGGTACAAGAAAGTTCCAAAGGACTCATGATGGAAAAGGCTCTCCAAATCCAGGGAAAAAAAGAACTGTGGAATATGGATGCTGATTGAACCATACTATTTCTTTTGGTTTTGGTGCTGTTGTTTTTCTTTTTTGAGGTTTTTCCTTTTTGCTCTGATTCTTCTCTTATAACATGACTAATGCAGCAATATGTTTAATGTTATTATACATATATAACCTATATCAGATTGCCTGCTATCTTGGGGAGGGAGGGAGAAAAATTTGAAATTGAAAATATTGTAAAAACAAATGTTGAAAACTATCTCTACATGTAACTGGAAAATAATAAAATACTTTTATTCTAAAAAAAAAAAGAGCATGGAATGTTGACAAAATCCCCATTTCCTCTTTACCCTACAGGTGGTACAGGACAAATAAGTCAGTCAGGTTTTGTGCTTTCAGTGGGGTTTTAGCGTTCTAGATCCCAAAGCCCTTTCCAATATACTATGAGAATATAAAGTAAGGAGATGTTCTTTACATGATAACCAATAATCAAAGCCATCATGAACAATTTTGGCCCCCAAGACAAATTTCCAAAAATATTCCTGGAGTAAACAAAACAAAATACATCCTCAAACCAACTTTTCAAAACAATTTAGTAGGCTCAGGGAAAGACTACATAACATTAATTCCCATGGAAGGGAGAGACTCCAGGGCATATCAAGGGTAGGGGTGAGAAGAAGTGCTACCATATGGTAGTTCTCTATTTTAACTGATTGTTCTTATTCTTGAGGACTCTATGCTGAGTTCAGTTGTTTCAATTAACACTGAAAAATTGTAGGCATTATCAGTTCCCTCTAAATTTTAACCCCAAATTAGAGCCCGGCTCCCTCCACCCCTAGTTATGGCTATGACCACAATAACAATAATCTAAAGATAATCAAATCAGATACAAGATTTGTGAAGGAACTCTGTTACAGAAGTGTAAAAGCTACCAGATACTAAGAATGCATTTACCCACAGAAACAAGATTAAGTTCTTTACACTATCTAGCCCATCCTACTATAATGATGGTGGCTAAACACCCCTCATCAAAGGAGAAAGGGAGAAGGCTGGGTTGAGCAAAAATATTGATTTATGTAATTAAATTAATTTAATTTAATTTAAGGTTCTCAGGTTAGCTTATAAGAACATATTATACCCATACTCAATTTCAATAACACTTTACCAACAGTTCAAGAAATATTAACAAAATTATTTTTAATGTCCTGGACTACGGGTCAGTAGACCTGGGATCTACTTAATCCCTATTCATCAACTCATTAGGTCACCTTAGGTGAGTTACTCTAGTTCTCTCCTTCATCTATAAAAATGATTAAATGAAGATACTATTCTGAATCAGAGATTTTTAATATCTTTTGTGACCTGGACCACATTTGGACATATGCTGAAGCCAATGAACTCCTCAAAAGAATGTTTTCAAATGCATAAATTATATAGGATTATAAAGGAAACCAATTATATTGAAATACAATGACCACAGGTTAACAATCCCTATTCTTGATGAACTCTGAGATTCCTGCCAGGTGTAACATGTAATATGAATTATTTGTTCCAAAGAGGGATACCAGAAATACCCACGAGGTTCCATCCACCAACTGACAAAACCAACTGCCTCCCACCCTGCTTCAAGCTGATTGGTTGAGAGTGGTCTCATGTGATGTGAGGTAACTTTGGGACACTGAACCCTAGAAAGGTCAACCCATGCTCTCACAGCAGGGGGCCTCTGATAATAATAATATTCTCACACTACCAAGTCATGACATCATCTTCCTGATGTCATGGTCATCTTAGAGAATGATGGACAAACAACCACCACCACACATAAATCTCTGAAGAACCACATATGGCCACAGGGCCACAGGGTGTCCATCTACCTCTGAACTATAGGTTATCTCCTTCCTCCTTGTTGAAGCCTCTCCTGAGCCCCACCCCCTACTCCCAGCCAGAAGTTATCTCTCTTTCCTCTGTGATTCCTCAGCATACTGTTCCTTTCCAATAGCACCTACCACTTTTTACCTTGCAATACCATTATCTGTACACATGATTTCTCTCCTACTCTAAGCTCCCTCGGGGCAGGGACCATATATCATTAGTTCTGATATTTCCTCACTTTACCTGAAATAGTGTTACCTGCTTCAACACCTAGAACATAAAAGGCTTTCAAAAACTGCTTAATAAATCAAACTTAGTCCTTCAATCAATGGTATGGGAATTTTTTTTTAATCTCTAGTGTGTAATTGCTGTTTTCACAGACTATTTGGGCAGATAAGGTTCTTGAAACTAATAAGTCCATCTTTAACTCACAATAGCAAAAATCCGAAATATCATAATTGTTAACAGTTTGTAGTTTTAGACTTTCTTGGGGACAACTAGAAGAGTGTACATTTTAAGCTTCTCAAAGTGAAATTGTTAACAGTTTGTAGCTTTAGGCTTTCTTGGGGACAACTAGAAGATTATAAATTTTAAGCTTCTCAAAGTGAATTAAAAATTTTTTTTTTCTTTTTGCAGGGCAATGGGGGTTAAGTGACTTGCCCAGGGTCACACAGCTAGTGTCAAGTTTCTGAGGCCGAATTTGAACTCAGGTACTCCTGAATCCAAGGCCGGTGCTTTATCCACTGCGCCACCTAGCTGCCCCTCAAAGTGAAATTGTTAACAGTTTATGGCTTTAGGCTTTCTTGGGGACAACTAGAAGATTATAAATGTTAAGCTTATCAAAGTGAAAGAAGGGAATCTACCAGAACACAAACTATACTACAAAGCAGTAATCATCAAAACAATCTGGCACCAGATAAGAAATATAATGGTTGATCAATGGAATAGATTATTGCACAACATACCAAAGCAAATGACCAAGCAATCTAGTGTTTGATTAATCCAAAGATCCCAGCTACTGAGGCAAGAACTCAGTATTTGACAAAAATAAGAGATGCTAGGAAAACTGGAAAGTAGTCTGGCAGAAACTTGGCATGGACAAATATCTAACATTGTATACCAAAATAAACTCAAAATGGGTACATGATTTAAACATAAAATCAGAAACAAATTAAGGAAGAATGGGAAAAATTACCTGTCAGATTTATTGATAAGGGAAGAATTAATGACAAACAAGAAAGAGAGAGAATCACAAGGGTAAGATGTATAACTTTGATTATATTAAATTAAAAAGGGTTTGTAGGCAATGCAGCCAAAATTAGAAGAAAAGCAGGAAATTTGGAGGGGAAATTTTTATGGCAATAAAGGTCATTTCATGGTAAAGGTCTCATTTCCTCAAATATATAGGGAAGTGAGTCAAATTTATAAAAAATAAGAATCATTCCCCAATTGACAAATGGTGAAAAGGATATGAACAAGCAGTTTTCAGAAGAGGAAATCAAACCTATCAACAATCATATAAAATGCACTAAATGACTAATAACTAGAGAAATACAAATTAAAACAATTCTGAGATACCACTACATATCCATTGGATTGACTAATATGACAGAAAAAGAAAAGGAAAGATACTGGATAGGATATAGGAAAGTAAGTACACTAATGCATTGTTTGCAAAATTATGAACTAATCCAAATATTGTGGAGAAAAATTTGGAACTGATACCAAAGGACTATAAAATTGTTTGACACAGCAATACCACTACTAGGCCTATACCCTAAAGGGATCAAAGATAAAGGAAAAAGACACATATGTACAAAAATATTTATAGCAGCTCTTTTTGTGGTGGAAAGGAATTGGAAACTGGATCCCATTAATTGGTAAATGGCTGAACAAGTTTTGGTATACAGATATCATGAAATAATACTGTGCCATAAGAAATGATAAATGGTATGTTGTAAGAAAAAACTAAGAAGACTTATATGAGCTTATACAAAGTAAAGTGCGCAGAACTAGGAGAACATTGTACATTGTAACAGGAATATTGTAATGATAATCAACTGTGAAAGACTTAGCTACTCTGATCTATGTAAGGATGCACAATAATACCAAAGGCCTCATGATTTAAAAAAAATGCTTTCCAATTCCAGAGAGAGAATTGATGAACTCTGAATGCAGACTGGAGCATATTTTTTTCACTTTATTTTTCTTACTTTTTTTGGCAACATGACTAATGTGGAAATATGTTTTGCATGATATCATATGTGTAATGGGTATCATATTTCTTGCCTTGGAGGAGGAGAAGGAGGGAGGGAGAAAATTTGGAACTGAAAATAGAAATAATTTCCTTTTTCCCTTTTTTTCTTTCTTTCTTTTTTTTTTTTGGTGAGGCAATTGGGGTTAAGTGATTTGCCCAGGGTCACACAGGTAGTAAGTGTCAAGGGTCTGAGGCCGTATTTGAACTCAGGTCCTCCTGAATCCAGGGCCAGTGCTTTATCCACTGTGCCACCTAGCTGCCCCAAAATAATTTCTTAATTACGCTTATCTTTTGAGCAAAAAATGCCCCAAGATGGTTGTACTTGTAGTGATTTACTGATTGATACTTTTTTCATAACAATGGAAATTGCAATCATTTTTATAACTAGGTTTTATAATCTTCAAGTCATTCTTGATTCCATTCCCTCACCCCCATATGCAATCAGTTGCCAAGTTTTGTTTATGTCATCTATATATCTCATGTATCTATCCTCTTCTCTCTACTCAAATAGCCCTTTTCACCTCTTATCTAACCTATTGTAAAAAGGCAGCCTTTAGTTTCTCCCTTCTCTATCCATCATTCACCCTGATGTAAAAAATATTTCCAAGGCAGAAGTTTGAGCATGCCACTCCCCTGACCAAACACCTACAACAGTCCCCTATTGCTGTTAGAATAAAAAACAATCCCCTCAGCTTGGCATTTAATATATTCCACAATCTGAGCCAACCTACCTTTCTAAATTAATTTTACATTATTCTTCATACTCTCTATATTCCAGTCAATACCATCTCCCACTTCTGTGCATTTGTACAAGCTACCACCATATGTCTAAAATGTTTTCTCCCTCTGTCCTCCCCCATGTTCACTACTCAAAATTCTTGTTTTCCTTGAAGTCTCAACTCAAGTACTACCATCCCTGTGAATCTTTCCCTGATTTCCTTGGTTGTTAATGCTCTCTACACCTCCTAAAATTAAGTTGCATTTGCTTACCTGGACATGTGCTGTATCTCCCTAGGAGAATATAAAATCTTCAAGAGCAGAAAGTGTTTGGGTTTATTTCATTTGTATCCACAACACCCACCTCAGTGCCTAGGATAGTATCTTGTACCTAGTAGGCACTTTAAAAATAAAGAATTGAGTAATCTTTGAATTTTAAAAATTTTCATCAAAATTCTATTGCTCAAAATAATCATCCAAGAGTTTAAAAATCATCTATACCCAAAAAAAGATACTGTCACAGATAATCTCTGTGCTATGAGTTCATAGGATGATAGATTTAGAGTTGTGAGGTATATCAGTATTATCTAACTCAAATTTTTCATTTTATAGGTGAAGAAACTCAAGGCCTGTAGAGGTGAAGTGATTCATTCAATGTAACAGAGATAGAATAAATGGCAGAGAGCCAGACTTTCAATTCACATCTGACTTCCTCATCCTGCGCCTTCTCCTGTGCTGTAATGCCTCTTTTGCCCAGATCACAAGTAAATCTCCATGTTTCAACATCCACAATCAACCCCTTAGCCTCTAATTCATGAATATTAAATAAAATTAATTAGTTAAATCCACCCAGGGAAGTTAATTTCAATCGCAATGTTCAGGATATATCTTGCTCATAAGTAAATATTTGCTGTCATTTGCTGTGTCTTATCTTGTGCTATTTGTCAAAACTTAATTGTAATGAAGAAAGATAGACTGATCCAAAGGCTATTGCTATATTCCTACATATACAGAGACAGAAAAGCAGGTAAAGTAGGAGGACAAGCTGATAAAAAAAAGCAGACAGTGGCCAGAGTGAAAGAAATATAACTTTGGAATTACACTAGAAAAAATGCACTTTTACCAGTTATACCTGAAAAGTATACTTTGATAACAACCTCTAATGGAAAGTCACCTCCATACATCATTTGGTTAGTGAAACTTCTGCTAAGAGTTGGATGGGGGTGGGAGGCAGGCAGATAGAAGGCACAGTGGATAAAGCACCAGCCCTGGATTCAGGAGGACCTGAGTTCAAATCTGACCTGACACTTGACACTTACTAGCTGTGTGACCCTGGGCAAGTTACTTAACCCTCATTGCCCCACCCCATATCCCACAAAAGAAAAAGAGTTGAAATGGGGACTTCTGGGATCTACATTTCCAGGACTATTAAAGCCTATGTACGGAACATCACTTGCGAACAAAACAGAATCATTGCACAGTGGCTTAAAACTCTTGTTCTCTGCCATCCTCAAAATATTTTATAAAAAAACAGTGCTGCTATGAGGAAATCTTAGCATCATAGATCAAATTGGAAGAGACCTTAAAGGCCATCTAATCTAACCCTTTAATTTTACAGATGAAGAAACTGAGGCCCATAGAGATAAAATGACTTGCCTGAGGTCACACAGATAAAGAAGCAAAACTGGGATTAGAGGCTACATGATCAACATCACATTAATAGTAAGTAGTTTCAAACTCTAGTACAATAACTTCAAGTTCAGCAATCTTTGTATTCACTCTTCCAAATTAATGGGAGGACGAGGATGTGTTTACATTTAGAAATATGTATAAATTCTTATTTGTAATTATGGTTAAAAAAATAGTGAAATTACTCCATAAATCCCAGCTTCTACAGGAAGTCTTCCCAATCCCTGTTAATTCTAGTGCTTTCCTTCTATGGATTATTTTTCATTTATCCTGAATATAGCTTGTTTGTACATGGATTTTTGTGTATTATCTCCTTTGTTAGACTGTAAGCTCCTTGAGAGCACAGACTGTGTTTTGCCTTCCTTTGTATCCCTGGTGCTTAGTACCATGCCTGGTATATATATAAAGATATGAAAATGTAGCAAAGGTAGAAATTATAAGACTTAACAACAATTTGGATATGTGGGTGAATGAGAGTAGAGATTTGAAGATGATACATTGCAAGCCTGGCAGATTAGGAGGGTGGTGGTGCCTTAACAATGCTATGAAAATTAGGAAAAGAGGAGGATTTGGGGAGAAAGACAATTAGTTTTGGATATGTTGAGTTTGAGGTATTTATGAATCATCCAGTCTGAAATGTTCAATGGACAGTTAAAGATGCAAGCCTAAAGGTCAGGAGAAAAATTAGGGTTAGAGAAATAGATCTAAGAAACATCTTGGAAATGATAATTAAATCCATGTGACCTGATAAGATCACCAAATGAAATGGTATAGAGGAAAGAAAGAAGAAGGCCTAGGGCAGAGACATGGGGGACATCCGCTGTTAGAGGGTATGACCTGGATGAAGTTCCAGCAAAGGAGACTGGGAAGGTGCAATCAAACAAGCAGAAGGAAAACCAGGGGGAAAAAGCAGTATAATAAAGAACTAAAGAGAAGAAATTATCAAGAAGAGAATAATTGGGGCAGCTAGGTGGAGCAGCCGATAGAGCACTGGCCCTGGATTCAGGAGGACCTGAGTTCAAATTTGGCCTCAGACACTTGATACTTACTAGCTGTGTGACCCTGGGCAAGTCACTTAACCCTCATTGCCCTGCAGAAGAAGAAGAAGAAGAAGAAGAAGAAGAAGAAGAAGAAGAAGAAGAAGAAGAAGAAGAAGAAGAAGAAGAAGAAGAAGAAGAGAGTGATTGACAATGTTAAAGGCTTCAAAGATGTCAAGAAGGATGAAGAATGAGAAAAAGGCATTTGATTTGGCACATACAAACTCAATGCTAACTTTGGAGACAGCAATTTCAGTTAAATTTCAGCCTAATTTAAGTTAAATGATGAGGTTGCAATCAAAACAGCAAAGTCTTGAAGACAGTGAGAAGAGAGAAAATAGACCTTATAGATGAAATACATATTATGGATGGTTTTCATAAGGAATTTTGTCATGAAAAGGAGAGACATAAGCTGATAACTAGGAGGGACTGACAGAGCAAATGAAATTTTTTAAGGATAGAGAGGGAATATAGGCCTGTCTGTAGGCAACAGGAAAGTGGCCAGTAGACAGAAAAAGACTGAAGATTAGTGAAAAGTGAGTGGGAATGATAGAAGTAAGTAATGTGCTAGAGAAGAGGAGATGGAATGGTATCACTTGGATAAGTAGAGCCTTGGTAAGGAGACAGGCCTCCTCTTCAGAGGTGAAAGAAGAGATAGTAGTGGAAGGCATCTGAGAGATGAAAGATGAGGAGGGGAAAAGCAAGGTTCTCAGCTGAGAAAATAGGAGGAAGGGTACCATGGGTGGTTTGAGACAGATGAAAAGGTTTGGAGCCACTGTAGTCACTAGGACGGTGAATCAGTTAGGAAGGTGTAAAAGTATTATCTTGAAACAGTGAGATCCTTGTTGAGATTATGTTACATAAATTTGTAAGACCCAGTCAGCACAATTGCATACTTTTTTCCATCTTTCTTCAGTAGCACTTTAGTACGAACTAAGACTTTAGACATTGGGAGTGATCCAAGGGCAAGGTTTGGCAAGGCATAATTGGCAATAGGATAAGTGGGCAAAGGATTCAAGTATAGAAGAGAATATAGAATTGAACTGGTTCACCCATGGGTGGAGATAAGAGATGGGAGGAAAGAGGGAAAGGGTGATGGCCTAAGAAAGAACTGAGTAGTGGAGGGAGTTCACCATGAGAATGAAGAACAAGGTTATGGCTCATAAGACAGAGGGGAAGATAGAATCATAAAAGATATTGATCAGATAAGTCATCTATGAATTGGTCGCATTGTTATCCAGGAGCACAGAAGGGCCAAAAAAGTAAACATTTCTCTTCTTCCTAAAGGAGCTTGGGAAAACACATGGAGCCATCGCTAGCAATTCTGGGTCCCTAAGCAAAACCCACAGAATCTTGGACAAGCCCCATGAAATGTTCCTTCAAATCAACTTTTAGAGGAAAATTCCAGCGGGGAGGCTTTAGGGGAGGAGAGAGGGACAGGGAGAAATTCCTATAGACTGTACACCATGAAGGGAAAATAGTGACCTGGGACAGGCAGCCCTGTGGGGAGAAGCTCTGGGTCACTGAGAAGTTGCTGCTGGAAAAAACATTCCTGAGGAGAGGGGGTTGGATACCAAGTACAAAGAAGTTATCTAATAGCTTCCTATTTTAACCAATTAGTCTTCCTAACTCTGTGCTAATCACAGTTGTTTTAATATTGAAGAAGGATGAATGAGATATCAATTCCCTCTACATTTAGGTGCCTTGGAGAAAGGCCCTGGTTGCTTCACCCTAGTTATGACTCTTACAATAACGAACCCCAGAAATCAAAGGGAAAGTATTGGCAGAATGAAGAAAGAATACTGGGGATGCAATATGCAAGAGACCTGTTATATATTATGGGAACTGAAAATATTTGAATACCCAAGGGAACAGAAAGAGTTAATAACCAGATACCTGGCAATTCAAAATCAAGATTTCTTCTTTCATTTTTAAATTAATTGAGGTATGTTGGTGTGAATACACTCATAATTAAATATATAAGTAAGCTCTATAGGCTGAATTATTCAAATGTACAATAAGTGATTATACCGTATGTTCATTTGTTATAAAAAACATTATTTATAACCATTTCCTAAAACTGACAGCTAAGTTCTTTGACAACAACTGCATTACCATATGCATAGCAGATTAGGACAGACATATATGGAAAATATTTGAGTTACTACTAAATTAGTTTATTAAATGTCAAAACAAGAACAAAGGACAAATCATTGTAACACAACAGGGGAAAAATAATAATATCTTCTTCATCATAAAAGCTCACAAGGAAGTAAAGCTATCACAAAGGTGGCAGAATGGCAAGAACTTCACTCTTTTGGGAAAGGTTCTCAAATGGGGAAATATTTGGAAATAGTACTCAAAATGCTTATTTCAGCAAAGTCCAAAATTTCTCCCACCTCAACTATTGTTATTTCGGTGTGCATTTTAGGGAAATATTTAAACCATAAGTTAATAATATATTTATGCTATCTCATTAAAAAGCAATCTTGCAAGAGCTACTTGAGATCCAAGAAAACTTTTTTTAGAAATTGAAGACAACAGCAACGATTTTTTTATTATTTACATGGAACATTAATGAGTTACCAAGTATAAGGAAAATGTTAACTTTAGAAACAACATTCTCATTATTTTTGTAAATCAGCCCACTTAGTATAAACAAATTAGAGTTTGCTATTATAAATTCTCCGGTTTCAATCTTTAAAATAGGGCACTTCAATTTTCACATAATGGTACTTTTGTTTTACAGGAATTATGTTTAGCAGTTACTTTTTGTAAGAAAATTTAATAGCAGACCCACCTGGACACTATTTTGACTAATTAGCCCAATGTCATTGAATCACACGTAATCCTTATTTTTTACAGGCATCCTGACTGATATGAGGGCCGTGGAACACTTTGGGGAATTACTGATTTCTTTAGCTCATTGTTCTCTCCTAGCTGACTTAAGAGCTTCAGTATTCAACACCAAAAACACAACACATGACGGATCAACTCAGGAAAGATTTTGTTTAAAAGCTGAGGTAGGGGCAGCTAGGTGGTGCAGTGGATAGAGCACCGGCCCTGGAGTCAAGAGTACCTGAGTTCAAATCTGGCCTCAGACACTTAACACTTACTAGCTGTGTGACCTTGGGCAAGTCACTTAACCCCAATTGCCTCACTAAAAAAAACCCAAAAAACAAAAGTTGAGGTAAATTGGACTTGTATCAGAGATCTTAGAAATAAAGAAACCTATTAGTGGGCAACCTTCCCCTTTCCAAAACTACTGCCCAATCTGAGTCACATCCTTTGCAGTCACTTAACTGAATAGGGCTCCAGCTCCGGAATCCACACAGATTCAATGATCCTTTACATGGCTTCACTATCTATATAGCATTGTTCTTTTCCCCCAGATGTTGCTGATCTCAGATGATCCCGGTCACTACTCTGAGTCTCTACCATCTCTTCTGTTGTTGTTCTTGTTGTTCTTCAGTCATGTCCAACTCTTCAAGACCCCATTTGGGGTTTTCCTTGTAATACAGACAGTAGTGGTTTGCCATTTCCTTCTCCAGCTTATTTTACAGATAAAAAAGATGAGCAAATGGGGTGAAGTTATTTGCCCAGGGTTACACTGCTAGTGAGTGTGCGAGTCCAGATTTGAACTCAGGTCTTCCTGCCTCTAGGCCTGGCACTCTATCCACTGAACCACCTGACTGCCCACATTCTCTAGATGTGTTTTCTCTAGATCTCCTCAACTCCCAGCAAGTGGCAGACACCCTTTCTCCAGAGACCAGCTCTCTAATACTCTCTTTAAGGCAAAGATACTTTCAAGTCTCTGGCTCACAAAAGGATGTGTGCAGCTCAAAACAACCTGGTATTTGTCATGTATATCATTGTATGGACATGCCTTCACCATACTATACTTATACTTTAAAAAAAATTGTGGGACTTATCCGAGTGTTAAATCCCTAATAGATTTTTTATTATTAGATTTAGCCTATAGAGATTAATTCTGGCCCAGTGATCTTTTTGAATCCTAATTCTGACATCCATTGTGCTAACCTTCACTTAGCTTCACAACACTTGCAACTATGATGCTCTATGACTACATTCAAATCAGTACTTGACATAAAGATGGTGATCAATAAATCGATGTGTAATTGAGTTGACTTGTATGATCCGAGTCTTCTGGCAGCTATTTTTGATTGGAGTTTATGCCTGAGAATTTCCTGATATTGAACCAGTATCTTTGAGTATGTCTTCCTGGAACTTAACTGAACTTTGTCAACATGGGAGTGGGATACTATTTACTTGCAAGCCTCTTCTTGAGTTGTGTGGTGAGGCCTTCTCATGACCACACCCATCAACTGAAATACTAATTAAAGGGAAGAACTTGAAGGATATTATGATATTAATCTGTAAAATAAAACAAAATGAAAAACCAGACTACTACTAATAGTTCACATTTTATATGGAATTTTAAGGTTTAAAAGCAATTTTATATTTATATGGATACACACATACACACATATGTGTGCATGTATGTATGTATATTCTTATTTGAGCCTCACAACAATCCTGTGAGAGAGATGCTCTTCTTATTTCCATTTAATAGATAAAGAAACTGAAATTCATCTATTAAGTATCTGTGATAGGATCTGAACACGTCTTCCAAACAGTAATGTTATCTGCTATACTACACTACTTCTTGCTCCCTTCTTTTTGGCAATAAGATTGGTGCATACACACACACACACACACACACACACACACACATATATATATAATGTTAGCCATGCCAAGTCCTAGATAGCATAAGCATTTAGGAAGTCTGTTTTGATATTTTACGGTAGATTGGGGAATCTCCTTTCCAAGAGCAATGGGCTCCAAATGTTTATGATCAATCACTGACCCCTTTCAGTAAAACAATGCATGTATCTCCAAGGTAAGTATATTTACTTATTTACAAATTAGATCATTATACCACTAAACTAATAATTGCATACATTATAAAACATATCAAAAATAGAGATGTAAAACGAATGAGATGGAGATGAAATAATACTGTACCCTACAATCAACCAGAAGCTACTATAGTTTATTGAGAGAGGGAAGGGACCAAGATTTTATTAAGTATTTACTATGCACCAGGCATTGTTCTAATCACATTACAAATATCTTATTTAGTTATTTGCTATAATATTAAGTAGGGGAGTGACATAGTCAGACCTGAACTTGACTTTGGAAGCTATGTGAAGAATGTAATGAAGTAGGGAGAGGCTTGAGATAGAGACAATAATTTAGGTGGGAGGTGATGAAAATCTGAAATAGAGTAGTGACTGTAAATAGAGAAAATAGGACAAATTGAGGAGATGTAAAGGCAGAAAAAGGAACACTTGGAAACTGATTAGATATGTGAAGAGAATGAGAGTAGAATTGAGGATGACACTAAGAATGAGCATCTGGAAGATTGGAGGGATGGTGGCATCCTCCCCATATATAAGGAAGTCCAGAAGAGGGATGGGGGAAAGATAATGTAATAATATCTGTGCTGCATATTGCAACATAGGTTGCAATGACTGTTCATTCTGTTTTACCCAAAGCTAGAGTCTTCCTTTGAAGAAATATCTGCCATGGCCACCCAGGTGATCTGGACTTCAGGGGTGGATATTTGGAGTTGATGAGAATTTTCCCAATGGAACTTTTATAATTGCTATTGTTTGGTGGCCAATAGAGTTTAGACCTAGACTCCAGTGCAGAAATCTGAAGGTAGAGAATTTGCACAGCAGAGGGAAGGGACCATGGGGAGTACTGTGAAATAAGGGTAGATACAGTTGTGTTGAAGATAAGTCTTGAGAATGGCTATCATGGAGAAGGGGAAATACAACCCATATTTCTACCCTCTTATTGGGTGATCACACATCCCTTTGGGTCAACCCAAAGTCTACCTGGGATAAAGACATGATTAATCTTTCCTTCGACCCCAGTCCCTACTATTGTGACCACTACCCTATTGTCCTGTTTGGACTTGAGAAAGATCTCAGTTTGAAGGGCCCTAAAAGAACAGGTTGATTGCAAAATCCTAGCTATAGTCCTTGATTTGACTTAGGATTCTCAAAAAAAAAAGCTGAAGGCTAATCATTTGCCATCAGAGTCTTCAAAGTTTCATACTAGTTTAAATTTAAAGAATAGAACCAGGAATGGCTGCAAATTAGATTAAATCCCAACAGTCTTTTTCAGTCTTTATCCAATTTGACCTTTTATTTCATGTGATACTAGCTATATCCTTCTTGATATTTTTTTTCTTTTTCTGGCTTCCATGGGCAAGCTGCAGTTAAGCAACCTATCCATTGAGGATATCTTAGCTGCTGCCAACTACCTCCTTAAGTATGACATTGTCAAAGTCTACAGGGGTAACTTATAGCCACTTTTAACTGGTTTTCCTCCCACCTCTCTAACTATGCCATTTATCTTTTTTATTTTTAAAAATGTTTATTTTTATTTTAAGTTCCAAATCATCTTCCTCTCTTCACCCTTTCTCCCACTCATTGAGAGGGCAAGAAATAGAATATTGATTTTGTGTGTGTGTGTGTATATATATATATATATATATATATATATATATACACACACACACATATATATATGTATATATATATATATATAAAGTCATGCTAAACATACTTCTCCATTAGCCAAAAGGCAAAAAATACAGGAAAATATGATTTAATATGCACTCTATCTGGAGGTGGAGAACATTATTCATCATGAGTCTTTGAGAATTATGGTGGATCATTGTTTTGATCAGTTACATTTTCACAGTTGATTATCTTTACAATATTCCTGTTATTTTGTAAATTGTTCTCCTTTTTCTGTTCACTTCACTTACCATTAACTCATGTATCCACAAGTTTTTCTTAAACCATTCTCCTCATTGTTTCTTATAGCACAACAATATTTCATCACATTCATATATCGTAACTTGTGCAGCCATTTTCCCAATTGATGGTCATCTCCTCAGTTTCCAATTCTTTGCCACCACAAAAAGAGTTGCTATATGTTGTACATATGATTCCTTTTGCTTTTTTACGAAATCTTTTTGGGGTATAGACCTAGTAGTGGTTTTGCTGGTTCAAGAGTATGCACAGTTTATAGCCCTTTGGACATAGTTCCAAATTGTTCTCCACAATGGTTGGATTAATTCACAGCTCCACCAATAGTATGATAGTGTACTTGTTTTCCCACAGCATTTGTCATTTTCCTTTTCTGTCATCTTAACCAATCTGATGGGTGTGGGATGGTACCTCAGACTTGTTTTAAAGGCCAAGGTCACCTGCTGCATCCTTGGCTATTGCCAGTTGTCTTGATCTTTGTCTTTCCACTGGACTCCAATGACTGGAGAGGAGAACAAGGCTGACAGTTTGGTGCAGCTATCCCTCACTCAAATCCAATTTGTGTACAAGTCAAGACACCACCCTCATGATGTCATTTGTCCTCTTCAAGAATGAAAGGAGAACAACAATTTGCGTTTCTCTATTAGCAATTTAGAGTATTTATTCATTTGACTATTGATAGTTTTGATTTCTTCCTCTGAAAACTATTCATATCCTTTGACCATTTGACAATTGGAGAATGGCTTTTTTTAAAATATAAATTTGCTTTCTTGAATGTCATTTTCCAAGCTCTTTTCTTCTTTTAATGGTAGCTGCTAAATCTTATGTGGTTCTCACTGTGGCTCCATAGTGTTTGAATTATTTCTTTCTATCTGTTTTCAGTATTTTCACCTTCTCCTGGGAGTTCTGTATTTGACCTATAATATTCCTGGGAGTTTTCATTTGGGATTTCTTTCAGGAGGTGACTAGTGTATTCTTTCAGTTTCTACTTTGCCCTCTGATTCTAAGCTACCTGGGTAGTTTACCTTTATAACTTCTTGAAACATGATATGTATGTGTTTATCATGTTTTTCAGGTAATCCAATAAATTTTAAATTGTCTCTCCCAATCTATTTTCCAGGTCAGTTGTCTTTTCCATGAGATCTTTCTTTTTTTTTTCTATTTTCTGGAGATATTTTACATATCTTTCTATTTTTTCAGTCTTTAGACTTTTTTATTGTTTCTTGATGTCTTTTGGAGTCCTTAGCTTCTACTTGTTCAATTCTAATTTTTAAGTGAGGTTTTGTATCTCCTTTACCATTTGGCCAATTCTGATTTTTTTAAAAGAAGAAATGTATTGATATTTTATTTCATAGAACAGTACCCAGAGTGAAAAATTTGTTTATGTTATCACACTTTCTACAACATTTCAAGACTATCAAAGCTAATCTTGCAGCTGAGAGTCTTCATAAGGAACAAAAGAATAATTCATCTTTATATTTTTTTAAAAAGTTTCCTTTTTAAAAGAAATATCATCTAAAGACTGTGCCAGCCACTTTACCCTTAATTATACTCTGCTCCCTTACTCTAGAGTGAGAATGATCTTGACCCCTGATTTCATTTAATTAGCCACTTGATATACCTTTCTAATACTGGTGCTAGCATAGACAATTTACTTTAGGATCATCTATTTATCCATCCATTTACAATTTTGTATTTCATCACTGTGTTAACTCATTCCATAAACCTGTCTAAAATTTGAAAGATAGACTTAAATGCAGGCTTCATCACAGTATTCTCCCCTACTCAGTGCCCTTTGGGAGTCCTCAATTGGGAAGGGAATGGAAGAGAAGGGAATAAACATTTATATAGCACCTACTATGTGCCAGGCACTGTGCTAAGAACTTTTAGTACTTATTGATTGGATATTGCCAGGATATTGCTAGTTATCAGTGCTCCTCTTTTAGGTCCTTACTATCCTTTGGGGTTTAAAGACATATGTAGTTATTTAGAAGACTAGGGGTGTATAAACAGAGTAAAATAAGTAATGACCACCACACCACTGCTCCCAAAGCCTTGCCTAATATAGAAATATGTCCTTACCCATGTTCTTCAGCCCACCATATAAAGCATGAGATCTGCTGAATGAATATGCGACTTTGTATGATTCACTCCTGGAAAGTTAGAACTGTTTAAATTCCTATGGGCTTGAGAAGCAAATACCCCATGTATAATATCTCCTGAACATGATATCCCTTGTGACAGAAGCACTAAGAGCCAAAAACGTAGGTTAAGTAGAATCATCAGCAGCCACCTCTTTTAGCAGTTGCTCAATTGACAGTGTTATGACATCCCCTTATGTAACTAGATATCTTGTGAGCCTATCCCCATACAAACATACAGGTGGCAGAGAAAACAGTGAGGTCTAATGATCTCTGAAAAGGACAACAAGGCAGATGCCTGAATTCTATTACTAACTGGGCCGAATTTTAGCAAGGTGGCCTTGAAAAATGGAATTCCCGGAGGGCAGCTAGGTGGTGCAGTGGATAAAACATGGGCCTTGGATTCAGGAGGACCTGAGTTTGAATCCGGCCTCAGACACTTGGCACTTACTAGCTGTGTGACCCTGGGCAAGTCACTTAACCCTCATTGCTCTGCAAAAGAGAGAGGGAGAAAGAGAGAGAGAGAGAGAGAGAGAGAGAGAGAGAGAGAGAGAGAGAGAGAGAGAGAGAGAGAAGAAAAATGAAATGCTCTGGTTTTTGTATATACAAAATGTGCATCAAAATACTCCCCTAGTATGGATATTTATCTAAGTTTGAAAATGAGATCTGGAGCTAGAAGGGACCTTAAAGATCAATTAGTCCATCATCTTTACATATGAGTCTTTGTAAAACATTATTTTCATCTGACTTCATTGTACTTTTTATTTCTCAAACATTCTAATTTGTATTATGTTCATTTATATATGGTTCTTATCTTCCCTATTAAATTTTAAGTTCTTTGAGGTTAGGTACCACACTTAGTCATCTTTGTATCTCCTCCCCCTCTTCCCCAGACATTAGCATAATGTATCATACATGGTATGTGCTTAATATACATCTCTTGAAATGTTCATTGAATTATCATTTTTATTCCTTCTCTTTGGTCTCCTAGTTAAGTCAATGTTGTGTGATCATGTGGTCAGTCTATTTTTGTTGATTAACTTGAGTAGTATAAATTCAAATTATGTGTTACCAAGCAAATTCTGTGAACAGGGTATTTCAGCTATTTTGGGGGAGCATTTGATATGATTGACAAATAACATCAACCTCCACACATCTCCTCCTTGAGTTTTCATGAACCTGCTTTCTCCTTATTCTCTTAATCAGCATCTGGTTGCTCTTTTTCAGTCTCCTTTGCTGGGTGGTCATCTATTTCTCATCCCCAAATGTGATTTTTTACTCTCTGTTTTGGGCCTTATTATTTTCCTTCCATATTCTCTCTGTTGGTCACTTCATCAATTTCCATGGCCTCAATCCTCACATCCATTCAACTTCAATCTCTTTCCTGAGCTCCAGTACTGCATTACCAGATGATTTTTGGAATTAACATCCTGTAGATAATCAAATGCAATATGTCCAAAATAGAACTCATTATCTTTCTTCCCAAACCCTCTCTTCTTCCTCAACTATCACATCAAATCAGTTGCCAAGTTTCATTGATTTTACCTCTACAATATCTCTCCCCTTATATAGCCACTACCCCAGTTTAAGCACTCACCATTTCTCACTTAGACTATTATAATGCTCTCCTAATTGGTCTTCCTGTCGCTAATCTCTCCTCCATCCAATTAATTCCCCACACTGTTGCCAAAGTGATACTCATTCCTAAAGCATAGGTCTGACCATGTCACCTCCCTACTAAAGGTGACCAAAAGTGCTTTAGTCAGCAAATACTTGTCTTACTTGCAAGTGGAAAGACATGACAGCCAAAGACAATGCCAGTTTAAAATGCAAATTCATATGCAAAATCTTTGTAAGGATTATGGGATATTATGAGTGATATTACTTCATAAACCAAATATAAGCAGTGGAGGATGAAACCAATTTAAAGAAAGCTTGGCAATATACTTAAGAAATCAAAGAAAGAGTAAAAGGATTCATATGTACAAAATATATATAGCATCTCTTTTTGTAGAAGCAAAGAATTGGAAGTGAAGGAGATGCCCATCAATTGAGTAATATCCAAACAAATTCTAGTATATTAATGTAAGGAACACTATTCAACTATAAGAAATAATGATGGGGATGACTACAGAAACCTGGGAAGATTTATATGAACTGATGTAGAGTGAAGTGAGTAGATCCAGAAGAACTATTTATACAGTAAAAACAAGATTAAAAGTAAATAATTCTGAAAGTTGTAAGAACTCTGATCAATGAGATGACTATACATGTTACTGTACATATTTATTTTTTTCAAATGAACATTTTTATTTATAGGTTTGGGTTCCAATTTTTATCCCTCTTTCCTTCCCTCCCCTCCCCCCTCTCCAAGGCAGCAAACAATCAGATATGGGTTACACATGTACTACACATATTTATTATAAAGATTTTCTTTTTTCTGGAGATAGAGAGGGATAGAGAAAAATAAATTTTATTAATAAAAATAAATTTTAGTTTAAAAAATAATTGGTGGGGGCAGCTAGGTGGCGCAGTGCATAAAGCACCAGCTCTGGATTCAGGAGGACTTGAGTTCAAATCTGGCCTTAGACACTTGACACTTACTAGCTGTGTGACCCTGGGCAAGTCACTTAAACCTCATTGTCCTGCAAAAACAAACCAAAATAAAATAATATTTCATTTCCCCCCCCCACCAGTTACATGTTAAAAAAATAATTGTTGGCAATATACTCCAAAGTCAGTCAATCATAAAGCACTTACTTACTGTGGTAAAAATTATTTGTGGTAAAAATTATTGGAGTTTTAGCTGACTCATTTGGGAGGGGCCACACCTGGCCCACCCTGAAGTTACATATACTACTGAGGTCAGAAGGAAAACTCTTCATAGGCAGTTTTTGAAGGGCCTCCCCTTTTGGGGGAGGGAGATTGAATGCTTGTTGAGGGGAGGCAAAGAGTCGCTTTGAGAACTCTCATGCTCAGTCTCTCTCTCTCTTTCTCTCTCTCTCTCTCTTTCTCTCTCTCTCTCTCTCTCTCTCTCTCTCTCTCTCTCTCTCTCTCTCTCTCTCTCTCTCTCTCTCTTCTTCCTGATGATGCGAGAAAGCTAGCAGACTTTCCAGGTTTTGGTGAGTGAACACAATAAAACCTGTATTCCTTTGAATTAGCTTAATTGGAAATGATCTGGGGATTGCATAGACTTAGTTTAGAATTAAGAGAATTTATCTGTATTTCTTTTTCCCTACTTCCTTATCTTTGATTTTTATTAATTTCACCTTTGTAGCTTAATTTATTCCCAAGTAATAAAATCTGATCCTCTTGTGGAAAAAAAGCTGTAAGGCTACTTTCTTATTGGCCTGGGAGAAATATCTAAAACGGAAGTTCAGAGGGGAGGGAGCTTTGAACCTAAAGGTCCCTCATTATTTCTGGGACCCCAACAGTTTGGCGAGTCACCCAATTAATGCTCCATATATTAAATTTCGGCCTCTACATTACTAAGCTACTACTATGTACCATGCCCTGGAGATACAAAGAAAGGCAAAAGACAGTTACTGTCCTCAGGGAGCTTTCCTAAGAAGCTCCTACAGGGAGACAACATGAAAAGAAATGTTTGTTCACAGTATGAACAAACTGTGTACAGGGTAAATAGGAAATAATCAACAGAAGGAAGGCCCTAAAAGTAAGAGAGACTGGGAACAAGATCAAAGGAAGAGGAAAAGTATCCATATGTACAAAAATATTCATAGCAGCTCTTTTCATGCCAAAAACAAAAAACCTAGAAACTAAGGAAGTACCCACCTATTGGTGAATGACTAAACAAATTGTAGCATAAGGATGTAATAGAATATTGTTGTACCATTAAAAAAAATGATGAAATGGACAGTGTCAGAGGAAACTGGGAAGGTATACATGAACTGATACAGAGCAAAGTGAGCAGAAGTAGCAGAAAAATGTATATGATGAAAACAGTGTTATACAGTGATAATGCAATGATAAACTACAATTCCAGAAGACGAAAGATGAAGCATACTACTCATTTCCTGTCAAGAGACGTAAACAAGACATACATATATAGAGATTTGCTTTGCTAGACTATGCACATTTGTTGTTAATTTTTTATTAGATTGTTCAATTCAGGAAGGAGAAATAAGAAAGGCAGATAATAAAGGTGTTAGATAGATATTTGTCTTTCTTTCTTTTTTTCTTTTGTGAGGCAATTGGGGTTAAGTGACTTGCCCAGGGTCACACAGCTAGTAACTATTAAGTGTCTGAGGCTGGATTTGAACTCAGGTCCTCCTGACTCCAGGGCCAGTGCTCTATCCACTGTGCCACCCAGATGCCCCAGAGATAGATTTTTTTTAAGTTTGATAAAGACTAAACTGAATAAAGTCATTCCAAGGAAACTTACGGATAAAAATGGAAGAATGGTAACAAATAGAAGAAAAATAGAAAAAGTCTACAAAGATTTTTATAACAAAATGTTTTGTTTTGTTTTATCACACTTGGACTTTAAATATTCCAATCCCAGATATGATTATAGAGGAGGTAGAAATAAAACACTAAAGATAATAAAGATAGGAAAAGAAGTCTGATTAAATACATGAGGTATCCAAAAGCAAGTAATGTTTAAAAGATGTTGAAAAATCTTGGGCTTTACAAGTCCTGAAAAGAGATGACCAAGAGAAACTGACAACTACTAACTTTTCCAATCTTTATACAATTTCTTTTGAGAATCATGTTCACAAACATCAAAGAAATCCTCAGTAAAACTATTAGAAGAGATTAGGCCGATTTTCACAAGCCATATTCCACAGTAGAACACCTTAACCACCACAAAATTAACTGAAAGATACAGAGAATACACGATCCCATTGTGCTTATTTGTTGATTATAAAAACGACATTTGATAAGGTAAAGCAAGACACTTCTTAAAAGTTAGGTTTCATTAAGCAGTTGATAAACAGTTAAAGCAAATGAACAGGCAGTTTTCAGGAGAAAACAAAGCTTTATATTATCACATGAAAAAAATGTTCTAAATCACTACTGATTAGAGAAATACAAATTTTTAAAATTCCAAGGTGCCAACTTATGCCTATCATCTTGGCTAACATGATAGAAAAGAAAAATGATAAATGCTGAAGGGGGTGTGGGAAAATATGGAAATTGCTGATAGAGTTGTGGACTGGTCAAACCATTCTGGAAAACAATTTGGAAATGTGTCCAAAAGATTATAAAACAGTGTATATTCTTTGACCCAGCAACACTAATCCTACTAGGTTAGTATTCCAAAGAGATCAAATAAAAGGGGAATATAAAAATGTTAATAGCAGCTCTTTTGTGGTGGCAAAGAATTGGAGATTGAGGGGAGATTGGGGAATGGCTGAACAAGTTGTGGTATATGGCTGTGATGAAATACTATTGTGCTATAAGAAATGATCAACTGGATGGTTTCAGAAAAACCTAGGAAGACTTATATGAACTGATGCAAAGTGAAGTAAACAAAACCAGGAGAACATTGAATATAGTAACAGCAATATTGTAACAATGATAAACTGAAAGACTTGGCTATTCTAATCAATACAATGATCCAAGGCAATTCCAAAAGACTTATGGTGAAAAATGTTATCCACCTCCAGAGAGAGAACTGATGGACTCTGAGTGCAGATTGAAGCATGCATTTTTCTCTTTATGCTTCTTCCTTTTTATTGACTTTTTTGCATCATGGCTAGTACAGAAATATGTTTTGTACAATTTTCACATGTATAATTGATATCATATTGCTTGCCTTATCAATTGGTGGGGAAAGGAGATAATTGGAACTCAAAATTTTCAAAAAAATCAAATGTTAAAATTTAATTAATTAATTTTAAGGGGGGAAAAAAGAATTCTGTTCCAGCAAAGCATCTTCCATTCACCAAAGTTATTCAAAATTATTTAAATAAAGCAAGAACATAAATAATGTTGTCTAAATTCCTTTGATAAGAAACAGCAAGAAAAGCATGAAATAGGGTAATATATGCTTGCCAAATTAGTGTACTAACGTGATGGAGGAAATCCATTGTAGAGTTTAGGTTGAAGAGGAATTTTGTATGGATAGGAAGGTCCTCCAGATTTTCCTGTTTGTGGCTGACATTGTGCTGGTTCCATCAAGTCGCAGAAAACTGAAAATCCTCCCGATTCTGCCAACATATAGACAGAAGTAGATGCAAGCTATAAGTAAGCAGAAAGATTCCAGATATTTTTTACATGAAGTAGTTATTGGTTCTGTGCATTTTAGAAGAACCATTTAAAAATATTTAAATGTCAATTTCATAATAGTTTAAGAACAAAAGAGAAATTTCCAGTTTCTCTGATGTTGTTAATAAGAGCAAATGTTATATTACTGTTCCAGTGTAAATACTATATCTCAATCCTTCCTGTACTGTTTTTCTCTTTTTTTTGCTACAATCTTCTTACTGTTTTTTTTAATCTTATTTTTTCCAGTTACATGTAAAGATACTTTTCAACATTCATTTTTATAAGATTTTGAGTTTCAAATTTTTCTCACTCCCTTCCTTCCCTCTCCCCTCCCCAAGAAAGAAAGAAATCTGATATAGGTTATATATGCACGATCACATTAAACACATTAACACATTGGTCATGTTGTGAAAGAAGAATCAGAACAAAAGGGGAAAACTTCAAGAAAGCAAAAAAAGTAAAAATAGTATGGTTCAATCTTCATTCAGACTCCACAGTTCTTTCTCTGGATGTGGAGAGCATTTTCCATCATAAGTCCTTTGGAATTGTCCTGGATCATTCATTACATTGCTGAGAAGAGCCAAATCCATCCATCACAGCAGATCATCACACAATGTTGCTGTTGCTGTGTGCAATGTTCTCTTTTCTGCTCACTTCACTCAGCATCAATCCACTTAAGTCTTTACAGGTTTTTTCTGAAATCTGCCTGCTCATCATATCTCTGTTTTTTCCTTTACCAAGATTTCTTAATTTAGGATATGGAAACTTAATTTTTTAATAATTCTTTTTAATATAGCTGGTTTTCTCTGCAATCATATACATATTATTTTATGCATTTAAAAATGTAATTCCAAAAAGAGGTCTTTTGGCCTCATAAGACTACCAAAGGGGTCCACGACACACACTCAAAAGGTTGAGAACCCCTGTACACTCACTACTCTCTGCCTTTGCTTCCTTTTTGTCACTGTGATAAGACCCAAAATTATATCTCCAGCCCCTATCTCACACTTGACTTATAGTGCTATTTTTCTAGTTGCTACAAAAACTTTTACTACAAACTCATAATGTCTAAAACCAAAATCAAAACCACCATTTTCTTCCCTATCCCTCAGTCCCCCAAAATAACTGATTCCATTTCTGAACTTCCTTTTTTTCTGATAAAGTCACTACTCCTCTTTTCTTCCACTAGCACTGAGTAATCTTTGATTTCCCCTCCTCCTTTGTTCCTCATATACAAATAGACACCACATTTGTCCAATTTTAAAATACTTTTCAGATTCTTCTCCATTTTTGTTCTATTGCCCCCATCTTTATATTAGGGATACAAGGCTGACAACTTAACATAGATAGTTGGACGTTTGATTAACAGAAACACAACCCTATATGCTTATGTGTGCTTACCTTATAAGCAAGCTTGAATAAACACACACAAACACACACACACACACACACACATATACACTCACAGAGTTGTGTATAAACAATAAAATCAACAGGGAGGGAAACAGAAAGGAACAGGAGAGAAAGGATTTAAAAGGAGGGTAGAAAAGGGAGGGATTAGTAATAAGCAAAACAAATTCCAACTTTGCAGAATGAAGAGGGAATTAAAGGGGGGAAAGGGTTAAAAACCTATAATCAGGGTCTGGAAGGAGGGGTAGTAGACTGGAAACAGTTCTCTAACAAGTGTTGAGCACTGTATTTCTCACTACATTCTCCTTTGTAAATAGAATGACTGGAGGCAAAAAGAAAAAAGTGTAAGAAGTTAAGATAGATGAAAATAAACAAATTCATAATTGTAACTATAAAGATAAATGAAATTGATTCACCTATAAAGTAGAAGAGGATTGCAAAATGGATTAGATAGCAAAATCAAACAATATAACATTTAGAAGCACAAATGAAATTTAATAATCAATGGAGCTAAAATGAAGAAATAGAGCCAAATTCATTATGCTTTTATGAAATAAAAAAGGAGAGGTTATAATAATGATCTCAGACAAGGTAACACTAAAAATAGACACAAGTAAAAGATATAAACAGAGAAACTACATTATGCTTCAAGGCACTATACAGAAATTTATTTATTTATATATATATGTATACATTGAATGAAATAACATAAATATTTAACAAAAATATTAACCACTTTGAAGAGGAAAATATAAAATAAAACCATAATAGTGACCCCATTTCAGATTTTCAGATTTAGACAAAGATAACAAATAGAAAGAAATTAAGAAGCTGAATAGAAATCTAGAAAAAGACATTAAACCTCACAAATATTAAAAAGCAAAAATATCAAACATATCATTTATTGGCCATGATGTGATAAAAATTATATGCAATCAAAGACCTTTGAAGATAAGATTAAATTAATTGGAGAACATTTAACTTAATCCTAGAAAAGCAATGGGTGAAAGATCAAGTTCAAAGAAACAATAGACAAGATAATCAAAGAAAATCACAATGAGACAATATGACAAAACTTTTAAAATGCAGCCAAAGCAGTTCTTAAGAGAAATTTTATATTGCTCACAACCTTCATCATCAACAACAAAAGAACAGAACAAAGAATTAGGCATGCAACTAGAAAAATTAGAAAAACAAAACAAAAATCTCCACCAAACATGGCCAAGAAAATTCTAAATTAAAGAAGAAATTTCAAAATTCAATGCAAAAACAGCATTGAATTGTTCAAATAAAACTAGGGTCTATCTTTAAAAAATTAAAAAACAATTTAAAAAATCCAATGAAATAGATAATTAGTTAATGTTTTAAAGAGAAATCAGAAGATCAAATTGTATCAAAGCAAAAACAAAATCAAAACAAATAAAGATAAAATAAAGGAAATTATCAGAAATTATTTTGCTCAGTTGTATAATACCTAAATGGATAACACATATGAAATGGAAAAATACGTACAAAATATAAAATACCCAGATTAAGAAATAAAGAATTTAGGGGCAGCTAGGTGGCACAATGGATAAAGCACCAGCCCTGGATTCAGGAGGACCTGAGTTCAAATCCAGTCTCATACACTTGACACTTACTAGCTGTGTGACCCTGGGCAAGTCACTTAACCCCAATGGCCTCAACCCACCAAAAAAAATAATAATTACACAATTTCAGAAAAATAAATTGAACAAACTATAAATTAACTACCAAAGGGAAAAAATAGAAAAGGAAATAACCCTTTCAACTCTGGATTGGTAAAGAATTTGGGACTAAACAAGGGATAGAGAGGATGGATCACAGATGATAAAATGAATAATTTTTATTCATAAAACTGAAAAGTTTTTGTGCAAACAAAATCAAAGTTAACATCAGAAGGTAAATAAGTAATTGGGAAAACATTCTTTGCAGCAGGTTTCTCTGATAAATGTCTATTTTCCAAGATACATAAGAAATTGATTCAAATATATAAAAATAAAAGCTTTCCCTAGTGGATAATTAATCAAAGGATATAAACAAGTAGTTCTCAAAGTAAGAAATTCAACAAAGTAAGAAAATCAATAGTCATACAAAAAATGCTCCAAATAAATAACAATTAGGGAAATACAAATTAAAATAACTCAGAAGTTTTATCTCACTCCCATCAGATTGGCAAGGAAGATAAAAATAGTGTAAAAATGGCAATTGTTGGAGGGGCTGCAGGAAGACAAGCACATTAATGCACTGTTGGTGAAGCTGTGAATTAGTCATTCTCTCCGGAAAGCAATTTGGAGGGCTGTTATCCAATCAATCAGATCTAGGCAGAGGAGACAGCTACCAGGTGCTTCTCTTTACTCTTAATATGTCAGTCTTCCTCTCCCTTTCTTATTCTGGTCCAGCTCTATTGGTAGCTCTTAACTTCCCCTTCTATATTCTGAAGGTGGAGTTTTCCACCAGACAGAAAGGCATGTGAATTATGAAGGGTACAATGATAACCCCGGATGATAAGTTGCTGATTACTATTAAAGCAGAAGTGATGATGAAGACAGTGAGAGAGAAGATAGGAATAAAAACACTATAGTAAGTGATTCTGTTTTTGGAGAAACCAAACTGTTCAGAAACAACATCACAGTTATCACATCTAAAAGGTGTCATCAATGACAGGCACAGATTTAAGCAACTGGAGACAGAACAGAAAGAGCAGTATACAGAAAAAGAATCTTCAAGAAGTTGTCCATGATTTGTGTTCATTCAAATGATGTCAAAAAGAAACAAAGAATTCCTAGAAACAAATCAGTGGAAATTTGACTTTGAAAGAGTACTGAATGATGGATGGTAGACATGAGCATGAAGAGTTTTTACAAAACAGGAAGCAGAGAATGGAAAAGATGAGGCAGCAGCTATACAGAGGGCACCAGTTCAGGCAGGCTGAGATCAACAGCAATGCCTTGGACACAGTTGACAGATGACAAAGAATGGAAACTCATATACATCATGATTCAGATTTATGAAAATGGTAGCTCTGGGGTGAAAGCAATGAATCTACCTTGCTGCTGAGTATACTTTGGTTAAATTCTGCAGAGTGAAGTTCCCTTACTGGGGCCAGATCCTGCTTGACCAAGGATGCTTTTCTTGCTTTACTCTCTTGCTTTATAAATGAATAGCATTAACTGCTATTTTCATTCCAAGGAAGATTTTTTTTTCACTGTGTACCTTGAAGCATTTTTATAAAAGTGTGGTTTGCTCTCAGAAAAAGACATGGTGATGTTGGCATCAGTCCATAGCTCCAATGCTTGCTATAATCAGAATAGTGATCTGAACATTGATTGAAATGAAGGGACCTAGCAGAGCCAAGATGGCAGAGGAAAGACAGTGAGCTCTCAAACTCATGACATGATCACTCCAAAAAACATCCAAATAATGACATAGGACAATTCCTGGAGCAGCAAAACCCACAGAAGAATGTGCTGAGATAATCTTCCAACCAAGAACAGCTTGGAAGGTGGGAAAGAGGTTAGCTGCTGTGCTAAGACAGGAATGGAGCCCAACCCCACAGTCACCCTGACACTGATCTAGTCCCAGGAAAGCCTCACCAGAGGAAGAGACCCCCAGATCCTCTGAATCAGCTGCATCTCCCCTGTTGTCTGGAACTAAGCTCACAGTCTGGTGAGAGGGCTGAGCCCTTGGCAGGCAGGAGATTACAGGATTCTATGCCAGTGATGAGGCAGAACTTAGGTTTTGTCACCCCTGCTGGGAACCAGGAGGTAGGCTTGAGTAGCAGTGGCCCAGGTCAGGAGGGGCAAAGGCTTGTTGAAGCTGACAACCACAATACACAAAGCTGGTTGATTAGCAAGTTGGTCTGGGGTCATCTATGGACCAGGGAACAGGCTAGGTGAATGAAGAACCTTCTCCTCCTTAAATCATACCACCTGGGACCTTCTGAAGCTTGTTATACTGCAGCCTGGAAACAGTGCCCCACTTTAAGGAGCTAACAGTCAAGTAAAAGAAAGGCAAGATGAGCAGAGAAAGGTGAGGACCATAGAAAGTTTCTTTAGTGACAAGGAAGATTGAGGTGTACCCTCAGAGGAGGCAACATCAACATCAGGGCCCCTATATCTAAAGCTTCCAAGAAAAATATGAATTGGTCTCAGGCCATAGAGGCACTCAAAAAGGATTTTGAAGATAAAGTTAGAGAGGTAGAGGAAAAAATGGAAAGAGAAATGAGGGTGATGCAGGAAAAACATGAGAAAAAAGTCAACAGCTTGAAAAGCCAAATAGGCCTGTTTTAAGATTATTGGAATTTGGCTGACTGATTGGGATGAGCCACACCTGGCCTGCCCTGAGTGACGTGTGCTGCTGATGTCATCAGGAGAAACCACTCTCCACAGGTAGTTTTGAAGGACCTCCCCTTTTGTGGGAAGGAGAGTAAACACTCACTGAGGGGAGCTCAGGCTCTTCCGGAGTGACAGGCTCTTCCGGAGTGACTCTCTCTTCCAGTGGTACGAGCAGCAGCAACAGAGGAATCCCATGGGCCCTGGCTGCAAAGCTGGTTTTCCATTGAAGCTACGGACCCCAGGTGGTGAGTTAACATACGAGCCCTGCTCTTTTGAATTAGCTGAACTGGAAGCAAGTTTGGGGATTGTATAGACTTAAGTTAGAGTTAGGAGAATTATCCATATTTCTTTTTCCCTATTCCCTTGTCTTTGATTTTATTAATTTCACCTTTGCTGTTTATTTCATTCCCATTAATAAAACCTGATTTGTTTGTTGAACAGAGGCTGTTCGGTTCCTTTCTTATTAGTCTGGGAGAAATATCTAAAAGGACAGCTCAGAGGGGAGGGAGCTGTGGACCTAGAGGTCCCTCATTATTTCCAGGACTCCAATATTATGGTGAGCCACTCAATTAACTCTCTATATATTAAATTTGGCCCTCACAGGCCAAATGGAAAAGGAGGAACAAAAGCTCTCTGATGAAAATAATTGCCTAAGAATTAGGATTGAACAAATGGAAGCTAGTGACTTTATGAGAAACCAAGAAACAATAAAGTAAATCTAAATGAATAAAAAAATAGAGATCAATGTGAAATATCTTCTTGGAAAAACTGATGACCTGGAAAATAGGTCTAGGAGAGATAATTTGAAAATTATTGGTCTACCTGAAAATCATGATCAAGGAAAGAGCTTAGACATCATCTTCCAAGAAATTGTCAGGGAAAATTGCCCTGATATTCTTGAAGCAGAAGGTAAAATAGAAATTGAAAGAATCCACTCATCACCTCCTGAAAGAGATCCCAAAAGGAAAACTTCTAGGAATATTATAGCCAAATTCCAGAGCTCTCAGGTCAAGGAGAAAATATTGCAAGCTGCCAAAAAAAAAGAATTCAAGTTCTGTGGAGCCCCAGTCAGGATAGCACAATATCTAGGAGCTTCTACATTAAAGGACCAGAGGACATGGAATATGATATTCCAGAGGGCAAAGGAATTGTGATTACAACCAAGAATCATGTATCCAGAAAAACTGATCATAATCTTTCAGAGGAAAAGTGGGAATTCAATAAAAAGAGGATTTTCAGGTATTTGTGATGAAAAGACCTGAACTGAATAGCAAATTTGACTTTCAAATACAAGACCCTAAAGAACTATAAAAAATTGGAGTTGGGGGACATACCTGAGGTCCTGCAGTGGGTAACTGTCTTGTGTCTGAGGCTGGGTTTTGGCTGGGATTCCCCTCAGTCGAGGGTGGATGCTTTATCCACTGTGTTACCTAGCTGCCCCATGATGACATCTTTAGGGTTAAATTGAGTGGTAAAGGGAATGCACTGGGGAGGGGGAAGGGCAGAGGTAGCATGGGGTGAAATCCCACATGAAAGAAACAGGAAAGGGCTTATGGAGTGGGAGAAGAGAGGGGGGAAGGAACAGGGCAGTAAATGAATTTTACACTCATCAAAATAGGCTCAAAGACCTTAAACTCATCAAAATTGCCTCAAGGAGGGATTAACCACACACCCAATTGGGTGAACTAATCTATTTAATCTGGGCATTAAATGAGCCTAACACTCATCAGAATTGGCTCAAAGACTTCAATCTCATCAGAATTGGCTCAAGGAGGGAATAACATACATGCTCAATTGGGTGGAGTAATCTACCTAACCCTGCAGGAAAATAGGAGGAGAAGGGGATAAAGAGGGAGGGTCAAAAGAAGGGAGGGCAGATTGGGGGAGGGGATAGACAGTAGCAAATCCCTTTTGAAGAGGGATAGGGTGAAAGAAGATAGATAATAGAGTCAATATCATGGGGAAGGGAATAGGATGGAGGGAAACAGTTAAGAATAGTAATCATGAAAAAGAGAAAAGGGGAAAATTGTACCAAAAAATATTTATAGCAACTTTTTGTGGTGGCTCAGAACTGGAAATGAAGTGAATGTCTATCAATTGAGGAATGAATGAAGAAACTATGGTATATGATTGTAGTAGAATGGTATTGTGCTATAGGAAATGACAACAGGATGATACCAGAAAAACCTGGAAAGACTCATATGAACTGATGTATAGTGAAGTGAGCAGAACTGGGAGGACATTGTGCATAGTGTCACAGCAGTATTGTGCGATGAGCAATTGTAAATGACTTAACTACTCTCAGCAATACAATGATCCAAGATAATCCCAAGGGATGAATGATGAAGCATACTATCCACCCCCATAGAAAGAACTGATAAAAAGAGCACTTGGGGATTATACATATATAACCTGGTTGATGTCTTGTGGAGGGGGGAGGAAAATTTGGAACTCTAAATCTTATGAAAATGAATGTTGAAAACTACCCTTACATGTAACTGGGGAAAGAAATGTTTTTTGAAAAGAAAAAAAAAGAAATGAAGGGATTGAGGGAAGGGATCGAGTAGTGTAGGTGTGAATAAATACATGCAGTAGGTTTATCTTATGAGACATATATATGTCTATGTTTATTTTTGTTCCTGTCTGTGAATTCTGGCTTTTCTTATATTCTTTGTGAATACTCCTATATGTAAAGTTGATGTTTCTTAACATTTCTTTGATTAACTCAATAAAATGGTTAATCTCTGTGGGGAGAAAAAAGTGAATTATCAGTCACTAAATTGTACATGCCTTCTGATCCAGCTTTTGGTCTACACTCCTCAAAGAGATTAGAGAAAGAGAGAAAAGAATCATAAATATATATTGCCACTCTATTTTTGGGGAACAAAATTGTAGGAACTAAGTGTATATTCATCAATTGGACAGTTGATGAACAAAATATGTTATACATATGTAAATGGAATATTACTATACCATAAGAAATGATGGGTGGGATGGTTTCAGGGGAACCTAAGAAGACTGATGATGAGTATGATAAACAGGAGCTATTTATATAATAACAAAAAATAACAACTTTGAAAAATGTAAGAAATTTGATCAATGAAATAACTGATCACAACCTCAAAAGACTGATGATGAAACAAACTACCCACCTCCTTGCAGAGAAATTATGGTCTCCAGGTACAGAATGCAACATAGACTTTCAGACATGGCCAATGTATGGATTTTATTTGCTTATCTATGTATATTTGTTATAGGAGTCTGGGTTTTCATTTCCTTCCTGCCCCTCCTTTCCCCCCAATTTCAGGAGGGATGTTGGAGAGAAATGGCAACTAGCAATAATATTGTCCAAAAAAAGTGAAGAAAAAAGGGTCATTGAAGCATTTTTAAAATACTGCAGCAAACAGAAGGAAGTTTAGAAAGAAATACAGATGAGCAGGACAGCTTTGAAAGTAACATCTAATGTATTATATACTGAAAAAGAAAAAAAACTTCGTGTATTATCTTTTTTTCATTGTTCTTTCTTCTAGATTTGTATAAATTTTTATCTTTGTTCTAACAAATTGGTAATCTGACTATACACAGACAGTTGATTGAGGAATGGTTCCTACATGAATAACAAGTCTTTTCCTATCACAATATAATCAATTTCATTTTTTTTGTGAAGTTATTCATCACTGGTCACATTCAGCACCTACAAATTCGTTTCTCAAAGCAAGTATTCAAGGGGCAGCTAGGTGGTACAGTGGATAAAGCACCAGTCCTGGATTCAGGAGAACCTGAGTTCAAATCCAGCCTCAGACACTTGACACTTACTGGCTGTGTGAACCTGGGCAAGTCACTTAACCCTTATTGCCCCGCCCAAAAACAAAAACAAAAAAACCCAAACCTGTCCTTGCCTATTTCCACCAACTCACCAAGTATTAAGGTATATGATGGGATCTAATGAATTAAATATAAACTAGGATCTAAAATTCCTTGTTGATGAAAAGCCCAATCTTAAGGATCAGGAAATAGGCTAAAGGATGGGAGGGTGACAGAGCGAGGTGCAGTGGGATTTACCAAGCTTGGGACAGGGAAAAGAAGGTTCCATTTAGGGTCCTTTCTTCATAGAACTTTTTGGACTGGTTTTCTGACAGTCAGGTTTCTTGGAAACAAGAATGTGTTGGAGCCAGCTTGAATAGGCTCATGAGAGCCAATTGCTATCTTTTCAGCGTGAACATTCACACCTCAGAAATTTGCTACAATCAAAGCTTGACTTATTGTTTTGTTGATTGTCTAGACCAAGACTTCTTAAAATGTGGGTCATATGGGGTTACTTACCTGACTGTGGGGGTTGCAGAAAAATTTGGCAACAGTAAAAGGTTATGTATACCTATTTTATATACCTATATACCCAGGTAATGTAAAAATTTCTCAGGTGAAAAGGGGTTGTTAGTGAAAAAAATTGAAGAATCCCTAGTCTAGACTTAAGAAAGTGATGGAGAAAATATCAATAGTGCATATTAATTTTAGAACTGTACTAGCTTTTTTCTGGAGAGCTGATTGCTAAACAGTCACCAGCATATCCTCCTTGGAGGGTTAAACTGGTAAGTAGTTTTCAACTTACTGACATATTTAATTATTTGGGAGCTTGAATGGTAGGAGGGTTAGCTGGTATATTAAGTTGGGGGGGTTGTATTTAGAAATTTGAGAAGTGACCTGTGTATCCTGTCTATCCCTCACCATTTATTTTCAAATGTTCCCTAAATGGAAGGTCCTATGTGTGTGACATGAGATGGGGTCATTACACATAAAGAATATAATCAATCAACAAACATTTATTAAAAGAGTTTACAATGTTTCAGTACTCTGCTTGGGCACTAGAGGTACAAATACAAAAAAAATGAAATAGCTCTACTAAAAAGAAGCTTACATTGTAACATGAAAATAATAAATTCATAAGCATATGTGTGTATAGCACAAATGTAAAGTAAATATATATGTATGTATGTATGTACATATATACATATAAGTTACAAAACACAAGTTAAATACAAGGTTTTTGGGAGAGAAGGCACTAGAAGCTAGTGGGATCTGAATGGATTTCATGTGTAAAGTGGTACTTGAGTCATTCTGAACAAATATGGGATTCTATGAGGTAGAAGAAAGGAGGGAATACATTACAGGCATAGGTGCCAGTTAATGTAAAATCAGGGAGAGAGTGGATATTGAGTGCTGTGCATAAGAGACAGTTTGAAAAAAAAGAGACAGTTTGGCTAGATTTCAGAATAGGGAGAAAGATTACTATATAACAAAACTGGAAAGATTGGTTGAAGCCAGTTTAGAAAAAGCTTTAAAAGCTAAATGAGGAATTTATATTTTATCCTAGAAAAAAAAAAGGAGCAACTGGAGTGATTGTATAGGAAAGTGACATGTTCTGATCTGCACTTAAAGAAAATTACATTGACAGTAGCATGTAGATTAAACTGGATTGGGGAGAGACTTGAGGCAAGAGTCCCAAAGGGGTTATTGCAATAATATTAGAAGTACGTAAGCCTTGGTATAGTGTTTTACTAGGGAAGTAGGTTTTGTTGTAGCAGATTTAGTGGGAAGAGACCTACACAAAAGCCCTGGTAACACATCCCCCTTTCCTTGGTCTTGGCTCATTTTTCCTGCAAGAGTTTAGCTCTACTAGATGTTCAGATTGATCTACAATTATGTTATTATTCTCCCTTTCTGCTTATAAACTCTCCTATTTATGGGAACTTAGACCTGCTAGGGATACTGTTTCAATGTGCCTCCATTGTGTTTGTGACTTCTGAATAGAGACAGCATCTTTCCCTCCTCCCCTGCCCCAACACTCAGCCTTTCAGAAGTCATCCCTTTATATAAATTTAAACTTTTCCCCATGTCTCTACCAGCACCAAGCATTATAGTAACATAAAGGACGAGCAGTCACTAGTACACACACACACACACACACACACACACACACAGAGAGAGAGAGAGAGAGAGAGAGAGAGAGAGAGAGAGAGAGAGAGAGAGATGGATGGATTCAGAAATGAAGTAATACAATAATAAAAGAATACTGAACAATGAAGAAAACCATTCATGTAGATAGGAAGCAGCAGCTGGTGGCTGTATAGGAAGAGTCAGTTTTACCCTCTGAACTTAACCTCTCCCCAAAAAAGAAAAGAAATTGTCTACCAACTTAATGGAAATAGCAGCTTTGATCCAGTTGCTCATTAATAGTCAAGTAAGGGGAAATACACTCCTTCTTTCTGTTCTACAGTCTCACCAATATAGTATACTCAATAGTTATCACCTAGAAAAAAAAGGCACCCTTGCTTCTCTGTGTGTCAAGTGCATTGTGTATGGGTTGGGTCCCAAAGGAAGAGGGAGGACAGCTGGCAGTCATAGATTGGATGCCTCCTCCCACTCACCTGACTTCTTCCTTGTATGATAGGTAACAGGAAAAATTACTATTGGTTTCAACTTCCAGCTTTTTTCGCCAGATTTCTATACAAGCACAATGCCAGAAGTCCAAATTCAAACATATGTAGTGAACTGTGGGACTCTATATACTTGAGCCTCTCATCTCCATATCATTTAAGGCTTTACATTTGCTAAGTTAGCCAGCAAACAAGAAAGATGAAAGAATGCATGCACAAAAGTAATGAGATTAATTAAAGGATATTTTTAATAGTTAAGATCTACCTTAAGGTCAGAGACACCTTCTAATTACTACAATTCTTCTAGGTACTTCTGGGAAGCGTATGTCCTGATTCAGATTTGCATATTCAGTCTCCTGCCAGCTGAGAGCTACACAGTGCCACATGCAGATTGTCTCATGAGATACCACAAAATTACTTCAAAGCTTTCCCTTTATATTCAGAATAAGTCCTATTACTGAAGTGTATTGATAATGCCACCCTGTTTTCTTACTTCTCAGAAATTCCAGGGCAATAACTGGTGGAGAGACAAAGTATCATCTATTGCCTCCTCTCCCAAACCTCTGCTTTCAAGCATTATAATTAGTTGAGGGTGGACAGGAGAAGGAAAAGGAAGGAGTTTGGCTCAACTAATGGCTGACTTTGCAAATTTGCTATTCACTTCATAGAGATGGAGGCCTGCTCTCATGTTCTTAGCTTTCTCTGCATTTCCAGAGATGGTGATAGTAAATAGTAACAAGGAAAATAAAACAAAGATGCCATTGTTTATCTATGACCTGAATTTCTCATTCCACTCATAACTATACAATTATAGTCTTCAGGCATTAAAACAAGCTATCCCTATAGGTGCAATAAACATCCACTTAGGGCTTCTGTTCAGTATTTCAAATAGTAGTTCCTCTTTAGCAGGCAAATACAGGTAGTCAAGTAAAGAATTGCAATAGCATGGCATAGTACCAAAGACATAACTTTATACAAGTATACAGGTAGTTTTGTGCCTGGTAAGCCTGCACCTATAATACATCGCCAAAGCCAATTCAGCTTATATAGGAGAAGAGAATCCTTCTGAAAGACTAATCAGCAAAAATAAGTACATTCCAAAGTAAATCCTAGCTCAGGTCCAGGAAAGTTCTGACCATTGTCCCTTACCTTTGTCTGACACAGGCTGGCTGTTTCTAGTATATCAAAAGTTGGGGGCAGGGGGAGAGATGTTAATTAGTTCCTCAATACCATTCAATAGAAAAATATTCCTATGGGATAGAGGGGTGACCTGTCTTTTCAGACTTGACATTACAAAGGTCACTTTGGATTGGACTTTGGGAAGTCCTGGTGTGGCTAAAGGTCCATAGAGTTTTGTGTGAGGAAAAACTGGATGGTCTTCCACGTACCTGGGAAACCAATCTGGAAAATTTTACAGTTGGTGAATGGGGTAGACAACTCAATAATAGCTATTCATTTGCTTTCACAAAGACCTTTAAGACTTCCCAATACATCTATGAGACATAGAATATACTGTCTAAGCATATATTAGATCATACTGATTTACCTGTGACCCTATTACCCATAGAAGGGCAATCAGGATGGTTAAGGACATTGAGTTGATGTCATATGAGTACTGATTAAAGGAACTATGGATATTTAATTTGGAGAAGAGAAGACTCAGGTGAGACATGATAGTTATCTTTAAGCATTCCAAGGGTTATCCTGTGGAGGAGGAATTAGGCTTGTTCTCTTTGGTCCCAGAAAGCAGACCCAAGATCAATGGATGAAAATTGCCAAGAGGCAAATTTCTTTCCTAACAATTAGAGCCATCCAAAAGCAGTTATCTCAAAAGTTGGTGGGATTGTCTTCATTAGAGTTCTTCAAGCAAAAGTTCTATGTGCTGGTCACTGTGCTAAACAATGGAGATATAAAAACAAATCTAGTCCCTGACCACAAAGAGCTTACAATCTAATGGGGGAAGACAACACACAAAAGGAAGCTAAAAAGGCAAGGGAGGGAGAGAATGTATTAGGGAGGAGAGTTCCAGAGAAGTTCAAAAGCAGTGTAGCTGGTGGGAAATTTGGAGAAAACCCATGTTAAACTTCCTTCTTAAATAAAAGACCTGAAGCTCATGACGCTTCTCTCCAGTCAGAAGGTCCAATCAGAAGGGCAGAGGATACTGATGAGATGTGAATTCAGTCTTATAGGAAAATGAAATTTCCCAATGATAAGTTTCCTGGCTGAATAGAATTGTGACAGGTGGAAATATAGGAGAAAGTTATTATAGGTCAAGTAAATGTATGGAAGTAAGGTGTGACCCAATCTCCTGATTTCATAACTTTAAACTCTCCAGAAGGCATGTATTATATTATCAGAATGTGTAACCACCTCACCTAAAACAATGCAGCGTATTTGGGGATACAATAAACTGTAGCATGCATCTCAGGAAATCCCCTCCTATGAGGGTAACCACAAAGAAAGGAAATACAACAGGGTGAGACTAAAAGCTTTAAGTGGAAACACCAGGCACCATGTTATCATTTTTGTACTAGATGACAACAATGCAAAGGTGTGCCCAAAAATGAAAGAGAGATTATAGAGATTAAACTAATTCCTTACCTTGTTCTTTGCTAAGAATTCTAGGGCGATTCGCACTTCCAATTATCTTGTTTTGTTTTTTACTTAAATTTTATTTTTTCAATAACCAAAATCCTCCTTCTTTCCCTATCTTCTTGCCACTACCACCCCAATGGAAAAAAGAAAGGAAGAAAGAAAGAAAGAGAAAGAAAGAAAGAAAGAAAGAAAGAAAAACAAAGCCCTTATAATAAATATATATAGTCAAGCAAAGCAAATGCCTGCACTGCCTATATTTAAAAAAATGTGTCTCAATTTGCACTCTAAGTCTATTACCTCTCTGTAAGAAGATGAGTGGTATATCTTATCATAATTCCTATGGAATAGTAATTGGTCAGAGTTTCTAAGTCTTTTAAAGTTATTTGGTTTTTGCAGTACTATTGTTATTGTATAACTTGCTCACCTGATTCTACTCACTTCATTCTATATCAGTTCATGTAAGCTTTCCCAGGTTTCTCCAAAACCATAACCTTCATCATTTCTTTTTTTAAATCATAAAAGTATTTTATTTTCTTTCTTTCTCTCTTTCTTTCTTTCTTTTTTTATTTTCTAGTTACATGTAGAGATAGTTTTTGACATTTGTTTTTATAAGATTTCTAGTTCCAAATTTTTCTCCCTCCCTCCCCTTCCATCCCCCTCCACTAGACAGCAAGAAATCTGATATAGGTTATATTTGTACAATCACATTAAATATATTTATGCATTAGTCATGCTGTGAAAGAAGAATCAGAACAAAAGGGAAAAACCTCAAAAAAGAAGAACAAAAAAGTAGAAATAGTATGATTCAATCTGCATTCAGATTCCACAGTTCTTTTTTCTGGATTTGGAGAGCATTTTCCATCATGAGTCCTTTGGAACTATCTTGGACCACTGTATTGCTGAGAAAAGTCAAGTCTATCACAGTTGATCAACACACAATGTTGTTGATACTGTGTACAATGTTCTCCTGGTTCTGCTCCTCTCACTCAGCATTAGTTCATGTAAGTCCTTCTACGTTTCTCTGAAATCTGCCTGCTCATCATTTTTTACAGCACAATAGGTCAACCATTACATTCATATACCACTTGTTCAGACATTCCCCCAATTGATGGGAATCTTCTTGATTTCCAATTCCTTACCACCACAAAAAGAGCAGCTACAAATATTTTTGTACATGTGGATCCTTTTCCCTTTTTTGTGATCTCTTGGGGGAAAAGACCTAATAGTTGTATTGCTGGGTTAAAAAGTATGCACAGCTCTCTAGCCCTTTGGGCATAGTTCCAAATTGCTCTCCAGAATGGTTGAATCACTTCACAGCTCCACCAACAATGCATTAGTGTTCCAATTTTTCCACAGCTTCTCCAACATTTATTATTTTCCTTTTTTTTTTTGTCATACTAGCCAATCTGATAGGTGTGAGGTAGTATCTCAGAGTTGTTTTAATTTGCATTTCTCTAATCCTCTTCATCATTTCTTACAGTATTCTATCACATTCATGTACTATAACTTGTTCAGCCATTCCTCATACAATAAACACTCCCTCATTTTTCAGTTACTTGCCACCACAAAGAGTTACTATAAATATTTTCATACATATAAGTGCTTTTTCTCTTCCTTTGATCTCTTTTGGGTGTAGTTACTCAATCAACCAGCATTTAATTAAGTGCTTACTACATTCTAGGCACTGTGCTAAGCACTGGAGATACAAAGAAAGACAAAAAACAGCCTTTGTTCTCAAGGAGCTCGCAATCTAATAGAGGAAACAATGCAAACAACTATGTACAAACAAAATGTATGCAGAATAAATTGGGGGAAGTCTCAGAGGGATGGCACAAAGATTAAAGAAGACTAAGAAAGGCTTCTTGCAGAAGGTGGTAACTAGCTGGGACTTGAAGGAAGCCAGGAGATGGAGATGAAAATGGAGAGTGGGGACAGTCAGTTAAAATACTCAGAATTGGGAATGAAATTTTTTGTGCAAGGCCAGTATCACTGAACCAGAAGTGCTCAATGTCAGTGATATAAGAAAACTGGAAATGTAGGTTTTTGCAGTAGTATTGTTATGTTAAGTTATGAAGGACTTTAAAAGCCAAAGAGAAATTTTTTTTTCATTTAATCCTAGAGGTAATAGGGAGCCACTACAGTTTTTTGAATTGGGGATAATGGAGGAGGAGGAATATGATCAGATCTACACTTTAGGAAGTTAAATTTTCTTAATGGAAGATGGGTTGGAGGGGGCGAAAGATTTAAGGCAGAGAGACCCAGCAGTGGGATTCTCAATAATTCAAGTGTGAGATGATGAGGACCTGCACCAGGGTGGTTACAGAGTCAGAAGAGAGAAGGGGGCTTATATGAAAAATGTTATAAAGGTAGAAATGACAGATTGGATATAGAAATGAGAGTGAGGAGTTTTGAATGAGCCCCAAGTTGCAAACATGGGAAACTGGGAGGATGATGGTACTCTTCATAGTAATTTAAGTTAGTAAGAGGGGAAAAAAACTTAGGGGTTTGGGAGGAAAGATAATTTGTTCAGTTTTGGACATGTTGAAGACTAAGATATAGACAGAATATCCAATTCAAGATATCTAATAGATAGTTGAAGATGTAAGACTAAAGTCAAGAGAGAGTTTAGGGCTGGACTAGCAGGTATGAGTATCTGCCTAGAGATGATAATTGACACTATCGGAGTTGATGGGATCACCAAGTGAAATAACATAGAGGCAAAAGAGAAGAGTTCCTAGGACACACCTTAGAGACTTTCATGGGGGAGGAGGGTGACATGGATGAACATCTAGAAAAGGAGACAGAGGAGTATTCAGATAAATAGGAGGAAAACCAGGAAAGAGCAGTATAATGAAAACCCAGGAAATAGAAAGTAACAAGAAGAGGATGACTGACAGTGTCAAATTCTTCAGAGATCAAAAAAGATGAGGATTGAGAAAAAGTCATTAATTTGTCCATTAAGAGACATTGGAACCCATATGTACAAAAATATTTGTCGTGGCAAAGAATTAGAAATCAAGGGAATGCCCATCAATTGGGGAATGGCTGAACAAGTTGTGGTGTATGATTGTAATGGAATACTATTGTGCTACAAGAAATGATGAGCAGGCAAAACCCTGGAAAGATTTAAGTGGACTGATACTGAGTGAAGTAAGCAGAACCAGGAGAACATTGTGCACAGTAACAGCAATATTGCACAATTTTCAACTGAGATAGACTTAATCCAAGACAATTCCAAAGGACTCATGATGGAAAATGCTTTCCACATCCAGAAAAAAGAACTGTGGATTCTGAATGAAGATTGAACCATACCGTTTCTACTTTTTGTTTTTTTTTGTTTTTTGAGATTTTTCCCTTTTGTTCTGATTCTTCTTTCATAACATGACTAATGCAGAAATATGTTTAATGTGATTGTACATATAGATCCTATATCAGATTGTTTTCTGTCTTGGGGAGGGAGGAGGGAAGGAAGGAAGGGGGAAAAAATTTGGAACTAAAAATCTTATAAAAACAAATGTTGAAAACTATCTTTACATGTAACTGGAAAATAATAAAATATGATCTTATGATTTTTAAAAGAGGTATTGGAGAAAGAAATTTCAGTTGCATAATGAAGTCACAAGCCAGAATGTAAAGAGTTAAGAACAGATTGAGAGGAAAGGAAGAGAAGGCACTTATTTTATTTTATTTTTCTTGGTGCTTATTTCTTAGAATTTTATTTTCCCAAATTACATGTAAAAACAAATTTTGACATACATTTTTTTTAAATTTCATGTTCCAAATTCTCTTCCTCCGTCCCTCCCCACACTCCCTCCACAAGAACTCAAGCAATTCGATATAAGTAATACATGAGTAGTCATGTAAAACATTTCCACATTAGCCAGGTTGTGAAAGAAAACAGACATAAACAAAACTTCAGATAAAGGAATTAACAAAAACAAAAAATGCTTCAATCTGTATTCAGATACCATCAGTTCTTTCTCTGTAGATAGACTGTATTTTTTAGAAGTCCTTCAGAGTTGTCTTGGATCATTGCATTGCTAAAAATAACCAAGTCATTCACAGCAAATCATCTTACAATATTGCTGTTATTTTGTATATAGTACATTTCACTCTGCATCAGCTCATGTAGGTCTTTCTAGGTTTTTCTGATAGCATCCTGTTCATCATTTTTTTATAACAAACTACATTTATATAGTACTTTAAAGAGAGATTTCCTTACAATAAACCCATGAGGTTGATTATTATAACAACAGTAATATATAACATTTATATAGTACCTGATACCTGACAAAGAATTTTCTTCACAATAGCCCAGCAAAGTAAGTACCATACATTTTATCATCATCATTATTATCAATTAATCCTCATCAATCAATCCTCATCTTCATCTAATCATCGTAAATCCATCAATCATTCAATCATTCACTCAATCATCATCATAATCATCTTACATCACTCTTGCATGCTTCAAAATTGTTTTCAGTTACTATTGCTATTTCCCTCCCCGTGATATTTTCTATCTTTTCTTTCTATTTTCTATCTTCTTTCACCATATCCCTCCCCAAAAGTGTTTTGCAAAAGATAAAATCTTTACAGATGTCATCCCTTCATATTCAGTTCAGACTTGTGTCCTCTGTCTAAGTGTATTCCTTTCAGATGCCCTAATACTGAGAAAGTTCTTTTGAGTTAGAAGTATTATCTTCCCATGTAGGAATGTAAACAGTTTAATCTTTTAATATCACTCATGATTTTTTTTTCCTGTTTACCTTTTTATGCTTCTCTAGGATCTTGTATTTGAAAGTCAAATTTTCAAATTTTCAGGTCTTTTCATCACAAATACCTGAAAGTCCTCTTTTTTTATTGAAGTCCCATATTTTCCTCTGAAAGATTACATACAGTTTTGCTGTATGGACTACTTGGCTGTAGTCCAAGTTCCTTTGCCCTCTGCAATATCATATTCTATGCCTTCTGGTCCTTTAATGTAGATGCTGCTAGATCTTGTTTTTATCCTTATTGTAGCTCCACGGTATTTGAATTCCTTCTTTCTAGCTGCTTGCAATATTTTCTCCTTGACCTTGGAGCTCTGGAATTTAACCATAATATCCCTGGAGGTTTTCCTTTGGGGATCTCTTACAGGAGGTGATTGGTGGATTCTTTTAATTTCTATTTTACCTTCTGCTTCCAGAATTTCAGGGCAATTTTCCCTGACAATTTCTTAGAAGATGATGTCTAAGCTATTTTTTTATCATGGCTTTCAGGTAGTCCAGTGATTTTCAAATTATCTCTCCTGGATCTATTTTCCAGGTCAACAGTTTTTCAAAGGAGATATTTCATATTGCCCTCTATTTTTTTATTCTTTTGGTTTTGCTTTATTGTGTCTTGATTTCTCATAAAGTCATTAGCTTACATTTGCTCAATCCTAATTCTTAAGCAATTATCTTCTTCAGAGAGCTTTTGTATCTCCTTTTCTAGTTGGCTTTTCAAGCTGTTGACTTTTTTTATGACACTCCTGCATCACTATCATTTCTCTTTCCATTTTTTCCTCTACCTCTCTTACTTTATCTTCAAAGTCCTTTTTGAATGCTTCCATGGCCTGAGACCAATTCATATTTTTCTTGGAAGCCTTGGTTGTAGGAGCTTTGACTTTGTTATGTTCTTCTGAGGGTGTATTCTGATCTTCCTTGTCATCAAAGAAACTTTCTAGTGTCTGCATTTTTTCTGTCTCCTCATTTTGCCAGCCTATTTCTTGACTTTTAACTCCTTCTTAAAGTGGGGGATTGCTTCCAGGGCACTGTCTCAAGATTCAGGGGGTATGATTTAAGGAGAGGTGCACTCTATACTCCCCTGGCCTGTTCTCTGGTCTGTGAGTAACTGCAGGCCTGCTTGCTCTTTAACCCAGGAACAGAATTTTGTTTCACTGTGGTTGCAAGCTCTGGCATTCCTGTTCCCCTCCCCTACCTGGGCTGCCACTCAAGACTGCTTCCTGGTTCTGAACACAGGCAACACAATAAAGTTCTGCCTCAGCACCAGCAGAGATCCTTGCAATCTCCCCCTGGCCAAACACTCGACCCCCTCTCCTGTCTGTTAGCTGAGTTCCAGAAGCAACCACTGCCTCAGCTGATTCCAAAGCTTTGGAGGCCTGATTCTCTGGGGACAGGGCTGGGGCTGGGTCTGTGTGGTATGGACAGATCTGCACTCCACTCTCATCCTGGTATAACAGACCTTTCCTGCTAACCTTCTAAATCGTCTTTGGTTGGAAAATAATCTCACCCCATCCTTTTGTGGGTTTTGCTGCTCCAGGAATTGTCCTATGGCATTATATGAAGGTATTTGGAGGGATTTGGGGGAGTGCTCCAAGGAGTCACTGCTTGTCCTCTGCCATCTTGGCTCTGCCCAGGAAGTTGTAGCTTGCTGCTTATGAAGGCACATATTTTAAATGACATTTTCAAGGAATTTAACTGCAAGAGGAAGGAAAGCTATAAGTTTTAGTTAGGGGTGAGGGCATGGGGGGATGGGGAGGTGGGAAGGAGATATGGATTAAGTGAGGGTTTTTTGAAGATGCTGAGACATGGGCATGTTTGTAGGGAGTAGAGAATCAGCCTGTAGACAAAGATTGAAGATCAGTGAGACAGTAGGCAAGATAAAGGGAGCAATATGATATAAGGTAGAATGGAATTATATGTGCATGTTAAAGAGTTTGCCATGGCAAAATAAGGGTCCCTTCATCTGAATAATGAAAGATGAAGAACAGGAAAGAAAAGGGAACTATTGAGGTCATTATCTCAATTTTTCAGTGAAATATGAGGAAGTATACCCTCAGCTGATTATGGGGGTGGATGGGTGGAAGGGAAGCTGCAAAAGGTTTGAGAAGAGATTAAAAGATTTGGGAAACACTCTGTTATGAGTGGAATAGTGAGTCATTTAGGGAGGTGTAAAAGGATTGCCTCACTGAGCATCAGTTGAAATTATGTAACATAAAATTGTAGTGGACCCAGTCAGCACAGTTTCCTGATTTTCTAAATGAAGATACAAGTAGTAGTATCACTGAGTCAAAGGGTATACACAGTTTAATAGTTTTGATGGCATATTTCCAAATTGCTTTACAGAACAGTTGGACTAATTCACAACTCCACCAATAGAGCTTTAATGTACCTATTTTCTTACAACCCCTCTCGCACTTGTCATTTTCTTTTTCTTGGTCAAGTTTGCCAATCTGAAGGATGTGAGATGAAACCTCAAATTGTTTGAATTTACATTTTTAAAAATCATTAGTGCTTTAGAACACTTTTCATATAGCTACAGATAGCTTGGTTTTCTTCCTTTGAAACCTTGACCATTTACTTGAGGAATTGCTTGTTCTTATAAATTTGACTTAGTTCTCTATATATCTTAGAAATGGGATCTATATTAGAGAAACTTTCTGCAAAGATTTTTTTCTTATTTACCTGCTTCTCTTCTGATTTTAGCTACATCAATTTTGTTTGTGCAAAATCTTTTTATGTAATCAAAACCATCTATTACACCTTCTATGACCCTCTCTATTCTTTATTTGGTCATGAACTCTTCTTATATGCATAGATCTGACAGGTAATTTCTTCCTTGCTCCTCTGATTTGTTTCTGTCACCTTTTTTTTATCTAAGGTTCCAATTATCTTCTGAATCAGCCAGGTTTGAGGTACTAGATTAAGAAGTGATATATGGGCAGCTAGGTGGCGCAGTGGATAAAGCACGGGCCTTGGATTCAGGGGGACCTGAGTTCAAATCCAGCCTCAGACACTTGACACTTAACTAGCTGTGTGACCCTGGGCAAGTCACTTAAACCTCACTGCCCTGCAAAAAAAAAAAAAAGGGAAAAAAAAAGAAGTGATATATACTAAAGATATCCTAGACTTAATTGATAAATACAATAAACGATTAAGGTGGGCAGCTAGGTGGTGCAGTGGATAAAGCACTGGCCTTGGATTCAGAAGGACCTGAGTTCAAATCCAGCCTCAGATACTTGACACTTACTAGCTGTGTGACCCTGGGCAAGTCATTTAACCCTCATTGCCTTGTAAAAAAAAAAAAGAAAGAAAGAAAGAAAGAAAGAAAGAAAGAAAGAAAGAAAGAAAGAAACTATTAAGGCCACATGGCAACTACCAAACACTAGATTTGGAATCAGAAGACCCAGATTTGTGGGAGCATTTGTATCCCAGCTCTGCTACCTACAACTTTTGCAATCATAAGCAAGTTACTTTTCCTTTACATATCTGTTTCCTCAACAATAAAAAGGGCTTTGGAGTAGATGGTCCGTAAGACTCCTTCAACTCTAAATTCTATGATCCTAAGAGACTGAAGAGTGAAACTATAGAACTCATAAACAAAGTATATAATCTTTTGTTACAAATGTCCATGATGCCAAAGGACTATTGTATTATCTGTGTGACTCCAAACTATGAAATTGGTCCCAGAGGGGGGCCCTGAAACTATATACTAGCATATTTCACTTCCACATTTGGCAAACATGGAATTTATAATGAAATCTGTCACCCAGGGTCACAACCTAGGTGTCATCCTTGACTCCTCTCTCCTCTATCCCCCCATATCCAATCTGTTTCCAAAGTATGTTGATTTTACTTTCATAACATATCTCATGTATGCCTTCTTTCTTTCATTTGAGACTACCAATTCTGGTATAGACCCTAATCACCTCATTCCTAGTTTATTGCAGTAGCCTGCTGGTTAGTTTGCCTGCTGCAAATCTCTCCCCACTCCAATCCATCTTCCACTCAGCTGTCAAAGTGAATTTCTTAAAACAGGTCTGACTCTGTCACATCTTTCAATAAATTCCAGTGGTTCCCTATCACCTCCAGGATCAAACATAAAATTCTCTGTTTGATATGCAAAGTTCTTATACCTTAGCCCCTTCACACATTTCCAGTCTTCTTTCACCTTACACACCCCCACCCCAGCCACATACTGTTTGATGCAGTGACAATAGCCTCCTTACTGTTCCTTGAACAAGAAATTCCATCTCTTTACTCTGGGCATTGTCACTGGTTGGCCCCTCCACAGAGAATACTCTCCCTGTTTACTTCTACCTCCTGGCTTTCTTAACTTCCTTTGAATCCTAAAATCCCATAGTCTACAGAAAGCCTTTCCTTGTCCCTCTTAATTCTACTACCATTACCTCTGTTGATTATTTCCAGTTTATCCTGTCTATATTCTGTTTGTACATAGTTGTTTGAATATTACCTCCCCCTCCATTATATTACAAGCTCCTTGAGAGCAGGAACTGTTTGCTTTCTTTACATTACCAGGGCTTAGCACAGTGCCTGGCACATAGTAGGTGCTTAATAAATGTTTAATGAGAAACTGACTGAATGAAGGGTAATTCTTCAGTCACTGGTAATATACAGTCCACTGGGGAAAAGCTATATGATTTCTTTAAGAGTAAATTTTACTTGATTATATGCTACTAGCCCAACTTCATAGACCCAATTGGTAGCAGAAGTGAGACAAAAATTCCATACCCTTAATTCCTAGGTCAATGATCTTCCCACTATTCCATATGGCCCCTCTACTTCTAGAGTCCAGTGTGAAGCACACTGGATATTCTCCAATTCTTGAATGGATAGTCACAGTGATCAATTTAATTCCACAAACAGTAGCTAAATGTCTATTATACCCAAAGACCTTTGTTGAGTCATAGGGATAGAAAGACAAATAAAGGCCCAGTCCCCTAAATTTAAGGTGCTTAATAATGGTAGGAGAAATGTCATGCACACACATATGATACAAGGTAAAACGTGATAGAAAAAAACAAGGAAAATTCTATGAGAAACTGGAGATGGTAGAGCTCATTTTCACTTGGAGTTGGATCTAGAGATTCAGGGAAGACTTCCAGAAAGGGATAGGAAGGAGGGTATTAAAATATTCTAGGTATGAAGCAATGAAAATTATTTCCATCATCAACAACAATTATTTATTTATTGTGTCATCTCAATCTCTGGCTCTCTACCAATGCTTATCTTATTCCTTTCTTATTTTCTAGAAGAATTTGTAATTTGACTCCTTGAGGTTAAAGAATGTCTTGTTTGTGTCTTTGTATCCCTAATGCCTAGCACAGTGCTTTGCACTTAGTAGGTACATAATAAAGGCATGATGACTTGAATTGAGTATTTCAAGGATCCTTGGTTTCTTCAAATGGATGCTCCCTTCACCAGAAGATTCACAGCCCATCTATGGCTTTAGAAATGGTCAGGAAGAGTTATTGTAATCCCCGATTCTTCATCCGAAAACCAACCTGGTGCTGAGCCTTTTCACACTTACCTAGCTGGGCTGATTCTCAGACAACAGACACACAGAGCCTACATTTGGATCCTTCCCAGTGTTATAGAACTTGCCAGAACTTGTACTTTGCTGGTATAGCTTTTCAGAACCAAGGGTCACTTCTACATCATGAGAAGACATCAGAGGAGTTTAGTGGAGGCTCCTCACTAAATAGATAACACTAGGTTTACATTTATATGAGGCTTTGTTATTTCACTGAGACCTGGCAATAACCTTATACAATAAGTAGTGCATTTATTATTAGCTTAGCCCCATTTTACAGATGCAGAAACAGGTTCAATGATTAAAGGTCACACAGGTAGATAGTTAATAGAGCCAGATTTCAAACCCAGGTCTTTTTATTCTAAATGCAAGTCTCTTTTTATTACTGCTGATTCAGTGTTTGAGAAATGGTTAACTACTCTAAGTCTTGGGTTCCTCATCTAACTACAAACTGAGTGAGAGTTGTTTCATCAATTTACCACATATGAATTGGGTGTGAATAAGAAACTACTAAGTCCACAGCCTCTGAGGACACTCATTCTCAGGGTTGGCCAAGTTAGTCTAGGTTTAACAGGGTGGACTGTGTCATCAACAGAGAACCAGTCTCAGCCACATAACTTGAAGGACTTCCCCTTTTGGGAGAGGGAGAAAAAGGTAGAAAAGGGGACCCCAAAAGGAAGGTGCGGTCTCTCTAGCATTGGAGGAGCCTTTGGAGCGGACTGGAGACTGGCTGCCATAGAAATTACAGACCCCTGGTGGTGAGTTAATAAAATCAGCTCTTTGAATTAGCTGAGCTGAAAGCGAGTTTGGGTTTTGAGATAGCCTTTGATAGAGCCAGAGAGATTATCCATTTTCCTCTTTCCCTATTCCCTTGTCCTTAACCTTTTAATAAAACCTGATTTGTTTGTGGAAAAGAGGCTGTTAAGCTCCTTTCTTATTGGCCTGGGAGAAATAACTAAAAAAGGCAGTTGTGGGGGGGAAGCTTTGGACCTAGGGGTCCCTCATTATTTTCTGAACCCCAATATTATGGCAAGCCATCCAATGAACTCTCCCCATATTAACTTTGGCCCCTACACATATATTAAATACCAGCAAAACTTAACTTACTTATTTTTAATTAAAAATACAAATAGAAATTCCAATATTTTCTTCCTATACCTCATTGAACTGTTTTGTTGCACCCTGCTGCTATAAACAAAATCTCATTAATTAAACTGATGGGGAAGTCAATTTGAATTAATAAAAAGTCCAAATTACAGAATATTTTGAAATAAATGCAGTTTCATTACTTTTAAATACTATCCATTTATACTAACTCTGATTAATTGTTCATAAAATGTATCATAGTAGACAGCAATTTTAAGCAATAGAAGATTAGTAATTAATACATAACAATTAGTATACAATGTATAAAGTTTCTTAAAAACAATTTATAATAATCATCACTTTGAGGTTTGCAAAGCATTTTTCAAATATTATTTCATTTTCTTCTCACAATAATGCTGGAGATATGTATTATTATTGTTCCTACTTTTATAGATAAGAAACTGAGGCAGAGAGAAGTGAAGTGACTTGCCCAAGGTCTCACAGCAAGTAAATAAATGAGGTTGGATTTAAACTCCTTGTCTTCCAGACTCCAGGTTTACCACTTTATGTATTGTACCATCTAGCTGCATGAAGAGATAAAATCAGGGAGATGGAAGGGAACTCACAGGTCATTAAGTCCAATTCTCTTATTTTATAGATGAGCAAACTCAGTATCAGAAAGGTTAAATGCCCTGCCCTAAGCCAGATTGAATCTGGATCTTTGAACTCCAGTGCTTTTTCACAAGAACTCCTTCCTCCTAACTCCTAACCTTTCTTCAAGCCCCTGTAGTCAATCAACAAATATATATATTAAATGTTTATTCTGTATAGACTAGAGTGTTGTTTCTTCTTCCTCCCGGTTCTCTACATCCTATCCATCCTTCAGAGCACAACTCATGGTGTAATTCTTCATAATACCTACTATGACTAGTCTAGCCATGGCAATCTCTCTTAATTCCCTTACTACTTATGGCCTATACCACTGATTTAGCACTTCATGCCATGCTCATTGCCTTATAAGCCCAACCTAGTCTATGTTCCAAACTGGTGTTCAGAAAGCTAGCCTATCTTGGTGTGGAAAAGATTGGAACTGGAAAGCCAGACATGTAGAATAGTGCCACACTGAAATCTGAGATTGACTTGAGTACTAATAATTTACTTGTCACTCTACACCAGAAGTTCTTAACCTTTGTATCCTAAAATGCATAAAATGCAAAGGACTTCTGAGAAAATTATACTGAAATATAGTTATACTCTGTCAACCAGATCAGAATGGGCCTCTGACCTGTGAATGGTGGGAGCTGAATAGGGCAGGCCAGAGACAGGAGAGTCAGGAATTAAATAAAGTTGTATTTTCAGAGTGAGGAAAAACACTTGCAAGCAAGGAAAAGCTTTAGACACATGTGCTGGGGCCCCACCCCTGGGGGGGGGGGGAGGCTGAGGTAGTGTGGGAAGATCTCAGTATTTATACTAGTGGCTGCCCAGTGAGCTGTAGCCCTGACAATGAGGGAGCAGCAAGCATGTGACAAGTTTGATTCATTGCAGGACTCCTGAGTTTGTCCAGTGCTTGTCTTTGATCAGAGAACACCTGGTGAATTATGTGACTAGCCCAGAGGGTGATCGCAAAGGATTGTTGTCCTGCCAAGCTCAGGGCACAGCTTACTTGCTGGGCCTTAGCTCTGGAAAACAGGAAGTTTAAGTTATTTCATCATTTCCCTTTTGGCCAAAGGGAGGGGGTCTGAAAGAGCCCCTACCCTTCTGGCCAATGAACACAAGAAGCCAGTTGGGTCAGGACAAGATGTTGTCCAGGGGGGTCAGTTCCTTGAGAGGACCTATTTGGGAAGTGTATCCCAGGCATCTTTCAAATATTTGCTGAGAGCAATGAAAGGTTAAACTATTTTTTAGGGGGATACACTGCCAGGATGTGTCAAAGTCAGGACTGGAGCCAGAGTTGAGCAGCCTCTCTATCCCCTATGACACAGTCTTATATATTTCTATATAGAATCAAAGCATATCATATTTGGAAGGGTCTCCTGTAATACTGAAATAGCATTAATGACTCCATTTTGCACTTATCCACCCTTTTTTTAAATCTCAAAATCACCTGAGTTTGGAGAAGTCACAAGATTACTAACACACTCTTCCCAAGAGTCAATTGACTTTAAAAATGTCACAAACCACCCCCTTTTCCTTCTCTCCTCAGTGTCTCCAGATTCTCTTCCAATACCCTTCATACCCTCACCTCTTAGTGTCCAGATCTCCTCCGATAAGAAACCAGGTATCTTAACCCTTTCACCCTGTTTTGCATTCCCTCCAAACAGTAATTTAACCGGGTTTAAAAAAAAAATCTGGGTTCTTGGTTTAGAGAGAGCCCTGAAATTGACGACCGCTAAATAAATCGCTGATCTAGACTATAGTTAAAGTCAGGAAGATCTGAGTTCAAATACCGACTCACAGGCTCACTAGTTGTGGGATCCTGGGCAAGTCATTATTTGCCGCAATATTGGCAAGGAAGACTATTTGCCTCAGTTCCTCATCTGCAAAAATGGGAACGCAACGAAGGAAATGACGAACCACCCCGGTATCTTTCCCAGGAAAACCCCAAGGACAAGCGCACGGGGTCAACAAGGACAGACTTAACACTTCACAGACATCTTCTAGTCCAATCCCCGCCCCCATCTTGATGCAAAAGTCCCCCTACGCGGTGGTCAGACTTTTGCTTGAGAAGGGGAACCCGTTCAACTTTTGGAAAACGGTGGTTAAGGTTTAGCATAGACTGGAGCAAAATCTACCCATTTTGGCTAGTCCTGTCGTCCGGTGCCAAGTAAAACAGGTATAATTATAATGCCTCTTACACGCCCGCCCTCCTTTAAATCCTTTGCGGGCATTCCCGGCCGCAGGGCGACGGCTTGCCACCCCTCTTCCCCTGGCCAGAGGCCCGCACAGCCGCCAACCGGCGTCCCTCTTTTGCCCTCCCGCCTCGGCCCCCAATCATTTTGTAGGGTTTTTGTTGTTGTTGTTGTTATTTTAAAGAGCCCGCCGTGGGCCGTGTAGGTCCGACACGCGAGAAGGAAAGAATGGCGGGGGACTTTCCTCGGCGAGGGGAAGAGACTCACGCACGCACGCGCGCGCGCGTGCCCCGGGCTGTAATGGACTCCCCCCCCCCCCCCCCCCCGTGAGACTCGCCCGCTGGCCCAGAGCCCCGGGAGGGGGCGGGGAGCGGGGAGAACCTGTCTCTACCCAGAGAGAAGCAGCTTCCTCCGCGGTGTGCGGTGAGACGCCCTCTGACGTGTCCTTCCGCCCCCGCCCCCGCCTCCGGCCTGGGAAGGAGAAGCGAGCTGAGCCCTAAGAGCGGAAGGTGGCTCCGGGGCGTAGTGGGGACCGTATGACGGGCTGGAACGCTGGAGTGGGGGACATGTCGCAGTGGGGGCACATGCTGCAGGTCCAGCCGCCGGCGCCTTCCCCGGCGCCCACCGCCCCTGTTCCCTCTTCCCCTGGCGCTGTCAACATTAACCGGCTGCGGGAGCCCGCACTGCGGGGCCTCAGCGACGCCCTGGACCGAGCCGAGGACGGCAGGGGCTGGAAGAAGCTGGCCGAGCTCGCGAAGAGCAGCGGGCGCTACAAACTCAGGTGTCTGGGGGCGGGGTCTGAATGAGTGAGGGCCTCGGGAAGGGGCCCAGGGGACGCGGATGGACCCAGAGGAATTAACTCTGGGGAGGGTGAGCTGCAGGTGGAGAGGGTGGAGAGCGGGAGGAAGAGCTAGAACTGGAGCCCACGGGCTTGGACTGGGAAATGTTAAGATGGGGGGAGTGTCTAGCACGGGGATGGATGATTGGTGGGAAGGCTGATGGGGAAGATTAGGTTGCTTTGAGTGTGTTGGGGACCCTCGTTCTCTCCGATGTCAAAGAATGGAGTAAAGTGGGACCATTTTGATTCAGTAAATATTGATTAAGCCCCTTCTATGTGTCAGGCACTGTGCTAAGTGCTGGGGATACAAAAAGGCAAAAGGCAGCACTTGCCCTCAAAGAGCTTACAGTCTAACGGGAGAGACAACATGCAGACACACACATAGTAAGCTATATACAGGATAAGGAAGAAATAGTGGTTAGGGAAGGCTTTCTGTAGAAGGTGTGATTTTAGTTGGGTCTTAAAGGAAGCTAAAGGAGGTCGGGAGTGGGGGCAGAGGAGGGAAGGACAGCCGGAGAAAATGCTGGGAGCTAAGAGACCAGAGAAAGAGAATAATTGTAGGTGGTAAAGGTTAAAGGGCAAAAAATAATGGATTTTTGTGAGGTTAAAAGACATTGAGAAAAACAGGTGATTTGACTAGAAAGGAAGGAGGAGCGAGTGGCTGAAAAAGAAGGATAAAAAGTGATAGAAGAATGATAGTGTTTGTGGAGAGAGAAACATGATGGGGACTGTATTTGGTATCATTAATTCAGACAATCAGTTAAGTATTATGCTTATTCTTATGTGCCAGGCTTTGCCTTAAGCCCTGAGGATGCAAAGAAAGGCAAAAGAAGTCCCTGCTCTCAGGGAACTCAGTCAAATTGGGGAGACTATGTGAAAGCAACTATGTACAAACAAGATGTATACCTGACAAATAGGAGATACAGTGACTTTTGGGGGGGGCGGGGCAATGGGGGTTAAGTGGCTTGCCCACGGTCACACAGCTAGTAAGTGTCAAGTGTCTGAGGCCGGATTTGAACTCAGGTACTCCTGAATCCAGGGCTGGTGCTTTATCCACTGTGCCACCTAGCTGCCCCCCCCCCTACAGTGACTTTTTAAAGCACTCGGCTAAGCAATTGAGGAAGCAGAGATAAATGAGATATGGTTCCTAATTTCAAGAAGTTTACAGTCTGTTGGATGAAATGGTACAAAAGTATATAGGATCATAGACCTAGAGTTGAAAGTTCAGTACAACAGTCTCATTTTAAAGATGAGGCAACTGAGGCTCAGAGAGATAAAATGATTTACCTGAGGTCACAGAGATAATAAATAGGATAATCTGAGATCCAAACCCAGGGCCTCTGACTCTAAGTTCAGTGCACTTCTTTTTCTTTTTTTCTTTTTAATTTTTATTTTCAATACCAAATTTTATCCCGCCTTCCACCCCCTCTCCCACTCATTGAGAAGACAAGAAATATGATACTCATTATACATATGAAATTACACAAAACATTTCCACATTAGCCATGTTGTAGGGGGAAAAAAGAAGCAAGAAAAAGAGAAAAAATCTGTACCTAGAGTCTGTCCATCTGTAGGTGGATAGCATTTTTCATCATGATCCCTTTGGAACTATCTTGCATCTCTTTATTTAAGTCTTTTACAGTTAACAATCATTACAATATTGCTAATACTTTATACAATGTTCTCCTAATCCTGCTCAGTTTACTTTTTATCAATTTGTATAAAATTTTCGAGGTTTGTCCAAAATTGTCCTCTTCATCATTTCTTACAGCATAATTGTATTGCATCACATCATATACCATAACTTGTTCAGTCATTCTCTAATTGATGGGTTTCCCCTCAATTTCCTTTTTTTTCTTGCCATCATGAAGAAAAACATTTATAAATATTTTTGTACATTTGGGTCCTATCCTTTTTTTCTTTGATCTCTTGGCATAGAGACCTACTAGCTATATTACTGGGTCAAAGGGTATACACAATTTTATAGTCCTTTGACCATAGTTCCAAATTGTTCTCTACAATAGTTAGATCAGTTCACAGCTCCACCAGCCATGTATTATTTTTTTTTTTGACAGGACAATGGGGGTTAAGTGACTTGCCCAGGGTCACACAGCTAGTAAGTGTCAAGTGTCTGAGGTCGGATTTGAACTCAGGTCCTCCTGAATCCAGGGCCGGTGCTTTATCCACTGTGCCACCTAGCTGCCCCCCAGCCATGTATTATTAGTGTATGTTTTCCCACATCCCCTCCAGCATTTGTCACTGTAGTACTTCACAGTTGTTTTAATTTTAATTTCTCTAACTATGAGTAATTTAGAGCATTTTTTCATGTGCACTTTCCATGGCACCATACCATAATAAGACAGTATGTGAAAAGTGCCAAGAGTTGTGCAAACATAGGGATGTGGTAGTTCAGAGAAGATGGGATCAGTGAAATATTCTTGGAAGACTTAAGTTGTGTTTTAAAGCAGGGGTAGAATTTTGTCAGGCATAGGTGGAGAGGGAGACATTCTACATAGAATAGAATGAAAAAAAGATAGAGGGGTTCATTCACAGAGGATCATTTATTTAGAGCTGAACGGGACTCAGATGTCATCTAGTCTGGCCTCACTAAAATCAAGAGGAGAAAGAGTGTTCAGAAAAAGGTAATCAGGTGTCAGATACTGTGGAGGGGTTAAGAAGAATGAGTATTGAGAAAAGACCATTAGACTCTGCAATTAAGACATCCTTGGTAACTTTGGAGCGGACGGTTTTAGCTATAAGAGGTCAGAGGCCAGACCGTAGATCGTTAGAGGAGAGATGAGAAGAAAACAAGTGAAGACACTGAAAATAGAATTTAGCCAGAAAGAAGAGGACAGATAGAGGAGCATAACTGGGGAGAGGGGAGAGATAATAAGATGAAGTAAGTTTTTTAAGGATGAGGAAGACATTGATATGTTTTTAGGCATAAGGAAAAGAGCCAATAGACAGGGAGAGATTTAAATTGAGAGGCAGAAAAGGGGCAGTTTACTAGAGAATTTTTGAAGGAATGGAACCCAGGGCACTGGTAGAAGGGTTGGCCTTAGATAGAAGTACTACCTCTTCATCAAGACAAATAAAGGAGATAATGGGGAGGATGTTTAAATGACATAGGGTAGTATATAAGTGAGATAAGGTGGAGTGGAGAATGGTCAGTGAAGTATGAGGTGAGATCCTCAACTAAAAGGATGAGGAAAAAAGGGGATGCCTTGGTAGTCTTGAGGAATAACAAAAATGTTTGAAACAACCACTGTGGAGAAGAGGATAGCTAATAGATCAGGGAGCAATAGCATGTTTGCCTTAAGTAGAAAGAGCAGTGAACTTGAAATCAGGAAGGCTTGGTTTTGATTCCCACACATGGTAGCTGGATTTCTATGAAATAGTCACCTAAGCTCCCTGAGCCTTGGTTTCCTCAAGTGTAAAACAGGAATCATAATACTTGTGGTGTGTTCCTGATGAAGGAATTGCACAGAGCCAAGACAGTCTTATGAAAAGTGGAGTTTTCTCTAACGGTGTTAGACATAAAGGTGTTAGGCAGTCACATGAGAGAGCTAAAAGCAGCTGGCAGGTTATATAGAAATTTCTGTATTTGCTTGAGGACTAATTTCATAGCAAAGAGAGAAAAAAAGATGATCAGAAATGACAAGGACATAGGAGAAATAAATATTTCTGGAACTTAACTTTCCACTAAAAACCTACACTGAAGTGATGAGTACCATATAGAGTAATGAGAAGGGAATGATTAAGAGATGTTAAGGAGACAGAATCAGTAAAACTTGAAAACTGATTTTGGGGGAGAAGAGGGAGAAGGAAGATGAAAGAGAATTTTGAGGTTATAAACCTTGGCAAACAGGAGTCTGGTTTCCCTCAACAGATTGAGAAATTTTGGAGGAGGGGAAAGGGAAGGGTGGTTTGAGAGGCAAAGAGAAGGTGAAGATAATGACTTCAATTATGGACCAGTCAAATTTGAAGTAGCAACAATATATCCAGATGGAGATATTCAGCAGATATTTGGAGATGCAGGACTGGAGAGAGACTGTGAGGAGCTGTATAGATTTGAGAATCATCTATATAGAAATAACTCCTGGGAGAAGATAAAATCATCAGCGACAGAGTGTAGAGATGGAAACAGTGCAGTCTTGGGGAACATCCACATTTTTTTTTTTTGGCGGGGCAATGGGGGTTAAGTGACTTGCCCAGGGTCACACAGCTAGTAAGTGTCAAGTATCTGAGGCCGGATTTGAACTCAGGTACTCCTGAATCCAGGGCTGGTGCTTTATGCTCTGCGCCACCTAGCTGCCCCTTTCTATTTTTATTTATTTATTTATTCATTCATTCATTCATTTATTCATTCATTTATTTATTAACAGTCAGTATTGTCTTTACTGCCCAACAAGTCTAGAAGAAATGCCAGGAGAAGAACAGAAATCTGTACAAAATATTCATCAATCTGGCCAAAGCCTTAGATATTGTCAGTCATAAGGGCTTATGGAAAATTATGTTCAAATTTGGTTGCCTAGAGAAGTTTATCAGTATTGTATGTCACTTTCATGATGGCATGTTTGCCCAGGTTCTGGATAATGAACAATACTCTTGCACTGCTCAGTCACCAATGGAGTTAAAATAAGGCTATGTGCTTTCTCCCATGCTTTTCTTTTCTTTTTTGGCAGGGGGCGGGGGCAATGAGGGTTAAACGACTTGCCCAGGGTCACACAGCTAGTAAATGTCAAGTGTCTGAGGCTGGATTTGAACTTAGGTCCTCTTGAATCCAGGGCTGGTGCTTTATCCACTGCACCACCTAGCTGCCCCCTACTCCCATGCTTTTTAGCATGATGTTTTCAGCAGTGTTGCCAGATGCCTTCAAGGTTTACTATACTGATGGTAAATTATTTAACTTTTAAAAGCTGCAAGTGAAGACTACAGTAGTGGGAGAGTCAGTGTGTGATTTTTTTTGTTTTCAGATGATTATGTCTCACAATCACAATCTCTGAAACTGCGATGTGACAAAATGTGGATCAATTCTCACTTCTTGTGCTAATCCACATTTAAGAGTTAAGAGATGAACTGTGTTCCAGCAAAGGCATTGGAGATGAAGCCCTCAGAGTGATAGGAAGAAAATCATGAGTTATTTTTGAAAGAACCCAGTTTCCTTTGAGTACTAAAAGATGAAAATTCTGTGAGAGAATGAGATATGGGATTAAGGGGAAGTTTGTAAATAGCAGAATGGGACTTCTGTCTGGCAGAGGATGATAGGAGCTAGGGAGGAAAAGGGCTGACCTGACTAGAGATGAGAATTTGGGGAGGAGTCATAGGTAAAGGGGGCTTCTTCCTCAACAGATAGGCAACAGTGAGACATAGGGATTAGAGGAACAGGAAGTAGAAGAGTAATGACACCTAGAAATTCAGTGGTTGGCCCCAGGAAGCATGTAGCAGGAATAGCCTTTTCTCTCGTCTTCTCTTCACCACCACAGACTTTATGAGAGCTGGGACTAGATTGCGACATAGGTGGAAGTATTGGTAGCTGACAAAGTAATGCTATTTCTTATCTCGGTGATGGTGGCATCCCTAACCTTATGGTTTGTGTGAAGATGTAGGACAGTCTAAGTAGCAGTTTTGCAGATGGTACTGAGCTGAGATAATGCCTTCCTGCCAATGGTACCATGTGATGAAAGGGCCTGTGAGTTGTCTTAGTCAATAAATATCAGATGATCAGATTGCCGAAGGACAAATTCAATTTATACTTTCATTTCAGTCTTCTAGAAATTACCACACATGGGGAGTAAGCCCCTAAAAATGTTTTTATTTTCAGACCTCCGGACTTGCAGGAATGTTCTCTTAAAGTACTGGAACCAGAAGGAAGCCCTAGTCGATATTTACTGAAGCTACTGGGTGAAAAGGGCTGCACAGTCACGGAATTAAGTGAGTTCCTTCAGGCCATGGAACATACTGACGTTCTCCCACTTTTGGGTTCTCCAGGTTTGTTTTTTCCTTTATTCATTCATAGAGTCTTGGGGACACTGAGATGAGAAAATAGTCTCATTTAAGTGGCTGAATTTTGTTGCCATGATAATAGTAAATGTATCTAGTCATTCTTTTTTCTATTTGAGGAAATAACTAAAACAGTCTTCTTTTGAAGTCTTCAAATGAAATTGTGATTCAGCAGGCCAATGAAATTGAGAAATGTTTATGAATAACCAAGTTTGGCCTCTGACTTTCTGAAGTTATAACCAATTGTAAAATTGGTTAGGTCAATAAAATTATCTTCTCAAATTGGTGAACATTTATCAGGTGACTGCTTGGGCTCAGAGCATTGTGTTAGGTTCTGGAGATACAAATATGAAATTGAAACAGTCTCTTCCCTTTAAATGTTTACAGTCTAATACAAGGATAAAACATGTGGACAGATTACTTTAATATAAGTTACAATGTGATTAATGTGTAGAAGAAGCTCAAAGTAGAAGGATTCAAAGATTTGTGGAAGAGAGAGATCACTTCTAGCTAAGGGCATCAGGAAGAATTTCATGATGGGGGCAGCTTCGGACCTGAACTTTAAAAGAAGAAAAGGATTTCACAGAAGCACCTGAAGTAGGGGAGGGCAAGATCAGATTTGCTGGAACTTCAAATCTATGAAGGAGAGGACCTTGAATGCCAGGCCATGAAGTTTTTACTTCAATCCTTTTAGTCGTTGGGAAGCTACTGAAGGTTTTTTGAACATAAGATCATAGGCCCGTACCTGTGCATTAAAAATATTATTGTGAGGACTCATAATGAAAAATGCTAATAGACTCTGAGTGAAGACTGAAGCATTTTTCTTTATTTTTCTTGCTTTTCTCCCCTACATCATAGCAGAAATATTTTATGTCATCTCATATATATATATATACACACACACACACATATATATACACACGTATATATATGTATATACATATACATATATACACACGTGTATATATATGTATACACATATACATATATACACACACATACATACATACGCATGATGAATATATTTCTCAGATTTTCAATCTATGGAGGAGGGTTGGATGGAGAAAGAGAATTTGGAACTGAAAACAAAAATAAAATTTTTTTCTTTAATGAAGGAAATGTTATTTTGGCAGAATGTGCAGGCTGGGTAAGAGATGGAGGAGTGATACTAGAAATAAGGAGACTAATTAAGAGGCTGTAGTTTAGGTAAGAGTTTATGAGTAGGAATGGAAAGGATGGGGAATGGATAAAGAGGAAAAGTAAACAGTACTTAGCAGTTGATTGGCTATGGAGGGGAGGGATGGTGAGGGAAAGGAAAGAGCCAAAGATGACTCTAAGCAGTTAAGTCCAAATGAATGGGAAAGTGGACATAAGCAGAAATAAAGAACTTAAGAAAACCAGGTAGGTCTAGGGAAAAGGTAGGTTTAGTTTTGAGTTTGATGTGATAAGGCACATGTATGATAGTGTCTAATAGAAAGCTGGGAATAGAGGACTAAGAATAGACTATTGGATATAGAAATTAACTTCACGGACTTTGTACTTCTAGTCATCTGATTGGGAAGGTTTCTTGTTCTTTTCTTACTTGAAGACCTCAATTTGTGAAAATCTTCAGGTATCTTAAACTCTACAAAGTCCTACTTCAATATTTCATCACATCAAGGAGATTACCCTGGGCTCTTTAATGCTTTATCAGTGTAGCTTAAACTCTGACTGGTTCTACCATGTTGCAAAAACCACAAACTTTGTGTGCCTCTCACTAAGTATGGAGAGATTCATCACCACTAGGCCAGATATTTTGTGATGGAAAATTTAACTTTGACAACCCATGAACTTGCTACTACCGGAACTGAAGCATATCAATCTTGGCATTCTCACTATGAATGAAACCAGAAGACAAAAGGAAATTGAGCCAAATAGGAGGATGACTTCAATAATCTCTTTAGAGAGGCAATTAAAGGAATTGATTTTGAGGTACATCCAGAGGCAGCAAGAAACATAATTTCATGGGACACATAGTCAACTTGTATTGTACTGCTCATGGTGAAAAGATCACCCTACATATCATTGCAACTGTAGCACATTCATTTCATGTAAAATCCCATTTTGATGTTTAGCATCTGTGTATGGAAATGGTCCTTTTTCAGTACTTAAGCTCATAAATTTAAAAAAATGTTTTTTTAAAAAAATAGGTGCCAATTAGAAATTGGGAAATAGGAAACACGGCTAAACATTTCATTCATTCATTCATTGTATTGCTGAGAATAGTTAAGTCATTCATAGTTCTTCATCAAACAGTATTGCTGTCACCGTGCACAATGTTCTCCTGGTTTTGATCACTTCATTATACATCAACTCATACAAGTCTTTCCAGGCGTTTCTGAAATCATCCTACTTGTAATTTCTTATAGCACAATAACATTCCATTACAATCATATAGAACAGCTTGTTTAGCCATTCCCCAATTGATGGGCATCCCCTCAATTTCCAATTCTTTGCTACCACAAAAAGAGCTGTTATAAATATTTTTGTACAAATAGGTATTTTTCTTTCTTTTTTTTGGATGTATTTGGGATATAAACCTAGCAGTAGTATTGCAGGATCAAAGGGTGTGCATAGTTTTATAGCCCTTTGGGCATAGTTCTAAATTGCTTTCCAGAATGATTGGATCAGTTCACAACTCCACCAACAGTGCATTAGCATCCTAGTTTTCCTATCCCCTCCAACATTGAACATTTTTACCTGCATGCTTTTTAAAAGAAAGTATAGCATAACTTCCACACATTACTTTCAAGTTTGTCTTGCTTATTTGTCTTTCCTCTTGTTTTTCTCTGTGCATTTAAAAAATGTTACAATGACCTGATTTTGAGGGAGGGAGTAAATCATTGCTAATCTCCATCTTCCCCCTAATCCCCACCCAATTAAAAACTGATTAGAGAGGGGGGAAAGCCTTGTAACAAATAAGCAGGGTTAAGGCAAAATGAATATGCACAATGACCATATCCAAAAACATATGTCTCTGCACCTTGAGTCTTTCACCTCTTTGCCTAGAAGTGAGCAACATGCTTTGTCACTGGTCCTCTGGGGACATGGATAGTCACTGCATTTATCAGTTTTTAAGTGCTTTAAAGTTGGTTTCCTTTATGGTATTATGTACTCCTGGTTCTGCTCATTTCATTTTGCATTGGTTCATACTTCCTAGGATTCTTTGAAATTATGTCCTTTAGTCATTTTTTCCAGTGCAATAATATTTCATTACATTATTATACCACAATTTGTTCAGCCTTTCCACAGCTGTCTAAGGAAATCTAAAGTATCTCCCTTAGATTATAGTTCTTTGGTTTTCTTCAACCCTGCCCTTCCTTCCCCTCTTCCCTTTTTTTCCCTCCTTCAAGATAAGGAAGTTTGTTTTGATTGTGACTATTCCCTCACTAATATTATCTTTTTTACTTTCTTCCCTATAATCCTAACTTGTTTCCCTTTTGGGTATGACATATTCCTACACATTCCTATGTGTATAAAACTCTCCTTTGTTTTAGATGAGGAGGCTCCTCTGATGCCTACCCCTTCCTTCATGTATGTATAGTCTCACACATTTCATTTATGAGGAAAAAAATTATTCTTTACTTTTTCTTCCTTTCTACATGTTCCTACTTAGTTCTGGTCTTTTCATTGCTTGGAAGTTCATTTAAAGGTCTATTTTTCCCCCTGTAGGATTATATTCAGCTTTTCAAGATAAGTTATTCTTGATTGCAAGCCTGTCTTTTTTGCCTTTTAGAATGTTGTATTCCAGGGGGAAATAGGTGGCGCAGTGGATAAAGCATCAGCCCTGGATTCAGGAGAACCCGAGTTCAAATCCAGCCTCAGACAATTGACACTTACTAGCTGTGACGCTGGACAAGTCACTTAACCCTCATTGCCCCATTGAGAGAGAGAGGGAGAGAGAGAGAGAGAGAGAGAGAGAATGTTGTATTCCAAGATCTCATTTTTGATAAAAGCTGCCAAGCTTTGATTGTAATGTCTTAATACTTGCACTGTTTGTTTCTGGGTAGTTGCAGTCTTTTTTCCCCTTTGATGTGGGAGTTCTGGATTTGGGCTATGATATTCCTTGGACTTTTCCTTTTGGAGTACCTTTTGGGTAATTTGGATCCTTTCCATATTAACTTTTCTCTTTGGTCCTCATGGATCTAGGCAGAAATAAAGTATCTAGGTTTTTGTTTTTTAATCATCATTTTCAGAGAGTCCAGTATGTTTTAAATGATCTACTTTTGACCTTCAGGGGAAAAGGGCATTTTTCTTACTCCTACTTTTACCTCCCCTACCCATTGAAAAACACAAAAACCTTGTAACAAATGCATATTCAAGTAAAACAAATTCCTATATTGACGACATCCAAAATTGTATGTCACATTTTGAATATCTAGTCTATTACATCTCTTTCAGTAGGAGTGTAGAATTTTTCATTATCATTCATCTTGGAATCATGGTTGACCATTTCATTGGTCAGAGTTCTTAAGTTTTTCAAATTTTTCAATTTTTATAATACTTATAGTATAAATTGTTCTTGGAGTCCTGCTTACTTCCCTCTTCATCTGTTTATGTGTATCTTCCAAAGTTTCTCTGAAATCTACTCTTCATTTCTTACTATAAATTAGAGTCTCATTAATTCAGTATACCATAATTTTTCAGACATTCCCCAGTTGATGATAACTCCTAGTTTCCAGTTCCTTGCCATCACAAAAAGAACATATATAGATATAGATATAGATATTTGTCCTTTTCTTCTCTCTTTGTTCTCTTTGAGGTATAGACCTAATAGTACATCCCTGTCTCAAAAGGTATATACAGTTTATGGGCATAGTTCCAAATTGCTTTCCAGAATGGCTCTACTAATTCACAGTTCTAACAACAGTACATCAGTGCTCTAGGTTCCCCTTAGCACTTCCAACATTGGTCATTTTCATTTTTTTTCAACTTTGCCAATCTGGTGAGAATGAGATGGAGCCTTAGAGTTACTTTAATTTCAGTTTTTAAATTATTAGTAGTATGGAGTATTTTTATGTAATTGTTGATAGTTTTGATTTTTTCCCTTGAGCACTACCTATTCATTGTCTTTGACCACTTACCAATTGGGAAATAATTCTTCTAATAATTTTGAATCAATTCTTTAGATATTTTGGAAATGAGGTCTTTATCAGAGAAAGTTGCTACAAATTTTTCCCCATTTAATTATTTCCCTTCTAATCTAACTTCATTGGATTTGTTTATATAAAATCATTTACATTTTATGTAATTAAACTTGTCCATTTTATCTTCTGTGATCTTCTCTATCCTTTTTTTGGTCTTGAACTTTGCTCCATCCCTAAATCTCAAAGGTAACTTCTTCCTTGTTCCTCTAATATATTATGTGACCTTTTATATCTAGTTCATATATCCATTTGGTACATAATTTAGCATATGAAATGAGGTGTTGGTATAAAACCAGTGTCCTATTTCCCAGTAGTCTTTGTCAAATGAGATTCTTGGACTGAATAACCTCAAAGATTTCACATTAAAAAGAAGAGTCTTCCCATGGTTACTAAGCTAGGTTTGAATTTTGAGTCATAGGTCAACATGGAAATTTATGCATGAAATTCTATGACCATATTTTATCCTTTTATGTTGAGAAGCAGGGTGCTAATTCAGTGCCACTCTGAAAAGCTCAGGTATTCCTCCTTTGAAAAGTCCTTTTTGCCCTTTGAACTTTTTATCCTAATGATAGAATTAATGCATTAATTTCACCATCAATAAAAGACAGATTATTCTGATAGCCTACAGTTTCTTCAGGGTTATGCTTAGGATACTCTCACACATTTCAGGAGTAAGGTAAGAAAAGAGGAAAAGCATTCTATGCTTCACCATTTACGTGTTGCTTTTGGATATTTAATTCTAAAGTAGTTATGTAGTATTTCTGGAATAAAAAAGATAAAGGATCATTTGTCATTTGAGTATCATTAGGATGGGAAGAAATATTTTGTATTAAGAATGTTCCTATCCTTCATTCTCTTTTTTTGTGTCTACATTGATTTCGAAATGTGACAGTAATTCTTAAATGATACTGAGTTTGTTTTTCCTGATACTTTTGTCATTTACTCGTAAGTAGTGGATATACAGTTTAGTGGATATACAGTTGTTAAAGTTATTCTTAGAAATTATTTTTCCTATGTTTAGTTAAATATCTGTGAGATATTTTTAATAAAACTAAGCTTTATTTTTTTAAAAGGGGAATCCTTCCTCTGAATTTATCTATAATTTAATTATACTTAGAAACTAAACAAACCAAAAAAAACCCTATACCCAGTGAGGAAATGTAAATAGGATTGTAGATGGAAGTAGGTATCATTCATGTTTGATTTGTGTGGTTTTTTTGTTTTGTTTTGTTTTGGGGTTTTTTGCAGGGCATTGAGGGTTAAGTGACTTGCCCAGGGTCACATAGCTAGTAAGTGTCAAGTGTCTGAGGTCAGATTTGAACTCAGGTCCTCCTGAATCCAGGGCTGGTGTTTTATCCAGTGCGCCACCCAACTGCCCCTAATTTGTGTTTTAATGAAGTTATAATGCTATCACAATCAATGGATAAATCATAATTAAAAGCAGGAGAAGAAATAATTTAGCTAGATATATATGGGACACTAGTAACCTAAAGTCATATATCTAAGAACATTATAAGTTGAGAAACATAGGAATTATAGGCCATTATTTTTGTCACTTTCATTTTAAAAAAGAACATGGGGGATAAATGTGTTTATTGCTAGAACAAGTTTGTCTATAGAGTTCAGTGAACTCTGAATTATCTGCACATAAATTATTTATTTTGTGAATTTTCTTTGATGGCCTGCCCTTTTTTAGGTAGCAGATTTTCACAGCATAATTTTTTTCCTAATCAGTAAGAGCTATTCAAGTGGAATAATAGGGTTGAACACAGAAGAGATGAAGAAATTGGGTGTATTCAGAAAAGAAGGAAAGAAATGAATGTGGTTCAGTTATGTTACTGATTATTTTTCAAATTATTATTTAACAGTTACTGCATTTCTTCTTTGGATCTACAGTCCCCTTCCATTACAAGCCATCCTCACCTTCTCTTTTATGTAGTTCTTTTTTATGTCCTTCCACAGATCTTCCACAGGGATTAACCCATTGTCCTTTTTCTGAATTTTTTTTTGCTTTTTTGTGGGTATCAATGCGATACCCAATCATTAAGCAACCATTTGGTAAGTGCCTACTCAATGTCAGGCACTGTGGTAAGTCTTGGGCATATAAGTACAAAGAATGAAACAATCCCTGCTCACAAGGAGCTTACATTCTAAGGGAAATAACAAGTGTATATAAGTCAATAAATATAAAAGTACTTAAATAGAAGGGAGGAAGGGCACCACCAACTAGTATTAGAATTGTAATGCAGAATATGGTGCTAGAGTTGTGTCTTAAGAGAAGAACTCAGTGAGGCAGAGGTAGGGAGGAAGTGCATTCCAGGCATGGGGAGTGGCCAGTGCAAAGGCATGGAGACGGTTAATGGAGTATTATTTATGAGGGACAAAAAGAAGACCAGTTTGGCACTGTGGGTTGGGAAATAATGTCTAATGAGGCTGGAAAGCTAGTTTGGGGCCAGCCTCTTCAGGTCTTCAAAACTGAACAGAAGAGTTTATATTTGCTCCTCAGTAGTAAAACCACTAGAGTTAATTGAGGAGTTACATAGTTCTGAGATTAAGGGAAATCACTTTATCAGGAATGAGTAGAATGCATTAGAGTGGTGAGAGACTAGGCAGAGAGACGTTAGGGATTGTGGTGCCTTTGACAAAAATAGGAGTTTGTCAGAGGAAAAGGTTTAAGGGGGAAGATAATGAGTTCAGTTTTAGACATGTTGAGTTTGAGATGTGTCTGGGACACCCATCTGTTATCCATCAATCTCACTGTATGATAGACCCACCTACATTTTCTGGACATAGATTTCCTTAATGAAATCCTTTAATTCTTTTTCTTGCTCTTAAGAAATTTGTTGTACTTTGTATTGGCATTTATACAACTCCCCATTGACCTTTTGGTCATCCACAATTTAAATTTTTTGGAAACTAAGGTGCTTTGAGATTAGTAACTATATAGTATCATTTGGAGAAAATTTGTATTAAAAAGATAGAGTTCTGTGCCAGGGAGCAGCTAGAGATTATTAAAAGCACCACATAACATGTTAAAAAAATTTTTTTCAATGTATTGATTGGTTGTGCTGCTTTTCCCCCTCTTTTTCTTTTCTTTAGAAAACACTTTTTATTATATGGGTTAGTTCTCTGGGAGGGGGAGACAGAGGGATATTAGGGAAGACTGTGATGATGTGAAAAACAGAAGACATTAAAAAAAATTTTTAAAGCACTGAATAATTTTCCAGAAGCAATTCAGTCTGCTCTCTTCAATTTTTAACCCTATTTACTGTTCATTTGCAAACTCTGTCCCAAATATATTTACTACTATAGTAATTCAGTATACTGACCTACTTAATTAAATTAGCAACACTCATGATAATAAATAATGCTAGCCCACACATGTATAGCACTTTAAAGTTTACAGATGACTTTCCTCACAACCCTATGAGGTAGGGTATTTTCCCCCAAAGCTTAAATATGTAATTTAAAAATTATTCCTTTTATATTATTCATATAACTCTCCCTCCATGAACATATTTGAAAGCAAGCTATATTTAGAATGTTTGAGATAGTCATTATTACTATTTGATGTTTTGGTGCTTACTTCATCTCTTAACTTTAACTGTATCCAGTTATCCTTAATCACATTTTTTACTTCAAAATGTATTTAAACTGGAAAACTGCTAGGTTCCAAAACCAGTCATTATCAGCACCTTTTGTCTTGACAAATGTACGGAATTGTAACTGATCTTATAACTTTGTTTGAATTATTTAGATAATTCTGCACTGGCTATAAATAACAATTTGGTGTGATGGAGTCATTTAGACCAGGGTTTCTTAAACTTTTTCCACTTGTGACCCCTTTTCACCTGAGAAATTTTTATGTGACCCTAGGCATATAAATATAAAAAATAGGTATGTGTAACCTTTTCCTGTTGCCAGATTTTTCATGACCCTCACATTCAGTTACATGATTCCATATTGGGGGAGAACTCACATATTAAGAAATTTTTATTTAGACAGTCTTTTTTCATCTCTTATATATTATCACTTTAAAAAATTAATTGTTCTGTGGGAGGTGTTTTTCCTTACTTTCACCTTTTTTTTTACATCACCAAGAAGAGAACAGTGTTGTTTAGATTATTTAATGTTATTATTACCTTATATTTGTCTAGTGCTTTGCAGTTTTCAGAGCATTTTCACTTACATTTTTAAAAAGTAATGTATTTGTGGTTATTTTGAACTTGAAAAATACCAACATATATACACAATTACCTGTAGAAAGGATAAAAAAGAGGAGTGTACGTGAAACTCTGATCTACATGACAGCTTGCTTTTTAAAAATGAATAATAAATTCAACATGTTAGTTTCAAAGGTATCTTGCTTATTGTTTTCCCCTTCTAAGCTTTCTTCTTTTCTCTTCTATGCATTAAAAAATGCTTCAGTCCCCCTTTTCTTTTCTACCTTTTTGGCATCACTGCTGCTAGTCTTCCTCTTCCCTTTCTACCCCAGTTTAAAAAAAAAAAACACAAGCCCAAGCACTTCTAACAAATAAGCGCAGTCAAGCAAAGCATTCAAGATTGTCCTTAGCTGGACCGAAAATGGCTTTGTTCTGAAGCATGGGCTTGGCCTTCAGGGGTATATATATTACTTATAGATGTTGGAACTTTGGGGGGATATCATGTTTAGCTTCCTTGTAACTGTAAAAGATTTTTTCAGGATTAATGTTAAGGTACAAAAGCAGTACTTCTTTTGGGTGTCTGTGCAAGAGGTTGTTTTTAAGTAATTATCTGACAAATATAGGGGCATTCCTTTTATCATTAACTTCCAGAGGGGTAAATATATACTTTAGTTTGAAGAAGAGTTTTATTTGCAGTAGGGTAAAACTATTTTATACCTTGATATAGATAGATTTCTGAAAAACTGTTTTAAGTTCAGTAGGAAAAAGAATTTCTTTTTAAAAAAATTGTCTTAGATCTTTATTTTGTTGAGAATAATTGTCATTCATAGTTGATTATCATCACACAATATTGTTGTTACTATGTCCAATGTTCTCTTGGTTGTACTCACTTTACTTTGAATTAGTTCATATAAGTCTTTCCAAGTTTTTTCTGAAAACATTCTGCTCATCATTTCTTATAGCACAATAGTATTCCATCTCAATCATATACAAAAACTTGTTCAGCCATTCCCCAATTGATGGGAATCCCATCAATTTCCAATTCTTTACCACAAAAAAAAAAAGAGCTGTTATAAATATTTTTGCACATCCATGTCCTGGAAAAAGAATTTCTTAAAGAGAATCTGGTGAATCTTTTTGAAAAGTGCAGAATCACACTCTAATTTATCTCTTTTATCTTTTTAATTTTTACATATCTAGTCTTCAACACAACTGCATATGCTTTATTTACAGGCGTCACATGCATATACTTGCAAAAACACTGAGTTTTTATTACACTGTGTAATATTTTCCCAGGCTTACAGGAAATCAAGTCACCTCTCATACTACCAGTAGATAATATCTGAAAATGTATTTATTTGCCCAGAAACTATGCATATCTTTTTAAATAGAATTTTCATTTATAATCAGCAGCTATTCTATATAACCTTGATATACATTAAATTCTATGTACCTGTGCTGTCCTTAATTATATTTGCTCAGCATCTCGCTCATGGGAGTTAAGTGTAGGTGGTTGAGGGTAAAATATATACTCCTTTAATACAATTATAATATGTGTAAGGAAGGAAACGAGTGGGTAGAACATGAGAATCGAGTATAGAGAATGCTGTTCTTTCCTTTACTGACTGAGAGCAATTTAAACAATATTATGTTTTAATTCCCAATTGTGAAGCAATATGCAGTCATAGTAGACAGTTTTATAAAAGAAAACTGAACTACAGAAGGTATCTGGAGTACATTACAGAATTAGAAAATCTTAGATTTGAGAGGGACTTTGCTTAGCTCAACAACCTGCCTGAACAATCTACAAGAAATCATCCTAACATTCCTGGCAGATGGTTATGTAGCTCAAATTATTCCATTCACAAGAAGTTCGAAGCTTAATGCATTTTTTAAAAAATAGGTGATTCGATTGATGGGCAGTACTGTATAGGAATTTTTTTTAAAAATTGGATGTATGTAATTGCATGTTTGCTTATTACCTGATGATATTTGCTGGAGTAAATTATTAGTTTTAGGAATATACTGTCATCACCCCCCCTTCTGACAGAGAGGTGAGAAACTCAAGTTGCAGAATGAAACATACATTTTTCCAGACACAGCCAGTATTGGAATTTATTTTGCTTTACTGTACTTACTTATTACAAAGGTTTTGTTTTTCTTTTTTTCTCAATTTGGGGGAGGAGGGGGTGGAAAGCAAGAGGGAAGGAGGAAGCTATGGTTAGGGTTGCTATAACAGAAAGGAAAGAAATAGTCATTGAATTTGCAAAGAGGCACTTAGGCTTGATGAAAGGAGGGACCATAACTAGGAAAGTGGAAAAGGCTATCTGGAGAGAGGGTAGGAGTTGGTTCTCTCACAGTCAAGGTGTTCAAAGTGGTGGTATGTTTGAAAGGAGAATCTTATAGGTTGAAAATTAGAGGAGAGGATTTCTCAGGTCCCTTCCAACTCTGAGATTCTGTGATTTTATTTCCTAGGTATTGACCGCCTCATTGTAATGTGTGATAATATCATTAGAAGGGAACATGTTACTCTTTCAAAGACTGGGTGTTTGTTTTTTATTTTTCAGTGACTAATTTAATTTCATTTTGAGTAAAACACCCACCAAATTAGTAGAGAATCAAATAACTGATAGTTACTGTTTTTATCCAGAGGAAACAGTGCTGAAATGTAGGCCCCATTCATTTTGCAAAAATTGATTGAGTGCCTACTGTGTCAGGCACTGTGATTGGTTCCTAGTAGGATGCAAAGATGAAAAAGTCACATTCTCTACTCTTGAGGAGTTTACAGTCTAGTAGCAGAGGAAAAACATGCACACTAATAAATTTAATATAAAGTATAATGTAATAAACACAGAAGCACAGTCCAAAGTATAAAAGGGCAGAGTAGGGAGAAGAGTATGTCTAGCTGAGGGATCTGGGACCACTTTGTGGCTTCCTACATTTGAGTCAATTCTGGAAAATGTTTATAATTTTTAAGCAAAAGAGATGGGGATGGGTAAGCTTCCAAGACATAGGGAACAGTATGAGCAAAGACACAAAGATGTGTAATTTGGCAGATGTGTTAAGGACTGACAAGTATTTTAGTTGATTTTAGGGTAGGGTATAGGAGGGGAAATAGTATACAAGAAGGTTGGAGTGTGTTTTTTGAGAGCCTTGAATTTGATCCTAAAGAGATTGGGTTAATCTGAAGCAGAATCATAATAACTTTAACAATATCTTACATGTGTAAAATGCCTTAAAGTTTTCAAAATGCTTTATGTACATTATCTCATTTGACTGATGCTTAAATAATATATGAAGGGGTCTGTACTTTTTATACACACACTTCCCCATCACAATATTTTACAGTGAACAAACTAGAAATGTCTTTATCAGGTGCTCTTTTTTCTGAATAACTTTCTGTAACCATTGCATTCACTTCTCCTATAAACTTGACATGAAAACTTTTAATTGGAAACTTATAACAGAAATAAATTCACAGCCTAATTCTAAAATTTTCACATAATTTGTAGAATGTTAATTAGGAAAGTTTCTCTCATATGATTTTATTACATAGTAAATTTTTTTTTGTTTTTTCCCCCTAAAGGAATAAAGATTATTGTAAACCCAGTCTCAAAGGCTATAATAGCAGGACAATATGTCAAGCTTTGTTGCCGAGCAACTGGACATCCTTTTGTGCAGTATCAATGGTTCAAAATGAAAAAAGAGGTAATAACCTTTTCAATTTACCTAAATTCAAGCAGATAGATAAAAAATTAGGAAAAGTGAATTAGTGACCTGAGTATGTTGTGGGGGATTTCTTTTAAGGTACTCATAAAAATTGTTGTATTAATACTGCAATTTATTTCATTATGTATTATTCTAGTGCACTTAGCCCAGTTGGAGTTCTTTGGTCCATTTCCTATATAATCTGGTGTCCCTGACTTTTTGTACCTTTTCCATAATGGAATATTTTGTATCAATAAAAATGTAATATTCCACGTTCATAGCCTCTCTTGTTGGTTTTTTCTTAAAACCTTGATTCCTTTCTGTTAACTCTAATAATATATGTGCCATTGAAAAGACTTGTTTCTTCATGGTTATTTAACTCATAAAAATATTTTACACAGACCAACAGAAGAGCAGTTTCTAATCCCTGTAAGATGTGAGAAATCAAAGTATATTTTAAAATTGTAATATAATTAGTTTTCTATTACATAGATAATGAATAGGCACTTTAGTGATGGAATAACCTATGTTATTGGTTAGGAACCATCCCAGAAGCTGAGCAAATAGTGAAGTAGTAAGTTAGTGATAAAGGTTAAATGAGGGCATTATAATTGATTAGTCCATTTCTTCTTACCCACTTTGTTTTCCCCATTGAATTACTTATCTTTCACAAATGCCAAAGTTGAGCTCCACCTTTATGATTATTAAACAAGAAAGTAAAAGGGAAGTATAAGTACTGACAATAATTGAAAAGAAAACAAATAGGAAAGTAGTAAGAAATTAAGGGAAGAAATATCCATTGATTGAGGAATGACTAAACATGTGGTACGTGGATGAAATGGAATATTGCAATAATGAAGAAATGAGGGTTATCAAGAAAGCAGAGAAGCAGAGGAAGATGTATAGGAACTGATGCAAAGTGAAATAAACAGAACCAAAAAAACAATAGTTGCAAAATTATGGTGGTTAAGTTTGACCCCAAAAAGGTATGAGATGGCATTTCCTTTTTATTTTTCCCTCTAAAGGTGGAAGACTATGGATGTGAAACACTAAAGATTTTTAAAATGTGTTGTTTAGCTTGTCTGAACTATTTCCTTTCTTTTTTAGTCTTTGTTACGAAAAATGACTTTCTGGGAGGGGAGGAAAGAGGGATCCATTGGAAAATTTAAGTGATATAAAATCAAAAGACCCAAATAAAAATAAAGGGAAAGTGATTAGATTTTTAAACATTTTATTCCTAAAAGAATTGTTTTTTCTTTTAAAGCAACTATTATTCCAAAAACTGAATCACATATTTCCAGAGATTAGGAATTGTATATATTAAACTTTTTAATTTGTATTTTCTTAAAGTTATTTTTAAAAAGAATCATTCCTTTTTTTGTTATCTTTTGACACAGATTCCACATGGGAATTCACCAGAGCTTATTTTTAATTCAGTGCTTGTAAAGGATTCTGGCTTTTATGTTTGTCGAGTGAATAATAATTCTGCCTTTGAATTTAGCCATTGGGCACAGCTGGATGTTTTTGAAGTCTCTGAAGGTCCCTGTAGTAAGTGTCAAATTAAATTTTCTTTTAATTTGGGGGTGGGAAGGAGAATGGTTGCTTTTTCTCCTAATACTGTTTGCTTTGAGAAGTAATAGTATTACTTAAAATTAATTTAAATTCCCCCCATTTTCTACTGAAGCTTATGTTTAATTTAAATCATGATAATAAAATAAATTTGGAATCAATTGAGACCCTGTATTGTAGTACTTACTTTTATCCATACCCAGGTATATTTTATAAGACAAACAAAATAGTGTTCTTCGGAAATCAGTTCTGTCTCACATTAAGATTTAATGGAGGCAGCCAGATGGCTCAGTGGATAAAGCACTGGCCCTGGATTCAGGAGGACCTGAGTTCAAATGTGGCCTCAGACACTTGACACTTACTAGCTGTGTGATCCTGGGCAAGTCACTTAACCTTCATTGTCCCGCAAAAAAAGGAAAGAAAGAAAGAAATAGATTTAATGCGTTATCAGTTTTGTGATTAATGGAAACTTCAATAAGCATTTATTAGATGCCTACTATATATAAGATAATGTGCTAAGTACTAGCAACACAGAGAAAAATGAAAAAAATCTTTCCTCAAGGAGCTTGTATTTCTAGTGAGGGGGAAGGGGCAGGACAGGACAAATACACAGTTAAGTAATTATAAAATATATACATGGTAAATACAAAATAATTTTGGCAAGAGAGAGTATTGACAACTGTAGGAAATTGAGAAAGGCATTTATAAGAAGGGCCACTTGAACAGAGGTGAGAAGGAAGCAAATATTCCTAGTACCAGGGACAGGAGAGAGGCCGGAGAGGGAATGTCTTGTACCAGGAACAGCAAATTTGCCAATATAGCATAGAAGGCATCAAGTTGGTCTAGAAAGAAAGCTTATAGCCAGTTTGTGAAGGGGTTTAAATTCCAAACAGAAATATTTTTTTTTTCTAGAAGTGATAGGTTGCTACTGAAGCTTTTTAGGCAGGGAAGAAACATGATCACATCTGAGCTTTAAGAAAATCAGTTTGGGGCAGCTAGGTGGTGCAGTGGATAAAGCACCAACTCTGGATTCAGGAGGGCCTGAGTTCAAATCCAGCCTCAGACACTTGATACTTACTAGCTGTGTGACCTAAGGCAAGTCACTTAACCCTCACTGCCTGGAAAAAACAAAACCAAAAGAAAATCAATTTGATACCCATGGAAGATGGTTTAGAAAAATAAAAATGGGAGGCAGGAAGAGTAATTCCTAGTCTTTTACAGTAATGTGGCAAGAGGTGAGCCTAAACTAGTAGTGTGGAAGAGAGAAGAGGATCGATTTAAGAGATGTTTTGAAGATAGGATCATGAAGGTTTGTAACTGATGGATTATGAACTAGTGAGAGAGAGTATAGAGTTCAGGATTACTCCAAGTTTGTAAACCTGAGTGGAAAGATAATGAGCCTTCAACAGAAATAGGGAAATTAAAAAGAGATGTGGACTTAGGTTTTAGATAGATTGGGTTTGAGAATACTATCTAGGTTGTTTGGGAATTCTAATTCATGTAGGTACAGAATCCAGAAGCTGGTGAGGAGAGACTGAAGCTCAAAAGAGAGATGAGAATGTGAGAGAAAGATCTGGGAGTCATTGACATAGAGATGATAATTGAATTCATGGGAGATTGTGTCACTGAAAGAGAACATAGAACCAGAAGGAAAAATCACTGGGGTTCATCCATACAGGGTGAAGAACAAAGATGTTGATCCAGCAAAGGGAACTGAAAAGGACCATTCAAACATGTAAGGCCAAGGGCCAGGAGAGAGCAGTATCACAGAAGCTAAGGGAAAAATGAGTATTCAAAATGAAAGGGTAGTTAAGGGCATGAGACATGACAGAGAGGCCAAGAAGGATGAGCACTGAAAGAAGTCCCTTGAATTTTTTTTTAATAAAGAAGGGAAATAGAAAGTAAAGGGGCTAAGGGAAAAGGGAGAAAAAAGGGGGAAGGAAGATATTAGTCAAAAGCAAAATAGACTCTTAAAGAAGGGGCAGGAAAAGAAGAGAAGAATAAGAATAATTATAGGATAGAGGGAAATACACACTAATCATAATTGTGAATATGAATGGGATGAACTCATAATCAAAATGGAAGAAAATAGCAACATGGATTAGAAACCAGAATTTGACAGCATGTTTATGAGAAACATACTTGAAACAGAAAAAAGACATACTGAGTTAAAAGAAGTATCTAGAGGCAAAATTTATTACTCTTTAGCTTAAGTTAAAAAAAAGTGAGCATAGCAATCATGATCTCAGACAAAGCAAATAGACCTAATTAAAAGAGATAAACAGTAAAAGTACATTTTGCTAACAAGTAGCATAGACAATTAATATCAGTATTAAACATATATGTACCAAATTGCATGGCAACCTGATTCTTGAAGGAAAAGTTAAGAGTTATAGGAGGAAAAAAATGCAATAAAACAATAATAACGGATGACTTCAATTTACTCTCCTCAGACCTAGATAAATTTAATCCAAAAAAAAAAAAAAAAAAAGGAAAACGTTGTTACTACATAGGATTTCATAAAAGTTAAATATGAAGAATATTTAATGGGAATAGAAAGGAGTATACCTATTTCACAGCTGTATATGCCACTTTCACAAGAATTGGCTGTGTATACAGGTAAAAAAAAACCACCTCAGAGACATGCAAAAAAGCATTTATCTTAGACCCTACCTGAGAAACTGTAGTTATCAGAATGTCAAAGGATCTTTGGTCATTATGGAAACCATCTCTCAACACAGGTTATATGGATGGTGTCATAGATACCATCAGTCATTCAATAAGTATTTATTGCCTACTGTATGCCAGGAACTTTCCTAGGTGATAGAGATAAAAGTACAAAGAATTAAAGAATATCTGCTTGCAATGAATGAGTTTTTATTCTAATATAAGAGACACCAAGAATATATAAAAATTGATACAGCATAAATTTAAAGTTAATAAAGATATATGTATATATATATACACAGACATAAAATTGTTACATATTTGGTAGTTTGGGAGGAGGGCAATCGCAGTTAAGGAATCAGGAAAGACTTTAGGCAGAACATGATGCGTGAGCCGCATCTTAAAAGAAGAGAGGGACTCTGAAGTGGAGGCAAGAGGGGAGTGTATATATGACAGGCACTGTGCTAAGTACTAAGGATTCAAAGATAGAAAAAGGAGAAACATTCCCTATCCTCAAAGAGTTTATATTGTAATGGGGAAGATAGCATATATATATATATGAACATTATGGATAGAATATATGCATGATAAATACAAGGGAGCTTGGGGACACTAAAGCTAAGGGGATCAGGAAAGGCTTTATGGGGGACAGCCAATGCATGGGATAATGGAAACATGAGATGAAATGCTATACATGGAGAACATTAAGTAAGCCTATATGACTTGACCATAGAGTATATGGAGGGAATTAAAAACTAGAAGGGAAGGAAGGGCCTGGTTGTAAAGAATTTTAAATGCCAGAGGAGTTTATGTTTGAACATAGAACTACTGAAGATTTTTTGGGGGGGGAAAGGGGAATAATATAGTAAGACCTATGATTTTAGGAAAATGTTACAGTATTTTTTCTGGATTTTTCCTTTGCCCTCATCACATTCTACTTAATCTTGCTTAAAGGTCATTTCCTCCATTACATTGTAAGCTCCATGAGGTTAGGGACTGTGTTTTATTTTTATTTGGTTTTGGTTTTTTTTTCATTTTCGTTTCTTAGCCACCTTAAAGTGCTTTGTATACAGCAGGTAATAATAATAACAATAATGGATGATATTTGTATAGTATTTTAAGATTGGCAAAGTGGTTTATGTATGTTTTCTCATTTGCTCCTTAGCACAACTCCATAAGTTATTATTATCGTCATTGGTAGTTAGATGGTATAGTGGCTATTCCATTGGGCTTGGAATCAGGGAGGCCCAAATTCAAATCTGACCTTAGACTCTTACTGTTGGACTCTGGACAAATCAGAGTGTGTCTGCCTCAGTTTCCTCAGCTGTCAAAATAAGGTAATGATAGCTTCACCAGGTTCTTCTAAAGATCAAATGAGATAATATTTGTAAAGCACTTAGAGATCCTGACACATCATAGTGCTAAATAAATGTATGTTTCCTTCCTTCCTTCTACTATACAAATGAGGGAACTGAGGCTGAGAGGTTAGGAGACTAACCCATAGTCCCAAAACTAATAAGTGTTTGGAGAAGAATTCAAATCAAGATCTTAGAGAATGGTGATATAAAAGGAAGGGTGGGTATATATGCAAAGGTTAACTTTAAGTCATTTTGCGGGTCCTGTTGCTAAATACACTGTAAGAAAGCCACAGTCTATGGTTGTGACAGCAAGGCAGCCCTAATTCCCTCTCTACAAAGTCAATTCTGGCTGTTTTCAAACTGAGTAGTATGAGGACAGAATAGAGATGCTGTACCATTGTGAGGGAACTTATCTCAGTTGTCATATCTTCAGTGTAGAGCCCTTACTCCTTTCTTCATAATTCTTGTGTAGTTCAGTGCTGGTTTGGTAGTACCTATGTATGTGATCTTTGCCTAGATACTAGCAAATAAATAGATTTTATGCCTCTATCTGTGTAGATTATGTGCCTAGATAGTACCATATAAGCCAGTTTTATATGCCTCCACCATAAATAGGATACAGTCCTTTAAATCACTTCAAAGGCAGGACAGTTTAATAGAAAGAACACTGGAGACCTGTTGCTAGCCTTAGACATGCCACTGACTAGCTGTGTGACCTTGGGGAAGCCGCTAAACCAGTTGAAATCTCGGTTTCCTCATCTGCAAAATGAGTGGTTTGGACTAAATGACCTCTAAGGTCTCTTCTAAGTACTGATATTCTCTATACTTTTAGTTTCTACTGTAGTAGAGTTTTTACTGTCCCCACTAGATAACTTGTATGTGTACCTTCATTTATGTGACCATTACCTCACCTTATTTAAGAAAATAAAAAAATTGAATGTTTAGTGTTTTGTATTCCCAGCATTTAGCACAGTACCTTGCACAGAATAGGAATTTAATAAATATTGATTGATTGATTAAGAATACTATTGATTGTTTAAAAAAATATATAATACACACTAGAAAGATAGCTATAAGCAGTCATTTTTTTAATGGAAATAGTGGAAATAGTACAATAAGTAAAAAAGTTAAACATTTTAAAAGAGATTTTTTTATCTTATATTTGTAATTCTGTATCCCTACTTATTTTTAAGTTTGTAAAAATCATGGTAGATTTTCATTAAATAGGAGAATAAAATGATTAACATAACGATTGGTAAAATTGAGAGCAACATTTTTATTTTAAATATATATATATTTATTTAAATTGTATTTTTATTTTAAAAAATACATGTGTACTCACCTTAGTGAATTTAACAATAGACTTTCTTATGCAAATTTTATTTAGAGATCTTAGGGCAAATGCTAATATTAAAAAAAATGAAACATTGTGGAGATAAGCTGTGCAACTCTAATACAAATAGTATTGAAACTGATTCTAATACTTTGTGTCCACAAATTTTCATATGCATTAGGGTAAACTGCCATTATTACTTCACTTTAAAAAAAATAATGGAAATGTATATTTAATATACAATATTTCAATAATTTTTCTTCAGAATTACCTCTCCAGAATTCTAGGGTGTTGATTAATGATACATATTGAGTCAGATCTGTGTGACCTTTGACAAGTCACTTAAACTCTGTGGACCTCAGTTCCTCTTGTTAAAAGAGGTTGGACTGGATGACCTCCAAGACCCTTTTCTTTTTTTTCTTTTCTTTTTTTTGCGGGGCAATGAGGGTTAAGTGACTTGCCCAGAGTCACACAGTATCATGTTTGAGCTCAGATTCAAACTCAGGTCCTCCTGAATCCAGAACCCGTGCTTCATCCATTGCACCACCTTGCTGCCCCAAGGTCCTTTTCTAACAGTAATCATATGGCCCTCATACTAGGAGAAAATCAATAAATTAGAGGTTTGGTACATAATATTTAGTTTTTATAAAACTTGATTTGATGATATGATGATCCAGTTGCATTAAATGCAAGAAAACTGGCTGGTTAAACTAAGACTAATATATAATAGTTATTTAAAAGAGAGTATATTTTTTTTCTTTCTGTCTCCACAATAGCATTCATTTCACTAATTTGCATTTGAGAACTAAAATTGGGTAGAAGCATAGGTGACAAAAAGAAAGACTGCCTCATAGCTACATTAGAAGTCAGCTTCCTCTGATACTAAGCCCCTCCTTTTGTCATGGGAGTTTGTGAAGCTTGATTTCTGGACCACAGAAGGGAGTGGTAATTACAAGAATAGAAATCCTGCTGCTGTTGAATGTTTAGATTAGACTTTGTGTTTCTCTCTCTTATGTTCACTAAAGAACAGAAAGGACAGTTAGTAAGAATTTGGATATTGTGGCACATTTTTTTGTGAGATAGAAACTGCATTCAGAATCATAATACCTTTTAAAATCCCTCATAATAACTTTTTAAAATGACAGGTCAATGAGGTTAAAAATGAGATTAAAAACAGTTGTTTGGTTTCAGTTAACTTCCCTACAACACATATAATTCAAGAAAAAATGTAACTCAGAAGATATCATCTATATTAGAAATTGTTTCCTGGTCACGTTATTTCCCTCCTCTTGATTGCAGAACCCACAGTAATTAAATTTATTTCAATATTCAGAACTCCTACTCAGTTGTGATGTTTAAAATCTAAATGTATGGTCGCCTTAAATTAGAAGCTTTCACACCAGTCTTTGGGCATTAAGCGTTTATTAAAGCATACTAGTATTAGTAAAAGGAAAACACTTGGAGTTCAGAAAGTTAAGAAAAGGCCTATCTAGCCTAGAGTTCCAGCCTGGTCTGGCTCTTCCTCAAGTCCTCTACCATGAGCCTGCTTCAACCATGAACTGCTCCCGAAAACTGAGTGTGGAAGCTTTTTTGGGGTCCAGAGAAGAGGCGCTCCTCACACACTGCTTCAAGCTGATTGATTAGCGTCATCCAAATCCATTGGTCCACTGGACTTGAAGGTGGTCTCATGTTGAGTTCAAAGTCCTTAGCTTCTGAGAACACTACCTTCTTAAGGGCTGGGCCAGGTATGGTTACAATCTAATTAACTTTAAGTAGGCTAATCAGCAAAGTCAATCACTGTCACTTAATTCAATAAATTTAGAATAATCTCCAGGTGAGCCTTTGAGTATCTGCCAAATCCCATTATTTTCTCACACAGTTCATAAAAAAATTAATTCTAGAATTCATGGCTGTGTTCTGCCTTGAATGTTCTGTGTCTTACATTCTAATGGTAAACACAGCATATGAGGGTATGCAAATGACATGATTTAGAACAGGTATCCTGGAAGTGAGGTTAAGGCTTGTTTTCAAGTAGAATAAACCTCTTAGAACCCATGGTGATTCCTGGGATGGACTCCAAGTTCCTGAAGGAGCTGATGTGTGTGTAAGTAGAATGTGTCTTTGAATAAAAATTAGCCATAAAGACTAAAAGAAAATTTTGTAAATGACTTCTGATTTTAAAAGAATAAATAGTGAATATATGTTATTTATTTTTAATCCCTTTTTTCTTTTTGTTTAAGGAATTTTGGATAACTTCTCTGAAACCAAACTACAAATCTGCATTGAACCAAAATCCCAAAAGTTAAGAATAGGCAACACATTAGTTCTACAGTGCGTGGCTATTGGAAGCCCTATTCCTCATTACCAGTGGTTCAGAAATGGATTTCCAATAACACATGGGACAAAAAAAGTATATATGGTAGGCAAATGATATTTGGAAAATATTCTTTATTTGAATAAACAGTTTTTTGCACATTACATGAGAATAAATGTGCATGTGTATACTTTCTTGGTTTTAAAGATCTTTTTTATACCTTGTGTCTAAAATCTGATAATTACTATTTTGAATACTTATTGATTCTTATGTATGGTTATACTTGGATACTAAAGCTTTTCCAGGGTATACAGTCAAAATATTAAATAGTATGGTTTTATATCTACTTGACTTTTTTGTTATTTACTGGCTCATAGCAAACATACTAAAATGTAACAAAGCTTATCCAAAAATTTGTGAAATTGCCTATTCTTGTTAAGAGAATTACTTTTTTTCTTTTTTATTAGTAGTTACTGGTTTGTTCTAATTAAGTCTAAAATTAAGGAGCTCTTTTTCTGTCTTTTTGTCTATATAGGTGCCTTATGTTGATTTGGAGCATCAGGGAACTTATTGGTGTCATGTGTATAATGACCATGACAATCAAGACAGCAAGAAAATAGAGATTGTCATAGGTGAGCAGCACTGTCTTGATAATTGCTATAATATAATCTGTACAATTAAGCTCATCTGCTCTTAAGTAACCAGAGTTCTTCAAAGCAATTTTCTTTTCCTTTAAATGTAACTGGCTCATTGAATTAATTTCACATTATTACATTTTATTTTTTGGAAGCAAAGTTTAATTTAAAATTTATTTTATATTTGTATAGATGTCCATCAACACAGGCATCCAAATAAAAGGCCAGTTTTTCACCCAGGCCAGTTTTCCAACATCTTATGTGTGTGGAAGATTTTTTTTTTTTGATTAAACTTAACCCCAAGGAAGAGAGGATGTGCAACTAAATTCATTATCTTTCCCTCTAAACACTCCACTCTTACTTACCTGTTGCTATTGAAGTCACCATCATCCTTCCATGGCCTCAGGTTCGTAATCTCAGCATTATCCAGGACTCCTCACTCTCTCTCATTGCACATTTCTACCATTACTACCTTTATTACGTTTCTAATAACTGACCTTTTCCTTCTATTCACACAGCTACCTCCTTAGGCTCTCATCACTTCTCACCTACAACATTTCAACAGCCTCTTAACTGGTCCCCCTGTCTCAAGTCTCTCCGCATTCCAATCTATCCTACACACTATGGTTAATGGGATTTTCCTTAATTACCCATTGGACCATGGAACAGCTTTACTCAGCTAACTCCAATGGCTTCCTCTTGCCTACAAGATAACCAAAAAATTCTTCAGTTTAGCTCTTACAATTGTATACAAAGTAGATCCAACCCATCTTTCCAGTCTTATTGGACATTACTCCTCACTTCCACACTCTACAGTCTAGCCACCCTGGTCACTCTCTATATTCTTCATGTACAACATTACATCTGTCTTCATACTTTTTGCATTGGTTATTCTCCATGCTTGGAATATATTCCCTCTTAGTGTCCTCTTAAGAGTCCTTCCCTTCCTTTAAGATGCAGCTCAAGCAACATTTTCATGAAGCCTTCCTGATCCCCCAAACAACCTTGTACTACTTTTTATATATTTGTATTTATTAATTTAATGTTTGTGCTATTGTGAATTTATATGTGCTTCATGTCTCCCCTAGTGTAAGCTCATTGAATAGTATTCATATCAATCAACCAATAAATATTAAGCACCTATGATGTGCCAGGAAGCTAGGTGTCAAAGAACTTAGAGAGCTAAATCCATAGTTGGGAAGACCTGAGTTCAAATCTCAACCCAGGGGCAGCTAGGTGGTACAGTGGATAGAGCACTGGCCCTGGATTCAGGAGGACCTGAGTTCAAATCCAGCCTCAGACACTTAACACTTACTAGCTGTGTGACCCTAGGCAAGTCATTTAACCCCAATTGCCTCACCAAAAAAAAAAAAAAATCTCAACCCAAACACTTAACTAGCTATGTAACCTTGGGCAAGTTATTTAACCTCTGTCTGCCACAGTTCCCTCATCTATAAAATGGGGATGATAATAATGGCACTCATCTCCCAGTGTTGTTGTGAGGATATAATAAAATAATATTTATAAAGCACTTTACAAACTTTAAAGTGCTACATAAATGCTTTTTGTTGTTATGGAGAGGTTATTATATTATTACTACTACTGCTGCTACTAGATCTATCAATTACTTCTTTCTTAGTACTTATATCTCTAGCACCTACCACAGTGCCTGGCACATAGTAGATACTTAATCAATTCTTATTGGTGATTGATTGATATAGATCTTTTGAGCTTCATTTAGCTTCTTCTCAGGCAACCAATAAGATACCTGATAAAACCTTTGAGTGTAATTTCTAGACGAAGTCATTGTGTCCTGGTACTTCAATTGTGATATTTTCTATTTGTTCTCATTGGTTAGTTACCTGTTATATTTAGAAGACTGTTGCTTTTGTTGTTATACCTTCAAGGGATTATGTTTTCTGAATATAACATACTTAATTCAAAGCTAGTTACACAGATGGAAAAACAGTTAAATAATTGGAAAAAATATATATGTCTAAAAATATGCCACATATGTATGTAGGTATATGTATATAGAGAGAGCTCTCTATTTTAAGTTGTAGCATAAATATGTATATAAAATGGAAAAAATTTAAATACAGAATTTTTAATAAAAGTACTGTGATGAGGTAGAGGAAAGCTCTGTTTTAGATAGAAAAGCTCCATTATAATTTATGTATTTTTGTAGTCCTATTTTAAATATTTTTCCATATATTCATAGAAAGTATTAACAATGAATGTTGACATATAATATGTTAGTTTAACAAAAACAATTTCTGTAAAATTTATATTTTTATGTACTTAATTCCTGCCCTTCCTAAAAACATGAATTACAATACATTCAAATTTGTTTTTTCTAAAACAAGGAAGAACAGATGAGGCAGTGGAATGCACTGAAGGTAGTATAATGTTCTGGTTGTGAAAGTAACATATTCTGCATGCTGACTACTGCTGGGATTGGCTTACTTGTAGATACATTGTGAGTGCAGAAACAGAAAAAAATACTAGCTACAAGTAGGTTAATCAAGTATAAAAATATTTTGATTAAAGTATGTTCCCTATTTATTTCAAATTCCTCTTGGTTTTCAGGACTTTGTAAACTTTTCAAAATAATGTGACTCTGATGTTACAGTGCCATTCATGAAATGATTTAATCTTTAGTATATTAGTAATTTTCCTAAGTGAATGGCATGAGTTACAAATGTTTTCTTGAAGTTTTTATACTCTTGATATTAAAAGACCCTAAGGTGGTAGAAGGATCTATTTTCCTAAATTTTTGTTTGGCATCTTTCATCTTTTTCTCCCATAATAGCATGCCTCTGAAGTGAAAATTTTGTCAGATGTCATAATTAAAGTTTATGGTCATCTGGTTAAATGATATTAAGTATGCTTTGAAAATGTAAAAGTAATAACTTCCCTAGTTATTGTCATATGTAAAACCCTTCAAACTAATCTATAGAGTCATATTTTGTCTTATACAATTTTAGAATAAAGGATTTAAAAAATTTCTTTTTGAATTAAAGAAAAATTTAATAAGTTTTTTACTTCAATTTTAATCATTAAATTTAAAACCTAAACTATTATTCTCTAGCATAATGCCATTTTATTAGAAAAATTTGGTTTAGTTTAGCAAGTATTTTTTCAGTTCCTGCCTCTCAAACTTACATAGAGTTGTTAGAATCTACAAAGGTGTACTAAGAAAAGCATAATCCTTTCTTTATGTTTCTTGAGTTTCCTACTGGTCTGATTCTCCATAATATTTCTTATTGGAATGACAATTTCCTTTTCCAAGTCTAGTCATGGTTATAATTCTTTGGAGTCTTAATGCTTGATGACACATAGACTTTATGTCCTTGCCTCTAAGTCACAGTTTGTGAATTGTGATCCCCTAGTACCTGAAAAGATCCTAGACTGACAGTCATTAAATGCTTATTTTCCAAGGAAGGGGCTTTGAAGTTACCCTGACCAGACTCTCATCAGAAAGTATTTATTAATTGACAAATTGCATGATTTCTAGAATGTACTAATGAATATAATTGGCCTCTAAAATTACTTCTAACATGCTTAATAACAGTTTCAAAAGCCTTCTCTCTGTGATGTAAACTAGTTATAATTGTTTTCAGTACAAGGTAATCTACTTAAACAATCATCTTGCTCTGCTTCCCTTTGTATTGAGCTCTTTTTAACAATTAGTCATTAGTCAATGCCTATGCTATAAATAATATGAGTAGTCAATGTCTGTATGACATATATACTTTCATCTGTGATCTCATTGGTATGGGCACTCCCTCCAAAGATACCCTTCTTTACCTTTTCATCTTATACTATTCTTGTCCTTGTTGTCTATAAATCCTATAAACAATAACTTTCCAAAAAGTTATTAAAAAATTCTGAGGATGACATAATATAAAATTATACCCAAAATGTCAGTAGAAAGGTTGGGGTCCAATTTTTCTTCCCAAAATAATGTTTGACTTAAAAGGGTTTTTTGGGGGGTTGGGTTTTTTTATAATTGGTGGTTGGAAATATTATGAACAGTATATTATAGTTACAGTGTACTTTATCATATTTATTTTTACCTATTGAATGTGTACTCTCCATATTTCATATTAGGCTTTTTATTAAGGACCATTTGTCATTCAGTGTGGACTGTAATTAAATTATTTTTTCAAATCATGTTTCTTGTCATAAGATTATAGATTTAGAACTGGAAGAGATCTCCTAGGTGATCTCATTTAGCCCTATCATTTTACAGAAAAGGAAACCAGTTCTTAGGGAGGTTGTGAGTTACCCAGGGTCACACAATTAACAAGTGTCAGAGGTGAGATTTGAGGCCTGGTCTTCTTACTCCAAAAATAGTGAGTGCTCTTTCCATGGTGCCATACTACCTTCTTATTAGTGGTAAGCCAGTAAACAAATTTCCTCTTCCATTCTTACAGTGAAAAGAAGGATGTGTTTGGAACTGGAAGACCTGAATTTGATTTCCAGATCTGCCATTTGTTAGCCTTGTGACCATAGACAAATCACTGAACCTCTGGGGGCTTCAGTTTCCTCATCTATAAAATGAAAGTGTTGGATCATATGATCTCAAAGATCCCTTCTAGCAATAATTCTGTGATCCTGTGATCTTCCCAAATCTGCCAACAAAATCTCATAAAAAGGTTCTCTGTGAATGTTTTTTGTACTTAACTGACAAACATGGAGAGAACTGTGAAGTTCAAGGGAAAAAATAGCTATCATTGGTTAGAATCCACAATTGGCATCAACAGGACATGTTCCTTCTCTCCCTTTAAGTATCTTAGTTCCTTACATTTGAATTCTTTGAGAGTTCTGTACCAAGAGCTATATAGCTTCTTTCTTAGAACCTACTTTCCTTAATTAGACTTAATTTAGTGTAATATTGATAAAATGACAGTAAAGCTAACCTGGTTTCTTTAATTTCATTATAGATGAATTAAATCATCTTGGGCATCCTGGTAAGTAAATACTACTAATTTCAACTATTTAATGTGCAGAAGTCCTGATTTTAAATCTATATTTATCTTTTAAAACTTATTTTAATTTATATCTTTTGTCTTTACATTACCTTCATTTCTTTTTTTTTTTTTAATTTTGTGGGGCAATGGGGGTTAAGTGACTTGCCCAAGGTCACACAGCAAGTAAGTGTCAAGTGTCTGAGGCCGGATTTGAACTCAGGTATTCCTGAATCCAGGGCCGGTGCTTTATCCACTGCGCCATCTAGCTGCCCCCCATTACCTTCATTTCTAAATATATTCTTTCCTTACCTAAAAAGATATTCCTTATAAGAAGTATTTTAAAAGAAAGTTTTAAAATGATGTTTAGCAAAACCAGCAAATGCATCATCCATGCTACTGTGTAGACTTTCTTAGAAGAGGCCTCAACCCTGTGGGAAACCCTCTCCACCAATACAGATGCAACCCAGTAACTTAGTCTTAAAAAGTTGCCTGACTTGAATGGTGGTCTGCTACCCGGGAGGCTATGGCTGGTGCAACTCAGGAGTTCTGAGCTGCAGTAGGCTAAACTGATCTGGTGTCCACACAAACTTTGGCCCCTGGAAGTAGGGAGCCACTGGTTGCCCCAGCCCAGGTTGGATAAACAGAGTAGGTCAGTGCTCTCATGCTGATTAGAGTGGGGTCAGGCCCATGAATAACCTCTGTCCTTCGAGCCTGTTTGAGACAGGATGTCCTAGTATCAGAAAAAGAAAGGGAAAAAAAAGTTTTCTGGATCACTGAGAGAGTAAGTAACTTGCTCACACAGCTAGTAGTTATCAGAGAAGAGATTTGAACCTGAAGCTTTCTGACTCCAAAGCCAGCTTTCTTATCCACTGTGTAATGCCACCTCCTAGTGTATATAAATTTGTTTTAATGCCAGCTTGTTAAAATTATTCTAAAATACCTAAGTGACAGAAATGACTGTAAAATGTAGCTCAATACCATTCACACCTTTATTAGAATTCAGGATCCTGAAACTACAGGAAGTACAGGAATTTTAAAGTAATTTATGTGTTATGAAAAAGTATTGGCACTTGAAGTGGCACAGTTTGATAACGAGATATTGTCTAGAGTATTGGACTTGGCATCAGGAAGATTTGGGTTTAAATCCCATTTCTAATAGTAGCTGGGCAAGGCATTTAACTTCTCAGAACCTCCGTTTCCTCATTTGTAAAATAAGGGTATTAGACTCAGTGACTTTTAACCTCCCTTCTAGATCAAAATCTATGATCCTGTGAACTCTCATTTTAATAACAATAATAATAATAGTTGACATCTGCTACTAATAGTGCTTTAATGTTTGCATATCCCTTTAGATAAACTATTTCATTTGATACTTAACTCTGCCAGTTATGTGCTATTATTATCCCCATTTTACAGATGAGAAATTTGAAACTGAGAGAGAGGTTACATGAGCTGACCTGGTTTATACAAGCTCATAAATGTCTGAGGCATGACCTCAGGTCTTCCTGCCTCCAAGTCCAGCGTTTTAGCCATGATAAAGCCAGAAGAAAATAATTCTAACCACATTAAACTGTTGTGGAGTAGAGAGTGTCTTTATCTCAGTTGATCAGTCAAGTAAAGAACATCCCTGAACTGGCTAAGTAGAAAACACTTGTATCAGAGGGCATTAATGGAACTATATTTGGATCAGGGTAGTTCTCTAAATGCCTAATTAAAGATATATACCTGAAGTAGCTTGGCTTAATGAGTTTTTTATCTGAGGTAAAAGGTGATTTAGTGAGACCAGCTAACAAATAGCACCCCTGAGTATATGCTTTTGGCAGTCCCTCAGAAAAGAACTGAAGCTAAGCCCATAAAATCATGTTAGGAAACTGAGCAAGAGATTTGACTAAATAAATAGACCAATATATCACTTTGTAGTTAGAAGTTTCCTCCTTTTTCAAGTTTGTTGTATAGAATGTAGAGGGTTTCTCAAAAATCTTAGAGCAGTTGTTAACTTTAGTAGCTTAAAACTGCTCTAAGACTTTTGGGACACACTGTATTTCTCAATGATTATGTACAGGGTGGACCAAAAGTCACAATGTTTTGATAACTTTTTGAAAATAATTTTTTCTTTACTTTTTGCCATTTACAAGGTTTAATTTTTCACACAGAATGTAAATTCATTTCCTATATATACTGTATAGGATGCTATGATATTATAAATTCAATATAAAAAATAAGTTATTAAATATTGAAACCTCTTCATGATTTTTGGGCCACCCTCTATTATAATTTATTTTTAATCACCAGGACTTGCTTCAAATCTGAATGGTGAGGAAATATCACAATAATATCTTCAATTATTTCATAATTTTTACAATCAGGAAGCCTTCTTATTGAATACTCTAAATTCCTTTTCCTTCTATTTATTTGCTCCTTTTTCTGTTTTTGGTGGAAACAGAAAATCTATTATAATCCTGCTCCTTATCTATTATCTCTTCTTTCATATAGGAACTGAAATTTAGTGATGTCTCTCTCCCCCTACTCAAGCCCCTTAAAAGAGCATGACATTTAATTTTTTTTTTCATCCACCAAGATCTCTAGTAGAAATACTTGTCTCCAATTGTAACCATGTATTCTATTACAGAAATTCAGTCATAATTCTAGAACTGGAAGTTACTTCTGAGGACATCTAGTCCAACCCTCATTTTGCAGACAGAGAAGCAGGGTGGTTATTGGATCTGACCATTGTCACACAGAAACTCTTGACTATTGTGAATGCTTCCATAAATGAAAAATTAAAGAGTTTATACTCTCAAATTGCTAAGAAATAAAAAACATTTGTGGGGACAACATGGTGATAAACTACAGTTGTTTCACTGATAAAAAACAAGTGTGAGTACTATGAGGAGAAGGCCAGAACAGTGTTGAAATCATTTTGACCAACAAACACTTGATCTCCTTGGAAAGGAATGACAAAGATAGCCAAGAACATCTTATGGTAATAGGTTATGAGTAGTATCACCTCATGAAACAGTGGTATAGTATGGGGAGAAAATAGATTTACAGAAAATGTAGTGAAAGACCAAATTAAATTATATCATTCTAAGTAGTTATGAAACTAGAAACAACATATCAATGAGATCCCACAACAAACTTTACTCCATCAGTGATAGCTGAACCACCCCACTTGGACTGTAACATAATCACCAATATTCTCCATGAGGAAGTAGAAATAATGTTAAAGAAGACAAAGATGAGAAGAGCAGCTTCACCAGATAAATTGTACACAGAAGAGATCTTTACATTTTTCAGGGCATTCACTGAGGGATTAATCATCAAGGTATCTTAAAATGGGGAAGGAGTAAATGATTGGGAGGGGAAATCACTAATGTCAAGTGGAAAAGGCAGTTATGACACTGTCAGTCACTATTGACAAATGCTTACATTGTTTTCTCTACAAAATCATTTATTATAGAAATTTATACACTTATCAAGAACTTTATGAAAACACAGGAACAAAACAGACAGGATTTCACACATGATATTCTATAGCAAACCATATTTTTATGTAGTTATATAATTGAAAAGTGTCAAGGCTATAGGATTGCATTGTTCTTGTTGTGACTATAGAAAGGCATTTAAGTTGATAGAGCAAAATGAATCTTTAAAGACTGTCCTCCAATAAGATGTCTTTAATGTATGTGTTAAGGTCATATAAGACTCTGATAGATTCAACAGAGATGGCTCTGTATGGCCATCTTTTCAATATCAGACAGATCGTAGGATCACAGATTTAGACCAGGAAGGGAGCTCAGATCTCCTGATCCTACCCTCTCATTTACAAATGAGGAAGCTGACCCACAAAGAGGGTAAGCAACATACATAGAATAGAGATGTGGTTTCACCAAAGGGTATTTGCCACATTTAGCACAAAATTCAAATGGGATATTCCATATAGGTGATATGTTACTACAGATACTTCTGTTTGTAAATGACATTTTGAGGATTAAATCAAGCTCCAAAAGATTGCAGGAGCAGCTAGATGGCTCAGTGGATAGAGAGCCAGCTTTGGAGTTAGGAACTTTCCTCTGTGAATTCAAATGTGGCCTCAGATACTTGCTAACTATGTGACCCTGCAAATCACTTAACCCTGGTTGCCTCAGTTTCCTCATGTATAAAATGAGCTGGAGAAGGAAATAGCAAACCTATCTCTGACCCCAAATGGGGTCAGAAAGTGTTGGACACAACTGAAAAATGCCTGAACAACAACAAAACCAAAAGATTGCAGAGCCTCTCAAATAAAATTTTCAGTGATTCAAAAGTTTCACCTTTCATGGATAAAAATTAGTAGATGAATGTTATGTATTATCCTTATAAGTATTAGGAGTTCATCCATCAGTGCATATAACACATTTAGATTCTACCATTGAACAATGAACTGGACCCAGAATTAAATAGAATGATGCATGGGCTTACTTGCATTTGGAAAAATTGCACATTTTAAATTTTTCCAAATTCCTTGAAAATTAGATTGATCACATTGAAGCCAATGATTCCTAAGATGTCAAGATATGATAAAATTCAAAAGTTTGAAAGGTAGAAGAAAATGTGAAATATCTCATAGGAAAAACAACTGATCTGGAAAATAGATTGAAGAAAAGCATTTCAGAATCATTGGATAACCTAAAAGCCATGAAAAAAAAAGTGGAGACATCATATTTCAAAGAAAACTGCCATCTTATCTTAGAACCAGAGGGCAAAGTAGAAATTGAAAGAATACACTGGTCACCTTCTGAAAGAAATTTCAGGATGAAAACTCCCAGGAATAATATACCCCAAATCAAGAGCTCCCTAGTCAAGAAAAAAATATTGCAAACAGCCAAAAAGAAGAAGAAAATCAAGTATTACAGAATCATCTCGGGATGAAAACTCTAAGGAATAATATACCCCAAATTAAAAGCTCCCTGGTCAGGAAAAAAATATTGCAAACAGCCAAAAAGGAAAAAAATTCAAGTTATTACAGAACCATATTAGGATGAAAACTCTCAGGAATAATGTACTCCAAATCAAGAGCTCCCCAGTCAAGAAAAAAAATATTGCAAATAGTGAAAAAGGAAAAAAAATCAAGTATTACAGAACCATAGTTAGGATTACACCGGGTTTAGCAGCCACTACTAAAAAGAAGCAGAGAACTTAGCATATGATATTCTGGAAGGCAAAGGATCTAGTCTTCTTACAACCAAGAATAACCTAACCAACATAATTGTTGCCTTGCCCTTCATTCTCAAAGAGGACCATGACATTAGGGTGATGGTAAGACTTGGAGTGAATTGGATTTAAGTGAGGCAGGACTGTGCAAAGTCACCAACCTCTCACCTCCAGAACCATCTGGGTCCAGTGACAAGATATATATCAGGACAACTGAACATGGCCCTGGATGTTTAAGGCAATTGAGATTAAGTGACTTGCCCAGGGTCACAGCTCGTAAGCATCTGGGGTAAGATTTGAACTCGGGTCCTCCCAATTTCAGGGCCAATGTTCTATCTATTGTGCCATCTAGCTGCCCACCTAGCATGATAATCTTATGCTAAAGGGGTAAGGGAAGAATGGGCCTGATGAAAAAAGGTGGGGGGCGCTTCCAAACATATCTGATAAAAAGGTAAGAGCTGAGCGGAAAATTTGATACAAACACAGGGGTCAAGAGAAGCATAGAAAAGTAAACATGACTGAAATCATGAAGGACTGAACAAGATGAAACTGTTTACATTCTTTTATGGTGAGATGATACATATAATCCCTCAAAATTATATCATTACTGGAGATCTTAGAAGAATCTAATGAGACAGAGGGCCTGGGTTTGGTTCTTTTATGTTTGGATGATCTCAAAAGAAGAGTGGAAAGGTGGGGTAGGAGAGGAAGAAGGGGAAAAAACATCTCATATAAATGGGCTGTAAAAGGTTTACACAACCAAGAAAGCATTCAGGGGAGCAGGTGACACTGGAATCTCCCTTTTATCTGAACTAGTTCCAGGAAGGTAGAGTACATATACACACAGTTGGGTACAGGAATGTGTTTCATTCAGCAAGGAAGAAGGGAAAGAAGAGTAAAAGGGAAGGTAGATTAGAAGAGGTGGTAGAAGTAAAAGAGACTTTTTAAGGGGACTGAGAAAAAAAGAACAAAAAGCCTAAGAAAATAGAATGAAGGAGAAGTACACAGTAATTATAGCTATGAATTTGAATAGGATGAACTCATTCATAAAATGGAAGAGGATAATAATGGATTAAAAAATAGAATCCAGTAATACGTTGTTTACAAGTAATACATTGGAAAAGACACAGTTTAAGCAAGGGACATAAGCAAAAATAGACCTAATTAAAAGAGAGGGAAAATATATTTTGCTAAAAAGGTACTATAGACAGTGAATTTATAGATAGATAAATAGATATACCAAATGACATAGTATCTAAATTCTTAAAAGTTAAATGAAAAACAAGGAAAGAGACAATAAAACTATTTACTTATTTAGTTTTACACCTCCCAGCCATGCAGAAAAGTAAAAATATTAAATGCATCTTTTTTCTAACCACAGTGCATAAAAATTATACTTAATAAAGGATCTTTGAAGCATAGATTAAAAGTTAATTGGAAACTAAATAACTTAATCCAAAAGAATGGGTGAGGGGGCAGCTAGGTAGAGCAGTGGATAAAGCACTAGCCCTGGATTCAGGAGGACCTGAGTTCAAATCCGGTCTCAAACACTTGAAACTTACTAGCTGTGTGATCCTGGGCAAGTCACTTAACCCTCATTGCCGCCCCCCCCCCAAAAAAAGAATGGGTGAGTCAAAGAACAAAACACCAGAAACAATCAGTAATTTTATTAAAGATAATGACAACAATGAGAAAACATGCCAACATTTGTGAGATATAACCAAAATGATACTTAGAGGAAAATTTAGATCTCTAAATGTTGACATCATTAAAAAGGAGAAAAAGCAGATTTTGGCATGCAAGTAAAAAAATCCAAAAATCAATGAATTTAAGATCCCAAATTAAACGCCAAAGTAGAAATCCAGAAAATCAAAGAGATTAAGAAAATTGAAAGGAATTTTTAAAAATTCGAACTAATAATTAAAATTAGGTGCTTTTTTTTAAAAGAAAAAAAACAAAATAGATAAGCAATTAAGTAATTTGAATTTTAAAAAACCAAATTACCAATATGAAAAATGAAAAATGTGAATTTATAAACTGATGAAAAATAAAATTATTAGGATCTATTTCACCCAGCTATATGCCAGACTAGCAATGTAAATGAAATGTATAAATATTTACAAAAATATAAATTGCCCAGACTAACAAAATAGGAAATTAAATACCTTATCTTAGAAAAAGAGATTGAACAAGCCATAACTGTACTCCCTAATTAAAAAAAAAAGGGGGCCCTAGGACTGGATGGATTTACATATAAATTGTACCAAACATTTAAAGAACAATTCCAATACTACTATTACAATACAATACTAATACTACAATACACTACACTACAAACAATTTGAGAAAATATATAAGGACAGGGTCCTACCACTGTCCTTTGATGATGACACAGATATGATCTTGATGCCTAAATCGGGCAGAGACAAAACACAGAAGGAAAATTAGACCAATTTCCCCAAAGAATAAACATTTTATATAAAATATTAGCAAAGAGATTACAGCAATATATCACAAAGAGCAAACCCCATTATCAAGCTGGATTTATACCAAGAATATAGGGCTTATTTAATATTAGGAAAACTATAATGATAATTGACTATATTAATAAGAAAAAGAACAAAAATCATATTTTGACAGATGCAGAGAAAACTTGAAATAAAGTGCAACACCCCTTCCTGTTTAAATTTTTTAAGAAAGCATAGAAATAAAAAAAAACATAGAAAGCATAGAAATAAATAGCTCTCCTTAAAATGATAAGTAGCATCCCTAAAATCAAGAACCAATCTTTTCTGTAATAGGGATGTGCTATAAGCCTTTCCAATAAAATTGGGAGTAAAGCAAGGGTGTCCATTATTACCATTACTATTCACTATTGTAGAAATACTAACTAGAGCAATAAGACAAAAAATAAAGGAATACGTTTAGGCAAAGAAGAATATCAATTTTTATAGATGATATGATGTTTTACTTAGCCCTAAATAGTCAACTAAAAAATTAATTGAAATAGCTTCAGCAAACTTGCAGGATATAATATAAACCCACACAAATTATCCATATTTCTATAATTACCAACAAAATCCAGAAGAGCTAGAGAAATTCTATTTAAAATAATTACAGATAGTATAAAATACTTGGGGGGGGGTCTACTTGCCAAGACATACGGGGATTGTGTAAATACAATTACAAAAGACTTTGGAGCTATTTGGAGGGATCGTATGGGGAGCTCCTTGAAGTTACTGCCTTTCCTCTACCATCTTGGCAAAGGACTCTTTACACAAATATAGGCAGATAGAAATAATCAGAAAATATTAATTGCTCATGGGTAGGCTAAGGCAATAACATAAAAATTACAATCTACCTAAAATAATTTACTTATTCTGTGTCATGCCAAAGGACTAATTTAAAAATGTAGAAAAAAATAATAAAATTCATCTGATAGAACAAAAAAAAAACAAGAATAACAAGGTAATCCATTATTTTTAATGAGAAGGAGTCAATATTTAGCTATACCTTCTCTCAAATTATACCTCTAAGCCATAATTATAAAAAAAAATTTTGGTAATAGGTAAGAAATAAAGATATTAATTGGTGGAATAGATTAGATGCACAAAATACAGAAGCAAATGAGCACAGAAATGTGGTATTTGATAAACCCAAAGATCCAGCTATTGGACAAAAAATTGAGAAAACTGGAAAGCAGTCTGACAGAAACTAGCTATAGCCAAAATCTCACATTGTATATTGTATATACATGTATATTGTATGTTATATATATACATATAGTATAAGCTCAAAATGGGTGCATGATTTAAACATAAAGGGTAATGATGTAATCAAATTAGTGGAGTAGAGGAAAAATTGCTTGTCAGAACTAGAGGAAGAGTTTATGAATGAACAAGAGATAGAAAAGTTTACAGGATGTAAAATGGATAATTTTGACTACATAATTTTAAAAAGGTTTTGCACTAACAAAACCAATACAGCCAAAATGAGAAGAAAAGCAGGAAACTGGGGAAAAATTTGTATCAAGTTTCTCTGATAAAGAACTCATTTCTAAAATATATAGAAAACAGTTAAATTTCCAAGCACAAGAGACATTCTCCAATTGATAAGTCGTCTAAGGATATGATAAGCAGTTTTCAGGGAAGAAATCCAAACTATCAATAGCCAAATGAAAGTAAAATCACTAATAATAAGAGAAATGCAAATTAAGACAACTCTGAAGTACCACCTTACATCTTTTGATTTAGTTAAGATGACAAATGCTGCAGGGAATGTGGAAAAACAGGTACATTAATGAATAGTTGGTGGAGCTGTGAAATAGCCCAACCATTCCAGAAAGCAATTTGGAACTATGCTCAAATAGCTATTAAATTGGGTATACCCTTTGACCCAGTGATAGCACTACTAGGTCTGTACTCCCAAGAAGATCAAAGAAAGAGGGAAAAGACATAGGTACAAAAATATTTATAGCAGCTCTTGTGGTAGTAAAGAATAGGCAACTGAGAGGATGCCCATCAATTGGAGAATGGCCAAACAAATGATGATATATAAATTTCATGGAATACTGTTGTGGTGCTGTAAGAAATAATCAAGGAGGGGCAGCTAGGTGGTGCAGTAAGGCCCTGAGTTCAAATCTGGCCTCAGACACTTAACACTTACTAGCTGTGTGACCCTGGGCAAGTCACTTAACCCCAATTGCCTCACTAAAAAAAAAAAAGAAGAAGAAAAAAAGAAAAGAAAGAATCAAGGAAATAGTTTAAGGAAAACCCGGGAAGACTTGCATGAACTGATGTGAAGTGAACACAACCAGGAGAAAAGTTTTTACAATAACAATAATATTGTAAAGAAAATAAAAGCTGAAAGACTTAGGAACTCTAATAATCACAATGACCAAGCACAATTTCACAGGACTCATAATGAAACAAGTTTTTCAACTGGAAATGGAGAAGTAATGGACTTAGAGTGCAGATTGAATATTTTGTGCAGATTGCATATTTTCAGAGGCAGCTAGGTGGAGCAGTGGATAAAGCACTGGCCCTGGATTCAGGAAGACCTGAGTTCAAATCGGGCCTCAGACACTTGACACTTACTAGTTGTGAGATCCTGGGCAAGTCACTTAACCCTGTTGCCCCGCAAAAACAAAAACAAAAACAGATTGCATATTTTCTTTTCCATTTGTAATGAACTTTATGTTTTTTGCCTTCTTAATGGATGAAGGAGAGGGAGGAGGAGGAAGATAATTTGGAAATGAATAACAAATTTGAATTTTTTTTTAAAATGGGCAAATCCAGCCTCAGACACTTGACACTAGCTGTGTGACCCTCGGCAAGTCACTTAACCCCAATTGCCTCACACACACACAAAAAAACAACTAACATGGGAACCTGGCATAAAGCTCCTTGGGTAGATAGGGTTTGAGCTCATTCTTGGAGGGAAGTTGGGGAAACCAAGGAAGAGGTGGATGAGTGGAGTGTTCTATGTGTGAAGGACAGCTTATGTAAGTGAGAATGGGATATCTTGTGCTAGGAAGTAACAGGAAATAGAGCCTGTGTCACAGAGTGTGTAGATGGGACTGGAAAGATAGGTTATGAAAAGCTTTAAATGCCAAATATAAGAGTTTATATTTGAGCTTAGAGGTAATAGGGAGCCACTGCAGTTCATTGAATTGGGGTTTGGCATGGTTAGACCCACATTTTAGAAGAATTACCTTGTCAGGTTAGTGGAAAATTGATTGGATTGGGGAAACACTCTAGCCAGTAAGATGAGTTAGAATATTATTATATGTGTCTAGAAGATGAGGAGCTGAATTAGAGTTGTGGCTGTATGAGTAGAAAGAAGGTAATGTGTATGAGTGATGTTGTATAGAAATGACAAGATTTGGCAATAGATTAGATATTTGGGATGAAGGAGAATAGTCAAAGATGCTACTGAGATTCAGGGTTTGTATGCCTGGGAGAATGGTGATGCCCTCAATGGTATGATTCGGGGGAAAGATGTGTTCTGTTTTGGATATGTTTTTGAGATGCCTGTGGAATATACATCCAAAAGGCTGTTGTTTATATAGTATTGTAGCTCAGGAGAGAATTAGAGCTGGATAGATACATATGGGACACATCTGAATACAGACGATAATAGAACCCATTGAAGCTGATGAGATCACCAAGTGAGATGGTATAGAGCAAGGATTTCTTAATCTATCATGTGTCATGGACCTCTTTAATAATCTCATGAAGCCTATGAGCCCCTTTTTACAATGTTTTTTTAAATAATTGAGTGAAATACTAAATTTTAGTTAGAAGTTAGTGAAAATAAAGATATAATTTTTCCCATTCAAATTCATGGACTTCCTGAAGTCTGCCTACAGAATCTTGTGGGGAGTGGGAAGGGTCTCTGTACCTGAGGATAAGAACCCTTGGATAGAGGGTGAAGAGAAAAAGGATATCATCATATGTGTATGACCTAGAAAGGAGATGGACTAGTCATTTAGCATAATTGAGAGAGGAAAAAATGCTTGCCCCATCATGCCTTAGTGCCTGTGTGTTGTTTCAAGAATCCTAGAAGAAAGTTCCTACTACTTTTGATTGACTGCTAGTTAAGGATTTATGGAAAGGCTTACTTGCAGAGGTTGCAAAGACAGAGAGAAGTTATGTTCTACATCAAGAAAGGGATTATCCATATGGAGGACATTACAGAGTCATAGAAGTATACTAGGAAATGTTTTACCAAGAGAATGTAAACATGTAGAAATAACAATGATTTGGAGTAATGGGACCTGCATGTGAATCCCGGCTCTGTACTTAGTACCTGTGTAACTCTGTGCAAGCTACTAAACACTTCTTGGCCTCATTTTACTCACCTGTAAAAGGAGGGGATTGGACTGGATAACTTCTGAACTCCCTTACAGCACTAGATCCATGATCCTATGACTAGGAGGGCTGGCAAAAGACAAGTATTTCATTGAGGTTACCTATGTATCAGAAAAATCTTGAAGAAAGCTAAAAGGCGTAGGTCCAGGAAGTCAGGGGGTCATTTATCTGAGAGATCTAATAGCAAGTTTCTGGCAGCCAGCTGCTATTATTAGAGTTCAGGATAGGACTCCATTCCCTGAGATAAGTTTGCAATGGAGGGATGCAAGCGTAAGGGCAAGAGCCTTGTTCCTATTACCAAAGTGTCAAAGGTAGAGCTAAATATGTAGTAAATCCCTTCTCTGGAGTTTAGAAAGCTACAAGGGCAGCCATCAAAATCTCCCTGGATTTTGGTAGAATTTATATAGTTACTGAGGAGAAAAGAAAAAGAATATCTCTGGGTGAAGAAGGTAAAGACCAAGTGCTGTAAGTAGTAAGCAAGTAGGCAGTACCTATAACATCAAGTGAGACCTGGCCCCATCAGTCAGTGATTACTGATTGGCTAGAAGGGAATATCCCTCTTCCCAATATAGCACTATGTTACCCTTCATTTGTCATAAATCAGGGGATTGACTGTATCTAAAACTTAGTTGTTTGTGAGTAATGGTTTTCGGCACTGTGAAAAATGTTATAATTCATAATCACTATCTTTTTGTTTCATTTTTTAAACAGATGTTAAAGATGAATCAACTGACCGGCCGTTTGGTGAGTAGAGGGGTGTGTGTGTGTGTGTGTGTGTGTGTGTGTGTGTGTGTGTGTGTGTGTGTGTGTGTGTGTATTTCTATGTATGCACATATACACATATATAAATGTAAATACATTTATAAATATAATATATATAATATATTATATATAATATATATTATAAATATAATAAATATAAATATAATGTAAATACATTATATAAATGTAAGTATATATATGTATTTACATTTATGAATATAGCATTTAGCCCTCTGTTTTGTAGTGGTAATGCTTAAATGCATTGATAATCTAATTATTGTATCTCCTTCCAGTGGAGATCACAGTTCATCCATGCTTTCTTAACCTGTGCATGTCTTATCTCTCTCCTCCTATAAATCTTCCATTTTGGGGCAGGGGGAGAGAATGGGAAGAAAGTGTCTACTCAAAATACTAGAGGATGCCTTCTAGGTCTTTAACATTAAGTGAATACTATTTCAGTCCTTGAGCTCTCCCATCTGTTACCTTTCATTTTTGCTGCATTATTGGCCCACCTCATTTTCCAGGCATACATATCCTGAATTATATATTTTGTGACACTTCTTGTGTACAGGTCATCTTTGGCAATATACTGTTATCTCTATTGTCCACACTATTGTAAAAAAAATTTAAGCTATAACTGCTAATCTGAAAAATTTATAACTATGTTAACATCTGAAAAATTATAACTCTCCCATAAGTCCTTCTGCGGTCGCCATTTAATGTTAAAATTATTACTAACTGGGTCTTAATCTGTGAACTTCTGGCTGGCTGGCTAATCTATAGGCTATTAGCTGCCTAATTAGCCAGGCTATAATTAGCCATTTTAAAAATCCCCAACTGCTTCTCCCAGACCACAAGAAACAGCCTCTTTCAATTTAAGCAAATACCAGGGTTTATTGAGGTGAATAAACTTAAAGATAAGGATAACAAAAGTAAAATACGACCTGACTGCGTTTTAACTTTCTCCATAGCTACCCCTCTCCTTTTACTGCTCTGCTCTTCCGTCTGTCTCTGTAGCTTCCTCCTACTGTGCCTGCCTTCTCTATGGACATACCTCCTTTCCTGCTTCTTCACAACATGCTTTCACTCTTTCACTCTTCCTCCACTGTCAGCCGCCCCCCACTAACTCTTAGTCCTTAGTCCTCTGCAACTGTCAGCCGCACCCACTCTCAGTAGCCTCCCCTTTCTCAGTCTCCCCCCTCAGTGTCCTTTTCTTAGTCCCCCTTTTCACTGTCCACCCCCGCAGGTTATATAACCCTTCTTTGTCCTTCTGAAACTTGGGCTGACTGCCCCCACACATGCCAAGCTAATTTGTTGGTCCCCCTGGGCCAGCAGAGCCCCGCACAGAGAGCTAGGGACTGGGCAGAGGAAGCTCTGGGGTTCCTGAGGTTTTTTTGCGTGCATCCCCGATGAGTGGGGCCTGGGTTGGGCATGGCACTCGAGGCTTATGTGTCTGGGGCAATTTCGAGGAGACCAATTACATTGGGGGAGGAGCGGCCATTCATTGCACCCAAGGCTAATTTTAGCTACTCACACTATCTTTCCATTGCCGTTTGGCTCACCTGCAGTTTGGGCTCTTCAGAGATGTGGTATTTCATGATTCATGTGTAAGAATACCATGACAATACTAGTATTAAAGAAATGAGTTTTTATTTAAAAGCTCAGCTTGAGATTGTTGAAAACATTGCACAATTTACCATATACAATGCAGCTCATTCTCTTCTTCCCATTCTGAGATCAGTCTAAGGTATTTGTGATGACAGATTAGCTTTATATTAGCTGCATATCATACTTTGAACAAAAAATATTTATTACCCACTTGTTTCTTCTTGTGTGGATCATTAGGCTGAACTAGCATGGGTAATGGTGGATCTCATTTAGAAGGCTATGCAGGACATAATGCAATGAACTAAAAAAAACTTTTAAAAAGGAACATGTCATAGTAATAAAGATATTTAAAGCATTTCAACTTAGCAGCTGCTTTTATTATAGTAAAGATAATTATGACCAACAGTTGGTTCATTTTGTATTTAATGTTTTATTTGTGGTCTAATTTAGGATACTAATAAAATATTTTTATCTATGTCATCTTTGTAGCATTGAGGCAAATTTTTGGCATACCTAACATAGTTTTAGCTTCAATACCACTCCTCTTGAGATTTATAAACATGACTAGTGTATCTCAGTGACACTTCTGTCTAGCACTGACCAACCCCTGCTATATACTTGATTTCTTAAATGCAGAATTCTACTAGCACCTTTAAAACTGTGTAACATTTTGTAATGATAGAACAAATTTGCTGCTAGAGAAAAAAATTAGGTTGTCTAGCTATAGCCCAAATGAAGTAAAGCAAAATGCTATTAGAATGTTGTTATTAAGGGACAAGATTATAGACTTTCAGGCAGCTAGACGGTGCAGTGGATAAAGCACCGGCCTTGGATTCAGGAGGACCTGAGTTCAAATCCGGCCTCAGACACTTGACACTTACTAGCTGTGTGACCCTGGGCAAGTCACTTAACCCCCATTGCCCCACAAAAACAAACAAACAATAAAAAGATTATAGACTTTCCATATAATAGTGAGAGAAATACATTACATATGTCTAAGGATACAGATGTTCAGCTAGGTCGAACAGTGGGTAGAACAGCAGGCCTGGACTTAAGAAGACCTGAGTTCAAATGTGGCCTCAGACACTTATGAGCTGTGGGACCCTGGGCAAGTTACTTAACCCTCATTATCCTGGCCCCCCCCCCAAAAGAAGTTTATGCAGGACTTTCCATTCAATTAAATAGACATTTATCAAGTACTTACTGTATGAAGAGTGATAGGAACACTAGTAGATAAAAAGATCTTAAACTTTATGAAGCTAGTAAGAAGCTAGAATACATATACAGTTTATTGTAAAATATATTTAGAGAGGAACAGCAAGTAGGAGGCCCCTGTATCTGTACTTTTTAGTGATTGTGTTAAAAGACTCAAGAGGTAGAAAGGGACCAGGTTGTGAAGAGTTTTAAATGCCAGAAAAAGTTATTTGATCTCAGAGGTGATAAGGAGGCACTGGACTTCATTGAGTTGAGGGAAGGAAAAGAGGATGCACATCATCAGACATGATCTTTAGGAAAATCCCTTCAGCAACTGTGTGGAGAATGAATTGGAATAGAGAGACCCACGAGGCAGAGAATCCCATTAGAAGGCTATGGCAGGGGGGCAGGTAGGTGGCGCAGTGGATAAAGCACTGGCCTTGGATTCAGGAGGACCTGAGTTCAAATCCAGCCTCAGACACTTGACACTTACTAGCTGTGTGACCCTGGGTAAGTCACTTAACCCTCATTGCCCCACCAAAAAAAAAAAAAGGTTATGGCAATAATCAAGGCAAGAGGTGATGAAAGGCCTGAATTAGGAGGTGACTGGTAGAGAAATGGGTCTATGTGGTAAGCATATTATAGAGAAAGAAATTACAAGATTTAACAAATGATTGGATGTGTGGGGTAAGCAAGTGAATGTAGTTGAAGACGACACAGGTTATGAACTTTGGTAGCTGGAAGGATGATGGTGCCTTTGACTATTCTGGGAAGTTCAGAAGAGGAGTGTGATTGGGAGAAAAGAAAGAGTCCTGTTTTGGACATGATATATTTGGAGTGATTTTGGGACATCTAGTTCAAAATGTCTAGTAGGCATTTGATGATATGGAACTGAAGCCAAGGAGAGAGACTATGCCTCAATAAATACACCTGAGAATCATCTGTATAGAGATGATAGTTGAACTATGAGAACTAATAAGATTACCACGTGAGAGATTATCTTAGAAAAGAGAAGAGAGCCTAGGACAGAGCTTTGGGGGACACTCACATTTGGTGGGTATGCATGGATATTTTGAAATTGGGTAAATGGTGGTAGCACTGGCAAAAATAGTGGAGTGAAAAGGAGTAGTTATTTGGGGAAAAGATGATAGATTCAACTTTGGATGTGTTGCATTTGATGTGATTGCAAGAGAGCCAAAAAATCCAAAGCCTTGTAAGTAGTTAAGGATGTGGAACAACTAAGTGGCACAGTGGATAGACTGTCTGGCCTGAAGTAAGGAAGATGAATCTTCCTTCCTAAGTTTGAATTTGGCCTCACATATTCACTAGCTATGTGACCCTAGACAAGCCACTTAACCCTGTTGGCCTCAGTTCCTCATCTGTAAAATAAGCTGGAGAAGGAAATGACAAACTACTCTGGTATCTTTGCCAAGAAAACTCCAAATGGGATCCCAAAGAGTCTGAAATGACTGAACAACAAAAAGATATTGTACTGGAGCTTAGGGGAATGCTCAAGGCTCGAGAAAGAGATTTGGGAGGCATCTACATAGAATAATTGAAATTGTGGGAATTAGTGATTTTGCTTGGAAAGAGGGAAAGCCAAGGACATAATCTTAGGGTACATTCGCCCAAACAGATTGGGAAAAAGAGGAGTCAGTAAAGGAAGTAGTTAGGTAAGAGATCTAGAAGAGTGGTATTTTAGAAGCCATAGAATGAGATATTGTATGATAATTTTTCTGTGGCATTGTAGATGAGGTTCCTATTCAGGTATGAGTTAGACTAGATCAGGGGTTCTTAAATTTTGTGTATCATGAACCTTTTTGGCAGCTGGATGAAGCATTTGGACCTCATCTCAGAATGTTTTTCAATAACTGTAGGAAATAGTAGATTTCAATTAGAGATGTGAAAATAAAGATGAATTTTTTCCCATCCAAATTTTAAGACCCCCCCAAAAAAAATCTGACCAGAGATACCGGGTGTTTTTTTTTTAAGAAAAAGAAGAGTGGCAACTAGCTGGCACAATGGAACACCAGCCCTGGAGTCAGGACTGGTGGCCTCAGACACCTATTAGCTGTGTGACCCATGGGCAAATCATTTAACCATGATTTCAGAAGGAAGGAAGGAAGGAAGAAAGAAGGAAGTGTTTCACAAATGTCCTTGATTCTGTCCTTTTCTATTAATAAAACTCCACAGTGCCTGAATGGGACACCATCTTTTTTGAGATATAGAGGAGAGGAATAAAGTACTCGGGTTTTGGGGCAGAGGGAATAGGAGGTAACAAAGTCTCCCTCTCTTACCCAAGCTAGAAGTGCAACAGCCACTCACTGGCCCAATCTCATTATTAAACAGCAGGACAACTTTGATTTGCTGTTTTCCTGACTTGGCAGTTCACTCTTCCTTAGGTAATCTTGTGGTCCTCTGCTCCTGAAGGTCCAACTCTTCATGACTCCATTTGGGGTTTTCTTGGCAAAGATACCAGAGTGGTTTGCTATTTCCTTCTCCAGTTCATTTTACAGATGTGAAACTGAGGCACACAAAGTTAAATGACTTGCCCAAGATCACATAGCTAGTAATTATCCAAGGCCAGATATGAACTCATAAAGATGAGTTTTCCTGACTCTAGGCCCAGCTGTACCACCCAGCAACCCAAAGTCTAAGAATATCACATGGCAAAAGGTTTGAGGCCTTTTAAATGCAAAATAGTTTTCTTCTGCCTAACTTTATATGTAGGTATTAGGATTTGTTTGGGTTTTTTGCTTTTTAAAATTTTTCCACAATTTCTTTGACATTAGACTTTCAGTGTTAGGAAAGAGAAGAAAAAAATTTGGATTTTCTGTAAAATTAGTCATCTTGACTATTGAGAGCATCTGAATATGTCTTTCAAATTAGAAATCAATCAATATTTTGATCAACTCATGTTTATTTTTAAAGACACTGGCAGTTTTGTAAGTGTGCCATTCATTATTATAAACTACTTAGCAACACTCTATGACAGGGATCAGCAAGTCCTGGCAGTTGTACTGGAAGGTGGCATGTCAGGTTATCAGCCCAGTAGTATGGCACATCAGCTCCTTGTTGCCACTTAACCTGCCAGTACCCATGCTATTAATATTTTACCTCCACTGTGTTTCATTAATCTCTACTACCGTTCTTGTTTTTCCCATATCTATTTCAGTCACTTGCCCTTGTGCCTCTTTCCCTCCCCTGGACAACACAGGTATATTCAGAGTGATTATTTTAATTTTTAACCATATTTATCATCATGATATATGGCCCAGTACTCTCCTAATTCTTCTACTCTGTATCTCCTTGGCCTAGCACAACAACTAAAGCAGATTGTGTCTTCTTTCTGGCATGGATAGGAACTTTTGTCCCTTAAAGACAGATATATTGACATATAGAGATTTACTCAGAGATAAATTATACATCTTCACAGTTTATGTATTAGTGGCCATTCAAGCACACCAGAACCAGGCCCTGTACTCAACTCTGATATAGCAAATTAAGGGAGTGGTTAAGGAAAACAGTTGAGGAAGTGCTAAGTACAATAGGTGATTAGTGTTTGAGGACACATTTAAAAAAGAATTATATTAAGTCCTGAGTAAAAATGGAAGAAAAAGGTTTGGCAGCATCTTCTGTTCTTTCCTAACCTCATTTAGTACTTCTCTTTACTTCCTTTACCCATTCCCTCTCAGTTCTGCTTTTATATTTTTTTTGGCCTGTCATTCTTACCATTTCCTTTATTCAGACTCTCATAACTTTCCATCCTCCCTAATTCATTGACACATTTCCTGTAAATCAAATAACTATTTTGTAAAAATTAAAATTACATGTACTTCTAATTACTTAGGCTACATTTGAAAGTCTTAGCATTCTTTTTTTTTTTTTGGTCCTTATTCAGTAAACAGTTGGTTTAACATGAAAGGAAATACCTATATTTCAGTGTTAGACTCTCTTAAAACCTTTATGACCTGGTTCTCAGAAGTATATCTTTTAATTCCAGGGTTTTTTTTAAATCTTGATAATGCATATGCATTTTCTTCTATGTAAAATAATAAAAAACATTGTGTTCTAAAAATAATATAGAACGAAATCTTATTATTTAAATATTTGTTATAATTCATTTAATGAAATTTCTGAATCTGGTATCTTCACATATTATAAAGAGGGGGGAAACCCTTAAATTTTAAAACTAATCTATGGTTTTTTCTTACAGCAAAAGACAAAGTAGCCCTTTTGATTGGGAATATGAATTATTGGAATCACCCTAAGCTCAAGGCTCCCTTGGTAGATGTATATGAATTGACCAATTTGTTAAGACAACTAGATTTCAAGGTGGTTTCATTATTGGATCTTACTGAGTATGAGATGCGCAATGCTGTGGATGAATTTTTATTACTTCTGGACCAAGGAGTATATGGTAAGTTTTTTGTGGCATTCTCTGGGTTTTCACAATACCCACAAATCATTCAAACTATCTAATATCCACTAATTACCAAATGGTATACATTTTGTTTGAAATCTTTTGTAATACCTAGTAATATTTATAGTATGTATGTTGGATAAATAGAAGTTCAAATAAAATTGCACAATAGCTAATTATATTAGAAGTTTAAAAAAACTGTACTTTTCATTTGAACTCCAAAGTCCTTAAACATATTCTTATTTTTGACTGGACACCAATACCAAACAGTTACTACTACTATTTTTAATTCCTTAATGAACACATTCCTAGTTAATATACTATTTTTTAAATGAAAAAGAAAAAAAGAATTCTGCTTTACTTATAATTATTTCTCATCATAAATATATTGTTTATTGTTCTTTTATTTTCAGATATAAAACCTAAACTTAGCATAATTATTATAGAGGATGCAGATTCACAAATAGTTGTAGGATTTTTCTTTTTCTATTGCTTTTTCTGTAGAAATCAGGTTTCTACTTAATACAAAAAGTATGGAGGGGTAGAAAGTGCACTAGATGTAGAGTAAGGCCTTGGAAATAAATCCTGGCACTGCTACTCAGTCAGTACCAGGGGCAGCTAGATGGTAGAGTGGATAGAGCACCATGCCTGAAGTCAGGAAGATCAAACTAAGCCTTAGCTGTGTGGCCCTGGGCATGTCACTTATCCCCCATTACCCTCAGATTCTCATCTGCAAAATGGGGTCATACTAGAGAAATAATGGTAAACCACTTCAATATCTTTGCCAAGAAAACCTTGTGGACAAGTCCATGGGAATATGTGGAATCAGATACAACTGAACAACTGAACAGTTGCTACTCAAATCTGTGTGACCTTAGACAAGTCTCTTGGCTTCTTTGGGCCTGCTTTCTCATCTGTAGAAATGAAAATATTGGACTAGATGAATAATAATATTCCTTCCAGCTTTAAAATCCTGTGCTCCTAAGTAGAGTTATGAAATGAGTTGCCAACGTCCAGGTCACCTGACCACCAAAATAGAGGATAAGACATTTTCTCTGATCCTCACAGTCTCTCAGAACTCTCTGTGATAGGAATCATGCACAAAAGATAAAGCAATTTCTCCACAGTTTAAGACATGAAGAATCCTAATGAGGTAACAACCTAATGAACTAACAACAGAGGTTAATTTCTAACCTCTAACATACTTATTCAGCACCCATTACCCCACTGACCATCAAGCTCTCATGACTGCATCAGTCAACCTGCAAGTTTGCAACAGAACAGCTGTTACCTCCATCCTCCTCCCAGCTTCCCCCCTCCCAACCTCCCCAAGTAAGGGAAAACCAAAAGCCAGAAGTTTACTCTGACTGGGAGTACTCTGGTTGGGCCAATCCTTTTCTCCCGGAAGTCACTTGGGGCAGAGACTGAAGCAGGTAAAATGTGAATGAATTGTCCAGCATAAGAGAAGGTTGAGGATGCTTTGAGGTTTAGCCCCCAGGAAAAATGCAATCAAAGTGGAAAGAGTTAGAAAATAAGCAATAACGAATAATTTTTGTAAAAGGCTGAAATTATCAGAGATCTCAGGCAAGAAAATTCAGTTATAGACCTTGAATACAAACAGAAAAACTAACAGGGAAAATATTAATAAGAGAAGTAATAACAGTCTGAAAACCTGAGACTAACTATGAATGAAAAAGACACTCATTTGATAAAAAAGAGGTACATGAACCATTCCTACAAAGAAATTAGTAGTGAGAAGAAATTGCTAGAAAAGACCAAAGAAAGGTAGGTATGTCTCTAGAAAATTAATTTGAAGATTATTTTTGAGATTATATAAACACTATTTGTATAGATCAGAATTACCATAATTTAACCTGTGCCCTAAAAAAGAGAAATACAAGTACTTACTATATCCTATGCCAAAAGGGAAATAAATAAATGAATGAATGAAATTTAGCTCTCTCTTTCTAGGAATTTAGAATTGAATACAGGAGATAATAAAATTTACACAAGTAATGTTTTGATATTGTGATGGCTTTGGGATCTGAGCAAAGTGGGTACTCCTTCTAATGAAGATTACACTTTTCATCTTGTGTCAACCTTGTCCATGTCTTCCTGTCATGTCCATGTCTTCCATTTCTGCAAGGAGAGCACTTGACTTTGTGTCACTATGGTTATCCCTTCTGAAACTATGACTGATATACCTCATGTAGTATTCATACATTTCTTTGATAATTTCTTTCATACTGCTTCTCCTGAACAATTTGTCATCAGTAATATTCTGCAGCCTGGTGCTCACCATGTACTTTTCCTTTATCCTTTGGGTTATCTACCATTTTAATTCTTTGAAAATGGTCCTGTCAGTCTGAATATGGATCAAAACATATTTTTTCAATACTTTCTTTATTTTTATTGTTTTTTTCTTTTGCAACGTAACTAATATGGAGAGATGTTTTGCATGACTGTATGTGTATAATCTCTAACTGCTTGCTGTCTCAGAGAGAGGGAAGGGGAGGGAGGGGGAAAGAATTTGGAACTTGAAATTCTAAAAAACAAAAGTTAAAAATTGTTTTTACATATAATTTGGAAAAATCTATAAAATTTTTTGCATTAAAAAAGGAAAATGATCCTGTCTCATGCTTTGAAGTATAAAGCATCACTGGAAAAATGTTGGTAATGAAAAATATGAGTATTGGTTTTGAGGAGGAGCTTAGGATCATTAGCAGCACTGTGTGGTTTCCCAATTATAATTTAGCTCATTCTCCTCATAGTCAACTCTGGGTGCACTTCATTGTCCGTCTGCTGTTTCTGTCCAAGATACATGTGCTGATATTTGAACTCAAGGGACTATCTACTTGCGTATTAATAGACCATATTCATGCTATCTCCAAATAAGAACATCAGTAAGATTTCATTTATAGGGAATTGTAATATAGTTTATGTAAAGTACTTTTAAAAAATACTGATTGAAAGTCCAAATTTGTTGCTTGCTTCTTTTTTAAAAAAAACACACCTGTTTTGTTTTCTTTCTTTCTTTCTTGGGGGGGTGGGGTCGGGGTAGGGAGGAGGGAATCAGGCCTAAGTAACTTACCCAGAGTCACAAACCTAGTAAGTGTCAAGTGTCTGAGGCTGGATTTGATTTCAGATCATCCTGACTCCAGGATAGTATGCCACCTACCTGCCCCTAACAAACCTATTTTCATTGTCATAAGTAATATATCTAATAATCCCAGCATCTCTCTGATATGGGGTGATGTAGTCTGAACTTATTGGATGAAAAATTGGACAAGAGAACCTTTAAGGTCTCTTTTTAGTCTTTTCTAAAGAAAAATATCTAAAAATTGTAAATCTGCAAGGGGATTTTGTTTCATTTTCCAAACAAGTCATTTGACCTCTAATTTCATATAAAAGACTAGTCAATCTAATATAGTAAGATACCTGTTTACTATAACGTAATGAAAGTTACTTGACAAATAGAATTTGCTAATTGTAAAAATGAAAATTATTTACTTTTTTATCTTTGAATTTTATTAGTTATATTTTTGCATATCAGTAAAAATCTAAGTATTTCCATTCCTTAATTTCATTCTAAGATTACTATTATCTCCCCAAATTGAAAAGTATGTGCAACTTTTAAAAATTAATCTTAATTTTATCTCCTAATTTCTCAGACCAATAGCAATTTTATGCTCATTCATGTTGGTCCTCTAACAGGTAAAATTTATATAAAGTTATAACCCTATCTCCTTCTTAAAAAAATATTGCTTTTGGAATAAATAAATGTTGCCCTCATATTATCTTACATAGATGTGTTCATATGTAGAGTGTGTAAAAATATTCATCTCCCATAGTCATATGTGGGTCCTCCAAAGTTCTTATGTTTTTCATGGTACTTTTTCACATGATACAAAGAAGCTATTTTATGTAACTTTGTTGTATGGAAAATTGTTCACAAATGAAATAGGTTTTACCAATAGATTTCTTGATAAACCTAGCAAATTTTGTTTTGTTTTGTTTTCTTTTTATTAAAGTGGTCATTATTTACCCTTTAATAGTAAAACTCCATAACCAAATTGTTCACTGTGGAAAAAATCCTGTACACTATGAAGAGAGAAAAGTGGCACCATCTGCTGGCTAGAGCAGAAACTTGTGTCATAGTTGACAACATGTTTTTCTGATTCTAAATGTATTTTCTTAGAGGCTACAAATCTTAATTGCTACCTCCCAGGCTCCTTCTTTGGGAAATCAGAAGGTAATGTGCAAGTGTGATTAGAGCCTCTTATTTTGTTATAAGAATCAAAAATTCTGCTTCTATAACTGTTTGGCTGTGCAAGAGAGATACAGGATGATAGCTTGAAAGGAGAACTAGGTCAAGTGAAGTTTTTTAAGGACCAGGGGTATTTTACAGCAAATAAAGAGAAATTGAAGATTAGAGAAAAGTGGAATGATCGAAAGGGCAGACTTTTGGAGGAGACAAGCTCAAAGATTCCAGTAGACTGATTGGTCCTGGCAAGAACTGCCAATCATATGTCAGAGTGAATGGGGAAGAGAACGGGGATGGTGTAGAGTACCCCTGAAATGCAGAAAAGGGGAGAGGCTCAAAATAGGTACTCTCTATTGAGGGAAAGAGACAGGGTCTTCTGCTAAGAGAGAAAGTGAAGGGGTCTGGTGTGGCATAGGTGACTTGAGAAACAAACATTTAGAATAGTTGCTGTGAAAAATGGGATAGAAAATCAATCAAGGGAAAATAGAAGGCATGCTGTGCTTCAGTTAGGGCCTAGTTGAGATTAAGTAATATAAATTTTTAGTGGATCTAACCATCAGAATTGGTAACTTGGGGCAGCTAGGTGGTACAGTGGATAGAGCACTGGCCCTGGATTCAGGAGGACCTGAGTTCAAATTCAGCCTCAGACACTTGACACTAGCTGTGTAACCGGTAACTTCCTCTAGCAGTGTTCAACAGAATGCAATGAAGAGTAGAGGATTGAGGTGATCCAGAGTTAAGATTTACTAAGGCCTAAGGAATCAAGAGTAAAGGACAGTGTATAGTTCAGTTGGTTAAATAATAAGCTCAAGGGCAAAAAGGGAGAAAAAGTAGGGTAAAATGGAGATGGAGTGGGGGATGGTGGGGAATAGATGAAGGTCATGGTGAGAGTGCAGAATAAATTTAGAAGGGGTACAGTAGAGATTGAGATAGATACTCCCTTAACTGATATAGATTGCAAGGTATCCCTGATTTCTGTGTAATTCCTATCCTTCTATTTCTATAAATCCACCATAATAAATCTCTTCAAATCGCTAAAAGGCTTCCTCCAGTTTAAAAATATATTTTATGGGGGCAACTAGGTGGTACAGTGGATAAAGCACTGGCCCTGGATTCAGGAGTACCTGAATTCAAATCCGGCCTCAGATACTTAACACTTACTAGCTATGTGACCCTGGGCAAGTCACTTAACCCCAGTTACCTTACCAAAAGAAAGAAAGAAAGAAAGAAAGAAAGAAAGAAATCATATATATATATATATATATATATATATATATATATATATATATTATGGTACCCATGTAATATTCAGGCTTGCCATCTTTTTTTTCATACTCATTTATCTGGTTGACCTACCTCCTTTTCAGGCCATTTATGTTCTTGATGGTAATGACAACTTTCTGTTATGGTACTTTAAAGTTCCCAAAGTGGGCAGCTAGGTGGCGTGGTGGATAAAGCACTGGCCCTGGATTCAGGAGTTCCTGAGTTAAAATCCGGCCTCAGCCTTGACACTTACTAGCTGTGTGACCCTGGGCAAGTCACTTAACCCCCATTGCCTGCAAAAAAAAAAAGGGGGGGGGGAATAAATAAAGTTCCCAAAACATGCTTCTTGCAAAAAGCCTTATGAAGTAGTGCAAGAATTATTAATAATTCGTTTTACCTAATAGAATTCATTGTTTGTAATACACTGGAGACCATGAAACCAGAGTTGATAAAACAATAAAAATGAAAAATCATGAAGACAAAGGACATGCCCCCCTCATTAGTGGAATCTTTTAATGGACTGGTTTTTTAATAGACTGAAGATATATTTAGCTTTATAAAACTTGTAGGATATATTCTAGTTTTAATTTCAACCTAGAGTTGTTTTTATACTGTCCTAAAAAGACTTAGATGAATTTTTTTGTGATAGCTCAAAGAAATTTTTTGAAAAGAAAGAAAGGGGCAGCTAGGTGGTGCAGTGGATAGAGCACCAGCCCTGGATTCAGGAGGATCTGAGTTCAAATCCAGCTTCAGACACTTAACACTTACCAGCTATGTGACCCTGGGCAAGTCACTTAACCCCAATTGCCTCACCAGAAAACAAAAAAGAAAGAAAAAAATAGAAAAAAAAGAAAAATTTTGTAATGTAAATTTAACATTTGGGTAATAATCTATTATGTTCACCTTTCCAATAATTCAACACTGAAACTGTATTTCATAATCAGTACATATTTGGTCAGAGCCAAGGGTCATGGAGCCAAAGATTTTGTGTAATCCTAAAATACAAATATAACTCTTAATAGTGCTTCTCTTGCCCCAACCCAGAAATTATATGTTAAATATTTGAGGTACATGGCACTGTTTGAGGTGCTATTTCAGTTCTATTGCAAGTTATGACTTTGTTCACATTGATCTGTAAAATAACTATATAAAAATATGCAGGCACTTTTCTTTAAAAGAATATAAATAGGGGCAGCTAGGTGGCGCAGTGGATAAAGCACCCACCCTGGATTCCGGAGGACCTGAGTTCAAAGACACTTGACACTAGCTGTGTGACCATGGGCAAGTCATTTAACCCTCACTGCCCTGCAAAAAAAAAAAAAAACAACAACAACACAAAAAACAAACAAACAAAAAGAATATAAACAGACTCTGCACAGCCTCATTGGTTTTTTTAAATTTCTTAGAGGTTATTGGTAAATCTAATAAAGCAGTATTTTACACACAAAAAAAATTGTAAAACCAGGAAAATTTTATATTTTCTCTTTTTTCCATAGACATTCTGCATAATGATAAAATTTAGAAGCACATAAATGTTGCTGTCACTTTTCAAATCATTTGTAACTTATTAGTCTTAATGGGCACAGTTTCAGATTTTAAGGGAACAGCTGTTAAACCTATTGGGGCCTTATTTCACATTTTTATAATACTTACCATTTTATTGTGCAATAACATTTGGCTGCCAGGAAAGTGACATTTCAAAGCTTGTTTGTTAGGAGTGTTAGAGATAAACAGCAATTATTAATGTACCCTTTTTATTGTGAGTTTGATAAATAAAAAGTAGATAAAAATTTTTTGATGGGGAAAGCACTTTTCTCAGTTTTAAAAATATAAGAAAGGCATCTGAAAATGCTTTTGAAATCTGTAACTCATATGAATATTGATTTACTGAAGTATTTAATACAGATTACTGTTATACCCAAATTAATTATACAAAGTAAATTTTAGGGTTTGTTAAGGGCTAAAATTCTAGCTAGACTGTCTAAAATATCTAATGAGTGGTCGCCAATAAATTATAAGCTTTAGCAAGAGTTAGACTTTTAAGCATTTATTAAGGAGAATAAGAATTTGGTAAAGAGAGAGAAAGGCCTAGATTCCTATCTATTAAAGGGAGAGCACATTTCTAGCTCCGCTCTCCACCAGAGTCCTCAGGAAAGAGAGTGAGACCGCCAGTCTCTTCCTTCCTCCTCCCACTAGCCCGTGTCACTTCCTGACGCCAAAGAAAAGACTCCTAGTCTTGCCCTCAAAGACCTTCGCTTCATGGGCGGAACTCTTCTACAGTAAGTCTGCAGCAGGGGGCGTCATTCCAATCATTACAGGTTAAAAAGTATTCTTTGTTGTGGGACATGGTAAGTGCTTTTGTAAGGATATTTGTAAGATGAGCCTTGGGAGAAATCACCCATTGTTCTTAAGATAACAAGAAAAAAACTGTTTAATGCAAATATTTCTTCCATGGTTCAAGCAACTGGGATTTCATAGGTGTGAGCATAGCCTCCACTGACCTAGATTGGTAGATAGTCTTTAAGAGTCATTGTAACTGAAAATATCACCTTGTGGCTAATGAGCATATTTGAAATTAGCCAGTCCGTGGTGAGGTGACAGACATGTAGTCAGTCTTTCTCCAGGCCAATGCTCAGAATCTTTCTGCCTTGATGAAAGCTGCCAGAGCTTGAACTTCACTGACATAACCTTAAGAATCTTGGAGTCACCTTCACATTACACTGAGTAATTAAAAAAGGAATTCAGTGGAGGTCAGTGATAGACATGACCCTTGAAAATTGGTTTTTCTTCTCAATCCAGATTAATCAGTTAAGAAGCATTTGTTAAATGCTTGTTACAGGCCTGGCACTTTCTTAAGTACTGGAGATAAAAAGGCAAAAGTGAATAGTCCCTACCCTCAGGAAGCTTATATGTTATATTACAGTATCACTCCCTTGGGAATCAAGCTGATCTGTTATACAGTATCTTCGTTGTTGTTGTTTGTGTTGTTGTTTTTTGTCCTACATTCTAGAAGAGGACCATGACATTGGGAGGTGTATGCCTTCTCTACAATGCTATACCTTTATCTAATTAAGGAATGATGTGGATAGAAGTTGTAGAAGGTTCCAGCAGGATAGAAAAATTTCAACTATGGGCAAAGTGGTAGACTACTCGTCTGTCATCCAAGGACCAACATAAATAAATAAGTTCAAAGAGGCTCTGTCTATCATCAGGTTGGCTACAGAATGATGATTCTTTTGTTCACAGAAACTTTCAGAGACTTTTAACTGAGTCAGAAAAGACTTATGAACTGTGCTGGTGGAAAGAGTGAGTATCCACACTGAGGAAAGTACAAATCCTTGAATACTTGAGAGAGGTTTGAACTTTACTCAGAGGTAATAGAGAGAGCCACAGACATTTTAAGAGAAATAACATGACAAAGTCTGCACGAGGAAGATTATATTGCCAGTGGGACAAAGGATGAGTTGGAGAGAACAGTGAGGAGAGGTGGGAGGTCAGAGCAGTGGTCTAGGTTATTGAGTGGAAATGAAGACCTGTAACAGGTGTGGCAGTAACAATTGAGAGAAGTGTATGAAAGAAAAGCTGTGTGAGCAAAATCAACAAAACTAAGGCAACTTTATAATAAACACTAGTTGATAACAATTTCAAAATCACATTAGGATTGAAAAGAAGATCTTAAAGATCCCCTAGCCCAGCTTCCCAGCAATGAGAAGCAGCATTGTACAGAGGAAAGAGTAAGGAATTTGAGTCTGAGAACCTAGATTTTATTCCTGATTGTTCCATTTTAGTTCTTGTGTGACTTTGGACAAGTCACCTATTTTGTTTGGACCAAAGTTTTTTCATCTACATATTAAAAAAAAGTCAGATGAGATGGCTTCCACTATGATCCTAATGTGGGAATCTCCTCTATTACATATCTAGCCTTTGGTTGAACTCTTCCAGCAAAAGGAAATTAAGAACCTCAAAGGGCAGAACAATCCTTTTTTTTTTTTTTTAGTTCTCAACTTTTGTTTATACATGCTTTACAATTTCAGATTTTTCTCCCTCCCTCCCCTCCCTCCCCCCTCCCCTAGACAGCAGGTAATCTGATATAGGTTATATCTATATATCTCTATACATATACATATAGATATATATATATACACATAATAACATTAATCCTATTTCTGCATTAATCCTGTTACAAGAGAAAGAATCAGAGCAGTGATGCAAAACCTCAAAATAGAAAAAAAAACAACAACAGCACCCAAAACAAAAGAAATAATATGGTTCAATCAGCATCTATACTCCACAGTTCTTTCTTTCTTTTTTTTTTCTTGGATTTGGAGATCCTCTTCTATCATGAGTTCCCTGGAACTCTTCTGTACCATTGCATTGGTGAGAAGAATATAGTCCATCACAGTAGGTCAACACTCAATGTTGATGATACTGTGTACAATGTTCTTCTGGTTCTGCTCATCTCACTCATCATCAGCTCACGTAAGACCCTCCAGGTTTCTCTGAACTCTTCCTGCTCATCATTTCTTACAGCACAATAGTATTCCATTGTATTCATATACCACAACTTGTCCAGCCATTCCCCAATTGATGGGCACCCCCTCAACTTCCAATTCCTTGCTACCACGTAAAGAGCAGCTATAAATATTTTTGTACATGTGGGTCCCTTTCCCCCTTCCATGATTTCTTTGGGCAAAAGACCTAAAAGTGGGATTGCTGGGTCAAAGGGTATGCACAGCTTTATTGCCCTTTGGGCATAATTCCAAATTGCTCTCCAGAATGGTTGGATCAGCTCACAGCTCCACCAACAATGCATTAGTAGAACAATCCATTTTTAACCAATTCTTATTTAAATAGTGGTTGGGAAGTGAACAGCTTGTTAAGAACATAGTATCTAAAAATGTTGTTTGGCTTTCTGGACCATGGCTTAAATTTTGGGAATTACCAGGCTTTTAACTAGGAATTGAGTACAGTTAAGCAGGGCTAGAAACAGTGTGTTTGCCTGGAGTCTTATAAATCTAATCAAAAGGACTTTAAGCCGAAAAGGATACTGGAGGGAGAAAATTGTTCACACATATCCACTAAACCAGACTCAGCAGAGAATAGTTACAGTGTACAAACAAGAAAAGAAGTAGAGATGTCCAGAAATCCATGGGAGACAGTCCAAGAAAGGAGCCAGCAGTAAAAATCCATGGCCTCAGGGCAGCTAGGTGGAGCAGTGGATAAAGCACTGGCCCTGGATATAGGAGGACCTGAGTTCAAATTCGGTCTCAAACACTTGACACTTACTAGCTGTGTGACCCTGGGCAAGTCACTTAACCCTCATTGCCCCCCCCCAAAAAAAAATCCATGGCCTCGGTTTTCTATATACAGATGGACAAAGTATAGATATTAAGCAAAGTGAACCTAATGCAAGGAGATGTCATAGGTATCCCTAAGACTTGGCAGAATAACATGTATGACTAGAATGTAGCTCTAGAATTATATATATATAAATGTATGTATGTATGTATATGTATGTGTGTATGTATGTATGTGTGTGTGTGTATATATATATATGTATATGTATTATTCAGAAGGAGCAAGGCAAGTAAAAGGCATAGGTTGTGCTAGATGGCCTTTCTGGTACCTTTCAAAGCATAGATTATTTTTCTGACCCCATAATCCTTACGTCCTTTTCATGTCTTTGTGGCAGATCTGTGATGTTTCCCAAATTTCTCATCTGTTTCTTCTTTTTGGACTGGTGGTCTTTATCATCCTCCATTGACAGAATCACTTCTATTTATTCCTACATCAATCTTCATCGAAATGATCCTCCACAAAAAAAAAAAAAGAAAGAAAGAAAGAAAGAAAAAAGAAATGATCCTCCACCACAATTCCTCCCTTTGGTTCCTGGATTTCCTAACATGTATTATACAGATGCTACCCTGCTCCCACTTTTTACTTGCCCTACTCCTTCTGAATACTATATGTCCTTCTAGAGGTATTTTCTAACATATACCCTAGATTTGTGGAGAACAAATTTCATTTGGTTGAGAGAAAGGCTAAGTAGGATCTTACAGCCTACAATTCTTCAGAAATCAGCACAGGAGGGCTTGAGAGTTCTCAATTATGAAATGCTAAAGACACAAAGAAAGAATTCTGATGGAAAGAAAAGGGGGTGTGCCCTAAAGAGATAGATGTGGATGTACAGTAATTCATCTGCGAACTTATATATTTAAAAACTTACATTTTCAAAACTATATATGTGGCAGAATAAGGGTTATGGTAAAGTTCTGTAAGAATAGTGTCAGGATCTCTAAACCTCAAAATTTGCTGCAGCTGGAATATAAATCTAAGGACAGCCCAAAAGTTGGGAGCTTTTTTTTATATTTATGGTACATTGGGAGAAAGATTAGGATCAAATAAGGGGTAAAACTGCTGTGTGAGGTGGAATGGGTGACCAAGAGAAGACTGAACTGCTCAACTCTTGTTTTGCTACTGTTTTTTTTTTCTATTTTAAAAAAAATTATCTTAGGACTGAAAAGAACAGAACAAAAACTATTAATGTTCAAGTTGATACCCGAGGCAAGTAAGGAAATACTGGGAGCTTGTGGCAGCTCATTACCAGCCTGAGTGAACATCCTAGGGTAATGAAAGAATTGACCCTTGTGATTGCTAGGCCATTGTCACTAATCTTTGAGTGGGTGAACTTTCATATAATTAGGAAAGGGTAAATCTTGTCCCAAGCTCCCCACAAAAAGTGAGAATAATGGAGCCTTTATACTATAGACCAATCAGCTGGACTTCAGTTCTTACAAAATTCTAGAACGTCCTATGATCTGGCAAAGGAAACAGTGATCAGAAAGAGCCAACATAGCTTCCTCTAAAATTAGTCAGGACAGACTAACTTCATTTTCTCTTCTGGCAGGGTTAGTAACCTAGGGGAAAATGCTATAGATGAGTTTACCTAAAGTTTAGCAAAGCATTTGACAGAACTTCTCAGGCTGATAAGGAGAGGTAGGTGAGATGACGGTGCTACAAGATGGATTTGTAACTGACAAAGTAGCCAAACCCAAAGAATTGTTATTAATGGCATATCCCAGGAGTCTCTGCTTGGTCTCATGCTGTTTAATGCTTTTTTCCATGACTTGGATAATGGTCCAGATGAGACACTTATCATATTGGCAGATTACACAATGACGGTAGGAACAGCAAACACCTTGGGTGATAGATCAAGATTCAAAAGGATCTTGGCAGTCTGGAATTTGGACTGGATATGATTGGTTGAAATTAAATAAGAATAAGTTTTATCATTTATCTTCAAAAAATCAATCTCATAACTACAAGATGAGGATGATTTAACCATATAGCAGTTTGTCAGGGAAAAGGGCTCTGATGTTTTAATGGTATACAAACTACATAAGTGGACGATGTGATATGGTAGCTGTGTTAGCTTGATAGGCCAGCCAATCAGTGCTTGGATTCAACTTATATGATGGCTGTAAATGATTACATGAGCATGACTTATAAGTCTAGAGAAATTTATCAAAGGATACACAGGATCGACAGCCCTCTGGTCCATTTCCATTAGCCTTGAAATGATTGCTCCCATCCAGTATAGCTGACCTCTGAGTTTCAGCTTCCTCCACTCAAAGTTGTACTTTGGGCTTTACTAATATCAATGTCCTTGGTAACAAACAGGGTATTCCCCCATTGCTCGGCTGGCTTGCTCTCTTTTGTTGTCCATCCCGTCATCTCACTGATAAAAGAAATATTTGAAAGGATAGCTTCAGCAACCTCAGTTTAGTTGTTGCAGTGGTGACTGAGCAATCTCCATCTTTGGCCTCTGTCTAGGCATGTGCAGTGATCTGTAAACCAAGAAAGGGGGTTCCTTTCAACCTATGTTTGAGATGGCCATGTAGGTACATAAATGAACAAATTTTCCTATTATGAGTTAATAGGATTTGACTTTAGGTAATGTATAAATCATCCTGTGATCCTAAACAGGACTTGACAGGGGCCAGGTGACAAAAAAGCCACTCCCATCCAGAGTATGTAACTTATCTCTTCTGTGAGCCTTCTGTGAAATATCTTCATAGTAGAATCAGGAATGTGTGCTTTCTACAGGCCATATTTCCAGAATGGGGAGATGTTAGGGACAGGAACTAGGGAGGTGTGTTTTCTTGGAAGTGAGGACCTAAGATTTAAATCACAATGAATTTGTGACTGTCTTGAAGGTTTTCAATGGAATTGGTAGCAACTGCTGTCCACCATAGCAACAAAAGAAAGCGAATGTGATCTTAGGCTGTATGATGTCCAGGACTAGGGACATGATCTTTCCCCTTTAGTTGTGATCAGACCCTCTATGGAGTCTTGGAGTCAGTTCTGACGACTGTGGTTTATTAGAAAAGACAGTGATGATGCAGAGAGATTTTGAAGGAGGAAGAGGAAGGACATTCAGGATGATGAAGGAGCTCAAGATCGTGTTTAACATGGAAAAGGCACAACTTGGGGAGACTTGCAAGCAAGCTGTCTTCAAGCATTTCAAAAGCTATCATTTGGAAGCGGGATTGGACTTGTTCCCCTTGGCCCCAGGAGACAGAACTAGGAAAAGGAGATGGTGATTTCAGAGAAGAAAAGTTGACTTAATGATAGGAAATTACTTCCTATTTATTGACCAGAGCTATCCAGAAATCAAATGGACATCCTCAGGAAGTGGTGAGTTATGTCTTCCTGTCAGTCTTCAAGTCAGACTAACAGGAATATTGTAGAAGGAATTCTTGTTCTCTTGTCTAGGTTGTTCATTTGGACTGGGTGGCTCCTGAAATGCCTTCTAGCTCTGAGACGCTGGGATTTTATATAATTTTGTAATTTTTGGAAGGTTCTCCCTCATACTATACCAAAATCTCCTTGTCTAAAATTTCTTATCAGTTGGTCCTAGTTCTTACCCTTTGGAGAATTTCTGTTTCCTGAAATAACTCTTCCACTTCTAGTCCTTCAGATATTTGAAGAAAGTTATCATGTCTGACTCCATTTCTTCCTAATCTTAAATATCCCTAAGTCAAGTATCAGATTTATTTGTCCTTTCCTGATACAACATGATTTATAAACACCTCATCATCCTGGTCACTCAGTGTTATATTTCAAATAAAAGGCAAATGGATTTCTTCACTGTAAACATAAAAACACATTCCAAACCTATTTCTAAGTCATTTTAAAATATGCTTTTTTGAATTTTCCTTACCACTACGTTTTCTATTTGCATGTCATTTGCATTGCAACTGAAGTATATCTAAAGCAAAAGAAATTATATAGTTCAGAACCTTCAACTCAATATATTTCTTTCAAATTAAACTTAGTAAACAGAATTAAAACTAACCAACTTATCTGCACTAGTACAATGGAAGCCAAAGACAGCTTCTTAAAAGAACTGGTTTCTTAAGAGACCTTAAAAATCAAGAAAATTATATTCAGTTGCAGCACACTGATAGTCAGTATGGCAGGGGATGGCATTTTGGTGTGATGTCTTTTGTGCTAATGAAGTGAGCTTCATGTTCAGCACTGAATGTGGCCATCCTATACTTATGCATGAAGATCATTAGTAGTTTTGAGTGAATACAGGAATAACCTTGATCTTTCTAAGAGAGTCCTCATTGCTTAAGACATGATCTAGATTTTTTAAAAATCAAAACCGTTGGAATGGAATGTAACTATAGTGGAGACTTATGGGGAAAACACAGTGATCTTACTTTATAAAAATGCAAATATAATATTGAAATCCACATATGAATTCCCACATTTTCTTGAAATAGTTAATAGTATTCTCACAAAGGACAAAATAGTGGTATGCTAGTATAACCTAGATTCCCTTCATAAAGTATGTTCAAGATCTTGGATTGTTTCTAAGGCTAATAGAATAGAAAAGTTGTCATTGTGTCCTTTACTTTTAGAATGTAGAAATCATTTGAAATGGATCCTTCTGTCTCCTTAATGTATTTTAGATATTTATGGGTGTGTGGTATTCATCAATAATCTCAAAAAAAAATTTCTTTCCTAGTAACCTTCATGGATTTTTGTGGCTATAGAGCTATTCTTCATAATGTTTTATAGAAAAATGGGATTCTCCTGATTTTAAAAAAAAACTGTTAAATGGAAGATTTTTTTTAAATCAAGCACCATAGTATGTATAATGTATAGAATTTTTCATATATTTAATTCTCATTTAATCAGCTTGAAAAGCTTTTAAATATATTTCCATAAGTCCTATTTGTAGCTGTCAGTAGTGTTTATGGAATATCAACTATTCCATAAATATGTAAGTTTTACTCAAGATGGCCAATGCAGTTTTACCCAAAATGAAAAGTTTTCCACTTTTGGTGACTGCTTTGTAGAGAAAAATAAATCCTTTTCAACAGTAATGTCATTAGTAGCCATTTGCCAATTCATCTGCTTGATCCTACTATCTCTACAGAAAGTATTTAAACTCAATTTTAATTATGGTGTATTGCAGTTTGATTTGCTATGACAAAATATTTCCTTGGAAATGAAAACCAAAGAATTAGAGTGCTTTTAATATCCAATTTCCTAAAGTAAGTTTTCACACCAAACAAAATCGTTTGGAGAGATGAGTCTTTTGACCCCTCATAAATGGAGTAGTTAGCTAAATGCATATACCAAACTTAAAGAGAAACTAAAAACAGTAAATTTGGAAAATTAATTTAAACAAATGTAGCTCTGATCTGTACTGCATTATAACTTTAGTACAAACTATATACACTATTTTTAATTTTCATATACAAAATTTTTTTTGATTCTATAGATCTTTGTATCATCATTTACTGGATATCTGAGTTTCAGTTTTCTATAAAATTCATGTTTTATACATTTCAAACATTTACAAATGAACCAAAATATTTTATTCCACATGTGTAGTAGGCTATTAGAGGTAATGAATATATAGGAACAGGGCCTGGACTTGTGGCTTCGTTGATATAGGGAACTTTCTTTCCCTGCTAATGCTTATCACCATGTAGAGCACTGAAAAATTAGGTCTAGGGCCTTCCAGCTAGTATGTTTCAGAGGTAGGTCTTAAACACAAGTTTATACTTAAGGAATTACTGGTATCAGCACTTGGCTGTTTCAGTGGCCATGTTTTACAACTCTTATCTTTGACTTCTTGAACCTAACTGACCTCATCATTTCTAAAATAGAACCATAATGCAGCTAGCACAAACAGTTGTCACACAGGAACCCTGGCAGTGCAATCAAGTTCCCCAAACTCATCCAGTGGCAGTCCAAAACAAACTATCCAAATCTATCCACTTACTTAAATGCTAACTTAAAGAACAATTGGTAGATAATGATTACATAGTCTGATGAAATCAGTTACTAAAATAAAAATTCATTGGATTGTGGCCATAGTATGTTAAGAATTTAGATAAGATTAATGTGATTGATGTGCCTTAATTAAAATGTGCTTTTACTTTGAACTATTTTTATTTTGCTTACCCATAACTATATAATTTTAGTATAAAAATTATTATAAATGCATTACAAAAATACATTAAAATATATCATTTGTTTTCATTTCCATATATATTTTAGGACCATTCTAAAATGTTTGTGAACTAGTTTAATAATCTTGTGCTTCAAGGCAATAGGAAAAGAGTAGCTCTCAGTAATAGTAGGCAAGGAAAAATCTATTTAGGTTCATACCTTACCACTTAATGCCTAAAATATTGAAATATAGGAGTGGCTTCCAAGTGCCTTCTCCTGCCACAGGTCAAACCACATTTCTAGTATTAGGAGCACCACACTTTAGGAAGGACATTGATAAACTGGAAAGCATCTGGAGCAAGGAAACAGAAAATGCTTGGGGCTTCTAATTCATGCCACAGGAAGATCAACTGAAGGAAAAAAGTAAAGAGAAGGCCAAGAAGGGGGATGAGATAGTTCCCTTCAAGCGCTTGAAAAGTTGTGAGAGGGATAGACTTGTTCAGCTTGACCCCAGAGGTCAGAGTTAGGAGCAATGTGGCAAGTTGCAAAAGAGGAAATTTAGGCTTCATGAAATTATAACTTGTTGCCCAGGACCCTTAACTCTGGCATCTCATGGACCAGGGCCAGCCCTAAATATCAAACCAAAAGATCAGTATCTTTTTAGCTTGTTAGTATATTTTTTGCCATGCAGAGTTCACACTCAAACATCTCAGAATAGATTTTATATGTATCTTTCATGCCTGGATTTTCATAGCTATGGGTAACAGAGTATCCAGCTCCCATATGAGAATTCAAGGTAATGTGCTATTCTATATAGGGCAGCCTTTATTTCACATAGAAAATGCAAAAGATACAAGAGACTCTAAGGAACCAACCAATAGACAAATGTAGATAGAAAACACATAAAGGATTTCTCAGTGGCCCATAAACATTCAACCTGCAGGCAAGTAGGAGGCACAATGGATAGAGTGCTGGACCTGGATTAAAAAAGACCTGAGTGCAAATTTGACCTCAGACACTTTACTAGCTATGTTACCCTAAGCAAGTAATGTAACACTGTATGCCTCAATTTCTTTAACCGTAAAATGAGAAAAATAATAATAATAGCACTGACTTTCCAGGTTTGTTGTGAGGATCAAATGAGATCCTATTAGTAAAGTACTTAGTACAGTACCTGGCAAATAGTAGTTGCTTAATAAATGCTTATTTCTTTCCATGCCAACCAAATCATTCAATCTGAGAAAGCCCCACTCACTGAGATCTAATCAAAAGTTGGTTTTTCTTAAACTGTCACATGGCATTCCCATACCTTAAGGAGAGATATGAACTATCAAAGGATCCCAACAGAGTCACTTTCTAATGAGCTTATCAAAATTATCTACACCAACCCTCCCCACCCTGCTTACTTAAAGAAAAACTTCCTAACAACTCTCTGAAAGTGAAATCACAGTGGTATAGTAGATTTCCTTTCATTGGAAGTCTTGAAACAAAAGCAGGATGACCGTTTGTCAAGTGTTGAGTCAGTAAGCATTTGTTATAGTGGGGCTTCTTTTTCAAGTATTGTCTGAACTTGAGGACCTCTGAAGTTCCTTCCATATGTGAAACTCTGATTCTTTATTGACCACTTATTTATTATGTACTATACTTTGTGCTTGATCTCCAGAGTTAAAATAAGACAAGGTTTTTGCTTTCATAGAGCTTATAGTCTCTTTTAGAAATAAAGAGAAATCAAAAATATCTTTAGGCTATAAGCATAAGTGACTGGTGGTATAATGATGCTAATGACAGAGATAGGGAAGTCAGAAGAATAGATTTAAGAGTATAGTTGATAGATTTAGACTTAGATGAAAATGTCTTTTAGACAGTTGGACGCACATTATGCCAAAAACATTTATGGAAACTAGTAAATGTAAACAAGTTTTCTAATAAATATTTTATATACTTCTAAAATAGAATTGATTCACTTATATTAACAGTATGTTTTATCCCATTACATTTGGAAAAAATTTTAAATTGTTAAAAGTAGAAGCAAGCTTTAATTAAAGTATTAGCCACATTATTTTTAGTACTGTATCCTTTTGTTTTCTGTCTTTAATTTTCTCATTCTACAATATCTATCAGCTGTGTTGGAGGTGTTACAATTATAGCTTATACAAACAAGAAATACAATTATATGTGACCCTGGGCAAGTCACTTAACCCCAATTGCCTCACTAAAAAACATTAAAAGAAAAAGAAATACAATTATAAAAGATAAAGTAGATAACCTTGATTACTTGAAACTGAAAAGCTGGGGGCAGCTAGGTGGCACAATGGATAAAGCACCGGCCCTGGATTCAGGAGGACCTGAGTTCAAATCCAGACTCAGACACTTGACACTTACTAGCTGTGTGACCCTGGGCAAGTCACTTATTGCCCTGCAAAAAAAAGAAAAGAAACTGAAAAACTTTTGCATAGGCAATATTAATTCATCTAGGATAAGCAGGGAAGTAGTTGATAAGGAAAAAAATCTTCATATTAAATTTTTTGACCAAGAGTTTGGCATCCAATATATATTGTGATTTTTTAAATCTAAATGTGTGGTTGCCTTAAATTATAAGCTTTGGCACCAGTCTTTGGGCATTAAGCATTTATTAAAGCATACTAGGTATTAGAAAAAAGAGAACACATGGAGTTCGTCTGTATTAGAGGGTGGGGTGCAAATTCATACTAAAGAGGAATCTTCTAATAGTTGGCGTTTATCTCCCTCCACAAGTCTTTCTTCTTTACTTTGAAAAAGCTCTAGTCTATCTTAATGTCCAAGGGTTGGTTGGTTTGGGTTGGGTTGGGGTTTTTTTTTGTTTGTTTTTTCCACAAATGAATCAGGTTTTATTAATGGGAATAAAATAAACAGCAAAGGTGAAATAAATAAAATCAAAGACAAGGGAATAGCGAAAAAGAAATACTAATAATCCTCCTACCTCTAACCTAAGTCTATACAATCCCCAAACTCCCTTCCAGTTCAGTTAATTCAAAAGAGCAGGGCTCATATGCTAACTCACCACCTGGGGTCCATAGCTTCAATGGAAAACCAGCTTTGCAGCCAGGGCCTGCAGGAATCTTCTGCTCCTGCTGCTCACACCACCAGAAAGAAAGTCACTCTGGAAGAGACTGAGCTCCCCTCAGCAAGTGTTTACTCTCTAATTAACTTGAAGTAGGCTAATCAGAAAAGTCAATCACTTTCACTTAATTCAATCAGTTTAGATTAATCTCCAGGTGGGCCTTTGAGTATCTGCCAAATCCCACTATTTTCTCACAATATAAAATATCTATCAATGTATGTGTAAATATATATGTATATATGTATATATATATATGTTTATATTACTAATAGCCATTCTCATAGTCTATGTGTGTATATCATAAATACACACATATATGTGTGTCCATATGTGTGACAACTATGTGGTCAAAAGATATGAACAAAATTCTCAAAAGAACTGAAAACTATTCACAACTACATGAAAAAATGCTCCAAATAACTAATAATAATTATAATAATAGGAATGCAATTCAAAACAACCCTGAGGTTTCACCTCACACCCTGCAAATTGTCAAAAATATTTTTTTTTTTGCAGGGCAATGGGGGTTAAGTGACTTGCCCAGGGTCACACAGCTAGTAAGTGTCAAGTGTCTGATGCCAGATTTGAACTCAGGTCCTCCTGAATCCAGGGCTGGTGCTTTATCCACTGTGACAACTAACTGCCCCCAAAATAATTTTTAAATGATGATAGTCAATGTTGGAGGGATTGAGGAAAGATAGGCACATTAATAAATTGTTAGCGGAACTGTGAAATGGTACAACCATTTTGGAAAGCAGTTTGGAATTGTGCAGAAAAAGTGACTAAAATGTCCATACTCTTCAAACTAGAGATTCTTTTACTGAGCTTATACTCCAAGGAAGCCATTGATAAGAGGAAAAAAAGACCCCATATACTCTAAAGCATTTATAGCAGCACTTTTTGTGATAGCTAAGAATTGAAAACAAAGTAGATGCTCATTGACTGAGGAATGGCTAAACAAACTGTGATACATGAATTTAATAGAATATTATTGTGCTGTAAGAAATTATTGTGTGTTAGAAACACAGAGAAGCATGGAAAGAGTCTATGTGAACTGATTCAGAATAAAGGAAGCAGAGGCAGGAAAACAATAAGCATAGTAACTACAATAATATAAATGGAAAAAACTACTACAGATCAAAAAAATCAAAAGTGAATTAGCAAAATTATAAAAACTGAAGCAGGACTCAAAGGAAGAGAAATGAGAAGATCCACCCACCCCCTTTGTGGAGGGAGGCGGTCCACACGTGTCACACATTTTTCCCTCTCTAAAAATATTGTCATTTAGGATGGGTCTCTGGGAGAGTGAGGAGAAGGGAATACTTGGGATAACTATGGTGATGTCAGAAATAGAAAATATAAACAAAAACCTTTTTTTTAAAGAAACTAGTATTAAAAAATAAAATAAAGAAACTAGTTTAGACAAAGAGATTTTGACAGTTTATTTTGGACTGGCTGCCTTGTTTGTGTTCTGTTGTATGCATTAGAGAAAGTTCATTACTCCTATTTCTATTGAACACCTTTCTTGGGGTCAGTTGTTTACTGAGCACCCATCTCTTTCCTGGTGGCATTTCATCATATGCTACTGTGTGTATATATATGTTCTTATCTCCCAGACAAGGGGTTAGAGGGCAGAAATAATATACTTTATTTTGTACTTCTGTCTACAGTTGCTACATACAAATGTTTCCTCTGTTTTTCAAATGCAGTACTTGAACTTAAACTGTTAAAAAATTTAAACTCAAGTTTAGTTGGCATTTGCTGTCTTAGCAATTGGATTTTAGATATAAAGAAAATTATTCATTCCATTATATGATTTATTTTTATATTTTATTTATAAGTATTCATTCTCATGCATTTTATTTCCTAAATTTTGTTTGTGTCAATATCAGATGAATAAATTTCATTTTCTAAAGCATGAATGTTCAGATTTAACAATTTTCTCTGTGGGTTTATTTGTTCTTTCAGGCTTATTATATTACGCAGGACATGGCTATGAAAACTATGGGAACAGTTTTATGGTTCCTGTAGATGCTCCAAATCCATACAGGTCTGCAAATTGCTTGTGTGTGCAAAGTATACTTAAATTAATGCAAGAAAAAGAGACAGGACTCAATGTGTTCTTGTTGGATATGTGTCGGAAAAGGTAAATAAAGTTTTTGTTCTTTGTTAAACAGTGAGTTTATTCTAATTAGTCTCTGAGGATTAAATCTACAAAAATCAGAATGATTGACATTAAATAAAATGAGAAGGCAATTCTTATTTAAATAAATATCATTACATCTCTGCTGGAGACTAAAAATAGAAACTATGTGTGTGTGTGTCTATAATAAAAGTTTATCTTTTATTTAGCATGTACCAGAATTCAAGCAAAAGCCACTTCAGTTCATGGATTTTAGATCATTAATTTACTTTATTTAGGAAGAAATTGTGTTTCATCAAAAACTTTATTTTCATTGTATCTAGTTATCTTATTCCCCATACATATGATATACAAGGGATAAAAGAATTGAGCCTCTAGATGACATGCTAGTATCATTATAATGCATGATGGATTTAGAGCTAGGCCCAGAGTCAGGAAGACCTAGGTTCAGATCCTGCTCCTGAAACTGACTATACACATTGAGCACACCACTGGACTTCTCTGACCTGTTTCCTGCCTGTAAAATGAGAAATGAGAATGATGCCTGTAATACCTACCCCATGTGGTTGTGCTACTTGGTTGAGAAATTCTCTGAAAACTTTCGTTAAACTCAAAAAAGGGCAGCGGGGAAGGGGGAGTTGACATGACACTAAACCATACATAAGGATCCCTACACGTGGGGGCACATTGTTTTAGAAAATCACATATTAACATTATGTTCTCGTGTTTTTATTTATTTTGTCAAATATTTCCTGTTTACATTTTAATCTGATCCCAGCACCTGTTCAGGTTTGTCACCTCTACATTAAAGCACTATACTGTACAAAGTTCAGATGTCATTACACTATCATAGATTCCACTGTTGGGAAAACCTTGGGAATGGACATGATAATTTAATTGTTAGCCAGTGATTTAGATCAAAGGAGACCTTTGATAAAACATCTTAACTGTGGCCTCACCTCAGAGATGAGCTGTTCTCTTATCATATCCATACAAGACTGCTAAAGCCCCATACATTTACTCTTATAGGATCATAGTTTGAAAGGGGCCACTGAGATCATCTCTTAGGAATGAACCCTGGATTTGGAGTCAGGTCCCACCCTGTCAATACCACTTTAAGCTTCTGCCACCTCATTTATGAAATGAGGATAATAACATTTGCAACATTTTCCTCACCAGCTTGTGAAGTAAGCACTTTGCAAAACTTAAAGTGTTTATATGAATGTATTATCATTATTAAGCACTTACTATGTTGCAAAGCCCTGTGCTATGAAGTTAGAGATGCAGAAACAAAAAGAAAGTTCTTCCCCACAAGGAGCATACATTCTCCTGAGAGTCCTTAGATTTAAAGCTCAAAGGGATGGGTTTTTTAAATTTTTTATATTATGCAAGTTCAAAATCATTGCCTATTTCTTGTTTTACTCCTTTAGTCTTTTTTAAAAGGAGGGATGTGCAGTCTGGCAAATTTGCTTTCTGGATGTTCCTGGCTCCATCTCCTATCAGTTAAACTAGGATTCAGTATCTTTCAGTGCTTCCTTGGAAGATGTAACTCCCTACTCTCCTCCACTTCCCCCACAATTCCAAAAATTGCTTTCTTTTATTAAAGAATCTTAATTTATTTGAGTGCTGTTGCCTTTGGTTTTATCTTAAACTTTCTAATCACCCTGGTTAACATCCTTGAAGTTATCCTTCTTTCTCAATTCCCTCATGTCAATTCCCGAGTCTGTTCAGTTCTGTCTCTACAATATCTCTTACATCTGCCACCTTCTATCTCTTGTGATTCGGCCCCTTACAACATCTTACCTAGACTCCTCCAGTGTCCCCTCTCTAATCCGCATAGCTGACAAATTGATGTTGAGGCTTACTTACTTCAAGGCACAGCTCAGGCATAACTTCATACTTGAAGCTTTATCTGATACCCCAAGTTATTAACATTCCCATCCTTTTAATAATTTCTGTATGCCTCCTATTTATTTGCATTATGTGTTCCCTAGTGTAATTCAAGTTCCCAGAGGGCAGGAACTGTATTTTTTTATTTTTCTCTCTGCAGTGCCTTGCTTATAATAAATTTTAATCAATTTTGTTGAATTAGGAAATTCATAAAGAATAATGAACCCCCTTTCCCAATTGTCTTCAAAATGTCTCCAGATCCACCTTTTTTGTCCTCCAGCCAGCCGCCCTGCCATCATCACCACCACCATTCTCATTCAAGTGGCTGCCAGCCTCAAATTTTTTGATGACTTCATGTGTAAGGTCTCCATCCACACTTCCCATTCAATCTAACCCAAACTTCTTGTAATCTCAGATCACTGTAAAAACTAATCTTAAGCTTTTACTTTCCAAATTTTGGTTGTCCAAGAAAGTATCTTCCATTTATAACACTTGTCATAGAAATAATTGTTCTCTACAACCTAAGTTCATGAAACCAGTCATCATGGCTAAGTAGATTTTTACCTACATTCACAAGTCATGAATTGTAGTTATTTCCACTTAATGGAAATAGTTCTTGATAGTGATTGGGTACTGGAGATGGAGCTCATATCAATGCTTTATAGTGATTGAATGACTCAGATTTCCTGATTCCAATTCCACTGACTTCTGTTTGTTAATCAAACTTTTCTTTTTTGACATAGTTGATACAGATATTTGCACATGGTTCATACTTTTTGCAAACTAGCCTGATGCTAATCAGATCCATTTTTATTTTGTTATATTTTTGTTTAAATGTCTAGCAACAGGGCCATAGGTCATAGAATTTAGAGCTTGAAAAGGAGATAACCTGGCCCACCACCCTCATGTTACAGATAAGGAAACTAAGGCCCAGAAAGGTGAAATACAGAGCTTCAAGCCTCAGTCTTCTTAATCCAAATTCATTTGTTCTTTCCACTATGCTTTGTTAATTGTCTTTTAGTTCCCTTCAGATTGTAGTTTATCTTTTGATAGAGAACTAAGAGAAATACAAACTGGCTCCCAAGTGCCCTTTTAAGATGCTGGAAGCTGTTGGGTCCAGGAAATTGCCACATCCTCTGTTCTTGTTCCCCCTTCCCAAGGGGATTATCTATTGATCCTTAGTCAATAGATAGCAACCACTATTTATCATCTCCCAGTTATACGTCTTTTCTGATAGAAGGAAAGGAAAAGGGGGCAGCTAGGTGGTGCAGTGGATAGAGCACTGGCCCTGGATTCAAAAGGACATGAGTTCAAATCCGACCTCAGACACTTAACACTTACTAGCTGTGTGACCCTGGGCAAGTCACTTAACCCCAAATGCCTCAGAAAAAAAAAAAAGAAAGAAAGGAAAATGTTGCTAACTCTGTTTCTCTTCTCACCTGCCTATAAATTGTCCCTCACTTTTTTGTGCGGGTAAAAGAAATGCTGAATGAAGGGAGGAAAGGGGATGTAGTCATCAGATAAAGTCATTTGAGAACCACTATTCTAACCTATTTGTGGATCTTTTTAACTCAATAAATATATATTAAGTACAAAATCATCATAGAATAGTTTTTATTAACATTGTTTTCGCCATTTTAAGATATTTTTCCCATTTCATTTTCATATATGTTGCTTTTATCCTAGAAATGACTATGATGACACCATTCCAATCTTGGATGCCCTGAGAGTCACTGCCAATATTGTTTTTGGATATGCAACGTAAGAAAGCTTAATGTGTCTTTCAAAAATGTCTTATTTTATAAAACTGACTCTTAATGCATTTAATCTTTGACTTCCCTATTTATAACCTTTAAGAGTTCCTTTAGTAATGATCTCTTTTCTTTGATTAAAAGCTTAGAGATTTGCAGATTTGTTACAACTATATTTGCCCCTTAGTTTCCCCTTATAGTGAAATTCATCCAGCAATGTTATACTACTTTTCTGAATAGGAACTTCAAACCCAAGAAGGCATGTTGTTTATATGTACTTTCCCAAGCAGAAGTGGGAAAAGTAAGTCCATCAATAATTAGGAAAACTTGGATATGAGGGCGATCTGGCTGTGACATCTCTCACCCCATTGATCGCTAGGGTTGATTTAGCTGATCTGGCTGGCTAGGCGGGTGTCCCCTTCCTCCCTCACCACTCCATGTGCATCCTTCCCAAAGCTGCATGCTCAGTCGAAAAGGATGACCTTCCCTGATAGAGACAGTACCGTTCTTCAGTCAAGGGTGTACAAGTAGCTGCACTCCCCTGCTAGAACAGACTTCCAAGGTCCATTTAATAATCAGGAAAACCTCTTTATTTTGTAACGAATATTTGGTTCTTATTACTATTTTGAAGATGCCAAGGAGCAGAAGCTTTTGAAATTCAACATTCTGGATTAGCAAATGGAATCTTCATGAAGTTCTTAAAAGATCGGTTGTTAGAAGACAAGAAAATTACTGTCTTACTGGATGAAGTTGCAGAAGGTAAAAGTGAAAATTAAGGGGAAGCTACTCTTCCAAGTCCCTGTTTTTAGATTTCTCCTTTATCTATACTTGGGATTAGAGTTTAGAGATAGGGTTTATTATATAATTTCTCTTGATATACATATTACTCTATAGTTCTCTGATTCCTCTCTCTCTCTCTCTCTCTCTCTCTCTCTCTCTCTCTCTCTCTCTCTCATCTCTCTCTCTCTCTCTCTCTATATATATATATATATATATATATATATATATATATATATATATATATATATATCTTATCTCCAAACTTCATGCCTTTTCATTATTGTTAAGTAATTTTTCAGTTGTGTTCAATTCTTCATGACCCCATTGAGGGTTTTCTTGATAAAGATACTGTGGTGATTTGCCATTTCCTTCTGTAGCTCATTTTCTAGATGAGGAAACAGGCAAACAGGGTTAAATGACTTGCCCAGGGTCCCACAGCTAGTAAGTATCTGAGGACAGATTTGAACTCATGAAGACAAGTCTTTCTGGCTCCAAAACCAGTGCTCTATCCACTGTTCCACCTAATTGCCTTTTCACTAACTGTCTCTCATATCTGGAATGCTCTCCCTTCTCATCTCTGCTACCTGGCTTTCCTGGGTTTCTTCCAAGATTCAGCTCCAATCACACCTTCTGCAGGACACCTCTCCCAGTCCCCACCACTGTGAGTGTTTTCCTTCTGAGATTATCTTCCGTTTACTCAGTAAAGAGTTGTTTGAATACGTTATCCCCTATAAGAATATGAGCTCTTTGAAGACAGAGGCTGTTTCCTCAATCTTCTCAATAAAATAAGGAGACTAAACCATATGATTTCTAAGTTTTAGGGGTCAGGAAAGTTTTCATAACTATACCGTGAGGAAAAGATTGGTGCCATGTATATAAAGCATTTTGTTTTTCTTTTTTTCATTGGGGGATGGGGGGAGTGACAAGTAGAAGGAAGTTAGAAATAGGGTTTCTCCCCAAAATAAGATGAAAATATAAAGAAGTCCAGAAAGAATCACAGACTAGCAGGAGAGCTTTGAAAGTTACATGTTGAATTTATTATATACTTTAAAAAGAGTAGACATTTGAAGTTTTATATATAATCTTCTTTTATCCTACAGTGTATATAGAAATGCTCTTTTTTAGCATTTATTGAGTTCAGATTTTTTAGTTGAAAGAAAGATTTTTTTAAAAAAAGAAAGGATAAAAAGAATGCAATGGAATACTACTGTGTCTTAAGAAATGATTAATATGAAGTATTCAAAGATGCATGGGAATACTTAGGAACTGATGCACAATAATATAAGAAAAAAGACACAATGGCTATAACTGTGTAAATGGACTGAACACAAAAATGGAACTGAATATTGAATAATTATAACGACCAAGATTGGTCCTAGAAAAGAGATAAGAAAATTTCTTTCCTTCTTGGCAGAGGTGAAGAACTGTAGGTGTAGAATGTCACATATACTGTCAGACTCAGTTGGTTTGTGGATTAATTATATTAAACTGCTTCTTCCTCTCCTTTTTTATTTCTAAAAACAGAATTCTCTTTCACAAGGGAGGGCCCATTTGTTAAAGGGTAGGAGTTCAGAAATAACATTAAAAAGAAAAGATATCAATTTAAAAAATTAAAGGGCTTCTAGTTTTCTCAGTTATAACTGTACACTTTATCTTTGAACAAACAGAACATCTTTTTTCTTAGACCAACAAGAAGACTTACAGAAGTATTTTGTGTATACTTCATCTCCCCTAAGAATTGCAACATTTTTTTTAAAAGCTTATCCAGCTTTTAGAAATTTGGACAACTTTCTTTACCATTGTGACCTTTTGAAATTCCTTTGAACCTGCTAATTTTGTTTCTTTACATATTCTAGATTAAGAATCATGTTTCAATCTGCTCAGATTGCTTTACTAAATTTATCAATAATATAGAATATAACATTTTAATAATTTAAAAGGAAAAGATAGAGTAATACTGTGGTTCTTATTTAGTGAACTGAATAATGCAATGGAATTCATATGCTTCAAAGTAGATCATGGTGTATTTAAATCAATGATCAGCACTTTATACAAAATTAACTAATTAGCAATGTTAATTGATTCCTTCAAAAAATTATATTGAATTTTGGGTTTGGAAACAATTCTGAGAAGTAAACCTACGTCTTTAATGGTCCTCTTCAAGAATGAAAGACAAACAACATCAACAATCTTGAGCTAAGATCAGAATAAAAAATAAATTTTAAAATATTGATCATCACTTGGCCATTCCCACCCAACTCCCATATAATCAGCCTGGAGAAAGAGAGAGATGTATAGGAAAATAATTTATAGAAATTAGAGTAAGGTAATTGAAAGCAGGAAAAATAAATATATTGATATGATAATTATGTTAGTAAGAGAAATCATTGTCTGAATCCTATATGTATGTTGCATATTATATATGTATATATGTATATATAAATATATCATCTTCTTAGATATGGGAAAATGTCACCTAACCAAAGGCAAACAAGCTTTAGAGATTCGAAGCAGTTTATCTGAAAAGAGGGCGCTTACTGATCCCATACAACAAACATTATGTTCTCCAGAATCATTGGTGCGAAATTTACAATGGGCCAAGGCACATGGTACAGTAAATTTTATTTTGTAAGATCTTTATAGAAATGTATTAATGTGACAATATAGTTTTTCCTCAATTATTATTTCTTCCAATTTTATTATAAAAGTACTTTAGCCTTAATAGTGAACACAGAATTGAGTCAGGTTCTAAATCCCAATTTGCTTCTAATTTCAGTATGATGTTGAACAAAGAGAATAACCCCATAAATAGAATGAATATGTTGTAATTATTGTTTAATATGACCAAGTCTTCATATTGAGGAAATAATTAGCAGGCTAATGCATTAGTTAGATTCTTCTCCATCTATACTTTATCCTATTTCATTCTATGTTGGCAGTATTCTAAGATTTGGTTGAAGAAGCTAAAACAGTTTTGGACACTTAAAAGTGTCTGTACAATATATAAATCTATTATAATGGATAATTGGGATTTAACTGTATTTGTTGAATACCCTTAACATGCTGTAACTGAATATAATAGTCTTAAGTAAGACTTAGAGCTCTTGTTAATCAATCAATTAATATACATTTAAAATGTAAAATGCCATATAAATACTGTAGCTATGTCCACATGAAAAGTGGACATTGGGTGATTTAACAAACAACTGAATCATTAAAAAGTATCAAAACATATAATGTGAATCATTGAACATTAATTCAACAAATATTCTTGAACATCTTACATGTCAGCCACTGTAAGAGACAGAAAGACAATCAAACATGGTCCCTCCCACCAGGGAAGTTTAATCTGAGTACCCTAAAGTGTAATAGATGAAGCATGTGTGTTTTGTATTGTCTAGAAATTTTATCAAGGCTCTTTTACTTTAACTCTTTAAATAAATAATAGCTTACACATATATGTATATAACATTTTTTTAGAACTTCCGGAAAGTATGTGTCTTGATTTTAAATCTGGTGTTCAGATTCAGTTAGGATTTGCAGCTGAGTTTTCCAATGTCATGATAATCTACACAAGAATAGTATACAAACCACCTGAAATAATGATGTGTGAAGCCTACGTTACAGATTTCCCATTTGTAAGTTACTTATTTTTCTTATTTTTTATATTATTCATTTATTGAAAAGTAAGATGCTTCTAATCTGATAACAGATACATGATTTTAGAGATAGAAATGTGTCTTACATTATAGATAATATCATAATATTGAAAAATTGATTATAAAGCTGTCTTCTTATTCAGTGTTTTAGAGTATTAAAGAAAAAGAAATTACATTAATTCAAAAAAGGCAGGCTTAAAATATTATTGTGTTCTAAAATGAGGTAATGTGAAAAACAAAATGATATGAAAATGGAAATTACCATGGATTTATATTTTAAACTCTGATGAATCTCATTTAAACTCATATCCCTATGGCCCCTTCTGACTAAATACATTATAATAACATATTAATGACTGGTGCAATGAGAATTAAATACTAATGTCACTTCTAAATATTTAACAGATGAGAAATCTGTTTCACTTTCTAAAGAATTCAACAACCTTTTAAAAATAAAACTACATACCTTTCCATGGTAAATTCACTTTTTCAGGACACTAGAATGCCTTGAATAAAGTACTTACTTAGTCTGGATTAAGGCTGTTATAATTAAGGGTCAACAGGAACTCCATACAGGTGCTATGGGTGTGTAAGAAGATAATCTTAGCACCATTGTTTATTGATTGCATTTTCGTTTTAATGTGCATTAAGTGCCTGCTCTCTGGAAGTCATTCTGCAAGATCTTTTTTATTCTTAGCCCAAAATGCAGACTATTAAAATGCTTAGTGTATAGCTGTCCATGAAAATAAGTTGATGATACTTTAAGTCTTCTCACCCCATTTTTATTATTCAAGTTGTTAATTGAATCTTTGTTTTAAAAATTAACTTAATCAAATAGTTTGGATTTCTAATTCTGATTTTCCATGTACTTTTCTAGCGTATTCTATTAATAGGGTCACAGATTTAGAGCTGGAAAGGTTCTTAGACTCACAAAATCCAAGCCTCCTTTTTGCATTGAGGAAACCATAGTACAGCAAGGTTAAGTCACTTACCCTGGGGAACTCACCTCCTGAGTCTATGTCCAATGCCTGGTCCACAGTGCCATGCTCCCTCTAAACTAGAAGTCTACCTCACACTAGGATTCTCTCAAGATTTTCTATCTGATATAATTGGTTGGTGATTATTATAGATTTGTTTGTTGGTTCTTTCAAATTCTCACAGGATCTAGATGTTGATCCAAAAGATGCAAATAAAGGAACCCCTGAAGAGACTGGCAGCTATTTAGTATCCAAGGATCTTCCCAAGCATTGCCTCTACACTCGACTCAGTTCACTGCAGAAGTTAAAGGTAACCACCATCCTTAAATTTCATAATTAGTGAGGTTGTATTTGAGAATGTGAATCTTTTCTGTCTGAAAATATTTCAGTAGCTAATAGACTAACATTTGCAGACTGAAAATAGCATACTGGGTAAGATGTCTCTGCCCTGTATTCTGTGGCAGTTGCTGCCCTCTGTTGTGTTGGCCTCAAAACTTAGAGCTGTTTAGAAATATTGTTATCATTCCTTTCTTTATGACTAAATTCAGCTTTTAAATATTTTAGCATTCTTTTGTCATTTCCTTGTTGGACAACTTCAAAATAAAGAATAATGAGATGATTTGCCAAAATTTAACAGAAAGGTATTAACAAACTCTGTTTTAGAATTCCCAATACTGTTGTGATCATATTTTTTACTCTTTAACCCTCCTTTTGTGGAGAAATTTTCTCTATGATTAAGTTTGTTAGATACAAGTAGATCACTGCTTAGTTTCAGTGTTTTACTTCAAAATATTTTATATTGATACATATAATTACTCATAGATTCTGCCCATAACCTGTTATGGTTAGTTTTCTTCCCCTCTCTACCTCAATAGATTTTTTCCTACTAAAGTCCCATTCTAAGGTTTCATCATGGCATGGAGCAGTTGATCTTAGATTCTTGGAGGTTAAATGGGCAGAGCAGAAGTTTAGCCAAGTTCTACCAACCTGAAAAGCAGTACTGGTGATGAATTCTACATCTGTGGTGTGAAAACCAGCTTAGCTAAGTTGGGAGAGGCTCATTGTTAGAAGAACGGACCTCCAGAGCTTAATGTTTTTTGGCCACTGTATCTCATGAAAACCCTCTATTGGGGCAGCTAGGTGGCACAGTGGATAAAGCACCGGCCCTGGAGTCAGGAGTACCTGAGTTCAAATCCGGCCTTAGACACTTAACACTTACTAGCTGTGTGACCCTGGGCAAGTCACTTAACCCCAACTGCCTCACTTAAAAAAAAAACAAACAAACATCTATTAAGTCACAGAAAAATTGATTTTAGCATCAATTGACGGAGAGTCTATACTAATACAGTCAAGGTCCTTAAAGTATTAAAGTAAGATACTGGTTTTTATCTTATAACATTTTCAAGCCACTTAGCCACTGAACAATATAGGACATTCACATATTTATGGATGATTTTGTCATTGTTGTTGCTTTAGACATATCTTCCTCCTCTAATAGCTGTGGAGGGCAAGTTTTCTAAATGACGATACACAGAATTCTTTATAACAATTTTAGGAAGATTATTTGAGGGCTTTGTAATTCAGCCTTCTGGTCCCAATAATTGAGATTATACTTTCGCTCCAGAGAATGGACACAAACTGACAATGAGAGCAAATGCAGCACTGGTGCCAGTTTAGGGGGCTTGAAAAAGATTCAGGAAATAGCCAAGAAGAGTTAGGTCATGGTTTTAAAGAGATAGAGTTATGACACCTAGGAAAGGAGATGGGAATGTTTTCATCTTATTTTTATTGATATCTTTTGTTTCCACATCACCTCATTTCCAAATATGTCCTTTCCCTACCCTACCCAGAGAGCCATCTCTTGTAACAATGAATAAAAAAGAGAGAAAAAATTTTCAGCAAAACCATCATGGCAGCTGCATCTGACAGCATATGCAGTATTGAGGAGGAAATGTTTAAGGATGATATTTTTTCACTGTTCAAAACATTTTTTCTTTCCATTTTTAGGAACACCTAATCTTCACAGTATGTTTATCCTATGAATATCCAGGAATGGAAGATACTGTGGAAGAAAGACAGGAAGTGAACGTTGGCAAACCTCTCATTGCTAAATTAGATATCCATCGGGGATTACGAAGGAAGAGCTGCTTTCAAGATTGTTTCATGCCAAATAGTCCTTGCCAGAACCCTACCCCAGCTTCAGTGGCAGCTGAACATTATCATTCTTCTCCAGACTCATTCCATATTGTTTACAATTCAGACCCGGATAACTCAGGTAGTTGTCATTGCAACCAGACTCCAGATACACTTATTTCAAGTCATGGTGCCCAGAATTATTCATCTCCGTTCATGAGGAGTAATGTACCTGTAGAAACAACTGATGAACTGCCATTCACTTTTTCAGACCGGCTCACATTTTCTGAAAAATAGCCATGTTAGTTTATGAAAGTAGCATAACTCCTGGATTCCTGATACTCAGTATTACTTGGGCATGCGCTAAGTATTTGGGGATGTTAAAGAAAAGGTGCTACGAAGGGAAGCTAAGTCTCTTAGCAAACTCAGGATCATCCTCTTTGAAATGTAAATGATGTATAGTTAATTGCAAATATCCTTTTCCTTCACTTTAAGATTTTAAAATAATTTGGTTTGTACTATGTAAATATAGGAATATAATGTATATAGAGAGAAATAAAATTCATTAAATTATGACCATTCCAAAGTAGGAATAATGGAAATGGAAGTTTTACACTGAGACAAGTGCTCTGTAGATAGCATTTTTAGGACATCCTGCTCTTACTGAGATACATTTATCTGTGATCTACGTTTCAATATGTAGCTGTAGAAATATGCTTATTTTGATTATCCTGTGATTTCAAGACTGCCAAAATTACCAATGAATAAAGAGTTTTATATACACATCCTTTATAAAACAGTCTAAAATTTCTGTTTCTTTGGATTGTCTTAAAAAAAAAAGTTGGAGAATACCAAAACTTCACCAATCATGATTTGGGTCAACATAGTAACAATCTGTACAAAAAAATCTAACCATCTGAAGCATCTACTCAACAATATATGCTTTCTTAAGTAATCCATCTAGCTTTGTGAATCTTATATTAGGACTCCAACAGACTTCGATTCCATGTACACATTTTGGGGGGTTTTGGGGTTTTTTTTGTTTGTTTGTTTGTTTGATTTTTTTGGTGAAGCAATTGGGGTTAAGTGACTTGCCCAGGGTCACACAGTTAGTAAGTGTTAAGTGTCTGAGGTCAGATTTGAACTCAGGTCCTCCTGACTCCAGGGCCATTTGGTGCTCTATCCACCGCGCCACCTAGCTGCCCCCTGTTAAGGGTTAAAATTCTAGCTAGTCTGTCTAAAATATCTAATGAGTGGTCGCCAATAAATTATAAGCTTTAGCAAGAGTTAGGCTTTTAAGCATTTATTAAGGAGAATAAGAATTTGATAAAGAGAGAGAAAGGCCTAGATTCCTATCTATTAAAGGGAGAGCACATTTCTAGCTCCGCTCTCCACCAGAGTCCAAAGGAAAAAGCGCAAGACTGAGCGCCAGTCTCTTCCTTCCTCCTCCCACTAGCCCGCATCACTTCCTGACACCAAAGAAAAGACTCCTGGTCTTGCCCTCAAAGACCTTTGCTTCATGGGCAGAACTCTTCTACAGTAAGTCTCCAGCAGGTGGCGTCATTCCAATCGTTACACCCCTATGTACACATTTTCAATTCTAATCAGTCAACAAGCATTTATTAAGCACCTACCACTAGATGCAACAGGCAGATTTAGTTCTTCAAATAAGTTGATGTTCTTAGAAACTAATACAATTTTAACACTGGGGATTATACCTGTGTAAGGTTGGGACTCCATTAATTATCTCACCCACTTAAAAGTAATTACCTTTGTTAAGTTAGAGTAGGGAAGGAGGAGCAGACTCAATGGAGCCCCACCATTAAATTAGTGAAATAAAAGTGATTTTTTTAATAGTTCATTTTTGCTCTTTCTAATCTTCTCTTTGTCAGTTTTTTACCTTTCACAGGAAGTAACTTTGGGCTTGCTAGAAATACAGCCTTCTGGGGGAACCAATACAAAAGCACCTGTCCAATGCATAATCTGTACCTAGACAGTTGAAAAGTGGGAGGGAACAAAAGTTTAATTTCAGTAAGGGAGCCTGAGAGTGATCTAAATCATGGGTATCAAATATAAGCAATGTATTCTCAGATAACCAAAATAGTTATTTCCTGGATGATTTTATAACAATAAACACAAAAGTTTACATGCTATATAAAACAAAATTAAAGTTGTCTTCATACAGAAGTTCATTATAACGTAATCATTATTATTTCATAAGTAACAAACAGGCTGGTATTAATTTACCAAATTCTCATTTTGTTTGTATTCTTCAACCTTTGTCTATAATTGTAAATTTTGTGTGGAGCCAAAATGAAGGGTTTTTTACTACTTACTTCTCAGAGTACATTATATGGTGTGTAATTTAAGATTCTAAATGTGGATTCTAATCTGTTCCCCCAGTTTTGGGGGAAACTGACTAAAATCACTGATAAAACGAGTTTAGGTTTTGGTTTTTTTGTTGTTGTTGTTGTTTTTTGGTTAGACAATTGGGGTTAAGTGACTTGCCCAGGGTCACACAGCCAGTAAGTGTTAAGTGTCTGAGGCCGGATTTGAACTCAGGTACTCCTGACTCCAGGGGCGGTGCTCCATCCATTGCGCCATCTAGCTGCCCCAAGTTTAGGTTTTTAAGGGTTTATTGGAAAATAGAAAGAAAAAGATTGAGAACAGAATTCCAACAGCCTGGCATTCCTATCTTTCCTCAAATTTCCTGTGAAGTCCTCTGCCGCCACCACCACCAAGTCAGGAACTCAACAAGCGCAAGAGCTCTCCGCCCAGGCTCCCTCTCATCCTTCCTGTATCCTCCCAGAAAATAGGAGGTTCCTCAAGTTGATTGGCTGGTAGCCTTGATAGACAGCACCCATGAGCAAACATCATATCCTGACGCCAAGGAAAAGCCACAATGCCTCTGAGGCATTTTCCTCATGGTGGAGCTTTCCCACAGCAAGTCTCCAGTAGGTGGCATCATTCCAATCATTACAGTGGTTTACTTATTTCTATTTTTTTGATAAATTTTTAATAAAGAAAAATATATCCACAAATTAGATGTATTGTATGCAAAGTTATTCACTATTTATGTGCACTAGCCAATTTGAGTAGCTTGAGGAGAATGCAATGAATATATCACTAGCATAAAAACAATTTATTAATTCAATAACTGTCTATATAATGTCTCCTTGAAATATATCTCTGCATCTCAAATATTGATTGCTATGTTGAGCAGTGTCGATGATAATAAAGAGCCAAAAATGCTTACCATACAAAAGGCAGAATTAAATATTAAAACAAATCAAAGTAATCATTTTTAAAAGGAGGAATTTAAGTAAATAGTATGCTTAATATCAACCTTATGGTCCAGCATTGTACCTTGAATTTGCATTTCATAAATACTGTGTTGAATTAATGTAAATTGACACCTTAAAACCTGTTTTAATTCAGTATTAAATACACTTAAACATTATATTAAAAATGAACAAGTATAAACAAACAGGATAATGACGTTTCATTTGCTATTTCAGAATTCAATGAAATAATCCTTTCTGAGCGGTTTTAGAATTCTATTGCAATCTACTTCAGAAACTATACAATATAAATAATTCAGAAATCCCTTCAATACCACTTGCTATTACTAGGAAAAAGACATAGTAAGTTCATCCATATAGGTATCGCTAAAAAGCAGCTGACTAATGCTGGGGTCAAAGAAAAATCATCATTCATCATGATGTGCCTCAAAAAATAAAGAGCCTTGATCTAGTCATTATGCAGTTTTAAACTCTTAAACTTTATTCTACCAAAATCCTACCCAGTGTTTTCATTATGGAATGCAGGAAGGTGGAGGAAAGAGGGAGAAGGGTCCTTCCTGAGTTCTCAAAATAAGTATGTCAACAGAGATCCAGTTCTCTCAGTTCCTTAGCAAGCAAGAAAGGTTTCAATTAATTCAAGCATGGCTAGTTGATGGGCTGTGATAATGACCCAAGGTCCAGTCTAGGTAAGTTTGGAGGTTGCTACCAAAAGCCTGAACATGGCAATTAATCAAGATTGTTAACTAAATTGTGGAGCAATTGCCATCTACCTCCATTGAAGAGAGGACACATAGCAAACCCGTAACGGTCATCTTTTGGAGTATTGAATTAATTCATAGATTTCAGTTCTATAGCCATAGGACATAGTTTGTTTTTCCAACTAAATTGAACATTTTTCTTATCACAGATCTGAAATTCATTGTGCACAATTGTGTAGTATACTTAACCCAAACTCTATTTCTTTTTATTTTTTTAAATTCTGAATTTAAACATCAAAGAAAATGAATACATCTTCAGTAGTAGTCAGCTAGGTGTGTTAAGGGCTAAAATTCTAGCTAGTCTGTCTAAAATATCTAATGAGTGGTCGCCATTAAATTATAAGATTTAGCAAAAGTTAGACTTTTAAGCATTTATTAAGGAGAATAAGAATTTGGTAAAGAGAGAGAGAAAGGCCTACATTCATCTATCTATTAAAGGGAGAGCGCACTTCTAGCTCTGCTCTCCACCAGAGTCCCCAGGAAAGAGAGAGAGACAGAGCGCCTGGCTCCCCCTTCCTCCTCCCACCAGCAAACATCACTTCCTGACACCAAAGAAAAGACGCATAGTCTTGCCCTCAAAGACCTTCCTTTCATGGCAGAGCTTTTCTACAGTAAGTCTCCAGCAGGTGGCGTCATTCCAATTGTTACAGGTGGCACCATGGATTGAGCCCTGGACCAGGAATCAAGAAGTCCTGAATTCAAATGTGGCCTCAGACATTTAGCAGCTATGTGACCCTGCTCAAGTCACTTTAAGCCCTGCCTGAGTTTCCTTATCTGTAAAATGGCACTCACCTCTCAGAGTTGTGGGTATCAAACGAGATAATATTTGTAAATATTTTCAAACTTTAAAGTGTTTTGTAAACACTAATTTTCTATTATTGGAATAGAAAAAGAAGACAGCATCTGAAACTGCTGGTATCCATTATTTGCACCATACTTTCTGTGAGGGTCAGGTTCCATTAATTATCCTACCTACTTAAGAGTATTTGTCTATATTGGGTAAGCACACTTCTTTTTGTTTTGGGGGTTTTTTGCAGGGCAATGAGGGTTAAGTGACTTGCCCAGGGTCACACAGCTAGTAAATGTCAAGTGTCTGAGACTAAATTTGAACTCAGGTCCTTCTGAATCCAGGGTCAGTGCTTTATCTATTGAACCACCTAGCTGTCCCAAGCTCACTTCTTAAATGAAGTAGTCAGAAGTGAGTATGAACAGGCCTTTCCTCCTTCCTAAATCAATCAAATCCACTGTATAAGAGACATGGTCATGCCCTCACATAGTGGTTCCCAATATTTTTTTCCAGGACCTCTTTCAACAACAAAAATGTGTTGTAAACCCCCAGGGTAATTTAATGTTACTCATAACATTCTTTTAGATGGATTTACTGTTTGAGTCATTAAAGAATTTTGAGCACAAATCCCTTGGGCTATTGGCAAGCCCACATGTGGCACGTCAACCCCCAAATGAGAACCACTGCCCAAAGGAACTGGTATAAAAGGAACGATCTATCTCAGGATCAGATAGAGATTTCGAGGGTCTGGATTAGAGGGGTGGAAACAAGCCTGGCATCCCAGGACATCTGTTAGGAGCCAAAATGGGATAGAGCTATGGCAGAAGGAGATACTGAGGAAAGTTGTTGGCTGACCTTACAGGCATCACAGCAGAAGAACTGAACTGAGGGAATACCCAAGAGAAGATCAGTTCTTTCCGCCGTGTCCCCTTCTGGCGCCTAGCCACAGGCTTTATAATATAATCTGTTGTTTCCTTACCCAAATGTGTCCAGTAAAATGAATTTTGCCTCAACCACAAAGAAGCCAGAAGTTAAACTAGAGTCTATACAAAGTCCCTACATATAAATAGAAATTAGGCAGGAAGCTCAAACTCCGCCCAAATGTCAGGAATTTTCCTAAATGGGGATGGAGTAATTGAGACTGGACTCATAACTTTTTGTTTAAAATAAACTCCCTGGGGCAGCTAGGTGATGCAGTGGATAGAACACCGGCCCTGAAGTCAGGAGTAGCTGAGTTCAAATACGGCCTCAGACACTTAACATGTTCTTACTAGCTGTGTGACCCTGGGCAAGTCACTTAACCCCAATTGCCTCACTAAAAAAAAAAAAATTAAATTAAATTAAAATAAACTCCCTGAAGCTGAAGAGGATGGAGCCATTCTGGACCTCGGGGGCCATTATATTGCAGCCTAATCTTAAAAAAAGTTATTATAGCAATGTATTACATTTTCATCTTAAGTATATATAAATTCAGTAAGGCAACTTTCAAAGCTGTCCTGCTTGTCTATGATTCCTTCTGGCCTATCATCTGTCCTTTGCATTTTTTTCCTTTATTTTATTTGGGGAGGGGGGGCAATGAGGGTTAAGTGACTTGCCCAAGGTCACACAGCTTTTGTCAAGTGTCTGAGGCCAGATTTGTACTCAGGTCCTCCTGAATCCAAGGCTGGTGCTTTATCCACTGTGCCACCTAGCTGTCCTTGTCCTATGCATTTTTTAAAAATTGCTTCAGTGATTCCATTTTCTTTCTTTTCTCTTTGGTAACCCCAACTGTAGCCACCTCCCTTGAGAGTTTCCCTTCTCAAACTGATAAAGAAGAAACAAACAAATGTTTGTAACAAATATGTATAATTTTTTTAAAAAACCACAATCCTCCATTGGCCATGTCTAAAAATTTTTGACCTACACTTTAACAAAATTGTTCTGAAATTCTATTTTCAGAATTTTTCCAGTTTATGTATAATCTTAAATTGTTTAAGCAAATGGATTAGATGATCCTGAATTTTTAAATATGAAGCAGTAGATGTATACCTTCTCTTTTCTTGTTACAACAGATTTATAACTGAGCTTATAATTAAATCCAAAATATGGCACAGTAAACTTCTAGATAATGAGTTTGAATTAAATGGAAGTGTAGTTAACTTCTATGATAGAACCTACATTTCCCTGACCCAACTTCTTTCCTCCCACTCACCATGTGAGGAGGCTTTTCCCTGTAAGAAGACAACACTACTCTGGACCTGACACTGGCTTCTTTAATGTAGCTTCCTGGTCATCTAAAGGGTCATACAAGTCCCAATTAAAAAATCAACAACAACCCTTGAGTCGCCTTACCCTGATAACTATTGACCAGACAGGTTTCTAGAGTGGGAGAGAGAAGCTAAAGTCTACTCTATCCTTGCTGCAAAAAACAGCAACAACAAAAAAAATGTTCAATGATTTGCAAGCCTCATTTCATCCCAATATGAAACCTGAACTAAGAGGAGGCTGACATTAGAGTCTCCTCTAATAACTATTTTTAATGTGCTAGAAATAGGTTAGGTAACACCTGCATCAACTAACTCCCTAAACATTATCCTTTCATGCTGGTCAGGTTTGCTGTCTGCCTTATAATCAAAATGTCACTTCTTTCAAGACTAGATGGCTATATCACTGCTAAAGAAAGGGCCGTTCCTTGTTGACTTTCCCTGTTTTATCCCACTGGGAAAGTCTTTTGTACCAGAACATGCTGAGTTACCCCAGGTGTTGGACACAGAACATAAATGGTTGTGGTGAAGAATGCATGTTACTTGGTCAGTCATAAGATGTGGCCTTGACAACACTTTCTGAGCCCTTGCCTGTTGTTTCAGGCTTTCCTAGTTCAGAATTTATCTTTTCTTTTTGAAGATTTTCTTTTCAGTTAACAAGTGTTTTTTCTCCTCTTCCTTTCCCTCACTCAGGGAAGGAAGGAAGGAAGGAGGGAGAAAGGGAGGGAGGGATATAGGGAGACCTTGTAACAAATATACATAGTCAAGCAAAACAAATTCCTATACTAGCCATGTTTAAAAAAATGTAATTCATTCTGCATAATTAATCTATCACCTCTCATGAAATGGATAATATTTTAAATTAGTTTTTTCAATTAACAAAAATCTGCCTGATCTTCCTCCTATCTTACCTCCTCAACTGAAAAAGAAAACAAAAACAAAATCCTTGTAACAAAAATGTATAGTCAACAAATCAAATCTCTGGATTGATCATGTCCAAAAAAATATATGCCTCAAGTTGTACTCTCTGTCAGGAGATTATCTTTTTTAGAAATATCAGTGTCTATATGTTGTATTTGCTTGATATATTAAAGATAGGACTGCATATTGAATTCTAAAACAGCCAAATGATCATTTCTTTGGTAGCCTAACCAAAAATCTTAAGGATTTTCTCTCCAGAAACAGAAAGAGTACACAAAAGAAATAGCAGGGAAGTTCTATATGAGATAAGAAAAAGTAATTACTGATACAATAGTAGGAGGAATCTTCATGAAGGTGTCTTTTCAGTTGTTTGTTAAATTAATTTAACTGGTATGGAGTGAGGCAGGGGCATCAACCGGAATCCCACAGGATGAAAAAAAAAATTTTCATGATATTGGAAGAGATTAGAGTCTTTTACTATTGATCCATTACCAATATCAAAGAGATCAGCCAATAAAGCCAAAATTATTCAGTAATGGAATTTTTATATAAAATCATAAATTCCTATAGCCTATGGATATGTTTTAAAATCACTGCCCACTTTCCCCCCTTATCATTTTAACTCCAAAATTATAATTTTATATTTGCATTAGTTGATACCAAATTCTCCATTTCTATGGCATGAATATTCCAACTTTTAATATAAGGAAAATAATGTTCATATTCTGGGCCAATACTTCAGTTACCATAGCAACAACTCCTTAACTAACAACGTTTTTCCTTTTGAAAAAAAGGAAAGAGCCCAAGAGAGAAGTGAGAAGATTTCAGTCATAATAAATCTTGCTTTGCTTTGTTGTCACTGTAGTTAGATAACAAAGTCAATCATTTGGAATTTTACCCTGGAGCTTACTATAAGTGAACATTACCATCTGTAGCCTTGCAGATCTGGAAGTTTTTCATGCTGGTAATCACTGAACCAAAACCCTGCTCTGCTTCCTTTTTATCTGTTTGGGAGAGCAAGACAGTGAAGGACAGGAAAGAAAATGCAGGTGGGACTAAGATTGTGAATCAAATCCAGGGGGGAAGAATCCTACATACTGTTAAAGACCAAAGAAAGGTTTTGTTGGAATTTTAATTATTTAGCATTTTAGAAGTGATGAACAAACCAGTCATACATATTGCTGAGCTACCAAGACCTGGATGGTGTCCCAGCCAAATCCTATGATTGAATTAAATGGAAGTGCCTTTTTTTTTTCACACAGTATGTAACTGTAAAATCTTATTGGAGTTAACTTCTTCCTCCCAACTACATGATTTGAAACAGATTGTCTAAAAAGAAGAATGGAATTGGACACCTCTGTTTTGGGGGAAATCATAAGTCCTACTCTCCCCCAAATTTGAAGGCCTTCCTTGCCTTTGAGACGATTATGATTACGTGCATTATGGGCAACATTTCAGTTTGTTTAAACATGAAGGATCTCACAAAATAGTTCCCTCCCAATACCCATACCTAGCCCTGCATCCTGATCCCCCAAAAAGATACAGGAAACAATTTTATCACCTTTGCAATATATGGTTGTTGGTGGTGTTTAGTCAGTTATGTCAACTCTTTGTGATCACATTTGGGGTTTTCTTGGCAAAATACTGTAAAATTGTAATTTTCTGGTCCAAAGTTTAGTTTCATTTCTAGAGATAAATATTAAATTTGATCTTTTTAATGTGAGTTTGTATTGAGGAATGTTTGGTGTCAGAATTGTGACAGAGTTCTGGAAAAAATGTGGACTAGTTCCCTAATAGGGGATATAGGTTTTGTGGGTATGCTTAAGTCCTTGTTGGTGTGTTCAGAAATTTTCTTTAAAATAGAATTCTGGTTTGACCATTCTTGATTGCCTGGTTCCTTTATATCATCTCCTATGCCAAGGAATTCTGTTATGTGGCATGGTTGGGAGTGTTCTGCTATATGAAGTACCATTGCTATCTAGCATAGATTACCAATTTTCAAGGATCTAGAATTTTTTAAAAACTTGAACAATTAAATTATAAGAAGTTGTGGTTTAATCTTTTTTATATTTCAAAAGTACTTCAGGTTCCCAGAATACCTTGGGACCAGTGAAAAGGATGTCAGTTATCACTGAGCTATCGTAACAACAGCTCACTTTAGGAAGACCCTTAAAAGGTTTACAAAATGAAAGATTTTCTTCAGAGAAACTTTTGCAATTATCAAGGGCAGCTAGATCACATAGAGTCAGGAAGACCTGAGATCAAATCCAGCCTCAGACTCACTAGTTGTGTGACACCCCCCACACACACTTCAAGCAAGTCAAGTAACCTCCTTCTGCCTCAATTTCCCCATTTGTAAAATGGGGGTAAATAATAGCACATACTTCTAAGGCTTGTTGAAAGGATAAAATAAAATATTTGTAAAGTGCTTAGCAAACTTGAAAAAGCACTGTCTGAATACTGATTATCATTAGCCACTAGTTTGGCAGAAGTAGGCAAATGCCAAGTAAGAAGCCTGGGAGTCTGGGTTACAGGATGTAAGCCAGCAGAAAGTGAATTCTAGGAATGAGGGAATCACGGGAGGTTACAAATAAAAAGTGAGACTCCTACCTCTTACCATATGAATTCAAAACATACCAACTTCAGAGGCACAGGCCTGATGAACACATAAAACTTAAGGACCAAATAATCCTGTTGGATATAAAATATCAGTATCCCATAAGTATTCTGGAAGGCACATTAGTGAAAATGCTTTCATTATTCATTTCCTTGTCTTGGATTATGAATGGACTACCATTTAAGGGATGAACAAATAATTAGATTGACAGATTTCCCTGAAGTGAATGCAAGAGTCAGTGATGAGCCAGATGATTTTTAAGGTGAAGTGCTTTAACTTAAGTCAGTGACACATTTGTCTTTCGTACTTAGGCTTGACTTAGGCTTTTTCTTGAGATTTAAAAAAAAAAAAAATAGAGGCAGCTACGTGGTGCAGTGGATAAAGCACCGGCCCTGGAGTCAGGAGTACCTGAGTTCAAATCCGGCCTCAGACACTTAACACTTACTGCTGTGTGACCCTGGGCAAGTCACTTAACCCCAATTGTGTCACTAAAAAACAAACAAAACAAAAAAAAAAGAGAGAGATTTAAAAAAATATCGGGGCCGCTAGGTGGCGCAGTGGATAGAGCACGGGCCCTGGAGTCAGGAGTACCTGAGTTCAAATCTGACCTCAGACACTTAACACTTACTAGCTGTGTGACCCTGGGCAAGTCACTTAACCCCAATTGCCTCACTAAAAAAAAAAAAATCAAACTACCCAGACTGATTGTTCTCTATCAAAATCTAACAAGGCTGTCAGTTATCTAATATAGCCACAGTCAGAAATAACACAGTAACCGTTTTTAAAGCCGTGGAGTAACTTTCCAAATTCAATTATAATTCCCCCCATCATCTCCTTGTTTATGACTGTATTAATTGGGAAAGTATCAAGCACACTAATGTGGCTGCTCTTGCTACCAGGAAAACCTGGTTTGAGATAATGCCTTGGACACTAACTAGGCGTATTACCATGGGCAGATCACTTAACAGTTGTCTGCCTCAGTTTCCTCATGTAAAGAATTAATTGTTATTTGAGGTTTTTATGCCTCGGTGCGAACTGGCCTGGGGCTCCACAAACCCCTCGGTGCTCCACCCACTGGTTGTAGCCGTTGCCAGGGCTCTGGCACCTCATGCCATCACCACTCGTCACGCCCACATGGGCCTGGCAAAATTATAATGATTGGAAGCCTAGTGAGGGCAATCATGTGACTGTCAGAGCGGCCATCCCATTGCTAGGTTTGAGGGAGGGAGAATTGGGCATTCAAGGTGGAAGCTGGAAAGGGACAGGTGGTCTGCTGCGTATTTTCAGCTAATTCCTGGGCGGTGGTATTTTTTCAGGTATTATAATTTCCCTTTCCCCATTTTATTTCCTTTCCCTTGATCCTACTGATCCTGTTTGTGGTTTTTTTTTTTTTTTAAGTTCGTTCTTGTTAAAATAAATCTTGTTCTGTTTTGAGGGAGGCTGCCGGTTCCTTCCTTGCCCCAATATTGCAGCGAGCTGCTTAGCTAGCACTCCCCAATTAAAAATTGGTCCCCACAGTTTTTGGCGAGCCAGCCAGGAGTTGATTAACCTAGTGAATTTCTTTAACCCACCCCCCCTCTGCCTTATTTGGCCATGAGCCAACTAACCTGGGGGACCTTCTTGCCCCTCCCCCACTGCCCCCTTAGGCAATCTCCCTTGCTCTTAAAAAAAACCTTAAATAACAATTCTTTACACTCATCTGTCAAATGGGGATAATAATTCCAATAAAACCTGCTTCACAGGGTTGTCATGAGGTTCAAGTGAAGTAATGTATAGAAATGGTTCTGCAGTCTTTAAAGTACCACATACATGCCAGCTAGTATTATTATTTTCATCTCATTCTTTGATGTTAGTCAACTGAAGTTCAGAAAGAAATAGTCCAGGGCCAAGTCATTGTCATGTTATTATTCATTTAAATTTAATAGGTGGAAGAGTGGATAGTGCACAGGACCTGGAGGCAAGTAGACCTGAGTCCAAATTCCTCCTCAGACACTTAATAGCTCTGGTCAAATCACTTAATAGTTGTCTGCCTCAGTTTCCTCAGCTGCAAAATAGAAACAACAGTAGCACCTACCTGTTTGTAATATTTGAAAGGTTTTGTAAATCTTAAAACACAACACAAATGTTACTTATTCTTATGATTACGATTAATGATAGTAATATTTTATAGACCATCAGGCAGATAGAAAAAATGACTGCATGTTATTATAATTTCATTCTCTTATTATGAGATTATACTTTTATCTTTATTGTTTTCATCCTCTTTTTAATGGGGTTCATATAGAAATAGTTCTGGAACAAATTGTTATGCTGTTATTATTTTTTTTTGGTGGGGCAATGAGGGTTAAGTGACTTGCCCAGAGTCACACAGCTAGTAAGTGTCAAGTGCCTAAATCCAGATTTGAACTCAGGTCCTCCTGAATCCAGGGGCCGGTGCTTTATCCACTACACCACCTAGCTGTCCCCCATTATTATTCGTTTATACTTAATTCCTCCAGACTATTGCACAGGTGGATACAAAAAGACAAGTTTTTATAGTTGAATTAAGTATTAGGTTATAAGCTCATCCTCTGCAGGCTCACTGAGAACATCCTCAGTATAACTGCAGTAGCTGTCAGGACAACAGAGATGATTTATGCCTTCTCCTGCTCTCACATGATGTTCATCTCCTACTTAGATTTCTATATTTTAAAAGCTTTTTGTTCCATGTAGCTTGAAGATTATGAATACTTGTTATGCCAATATCTATAGCTTAAAGTCATATGGATCAGGTGGCGCAATGGATAAAGCACCGGCCTGGATTCAGGAGGACCTGAGTTCAAAACACTTACTAGCTGGTGTGACCCTGGGCAAATCACTTAACCCTCATTGCCCTGCAAAAAAAAAAAATATCCACTCAGGGAGTTAATTATAGTAGGTATGCCACTGTAACAAAAGCAAAAAACAACCAGTATGTTAACAGTGTAAATTTCTATAATTCCCACTTCTCTTCCACATATGGGCAGTGCCGTCCTCATCTCTTTTCAGGGGCCAAGATGGGTCATTCATTGCAATTACTTAACATTTTACTTTTTTTTAGTGTTCTCCCACCCCCATCATTGTAGTCATTGAATAGCTAGTTGTCCTGCTTCTGCTTATTTCACTCTGTCTTCATTCATATAAATCTTACGATGTTTCTCTGAATTCTTCATATTCATCTTTTGTTAAAATACAGTAATGCTCTCTTGTGAATGTCTGTATGTCATGATTTATTTAGGTATTCTCCAATTGATGGGAATGCATTTTAGTTTCAATATCCTACTACCACAAAGAGTGCTGCTATGAATATTTTTAATATATGATGTCTTTTTTCCCTGTCTTTATCTCACTTCTATATATCCATAATAGGATCTCTGGGTCAAAGGATATAATCAGTTCAGTGACTTTTCCTGAAAAGTTCCATATTTTTTCCAGAACAGTAGACCAATTCACAGCCCCACCAGCAGTATATTAGTGTGATCATTACTTTAAATTGAATTCACTAGGTTATTCTATTGACTAAGTAGCAGAAATGTTGGCAGCCAAAATTGCTTGCTATTTTTCTGAGTTCAAGGTAATGGAGTGGAACCTAAGAACCTGACAGATCAGAGATGTTGATTTTTATTTTATTATTTTTCCTTACCCCTGCTTACTATGTTACTAAATAGCTAGTTTGGTGAGGTCATAGTATACAGTACCTTCCAATGCCCTTCTGATTAACAGAGACAGAAACAGGACTAATGCTAAAATTTTAGTGAGAAAAATTCTAGTTAATCCCCCATCTGAGACAATAGCAGGGAAGAGCTGTGAATTGGCTATGGCAGACAGAGCTGAGAAAATTAAGGGCATGGGGTTGAGGCAGGAGGAGTGCCTTTTTTATATGGGAACTGAAAGAATTGAGAGAGGAAAGTAGACTCCAAGAAAATAGAGGTGGAGGGGGGCAGCCAGGTGGCACAGTGGATAAAGCACCAGCCCTGGAGTCAGGAGTACCTGAGTTCAAATCCAGCCTCAGACACTTGACACTTACTAGCTGTGTGACCCTGGGCAAGTCACTTAACCCCCATTGCCCCGCAAAAATAAATAAATAAATAAATAAAATAGAGGTGGGATGGCCTTACAGAAGACAATTTGATTTTATATAGTACTCTGCTCCCAAAGAGCTCAGAGTTCTCACATTTTTGCATTATGTGAGTGTTTATAGCATGGTCTTAAGAAAATTCGTGTCCCAGTTGAGATCTCTAGGATTTACATTTTATGAAATGCCTATAAACAAAAGTTGGCCTCAGTTGAAGGATTGGTTAATTTGTGTCTCCTCTGGATCCATTCCAACACTTCACCAGCATTGTGAAACATTAGAAACCATTTAGACCATTTTTACCACTTCAAAAGATTGGAAATCCATCTGCCTAGGGTTAGACAGAAGAGCAATGAGTTACTCTTCTTGCCACCCATTGTCTTGAGCGCCCTCTTTCCTTCCTACTGGACACTGCTACCTAGAAATGCCTCTGACATGGTAGAAAACAGGTGTGAGTTGCTGCTGGTGCCTACCTGTGGCAGTAATGGGATATCGCAAGAAAGTAAGAATAATGTGTAACTTTTAAATATCTTGTAGTGGCCACCATAGGCATGCATAGAGCATAGACCCAGTAAGGTTGGCCTAGGATCGGCCCAATGGAAATATTTTCCCCTTTGTCCTGCCACTATGGTGCCCAACATTCTCATGACTGTGTCATCAATAGCAGAGGAGGAGCAAAAAAGTGTGGGGCTTACTTTAATGGCAGCAAAGTCATACCCACAAATAAGCCATGCCTGTAAATAATATTCTCCATGAGTTTCCTTCCTTGATTTTAGTACTTGGCACTGTGGCTATACCGTTGGTCCTGGAGTTAGGAAGACCTGATTTTGAATCTAGGTCTTGGACATTTACTAGTTATGTGATCCCTGAGCAAGTCACCCCCGATTTCTTTTCTGGCTCAGTTTCCACAAATGTAAACAAATAACAATAAAAGCACCTACCAAAAAAATAAATAAAATAAAAACACCTACCTCACAGGGTGGTTTGTAAGGATCAAATGAAATATCTTGAAAAGCATTTAGCACAATGTCTGGCACCTAGCAGATGTTTCATATGCTCATTTCACCCTTCCTCTCGTATCTTACTTGGACAACATGGTAGGGAAGGAAGCACAACTGAACTCCCATGGGACTACATTCATATCTGGCATCAAGCTTGGGGCTGTAACCATGTCCACTGAATTCCCATTCTGAAGCTGTGAATTATATGGTTACTGATTCGTAGAGTAGCTTAGCACAGTACCCAGCACATAGTAGGTATTTAATAAATCCAGGTTCCCTTCTCCCTAGTGAAAATAACAACAAGACTGAGAGTCCTTACTCAAATGCTGCCACCAACTGACTATGTGCTTTGTGTAGGTCATTCCTCCTTTCTAGACTTCAGATCACACATATCTATAAATGAGTAGGTTAAACTAGATAGTAATTAAGGTCCTTGCCAGGCCTAAACTTCCTCTGGTTCTAAGACTGAAAAAAAAAAAAAAGCACAGTCCTTATTTTGACAAGGAATCAAAGGATGGGGAAGTAAGGGGCACTGATATGGATACCACTCTGATCCACTTGGCTACTCAACAGACAATGGCTGAAGTAACATTCAGCTAACAAAAGGAGCTGAAAAAAAATTCTGTGTGAAGGGGGAACATAACAAAATACAGACTTGTGCTTGTGACCCAAAAGGGATAGAAAGGTAATTTTCTTAAAGTTAACTATGATGTTTTGGACTAATCTGGGCTCAGCTGCTAACTAGAGATTGAAATGGTGGAAATAAAATGGTAATGGGCAGTGGGAAAGAGAAAAGTAGGAGCTCTGGACTTGGTAGAAAGAAGAGATAGGGGTCATGCTGCCCTGCAAATCTCACTCAGAGAACACACTGAAAATAGAAACACCTCTCTTCCTAGCTGCCTCATGTTCCCTAGCCAGCCCCCTCCCATGACCTTGTTGATTCCTCCAACATCACCATTCCTCCCTGTCATCACTTCTCTTTGCCTCTCCTTAGCTCCCACCTGAAATAGATAGTCCAAAGCTCAGGTCATAATCCACCAGGTTTCTTTGTGTATAGATTTATTTTATTTTTATGAATTTGATGGTCAACAACAAACATTAGCATTTCCATATACAAATAAATGATAAAATATAGCGCATTGCAGTTTTAAAGTATACATCAAATTTAACACAGTAGTACCAACACTACCTCTTGTCTGGTTCTTTTAGATATTTCTTTGATTTTGTTTCTTTCTGTGTTTTTCTTGCATCATTATCACTGTCTCCTTCATCCCACAACACCCTCCCCCAATAAAAGTCCTTGCTTATAACAAGCAGTAAAACAAAACAATTTGTTTTCTGTTTTATCAGGTTTAAATTTGTATGTGTCATTCTGAACCTCTAAATCATCACCTTTCTGCCAAGAAGTGGAAAGAATGTGTCATCGGTCCTCTGAAGTCACGACTGCTGATTGCATTGATCAGAATTGCTACATCTTCAAAGTTGTCTTCTTTCACGGTGTTGTACTCACTGTATAAATTGTTCTCTTGGTTCTGCTTACTTCACAATGCATCATTTCAGGCAATTTCCTAGGTTCCCCAGAGTTTGTCCCTTTCATCATTTCTTATAGCACAGTAATATTCCATTATTTTAATATGCCATAATTTATTCAGCCATTTCCCATTTTATGGGCACTCCTTTCATTCCTACAGTTTTGTTTGCTACAATAAAAGGGTTGCTATAAATATTTTGTGTACATGTGGGTCCTTTTCTTTATGTCTTTGATCCCTTTGGGATATATGTACAGTAGTTTTATTATGAGTTAAGGGGCCACAATATATATAATCACCAACTTTGGGGGGATAAATTCCAAATTAGCTGTTCCAGAATGGCTAGCCTGTTCGTCACGGGTTCATCAACAGTGAATCTGTGTGCTTGTCCTCCCAAAGTCCCTTCTAACAATGTGTCATTTTCCTTTTTTGGCCATTTTTTGTGCCAATCTGAGTGGCATGAGGCTAAAACCTCAGAGCAGTTGTAACTTGCATCTCTTTTATTGATAATTATTTGGAGCATTTTTCATGATTGTTGGTTGCTTGCATTTCTTCTTTTGAGAATTCATGTTCAAAGGAGCCTTTATGATCACTCCCTTCTACCTCCATTAATTAAAAAAAAAGAAAAAATCCATTGTAAAAAATATGCAGGGGGCAGCTAGGTGGCACAGTGGATAAAAGCAACCGGCCCTAGATTCAGAAGGACCTGAGTTCAAATCCAGCCTCAGATACTTGATACTTACTAGCTGTCTGACCCTGGGCAAGTCACGTAACCCCCATTGCCCCACAAAAAAAATATATATATATACATATATATATATATGCATAGCCAAACAAAATAAATTCCCATATTAACCATTGTCCAAAAATATATGCCCCAGTTTTGTATCTTGAGAGTTTCTACAGGATGGTGGATATTTTGCTTCCTTATTGGTCTTCTGGAATCATGGTTGGGTACTCAAAGATCTTCTTTCCTTAGTTAACCATTTCTCTTCTAATTATGACTGTATGATCTCATTTGTGCAAAAACTTTTAGAACTTTAGTTGAAGTTGTCTCTTTTATCTCAACCTAAACTGTTTCTGCAATAAATCCGTGAACAAAGGTAACTGCCCTTTCCTTTGGACAGGATAGATAACATTCTCTTCTGCAGGGCTCCTGTGGATTAAAGAGTGTGTTGATAATGGTAACATAAACAATGAAAACGGCCTGTGTTATACATGTTTTTTCATAGCTATATATAAGAATCACATGCTGTGTGTTGGACAGTAACTCATGGGATACTGGAATAGAGGAGGTAGTAGTTAAGAAAAAAAAAAAAAAGCTCATGGGTGAGTCTCACCCATGCAACCAGCCATAGACACTTTTCAAGCATCACCAAAACAATGGAAAATGTGTCTCCTCCCCTCCATTTCCAAGTATCAGGATATCCAATTGTGACTTCTTTTTGCCTTAAGGGTTTCTTTGTTGTAGGGGGAAAGTGAGGAAGAGTGAAGGTGAACCTGTGGGGATGTATGTTCCATGGGTGGGGTTAAACTAACTCATCTCTGAGCTTCTACCTGACTCTGAAAACCTCAGAATCTACAAGGAGCCAGATTAAAAATTATCCCCATCTTTGAAAGCGGTTCTACATTTATTGGATATATCTTGACTGACTGAATTTGCTTTTTTATCAAAAGAGAAAAGAACATTACCTCTCAAATTGTTCCCTTGAGATCTTTTAAGAGGCTGATATGTCCAAATCGCACTTTTCCCCACATCCCCAGCCCTTCTAAAAATCCTAAGAAGTTCAACAACTGCCCGACTAATGTTTATTACAGCTATAATATGAATTTTAAGGCAGATTTATTATGTGGTATAGTGAATTTTTTCTGTTTTATGCATGTATATAAGGGACATTAAAGTCTAAAGTACATTTATACCCATAGGACTTGGGTCATGCATAATTTTACTGTGTAATGATTGGAATGACGCCACCTGCTGGAGACTTACTGTAGAAAAGCTCTGCCATGAAAGGAAGGTCTTTGAGGGCAAGACTTTTCTTTGGTGTCAGGAAATGATGTTTGCTGGTGGGAGGAGGAAGAGGGAGCTGGGCGCTCTGTCTCTCTCTCTCTTTCCTGGGGACTCTGGCGGAGAGCAGAGCTAGAAATGTGCTGTCCCTTTAATAGATAGATGAATATAGGCCTTTCTCTCTCTCTTTACCAAATTCTTATTCTCCTTAATAAATGCCTAAAAGCCTAACTCTTGCTAAAGCTTATAATTTATTGGTGACCACTCATTAGATATTTTTAGACAGTTTAGACTAGAATTTTAGCTTTACAACTGTTTTAAATTGATTGCAGAGTATTGCAGTTGTAGTGTCCATTAACACATAGGCCTTGTCTGGCATTATATGTCTCATTCCACTCTTGTCATTGAACACTTTTCTGCAAAGAGGAGGGAGGCAAGCTTCAACAAACATTTCAACTAAAGTCATTATTAGTCACTGTAATGATCAGTTTTGATATCTTTCAATGATCCTAACAAGAAGCTTTTCCAAGTCCCCTGAAGTTTATGTCTTTCCCACGGAGCATTGTTACCTCCAATAGTATTTTATGTATATCTCTTTAGTACATAGTTGCTTGTGTTTGTGTCTCCCCATTTAGTAAATGAGCCTCCTTGGAGCGGATTGTTTTCTTCCTTTCTGTGTAACCCTAGTGCTGAGCACGGGTACTTAGTACATACTAGGAAGGCACATTAATGGAATGCTTGTGGACTTGACTTACTTGAAAGTGTCATTCTTCTTCCACAATCCTCCTAAATGCTGGCTTCATTCACTGGTATGATCTCTAGGCCCAGATTAAGAATCCCTCCAATGTTTGGGCCTTTTCATATAATATCAACCTCTAGGGGAAGCATTGGTCAAACACTGACTGGGTCCTCCTAGGCCCACTCAAAGGGAGTGAGGGAAGGAAACTAAATGAACTCAAATTATACATTTCCTAGAACTCTTGAGTTTAAATAAATCTGGCATCTGTGTCTGGGAAACTTCTGGGGCCAGAACAGTAGCAGGTTTTCAGTTAATTAATAGATGTTTTGTTGTTTTATTGTATATCATAGTCTAGTGATTGTTCTGGGCTGGGCCCAACTTAGGACAGTACCCTGGTAATTTAGGTTTGATACTGATCATTCAACAAGTAACAAGGGTTTCCTTAGACTTAGCAGGCAAGGGATATTTAACAAGGATTTGAATTCTCAAAATCTTATAAAAACAAATGTTGAAAACTATCTTTACATGCAACTGGAAAAAACAAAATATTATTAAGAAAAAATGTGGGGGCACAGTGGATAGAGCACCAGCCTTGGAGTCAGGAGTACCTGAGTTCAAATCTGGTCTCAGACACTTAACACTTACTAGTTGTGAGCCTGGGCAAGTCACTTACCCCCAATTGCCTCCCTAAAAAAAAAAAAGAAAAGAAAAGAAAAAATGTGGAGATATGTTTAATGTAATTAGACATATAAGATTGCTTGCCATCTTGGGGAGGCTGGAGGGAAGAGAGGGGAGGGAGAAAAATTTGGAACTCGAAAACTTACAAAAATGAATGTTGAAAACTATCTTTACATGTAACTGGAAAAAAATAAAATACTATTAGGATTTGAATCCAGGACACTGTGAGTTACTTCAGCCAAGAAAAGCTTCTCGGTTTCTAAAATGCCCAGTGGAGTTCAATAGCCAAGCATCACAGCATCCCTGCAGCTCCTCGTGGCTTTCTAACATTCAAGTGTCCAGAGAGTGATGACAACAGCCTCAGTCTTCAGTACCCTGAAATGATTAAGCCTCAAAAATGGTTGTATTACTTTAAAAGGAAAATTAGCCTAAATTATATGTGGGCAGGGATCTAGGATACTTCTCCCGACAGTAATCATGTAGTATTTATTTAACAATTTTATGCTAACAGCAAAAAGGCTATATATCATACATGTATGTCTGCTTCTGTGTCAAACTGACGCCATTATGTTGAAGTCATGTGACTTATGCTCACTGAAATATAGCAAGTTTAAAATAGAGGTTGGCTTCAGCAATGGTTGGGAACTTAGAGAGCTACGTTCTAATTGGGCACACACAGAAATCCACACAGGTGTTGACAATGAATCAGTGCCACCCCATAGAGACAGGCAAAGCTGAGGAATAGAAAATTACTGATTCTCTGAGAATCATAGAGAATACAGCACTCCTGGCTAGCTGGGCACCACACCAAGGTGAATGTAGGTTGTGATCAACAACAATGCCTGGTGACGGTTGTACTAAGGCACAGCACCATCAGTTCTGCATAGTTTTTCAAAGATCACTGACGGAGGCTCAGCAATCACATTTTTGAAGGTCTTCCAATACCTTGGAATATAGTGCTTTAGAATATTCTGACTAAAATTCATTATGTTTAGCTAGGTTCTTTATCTCTTCACATTTCTTTATTTGCCTTTCCTTCCCTGGAGAGAAAAGAATACAGTATTCAATTCAGCAAGCATTTATTATAAAAGCAAGCATGTATTATTGTGCATGTACGTGCAAAATATCTGTGCTAGGTAGCAGGAATACAAAAACAATTCTAACGCATATCTTCCTGATTTAATTCAGTTCAACAAGCATTTATTAGGTGTCTCCTAGATGCCAGGATGTGTTAGAGTAGATGAGGGAAAGAAAAGTGGAAAAACCCATAGGGCATCACATCTATACCCACAGGTATAAATCAGCCAACCAAATTAAAAGGCTCCCCTTCTAAATACTGTACGAAGTTGTTTTGGGAAGAGGAATGAGATGAGATCTGAAGGGTCACTGGAGCCATAGAGGATAAGGGTGGAGGAAGGGGTGGGGATGCACTGAATTTAAAAGTGTGAGAAACACAGAACAAGTGGAATTCCAGGAAACAACAGTTAGTGGATTTGGCAAGCGTGAGTGTTTTCAACATCCTTGGTTTCTGGGAACATTTTCAAATCCTCAGTCATTACTTGGTGCTGGCTCCTCCTTATTGGATGAAGAATGGATGGCAAATTGCATTAGCTTTTTAATTGGTCTTTCCCCTTTTCTTCAAGAAGAAAAAATGGTAGTTGGTGAGTCAATTGTAAGAAAACTGTGTTCTCATGCACCCCCTACTGGCCCTTTTACATTCCTACAAGCTATCTGATTATGGTGATGAAATCTCAGGTGCCTGACTGGGGAGATGAGGTCATCTCAAGTGCCATTAGAAAGTCTCAAAGAAATTCAATGATTAGGAAAGAAAAAAATGGTTTCTCTTTGAGTGTTGGCACTTTCCCTTCTATTGATAAATTGAAGGATTAACAGTAGTGTTTGTGAGAGAGGGAAAAAGCATTAAAATGGGAATTGGTTTCTAGGATCATAAATTTAGAGTGTGAAATGATACGAGAAATAAAATAATCTTTTCCAAGTGAGACGAAGGAAGGTGAAACCACTCGTCCAAGACTGAACGACTAGGAAGTATCAGAGCCAGAACTGGACCCCAAAATACCCAGAGACATAAGCTTCTGCCTACAGGACTAGATGACTTTGTTAAGGCAAGGGTCACTTTGAGCATCACCTTAGATGACACTTATCTACCCATATATCTCACTTCGTTCCCAATCTTGAGGGAGGTGGCAGAAATATGGAGCCTGGTGGCAGCTGGAAAGTGGCACCTGTTGGAAGTATCCCAGAGCCTCACTCCACTCTAACCCTTGGACCCATAACCCTCTTTCCTGCTATTACTCCCCAGCATCCTTGGGGCCTTCCCATACACCCTGCTCCTCTTTCTGCCTAAGTATTACCTGCCTTTTCTACCTGCCATAAATTGAATACAAACCTGACCCCTCCTTTATGTGTCATCTTCTCAATAAGAATGTGAAAACAGAGACTGTCTTCATTTTTTATTTGTGTCCCCATTGCCTAGAAGTATGTTTCACACATAGGAAGGACTTAATAAATGCTTTTCAATTACATTCCATTGACTGAATCCCAACTGCTTTCATTTCTCTTTGGAAAACTTAAAGATGAAAGGTTCTGTCATTAGTATCCTTGCTATACAAAAGGAAGGCTCCTTCCTATCAACACTTCTCCTCATTGTACACACACTCATGCACACTCACACACACACACACACACACAAATAGAATCACCTCCTCTCATATTACCATTGTCCTGAGAGATGAGAGAAGAGGACTATAGATATGTAAAACTTTTCTTGGAGGCCAATAATTACAATTTACCTTTTATTAACTGTTGTTATTCAATCATTTTTCAATCATGTCCAACTCTTCATGATCCCATTTGGGGTTTTCTTGGCAAAGATACTGGAGTAGTTTGTCATTTCCTTCTCCAACTCATTATACATGAGGAACTGAGCCAAACAGTGTTAAATGACTTGCCCAGGGGCACTGCTAGTGTTTGAAGCCAGATTTCAACTCACAAAGATGAATCTTCCTGGTCTGGCACTCTATCCACTATATATATGCTCCTCTATTGACTATAGCAATCAGAATAATCTAGCCCATCTATTTTTTTGACAAGCAGAATTATTTTATCATTTCTATTTTTTTTATAAACTATTAGGACTACAAGAGCTTACTATAAAACTAAAAAGAGAATGATTTCATGCTAAAAATGAGATCATCTTAGAGATCACTTAATCCAACCTCCTCATTTTGCAGTCAAGACCCAGAGAGGGAAAGTACCCAGAGACACACAGCCTGTCAATAGCAAAACTGAGATTTGAACCCAGAATTGCTGGGTCCTGTGTTCTTGCCATTGTACTTTGTATCTGAATCCTAAGTTTCATAAGCATCTAATGTGTTATGGGTTGGGTGCTCCACAGCCTTTTTTCTCTTTCTTTTTCCTACCATGGAGATGCAAAGCTCTGCCCTGTCATTATAGGATTTGCAAGGGAGGAAAGCGTACAGGCTGTCAGTTGCAATTATTGTCAACTTGTTCTCTCAGATTCTCAGAGCTGTGACTTCCAGCAAAGGATAGGCCCTCCCCAAACCATGCTGTTCCCTGGTTTCCATGCCAACAAGGACTATGCAGGGTGACAGGGCTCCTTTCAACAGGTCTAGCAGATTTTCTGTAAATTCACCTTCTTCCCTCCTCACTCTGTGGCAAGGTCTAATGAATTATAGTATGTCATAGCTGGAACTTGCTTTAGAAATCATCCAATCCAACCTCATCCTTTGACAAAGGAGGAAAATAAAGTCTCCAAAATGAAATGGCAACTTCCAGTACAATCCAGTAACCATCTTAAAGTATTTATTAAGTATTTATTGTGTGCTTACTATGTGTAATGCATTAGAGTTGCAAAAAAAATCAAATAAAGTTCCTGCCCTTTGACACTTAAAATCTACTGAAATGGGTGTGTGTGAATTTTTGTAAATTAATAAAGGCAAAATAATTGGAGGAAAGAGGACCCTACCACCTAAGGGAATCAGGAAAGGATTAGATTGTCAAAGGAGGTAGAGCATGAGATTAACCTTGAGAGAAGCTAGGGATCCTAAGATTCGGAAATGGAAGAAGGAGTACCGCCCACATGGATGACAGATTATTATGCAAAAGCATGGGATCAGGAGATGGAGATTTGGACACCAGAAAATAGGCTATTTTGGCTGGAATGTAGTATGTGATAGGAAGAAGGATGAAATAAGGTGGTAAAGTAAACAGGTACCAGACTATGATGGCTTCCAAGTGCCAAGATGAAGGATTTATTCTTTTTCCTAGAAGCAGTAGGGATCTCCTGAATATTCTCAATCAGGGGAATGGCATCATTCGATTTATGTTTTAGGAGTCTGGTGTCAGGAATACAAATAGGAGGCTATTATTCCCCAGTTACTCAAAGGATCTGAATAGACAGTTTCTTTTTCTTTTTTTTTTTTTTTTTTAGTGAGGCAATTGGGGTTAAGTGACTTGCCCAGGGTCACACAGCTAGCAAGTGTTAAGTGTCTAAGGCCGGATTTGAACTCAGGTACTCCTGACTCCAGGGCCAGTGCTTTATCCACTGTGCCACCTAGCTGCCCGACAGTTTCAAAAGGAAATCTAAGCTGCCCAGAGCCATAAGGAAAAAAATTACTCTGTACCACTAATAATTAGAGAAATGCAAATTAAAATAAATCTGAGTTTCTACTTCATAACTACCAGATTGTCAAAGGTAACATAAATGAAAATGACAGATTTGGAAGGAGCTGCAGGAAAGCTGGAACTTTAACACACTATTAATGGAGCTATAAATTGGTCCAGACATTTTGAAAGTAATTTGGAACAATGCCCCCCCAGTTTACCAAACTGGGCATAACCTTTGACCCAACAGTAGTACTACAAGACCTAAACCCCAAAGAGATAAAAAAGATAAAGAGTCCATGGGTACAAAACTATAGCAGCTCTTTCTGAAGCGGCAAAGAACTGGAAACTAAAATTAGGGAATCCCCATCAATTAGGGAATTGCTGAACATATTAAAGCATAAGAATGAAATAAAATACTATTGTTCTCTAAGACAAGACAAAACTGGAATATTTATATGAACTGATACAGAGTGAAGTTAGAAGAACCATGAGTACAAATTTATACAATAATAGCAATATTATAAAGACAACCTTGAAAGACTTAACAACTCCAATCAATGCCATGATCAGTAATGATGCCAGAGAACCAATGGGGAAGTGTGCTATCCACTGATTGACAAAAAGGTGTTGAACTCAGGTTATAAAATGAGACTTTAAAATTTTTTTATTGAATTCATTTTTAACTTATGAACTAACATAAGAATTTCCATAACATAGTATAGTGTTTTTTAAAGGATGATTGCACATGAAACTACAAATCTATTGTGTACAACTTGATATTCTTTTAAAATATGTATTAAAGTTATCATGTAAATATCTTTTTATTTTCCTTTATTTTCCTTCCCTCCCTCTCCCATCCTAGAAATGGCCATCATTAGACGCAAATATATGTGCATATATATAGATATATGTATATAGATGTACATATATATATGTGAATGTGTGTGTATATATGTATATATAATCATTCTATACACACTTCTATTTATCAGTTCTTTTTCTGGATTCAGATAACATCTTCCTTCATGTGTTCTTTGTAGTTAATTTGGATATTTATGATACTCAAAATGACTTATTCACTCAGAGTTGTTCTTAAAACAATATTGCTATTATTGTATACAATGTTCTCTTGGTTCTGTTCATTTCACTCTTCATTATTTCATGCAAGTCTATTCATGTTTTTTCAAAGATCATCAAGCTCATCATTTCTTATAGCATAGTAATATTCCATCACAATCATATACCGCAATTTGTTCAACCATTCCCCAATTGATGGACATCTCTTCAATTTCCTGTTCAGGGAGCAGGAAGACCAAGGGAGATAAGTTTCAAGAAAACTGAGGGAGGAAAGAGTATCCAGGAGGATAAGGTCGACAGTGTTGAAAGCTGCAAAGAGGTCTTAAGGATGAGGACTGAGAAAATCTCTCAGACCTGGCAATGCAGCATTTTTAAAGAGGGAGGTACTCACTTTTAAGAAGATATACAGGGGGCAGCTAGGTGGCACAGTGGATAAAGCACCGGCCCTGGATTCAGGAGGACCTGAGTTCAAATCTGACCTCAGACACTTAACACTTATCAGCTGTGTGACCCTGGGCAAGTCACTTAACCCCAATTGCCTCACCAAAAAAAAAAAGAAGAAGAAGAAGAAGAAGATATACAAGTATTGTGTGGTCCCTGTGAGTCATAGCATAGACCACTGTATTCCAGAGAATTTCATGTACCCTTCCACCAAGAGCCCCCTGTTCTGGTGCCTAAGGGCACCAGATTAGGTTTCTAAGTGTGGTAACATGATATCCTATAACTATTCACCATCTTCTCAGGTTTGGCTTATATTTATATATAGTTGCTTACATGTTGTTTCCTCCCATTAGACTGTGAAAAGTAGGGGCGTTGTCTTCTTTTTTTTTTCTTTTTGCACCCCAGGGTTTAGCATACTGCCAGGCACATCATAGGCACTTAATAAATATTTGTTGACTGATTGACTAATAGGCTCGCTTTTGCCTCCAGGACTTATCTCTCTCTACTGATCTAAGGGAGTAAGTGTGTGTATATGTACACAATAATAGTATTATTATTTGCTATCCTCTCTCTGTTTATAAGCTTTCCTGTTTATGGAAATTTGCACTTTCCATGGATAGAATATCAATATTCTTGCCTTGCTTTTAGGACTTCCAAATGGAGTCAATGTCTGTTCTTTCTCCCCTCACCCTTCAATTGTACATCCTGTCCTACATAGATCTAAACTTCTTCTGGGATAGGCCAGCATTAATCGCACCAAGTGAGAACTTAAAGGCCACTGCATTTTCTCTTATATAATAAAAGGGGTAAAAATGGTAGAACTGAAAGGACAGTGAGCAATGCGGGGGGGGGGGGGGTGGGGGGGGAGAACAGTCTGTTGGCTAAAAAGAAGCCTGCTCTTCATGCTGCCGGATACAGTGGCCTCATTTGAATTCTTCCCCATCGTGGGAAAGGAGGAAAAACAGAACTCAGATGAATTTGGCAGGAAATGAAGAGCTGCTCTTTATCCCAGATTGGAGTCGGGGATAGGGAGATGTTCTAATGTGGTGTTTGCATTGTCAAACCAGCTCTCACTCTGAGCTCTTGGCACCTCACAGCTCTGTCCAGCAAGAGCAATCCATCAAAACCTCCAACGTGGGTCCCAACACATGCAATCCCCAAAAACCAGATTCCAAATATGTTGTTCAGTCATGTCCAACTCTCCATGACCTCATTATAGGGTTTTCTTGGAAAAGATACTAGAATGTTTTGCCATTTCCTTCAGAGGATTAAAGCAAATAGGGTTAAGTGACTTGCCCAGGGTCACACAGTAAGCATCTGAGGCTGGATTTGAACTTGGATCTTCCTGACTCCAGGCCCAGTGCTCTAGCCACTGAACCTCATAGTTGCTTCCATCAAAATGTTACCAACTAGTAAACTCAAGGACAGCACCTGCTCATGTGCCTCATCAGTGCTTTCCCGGATATACTGGTACTGTTGCAGCCCACCTGAAGTTAAATAATGCCTAGTTATGCCTCAAGCCATTACCACACCAGGTAGGAGGAGAGGTAAGGTGCACTGAGATTGCAAAAGAAGTTCTCAATTCATAAATCGTCATTTGAACTTCATGTCTCCAGAAAAGTTCAGTCCATGCTATGTCAGGGCAGATTAAAATAAACCTGCTTCTTTGGGGAGAATTCCTGCTTGCATAAGACACAAAATTTTTCAGTGACTCAATAACTACTTATAAAGCATCTGTTGTGTAAATAGCCCTGTGCCAGGCACTTGGGAGGAAATGGAAGTCCATGATAGAGGTCTTACCTCCTCAAAAATGTTAACTTCTGATTTGGGAGAAAAAGTGATGTAAATTGAATAATTAAGTGCTAAATATTATAGGACATTGAGAAAAGTGAAACCATTGTTAAATCGGGATTCAAATCCCAATTTTATCCCTATGTGACATTGAGCAAGTTGCTTCACCCATCCGGACCTCAGTTTCCTCATCTATACAATGGACTTCACAGCTTCTAGGGTCCCTTCCACCTCCAACTCAGTGCCTAATATGAATTACAATGTGAAAAAAATTAATCAGATGCCTTCATTGAGGACACAGGGATGGGGCTGGACTTTGATGAATGATTAGGAATTAGGAACCTTACAACAGTTAGCCTGACCCATTACTTAAGTCCTATTATGGCATACTGCTGACCTTGGGTTCTTAGAGATTATGTCAGTGGAAGTCAAGCTTTTCCAGGTCCTCTAAGCTGAAAGGATTTCTCTACTGATCCAGCAATAGATCCAGTCTTTTTTCTGGGAACCAGCCTATCTAAGTTCAAAGAGACTCATCCCTAATCCTAAGGAGGTTCTTACCAGAAGGCTGGCCGCCAAGTGGGGATATTTTTTCAGCTCCATCAAAGAAATAGTAGGATATAGTGCAGTGGTGTCAAATTCAAATAAATGGCACCACTAAATCATACAATCTGACAGCACGTGGACTTAGAAAGCCACATATTGACATTATCTATATTCTATTGTATTTTTATTTATTTTGTTAAATATTCCCTCAGTTATATTTTTATCTAGTTCCCCATTTGAAAGTGTTGCAGAGTGTTGCTGGCCACAATGGGGCCCTCTACCATGTGTCTGTCACCTCTGCACAGGATTCGAATCCAATGAGACATTTACTAGCTAGACACATCATTTAACCTCTCTAGGATTCTGGGGGGCATGGGGTTTATCTCTAAAAGGAGAATGGCCATTAAGATCCCTTCCAATTTCAAATCTATTACCTGAGCAACTCACAAAGGCTGTCTACAACTATCTCTAAGGTAATCTGGAGAAGTTTGGGTTTCTTCAGTAGTTGTAGTCCCCACACAGATTCTTGACACACTGAAGAATCAAAGTATATAATTGGGCATTTACATATTGCTTTATAGTTTTGCTGTCATTCAGTCCTTTTAGTTGTGCCCAACTCTTTGTGACCCCATTTGGGGTTTTCTCGGCAGAGATACTGACATGGTTTGCCATTGCCTTGTCCAGCTCATTTTACAGATGAGAAAACTCTCATCTGTAAACAGGTTGAGCAAACAGGTTGAGTGACTGTCCCACAGTCACACAACTGGTGTCTGAGACCAGATTTGAACTCATGAAGATGAGTCTTCTTGACTCCAGACTAGGCACTCTATCTACTGTGTGACCTAGCTACCCATTTTATGGTTTACACAACACTTTGAGCACATTATCTTATTTGATCCTCCAAACAACTTTGTCAGATAATGGGCTACCAAGCCATCCTTCTTCCTCTTTTCACTATGGCTCTCACCCTCCTCCCTCCTATTCAAAAGTCAGTAAGAGATTAAGAAAACCCAGAATGCCATGCTTTCATGTGAGCTATCCTCAGAATTCCCTGGAAAAACATAGACTACAAGGTAAATTAACTTATCCACAGTATTCAGAACTGAATTGTCTTAGGAAGATTCTGAAGATAGATATCAAACACTGAGGTCCTTTCTCAAACTAAACTGTAAAGCATCCAAACCCTACTGCAGAGAGCATGACTATGATGCACTGGCCATATTGTTCAAATGCCAAACTTTGTTTGCCTAAAAGACTATTTTATGGAGAACTCACAGAGGACAAGCATTTACATGATGGTCAGAAAATGTGATATAAGGACACTCTTGAGGTCTCTTACAGACCTTGAAATCAACTGGCACAGGATCATCCAGCATGGCATGCCCTCATCAGAGAAGTTGCTGTGCTCTAGGACCAAAGCAGAACTGAAGTAGCTCAAAAGAGATGTGAGATGCCCAAATTTAGAGAATCCACCCCAAATATTCACATGGCTTTTTTGTGCCTGACCTGTGATAGAGCATTCTGAGCTCATATTGGTCTGACCAGCCACAGTCAAACATACTATAACTTGACTCTAACATAGTGATGCCATTTTGGTTCTCTTCGAGAATGAAGAACAACAAGCAAGCAACCCACCCACCAGCCTCAGAATTCACTCCCCACACTGCTTCATTTCTCATTTCCTTCCTTTGCTTTTCAGTATCTTGGCCCTGACTGCATGATCTACAAACAATTCCAGTTCAGGTGGTAAACCAGTTTATCTTTTGGTTGGAAAGTACAAAGAAAAGTACAAAATATGTCTTTTTACATTTCCTACACCTTATCTTTTTAAAAGTTAAAATGGGAATGACAGGGGCAGCTAGGTGGCGCAGTGGAGAGAGCACTGGCCCTGGAGTCAGAAGGACCTGAGTTCAAATTCAGCCTCATACACTTAACAATTACTAGCTGTGTGACCTTAGGCAAGTCATTTAACCGCAATTGCCTCACTAAAAAAAATTTTTTTAATGGGAATGACAATTCTACCTAAATTAATTTACTTATTCAGTGCCATACCAATCAGACTACCTAAAAATATTTTATGGAGTTAGAAAAATAATAACAAAATTCATCTGGAAGAACAAAAAGTCAAGAATATCAAGGGAACTAATGAAAAAAATGCACAGGAAAGTGGGCTAGCCATACCAAATTTGAAGCTATACTATAAAACGGCAGTCATCAAAACTATTTGGTACCGGCTAAGAAATAGAGTGGTGGATCAATGGATAGGCTAGGCACAGGAGACACAGTAGTGAGTGACTATAGTAATCTACTGCTTGATAAACCCAAAGACTTCAGTTTATGGAATAGGAACTCAGTATTTGACAAAAGCAGCTGGAAAAACCAGAAGATAGTATGGCAGAAACTAGGCATAGACCAATATCTTACACCTTATACAAAAATAAGGTCAAAATGGGTTCAAGATTTAGACATAAAGGGTGATACCATAGATAAATTAGGAGAGGAAGGAATAGTTTACCTCTCAGATCTATGGAGAGGAAAACAATTTATGTCCAAACAAGAGATAGAGAATATTATGAAATGCAAGATGGAAGACTTTGATTACATTAAATTAAATAGGTTTTGTACAAACAGAAGCAATGTAATCAAAATTAGAAGGGAGGCAGAAAACTGGGAAATAATTTTTACAGCCAGTATTTCTGATAAAGGCCTCATTTCTAAAATATATTGGGAACTAAATCAAATTCATAAGAATCTAGGTCATTCCCCAATTGAGAAATGGTCAAAGGATATGAACAGGCAGTTTTCTGATGAAGAAATCAAAGCTATCTATTGCCATATGAAAAAAAATGCTCTAAATAACTATTGATAAAAGAAATGCAAATTAAAACAACTCTGAGGTACTACCTCACACCTATCAGATTGGCTAATATGACAAAAAAGGAAAATAATAAATGTTGGAGAAGCTGTGGAAAAATTGGAATGCCAATGCATTATTGGTGGAGCTGTGAACTGATCCAACCATTGTGGAAAGCAATTTGGAACTGTGCCCAAAGGGCTATGGGACTGTTCATACCCTTTGACCCAGTGGTACCACTGCTAGGTCTGTATCCCAAAGAGATCATAGGAAAGGGAAAAGGACCCACATGTACAAAAATATTTACAGCAGCTCTCTTTGTGGTGGCAAAGAATTGGAAATCAAGGGAATACTCATCAATAGGGGAATGGCTAAACAAGTTGTGGTATATGAATGTAATGGAATATTACTGTGCTGTAAGAAACGATGAGCAGGAGGAGTTCAGAGAAACCTGGAAGGACTTACATGAACTGATGCTGACTGAGAGGAGCAGAACCAGGAGAACATCGTACACAGTAACAGCAACATTATGTGATGAACAATGATGATAGAGTTGGCTCTTCTCAGAAGTTCAACGATCCAAAACAGTTTCAAAGAACTCATAATAGAAAGTGTTCTCAACATCCAGAAAAAAGAACTGTGGTTTATGAATACAGATTGAACCATACTGTTTCTACTTTTAGACTGGTGTGTGTGTGTGTGTGTGTGTGTGTGTGTGTGTGTGTGAATAATTGCTGTTTGGAGGAGGTAGGAAGGGATGAGATCAAGGGCACAGGAAGATGGATTAAATTTACCATAGAGCATCATTTCTGTAACTCTATATCATCTTGGTCAGAGGAAATGAAGAGAGAGTATGGGATGATGGGAAGTTTTGAGGAGTGTTCATGGCATCATCATCATCACCGTCACACACACACACACCTTTCATCGTCAACCTCTTCTCTCCACTGGCACCTTCTTATCTGACTAAAAACATGCTCAATTCTCCCCAGTCTTGAAAAAACAAAAACTCTTTATCTTAACCCTTCAATCCTATCCAACCACTGCTCTTTTTTACTTCTCTCCATTGACAAACTTTTGTAAAATTTTCTACACTGCCTCCATCTCTTTGCCCCTCAGTCTCTCCTCAATTCTTAGCAACCTGACATCCATCCTCACCATTCTACTGAAACTGCTCCTTCAAAACTCACCAACAACCTCCTAAAGAGCAAATCCAATGGGCATTTTTTTCAGTACTCATCTCTCTTGAGCTTTTGGCAGTGTTTAACACTGTTAGCTACATTTTTCTTCTGTATTTCTCTTCCTTTGGCTTCAGAGACTACAATTACCTACTTCTATTCAGTTGCTAACTATCCTTTCCCTTTTCTTAGCTCCTTAACTGCTTCCTTATTCCTTAGTGAAGTTATTTGAATGGGTCTGTCCCAGGCCCTCTGCAGGAAAACAATAAAACTAATGACAGCAACAGTGGGAATAGAAAAAAAAACACCAAAAAACAATTGAAACTTAATGCTGAGAAATTATAAAGAACAAGATTGGCTTATTCCCTCAGCTCTTTTTGCAGAAGTGAGGGTTCTTGGTCATCGAACCTTACCTATAATATCAAGGTTTTTTAACTATGCATTTATGGGGTTTGCTGAATTTTGTCCCTCTTAATTATTTTTTTAAAAATTCTACATTATAAGAGATGGCCCTCTAGGATGAGGGAAAGGGAGAGATTTAGGGGAAATGAGGCAAAGTAAAAACCAAATGTAATGGGGGACTGGCACAGGTGCCAACAGTAACATCTCTGCCTTCAAGGAGTTTACAATCTAATGTTAACAGTTTATGACTACATCTAGTCACAGGGTAAATGGTACATAACTGGAAATGGGGGCGGGGCATTGCCTTCAAAAGGCCTTAATTTCCCTTGGTCCTTTTTCTTGCCTGATTTCAGCAATTCAATTACTGCATCTAGTAAGAAACAATACTATAAAGGGGAAAGGCATTTGGGCTTTCTCCTTTTGAGGTCAACCATGGGGCCCTATGAAAATGAGCCTCAGTCCTTTGCCTTGTTCTTTGTCCTTTCAATTTGAGTGAAGGAGATTATTCTGGAAGCTCCAACTTCCTGAGTTTTGAAACATTAGGGAGAAGGGAAGGGGAGGGGAGGGGAGGAGAGAGGAGGGAAAGGAATAAGCATTTATATAGTGCCTACTATGTGCCAGGCATTGTGCTAAACACTTTTTACAAATATCATCTCATTTGTTCTTCATAACAAACCCTGCGACGTAGGTGCTCTCATATCATACAGCTGAGGAAACTGAAGCAAACAGAAGTTATGTGAGTTGGCTTATAAGCATCTAGGGTCCATTTGAATTCAGATATTCCTGAGTCCAGGACCAGTGTTCTATCCACTATGCGACCAGCTGCCTCTCAGATCACAAGAGCAAGTCTCTTGGAGTCTGGGAATGTGGGGGTCTAGGGATAAGAGTCTATGCTGAGTTTTTCGTCAAGCTTTACATTAACGCCACAAGGAGTGACCTCCAAGATTCATCCCAGCAGTAGCTAAGAAAGTGAACTCGTCCGATAGCAGCGCCACATTTGGGCACGAGCTTGGATGGCAGAGCTATGTAGAAACGATGCTAAGTGAGCCCAGAGACCAAAGTGGTATCATCATTTATACACAGCACCAAGTTTGAAGTCTTAATGTTATCTTTGGACTTCACAGTCTCTTTCAACTTCTCATATCCAACCAGTGACCAATTCTGTTTCTTCTTGGCTATTTCTACTGCTCTCGCATAGTTCAAATGCCATTTGACTAGACTATTGCAAAGCTTCTTGGAAGGGTCTTTTTTCTCTTCCCCCTTTCAATCCATACCTTGTCAGACAATCTCTATGCAATGACCTAGTTATATCACTGTTCTATTAAAAAAATCCTCAGTTACTGTGTGACCCTGGGCAAGTCACTTACCCTCATTGCCCCTGCCCCCCCAAAAAAAAATCTCAGGGGCTCCTATATCTACTGAGTAAAGATTCAAATTCCTTTACTTGGCATTCAGGGATCTTCACAATCAGCTCTATCTTACCATTTCTAGCTCTATTTTATGTTACTCTCTTCCCCAAATCCTTCTATCAAACTGGAACAATCCCATGCTTTGCCTTCTCTTGGCCCTATATTCAAGCTTTCCCTGTGTCTAAGACATCCCTCCACCATCTAGCAAGCTATTTTCATTGCTACTATCCTTTGATACTCCACTGAAAGGCTATGTCTTATGCAAAGTTTTTCCTGATTTTATACCCATTTGGTAACCTTTCTCCTTGACTCCCCTAGACATCATCTAACTCTTACTAGCCTCTCATATGCATTTATATTTTAATGTAGTTGTGTGGGTTTTTGTCATTCATCTCAGAGACTCTCATGATTAGCGCATTTTGAGGGGGTTTGGAAAATCTATCAAGGATTTTGAGTAGTATTTTTTTTTTGCAGGGCAATGAGGGTTAAGTGACTTGCCAAGGGTCATACGGCTAGTAAGTGTCAAGTGTCTGAGGCCGGATTTGAACTCAGGTACTCCTGAATCCAGGACTGGCACTTTATCTACTGCGCCACCTAGCAGCCCTGGTAGTATATGGTTTTATAACAAATATCTTTCTAGTGTGGATCTGTGACCTAGAGTCTTGTTCTACTTAAATAGTTTTATTAATGGTTTCTGATGAAGTTTACAGGGTAGACAATTTCTCCTCTAATATGTTTCAGAACACTTTGATTTAGACAGATACAACAGAAATGAAATTGGGCAGTGTGGTTAAAAAAAAAAAAAGAGGGCTGGAGTTGGAGGTACGAAACCACAGTTCAAATCTGAGCTCTGTTACTTTCTAGCTGTGTGACCTAGAGCAAGCTATTTTGCATTTCTAAGCCTCATTTTCCTCATCTATAAAAAGGGATAATAATTGTAACGATTGGAATAACGCCACCTGCTGGAGACTTACTATAGAAGAGTTCCACCCATGAAGTGAAGGTCTTTGAGGGCAAGACCAGGAGTCTTTTCTTTGGCGTCAGGAAGTGACGCGGCTAGTGGGAGGAGGAAGGAAGAGAATGGCGCTCGCTCTGGGGCTCTTTCCTTGGGACTCTGGTAGAGAGAGGAGCTAGAAATGTGCTCTCCCTTTAATAGATAGGAATCTAGACCTTTCTCTCTCTTTACCAAATTCTTATTCTCCTTAATAAATGCTTAAAAGTCTAACTCTTGCTAAAGCTTATAATTTATTGGCAACCACTCATTGGATATTTTAGACAGACTAGCTAGAATTTTAGCCCTTAACATAATGCTTGCCATGGCTTTTATAGGACCATAGATCTAGGGCTTCAAGGGACCTCTGAGGCCATCTAGTTTAAATATTCTAATTTTTTTTAAAGTGGGTAAATATTCTAAATTTTTTTAATTTTTATTTTATTTATTTATTTTTTTTGCGGGGCAATGGGGATTAAGTGACTTGCCCAGGGTCACACAGCTAGTAAGTGTCAAGTGTCTGAGGCCACTTTGAACTCAGGTACTCCTGAATCACAGGGCTGGTGCTTAATCCACTGGGCCACCTAGCTGCCCCTAAATATTCTAATTTTACAATTGAAGAAACTGGGCCCAGGAGTTTAAGCAATGGGTTCAAGGTCCAAAGGTGTCTTTTGACTCCAAATCAGCTGTGTTCTTTCCATTATAGCTCACTGCTTCCCTCCAGGGTTGCTGTGAAGATCTTTGTAACCTTAAATTTCTATATAAATCTGAGCTATTAGTATTATGATATAAATCAAAAAGTGAAAGATCACACAAGTCAGATAGTGCTAACTTTTTCTTCCTCCTTTCTTTTTTTTTCACTTCCTTCTGTTTTGTCTCCAACATCATCAAGCATTTCACTGGAATATATAAATAATAATTGACATAATAAAAATGACAACTTGATTCCTATATTATCACACATGATCTTGATGTGCTCTATGTGTTTTTATTGTTGTTGTTGTTGTTTTCAAGCAATACAAGGATCCAAGACAATTCCAAAACTTCTTGATGGAAAAATGCTCTCCACATCCAGAAAAGAACTACGGACTCTGAATGCAGATTGAAGAATACTATTTATCACTTTTGTTGTTGTTGTTGTTTTTGTTTTGTCTTTCTTGAGGTTTTTCCCTTTTGTTCTGATTCTTCTTTCACAATATGACTACCGTGGAAATGTGTTTAACAATCATTGTATGTATAGTCTATATCAGATTTCTTGTTGGTTTCAGGGGCGGGGAGGGAAGGGAGGAAGAGAGAAAAATTTGGTACTCGATCTTACAGAAATGAATGTTGAAAACTATCTATACATGTAATTGGGGAAAAAAATAAATACTATCTTTTAAAAAATGTATAACTGACGGTGATTTGGTGGGGAAAGAGCTTCTTTTGGAGTTAGAGGACCTAGGTTTGAATCTTGAATCTGTCACTTACTGCCTGTTTGACTTCAAAGAAGTCAACTTGACCACTGTGAAGCTCAGTTTTCTTCATTGAGAAATGAGGAGGCTGGATCCCAGATGAACTCTATAAAGTACCTCTCTCCAGCTTTAAATGTTTGATACTACCATAAAATACTGAGACCAGCTGCCTACTTGCAGGCATTCAGGTCACCAACATAAAAACACGAAATAAAGTGAACAGAACATTTGGGGCATTCTTCTTCCAAAGCTCTTTTCTTAATCACTTAGAGTTAGAATGAAACATATACGTCCCTTCTGTAGGTCCCAGTCTCTTCCAGCAAGGTGTCACTGCCACCCAGCATTGCTCTCCTTTGTGGCTCTCCTGTGTCCCACCCTTAGGTGTGGTGTTTTCTTTCGCTCTCTCTCTCTACTCTCTCTCTCTCTCATCTCTCTCTCTCTCTCTCGTCTCTCTCTCTCTCTCTCTCTTCTCTCTCTCTCTCTCTCTCCTCCCCTCTCTTTCTCTCTCTGTCTCTCCTTCTTTCTCACCCTCTTCTCTCTCTCATCTTTGTTACTAGACATGGAAGACAATGTTATAGAGGGTTACAGGATTATAGGTTATGAGCTAAAAGGGACCTTAGGCTCAAGATATTCAATGACTTATCCAAGGTCATGCTGGTAGGGACAGAGTCAGGATTTGACCCAGGTCCTCTGACTGCAACCACTAGTGCTTTTCCACATTATATCACATTGCTTCCAGTGTTTTCCCTATCTAGTAATTCTTCTCTCCACATCCTAGTATCAGAGTAGTGACTTCCTCTCACTGCAGCTATTCCTCTTTGTCATCTCGGCTACAGAGATGGACCACTACAGACGACCATCTAGTCCGTCATTCTTCCTCTGACACTTGAGAAGGGGCATCCTCCCCTGGAGAACAATCTTGGCTTATTTAGTGGCTGATGGTTTTGCCATGGGTTGAATTGAAGTACACCTCAGAGAGCAGGTGTAGATTGAATCTATAGGGAACATCCCATAAAGCATGAGACTGGGTTGTCCTGGCAATTTCTGAGAAAATGTGCCTCATTTCTAATGGTTTGGTGCTTTGAGAATGATGAAGCAATCCCTAATAGTCCCTGAGTCCTAAGAGCCAATGACTCATCAACATTTTAAAGGGGAATGACTACCCATCTCTCTCCTCTTCTCTTTCTGCCTGAGGATTTCATCAGGAATAGTTTTGAGCCACTTCCCATAAAGGGTGGCGGAAAGGGCAACTATGCCTGACACCCCCACCACCATGTTCTTTGGTTGTAGGTTGCCTCTTCTGTTTATTCTTTCCTGATCTTTAGGTAAATGACAATCAATCTTGAGATAGATGTGTCCAGGCTTGTCTGACATTCCTTGAGATTTAAGAGGTTAGAGATTTCAGTCAGCACTTAACTACACTTCAAAATGGGTCCAGGCAACCCCTCCAGCCCTCTTAGAGAAAATGACAAGCTGATAAAAGACAATGAGCCCAATCCCTAACCTTGAATTCAAGGAGACAATAAATATGGGAATTTGAGGGAGACAGCGAAGAGGGCAAGATGAAAATATAAAATGCCTAATTCAAGTAACTGCAAATGGATTCGTGCTTAAATGTTTTAAGCATCAACCATCCAGGGAAGTTAGTTGTATAGGTTGGATAGACCACTGGCCCTCCAATCAAGAGGACCTGAAGTTCAAATCTCACTGCAGACACTTACTAGCTATGTGACCCTAAGCAAGCTACTTAACCCCAATTGCCTTAAACATCCGGAATCATTTCCAGGCATCCTAACCGTATATCTTGCCACTGGAACGAGGTGACTCTGTAGGAAAGAGTAAAGTGGTGGACCTGGCAAAACCCTCCACTCTTTTAAATCCAATTCAACTGCAAGTCATGACACCCTGATGTCAATAGGTCATGTCATGGTCCTCGTCAAGAACAAAAGACAACAGGCTGCCCTGATCCACTACCCAGCCAGGTTTAACATAGCATAGAACTTATTTAAGGTTTGTTTCGTGCTTGTTAGGGTTTAGGTTGACATTTATTTGTGTATAAGTAATAACACATGTCCCATGTTGTTTTTGTGTCATTTCAGTGGTGTCTGACTCTTCATGACCACCTTTTTGAGGTTTTGTCGGAAAAGATACTAAAGTGCTTTTCCATTCCTCTCCAGTCCATTTTACAAATGAGGAAACTGAGACAAACAGGGTTAAGTGACATGCCCAGGGTCATAGAGCTAGTAAGTGTCTGAAGTCAAATTTGATTCAGGTTCTCTGACTCCAGGGCCTGCCTGTGCTCTTTCCACTGCACCACTTTGCTGTCTTGTATTGTACATTTAGTAACTTTCTACCTTCCACTTTGAGGACACCCTAAACATGAGTCCAAAAAAAAAACAAACACAAACTGCACCACTCCCCTCTTTCCATGAACTTACATCCCATCAATTAAGGTCATAATACACACAAATCTAATAATGGTTAGAGTGTAGAACAGGCAAACGGTAGATCCAAACAAGGGACTTCGGGAAAATATGAGGAGAGAAAAACACTTTCAACTGAAAGAAGAGAAAGGAAGTGCTTCCAGCTGAGGCAAACCCCCAATTAACAGAGATTCTGTCAAAACCTTGTGCCAGGGTAAGCATTTCTTTGTTCTTCCTTGGTCACAGCTCGGGTGCCCATATAAACCCAATTAGGATTTTCCTGTCACTGAGGCTATTCCTCTTTGCCACTCTTTACCACTCCCCATGTCTCACTTTAAGGGCTTCTGGATTGCCAGAAAGTTTACACTGGAAGCAGGTTCCTGAAAACTCTCCCTACTTCAAGAGGCTCATTGTTTCTAATTCCCTGTTAAGAAATGGTATGTGGGGGCCACTAGGTGGCACTGTGGATAAAGCACCGCCCTGGATTCAGGAGGACCTGAGTATCAAAATCCAGCTCAGACACTCGACACTAGCTGTGTGAACCTAGGCAAGTCACTAACCCTCACTGCCCCACAAAAAAAGGAAAAAAAATGGTGAGTGCAGATTTTGATGTTTGATGTCTTTTGTCCTCTAACAACTGAGAGCTGTGTCTTTCACAGGAAAGAATATTCCTGGCTTGTTAAGGAGCAACACAAAGCTCCTCATCTCCATTTCCCCTCTACTCTCTCTAAACACTGGGAGAAATCTCTCTTTTTTTTTTTTTTAAAGTGAGGCAATTGGGGTTAAGGTGACTTGCCAGGTCACACAGCTAGTAAGTGTTAAGTGTCTGAGGGCAGATTTGAACTCAGGGTACTCCTGACTCCAGGGCCGGTGCTTTATCCACTGCACCAATCTAGCTGCCCCGAGAAATCTCTCTTAAGCAAACTAGGCAGATTATCACAAAGCTATCAACAATCCTAAAAGTAGAAGAGGGTTCTCAGGGATGGGAAGATGAGATGGGATATTTGGAAGAGTAGAAGGGGAGAAAGATCCCAGCCCCAGCTATGTAGAGTTATTCTGGGTTGAATGTCATTTGCTCCTACCACTCTGTAAACTCAGGGTGAGGTCAGGGCCCATAGGTGAATGTCTTATCTAAACTTTGCATTTCCCCTGCCACCAAATACAGAGTTCTGTGGGTCCTTTTAAAAATATTTATTAAATCAAATAGTAGGCACTTAATAAATGCTTCTAGAATTAAAACTGAATTGCATTTCAAGATGTATTTTCTTTTCTTTCTTTCTTTTTTTTTTTTGGCAGGGCAATGAGGGTTAAGTGACTTGCCCAGGGTCACACAGCTAGTAAGTGTCAAGTGTCTGAGGCTGAATTTGAAATCAGTTCCTCCTGAATCCAAGGCCGGTGCTTTATCCACTACGCCACCTAGCTGCCCCCTCAAGATGTATTTTCAAGTCCATCCTATAGAAATGATTCCTGAGAGTTAATTCATCCTCCACTAAAATACCATGTCAATCCAGGAGCCCAACCTCCCTACTCCCAAAGAGTAGCCTAGAAGATCATGAAAGGGAAGGAGTTCCCCTCAGCCTGTGTAACCAGCACAGTCACAACAACATATGAGACACAGAAGACAGCAGTCACTCTATTTAGTGACAACTAATGTCTCTTTCCTAACCACAAAAGGATATCAACAAAAATAATACGCCTTTTAATCTCCCAGGAAACTGATTCATCTTGAGGGCTCTGATAGACATGTTATTCTTTTGGTTGTTGTCTCCAGTGTATAATTTTCAGAATTCCAATTCCGTTTCATTTGTGTGGGCAAGTGGGTGACTTTGAAATAGACTAAGAAGCACCATTATTTCTGTAGATGAAAGTTCAGCACATAGCCCCTATAAGTATGAGAATTAATGATGGTTATGTCCACAGCTTTTCAATATAGGTTAGTCTGGGTCCCTGTTTGCATGTTAATTGATCTACCTCAGCGGTCTCAGGCAACATTAACATTTTCCTCTTCATTTCTATTTGTGGGAGAGAGACTAGATGTGTGATTTATTGATAGAGGGAAGTCCCACATGAGAAAACTCTCTATACCAATATACCTTCTTAGCAACTGAAAGTCTAAGAGAGAGGGGACAGCTTAGGTGGTGCAGTGGATAAAAACACCGCCTTGGATTCAGGAGGACCTGAGTTCAAATCTGGCCTCAAGACACTTGACACTTACTAGCTGTGTGACCTGAGCAAGTCACTTAACCCTCATTGCCCTGCCAAAAAAAAAAAAAAAGAAAGAAAGTCTAAGAGAGAGATGCCTGGAGGGGCAGCTAGGTGGCGCAGTGGATAGAGCACAGGCCCTGGAGTCAGGAGTACCTGTGGCTCAAATCCGGCTCAGACACTTAACAAGTACATACTGTGTGACCCTGGGCAAAGTCACTTAACCCAGTTGCCTCACTAAAAAAAAAAAGAGAGAGAGAGAGAGAGAGATGGCTAGAGGAACAAGGGACAGATTAAATGATTTGCCCAGGGTTACAATGACATAGCCAATATGTGTCAGAGGTGAGACTTAACTTCAAGTCTCTTAACTGTAGAGAGAGCCATACGTAATATTTTCTATTATTCCTTTCATGCTTTTTCACAACGTAATAAAAGATCCCTCTCACTCTGCCTCATCTATCTCTCCTTATGCTGCTAGTCTCCAGGACTTCTTATAGCTTCCATGTTTTCTTCTTAATGATCTGATTCTAGACCCAGTGTTCTTTTCCCTATACCAAGCCACCATCTTATTTAAAGACATTCAGAAACTAGAAGGTTGCTCAAGTCATTTGAGCATCCACAAGAGGCTTCCTCTCTGATATTATTAGTAGTATAGAAAGAGCATTGGAAAAAGAGAATTTTTGAAAAGAAATGAAAAACAGCATTTTGTGACAGGGAAGATACTGTGAAAATACCCCTTGCAGGAATCTGTAGTAATAATCTCTAGCCCCCTCTAGAGCTACTCTTCTCAACTCGCATTTGCATTCATGGGTTCTCACAAGCTCCCATCACCACAGATCTTGCTGACCTTTGTTGTTGTTGTAAGTCCTTAGTTCTCAAAGAGGACCAATGTCAAGAGGATGATGTACTTGACTTGCCAGTGAACTGGATTTAAGTGAGCAGAGCTGTGCAAAGACATCAGCATCATGCTCTTCTCCAGAGTCATCGAATTCCAGTGAAAGACAAAGTCAAGATGACTGGGGTGATCCGGATTCACTGGGTCATCTTGGCCCTTTACTAAAGTAAGGTCCTTCCAAGTCTCAAGTTTGTCTGGGCAATGCCCATTCAATGACTAAGAGGCTAGATAAGAACAGAGACAAGAGATGGCCCCAATTTTCCATCACAAAAAATAGCAATCTGGAAGGGGAAGACCCTTAAAGATTTCTGGCCAGAAAGGAAAAAAATTGCTATTTACACTCCTCCTAAGCTATCAAAACCTAAACAATGAGCCACAGAGGCCTTCATTGGGGACTATTATTGACATTCAAAAAAAGCCAGAGTGATTTGACTTTCAAAGTATAGTCAAGGTAGCTCCATCTGAAACACAATGGGCTTTTTAAAGCCTGTTTTCCTAAGCTATATTTCAAGGAAATTGTAATGAAAATTGTGCAGGTCAAAAGTAAATTGTCCAGCTTTGGGGGGTGGGGGGGGTGGGGTAGAAGACAGAATAATTAAATAAAACAATGAAAATTAACATAAAAAATCTAGCCTCCAAACCCTAAAATATCCTACAAAATGTAAGGAACCAAAAATTACATTCCTATGGACAGAGCACCCACATGTAAGGGTATGGTTCCCCAAATGGAAAGAGGGACCATATGTAGTGACGGAAGGAAGAATAAGGAGGAGGAGGAGAATGGGAGGAGGGAGAAGAAGGGAGGGAGGAGGTAGGGAGGGAAGAGGGAGAGTAGGATGAGAAGAAGGAAAGGAAGGAAGGAAGGAAGGAAGGAAGGAAGGAAGGAAGGAAGGAAGGAAGGAAGGAAGGAAGGAAGGAAGGAAGGAAGGAAGGAAGGAAGGAAGGAAGGAAGGAAGGAAGGAAGGAAGGAAGGAAGGAAGGAAGGAAGGAAGGAAGGAAGGAAAGAAGGAAAGGAAAGGAAAGGAAAGGAAGAAGAAATAACAGTATTCCCCAACTTCTGCTCAAATTGGCAAATTGGGGTAATTGGCACAGGCAGTTACTACTACTCTGACAAATGTTCTAAAAACCTGGTTCACTCCTTCTCACAAATACACATAATATCCAATGAGAAGAATAAGCTGAAACTTAAAACATAATAGTAGTGAGCATATGTGTGAGAAATGTGTGACAAAGGTTTAACTCATAACCACATGCTCTGGAAGTTCTTCTCTCTGTGTAGAGACCCTTGTTGGGGTGGTTTTGTCCTTTGTTCTGAATGAAGGACCATGACATCACAAGGGTGGTATCTTGGCTTGTTTATGAATAGGATTTAAGTAAGGCAGAGCTGCCATTTGTACAGTCCTCACTCTCTCCTCTAGAGCCAATGAAGTCAAGTGACAAGACAAAATTCAAGATGACTGGCAATGGTCCAGGATGCAATGGATGACCTTCAATTACCTTTGATAATTGGCCAATAAACACAATTCACTTGAAGCAAAGGCTTTTTTACTAAGTTGTCATAGTAAAAGCAGTTGTTGCAAAAAGTTTCCATCATAAACCTGTGAATTACTCTCCCACAAGTTCCCAGTTAGATGAAGGGGCACATTAAAGTACACCAGTAGCAAGATATAAATATAGGGGCACATGTGGCCAAGACAACTCATTGTTCCCATAGGGATGGCTCTTATCTTTCTCTTCTTTGAATGTATTCATGCTGTCCTCACTGTTTGCAGTGTTTCTGTTTATCCAAGTCACTCACAGGGCTCCTGGTGCCTGCTCATCTCTACAGTTGACCAATTACCAAGGATAATTATTTCTTTACTCCATAATTGGCGCTCTTCTCTAACTGCCAGTGTCAGTCATACTTCTCAACCCTGTCTCTACTGACTGGATTCCATGAGTTGTCTTCTAACCCAACTGTTGTATCTGCCTGTAACCCATTCTTCCTCTGAGAAAATTAGTACTATAGAAGTTCAAGGAAAGAGAAATTACTGTGAACTTCAGAGGCCAGGGAAAGCTTCATAGAACTCAACAACCATTAAGATGCCTACTATATCCAAGGCACTGAACTAAGACACATGGACAAAAATAATATACCCTATTCTCAAGTTTAACATTCTACTAAGAGATTCAAGATATTTAACAGTAAATATAAAGTAATTTAAAGAGTGAGAAAGGGGGCAGCTAGGTGGCACAGTGAATAAAGCACTGTCCTTGGATTCAGGAGGACCTGAATTCAAATCTGGCCTCAGACACTTGACACTTACTAGCTGTGTGACCCTGGGCAAGTCACTTAACCCTCATTACCCTAAAAAAACAAAAGTGAGAAAGAATGAGGAAAAGCTTCATGTAGAATTCAAAGAGGCTGAGTGCCCTAGGTAGTAAGGAGAACACCAAGGAAGAAAAATACCTGGTCTCTTACCTCAAAGAGTTTACAGCCTAATTTACGATGCAAGACATATGTGGTAAGGGGGGGAGGGAAATGTGGTAAGATTATTGAAATTTGGTTGACTGATTGGAATGAGCCACACCTGGCCTGAGTGACTGATGTCACTCAGGAGAAACCACTCTCCACAGGCAGTTTTGAAGGACCTCCCCTTTTTGGGGAGGAAGAGTAAATGCTCGCTGAGGGAAGTTCAGTCTCTTCCGGAGTGATTTTCTCTTCCGGTGGTGAAAGCAGCAGGAGGAGATGAGTCCTGCAGGCCCTGGCTGCAAAGCTGGTTTTCCATTGAAGCTACGGATCCCAGGTGGTGAGTTAACATACGAGCCCTGCTCTTTTGAATTAGCTGAACTGGAAGCAAGTTTGGGGATTGTACAGACTTAGGTTAGAGTTAGGAGGATTATCCGTATTTCTTTTTCCCTATTCCTTGTCTTTGATTTTATTAATTTTACCTTTGCTGTTTATTTCATTCCCATTAATAAAACCTGGTTCATTTGTGGAAAAGAGGCTGGTAGGCTCCTTTCTTATTGGCCTGGGAGAAATATATAAAAAGGCAGTTCGGAGGGGAGGGAGCTTTGGACCTAGAGGTCCCTCATTATTTCTGGGACCCCAATATTACGGTGAGCCACTCAATTAACTCTCCATATATTAAATTTGGCCCTCACACATACATATGTAAGTACCTATAATGATGCCTTATGTATAGTAGTTAAGAAATCTTTGCCGATTTGATGGAAGGATGGAAAGTCACTCTATGCATCTGTATACAACCATGAGGCAGCAGAATCAATGCAGTCCACAAATATCTTATTCACATGAACGCTATGAGTCATGGACAGCATACCCTTATTTTATTATTCTTTACTACTATACTATACTATACTCTATACTCTATATCTAGGGGGAAGCATTCAATCCACAATGCTTCCTGACTTTAAAATCTACCCACATTGTCTATATTTCTAGAGTACCCTATATGAAGATGGGGCTTAAGGGTAGATTCTATTCTTGAAGACTTTAATTTATAAATGAGCCTGAAGCAAAATACAATGAAAAGAAGGAAGACTCAGGATTCAGAATCATCAGATTCCCTGGATTCAAATTCCATCTCAGTGTTCAACTCCTGTTTGATCTTGAGCACTCAATGAATCAACAAAAATCTTTACTATCTGTCCTTGTTCTGTGCCCACTTAGATAATAGAAACTACTGAGGACAGGCAGATAATGGCTTGGGAACTTTACAATAATGTTTATGTTGGGGAAAAGTCCTTCTAAGTCAATCTGTCATCTGTATGCTGACTCTTCCTTTGAGACTGGCTGATTTTCTGGATGTGGTGAGAGGAAGTGGAAGTGGGGAGGGATTCCTGATGGTAGCCAACTGTCTGATGATTTAAATTACTTACCCTGAGATGTCTGGTCCATTTCCCAGTGTACAAGCAGTCTACACCTGTAACACTGTGGAAAGCCCTTTAAATGTGCTTGAGAAGCCACCAGATGTCACTGTTATGCTATCCAACAATGTTGCCCAACTTTTCCCATCTAGGACACACTTGTGAACTTTCCAAGAAATCTGTTGTATGCACATTTGGAGGTGAAAGTTGTGCTCATGTGCTTCCCTTACATCCATCTATCACCACCCCCAACCCAGTGATGCATCCAACAGATACACACACACACACACACACACACACACACACACACCCTTCCCTTGCCCCCTCAGAACCCCTCCATCTCATTCCTAATGACCCTATGTTACAAGAAGGGCACAGACTGAGAAATGAAAGATAGGAGTTTTTGTCCTGACTTAAATATCTTTGCACCTCTGTTTCCTCATTTTACAAATGAGAAGAGAAAGATGGAGAGGGGAGAGAGATTAAATGGTTTCTCAGGTCCTTTCTAACTTTAAAATTCTGGGCTTCTCTCTATCTTCATCCTCATCCTCATGACTTCTACCACCTTTAACTCTTCTTGGTTTTTAAAAAGTGGCAATAACCCCAGCCAAGGAATGGTGCTTAATGACCCCCCTCCCATCCCTGGCCCCCATATGATACAGTAAAAGAGCAATCAGACACATTTGGGGTCCCAGCTCTAAAACACCAGCATTGTGACTGTTGATCAGTCATTTAACTTCTGAATCTCCATTTCTCCATCTGTAAAATGGGGGTAGTAATAGACCACCTACCTGCAGGCCTGCTGTGAGGAAAATGCATTGTAAAACACTGTATAAGTGTGACATGTGTTTCTCTTTTTCCAAAAGACCTCCAGTTCCTCAGAATCAGGGGCATGCTAATCCCCTAGTTTCCTAGGGCTTGGTTGGACCTACCACTCTCTCTTGGTTTAGCTGGCAGAGGCTTTAAAAAGAGCTTTGAGGTTACCATGGGAAAGTATAACAAAACAAAAAGCGTAGAATTGATGAGTTTAGAGAGCAAAATCTTCCCCTACAGTAGCCTTTATACCGGTACTAACCAGACTTGTTAATGGAGAGAACTTAAAGGGTCCCTTTGTTCCTGTGGCTCTTTTTAGTTTGAGGGACCCTGGTTCAAGATATTTCCCCATCTGGGCCTTCAGGATTCTCCCCTGAGCTCAAGTTAGACTTTTGTCTGTATCCTGGAACTCTCTCTGACTCTTTCCCAGGAAAATATTCACTCACTAGCTTGATGTTAAGGCTGGTCCTCCTTTTTAGTTCTAACTTACACCCAACTCTAGGTTCTGTGTAGGGCAGCTCTCATCCCAGTCCCTCATGACTCCTTCAGCCTCCCTACAGACATAGTTTATCCATTGGCTCCAGTGTTCAGGTCCAGCTCATCTTGCTGTCCTGTTTCAAAAGCTCTTGGCTCTCCCATTGACTACTCCAGGATTCCTTCTCCCTCAGCCCATTTGTAGAGCTAGCATGTTATGCTTAGGAAACCCACAAATATTCCACCGTCCTTGAAGCATCTAATCAACTCCACCCACTTCCTTATGTTGTCATTTTGATGAGCCAGGTGTTCTCCACTTCACCTTTGCTTTCTAAAATTCCATCTTGCCATTTTATATAAATGTGTGTAGACAGGAATAAAATAATACATTTAAAGCCAGAAGAGACTTCATCTGCTATCAGGTCCAGCCTTCTTATTTTAGCTAGAAGAAAATGGAGGCAAAAAGATGATGTCACTTGTCCATGTCCTGTCTTACACAGGAAGTAAGCATCAGGAAAAAATAGGATTTGAACTCAGGTTCTTTGACTCCAGAGTGAGTGCTCCTTCCACACAATCTGAACACAATTTCTACACAACAGACAAAAGGGTATTTTATAAGGAGGAATAAAGAGATCCGGAACTTCACAGTTCATAGGGACCACATTCCCAGGAAGCTGGGGATAGAGTTAGCTTAGGACAAAACTGTCAATTCAAAGTCTTCAGGGCCCTTAAGGCCCCTACTTCCCCCCCATGTGAAAATAATTGAATCCAGGCATTCTGATTCTGCCCCTTTTCCTGTTGCCAGTCTTCTTTGCACATTATTTTCCTACTTGCCAGGAAGAATGAGATCTGATAGACTAAATTGTCTGTGCAAAGTAAATCACAAACATCATAATTCTATGACTATTTTCAAGATAAAAAAGGACAAAAGCAGGGGGCAGTAAGTGGCACAGTAGATAAAGCAATGATCCTGGATTCAGGAGGACCTGAGTTCAAATCTGACCTCAGTCACTTAATACTTACTAGCTGTGTGACCCTGGGCAAGTCACTTAACCTTCATTGGCAGAAGAAGAAAGAGGAGGAGGAGGAGGAAGGAGAAGAAGGAGGAGGAAGAAGGAGGAAGGAGGAGAAGGAAGACATTTTTTAGAAGGACAAAAGCAAAAAAATCTCTAATGTTGGCCTTTTAGGCAAAGTTGCTCTGAACAGAGAAAATCTTTTCAGATAGAGAAACCTTCCTTTTTCTGCACTCCTTAAAGTCATGCCATGTTAGTGACCATCCCCTTTACCTAAGAACTGGCTAGAAAAGCCAGCACATGAAAAAAGAAGCATCACTATTCACTGATCTAGTTTTATTTCTATCAAGCCCCCTCTGGGTTCCCCTTCTGATCCCCTCCACTCATGTAAAGTGGGGGTTTCTTAGAATGTGATTTCTGCAAGTTCAAGGTGCTCTGGGTCCACACTCCAAAATAATAGTTCATGTACCCCAAAGCGTGTGTTTGCTGTTAGTAGTCAGCCAGAAGATATAATTAGTTTCAAGCAAAGTCATTTAATGAAATGACATCTAGAAGAGTAGCTATAAAACATTCTCTCATAAACACGGAATTTCATTCCCCCATTAATACACACATCGGTAGTAAGAGTGGACACATAGTATTTTTGTTGTTCAGTCGTGTCTAACACTTCGTGACCCCATTTGGGGTTTTCTTGTCAAAGTTACTAGAGTGGTTTGCCTGTTCCTTCTCCAGCTCATTTTAGAGATGAGGAAAGTGTGGCAAAGAGGGTTAAGAGACTTGCCCACAGTCACACAGCTAGTAAATATCTGGGGCCAGATTTGAACTCAGGGAGATGAGTCTTTCTGACTCCAGGCCCAGCATTCTATCCACTGTGCCATCTAGTTGTCCCATAAAATACACTGGTAGAAAGGCAGACGGCTAGGAAATCCACATAGCTAAGCAAACTCACAACTCTCCAGGGATCCATGTCTTTTCTTTTTTTCATGTTTTGCTCAAGATGCTCCCACTGAGTATGGCATATCTGGTGAGCAAGTCACTCAGCTGGGCTCTCTGGGTCTGCTCCCCTCCTTCCTCTGGTGTACAGTGAATGAGGACTCACAAGGGAAAGGGATAATAGCCATTCCATCTCTCAAGAGCCAGCTTCTTCCTCCATAGTTGGCTCTTCTCTCAATTTCCATTCATAACTCCCTTCTCAGAACGTGCTTTCTAAGGCCACCAGGGGCATGGTCAACCCTTCAGCCAGCCAAAATCTAGTGGCCTTTAATTGTATCAAGTTGACTGAAGAACGTCTCTCTACCTGCTGAAGGACTAAGAAAATATATACTTCCTTTACGTGAACCCTTCAGTGTCTGAAAAGGGTGAATCTTTTACAAGAAGCAAAGAAACACTCCCTCCCAACCCACACCGACTCCAATTTCATGCCCTTTACAATTTGCAAATAGGTCCCTAAGGGTTCCATGCCTGTTAAAATGGAGACCAGAGTATTCAATCGATTTTGTTGTTATTGAGTTGTTGTTTTCAGTCATGTCCAACTCTTTTTGACCCCATTTTGGGGTTTTCTTGGCAAAAACACTGGAGTAATTTGCCACTTCCTTCCCCAGTTCATTTTACAGATGAGAAACTGAGGCAAACAGGGTTAAGTGACATGCCCAGGATCACACAGCTAGTAAGTGTCAGAAGCCAGAATTGGATTCAGGAAGATGAGTCTTCCCAGTTCTAAATCCAGTGCTCTAGCCACTGTACCACCTAGGTGCCCCCTCAATTGATTAAAGATCCCTTAATCAAATCCCTCTTACCCCCAGTGCTTCTTTATTGCTTAATATCCACCCATTCAACAAACATTAATCATAGTGTTCAGAGCTCAGTGTTGTGTTTGGGGATGGCAAAAAATAGTTTTCTTAGACCCTGATCCTAAAGAGTTTACACAGTATTAGATAAGATAGATATTTACATGACTGATATGCACTAAGACATGATGAATGCATTAGAGAGATATAAAACATAGTGCTATGTAATGGGGTTGCCTCAAGATCATAGGATTTATAGATAAGGAAACTGAGACCCAAAGAAATTATTCACACAGCAAATAACAGAAGAACTGGGATGTTTGCCCCGAGCTGCTGACTCTAAATCCAGGACTCTTGCTATGCCATGCTTTTTTATCTGCTAGAGTTGTTGATGGTCCTTCATTCTGGAAAAGGACCATGACATGTCATGACTTGCAATGAATTAGATTTAAGTGAGGGGAGCGCTGTGCAAGGTCACCAACCTCACTGTCTCCTCCAGAGCCACCTGGGTCCAGTGGCAAGATATACATCAGGACCACTGGAGATGGCCTCGGATGTTTAAGGCAATTGGGCTTAAGTGATTTGCCCAGTGTCACACAGCTAGTAAGTGTCTGAGGTGACATTTTGAACTCAGATCCTCCCGACTCCAGGGCCAGTGCTCTATCCACTATACCACCTAGATGCCCCTGTCCACTAGAGTAAAACTTAAAGTATTATACTTGACCTATAGTAAGTATTTAACAAATGGCCTTTGAATAGATATCTAGGTGTGGCAGTGGAAAGAATGCTGTGGCTGAAGTCAAGAAGATATGAGATCAAATATGGCCTCAGACACTTATTAGCTATGTGACCTTGAATAAATCACTTAACCTCTCTTTGCCTCAGTTTCCTCACTTGTATAACAGAGATCACAATAGCATCCACTCCCCTCAGCCCCCCAGGGTTGTTGTGAGGATCAAATAAAGCACTTAGCACAGATGTCTGGCACACAGTAGGTGTCATATAAATGCTAACTATGTGAACAAATGGTTTCAAGTCCACTGACGTAACAAGACCTCAGCATGAGACAGAGAACCCCAGACTGAGTCAGGATCCCAAACTAGCTCTGCCACTAATCAGCTATGTGACTCGGCAAGTCCCCTCACCTGTTTGAGCCTGTTTCCTCATTTATAAAATAAAGGCTTGAGGCTAATTGAGCTCTAAGATCATTTGCTGCTCCACCATGTCTGTATTTCTAAATGCTGCTCCACCATGTCTGTATTGAACTAAAGCATCTGAGACAGTTTAAAATTACCATGTACTCTGCTGACCTGAAATTTCTTTTCGATAACTGTAAAGAGAGTCAAACCTGCCCACTAATTGTGTCCCCCAAGGCTCTATCTTGGACCCTCACATCTCTCTACCCTCGGTGATGTTATTGGTTCCCAGGGGTTCAATTATCATCTCTATGCAGAGAACTCCGGCCCTAATCTCTCTTATGAAATACAATCCTGCATTACCAACTGCCTGCCGGAACATCTCCACCTCCCAAAGGTGTCTCAGACTCAACATATCCAAAATGGCACTGACTTAATGTCCCCCCCAAAACCTATTCCTTCTTTGAAATGGTCACCCAAGTTCAAAATCAGGGAGGCATCCTTCATTCTTCCTTCTCTCTTACCTTACATATCCTATGAGTTACCAAGTCTTATAGATCTTGCTTTCCCTGTAAGTCTCAGATCTCACGTTAGCAGCAGGTGCAGTGGATAGAGTGCTGGGTCTAGAGGCAGGAAGACCTGAGTTCCAATCTAGCCTCAGATTCTTCCTCCCTGTTTGACTGGGTCAATCACTTAACCCCTGTTTGTCTCAGTTTCTTCATCTGTAAAATGGGGATAATAATAGCATCTACCTCTCAGGGTTGTTGTAAGGAACAAATGAGGTAATAATTATGAAGTCCTTAGCACAGTACCTGGCACATATAAATGTTAGCTATCACTGTTATCTACCCCTTTCTCTGCACACTTAGATGGCCTCTACTCTAGTTTAGGCCCAACTCATCTCTCATCTAGACTATTGTGAAAGCCTCTGAATTGGTCTTCCTGCTTTCAGTCTCTCCCTGCATCTAGTCCACCTTCCACATAGTTGACAAACTGATATTCCTATAACAGGTTTTAACCATGGCTCCCTGTTGCCTCTAGGATAAGATGCAAAATACTGAGGCTGGCATTCAAAGCTCTTCACAATGTGGCTCCCACTTACCTTTTCAGTTTTATTTCATACCGCATGCCTTCATACACTCTATTCCTGTCACATTGGCTCAAGTGTTCCAGACAAATTACATTTTCTTTCCTGCTTCCCTCTCTTTGCAGAGGCGGTTCCCTATGTTTGGAATACACATCTCCTCATCTCCACCTCATCAATTCTTAACTTCCTTCAAAGTACAGTTCAGAGACCTCCTCCTATACAAGGTTATTTCCAGCTCCCCCTAGTTGTTTGTATTCTATCCCTTAGAACATTTGGGGGGGGATAGTTATATTGATGTCTCTTTTTGCATTGTATTGCAATCAGTTTCAGAATTATTCAAATATTCATTCCTCTTTCTCTCCCCCCTCCCTCCTCTCCCAATCTCTCTCTCTCTCTCTCTCTCTCTCTCTCTCTCATCACCCCTGCCCATCTCTGAATATCCCCTTCCTTATTACCAAGAAAAATAGGCCAAAAATCAAAACAAAACAAAAAACAATCATCCATTAAATGCATCTGACAATAGATGCAAAATTATCTTATCAAAGTTCCTAATGGGGCAGCTAGGTGGTGCAACTAGCCCTGGATTCAAGAGGACCTGAGTTCAAATCCAGCCTCAGACACTTGACACTTGCTAGCTGTGTGACCCTGGGCAAGTCACTTAACCCTGATCGCCCTACAAAACAAACAAACAAACAAAAACCCCAAAACAAATAAAAACAAAACAAAAAATAAATAAAAAACTAAGTCCCTAATGTCTCCACAGAGAGAAGGGAGATAGATTTCATTGTCTTTTATCCAGGACCAAGATCAGTCATTATAATTGCTCAAAGGTCAACATATTTTTAGTTTTCTTTTCATTAACAGTATTATAGTTATTGTCTCCATCATTCCTATTCTGCTTGTTTTACTCTGCATCATCGGTTTCTACAAGTCTTCCCATGTTTTCTGAATTCTTCATATTCATTTTTTTTCATAGCAACATAATGTTCCATTATCATTATATACCACAGTGTGTTCAGTCATTCCCCAATTTGCAAATGCCTATTTTTTCCTCCAGTTCTGGTACACAAAAAAATGGTTAATATATCTTTGTATCTGTGCAGCAATTTCTATCTTTGACCTTTTTGAGCTTCCAGTCATAGGATTAACTGGATCATATAATTACTGATGTTTTCCAGGATGGTCGGCTCATTTCACAATTCTGATGCACTAACAGTATATGAGAGTTCCTGTTTTTCTATCATCTTCCAACATTGACTATTTTAAGAGGAAATTTTTTTTTGAAGGGTTATCTTTGCCAGTATTCTGCATATGAGATTAAATGTTAGAATTGTTTTTCTGTGAATTTCTTACTCTTGGTGATCTAGAGCATCCCCCCCCACAGATCTCCCCCCACATTATCCGTCTTTAAAAATCTTTGTATGTACTTATCCGTTTACATATTGTACCCCCTCAAAAGAATGTAAATTCCTTTCTTTGTTGCCTTTGTAGCCAAATGCTCCCCCAGTCCACCTTCCACCCCTTTCTATAGCAAGTATGAATGGGATTGAAATAGGTTTTGAATTTTATCAAGAAATGGCAAGGTTGGTGCATAGGCTTGTAGAGAGCAGACTGTGACACACACTGGAGAAGCATTCCCATTGGCCAGAAGGTGCTCACCCAGAATGTGCAGATAGACCTGCCCTGGCTCTATACAAGGAATTTTTTTTTTTTTTTTTTTGCACAGGGGTCCTATTCTGCTTTGGCTTCCTTCCTATGGGTAATAGACTGAGTTGTTTTTTTTAAACTACTGTGCCAACAAGCTGGTACATGCCAGACAAGTCTTTATTGGAATCAAAATATCACAATGGTTCTCATACTGCTGTACACTTGGGTTTGTGCCCCAACAGTACTGATATGGCAATCACAGAAAAGGACATTGTACAGTCTAAATGAATGCCTCTCTTGAATGCGGTGTTACAAATTGTCAGCCTTTCTGCTATGCATGAAATTGGTCAGTTTGGAATACAGCAAAATAGAGTTGCTCTTTTTTTTCACATGTCATATTACATCACTTTCTTAAGGAAGCTGGTGGATAGTGGAAAGAACATAGCACTAGAGAACAGGGAAATTTGACTTTAATTCTGTTTTGCAACTAATTTGCTGTGTGACTTTAGATAAGTCACTTAACTTTCTGGGCCTCCATTTCCTCACATAAAATAAGAGGGTTGGATTAACTGATTTCTTCCAGTTTTCACATATTATGGTTCTCAGAAGAACAATTTGCACAAAAACAACATTGTAAAAGCAAACTTTGAAAGACCTAAGAATTGTGATCAATACAATGTCCCACCATAACTCCAAAAGGTTCATGACAAAGCATGCTACCCACCTCCCAAATACATAAAGAGGTGATGGATTCCAGATACAGAAAGAGATAAACATGCTTGGGCATGGCCAGTCTGGATATTTGTTTTGCTTTGCTATGCATACTTGTTATCTTTTTCTTTCTTAATAGGGGGAATAGGGAGGTGAGAAGGAGAGAAAACAAAGGCTTGTTCATTGAAAAAAAGTTAAAACACAATTTTTATGAAATATTGCTATAACTGAAAAAGACTAATGGGAATTGCTGAAAATAGTCATGTGATCTCTAGGGATCAGTCCAAAAAAATAATATTGCACTGGACCTAATTAAAATCATCTTTACATAATACAATCAACTCAATTATTTGGTATTATCAGGGAAAGAATTGCTCCGTATGAATGAGTTTTCCAGAGAGTAGAAGTTTATCCTTTCAGTTCTTAAAACATGATTTTAAAAACATTTATAATAAAACTCTTTTTAAAATATATTGCCTGCTTCCCCATCTCTGAAAACAGAATATACTAACATAATTTAACCTTTCTGTTCTGATTCAGGGACATAATGATGACCATCAATTACTAAAATTCTATGCTCCTTAGCTGTAATGGGCTGTAATATGGCGATGCCTGAAGGTTCCATTGTAGTGTGCAGAACTGTGTGTCCCTGAATTAAATGGCCCCAGACGACTGGGCTTCTCTGGTTAGTGGTTTTTTTCTATCTCTTCCTTTTTGGTTCACTGTCCCTTCTCATAGCTTTCCCTTCTTAAGCAACCTTCAGCATCCCTGACCTCTCCTAAGATAGTTTAAATAGATATTTTGTAATAGCCACTTCACAAATGCTATTAATCTGTGGCAATTTTGATTTAGTCTACAAAAGTCCTACTAACCAATGGACTTACTCCATAAAACATATAAACTTAGAAAACTGACTCTTACCACATGCTGGCTCCTGATACTGGCCTCATAAACAACTGAATTACCTAGAGGGGGCTGAAAAGGGGGCAGAGAAGACCAAGGATCTGAATTTAGATACTGGCCTGCTATTTTGGGTCCAATTTATCAAATATTAAGAACCTACCATATTCAAGGTATTGTGCTAAGCCCTGAAAATTCAAAGCAAGAACCAAACAATCCCTGCCCTAAAGGAACTTAGATTCTGTTCAGATAATACTGAATGTATGCATTTAGGCACATAGCTAAAATACAAGGTGGAGAGTAAAGGGAGTCAAGGAGAGATGAAAGTTGGAGGGAAACAAGAGGGCTAACAACTAGTGGTCAGAAAATGTTTTATGGTAGAGATGACATTTGAAGAGAAACTTGAAAGAATATTTTTTAAATTTTAAGGGAAAGGGGGGCAGCTAGGTGGTGCAGTGGATAAAGCACCGGCCCTGGATTCAGGAGTACCTGAATTCAAATCCGGCCTCAGACACTTGACACTTACTAGCCGTGTGACCCTGGGCAAGTCACTTAACCCCGATTGCCTTACCAAAAAAAAAAAAAAATTTTAAGGGAAAGATGGGGAGAGAGTCCTTTTCAGGTAAGCTTGTAGGAATGAACAAAAATGAAATGAAATTTTAATTTTGGGAAACAGCTGGGAGTCCAGTTTGTTCAGAAAATAGAGTGTGTGAAGTAGATTCATGTGAGTTAAGTCTGGGAAAATTGGTTGGTATTAGATAAGAGTACCTTGAATGTCAGGCTGAGGAGTGTGAATTTATCCTACAGTAAAAGGGAATCACTGAAGACTGCTGAACTGAAGAAGAACATGGTCAGACTTTTGTTTGAAGAAGATCATTTTGGCAATTGTGTGAAGGAGGGAGATGGAGAGAAGCTGGAAGCATGGAGACTAAATTAAGAAACTATTACAATTACCACTACTAGGTCTATATCCCTAAAGAGATTGAAGACATAGGAACGGCCCATATATACAAATATCTTTATAGATGGCAAAAAAAAAAATTGGAAACTGAAAGGATGCCCATAAATTGGGAAATGGCTAAACAAATTTTGGTATATGCATGTGATGAAATACTATTGTACTGCAAGAAATGATGAAGGGGACAGTTTCAACAAAACCTTCATATAAATTGAAGCAAAGTGAGGGGAGAAGAACTAGAACAATTTATACAGTAATAACAATAGTGTAAAGATAAACAACTTTGAAAGACTTAAGAACAATGATCAACATAATGACCACAATTCCAGAGGACTTGAGATGAAACATGTTACTCAATTCCTGATATAGAGGTGATGAACTCAGAATATCAATTGAGACTTTTCAGGGGAGGAGGCAACATGGGAATTTATTGTGCTTGACTATGTTTGTAACAAGGGTTTTGTTTTCCTTGCTTTTTCATTTGATGGATGAGGTGGAAGGGAGAGGATAGGGAACTGAAATAAAATAAAATTTAATTTTAAAAAAGAAACTATTGGAGGCTGCTAGGTGACGCAGTGGATAAAGCACCAACCCTGGATTCAGGAGGACCTGAGTTCAAATCCGATCTCAGACACTTGACACTTACTAGCTGTGTGACCCTGAGAAAGTCACTTAATCTTCATTGTCCCACCAAAAAAAAAAAAAAGACAGAGAGAAAAGAAGAGGAAGAGGAGGAGGAAGAAGAAGAAATTACAATTGTCCAGGTGAGAGAGGATGAAATACTATACTATGCAAAGCAACAAGCATTCTCCTACATATACCTTCTCTTCATTCTGTTTTGCTCTAATTTGGATAAATGGGTGTCTTTGCTATTCACTATGTGTGTTCATTATGTCACTGGTATCAGGTGGGAAAAGGGTCAAACCTTGGATATAGACCTTAGGGTCCCCTTTCCCCCAAAAATGACAAAGTGATATTGAACCAGAAAATATCTCCATGACTAATAATAGAGAACAGATAGATATAATTCTATCCCAGAATCCTCTCTCTCTCTGAAAACAGAGCAGCCTCTGGTCCCAACCTCCTACTTCCTCTCCTGGTAGATATTAAAGTATCCCATGGAGAAGGCTAGGAAGAGAAGAGGTAAAAGATGAGTATCCTGTCTCCCTTAGAGCCACACATGACAGGCCTTGCCACACACAAGCCTTCTCCTTATACATGAACCTCTCTATACTTGAAATTTTTCTTTACACTCGCAATTAAATTTCAACTTGTTAGATTCATCTTCAAGTTCTCGGATTCTAACTATCATCCACTGTTAACTATCCCACCTATCTTTGTGCCTTCTGCAAACTTGATGATCATATTATCTATAGCTTTTTCTAAGTCATTGATAAAAATGGTAAAAAGCATAAGGATGAGCACCAGTCTACTGGAGACCTCCTGCCACGTTGACATCAGACGATTTTCAAGTACTTCAACCAGTTCTGTTCATAGTATCACCTAGTTCAAAGCTCTCTATCTTCTCCTCAAGCAGAATATAAGACACTTTATTTTAAAACTTTGCCAAGTGGATAAAGTACCAGCCCTGGATTCAGAAGGACCTAAGTTCAAATCCAGCCTCAGACACTTGACACTTACTATCTGTGTGACTCTGGGAAAGTCACTTAACCCTCATTGCCCAGCAAAAACAAAACCAAACCAAACAACCAGACAACCAAACAACAAAAAAAACTGCCAAAATCTTGGTAAGCTCTATCCATAGCAATCCTCTTGTTTACAACTTTTGCAATCCTGTCAAAAAAGAAAATTGAGGTAGTCTTACATGACCTGACCTTGAAACTGTGCTGGCTCTTTGTAATCATGGCTTCCCTTTTTGGTTGTTTGCTGACCTTAACAATTTCTTTAATACGTCCTAAATTTTTCTCAGAAATTGAAGGCTTATAGTCAAAGATTATTCCAAGATTAAAAGTGTAGAAGACCATCTTCCCACAAAAAAAAAATAAGGAATGTTGGTATAGGGGAAGATTTTGGAGGAGTTTTTTATAATCCAAAAAAGAATTCATGTTTTTTTCTGACTTGGTCTTTCTTCATTCAGTAGACCTTGTCCCTCTACCTTTCTTGTATACCTTCTTCTCTTTCCCTTCTCCTGAAATGGGTTGAGGGATTCCCCTGGTTCAGAGGTATTAATCTTCAATCCAATATAAAGAGGGGGTTAGTTGACTACTATAGGACTTTTCTCTTATGGTCCCTGCCACCTGCTTCCTTGGGTGTCTCCAGTTCAGTCATGTAGCCTTCCCTTTGGGGCCTCTCCTTAAATACCCCAAAGAATAAGGACCTATTATTTTCATTATTGACTGGCTCATCTAATTCATATTACAAAGCTTTTTAAGTCTCAGCAATAGACTAACAGATGATGAATTCAGTTTTGGATATGTTGAATTTTAGGTGCAGGCAGGACATCCAGGTGGGGCTGTATAACAGGCAATTGGAGTTTCAGATAAAGGGTTGTGGGAGTCATCTATCTTTATTTTTGTGGGGCAATGAGGGTTAAGTGATTTGCCCAGGGTCACACAGCTAGGTAAGTGTCAAGTATCTGAGGCTGGATTTGAACTCAGGTCCTCTTGAATACAGGGCCAGTGCTTTATCCACTGTGCCACCTAGCTGCCCCTATGTGGGAGTCATATATGAAGAGATACTTTAATGTAGAGGGCATCACTATGAGGAGAAAGTATAGTGATAGATGAAAAGAGACCCAGAACAGAACCTCAGAGGACACCCATGACTAGGGGTCTGGAGAAGGATGATAATGGAGAAAAGGAAACTTGAAGAGAGTAAAGCAAGTAAAAGAATCAAGAGATAATAGAGTCATCGAAGCCAAAGAAGAAAACAGTATCCAGGAGGAGAAAGGGGTTAATCAGTTGTGTGAAAAGCTGAAGAGGGGTCAAAGAAGATGAACTCACTGGATTTAGCAGTTGATAATGTATTGATAATGTAACCCACGTGTAAATTGAGTCCTAGCTCATGACATAAAGTACCAGTGTCATGGTGGTCTTGGTAGGGGGTTCTCTCTTAACAACAATAAGATCTACAGTTTCTTCTCCCACCCACAATTTTTCTTGGGGTTATAATAATTTGGCTTTTGGAGCTCTCCAAAAGGACCCTCAGCTCCCTTGTAAGCAATCAGGATAACAAGGAAAAGGATATAGAATGGGTTTTGTTTAACCAGGAAAAATGTTAAATGTTCTTAAGCCTGATCAACAATCTAGAAATCCTTTTCTGGAGAGTATCAATTAACCCTTCTCAAGGTGTTTCTCACCTTTATTCTGGTCCCATCCTATATAGACTCATGATACCAGTAAAGGGATTGATAGGTCCAGATTACTCCTTGCTGAATATATTTTCCTGATGAGCTAATTCTTCTGCCCCTTTGGGAAGGGAGCTTTACTTTTTCTCATCAAGGTTCTTTTTTTTTTTTTTTTTTTTTTTTTTTTTTTTTAGTGAGGCAGTTGGGGGTCAAATGACTTGCCCAGGGTCACACAGGTAATAAGTGTTAAGTGTCTGAGGCCGGATTTGAACTCGGGTACTCCTGACTCCAGGGCCGGTGCTCTATCCACTGCGCCACCTAGCTGCCCTCATCAAGGTTCTTTTAATTTTGTCTCTCACTGAGGGCTCATCATTTCTGCCTCTCCACATGGCACCAGTCCCTAAGTATTAATGTTCCTTATGCAAGTTGAATGGACGGGCAGTTCTCTCTACAGTTCTACATGCAGCCTGGGATCCCAGTGTGTGTAACTGTTGTCTCTTCCTTAGTCTTTATACATACTTTATTTATCTCTTGGGGCAGGTAGGTGGCACAGTGGATAGAGTGCTGAGCCTGGAGTCAGAAAGACTCATCTTTGTGAGTTCAAATCTGGCCTCAAATACTTCCTAGTTGTGTCACCTTGAGGTAGTCACTTAACCCTGTTAGCCTCAGTTTCCTCATCTGTAAAATGAACTGGAGAAGGAAGTGGCAAACCACTTCAGTATCTTTGCCAATAGACTCACTAAGAGTCAGACATGACTGAAAATGACTGAATGCCATGTGTCCCTTCTTTGTCAACTATGTTTCTCTCTAGTGGGTTTTCTCCTCCCTTTAAAAGTCCAATTCAAGTTGAGACAGCTCAAGTTTCTTAACTTTATTTTCACATGGTATCAACTTGGTGAATCTCATTGATGCTGTTTAAGCTAAGATATGACCAGTGGTAAAATAAGGATCTAGGATAAGGAGAATTCACACCTTCTCTAGGAAATTCATACTGTTTTCTGGATCCATTGGAGGGAAAGAAGGCTCACTTGATTTCTTTGGGCAACACCTAGGCATACATACTAAAGTAAATTTTGGAAAAGTATTTTCATTAGAGGTTAAAGGTCACTAGCCAGATAATAGAGAGGGTAAAAAGCTTCAGGTAGTTGGGAAGTCTAAGCAGTGAGGAGAGACTACTCTGTGGGGGAATGTGTCAGTGAAAGAGAAGAGAGATAAGACCATATCTCTGACAGAATCAAGCAAAGGGTTTGGTTTTTCTAAAGGACAGTAGAGACCTCAACATGTCAGTAGGCACTGATAGATAGGAGATGATAGATAAGAACAGAGTGAAGATAGGGTAAAAAGAGAAAATGACTGGGAATGTTTTTGGAGCAGATGGGTCCCCAAATCCAATGTTCTTATGCCATATTGCTTCTTCCCAAGCAAACCTACTTCCCTGGTAACCAGGAGACAGTTGTGCTGAGGGGCCTATGGAGTACATGGGCAAACACCAAACAACACAGAATGTAGAGCGTATAACTGGGGATGGGCCAACCTTCCTTGCTGTGTCCCTCCTGGCCTTTGGGACGTCAGCTAAAATGCTGTCTTCTTTCAGGTTGGGATGGTTCCAGATTCCAAAAGGCAATACAAGGAAAGGTCCTAGTTTCCCCTGTCTTTCACACATGTAGCCAGGAGAAAAGCTCAGGGGGCACTGAGATGGATGAGAGCCCCTAATCACAGCCCTGGTGTCAGGGAGAAGGAAGCAGGTCCTCCCATTGGGTGATGGGATTCCCCAGCCATCCCTTGCATGCTACAGTCCCTAAGCCAAAGCCTGAGAGGTGGAGGTGGCTGCCAGGACATAGTCTCATCTTTTGATAAAGACTTATGCTTCTAAAGAGAAAACTGGAATCCTCCATGGAATTAGGTCCCTCCCAGGGTGCCCACTCTCCCTGACTATCCTTTCTTCTTGCATCTCCCCTCCATAAAGCATACCAGCTTCACTTTCTCTCAGCAGTAGAGTCTCCCTCTTTCTCCTTTACAGTAGAACTGTGACTAGGGTCCTTGACCCAAGTCTGACCCCCTTGGATTTTCCCCCTGGCAGATGAAGGAAATTGCTGCCTTTCATTTACTGCTCTTTGGAATGTAGAAGTTAATTCAACTTGTAATAAGGCAATAAGGTATACATTTAGGATTGAATTCTACAAGCATTTATTAAAAGTTACAAAGACAATGACAATAGCTCCTATCTGCAAGGGAGCTTTTTTATATTCTATTAGATTTAGAGCTCAGAGGGACCTTGGAGGTCACAGATGAGGATATGGTGACCAGAGAGTTAGTGGGAGGAGGGAAAAGAGGAATACAGAGGAAAATGTAGGTGATATAAAGACAAAGTAAAATACCTTAAAAAAATAAACAGTAAAAAAAAAGAGAAAATTATGCGTGCTGTCACAGTTGCTCTATGGTTTTGCAGAAGAAATGAGTGATTTACCAAAATAAAATGTATCAACAAAATATTTTAAAAGTTTTTTCTATGATATATAAAGCATTCTTTCTCCTATTCTTTGCAGGAGTGGGGGACTCTGGGTATGACAAATTGCATAGAATATTAGACTTTTTCTACTGTGTTGGTTAATTTTGCTGAACTCTTTTTTCTTTTTTTTTTCTCATAAGGGATAGCTGGGAAGGGATAAGGCAGGGGAAAGACATATGTTAGGAAATATAAATGATATAAGAATAATAGACATCAATAACTTGAAAAATAATAAATGAGGGTAGTTGGAGTGTTTGATCTTTAAGATAACTAACAGCTTTGGGGCAGCTGGGTGGCACAGTGGATGGAGCACTGGCTGTGGAGTCAGGAGTACCTGAGTTCAAGTTCGGCCTCAGACACATAACACTTACCAGCTGTGTGACCCTGGGCAAGTCACTTGACCCCAATTGCCTCACTAAAAACAAACAAACAAAAGATAACTAACAGCTTTAAATCCTACGATCTGGTGTTTTCAAGAGGGAGGCAAAACTATAGAACTGCTGGGGTGGGGGGTGGGGAGGTAGGAAAAAAGGATTAAAAATAAGGGTTGAGCAGTGAAAGTTTCAGAAGTCTAGCTCCTTGGAGTCCCCCCCTTTTGAGCTGAGATGCTGACAAGTATGCATAAACCTCCAAAAAGTCTGACTTTATGGGAAGGCCAATCAGAAATCACCAGTATTGAGGCCTTAAGACTAAATCAGAGTCCAAATTCGAAGCTGGTCCTGACCTCCCTCTGTGGGCTGTCTCTTACCCCAACCCCACTCCCAGCATCAAAGGGCTAATTAGCCTTCCTATTTTTAATACTGCTTCCCCCCAGAATTCTGTGAAGGCTATTTGAATTCCCCATGGCTTTTTATAAACAATGAATACCGTTATGACCAACGGCCCCTCCCCCCTACTCCTCCTTAATCCTGGAAGGAAGCTCTGGAAGCTACTGAGCTAGTGGGAAGCTTCCTTTCAAAAAAAAAAATAAAAATAAAAACAACAAAAAACCCCTACCCAGGGTTCTGTTGGTGTTTACAGCAGTTATGGCTGCAGAGGCCTCTGGGAAGAAAAGGAACAAGCTCCAACTCACCCTCCTCCCCATCCCCGACCTGTTTCCCCTGCAGAGTCCCTCTCCACTAAGAGGAGAGCCCCAGCCCTGTTGCTGTGGCAACGGAGAGATTGTTCTCCCCCTCATCCACAGAAATAGCCCCAGGGAGAGGAGTTGAGGATTGAATTGCTATAATCTTGGAGCTTCAGCAGGGGGCTGGGAGCCCAGCCTGCTTGATGTGGCACTTACCCATTGGCCCAGGGGGAGTATGATGCCACAGAGGCTGAATCCACCTCTCCCTTCCTTTCCTCTTCCCTCTCACCCCCCACCCCCACCCCAGCCCAAACTAGAAACCTCAAGGCCACACAGCCAACTTCTCTCCTGCAACGTGGAGAGGGCCCCTGCTAGGTTAGCTAGAGCCAGATGTTGCTGCCTTGACTACATTAACCCTCTATCGGGAAGGCAGCCTTGTTTTGGGTGATTTAGAATAAAAAGAAAGGCTGCTTTGGGAGGGGAAAATGTGATTCTCAATTTAGGGCAGGGATGGACCCATAGAGATCCAATGCTCTAGTTTTATAAAGGAAGAAACTGATGCCCAGGGGAATTATTAAGTGACTAGTCTGGCTCATAGGCAGTAAGCGACGTACCTCAAGTCCTCTGGCTTCAAGGACAGAAATTCCTTCTATAGAACCTTAACTTTGGACCTGACTCCCAATTACTCTTGCCTGTCAAATTCCTGATTGGAATTTGATCATAAGCATATGTTTGATGATAATTGATTAAATAATTAGCTAGAGACTGATGTCTCTGTAGCAAATTTTTGAACAATGTCCATCAAAAGAACCAACAAACTTGCCCAAGATTCAATGAAGAGAAGACTACTATCTCTATCATCATGTTACCACAATTCATGGATCTATAAGAACACCCCTATGCCTAGCACTATAAATTCTTTACCCTTATACTCAGAGCCTTTGAAGATTGAAGCCCTCTACCTCTTTATAGAGAATTTTATAAATTGAGAATTTAGATATCACCAATCGATTTCCCCCCTTTCTTCATCTCCCATTTTACAGATGATTAAACTGAGGCCCAAAGAAGCTAAGTGACCAATTCAGGGTCACACAACCAGCTAATGGGAAAATCAGGACATTGCCAGGCAATTCAAAGGGCCCTCTGCACCGTGTAACTCCACTATTTTTTTCTCCCAGCAAGCTTAAATCGCATTTCACTGGTATTTTCTGACCCTCTGCGGGATGATCACAGATCACTCAAACTCCAGCCTTCTTTCTCTCTAATAACACACTAACCTCTTAGATGACTTAAAAGGATTCACTAGGATGTACTACTAGGAGGAAAGATACAGTGGAGAAGTTGGGAACACTAGTAACACAGAGAAAAGTTTAACATGTTACGCTTTACAAAAAAATCCTTGTGGTTTAATCTCAGTCATCACAATCAGTAGAGCATTCAGCCTACAATCCTATCTCCCTTCTACTCAGTATTGACCCTGCTAGTCAGTTCTCATTTCATTGCTAATGAATGGCTGGCCACAGTTGTCTTCCTCACCCTCCAGAGTAAGGGTTCTTAGCCTTGTTGGTGTCATGGCCACCATTGGCAGTCTGTGGAAGCCCCTCTCAGAATTATTTCTTTTTAAGTTCTTTTTTTTTTTCCTTTTTGCGGGGCAGTGAGGGTTAAGTGAGTTGCCCAGGTTCACACAGCTAGTAAGTGTCAAGTGTCTGAGCCGAAATTTGAACTCAGGTCCTCCTGAATCTAGGGCCCGTGCTTTATCCACTGCACCACCTAGCTGCCCCCTCAGAATTATTTCTAAGGCATAAAATAAAATGTATAGGATTACAACGGAAACTAATTATATTGAAATAGTTGTCAATTTTTTCAAAACTAATTCAAATACCACATGAAATCTTTCTATTGACTGCCCACCAATGAGACCCTAAAGTTAAGCACCCCAGATTAAAATCTGCCTCTTTACCTTTCAGTGCCATGTGGGAGTTGGCCTAGTCAAGAACTTTCCCCTCCTATAGCAGTTCCCTTCCCCCAACCAGTTTAGCAACTTCATACCACTAGCCATGGACTAAATAAATTTATCCAGAACCCTGCCCTTCCCTGCCACCCTACACCTCAGATTTTCAGCAGAATAATTTTCCCTTTTTACCCCAGAGCTGCCTCCACCCACATCAGTCTGTGGTTTTTCTCTTATGATTATTTAGAGGTTTTAATCATCAATGCAGGCTTGTGCCACACACACCCCTTCATTTTTTTTACAAATGATTAAACTGAGGCCCAAAGAGATCCCACAGTTAAAGAGAAAGTCTGGACTATTACCCAGGTGCAGGGCAGAGAAGGGGCACCAAGGGCTCTTCTGTTCCCTGTAACCCTCTGGTTATATTTTTTGGGATTCTCTGGTACACCTTCATACCTCCATTCAAGTTCCTTGATTTCATATTTTAAAAGCTTGACCTTTTGGCCAGTTTAATCCTTAGTGAAGTTACCTTTTCTCTATATCCCACTTGAGCCTGAGGGCATAAAGCAACAAGTATTTCCTAGGCAGCATATTCCTACTTTCTATCTCTGAGTCACTGCCTCAGGTGAATTATCCCTAAATTCCATAATATCTATTGGCCAAGCAAATCTGACCTAAAAGCCAACAGAGAAACTGGATGCCTTCCCCTTTGTGATCATCTGGGGATCTCAACATTTTACCCACCTCAAGGTCATGGAATCCTGACCCTGTCTGGTCCCCTTGCCCCACAAGGCAGATCCTAAAGATTGCGTATTGCTGTAGTTCTCTAGTAATTCAAAGACCCACAATTTCCTTTGAAATAGATGGCAGCCCCATTGTACCTCAGTGCATGGTCTTTTTCAAGACCTTGCTATGAAAAAAAAATGTTGATTGCTGTGTTTTTTTTTAAAGAGGTTCTCTAGCTGAAAAAAAATCACCTGAAAGCCACCCATCTAGTAATTAGCCTCTCTGAACTTAGTGACCACCAGCAAAAGGCTTAAAGCCCATCATTCAGCCTATATTCAAAAGTGTTTCAAAGATAGGTAAAACCTGCCACAACTTGGCAAATCACAAAGAACTCTGGGTCAAAAAGCTATTATGTGGGGCAGCTAGGTGTCGCAAGTGGATAGAGCACCGGCCCTGGATTCAGGAGTACCTGAGTTCAAATGGGGTCTCAGACACTTAACACTTACTAGCTGTGTGACCCTGGGCAAGTCACTTAACCCCAATTGCCTCACTAAAAAAAAAAAAAGCTATTAATGTGCTTTGTCTGGCTATGCTTATAAGCTTACAAGAGAGAAAAAGCAATCAATAAAATGTTAAAGAGAGAGGAGAATTAAAAAAAAAAAACCCTTGGGATCAAATCGTGGCCCCAAAGAAATGATGAGGAAGCAATGGTCGTCACTTTATTCCACTATACTGGATGACCAAGATAAATGTCAGGAGTGTGAAACTTTAGTCCCCATGAGTTAATAATAAATCTTGATGATTTCCCATACTCTTTAAGTAAAAAAACTAGCTCAATCCAGATTGGAGTGAGGGACAGTATGTAGATATTCTTCCCACCTCACAGTAGAAGATCGACTAGGGTCTCTGAATTATAAATCTATAATCTTCTGACCTGTGTTCTTTGGGTAGAAAGATAAGGAAATAAGGTAAGAGAAGTAAAGTGGCCTGAAACAGGTGGATAGAGGCAGTTTTGGGGTAAAGTGGAAGATTCTTTGCTTGCTCGGAATCTGAGGAAAGGGACTGAATAGAGTTATTGAGGCCTTGGCCAGTCATACAAAGATGAGGTAACCTAAGATTACTAACCTGGATGGAGGCAAGGGAACTATCATAGAATGGTCAGGTCCATTGTCTATGTGCCCTATATCTCACAACATATTGAAGCCAAAGAAAATAAGCATTCCAATCTGTGATTCCTTAACTGTGGGGTTCCCCTTTCAGGATCCCATGAATATGATTTTCATGGGATTGCTACATCAGTTTTTTTTTTTTAATTTGATATACTGTATTTAATATGATTGGTTTCCTTTGAATATTTCTATACATTTTTATATATTTTGTTATACATTTTAAACAATTACTCTGAGAAGGGATCCTTAGGCTTCTGTGAACTGCCAAAGGGTTCCATGATCCCAACAATGTTAAGAACCCCTGATCTAGAGGGCTGGAAAGACCAATCTGGTCAACCTAGTTGATAACAATAAAATAGAGATGAGTGACTATCAAAGGTCCATAATGAAGAGAAGGAGATAGGGACTGTAGGCCAAATGGTCGCTGGTTGTGAAGACCAGGATTAAACACTTGAGAGCTACAACCACATCTCATATCTTCCTATTCTGAGCCCCATGAATCTTTCAAGCTTGTAAGAAAATGTCTTTGTAAATAAGAAAACACTATAAATGTGGCTTTTGTTGCTAGTATTATTTTTCTTCAATACTTCAATGATGAATGATTTTCTTGAAGTGAATATTCCTGCTACAGGTACAGATCGAAACCTTATCTACTCCATGAGTTACTGTGGCTACAAAAGCTTATTACCTCCTTAGTCTAACCCTCTCTTTGATGATGAGCTTCTCTACTTAGGGTGGGCTTCAGATAACAGACAGATAGGTTGTTGCCTGCTGTATACTGATAAGACCTGGTTCAAACAGGAATAGGACCATATTATGTTGTCCTAGCCTTCAAGAAAGCAAGATGAAAGTTCAGGTTTATAAGAAGAGAAAGTTTATTTGCTAATAGTATCTTCAAACCTAAACCGAATGAGTCTTTCATCCTATCTGTTATGCAATAGAGGTACAAGTTACCCCAACTTACGAGAAATCATTTTCCTGGCTACTAGGGCTCAGGATGAAGCCAAATGGCCACCAGAAGTCTCTCTCAGGTAAAGTTCCCAAATTTAAAACTGCTAGGAGGTCTCACTAAACCTGGAGCATGCTATAGGCTCTTCTACTTGATTATAAAGAGTAGGACAAAAGGATGCAAGGTGGTAATATCTGGTAAGGAAGGAGAGAATAGAGAGAAAAATCCATGAAGTTGGATGTCCTAATAATCCTTAGCAGAGACCCTGACAACTACAATTTGATAGCTGTATGCCACATTCTTCCTCATACAGGGTATACTTGGCATTAAGGGGCAGCTATGTGGCATGGTGGATAGAGCACTGGCCTTGAAGTTGGGAGAACCTGAGGTCAAATATCATCTCAGACACTAGCTGCATGACCCTGCTCAAGTCATTCTGCCCCAATGCCTTAAACATCCGGGGCCCATCTCCAGTTGTTCTGATATAGATCTTGCCACTGGACCCAGATGCCTCTAGAGGACAGAGTGAAGTCAGTCACATTGTACAGCCCTCCCTCATGTAAATCCATTTCACTGCAATCACACCAGTGCCATGGTTTTCTCTGAGAACGAAGGACAAATAACAATTTGACATTCCAATCTAAATCATGTTATCCTGGAATCCAAGTGACAAGTTTAGCCACAAGAAGCCCCTACCTTACTGCATGAGCATTATAGAACCCAAAAAATGAGATTCTGTGTACCACCACTATCTCAGAGCAGAAAAGTGGCAAGCCATGATATCTAGCCATGGCTGACAGTCTCTACTATATAACAGGACTCTGTGACACCTAAAATTGTGTAAATGATGCTCTTCTGTAAAGATTTTTAGTAAAATACTTTTAAAAAAAAAGTACAAAATCGAGGCAGCTAGGTGACACAGTGGATAAAGCACCAGCCCTGGATTCAGGAGTACCTGAGTTCAAATCCAGCCTCAGACACTTAACATTTACTAGCTGTGTGACCCTGGGCAAGTCACTTAACTCCAACTGCCCCACAAAAACAAAACAAACAAACCAAAAAGTACCAAAATCACCTCCAAGCCACAGTATATCATCAGGGTGGAATTTATTAGAAGATTGTTAAATTATTGCTTATTATTATTATTCCTCAACAATTCTAGCCAACACTTATCTCTCCTTTCCTAATCATCCTAGTACCATACTTTTGACAATTATAGGATAATAATGATAATAAGATTGTAGGTTCTGAGTTGTAAGGGACCTTACCAATCATTTAGGCAACCTCTTCATTTTATATATGTAGAAAACTACAGCCCAGAGAGGTTGTGACTTGGCCTACTGTCACATAGGTGTAAAGGACAGAGCCTGTATTTGAACCTAATGCCAGCATTCTAATAATATTACTAAATTTTGTACAGAAAACTATATTTTCATTTTCCAACCATATATGGACTGCAAATCTTTGCTCCCCCAAAAGTTCATAATCTCCTTGAGGACAAGTGCCAGACATTATTTTCTTTCTCTTAATAGTTGTCAATGGTGCCACCAAGTCATCCTGACTGCAAAACTCTGAAATCAAAAATTTACTTTTCTTTCATTCTCCATATCTAGTCTGTATCAAGTTCTGCTGATTTCCACCACAATATCTCTCAGATCATCCTTCCAATTAGTAAACATTTATTTAGTGCCTGTTGTGTTACCAGGCATTGTGTCAAGCACCTCCTTATCTCACTGCCCTTGCTCAGGCCCTCTACTTCAATTTATTAAGCACCTTCCCTGTGCCAAACACTGCGGTAGGTGAAGGAGATACTCCTGTCAGTAAGAACTAATTCAGTAGTTTTTTAATTGGTTTGTTGCCACCAATTTCTTGACCTCTCTCTATATCCCTTATAGCATTGCAGATTTCATTTCCCTAAATACTGCTTTTATCTTGTTGCTGCTCAGCTCAAAAGGCTTCAAGGCTTTTTATTGTCTACAGGATGAATTCCAAACTCCTAACTTGGCATTCAAGGGCCTCCACATCTGGCTCCAAGTTTCCTTTCCAGTCCTGTCTCCTAAATCTACTTTCCCTATTGACACTCTCCAGCCCAAAATTATCTACTTATCAAACCCAAACCATGCCTTTTACTCCCATGCAGTCTACCCTCTTTCATATTGTCTTGTTCATTCCCAGTTTTTTTCCCTCATCCCTAGTTTCCAGACCCTGCCCCTCTCTCAATATGGCCAAACCATAAGACCAAAGATGTACTAATGAGGAAACTAAGGCAGACAGAAACTTAGTGACTTGTCCAGGATTACAAAATCTGGTAAAGTAGCAAGAAAAAGATCAGCACCTTTAAGATGGAGCCGCGGTCTCTTTTCTCAGGAAAGCTTCACTGCACATTGATATCATCCTCAGTCTATCTGCTTTTTCATTTTTTCCTACTTGTTTTGCACTTTAAAGAAACTGCTGTAAAGCTCCTTCCTTCCCGGTCTGAAAGGTGGGAGTTCGGTAATGTAGTAATTAACTCTGCTTCTGCAGCCCCTTCCCAAGGCAAAGTTTGCCAATAGCTTGTTAGATCACTTCCTGAGGGCAGGCCCCAGTCAAAAATAGCACCAGAGTCTACAAACCCCGTCTAAATTTACAGCTTAGGGCAGAAGGTCAGAGCAATAGCTTTGTTCTTTGTTTATCTTTTGGTCTAGAAGCCAATTGCCTTTATTAGAAAAAATTCCCCCCCCCCCCCAAAATTGCAGGAGGTTTTAAGGTTGTTCCCCACCCTGCCCCTTGAAACAGGCTACAACAAGTCTATTCCATTTCCTACAAAGTAGTTATGGGTCCTAAATACTATCTCTCTACAGAGGGAGGGAAAGACTGAGGAAGAGGAGGGTGAGAGGCTCCAGGGTAAAGTGTCTGAAAATGATGCAAGTCTGGACCAGTCAGATTGTTGCCAAATGCACTTCAAAGCGCCAATCGATTTGAACTTTGCTTTGTTTCACAGGAACCTTGGTGCTGCTTTGAATCAGAGGGCCTGGTGAATACTATCTGCTCACATTTCATTTGGCTTAAGGTTTCAGGTTCCTTGAGTTAGGACCAAACCAAATGTGGTGGGGAGGGGGAAGGGGGTTTCATGTAGTTGATAATGCCTGAGGCTTTAGATGAAACCCAAAACTTAGCCCCACTTGCTGAAAATCCCTTGACTGTTTTCAGACAGCATATAGGAGTCTCACCTGTGGATTATATTCTGAAAGTTGGGTTTTTGAAATGACCTAGAGGAAGGTCTCTATCCAACTGAGTAGATTCTATATGATCTATTTAATATCTAGTTAGGCTGCAGAAACTTCTCATATCATTCGCTCTGTTCCTGGAGCCAGGAGTCTTGGAGGATATTATTTACCAAAAGACTCTGGGGGGAAAGGAGCATGAGCTTGTACTCATTTGAGAATGTGGATTGATAGTGATGTAACTTTCCTGTTACTTTATTATTTGTTTGAGAGGAGGAGGAAGAGGAGAAGGGAGAAAGAAAAGAATAAAAGAGAGAAAGAGGAAAGAAGGAGGAGGAGGAAAACAGAGAGAAGAAAGGAGAAACTTGAGGTCATTATAAGCATCATAATTTCCCTAATTAAATCCAACCCACTTTCCTCTTCCTGTTCAGTCCTGGACCTGGTCTCCTTGATCCATGTCTGAATTCCACCACTGGTGATTATTTTCTTTGCATACTTCTCCAAGAGTCTTCTTTTAGCATGCAAATATTCCTTGGAGTGATAACATTATGTCAACAATATGTCCATATGAATAATTTTATTATTTCAATTTCTTCTCTGAATGGCAGACGAAGCTAGGGAAACAATAGAGTATTAGAGCATTGCAGAAAGGAGAAGGCTAGATAGAAGATAGGAAGGAGATAGAAGAAGGTGGAATACCCAGGAGGAAATCCAAAAATTGATTACTCATAATTTGGCCAGACAGCTCTCTTGATTCTTTACGATAGTGTAGCAGTGAGATAAAATCACAGGCCAGAGAGACCTTGACAGGGTCTACACTAGATTCACACACTTTTGAGGCAGGGGTTTGGAATAATAAAATTGAAGAGCTGGAAGGTATATCAGTGGTCTAGTCCAACCCATCAATTAAAACAATACTGTCAATCATTTTGAAAATCTTAATGCGCTATGTGATAGCTTTATTACTGTTGTTGTCATTAACTCCTGCAAGAATTAATGAATCTCTTCTGTAATATTCCTGAGAAACTGTTAATCCAATCTGTAGTTGATTGAGACCTCCAGCTATAGAAGCCCACTATCTTCTTCCTCAAACAGCCTATTCAATATCTAAACTGCTCTAAACCTAGGACTGGTGTTCTATCCACTGCACCCCTTAGCTGCCCCTCAAATCCAGCCTTAAACATGTAAGACTGAAGTTTGAGGAGTAGGGAAAGGACAAACACCAGACTGAGTCTAGAGGAAAAGGGAGAGGAAGGGGTCACCCAAGAGTTAGAGAAGAATAGGAAGACAAAGGCAGGAAGAGATGTGATATGTACCCAGAGGGTGTGGCCAGTTGATGTGCACAAAAGTTGCCTTTGGGATCATAGGATTTAAAACCAGAAGGAACTTTGGAAACCATTTAATTCATCAGAGCTCAGGTTGAGACATATTTTTTTTTTGACAAACACAATTAGGGAATTTGTTTTATTTAACTAAATATATGTATGTATACATGTAGGTGTAAATAGTTATACATATGTGTGTTGTGTGGTGTGTGTGTGTATGTTATAACTGCTTAATTTGTCTTTTCAATTGGAGCTAGGAAAGATGGGAGGAGAGAGGACAAATTTTACATGACTGAAAAAAAAAATAATGCAAAGTAATTTCTCTCAGTCTCTCATTTTAGAGATGAAGAAACAGGGCTGGTAACTTGCTCAAATTCTTGCATCTCTTCCTATTCTGGGTCTTTAAAAAATCAGAATCTGAGATGAATGGGTTTTCCCTTTAAGTGGCCCCTAATGTTAGAATCTGGGCTACTTGTCTCTTAAAGGCTGTTCCTTTATTCTGCTTTAGTAGCAGTGTTCTCAGAGTTCCCTGTGCCAACCCTATATGCAGCATACTGTCTGCCTGATAATTATCTGAGTAAATCACAAAGACCAGGCTTTTGGTTGCAAATCAAGGTAGAAAGTTTGCCTCAGGATGCACTTTTAGTTACTCTATATTGTGAATCTAGGTCTCAGAGTTTTAAAGAAATTGGAGTCCCTATTATTTCTGAGCAAATTACTTTGGATTTCCAATATTAATATCCTTTGTGTCTCCAACAGTAACTGGTGGGGTTCTTTATTTCCAGGTGTTTTCATTTCATTTTGATTTTTCAATCATTCAGTAACTGGTGGGGGTGGGGTTCTTTATTTCCAGGTGTTTTCATTTCATTTTGATTTTTCAGTCATTCAAACAATGCAGACAGTGAAATCTAAAAGGAAATATGGGCTAGAAAATTAGTAAAAATTATTAAAAGTGGGGGATGGGGGCAGCTAGGTGGCGCAGTGGATAAAGCACTGGCCTTGGATTCAGGAGGACCTGAGTTCAAATCCAGCCTCAGACACTTGACACTTAACTAGCTGTGTGACCCTGGGCAAGTCACTTAACCCTCATTGCCCTGCAAAAACAAACAAACAAACAAAAAAGTGGGGGATGGGGGCAGCTAGGTGGCGCAGTGGATAGAGCACTGGCTCTGGAGTCAGGAGTACCTGAGTTCAAATCCAGCCTCAGACACTTAACACTTACTAGCTGTGTGACCCTGGGCAAGTCACTTAATCCCAATTGCCTCACTAAAAAAAAAAAAAAAAAAAAGTGGGGGATGGGAGCAGCTAGGTGGCACAGTGGATAGAGCACCAGCCCTGGAGTCAGGAGGACCTGAGTTCAAATCCAGCCTCAGACAACACCTACTAGCTGTGTGACCCTGGGCAAGTCACTTAACCTCAATTGCCTCACAAAACAAAAACAAAACAAACAAAAAAAAAGTGGGGGATGTTAGCAAAATTTCAAATATATATTTTCATTCACATGATCAATCTCTGTGAAGTTTTTATATCTGTCACTCTCTGTCCCCAGCACCCCTTCCTCTAATAGCATTTCACATATAACAGGAACTAAACATTTGCAAATGAACAAACCTACTGTCTGCCTAGAGGTAAACTGGATTCTAAGTCTTGCTTAAAAAAAATAATGAGTTTGAACCAGCTAGATATGATTTGCAGGTTCAATTTTTCAATTACTAGTTTATTCATTAAGTGAATAGGAAATAACTTTGACATTTCCTTCTTTTAGGGCCCAAGGGCAAACCCTGCCATTCTCAATCCTTGAGCACTCCTGCACAGACTAAGAAGGAGAGGAAGGGAAGAACCTGAGTATAGGCATAAGAGGAGTCAGTCTGGAGTCCACCCAGAAGTAGATGTAGGCAGCCCATATGATGTATAATAGTTAATAATAATCGTTGTCATTTATATATCTATAAAAGTTTAAGGATTATAAGGGACTTAAGGTTTGCGAAGCACTTTAATTTTTGTTGTTGTTACTTCATTTGATCCTCATAACGACTCTGTTAAGTTGAAGCTCTTTTTTTATTAGCTTCATTTCACATAAGAGGAAACTGAGGCAGACAGGTTAAGTGACTTGTCCAGGATCACATAGTTTTTAAGTGTCTAAAGCAGGATTTGAACTTGGGCTTCTTGACTCCAAATCCAGCTCTTTATCCATTGTACCACCTACAAAGTAGAAAAAGTATAGGAAAGTTCTGGATTTGAAACTAAAGAACCAGGAAGTCAAATCATCGTTCTGAAATTTACTACTTTTCTCACTTTAGGAAAGTCCCTGACCCTGTCTAGGCCTTAGTTTCCTTCTCTGTAAAATGGAAGTTTTGGAATCTGTTTATGGGTCAGGATATTGATGGAACTGGGGAGTTAAGCCCCCACATTCCCACAGTGTTAGCTAGTAATGTTATAAGAAAGGAAGCTATGGGAAAGATATGGGGACACTGGGATTCACTTTGCCCCCAGAGGGACTGATCAGAGATCAGCTGTGGGCCCTTTGGACGAAAGTCTCACAGTTGTTTTTCGGAGTTTGGCCGGCAACTCCTAAGACCCCAAGGAGACTTTTTGCTGACTTACTTTTGACCTTCTTGCTGACTGTTTTTCAATTTTATTACAAGTGGCTTTTATTTTTAACCTTAAGATAAAAGCTGCCTTAAGAATTGCTTCTACTAAAATAAATAAATAAAATTTAAAAAAAAAATTTTTTAATCACTTCTACTTCAGTGTATTAGAATAAAGGTGACACAGGAGCTGGTTCATGGGGCTGGCTCACCCCAAGACCTGGCAGGCTCACAGCAAATCTTGTAAAATAGAAAGGTTTAATAGGAAAGAGGAATACATGGCCAAGAGACAGTGGTAAGATGGAGACTGTCTCGCTGAATAGAAGAAGAGTTCACCTTTTATACAGTTACAAACAAAGAAAGCTACATTCCAAAAGTACATTCCCCCCTAATGGGAGGAGGTGCTCAGGAATCAAGTGATGTATATGTCTTGCTGATGTGCAAGTATGGAACTCGCATATCATCTATGTTTCTTGCAGACCTTGATATGTTTATTGGTATTTACAGCATAGATAGAAATGTCTCTAAATAGCCTGGGGTCTACATGACCCCTGGTCTATGTGTCCTGACATCACATTCCTGAAGTGGGAAACAGGAATTGTTTTCATTTCTGGAATCTTTGGTTTCAATTTCTAAATTTTAAGGATTCCTGAAGGGTTAGGGTCTTTTAAGTTTCACCCACTACAGAGCCAAGAGAAGTGAAGGGGCTCATCAAGCGGCAGAGATGGGACTAGAACATAAATGTCCATCCATCCTTCTGGCTTTGTCATAATGACTTCTAAGAATAGCTCTACTGATCCTGTTATTTACTTCCAAGGTAGGCACCAAATGGGGGAGAGAGGCAGGACCATGGTTATAGTTTTATGCCATCTTCAATCTTGCACAAACTTTCCTTGCTTCTTTCACTCTTTTCCAACATTTATATCTTCTAGTTGTATGTCTCTGGGTGCTTGGTATAACCTATGAATCCACTGAGATTAGATCTCTTCCTTCACTTTGTTCCTGAAGTTTCTTCTTACTATATTATTTGTGATGTTTTCTATTTTTTATTCCTCAAATGCACTTTTAGGAAATGCTCAGCTGTATAAAAGACATCATAGTTTGCTTTGTTTTGTGTTATTTTTCCCCCCACAGATGGGTGATTTCATCAGTGTAGGGAATCCTCAGGAAGGGCAAGTATCCCTACCCATATGGACTGGTGACTGTTCTAAAATTTGCCATCTCAGAGAGTTGCCTGGAGGGCACTCAGAGATGAAGTAACTTGTCCAGGGTCATACAAACAGTATTGTGGGAGCTACAAAACCCTGTATAGTCCTCTACCCCAATCAAACTGGTCTATTCAATTTACCACACCCCCACCTTGCCCAATCCCATTTCAAAGCCTTTCCTTTTTCAAAGCTGAAGCTCTACCTAACCAAACCCTAGTCATCATTTTCCCCCGGCAATCCAAGCTCATTGCAAGTCAGTCCCCAGAATTCTCTGCCTCTACTGAGCTCCTATAGTGCCTACTTCCACTACCTCTCATTTGGCACTTAATTGCTACCTTGCTTTTTTTCTTTTCTTTTAAAAAAATCCTAAACTTAATTAACACTCCCCCAAAATGAACATTTCCACGTTTGAAACTATGAATTTCAGTTATATGTAGCTTTAAAAAAGAAAAAAAGTACATAGTAAATTCTACCTGTTACTTTCAAAGCTGCCCTGTTTGTTTGCATTTCCTTCTGATCTCCCTCCTGCTCTGTTCATTTTTAAAATACTTCCATGATGATATCCAAGATATGTAGCCAACTCCCAAAATATATAAGACCAAAAGAAATCTCCCAATAGTTAAGTGGTCAAAAGACAGGAATAAACAATTCCCCAAAGAAGAATTGCAAACTATTATCTGTATAAAAGAATGCTCCAAATCACTAATAACAATAGAAATGCAAACCAAAACAAGCCTGAGATTTCACCTTGGACCCAGCAAATTGGCAAAGATATAAGAGACAGGAACATTTAATATTGGAGAGATTATGTAAAGATAGCTATACTGATGCATTGTCTGTAGCATTGTTGATTGATTCTACCATTTTGAAAAGCAATTTGGAATTAGGAAAATTAAGTGGATAAAATGCTGCTTCCCTTTGACCCAGAGATTCTACTGCTAGGCAACCCTTTGGGTGGTAAAAAGGAACTGGAAATACAGTGACTGTCCATCAATTGAGGAATGGCTAAAGAAATTGTGCTATAAGAAATCATAAGTATAATGAATGCAGAGAAGAATGAGAAGACATATGAATAGATTCAAAGTGAAGTAAGCAGAGGTAGGAAAACAATATATATTTTGGGGAATAGCCAATGAGCCCAGCAGTCCTTATGAGTCAATTAATGCAATTCCCATGAATACTTTAGAGCAGATGCAAACATTCTATAACTGGCTCTGATCTCCTAACTGCTTGAGGAAGTGGTGATATTATGGTTGGCAGCAGAACTGGGATGGATATATGAAAAAGGCACTAGTTGGTAAGAGCCTGCCCTTTTCTTGATTTGACTTCTTTCTTGGTAGGGTTCCAGTAAGAGAAGAGAGTCAATAAAATAAGGGGAGAGGCCTGGGCCCAGTGCCTCATATGAGGTTGATATATAGCCCTTGAATTCAGTTCTTTGTGTCAGTATTCATTCTCTCATTTTAAGTGAAAGACATTGGAAACAGAGTCCAGGCTGAGATTTGCAGCCAATCATGCATCATAACCAAGGAGAGCAATTTGCAGCTTTTAGAATGCAGTTCACTGGTAGATGAGACAGATGCATCAAGCAGCAATGCCACAAATGGCTGTGAACTTGGTGAGACTAATGCTACATGAAAACTGAGTTAAGTCTGAACCCACCTTTCCCAGACACCAGAGTGGTATTGTAGACAGTGTGCTCCATTCCTCCTCTCCAACTCTGCCCCCAGTGCACGCCCCATAAGTATTGGGAAGAAATGGTGTACCTCTGTTCATGCTATATCTTCAAAGTAAACATCACTCTGTAAAAGTGAATTGATAATAATAATCAATGGGTTGCTAGTCATTGGAAGGAGGGGGATGTACTGGCATAGGAGCCCAAGCCAAAAAAATTAGAAAAAGATGCCTCAACCTCTCAGGATATGACCCAAACCCTGAACAGACACTGTTGCCAATGTAGTCAGACTTACTCTAGGAAACTGAAGCTAGGCTACAACAACGTAAAAGTAAATGAAAAGAACAATAACAAAACAATCCAAATTGAATACTTGGGAATAACAATGACCAAGTTCTGCCCCAAAGAAGAGGTAGAAGAAACCTCCTTGCAATCCTTTGCAGAAGGACCATGGGTGTGAGATGATGGACATGATGTCAGAATTCTTTGATATATTATTTCATTTTGAAAGACTTTTTTTTTCTTCCTTTTTTTCAATTAGAGATGGTTCTCTGAAAGAGGGCAGGGAGAGGGAATACAGTAGGAAACAGAAGAGATGTAAAATCAAAAGATATCAATGAAATTTTATTTTAAAGATAGAAATGATCATGGGATTAGGAAGCCATGGTTCTAGTCTCAGATCTCACCTAGCTAATCTTGACCTCAGGTCAGTTACTCCTTTTCACTGGGACTCTATTTCCTTACCTGTAATACAAAAAAAAAAAAAATCAAGACTAGGTCATTTCCAACATGGCTTTCAATTCTAACATTCTATGGATTGCTAATGATTCTTTTAACTTGTCTTATTAAGCTTTAAAAAGCCAATAATACCCTTGGAGATGTAAAAGTAAACTCAAAGGTAACACCATTTTGCCAGATTCAAAGAACATGTTCTCGAGTCAAATCAACTAATCATCAAGTTGAAAAGCAATACCAAGGGGGCAGCTAGGTGGCACATTGGATAAAGCACCAGCCCTGGATTCAGGAGGACCTGAGTTCAAATCCGGCCTCAGACACTTGACACTAGCTGTGTGACCTTGGGCAAGTCACTTAACGCTCATTTCCCCACCAAAAAAACCCAACCAACCAACCAACCAACAAACAAAGAAAACCAATACCAAGAACTGATTTCAATTTAATTCAATTCAGCAAATAATTATAAAGAACCTATTCTTATTGATTTTGATTCCCACATGCACAAGTCACTTAACATCTCTAATGGACCTCTTTCCAGGGTTTGTGGATATCTCAAGTGGTTTCTGAATGGCCCTCAACATTTTCCCACATTTGGTTAGGGCTGGTAACCCCAATTACAAAGATATGTGCTGTCCTACAAACTTCCCCATATGAGGCAAACTATTTTTATAACTATTCACAAAAGGTTCAACAAGACAGTAACAAAAGAAATACAGGAAAACATGACCAGGCATTTGGAATGCATTGTGCCTGGGTTAATTGGATCTACATGGATTCAATAGAGACTCCATTCTGAGGTCATCTACAAAAGCCTCACCTCAATACCCACCCTCCAACATACTCACTAGGCACTTGTCAGATGAACAGATAAGCACAGGGCAGAGGGGAAAGCTTGGGGGTTTGCAATCATCCTTTGTGGCTTTCAGAGAATTGGCTCTTCTTGGTTTGAGGTTTTACCCTGTACCACACCAAGCACTTTGAGTTATGGGAATGGGGGGGGGGAATACTATAGAAATCTAAAGGAGTCATTTGCACTTTTAAAAACTAAATATTCAAGACAAAAGGCCCTGATCATTTGGATGCATTTCTTGTTGATGGCAAATTGATGTAAAATCTAATTCTGGGGTTCTTCTTCAAAGCTAACTGAAAGAAGGGCCAACCTAGTAAACTGAATTAGCATAACTCATAGATAACTTTTTTGGACTGGTGCTAGGTAAGGCCTGCTCAGACACATGTCAGCCGCTCCACCTCTTTCCCCACCAGACTCTGGCCCAAAGGGAAGAAAGGAATTTGTTGGTGGTACATTCCCTCCTCTGAGACCCTTCTCAATTCTCCCCTGGGTCTTGGGAAAAGGGATGTGGTAATTAAAGTGATTAAATTCATCCTTTCCTGAGAGATAGGTAGACAGTTTAATTTGCCCTAAGTGTTAAGCATTCCTTTCATCAAAATATGCCATTTTTATGAACTCCTGTTAAAGCGAAATTGAAATGTGAATCATTGAACAAGAAAAGATCTTTCTGTTATAGCACAACAGACAATTTCGTCTGACTCAGAAAAAAAGCTGCTTATAGTGGTTGATGAATTTTTCATTCCGATGGTCCTTAAGGAATCTTTTTCAATAACCAGATTTATATTTTTTCTCTTTCATTTCTGAGATAATAATGGTAATATTTACAGGTGAGAGGTAATATGGCATCACAGATGAAGAGTTAGCATCAAATAGGTTGAACACTGGGTTCAAATCTTGCCTCTAAGATATACTGAGGGGGGCAGCTAGGTGGCACAGTAGATAAAGCACTGGCCCTGGATTCAGGAGGACCTGAGGTCAAATCCGGCCTCAGACACTTGACTGTGTGATCCTGGGCAAGTCACTTAATCCTCATTGCCCCACAAAAAAATTAATTAATTAAAAAATATATATATATATACACACACACATACATATATACATACATATGTACACATATACACATACATATGTATATACATACACATACACACATACATACATATATACATACACATACACACATATATATTGACTATGATTCCAGGCCAGTCACTTAACCTCCCATTGTCCCAGGCCCCTCTCAAAGACTATAAAATAATCTGCCTTGATGAATGAAGTTCATCACTGGAAGGTTCCTACCAATGAATTCAAGTCTAATTAAAACAAACAAACAAACAAAAACAATTATTATCAGTAACTTTCCTCTTCCCTTTCCCACAAATGAAAGCACATTCAGTTTCTTTGTATGCCTCACCATCAGGAATCAAACTGACATAAGAACCCATATCCTCCTAGAAGCCTTCTCTGACCATCTCAGTTTATACTAATCTCTCCCTCTCTGGATTTCATAATATGTATGGTTTGAACTCAAAGTATAGTCGGCATTTGATTGTACATTGTTTATAATTTTCTGTTTCACAAGCTTAATTTTGACTTCCTACCTTGATTGGAAATTTCTAGTAAATGAGAGAGCTGTATCAGTGTTTCTCAAAGGGATATGCAATAAAATTTTAGATGTTGCATAATTGCTGGTAAGTTATTTATAAGTAATATTGAATAGCAATTTTGCTTACCCAGCATACAAATTATGGTATTCACAAAATAAATAAAACTTGCCTACTATGGATACAATCTAACCTTGAAATGCACATCAGACCTTGAACTTGCAAAGAACTCAACAAAAATGGGCTCTAATTGAAGGAAAACTGAATTGGAGAGTCTTCCTACTTTCTTAATTGTTACCAACTTAAAAGTCCAGTGTGCCACAATTCCTGACTGCAAAGAATAATGTTCCATGAGCATAAATCAGCAAACAAATAAATACGTAAATAAATAAGTGATGACTAAGTCAATAAGGAAAGAAGAAGGAAGGAAGGAAGGGAAGGAAAGGAGGAAAGAAGAGAGGAAGGAAGGGAGGGAAGAAGGGTGAGAACCAGTGGAATAGATAACACATAAACTAGATAACTTCCTTAAATTTTGTGATCCTATCATCCCTGAGAGTAAGAAGAGGATCTGGAATCATGTGTGTCCTCTCTCAAAGCAAGAAGAAAGTCTTTTTCCCTCAAACAGGCATATAGTTTTGAGAAGAGTCATGCATATCACCAGACTTGAACTCCAGGCTAAATGGGTTCATATAAAATAGATACCAAAAAGATAATTTGGGGAGAGGGAGGAGTGGTGTGGCAGCACAAATAGATGGTGGGATCAAGAATAGCCTCAATATAGGAAGTGGTACATAAAAGCTGAGTTTGAAAAAGACCTAGCGGGGGGCAGCTAGGTGGTGCAGTGGATAAAGCACCAGCCCTGGATTCAGGAGGTCCTGAGTTCAAATCTGACCTCAGACACTTGACACTTACTAGGTGTGTGACCCTGGGCAAGTCACTTGACCCTCATTGCCCTGCAAAAAGAAAAAAAAAGAAAAAGACCTAGAGAAGCTGAGACAGGTGAAATTGAAGAGGGAATCCAATCACGGCAGGAGTATGCTGATAAATAGGTTCTTTGGGAAGAAATGGAAAAATGACACAGTCTTAAGTTTAATTTCCATTATTAACATTGTATCACTTAAGTCCAGACAATCAACAAAATAATACACCAAGCCCTGATTTGCAACTTTCATCAATTTTCAAGGTGTAAATGCTCCTGTTAAAAACTTAACAATTGGCTGACTGGAGCTCCTTCAAGCTGGCTCTAACACACTGCTAATACCAGGGATGGGAGACCACCTTTGCAAAGGTTCAGAGAAGGGAGACGGAGTGTCACCTGTGAGGAATAGAAAGAAAGTCTTGGCTGGGCCATAAAGTTTGTGAAGGATGGTCATTCGCTCAACCACAAGCATTTATTAAACACTTATCATGTGCCTGACACTATATGAAGAGTTCAGGATAAAATGACAGGCAAAACTAATCTGTAGGATTTATTATGAGGGCTTTAAAAAAGAAAATGCAAGCAGTATGAAAGGGAGCTGTATGGTTTCATAGAATATCTACTTTTTAAAATGTAAATTTTGTTTACCCAGTATAGAAAGTTATGATAAGTAGGCGTAATAGTATCTATGGTTTGTATTCTAATGTTTTTGTGGGGGGATGTTTAAGTTCAAAATAGTTTTTGTTGTTGGTGGTGGTGGTGTTTTTTTTGGGGGGCAGTGAGACTTAAGTGACTTGTCCAGGGTCACACAGCTAGTAAAGTGTCAAGTGTCTGAGACTGGATTTGAATTCAGGTCTTTCTGAATCTAGGACCAGTGCTTTAACTACTGTTCCACCTAGTTGCCCCCTAAAATAGAATATTTTTTTTAAAGAAAGGTAAAAATACTGTCTGCCCTCAAGGAACTCATACTTTAATGGAGGAGACATGCAAATCACTGTATCCATACTATGTCATTGTTTAGTCATCTTCAGTTGTTTCAACTCTTTGTGACCCCATTTTGGGGTTTTCTTGGCAAAGAGACTGGAGTGGTTTGCTATTTCCTCCTCCAGATCATTTTATAGATGAGGAAACTGAGGCAGACACAGTTAAGTGACTTGCCCAGGATCACACAGCTAGTAAGTGTCTGAGGCCAAATTTGAACTCAGGAAGATGAGTCTTCCTGACTCCAGGCCTGGCATTCCATCCACTGAGCCATCTAGCTGCCCTACAAAGTACATACAAAATCATTTAAGGAGAGTGCGGGGAGGAATACCTACTAGCCAAGAGACTCAGGAAAGGCAAACTCTTGGGGCTAATACTCTGATGACAGATCACTGGACTCACCAGGCCTTCTCATCCTGTGCAATTATTGTTTGTGTCCTTCTATAAATATCCCATAGAGTGTCCACCCAACACCCTGTAAACCTTCCTCTTAGTCTGTTAGGACTTCATGAATAATCACTGCAATACTCAGTCTTTCCATCTGTTTTCCTTTGCTCTTGCAACATAAGTGTTACTTCCTTTTCCAGTCATAACTCCCATTCAAGGTGCCATTTATATTACTTCTCACTTAGCTCCACTACTAATTCATAAAGCTTTTCCGAGCTCCTCAATAGTAGCCTTCTCTCCCTAGAGATGCCTCTGCTTTGCAGCCTCCCCTCCATAGATTCCTTGTTTCCTGGTTCATTATATGTGTTGTCTTCTCCCATTCAAATGTAAGTTCCTTGATGACAGTGACTATATTTTTTTTGTTTGTATTTGTATTCCCAGTACCTGGCACATATTAAATTCTTAATAAATGTTCTATCTATCTATCTTTTTATCTACCTATCCATTGATCTATAAGCTATTTACTTCTACCATGGTATATTCATTTTATGCCTTTTATATCCCCAGGTCATGCCTATTAACTATAGGTGAACTCCAAGGTTCTGTTCTGAACCTGCTCCTGTTCTCCCTCTAGAATATCTTGCCTAGTGATCTCATCAGCTGCCATGGATCCAAATAGCATCTCTACAAAGATGATTCCTCTATCTACATATCCAGCCCTAACCTCTTTCCTGAGTTCTAATCTTGAACTACCAGTTGCCTCTTGAACATCTCAAACTGGATGTCCCATAGACATCTCAAACTTAACATATCCAAAGCAGAATTAATTTTCATTTCTCCAAAATCCTACCCTCTTCCAAACTTCCCTATTAGTCTTAAGGGTATCACCATCCATCCCACTCCCCCAGATTTATAACCTTGGCATTATCTTTAACCCTTCTCTTATCTCAGTCCACAAATCCAATCTGTTGCCAATTCTCATTGATCCTACCTCTTAACATTTCTCTTATACATTTCCATCTCTCTTCTGTCACTACCACCACCATGGTGGAGGCCCTCATCTCCTTAACCCTGTGCTAATGCAATAGCCTTCTTGGGGTTGCCCTGCATCAAGTTCCTCCCTGCTCCAATCCATACTTCACTCAGTTACCAAAGTGATTCTATTGTCTAGATCTAACCTTGACACTCTACTACTCAGTGAGCTCTAGTTACTGAGCTCCTATTACCACCAGGTTCAAACATAAAATCCTCATTTTGATTTAAAGATATTCGTGGATAATGGTAATTTGGCCAGAAATACAGTGAGCTCTCCCTCTCTCCCATACCCACCCCTAAAAAACTCCATACAGTCCTAGATGACATAATGGACTGAGTCCTGATCAGGAAATCCAAGAAAAAAATCACAGTGAATCATTTTTTCAGCCCAGTTCAGCATAAAGGTACAGAGAGTGGAGACAAGGTCTTGCCAAGCTCACCAAGCAAAGCATTCCAGCACAAGGAGAGGCTGTGTACCAAAGCCAGAGGAGGTCCCAGATGTAGCAGAGAGGGGTTTAAACTTGTGCAAAGTGCAGGACAGGTGCCAACTGGCAGTTCTGTCACTCTACTCAGTTCCAAGTCACAGATTCAAGGTCAACTGAGGAGAGGATCTGTACATAAGAATGGTGTTCAAGGGTAAGGAGTTGTTGTGGGACATAGGCTGTGTACTAAGAAAGGAGTAAATCCAGAAGAAAACAGCAACTGTGTAACTTGAATCCTAGAAACAGAATGGGGTCTCAGTTCCAGCCTCCAGCTTCCACATGATTTAGCAACCACCACTATAAATAAACAGTGAGCTTGGAATACAATATTCCAGAAGGCCAAACATATAGGCTTATATCCAAGAATAAGTTACTCAGAAAAACATGAATATAATCCTACAGGGGAAAAATAGAACTTTGATGAAATATAGGACTTCCAAACATTGCTAATGAAAAGACCAGAGCTATATAAGAAATTTTAAGTGCAAACACAGGAGTCAAGAGAAATACAAAAAGAAAAAGTTGAATGAACAATCATAAAGGACTAAACAAAGATAAATTGTGTATATCCTAATATAAGTAAAGGATACACATGTCCCTGAACCCTGCCTTCATCAGGGATCATGGAAAGAATCTAATTAAACAAAAGGCCTGGGAGTGGTTCTGTTATACCTCGATAATCTTAAAAGAAGAATGGAAAGGACAACAAAAAGGAATACATTAGGGAAAGGAAGGATAAATAATTGGGGTACACTTATAGAAGTCTGTACAAACAAGAAAGAAGGAGTTGGGGAAACTGGTAACATTTGAGCCTCACCTGAATAGGTCAAAGGAGGGAAGAATAAGCATATACACATAGCTGGGTACAGAAATACATTTCATTCAACATGGAAATAGGAAGAAAAGGAGAGAGAGAAGGGAGAATTAGAAGGAGGTAGATTAAGAGAGAGATTAATCCTAAGAAAACAAACTCTGAATAAGAATGCACAAAAATGTTCATAGCTCTTTCTGTGGAGCTAAAGAATCTAAAAGTGAGGGGGTGTCCATCAATTGGGGAATAAGTTAAAAAGTCACAGTGTATAAATAAGATAAAATACTAATGTGCTGGGGCAGCTAGGTGGCGCAGTGGATAGAGCACCGGCCCTGGATTCAGGAGGACCTGAGTTCAAATCCAGCCTCAGACACTTAACACTTACTAGCTGTGTGACCCTGGGCAAGTCACTTAACCCCAGCTGCCTCACCAAAACCAAAACCAACAAACCAAAAAAAAAAAAAATACTAATGTGCTGTAAGAAATGATGAAAGGGATAGTTGCTGGGAAGACTTGTATGAACTAGAACAGAGTGAAATAAGCAGAACCAGTAGAACAATTTATACAATGGAAACAATACTGGAGACAAGAACTCAGAACTCTGATCAATGTAGTAACCGGCCATGATTCCAGAGGATTATTGATGAGACATATTAACCATCTCCTTATGAGAGGTGAAAGACCCATAGTGAAGAATGAGATTTGAGGGCAAAGAGGAGCGTCGTCATTGCAACGATTTGTTTTACTCAACTATATGTGTTTGTAAAAAGCATTTTGTTTTTGTATTGTTTTGTTTCTTTTTTAATTGTGGGGGAGGGAAGAGAGAAGGCAGATTTTTGTCAATTGGATGAATATTAATCTTTTTAAAAACTTTATACTACCTGGCCCCTTCTACCTTTTTAGTATTGTTATACATTACTCTTCTCCTCTTACTTTATGATCCAGCAACACCTGCCTTCTTGCTGTTACTTGGAAAAAGACAACATTCAACCTCTATTCTCAGTGCCTTGTCACTAGCTGTATTCCCATTTCTGGAATGCTCTCCCTGCTTATCTCTACTTCCTGGCCTCCTTGGCTTCCTTGAAGACTCAGCTCAAATCCCACCTTCTTCAGGGAGATTTTCCCTGTCCCCCTTGTTTGTAGACTTCTGCTTGTGTACCTTGACTATGTGAGATCATTTCTTTCTAACCTTCATATTTCATTTCTTCCCTTCATATATTCCCCCTCATCTCCCATTCCATTCTTCCTTCCCTGTACCTCATGCTAGTGACTTACCTTGAGTGGAAAGGACCTGAGTTCAAATCTCACCTAGGCACTTACTAACTCTATGACCCTGGGTAAGTCACTTAACCCCAATTGCATAAACATCCAAGGCCATCTCCAGTCATCCTGATATATATCTTGCTACTGAATCCAGATGGCACTGGAAGGGAGAATGAGATTGGTGACCTTGCACAGCTCTCCCTCACTTAAATACAACTGATTGCAAGTCATGACATCACCTCCCAATGTCATGGTCCTTTTTGAGAATGAAGGACAAACAACAATTTTCATCTACTGTGTAGATCTATTGTGTAAATATCTTGTGTCCAGATAGTTGCTTGCATGTTGAATGTTAGAATGGGAGTTCTTTGAAGGCAAGGAACTATGTCTTCGTCTCTCTTTCTATCCCTAGCACTTAGTGATGAGTACACATTAAGTGCTTATTAAATGTTGGTTGGTTGACATGATTGTACAGTTTTGATTCTTTGAAGATTGTGGTTGCCATGATGTGAAACCATATGGTGTTCTTGGAAAAACCCTCAATGTCAACAAGATGAGTACCTGTGTCTAATTAAATGTGTTTGTTATTGTTCATCCTCTTGCTTCTCCAATAAGGATAGCTAAGCTGATATCTTTTGTGTTTATGGATCTCACTGGGGAGTGGATAGAGGGCTAGACTTTAGGCAAGAAGACCGGGGTTTTAATTCCTCCCCACTTATGAGCTATGAAATCATGGATAATACATTTAGTCTCTCTGGACCTCAGTCTCTGGATCTCTAAAGTAACCAAGTTGGACTAAATGATTTCTAATGTTTCTCTAGGTCTAAATCTTTGATACTACTATGGAACATGATAGGAGCATCTAGGTGGTGCAGTGGGTAGACCACTGGGCCTGGAGTCAGGAAAATCTGAATTAAAATCCAGTCTCAAATACTAGCCGTGTGGCCCTGGGATTTGTCTCAGTTCCTCATCTGTAAAATGGGGACACACTGGAGAAGAAAATGGCAAACCAGTACAGTATCTTTGCCAAGAAAACCCCATGGACAAAAGTCCCATCAACATCATGGGACATGATACAATCAAGTAATAGCCTTGGGGATAGAAAAAACAGGTTATGATCACTAAATAGATTTGTCCCAGCAAAAATCCCACCTTCCACAGGAAGCCTTTCTAGATCTCTCTTAATTCTAATGCCTTGCCTCTCTTTGATTATTTCCAATTATACAATTGTACATAGTTTTTTTTTTAATGTCTCATTTCCCTCATAAGACTGTGAGCTCCTTGAGGGCAGGGACTATCTTAACTATTTTGAGCACTTAGCACTTTGCCAGGCACATAGGAGGCTCTTTATAAATGTTTATTTCTTGTATATTTACATGGGGTTTTTGAGATTTGAAAAGTGCTTATCATATATTATCTCTTTTAAGCCTCACAACTCCTGATTCACAGATACTTCAGGGTGTTTGGTTTTTTTGCAGGGCAATGAGGGTTAAGTGACTTGCCCAGGGTCACACAGCTAGTAAGCCTTAAGTGTCTGAATCTGGATTTGAACTCAGGTCCTCCTGAATCCAGGGCCGGTGCTTTACCCACTGCACCACCTAGCTGCCCCCAATACTGCAGGTTTTAATTCCCATTCTGCAGAAAAGCAATGCGAGATTCAGAAGAGTATTGACTTGCCAAAGGTCACACGGCTAGTGAGTCTTCATCTACCTAAACTTATATGTCTTTAATCTTATTTCTTTTTTGTCTAATCTCTCTTCTTTGGTAGCTATAAAACATCCTTGGTAGTGAGAACAAGCACATGATATCTCTCAACAGTTTGATTTTAATTGGTTTTCCCAAAGTAACCTATAGGCTTCTCCTCTTACTTCCCCTCTTCCACACACTATCCATGTTTAATTCCAAGTCTCCTTCATCCAGGAGCCAGAATGTTCCCTTCTCTTTCCTGTTGGAGGTGGTATAAAGTTTTAATTCTCCCTACTTCATAAAAATCTGTGTAGGATATATGTTCAAACCACAAAATAGAGAAGTGAGCACAAAGTAGTTTATGGCTAATGGACTCCTCTGTGCCCTAGGCTGCAAAGCCCTCATAAATTTCTCCATTGCTCCATAGGCTAAGTAGGTTTCCCTGGGGAAGCAATTTATATTCAGCTCACATTCAAATGAAGTTAGCTCAAGATATTACTATTACTTTTTTTAAACTGGAACTTGGGAAGTGTTGAGTTACAGAAGATACTAATGAAAGCTGCTGGCTGTAGACTAAGGTTCTGCCAATGGAAGGGTATGTGTGAATGTTTAAATTGAGGGGTACCAAATTTTAAGTGGGAGGTGTTGATGCAAATGTTTGGAAACAATGGGGAAAAAAAATCCTTGGGAGTGAAGAAATGAGGAGAAACATTTGTTCCAAAGGAAGACTGGATTACCTGGGTTAAGTCTGTGACTATAATTAATAATTAAAAGAGTTTATACTCTAGAGATTGCTTGGCAGGGATGATCTGAAGGAAAACATAAGGAACACTAGGAAAAAAGACATTCACACCTCATTAGCACATGTACCCAGATGTCTTCAAAATAGAAACTTTTTTTAAAAAGGCAAATTTCATGCTTATCTATTCTTAACATGATACCACAAAACCCCTGCATGAAAAGTCTAAGCAAATATCTCAGTTACTTAAGGAATAATGATCCCATTTGTGACTAAGATCCAGGCCACATTGATACATCTCCTTCTTGAAACTTTCCACATTTTTGATATTTCATAACAAACTATCAAACCAGCAATAAGAATTTCTCAATAAATAAATAGCACTTACTATGTACCAAGCGCTATATTAGGTGCTTGGAATACAAATGAAACAGTCCCTTCTCTCAAGGAATTAACATTATATTGGGAGAGACCTCTCTCTCTCTTTATATATATATATATATATATATATGGGGGGGTAGGGCATGCATGTGCGCGCATATACAATAGAGCAGCTAGTTGGTGAAGAGAATGGAGCATTCCCACCTGGAGTTAGGAAGACCTGAGTTTAAACTGGCCCCACTTACTAGCTATGTGACCCTTAGCAAATCACTTAACCTTGTTTAACTCAGTTTTCTCGTCTGTAAAGGAATCTGAAGAAGGAAATAGCAAACTACTCCACTATCTTTATCAAGAAAAACCCAAATGGGCTCACAAAGAGTTGGGTACGACTGAAAAACAACTGAATAGGTATATACATAATTATATGTAAAATAAAAATTAAATACAAAGTTCTTGAGGGAGGGGGAATATTATATTTGGAGAGATCAAGAAAGACTTCATTCAGAATGCAGTGCTTGAGTGATCCTTGAAGAAAAATTAAGGGACTCTCTGAGGCAGGGGTAAGGAGGGGATGTAATCCAGCCTTGAGATTAACCAGTCCAAAGGGAGGGAGATAGAGATGGAATATTGTATGTGAAGAACAAGTTCAGCTTGGCTAGGTAGTGCTTTTCTAAAGCAGAATGAGGTGTAATGAAGCTAGAAATATAGGTTGGCACTAGGCTATTAAAGACCTTAAGTGTCAAACGGTTTATATTTTATCCTAGATCTCACAGGGTGCCACTAGAGTGTATTGAATAGCATATCTACTTAAGAGTAAACCTGGGGGCAGCTAGGTAGCACAGTGGATAAAAGCACCGGCCCTGGATTCAGGAGTACCTGAGTTCAAATCTGGCCTCAAACACTTGACACTTACTAGCTGTGTGACCCTGGGCAAGTCACTTAACCCCCCATAGCCCCGCCAAAAAAACAAAACAAACAAACAAAAAAGAGTAAACCTGAAGAAAAAAAAAAAGAAAAAAAGGGGAAAAAAAGCTAGGGAAAAAAAAGAGTAAACCAAAAAAGGAAAAGTTATCTAACTGCAGTTTTTTGCCAATTAGTTCTAGTTTAACCCTAGCTACCCTGGATCCCATTGTGTGAAGGCAAGGCATAGTATATTTGAACTCTCCCTACAGTTTCCTAGTACTCTTAAGGAGGTTTGGGATATCTACGCTCTCTGGCCCCATCAGTGGTGTTTCCTCAGGTGTAAGGAGTAGGGTCCCCTAAATCACAGTTCTATTTAACCACAGATTTAACTTTTACAAAGAAATATTTGCTTCAAAGGTACAAAATCATAAATATACAAATTTACACATGAGGCTTGATTCCCCCCTGAGATTATAAACAGCCAATAATTTCAGGAGATCCAGTTACTCCTTTTTTCTAAAGTCCTCATTTTGAAGCTCAGTTTCTGAAGGACATTGCCAATAATGCGACTGAATTAATTTTTTCCTCGATTTTGTTCAGATCTCATCCAACCTTACAAGGAATTTAATCTAAGGTGGGAAGATCATTGTGCTCTACTCAGGTTTGGGTGGGGACAAATTATTTGATTAGTTTGCCCAAGGCCAGCAATTTAGGAGTAAATGACATAATCAAAGTAATATCCCCCAGCCCCTCATTAGAATAGGTCCACAACTCATTGATATATTCATTGTCTCTCATTAATTATTAACCAATCAGGGGGCAGCTAGGTGGCACAGGGATAGAGCACCAGCCCTGGAGTCAGGAGTACCTGAGTTCAAATCCGGCCTCAGACACTTAACACTTACTAGCTGTGTGACCCTGGGCAAGTCACTTAACCCCAATTGCCTCACTTAAAAAAAAATTATTAACCAATCAGAGTTGATTGCTACCTTCAAGAACATCTACTCTTCCAAAGGGATATAAGTTGTGAGCTTACTGCCATGATTGGTCTTTGGCATTCAGGAGTGTCATTGACCCTTTTATTAATAACATTCTAGTATTATTAATAAAAATGATTACCCAGAAACTATGTATCTTGAACTTTTTAAATATCACAACCTTCTATATCACCTCAATACCTGAGGAGGGGGAGGGGATTAGGTTCATAGCCTCAATCAGTTCCTCCATAGCACAGGCCCAAGTTCTAAGTCCAAAGCCTACCTTGGGCTTGAGTTCTAGGCATCCTGTCTTTTCCAAGCTTCCCTGCTGGCTACAACATCCAGCCTGGAATCCTGGCTCAAACACATAGCCATGGCTCAAAGCCCAGGGTCTAGTGAGAATTTCCCCTTGTAACTGAAACTGAGGACAAATAAAGCAGACTCCTGGGTCATTCCACAGAGCCACAGGGTAACAAAGAGCTTTTGTCCTTGCTCTTTCTCCTTGCCTGGAATGGGAATCCTTGCCTGTTCTTCCCTCTTTTCTCTTGTATACAAATCCAACCCATCCTATTGTAATGATTGGAATAACGCCACCTGCTGGAGACTTACTGTAGAAGAGTTCCGCCCATGAAGTGAAGGTCTTTGAGGGCAAGACCAGGAGTCTTTTCTTTGGCATCAGGAAGTGACGCGGGCTAGTGGGAGGAGGAAGGAAGAGACTGAGTGCCAGCTAATTCCATGTCTTCCATAAAGCCTCCCTCACCTACTCTAGCCCACTCTAATCTCCCTTTGCTGAGGTTCTACTGTACTTATAATTGAAGTCATGTGACTTAGTAACTTATTATATTATGAGTTCTAATATGTACCCTTCCTGGTTCAGTCTTTGCTCCCACATGGTAGCTTCCAAACTGCATGCCCTTCACCTTCTGGATGAAGCAGGAGAGAGTACTCAAGATGAGAGTGAGACTTTATTTTTCTTACTTTTTCCCCCCACAACATGTCTAATATGGGAATACGTTTTGCATGGCTTCACATGTTTAATGGGTATCATATTGTTTACCTTCTCGATGGGGAAGGGAGGGGATGGGGGGAAAGAGAATTTGGAACTCAAAACTTTTAAAAAATGAATGTTATAAATAAATAAATGTATAGATGATAGACAGTCAGACAGATAGACACTCTTATTCTGTCCAGTTTCACAGTTTTTAGGACAAAGTCTGTTCTGGTTATAGAGTAAATTGAAGGAAGCTGCTCCCACCCACATAGTAGGGAAATGCTTGCATATTAGGAGATCTAAGCATGTTCCAAGCCTCTCCCACAAGACCTAGTCAAAGTCTGTGGTATATAAGGGAAAGGCTCAGAAGAGAGGGCAAAGTGATTCTTGGTTTTGTTTAACCATGTAAGGTAGTTGAGTATTGATTGTACTAGAAAATTCAAAATTCGAGTCAATTCTACAAGCATTTATTAAACACCTACTATGTATCAGGCTCTAAGAATGAAAAAACAAAATAGTCCCTGTCTTCAAGGAGCTTACCTTCTATTCATCTAGTTCTTCAGCCTACATGAACTAGAAGTTCTTTTTACTTTGTTCTGTTGGCCTTTTCAAACTCAACATCCTCTGACATTTGTGGCTTCTAGAAGGTAAAGATAAATCAAATTTTGCTTCTCAGGGAGGATGAAGGAAGAACTAGTCTTATCCAAATGTAGGAGGCCACCTACATGATATCATTTTTGGTCTTTAAAAAAAACCCCTTATTGATGCCTTTTGCCTTTATTTTGTTGTGAAGCCAGGTCCAACTCTTCATGACCCCATTTGGGTTTTCTTGGCAAAGATACTGGAGTGGTTTACCATTTCCTTCTCCAGCTCATGTTACAGATGAGGAACCTAAGGCAAACAGGGTTGAGTGACTTGTCCAAGGTCACAAAGCTAGTAATTATCTGAGGCCAGATTTGAACTCAAGAATATGTCTTCCTAACTCCAGGACTGTCACTCTATCCACTGTGCCATCTAACTGCCCCATATCACTATCATTTCCATAAATATCCAAGACCCCACCTACTTAATGAGCCTCTTTTTCTAACCAAGAAAATTGGTTGACCAAAACCATTGACATTTGGCATTTTAGTCAAATTCACTGTCAAAAATCAACTACATGTCTAAGGAAAAGGAGGAAGATACATTCTTACCTCTTCTACAGGCCCAAAAATGGGCATTAAAATTGCTCAGCATTCAACTTTCATTAAGTATTCTCTGTTTACATTATTGTAGTCATCATGTACTATTGTTTTCCTGATTCTCTTTAAATCACTCTGCATCAATATATCTATTGGCATCTCTTAAGTCACTGCTATGTGGCAGGCACTGTTCCAGGCCCTAAATTGAAAATCGGAAAGAACAAAAACTAACAATCAAATTGAAACAACTTCTGTCTCCTAGGAATTTACAGTGGAAGTGAGTGGGAAACAAGCTATACATGTTGCTCCCCTCTCCCCTCCTCCAATGAAATAATCTCCAGTGGCTCCCTATCACCTCTAGATTCAAATATAACATCTTCTCCTTGGTGTTCAAAGCCCTTCCCAAACTAGGCTCCTCCTATCTTTCCAGTCTTATATTTGACTCCTTCTAATGTACTGTGTGATCCAGTAACACAAGCTTCATTGCTATTCCTGACACAAGACTTTCCATCTGCAGCCTCTGAGCATTTTCACTGGCTATCCTCCTTGCCTGAAATTCTCTCTTCATCTCCCTAACCTGACTTCCCTGCTTTCCTTCGAGGCCCAGCTAAAAAAATCACCTTCTGCAAGAAACCTTTCCTGGTCTTCTTTAATACTAGTGCCTTCCCTAGTCTACAATTATCTACAATTTAACCTGCATTTAATTTGTTTTTACATAATTGTGTGTTATCTCTCTATTAGACTATGAGTTTCTGGAGATCAGGGTTATTTTTTTTTCCTTATCCGAAAGCTTAGCACTATGCTTGAGACAAAGTAGGTGATTAATAAATACTTGTTGACTTGAATGCACATATGTAGGCATTCATAAAATACATATGAAATAGGTCAAAGATAATTAGGGGAAAGGGAACACTAGCATTAGGGAGGAGAACACTTGAGCTAAACCTCAAAGGTACCTAAAGATTCTAAGAAGTGAAAGTGAAGTGATAAGAATTCACATCTTCCCACATTTCTCTGAATCCCCCATGCCAAACAAAATTCCATTCCATTCAGATACCACAATTTATTTAGCCATTCACCATTTGAAGAACACCTACTTTGCTTCTACTTCCAGTTTTTTGCTACCAGAAAAAGAACTGCTATATTTTGTTATTTAAGGGCCCCCCCCTTTTTTTTGCGGGGCTATGGGGGTTAAGTGACTTGCCCAGGGTCACACAGCTAGTCAAGTGTCTGAGGCCGGATTTGAACTCAGGTACTCCTGAATCCAGGGCCGGTGCTTTATCCACTGCACTACCTAGCTGCCCCAGCCCCTCTTTCTTTAACCTAATTATGCCCTGTGCTATGATTTTCCTGGATTCCACCCAGTGACTTCTCACAAAGCTCCAAATTGTTTTCTAGAACTGTTAGACCTACATAACCTCACTAATAGTGTGACTGTCTTCTTATGGATTATCTAACATTGACTTTTTCCATTTTTTTTTGGTCATCTTTAAATATTTTTAGTCATTAAGAATCTCCTATTAAAATGTGTCACAAAAGGTGAAGTCAAGATGGTCAAGTAGCCTTACCACTTTTCCAAACAGATGTAGAAATGTACCACACTGAGTTCTGATGGGGAAATCCAAGAAAAAAATCACAGTGGGTTATTTTTCCAGCCCAGGTCAGCAGACATAGTAAGGCAGAGAAGCATGTGAACACTAGAGACAGAGTCTAGTCAGGAAATTCCCCATGGTATATTCCATCAAAGGAAGAAGCCATGATTTATTTTACCCATCTTGAGATATCATTTTACACCTACCAGATTTGCTAAAATAATAGAAAGGTAAGAGACAAATGTTGGAGAGAATGTAGGGAAAATGAGACACTGATTCATTGCTGGTGGCAATGTGAACTGATCCAACCATTTTGGAGAGCAATCTAGAATTATGCCCAAAAGGTTATTAAACTAACTATACCCTTTGACCTAGCAATATTACTACTAGGTTTATTTCCAAAGATGATTAAGGGAAAAGGGAAAGAACTTATATGTACTAGAATGTTTATTATTTCTCTGTGGTGGTAAAGAACTAGAATTCACAGGGATGCTATCAATTATGAAATGGCTGAATATGTTATAGTATATGATTGTGATGAAATACTACTGTGCTATAAGAAATAATTAGCTCAATGATCTTAGAAAAACATGGATGGACTTGCACAAAATAATGAAGAGCAAAATTAGTAGAACCAAGAAGACATTGTATACAGTAAACACTATATTGTTTTAAGAATAACTTTGAGTGAATAAGTTATTGTATCTATTACTCTTTTTTGGGGGGGGTAGGGCAATGAGGGTTAAGTGACTTGCCCAGGGTCACACAGCTAGTTAAGTGTCAAGTGTCTGAGGCCGGATTTGAACTCAGGTCTTCCTGAATCCAAGGCCAGTGCTTTATCCACTGCGCCACCTAGCTGCCCCTATTTTATCTATTACAAATACCCAAATTAATTATAAAGGCTATATGAAGAAAGACACAGTCTGCATCTAGAGAGAGAATTGATAAATAGAAGTATGTATAAAATAATTTTACATATGTGTGTGTCTAATGGTAGTCATCTCTGGGTGAGCTGGGAGAAAAAAAAGAAAACATTTACATGATAATTTTGTAGTATATTTGAAGGGAATAGCAAACTGTGCAATAGTAGATTTGTAGTTTCATGTACAATCATCTTTTTTATTGTACTATGTTATGAAAATGCTTGTTCTATTCTATAAATTTAAAATAAAAGAAGGTTTGACCAGGGCAAGAATATGTGCCATCTCCACACAGAGGAGCTTGACCTTGTGCAGGGTGGAAAAATAGGTGTAGAGTAGTGTTGCTACCAGTTAATAGATCTAGGGTGGACTGGGAAAGAGACCTGCACCTAAGGGTACCATCCCACCAGGATGAGGTACCATTCCACAGAATGTGTACTGAGCAAGGAGCAAGTTCAAAAACAAACAGCAGTTATGTGACTCTGACTCTTCAGTGTAGGAGGGTCTCAGTTCCACCATCTAGTCCAGTCTGAAGCCTGCAGCTGAATAAACAAGACAGAAATCCTGGAAGAAAGGGAAGATTGCAGTTTGTAGCAATTGTGTGACTTTGACTCCAGGAGTTTCCACTCCAAGGGAATAATCAAGGCAGGAATTTTAGAGGGATTCCAAAGAGGAGACTAAAGTTCTGTGATGCTGAACCAGCAATTTTTTTCAGATGATTGATAGTAGTTGAGAGGAACAGCAATTTACTTGGACTCCAATTAGGGACAAGCTTACAAATGTGTTGCTCGGCTCCAATCAAGTCAGGTATTTGCAGAGCATTAAGACCAAAGAGGACAAAAAATAAGCCCAGATATCTCCTCCACAAGTGCCCAGAGCCCAACCTTAACATAAAGTCCAAAGTCAGAAAATAGGCTGGAAGGATGAAGAAATAAACAAAAAAAGAATTTCACCATAAAGAGTTATTATGGTAACAGTGAGTCTAAAGACACTAACCCGGAAGAGAAGAACTTCAAAATGGTTACAAGCAAAGCCTCAAAGAAAAATACAGGTTGGGCACAATTTCAACTAAAATTTCTGAAAGAAATGAAGCAAGGGTTTTAAAATGTTTTTATAAATGAAATGAGAATACTAGAGGAGAAAAGTGGAAAAGGAATGATTATGGAATGAACTACTGGGGAGAGAATTAATAGCTTGGCACAATAAATACAAAGCCTTGCCTAAGTAATAAACTCCGTAAAAATTAGAATGGATCAAATGGAAGATAATGGTTCTATAATACAAGAAGAAATAAACAAAGTAACATGATTTAGCAGTCACCATTCTTTTTTTTTTTTTTTTGGTGGGGCAATGGGGGTTAAGTGACTTGCCCAGGGTCACACAGCTAGTAAGTGTCAAGTGTCTGAGGCCAGATTTGAATTCAGGTACTCCTGAATCCAGGGCTGGTGCTTTATCCACTGCGCCACCTAGCTGCCCCCACCCCCAGTAGTCACCATTCTTAAGGAGTGGAGAGCTTGGAATATGATGTTCCAAAAGGTAAGAGATATAAGCTTACAACCAAGAACAACTTACCCAGCAAAACTGAGTATAATCCTATAAGGAGAAAATGTCCTTTTAAGGAAAGAGCTTCTATGTATTCCTGATACTGCATTCCGGAGATGCATTATATACATTGAAGTACAAAGTGCAAACAAGTCAAGAGAAATGCAAAAAGGTAAACATGAACAAACAATCATAAAGAAATAAAGAAAAAAATGCTAACATTCTAATATGGAAAAATGATTCATGTCTTCCCTCAGTCCCTTATAATCATCAGGGATCATAGACGGAGTTTAATTAGACAGAGGATTATTTCTCTTATGCCTTGATGGTTTTAAAAGAAGAATAGAAAAGGAAGACTTTAGGACTACAGTGGGAGGAAGGCCTGAAAATGGAAAGGAAAGATAGGGGAAATTATCTCACATGTTTAAGGTATGCACAGAATTCTATATAATCAAGGAGGAAAGGGAGAAAAACAAATATCACTTCAAATTCACTTTCATCTGAACTGGTCAAAGAAGGGAAGAATATGTTCCTGTACAAAGTTGAGTGCAAAAATATATTTCACTCATCAGAGAACTAGGAGGGAGAGGGAATGAGTGAATAAAGGAGAATAAATAATAATAATAAAGTAGACTAAGGGAGGGATGCTACTAAGGAAAACAAACTCTGAGGAGGGACTTAAAAGAAAAGGAGGATAAAGAGCTTCTCTGGGGGCTCTAGGTGAGGAAAAGAAAAGAGAGGGGCAAGAGAGCAGAAGTAGATTGCATCAATCTCAGAGCACTGGGTCCTAGCACACTCCTCCCTCACTACCCTTTTCTTCTTTTTAAAAAAGGGTTGAGAAACAAAGGGAAGGAAAATATAAGAATAGATTGGAGGAAAATATACAATTAACAATCATAACTGTGAATGTGAATATGATGGAAGAGGATAGCAGAATGGATTTGAAAGCAGAATCCAAAAATATGATTTATAAGAAACATATTTGAAACAGAAAGATGCACACATTTAAAATAAGGGGCTAAAACAAATCTATGCTTCAAATGAAGTAAAAAAAAATTTTTTTGCCCACAATCATGATCACAAACAGCATATGTTTTTTGGATATGACAATTGTGGCAATTTGTTTTGCTTGACTGTACATGTTTATAACAGGGGTTTTGATGTTTTCCTTTTTTTTTTTCCTTAAGGGGATGGTGTTGGAAGGAGAGAAATCAGATGTTCCTTGAAAAAAACTTAATTTAAAAAAGTAAATGCATGATAAAAGTACAACGTGAAAATAAAGAAACTAAACAAAACAAAAAAATGTATTGTTTCTCCTCTCCCCTTACTTCCAAATTTCTAGTCCATAGATTCGATTCCCTTTCCTTATAAGTCTGCAGAAGGCCAAGAAGTGTACATTTCACTACTATCACCTCCTGAAATTGTACCCTTAAGATCACTAGCAAATGGCAAATCCAAAGTCTTTTTCTTAGTCCTCATTAACTTTAATCAATGCCTTTGGGTAAAGCCATTCTGTCTCCTACTAGTTCACATTTTGACCACACCTCCCCTATTTCATCATTCAAACATTAACTTATTATGCTAAACACCAGGGAAGATTCAAAGAGGAATAAGAATTTTATCCCTGCTTTGAAAGAATTTACAATCTTCTAGAAGAGATAAGGAAGGTAATTAAGTAACTGCAGGGCAAGGCTGTGCCCTACAAGTTAAATTCCTTAAGAGTAGAGCAAATCAAACAATCACTAAGCTATTATTAAGCCTGCTAGATGCCCGGCACAGTGATAAAACCCTGTGACTGGGAGTTTTCTGAGAAGGGGTTCATAGACTTCCCTAGACTGCTAAAGGCGTCCACTGCGCACATGCGTGCACACACACGTTAAGAGTCTGTGTCCTAGGGACACAAAGACAAGAGGAAAACTGTCCTTCACTTCAAGGAGCTTGCATAGCTATATACCAAACAAGTACTAATCTGGTACCAGGTACCCTTTGAGAGGACCAAGAAGTTCTCCTACAAGTGATGGATTTAAAATTTTTAGTCAACAAGCATGTTTCCAGCATTTACTATGTACTGAGAATACTAAGGAAGGTAAAAATTGGACTGGACCTCAACATTAGCTCAGATTCCAGTGAAGGAAACAACATGTAAAAATGGGGTAAATACAAGATACATAGCTTTTAAAAATACATGTCCTTTTGGGTATCCACCTAAATCATAGGATGCAATGTCCTAAGGACACTGGAAGAAGTAATTCTCTTTTAGGGATGGGAGATGATTCTTCTATGGCAGAAGGAATCATCAAAAGAGATCATTTCTTCCAATCCCCTTATTTTCTTCATAAAACTGGAGCATTCAGAGAAGCCTTCTCATCAAGTCATTGACGACAATCAGATTCCATCAGCCTTGGTTCTCCATCTCATCACCATCCTCTGTCCCTCTGATTGAAGGGTAGAGCCATAAACCCCCAAAAACCTTCATGTAAGGAGGGAGCTCAGCTCAGAACATTGCATCTCTCACTTGCCTGATCTATTTTGAGATTTCTCTGACTTTTTCACCATCCTGGCAAAGATTATCTTCCCCAGGGGCAACTAGGTGGCACAGTGGATAAAGCACCAGCCCTGGATTCAGGAAGACCTGAGTTCAAATCTGTCCTCAGACACTTGACACTTACTAGCTTGTGTGTCCCTGGGCAAGTTACTTAAACCTCATTGCCCTGCAAAACAAAACAAAGATTATCTTCCCCAGCCCTCTCCAACCCCCAGCACCTCCCTATCTTTCAGACTCCTTTTGCTTTTTGTGTGTTGTCTTCCCCTTTGGACTATAAGTTCCTTTAGGGCAGAGACTTTTTTTTTCTTATTTGCAGTCCCAGGGTTTAGCACAGTTCCTGGCACATAGTAGACACTAAAACAATGTCTAGTGACAGATTGACTTCTCCAAGATGAACATCCTTAGTTCTTCCAACTGATCCTAATAGGCCACCATATTGGGTTCTCTTAAACATTTAGGTTGCCCTTTGCTTGACATGCTTGCTCAACTGTACCAATTTCCTCTCTCTTATTTGGTACCCACAACAATACATGATATTTGAGATATGGTCAGATTGAGGCAGTTATAACCTCCCTTTTTCTGGACACTATTCTCTAATAATACAGCCTAAGCTCTCATTTGCTGTTTGGAAACAGCTAGATGGTGCAGTGGATAGAATATTAGACCTGAAATAAGGATAATCCGAGTTCAAATCTGGTCTCAGACACTAGCTGTGTAACCTTGGGCAAGGCACTGTTGGTTTTAGTTTCCTAACTAACTTAAGATCAATGAGATAATATTTGTAAAAATCTCTGGCATATAGTAAGTGTTTAATACATGCTTGTTCCCTTCCCCTCTTTTTGGCTTCATATTCAGTTTGAAATTCATCAAGACTGAAAGTTTCTTTTGCATGAATCATTGGTTAGCCATGTGTTCCCTATCATATATTTATGCAGTCAACTTTTTTTTTTATCCCAAGTGCAAGATTTTTCAATGTGCATTTTCTCCTAATGATTGGATTTAGCTACAAATCATAGAACACTATTTCAGAGGAATCAAAATTTTGGATAACCCAAAGTAAAATGTAAAAACACATGATAGATGTAAATATATTGTACTGTATTTCAAGTAATTGTTTTTATGCAAAAGGCGGAGGGAAAAAAGTGGCATTAAGGATTTGTCTAATCAGAAAAGGAGATTGGCTACAAATATAATAACAGTGAGAAATAATAGATAGGTAACTCAAATATTGTTCAGGAGTTCACAAAGTATTGAAAAACCCAAAAGAAGGACTTCAGTGCATTGGGTAGATCCTCTGCAGGTGATTTACAGCAGGTCTTAGACAAGAATCACAGAGGATAAGTAGATGTGGATAAATCAAAATCTGCAAAAGTGAAGGGAATATCCATGTTGATGGATGATCCACTAATCCATCAAAGAATGAAAGTAAAAAGTAGGACAATATTTATCCCCAATGACATTACATGTTATCTGATTTAACTCATTCTAGTCTTTGGGCATCCTGATTTTGTCATCTATCATATTAACTATTCCTTCCAGCTCTATGTTATTCACAAATTTGATAAACCTGCCATCTTACCTTTATTTCCAACTCTGTAATAGCATCATTATCCTCAGAGTCACCAAACCTTGTAACCTTGGAGTCATCTTTGACTTTCTCCTTTCCTTTATACCACTCATCCAATCAGTTGTCAAACCTTATTCTGCAACATATCTCATATCCAGCCTCTCCTGTCTACTTATACTCTAACCACTCTCTTTGTAGACCCTCATCTCTTCTTGCCCAGATTATCGTGACAGCTTTTTCATTGGTCTTCCTAATTCTCATGCATCCCTCTAACTTATCCACCAATCATCTCCTGAAAGAGATCTCAAAATGAAAACTCCCAGAAATATTATAGCCATGTAATGAATAAAATTAAATGTGGTTGCCCTATTACTGTCCCAAGTGTAGGGAAAATTAGCTGGGGTTTATCATACATTTGTTACTTAGAAATTAGAGGCTACTGCACAGTTTGGGGCATTAAGCATTTATTAAAGTATATTAGATATTAGTAAAAAGAGAACACGTGGAGTTCAGAAAGTTCAGAAGCCCTACATACCTAGAACCAGGCATGCCCCCACCACCTCAGAGTCTCAGGCCAAAAAGAGGAAATTCCTCTGCCTGCTAGAGTGGAAGAAAGGGAAGAAGGGAGGAAGGGAAGAAGGAAGTGTAGGGGCCAAATTTAATATGGGAAGTTAATTGGATGGCTCACTGTAATATTGGGGTTCAGAAAATAATGAGGGACCTCGAGGTCCAAAGCTTCCTCCCCTCCAGACTGCCTTTTTTAGTTATTTCTCCCAGGCCAATAAGAAAGGAGCTTAACAGCCTCTTTTCCACAAACAAATCAGGTTTTATTTATTGGGAATAAAATGCACAGCGAAGGTGAAATTAATAAACTCAAGGACAAGGGAATAGTGAAAAAGGAAAATGGATAATCTCCCTGGCTCTAGCAAGGGCTGTCTCCAACCCAAACTCACTTTCAGCTCAGCTAATTCAAAGCGCTGGATTTAACTCACCACCAGGGGTCCATAATCTCTATGGGAGTCAGCAGCCAGTTTCTAGTCGGCTCTGAATGTTCCTCCAAGGCCATAGAGAGACCGAGAGTGTCCTACTTCCTGTTAGGGTCCCTTTTTCTACCTTTTTCTCCCTCCCCCAAAGGGGAGGTCCTTCAAGTAGTGTGGCTGAGACTGGTTCCCTGTTGATGACACAGTCCACAGCCTCTGAGGACACTCCTCACGGTTGTACAAGTTTAAACTAGTCAGCTAAAAAATCTAATCGTTTTAAGTGGGTACTTAGTAGTTTCTCATTCACACCCAATTCAAACACTACTAAATCAATCAAGTTGGAACCCTGGACGTCTGCCAAGTTGCACTATTTTACCACGGAAGGACGGAAGGAAGGAAGGAAGGAAGGAAGGAAGGAAGGAAGGAAGGAAGGAAGGAAGGAAGGAAGGAAGGAAGGAAGGAAGGAAGGAAGGAAGGAAGGAAGGAAGGAAGGAAGGAAGGAAGGAAGGAGATTGCCAAGAACTGTACTAAACACTAAGGCTACAAATACAAACGCAAAAGCAGTATTTGCCATCAAAGAGCTCATGTTCTAATAGGGCAAGACAACAAAGGGTTTCCAGGGAGGAAGAAGAAATTAAGCAAAGACAGAAATTATCTCTCTTGTGATTCTAGACCTAGAAGGCAGAAGCTGGTGGCAAGGTTTCTATCTAGCCAAGGGACAAAAGACCAAGGGGTCAGGAATGGAGCAAATTATAGCTGGGGTTTGTCTGAAACATTGAGCCAGATGAAGCAGTCACTAGTCAGGACAGTAGGGCTATAGAACATGGGTGAAAAAAGTGGGTGAGGTAGATTTCTAAGGGCGTGGTTTCTGGTTCTAGTAGCAAGACTGACAATAAGGAGCATTTATTAAGGACCTACTATGTGCAAAGGATTGTGCTAAGCACTAGGTATAAAAAGACACGCCCCCCCCCCAAAATCCCTGATGTGAAGGAATTTATTTTTATTACTAATAACTACTGTAGTAGCTAGCATTTGTAAAGGCTTTTAAAGTTTGCAAAGCACTTTACATATATTAATTCATTTGTTTCTTACAACCACCCTTTGTGGTAAGTACTATTATTATGCCCATTTTACAAATGAGGAAACTGAAGCTGAGAGAAGTTAAATGAATTTCCCAATGTCACAAAGCTAACAAGTATCTGAGATGTGACTGAACTCTGGTCTTCCCTAAACCTTAAGTCCAATACTAAGTCCCTGACCCTTAAGTCCACTATGATACTCCCACAAGCTGCTTCTTGGGGAAAAGAACAGGGAATTAAATGCTAGTGCTGGAGTCTGCCATTAGATTGTGATCCTTATTCTAGGAAGCTTCCTAATCCATTGGGCCACAGAACCAACTGGCTAAGAATGGGAGCCAGTGAGAAAAGGGAGCCTCTGTCTTTCCCCTTGTGTTTCCCTGAGAAATGTGTTTTTTACAAAGGCTAGTGGCATTATCTCCCATCTACTCTGCCTAACAAAGACTTCACATTCATAATGACAAACATCTCAAGGAGGTTAAGAAACTGTGCTTGATGGCAAGAGAGTGTCAGAGTCATCAGAGAATTAAAAGAGAATTCCCCTTTTCTTCCAGGAAGATGTAATTTTACTTTTTTTTTTAAAAAAAAAAGATTGTTTCTTAATATCCAAATTCAGCAGTAAAACATTACCACATGAAAGAAAACTTTGAAATAATAAACCTGACCCCCAAATTAGGAACCCCCTAGGAGTGTGGATATTCCTCCCTTAGAAGTATTGTGTCCAAATGTGTCACTTGAGATACCAAGCAGACAAAAGAGATTGACCCTAGAAACAATACTGCTATTCAGCCAGACAGCCCCAGGGCATTGGATTTCCTGGTTGTATGGAGTGACATTTAAAGTCACATTAAGCACCAGCTCACAGCCTGGTGGGGAGCAGATTTAAGTGTCTTTTTATTGAAAAGCAAAGCAACTGAAAAAAAAGGGGGGGGGCGGGTGTTGGAAAGGGCAGAGGGGAGAGAAGAAAGAGAGAAGCCCAAAAGGGAAGGAAACCTTCCTTAATTTTGGATTGCAGAAGTCAGTGGCCTGGGACCAGATCACATTTCATGGATTGCAAAAATCCAGCACAGGCCTAGAGATATCTAGGACAATTTCTTCCAGATGGTCACTGCCAATTGTGCCCAAGTTCTGGGTGTCACATACCACTTGGCTACAGGACAGGGTCTTAGTGACCCTGAAATAAACCTTGGCATAGGCTAGGTTGCATTCGTGTCTTCCAAAGTCCTGGTCAATAATTGTCCTGTGGATCCCAGAATTCATCATGGCTAGGGTTTTAAGAATATACTACTCTGGGAGCTAGAGTCCAAAGGCAAACAACAGGTTACAAATAATAAGGCACCCCAGGCTAGGAGGATTCCAGATAGGTCAGCTGTTCTGTGGAAGGTAACTCCATATTGAGATTAGCAAATTTTTTCCCTTGGCTAGAGCTGGTTATTTAGCAGAGGAGGGTCCTGCATAGTGATTTACTTAGCTTAACCCCACTACAGGTACAGGTTTGCCTTGAGATGGTTCTCTGTTTCTGTCTCTCTCTTGTCTCTGCCTCTGTCTCTCTCTGTCTCTCTCTCTTATTCTCTCATTCTCTCATCAGTTTAGGGTTATGAAGTCAAGACTACCATGACTGTAGAATGGGATGGCTGGATTAGGAGTTCATCTGACTCTTGACCCACTGTTGACTCCAACTGGTTAAGTTGACAGCCACCACCATCTAGATGAGCATCAATGGAATCACTGATGTTTTTTCAGAACCACGGGCCACTGTGTTCCAATCCAAGTTTTTGTTCGAAGGATAAAGCCACAGTTGGTCAATCAGTTACATACTGAAGAATATAGTGAAGGATGAGAAGACTAAAGGGAACCAATACAAAGTGAAGTAAGCAAAGACAAATTAAGTCAACAAGGATTTAGTAAGTGGTTACTATGTGCCAGGAAGTGTTCTAAGCACTGGAAGAGATAGTCCCTGATCATCTCACAGAGTTCACAATATAGTGGGGGAGACAATTATGTAAAAACAAGCTATACACAGGTTAAATTAGAAATAATGAATAGAGGGAAGGCACTAGAATTAAAAGGAAAAAGATTCCTGTAGAAGAAAAGGTTTTTAGCTGGGACTTTGAAGGAAGCAAGGAAACCAGGAGGCAGAGATGAAGAGGGAGAGAATGCTAGACATGGGAAATAGCTAATCAGAGGGCTTGGAATTGGGAGACCAAATGAATATCTTGTTCAAGGAACAAGAAGGAGGTTAGTGTCACTGAATCAGAAGAATACATGGTAAGTGGAGGGGGAAGCAATATAGGCTAGAAAAGTCAGTGATGGGGTACAGACACTGGCTAATGCAGGGCAGTCTTCCTGATGTTTGCAGATCTATATACTGGTAGCCTCCCTCTGCAGCAGATCACCATCCCTCAGAATTTCTTGAGGAAACCTAGTTCTAGAACGTTTGAACAGCTCCAGAACATAAAGGGCAGGGCTCAGAAAGCAGTCATTATCTCCCTCCTTCTCTGACTATGCCTAGCTAGGAAGTTGATTGAGAATTCCTTCTATATTAATTCTTTGAGGAAATCCAAGGCCCCTGACAATCCAAAAAACAATTGTACTTGGGCCAGGAAGCTTAGCAGCAGGTCCTAAAACCCAAGGAGTTCACCTGGGAGGCTGCCAGTATACTAGCTCAGGGGCACAGAAGCTAAGTGAGAATTTCCCTTCTAGTTCATTCATTCTACATTATTTCTTAAGTGCCTATTAAGTGCCAGATACTGGGTTAGGCCCCTGTGATACAAGGAGAAAAAAGCCAATAGTCCTTGTCTTCAAGGAATATGTGGCTTTCCTAGACATCTGCTGATTTTCAAAGGTGGGATGCTGCCTGTTTCTCTTATGACCCACCCTCTACCCACATGATAGTTTCCATGCTGCCCATTCAGTTCCTCTACTTTAGTGGCCCTCACTCTACTGGCCTCTACCTTGACCTTATCTTTTTTTTTCTTTTTTTTTTAGGGCAAAAGTAATTTGCCCAGGGTCACACAGCTAGGAAGTGTCAAGTGTCTGAGGCCATATTCGAACTCAGGTCCTCCTGAATCCAGGGCCAGTGCTTTATCCACTGTGCCACCTAGCTGCCCCCCTTGACCTTATCTTTGATCTTCCCTGTAAGATTGTATAATTTTCTGGACAAAGTACCTACGCAAAACAAGTATTATCTGATCCTCTCTCACCTCGTAGAGGAAAAAGAACCTTGTCAGAATGTGTTGTTCAACAGGGCTACACTGGTCTTTCTCCCCATTCCACTGCAGACTAAATAATCAAACCTGACCGAATTGCATACCCTTATGCTTATTCTGAATACACAAAACCCTGTCATACATAGCACTCTTTAGCTCCACGCAACCCCCCAAAACACAACAGAGACTTGAACCCAACACACAACTAGGGACTTTCCAAACCAACATTCCCTTTTTTTTCTTTTTTTTTTTTTTTTGGTGGGGCAATGAGGTTTAAGTGACTTGCCCAAGTTCACACAGGTAGTAAGTATCAAGTGTCTGAGGCCATATTTGAACTCACGTCCTCCTGCATCCAGGGCCAGTGCTTTATCTCCCAGCATTTCTATATGGGAAGATTATAATCCAGTGGTCCATTCAAATGATACAGGATGCTGCTGATTGGCTGTGTATCTTAGGCAGACCTGAAAAAACTATATAAACCAAATCTGTACCCCATAAAGCTGCTATCAGCAAACAGTCTTCCTTAGCATACTAATAAATTTCTTTTCCTTTCTGTTTGGTTACTCACATTATTTGACCTTTTGCAGGTATTATCATCAGACCTGCTGATGGGTGAGATTTTCCCTAGGTTTTCAAGGAACCAAGGCTGAAAATTTTCCCAACACCTCATGTCTAATCCTAAACCTCTCTCCAGTATATTCATCCTTGTCATCTATGAGCATCATTACACCTGCCTTCTACATTGTAAGCAAGTTGCACTCATCTCTTCAAACTCTCTGCTGGAGGAGGAAAACCTTACAGGTATTCTTCATGCATTACAGGAAGAGGATATGGTACTCTGGGGACAGGCTTTTTTAAGCTGAGAACTAGAACTTGTGGGCACAGTGCCAAGGTGCCTTCTTTGGTAGCAATGTGGTATAGTGGAAAGAGTGCTATTTTTGTAGCCAGAGCAAGTGGGTGCTTGAAACTGGGTTTGAATCCTGGTATCTTCTACTTCTTTTCTGTATGACCTTAGGCAAGTCACTTCACTTCTTGGGACTCATTTGCCTCACCTATAAAAGGAGAGAATTGAACTAGATGACTGGGTTCAGAGTCAAACAAGTTATGCCCTTGTACACAATTTTCTTGGAAGTTCCCCAAATTGGGATGTGGGAAAGTTGGGACACTAATGCACTCTTGGTGGAATTGTAAGCTGATCCAACCATTCTAGAGAATGATTTGGAACTATGCCCAAAGGGCTATAAAATTGTGTATACCCTTTCATCCAGCAATACCACTACTTAGTACCCCAAAGAAATAAAAGAGAAGGAAAAAGGACCCACCTGTACAAAAATATTTATAGCAGCAGTTTTTGTGGTGGCAAAGAATTGGAAATTGAGGTGATGTTCATCAATTAAAGAATGGGGGGCAGCTAGGTGGCACAGTGGATAGAGCATTGGCCCCAGATTCAGGAAGACCTGAGTTCAAATCCAGCCTCAGAAACTTGACACTTACTAGCTGTGTGACCCTGGGCAAGTCACTTAACCCCAATTGCCTCACAAAAACAAACAAAACAAACAAAAAAGAATGGGTAAAGCTATGGTATATGGTTGTAATGAATACTATTGTGCTATAAGAAGTGATGAGCAGGATGATTTCAGAAAACCTTGGAAAGATTTATATGAATTGATGCAGAGTGAAGTGAGCAGAACCAGTAGAACATTGTATACATTAACAGCAATATTATACAATGATTAACTGTGAATGACTTAGAAATACAGAAATACATTGATGCAAGACAATTCCAAAGGATACATGATGAAAAATGCTATCCACTTTTAGATAAAGAACCAGGGGGGCGGCTAGGTGGTGCAGTGGATAAAGCACCAGCCCTGGATTCAGGAGTACCTGAGTTCAAATCCGGTCTCAGACACTTGACACTTACTACCTGCGTGACCCTGGGCAAATCACTTAACCCCCATTGCCCCGCAAAAAAAAAAAAAAAAAAGAACCAGGGTCTGATTGCATATTGAAGCACAGTAGTTTTCATTTTATTTTTTTGATCCGTGTTTTCTTTTACAACCTGTCTAATATGGAAACATGTTTTGCATAATTGCATACACATAACCTATATTAAATTGCTTACCCTCTCAGGGAGAGAAGAAAAGGGAGGGAGAGAATTTGGAACTCAAAAAAATTTTAAGTGAATATTAAAAATTGTCTTTAATAAGTAATTTGGGAAAAAAATTTTTTTTAAAAAAAAGAAAAGAAAGTTCCCCCTATTCCAACTTCCCTGATGCCTCAGCAGTACTATATGAGAGAAATAAACCCCTTCTACTGGAGGAAGATATGTTCCAAAGGTCCCATGTATTTGAAGATATCCCAAATTCTAGAGAGAGCACAAGAGTTCCTGCCAGATTCTAGGTAAAGATGCTTTTCTTCCACGAGACCCCTTTCAAACACTCGTTTATCGCTATGATGCCACTGTCTTCCCTTATCTTAGTCAACTCCACCAACTCCCAGGCATGTTAATAAAGCTACATATAACACCATCATTCTGAAATCTCTCTAATTTATCAATGGCCTCCTAAAATGTAGGTCTCAGAACTGAACACAAAACTCCAGATGTGGCCTGACAAGGGCAGAATACATAAGGACTACTGACTCCTGAAATGTCAGGACTATCAGCCAATAAAAATTTATTAAGCACCTACTATAAACCAGGTACTGTGCCCAGGGGATACAGATATAAAAATAGCTAGTTCCCAACCTCGTCTCATTCCCCCAGTAGCAGAATACAACTCACAAAGGAAGCTTAAAAAAATGGAGTGAGGGAGGAGGTAAGATACAGATCTGGGGACATGATGGAGAAGTCCAAAGGAATAAAACCAGGTAGGAAATGAAGAATTGGCTGGCCTGAGTACCCTCTTTAAATGTATTACTGTCTTACTGAAGATTTTAGTTTTGCTGGTTGATATGGTAGAAACAATATCCTAACTGCTGTGTCCAGGTAAATGTGGCTAGTTTTTCCTCCAAAGATATTGAAATCATCCTCTAGACTTGATGGGCTCAGGGGACTAAAGGCTCAGATTGTTCCCAGTCACCTGAGTACAAAACAGCAACAAGGAGCTCCAGACACAGGAATATATAATAATGCAGGAATAGCAGACCAGAATGGGTGATTCAGGCTAGGGAACTTGTCTCAGCTAAATCAACTTGGGGTGTGCTTAATATATATCATTATTGAATATCCTTCTCTGGCTATGACTAAGTAAAACTCCTTTGTTAACTGTTAAATACTCTACTAATTCTCATTCCAGTCTAATTTTAAACAAAACTACCAGAGACCTGGCCCAAGTCAAGCCAGACCACAATAGTGGCTTTATCAATATTAATCTTATAATCCACTAAAATCCCTGATGAATAGCTATCTAGCCATGCCTCTCCCATCTTGTACTTGTGATACTGTTTTTTTTAAAAATCCAAATGTAATACTTTATACTTATTCCTATCAAATTTTATCTTATTAAATTTGGTCCAATGTTCTAGCCTGAGCAAATCTTTTTTGGATTCTGATTCTACTATCAAATATATTAGCTATTACTCTAAGCTTTGTGTCATCTGATATTTTGATAACCCAGCCTTCTATGCCTTTATCTCAGTCATTGTTAACAAAGTTGAAGAGTACAAAGTTAAATATTCCCCAGAGGGTCCCTTCTATGTTGACTTCAAGCCAGTGCAGTGCTAGATGCAGCAATAACACTCAAACCAATTGTTCAACTTTCTTTTCTGTTTGTTTGTTTGTTTTATGGGGCAATGTGTCAAGTGCCTGAGGTCGGATTTGAATTCTGGATTTAGGAAAATCCAGGGCTGATGCTTTATACACTGCACCACCCAGATGCCCCAGTTGTTCAATTTTCAGTGTGGGCATTTCCACCTTGGAAATCCACACACATTATAAATCAGGCACTGATGTTTTGTTCATTGTCTAGATTTAAGAAAATGATGAATAAAATGTTCATAATGAAGATTAAACTTAAAATTGTATCCAGTATACTTTTTCCCCTGGAGAACTGATTGTTAAATATTTGCCTGCACATCGTTGCTTCAAACCATTAATAACCATTTTGGTCTGGCTCTTCAACCAATTATGAATCTACCTAATTGTTCTATCATCTAACTTATAACTCTCCATTTTTTCCACAAGAATAATATAAACTATATATCTATATGTATATGTATATAGATATATAGATATAACCTATATCAGATTACCTGCTGTCTAGGGGAGGGGGGAGGGAGGGAGGGAGGGAGGGAGGGAGAAAAATCTGAAATTGTAAAGCTTGTATAAACAAAAGTTGAGAACTGTCTTTACATGTAACGGAAAAAATAAAATACCTTATACATAAAAAAAAGAATAATATAAACAACTTTATCAAATGCTCTTCTAAAATCTAGACAGCTTATATCTACCATATTTATAATGCTCACTTTTGTTCAGTGTGAGAAATACCACTCCAATAACTTCTGGAACTCAGCATTGGTGATGTGTCAAAGGCTCATTTATTGTCATTCTCACAAAAACACGCCACCCCCTAGTGGAGTGGACAACAAAATGGAGGTTCACAGGCCTTTTTACCTCCTAACGAGATTGGCCCTTCCCCTTCTTTACCAATTACCCAAGGATTACAATCCATGCGCCAAAAACTAGCTAATCAGAATGCAGTATTCCTTAGCCAATGGAGGAGGCAATACAGGGACAACTCTTCAACTCCTCCCCCACATGGACACAGCTCAGGAGCAGATCTGATTGTGACCAGCCTAGGGTTTCCCCTGAATCATGTGATTTTGTTTGCTGGGGAGGGAGCGGGGGAGGGGCAGACCTTTTCCAGATTGAGAGGAGCCCAACCCCCATTTCCTCACATTCAGCCACACAGAGATGTTCACACAATATGGTCATGTCAACATTGCCATGTTCTAACTCCATTATACAGAATTCTGATCACAGCTTCCTCATAATTCTTCCATCTCTCTCTCTCTCTCTCTCTCTCTCCTTCACTCCTAAATATATTCTTTGTCCTCATCACCACCTCTAGTCACTGCACCCCTTCCTGTTCTCACCATTATCCTTCTTGTGTCCCTTTCCTCCCTTTCTAGCCTGGGCCCTATGGCTAACAAATTCTCTTGGTGATTTCTTCAACTTGTATGGCTTTGATTATCTCCTTTATGAAGATTTAACTACTAAGTCACATTGTCAGTGACAAACTTGATACTATTTCCTGAAAGGATCAGGCCTTAAGAAGTCCAGGCTTACTCCAGTAATTATGCCTTCCACCCAGACTCAGAGAAAATTGAGTGTAAGTGCCAAGCTTTTGAGAGCTCTCAGAGAGTGACCAACATTCTGTCCCTCCCTTCTGTCTCTTTATATGTAAATGTGTTTCTCATATTAGTCTAAGGGGTATAGTTAATGGGCCCAAGCAGAATGGGTGTGAACCTTCCCATACCAGAAAAGTTAACTGCCATACGGAATTGTCTCTATTTTGTTGAGCCCCAGTCACATTACCCAGGGGTAAGTGATTTGCCTACCCATCTAAACTGGCATGTTTAACTAATTATAGTATGTTTATTCTGTGTGTAGAATCACTAAAAGGAATAAGATAATACATAACAGAACACCTATTACATAGTTTTATGATAAAGCTCCTCTTGGATCCAGGCCTTCTATAAGCAAAGACACCAGGAGTTTTAGGAGATACTTCAAGGCACTTAGGCTCTACCAAGGGGTTACAAGGGACGCTGCCTTAGATCCAATAAGGGAGTTTTAAGACATGGTTTAAGGTGCCTGCTACTCTTAGCTTCAACTACTCTCAGAGTGGCAGATATTTCCAATTTGAAAATCAACAAACCCTCCCCAGTGCAGGAATTACCAAAACTTTCTAATGCAGCCAGCAACATTTTGGACTCAGACAATGTTTCTCTACAGCTCTGGTCTGGGTCCTCTGGGATTTATCTGGCTCTTAGCAGATCCCAAGGCCAGTGCTTTTCCATTCAAAGACATGGGATCATAGATCATACCTCCAATGTCTTCTAAATATAACTGGGTCATTGTTCATGATTAGGACAGTGATGGTTGGGGGTGGAATGAGATGACAATTAAATTTAAGGGCAGGCTCTGCTTTGACTTACTGTTCTCCCTGCTATCATTTGACCCTCTCATCTCCGACCTTGAACCCCATTTTTCCCTATCCCCACCCCAACCCCTCCTGCCTTTGGTTGCCCAGATGACTCATTTCCACCCAAGCTACTATTTGGCTCTTTCCACAGTTTCTTGTTTCAAGTACACTCCACTCTCAGAGGCTTCATGAGTGAGTATCCAGAGGCATGGAGCCCATCTCTTAAGAAGTCTCCCTGCTCTTAAGTTTCCCCCACTCTTCAACTCATCCTCCACACAGATGCCAAAATCATCTTCCTAAGGTATAGACTGACTATATATCAATTCCTTGCTCAGACAAAAGACAAAAAATGGTTTACAGCCTAGTGTCAAATTACAATTCCACTGTTTCTACTCTACTGATAAAAGAAATAAGATGATAATGTATCAAGGAAGTTCTTACATCTGGCTGGGTGTTGGGTGCTAAAGCTTTTCCTAGATTAAGGGTTCTTCACATTTGTTTGTGCCTTTGGCCCTCTGGAGAAGTCTGTGGACCCGTTCTTTCTCAAAATAATGTTTTTAAATGCTTAAGTAAAAATACATAGAATTATAAAGGAAATAAATTATATTGAAGTAAAATTCTCGATTTTTTTTTTAAGTTCATGGACCCTAGTTTAAGAAAGCCTCACTTCGACCTAGGCCTCCCCCAGTGTGTGAATAGGCATTGGCTACTAATACTACATTCCAGTCAAATCAGCCTGCTTGCTATTCCTCAAACTCAGCATTCTAACTCCCACTGGCATGTCTGAAATTCCCTTCCTTTTTCTCTTCTATCCCTAAATTTCCTTCAAGACTCAAATCAGGTGCCATCTTCTTTGGAAAGATTTTATTGACTACCCTGTATTTCTATCCGTTTACATATAATACTCTCTAGTAGAATGTTGGCTTCTTGAGGGAAGTAAAGGTGTGTTCTTTAAAAAAAAAATTATACCTCTAGCACTCAGCACAGAATTTTACATATAATAAAAATTTAATATATACTTAGAAAAATTAATGAGTTTGCCTGATCCATCATGCCAGTAGACTACTGTGTAAGAAATGTGATTAGTCTGCTATGACCTTATTCTCTTTTTTAAAAAGTTTTATTGTTACCTTTTGTTTTTATATAACAATCATTTCTGAACATAATACTCTTCCCCTCCCCTATCTAGCTTTCCCTTAGGAAAAAAAAGTTGATTTGAAAGCAAAACCAATTTCAGCAAAACCAGCATATCTAACATTCCACACACATAGTCCCTCTGCAACAAAAGGAAAGAGGTGCATTTTCCTTATAATTAACTATAAGAATCACAGCAATAATAATACCTAAACTTTATATAGCAGTTACTATGTGTACCAAACACCAAACTAAGTGCTTTACAATTATTATCTTATTCGATCCTGACAATAACCCTGGGAAGAAGGTACTATTTTATAATGACCAAATTTTATAGATGAGAAAACTTTGACAAACAGAAGTTAAATGATTTGCCCAGAGTCGCACAGTTAGGCAATGTCTGGCTGATTTGAACTCAAGTCTTCCTGACTCCAGGTCTAGTTCTTTAATCCACTTTGCCACTTAGCCGCCCAGTTATAAGCATTCAGTTTTGTTTTATGGGTCTCTCCAATTACATTGCTGTGGTCATGGTTTATATACTTCTCTGGTTCTGCTTACTTCATTCACTCAGTTCAGATAAGTCTCATGACCTGTTCTTAATGAGTCAGTGCTAGCTCTTTGTGGTTACCATTTGTTTTTCTAAATGCTCACTACTCATCCTTCTAATAATATGGTCTAGAATTTGGTCAGAAATTGAAGTCAAGCTCATTGGCCTTTAGTCTGCAGAATCCACTAACTTCTCTTTCTTTTTAAAATCATCGGGGCAGTGTTTGCTTCCTCTGCGTTCCTGCAGCTCTTCTTCTGTCCTCCATAGCCTTTCAAAAACCACTAAGTGGTCCACAAGTCACCCCCACCATTGCTTTACTGAGTCCTACTGAGATCTGGAGTGGGAGAGATCTGTGTAGATGGAAGCCATGCCCACATTGGCAAAATCACAGATCTTCTGCATTATTGGAACACTAGTGATGTACTATCATTAAAAATGAGAATTTACCCCAAATAGGAGAAATCCATCATCTGCCATGATCACTGTATTTAGTAATTTTCCTGATTTAAATTGCCGGAAGTTCAGTTTCTTCTTATTTCCCATTCTCAAAGAATTCTTTTCTCAGAAGGCAAAATGTATATTCATTTATGTGGTTTAGAATAAGGAAACCAATGCCACATATTAAACAACATTTGCGGCAGAATATTCAGCCACATCCCCCAGCAGGTTCAAACAGAGCCTAGCATTTCACCCAGCTTCCGTTCCAGAAAGAGCAACTTTAAAAGAAGATGGGGGTATTTGGTATTTTGTTGCCTTTTTCTTATTTAAGTAAAAGGAAATAATGGAAAATGAACTCACAGTTCTCCATATTGTGATGGAAAACATTTTCCAACCCAAATGCATCTTTACTTTGAAGATTAGCCAGAAGCTAAAAGAACAGTCAGCCAACTATTGAATTAGAAACATACTGCAGAGAAAGGCCTAATTTTCCTAGAAACCGGGACCCAAATGCTTTGGAGAACTTTTGGCATTTATATATAATTTAAAATATGTGATGCCATTCCTATCCTGCCCTTCCCAATTTCTCCTTATCCTCCAGGAATAGAGAAATGGATTCTCAAATAGACCAGAGTCACAATTCCTTCTTCAAGTCTGATGGTTTTGTGGTATTGAGATTTTTTTTAAAAGGAGCATTTCAGTAATGAGCTTCATATAAAATGCTATTAATTTTTGCCTGGATATATGAAAGGAGAAGTCATACCCAAACCCTTTTTCTTTTCTCTGAACAAGAATTGGTAGAAATCTCAAAGTCTTGGGAAAAAACATTTGGAAACTCTTTGTGGGCACAAATGGAGTCTTTGATATGTTAAGCTTTACAGGCTGATGTGAAAGTATATAGAAAGAAAAGGGTCTAGGGCAGAGCTTTGGGGGTACAGCCACAGTTAGATGGTAGGTATGGATGACAAGCTAGTTAAAGACGGCTGAGAATAAGTGGTCAGATCTGCAAGAGGGGAAGGTGTAGTAAAAATGGAGCAAGGAGAGACTAAGTTAGAAGGAGAAGGTGGTTACTAGTATCAAATGATGCAGAGAGCTCTGGAAGGATGAAGACTGAGAAAAGGCTATCAAATTTGACAAGGAAGTGTTTGTTGATTACTTTGGAGAGAATAGTTTCAGATGAGTGAAGAAGTTGGAAGTCAGATTGCAAAGGATTGAGAAATGAGTGACAAGAGAAAGTAAGAACAACAAGTTAAGATATTTTCCCCCTAGCAGTTTAGCTGTGAAAAAGGGGAGCTAGGGGGCAGCTAGGGGGCACAGTAGGTAAAGAACCAGCCCTGGATTCAGGAAGACCTAAGTTCAAACACGTCCTCAGACACTTGACACTTACTAGCTGTGTGAACCTGGGCAAGTCACTTAACCCTCATTGCCCAGAAAAAAGAAGAAAAGAAAAAAGAGAGAGAGCTATAGTAACCTTGGGGGAAGGGAGGGAAATCAAGTGTTTTGTTTTGTTTTGTTTTGTTTTGTTTTGTTTTTCATTGTTAGCCAGGCCCACAGGAACAGAGACTCAGATCTGGGAGAGGGAATCTTTACGTTAAAGATAAGGAACTGGACAGGTTTCTAGGCAGTAGGGAAACGGGGAAGTAGATAGAGAGATATTAACGATTAAAGAGAGGCTATGGTCATAGGTACAATTTGCCAGAATAGACAGAAGGGGATGAGATGGAGGGTATAATACCAGGATTTCCCTTGGATAGCAGGGCCATTTCTTCATCTCTAATATAAAGTGGTTGAACTAGCTCATCTCTAAGGTCTCTCTCCAGCTTTCCCATTCTATGATAGTGTGAACAGATCTTGTATTTTCCCCTTTGTTCAAACCTCTACCACACCCCATGCTACCTCCTCCCTATTTTCTACCTATTCAAATCCGAAACTCCCTTCAAAAGCCAGCAAAAATCCCATTCCCTCCATGAAGCCATATCAGCTCAGGAGTGCCCCTCAATCATCAGCATCCCTCATCTGGTACTTACCACTCAATGACTTATATGGTATTTGTAATGACTTCCACATTTCCACTAAACCCCACAACTAGAATGCAGGTTCCATAAAGACAGAGGCTGAGTTAAATCTTTAAGGTTTGTGAAAGACTTTATCTACGTTATCTCATCTGATTTCCCCTAACATTCCTGTGAGATCAATACATAGGTATTATAACCTCATTTTCTTTTCTTTCTTTCTTTTTTTTTTAATTATTTTTACTGATATGCTTTGTCTTTATTTCAACCAACATTTCAACCACCTGCCATTAAGCCTTCCCATGTGATGAAGAAGTAAGCAAAAAACATGATACAGTGACTGCATCTGACGACTTTCCCCATTGTGGTTTCAATATATCATGGGTTGGCATAAGAAATTAAATACAAATTTTGGGACAGTTTTGTGGAAGGAGCAAACAACACACGAAGACCAACAGAAAAAGTTTAGAAACTCAGAAATGCATAAAACATATGTATAATGTTGTATAATAACATATTTTATCTTTTAACATCATAATAATTCAGACTTCTTCTCTTGTATGAAGGGAGGGCCAAAAAAATTTTACATGGATTTTCCAGATCTAGGTGGGGAGTCGTGTCCCAACCCCAATGATGTGGAAGAGGTAACTGTAGTCCCCAATCACCTTGACTTGAGATAGAATGTAGGAAAGAAAGATGCCTCATTAACACTTTTCTGATCCTTCATTATTTTTGCAGTTACTCAGAGTTCCACTTCCTCTTGGTTATCCTCATGTTATAGATGGGGAAACTGAGACAGAAAAACATTAAGTGACTAGCCTACAGTAAGTGTCAGAGAAAGGACTGGCATCTATCTCATCCTTACTCTAGTCTAGTTCTCTATCCACTATGCCATGATGCTCCCATGGTAATTAAAAAAGAACCTTGCTCATAGTAAGCACAATAAATGTTTGTTGATTAGCTGAAAAAGAAAAGTATGGATATAAAGCTTCTGTTTGTTCCAGGCTTGGCTCATTGACCTGATCCAAACAAGGAGAATCTTAGAGCATGGAGAAAGCTAGACTTGGGACATGTCTTGGAGCATCTACATATTTTGCAGGAAATAAATCACTTTGCTTGCTGCCAGTTAGTTCCATGTATTTCAAGCCAGGAATGTGAGTCATTCATTTACTCAGAGCTTTCTTTCCTTTTAGAGCAGGATGACCTCACCCTTTCCTTCCAGGACATTCAAATAAGATCTAATCAGACAGCCAATGGTGACATACCTGCCTTATCAAGACTCTGTTGTGGAGTAGTTTAAACAGTGGGATCGCTCCCCAGAGATTTTTTTAAAAATCATTATTCTCATCATCATTATCATTATTCTTATTTATTATTCTCTGGGGGTTTTTTTCTGAAGAGTAAATGTTTTCCACCTTCCAGAATCTCTCAGTTCAGTTATTTTTAGTGATTAGTTATTATGATTCATTATTATTATTTATTATGTATCATTTTATGGTCAGTTATATTATTTATTAATATTAGTCTATGAGCAATAATAAATAGTGTTTTGGGAGCTGTATGAAATGTTGAAAAGGTACATATTGGTGAATAGCATAAGTCTTTCTTTGCACAAATGGATAAAGGATATTAGTTTCCATTGACACTAAGAAATATAGAAGACCAAAATTGGGCTTATCCCCCACAATGAACTGAATGTTTTTCTCAGTGGAATATGGGACTTAAGTATTTGGCTGTGTAGAAACACTGCCACATTACCCAGTAGACACTCTAGACATGTGTCTAGGGGCCCTCAATGTTAGCATGAGATTAGAGGCCCACAGGGTTAACCTAAGTGACACAGTGAGCTAAAAATATACTTTAGGTTGTCAGGGGCTTTGCCAGTAGTGGCTTCTTGGCAGCAATGTGCTGGTAAATGTTTAACGACTGGCTTGAAAGAAAAAAAAATATGCAGGGCACACTTGTAAATTTAATCAGTATTATTAAATTTTTCTCTGTAACTTTCTTAAGTCAAAACTACATTTTTAAAAAGCCAATCAAGCCCTGATTTATAGTGTTTGCAGATTTCTGAGGTGTAAATGCTCCCATTGAAAATTTAAATCAACTTTCCCAAACTTGTACAGGCTGGCTTCAGTCAGCATACAGCTGCTTTGTGGCTTCTAAGGTATGGTGAAGCCTGAGCTCAATCCTATTTCTGTGAGCCCCAGGGCTAAGCTTGCTTATTTTCTATATCTCCCTGCCCTGTTTGCCCCACTTCTATAAGCCATTGCCTTCACTAGAGCACCTCGTGTTATTCTACTTAGCATTTGAAACTATTATTATGTGATTTGAAGAATATTACAATTAAATATATATGTGTATGTGTTTATATATGTGTGCGTGTACATTTTTTAACATTTTCCAAGATGTTGTATTTCATGTAATAATTATAATATAGCACATTGGAAGGAATACTCATTTTCATGCCACATGACCTGTGTTTATATCCATCTTCTGGAACTTATTACCTGTATGACCTTTGGTAAATCGTATAATCTCCCTGGGTTTTACCTTCCTCATGTGTAAAACTGTGAGGACTGAACTAAATGATCTCTGAAGTCTGTTCTGACTCTAGAGCTATGATCTGCTGCAATGTCAGCTTTCCACAAATTGATTTTCTTTGAGATTCCCCCCTAATATGCACCCAATTTAATTTTTCTTCTCTTTATTTTTCTTTCATGCTTTCTAAGTCCTTTATTTTTTTAAGTCTAAGTATGTTCTAAGAATAAAAATAGGACATTGTGGATGCACTGTTCCTTCCAGCCCTGTTCTGTGGAGAGGCCAAGGATGAGACCTGCCATATGGGCTGATATTGAGCATGTTTCATGGTGTAGGTTCATGCCTCCCCAGATGGAAAGTGAAGAAAAGTCTCAGCTAAAAGGTTTCTGCTCCAGGAGGATCCAGATGTATGGAAAGAGTCTAATAATAATAGAGAGTTGGTAGATAGGATGTTGAACTGAGAAGTAATCTGGTAATCAGAAACAGGGTCAGTACTCAGATCAAAAAGACACCGGGAGGGGCAGCTAGGTGGTGCAGTGGATAGAGCGCTGGCCCTGGAGTCAGGAGTACCTGAGTTCAAATCTGGCCTCAGACAATTAACACTTACTAGCTGTGTGACCCTGGGCAAGTCATTTAACCCCAATTGCCTCACTAAAAAAAAATAATTAATTAAAAAATTAAGTGCATAGCACAGTAAAAAAAAGAGAGAGAGAGAGAGAGAGACCGGGGTGACATAAGAAAAATCATCAAATTAATCAATCAATAAACATCTATCAGGTTAAACACTGTGCTAGCTTCATTCCTTTGAACTTCTGCATCCAGCCCCCAGAAAGTTCATCATCTTGCAAGATCACATCAGCCCTGGTTTCCCCCTTTTATCAGTATACTGCGCCCCTCTGACTGGTGGGCAGAATGGAAGAGCTCCTCCCCAAACCTCCATGTAAGGAGGGTGCCCAGGCCAGTCTTCTCTTAATTTCCCACCCAGCTGAACTCCTTTGGACCTCTGTATCATGCTTCTGCACTGGGTACCATACCTTCCCTTCCCTACTCAAGTCTCAATAGGTTGGTCCATATGTTGAATTATGTCAAGTTTTTGCAGTGAGTCAGTCTCCTAATGTAAAATGGTGAAATTGAATGGAACAGCACTAGGAACAGCAGAGCTGCTGGACAGATGATGAAACTTCCATTACAGTAACAGATTTCTTCTCCTAATGTGAGGTACAGACAATGAGCAGAAACAATTCCAAATACATTACAGCCACAGCAGGACCACATCTGACACAGTCAACAATTCTTCACCATGCATCAGAGTCATCTGCAATTACAGTAGCTTAGAAGTCATAAGCCTGTTTCATGCAACCTATCCTGACTTCTGTGTTGATACCAAGGCTCTCCCTGTATCACCGCTCACTCAGTATTACATGGTCAACATGTAAAAACCTCCCCTTCCCCAAGAGCCACATGAAGGGAATGTTACAAAATCTGTTTTCCAATTAGAGATCTGCAGGAGCTAAGGACTTTGCCTCTTGCTTCTAGTGGCTCAGAATTACCACTATATCAGGGAAGGGGTCCCCTTTCTTTCCAAAAATAAATAATTTACCTAGCTAAGTAAATACATACCTACCAAAGATAGTGACAATCTCACCTCCCCCATGCTATTAGGAAACAAGACATCTTCCAATAATTTTATCAGTTGGTCACCCTACCCTTTTCTGGAAAGGAGTTGCCTGAACCAGCCTAGGAGAAAGGAAGCCTGGTTATCAAGGGAGTTATGAGCTACCTCTCCAGGGCATAGAGAGCCCTCTGAGGGGATGAGGACTCTGAAGCCAAGGCAACTCTGCACTAGAAAAGGAAAAAGGGCCAGAGAGAGCTAGCCAGAACTATGTCCAAAACTAGCCCATTCTCATCAAATCAGTTTTCCTGGAGACTGGATTCCAGAAACCACTAGAACAAGGAGCCCTCCCCTTGCGTGAGTGGCATTGATTTGTCCAGACATGATTTTTGGAGTTTGGACCACCTGACTCGGGTAGTCAGATTTATAATGATGCAGCTGTTGATTAGTAAGGGTAAACCCCTTTCCTTGAGATGGGAGAGTGCTCTTTTGCCATTTAGAGACCAGTTGAAAATCATTTGGGTTAGATGGGTGCTCTAATTGCCACAAGCAGCCCAGTTGGGAAGGAATAGCTGCTTTGTCCTTAATTAGTGGGATGAGATGGTCACAGCATAACATGGAATAACTATCTCAAAGTTCAAATTGACACTGCACTCATTCTTGAGCTTCTTCTGTTTTTGTAAGTGGTCCAACCTGGTCATTTTAGCATATTATACCTTTGATGGATGTTGACATATTCCACAAACAATTGTGTGCAGTAGGAGGCACTTGAAAATTCTTTCATTGGTTCTCACCCAAAAGGAGAGAGCCTTTATTGCCCATTTCTATGCTCTCTGGGCCAACCCTATGGCCACTGCCCAGGAATTAGTGTTGATGAAGATCTTTTCTGCCCCAAACCTTAAGCGTCTCTCCTATGTTATCCCATGCAGCCAGAAGCTCAGTCCAATGGAAGGACTTGACCCCTTCCAAAGGGTATTCCCTGCTACCAGATTAGTGGCTGCTGAAGTCCTCTCTTCATAGCAGATAGAGCCATTGCTGAACCAGGCAAAATAGAATTCCTCAGGAGCCAGGTCCTTATAGTTCAGAACTCATTGTGAATTTGTTGGGTCAGTGGAGGAGACTGGGTCCTAGGGTCTTGATTGGAGATGTCAGCCTCCCTGATCAGAGGAGTCCCTTCCTGTTTGTAAAGGCTCTTAACACCATAAGAACCCAGGCAAGTATGACTTTTTTTTTGGGGGGAGGCAACGAGGGTTAAGTGACTTGCCCAGGGTCACACAGCTAGTAAGTGTAAGTGTCTGAGGCCAGATTTGAACTCGGGTACTCCTAAATCCAGAGCCGGTGCTCTATCCACTGCGCCACCTAGCTGCCCCCCAAGTATGATTTTTTTAATATACTATTTTTGTTTAGCCATAGAAGACTCTGGTCTTATTCCCATCTTGTTAGAGGGACCAGCATGCATCAACCAACCAATAATAAGCAGCTCTGGACAAAAGGTGATTTATGACCCTGTGTCATCTGTTCAGTAGCAGCTAGGACTCAGTAATAGGCAAGCAACTGCTTTTCAAAGGTGGCGTAGTGAGTAACTATTCTGGGGGCACTTAGAGCTCCAAAAACCTAACGGCTGCTTTTTTTGGCCTCTTTTTAATGTCTGACAAAGACTCCATTCAGCCTCATCTTTACAACAGAGACTTGCAGAAACATAGGCTTTGCCAGGTCATAAGAGCCCAAGGGGAAATTGACTGCTGAACAGTCTATTTTTTCCAGGGCTGTCCTCAGTTTGGGACCCCACTTGAAAAAGGCAGGTTTGCCAATAAATCATTAAATACCGGTCATCAGGATACCTAGGTGAGGAATGTGGTTTCTCCCAGAACAGAAGCACCTAATAAATCTTTGGGCTTCCTTCTTAGATCATGGAGAAGCAAACTGATAGTCTTCTCTGTAGGTTTTTTTGAAACTACTCTGAGTTCTCCTCTTACCTATCTCTTTATGTCTTCTAAACCTCCTTTGCTGGCTCTTCGTCCAGGTCATAGATGTCCCATGGGGTTCTGTCCTGAGACTTCTAGTCTCTCTTTCACTTGGTGACTTCATCAGCTATTATGGATTCAACTGTCATATCTAGGCTAATGATTTTCAAACCTGTTTATCCTCTCTTCTGACCAGTCTCATATCTCCAACTGCCTATTGAACAACTTGAACTGAATATTCTCTAGACATCTTCAATTCAGCATGTCCAAAACAGAACTCATCATCCCCTCCAAACCCCAACCTCTCCCTTCTTCCAAACTTCCCTATTACCATCAAGAACACCACAATCTTCCCAGTTGGACAGGCTCCAAATGTAGGTGTCATCCTTACCCTTCCCTCTCTCTCACTCACTTTCCATACCAAAATTGTTTCCAAGATCTCTCAATTTACTTTCTCTTAATATCTCTCATAGACATCCCCCCCTCTTCTCTGACACTGTCACCTCCCTAGTACAGTACCCCATCACCTCATACCTATACTATTGCAATAGCCTGCTGGTTGGTCTCCCTGCCAGAGATCTCTCATTGCAATTCATCTTCTTCTCACCTATCAAAGTCATCTTCCTACATGGTAGGTGACTAATTCATCTCCCTACTGAATTGTTGTTTGTTCTTCATTTTTGAAGAGTACCATGATATCAGGGTGATGTCATGATGCATTGAATTGGATTTAAGTGAGAGAAGGTCGTACAAGGTCACCAACCTTACTCTGTCCTCCAGAGCCATCTGGGTCCAGTGGCAAGATATATATATGAGGACTACTGGAGATGGTCCAGGATGTTTAAGGTAATTGAGGGTTAAGTGACTTTCCCAAGGTCACTCAGCTAGTGGCTGAAGTGATATTTGAACTCGGCTGCTCCTGACTTCAGGGCCAGTGCTCTATCCACTATGCCACCTAGCTGCTCCTCCCTACTGAATGAACTCCAGTGGGAGGAAGAAGGAAAGAAATAGGCATTTATTAAGCACCTATTCTATGCCAGGCATTGTGCTACATGATTTATAAATATTATCTCATTTGGTCCCTAGGACTCTACTCTACCACCTAGCTTCCACAGTGCCTCCCTATCACCTCCAGGATCAAATGGTTTTTCTAAGGCCTTTATAATCTCCCCTCCCCAACCTTTCCAGTTTTCTTATACCTTACAGTCTCCCTATACTGATTCATTGACACTCTTTGCCATGCTGTTCCCTGAACAAGACAGCCCATATCCCAACTTCAGGAATTTTTACTGGCTGTCCCCAATGCCTGGTAAGCTTTTCCTCTCATCATTGTCTCCTAACTTCCTTAGAGTCCCAAATAGAGTCCTACCTTCAACAGCAAATCTTTAAAGGTTAGGGAAAGAGAAAAGGGCCTGTGCCTCCCGTGCTATGGGAAGGAAAAAGAAGCTGCATCCAGGAAATGTAAATGTTAGTCCTATCCCAACAGATTTGGTGATGATTATAAAGGAAGTACCAAGGAATTTGACTAATTCAGTTTTGTAGAGTCTTAAGGGCACCTATGAGGCATTTTATTTTAACAATCTTGTGAAATATTTACTGTGAGTGTTAAGATCCCCATTTTATAGATGAAGAAACTGAGGTTCAAGAAAGTTTAATGACTTGCCTATCATAAGACTAATCACACAACTTGTAAGTAGTAGAGCTGGAACTCAAATCCAAATGCCCTGGTCCCAAATCCACCTCTACTGCTCCATTTTCTCCTGTTGCTCAAGTGAGATAGGGATAGGGACTAAACCTGTAATTTCATTAGTAAAGGGAACTCCTGCTTGAGGAACGCCCCCCACCCCATACCACCTTTTCTGTACCTTGTGGTCATAGTTGTATAAAATACTGAGACATTAAATTATTTGATCTTGGTGACAGAGGCAGTAGGTAGAGGGGGCAGGACAGCGGGAACTTCCCACCCCCAGTCTTTCTGGCTTTGAAGCCCACTCACTATCCACTAAGCCATACTTCCAAATTAGATAATGGATGTAAAAGTGCTTTCAACATTTCAAGCACTATCAAATATGGAGTACTGTTATTGATTTGGGGGTCTATATAATGCAAAGCAATTTCAGTTGATGCTTTATTACTCCATTTATTTTTATATATGAGCTTCTGTAGGGCTCTCCTCACATCTCTCAACATCAGCTTACCTTTCTAGACATTACACATTACTCCCTTTCATCCACTCTAAAATCCAGCCTAACTAGCCTTCTTCTGATTCCTCATACACAGCACTTTCTATCTCCTGTCTTTACTGGGTGGAATCCATTCCCTCCTCATCTCAAATTAACTTCTAGGAATCTGTTGTTTCTTTTAAGACTCAGCTCAAGCACCACCTTCTACATAAAACCTTTTGTGATCTCCTCAGCTCTGAGTGCTTTCCTCCCTAATATAGCTTGTATCTATTTTGTATAACCATACATATATGTATGTGTGTATATGCATGTGTATATGTGCATGTATATGTACGTGTATATATATGTGTGTACACATGTACACACACACGCACACACACACACACACATATATATATATATATATATATATACATAGATACACACACATTGTCTCCTCCAGCTAAATAATAAACTCTTTGAGGACAAGACTGTTTCACTTTTGTCTTTGTCACCTCAGAACCTAGCACACTGCTTAGCACATAGTAAGTGCTTAACAATTTTTTGTTATGTGATTAACATGATTAATATAAAGAATCCTCAGGTCCTCTAAACTTTAGTTGATCTGCCAATCAGTTAACAAGTATTTGCTGAGTAGTCTGAGTACTATAACATGATACCAGATGTTTTGGAGAAAATGATACATGTTAATGAAATTAAATAGAGTCCCTAATCTTGAAGTTCACAGGGTAACATGAGAGATGAGACATATACGTCTACATAATTGTGAATGCTAAATAGAGTTATAATTTATTCCTTATAGCAATGAATAGAAAGGGAAAAAGGAAAAAAATAATTCAACCAAACAAAACCACATCTCAACAAAGTCTGGCAGTATCTGCAATGTTTCACACCCACACTCTCCTAGCTTTGCAAAGAGAAAGAGGTGTATCTTCTCTTTTCTAAGACAGGGCTGATCATTTTCCTTCTGCAGTGATTCATTTTTATTTTTGTGTTATGTTTGTGTTGTTGATGTTTCTTTTGTTTACACTGTTGTAGTCATTGTTTATATTATTTTCATGGACATTTTTAAACATCTTGAACTGGATATCCCGTGTACATCTTAAACTCACCAAATCCAGATCCGAACTCATTATCTTTCCCTGCCAAACTCTTCCTTATTCTTTTTTTTTCAGGGCAATGGGGGTTAAGTGACTTGCCCAGGTTCACACAGTTAGTGTCAAGTGTCTAAGGCTGGATTTGAACTCATGTACTCCTGAATCCAGGGCCAGTGCTTTATCCACTGCGCCACCTAGCTGCCCCTCAAACTCTTCCTTATTCTTAACGTTCCTATTACTACCAAGGGTACTATCACCCAGCCCATACCCAGGTTTCCAACCCCAGTGTCATCCTTAATGCCTCGCTCCAGTCCCCCTACCCCGTATCCAATCAGTTCCCAACTCCTGTTGTCTCTACCTTCAGGACATCTCTCATATATGCCCCTTTCTCTCCTCTGATATTGCTACTACCCTGCTTCAGGCCCTCATCATCTCACACCTGGACTATTAGACGAGCCTGTTGGTTGGTCTCTCTGCCGCAAGTCTCTCCGTACTCCAGTTCATCATCTCCTCAGCTATCAAATTGATCTTCCTAAAAGCCCATGTCTGACCATGTCACTCTTCCATTCAATAAACTCCAGTGGCAGCCACCCTGTCACATCCAGAATTAAAATTTTTAAATCCTCTCTTTGGCTTTCATTGACCTAGCCTCCTTCTATCTTTCCAGTCTTTTTATACCCTATTCCCATCAGAATGTGGGTAACAGTGGCTTTCTTGTTGTTCCTTACAAAAGGCATTCCGTCTCCCACTCTAGACACTTTTATTGCCTGTTCCCCATGCTTAGAACTCTCCTTCCTTATCTTCACCTTCTGGCTTCTTCAAATCTCATCTAAAATCTCACCTTCTGCAAGAAGCATTTCCCAGTCCTACTGTATCTTAGTGTCTTCCCTCTGAGATCATCTCCAATTTGTCATGTATATATCTAGCTTGTACAGTCATTTGGACCTCTAGCCTGTGAGCTCCTTGAGAGTAGGGACTGTGTTTCACCCTTCTTTATATCTTCATTGCTTAGCACAGTGCCTGGCACATAGTAGGTATTTAATAATGTTTGTTGACTTGATCTATCTCTCCTTAGTTCACTTGGCTTTGATTCCTTTTAGTCTTCCCATACTTCACTGAATACTTTATATTCATTGTTTTGTATTAAGAAAGTAATATTATGTTGCGTGGAGAGTTATAGATAGATGATGGAGAGATAAAGTATTAACTAAGTACTTACTAAATGCCAGTCACTGTGTTAAGCACTTGGAATAAAAAGACAAACGAAAGGAAAGTTAGTCCCTGCTCTTGACTAGCTTAAATTCCAGTTGGAGATGCAGAGGGAGACAACACATAAAAGCAGCTCAAAGCAGGGGAGATATGAGTAAGGCACCACCTGGGCTGGGAGTGAGAACAAGTTGAAGAAGTAGTGGTGGGGGGGGGGGGGGTCATTGGTTGGTCCAGGTTTGAAAAGTGCATGATTATTGGCACGGGAACTTCCTCAAATGGATAGTAAGAAAAGAACTCACTGATTATAGGGCCACAGTTTGTTTAGCTTTACCCAATCTGTGGGCATCTACCTGTTCACAATTCATTGCTACTACAAAATGTTGATTTAAGGTTTCAGGTGTATGTAAGACCTTTCTTTTCATCTTTGACCTTTGAGCATCTGCAGATCAATGGGGTCAAAGTCTTTCCTAGAGAAGTGTTTTCAACTCCTAAGGAAATTAATAAATGTTTGTTTCATTGAATTGAATTGATTCCTTGGCAGCAAAGGTATTGGGTCACACTGCCAAAGCCAAAGTTTTGGGTGGCAAGTCATTTTTCTGGGAGTAAATGTAGTTTCAAATATTAAAATTTTTAAAAGGAGCAATGTGTAAAGCCAATTTTCCTGTAACAATTTTAATACATAATAGAATTTGAAGTTGGAAGGGGCCTTTAAAAAATCATCTAGGGCAAGGGTTCTTAAATCTTTTAAAATTTCAGGAAATCTTTTGGCATCTGGATGAAGCCTACAGACTCTTTAGATTTATGGTTTTAAGTGAATAAAATATCGAAGATTCCAGAAGAAACCAATTATGCCAAAGTACTTATTTAAAAATTTTTTTTAATCCAAGTTCATAAAATCCAGGTTAAGAACCCCTGATCTAGAAAACAAAGATCCAGCTGCTTTCTGGTTACTTAAGGACATAAAAAATATCACACCTATGGAGTCGGGCACTGGAGGAATGCTGAATATTATGCCTATTATTGTACCTGCCCAGCTGACAAGAAGCAGTTCCACAAAAAGAAAGGGGAGGGGATGGAGTTAAGAGAAGCTAAGTGCCATTATATTCTTATTGCATTTCCTTGATGTAGTAGAGCAAAGTAAACTTCCTTTTGTAAACTAAAAATAATAATAATTTAAAAAATTTTTAAAAGAACCCCTTATATAGTCCAGCCTCCCACACAGGAGTCTCCTCCCATAATATCCTTGACAAATGGCCACTCAGTCTTTGCTGGAATAATAACTTATGGAATCTTACATACAGAATTCATACAAAATCTTCAATTTTGCAAAGAACTTTGTTTTTCAAGGTGCTTTTATTACAACTTGATATTGCAAGTCTTTGCCATTTTTTAGGGAACTGAGATTCAGGTTGATTAAGTAAACTGCCAACTACCATAAACCTAGTAAATGTCAGAGCCATAATTCGAACCTAGGTCCTCTCAACTCCATGTCTAGCTTTCTCTTTACCATGCTTCCAGTGAGGGAGATCTTACTTTGCCCTGAGCTTCAAATTGTTAGAAGAGCCTTTCTTAGGTTGAGTCAAATTCTACTTCACTGTATTCTTCATTCCTTGGTCCTGGTAGCCACACATAAATCTCTACCTGTTGGGGGTAGAGGGAAGGTTTTTGAATATTTGAAGGCAGGTATCATATCTCCAAGGGCAATTAGTGGTATAGTGGATAGAGTACGGCACACTTACTTAGCTTCATGACCTTGGACTAGTCACTTAACTCTGATTTCCTCAGTTTCCTTATCTGTAAAATGAGCTGGAGAAGGAAATGGCAAACCACTCTAGTATCTTTGGCAAGAAAACCCCAAATGGGATCACAAAGAATTAGATAGAACTGAAACAACTGAACAAAGTTATATGTCCTTCAACTATTCATTGAATGGTATGGTTTCCACATCTCTAGTCCACCTTGTTGTCTTTCTTTAGACATGTTCTGGGCTGTCAACATCCTTCTTAAAATACAGCATCTAGAACTAATCACAGCACTCTACATGTGATCCAAACAGGCCAATGGGATTATTTCTTCCTGTGACCTGGATTCTGGGTTTTGTTTTGCTTTTGTTTTTGTCCTTTGTTCTACAAGAGGACTGTGATATTAGAAAGTGATGTCATGACTTGCAGTGAATTGGATTTAAGTGAAGGAGGACTGTGCAAGGTCACCAACCTCACTCTTTGCTCTAGAGCCATCTGGGTCCAGTGGTATGATATTTATCAGGATGAGTGGAGCTGGCCCCAGATGTTTAAGGCAATTGGGTTTCAGTGACTTGCCCAAGGTCACATGGCTAGTAAGTGTCTGAGGTGAGGTTTGAAATCAGGTCCTCCAAACTTCAGAACCAGTGCTCTATCCACTACACCACTTAACTGACCCAATCTGGATGCTAGTCAGGCTCGTTTTCTTAGTACTCATACATGAGATATGAAAGCTTTTCTTAAAACAAAAAAAAAATTTTAAACCCTCCCCATCGTTGGTTACATTCTTTTCAACCACACTTTAACACATAGCAACATTAACTTTCAATAATATGAGCAGATGCATATTAGTTTGATGTAGATCTTTTCTGAATTTTTTTTAGCATTAAAAAAAAGACTAAGGATTTACTATTCAATCAGAAGTATAAAATGAATCTTAATTCTTTACATGATGACTTGTTGATTGGACTTGAGAAAACAATGTTTCTGAAAAGCAAAACATACATGTTAGCAGAGTAATGGAAATGAAATATTGACCTAATCCAATCTAATACACATTTTAAAGTGCCAAAATTAATAAATAAATAGATCTTTTCTGGGTAAGTAATTTGTTCCAGGAAACCAAATAATGGTCAAAGAAACTGGTTAACAGAAAGACCTCACTAAATATTTCCTAACTCATTGATGGGTTATTGGCCTTCAATTGAAATGAATCATTAAACTAACACCAGTCCCAGTGAAAACTACCAAGTAGGGGAAAGTCACCTCTTTCACTCACCTCCCCTTTCTGTGCTACCCTCCTCTTTCAACACCCCTTCCCTTGCCAAATAACCAATATCTGGGACAGCTAGGTGGCACAGTAGATAGAGCACTAGCCCTGGATTCGGGAGGACCTGAGTTCATATCTGGCCTCAGACACTTGACACTTACTAGCTGTGTGACCCTGGGCAAGTCACTTAACCCCAATTGCCTCACCAAAAAACCAAAAAACCAAAAAACCAAAATGAAAACACCAAATAACCAATATCCAAATCTTGTCCTATCACCTTGTTACCAGAGAAAGTGATCATTCATTCATTCAAAATACTAATTGAGTGATAATTTGTATAACAGACTATGGTGGGCACTATGGGCATGTATAAATGTGCAAGACATGATCTCAACATCAGTGATTGAATTTATTATATTTTTCAGGATGGACCATAAAAGAAGAATAGTGGCATGTAGTGATAGAATGTTGAAAGCAATATTGTAGGCATTAATGGGAGAGATTAAATATGCATATATTAAACATGTATATGCATAGTATATATATTTATGGATGTATATATGTAGACACACATATATTGGAGTTATTCTGCATACTCATTGGTTTGGCCCTGTATACTCCCAGCAAGTACCTTTCTCTTCTTTGAAAAAGACCCCAATTGATGCTGAGTGAAGTGAGCAGAACCAGAATAACATTGTGTACAGTAACAGCAACATTGCGTGATGATCAACTGTGATAGACTTAGCTCTTCTCAGCAATACAATTATTCAAGACAATTCCAAAGAACTCATGATGAAAAATGTTCTCCACAACCAGAAAAAAGAACTGTGGATACACATTGAACCATTCGGTTTCTACTTTTTGTTGTCTTTTTTTTCTTTTCTGAAGTTTTTCCCTTTTGTTCTGATTCTTCTTTCACAACATGACTAATGCAGAAATGTGTTTAATGTGATTGTACATATATAATCTATATCAGATTGCTTTCAGTCTTGGGGAGGGGGAAGAAAAGGAAGGAGGGAGAAATTTGGAACTAAAAATCTTATGAAAACAAATGTTGAAAACTTTTTACATGTAACTGGAAAATAATAAAATTCTTTTATGATTAAACTAAAAAAACAAAAAAGAAAAAGACACCAAAATTATACAACCTAAGATTTAAACCAAGGAGGTTTAACCTCCTTGGGACTCAGTTTCCTCATTTGTAACACAAAGAGGTTGGATATGATGATCTTTAAAGTCCCTTCCAATTCTAAATCTTATGATCAAATGATTCCATTTCCCCCCTCTCCAATCCATAGTCTACACAGTTGTCAAAACACAGAGTGTCTGGCCCATGTCACCCTGCCCTCTGCACAAAAATCTTCCATGATTGCCTATTACTTTTAGAATGTGTCAAATTTCTCAACATGACACTTAAAGCTTTCCACAATTTGACTCCTACATTCACTTCCCTTCATTTTTCACATTACCCTTTTTACATTTTTCATTTACATTACTTTTTTGGTTTTGTTTTCCAATTAAGCTGATCTGCTAATCCCATATATTTCCAATCTCTGTACCTTTGCTCAAGTGATCCTCCATGTCTGGAATGCATTCCCTCCTCATCTCCACTTCCTACAATTCCCAGCTTCTTTCAAAGCCCAGATCAGGTGTCAACTCATTTGGGAAACCTTTCCTGTTTGCCTCCAGTTATTAGCCCCCTCTCCCTTTTATGCACGTTTTATTTTACTCTGTGTGCATATTTCATTTTTCTTGTATATACATTGTAAATAATTACTTTTGTGAAGATTGTATCCCTCATCACTATTATATAATTCCATTAAAGGCAAGGATCGTTTCTTTTGTCTTTGTAGTTCCAGTATCTAGCACAGTATCCTGCTTACTGGTGTTTAATGCTAGGCTTCTGACAATCGAGGATGACCATGGATCAGCGCCTTGAAGAGCCACAGGCCACAGTGTGGCTGTGTAGTCCCATACAGGAGCTGCAGCTCCTGCCACAACGAGGACATCGGAAAACTTCGCTCTCTGTTGCCCGTTGGTTCCTGCGTCTCATTTGTTTTTCTTCCTCCAGAGCTTGGAGGCCCATCTCAGCTGCTCACAAGCTGCTCCTGAGTACTGAACTCCATCTGCGCGGTCCTTGGCCATCTCCTCCCTACTGCTGATGTCTATTCCCAGAGTCTCGCTTGCATACATCGCTGTAGGGAAGCTGGGGGCGTCCAGCAGGACTTTGGCCTGGGGCTAACTCGACATAGAGTAGGTCTTTAGGAATGCGCCTGTCTTGCATGCAGTGCACATGACCGAGCCAGTGCAGCTGTCTTTGTTTCAGTAGCGTGTAGATGCTTGGAAGTTGCACACATTGGAGCACTTCTGTGCTGGTGATCCTATCTGACCAAGATATGCCAAGGATGCGCCATGTTTAATAAATATTTATTAAACTGACAAAAATTAAATTGAATCCTATGATCCTACTGATTTGAAAAAAAAAACATCAAAAATTTAAAATTTTTTTTATTGGAGATATTTTGAGACATCTCAAATTTTCCAAATTCTAATTTTAAAATATATCCAGTTTTCCTAGATTTCTTATGGCAAAGGAAATATAAGAAATTAAAGAAATAAAAGTACAAAAAAGAAAGCCTTTTATTTCAATTCATTTAGCAGATGGAGAAAATGGCATGGTGAACTGTTATAGTCAATGAAGTCAAAGGTGTGTTTTTTTTTTTTAATGAATCTCAAGCCCATTGCTATTTTTGATTGGATTAAATTCAATTTGATTTAATTCACTTCAATCCAATGGACCTATTGAGAGGCCAATTATGTGCCAAGCTCCAGTTGTAATGAAAATACTGTCAGGGAGGTAATATCTGGAATCATTATATAAGCTTTTTTTTCCCCTTTCTTATTTAGTGAGGCAATTGGGGTTAAGTGACTTGCCCAGGGTCACACAGCTAGTAAGTGTTAAGTGTCTGAGGCCAGATTTAAACTCAGGTACTCCTGACTCCAGGGCCAGTGCTCTATCCACTGTGCCACCTAGCCGCCCCCATTATATAAGCTTTTATCAGCTAACACCTTAGTCAAGACAGACACTGGGAGGAGGATCATGGAAAACAACCTTCTGGTCCTGGCATGGCCTATATAGATAGAGAATGGAAAGCAGCCTGGTACAATGGAAGAAATCCTGGACCTTGGGTGGATTTTTTTCACCTCTTTTTAATTTTTTTTTCACCTCTTTGAGCCTTCGTTTCCTTATCTATAAAATGAAGGGTTGGACTAAATGGCCTCTGACATCTTTTCTAGGTCTAAATCTCTGATACTATAAATACTGGGTTATGCTGTTTGGCTTCTTCAATGCCCCATGGTCTTTTAGAGGTTAATAAGCTCCATTTTCCAAGACTTTCTAGATTGCAGACTGATGTTTTATCTCAATGAGAGTATCATCCCATCCTGGCACCCTGTTCAGCAGGCTGAATTGGTCCAGACCATCTTGAGTGCCTGCTCCAGCCTGGCTTTTTGACAATTGGAGAAATGCCCATTCTTTTTTTTTTTTTTTTAGTGAGGCAATTGGGGTTAAGTGACTTGCCCAGGGTCACACAGCTAGTAAGTGTCAAGTGTTTGAGGCTGGATTTGAACTCAGGTCCTCCTGACTCCAGGGCCGGTGCTCTATCCACTGCGCCACCTAGCTGCCCCTGAAATGCCAATTTTAAAGGAAGAAGATAGAATTCCAGGGACAAAAAGAGTTCATAGCATTCAGAACTATAAAGGGCCTTATTAGTCATTTAATCTGCCTCCACCCTTTGTTTTACAGTTAATGAAATTGAGACCTAGGAAATTAAGTAACTTACCCTTGATCACTAAGGTTAAAAAGTAGCAGAGTTGGATTTGAACCCAGATCTTCTGACTCCAAGTTCAAGGTACTTGTTGTGATACTACATTGTCAGTCCTACTGACAATTTCTCTGTGATCTCTAACTCACCTAGTCTCACTTGTTCATCCTCAGCATAAACCATAGGACTAAGGTTTCATATCTTTGGACTAAACTTCTCTAGAGCCTTCAAATAGTCCTCATGTGACCTGGTTTTCAGGCTGCTCACCAATCTGGTTGTGCAGAGTGAAATAGGAAGATTAGAGTCAGAGTCAGATTCTATAAACATTTATAAATAAGGTGCTTATAAAGTGAGCACCTACTGTGTGCCAGGCATTGTAATAGGCCCTAGGGATACAAAGAAAAGGCGAGAGACAATCCCTACACTCATGAAGCTCATACGCCAATGGAGGAAAGACAACACATAAAAAGAAGCTAAAAGGGAAAGGTGAGAGGGGAGGACCCCCAGTGCACGTGCATGATAAAGCCCTGCAGGTAGAGTGGGAAATAATGAGATGAATGCCCTGCTGAGCAGGTAAGAGTTTCAAGTGTCATTTGGCTGAATGATAACTTTTCTGGAGATCCAGAAGTCCAGGAGAGCATCCAGATAGGAATAAAGATGAATTTCTTAATTCTGGATATTATGCCGTCATTTATGAAATCTGAGATTATTTTAGTGTCTGTGTGACATTAATGATTCATTCTGAGCTTACTTAGAAGTTATATTTACTTGAAAATGCTGGAAAGCCAGAGAGACCCCATCCTGTATTTACTTATTCAATTGTTTCTTGGATCTAAAGTATCCCAATTAAAAAAGATTTTGTTAGTTTTGACCCATCATTTGAGCCTGTCAACATTTTCTGAATGTCAATCCTTTTATGTAACATATTACAGGGTTGTACCTTCTATATCTTCATCCAACTCAGTAGTAAAATATTGTATAGGATCAGACTAGGGACAGAACTCTGATGCAGGCTGTTATGTCCTCTCAGGTTGACAGGAATCCATTAATCAATGCTTTTGGGGTATGGACATTCAACCAGCTTATCTAAAGTCCCTTCTAGCTCTAAAATATTATAATTCTATGAACCCAACTAATTATAAATACTATTATTCAGCCAGCATTCCAAACCCCACCCCCTTCACAAGAGTAACATGAATTGGTTTCTTAAGTCTGGACACACTATGCATATCATTTCCTGGATCAATCAGTCTGGTAAACTCTATCTACATAAAGGTGATAGTTGAAAACATGGAAATGGATAAGTTCTTAGAATGAGAAGGTAAAAGGAGAAGAATAGAAAGCTAAGGTCTGGACCTTGGTTAAACTCACAGTAGTTTGGAGGAGACAGGGGAAACCCAAAAGGAATGGGAAGGCATTGTAAGATAACAGAAAGAGGAGAGTATTTGGAATTTGAGGATACCAGTTCTGCTGCTTAATACAAGCATGACTCTGGCCAAGTTACCTCACCACTTTGAATCACAGTTTCCTTATTTTTAAAATGATAGAACTAATGGGGCTCCTAAGGTCCTTTCTTTTTTTATATAATAAACATTTTTATTTAAAGTTTTGAGTTTTAAATTCTATCCCTCCCTCTCCTCCACTCCCTGAAACAGTAAGCAATTAGATATAGGTTATACATATGCAATTATGTAAAACATTACCATATTAGTCCTTTGTATAAAGAAACTTGAATAAAAGAAAAAAAAGGAAAGAAAAGGAAAAATAGCTTGCTTCAGTCTGTGTTCAATCAATATCAGTTCTTTCTTTGCAGGGAGATTGTAGGCTTTATCATTAGTCCTTTGGGATTGTTTTGGATCATTGTATTGCCGAGAGTAGTTAAGTCATTCACAATTCTTCATCAAACAATATTGCTGACACTGTGCACAACGTTCTCTTAGTTCTGCTCACTTCACTGTACAACAGTTTATACGAGTCTTTCCAAACCTTTCTGAAATCATCTTACTTGTAAATTCTTATAGCACAATAATATTCTGTTGCAAGCTTGTTTAGCTATTCCCCAGTTGATGGGCATCTCCTCAATTTCTAATTCTTTGCCACTACAGAAAGAGCTGCTATACCTATTTTTGCACAAATAGGTCTTTTTCGTTTTTAGGGTAATGTCTTTGGGATATAAACCTCGCAGTGGTATTGCTAAGGCAAAGGGTATTCACAGTTTTGTAGCCCTTTGGGCTTAGTTCCAAATTGCCCTCCAGAATGGTTGGATCCGTTCACAACTCCACCAACAATGGATTAGCATCCCAGTTTTCCCACATCCCCTCCAACATCCAACATTTTCCTTTTTTCTCATATTAGTCACTCTGATAGGTGTGAAATGATACCTCAGAGTTGCTTTGATTTGCATTTCTCTGATCAATAGTGATTTAGAGCATTTTTTCATGACTATAGATAGCTTTGATTTCATTGTCTGAAAACTGACCATTCATATCCTTTGATAAGGTCCTTTCTAACTGTAAATGAATCCTATAAATGACTAGGGATGTAGGAAGAGAACTAGAATACTACATGTAATGTTACAAGATGCTATGGGCAGGAATCAGTTTTAAGAAAGAAAGGAAGTGGTCAATAGTTTCTCTCTCTCTCTTTCTCTCTCTCTCTCTCTCTCTCTCTCTCTCTCTCTCTCTCTCTCTCTCTCCCTCCCTCCCTCCCTCCCTCCCTCCCTCCCTCCCTCTCTTTCCTCATACACATACACTCACAAATATATATATATGTATATATATATATACTTACATACATATAATCAGAAAATAAATAATTGACCATTGGAAATGTTTAAAAATTGAATTAAAGTTATATAATGTTATATGATAGCTCATTTCAATCTAAAAATAAAGGTCTTTTTTTCCTTCTTCAGTGATAGATTAGCTGTAGAGAGGGGTCATAGAATCATGAATCTAGAGCTGGAGAAATGAATAGTGAAAACAGTCTCAAGACAGATAGCACTTTATATTAGCAAAATCTGTAGGGAAAGAAAATCCTCTATGTTATTAAAAAGTTAATAGATCTATCAGGGTCTGACTCCATCTCATACATCCATAGCAGTTATTGCACAGCTGATCTAAGACAGATGTGTTAAACTTATTCGTGGAATGCTCAGAGCTTCAAGACAGGCTTTTTGCATATATAAGTAATAACATATTTAGGTCTGGTAAGTTTTTTAATGTACTGTATAAATTTCACTTTATAATAGAAAAAAATCTAGCCAGTGTATTTCTAGACTATTACTGAATTTCTTGGCTGATTAAATCCAATTTTTAGTTCTATGCCTCACAACATCACCAGGAGTCCCCAAAATGTATACCATGCTGTGTGGAATGGCTATATAACATCTTTCATTTTAGCATTTTGGGAATTACAATATGTTTTAAGATATTGCTATACTGCAGACATGATATTGGCTGCCACAGAAGTGTAGGGAAAGATGTAAAGCATCATTATCTAAGCCCTGTATTTGCATACATTTGATACTATTGATAGCCTTTGACATTCAGGAATTGGGGCAACTATTAAGATAATTCAATTCCTTTTTCCCTTATGGTTTTATTTTTTTTAATTAACAAAAATCTATTTTCTCTCCCTTCTACCTTGACCCTCACTCCATTGAAAAAGAAAAAACAAAAATAATCATTTTTAATAAATATGCAAAGTCTAGCAAAAAAAAAAACCCCTCATTGACTGTGTTCCAAGAATATGTCTCACTCTGCACCCTGAAACATATCACCTCTGTGTGAGAAGGTAGATTATATTTCATCATTGATCCTTTAGAATCACAGATGGCTGCAAAAAAAAAGGGGGGGCAGCTAGGTGGCACAGTGGATAAAGCACCGGCCCTGGATTCAGGAGTATCTGAGTTCAAATCTGGCCACAGACACTTACTAGCTATGTGACCCTGGGCAAGTCACTTAACCCCCATTGCCCCGCAAAAAAAAAAAAAAAAAGAATCACAGATGGTCATGGTATTTTTCATGGTTCTTTCAGCTTTCATAATTTTCTCTATAGTTTTGTTAAGGATAAATTGTTCTTCTGATTCTTCCCGCTTCATTCTGCATGTCTTCTCATACCTCTTCAAAACCCCCTATTTCCTCATTTCTTACAAAACAATAGTGCTCCATCACATTCATATTCCACAGCTCATTCAGCCATTCACTAGTTGACAGGTACTCTGTTAGTTTTCTTTTGTTTTGTTTTTTTATTATTTTTTTTGACACTACAGAAATAACTGCTATATTTTTGCACATAAAGAACATTTTCCTCTTTTTTTGTTCTATGTTGTCCCAACAGTGATATAGCTGAGTCACAAGGGGTATGCACTCGTTGCTAATTTTTGTGTATAATTCTATATTAGAATTATATTGAGTTATACTGGATCGTATATCCAAAGGTGGATTGAATCAAATCAGGTCTCTCCACCATATCTTGGTTATAGTTCATGAAGGCTTGAGATAACTAGAAGGATGAGAGAAGGGATTCCAAGGATCCTTGGTGTTTCAGAATCTGAATTGGAGATTGAGCTAGCTTCCAGCTAGAAATGTCCATGTGACTCAAGAGGGCAAATGTGGAAAGCACTCCAAATTGAATGCAACAAACATTTATTAAGGGCCTACTGTGTGAGAAAGACTTTTGGAGGGGCAGCTAGTTGGCACAGTGGGGGCTATTAGGTGGCGCGGTGGATAGAGCACTGGCCCTGGATTTAGGAGGACCTGAGTTCAAATCTGGCCTCAGACACTTGACACTTAACTAGCTGTGTGACCTTGGGCAAGTCACTTAACCTCAATTGCCTCACCAAGAAAAAAAAAGACTATTGGAAGTGTTGGAGACATAAAAACAGCATGAAAAACAGATAGAGGAAGTATACATTTAGGGAAAAGATTCCTTCCTCCTTTCCCTCATGACCTAGATTGAGAAAGAATTTTGGGACTCATGGCCTAAGTTTCATGCAGTATATGCAAGAGGTAGTATCCTTTATTGAAGAAGGGACCTGAATGTTGGTATTATGCTTTTGGATTTTGGATTTCTAGGAAATTACAAGCATTCTTGAGATAGAGGAATACTTCAGTTCAATTAAAATTCAACTCAATTCAATTTATTGAGATACAACTTTGTACAAAGCACTTTTAAGAATGCACTTTCAGGAATTCATGAGAAAAGCAAAAATGAGTCCGTCTGCCCTTAAGGATGTTTCAGTGTTCTTAGGATGATAACACAATCACATGAAACCACTACAAAGCATTTCAGGCAGTTTCTAATTCAGTGTTCAACTTGCTGTTAGAAGAGGAAGAATATAAACGGGATTATTGCCAGTGGGGGCCAAAAGACACATGAAATGAATGAGAGGTAAACAGGCTAGAAGTAAGAAGTGCTTGGCAAGCAGGAAGAAAGGGAGGCCAAAGAAAAAGAAATCAAACTCTTCAAGCACTCACAACTTTTGTTTCAATGGTTGTCTGAGTCAGTATTTATGGAATATAAAGTGTCTACTAAAGTACCCAGTGAAATGGCACAGAATGAAGTAATCACATCAGGCTAGTCAGGAAAATCTTCCTGGGAAGACAACTTTTTAGTTAAAAAAAATAACAACAAACAAACACTGATTGCTTAATGACCAAATAATTGTGGTATGTAAATATATTGGAAAATCATTTTCCCATAGGAAATGAAGAATATGAGGAATTCAGATTGACTTGGTAAGACTTGTATGATTTGATGCAAACTGAAGTAAGTAGAGCCATGCTAAGAGCATCACAATGACAAAAACAATTGAAAACAACACTAAAAAGGCATTTGAACTCAGATTAATTACAAGGATGATCTTAGTTCCAGAGAATGAATGATGAAATACATTGCCTTTCTTTCAAATGTGAGGTGGATGAGGAATGTTGCTTATGTGGTCACTGCTTTGGTTGGTTTTACTGAATTATTTTTCTTCTTAAAGAGGAAAAAGTCAGTAAAGGGGGTGATAGGTTAGAAACATCTAGGATATGAAAAAAGACATAAATAAAATATATAAAAAGGAAAAAAAAACACTCTTTCTGAATCAGGACTTAGAGGGACTAAAAGAGATTTGTATTGGAAAAGGGGAGAATTCTTTAACAAAAGCACCAAAGGAAAATAAGTATGTAGAGGTCCATAAAGAGAGTAACTGGAGTGGCAGAACTGTATTATGGAAGAATGAGCAATAAGGTTGCAAGTGATGGTGGAAGGCTTTGTACAAGGGATTTCAATTTGAGGGCCTGGACTGTCACATTTCTTTTGATTTTTCCTATTTCACTTAATAACATTGTTCCTGGAACACAGTATTTGATAAATGCCCTGTATTCATACAAATATAAACATAGTATATATTTGTGTTAGGAATGCCCCATACACCTTCAGTGGCAACCCTGTTCAAGATATGGGACACTAGGAAAACATAAAGCTGGCACAATTCAGTTGAGAATATTTGGGTTTTTAAATGGCTTCTAACATTTGGTAGCTGTGCAACCATGGGCAAGTCACTTAAGTTCTTTGAACCTCATTGGTTTCCTAATCTATAAAAGAGATGATAATACTTGGTCATATCTACCTCTCAAGGTTATTGTGAGGCTCACATGAGACATTTGTGTAGAACTTTGCAGATCTTAAATTGATATGCAATTCTCAGATATTATACAAAATCATAATCATAACAATGCCCATGAATTCCTTAGAATTTGGGCTTTATTCTGAAGACATGAGAAGCTATTAAAGTTTCTTTCTTTCTTTAATCTGGAGCGTAACAATCAAAACAGGCCATTTGGAAAATTAAACTAGCAACAATATACAAGATAGATTAGAACTTGAAGGAAGAGAGACTGGAGAGAGGAAACCAGTTAAAAGGCTATCACAGCACTCTAGGCATGATGGAATGAAGACCTGAACTAGCATCTTCATAGCAGACCAGGAGGGACAGATACTAGAAATGTGTCAAGGTAGCCATCCATAAGATTTGTTAATTGATTGGACTGTTAATTGAGGAAAAAAAGAAGACTCAAAGCTGACTCCAAGTTTTCCACTGGGAAAGAATGGTCATAACATTAACAGAAATAGGAACAAGTAATTGATGGAGAAAGGATGGTTGGGAGAGAGATAGTGAGTTGAGATTCAGGTGTTGATGGTATATTCAGGAAGAAATGTCCAGTAAAGAGTTGGAAATGTAAGATTGGAATTAAGTAAAGAAGTTGGAAGTTGGAAATAGAGATTTGGAATTCATCTCCATGGAAATGAATGACTAAATGTGATCATTGAGGAAAATAACAAAGAGAGAACAGGGAGAGGGGAGCATTATGTAGAATGCTAAAATTTATGGGATAACTAGAAGAGGAGCCAGGAAATAAAACAGAGAAGAAATAGCTTGATTGCAAAGCAGAAACTCAGCAATCATGCAATGTCACAGAAACCAAAGAAGGAAAATTTGAAGAAAGGAGTGATTAATTGTGTCAAATGCTGGAGAGGCCAAAAAAATATGGACCGAGGAAAGATTTTTGGCTGTAATAATAAATAGATCATTGATAATCTTGGCAAGAGTGGTTTCATTAGAGTGCTGGGGATAGAAACTAGCTCATAAAAAGTTGAGATGTGACTAAGTCCTGAGAATAGCAGGAATTTTACTTACTATAGATGCTTTTCAAATTTTGGAAATGAAAAGGAGAAGTAGGAGCATAGATTGAAGAAGAATTAGAGTTTACTGAAGGGTCTTTTAGGATAGGGGAGATCTAAGCACAACAAACATAGCATAATGGTTCTCTTAGCAATTGGCCCCCAGATTCCAACTGCTTTAGCAGTTCCTTAGAATAGTTTTACATATGTCTTCTGGAGGAAAAATATTTTATACTGGAAAACTTAACAGGGTTTCAAGCATACCTAGCCCATATAAGCCCTTGGAGGCCTTATCCCAACTCATCACACTGAGTCCCCAGAGTAGTTTGCACTCCCTCTCTGGGTTTTAAGGATACTCCTGAGAGATTGGAGGTATATTTCTTTCTTTTTTCCTTTTTAAAAAATTTTTCTTTCTTTCTTTCTTTCTTTCTTTCTTTCTGTCTTTCTTTTTTTTTTTTTTTTGTGGGGCAATGAGGGTTAAGTGACTTGCCCAGGGTCACATAGCTAGTAAGTATCAAGTGTCCGAGGTCAGATTTGAACTCAAATCCTCCTGAATCCAGGGCTGGTGCTTTATCCACTGTGCCATCTAGCTGCTCCCTGGAGGTATATTTCTAATGATATCAGCTTGATTCTTCATTCCAGTGTGTTCTCTCCAATAACTAGTATCATTTATTTAGTGTTTGAAAGGACCGGAGTTCTCCCTTTCCCCTTAATATGGGTTATCTTTCCTTAAAATGTAACAAAACTATCTCTGGGACTTAATTGTTCTCTGTCTCCCTTAGTGCAGCTTCCTGCTCACCTGAGAATATAACTATGTTCTACCCATTTAGAATGTGGTCTCCTCTAATTTGGTGGATCCCTGAAAACTATGCAAATCATTCTTGTCTGTTTATGAGATGCATTTCCATATGGAGATAGGGGCAGAGCAAAGTAAGAGAAACTAAGTGCCACTGTATCCTTCTTGTATAACCTTGTTGTATTAGGGTAAAGCAAACCTCTTTTTGTTAACTGTTCAATGACTTGTGAGTGTCCCAACATCAAACCTGAGCACCACATTAAGACTGTTGCTGGGGGCAGCTAGATGGCGCAGTGGTTAAGCACCGGCCCTGGATTCAGGAGTACCTGAGTTCAAATCCGGCCTCAGACACTTGACACTTACTAGCTGTGTGACCGTGGGCAAGTCACTTTACCTCCGTTGCCTGCAAAAAAAAAAAAAAAAAAGACTGTTGCTAACAAATATTATTTAACCAGTGTCATTTATTTCTCCTCAATATCATCAATGCTATAAATTAGTGTTCCAAAAAACAATTTAACCAATTAACAACAATTAATCTTTTACAAAAGGGATGTTTACTGAGAAGATAGAGCAAGAACATTAATGTCCCTGAAACAGGGACACATTCCCCCCTCTACCACTTTGGGACCTGGAGACAATGGAGTCACACTTAAAATGGTTGCCACAAAGCATTCATTCCCCCCCTTCCAAAAATAAACATTTATGAACTTATCATAGTTGATAAACAAAGTTAATCTTTGCTGCAACATGACACAAAATATTGGAATCAACCTACTGTTAGACTGGGTTTCAGGGCCTTGCTAGCATCTCACCCAGCTTGGCTGCCAGCAAACTCTAGTATGGACACCAATTACTAGACACTTGGTAGTTTTTCTACTTGTCAAAGCTCAGAAGGTCACAGTCTAGCCCATTCCATCTCTAATACTCCTTCACATAAGAGCAGAAAAGGACAAATGAGAAAAGTCAAGGTAATAGAGGTGCGTGCCAATGGTTACAAGTTGGGCTGAACAGGAGGCCACTGCTGCTCCCATCTCTTTCCCCAACTTGAGGCTTTCAGAATTTATTTCCTCAATCACCACCGGTAAAGAGCAAAGTTGTCAGTTAGTGCCTTTTGTAACAGACTCAAATATGGATCAGGATCTGGAAATAGCCACAAAATAGCTGCCCATGTTCTGAAGTTGAGGATAAGACATTTTAATTACACGTCATATGGAACTCCCAGAAGCAAGATCACCAAATCTCCACAAATGCACCTGCTCCTAGGACTGGCATCTCATTGGCAAGTTCCCCACTACACACAGATTTCAAATATTTGGCAATAACTCCTAATGTTAAGAGTATTGGGCCAGGAGTCACAAGACAAGTTCAGGTTTGGCCTTGCCACTTAATACTAGCTATCTCAAGTATATGTGTGTGTGTTTATATGTGTCTGTCTGTCTCCTCTCCCTTTCCCCTCTTCCTTTTACTTCCCTCCCTCCCTCTCTCTGAGTCTCTCTCTTTTCTCTCCCTCTTCCCTTTCCCCCTCTGTCTCTCTGTGTGTCTCTCTCCACACACACACACACACACACACACACACACACACACACACACATTCAGTAAACTGACTATATATATGTGTATATATATATATATATATATAAATATACACACACACACACACACACACACACACACACACGTGTGTGTGTATATATACCCAGTAAACTAAGAGGATGGGTGACATTGGGGTAATAGGAAATATTTATAAGAGGCATGAAAATAATATGGTCAGAGGTAAGCAGATTAGAAAAAGGGAAATAGAAAAATGAGACAAGCAAACAGGGAGGGAGGCAGGTCAAGAGGAGAGAAATAAAATTGTGTGCTCTTTGATAAGGTTAATCGGATCAACTAAATTGGGCTTCTATGTGAGTGATTTGTGAGAGCTTAACATATTGTCCTTCCGTAATATCTACTGTTAACTGGAGCCTTCAATAATTTTAGCCAAAGGAGCAAGGAACAAGGGGATTGCAGGCCTCATAACCAAACCAGAGGAGAAAATAATTTTAAGGTGTGTATGGAAGAGCAGTTTCCCCCTTCTCTTTAGTAATACATATGGATAGTTTCTATTCCACCTATGTGTAAAGCTGGCCCTGGATCTAGATGAAAGGTGGTAGAGTGTGAAAAATACCTGTTCATTTGCTTTACCTTGTATCCCACACATTAGAATGTGTGCCTCTAAAATACTTTTTAAAAATGAGGTTCCACGAAGTGAATGGTAGGTACCGATTACTCAGGACAATATGACAAATTTCAAAGCCCACTTATTTGATATCTCCTATACCACCAGAGCATACAACAATTCTGAGATTCTGAAAAATGTTTTCCTTTTGTTTTGCCATTTAACAATTCAGTTGGAAAATTGCAAGCATTTTCAGTGCTGGTTTTTGTTTTTAAAAAATTCATGAACTCAGAAAGGACAAAAGGCGAATAACTAGCCATTTATGGACCTGGAATTCAGACACATGTAAAATTTTGACACAGAGGCTTTTGTTCATTTGTCTTTTCAAATAAATCACCTAGTGATAGATAGAGTTATGTGGACAGCCAGAATTAGAGTAGAGGTACAATGGAGCTTGACAGTGGTAGACATACCTGAGGATACATTTTTCTCCTCAGAGGTGAGGACTAAGTTTCCAGTCACCTGGAGGCTGCTGTTGAATTTATGTGTTACAAAGTCCTACTCCCCACCCCACCCCCATCCCCCAACCCCAGTGAAGGTGGGATGTGGAAGGGAGAGAAATGATTGGTAATTAAACAATTAAACAAACAAGCTAATAAACAAATGAATGAATGAATAAATGAATGGACAGAGATCCATTGTCACTCTAGCAATAAGTAGAGCAAGAGAAAGATCTAAATGTGTTGAACTCAAGAAAGATGGGGCAAAAAAGTTCCATTTCATGAGCCAAAGCTGCTATGGTCTTGTTTTCTTCCTCTCAAATGAGCATTCACCATGTTTTTATGTGCAGTTTGTTTGGCTCATGAGTTTCCCTTGAGAGAGAAAGAAGCATTTGGGGATTGCCACTGGTCGAGTCTGTCTAAGACCATGAAAGAACTCAGAAAGGAAATTGGAAGCACTGATGTCACCAAGGGGGAGGCACTAGAGATAAAATTGAGCTGTCCCCACATCTGTCTGCATACTGCTTCTCTGAATCATCCTGATCAAGGTTTTCCCTTCCTCCCATGGCCTAAGATGTGTCAGATGCCCTTAGCTTTTTTTTTTTTGAGGGGCAATGAGGGTTAAGTGAATTATCCAGGGTCACACAACTAGTGTCAAGTGTCTGAACTCAGGTCCTCCTGAATCCAGAGCTGGTTCTTTATCCATTGGGCCACCTAGCTGCCCCCTGCCTTTAGCTTTTGATAGAAATGTTACTGGGGTTAGAAGTAAGACAGGAAGACTCTGGGAAGGATGGCAAATTCCTCAAAGATATATATCAGTATTTAAGAGATGGTGTCTAAACCCTGCAGGCAAAATCTCCAAGGTGCAATAAAGCTTCAACTATGTGAAAACTCCTGGGTCTTAGTACCTTCAAGTTTAGAGCAGTCCAATCCCACGAGTTCATTGATAGTCTCTATTTTTTTTTCAGTATGAATACATAATTGCTACTAAGTTTTGGAGTAATTTGGTTTTTTAAAAAACACATTTTAATTTAAAGTTTTGAGTTTCAAATTCTATCCCTCCCTTCCCTCCCCCCTCCCTGAGGAAGTAAGCAATCAGATATAGGTTATACATGTGCAATTATGTAAAACTTGGCCATATTAGTTATTTTGTGTAAGAAAACTTAAATAAAAGAAAAAGTGAAAGAAAGTGCTTCAGTTCTTTCTTTGCAGGTGGGTAGTAGGCTTCATCCTTTGGGATTGTCTTTGGTCACTGTATTGCTGAGAATAGTTAAATCATTCACAGTTCTTCATACAACAACATTGCTGTCACTGTGCACAACGTTCTCCTAGTTCTCACTTCACCATACATCAGTTCATACAAGTCTTTTCAGGCCTTTCTGAAATCCTCCTGCTTGTTATTTTTTATAGCACAACAATATAGTTTTGGAGTAATTTGAAGGGAACAAATAATTAATCAGGAGAATTTCAAACAATCTGTGATAACTTGATACTTTCAAAATCTCAATCCCCAAAACCTTATGGTTGTTAGGCAGCCTTATGTTGCTGTGAATCATTTAAATAATAATGGCCCGAGTCAGAGATGCCTGGAAAGTGCTGATTCAGCACTGCTCATGGAAGGAAGTAGAGTTCTTGAAATTTGTAGTGCAGAGGTATTCCAAACACACTTGGTCACCCTTAATTGAACTTTCTCTGACTTTCCCCTTCTCCCCAGTTTCCAGTCTATTTGAAGGATTTGCAATCTGAAGCAGAGGAAAAATTAATGAATAAGGAACTGAAACAAGAAGCTGTTTCTCCAGGTTTGTTATGGTTTGGGATTAAGATTTATTGATTCAACCCACATCTTGCTCTGATATCATCCCTGCTATCCTCATAAACGAATAAAAGTCTTTTCCAGCTGTCCCTCTGACACCCCATGAAAAAAGTTACAGTCACCTAATAAAACCCAACTATAATTAAAAAGCCCTTTCCTCCAGATTAGAGAGCACAATGCTCCAAGGAAGCAGTCTCTTTCCGATTAAATCAAACCAAAGACTCCCCTTCTTTGTGACAAGTCCTAGGTAGGGTATGGTACAATGAATTAAAAAATAATCTTTCACATCCAACATGTGAGGCATATTTGGATTTTAAAAGTTGTGTTATTGGTCTCTCTGAAACCACTAACAAACCAACCACTAAAAAATTGATAATGGACTTTGCCATTCCATCACCCTTTTTTTATATTAATGTTCTCTATGTTTCATAGGAAAGGGAAAAAAAGATAGTTTTATTTGATTAGCTATTGTATTTTCAAGCTTAAAAGTAGACAAGCAAAACTGTAAAGAAAAACCCACAATCGTGTTTAAAATGCTTTAAAATTTATTTCTATCATGAAATATGTTTTGCATAATTTCACATGTATAACCTATGTCAAATTGTGTATTCTCAGGTAGGGGGGAGTAAAAGGAGGGTGGGAGAGAATTTGTAATTCAAAAAAATTTTAAATGAATGTTAAAAATTGTTTTTGCATGTAATTGGGAAAAAGAAAAGATTATTTAAAATTCATTTGTATCCTATAAGTTTCCTTCATGTTGCTCTAAATATTTGGGGTAGGGGCTCCTTAGCATCAATTTCCTTCTAATTTTGAAGAGAAAACTATTCTCCTCAAAACAAAAGCAACAGTAGAATCCCCTGAAAATTCTGAAAAATAAAGTAGTTCTCCTAGACATTAAAAGCAATAATAGGATTACCATAACCATAAGTTGCAAAAAAAATAACATGTAGATTTACTGCACAGTCATAGGTGGCAGTAAAAAATATGTCAATGACTACAACAATGGATTTGGGATAGATTGTTCTTTTCTGTGGGGTTTTTTTTTTTGGCTCTAGGTATCGCTAACAATTTTTTTGTTTAGAATTTTTTATTTTCCAAATTACATGTAAAAGCAAATTTTGACATCAATTTTTAAAAACTTTGTGTTCCAACTTCTCTTCCTCCCTCCCTTCCCACCCCCTACCCCAAGAACTCAAGCAATTCAATGTAAGTTATACATGAGTAGTCATGGAAAACATCTCTACATTAGCTAAGTTGTGAGAGAAAGCAGATAAAAACAAGACTTCAGATTAAGGAGTTGTCCCCCCACAAAAATGTGTTTCAGTCTGTTTTCAGATACCATCAGTTCTTTCTCTGTAGATGCATTGCAATTTTCATAAGTCCTTCAGAGTTATATTGAATCATTGCCTTACTGAAAATAACCATGTGCTTCTTCCCAGCAGATCATCTTATACTACTGCTGTTATTTTATATACGGTACATTTCTCTTTGCCTCAGTTCATGTGGGTCTTTCCAGGTTTTTCTGATAGCATCTTGTTCATCATAACTTTTATATAGTACCTTAAACTTGATAAAGAATTTTCTTCACAATAGCCCAGTAAAGTAGGTACCATATGTTTTACCATTGTAGTCAATCATCATAACTATTTCCCTCCATCCTATTCCCTTCCAATGATATTTACTCTATTTTCTATCTTATTCTGCCCTATTCCTCCTCAAAAGTGTTTTGCTACTGACTACCCCCTCCCCCATTCTACCCTCCCTTCATTCACCCTTCCCTCCTTATCCTTTTCCCCTCCTACTTTTCTGTAGAGTTAAATAGATTACTCCTCCCAGTTGGGTGTGTATGTTATTCCCTTCTTGAGCCCACTCTGATGAGGTTAAGGTCTTTGAGCTAATTCTGTTTTCTTAAATTTTTCTTCTGCCCTCCCTCCTCAACTCTCCCTATGAAATCAAGCAATTCAATATATGTCATACATGTGCTGTTATGCAGAACATCTTCACCTTCCTCAAAAGTGTTTTGCTTTTTACAGCTCCCTCCCCCAAATTTCCCTTCCCTCCTTCCCCTCTTCTCCCTCCCCCCCATCTCCTTCCCCACCCACTTTTCCACAGGGCAAAAATATGTTACCATACCCACTTGAGTATGTATGTTATTCCTTCTTTGAGCCAATTCTGATGATAGTAAGGTTCACTCACTGCCCTATTCCTTACCCCTCTTCCCCTCCCATCATAAGTTTTTTTTCTTGTTTCCTTCATGTGAGCTACCTCTCCCCATTCCACCTCTCCCCTTCCCCCTCCCCCAGTATATTCCTCCTACCCCTCAACCCTATTTTAAAGATGTCATCATGGGTTAGTTAGGTGGCACAGTGGACAAAGCATCAGCCCTGGACCCAGGAGGCTCTGACCCCAAATCTGGCCCCACACATAAGACACCCCACCCTGTCTGCCCCACAAAGAACAAGGATAAAGAAAAATTGAATGTTTTATGTGAGAAAATGGGTAGTTGATTCCTCTCAATGTGGATATAATAGTCAGTCATACTCCTCCTGACCTGTTTGTAGGACAAAGGTCTCAGATCCCCTCCTCCCCCTCAGGCTAACAAAATCACATGGTTAAAGGGGCCCTGGTCTCAATAAGTTCTGCTCCAGAGTTGTGTCCATATAAGGAAGTATAAGACCCACTCCTGAGTTATGCCCATAAAAGGAAGAGGGGTGGGAATACTGCGTTCTGATTAGCTAGTTTTTATGTGTAGATTGTAACCCTTGAGTAATTGGACCAGTGATGAAAAAGGGGAGGGTCCATTCACATTAGGGACTAGGGTATAAAATAGGGCCTGAGAGCCCCCTTTCTTTGCACCCACTAGCTGCACACTAGAGTGCCTCCTCATGAGAAGGAAATAAAGGGCCTTTGTCACATCCCTGTTGAGTTCCTGAGAATTATTGAGAAGAGGATGGTTTTGACCCTCACACTTTACAGATATCATCCCTTCATATTCAGTTCAGACCTGTGTCCTCTGTGTATTCCTTGCTGAAAAAGTTCATTGGTAGTATTATCTTCTCACGTAAGAATATAAACAGTTTAACCTTTTAACGTCCTTCATGGTTTCTTTATCCTGCTTACCTTTTTGTGCTTCTCCAGGGTCTTGTATTCCAAAGTCAAATTTTCTATTCAGTTCAGGTCTTTTAATCACAAATGCCTGAAAGTCCTCTTTTTCATTGAAATCCCATTTTTTCCCTCTGGAACTCCATAGTATTTTTTTTTTAGCTGCTTGCAATATTTTCTCCTTGACCTGGAAGCTCTGGAATTTGGCTATAATATTCCTGGAGGTTTTCCTTTTGGGATCTCTTTCAGGAGGTGACCGGTGGATTCTTTCAATTTTGATTTTACCTTCTGCTTCTAGAATATTAGGACAATTTCCCCTTACAATTTCTTGTAAGATGATGTCTAGGTTCTTATTTTGGTCCTGGTTTTCAGGTAGTCCAGTGATTTTCAAATTATCTCTCCTGGATTTATTTTCCATGTCAGCTGTTTTTCCAAGGAGATATTTCACATTACCCTCTATTTTTTCATTCAATTGGATTTGCTTTACTGTGTCTTGATTTCTCATAAGGTCACTAGCTTCCATTTGTTCAATCCTAATTCTTAGGAAATTATTTTTTACAGACAGCTTTTTTATCTCCTTTTCCATTTCACTTTTCAAGCTATTGATTTTTTTCTCATGACTTTCCTGCATTACTCTCATTTATCTTTCCATTCTTTCTTCCCTCTCTCTAAATCTTCCTTCTATCTCTCCTACTTTCTCTTCAAAGTCCCTTTTGAGAACTTCCATGGCCTGAGGCCAGCTCATATTTTTCTTGGAAGCTTTGGATGTAGGGGCCCTGAGGTTTTTATCTTCTTCTGAGGGTGCACCTTGATCTTCCTTGTCCCTGAAGAAACTTTCTATAATTCTAAACTTTCTTTGCTTGCTCATCTTGCTGTCTTTTACTTGACTTTTAACTCCCCAATGGGGCACCCTGCTTCTAGACTATACTACTGTCCCCAGCTTCAGAGGGCCCCAGGTGTTTTGGTTTGAAGGAGGGCAGGTTTTTCTCTCACCTGGCCTATTCTCTGGTCTGAAAATAACCTCAAGTTTACTTACTAAACAACTAACCAGCAAAGATTTCTGTGGTGTGGTTCTTAGCTTCGATGAGCCTGCACCCCTCCCCAACCTGCCATTCAGGATTTCTTCCTGGTTCCCCGCTGGGGAGGCACAGCTGAATTCCTCCCTAGGTCCCGCTGACACCCCTGCACTTTTCCCCCCAGCCAGCTGTTCAGCCCTCTCACCAGACCGAAAGCTCAGTTCCAGAAGACACTGGTGCTGCAGCTGATTCAGAGGCTCAGGGATTAAGTTCCTCTGGTGCCTGGGGTCTCTGTCGGCATGATCACAGGGTTGGACTTTACCAGTAGCTCAGCATGGACCCCTTTAATCTGTCTATGGCTGGAAAATAATCTCAGCCCATATTTTGGGGGTTTTTTCTGCTCCAGGAGTTCTTTTATTGTTGTTTTGGGGGTAATTGTATCAGGAGCTCTGTGTGTTTAATGTCTTTCCTCCACCATCTTGGCTCCAACCCCATCACTAACAATTTTAAAGATGTTTATAGAATCCCTAACTTAAAAAAATTTCCTCTTATCTAGCACTGTTTCTCATTAAATGATATAAACAGCAGAACTTGACCATAACTTTATATATACTTAATCAACAAATATTTGGGGAGCCCTAGGAATTGGGTACCTAAACAGATACATGATACTTTCTCTTTGAAAGTAACTGTCTTCTTTCTTATGTCTTTTATTTGAAAGTGGAGATAAGAGGAAATTTAGAGATGTTCAGATATGATTTTGGTTAGCCTAATCTTGAGCTAGTTTCTATCAGAGACTACCCTCCCAAGCAATCTGACCAACCTAGCATAGTTCCTTGGATGTTTGCTGCTACCCACAGAAAGACTAGAAGAATTTCTCCCTAGGAAACATATAGACAAGACATGACTCCTAGGACAAAATTCTACTAGCGGAAGCCCAAATCTGCTGATCCCATCTGAGCCTCACTGTACTCTAAGAACTGACTTTATGTTCCTCACACTCTGTCCTTCACTTTCCATCTCTGTGCTTCTGCTTTTACTGTACTACATGCCTGGAATTCACTCCCTTTTTACCTCACCTCTGCCTAAAAAGTCCCTCTCTTCCTTAAGGATGCAGTTCAAGTACTGTCTTCTAAAGTAAATTCTTTCCAGACTCCACCAATTCCTAGCATCCTCTCTCCCAACCTGCTTTGTATTTAGGTATTTTGTATATGTTTGTATTTATTAATTTTATATTTATGTCATATGGATAATTTTAAGATTGACTAGGTGGTGCCGTGGATAGAGTGCCAGGCCTGGTCAGGAAGATTCATCTTCCTGAGTTCAAATCTAGCCTTCAACACTAGTTATGTGAATCTGTGCAAGTTTGTTTCTGTTTCCTTATCTGTAAAATGAGCTGGAGCAGGAAATGACAAACCATTCCAGTATCTTTGCCAAAGAAACACCAAATGGGGTTGTGAAGAGTAGGACATGACTCCAAAAGACTGAACAACAAAACTATAATTGTATATGAACTTGTTATCTCCCCCTTCCCCCCCCCCATTAGAATGTAAGCTTGTTGTGAGTAGGAATACTTTCATTCTTTGTACTTACATCCACAATGCCAAGCACAGTTCCTGGTACATAGTAGGCACTTAATAAATATTTGTTGATTAGTTGTTTGACTGCTTAGCTTACTGCAACAGAATAATGAAAAAGAATAGGATCATTAATCCTGGGTTGGGGAAGGGGAAAGAAAGGGGGGGAGTTTTCTGAGTTCCATGTCCTTACTTCAGCTTAATGTTGGCAAACCACAGTTTTAAACCATTCTTATTGCATCTATCTATGATTATTGGAACTAGCTGGCATGGAACCAGAAGGTCAATTGGATCACTAGCATCAGAAATATTTCTGACACTGGGATGTATCTACATGCATTTCTTTAATGCCTTCTAACAGGAGTAGGGCCTGATGAAAAAGTCTCCCATTTGTATTACCTAAATGACTTTTGTTGCATCTATGAGTTTTTGCCATATTTTTCTCTTTGTCCTTGACATTTTTTCTTGTTGTCTTGATTTTGTAGTGAGTTTGGCTTCTGACAAGTACACAGGGTTTTGTTTATTTCATTTCTGATCTCTGTAACAAGGTTTTTCTATGAAACTTGATCCACTGCTAGTCTAAACCCTGGAGAGGTTTAGATAAGGGTATAAATAACCATTAGAAGAAATCAAAACTATCAGCATAAAAAATACTCCAGATAACTAATATTAGAGATATGTACATTAAAGCAATTCTGAGGTTTTGCCTCATACTCTTAAGATTAGCAAATATGACCAAAAAAGGAAAATGACAATTATCGAAGGGGCTGCAGAAAGATAAGCCCATTAATGCATTGTTGGTGGAGATATGAATTGTCCCAACCATTCTGCAAAGCAGTTTGGAATGATGGCCAAAAAATCACTAAACTGTGCCTTCCTTTTGACCCAGTGATATGATCTATACATTAAAGAGATCAAAGAAAGAAGAAAAGGAATATGTATAAAAATATTTGTAATCTTTGGTAGAGGTAAAGAATTAGAAAGTGAAGAGGCAGCCATCAACTGGAGAGTAGATAAACAAATTATTTTATGTGAATGTAAGGGAATATTATTGTTCTAAAAGAAATTACAAAAAGGATAATTTCAGAGAAACCTGGGAAAACTTGTATGAATAGATACAGAGTAAAGTCTGCAGAATCAAGAGAACAATTTATACAATAACAACCATACTGTAATGATAAACAATTTGGAAGGACTTAAAAAATGTTCATCAGTGCAGCAACCCACCATAATTCCAGAGGACTGATGATAAAGAATGCTACCTGTCACCAGACAGAGATGATAGACCCAAGATGCAGTGATAAATACATTTTTAAAATTAAATTAATTTGTTTCACTTAACAAGCATTTGTTGCCTCTTCCTTCTGCTATACTAAATTAAAAACAAAACAGAAACAATCTTTTAAATGTGAAATTGAAGACCACCATAAAAAAATCTCACATAGGAAGGAAAAAAAAACTTTCTAGAAATACAATTTTAATGAAAGAAACATTTGAACATATACTTTGAAACTTTAGTACTTTTGAATCCATTATCTCAGTCACATGGATATTACCTTCATTGTTGCATATTTTTACTCACCTTTGCCTTCTCATCCTGTGCAATCCTTATCTGTGTCTTTCCATATATTAACAGGATCTACCAAATTTTGGGAGACCTTCCTCAGGACCATTTAATATTTTGTGGATTTCAGTGCAGTACTTAGACTGCCCATCTATTATCACTCACTCACCACCTTTTCTCCTAAAAAGCTACACAGCTTCTATGATATGTTTAGACAACTGGGCAGTTCAATCTGTCCATCAGAGATGAACTGACTTTGTGACTGTTTCAACCAAACACTTCTTTGAAGATTTACTTTCACCAATTCTTCAGAAGTTGTTGTTTGAACAAAAATTGGAGGTCAAAAACATTTTCAGTCCTTAGATCCACACATAAATCTATGAGCAAAATATTGGTAAGTCAAGGCAAAGGCATGGGAGAAGAAAAACAAGGCCGAGAAGAAAAAAGGCTGAGGGAAGGAGAGGAAGTGAAAGAGACAGAATTTTAGAAGAAGAGATGAAGAAAATAATAGAAAAAAGGGAGGCAAAGGGAAATATGTGTGTGTATGCATATGGAGGGAAGTGGGAAGGGATTGTAAATAATTTTAGTTTAGATAATGAAAGTAAGTTTAGTTTTATCACTGTGTGATCATTTGCAGTCATATGAATACATTTCTACATGTTTTATTTTATTTTCATGCTTAAAAGTGACATTGTAAAGTACAGAGAGACACACAAAAAGACAGACACAGAACAAAAGAACAGTTCTCAACTTACAATGTCTCTGAAGTGTTTTTGACAATATATTACTCTATTCACTTCTGTAACCCTGTCTGTGGAAGCAGAAAAAGTCTAAAACCACACAGACACACAGACACCCCTTCCAAACTTAAAGACTAATAATGACCCTTGTTTTGTCAATCCCCAGACTTGTTTCCAGAAATCCTTCAATTCCCAAAGTTTTTTAGGATGTCTCTACCCCCCCCCCCCCCAAAGAACCAAGTCATGGTTGCATGATTGCATAACAGTACAGTAGTGGGCTTGGAGTCAAGAAGATCTGGGTTAAAATGCTGCCTCTGACTTTAGCTCTCTAACCATGGGAAAGTCACCTAACCTCTCTGAAACACAAGACAACTCTCTAATTCTATCTACTAAATTATAAGGGAGAAATAGTCATCATCAGTGGAGGAAGTTCCCCGGATATCAGAAATCAAAGATTGCAGATGTATTGCCTCATGAGCCAAGCTGGAGAGACAGCACACTGGAGTGGGAAAGGCTTTGACCTTGCATTTGGAATATCTTAGAATCCTGACTTCCAGCTGTGTGAACTCTACAGGGCCCTTCAAGTTTCTCAGCTTCAGTTTCCTTCTTTATAAAAGGGGGAGTTGGGACCATGTGGAATACATTGCAGTTTCCTTTCCAGCATTGTTTTTCTATGATGCTGGGCTACTCACTGTCTGTTCCCTGAACACATCTGCTTCTTCCCCACTTTGGTATATTTGCTGATGCTATTTCCCACTCTAGCATTCCCTCCCCCACCCTTGTCTCTTCCTGTTGAAATGCCATACATTTTTCAAGGTCTGGATCAAATCCCACTTCCTTCTCTGACCACTCCAACCCAGAGTAATGAATGTCTCCCTCCTCTGAACTTGCACATCACTGATTATCTGTTCTACTAATTTGACCTTTAATTATATTATTTTATACTGTTCTTGATTCCTTCATGTGTTTTATTAGCTTTTTCTTCCTTAATAGTGGTAAATTCCTTGAAGACCAAGTCTTATATCTCATACATGGAGCTAATAGGCTACATGAAATGGGGAGAAAGGTTGATAGTGGGGAAGGGAACTGATAACTTGAGGGAATGGTAGAGTCTAGGGAAGGTTTCTTTTTTTAAAGAATGGGGAAGAGGGGCAGCTAGGTTGTACAGTGGATAAAGCACTGGCTCCAGATACAGGAGGACCTGAATTCAAATCCGACCTCAGATACTGGACACTTACTAGCTGTGTGACCTTAAGCAAGTCACTTAACCCTCATTGTCCCACCCCCCAAAAAATAAAGAAAGAAAGAAAGAAAGAATAGGGGAGAGGGGCTTTTTAATTTATTTCGTTTTTGTATACTATGTTTTCCTACCTTACCTAAGCTAGAAGCATAGGCTTGATCCCATTACTGATTGACATAGAAGTTTTGATCTGCTTTGTTTTTCTAACTTGGGCGAATTTATTCCTCCTTAGGCAATCTGGTGGCCCTACAGTTTTGAGGGTTCATCATATTAGTGCCAGGCTTATTGTAGATACCAGTTCAGCATTAGACTTACTGCAGCTCAGTACCTCACTCGTCCTACCTAACCATCAGTTTCAGTCTATTCAGGACAAAGGATCACAGGAGAGCACTACCTTGGCTAGCTGAGATTTGAAGAAAGGAACCAGGAGAAAGAGAGACAGACAGACAGAGAAACAGAGATAGAGGGAGACACAGAGAAAGAGAGAGAAATTGAAGATGAATAAAGAAGAAAGCAAGAGGGACAGAGACAGATCATCAGAAACAGAGACAAGAAGACAGGAGAAAGAATGAGTAAAGGGACTGCTGGATAAAACTGGACCAAAAGAATTTGAAAAGTAGGTTGTCATTGAGAAGTAGGAGAAAGAACACCTCATTATTAGAGAGCAGAGGAAAGGAGACACTAGGGGATGGGTTATAATCTGAAGAGAAAGGTAGAAGAAGGAGTTGATATAGAAGAGCCTCGATTTTTTTTCAGGAAAGTAGGAAAGTCCTCAGCAGATAGCGTATGCCGTGTTGGGAATTCCCTGTGTAGCAACAAAGATCATCCTGAAGGCCCAGGATTGGAAATATTCCTTGAACCAGAGAGGCCACACTTCTAGTCTCTGCTCTAAATAAAAACATAACTTTAATAGAATATTCCTTATTCCCACCAAAGGGACATTTTTTAAAAATCTTATTATAATACCATTATTCTTTAATACAGTTTGTAATCCACCTGACCATCTTAGGCCCTATTTCTATCTGCTCTTTCCTTTTTTGGTTATGATTTTGGGGTCTTCAGAATCTTTTTTTAGAAGACTCTTGGGGAGGATATCTCAGTTTGTCTCTCTTCTATAGTTCATGTGGCCCAGGTCTGAGAGCTCTCTATGCTTGGGGGCCCCTGAGGATTCAATATGTAGAATTTCTGTGTGTCTGTTTAGCCTTTTAAATCAAGTACATTTTTGTAGCCATGATTGGGAGGGGAAAAAATGTTATTAAAACTGATTTAGTAACTTAGTAACTGCTTCAGGATACTAAGTTGAGAATTGTTATCTTAAGTGATTCTTCCCTCCTTTTAATTCCTGGAGCACTCTGTGCCCTTATGCATTTTTCTATTCTAATTTGTATTATATATACTTTTGGTGGATAGGATGGGAAGGAAAGGGAAAAAAAGGTAATAAATATTTATGTGGTGCTTTCTATATGTCAAGCACTGTGCTAAGGATTTTTTTTACAAATATTACCTCACTTGATCGTCACAACAATGTAAGGTGGGTACTTTTATTATCACCCTCATTTTATAGTTGAGAAAACTGAATCAAACAGAGGTTGCACGATTTTCCCAGGGTCAAACAGCTATTGTGTGTCTAAGTGTGGTTTTGAACTCAAGTCTTGCATTGTATCCATTGAGCCACCAGTCTAAACATTTAGGAGCACAATGTGGCATTGAAAAATAGAGGTTATAAAAATAATAAAGCCCTTTTATCCAGCAATTCCATTCTAGAATGATATCCCAAAGAAATTATAAAAAGAAAATAATTGTGATACATGAATGATGGAATATTCCTGTACTTTAAGAAATGAAGTATATGAAGAATTCAGAGAACATGAAAAGACATTTATGAACTGATGCTTAGTGAACCAAGAATTCATAAAACCAATAAAACAATATATGCTAGGATTATGACAACGTAAACTGAAAAAAATGGAGCTGGATATTGTGTAATTATAATGACTAATCTCAGCCCTAGGGAAGAACTGAGAAAATGAACCTCCTTCGCTTCATTTACAGGTGGGGGACTATGGGAGTAAAACATTCCAAATACTATGAAACTGTGGGAGTAAAATATTCCAAATGCTATGAGACTATGAGCCATAGCTTAATATCTTGGTTTGTTTTGCTGAACTATTTTTTCCTTCCTTATTTAAAAAAAAATATTTGTTACAAAGGATGTCTCACTGGGTGGTTGTGGAGGTGTAATTGGATATTATTGCATAAAAGCAAAAAACAATGACCTTTTTTTAAAAAAGAAAAATCATTTTTAAAAAGGATATATCTGTACAATAAGGTTGTATCTACTTAATATGTCATAGTAGAAAACTGGGAGCAACCTACATAATCAGTGCTTGGAGAATAGCTGAAAACTATGATATTTTAAAGTAATGGACTATTATGAAGTTGGAAAATTATATTTCTGGCTTCTTTGAAGACACAATTGAAACACCACTTTCTGCAGAAGATTTTCAAGGTCCCCTTATCCACTTGGGTTTTGTCCTCTTCATTTATCTCTGTTCTACCTTGTATATATCCCAACTTCCACTATCATTGCCAGGCTTGGAGGCCCTGAGAGCGGTTCCTATGTCTTCTCAAAGCTCTAGGGTTAATGACTGCAGGCTGGGAGGGTGACTACCAATTGTATGGCTCCAGAGTCTCTATCAGTGTGTTTCCTAGTTATAATCAGATAATATAAATTAGTCAGCAAGACAATTAGTTTTTTTAGGAATGGGTATTTACTATATCAGTATAGTTAATACAAACCTTCATCCCTGCTCCAAAGTCTGTGACACACTATCCCACATATGCATAGTTTCCAGGGGAATGTGGTATCAGGCTTAGAGAACATGAGCAAAGGAAAAAACTCACAAATCCTAGTTGCTGAAGAGCTTTGTCTATCCTTTGTAGAGTATTCATGAAGTTCCCCATAGGTTTGGTGTAACTTTTCCGCCAGGCTTCTTGTAGAGCCTTGAATGTGTCTTCTTCTCACCCAGTCTATCCTTGCCCTCTGATGCAGACACTGCTGTCAGCTGTTCTGGGGGTGCCACAGGTGCTGATGGGAGGTATGAAATCCTCAAAGTCCTTCAAAATTTGAAAGGTCCTCTTCCAGGTAAGGGGAGGTGAGGCTAGACTAGGACCAGAGCTCTTCTTTCATTTAAGGGATTTATTCTCAGAAGCTTGGCTAGAAGGCTTCTATCACTTAAAATGCCAAATACTCAAATTCCAAATTCCCAATTAGCTTCTGGGTTTCATACAAACCCCATGCACTATGACTGTGTCTCCTAACCAATTTAAACACATTTTCTATTCAATGTCATTCCATTTCATGCAATGATTTTCAAGGACTCCTAGATTAACCAAAATTTAGTCTGAAGCCTTTGACTGACTGATTCAATAGAAGTATTCTCACCTTGATAAGGTAACCAGTATAGCATCTTATTAGTTTCATTAAGTGGAGTGGGGTAATTTGAGTCATTCAGTCAACTCTACCTCTTGCACATGTAGCTATTTATGTACATATTATCTCCTCCATTAGTATGAAAGCTCCTTGAGGTTAGGGACTATTTTTGTGTTTTTGCCTTTCTTAGCATAATGGGAAGCTAGTGCGTGCCTAGGTCCTATTGGCTTGCTTGATACAACCTCTCCACATGGATGATGCTAGGGGAGAATCATAATGATGTATAAGAGAAATGCCTTGGAGAAACTGTGGCTCACATGTAAATATCTTATAACTGGTTCCAGTCAGCTAGCCACATGATTAAGATGACCCTTTTTTAGGAAGCTGTGTAGTCTGAACATTTGACATCTTCAAAAAAGACCTGCATTGAAATGTGTTTAATGTTATTTTGTATGTGTGTGTGTGTGTGTGTGTGTGTGTGTGTGTGTGTAGGTAGGTAGGTAGCCTGTATCAGATTGCCTGCTGTCTAAGGGAGGGGGGAGGGAGGGAGAGAAATCTGAAATTGGAAAGCTTGTATAGGCAGGAGTTGAGAACTATCTTTACATGTAACTGGAAAAAAAATATGAAATACTTTAGTAAAAAAAAAAGACCTGCATCAGCTTCAGCCTTCCCTACACTTCATTAGGTGACTCAGTCACCTAATGAGAGATTATACTACAAGGACAGAATAGGCTGAGGGCCCTCTGTCTTCTGAAGCCATGTGACTCTGAGATATAGTCCTCAGCCTTTGACCTTTTTTGTTCTTTTCCACATCTAGGTGAAGATAGTGGATTCTCTAACCTTGGACATTTCAGAGACTTGGAGAGGTATCTACAAGAATCTCTGAGTCAGAATACAGGCTAGATTTTTGTATCCAGCACAGCATCAGTACCCCCCAAGGAACAAAGCGCCATATTAGAGAAATACCTTTAAGACCCCCAGCCCAGCAGAAAGATTCAGCTGGCTGCTATATATGGAAATGAACTTGGCAGGATCAATGCTCAGAAGGAACTGAGTTAAATTTTGACCCTTACCCCACCAGAGACCGAAGGTGACATAAGGGGAATTATTTGGACATTTGTTCTTGCTATAACTTTGAAGTAAATATCTTTTTGTATAAACTATTCTGGGAGTTAAGTGGTTAAATAAGATTGGAAAGTCACTGGCCCCCTAAAAAAGGCAGAGAACACAGCTAGTGGAGCTTCATGCTGATGGTGGTAGAGAAGAAACAGAACCTCACAGAAGCGTGAGAGTACTCTAGAATCCTGTGGTTACTGTGTGCACCTGAGAAGCCACAGCCCAGCCCTCAGAGTCAGAGCCCAAACTCAAGTTATTTTGTATACCCTGGACTTACAAGAATGCTTGGCTGGTAGTAAGCACCTGATAGATGTTTGTTGATTGGTTGACTGACTGAGTGAAGTGATACCACATCACAACAGCAAAACCAGAACAGTATACACTTCGATACTTCAGTAGCTCTATGATCTCATGGGTCTGTGTATTTATTCTCTCCTTTAGTGGAGACTTCAACCCATCCACTCTTTCTTATCCTTTTTAATTCTTGTCCATCCTCCCACCTCTCAGATCCTCCACCTACTATTCAAGATCCTTTCTCCTATATCTTTGTACATTTTGTGACTATCAGTGCAGCACATCAGCTTCCCATTTCTTTCTTTCTTTCTTTTTTGCAGGGCAATGAGAGTTAAGTGACTTGCCCAGGGTCACACAGCTAGTAAGTGTCATGTGTGAGGGCCAAATTGAATATCTGGAGTGTTAATTGAGTGGCTCACCATAATATTGGACTCCCAGAAATAATGAGGGACCTCTAGTTCCAAAGCTCCCTCCCCTCCGAACTGCCTTTTTAGATATTTCTCCCAGGCCAATAAGAAAGGAGTGTTACAGCATCTTTTCCACAAATGGATCAGATTTTATTAATTGGGAATAAAATAAACAGCAAAGGTGAAATTAATAAAAAGCAAAGATAAAGGAATAGGGAAAAAGAAATACAGATAATCCTCCTAGCTCTAACCTAAATCTATATAATCCCCAGCTCATTTCCAGTTAAGCTAGTTCAAAAGAAAGCAGGGTTTTTATGTCAACTTACCACCTGGGCATTTACTCCTGCTGCTCGCACCACCAGAAAGAGGGAAACTCTGGAAAAGACCTCAGACTCCCCTCAGCTAGTGTTTAATCTTCCTCCCCAAAAAGGGGAGATCCTTAAAAAACTGCCTATGGAGAGAGGCTTTCTCCTTCTGACATCAGTAGCTTGGTAACTTCAGGGCAGGCCAGGTGTGGCCCCTCCCAATGAGTCAGTCAAAATTCCAATAATCTTACCACAGGTGTCTGAGGTCGTATTTGAACTCAGATCCTCCTAAATCCAGGGTCAGTTCTCTATCCACTGTGCCACCTAGCTGCCCCAGCTTTCCATTTCTTACCCCTTACTCTAGCCACATAACTGACCCCATTCCATTTCTGATCATGTACTTTCTCTCTTTAAATTTTATTTTATTTTATTTTTGTGGGGCAATGAGGATTAAATGACGTACTCAGAGTCATATAGCTAGTCTCAAATGTCTGAGGCAGGATTTGAATTCAGGTCTTCCTGAATCCTGGGCTGATGCTTTATCCACTGTGCCACCTAGCTGCCCCCTGTACTTTCCCTTTAACAGCACTCAAAACATTTTCTGTACATAGATTATCACTGGAATATACTGCATTCTACTTGTATACTCAGTATACAGTTGGATGGCTAGTCCATTGACTGTGTGCATATATTGAGGTTAGATACTGTAGATGGGAAATGAATTATTTCCAAAACTGAATAGGAGGAAGAATATGAGTTAGATTGCATTTGGGAAACTGTGCATTTACTACTATTGATCTTTTTTTTTTTTTAGTGAGGCAATTGGGGTTAAGTGACTTGCCCAGGGTCATACAGCTAGTAAGTGTTAAGTGTCTGAGGCAGGATTTGAACTCAGGTACTCCTGACTCCAGGGCCGGTGCTCTATCCACTGTGCCACCTAGCTGCCCCCAGCCCTGTCTTTTTAAATAAATGTTCTCCCAGTGATGCTGTATAGTGTCTAATATTGAGATATCAAAATTTCTGAGGAATCAGAATTTGAGGTGAACCAAAGGATGATGAAGAGACTACAAATATGTGTGTGCTAAAATAGGAAGAATTAAATGAAAATGCTTACATATATTAAAAAGTCAGTGACAAATGCATTTGTCTGATAATTCTTTTGTTTCTACATTGTTAAATGCTAATCATTTTCTTTGATTATTTTCCATATTGTTTATCTATTTGATTGTCTTTATTAATAGTTATTACTTATAATAAATTTTAAAATGAAAAAGAATTTATACTGTAGCTATTTTGGAAGATAGAATTTTCCTATTTTGCTAGACTATAAGCGCTTTGAGGGTATGGACCTTTTCTTTTTCACATTAATGATTCACCTAATATCTAGCATAGTGCCTTGTACAAAGGAAGGAAAAAAAGAAAGGACCATTTACTTTTTTAAAAATTACTTATTTTATTTTTAATTTGTGAAATAAGACAAGCATTAATGTTTTGCATGAATACACATGTATAATATATTGAATTGCTTGCCTTCTTAAAGGGAGGGTGGAGAGGGTAGAAGGAAGAGAATTTGAAATGCAAAGTTTTAAAAATGAATGTTAAAATTGTTTTTACATCTAATTGGGGGAAAATAAAATTCTAATCAAGCAAAAAGAAATAAGATAAACATTTCCATATCATAGGAGAATAAAACAAAGAAAACTGCATGTTTACAATAAACGAAGAAATGGGTAAAGAGCAAAGGAGGCTAAGAATTGGTTAGAGAAGTAGGAAAACCAGGAAAGCATGTGATTTTTGGTGTATCCCTTGCACTTGAGGCCCCTCCCTACCTATGATTGGAGAGGGAAGAAGGTGGACATCAGAAAGCTACTCCTAGATCCTCTCCACTTAAGGAAAGGACCATCCTAAGGTAAAATTTCCCATAAGGATACAACATGCCCCTGAAGCAGGTACCCTCTCCTCCAACCCCACTTAGATTTCTTTTTATATGTTGTCTTCTTTCATTAGATTTTGAGTTCTTTGAGGGTAAAGACTGTCTTTTGTCCCCCCCCCCCCCTTTTTTTAAGCGAGGCAATTGGGGTTAAGTGACTTGCCCAGGGTCACACAGCTAGTAAGTGTTATGTGTCTGAGGCCAGATTTGAACTCAGGTACTCCTGACTCCAGGGCTGGTGCTCTATCCTCTGCGCCACCTAGCTGCCCCTTTTGTCCCCCTTTTAAAAAGAAATCTCCAGTGTTTAGCACAGTGTCTTGTCACAGAGTGGGCACTTGAAAAAAAATTTTTTTGGCTGACTGAATCACTGGTCCAACCCACTCCCAGGATTCTGGATTCACAAAGATCTGGGTCCTAGCCTAGAGGATTACCTTCCCAACTTAACTTTTTTTCTCTCTCTCTCTAATTCATATCCCATCTTAGAATGAAGTCTTCAGAATATAGTTTAAGTGTAGCATGTGTCCAGGTTTTGCCAAGACTGGGTAACAAAGACCCCCAACTCCTACACAGGCAATAAACAATAAAGACACTGGGTTTGGGCAGTATTTATTTTTCCCACCACAGAATATGCATAAGATGCAAAAGTCTTGTCAGAGCCCATGAACACATGTAGAAACAGTATTCATTCTATCAAAGTCCTTCCTGAAAGGTAAAGATGATTGAATGAAAGGACTGCTGAATGGATACTTCCTAGTCAGGTCACACCCACACTGTCCAAACAATTTATGGTAATAACAGGGTTAGTAAGGTCCAGACTTCTTGCCAGATCCTCTGCCTGATTTCAGGGAGTCTTGGGCCTTCAGGATATCACTGTCCTACTTCAAGGAATGGGCTGTTGAGTAAATCATCTAACAGGCTGGTGCTTGACTGGGTATCCTATAATCAAGGAATTCTGGTACTCAGAATTTCCCAAGAGATAATAAGGAAGGCATAGAAACACCCATTCTCAGGAACTCCAGTCTCTGGTTGGTGCTCAGAAAAGGGAACAAAGATAGGCCACCTCAGAAAGAGGCTCAAGATTCATGAATTCCCCCTTCTACTGGGGGATAGTAGACATTTTCTGCTCCTGGGGAAGGTCTTTAAACTCCATCTCTCCTGACTCTCAATTGACAATCATTCTGGAGGAAGCCTTAGCGGTTGAGAACCAATCAAGAGTTTCCTATGTCCTCTCTGTGAGTTTGTGGGGCATGGGTGTAATTCTATGGGAGGCATACTTCCAACAAAGATCCATATCCTGAAATATCATCAAATTGATTGGGAGACTCTGCAAAATGACCAATAGCTCCCCTCACCATCTTGCTTACATGTGGGTATCTCAGAAAACTAATTTACTTACAGTAACTCAAAAGTACATAGTAATTAGAATTTGAAATTTGCTCGGTTTTGATATCTCTTTGGATTTTTCAAACTTCATAATCTAAACTATAGGTTTAAATCAGTGAGAGGCAGTATGATCGAGAGCTGTCTTGAAGTCAGGAAGACCTATTCTTGTTCAAGTTCCATCTCTCATACAAACTGGATTTATAACTGGTGAAATCACTTAATTCTCAGTGTCCCCAGACAACTCTCTAAAATTATAAATTATAGAACAGGTGCTGGCCAGCTTTAATACAGGGAGTTTCTTCACCAGGATTTCCCTCTACCAATGAAATCACAAGCTTGATCTGAAAAATGAAATTAAATAAATTCTAGGTAAACTCATTTAAGGGTAGAAGAAAAACACATCTTTAATTGTACATAAAGACAAAACTATGTTTTTCAGTGTTTGGCCTCCTTCAGATAAGAGAAAACTTGAGTGATGGACTTGGAGAGTCAGAAGTGATGTAAAGATGTAAAACCAAAACCAACAAACAAGATTAAGTAAGTGCTAAAGATCCTACAGCTGATTAGTGGCAGTGGAGATGAGAACCTAGGTCTCTAGGCTTTCAGTTAAAGGGCTTGTTCTACACTATACTCTTCCCTTCAACAAAAACTCTTTTCAAGCACAGTCACTACAGTAAAGTAATTTTCTCTCTTTTCAGAGGAAAGACGCCTGCTGAAAGAGGTGAGCATTTTGGGCTCCAGACTGCATTCTTTCTGGCTGTCTGCCATCTGAGAGAAGTCACTGAAAAGTAGAATGCCATGGATCATAAGAATTACTCAGCTGAGTAAATATGAATGAGTGATTAAAGAGAATTTTTTTAAAAAACCCACCTCAAGGTGCTGATTCAGATGTAATGAAAACAAGTTAATCTTCAGGAGAATGTGATAATACCAAAGTGAAACTGATCAAAATTGAAGTTGGCCTTTTGGGAAGGTAGCTATCAACTTAGGGGAAATATTTTAGAGAATACTTTCTGGGAGATTAGGAGAGCTCTTTCTATAATGGTCATTTAATTGATGCCTTATTGTTGCCTACTATACTCCAAAAGATGATCCAAGAAAGAGATTACAGATTAGTAGTGCAATAGTGAGGATAGGGAGTACTTGTATGTTGTGGACACACTGGAAAAAAATTGAAAAGGGTAGGGCATTGGCAAAATAAGGATTCAATCTTTTAGTGTCATTTCTGGCTCCAATCCAGTTTGGACTTTTAGGAATTGTAAACAGCTTCTCCATGATAGTGGTTTGGCAGCCAATGAAATATGCTGATGGTCTTCATCTAGTATCTGGGCCAGAAAGCAAGTATATTTTTACCAACTGAATCTCCATGACAACTGACAGTTTTTGGATGAGCTCAAGGAGGCCAAGATATGAATAGAAGTTGAATATAGATTAGCCTTTCGATACTTGAAATGAGATTGATACTGTAGCATTTTGCCATTGTTGACTATTGTTATTCACTCTGTAAACATGTTCTTCCTGAAGTAAGTTGTAAGTTCCGCAGGGAGAATTATTTTGTATCTTCCTGCAGTACTAGGAGAGTGTGCCTTATGCACGAATGATGCCAAACGGTGACAACTCTTCTGATGCTCCAATATGCTTAGTTAGTTAGTTATACTGTATGATTTTCCACAGGGTGCTTATTTAGGGTAAGGGATAGGGGTTAGCTGAGGGGCAGCTAGGTGGCACAGTGGATAAAGCACTGGCCCTGAATTCAGGAGGACCTGAGTTCAAATTCAGCCTCAGACACTTAACACTTATTAGCTGTGTGACCCTGGACAAGTCACTTAACCCCAATTGCCTAAAAAGAAAACAAAAGAAAAGAAAAAGAAAAAGGCAGCTGAGCAGGTGAAAAGGTAGAATGAAACTAAAAATGATAATGTCCTTCATGATCCTTAAAGGAAGAAAAAGAGGATCCTACTTATTTTAGCATGTCAAATGAGATCTGTAAAGTGTTTTCTTCAGGGTTGGGCACATAGATGATACTTAATAAATATTCTCTTCCCCTTCTATGCAGGGTTTGGTTTTTAGGTGGTAAAGGGGTCCCTGAGAAGCAATGTGCCATACTAGATAAAGACTGGGGCTGATTGATTGTCGGGAAGACTACCTGAGTTCAAATCCTGACCTCTGGTCCATGTTGTCTCTGATGATGAACAAACCATTTAACCTCTTAGCACCCCAAATAACTTTCCAAATAAGAGAACAGGTATGATATGCATGGGGAAGGGACCTTCCTCACCAGAATTCTCCATTCAAATGCTCTCCTGGACTTCACTGTGGTCTCCAGAAATGTATCACCCTGCAAGATGGCATCAATTCTTAAATTATAATCTCCTCAGTACCACCCCCTTCTGGGGCCATTCTTGATTGGAGAGGGTTGAGAGTGGACATTGGAGATCTCCCAGATTGTCCATTTCAGGGGAGTCCCTAGGGCATCTATCTTAACATTTCCCATTGCCTCCCAGTCAACATCTTTTTTATGTGTTGTCTTCCCCCATTAGATTGTAAGCAGAATCTGTCTCTTGCCTTTCTGCCCAGCAGTTAGCACTGTGCCTAGAACAGGGTAGGTACTTAATAAATGTGTATTGACTAGGTCAATCAGATTTCTGTTAAAAGGGGTGTGGGAGGAAGTGTAGAATTCCTTGGCTTGCACAACAGTAAAGAAAAGGTTTTTATTTGGAAATTAAAGTCCACTTAACACACTTAAATGCCACTTAACACACTTAAATACACTTTCCCAGTGTAGGCATTGTAAAGAACCTACTCAAAACAAAACTTTACTCCTCCCACCAATAGAAATACCTTACTTTTTTTTTTTTTTGTACTTTATTATTCCCTCAGATTTCATCTCATCACAATGAAGGCTTCGCTGGATGATTCTCTTGGACTAGAATGTAAAGGGAGCTGATCTTTCCATAGTTCTATTTTCTGCTGCATTCCAAATAAATGTACTAGATTCCAGTAGGCTCCCAGAGATGACTGGGGGACATTTCCTCTCTCCTTCCATCACACCCTACTGACCTGCTTAATACCTTGATCTCAAATCATGAAGTCTCCTTTTCTACTTTATTGGCTCCTATTTGTTTTCCAGGCTTTAATTCTCAGATTGTGTTTGTTGCAAAATGCCATGTCCTCTAAAAATGAAAGTCAATTGTGCGTCTGCTTCTGTATCGAGGGCAAAGGAAAGAACCAGAGTATTTTGAAATATATCATGTTAGTCAGTTGGGATTGCTTTAAACATGAGTATATGTATTATGAATTCCAAAATAGAGATATTGAAATGGGAAAGATATCCTGTTACAGAAGAAAGAATGCTAAATAATACTTAATTTTAGTAATAGCTGTTCCCAATTTTAGCATTCCAATTCTCATTTCTTTGCATTTGCATGGGCTTGTCCTTAGTGTTTGGAATGCTTTCCCCCTTCACCTGGGGCTCTCAGAATCCTTTTTCCTTAGAGACATGAGTGCCACACCCCAAGGAAGGCTCTCCCAGAGAATGAGTTAATAGTGCTCATTTTCTCTTCAAATTACCCCAAAATTAAACCCCAAAATGCCCATTATGTACAAAGCACTGTGTTAGACGTTGGGTATGCAAAGACAGAATCAAAATATATATTACCTTCAAGGAGTTTATATTCTGCTGGGCTGGTTTTGTTAGTGGTTTGTAAGTAAATGCAAGATAGTTTGATTAGATAAAGATTATTAACAATGGGAGGTAGAGAGAGGACCGGAGCCCAGAAGGAAGATAAGGATTCTAAAAGGCAGAACACATTCCTGACAAGTACTGATATGCTCATCCTAAGGCACTGAGACTTAGGAGAGACTTGGTTTTGGGGGTAGCCTAAGAAACTAGATAGGTTGGAATAGAAAATGCACAAAAGGAAGTAATAGGAAATAAATCTGGAAAGACAACATTTATCTAGATTGTGGATAACTTTAAAAGCTAGATGTGAGGAGTTTGTATTTTATCCTAAACAGGAGCCATAGAAGATTTTTTGGGGGGGGCCATTAAGCATTTATTAATGCATATTAGGTATTAGTAAAGATAGAGCAAGTACATTGGCCTGAAATTTAGGAAAGCCTCGCTAGTATCTAGGGAAGAAGAGAGGAAAAAAAATACCTTCACCTATGAGTCTTAGGCCAAAAAAGCCATAGAAGATTTTTTGAAAGGGCAATGACATGATAAGATCTAGGATTTAGAAATATTCATTTGTCTAGAGAGGAAAGATAATGAATTTCACTTTTGATATATAGAATTTGAGGTCCTGATGGGATACCCAGTGGAAATGAACGGTAGCCCTTTGTGATACAGAGATGGGGGAGAAATTAAGACTGACTTTTACTGAGAAATGGCCAAAGTATACGAAGAGGCAGTTTTCAGATGAAGAAATTAAAGCTATCTATAGTTATATGAAAACATGTTCTAAATCACTATTCAATGGAAAAGACTGATGTGGGAAAGACTATGGACAGAAGCAGAAGGGGATGAGATGGATAGTGTCTTTTTTTTGGGGGGGGGTGAGGCAATTGGGGTTAAGTGACTTGCCCAGGGTCACACAGCTAGTAAGTGTGTAAAGTGTCTGAGGTCGGATTTGAACTCAGGTCCTCCTGAATCCAGGGCCGGTGCTCTAAATCACTATTGATTAGAGAAATACAAATTAAAACAACTCTGAAGCACCACCTCATACCTATCAGATTGGCTAATACAACAAAAAAAGGAAAATGATAAATGTTGGAGAAGATGTGGAAAAATTGGAACACTAATGCATTGTTGGTGGAGTTGTGAACTTGATGTGGGATCCAACCATTTTGGAACTATGTCCAAGGGGCTATAAAATTGTGCATACCTTCTGACCCAGCAATACCACTACTAGGTCTGTATCCCAAAGAGTTCATAAAAAAGGGGAAAGGACCCACATGTACAAAGATATTTATATCTGCTCTTTTTGTAGTGGCAAAGAATTGGAAATTGAGAGGATGCTCATCAATTGGGGAAACAATAAACAAGTTGTGGTATATGAATGTAATGGAATACTATTGCGCTATAAGAAATGATGAGCAGGCACATTTTAGAAAAACCTAGAAAGGCTTACATGAACTGATGCTGAGTGAAGTGAGCAGAACCAGGAGAACATTGTATACAGTAACAGCAACATTGTGGGATGATCAACTGCGATAGACTTATCTCTTCTCAGCAATACAATGATCCAAGACAATTCCAAAACATTCATGATGGAAAATGCTCTCGCATCCAGAAAAAAGAACAAAGGAGTCTGAAAGCAGGTGGAAACATACTATTTCCACTTTATTTGGTTTTCTGTTTTTTCTTTCTTGCCATTTTCCCTTTGTGTTCTGATTCTTCTTGCACAACATGATTGATGTGGAATTATGTTTAACATGATTGTACATATGTAACCTATATCAGATTGCTTGCTGTCTTGGGGAGAGGGGAGGGAAGAGAGAGAGAAAGAGAGAGGGAGAAAAATTTGCAACTCAAAATCATACAAAAATGAATGTTGAAAACTATTTTTACATGTAATTGGGGGAAATACTATTTAGGGGGAAACACTGTAATTTACTTTTCTGTCTTTCATTTCTATTTTATCTTTGAACAAGTGCCTCCTCCTCCTAAGGCCAGAATCCCCTTAGTTCCTTGAGGGCTAGGCTATTTCATCTTTGTCTTTGTATTCTTACTCCCTCCTCTGCTTGATAAGTGCTTAATAAAAGTCAGGTTGAATTGATTTTGGAAGTGCTTTCTAAAGCTCGATTCTTGTCTTGGCCTGAGAAAGAAGGTGAACCTCTGGTGTAAGGAGAGGAGCTTTGGATACTTATGGCTGTGCTGCTGGCCATCATACTTTGGACAAGAAAAAAAAGTGGGGTCATTCTTAGAGCTCTGGATGAAGAGTAATGATTGAGGGGAAAAAAGAAGGGAAACCAAGAAGCTCCCAACATGGCTCATCTGGAGTATGTCATGAGTGGCAAAATTTACTACTTCATTCTAAGATAGGGAAACAAGATATGGGGCAGTAGAGCATATCAGTTTGCTTAAATGTAAAATTAGTTAGTCAACAGACATTTATTAAGTATTTGCTAGGCTAACAGGCATTGTGCTAAATGCTGGGGATACAAAAAGAGGTAAAAGACAGTCCTTGCTAGAGAAAGATAGGCTCTAGAGACTTTCTCCAGGATCCAAAAACTAGCATTCTTTGAGCAGGAAGCAGTGGGACACTAGCTAAATGGCTAAAGGAGGAAGACTCCAAGTCAGCACAGAGGAAAGTTAGATATGTAACTGTGGCTCAAATAAGAACTTGGCTGAGGCCCCCCCACCCCCACCCCACTGGCTCCCCAACAAAACACAGGTCTGGAAGTGGAAAACAGTCATAAGGCCAAATGCCAGAAGAACCTGTTTTGAAGAGAAATGACAGCAGTTTGTATTTGGAAGGGATAGTTTAATGCTTCAAACTCAGTGAATAATGCTGTGTATTTTTTGAAAAAAAATTAATGCTGTACTCTGTCCATTTTAGGCATAAGTTTGTGAGAAATAATTTTCATTAATTTAACTTCTAAATCCAGGCATTTCTAGAGTAGAGATAGAAATGTCCAAGGGGGGGGGAGGGCAGCTAGGGGGCGCAGTGGATAAAGCACTGGCCCTTGGATTCAGGAGAACCTGAGTGAGTCCAAATCTGACCTCAGACACTTGACACTAGCTGTGTGACCCTGGGCAAGTTACTTAACCCTCATTGCCCCACAAAAAATAAAATAAAATAAAAAAGGCCAAGATGCTGTAATCCTCCAACCCCACCCTCCAACTCCAATTCAATGCATAGGCACTGAAACCTCTCTATTTCAAGATAATTCAGGGTTACATAGCATCAGAACTCCAATAAGGTCACAATATGTTAAAATATAGTTTTGGAGCCCACATTCTAGAACAATAGTGATTTAATTTATTAAAAATTGTCATTCTTCTTAAGGATTCAAAGGGCTTCCTCCCAGTGTTAAAGGGCACTATCATTAAGTGATAGAGTGAATTGCTTCAGGTGCTGGGGTGCCTGTAGTTACTTTTTGTCACAAATTTGATTACCACCCTTATCCCATTTTCTAAAGACTTAGGGTTTTTTTTTTTCTTCGTGACCATCTACATAATTTCCTAGGGGGAAAAGTCTGAAAGTCTGGAAAGGGTTTTAGGCTAAAGAAACATTTATTTATTAATATTTTAGTTCAACTAAAAAGATTTTTTAATATACTTCCACATCTTAGCCAAGTATAGTTTCTACCCTGAAATTTCCACACAGTGTCCATTTAAACTGATGACATGCACTAGACTGCAAGTGGCATGAGTAAATGACATGATGTAGGAGCTCAGTTTTGGAGTATAAGAAATCTGCCTTGTCCTTTAAATCTTGAGTGATGTCAATGAATAATTAATCTGGTTCTTATCTTGTTAAATTCAATAGACATTAAAAAAAAAAAAAACCTCTGCAACAGCTCCTGGGGTCTATTACAATCCCCTTTTTAGTTCTTTGTATATTTAAATGTTTGGGTTTATTGATGAATGTTAAGTTCAAAATATAAAAGGGAAATTTAAAAATAACCTATAACTATCTGATGGATGACAGGAGTTGACATTTTATAGAACTATAGACTTAGAGTGAAAAGGGATCTCGATCACATAGTTCAACCTATATCTATATAGGAATCCCCATACCATAATATCCCCAACAAGTCTTGTTTCCACTTATGAGGAGCCCTACAATCTACTAAGTGGGTCAATTCTATTTTTGGACAGCTAAAATTTTGGGAAAGTTTTTGCCTTACATTGAGGCAAAATCCTCTCTCCAACTTTCAATTATTGTTACTAGTTCCTCAGGGGCCCAGAAGAACAAGGATAATGTCTCTTCCATTTGATAGCCCTTTCAATAAATCATGTCCTTGGCCACCAGTCTTTTCTTGTTTGAGTTAAACATCATCAATTACTTTAACCAATCATTGATTCTCCAGACTTCCCACTATGCTGGTCATGCTTGTAGGAAGTCCCTCCAATTTTTTAATGCCTTCCTATATTATGGTGCCAAGAAATGAGCATAGCACTCCAGATGTGGTCTGATAAGGGCTTGGTACAACAGAACTATCACCTCTCTTGTTCTGGACCTTGTGTCTATTGATACAGACAAAGATTTTGTGAGTTTTTTTTTGTTTTGTTTTGTTTTTGGCTGCCGTGGCACACTGACTCATATTGAGTTGTTGCACAGATTTTTTTTTTCCTCACACGAACTGCTGTCTGGCCATGCTTTCTCCATTCTGTACCTGCATGGTTGATTTAAGAAAAAAAAAATCAAACATGTGTCTTTACACTTATTCCTGTTGGGCTTTATTTGATTAGAGCTAGTTCATTCTTCTGGACAAACTTTTTGTATCCTGGACATGTTGTCTAACCTGTTCCTCCTAACTGTGAGTATTGGAATGACACCCCCTGCTGGGAAAGATATTGCAGGGAAGCTCCGCCATGAGGAGAAAGCATGTGATTTAGAAACTATGTGACTTTAGCGTCCAGAAGTTGCCGAAGTTACATTTATAGAACCACCCGTGGGACCTGTCAATCAGAACTACCAGCCAATTAGCTGTGTGTGTGGACAGCCCTGTTTCTGGTTTCTTAGGAGGCTTCTGAGAGAAGCCGAGGGGTGAGTGGGCCTTTTAGTGGGAGACTTCAGCTGGGGAGCAAGAGCAGGCAGGAGAGGGAGAGCAAGCAAATTTCATACTTGATCCACGTGTTTCTCTTTACTTACCCCTAATATACTTTAATAAATACTTAATGCCCAAAGATTGGTGCTATACATTTCCTAATTTAAGGTGACCACTCATTAGATTTTAGACATCATAGCTAGAATTTTACCCCTTTACATAACTTTGTGTTATCTACACCTTTGCTAAAAATGCCATCTATGTCTTCATTCAAGTCATTGACAAAAATTATTTGTTATCCAAATCCATCTAGTTGCAATTTTTACCTTCTAGTTTCATGCTAGTTTTGTCTGACAAGATGGTATCCTTGACCTAGAATTTCAGTGGATGTGTGCTGTAGACATTTTTTCTGAAATAATTACAATTGGTTATGCTCCAGCCTGACATATGTGCTCCCAAAAAGCACCATGCATTTCTCACAACAAAAATCACATTGCTTATAGGGACAATGGAGTTAGGGGCCCTACACTCAAGAACTTCACCAGTGGCATTTTTTAAAAAGATAGGAACTACTAAAAGTAGTAATATTTTTACTACTGGTAAAGTGAAAAAACAAAAACAACTAGTAGTTTAAACTTGTTAAATGGTTAAGAAATACATAAATACTACAATAACTAGTGGCTGCTGCTTGGCTTGCTCCTGGGGCTAGAAAGTTCTCAGTGGGGGAGAGAATGCAGACCAGCCCTCCTGCCCCGCCCCCCTCCCCCAGTTCCTACTTCAGCAGAAATAAATATGACTCTTTTTCTTGACAAAGACCTGAAGTTTGCTTGTGGAAGGTGGGAGTCTGGTGTATAGAGAAGGTAGCAGCTTGTGAGTTATTGTGAAGTGGTACAGTTTTATGCCTTCTTGCTCATGTAAGAAATTAAATATCAGCAAGTTGTGTTATGCTCAAAATGTTCCCTAATCTATCAATCCTGTTGGAACAAATTCTAGTATTCAAAACAAGAATTATGGCAGAATTGATTATTTTATTTTCAAATGAAGATTTCCCTCTTCTCCCTCCCACCACTCCCCTCCATGGGAAAGAAAATGCACACACTCGTCACAAATATACAGTCAAGCAAAATAAATTCTGCAATGGCCATGTCCAAAAAATATTTCTTAGTCTGCTGTCTGATTCCATTACCTCTTTATCAAGACATGGGCAGCATTATTTTAGCATTAGTCCTCTGAAATTGTGGTTGGTCAGTGTTTCTAAGTCTTTCAAAGTTGTTACAATATTGTTATTTTATGAGTTTTCCCCCTCGTTCTTCTCACTTCACTCTGCATCGCTTCATATAAGTCTTCCTGAGGTTTCTCTGAAATGGTACCCTTCATCATTTCTTATAGCATAATAGTATTTCATCACATTCATTTATTCCTGGACACTGCTAAAAGAGGTGCTATAAATATTTTTGTATATATGGATCCTTTTCCTTCCTCTTTTTGATCACTTTGTAGTATAGATCTAGTAGTGGTATCACTGGGTTAAAATTTTATAGCTTTTGGGGCATAGATCAAAATTGTTTTCTATAAGTCTTCTCAGGCATGGGAATATACTTAGACATTTCACCTGGTTCCCATTCCCACCCCCACCCCCCAAACTCAGTAGCATGGATTTTGAAGATGGTTTTTTGAGGTCATGGGTGCAGCCTGATTAAAATTTTCCTGTCAGGCTTACTGATCTGTAATGGATTTGACTCATGGATTTGGCTTCCTTGGGACCACATTTTAACAGATTGAGGAAATTGTCTCATAAAAGGCCAGAAATTAATTTTTCCAATGCTTTAGCTTGAATGAATGGCAAACTTCAAGATTTATCCATGTAGTTTTTTAGTCTTAAAGGAATCATAATTTTATATCATTCACTTATAGAGACTGTCCAAGTAGCCTCCATATTACATAAGTCTCTTTGCCATAGATCTATTTTATTATGCAGTTAATTATGCAGTTAATATAGTTAATGAAAGGCAAAAGGATTTTCTTTGTTGGTTTGTTTAGGATCACTAGAATTGAACCCTACACCATTATATCTACCCTTCTTTATCCTTCTAGTGGCCTGATAATATTTATTTAGTTATAAGTCCCTCAATTTTACATGTAGCCAAGCCAGATAATCTTAGCAATCTTTTTATCATCACTAAAAACAAACTAAAACCTGGTAGATGTTTTTGATGGCCAATGTGATACAAATTCTAAAATTACATGACTAAAGGATAAAGTTAGCAGTACTTAAAAAAAAATCAATGATAAATTTAACCTATATATCTTTAGAGGTCATATACCTTTCAGTCAGAGGAATCAAATACTACAAATACACCTAGGAAAGTGTATTTGTCACCTCTTATGTACTCTATAGGATGTTATCCTGTTTCTACTGAGGAATGTGGAAGACAGAAAGATATGTGGATGGCTCTCTCTGTGCCTTACTAATGAGTTCTACAAGATAAAAATCATCTTAAAAAACCAAAGCTGGCATTTTGAGATCCACTGATGGGTGCCTTTGTTGAAAAATCAAATCCCTCTTGATTTATACAGCAAAAAAGCCCCCCCAAATAACTAAATCTCCCAGGAACTGAAATTCTTGTAGTTTCTGCTTGGCATTAATGTTACATGATTTCTTTGTGTTGACCTTTAATGCATGACACTCAGAAACAATAATTTGTTTCAATCTTGCATAGTCAGGTAACTGCCTCTCTTGTTTAGTCGTATAAAATGATAGGATACAGTGTATCCTTCCAAAGAGCTTTTGTATTGATTTTTTTTGGGGGGGTGGGGTAAAGGATTTTTTAATTTTATACTTTGGATTAAAAAAAATTCCTCCCAATTCTGGAATTTCATAATTTTGTGAAATGCAGCATTTTGGAGCTTATACTTTTAGTTGTCTATTATTTCTCTTGTAAGTAATGGTTAGTTAGCAAAATGGTTCATCTAAACCCCTCTAGAAATAAAAGGTCTTGATGATTTGTAGGAAAACTGAATCTTCTATTACCAGTTTGATATATTTATATGCTTTGAAGACTATCACAATGGATCTATTATCTGTGAATCCAGGCACATTTGCAAACCAGTTTTCTCTAGGACTTCTGCTATTTTGAGAAAGACTTTGATCTGAAATGTTTTTGCAAAGTGACCTGTTCAAAAACAATCTTTGTCATTTTGAGACCATCAGGAAATTCTGAATATGAAGACACTCCATGGAAAACATTCATCTTCTTAAAATCTTGCAACCTTCCAAATCCCTTTGGCTGTTCTCTAACATGAACTACAATGGAAAAGGGATGAGGAAATGCTATCAAATTGACCACAGAGCCCAAATCTATTAAGTGTTATAGCATTTATTAAATATTACAGCTTGCTTGCCATATATGTCCATAGAATATAACAATACCATGAGTATATACTAGTATATTCTGTTGTAGACTATACAGTGTACACTGTAGCTCATAGGGCCACATAGGCTCATTACGATTTGGAGAAGAAAAAAAGAATCAAAGTTCAAGTAAAATTGAAAATACAATTCATATAGGATTGGAAGTGATTATTTTCAGGCCCTTGATGATCTTCCATTTTATCATATGTCACTGGAAAAAGAGGTATGTTGGTGAAAATTTTGCCATTTACACAGACCTTTCTAAAATCGTAAATATAATCAAATGTATATGCAACTATTAGCAATTTCTTTTAGACTTAAAAGTAAGGACATCTCTGATTCTATATTTCAGTTCATTCATATGAAAAGGTTTTTTTTTTTAAATGGGAAAACTGTTATGTTCAATTCTAACTCTATAACATAAGAACAATGGAAGTTAATGTAAGGTACACATCTTTCAAGTGCTTTTCATCTTCCAAATGCTCTGCAGACATTAACTAATTAATCTAATTTAAAACCAACAAAAGGAAGCACCTAGAATTATTTCACAGAGTACAGAGTCAGATGGAAATATTCTTTGCCACTGGAGTTTAGTAAAATGGCATAGCAGGATTTTAAAAAGGTGTAGTTTGATGCATTATTTGTAGTGGTAGAACCAAGTGAAGTCTTAGTAGACTTGGAGAGAAAGGCATTTTTTCTTTTTCTTTTTTTAAAACAGATTTTCCCATTTTGTTCTATTCCCAGTGGCTGCTCAATTGGCATTGTATGTTTTAAATTGTTTTTCAGTTTTGTGTGATGTTTCCCAAAAAAACCAGATTGTGGACATTTCAAAAACCATGACATACAAATGGATAAAACAAGAGGCTCAATCTACAATAGAAAACCATGTAATCTCACCTTTAAGACAAGGAAAGCTAGACATTTCATTATTATGCATGTGTTTGACTATTGTATGCTCCTTCTTTTAAAAAAAACCTCATGTTATATTTATGAAAAAAACCTTGCTTCTAGAATTTAAAAACTTGGGCTTTTTGCATCTTGTTTTCTCTTTCCTCAGTTTTCTTAATACTATTTTCTCCACTTTTAAAAAACTACCACAGAAAGGGAAAATGCCATGGTTTAGTCCCAATTCCCTTTTATTCCCCGATAGCAAAATGCGTGGCTTTTAAACTCAATCTCCCCGCTGGGGTGTCTTCACTCCTTTTGTGGCACAGTTTATTTTTAAAAAGGGCTTCAAGCTGGACCTATAAATAAAAGGCCCCTTCTTTACCCTCAAGGGAGAAGCTTAAAATTAATTTCTCTTAAGATTTCCCCCTCCCCCTTTTTTATTTGCCACCATTATAAGGCTAACAGAGCCACCACTCCCCCTTCTTTTCCTTGAGATCCCCCCCCCCTCCACCCTCAGCCTCTCGATATTTTCCAGCCATCTTTAGCAAGGCCTTGCTCTCCAGTAGCTGCGGCTTGCGGCCGTTTAAAGGACTGAGTCAGATCCTAAAATGTCTGATTGAAATACACGTTGGACAAAAAAAAAAAAAAATCCTCTCTCCATCCTTCTCACCACCACCACCATCACCAGGGCGAGAGTTAAAATCCAGCAGCCCCATATGGGTGAGACTTGGCAGGTCTGTCAGACTTATTTTAAAATTCGTAATAATCTAAGCTAGTTATAAGAATAATAGCATATTGCATGCCTTTCTCTCTAACCAACACCCCCCCTCCCCAATCTTCCCTTCCCCCATTCCCAGCCCCCCCTCCCCCCTCCCCCTTCTCCCTTTCCTCTCTTTTGTTCGCTCGGCTCTCCGGCCGTGCCTGGGCGAGCTGGGGCCACGGCGGCACCCTCCCCTCCCTCCCTAGGCCGCAGCTTCTGCTCAGCCCCGGGCTCGCGGCGCCGCGCGCGGCCTACTCTGCCAAGCTGCCCTGGGTCGTCGCGCGCGGCTCCCCGGGAGAGAGGCACAGGGCCGCGCGCGGCGGGGACCCGAGCGCCGGCACCCGCCTGCCCGCCTGGCCCGGGGCTTCAGATTTTCCAGGCCCCGGGGTATCTTGCGGTAGGGCCGGGCCCCGGAGCCCCTGCTGCTGTAGTTGCTCCTGTTGCAGCTGCCCGGGGAGCTGAAGCTGCGGCGCAGCCAGTGGTAGTAGTAGTAGCAGCAGCAGCAGCAGCAACAGCAGCAGCAGCAGCAGCAACAGCGGCGGCGGCGAGGCCGCCCCAACACACACACACACAGACCCAGGCAGCGGGAATGCAGATGACACGCCCGTAATATGGAAGCAGCCGCCGCCGCTGCCGCCGCCGTAGCAGCAGCAGCAGCCGCAGCAGCCACGACAGCTACAGCAGCAGCCGGCGGCGCCGCGCTAAACAAAGGTCATCCGAGCTGCGGCCCAGACACCCGGGCTTGACCGCTGCAAAGGCCAACACCGGGAAGGGGGTGGGTGTGCGCCTATGTGTGTGAGTGTGTATATGTGGGTGTGGGTGGTTGGAAAGGTGAGGGTCGGAGGGCAGGAAGGAACCAGGAGAGGGGGGCTCTGGGTAGAAGACTGCAATGGGTGGGGGGGTAGGTAGGTCGCGTTCGCATCTGCCCCTAGCTGCTGTCACCACTGCAGGGGTGGGGTGGCAATGGGCGATTCTTAGTCCCCTTGGCCTGATAGCATTGGCCTCTCCAATCTCTTCTCTGGGGAGAGCGTCTCTTCTCTTTGCTGCTACTTTCCTGGGGGGTTGCAAAAGGGAGCCGCTGGAGCTAGGCCCCACGGCTTCTGAGAGGGGGCCACGTGAGCAGTGGGGCACTCCTTCTCCTCCTCCCCTCCCCCAGTACTGTCTCTACACTGTTTATTTTAAAGGGGCCTCTGTCCCCCCACTCCTCCCCTTCCCCTTCATCCTTCTCCCTATGGACATCCCCAGCTTTCTTCCCTGGGGTGAAGGGATTTGGACTTTTTTTCTCCCCAGGTGCTTGAAAGAAGAGGAGAAGGTTGGAGAAAAAGGGGGGGTGGTGGTTGGGTGGCTGGCTGGCTGGCTGTCTGGCTGGCTGGGTGGGTGGCTGGCTGGCTGGGTGGGCGGGTGGGTGTGGGGCATGTGGTGGTGGTGGTGGTGGTGGTGGTGGTGGTGACAGTATTGGGAGGGGGGGCAGGCAGGGAGGTGGGGTGGAGTAGAGTCGGGGTGTCAGGCAGAGAAGAACCTGGTCAGCAAGCCCGCAGCGCTCTGCTATGGGGTTGAAGGCCGTCGTGTGCAGCAAACGCATCCTGAGTGAGGACAGAGCTCTAGATTTTTCTTTATTGGGGGGCTCTTTGTTAGCTCCCCACACAGAGACACACATACACACATAGAAATACACACGCACACACACACAAAGATCTGAGCCAGGTTGTGGGAGGTAAGTGGGGAAAGGAAGGAGGGGGAAATGGATGTGCTGGGAGCTTCGGGTAGAAGGGAGGGGGGGAATGGGGCCCTGAGAGGCTTTAGGGGCGCTGGAGAGGTGAGCATTTCAAGGGTCTGTGCATGTGTGTTGGGGGGGGATACACGATGACTTCCCCCTCCTCACCAGGACCAAAAAGGAAAAAGCAACCCCTAGCGAGATCCCCCCTGCGCTGTTGATTTTCAGGGACTTGTTGGCAACTCAGCGAGGGTTGCCATAGCTTTTTTATGTAGGGTGACCAGAACCGGCTGAAACTGGTTTGAGGCAGATCAGCTCCTGAACACAATGCAGTCACTGAGCTACTACAGTGGGATAGCAGCTTCCTCCCTTCATGGCAGCCAAAAGCAGAGGAGCTTGCAGGAAGGTACCATCCCAACACAGTATGTGAATGCACACTTTAGACACCACACAGCACTGGTATGTGTCTAATGTAGTCCTAAAAGATTCTGTGTAGGGAAGAGGAGAAAAAAAATTGGACAGGTTTGCAGGATCTGAGGTTACTTGGGCTTTTCCTGCCTTTTTCTTTTGCTTAAGGGATGGACAGGGAGCTGAGATTTATGACCCTTATTAAAGAAAAAAAAATGTGCTTTGCTAGGGTGGGGACACTTGGTTTTTGCAGTCTCTTTCTCTCTTTTAAAAACCAAACCAAAATGAACTGATGGCTTTGTAATTGTAGTTTTATTTGTGACTTGGAGAATGCTGCTTTGCATGCTGTTTTCTTTTGCAGGCTATGTGCTGTCTTGTGCTTTTCATCTTAGATGCTATTAAAGGGTGTGTGTGTGTGTGTCTGTGTGTGTCTGTGTTGGGGGGGGGGGGTTACATCTGACAGTTGTGAAGGCCAAAAGGTAACAATATTGTTCTAGGAATGAGCATAAATGCATTGCAGTGATGCTGTAAGGCATACATACTGTCTTTTTTTTCCTTGTAGGCCTATTGACTGGGGCTGCTTTTAACCCTTTCATATTTGCAGAGGTAATGCATCTGTGTGACAGTAACTGAGCATTGATCAGTCTTTCCAAAAGGTCAAGGTTCACAAGGTGAGATATGATATTTTGAGCATGAATATAATAATTTGAAGATACATGCATACACAGATTAAATCTGACAACGATTGGTTCACTGGTGAAGAAATTGTGGTTTGACTCTACAAGAAATACTCATATCTTATCCAGGTTTAATGGGATTAGCATGACTTTATGATGACATTGTTGTTATCAGAGCTAATTTAGGATGGCTTCATTTTAAATAGCATGTGCATAGGCATCTTGCTGGCTACTCAGTCTCCAGAAAGAGGCCTTGAAAAGTGCCAAGTGCAAATGCTGGTAAGAAACCATGGGCCTTGTGGAGAAAATGCATTGTTTTGCATTGCACCACAGTCCTACCCATGTAGCATTTACTCATGTAACATTTTCCGTATGGTTACATAAAAGGTAACTGCCTCATCAAATGGAGGCCACCTGCTTATCATTTTAGAATTTAGAGACTTTGGACTTAGACATACGTTTTCTTCCTTCAACTGACCAGCTTTATTTTACTTTGCAGCATTGTCTCATCCTGAAAGGGATTCATTTGGAGCCAAGTAGAGGAATGTTTTAGTGATTTTAGTGGTGGTGGTAGTAGTGGTGATGGGTGTGTTGGAGGGGATGTTGATGGACTAGAAGCTGAATATTCTAGTGGATTATTTGTGGGATACGTTTTAATGTGGAGTAATAATGAAATACCAAAGAACACTGGATGGGCTGGCATCCTCTGCCAAAAGATGCCTATTTCCAACCTATAATGTCACAATCATGGATAATAGAAAGTCTCTCTAATGTCTTAAAAGTATTTTCTTAGATTTGAGTTGGCTTTTAAATTTATCATGGAAAAGTAAAGGCTTTGGAGGAAGAGAAGAGAGAATAAAGCAGTAATGAATGTGGTAAAGTAAAGAACAAAGGCTGTTAGAGCTTACACAGGAACACTAAGCATTTTGCCTTAGGGATCCTTGCGAAAGGACTGTAACTTCCTAAAACAGGAAATCAGCAACTCTAGAATCTTTTCCAAAATGATGTTAACAAATATAACCAGTCCTGCCTGTTGGACCTTAGTAAACTATAATCAGAGGGTGAGCATGGAGGGAATCATTGAAAATGAATTTTTTGTGACTAGGGTGAAGTGGTTATTTTGCTCTTCTCTCTATTCAGAAGAGCAGACAATCTCAGAAACATTGAGAATTTATAAATTAAGTAGTGGTAGTTGTGGGCAGGATAGCTGGATTAAAGGGTGGGAGGTATGCAAGGGTGTGTTATCTTTGTTCTTTAAAATTTTAGTCTTCAGACCCTAAGATTTTTGTTGAAGTGTAACAAAAGGAAGAGAAGATTGCATTGTAGGTAGGAAAAAAATACTTTGTATGGATATCCTTTTTAGATTTGTTAAACTGGTAGAACAAAGGAGCAAAATTCCTTTAAAAATGTTTCTAAAATGGTTTTTCAAATTCAATATAATTTCTGACTGCCAGAGGTTCTGTATTTCACCACAGAATTATGCTTGCAAAGCAGACTGAAATCCACATTTCATATTTGTTGCATTTTCTATGCTGCCAACCAAAATTCATATGACTAAACATAATCACTCTTAATTTTAGAACAATAAGCTGATTTAAAATTGTGGTCACTGAAATCATTCTCTTAAAGTCAGTGTTTCTTTTTGATTTAAATCTGAAAGACAAACCTCTGACTAGTGGCAGTTTTTTGTTTTTTTGCTAAGATGTTAAAAATGCCTTTTGGGAATTGCACGCATAGAATATGCTTAAATAGCAGTTTGGTTTGAAGTCCTGTTGGTGGTTTTAGCTTTATGTTTTCATAAATCTTCTGGAAAATAGCATTTGGATTTTGTATGTAGGCCAGTATTTCCAGCTGAAAATGCTGTTTAACGTTGGAGGGCTGGTTCTCTGCATCAGTAATCATGAGCTCATCTTGGATTGAGGTTTGTCTCCAGTATTTGGACTTACACAGAAGTACAACAATTTAGCAAGTTTCAGGTCTCATTTTAGAGGTAGTTGAAGTTGGAAATATGAATACAAACTGGTCGATTATGCATTAGCATGTTGAGTCTTGGGAAAGGGGCAAAATGTTGACATAGACATTTCAGGGCCCTTGCTTTGATGGTAGCTGGTTGTGCACGCAGGCAGGCCCTATCCTACCTCAGATAGAAAGCTCATTGAGATTGCCTGCAGCTGTATTGAAGCATTTCTGAGCGTGAATTATAATCTAGTTTGGAGAAAGAAAGTGTTAGTTTGGCTATAAAAGGTAAACAGGAAAGAAAGTGTAACTGGAGTCTTAAACCCATGCTTCTTTTTATCTTCTATTTGGAGAATTAATTTTTCCACCTACATTAATTGAATGTTATCATGAAATCTGACTTGTTGAGAAAGATGAGCTTTTTCCTCCTCAGATTTTTTTCCTCTCGAATTTTTTCCTCCATTCTATTTTTGGGGGGATATGTTTTCAAAGACATATTAGAGGAGGAGAAGGTCATCAACATTTAACAGGTTATTTTTCCTTTATTACCTGTTGGCTAGGTTATTTGAGCTATATATGAGTTAAAATTTTGCAGCCTGTATTTTTTTCCCCGTTTCCCTTGAAGTGTTTCTTTGAGCTTTGCTCTGGGGTATAGGATGTCTTTAGCTGGTTTCAAATAACCTTCCCATGTCCTTGGAATGGTTATTTGGTAGAACTCCATGATGGCTATGTTGCCCAGATGTAGAATGTCCAAAGGTAGCCAATAAAAGGGAAACAGGGCATTTAAAATAATTCTGGGTTACTGTTTTCTACTCTTAATTATAACTCCCAATCTTCTTTGTGTTAATATTTTAGATAATCATGTTTCTCATGAATTAAGAAATAACAGCTTTCAGTGATAAAAGAAAAGCTGCCCTCATCACCTGAAAAAAGACCAACCTTATAAATTTCATTTGAGACCTCTGAAGTCATATTGCATAACAGAAGTTTTGTGAACAGATATCAGAATGTGAGATGAAATGATAATAGCGAATTGTCTAATGGGGTGATGTGCTTCATAACCCCAAACTAATCTAAATTAGATAAAACAGGAAACAAAAAAGTACTGAATTTATTTTATTCTTTACAGCTATATTTCCAGAAGTTTAATATTTTTACAGCTGTATTAAGGTTCATTAAAATAATAAATAATAGTTATGTCCAATTAAGAGCTAGTCCCAAGTTCTAGGCTTATATACATGCCATTTGGATTCTGGATTTCTAGAAGAGGTATCTCATGCTCATCATGAATTAGTCAGTTTAACCTAATGATAATTTATTGATCTCAAAATAAAGACTATGGTGAGGGCACATGCTGACCTGTGACATACCTATCCCTTCTATCATGATTCATAGATGTGTCATAGCTACATGTGTTCCACCCAGGAGATCTCTGCCAAGACTGGCTATGAAGTGGCCCCCAAATATTGGGCCTCATACTCAGAAGTAAACAAAGGGAGCTGGAACCTTTTACAAAAACATCAATCTAGGGTTCCCCAAGGACCTTTGACTGTATTAGACAGAATTAAGTAAGATAAAGATGTCCACTAGACTTTGGTACAATTCCTTTGGTGTTTAGTGGTTACACCTATGGATTAGTCAGTCATTCTGTCTCTGTCAGCCATCTTCACCCCACCCTTCCTTTGGGGGAAGGAGCCAAGCCTGACTAGATTTTCTCCTGACAGAGACAGAAGGAGAGAGGGATAAAGAGAAGTAGAAAGAGCAAGTTGTTAGGCCTGGCCTGGAGATCGTAGCTAGCAGTTTGCAACTGAGAACTGAGAAAAAAACCTTGTTATTAAACATTAGAAATAATGATCATAGTACCTGATGTGTGGCTATCTTTCTCTATAGAACTTGAAGATTTACAAATCTTTTATATACATGACAATATAGATACCTAAGGTTACCATGACAGACATGAAATCTGTTTCATCCAGCAAGACACATACAATTTTGTTTAGTCTAGTAAAGTTGTCATTTTTTTTTTTTAGTATCAAATATTCCAGGCATACAGAGGGTTTTATTTGACCAAGAGTACAAAACTCTCAATGATATTTCTCAAAATTAAGCCTTGATAGATATTGTAGCAAAGGTATTAGATAAAGCATCATATATTCCAGTCTCAATGAAAAATGATATTCATGTACTATGTTCTAGGTATTCCTACTATCTTTTCAAGAAAGACAATCCAATTGGATTTGTGGCAAATCCTGCAAGTGACTCTTTTCCAGGTTCTCCTAGAGCTTAGCACTACGGAAATTTAAGAATATGAGCAAAAATCTGTTCTAGAAAAGGGGATAGGCCACATTTTCATGTGTGTTCATTTGGAGCCTAGCTCTAGTCATTGATTTCATTATAATTTCATTAAAACCCAAATTCTTTATATTTTTGTCCACTTTTATAATTCTTGAACTGTAGATTCAGATAATTGAAAAATCACAATAAAACATCCTTCATTGTACACATTCACATCCACACACATCCTCTCTGCTATTCAGCAAGTGTAAAGATTTTATATATGAAGCAAGGATGAAATATGTGGTTGTGTCTAGTTCTAAGAATTGGCTACCTATTAGTTGGTACTATTATTATATGTGGATAGTTGGGACAGTGAGGAGGGGATTCAATATTCATCTATTCAGAGTTTTCTTTGAATAGACTAGTTTATTATTAACCTTTTCTTCAGAACATCCAGTATTTGGGATAGAAATCCTTCCTCTGCCTTTATATTTTTGAAAGTTCAGAAATATGCATATCACCAAATAAACAAGAGGTGTTAAAGAAGTCCTAATTTGTTGTAGTCCCCATGAAAGATGGCAATCACTCACTGCTCTAAGGTTTAGGAGTAGAATTGCTTCCCTGATTTTCTTAGATTGTGGAGGGTTCCACATTCCCTTCTCTGTTTTCAATGTTTCTTTCTTTTTTGGGGGAGGGGGGAGGAGAGATGTACAAGTAAACTCAGAATCTCACTGGTCTTAACTGAATAGTTTTATCTTTGGAAGGCTTTAGTTATCGTGACTCTGTATCTACCCTAAAGTGGGTGAAACTTGGGAGCAGAGGTGGTATATTTGTTTCTTTTTTGGCTATATCTTGCAGTCAGAGAGCTAAGCCTATACTCAGCCATTTGAATTTGGATTCAAGAAAATTTTAAACCTGCTGGTGATTCACATTGTCTGGCTAATCATCCTTTGATATAATTTATATTAAGGCATAAAAGAAGAGTTTCTTTGCCTCAACCAATTCAGTAGAAATATTAAATTTCTACATATAAGTCAATAAGAAGTATGTGGATAGAGAGCCTGCCTTGGATTCATGTTCCACCTGTCACTCATGTTGGCTGTTCAGTTAGCAGAGTATTCTAGGGAACTTTCAAAGGTTTTTAAGTTGCAGAATAGTTATTGAACTGCATTGGTAGAAGTTTTCTCACTGGAGCTCCCTACACTAGTGAAATCATAGGTCTTGACGAAAAAAGAGGTGGTTGGGAGGTTGCAAATAAAACAATTCTTACTGGTTTGGGGAGAGGGTAGATAAAATATTGGAGGATAGGAGATAATTTTCTATATAATTGATAAGGCTTTCCCTCCCCCAGTTTTCCACAAAATATTGACTCAGGCTATCAGGGAATGACCAAAGATGATTTTTTTCTTCCCAAAGGAAGGTGCATTGGGATTGAGATCCACATAAAATTTATTCCTCAACTTTTCTATCTTTGTGATGGGGGGAGAGAAGGAAGGCTTTTTTTTTTTTTCATAGAAGGTAGAGTAGCAACCAGTAAATAAGAACAGATTGGGGATATAGATGGGAATGACTCCCTAAATGAGATTAAACCTGGTTCCTCTATTCCAGTGAAAACCACTGCCTTGTGAAACCAGAAACTTGGCATGGGGAGCTAGTTCTGATCAGAGAAGCTTGTTTTTGTTTTTTGTTTTTGTTTTTGTTTTTTTTTTAGTGAGGCAATTGGGGTTAAGTGACTTGCCCAGGGTCACACAGCTAGTAAGTGTTAAGTGTCTGAGGGCAGATTTGAACTCAGGTCCTCCTGACTCCAGGGCCGGTGTTCTATCCACTGCGCCACCTAGCTGCCCCCCAGAGAAGCTTGTTTAGGGATTTAACATGAGTTCATAGTTAAACCTATGAAGGGACCTTAGAGGTCATTAGTTCAACCTCATTTTACAGATGAGGAAACTGAGTCCTAGAAAGATTAAGTGGTTTGCTCAGAATGCCATAGCTAGTAACTGTCTGAGATGGGATTTGAACCTGGATCTTTCTGATTTTGTAACCCCAGCATGTTCTCTAGTACAACATGCTGCCTGTTGGTTGGCAACAGGAAACAATGTGGCCTCAGACTGATAGAACACTTAGACAAAAATCCCTCAGGATTTGTGAAATCTTATTTTACTGGATTATTTGGTTGTATTGGACAATACCACTGGGGACTGTTGATCAAGTCTCTTTTGGAAAAATGCATAGATGTGAAACTGTCCCACGTATACCAGAATCTGCTACTTCTTCCAATCCATGGGCTTCATGTGAACCTAATCACTTCATAGGAACTATTCCCTGCTAAAGGACCTAAGGTTGGTCTCTGACACACTCAGGATCTGAAGCAGGAATCTGACCCAGTGTAAAATAAAACTGCTGGTGCTTATTGTCTAGAATCCTAGACCAGGCTCCCACTCCTGTTTTTCATGCTCTTTCTGACTCCAGACTATTAAGCCCTTGTTGTCTAATTTCCTTTCCTGGGCTCTTGGACCAAATTCTCTTCCTGGATTCCAGACCTGTTCCTTCTTCTGGCCTTTCATAACCTGACAAATTAAAATCAAGATTTGTTAAGCAATCACTGCTTGTAGTGTGATGTGCTGGGTACTAGGGGACATATAAAAGTTTAGATAATTTGTAGTTCCTGCCTTGAGGAAACTTAAAAATATAGCAGTGGGATAAGACAAATAATGATAACAGTAATACACAGTAATGCCTGATAAGCACCTTAAAGAGGGACAAGATACATCATGTGAGGTCTTTTAAGCCTTTCTGAATATCCTCTTCCACTCTGCCTACTGACCTCCTTAGCTTTTTTAAAGTCCAGACTAAAATCCCTTCTTTTACTGGAAGACTTCTCCAACCCCTCTTAATTCTGGTGCCTTTCCTCTGCTAATTACTTATTTTTCATCTTGTATATAATGTGCTCTGTAGAAATTTGTTTGCATGTTTGCTCTCCCATTAGATTGTAAACTTCTTGAGGTCAGGGACTGTCTTTTCCTCTTTTTGTATCCCCAGAGTTTAGCAGAGTGCCTGGCTTATAATAGGTACTTAATAAATATTTGATTGATTGATCTACTACCTGCCTTTAACCTTTGGTACTGACACTTCCTCCTAACCTAATTCTAGATGCCTATTTCTGGCTTGACTACTGGTTTGTGGGTATTCTCTAGGTCATCCCCACTTCCTGTACCCCTATCCTTAGCCTGGCCCTCCAAAGTCCTGGCTCTTTGCCTCGAATTTTCAACCAATTGCTGCCTGAAGTCCTGGTGTTGACAGGATTAAAAGGTAAATTCAATACAGAGATTAGATCCAGGGGATGTTTGGGCTGGAGCCACCTGTTGTAATTTAATGGTTGTCGTAGAGACTGTCAGTTCTTGAGTCAACATGCAAAGAGCTGTTTTCTTGGCCAGTGCTCAGAATGAACCGCCCTGTCGTCAGATGCCAGGTTGGTCCATCCTTAACTGTGGCACAGTTCAATAAAATCTGCTGTAAACCAGGGAGTGAGCTCAGATTTATTGGCTTATAGGAGCCCAGATTTTGAGCGAGAAGGGACATTAGAAGCCATCTAAACATCTAAACATTAGAAGCCATCTAAATACCCCATTTTACTGATGCAGCCCAGGGTTTTATGTAATTTGCTTGGATCATATAGCTATTAAGTGTCAGAGAAACTAAGATTAGGAGAGTTGGGTTAATTGTGGGTATAGGCTAGACCTAGAAAAGATGGTCAAGGAAGAAGTATAGAGGCAAATTCAGGAAAACAGTAGCAGAGCAAGACTGTGGGTCAGAAATGGTTAGCAAGTTAAAGTCAGGATTTCCATAATAGCTGAGAATAGATTTAGAAACTAGACAAATCAAGAGGACACAGAAGGACAGAATAAAGTTGTGCAACTGAAAAAGGATATAGTAAAAGGCCAAGACAGACACGAACATTAAAGGTCAAAGCAATATGGAAAATCCCAAGACATAGGAAGCAAGAGATTTGCAGGAGCTGAAAGGTCAGAGCAGGGCAAGTAGAAAACCAAATTCAGACCAGTAGCAGCAAGAAGAGCCCTGATAACTGAAACCACACACTGCTTTGGACCCACAGTTTTTATATGACTCAAACTCAGGTAAGAAGTAGTCCCAGCCCAGCTTCTCAGTAAGGTGAAAGAATTATGGATTCAGGGAAGTAGCAAAATTTGGCAGGTAAAAAGCGCAAGGAAGATATTAAAATACAAGCACATAACAAAACTCCAGTAAATATGAGACTCTACCATCAAGAAGATTGCAATCTATTAAGGGAAATAGGATCAATACAATAAGGATTGTACATATACATGGCAGAAACAAAAGAACAAGTGCTGACTAATTTCATTGGTATGGAGCTATGCAGGATAGTTCCTGTTTTGAGCATTTCTGGAGGTTGCTTTGAAGCCACTCTATGATGGAATCCCTTAATATATGAGATATTTGTTTAGACACTGGCAGAATTCCTCAAATGAATGGGTCAAGGAAGAAAGTGGGGTATAGGCCTTTATTTTAGGGCAGCATTAAAGGACACAGTTGCTAAAAAAGAAGTGAAAAGTAAGGATTGCTTACTAAGACACTCTATAAGTAATAGTTTCTTTTTATAGCACATTTTACAACTAAAGAAGTGGTTTCACATCTGTTATCTCATTTAAACCCTATATTACTAGTCCCATTTTTACAGATAGGGAAATAGGTTTTGAGAGGTTATGTAATTTGTACAAATTAGATAACTAGTAAATGGAAGGTCTGGGGTATAAACACATGTGACAATGTTGATTGACCATCACTTTTTCCAGTAATATTGCTAAGCTTAGGGGTAGCTAGGTGGTGCAGTGGATAAAGCACCAGCTCTGGATTCAGGAGGACCTGAGTTCAAATGGGACCTCAGACACTTGCTTGACACTTACTAGCTGTGTGACCTTGGGCAAGTCACTTAACGCTCATTGTCCTGCCCCCCCCCCCCCCCAATATTGCTAGGCCTAAAGCTGAGAACTACTTTACGGCAACTTTCTTGGAGGGGAGGGTAGGAATTTATTTGTTTATTAGCTTTTGGTAATAGTAGGTTAAAGATATGTTTTGCGTTGACCCAATCACATTCCTTCACCAGTTTGCCTTATCGTCAGTGACATGTATTTTGTAGGTGACTATCTTGATACAGTGGATAGACCTGGAGTCAGAAAGACCTGAATTCAAATTTTGTCTCAGATACTCAGATATATGTGATTGAGCCAGTTACTTTATCTCAGTTTAGTCATTTAAGCCTCAGTTTCCTTATTTATAACATAATAGCCTCCTCACAGGGACAGGGCTGGAGTGAGACTCAAAGGAGAACTTATAAAAAGTGGTCTGCAACCTTAAATTGCTAAATAAATGTTAACCATTATCATCATCGGCTGGTTAAGGTATAGTCTACTGGCAGAGCATGAATCCTTCCTCAGTGATATAGAGATTAAATTTGTTGCCTTAACCTCCTTGCCACCATTTTCTAACCAGATGAACCAAATTTTGCTTTAGTGGAAAGAACACTGGACTTGGTTCGAGGTTCAGGTTTGTAACTTCTGGCAGTTGTCAACTTTATGACCTTGGGCAAGTCATTTGACTCTTCTGATGCTCAGTTTCCTTATCCATAAAATAAGGATAATAATGTACTACCTACTTCACAGGGATATTGTGAAATAAATAGTTCGTGAAGGTTAAATGTTAGCTTTTATGTACACTTATGTTTGTTACTGCCTAACATCCAGATATCAGTTAATGTACACTTGGGTCTGATTGGTGTTAAGTCTTGTGAAAAATAGAATTTAAAGCAGTGTTAGCTGAATATTTGAAGGGCCAATAATTTTCTTTAATGGTGCTTTCTTGTGGACAATTTAATAAGATTATGACATAGTAGGAGTCAGTACAGTTTGGATTTTAGCTTTTTTATGCCTTTGGTCAAATAGCCATTCTTTGGCTAAAGAAAGGAAATACTTGTTGCTTCTGTTACTGTTATGAAAGCATAATGGAAAAAAAGGTAGATTTGGTGTCAGAGAATCTGGGTTTAAATCTTGATTTTCCCACTGACTAATTGTGTGACCTTGGTTAGGTCATTTAACTTTTTGAAGTCTTAGTTTCCTTACTAGGAAAATGAGGGGGCAGAAGTAGGTGAACTATCTCAGAGATCCTTTTCAAGGTTCTAGATTTATTATCCTATAATCGTTTTTTTTTTTTTTTTTTTGGTGAGGCAATTGGGGTTAAGTGATTTGCCCAGGGTCACACAGCTAGTAAGTGTTAAAAGTGTCTGAGGCCGGATTTGAACTCTGGTTCTCCTGACTCCAGGGCCGGTGCTTTATCCACTGTGCCACCTAGCTCCCCCATGTTATCCTATAATCTTATGAGAGTTCTGATAACATTTCCTTGCTCATCATGATCTTGCAGCTGCTGATTAGACATTCTAAAAGCATTCTCTTGCTTATTATTCCTCTTTCAATAGAGCATTCTCATGTTTGTAGCTTCATTGCTTTAAAACCATAGAATCTCCGAGTTACCCTAGGATTATATTACATATCTTATTTGCTTGTTAAATGTTGCATGTAGGTGTTGATTCTGCAGCAGATCCCGAAAGGCTATGTGTAAAGTATCTCATAGAATCATAGACTCAGACTTGACAGAGAGCTGATAATCCAGCAACCTAAGGAGAGGACTATTATAATTATTATTGTTACTTCTCTTCCAACTGCTTTCCTTTGCAGGAATCCTGTCTACACCATACCCAACAAATGGTTGGTCATCCAGCTTCTGCTTGAAGACATCTTTGTTCAGTTGTTTTTTAGTCATGTGTGCCTCTTCATGATCCTATTTGAGGTTTTCTTGGCAAAGATACTAGAGTGGTTTGTCATTCCTTCTCCAGGTCATTTTACAGACGAGGAAACTAAGGTAAACAAGATTAGGTGACTTGCCTAGGGTTACACAGCTAGTAAGGGCCTGAGACCTGATTTGAACTCATGAAGATGAATCTTCTTGTTTCCAAGCCCAATGCTCTATCCACTATGCCACATAGCTGCCCCTTTAAGGCCTCTAGTGATGCTAAATTCATGAGTTACTTACATATCTCATCCAATTTTTGGTCAGCTTTAAATGTCAAGGTTTTGCTTAAGTGAAAACAAAATCTTTGTCACTCTGACTTCTACTCATTGGTCTGAGTTCTGGCCCCCAGACAGAATAATCTCTCCTTCCTATGAACCTGTTCAGTTCAATTTTATTGCCAATATGTGAACAATGATTTAAAGATCTGTAACATGCTTAAATATTAGTTTTACACCAATGGTGTCAAACCCAAATGGTACCCTGTGGGCTACATATTGACTTAGAAATCTACAAATGAGCATTAACTATGTTCTCTTTTCTTTTTATTTTGACAAACATTTCCCAATTACATTTTAATCTGCCTCAGGCAGTTGAAGTAGAGAGTTTTACACAGTTCTCTACTGTTAAGAGCCTGGCTTTTAAAAATGGTTTATTGATAGAATTAAGTGACTCTGATCATTTTCTTGACCTGCTTTTACTATATACCCTTAGACTTGGTATTTCCATCTCACAAAACAAGAAACTATCTTATAACATAAGTATGTTAATATTTAATGATTACTCTTACTCCAGACAGTCCCCTTGGTACTTAATATTCCCAAGGACTTTACTGTTCTTTTTATACATATACCCTTTGTATAAAGGCCAATTCACTTTTTCTCTGGCCCCTTCTGCTGTGAAGTCCCATCTGCAAAAGTTATAAAGAGTTTTCAGAAGCCCAAGCAAAACTTACCAGGGAAACCATACTTTTTGGCTAGAAAAACATTAAGAGATTTATTCTCCCCTCCCCCCACCCCTGACATTATACATCTTAAAAATACATATTATACCATTATTATTATTATCCAAAATGTCAGTCTAAGTGCTCAGGTACATATAGTTTTGGGTTCCCAATGGGCTAGAAGAAACAGCCTTCATATTAGAAAAAAATATGGAGGAGACATATCCAAGGACAGGGGACAAGAAAATGTCCTACTGGAAGGTTGGGATATTTACTAGTCCAATGAGTTTGACTTTCAGAATTTCTGATGAGATTCTGGATTTTTATATTATTAATAATATATAGAAAGGGAAATAAGGAACACTAGGAATCATATGACTTTATGGAGATCAGGTCCTGCCAGACCAATTTAATTTCTTTTTGATAGAATTACTAGTAAGTGAATTAAGGGAATGCCTTTGAGTATTGACAGTCTCTGATAATCTTTTTGTGGACATGGTGGGGAGATATAGACTAGATAATAGTGCTATATCAGATGGATTTGGAATTGGTTGAATAGCCCAAAGAGTAGTGATTATCAAATCACTATGAGCTTGAAGGAAGTTTCTAGTGAAGTGTCTTGTGGTGTTTAACATTTTTATGAATGACTTGGATGAAGGCATGAATAACGGTTTGTTGAATTTGTAAAAGAAAAATGGAAAGTTAGAACATTGGGTGACAGTAACAATACAAAAATCTATCAGTAGGCTAAAATGATAGTCTGAATCTGACGAAATTTAATAGGAATAAATGTAGAGTCTCAATTTGGTTTACAAAGCAGTTCACAAATGCAGAATGGGTGGGAAGTGGCTAGATCACAGCAAATCTGGAAAAGTTTTGCGATTTTTTTTAGTTGGATCAACATAACTGCAACATAATAGTCAGAAAAGCTAATACAGTCTTAGGCTACATAAACAAAGGTAAACAATTCATTCCCAGAATTAGGGAGACTACATATACCCGTCATACTCTGTCAGAACAGAGTACATCTGGAGTATTATATTCAGTTTCAGCAGCCATATTTTAGGACTAACACTGAGGAGTATAGAAATGGTTTGGACTAGCTCTTTTGGGTAATGTGAAAGGGCATCTTCTAAAATTCAGAAGGAGGATTGTTGAGCAGCTTTAGGATTCATCTGAAGTTAGCTAACCTGACTTTGTAATGGAGAAGGCAGCCCTGGTCAGCAAAGGAAGTGGAATGGGAGAAATGGATGGGATGGTTTAGCTAGTTTGGGACCAGGCAAGGCATAAGAGGGATATATAAGCCCTGTTCTTCTGTCTCCATTTCTTGATCCTATCATTCAAATTCATCAACAAAACTTTAAATCTATTTCTTACATTAAGTGGCAATAATAGTTTAGTAAACCAGTTGAGCTTTTGGTGCTGCCTTTAATCAGATACTAGAGACAAAAGGGCTTTATTTTGTGATACTTCCACTGATTTGGTGTGTCGAAGGGGGAGAGTGAAAACTTTCTATCTCCTATAGCATTATGGCATAAACAGTAATGCCAAGATTTTCAAAGTTCTTTGTAATAAGAAATCCAAAAGAAAGACTCCATTGATGTAAGGAAGGAAGCACATACCCTATCCTTCTGTATGGTTTTTTTTTTAAACCCACAAAATTTAAAATACAAATGACAAAAGGCATCAATAAAATGTGTTTTTAAAAATGTTAATATTTTAAAATGCTAATAACAATATGTTAATGAATATACAAATCCAGCATTATTCACTTCTGTAATTTTCAGGTTAGAATTCTTGTATATAGATGGCTTAAAATAATTCTTGGCTTGCTTTTTAAAAAAGTACAAAATCAGTGTCTATGAAAGTGAAAGATAATAAATAGAGCCACTAGATTGAATAGAGCGTTTCAAGGACAAAAGCTTTAGAAACATTTCAGTGGAGCTGTATAAATACCATACTGTTTGGTAATACCCTTGCAAGTCCAGTTTGAAGGTAAACTACAGACTTTTCAAATTAGGAATTATGTTATGCAAATAAAAAGACCATCCAATTCAGTTTCCCCTGTCAGCTGAATAAATTCATTAAATTATAGCATACAAATGAGTTCTAAATACTGTATAAAATTTTCATTGTACTGTGAAACTTTGAATTGTATTTGTAAATGAAGAATTACTTATTAGCCAAACAGTAATATCTCATTCATATTACAGTTTAAGGTTTGCAAAGAAATGAAGTATACATTATCTCAGTATATCTACATTTATATATGTTAAACAATATAGGAATGAGTAGTAATTCTTTGGTTTTGAATTCATATATGTGTCAGGGTCCAAAACACATTTTGACAGGCTTGAGGATTAGTATAAATTTAATAAAAGTAAGAAATGTAAATGCAAAGTCTTATACTTGGGTTAAAAGAAATCAGCCTAATATGTTAGAGAGATGGGAGTTTTCTGAAAAAGATTCTTGAATTTTTAGTGTACCTCTAATGCAGCATAAGTCAGCAGTATCATATGATCGCCCCCCTCCAAAAAACAAACAAAAACTAATGCATACTTGCTTTGCAAAAAGAGAGGCTTAGCTTCTGGGTATATAAGGAATTGATAGTACTACTGTACTCTGCTTTGGTCATTTCACACCTGGAGTATTATGTTCAGTTCTGGATATTGCAGTTTAGGAAGGGGATTGATAAACTATAGAGAGTCCAAAGGAAAGTAACCAGGACATTGAAAAAAGCTTTGAGTACGTATCATGAGGTCTGGTTAAAGAAATGGAATGTTTAGTTAAAGAAAAGTCTCAGGGCCCAATAGCTGGCTTTCAGTATGTGGAAGGCTGTAGAGGAGAAGAGGGATTAAAATTTGTATTGTTTTAAACCCATAGTAAAGAACAAGAAATAATGGGTAGAAGTTGCCAAGAGGGAAATTTATGATTGATGTAAGAAAACCCCAAACAACCCTTCCTCCCAATTAGAGCTATCCAGTAGTGGAACGGGGGCTGTCTGCCTTGTGGGGTTATGGGTTCTTTCTCAGAAGTCTTCAGGCAGACACTGGATGAAGACTGAGCAGCTCTTTACTAGTGGAATTCATTTGGGGGGTATAGTTTGACTATTCCCAGTGGTCACTGAGGTCCTTTCCAACTCTAAAATTCCATGATTCTAATTTCTTTAAAATTAATAAGAGGGTCAGCTAGATGGTGCAGTGGATAGAGCACTGGCCCTGGAGTCAGGAGGACCTGAGTTCAAATCCACCCTCAGACACTTGACACTTACTAGCTGTGTGACCCTGGGCAAGTCACTTGACCCTAATTGCCTCACCAAAAAAAAAAAAAGAAAGAAAGAAAAAAGCTGTTTAATACTTAACAGTCCAGGAATTTAAGAATTTCTTCGATTATCCCTGAGAGAATTTGAAAAATTAAATCACTGAAAGCAGAAGCTAAAATTGGTCTGTTTTAGTGGCTTTAGAGAAACTCTGCGTGCTTCTGGAAATTTATCCATCCTTTTATGGATAAAACTAGTAAGTAAATTGCCAGCAAAAGTCTTTGTATTTAAATCAGAAAAAGAGCTGTACAGGAAAAAAAATACATTCAATTAAATAATCATTTATCAAATGTTTTAATACTATAACAAGGAATTGTGCTAAGCACTGGAAAGGAAAAGATAGTCTAATCCAGTATTTTTATTTAACAAATGAGGAAACTCATACCTAGAATCATCATGTGACTTGTTTAAGGTCAAACCCCTATTAGGTAGCAGAGCTAGGTTCCAATACTCTTTCCACTTCTGTTCAAATCCTAGCTCAGACACTTACTAGATGTGTGAAATCACTGAACCTCTCTTACCTGTGAAATGAGGAAAATAAAACTTATGTTAACCACCTCACAGGGTGGTTGTGAAGAAGAGACTTTGTAATCCTTTAAGTGCTGTGTATAACTGTGTATTATGTAGCTAACAGTGACATCTGGGCAAGCTAAGTCTTGCACAACAAACTGGTATTTGCACTCCCTTTCCTAGGTGGCACTTTGGAGAGGAGTTTTCACCTAGGTAACTTAGGTAAATCAATCTTGTTCCTGGAAATAACCATGGGGATGGAATTGAGAACACCCCTATAGAGGAACACAGCCAAATGCATGAGCTAAGGTTTCTGGGTGGGAGGACTGTCTGTAGTAACCTTTGCCAGTTGTCAGGGCCTCCAAGGGCAGTTCTGCTTGTAGAGGGTTTTCATGTCAGCATACTTATAAACTTTATCTTTTGTATCTGAATTTTGGCAATAAAATTAAAAAAAAAATTTAATGAGGTCAGTTTTGTCCTTTAAATTCACATTTGATGGTACAAAGAAAAGCAATAGAGGGTAAGTATTTTTGGAAGCTAGATATATTCAGTAAATTGATACATGAGCATTAAAATGCCTTTAGGGCAACAGCTAAGTAAACAGATGTCTATTTTTGGCTCTTTAATAAGAAGAATAAAAGACCCCTTAGATTCAACTTGGATTGCATTATTTGGTTTCTCTTTGGTGCAAAGTTAGTTACACAGTGAGAAATCAGTTTTCTATCAAAAATGTTGAGAAGGGTAACCCTCTTCAATGGTGAAGTTAACATTTAGTAGAAGAATGAGCAAGTAACCTACCTGCAGTTAACAGCTACATTTGTGAGGAATGTTGGTTTGTTTTGTTTTTTTTAATTTTCCAGCTGGGTTTGAAAAAAAAAAATTGAACTGAACTAAAAGGAGCTTCTGTGTCATGCAGGAATAGCCAGTATTGCTAGTTGTGGTTATCGTGGCCTCTTCCAAATCATAGTACCTCACTGAATGTTTGAAACCACATTGAGTCACAGTTCAGGCTGTGGTTGGAATCACTTCCTGACAAAGCTTCTACTGGAAACTGAAGCAGTGATGCTTTTTGAAGACTCATTTATTGAATAGATTCTACACAGATGATGAGTGTGATACGAGGATTGATTTGTTTTTTTTTAATCTAGAAGAGAGTATAGAAGGCAAAGGAGCCACCTACCTAAAAGGATAGGCATTAATCCTTTGAGCGTTTTGATACAACTGCTTTTTCTGAAATGGCTTCTTCCCCTTCCATTCCATTTATTGTTGTGGACATCCTGTATTTTGGGGTAAGGCAGGGAGGGACTTCAAAGCTAAGTAGCAGACTTGCAGAGTTTCTAGAATCAGCTCATAGAAAAATGCCTAGAACTTCTGTTGACAGAAGAAATCTTGGTAAATTGAAATTTTTAAGTATCAAATGAAAGTACTCTGAAACATAGACATACCTTAATGTGTTCTTTTTTCCACATACCAATATCATCATGCCTTTTAAATTCAGTAAAATGTCAAAATACTGTTTGCTTTTATGTTTTTCTCCTTAGAAATAGTGCTAACATATAGTGAGTTCAAGTGTTTTTCCCCCACTTTCTCTTGTGGAACATTATACTCATCTTCTATGTAGTAATTATTTTGGACATCTATATTACATTTAGTTAATTATTTGTAGGAGTGATAGGTGGTAATGCTAGAGAAAACCTCATATGGTCATGTGAAATTTCTGTCATTAAAATTGGTTAACAGAAACAAGACTTAGTCCTCTGGAGGTTAATGAACTCCTCCTTGGCACTATGCCTAGCTGAATGGTAGTGCCTGTTTAGGACATGACTTAGGCCTAGTTGGTAGACTTTTTTTCAGATTCAGACAATTGAGAAAAGCAAGCATATAATATAGTATCCATTCACCTCGACTTTTGCTACCAAAAGATGACTTAAGAAAGTGGCATATATACTTTTGAATGACATGCAAATGCTTAAGGACAAATTAAGTATCTTTATTACTTAGCTCATATAAGCTCTGTTTATTTAAACATTGATTTTCATTGATACTTAGAAGAAGGCTCTACACCTATCTTTTCCTTGCTTCTACTTATAGGACTACTGTTAATGCACTTTAACACCTCTCTGTTACTCTTGGAGTGCTAACTGAACTCCCTTTCTCTTCCTGTGTTGAATTATACATCTCAAAAAGCTGCTTTCTCCAAAGTGGCTCCTTCAGTTGGGGGTCAGACCTTTTTACTTTTGAACCCTTTACGACCATTGAACAAAGTAGGCATATTTGAAAGAAGGATAGGCAAAATTCTTAATAGACTAAGAAGTAGGCAATATGGTTTTATTTTATAATTTTATGGCCAGATGTTTCTGGTATTTATACTTTTAACTTACTATTGAAGTCATGCTGAATCCCACTCAGGAAGGAGGTGGAAAAGAGTGTTAGGGTCCTTTTGACTCTTTGTTGTTGTGGAGTTTTTTTGGTGGGGCAATGGGGGTTAAGTGACTTGCCCAGGGTCACACAGCTAGTAAGTGTCAAGTGTCTGAGGCTGCATTTGAATTCAGGTACTCCTGAATCCAGGGCCGGTGCTTTATCCACTGCACCACCTAGCCGCCCCCTTGACTCTTGCTTAGAACCCTTTCTTTATTTCAGTGAAGTTCATCAGACTTAATGCCTACAGTGTAGTACACTGTGCAAAGTAATATGGAGACAGGGACAAAAATGAAACAGCCTTTTCCATTAAAAATCTTAAGTTCTACTGGAAGATAAAAAATTTACATAGTACATGAATGAACAAATAATAATAAGTAAACCGTTTAGGGAGTCAACTGGCAAAGGGAGAGATCAGACAAAAGATTTGCCACAAATTTGAGGAAGAAGAAAGCACTAAGAACCATGGTAATCAAGAAAGGCTTCCCAGAGTAGATTCTACCTGAGATGGGCTTTCAAGGAAGATTAAAACTTTGAGAGGTGTAGATGAGGAAGGAGAGTCAGTCATTGCAGGTATGAACATGGAGACATGTTATTTTGAGTCTGAAAAATCTCCTAATTTGGTTGGAATGTCATGATTGTAAAGAGGAGTAATTGGAAATCTACAAAAGTAGTGTAAAATATTTTAAATGCCAATGTGAAGACTTTGTATTTTATTCCTGAGGCAGTAGAGAACTACTGAAAACTTTTAAGTGGGTGAATGAAGTGAGTGATGAATTAATTTTGCTACAATAGTCTGGAAGAGAAGTGATGAGTACTTCACTGTGTAAGTGGCAAAACAGGATGCATTTGAGAGAAGTTTTGAAAGTAAAAGTGGACAGGACATGGCAAATGATTAGATATTCTAGTTATGAGAAAGAGAGAGAGAGAAAGAGAGAAGCATGACTGAGATTTTGTTAGTTTCTTCAATAGAAATAAGGAAATTTGGGGGACAAGTGAGTTTAGAGGGAAGGTGAGTTTAGTGTTGGACAAGTTGAATTTGAGATCCAGGTGGCCATGTCTATCAGGGACTTGGCAGTGTGCAACTGAGGTTATGATCAATGGACAAGCTCCTAGAGGAGATTAATTATCAAGGGCCCAAGTAGAAGGGTTAGCCTTGGCAAAGAGAAGGGCTTCATCTTCCTTTTGAGACTGAAATGAAGGAGAAGAGAATAGATGATGATGTAGAGGGGTCTTGAGATGTGAAGTAGAAGAGTTAAGAAAGTTAATGGGAGATGGCTTTTATTTTCTCATAGAAGTGGGAGACAAGGTCATTTGGAGAGAGTACACTAAAGGTGGCATGTCATGCCTTGAGGACATGGGAAGAGGAGGAGTAAATTTGTAATAGCCATTATGGGGAATATGATAGAGAGTCAATGAGGAAAGAATAAAGGATTTTCTGCGTTACATTGGGAGTTGGAAGATAACATGAAATCGTAAGTGAACCCATTTGGCATGGTTTCATGTTTTCCTCCAGCTATATTCAGTAGGTTATGTATAGGATCAGAAAATGCAGCTAAGATCATAGGTCACTTTTCACATACAGGTATTGAATTTGGAGGGGTATGTTCTTGATAGCAGAATTGCTGAGATTATTAGGGAAAGAGTTTGTTCCCGAACTTGACATGAATCACAGCAAATCACAGGAGGGTATATAGTAGTGAAGAAGGAAATGCTGAATAAATTCTGGTTTGGAACCAGAAAAACTCGTCTTCATGACTTCAGATCTGTCCTCAGACACCTACTACTAGCTGTGTGACCCTGGGCAATTCACTTAACACTGTTTGCCTCACTTTCCTCATTTGTAAAATGAGCTGGAGAAGGAAATGGAAAATCACTCTAGTATTTCTGCCAAGAAAACCCCAAATGGGATCACAAAGAGTTGGACACAACTGAAAAATGATAGCACAACAAACTGTTGTCCAGTCACCTCTACCCATGGTAACAAATCAAATAACATACATTTTTGAAACACTTTGTGAAATAGCAGCAAGATGGAAAGAAAGCCATATCTGGAATCAAAGCATGTAGGTTCAAACCTTGGCTCAGCTCAAGGTCATTTACTATGTGATTGTGGGCTAGTCACTTAAATTTATTGGACCTCCATTTCTTTATCTTTAAAATTAGGGAACTGGACTAGGTAATCCCTGAGGTCCCTTCCAACTCTAACCATATGATCCTCTGAAGTTGGTTTAGGCATCTATACACTTACTTTACATAATGGAGCCAGACTGTACAAATGGAATAGCTCTTTTCTATAAATAAATTAGACAAATTTAGGAAGTATCTTTCTCAAGACATTTGGAGGCTTCCCTACTTAGTACAGAGACACTGTGGTATTGTTCAGTCTCTCCAGCTTCTTGTTGAACCTTCTAATTTGTGACTTGGGGAAAAAAGCCTATCTTGAAATTTGTTCTGTTTATCTTTAAAAGGTTAGGCTTACAAGTCTCTGAAGTATCAAGCTGGGTAATGGTTGGTACATGTGCACTTGGGTAAGATACATAGTCTATGTTAGCTATTCCCTTTGATTAGCTGGGGTCTTCAATTCTAACTTGATTCCCTATGTCAGGCATTTTTAACCTGGAGTATGTGATTTCAACATAATTTGTTTTCATTCTATTTTATTTTATGTATTCAGAAACAATTTGAGAAGGGGTCTGTCAGCTTTACCAGACTTCAAAAGGAGTAAAGATTGAGAGCCCTTGTCACCATGATATTGAAAAAAATGGTTTTCGGCATTGTAAGTTGTTTCTTATCCTGTGTCCATTATTATTGCTGCCTTTGGTTTTAAGATAAGAGCCAATACCTCTCTTATCCTTGACTAGAACTATTTAAGAGGGAGAAAGAGAAACATTTGTCCTGGCAGTGGCTTTGGAGAAATCTGTTGGCTTTTAACTGTTCACAGGATACCGGAAGTCATTCTAGCTTGATTCATCTGAAAACCACTCAGAACAATTTTGCAAATAAATCTAAATCTCAGACAATTTTTTTTTTACTCTTTATAGAACATGTCATAATTTGTCCTGAATGAGTTTTGGTTTGTTAGACTTCTGTAGTACTGGAAGCCTCATTCTTCTCAAAGAGAGTATGGTATCTGTCTTTATTTTACTATAATTTTGATCTTCCCTTTTTCTTCTCGGGTGTCAGTCCATTAAAATTGGGGTTATTTTAGACTTTAAAGAATTTCCTTGGCACTTCATCTATAGCTTGACTTACATTTTTCTAGGAATTTGGGAGATTTGTTTTAGGTTAATATTGTCATAGGGCATTGTAGAACCGGTGTACATAGTTTGGGGGTCTGTAAATGGATCCTGAATGGATTGTGATATTTGTAGTAGGAAAGGAATTATATAAGAAAACCCTATTTCTTGTGGAGAAGGGAAAGAAAAAAACCTGTATTTAGAATCATAGCCCCCTTAATTAGTCCCTTATTAGCTTTTCCTTCCCTTTTCTCTCTCTATCCTTGGGTATAAACATCTATTAGGTAGAAACTCTTAAGGAATTTCCTCATATGGCTTCACTTCAAATTAGGATCAAAATCCTTTAGCATGTTTTTGGTTGGTACAACAATTTGATAGTTTTTAAGATGATTATGGTTCAGGGTTTCGATCAGTGCCCCATTATTAATTGGGCAATATTGGACGTGAGCTAAATGGTTGCTTTTCACAAGTTTGAATTTTAAGACTTCATTTATTTAGGTAACCTAGCATTTTTGGATTTGGAGTCAGAGACCTTGAATTCAAATCATACTTTTATCACTTACTGGACTTTGTATGACATTGGGCAAAACATTTTGCTTCTCTGGGCCTCTTTCCCTTCTCTGTAAATTGAAGGAGTTGGACTAGATTTCTCAAATCACTTCCAACTCTAAATCTGTGATATTCTGATTATTTTGCCTCTTTATATTTTGTTTTTTAAAATGCCTCCTAGCACATGTTTTGAATGAAGGTTTTGTTGGGGTTAATCTTTTGCTTTAAGTTCATGAAGTAGGAGTATACGGTCATTTTAGGGACATGTTTACTGTCAGGGTCTGAAAGGTATCTTCAAGTAGTGACTCTCATAACTTTGCTTATGTATGGTAGATAATATGCTAAAGTAAAAGCCCTGGAAGGCTCCATCAAGCTAGAAAGACCTTGAATAGAAGCTTAGTGATGTACTGTGCATCTATTTTTTGAGGACTGTTAAAGTTCAGAGAATGTGATCATTAGGTTGCCCGTAGGGTGACGAATTCTTCAGCCACAGGAACCCTTGAAGGCCATCTACTGCTTTCCAGAAGGTTTGTGATCTACAGGAAGTACCCACACCAATAAAATCACAGTCCCTTGAAAGATTGAAATACTGTGTAAATGGCCCCACTAAATAGTACTCTTTGTACAAGGGACTTCAAGGATATATACAGGAAGTATGATTTAATCCCTGCCCTGAAGGAGTTTATGGTCCACTTGAGAAACATGTAAAAAAGTTATAAGAATACATACAAAGAAAGATAAACAAATGCAAAGTAATAGAATTAAAATGTCGTATTTTCATTTCTATTGAGAAGAGAAATAGAGTTATTGGGACTTCTTTAAATTAAAAAAAAATGTTTTCTAGATATTTGTTGTGTTCACATCATTTCATTTCTTCCGTGCTCAGAGAGACAACCCTTGTAACAAATAAGAAAAAAAAGCAGTTTAACACAAGTTAACCTGCACATCAATCTAATTTGACAATATATACAATGTTCTATACTGATAGCCCTCCAAGTACGTGTGGGTGATTGGAACTTGATGAGAATCATGATTTTCCAAGTATAAATTCATGAGGGAAGACAGACGGCTTTCTAGGTAGAGGGAATGGCATATGTAAAGATAGAGAAATGGGAAAGTGGTTGAAAAGACATGATCTTTTTCAGTGGGAGGGTAAGAGAGAGAAAATGTAGCTTTTTGTAAATAGAAAAAAAAAAAGACAAAAATCATAATCTCCCCCCCCCCCCCCCGTTAGGTTCTTATAATTTAAAATAGGCATGGTGAAAACATAAAAAGACCTGACAGATATTCATTCATTAAAGAGTGATCCTTCCTCTCAGCTTAACTGCCTCTGTGTCTAGGGGCAAGTCTCTTAAATTTCCTAGTTTCTTCTATCTAAAACAAAGGGATTAGATTAGATAGCTTCTGACGTTCATTCTGACTCTAGATCTCTGATCCTATGTTATCACAAAAATATTTGATAGAAGTTTATTCTCAGATCTTGACCAAACACAAGTCCATTGGCTAAAATTTTTCTCTTCATTTAAAGGTAAATTATTATCTGTACTAATACTTTACTATGTATTTGCTTGCATTTCATAAGTTTGAATAAAACTTGAACTGTTTTTGCACAAAATATGGATTAGCAAATATTTTATTTTGCTTTTTCTTTCCCCTGGCATCTAAGTAATTGAAAACAGTCAAATTTATTCCTTCCATATGTTTAATTTTCACTGAATTAAGGGTTTCCTAAGTAAGTTTGGGTTGGGAAGAGAATGAACTAAAAAGGAATTATACACAATTAAACTCCTATTTGAATATTCATAGAATACAATTTCTCCAACTAAGGTTACTATTTCAGGAACTGTGATATTTGCAGTTACATAACATTGTCTGACAAAGAATGGAATTTACTGTATTTCACTGTCAACAGTTTTGTTAGTAATTTAAACACAGTAACAACATAAGCTTATAATTTTAAATGTCACCATCAATGTATAAATTTTTTCTCTTATAATCTATAAATCTGTACTTAATTCATTAAAAGAAATATGCATTTGATTAAGTTGTTTTCTTGAGAAAAATGCTCATAACTCCAGTGGATTTTAATGGTTATTTGCATTGAAGAAGGAATTGAAATATGCAGTTGCTCAGATTATATCCTAAATAATCTGACCAGTTCTCCACAAGATGTTGATTAACGTTCCCTAAAGTTCAAGAGAACTTACTCAAGTGTTCCTTTCTTTGTTCTGTGTGTGTGTTGGTGGTGGGGTCAGGTATTTTTTTTATTACACAGAAATGCTGAAATGCCTACAAACTGTTCTTGGTTTCAACTTTTCATGGCACATCTCTCAACTGAGTGCAAAGGAGTAATATGGCAAGGTCTAAGTGGGTTATCATTTTATTTATTATGGGAATATTCTTGCTAGGAATTCGACCCTTATGTACTCACAGTAGTAATGCCTTAAGAAATCTATTGTCTATATAGACTGTGTGAACATAGAAAAAGTTAAATAACAGTACAGAACATTTTTTTCCACTTAATTTATGTGGGGTTAAAGAACAGTAGGAAGAATAATCCAAAAAGGTGTCAAAAGCCAAAGGCAAGTTGGCAAGTGCATATGAAAGTTTATATGCCCATACTATGATAAGAGCTGGAGATAGAAAGAAAACAGTCCCTGTCCCCAAAGAACTAATATTCTGTTGAGGGAGACAAACACTACACAAGATATAATCAGGATAAATTGAAGGTAATCTAAGAAGGAAGTCACTAGTATTTAGGGGTATTGATTGGGAAAGGCTTCTTGGGGAAGGTGGGCTTTTGGGAAGCCAGGCGGCAGAGACAAGGGGGGAGAGAGAGCGTTCCAGGCATGGCTTATATGCAGGGAAATGGAGTGTCCTGTGTAAGGAACAGCAAGGAGGCCAGAAGCACTGGATAGTAAGGTCTGGGATACAGCTGGGTGGCACAGTGGATAGGGCGCTGGGCGTGAAGTCAGGAAGGAGGACCTGAGTTCAAATCTGGCCTCAGACACTCGCTAGCTATGTGATCCTGAACAAGATAATTATCCTTTGCTTAATCCACTGGAGAAGGAAATGGCAAACCACTCCAAGAAAATCCCAAAATGGGGTCACAAAGAGCTCGACACAACTGAACAATGACAGAGGTCTAGGAAAAGTGGAGTGGTAGAAAGGGTTCAGGATATGAAGGGTTTTCAAAGCCCAACAGTACAAAGGAAGTATAAAGAATACAGGACTTGGGAACACTCAACTTAAAAATATAATTGTCCAATTACAGAGCACTCCTTTCCCCTTCTTATTTATATCAGTTCAGACTCTGCTCTAGCTTTTACCTACCTCCTTATCTGAAGGGAGCTTGCCCCTTTTCTCTGGCCTGAAGTCCTCTGTAACTCTTTCCTAGGCTGGAAAGTTTCTGTATTTCTCTTATCCTTTTCCTCACCGTGGTGCTAGAATTATTTTTTGACTGTCTTTTTTTCATCCTGAAATACAGAGCTTTGTTATTAAGGTCTTGATATCAGGTATTCTTCTGTCTTCCAGCTCCTCTATTTGTTGTCTTCCCTATTAGAGTAATTTCCTTGGGGGTAAATGCGATCTCTCTCTCTCTCTCTCTCTCTCTCTCTCTCTCTCTCTCTCTCTCTCTCTCTCTCTCTCTCTCTCTCTCTTTTTCTCTCTCTCTTTCTCTCTCTCTCTCTCTCTCTTTCTCTCTCTCTCTCTCCTCTCTCTCTTTCTCTCCTCTCTCCTCTCTCCCTTTCTCTCCTCTCTCCTTCTTCCCTGTCTTTCTCTCTCTGTCTCCCATCCATCCATCATCTATCTCTCCCTCTATTTCAGGGGTCCAGTAGAGTATGACTTTGTGAGTTTAGCCTGCTGCCTGGCTCCACAGCACCAATTAGGACTTGGGGCCAGGCTGGCCTTCTAGGGGGCAATTTGAGTTTCAAGTCTGCTTATCAATTAAACCCTTGAGTGGGATGAAACCCAGGAATCTTATGTCTGCTAAGGGGAAACCAGAGGTGTTTTGGGGAGGGCTTGGATTCAGAGCTTATAGACTTGACTCTAGTTAGTTAGTACCTGGTTATTGACTAGAGACAAAGGCTATGAGTAGAGGAGAAAAAGACATTTAGAGAGTTAGAGAATCAACAATCATTTATTAAGCACTTACTGTATACCCTGCTAGGTGTACTAGGCCTACAAAAACAAAATAGAAACAGTCTCTACCCTTCAGGACCTATGTCCTATGGAGGAAAGTCATGTATACATATAAATACACATGAAATACATTCAAAGTTAGTATGATGTAATTTTAGCATTAGATGAATTAAATTTTATAAAGTATCTAATTGTGGGACCATAGATCTAAAGTATAAAGAGACCAAACATCATCTAGTCCAACTTCCTCATTTTATGAATGAGGAAAATAAAGCCCATGGAGATTAAAAGGCTTGTCCAAGGGTCACCCAGGTACTGAATGATAGAGGCAGGATTCAAAGTAAGATCTTTTGACTCCAAAGCCACTTTGGGTATTGAAAGAATGGTGTTGCCTTTTGGAAACAGCCAAGTGGTGCAGTGGATAGAATGCTGGATCTGTTGTCATGAAGACTTGATGAAGGGTTCCTATTGTCACACTGCTAGTGAGTGTTAGTGTGTGTATAACAATTCTGGCTAGCAAGAGCTCGAATTTAAACTCAATTCCTGACTCTAAACTCAGTGCTCTTTACACTCTTATCACTACCAACCTAGGGCCCATTCTAATCCGTCCACTATTTGTAACATTATTACTGTGGGATTGTGTTAACAATTCCAAACAGCTAAAGAAGATGGTAATTGAAAGAGTACTGACTTTGGAGTCAGGAAATCAGAGCCCAGCCACCTTCCACGTGTCATTTGCTCCTTGGGTCTCAGTTTGCTTATCTATGAAATGAACACTGAGGTCTCTTCCAGCTATAAAATTCTATGATTCTATGATTTGCAAATGGACTTTGGGAACACAACCTATTTGTAAAATGGAAACTTATAGCTCTGAGATTGATTACCAACTTAGCGTTGGAAGTGTGCATCATGGAATTGTATGGGTTCTCAATGCTAAACACTGATAGGGACGGTGGGTACACATTCATTCTGCAGAATGCTGTGACTTTAATTTAGGAAAAAAGAAAACAATATGGTTTGGGGTGGGCTGGTAATGTCCTATGCAGGAGAAAAGCTTGAAGAATATGTAAGATTTAGCAAGTTGGAAGGTCTTTCAGATGGGGCTGTGTTAAAAACAAAAGCATGGGAAGCAGGAAAGTGCAAGATACATGATGATGAGAAAGCCAGTTTGACTGTATCTGAGGGCAGTACTGACACATAATACTAAAAAAGGTAGTCTGTGGCCTTGTTGTAGAAGGCTGTAAAGGATGAATTTAAACGTTCTGAATATCCTTCTAGGTCATCATTTCCCACTCTGGTTCCCTGTGAAAATAGGGCTTTTCTAGGAAAAATGTTGTTGTTACTAATATTTTCCCCACATAAAATAGTTATGTGTAATTATTTTCATCCATGATGATTTTTCCATTTCCAAATATGTTTAATATCTTCTATTTTGTTGCAGAATATGCTTAACCCACTCCTTCATCCTAGGACTATTTCATACTCCAAGGCATATTCCTTCTCTTGCTTAGCCAGAATTTATGGATTCTATCAGTCTATTTCATGCCCCAGTAGGAAGCTATTCTGTGTAAGCAATATGCAGGATATATTGGAGGTAACTAGGTGGTGCAGTGGATAAAGTACTGGACTTGAAATTAGGAAGACCGTAATTCCAATCCGTCCTGATGCTTAGTAGTTGTTGACCCTGGAAAAATCACTTAACCTGTCTCAGCCTCAGTTAGGTCATCTGCAAAATGGAGATAATCATAGAACCTACCTCAGAAGGTTGTTGTGGGGATCAAATGAGATAACATATGTAAAGTTCTTTGCAAACTTTCAAGCACTATATAAAAGCTATCATTATAAACTATTAGACTAGAAATCAGAAAGGTTGGATGAATTTACAAACTAAGAAACTATTTCGGTCAATCAGGAAGCATTTACCAAGCACTTACTGTGTGTCAGGCACTGTGCTGTGCACTGAAGATAAAAAGATAGGCAGTCTTGCCCTCAAGTTCCCATTCTAATGAGGAAGACAATATGGTGACAACTACATCTGTAGAATGTTCATACACACGCACATCACCGTGTTCATGATCCACGCAAGGTAAATGGAAGGACGTTTCAGAAGGAAGATGCTGGCAGTGTGGAGGACCTGAAAAGGCTTCATGTAGAAGGTAGGATTTGACCTGTCTTTAAGGAGGCCGGGAAAGCCACCAACAGGCAGTGAGGAAGAGGAAGAGAATTCAGGTATATTGGATGATCAAGTGAAAAGATGCCGATTTGGAAGATGAAGTATCATGGTCAAGAACCACAAATTGTAGCTAGGTTGTAAAGTACCTAGAGAGGAGTAAAGGATAAGAAGACTGGAAAAAGAGGAAGGGGCCAGGTTGTAAAGAGGTTTTTTTTTTAAGTGTCAAAGGTTGCAGCAAGTAGTTCCTACCTAAGATGAGAATAAGAGCTTGAGCTAGCAGGGGACTATGAGATGAAAAAAGAAGGGATAGAAATGAAAGACGTTATAGGATTTGGTGACAGAAGTTTGGTATAACTCAGGTGTCAAGTTTAAGTGACAGTGTCATTCATTTATTCATTCATTTCATTATCTATAAAATGAGTGCCCTCTACCTTCAAATCTGTGATCCTTTCATTGATTGTCTCTGCCCATCCCTAACTCAGCCCTGGCCTCTGCTCACTTTAAATGGTAGCATTTAAAGATACAGGTAGGTATGAGAAAGAATTAGATTTGGGGAGATGGATTTTGGTTTAGACATCATAATTTTTTAAAGTGATAGTGTATTATCCAGTTGGAAATATCTCTAAGAGTTGGATTTCGGGGACTAGAACTCAGGAGCAAAGTTAGAGAAACTGCAGATTTAGAATTAGGAGTCATCAACATGGATGATGACTGAGGCGCCATGGTAGATGTGGGAGTGGATCTCGGAAAATGTATAGGCAGTCAATGGATGCATTTATTAATGGCTTACTGTATGCCAGGCATTGTGCTAAGCACTGACAAAAACCAGAGAGACCAGGATTGAGCTTTGAGGAATATCAACATTTAGGGATATTCTAGGTTTTCCTAAAACTCATCCCTGACCTATGTGCTAGACAATATGGATTTTTTTTCAGTGTTTGTTAAAAATTTTATGATTTAGTCTTAGCATTAAGTTCTGTAAAATGTACCTTATTTAATGGTCACAATTCCTCATTCAGCATTGTTATTAATTGATAAGGAAAAAATTTGGTGATGGGACAAGTTCTGAATTTGGAGGTAGAGGACCTGATTCTGCCACTTGCTACTTGCATGACTTTGGGCAAATTACTTAACCACTATGGGTCTCAATTTCCTCATTTGTAAAATGTGGGGATTGGACTAGGTTTCTGATTACAAGATTCCTGTGTTAGTGAGTAAGTCACATTAATCATCCCTATGTATATGTAGGGCATGAGTAAAAGAGCTAGTAATACAGGCTTTTAACGTTGTCAGTAATTAGGTTAGCGTGCTAGAGAGTACCACTGAAACTCAGCTTGGTCTGTGGGTATTCTTTCCTTACTGGTTGACGTAAGAGGATCTAGCAATAATTTGTACCTGGAAGTCAGAGAAAAGGCATGAATTTGAAAATACTAGATGGAGAAGATCATATTCGAACTCAAAAAAAAAAAGTAGTCCTCACTTTCTTGAATATTTGGCCTTGAGACTTATTCATAAGACTGGCATGGGTAAAATAGAAGAAGCTTGTTGATAACAGATAATAAATTGAAGAACTCCTTTTCATGCCTTCTACATTTATATATTGTTTAGACATTTTAGGAATCTTTTTTCCATTATCATAGCCAATTGTCCACCCAAGTTATGGTATGTTCTTTGAAAGCCATGAAAGGACTGTATTATGTATCTTTCTTTCACCTCAGCTACCCTATCTGAACTTCATATCATTTTGCTCTTTCTACATACTCATTTTCTCTTTCTCACTAATTCATAAACAGTCCCACATGCATCTTTACTTGTTATCTCTACCCATTTATTCTCTTTCCCACCTTAACTTTTTCAGAAGATGGCATATGAACCTTTGACTTGTGTATTTGTAGTAGTAGTATCTTCAAAAGACTAATGCTAGGCGAATAAAAATGTGCTTTCTTGGTTCAGGTATTGAACAGTACAGGGGACTTGTTATTATGGGGGGGTGACTTGAATGTTATCCATCACATAATAAAAAGGGGTCTGGGTATAAACCCTGGGTTTTAGTTTGATGATATTTTTGGTGTTTTATTTATCTTTCTTGAAGTACATTTTCCAGGAATTCTGTACTTTAATAGACTTTTAAATAGCTAGGTAAAAACTTACATTAAAGTTAATTAACATTTTTTGTTATTTTGTTAATTAGTATTTGGTTTAAAAAATGCATTACAGTGAAATAAAATTGAGCTGTGCTGGAAATGTGGATTTGAAGTTCCAAACATAAGGTGTAGTTAGACCTTCTTTAGGGAATGACAAGAATATGATATTTAATTAAAGCCTTGAAACCAGAATAATACGCATTTACAGTAAAATATGAAATTATTTCCTCTCTCCATTTGCTTTTTGTAGAAAAACCTTTTGGGTCAGCTTTAATAGTACCTACTTCCCAGTCTTATATGAGGATCAATTGAGATAATAATTGTAAAGTGCTTAGTCAGCTCAGTGCCGGGCACATCGTAAATACCATGTGAATGTTAGCTGCTGCTGCTGACTTCTTTAAATAATAATAATAAAAAAACCACTTCCTGTCTCCACAAGAAAAGAGAATATGAATTTTCATTCATTTGCATTTTCTCCTCTTTTCCGCCCCCCCCCTTTCCTAAAGTACTACTGCTTTTTGGAATTAAGAATCTAGTTCTGGAGCAATACAAGAGTCTTTTGGGAAGATTTATGACTGAATCACAAACTGTTCTTTTGGAGGAGAATAATTCACCCATAATCAAACTACAAAACCAAAATGTTATGCAGATCTTACGGCAAGATAAGGTCTCCAATCTATGACAGATGATGTTGTTTGTAGAGATGAAGAGATTAGAAAGCCTCCGTGAAAATCAGTGTCCAGCACTAATTGCTTTGTAGTAGTTGACTGAACTGGGCAGAATTTTGTCTAAAATACCTTATGATTTTGCAAGGATTCTCAGTTTTTTTAAAAAAAATTGTTCACAACCTTTCTGTGGGCAGGTCAATGTATTCTCATTTTATAGATTTAAAAAAAAAAGATGATAAAAGAAAATTAATATGAAAACCAAGGTGGGAAGAGTGAGGGGCCACCCAAACCCTGTGTAGCTTAGTGGCAGGGAGGGGAAGGGAATAAGTATTTATGTAGCCCCTACTATATGTCAGGCACTGTGCTCAACTCTTTTTTTTTCCCCTAAACTCTTTACAAACATTACTACAGTTGATCTTTGCAACAATCGTGTAAGGTAGGTACTATTAATAGCCACATTTTACAGGTGAGGAAACTGAGGCAAACAGAGGTTAAATGACTTTGCCAGGATTGCATAGTGAAGAAGTATCTGAGACCCGATGTGAACTCAGGTCTTCTTGACTCTGGGCCTAGGGTTCTATCCACTGCCACCAATTTCTGTTAACTCCTTTTTATTAGGATATTGATTTACTCATTTTCTGCACAGTTGTTCTTTGTTAGAAAAATGTCTGTTACACTAAGTAAGCCCCTGATTCGGTATATATAAAGAAGTTGTTACCACAGAAGATTGTATGGATCCCTTCATTTTTGTTACTGCCTATCTTGGAAATACCAGACAAGTGGTAATTCTGTACAGACAGTTCTGGCTTTCTGTAAGTGGATCATTTGACAGACGTCGAATTTTTATATAAAGCAGACATGGGGAAGAGAGGGAGGGAGGCTGGAAGAAGGCCACACACTCTCGGAGGGAGGGAGCTAGTATATGGTTTAGACACATTGGGGCTGGGGACAGAAAAGGGAGAGCAGGAGGAGTAACCCACGGGCTGGGGCCGGCCATGGGTAGGCCTTTCAGGAACTGAGAGGAAGAACATGTGAGGTGGAGGGACAGAAATGTGGGGCCTAGACACAGGCACAGGAGGGGATGGGTGACATGCATGGGCCAGGGACAGACTCATGGTACCTCAGCACAGGAAGATAGGGATGGATGAGTGGAGCAGGGCATAGGTCTTCTCTCTCATGCCCAGAGGTCTCAAGCCAAGGCTTTATCCTACTAGAACCTGGTGGTCTCTCTAAGGGTCTTTTCTGTTTTTACTTGGTGGTGGTTTTTTAGGGGGTTTTATTATATATTTTTTGGTGGCAGGGGATAAGGGGCGGAGAAGTACAAAGCCAAAGGGTAGGAGTAGAGAAAGCTGACAATACCATACAATAAAGTTAATATAGGTGGTGGGTTTTATGCAGATTTCTTTTGTAATCAAGTTTGTGTAATGCAGGTTCATGCAAAGCAAAAACTGTCTATATATATTTATCAAAGCAGATTCACAGGAAAGAACAATCGACGTATTGGTTAATTGAACGTCACTATTTACACATATTATTGATGCCTAGTGTTTAAGGAAGTGACTTTGCCTTCATAAGGGGTCATTAGTGAATGACATTATAGTTTTAATTTATAGAAATATATTTCTAGTGCATAAGTTTCATATCAGGAAACCTGATACATTGGGAATTGACCTTACTTAAACAGAAAAAAAAAAAGAAAAAAAAAGTCACTTGGAAAATAGAGGACTAAGTAGAAGCCCAATCCATAAATGTATTAAATATCCTTTGAGAAGGAATTAAATAGAAATCCAGCCCTCTAGCCATTTATACATGGAATCAGGATTTTGTAGTGTTCAGTCATTTCAGTCATGTCTGATTCTCACCCTATTTGGCGTTTTCTTGGTCAAGATAATTGAGTACTTTGCCATTTCCTTTTCCAGTTCATTTTTACAGATGAGGAAATTGAGGCAAACAGAGCTAAGTGACTTTGTTAGGGTCACATAGCTAGTAAGTGTCTGAGGCCATATTTAAACTTGTCTTCCTGACTCCAAGCTCAGGTGCTATGTCCACTATGCCACAACCTTTGTATTTTGTTGTTTCTAAAGCTTACTTAGAACAGCAAATGGCAATGGATAGACTAGCCATTGCTACCATGAAGGCCTATGAGAAATTGTCTTTCCCATGGGAAACCTTGATAACTCTAGGTATAATAATGGAAAGTACCTGATCAAACCATCTGGAACCACATCCTATTAATACATTCCCTGTTCCTGGAATGTTCTAAGTTCACCCAACTTTTTATTGCTCTCGTTTGTCTTTTCAATCCAGAATGAGACTAAAAATTGAGCAAGTCACTTTTACTCAGAGCAGGGAAGAACTTGGCTATAGTTCCCATTAGCATATCTATGATCTGGTCCTTCCCTGGCAGCTGCAAGAGAAAGAATGTCTTGATTAAATGTGAAGAACATAGAGTAATCAATCAATTCTTCAACATATATTTATTCTTCAGTACTTGAGTGGATCTTTAACCATATCATCATGGGACTTCTGGAGGATGTAATCCCACCATGCTTTCTTATTCTGTGTGATTCTTGTCAGTGTAGTTATGTAAATTCTCCATTGAGGATTTATCAATGTACTTGAAGCTTCCTTCTAAACTTTTTACATTTTGCATGGATGGAAATTAAAAATCAATTATTTAAAAATAAAAGAAAAAAAACATTTCATGAATGATATTGCCATAATTTGCATCATTAACATTGTACCCCACCTTGCTTTCTCCTTTTCCAGTCATAAATATTCTTGAAGATATGGTACACAAGGCATAATTGGTAACAATACTACAACTTGCTTTTTCTTAACATTTGCCTTCCATTATCCTTTGGATCACCTACAATTTTGACTTTTTTAAAAAAAAGATGATGATGTAGGAACAAAGTATTCTTTTTTCCCTTAAAACATCAAGAAATAAATCCTCTAATCTGGTCCTTTCATGACTTGTTTCAATGAAGAACATGTTCAGTTGTATCAATCATGTCCTTCTGTGACCCCATATAGGGTTTTCTTGGCAAAGATATTGGAGTAGTTTGCCATTTTCTTCTTCACCTCATTTTACAGATGAGGAAAAAGAGGACAACAAGATAAGTGACTTGTCCAGGGTCACACAGTTAGTGTCTAAGGCCAGAATTGAACTCAGGTCTTCCTGACTGCAGGACCAAGTCTCTGTTTGCTGAACTACCTAGCTGACCTGAAGAACTTATTGGTGCCTAATTAACTTTCCAGTTCAGTTAGTAAGCATTTTTTCTAATAGAGGAAACAATACTTAACCCTTTTTTCCTCATACCAAAGGCTATTCACTAAAGAAACTGGGTAAAAGTTCAGGAAGGAACTCTGGTCTCTATGAATGTGGAGTTGGGGTGATGATGGAACAATGGGAGGGAGGCCCATAATTGATCCACTTAAGGGAATTACCTTGTTCTTCCTGCCTTAAACTGATCAGGGTATTGAACAAAGAAGTCTTTGATTACATCAATTAATGGAAGTATCTCGAGTTCACCTTTGATGGAGAGGAGAATCCTTAGAGGGAGCAATAGAAAAAGAGATTGAAGAGTTTTAGGAAAAGATTCTCCAGGGTCCACAAACATTTAAAGAAAGGGATTATTGTTCTGTTTGATGATACAAGCTTTGCATGATGACCCAATCAAGTCTATGTTTTGTAAATATGTTTTATCTTGTGGAATGTGTCTTTTATTCAGAAAACTACAAATCATTACTACAAAATGGCATATATCAGAGAGGTTTCCAAAGACATGGAGAAACTACCTGTTTGGATTTTTTTCTTATAGAATAGTTTAATTGATAAATGTTCAGTGGTAGCCTTGGGCCCCAAGGTTGAGTAAAGACTGTTTGCCATCAACAGTGGTGTTCTGGTGCTACCTGATCTGCAACCTTATAGTGTCATTGGGAGGAGATTGGTGTTTCAAAAGAAAAATAAACAAAATAAAACAATAATGGCATTGGTAGCAGAGGCCACCTTTTTATATTGACTTGTGAACATTTAGTGAGTCTCATCTTCTTTATGTTTCCACTAGATTGTAAGCTCCATGAAATTAAGTCTCTGTCTTTCCCAAAGTTCTGAGGCACAGTGCTTTGCATGTGGTAGAGCTTTATAAATGAATACTCAGTTGAATTACACGTCACATAAATCAGTATTGTAGGTGGTTAAACAAGATCGGGTTACTGGGCTCTTTATGTACCTGGCTGCTCCAGTAAGGGTTGAAATATGAGAGAGGGAAGAGGAGGCATGTGGCTGAAGGTGTGTAGACACTAGCTACCTTCAAGTGACTAGAAAATGACTGGTTGGCCATAGGCAAGTAGAAAAGAGATAAGATAGTTTCGTTTTTAGCATTTACTAACTGTGGAGCATACAGTTCAAACCTCATTGTATTTGGGATTTAAGACAAAATGAAAACAGCATTTCTCCCCCTGTACCCTTCCTCCTCCAGTTTCTGTGGGATCCTTAGGTGACCTATAAGTAATTCTTTAAAAAAAAAAAAAAGATTTCACAGCCTTTATTCACTTTTGGAGACCAGCTAGGTATTATAGGAGATAGTGTTGGCCTTAGAGTCAGGAAGAATGAGTTCTGATTTGACCTCAGACACTTCCTAGCTATTTGACCCTAGGCAAGTCACTTAACTCTGTTTACCTCAGTTCCTCATCTATGAAATGAGCTGTAGAAGTCAATAAGAAACCACTATAGTATCTTTGCCAAGAAAATCCCAAATGGGTTCATGAAGAGGCAGACACAAGTGAACAACAACAATTCACTGTTTGGGGGCAAGGAGCTCCCAAAAATATTTACTCTGTGTGTGTGTGTGTGTACATGAACTAATAATAATAATAACAACAACAACAACAATAACAATAACAACAATAATAATGTACTTACTACGTTCCTGGTACTAGGCTAAATACATATATACATATGCACACGCACATTTATATACATGCATCTATGTATGCATACACACATAGATGCCTTGTGTGTGTGTGTATGTGTGTATTATATACCAGAGGAATGGTGGCTTTGAGTGGAACTATTTCAGGGCCACCCATAACCTTTTTTTCCTTAGATCACTGCAGCCATAGTTCACCACAGCTGCTCCAGGGATGTAGCCGGTCAGTTATTTTTCATTTGGCAATAGAACTGACATCTGTTCCCAGCTGGGCTAGGAAAAGCTGAGAAGAAGGAAGCAGAGCCACTGCACAAGTAGCTTTCCTGACTTAGTGCTTCAGATGGACTTGCAGTGAGTAGATCTTTCCCCTAAGTTAGCAATCCAGTCTGGTCAAGGTGGGCTAGGGGCAGATGGGAATAAGGAGTGGGGTAGAAATTATTTTTACTCCTCATTTGAGTTATTAGCCTTTCATAAATGAAGCAGGAGTGAGAGTTCTGAACATTGAAGAGAGTAAGAAGGGAATGGGGATGGAGGATGAAAAAAAGAGCTAAGGTTTTATGTAGGAAAGGACACTTCTTAAAATCTAATATGACAAGAAAACATCTTTTCTTGTCCTCTAACCATATATCTTTTAAAAATCACTGGGGTTTTTTCTGTTCATCTTTTCTACTTTCACTTTTTGAAGAAAAATTAAACATATAAAATGCTTTGAATGTATGACTTAAATGGAAGTTTTCATATGGATATGTGAATTAAAAATAGCTAAAGCTGTTATTAGTTTAAATAAGGGAAATGTAAATAGTGAAATCTATTCAAACTGTTGAGGGAATGATTTTTTTTTTAATGGTCCAATGGAAAAAAGTAGACACTGACAAAACTCAGCCAGCCAGATGTTTCTAGAAATAAAATGGTGACAATAAAAGCACTGCGCCGATTCCCCCCCTTCCCCCCCTATGATTATGGGCCCTGTTTTAATACTATCATTACTACAATTATTTTATGGAATTATTGTTGTTTTATTTATATAGCATTGCCAACATATTATTTGATTTGTGAAAAGAATTGATTAGAATGATTTTACATTTTCCTAATTTTTAACCTGAAAAACTAATTAAATTCAGGTAAAGATGATAACAGTTTTCTGTCACTTGTCTGGATGACCTTTATAGAGCCATATATTGGCTAGTATCTTAGTACCAGAATCTAGCTGGCTATGTTTCAGGTATGTAATCTTTTCTGTTTGAGGGCAATTTCTAGCCCAGATTCTTCTGTCATGCTTGAGCCTTTTACCTTAGCTTAGCTTTTTTTTTCAGTTGGAAATTCAGAATGGATTCTATGAGGGTTGGTTCTCTACTAGGGAGCAAAATAAAGAAGTTTAATTCTAGGATTGGTAGCTTTTTCAGAGAGAGAGAGAGAGAGAGAGAGAGAGAGAGAGGGAGGGATTGTGTTTTTGATGATTATGACAGGTGATGGAAAGGATTATAGAGATTTTCATTTTATTACCTTCTATGGCAGATAGAATTACCATGTGACATTAGACAAATGACGTAAGCTCCTTCTTCCTTTACTGTAAATTGTGCCAGTCTAAATTTATGTATGTATATGTGCATGCAGAGCTATTCAGAGCTGCTGGATAAAATGATATAATGCAAATACAAATCTTGTTTATGAAATGGTAGGTTATTTTTATAGGCTTTATACCTAAATGAAAAGATATCATTTGAAGCTTTGGAGGAAGATGTGTTGGACTAGATACAGATGGATTAGAAGACTAATTATGTTTGAGTAACTCAAACATTCTTTCTAGAAAGGAAATTTCTAAGAGGCTTAGGAATCTAACTCAGGATTTTTTTTTCCTTAAAAAAATCAAGGTTTATGTTTGTAATGATTTAAAAAGAAAACAATTAGAACAGTAGCATGTAGGGAAACCTTTAACTATCAGCATTTCCCTTCATATTAGACATAGTTTTTCAGAAGTTAAATGAGAGCATTAAGCATTTTTTCCCAACAGGAAAAGTTGATTTTGCCTTCTAGAATGTGGGAAGATAAAAGGTAATAGGACATTGTGATTGTGGGAATGAAGAACATTTCTATAAACCAAAAAAGAAGTGTGAGGTTACAGATAGTAGTATTTATTACACTAATTATACAAACCCAGAGATAGGAACCAACCTTCAAAAAAGGAATCTTCTTACATTTCAGACAATGTGATACCTTCTAAATTGGCCAGTGTACTCAGATCATTATGCCAGTTATGCATTTTTAGTTTATAGCTGAAACTTAGGTCAGTGAAGGAGGCCAACTCCTATTTCTCAAAACCACTGAAAATCCATTTGCAGACCTTCCATCTTTTCAAGCTGTTTCATTTCTTTTCTTCCCTGGTTTGGTTCATTAATCTCCACCCTCTTTTCCCTTCCCCCTTTCCTCCAAGAGATGGGCTTGAGCCATTTGTTTTGGTTTTTTTTCTTTCTTTCTTTCTTTTTTTTTTGGCAGGGCAATGGGGATTAAGTGACTTGCCCAGGGTCACACAGCTAGTAAGTGTTAAGTGTCTGAGGCTGGATTTGAACTCAGGTACTCCTGAATCCAGGGCCGGTGCTTTATCCACTGTGCCACCTAGCTGCCCCAGCTTGAGCCATTTGTAGAAAAGTAGATTGTGAAGTACATTACGGCCAGACAGAAAATGACTTTGATCAATGCACAGGGAAGGACCTCTCGTCTCTGATAATGGTATAGAGGAACTGCATGTCTTGGGGCCCCATCTTTGACACAGGCTCACGTTCAGTGGTGCATCTCTCCAGACCCTAAGTTCCCCTCATTACAAGGAATATCTGTACATTGTTATATCAAAACCATTATTTTTCTAGCATGGATCTGTAAACTCAGCCTTGGGTCTGGCAGCCAGTTCTCACTTAACCTAAATGGACCCTTCTGCGGACCTCTCCCTCCCCTCATGAGGCTTCACAAGATCCTGACCCATCACTGGCTCTGCTTCCAGCATCTGAAGTGGTTTCAGTGCCTGGGAACCCTATGAGGACCCAACTGAAGGCAGTTTACATAAAGCAGCAACTATCTCCAATAGTTTCATCAGTGGTTTCAGATAAAGTTTAAATGAAAGGGATAAAAACTGCTTTGAACAAGTCTAATCCAAAAGAGTTGAACAGAATGATGTAGTAGCTGGAGCATTGAACTTGAAATGAGGAGATCTGGATTCCTATCCTAGCTCTTCTATTTATTAGTTTTGTGACTTGGGGTTTTCTGAGTTTTGTTTTCCTTACCTGTCAAATGGGACTGGAATGCATAACTTTGCAGTTCTTAGAATTGTTGTGAGAAGTGAGTTTTAAAGGGTAACAATTAGGAGGTATTTTTATTATTAAAGATTTCCAAATGATGCAGAAGTCTTACTTTCTTTTTCCTCTTTTTCCCTGCATTTTTTTCTTCCTCTTCCTCCTCTTCCATAGTAATCATCAAGAATGTCTTTGGAATGTATAAGTAGTTGTTGATACCATTAAAAATCCAAGTTAGTGTTCTGTGTATTCACATGTTGTCCAGAAGCCTTTTCAAGGCAACTTGAGTATATGTGAAAACAACCAGTACTTACCTCAACCATAGCTTATTGCTCGGTAGGATTTTTCTCCCCATGTATTATTTAATATCTTTTTTTCATTATCATCAGAAAACATTTTATTAAGCATTCACCTTCTCGTGGGATATTCTGTGTATTTGACTCATCTTTGGCTTCTGTCTTGTGTGGTAGCAGGTCTGACAGTCTATGAATTGTTTGAAACTCTTTGATGTCTTTTATTCTGTTTTCGTAAATGATTAAATTTATAAGGGGGGGATGTTAATTTTTTAAATTGAGTGTAATTGGAGAGTAAGGAGGAATGGACCAGAATCATTTATCTTCAAAATGGGTAAAACATGGTTAGCTAAGATAGATCAGAGAATTGTTTCTTAATGGTAGCTATATTGTTTATGTGGTTTTAAAGTGGAAGACAGACACAGATTGACCTTTTTTTTGGCATGGCAATGAGAGCTAAGTGACTTGCCCAGGGTCACACAGCTAGTAAGTGTCAAGTGTCTGAGGCTGCATTTGAACTCAGGTCCTCCTCAATCCAGGGCCAGTGCTTTATCCACTGTGCCACCTAGCTGCCCCCTATGATTTCTTTATATATATCCTGATACATACAGACTTTCTCACTGTTACTGTCCAATTTTTAAAAATTGTGATTTTCAGGATGGCCATTACTTCTTAAATTATATTTATTTGTTCTGTTTTCCAGGTCAGTTTTATTTTTTTTTTAATATCAGTTACTTTTACATTTTCTAATACTTTTTTTGGTCTTCTGAGTTTGTTCTAGTATTTCTAGCTTGTTATGGAAACATTGATTTTGATTTGGTCTATTCAAGTTTTCAGAAATTTCATTCCTTGGATAATAAGGTTTACTACTATCTGTTCTAACGTACTTATTCTCCTTCCAATTCTTTCCTCAAGAGTTTTATTTCATTTTTTTAATCTCTCCATTTCTTCAAGGTATTCATGTTGTTCTTGTGGAAAATCCATTTTCCCCTTTGAATTTCTCTTTGCAGCTATTGGGGAGTTATTTGATACTTTTTTTTTTTGTGGCGGTGGGAAGGGTGATTCCTTAGATTTGCAATAATTTTTGAGACTGGTATGGGGGAGCAGGGCAGTCTGCTGTCTCCTCAGGTAGCCATCTTTTGACAGTAATTAATTTGATATGTCTTGTTACTTCCTTTACAGCATCTTTTGTATCCATCCCCCTTCTTTTACTCACATACATGGTCAGTGCTTTAGTTCAGGCCCTGATTTGTCTCTCTGCCTTAAGTCTCCCCTTTTTCCAATTTATGCTTGTGAGGTTTAGAAAATTCAAGAGACATAGTTTTCTGGGTAATTTAACCATTTTATTAATAAGACTAACATGTTATTAATAAAAGAAGTCAGTGACATTCTTGAATGCCAAAGACCCTCATGGCAGTGGACTTGTGGCATATGTGCCCTTGGAAGAGGGGTGTTCCTGAGAGTGGCACTCAATTCTGATTGGTTAACAATTAATGAGAGAATGAATATTACAATGAGGGGCTGGACCTATTCTTTTTCTTTTCTTTTCTTTTCTTTTTTTTTAGTGAGGCAATTGGGGTTAAGTGACTTGCCCAGGGTCAACACAGCTAGTAAGTGTTAAGTGTCTGAGGCTGGATTTGAACTCAGGTACTCCTGACTCCAGGGCCTGTGCTCTATCCACTGCACCACCTAGCTGCCCCTAAGGCTGGACCTATTCTAATGAACTTTGATTATGTTATTTACTTCTAAGTTATTCTCAGCCTTGAGCAATCTAATCAAATAATTTTATCCCCCATTCAAACCTGAATAGAACACAGTGGGGTTAAATTCCTTTTAAGGTTGGGTGGAGTCTGACCAAGATTGAGGAGATTTCAATCATATTACCAGTAATTGTCCTTCAAGAGACTGAACTTTGAAAAGAGGACTATAGAAAAAGGGGCAATTCTGAACATAATTGCTAAAGTAATACTTCCAAGACACGTCTATACTTAATGTTGCTTTACTCAGAAAGCTACTGTGCCTCCGTGTTATTTCTCAAAGATAATACAAAAAATTCTTCACAATCTCTCCCCATCCTCCCTTTCCAGTCTGACACATCACTCCCATTCACATTACTCTCAGATTGCCTTGCTTGTCCTAGATGACATTCTATCTCTATGCCAAACTTCTGGGCTGTCCCTGAGGCCTAGCATGCACTCCTGTCCTTCTGCCTCAGAATTCCTCAAAGGTCAGGCCTTGAGTTGTTTCACATGAAGTCTTTTTTGATCAGTTGATCATGTTCTCCCGCTCCCAATTACATATATATTCTGTGACATCTCATATATATGTAAATGGGGATAGAATTACTGATTTGTGGGTATGTTTCTCCCCATGTAGACTCTCTAAGGTCTTTGAGGAAAGGGCCTCTCTCCTTTGTATGAGGAGTGTGCTAGAGTTAGCTCTAACTGTGGAGAACCAGTTGTTTTCAATGTGAGCTTTTATACTTCAGAAATCAGCACTTCATTTATTGTTTTGTTGATTGTTTAGATTTAAGAAAGTGTTAATAATGCAAATTAAATTTGAAAGTGTGTATGTATATTTTCCCCCTGTTTTATAAACATTGCTTGACCTTAGTCAAGCAAGAAGTACAGAAGGTGAAGCCAGTGTCAGATTGGAGACTTAGTAATAGTATGCAGTCATAATAGCAATAATAATAATTGGCATTTACATAGCACTTGTAGGTTTGCAACACGATTTATATCCATTATCTCATTTGTGCCTCATCATACTCCACTCTGTTCCCAGGCATCAGCATAGTTTCTGACTGATAGTAGGTGTTTAAAAATGCTTGTTGAATGAGCAAATATTTTCATGTATAATTTATTTATGAAACTCTAATGGCATCCCACATATAGGTAGAATATGTACATAGAGATATGTTTTAAAATTAATAAATTTCATGGGGAAAATATAGAAGACAACATACCAGTGGTTTCTAGTGCAGAATTAAGTGTAGGATACCTGGTGTTATTGGAAAGGAATGATTTAAGTCAGATCACACACTGCCTCTAGCCCAGAACACTTCTGAGTGCAGTCAGAATCATATTAAAAATATAATTGTGGGGACACCTAGGTGGTGCATTGGATAAAGCACTGGCCCTGGATTCAGGAGGACCTGAGTTCAAATCTGGCCTCAGACACTTGACACTTACTAGCTGTGTGACCCTGGGCAAGTCACTTAACCCTCATTGCCCTGCAAAACCAACAAAAACCAAAACCAAAACCAAACAAAATATAATTGGGAAATATTTAACAAAAGAAATAAAAATACAGTGAAACATAGAAAATGAATTCCACTCTCCTGTTTCTGACTTCAGTACTTTAATGACTTCGTTCCTTTGGTCTCATTGATGAAGGCACACCCTCCACTATTGCAGACTTTAACTCATCCTTGCCTTCAAATCCTGGTTGATTTTTTAAAAATGTATTTGCATAAATTCTCCAGAGAGGGTTGACTAAAATGTCCTGTAAATATTTTAACAGGGAAGCTAGATGACATAGTGGATAGAATGCCAGGCTGGGAGTAAGGAAGAACCTTTTTTATGAATTCAAATCTAGCCTTAGTCACTTTCTAGTTGAATGACCCTGGGCAAGTCACTTAACCCTGTTGCTTCGGTTTCCTCATCTATAAAATGAGGTGGATAAGGGAATGGTAAACCACTCCAGTATCTTCACCAAGAAATCCCCAAATGGGATCACATAGAGTCAGAAACAACTGAAACAACAATAATATTTTGAGGGTCTCTGTCCAGCACCCAGACTGTCTGTACACTACCTGACTCATGGTACATGATTGACACATTTCCTTCTCCAATCATAATTTTCCTTAGTCGTGTCTTTTGTGCCATATAACCTACTCCTCACCCTCCCGTGCCCCACATTTTAATCTTTCCCTTTGAGTTAGCCACAGTTTTCATTCTTTGAAAAGTCATAGATTTTCATACTTTGCAGTTATCACAAGGATATAATTAGTGTTTTTTAAAAAAAAGATTGTTCTGTTTGGATGTAAGCTAATAGTTTGGAGTCATTTAAAGGCAAACAGAGTCCAGATTCATTCCAGCTCTCTCCTCTTGCCTTCCTAGATCCAGCTCCTTGCCTACCATAGCACTACATAGTACAGCCTAGAAATTTTTTGTCTGCTTGGTTTTTCCTTCAGAATACCACACTGGGGAGCAGCTAGGTGGCGCAGTGGATAGAGCACTAGCCCTGGATTCAGGAGGACCTGAGTTCAAATGTGGCCTCAGACACTAATCACTAGCTGTGTGACCCTGGGCAAGTCACTTAACTCCAATTGCCTCACCAAAAAAAAAAAAAAAAGAAAAGAATACCACACGGATCTCTCATTTTTTTGTGGTTCTTATTTGGGAAGTAGGCTCTGTAATATTTTGGACTTTGTTCAATCAACAAAATGTCACCTGTGAACAGAAACATCTGGAAAAGTTCACCTTCTGCTCTTTCTTTTGGAGTCTATGTAGAACATTGCTAGTTATCTTTGTCTAGCATATGCTTTGTATGTCACTGGATGTTTATATTTAGAGTATTTGAAAAATGATACATTTGTGCTTTCATGTGCTTCTTTTCCTTCTGTCTCTTACTACATTTGTTACTGTGGTAACACAGCTAGTAAGTGTTAGAGATAGGATTTGAATCCAGTTTTCTCCAAGTGTGGTGTCCTTTTTATTTAGTGAGGGGAATGGAAACTTTTTTGTTTTCGTTTTATTTGCTTGTTTTTAGTGAGGCAATTGGGGTTAAGTGACATGCCCAAGGTCACACAGCTAGTAAGTGTCTAGTGTCCAAGGCCAGATTTGAACTCAGGTCCTTCTGAATCCAGGGTGGTGTCCTTTTTATTTAAAAAAAAAAAATTTTAATGACAAATTTAACAAATATCATCAGACTTGGAACATTTCAGTATACAAAGCATAGGAAAAAGCAGATTATATATGAATCCATCATTCACAGCTTATTTTTTAAATATACATATTAATTTCTATTTGATGATATCAATGCTGTACCAACACTCCCTTGCTTATACGAGCCATCTTATTAGCTCCCTTTTACTCTCTTTTGTGAATTTTTCATGTTTCATTGATGCTTTTTCTCCTAACATCTTGAATAGGGAAAATGACAGAATTTTAGCCCTGGAACAAACCTTAATGTTTGGCTAATTTGGGATCCCCAACCAACAAATCAAGATCTCCAGTCTTTTCCTGATGAGCCCCTAGTCCAGAGGTTGCTGCATTCTTCATGGGTTTTTTTTGGGGGGGGGTTTCTTAGACCTACAAGGTTAGGGGAAAGCAAAGGGTATTCAGAAGCTGGACTTTCTTCTCTCCTTTACTCAGGGATTTACATGGTCAACACTCACTCTAGCTCCTGTTTAAATATTTTACTTTCCAACTATTTTGCTCTTAAAAAAACCCTCTCCTTCCCCACCTCTATATTAAAGAAATGGAAAATAACTTCACAAAAAGTTGGCAACTCCTAATCTGTCTTTCCCCCTTTGCCAAGAAGTGTACAGTGATAGCTCTTCTTGTGTGCCCATTCTCACATGCTGAAAATCAATTATGGAAGGGGCTTTTCTCAGCTTCCATTTAGTCAGAAGTTCATCTCTGTCATCTGAGTGATAATTTGAGGGCAGGTGGAAAGTCAGCTTGCTACTTGTACTTAATAGCTTGCTACTTGTACTTAATAGGAAAGGGGAAGGGTGGAGAGAAAACTTTTTTCTTTTACTTAGGAGCAAGGATGACTTGTTCTGATGATATTTAAAGGGGAAAAGGAAAACAGGGTAAAGATACAAAGAAAAAGGACCTAAATTCTCACCCCCAACCCCACCCCACCTTAATAATAGGAATTATAGCTAGGAATAGCTATAGGAATAATAGCTAGAAATTTTGTAACCTTGACTTTGTCCAAATTGGCAAATTGCAGAGCCAGGATTTGAGCCCAGGGGTTCATGACTGCAAATCCAATGCTCTTAATTTAATTTATGCTAATTTAGATAGTGGTAGGTGGTGCAGTGGATAGAGCACTGGGCTTGGAATCAGGAAGACTTATCTTCATGAGTTCAAATCCAGTCTCAGATCCTTACTGTGTGACCTTGGACATACCACTTAACCTTCAGTTTCTCATATGTAAAATGAACTGGAGAAGGGAACAGCAAACCACTCCACTATCTTTTCCAAGAAAATCCCAAAATGGGATTGTGACATAACTAAACAACAACATACAGTGTTAATCTAAACTTTTATATACATTCATATACACACACACACATATGTAGTGCTTTAAAGTTTTCAAAGTACTTTCAAATATTATCTCATTTTGTTCTTAGTACAACCCTAGGAGGTAGATGCTATTATTTCCCCCATTTTACAGATGAAGAAACTGAGGCAGATAGAGGTTAAGTGACTTGCTCAGGCTTACACCGTCATTTGAGATAGGATTAGAATTCAGGTCATTGTGAGTCCAGGACCAGTGCTCTATTCACATTACCATTCTAGATAGTGCTTACTTAATTCTGTTAAGATATATTGTTTGGGTCCATTTTATTGACTTCTTTCTGTCTTCCATGAACAAGGATGGAAATCTTTAATTGGTTGTTTTATTGTTATATATTTCCTTAAACTCAATGACCCAAAATATGAGGAATCAAATTTAATATTGGCTAAAAATCTGGAGAATTTTCATAATGATTATTTTGTCAGCTAAATTAATAGCAATCAAAGTGAAATATTCCTCTAACATTTCTGCAAGAAAATGCCTTTGAAAGCAGTCTGTCCAGTGTCACGGACAGATTTTACATTTTCTAGTTATTCTACTAAATCATTGTGTTTTTCTAGGATTTAGGCATCCAGTAAGTTGGTAGATCATATTGATCTCGCCTAAGAGTTTTAACAGAAAACTTTTCTTTTTCCCCTAATTAGCTCCCACTGGTGATGTAATGGAACAGTAGGACCGAAATACCTGCCTACCACCACAGTTGTGTAACTGAACTGCTAATAGATGTTGTGGTAGTGGATTTGGAACAATTCATAATTATAATAAAAGTTGAATAGAAAGCATATTGGAAAGAATGCTCTTTTTAGAGTTAAGGTTCAAATCTTGGCTCTTCCATTTACTGCTTTAATCATTTCAAGGAAGTCTTTTTACCTCTATGGGCCTGAGTATAGAAAATGCAAAATGAGGCAACAAGACTAGATGATTCTGAAGCTGCTGCCCTGGCCATGCTACTGTGAACCATGAAATTAAAATCATATGACCCCCCTCTCTTCTAACCTTTCCCCCCACTCCATACAGACATTTGGATTTTTTTTTTATCCTGTGTACCACTAATAAAAAAATCTGGATACCTTTCCTGCTCTAGGCTAGGTTAGCTATTTAGTCCAGTGCTTTCGTTTAATAAGTGAAGAAACTCAGTGCCAGGCAGGTGACTTTGTCTAGGGTTGCAAAACTGGTAAATTTCAGAGGCAGGATTTGAACCTAGGAGTTTGTGACTGCAAGTCCCATCTTCGTAAACACGTTTGCCAATATCTAACAGTGTGCTGGTATAATTTTTTTAAGATATCTATTTAATTCAAGTGCTAATGAAATGATTTTCTGTTATTTTCACAGAACCTCTTCTAAACAAATTCATGACCATGGGGGATATGAAGACCCCAGACTTTGATGATCTTCTTGCAGCCTTTGACATCCCAGATATGGTCGATCCTAAAGCAGCGATTGAGTCCGGCCATGATGATCATGACAGTCACATAAAACAGAATGCTCATGTTGATGAGGATTCACATGCCCCGTCATCCTCTGACGTGGGTGTCAGTGTTATTGTTAAAAATGTCCGGAACATTGATTCTTCTGAAGGAGTTGATAAAGATGGCCATCATTCTACAGGCAATGGTTTACATAATGGCTTCTTGACAGCATCCTCACTGGAAAGTTATAATAAAGAGGGAACAAAGTCTCTGAAAGATGATGGACCAGCCCCTGAGGTAAAACTTAAAGAGACAACTTTCAATCAGTTTAGTCCTATCTCAAGTGCAGAAGAGTTTGATGAAGATGAGAAAATAGAGGTGGACGACCCACCCGATAAGGAGGAAATTCGTTCAAACTTCAGAGCAAATGTATTGACTGGATCAATTTCCCAACAGGACTATGAAAAACTAAAAGCACTTGGAGGGGAAACCTTAATCAAGCCGGGAATTCCTGCTGCTACCACCTTAGACAAAAACAAAGTTATTAAAAGAGAAACAGAAACAAATTCCATCGCCTTGGGTGTGTATGAACCCTTTAAAGTTAGAAAAGTGGAAGACAAATTGAAAGAAAGCTCTGAAAAGTTGCTTGAAAACAGGGTACTTGACGGAAAGCTAAGCTCTGAGAAGAACGAGGCCAGTCTTGCCAGTGCTGCCCAGTCAAAGGCAAAATCATCAGCTAAGCTATCTTCGTGCATTGCTGCAATTGCAGCACTTAGTGCTAAAAAGGCTGCTACGGACACATGTAAAGAACCAGTGGCCAATTCAAGAGAACCTTCTCCATTACCAAAAGAAATGAATGATAGTCCTCGTGCTGTTGAAAAGTCCCCTGAATCTCAGAGTCTTATTGATGGTGCAAAAAAACCACCTGTAAAGCCACCTGATAGCCCCAGGAGCGTGTCCAGTGAAAACAGCAGTAAGGGATCTCCTTCTTCTCCTGCAGGGTCAACACCAGCAATTCCTAAAGTCCGCATCAAGACCATCAAGACGTCTTCTGGAGAAATTAAGAGAACGGTAACGAGGGTTTTGCCCGAAGTTGACCCAGACTCTGGAAAAAAGCCTCCCGAGCAGACTCCTTCCATGGTGGCTTCAGTGACGTCACTTTTGTCCTCTCCAACTTCTGCTACTGTCTTGTCTTCTCCCCCCAGAGCACCTCTCCAGTCTGCTGTGGTGACAAATACAGTTTCCTCTGCAGAACTGGCTCCCAAACAGGTCACCATCAAGCCTGTGGCTACTGCCTTCCTTCCTGTTTCAGCAGTGAAGACAGCAGGGTCTCAAGTGATTAATTTGAAGCTTGCTAACAATACCACAGTGAAAGCCACCGTCATCTCTGCCGCTTCTGTCCAGAGCGCCAGCAGTGCCATCATCAAAGCAGCCAATGCTATTCAGCAGCAAACGGTGGTGGTACCTGCCTCGAGCCTTGCTAACGCTAAACTTGTGCCAAAGACAGTGCACCTTGCCAACCTTAATCTTTTGCCTCAAGGTGCCCAGGCCACCTCTGAACTCCGCCAAGTGCTCACTAAACCTCAGCAGCAAATAAAGCAGGCAATCATTTCTGCAGCAGCCTCGCAGCCGCCCAAAAAGGTGTCCAGAGTTCAGGTTGTATCTTCTTTGCAAAGTTCTGTCGTAGAAGCTTTCAACAAGGTGCTGAGTAGTGTCAACCCAGTCCCCGTTTACATCCCGAACCTTAGTCCTCCAGCTAACACAGGTATCACATTACCCACCCGGGGTTACAAGTGTTTGGAATGTGGTGACTCATTTGCTCTGGAAAAGAGTCTGACTCAGCATTATGACAGGCGGAGTGTGCGCATTGAAGTAACGTGTAACCATTGTACAAAGAACTTAGTTTTTTATAACAAATGCAGTCTGCTTTCCCATGCTCGTGGACATAAGGAGAAAGGAGTTGTGATGCAGTGCTCTCATTTAATCTTAAAACCGGTCCCAGCAGATCAGATGATAGCTTCTCCTTCAAGCAATTCTTCCACAACATCCTCTACTCTGCAGAGCTCTGCGGGAGGGGGCACGCATAATGTAACAAAAATTCAGTCTGGCATAACTGGGACAGTAATCTCAGCTCCCTCGAGTACACCTATCATTCCGGCTATGCCTCTAGATGAAGACCCATCCAAACTCTGTAGACATAGTCTAAAATGTTTGGAGTGTAATGAAGTTTTCCAAGATGAGACGTCACTGGCTACACATTTCCAACAGGCTGCAGATACAAGTGGACAAGTAGAGTATCTTCTATTTAAATTTCTGTGTTTTCAGCCATAAATCTTAATGTGTGTACAACAGAAGTAAGATGAATTTATGATCTGATAGAGGCAGGGGAAAGTGAGTATAAGATGCTTATTTTTACAGAAAAGGTAAAAATAGCTAGTTATGAACCATATTGAACAAATAGCTTCCCCCCCCCCATTATTTGGAAGTCGATTCTTTTAAATAGATGAATGTCTTGGTATGGCAAATAAGTAAGTAAACAATAGTAGCACCTTAGGTTTAAAATAAGTGAAAGAAATCTTTTCACAGGAGCATGGGTTAGGGTTTGACCCGAGATTTTAGATAGTTTAGCTGTTCTTCACACTATACTGTATACTTAAGGGTCCAGATTAATTGTCAATGGTTCTGAGCATCAGTGACAAATTTTGAATATTTTTATCGTGTTCATTCAGCTGTATATGTTGGAGTTTCTATGTACGGTCAAATACACTTAATTGGTGCCCTGCTTAATGGTGTGTCTGGGATGATAGCCAGGAAATAAATTTAGAGTAATATATTTCACTTCAGTGAATCTCAGCTAGAAATAAGTGGCACTCCTTCCATTTAAATGGAATGCCTGCTGGGATTTGTGAGTCTTTTTTGGGGGGGGGGGAGGGTATGTAGTTTAACAAGTATGAATTGGTATTTAGTGAAATAAATTTCCCAATGGGTAGCTCTTCATTCATTTCATGTTGCTTCTCTCAGTAAGTCGACATATCAATGAAATTAGCCCTTAAAAATATTTGAGTACTCATGTTTTATCCTGCTTTTTTTTTTTTTAGGATCCTAAACTTATATTGAAGTTTTTTTCCCCCTCCTTTCCCTAAAGGAAGTTAATTAGGAGGGGGATTTCAGAGGTGTTAAGTGTATCATGATAATTCAGCCTTACATTTTGACAGCATTCTTAGGGGTTTTTTTATCCTGATGTAACTAATAGTGAGCCCTTAAAGAAGAGTAGGGCAGTTTGATAGGTCAAAATGAAGAGAATAATATAATGATATCCTAGGATATTTTAGTGATAATGCCTGGAATTCTTTCAGTCAGATAAACTTCTTACACTGTCACCACTTCATTAAAAGGGCAGAATTTCTTTTCCTCTTAAAAGGATACAAGTCTAGATATATTAACTGCAGTTGTGTCCTTTGTTTTTCAGTTACTGTATTTCCTCCCATTTCTTTGTAAACATTGAAATATTTGATATCTTAGGGAAGGGACTTGGGAAGGCACAAAAAAACCTTTTCTCTTAATTTTAACCCCCCTTTACACTGACAAATATACTTTTCCCCATTTAAACCAATTTTAATAAATCAAATTTACATTAATTTAGCATCTACTTTAGGTTAGGTACCAGGAACAGAAAGACAAAAGATAATCCTTTCCTTTAAGGAGTTTACATTCTACTGGAAAAATATAATTATTTACACAGATGAGGAAATTTAAGTAAATTTGAAGAGGGCAAGTTTATTAGGAATTGGAAGGGGAGTGATTCTTCTCTGAGATAAAAATAAGTGAAGGCTTCATGCAGTAGGTGATACCTTGAAAGAAGATAAGGACTCAGGTAATGATGAAGAGGATTTATGCTATAGGTTTGTACAAACTAGATGAAATGTTAAAGTTGAGGAGAAAAGACTACTGGTTTTAGCAAGTAAGAGATCATTGGTGACATGGGTAAGAACAGTTTCAATAGAGTGATGTGTTAAAAAGTCAGAGTATAGGGTGTTGAGACATAAAATAGCTTGGAAGTCAATAGAGGAATCCAATGTAGGTGACTCTAGAAGTTAGACTGTGAAAGGGAGGAGGGATCAAGGGTGATGGTGGATGTCAGGATGAAGGAAAAATTTTTCAAGGATAGAGGAGAGTGAACTATGTTTTTTCCTTCCTTTATTTCTCTTTTAAAAAACTTGAATTTTTCCCTATCAACAAGTATTTATTTTTTCTCCTTTCCCAATTGATAAACAAATCCTTTTAAATAAGCATTTACAGTCAAGCAAAACAACTTCCCACATTAACTGTGCCAAAAATGTATGTTCCATCCTACATCCTGAGTCTGTCATTTCTCAGGTGGTGAACAGGTAGCATGCTTCCTTTTTTTTGTTCCCCTGGAATTATGATTGGCCATCACATTGATCAGCATTCTTAACCTTCCAAAATTGCTAATTTTTACAATGTTGCTATTATATAGATTGACCTCCTCCTGGTTCTGCTCATTTTCTAACCCAGCAGTTCACAGGAGTCCTCTCAGTTTTCTTGGAAACCATTTCATTTATTGTCCCTTACCATATAGTAGTATTGCATTATATTCTTATATCATAATTTATTGTCATTCCTCAGTTGATGGGTACCCCTTAATTTTCCATTTGTTTTAACACTTACACAAAGAACTACTATAATTTATTTTTGTACACATATTTACTTTTCTTTTTTCTTTGATTCTTGGAGGTATAGGAGTAGATCATATGTATAGGGCAGAGAGGCAGGAACAAGTGAATAGAAAGAGATTTATGATGAGTCAAGGGAATGGTCAGTGGCTCAAGGAACAGAAGTGGTTGAAAAGGAAAAGGATTGAGGACATTGAGTAGAAGAGTTAGCCATGGCAAAGTGAAATAGTTTAGTCTTATTGTCTAGATCTGCTTTTCAGGGAATAGATGAAGAAGTTTATCTAGATTTGATTGTTTCTAATTCTCCATTCCATTTTCAGATGTTAATACCAGGTTAATCTTGTTAAATGGCCATATTTGTAACTTATAAATCAATATAACTATTTTAACACTAAGCATATTTTAACTTCAAACAGACTTTCTCTGTGCTTTGACAAAAAGACACTTTTTAGTAGTCAAAAAGTTTCCATTGTTGTATTTTAAGAATTATGGAAATTTGACCCAAAATACAGAATCATTTCTTGAAATCTTTAAAAATAAGACTGTTACCAAAGTAGTTTTCAGGTCTTAGAATTGGGTTGTGAGTATTACATTATTAATATGTTTTAGTGTAATCAATGAGTGAAAATATTAATGTACACATTATGTAACAGCTAACATGTGCTTTGTGTACACATCTGTGCTCATGCTAATCTTTTGTCTGAGGCTTCTGACTTGATCAGAGGATGATCACATGAAAATATTTGATGAGCCTGATTTTCTGGTATGAAAGGGTTTTTTTGTTGTTTTTGGAGAGGATATCCAGTCCTGTTCAATGCTTCAGTGAATTCCTGGTGAGGAAATTCCCTGTACCACTGCAGATCAGTAACTGTTCTGCAATATTTATAGTCATAGAAAGTTGCTTGGAATTCTTTTTTTTTTTTTTTTTTACTGAGGCAATTGGGATTAAGTGACTTGCCCAGGGTCACACAGCTAGTAAGTGTTAAATGTCTGAGGCCAGATTTGAACTCAGGTCCTCCTGACTCCAGGGCCGGTGCTCTATCTACTGCACCATCTAGCTGCCCCTGTTGCTTGGAATTCTAAGGGGTTGGCTGACTTGCCCAAGGTCACACAGCCGCTATGTATTAGAGGTAGACCTTCAACCCAAGTCTTCTTGACCATAAGACAGGCTCTTCCTGTAAGTCATAAACTCTCTCATAATTCTTATTTCATAATGCATACACATACACATGTGTATATACATATATATGTATATATGTATGTGTGTATATATATATATATATATATATATATATATATATATATATATATATATATATATATATATATATATATATAAAAACACAGGCACATACTCCCATACTTTGAAAGGTGAATATTTTCAATGGTGAAATTTCAGGTACCACAGATGGCCCTAATTCTCTATGCTTTATTTTTTTTTTAACTTTATTTTTTTTTTAATTTTTTTTTAGGCAGTGGGGGTTAAGTGACTTGCCCACGGTCACACAGCTAGTAAGTGTCAAGTGTCTGAGGCCGGATTTGAACTCAGGTACTCCTGAATCCAGGGCCGGTGCTTTAACCACTGTGCCATCTAGCTGCCCCTCTATGCTTTATTTAGGAGGTAATCTTCATAACTTCCTATGGCCAAAAAAGTAATAATTATGGGATAGCCAGTTTACTCATGATGTACTTCTTCACTTTTAGCTGGGCTAGTGCTCAGAGAACACAATACAGACTATTGTTACTGAAGTCATATTTGAAGCCGGTGTTGTGAGAAATTGTTCTTTGCTATCATAGAATTTGAGAACCAAGGATATATGTAAGCCGTTGGAATAGGATTTTAATGTATGTACTATGTATATTTTGTATGTAGTTCTCATTTAGACACACATACTCAATATTCATTGTCAAATAACATTTTTAAAGCATTTACTGTGTGTGAAGTGCTATCTTAGACACCCTAGGGTTTAGCAGTAACAATAAGAAATACTTCTGCCCTGGTGGAACTTGCAGTCAACTTGGAGAAATAATGCATTTACACACTTAAGTAAAACACAAGACATACTAATGTCCAGTAAGAAAGCCATAGAATGTTGTAGTAGTAGCTTAGAGCAGAGCCAAAAGAGTGTCCTCCTAGGTACATATGATTTGATTTTGAAAAGGGATTAGAAAATGGAATGATTAGAACATTTCAAATTCTCATATGACCCTAGGCATAATAAAACTTGGATTTAAGGCTGAACTGTTGGCATTGAAGCCAATGTTATACTCAGTGTCTGTACCCAGTAACTCAGGGTCTACCTAGTGCTTACTGCACCAGCATCTTGGCAACTGATAAACTAAGGCATGTGGATGCAACTTTTTGTTCACGTTTATTTCAAAGCATTTTTGCCACAGTGGAGGGGGCAGAGTTTTTTAGACAGAAGATTCATGATTGACTCTCTCTGAGTTGGTTCTCAAGCTATTCTATCTTTGATACAGATGGCAAAACAAAACAAACCGAAATGTTTTTGAGCCAGACAGCATGGGTGGTGTGGAAATACTTTTCTCATATAGCACTAGCCAATAGGTACTCAACTAAATAGGGTGCACATTAATTATGAATAATGTTGATCCTACCTGGGCTGAAATCCAGTTGTTCTCTTAATACAGAGAAGGATGTACTTAAGTTGCTCTGACTTCATTGGAGAGTTCTTCAGTTTCTTATGGGAGAGCTCAGCTTCCTAAAACTGTTTTTTTTTCCTTTTATAATTTTTGCCATGCTTTTAAAAAATTGTGAAGTTTTTTTAAAGACTAAATTGGTAGAACTAGTCTTCAGATTTTGGTGTGTTCTATGTATAGAGTGGAGGCTCTTTTATAAATATATTTTGTTGTTTTTCTTAAATTGCAAACCAGTTCTAGGGAGTTGACATCAGCTTTAATAATTAATGTTTCCATGCATTGGCATGTCATTACTTAATCTCATAAAACTGTAGATAGATATAGGTTAATGCAAACTGAGATTCATTCTCTTACCTCCTGCTGTTATTCCATTTTCTAAATTATGTGTTCTGAATCTTCAAAATGTCATGTTTAAGGTTTGTAAGCTCATACTCTGTTTCCCTGGCCCACAGCCAAATTAGTTTATTTAGTCACAGCAAAAGAGGAATTCTTTATCATAATACAGAAATTAAGGGATTTTAAGTTTAAGGGAGATCCAGAGAGGCTTTGACTTACTCAAGGTCACAAAGACAAGTCTCAGACCTGGAACTAGAATCCATATCTCCTAACTTAAAGTTAAGTACTCTCTCTATTAGACCACATGGCATTTCACCAATCTTAGAATCAATATATTGTGCATACATGTGATTTCTATCCTAAATCTTTAATTTACTTACCCAATAGCTACTATCCTTACTAATGGTTTTTAACTTCTTAAAAGTTTACTGAAACTCAGTATGTGTTACATTACAATCGTGAGTGATGACTCCAGCCTGATTGCTTTTGTTTTAAAAATGCTTTTGATTAAAAGCTTATAATGAGAACAGTTGCCTGCACTTAAATAAATAAATAATAAACCTTGAAGTAGAAGGGCCAACAAAAGCACAATCTACAAAGTTGCTGATAATTAATGGAAATTAGCTGATATTTAAGAACGTATCTTTAGACTTGTGGCTAAATCTAGCCTGACTAAAAGATTTCCATTGAAGCCATTGATTAAAGTATGTTTGCACAGTAAAGTCCTAGTTTCTCCTAGGTCTAAAATTCTATGATTCTGAAATTTAAAGAAGCTAGTATAGTGTAGGTGGGAAGAGTAGGTAGTGAGGGAAGTTGAGTCACATCCCCCATATTGGAGTTTAGTTTCTTCACTTGTAAAATGAGAAGGCTGTGCTGGATGTTGATGATGATGCCTTTGGGTCTTTTTTGAGTTTGATATTCAGTGGCGTTTGAGTTGAACATTTAGATAGACTCTAGTGACACAAGTTCAGGCTGATGTATGTGTACAAGAAAAAAATCTGTCCTGGATTCTGTGTTCTGAAAATATGGGAGGGCGCGACTACTAACCGGGTTCATAAAGCAGCGCAATGGCTTATCTTGTTCAGTCTTTGCACCAAAACCCTTGTAGGACTTTCAACTCTTAGAGAGAACAGGAGAAGGTAGGGTAAGCAGTAGGTTAAAGTGAAAGTGTCAAGTGAGGGAGACCTACTTCACAACAGCAACCAACCTGTCGGGAAAGCTCTAAGTGCTGACTCTGACTAATGTCAAAGATGGTAAATCTAGAAAGGTTCTAGTACTTGGAAGTGAGGAAATTGAAGGTTTGTTTTTTTCATCTTCTGATGATGGACTCCCTTCTTGAAAATGGATGCGAAAATGTCTTTATCAAAGTAAACCTTTTTATCTCAAAGCATTTTTTTTAATATCTACCCTTTTTTATTTGATGTTTCTTTCATCAAATAAATAAATTTTATCTTTTCTTCTTAAAGCCCCAGGATGTATAGGCCTAGTGAAATGTCCTTTATTTAAAATGTTTATAAGAAGGAATTATAACATGACTGAAATGGGTAACATGTAGAATAGGAAAGCTAATAACAGAATTTTCATATTTTTACTTGATAAGGCTAGGTTAATTAAAAAAGGTAAGTCTTACTCTTTGCTTTGCTCCTTAAAACTCAGGGAATCTCTCAGAGGAGGCAAGGAATTCTGGAGATGAGAAGCACTTCTAAGACATACTGTTTATTTTCCAAAGTATGCATATGTGGAAGAATCTTAAAGTATATTTCCCCCTGGAGTTGAATATGGTGGACTTAATATGCAATTATCACTTGGGCTTTGTGTCATATGAGTTAGAAACACAATAGACCAAAGAAATGTCATTTCACTTTCTGTCTCCATCTTTTCCACCCCGTAACTTTTACTCCTTTGTAGTCTCTTAATGACAGTATATAGTTGTCATCAAACTGAAATGGTAAAGTTAGGGTGGTTTGGGGATAAAAAAGCATTGTCCTTAATCTTTGTGAAAAATAATCACAAACTCTGGCCACTAACTGAATTTTCAATAACAAAGTTTTTTCCCCAAAAGCTAGTAGAGTTTAACTTCTACCTCTTTTATGGGTACCCAAATTATGGCCCACACTAACAGTGGAGGTGGGGATTTGTAAGTGTGGGGTTGTTAGTACTGTAAACTATTTTACTTAATCATTTCAAAGATAATTCATGTGGTTGATCTGTGGCTTTTTTCTGTGGCATAACATTTAGATTTTCTTTTGTAGTGCTGCAAAGAAAGATGCTTTGGAAGGAATAAGAAAAAAAATCCATATGTTTCTATTATTGGAATAAGAAGTTTTATTTTTGCCGTTTTCTTATGTTATCAAAGAATACTCCAGATTCTCCACTTTTATATTGCTACTTATTAATGCATAGATGGCAAAAGATAAATTGTGGCATTGGTTCTGAAGCTCAATAAATGTGGTAAGATAATTTTAAACAGAGTTCTTTTAGGCTTTTGCTCTTAATTGGGCCTATGACAAAATAAGTCAAAATCTAAAGGCAGTTCTCTTAGCCATAGAATTTTCTTTTAAAAAATTATGGTTTCTTTTGAAATTATATATAAATAGCTTAAATTTAAACATTTAGTACACATCAGGAGAATGAAATTAAATGCTTTGTGTTTTCATTTCAAAATTGGGGGAAAAAGTGTTAGGAAACAAAATAGTAAATAAATACGTTAAAAATCAGACATAACATGGTGGATTGCCTGACCAGTCAGGAAACAGAACCAATTTTCTAAAATTATGGGCCATCATTTTAAACTATCAGTGTCTATGTGACCTTTAGATCCCTAATTAAAATACTTATTCAAGCTGATATGGTCTACTTAGAGCATATGCTGTGAGGTCAGTTTTGAAATTCTCAACAGAAAGAAACGTGCTACATTTGCTTGCATATTTCTCTTTCACCAGAACAGGAAAATATTTTGTTGTTAAAAGTGTGATAAGTGGAGAGAAGGAGGTCAGAGGTATGGGATTATTGTCATGTCCCTCTGACGGTGAAACCTAGCAGTTATAGTATATCATGTACCCTTGATTAAATTGGTAGCTGTTCCCTATACATCCAGAGCTATGGAGGTTTTAGTTTTTTGGGTTTTTTTTTTTTTTTTTTTTAGTGAGGCAATTGTGGTTAAGTGACTTGCCCAGGGTCACACAACTAGTAAGTGTTAAGTGTCTGAGGCCGGATTTGAACTCAGGTACTCCTGAATCCAGGGCCAGTGCTCTATCCACTGCGCCACCTACCTGCCCCCCTATGGAGGTTTGGATAAGTGTAGTGAGGGTGCTACTGCTGCTGCTGCTCACAACACCAATAATAACAGCTACCATTTATAAAGTGCTTGAAGGCTTGCAAAGCACTTTATAGATGTTAACTCATTTCATCTTCACAACAACCCTGTAAAGTAGGTGCTGTTATTCCCATTTTACAGAAGAAACTGAGGTACAAAGAGTTTAAAAAACTAAGCCTAAGTGGCTAAGTAAGTGATCGAGGCAGGATTTGAAATCCAGTATTCCTGATTTCATGTCCTCCTGCTTCCTCTCTGCTGTGCCACCTATCTTCCCCTAATAAACAGTCATTAGAGTGATTTTTCCCAATTTTAATTTTTTGTTCACTGTTCTTATGCCTAGCAATACCCAATTAGTCCAAAAGATAATGAGCCATTTATACAAATAATCAAAATGATGAAAATAAATACAGTTTTTCCAGAGTCTTTTTGAGAAGAATCATGGGTGGTTAGCAGAGTTAATCAGAATTTCATAGGGCTCTGAAAAACATGCAAACTTTGGAAACCCCTACTAAAACACATGTGCCATTCACTGCCACGAATGCAGAAAAGTCAGCAGAATAGGTCCCCTCAGTGCTGTTGGGAGAACACATCACCATTTTCTGTTAATTTTATCTCAGTAAGAGATTTATTTCCCCCACAAAACAAGTGTGACAGTTCATATTAAGCCTTGAGATCAGCAGTTTTTAATATTTTTTTGTGTCATGAATGTCTTTGACAGTCTGGTGAAACCTGTGGACCCCTTCCCAGAATAATGTTTTTTAATGCATGATTAAGAACTCTTGATCTAGATCATAACTCTTTAGTTAGTGTAAGAATTTGGTTCTCTCTGTGCTGAAAGTAATGAGTCAAGTTAAAAATCCTTAGTCTTATTCAGGTCTTTAGGGATTTAGGCCAGCTGTCATGGTAAAGGCAGCGTTGGGGCTGCAAAGATGTGATGTAGGGAGTAAAAAAAGAAAAATAATTTTCTTCAGAATGGTGGTGGGGGGAAAAAGAAAGTACTTGAAGAAGAGAAATATGTGGATAAATATGGTCTATATGTATGTATGTAGAAATAAATATTTTAAATATCCCACAAGATGTTCCAGATTTAAGGATGATCAAAGTTGTTTTGAGTTTGAGGATTAAGCTATGTTAATTGTCCAGTTACTATCATACTCCTGCAGAGGAAGCAAGGGACATAAATCTATTAGAAAAATAAAAAGGAGAAAATACAGTTCAATGCAGCTAAAAGTACAGGTATATATGAGCGGGGAGGAACACGTGCCAATTTTTCTTCAAGTCAGCTTTTCACTGGTTACTTTTGCCCTCATATCCAGTACAGTATAAGTAGATCATATGATTCTGGTGAGAACTCTGTTCCTACCCATTTCCTTCTGTCCTGTAGGTTTGTTGGCATCTGAATGACCTTGATGAACACAAAATGAGCATGCAGACTATAAAAACATTTTCCACATTTTCTTATAGAGAACCCTATGTATAAAGAGTCTTAATATTTCCGAAAGAAAAATGCATTTTTTGAAGTCTGCCATCAAAAGAATGACTTTGGCGCTAGTTAATAACCTTCATTGTTAAAAACAACAAAATCTTCCTGTCAACCAACAAGCCCCCAATTACATTTATGTTGCTCAGGTTCGCAAAACAAGAAACCATTGGTAAATTTGATTTATGCTTTTGTATTGCAAAGCATAACCCTTTTGTTAGCTTTAATAAGACCTGTGCTTTGGTTCTGGAGATTAGAATGTAAAAATATTGACTGTCTCAACCCATGACAATTCAAGAAACTCTAACATATTGTGGAAATTTAATCATTGTCATTCAGTACCAGGCATTGGACAATATACAATGAAGGCAGAAGATTTTATTTCAGAGAAATAAATGGTTATTTTAAAAGTGAAATTATAGACAGGATCCTGATGAATGAATTTGCATGGATGTTTGTCTCTACATAGACAGAATGCCATCTTTTTAATAGGGTTGTATTTCCTGAAAATTATTTGGAACATTCTTGCTTTGTGGTAGCAAGTATAGTGTCATGAGAATTGGGAGCCCTAAGTTAAAGTAGGGGTTTTTGTCACTGTGTGACTTTGAGCAAATCACTCATTTTTAAAGGGAGAGGATTGAATTAAATGGATTTTTAAGATCCTCACAAGTTCTGTCTGTCTTTGATGATAATCAGTATTTAATGAATTTAAAGTATGGTTTTAAAAATATTAAGGCCACAGGGAAAGTGATTGAACTGTAATTTTATTAGTATAGGAAATTCCCTTTAGCAATGCAGATCTTCATCTCAAATTATAGTCTTAGTTTCCTAGAATGTTGAGAGGTTAAATGACTTGCCCAGAGTCACACAGACATTATGTATATAAGGGTTGCAGAATATCTTCTTAGCTTTGAGACCGGCTCTCTATCCACCAAAACTGTGCTGCTTTTTTTCTGGAAAAATCAATATAAAATTCATTTGCATATTGTTTCTAGTCTACAAAATTTTGTGATTATGTTAAATTTGAAATTTAAATGGCAGACTGGATTAAAAGCCAATAGTTGACTAATGATGGAAAACACTATTGTTTTTCACTTTCAAAATCTTTGACATGTGAGTAAAATCATTGGAAAAATCTGTATTTGAGGCCTTAGACTAAGGAGAGCACATTTGTCAAGTTGTGTTAGGTTTTCTAGAAAGCCTCAACCTTGTAAATAGGAGACATTGTGTTACAGTGGTTAGAGTGCTGGACTTAGTGTCAGGAAAACCTGGTTTCAATTCTTGTTTCACAGTTGCTGGCTCTCCCCAGGTCAGCTAAAACAAATCATTTTACCTCTCAGCCTTAGTTTTCTCATCTGTGAGATGAGGGGAGAAGTATACCACATTACCTCTGAGGTCCTTCCCACCTCTAAATCTATGATGCTCTATACAAATTATATTTCCTATCTGTCAGTGAGGGAGAATGGCTAAGTGCTGGATTCATATGCTTTGGCTTTAAATAGATTTTAAAATTGAAGCAGTGTCATGTTGACTCATATTTATTTTATATGTAAATAGTCTTGTCATTTAAAGCTTTTCTGTACAATTTTTAGCTTATTTTGTCATTTAATCTCTGACCTTGATATCAGCAATCTTGATCACTAAAGGAAAAAGTCTGTTTATCAGTTTAAAATGAAGGAAAAAAGAACAGTTAATTAGTGTGGATGTTCTTTTGCACTTCTATATCTTGGATTTCATGTTACTGAAATGACAGAAATCAGAAAAAGGATTAGCCTAAAATTTATTTTGAAAATGTATTTTGAAGAAAAAAGTTGGTTGGGATTGTGACTACTGCCAAGGTACAAGTTTGCATTAAAAAAATAAGCGTGGTTTTTCATTGTAGAAGCATTAGTAAAAATTTAGTCTCTTATTTTTAATTGTAGGTAAAGTGCTTTTTCCTCACGGTTATAAGACAAAGTTAAGTACAAACTGTTGGATTTAGATACCATTAAGCAAGTACCACAAGCTAACAAAATCAGAAAATCTGTGTAAAGCTTCACATTCTTTAGCTCCTCCTTTTGGTTTGGCTTTAATACATTATATATTTTTGCACTTCACAAGTTAGGGAGTGACACGTTTAATTTTTAATTCTTTAATTTGCATTTTTCCTTGGGCTTAGCCTCAGTAATAATAATAATAATATTTAAAATGAGAGATGGATTTTTTTTTTTGAGGTTTAACAAGTTCTTTGCAGATTAGAAAATACATAGTGGGACCAAACTTTTTTTTTTCCCCTTTTGGTTTATTTAGAAGACATGCAATATCTGCCAGATGCTGCTTCCTAACCAGTGCAGTTTTGCATCACACCAGAGAATCCATCAGCACAAATCTCCATATACGTGCCCTGAGTGTGGGGCAATCTGCAGATCGGTCCACTTCCAGACCCATGTCACCAAGAACTGTCTGCACTATACTCGGAGAGTTGGTTTTCGGTCAGTATGTCATTTGCTCGTGTGCAAGTAATCTTTATTTGTTTGTTATTAGATCTCATTTTGAGTGGTCCATGCACACAGTGCCTTGCATATAGTAGGTGCTTAATAAAGGTTGGTTGAATTGAATTAAGTTGAATTATCACAGTTTTCATTAGTATACAGTGATACCTCAATTAACGAATCCTCTGGGAACATGGTTCCTTTGTTTTAAGCCGACTAAAATAATAATGATAAAACAAAGGAAAAAAACACATATGTAGTGAGCAGCCCTGGTGTGCACCTTGGGGCTCAGTGGCAGCATTCCTGCGAAGGGATGCATTATGTACAGCTGTGCACAAGCAAAGAAAGAAACTAAACCAAACTAAACTTCAGCACAAGCTTCTGCAGGAAGCACAGCCCGAGATGAACAGAGCTGATGTGAGGCAATAATGTTAAGTTGGTGAAGCTTTTCTTAGGTGTCCTCCCTTTATTCTTCTTTTTCCATGTTGATATAGACTCTTTCCTTCACTTAAATCATATAGTATCTTCTTTCATTTTATCTCCCATTAAACCAGGAAAAGATCTGGTGTTTGTACTGCTACCACTAGAGCCCATCCCGCTGGACAGATCCCTTCTGGATCTCTCCCTGTCCTCTCATCCTTCTTTGAATAAAGCACAGCTTACCTCCCCACACCCCTAACCTTAACACCTTTCTATATTCCACAATGCATTTAATTAGCATTTGATATTTACAAACTAATTCCTTTATTTTTTGATGTATGCTACTTAGAATCTGCTTCTGGCAATGATGTTTCTGAGAACAAAGCATATTATAGAATACATCCTCTTTGTTAATAGAGGTATTACTGTATTTTATATCAAACATAAAATAAGTATTGTGTATGTGTGGTTCTCTTGTATTCAAAGTGTTATACTCGAAGATGGTTTTATTATTACAAATTTTGTTACTTAAATGCACCAAAATTAAGTTGTTCCTATGATAGGATAATGCGGGAGCTCAGTTTTACCTGTTTGAATTCTAAATCTACAGCAGCCTTTTCCCTTTCCTAATATATGAAACTATGAAGTTTGCCCCATATTTATACTGTAGTCTTTATTTTACTACAACCTTGCCTTCTACAAAAGCCTGATATGTTGGTTTGTTTCAGTGTCTTATGGAAAGAGCCCTGGGCTAGAAATCAGGAGACCTGGGTTTTTTAATTCTGTCTTTACCATCAACTTGGACAAGTGACATGACATAAGTTGTGCATGATGCCCCAACCCATAAAATAGGGGTGGTGATACCTTAACTACATAATAGTATTGCTAGGATAAAAATGAAATGATTGCTATGAAAACCATTGAGTTGTTATGAAGAAAGGTATAAATCCAAAGTAGCTTAATTATTATGTTAAATGTATTAACAGAAAATTTATATAAAAATAGAACTCACTTCCTTTGATAGTTGCATATACTTTTCATGATTACTTTGAAATTTAATATTTCTTAATAGAAATTAGCATTAAACATTTTCCTGTAGATTTTAACAGGTACTAAATTTTGCCACTTGGTATATATTGTTTAAATATTAACTGAAATGTTACTGTGTCTGGAGTATGTTAGAAGTAGAAAATGTTGAAATGAATTCAGAAGGTAAAGCAGAATTAACTGATTTTAATTAAACCTATTTGTTTTTTCTAATTCTCAAAATTATCCCTATGAGCAGACTGAAAGAAATAAATTATCTTATAAACTCTGTCCTTGACTCTGACACAAAGTTGTGACCTCCTGTTTTTTTATTTCAAGTTACCTGAAAAAGACCATTGTTTTACATTATAATTTTTAGTGAAAATCTTTTTAAACAGCAAATTTTTCTCTTGTTCTGAACCTAGGGACCTTTAGGGATATGCATGTCTTCTCTACAGTATGATTTGTAGATGGGGTATGCTGGTAAATGTTAGGAAACTGGCTCTCAGAAAAAACAGGCATGATACATTTTTAAGTTTAATCTGCATTATTAACATTTTCTTCATCACTCTCTTAAGCATAAACAATCAAACAACAATAAGTCAAACCCTGATTTTGCTGATTTCCAAGTTATAAATGCTTACACTGAAAATTTCAGTTGGCTTTTGTGAAATCTCATCTGAGCCAGCTCTAGCACTCCACTATTCATATACTGTGCCTTTTATAAAGGAAAAAAAAAAGACTCCCCAGTAATCACAGAATTTTCAAGTTGTGTTGTACCATACATAAATCTCTAAATACTCATGGCATTTACTTCTATAAAGGTATTTACCTTTCTACTAAAGCATAGCTACACTCTTGCTTATGGTCACACCTCCACCCTCCACCCCAAGCAATGCAATTAATGATTTTCAACATTGCTTGCATAGTGGTGGTTAATGGTGACTTGTACTTTGACTTTATGATAAAGACTTTCCTCCCAGTTCTCCCATTCTATAGTGTGCTTGCTAATATAAAGTGACCCCCGGATCACTTGCTTTGGTCAACTAGGTGTCTAAAGTTCCCGCCTACTTATTACACTGGATCTACTTCTGGTGGCTTTTTCTTTACACAGAAACTTTCTTCAGTGGAATGATGTATTTTTGTACTCTTTAAACACATACCCTCTTTTTTACCCTGATGGTACCTGACACAATGCAACTTGAGATTCATGAAGTTATTCATAGATAGAAGAGAATTTGGTGAGCAACTGGATCTTCCTCTGGCTGAGGTCTGTGTCCTGTTTTTCTCTCTTAATTCAGATTATTCCCTTGCCTCTATAGCCTCAGAAACCCAAAATTTCCTTTTTTTTTTTTTTTCCTGTAACTATGAATTTTACCATAATTATTGCACTAACAATACCACAGCACCTTAACCTATATATGTATTTATGACTTTACTTTTTTAAAGGACTAATCCCCCTCCTAGCTAATGTCAGAGAATTGTTCTCTCCGTACAGATTTCTGTTTGTCGAACGCTGGACTCCCTTTTGTCTTCTAAAGATCACCTAGTTGTGGATGGGAGTTTCTTTTCTTTACATTAAAGTGGGAAATTATTCTGTCTCATTAGAACTCCCTTTATTTTTGTATATTACCTAACTTCACATTACTTTTATTTACTTCTTCATTGTTCATCATTCTGCAAGTATGTTATTTGTATGTTGTATCCTGGCATGGCTACCATGCATGTGTAAAAATGAATAACAAGTCACATTTATGTAGTTCCTTAAGGTTTTAAAAGTGTTTTACTTATTACAATCTCATATGATAAGATATAGAAGTATTATCATCCCCATTTAACAAATGAGGAAATTGAGATCCTGAGTAACTATCTCACTCCTGGTCACACAGTTTAATAGAGATCTGAGAGGGCATTTGAACCTGGGTCCCCTGACTCCCATGTCCATCACTCTTTCCACTAGGTCACATTGTCTTTCAACATATGGACCTAATTTGAATTTTATAAGTTTTACCCTAGTCATCTACTTCTTTGTACCTTCAGTGAGCCCCAGAGTGCATGTAACTTAGACCAAGATCTCTTTCCTAATGATTATTGACATTTTTCTTCTGAGAATGGACACTAAGCATGCCTTCAGGAAAAGAACTTGGGTCCACAACAAAATATTTCATTTTACTGTGAAGCAAATCATTGTATTACTTAAAACTCACAAATAATAGCGGGATTGGCTTAATCTTAGAGTCACTGAATTCACAACATTTATAAAATCTTAGAGATTCTCTGATCCATTTAGAAAATAGAGGAAATGGAGACACAGGGAGGGGCAGTGAATCACTCATGGGCATTATGATGAACTGATGGCAGAACTGCGACTTGGAGGATCCCAGGTCTCCTCGCCATGTCTATCCAGTTAGTGCTCTTTCCATTATACCATCATGGTTCTCTCTTTAATTTAATACTAGTCCTTGACATTCCAGAAGGATTTTTGTTTATATTGCTTTTCTACCCTAAAAGCTAGTTCAGGTGGGTATGGCTTTGATAATAATGGATATGATGATATTGGCAAGATTTATGCTTAACCAGTGATGCTATGTACTCCTATAGTATGAGAATAATAAATTGAGTAGGAAAAGCTTTATAAGATGTGTGTTAACTGAATGAAAATGACTTCACAAAATGCCTGATGTATGTTGCCTCAAATGCTTAGAAAAGAAAGACTTCAAGTCAGATGAAGGCCATAGTGAGCATAATAAGAATGGAATTACCTTGAATGAAGATAAAATCAAGGGGGAGTGGAGGTAAAGACAAAATTTGCTGGATGTAATTGTGATTTGAATAAATTTTAGCAGTTAGAGAAATGATACCAAAGGAAAAAAGACAGATGGCCAAGTATAAAAGAGATAATGTGTGAAGAATAATGTCATGGAGGTGGAGAGGCAATTTTTTTGTCCAAGAATACTGATTTTTTTTTCAGGGGCATAGTTAATGTTGTCATTTAAAATGCTTGCCATTAAATTGGACCAGTATAATGAAAACTATTTATTTGTAGATAAAAGACAAGATGGTAATACAGTGAAAGGTTAACTTTGCTTAACATCTTTCTGTACCTGTGGAACAAATACCTTGACATATTAACAGCCAACATATGTCTGGAAAGCAAATAGAGGAAGTTTCCACCATCCGTGTTATTGGTGTCAGTTGATCTGGCCTGGTGTGGTCTCTTAGGCCACCTTGTAGTAGAATGTAGGTTACCCTCATTCCCCATTTGAAGATGTGATTTGGGCTGTAGGGATGGAAAGGAAACCCAAGATTACGGAACTGATGCAGAATGCAGAGTGATGCTCCAACATAAGAATCACTTCGAACACAGAGTTGTTCTTCAGAAATCATAGGATTTAGAGTTAGAAGGAAAGGACCTTAGAGGCCATATATTACAACATACTAATTTTACAGGTGAGGAAACTGATACTTAGAGTGACTGGGTGACTTAACCTGATTGCATAGCTAGGAATTCACAAAGCCAGGATTCAAATCCAACTCCTATTAGGGATTCTGTTCAGTATACCAGTCTGCCTCTGCGTCTCGAACTAATAGCTCTGTTCCCCTAGTTAGTCACATTAGTGTGGTTCTTTGCCCCTGCAAGGTTTAGGGTTATGTGAAAATTGAACTGCTTGAATATTATTAGTTCCTTTGATATTCCTCAATCCTCAGAAAGAGTTTTACTGCAGAGAAAAAACAAAATGAACTCATGGATAATCTCTAGAAATTTAAAAAGAGAAATAAAATATATAATTTGAATTTTTAAAAAAGGATTTACTGACTTCATTTTTTATTTGGCATTAACTGCTTCTTTTTCTTTTTTTTTAAATAGGTGTGTACACTGCAATGTTGTGTACTCTGATGTGGCAGCCCTGAAGTCTCACATTCAAGGTTCTCATTGTGAAGTTTTCTACAAATGTCCTATCTGTCCAATGGCATTTAAATCTGCTCCAAGTACCCATTCACATGCCTATACACAACATCCTGGCATTAAGATAGGAGAACCAAAGTAAGTTATATTAATTTATGATTCTTCCTCACAACTTTTTAATTATAGAAAGAGGTTTTGACTGCTAAGTATGTTTAAGGATATTTGAGGATATGTTGATAAATCTAGCACATTGTGATTATTTTGCTACATGCTAATTGAAAGTTATTACTTCATTAAATGATGAGCATAAATGATATGTGTTACATATACTCTTTTCATAAATGCATAACAAGTAAGCGGGATTTAAAAAAAATCATTCCCACCTATCCTTCCTTTTTAAAAATTTCCCTCAATAAATAACATTTGTAGGAAATGACTTTCTAATCATGTATCTTTTAATTGTTTCTTAATAAGAGGGAATAGAAGAAAGTGGTGGGGAATGTTGCTTACTAAATTTGTTTCATAATCTGTACAACTTTTTGATGAGGTTTTCATTTTATCTTTGTCTTACCTTTTCAAATATCCCAAATGCCTATTTTATTACATGATTAAAATCTGAATCCACCTTTAAATTTTCATATACAAAAGAATTATGAAAAGTACTTGCTGCAAGTATGTTGTGATTGTTCCTTTAATTATGTAGCAGAAAGGTTTTTTTTAACCTAGGATTTGTAAACTTGTTTTTATAAAAAATATATTTTGATAACTGCATTTCAGTACAATTATTTCCTTTTGTAATCTTGGGTATTTAATTTTAAGCATTTAAGAATATTATTCTGAGAAGAGCTTCATAGGCATCACCAGATTGCTAAGAGATGCATGACACAAAACATGATATCGATAAAAATATTTTGCAAATCATATCAAAGTCTTCCTGAGAGTATGTGGAGGAAATAGAATGGAACTCCTTTATCAAAGTAGTGTGGAGTATAGGACTAATACCTTGTAGGCTAATCATGTACACTGGGCTTTTGCTGTACGTATTTGAGGGATTTGAGGTACACAGTTTGATCAGTACTATCTCTGTTTTGATCTAGTACTGATCTGGCTTATGAGAAAACCTTTTCGGGTTAGTCCTAGCATATATAACCAGGAGGAGTTGCAAAGAGGCACATTTTGATTTGATGTAAGGAAAAATTTCCTAACAATTAGAACTGTCCAAAAATTGTGTGGGTTGCTTTGATAGGTCATGGACTTCCCTCCTTGGCAGTCTTCAAGAGGATATTGAATGACCATAAGGTTATCTGCTCATGACCAGGGAATCGGGGATTTGCTAATGTATGGATTGGACTAAATGGTTGTCAACATCCATCCCAGTTTTCAAATTAGGTGGTTTTGTAATTCTGTTCTCTTAATTCCTCTGCTTTGATCTTTGTAGATGAGATATAGAGGCAAAGAAAGGCTACCTCAGAGGGAGTAAAAAATTGGCAAAAGAATAGTTAGTAGAAATTGACCTTCTGTCTCTCAAGATGTTGGTAAGATCACCACCATATTTAGTTTTCCATTTGCATGGCTGGGGGCTCTTAGGCATCCCTGCAGTCTTATTGTTTGGTTAAAAGAGATACAGTGTACACAACAACCTAATGTTTTTAAGTGTCTAAAAATGCTACCCACCCATCTGTTGATGGAAAATCCAGAGTCATGTGGTTCTTTGGGAGATTGGCTCCATGAGGATTATAGGAGCAGATTTTCACGAAGATAGGCAAAGACTTCTAACCCACTTGATAAGCAGACTCAAAACATTTACATATTTTTTGTGCAATATTTTATTAAAGAAGAAAGGAGACTAAAATTCCACATTAAATTCTTTATCTTTGTAACCAGAAAAAGTGGACAATCCTCAAATAATTTTATAGTAGCTTCTCATTTATCCATGAAGACTGGTAATGATTTATTTCCATTTAAGTTTGTTTTCTAGAAAATTGAAACTTAATGCACTGAGCTTTTTCATTTTCATTGTTTAGAATAGACACATTCTTGAGTTTTGTTTTGTTTTACTTTTTGGTTTAGATCTGTGGTTTCACTGATGTGGGAACTCCAGGTGAAATTACACTACCAATACAGATTGATGCCTATTCTGCAGCATATAGTGTTAGGGAGTTGTGTGGGTCAGCTGACTTTCCCAGACTCACACAGCTAGTCTATCTCAGAGGCAAGACCTAATCCCAGGTCTTCCTAACTCCTAGGTCCACTGCATCATACTCTCTTTCTAAATAAGTATTCTTGAGTCAGGATTATCATTATAGATATCTGCTTTTTGAGTGTGTATGTTTATTTCTCAGGTTGTTTATCTTGTCCCTCCATGTTAGCTTGTCAACCCCAGTCAATTAATTAATTAACAAGTATTTATTAAACACTTTCTGGGTGGTGGGGAGGCAGGCAAAAATGCTGTTATTGGGACTTCTTCTAACAGCAATTCCTCAACACCTTTATGATTCTGTTTTCTGCTCTAAGTGGGGAAACCTCATAATCAAGTTTATTAAAATTACATGTTAAGCAAGAGATAGGAAACTTCTGAATAAGAGCTTAAGGAATTAATCATATAGTTTTGGATTGCGGGTTTTGTAACAACCATGAGGCCTTCTTCATTTACTTTCAGTTTGGGACTATGTTTTAGAGAATTGAGTTTGCCAGAATCTGACCTCCCAAGTAATGGGGACATTACTATCTTTTCCCAAATATAAGATGTAAGTTGAGGAAGGAAACAAATGCACATACACCCATATTTTAGGAATCATTGGGTAAAAGTTCTAGTTATTCATTACTTATTAATACGCGTTTGTTTATAAATTCAAGGTATTTATAGTGAGTGTGTGTGTTTGTGTTTGGTGGGGGGCAAGGGGGGGGTCTGACCATACCTGTGACTTGATTGGTGTAGGAAATTAACAGTGTAATTTCCTTCACTGATTCAGATCAGCAACTCTCCAACTCATGGTCTTAGAGAATGTCTTGAGGCACTGAAATGCTAAACAGTTTGCTCATGGATCTACAGCTACTATATTAGAAGCCAAGATTTGATCCCTGGTCTTCTTGACTTTTAATACCCTTATCCACTATATCATTGTCTTAATGCAATATAAAATACTATGTGACTCTCCAAACGACAGTATGTATTATTGCTTTATTGATATAATATAAAAAAGGCAAGAACTGCTATATACTCAGTATTCTAAATTGTCCAAACAAGATTAATTTTAAGTGCAAGTATTGACTCTCCTTTTATAAGAACAACCCTCATACTTAAAAAAAAAAGTTATAGTAATTTCCTTATGGCCCATAAGTGGGGTATTGTAGTATTTGGCTTTGGTGTACATTTATAGTGAATTCTTTTTATAACTATTATCCTGCTAATTATGTTTTTCTTCAGGTATAATTAAAATTACTCTTAATTCCCTTTGCATGTATTAACTGAAGGCAGTGAGAAAAGGATCTGAAAGTCTTCAGGAACAAACCAGGATCATCTTGAGTTATCTATAAAATATATAAGCCACATTTTGTTTAACTGTATATTGCATTCAGGCTAATTACTCTAAAGGAGAATAAGTAGTTATTTTTCCTTAATTGATGACAAGACAAAAAGAAATGGGTCTAAGCATTGAATAAAGTGATTTGGGTTAGGAAGAAGAGAACTTAGGCTATTAAAGTTGGTTTCTGAGGGAGGCTGTGGGGGTAGAGTTCTGAAAGATTACAATCTCTGTGGGGTATTTTATGTATTGTTCTGCCTGAAGATGAATGATAGAATACATGACCTCTAAAGAGCCCTTTGAATTCTGTGGTTCTATCATAAAATAAATTGGTCTTTGATTTAAAGCCTTGTGCTATTTGTATCAGTAAAGGAAGGCTAGAGGCAAATCCTAAAGGGAATTTTATAGTTCCTTCTCTAGATTCTGCTCTTAGCTCTTAGGTGCAAACACCCTGCAATTTGTGGTACCCTTTTTTGGGGTACTAAAGCAGGTTTATCAAATTAGACAGGGACATTGGGCCTAGAGAACTAAACATATAAAACAAATGTCATCATTATTGCTACTATTCATCTTATAGCCTCCATAGTTCCTGCCATTGCTACAAGCACTTAATTCAGTGAATATTTTTTAGATTAAATTTTTTAATTGATTTATTAAGAAATGGAATAAATAATAAGCTATTTCTATAACCAGTATTAAAACCCAGGGTACCTCAAGTCCTCAATATATCAATAGATGACTCTTTTTTATGCATTTATATACTCATTTTCAAATTATTCAACTCATTTCAGTTAATAAAATCTATTAAACATCTTAATGTTTCTGTCTTTTTAGTAAGCGCAGGAAAGTCCGTTTCTCTCAAGCTTGTAATTGAATTTTCTTTATAAACGCTATAGGATTTCCTCAAAAAACAACACAAGATAGTTCTTTTTAAAAAATAAGTTTTAATTGTCTTTTTTTTACATCACTATAATTTTCTTTAAAATTTTTTAAAATTTGATTTAGGGGCAGCTAGGTGGTGCAGTGGATAGAGCACCGGCCCTGGAGTCAGGAGTACCTGAGTTCAAATCCGGCCTCAGACACTTAACACTTATTAGCTGTGTGACCCCAATTGCCTCACTTAAAAAAAATTGATTTAAATTTTGTTTAAAATTCTTTTCCTCTGCACCTCGCCCATCCATTGATAAAGAAAAACAAAACCCATTATACATATGTATAGTCATGCAAAACTGATTTGCCATGTCCAAATATCATAAAAGTATTTTATTTTCCAGTTATATGTAGAGATAGTTTTCAAAATTTGTTTTTATAAGATTTCTAGTTCCAAATTTTTCTCCCTCCCTTCCTTCTTTCCCCCCTCCCCAAGATAGCAAGCAATCTGATATAGGTTATATATGTACAATCACATTAAATATATTTCTGCATTAGTCATGTTGTGAAAGAAGAATCAGAACAAAAGGGAAAAACCTCAAAAAATAAAAAACAAAAACAAAAAATGTAGAAACAGTATGGTTCAGTCTGCATCTAGATTCCACAGTTCTTTTTTCTGGATGTGGAGAGCATTTTCCCTCATGAGTCCTTTGGAATTATCTTGGACCATTGTATTGTAGAGAAGAATCAAGTCTATCACAGTTGAACATCACACAGTGTTGTTCATACTGTGTACAGTGTTCTCCTGGTTCTGCTCATCTCACTAAGCATAAATTCATGTAAGTCCTTCCAGGTTTTTCTGAAACCTACCTGATCATTGTTTCTTACAGCACAATAGTGTTCCATTACATTCATATACCACAACTTGTTCAGCCATTCCCCAATTGATGGGCATCCCCTCAATTTCCAATTCTTTGCCAGCACAAAAAGAGCAGCTATAAATATTTTTGTACATGTGGGTCCTTTTCCCTTTCCTATGGTCTCTTTGGGATAAAGACTGAATAGTGGTATTGGGTCAAAGGGTATGCACAGCTTTATAGCCCTTTGGGCATAGTTCCAAATTGCTCTCCAGAATGGTTGGATCATTTCACAACTCCACTAATAATGTATTAGTGTTCCAATTTTTCCACAGCTTCTCCAACGTTTATTATTTTCCTTTTTTGTCATAGTAGCCAATCTGATAGGTGTGAGGTGGTACCTCAGAGTTGTTTGAATTTGCATTTCTCTAATCAGTAGTGATTTAGAGCATTTTTTCATATGGCAATAGATAGCTTTGATTCCTTCATCTGATGCCATGTCCAAATAAGAAAAAAAGAGAATAAAATATATTTCATTTTGTACTCTAAATCTACCAGTTCTTTTTTTTTTTCCACCAGTTCTTTATCAGGAGGTATATAGCATGTTTCATCATGAGTCCTTTGGAATTGTGGTTGGTCATTGTGTTGCTCAGTTACTAAGTCTGTCAGAGTTGATTATTTTTACAATATTATTGTTATTATATAAATTGTTCTCCTGGTTCTTCTCAATTCACTTTGCATCAGTTCTCATAAGTCTTATCAACTTTTTTTTGGAAACCATCTTCATCATCATTGCTTACAGCACAACAGTATTCCATCATAATCATATACAAGAACTTTTTTAGCCATTGCCCAATTGATGGGCATCTCCTCAGTTTCCTCTTCTTTGCCGCTTAAAAAAAGAGCTGTTGGGGCAGCTAGATGGCGCAGTGGTAAAGCACCGGCCCTGGATTCAGGAGTACCTGAGTTCAAATCTGGCCTCAGACACTTAACATTTACTAGCTGTGTGACCCTGGGCAAGTCACTTAACCCCAGTTGCCTCACTTAAAAAAAAAAAGAGCTGTTATAAGCTGCATTTGGATCCTTTTCCTCTTTCTTTGTTCTCTTTGGGGCATAGACTTTCTAGTAGCATTGCAGTTTAATAGCTTTTTGGGTATAGTTGCTTTGTAAAATGATTGGACTAGTCAGTCACACAGCTCTACCAACAGTGCACTAGTATACCTGTTTTCCCACTCTCTGTAGCATCTATCATTTTCCTTTTTTGTCATCTTTGCTAATCCAATAAGTGTGAGAAGGTATAGCTCAGAGTTTTTTAAAATCTCTATTTCTCTAATTATTAGTGATTTTTAGCATTTTTAAAAATACAGCAATTGATAGCTTGAATTTCTTTCTCTAAAAACAGCATATTCATATCCTTTGACCATTTACCAGTTGGTAATGGCTCTTTTTACAAGTTAGTTCTCATCTCCCCCCTTTAAAAGAAAAAAAAACTCACCCACCTTTGGTACAGTTTTAATTTGCTTGATTTCTGAGGGGGGGAAAAAAACCCTGTCATTTTTACAGTGGTCTAAATTTTCATTGTAGTTTCAACCCCTGACTTATATAGATACAAGTATAATCTAAAAGGCACAAACATACAGGCTCATACTTGATTCAGATTTCTTTCAGATTCCTCATTGGTACTTCCCAAAGTGGTGTGCTTATCATTGTTTATTTACTTATTGTTGTTCATTCTTATTTATCTTTTTCATCTTTTCCTTTTGTGTTTATACTTCAAAGTTTTCTATTGCTCTGGTCTTATTGATCATGTGACACCCTCCCCCCCCCCATCCTCTCATTTAATTTTTCCTGTATGGATTGTTAAACCAAATTCTTTTCTGTAATTATGGATCCCATTTAGGAGACTGATATTTCTGTTGTTGCTACAGTCAATATAATGTCAACCACAGACTGGAGCATCTGAAAGACCTCAACCTCTGACTCACTATTCCCTTTAAAGTCTACCCTGGGCATCCTCCATGACAGTGGGAAGCATTTTTAGCAAGTATATGTTTTAGGCTGTGCTTGCCAATAATTGTTAAGGGCTGCTTAAACAAAGTTATCTCTGATCGAGGAATATTTAATGATCTTAACTTATATACTAGGAGCATCTTGTTGAAAGGGAGACTTTAGAAGTTGAATTTGGCTATACTGAATCAAAAACTTTTTTTATAGTTGACAAACACAACTGTATATCTATAACTTTCAGTCAATTTCTGTGACTGTAAAGATGTTATCTACTATAAAATTCTTTTGTGGAAAAATGTATTTCTCATCATCATCAAAGATATGTGTATATACATATATATATATGTATAAATCTCATAAAGCTCTGCAGTGATGAGAATGTAGATATATGGATTGGTAGTCTTAGGTATCTTTTTTTTTTTTAAGTGAGGCAATTGGGGTTAAGTGACTTGCCCAGGGTCACACAGCCAGTAAGTGTCAAGTGTCTGAGGCCGGATTTGAACTCAGATACTCCTGACTCCAGGGCCAGTGCTCAATCCACTGCACCACCTAGCTGCCCCTTAGGTATCTTCTTGATTGGCTTTTTTGGAGATAGTAATAACATCTTTGAATATTTCTAATCATATGATATATTATTTTTCAGAGATATATTAACCTTCTCTTCCTCATTGCCCTAAAAATTATATGATCTCAAACATGAACCCCATCTCTGTACACCCTACTGTGTTTCGTCTAGTTCAGTTTTCTTTTTAAATTTGTTTTCTTTAGTGTCATTGTTGATTAATCTACTTGCCTGAAAAGAGAGTAAATTATTTTTACACTATCTTCAGCTCTAGGATTGGGAGGAAAGTACTTGGTAAACTCTAAAGCATTATATACATATTTATGCATTGCTATTCTTATTACTCTTTTTCTCATTAATATTAATAGTTGTATTGATGAATGATTATTCAGTTCAGTTCAGTTCCACAAACATTTATTCAATGTTTGAATTAAATTGAATTTCATATGCTGCTTAAAACTGCAAGTTCATTTTCTTCCCTTAAGGACAAAAACACTCCAAAATAAAAAAATTAATTTTGTGGGAGATATTTTTTAAAAAGTGAATATGACAAATATATCAACTATAGCAAAGGGCTCAATTTTTTCATTTAACCCCTCTTCATTAAAAATAAAAACAAACAACTTCATAGGAATTCAATTCCTAATTCCAAAGCTAATTTCCTATTTCATATCACAAGAAAGCTTGGGCAATGGCTGAAAGCAATCCCTGAGCTTAAATAATGAATTTTTTTTTTTAAAATCAAATACTTGACTTCTCAAAGCTGGGCACATAGAAGATTTCCTCTGGAGGAAAATATCTTCATAAACCGCTAAAGTGATAGGTACCATGAGAATGAGGGAAAGAGTCACTACTTCTTTCCCACATTGCCTTGTGTTTCCTCCATACTACTACTTTGTCTTGCATCTATGTCAAGTTCGGTGGGAAGGGAAGGATTATAAATGCTGCTTGCTTTGGGAGAGGGGCGTTGTGTGTGTGGAAGTGATTAGGGGGAGGGGCGGAGCGGAGAGAAATGATCAGCACCACTTTAGGAAGTGCCAGTGAGGAATTAGAAGGAAATTTGAATCAAGTTTGAGTCTGTGTTTGTGCCTTTTAGAGCATACTTGTATCTATATGTCAGGGGTTGAAACTTGAAGTGAGAATTAGGGCCACAGTAAAAAATGACAGTTTTCTCTTCTCAGAAAGTAAGCAAATTAAAACTTTACCAAAGGTGGGTGAGTTTAAAAAAGGGGGAAGCCTGGGATCAGATATAGGCCTGTTATAGGAGGGAAGAATTACAGCAGGAACAGAAAGACAATAATTGCTATAGTTGTGTGCAGCCATAATGTTTAAAAACATTAGCAATGTTACTGCCTACTTTATGATACATTAGCATTAGGTTTACCAACTGATATAAATGTATTATTATTTTTTTTTTTTGCTGGGCAATGGGGGTTAAGTGACTTGCCCAGGGTCACACAGCTAGTGTCAAGTGTCTGAGGCCGGATTTAAACTCAGGTCCTTCTGAATCCAGGGTTGGTGCTTTATCCACTGTGCCACCTAGCTGCCCCCCTTACCAATTAATTTTTGACATTTTCTGGTGCTCCTTTGATATATGCAAAGTGTTTTGTGTATGCATATATGCATATGTATGTATGTACATATGTGTGTATACATGCATACACATGTTTATATATATATACACCTGCATATATATTCACGTACTGAACACATGCATACACATAGACAACACCAAAACTGTTATAACTGTGCACTCACATGCAAAAGAGATGGGAAGGTTATGTAGAATAAATCATTTGTTTCCTTTAGGATTTTGTTAAAAATTTCTATTTCCTCCAAAAAATAGAATCATTCAGATTACATGATTTCATTTAGGGTAATAGGCTTTTCTTTGTTCATGTATTTGTATCCAGTAGACAGACTATAAGCTCTGTAAGAGCAGGATTTCTTTCATTTTATTTTTCATGTTCCTAGCCCTTAGTATGTTGAGTATTTAATAAATGCTTATCAGAGTAAAATGAACTTTTGAGCCTATTGATTTGGTATTTTCATATTAAATTTAGTATTAGAAGTTTAGAGACATGATAGCACAGTGGAAGGGGTGCTGGACTCAGATTCAAGAGGCCCAGATTCAAATCATACCTCAGATACATCTCACATCCTCCACGTCCTCATCTGCAAAATGAGGAGACTAATATTTTCACTACCTATGTCCCAGCATGACTGCTTGGAAGACACTTCACAAGCTTTAGAGAGCTCTGTAAACATGTTGTTATTTATTCAAAACTACTTATAAAATTAATTATAAAAGATGTAGTATCAAGACTTTGCATCCCTAATCTAGAGATTACATATGTACATGCATGCATACACACATATAGACACATACACATATACATACAGATACACACGTGGATTTTAAAGGACACTTTTGCTCAGGCCAAAGGAAGTTTATGATCTTCAAAATCATTCTCTGGGCCCATTGGAGAACAAGTTTATTAAATCCTTAAATTAATCCAGTTTGGAGAATTAGTGATGACATTTGTGACCGCTCTTAAAAAGTGAAATCCCTCTCTTTTGAAGATTTGGATAAAATGTCAACAATCAGGGCTATAAATCCCCTAGATTCACTGATGCATGGATAGTTACCTGGAAGGCACATGGAGGATTCTATAGTGCCTTGGGGGGGAAAGCATGAATGTCAAATTTGTAGTAGTGACCTCAGTGAAAATGATGTAATCTATAATAATAACTCATGTTCATATGCTGCTTTCAGGTTTACAAAGCACTCTCCCCACAATAACTAGTACAAGCCCCATTATAATACCTGATTTTACAAAGGAGGAATATGAGGCTCAGAGATGTCACTGATTCGTCCTCTGCAGGATTTTAACAGGGATTTCTTAATGCCAAGACCAGTATCCAAGTCTATTAATAGAGGGAATGTGCTAGAACATGCTGGTTTGTATTATTTTAAAAAAACAAACAACCTAGTTATCTTTGGTGGGAAAAAAATTGATTCACTTATTTTAAAATTTCAGAAAATATATTTCAACAACTCCTACTTCCCAAGCCCAATACATAATCAACCCCAGTGTTGACAGTATAATACTAATACCAATACTAATAATACTAATATTTTTCTACTTTAAATATCAGAGCTTGGCTCAGAATTAAATTTATTTTTAACATAGCAAGCATGTTTCATGCATATGATCTTAAACACTAAGATTTTACTGCATATATGATTACAAAATCATAGAAGATGTTCTAAAAAGTATTGCCCAGGGAGGCTTCTAACAAGATGGTTTTTTCAGTGTTCCTTTCACTTACTAAAAAGGATGTTAGAAATAGTTTTTCATTATGCCTGAACTCAACCTTGTGACTGTAGATGTGTAGAAGTGTAAAATTTAGATTACATATTTGTTTAATGTAATATGCAAAAATCATGACAGAACTGGTCGGACTTTAAAAAGTCACATTTGTGGTTTCTTTTGAATTTAATAACTTGAAAAAATCAACACAGATAATTTGTCTTGTGTGAAAGTATAAGCTTATTCAAAAGTAAACTTAGATCATCCTGACAAGGGTAATAATATCTACCTCAACTAGCTTTTCATCTGTTTTAGTTTCACAAGCATACAGGTGGTAGGATAATATGAAACACAAAATCATGTTTATCTTATGTTTTGTAGCCTGTCTTTGTGGTCCCATGAACGGGATTTCTCAGCAAGTTATGACCAGGTCATATGACATTTGATTAAGTGTGCATGTAAAAATATGTCCTAGTTGACTGTTTGCCTGTTTGGATCCCTTACAAGTGGATATTTTCCTCCACATATGTTTGTAGTCAACCATTAGAGTTCCAGAAAGGTGGAAAACACATAAAATACAAATAGAAATAAAGAATTTTTCAGCTAGTCAGTGTTCCATAATAAAGTTATTCGTTGTTCACCATTCCTCAGAATATGGTGTGTTCATTCAGCATTATTCTGGATCCTTTTTTGAGGGACATCGGAGGGGGGTCAAGGTTGACATAGTTATGATCTCATATTTGGGAGCATTATGCCCTTTTGTTCTGAAACTTTGTTATAATGCTTGCTTATTGAGGGAGGAGAATGGAAGTTCAAAACCATGTTAGGCAGAACTTGTATCATCTAGTACAGTGAATTAAATTGTCCTCCAATAATTGAAACCATAGTGAATCATTAAAGCATAATTTAGGGTAAACACACTGCAGCTTATTATTCCAAAATGAGTCTAAATTTGTGTTCTGTTGGCTTCTCTCATCTTGTTTTCCATGATAAATGTAAGAACTTAATAAAAAGTGTATTTTAAAAAATGTGTTATTTATCATATATAAATTAGAATAAAGGAAAATCTGTTCAGAAATATGAAAAAGTTTATATTATACTATATGTATGATTAATTGGTACTTCCATGGTTTAGAGAATTACAGTACATTCTAGTGGTAAAAGTGATGGCACCATTAGCATAATTTATCTTATAGTAGATACCAAATAAAAGTGTGAAGTTTAAGGAAGGTTTTATGTGCATTATATTACCCCTAAAATTAGTTAAAGAGTCTGTTGTTTGCCTGTTGACATAAAGTAATAGACTGAGGATATATAATTGTATCATTGTGAAGTACTCCCATTTGGGAATCCTTAAAAGATTGCAGCTAGCCCGTGACTTAGTTGATAAGTCTTGAGCAATTGTTTGGTCCTATAGTGCTTAAGTGACTTGCTCTGGGTCACAGAACTAATAGGTCCTAGAGGTGAGTTTTAAACCAGTTTTTCTGTCTCCCAGCCCAGCATTTTTACTTAACCCTCTTAGTTTGCCTTGTGACTTTTATTTTTTCTAATGGAATATTCATAAAGAAGAAGATAATGAGGATGACCAGAAGGGATGGATTTTTCTAGTCACCCCAATGCCTTATCTTGGGTTAAAATGTTCACTGAGAGGCAAAGGGGTATAATTTTATATACTTAACTAGAATTATTATCATGTTTTGAAGGGGGGGAGTATCAGAAAGTATGCAACTAAATAAATCCTATGATCTTTATCTGCTTTCAAAATTCTACCCCCCCAAAAGAATCAAGTAGCCTTTTGTTCTCTAAGTCCAACACTTTTAAATATAATTACACCATTCTGAATGTAATATAAATATGAGACTAAATCCTGAAAATGTTTATAAATAGCTAATAAATTTTAACTTCTTACATGAGACAGCTGTCTTGGTAAATAAAAACTTTAAGTAAAACACTCCCAAATTAAAATAATAAATCAATCACATCAGAAGATAAGAATTCCAACAACAGCAAAATTTTTATAAAAGACTATTTCAACATAGGGAAATAGGCCATGAAGGGTTTCAAGTACAGACAAGAATTGCCTTGTAGAAGACTAGAGCTTGCATTTTTTTTAATGAATGTTCTTTTCTTAGCTTTCACTGTAGATGAACCGGGGGGTAGGGGGAAGCTCCAACTCTTTTCCCCTTTCTTTCATCCCATGACCTCTACATTCCTGCTTTCTCAGTCAGTTTCCCTCACTGCCCCATAGAATTCTTTGTGCCTATTCCCACAGCCCTTCAAAGAAAGTACAGGTTCTCATGGGGCCTCCCATGAGGACCAACATGAACTAGAACAATGGCTGACAGAAGGATCCCCTACTGTGTGTAGAACCATTGACAAGTGACTGATCAAATCCATTTCAAGAGAAAGGTTGGTGGTAGGAAGAATTTGAGGTCAGAACTCCTCTAGACAATTCTTGTCCAGGACATCCCTGGTAAATGATGATGGGTGGTAGTGGTAATGACCACTGAGGTTCAGAATATATTATAAATTGTCTAGTAGTCCCCTTAAATGAGATAGTATGTTAATAGGGATTAATTTAACTCTTCAAAGTAAAATAAACCTTTAGTTCTTGAAAACCTGTTGATGAAATTTATGTGTGGTATTTTCCACTCTATTCTTAAAAGGATGGTTATTCACTGTAGTGAGACTAGATACAAAAGTATTTTTTTTATTTTAAAAAGGAAGGGAATGTCCCATTTTATGAACTCAGGAAGATAGAGGATAACAGCCCACTTAAATCATTTAATAAATTTTATTAATTAAGGCCAGGATGCCAACTGAAAGATAATGTATTCATGGAACTATCCCTTATGCTCAAAGGTAGCTTTAAAGGATCAGGGCTGTGACTAGAATGATTACTTTTGTAGCATCTAGGGAAAAGTAATTTTTAAATGTATTTGGTTAAAATTATATGTAAAAGCAATTGTTACCTATTAGTAGTCCAAAACTTTAGGTTAGTGCTTTTTTATATATCTGTAAGAGGGGAGAAGGTCATTATTTTTGACTTCTAAGATCAGGTAGTTACTTCTTTACTTCAAATGACAAGGTTGATCAGATGTTGACCAATAACAATTTCCTTTCAAGGTTTTGTTCCTCAGCCAAGTAATGTTGTTAATTTTATCATGTATGTTTGTTCTCACTGTGCTTCTACTTCCTGAAAGCAAAATTGTAAAGTCGCAATTCCTTTAACTTAAGCAATCAGGCTGACTGACATTATTTTACCACACTTCTTCTATTTTTAGAATAATATATAAATGTTCCATGTGTGACACTGTGTTTACTCTGCAAACCTTGCTGTATCGCCACTTTGACCAACACATTGAAAACCAGAAGGTGTCTGTTTTCAAGTGTCCAGACTGTTCTCTTTTATATGCACAGAAGCAACTTATGATGGACCATATCAAGGTGTGTGTGCATCTATCAACTCCTATCTTTTAAATTAATTGGCAGATACATTCATTGGTTCTAGATAGAGGCTGTAAATTGTTTTAAAGCATGTACTATCAAGGATAGTCATGGATGCAAGGCATTGATTATTCAGGAGTAACCTGCAGACTTTTAATCAGTTGAAAAATGAAATGCTGGGTTTTTTTCTAATATTGAATAGTCAGTAGATTACCCAAATTTAAGCAAAAATAAATAGTAAATTATAATTTTATAAAATGACTTCTTAAAAACACAATATTCATTTTAGTGGAAATTCCAGTTCTGAATAGTAGTATTGAATATTTACTGAGGGTTGCAATATACTATTTTTACACACATCATAGAAAGATGTATTGTACCTCCCTGTTGGTTTCATGAACTAATGAATTTGTAGAGAATACACTGATGTAGATGTGTGTATATATGTAGAAAAATAAAATTTTTTCTTGATAATTACCTAAGTTAAATTCTCATTGTAGTATTATTCATCCCTTGATCTTTTTAGGTTCTTTCTTTGAAGCCTGCAAATAAACTGGCCAATAAATGACCTATTTGGACTTTTCAAAAAATAAGGTACAGGCATCTAAATGCACTTGGAGTTACTTAGACTTCCCCCAAGAGGCCAGTGTTTTAGTCCAAACATTTCCAGTAACCAGTCTGACTGGTTAAACAATCTTGTTCCTTGTGTGATTAGGTGATGATACCCTTTATTGGGTGCTTAGACATACTAAAAGCATAGGAAAAACTTTTTTTTTCCCTGAAGAAAAACAAATAGTCCCAAATTTCCATAGAATCAAGGTCTTATCCTTTAAAAAAAAATAAACTAGAACTTTTTATTTTAATTCCAGTATGATACTACATTTGGAGATTTGAGTAAAATTTCATAACTTCAGGCAGGGTACTTTTAAAAGCAAATGAGGTCCCTGATTTATTCTAGGCTTTTGTCACTAGATGAATAGATATTTAGCCTTTGAAGCCCTGTTTTGAACGTGACTGAACAGTGCACATTGGAGGTAGACGATTATTTCACAAAACCCATGAGCCTAGTTAGGCTCTTCTGAGATTGCAATGTGTCTTTGGCTAGGGGCTGGTTGTGGGAGGACAAAATGTGAATAAAATGAACTAAAGATAAATTCTACATCTTCACTTTTCATTCACAAAAAAAGTCATTTTTCATGAGGCCATCCACTTAAGAAAAATTCTTTCACATAAATCTTAAAGAGGGAAATAAAAACTTAATTGCTGCTGCATATTTGAATATAAAATAAATGAGGAAAAATTACAAGTAGATTTTTTTAAAGAGGGTTTTAAATGTGTTTTTTTTAAGAACACATTTTAAAATCTGTTCATAGGTTCATCAGTGTTGTGCTTAAGGTCTTTGTTGTATTCATTATGAGTCTGAAGGAATGAATATGAGTTTCTAGGAAACAGACAGAAAAGGAGTGGTTAAATCCAATGGGCACAAGGAGGGAGTATATTTTAATTTGAGTTTTCCTAGAACTACAGGATACAGAAACAGTAAGAATATTCTCTTTCCATCCTTATTTCATAAATATTTTATATTAGTAGATTTATTTGAAAAAGAAGATAGGAAAAGAGATTTGATTTCAAGAGAAGTACATAGTTACCCCTTCTGACCATACATATTAGTATCACGTGTCACTTCACTTAATTGCCACCAAACATTTCTTTACCCGTATAGGTCCTAATGCAGAAGGAATTAATCAGGAATAGAAGAGAGAAAATGTCTCTTTTTCTTCATTTATGCCAGTTTAATCCAAAATTCTATCTTCTCTTTGATCTATTCAAATGACAAGTCTTATAAATTTTCAACCCTTGCATCCCTATTTTGTCACATATACTTTGAACTAAAATCCTACTACTAGAATTATTACTTTTGTAGCATCTAGGGAAAAGTAATTTTTAAATGTATTTGGTTAAAATTATACATAAAAGCAATTGTTAATTATTAATAAAATAATATTTTTGTTGTATAAAATTGTCAAATGTTGGAAAGCATAATCATTTTTCTCTTCCTGTATGTGCTCTTCTCCCATGTCAGAATTTCTCATTTATTTTCTTTAGATATTATGTTATCAAGTTATAGTTTAGATTAAAAGAATTAGTTCTTTAATCACTATTCATATTTTGAAATTATTTTGTATTATGGATATTTAGGACCATGATTTTTTTTTGTTTTCTTTTGTGTTTTAAATGATTTAAAAGAAATGTGCATTGACTTTTGATCTTGAAAATGTATGGCTTATGTTTGGCCAAACAAAAGGAATAGGGCTCTCATTTGAAAAAAACAAAAAAACAGGGGACAGCTAGGTATTGCAGTGGATAAAGCACTGGCCCTGGATTCAGGAGGACCTGAGTTCAAATTCGGCCTCTCTGTTAGTAGCCCGGAGTGTTTTTTTAAGATTATAAATTACTGATGTTTAGCTCATATGCATCAGTGGAAGGAGTTTCATTAAGTTTCACTTAATACTTAATAGCTATGTTACCCTGGGCAAGTCACTTAACCCTCATTGCCCTGCAAAAAAAGAAAAAGAAAAAAAAGAACCCAGTACATAGCCTTTGAATGTGACTTACTCATTCCTTCCCCCAATTCTCTGCAAAGGAAATTCAGACAATTTTCGTTGTCAGATTGTTAGTAGTCATTTTAATCAATGAAACTCCTGGTGCTGAGAAAATTAAATAATCCCTTTCTTGAGGGTACAAGCAATGGGAAAAAAAATTAAGTATATCCTCTAAGCCTAAAGAGCATTCTACTATAGCATGAGGCTAGATCTATTGCATGGGACTATATCTCATGAAAAAGAATGGGCATTTTCCAGTAGCATTCATTGGAATAGTTAACTTCTAAGATGTTAGGACAGAAATTTTAAATAATAAAACAGGAAGCTATATGCTTCCTTTTTGACTATAGTGAACAATTTTGTTTTGGGCAGGTGCCTCTTGAATATAAATCCTCCCAATTTTTGTCAGACTGTAATTAGACTTAAAGCAAAATTGAAAAATATGTCTAAAGTTGTTTACACAAATATAACTCTCTTATGTCATTGAAGTTAAATATATATACATATATAATGTTATATATGTGTGTTTCCCTATATAACTAGCATAAATGTTAAAATTTCAGTGACATAAAAGACTTGCATTTATGTTAACTATTTTAGAGGCATTATCATAGCTTCCCTGTAGTCTAATATAGTCATAGCAAACTTGGAAGATTTATATTACTGGAGATGGGTTGTTCATTAAAACACAAAATTGTTTTCTTCCTGTCCTTTGTGCCTCTTAGTTTCTTATTTTTAATAGCTTTGAAAACAGAATAGAAACAGGCAGCCTAACCTTTGGAGTAAAAAGCTCATTCATTTGATGCCAGGAGAATTTGAGATCATGTGCGTCAAGGCTAGGTGGAAATTTACCTTTGTACTTTCTGTGAAGAAAAGGCTTACTAAAAGCAAATTAATCTGTTTAGAAACCTTTTTGTGTGCTTGTTATATTCAGGGCACTATGTTAGGAATTGCAGTTTAGTTTACAGAGAGGCAGTTAGGTGTAGGGGATTGAATGACTTGGAGTCAAATAGATTTGCGTTCAAGTCCCATCTCAGACATATACTAGCTGACCAAGTTACTTAATCTCCCTGTTAGTAGCCCTGAGTGTTTTTTAAGATTATAAATTACTGATGTTTAGCTCATATGCATCAGTGGAAGGAGTTTCATATCAGGAGTCTACCCCACCAATGAAATCACAAGTGCATACTAAAAAAGGCTTAATAAGTACAACAAAACAAGATCAGGGAGAAAATTATTAAAAATTGCAAGAAGAGAAACCACTTTATGCAGTTGCAAGATTTCTAGAGGCGTCAAAATAGGTCTGGAGACGATCCTTTTATGCCAGAAATTGAAATGAATAAAACTGGCCTTCTCCCCAGTCCCACCCCTGCTAACTAGCATGAATCATTTAAGTTTACCATAGTTTAATAATCTCTACTCTCCTTTTTTTTTTATTTTAATAGAACTGCCACATATTGGTGGAAAGATAGAATACCAAGATTAGGTTTAGACCAGGTTTTTTTTTAATTACAAAACTATTTTTGACTAGATGGAATTAAAATGTGTAATTTGTAACCACCTCTGAAGTAATCTTTTATATCCTCTTTTTGTTGCAAATTATTTTTTTAAGTTGTTTGCACATTTTAATTTCTCATAATTTAAAGGAGTGTGTTTAGGAAAAGTGATTTATAAACTAGCAAAAAGCTAATAACAGATTAATGCATTATTTTAAAAAATTTATACTTTTAGTGATATGATTTCTAAATTTTTTTCCCCATGTAGTCTATGCATGGAACATTGAAAAGTATTGAAGGGCCTCCAAACTTGGGAATAAACTTGCCCTTTAGCGTTAAGCCTACAACTCAAAATTCAGCCAGCCATAACAAAGAGGACCCAAAATCCATCAATGGGAAAGAGAAGCTTGAAAAGAAATTGCCATCTCCTGTGAAAAAGGTAGCTGAATCCAAGAAAGTAGCCAATCCTGGATGGACATGCTGGGAGTGTGACCGCCTGTTCACTCAGAGAGATGTTTACATAACCCACATGAGGAAAGAACACGGGAAAGTAAGTAAAATGATATAATTTCTTCTACCTTTAAGATGGAAAGAGTGTTGGAAAAGGAATCAGGAGACTAGAATTTGTACTGCAGCTTGCCAGCTAGCTCCTGGCTGTGTGATCTTGGGCAAGTCACTGAAGGGGTTGCACTAAATGCGATGTTTTTTTCATTTATGACATTCTGTGAGTCCAGAGCTCTTTTTTTTTTTAAGCACTGAGATTTCTAAACTGTATTCTTCTGACAACCTATTTTTTTTTTAGTTGAGTAAGTTGAGAATAAAGAGGGATATTCTGAGACACAGTCACTGAAAAAGTGAGAAATAATTTAATTCTGAATCTTGGAATTTGTCTCTCCTTCTAAATGAGGGGTCAAAAAAGAAAATTAATTGATGACCATACACAAGGGAAATACATTTATATTTTTGTTGTGTATATGTATTTAAGAGACAGGTAAAATGTTCAGCTCACCTCATTTTTAAATGAGGTCAGCTGTTGATGTTAACACAGAACATAAAAATGTGCCCTTTCAATAAAAGCATCAAATTTAAAGATGTTTCTATTGAGAAAATAGCACAGGATGTGGGAGAAGGGGAAGGGAGAGAGTGGGGAGGAGAAGGAAGGGGAAAAAAGAAGAGAAGAGGTCTGTGGGACAGTGCAGAAGGATGCAAAGAGGTGAGAAGAGGACACTACAAAGCTGATATTCTCTCCAGTGGTACAGATTAAAAATGCTTCTACACTTTTCATTGTGTAATCCTTACCCATGCCTTTCCATAGTTTATCCATGGAGGCTTGTCCAACATTCCAGAGTCCTTCTTCTCTGGGTCTTTTAATATTACTAGGGTACTAGAGCCATCTTATTATCCCTTGCTCTTGATTCATGACTGACTCACCTCCTTTTCCAATCATACAGTTCCTGGATATCTTTAATGTCATTTATTATGCAGAAGACATCATTGTAATGTAATGCAGCCCAATCATACCCACCAAATACTTATCTGTTGCTCTTTGCATCATGTGGAATATTGATTCTTCAGAGATTATTATGTTCCAAGATTTATTGCTCAGTAGTACCTTTTGGAGAATATTGGTATTAAAAATACGAGTTTTCATGTCATGGACACCTGGGTACCATTGAAAGCACAACACAATTACAAAAATCCAATCTAGTTCTACTCTCTTTTTTTCTAATTCAATGTTAGGCTTAACTTTGTGTCCAAGTTACGTGAACTGGACCAATTCAGTAGTCTGGTATAGCCTATAAAAGATAGTCTTAATTCCTATGGTTTTTTTCCTCTGTGGATGGTTAGGCCGGTTGTTTTGTTTTGTTTTTTGTTTTTGTTTTTTAGTGGTTCTGGAGCTCTTTGAGAATGCTCTATAGAATTGTGGGCTTTGGTGAATTCAGTACAATAGCAAGTGCAAACAGTAACATCTGGAGAGATCCTCAAACATCTATAGCAAAGCATTCTTCCGTTTGGATTTTATAAAAGACATTCTTTAAGATAAAATACTTTCATGGGGCATGGTGTTCTATTTTATGCCTTGCTTGATAATGATACTCATAGGGTCACTAAGGAAAACTTTTAGTTTATTTCTAAGATACTAGAAATACCTTCTAACTCTAGATCGATAAATACATTACTGAGTCATTTTTTTATATTAATGTACACAAGTTGGAAATTGTATTTTCTGCAACTTTCCATTAATTATGTGTTTATACAAGTATTATCTAATATAGAAAGCCATTTATGAAATCCTTATTTTGCCATATTTTCATAAAGGAAACTTGATGTGCACGTGCATTGTTCTTACTAAGATTTTATAGAGATGAGATTGTGATATGTGTTAATGGTTACTAATGTCATTGTGATCACTTTTTTTTAATTGATCCAGTCAGTGTCTTATATTACCCCTCCCCCAGTCATTTGACATATTTGCATCTTCAGATTTTTCACTTGTCTTTAAAATGAATGTGCTTTCAAAACCATTTGCCAGTGGCACATATGTCTTATATGAACTTGATCAGATCTAGCTGTTCTTCCTAACTTCCACCTTTTTAAGTATTATTTCTACTTCATTCACATACATAAACATATATATATATATATATATATATATATATATATATATATACACACACACACATACACATTTATACACACAAACTCCAAGTGTGGTTTCCTTGTCATCAAAATAATTAAAACAAATTGCTAGAGAAAGACCATCAAATCTTTTGCATTACCTAACATTTTTATCTTTAAGTGCTGTTACAATGATTTGACTTATTTGTATTTCACATCAAGTTTTCTGCAAACTTGTTTTTCCCCTTAATTGTTCTTCATTGTTTTGTGAGATATCACTTGTGATCTTCCAGTATCTTTCTTTTCACATTTGGAAATATGTTTATATTTTTGAACTGGTAGTGTCCTTGGCATCTATGTCTCTCTACTTGGCAAGGAGATCAGATGTTTGTTGATGGAGATGTTTTCTGTATTCTTCTAATCTCCTTCATGTGGCATTTGTTTTATGTGGTTAAACTTATAAAGAAAATGGTGACAATCATTTAGCATCAATGTGGTTTCTATAGTCTGTTTTTTTGCATCAGTAATTTATTAGAATAAAATGATAATTATTGTATACAACATCTTTATACTTTTTTTTCTGATATGGTATTGATTTTTATTTATTTATCCATGCATTCATTCATTTATTTATTTATTCATTTATTTATTTGCGGGGCAATGGGGGTTAAGTTACTTGCCCAGGGTCACACAGCTAGTAAGTGTCAGGTGTCTGAGGTCGGATTTGAACTCAGGTACTCCTGAATCCAGGGCCTGTGCTTTATCCACTGCGCCACCTAGCCGCCCCTATGGTATTGATTTTAACATTTGCTTTAGCTAATTGAAGGTCTGCCTACACACAGACAACTGGCTCTGAAATCATTCTCATGTTGGAAACTAATCACTTCCAGTCTGTTAAGATAGAGTTAAGTTTTGTTTTTTGACTTTTTTTAAAATTCCGTATCCAGAACCTTCCAACTGTTCTTGAAGTCAACATATACAGTCATGAGATGTTTTCATACTCTGATGTTTTTCATTTCTTGATCCTGACCATATTTTTCTTTTTTTTACATACTTTTGTTCTCTTTGTATTTATTTATTTAAAGTTTTGAGTTCCAAATTCTATAACTCTCTCATTCCCTTTTTCCCTTCCTTCCCCCCTCCTCGAGGCAACAAACAACCAGATATAGGTTATACATGTGCAATTATGTAAAACATTACCATATTAGTAATTTTATATGAAAAGACTTAAGTAAAAGAAGAAAAAAAGAAGAAATCACAAAACAGCATGTTTCAATCAACATTAGTTCTTTCTCTAGAGGTGGATAGTATGCTTCATCATTAGACCTTTGGGATTGTCTGACCATATTTTTTAACGCACTTTTTGCCATCATGTCCTGTATCTTTCTTCCTCTTGTAAACCTCAAGTATCAATACATATATTGACTTGGTCTGGAGTCTCTTGTCAAGTTTTGGGTTTTATTGTTGTTGTTGTGGCTTGTTTTTATTTTTTTGAGTGGGGGAAGGTTAGAATTTCACTCCGGTTCTGATTGAGCTGGTTATAAAAACAGAGATCAGTGGATTTAGAGTCAAAGGACCTGGGTTCAAATATATTCTTTCTTATTAGTTGTTGAGAAAAATCCCTTAATCTCTTAATCATTTAAGTCAATAGACACTAATTGCCTCCTGTCAGCATAACTGTGCTATGCCTGAAATAGATAAAAAATTTAAACCAAACCTTGCTTACTTTCCTCATGGAACTTAGAATCCAGTGACACATACGCAATAACTATAATGTAGTGTAGAATGGAACATGCAAACAAAATTGTGATATATGAGATTTGAGATAGGAAAAGTGGTGACTGAATGGGAGAGTGTGGGAAGAATTCCTGGAAGGGCTGGCATTTGAGGTAGACTTTAAAAGGTAGGTAGTAATTTACCAGTTGAAGAGTTTGAGAGATTCTAGGCACAGGGAACAGCACAAAGTTGTAGAGGAAGAAGAATCTGGGAGGAAGCAAGGAAAGTGATAAATTTTCTGATTTGCCTGGAGAGAAGAGTGTATGAAGGAAATCTATATGGGATGAAACTGGAAAGGAATGTTTTGCCAGATTATGGAGGTCCTTGAAATCCAGGTAATGTAATGTAGTTAATAGGCATTGGAGGGAGAAACAAAGATAATAAGATTATGACTTAGAGTATTCTAGGAGCTTATTGGTAGCAATATACCAAAGACATAGAATTGTATTTGTTTAAAAAATTAAAAACAATGTTTTCTTTTAGCAGGTTATAAAGCAGAAAATAGATTTTTTTCAGTGAAACTAGCAGAAATTATTTAAAAATACTTTTCAAGATTAAAAACTAATTTGGATCAATAAGAAGTATAGATATAAAAAATTGATGTTGAAAGACTAATTTGAACAAAAAGTTCCCAGAATGGAATTTAATACTTGTGTAATTTATTGCCTTTCTGCTTTAGCATCGATATCATGATGTGTATATTTATGTCTGCATATATCAGTGTGTGTACAACTAGTATGAATGACAATGAAATTAAGAGAGATGAATGAGTGATATCATAGAATATAGAAAACAGAATTGAAAGGTGAGGCCATGCCTTCTAGAAGAGTGATTTATTCTTACTGATAGTGGTTTGGATCACAAGTTAAACTACATGTGTATTTTGATGTGAGAAAGAGGTTAAAAAGACAAAAAAAACAGCACTACAAAACATCATTGTTAACTTAGCCAATTTTATTCTGCCATGTGACTCCAATTGAAAGATTCCATTTATCTCACCCAACACCCCTCCTTCCTTTCCCCCATTGATCTGAAGTTATATGATTGCAAACTTTCTTGGGAAGATCTAATTTGATTCTGATTAAGTTAAATACTACAGATGTATTAGAACAAGTTCAGTGACACTTTTAACCTATATGCCATAAATGAATGAATGGTTTCAATAATACAATGGGGGGTGTGTGTGTATGTGTGTGTGTGTGTGTGTAATTGTGAATAATTTGGTCACATTCTGGCAACTATAATACAGAAGAACTTGCAAAGGTTTTGTCTAAATGTATACAATACATGATTGCCTCAAAGAGCCATGAGAAAGCTTTTCAAGTCCATCTTTGCATTCATCTTGTGCCCACTGATATTAAATGCCTCACTGGTTCCCATAATTATTATTTAACCTGTACAGGTACTATAGAATAAATTTTCTTTCTTCTTTTATCCCCATACCAAAGTTATTAGTTTAGAAATTATGTTTTACAATAATTCCATTTTTAAAAGTCTACTGTTCTTTTTCCAGGTTTAGATTTTTACATTGAACTTATTCTCAACAACTTTATTTGTTGCATAGCTAAGCTACTCTTGTGTATATATTTTTTGATTTACAAACTTTTTCACTGGTCCTACACCTAAATCCATTTTCAATGTTTTCCTTGCATACTTTCTCCTGTAAATACTAATGGCCATTTGTATTGAACCAAATAGTTTTCTTTTTGACAGATTGTCCATTAGTATTGGTAAAGATTGAACCCATTCAAAACACTTTAGGAGTATAAATAACTGGCTTAGAATTGTTACTCTTTTTCAGAACACGTTTTTAAATACAGCATCAAAAATGAATTTTTATGGGAAGATCCATTAAAATAGCAGTGATTTTCTAAATACTGACTTTCATTTCCCTTCTATTCAGTGGGTTACAAAATGACTGATGGTAATTTTAGATAAGGATTTCCATGGATAGAAACCAGTGTGGCCATTTTTACTGAAAGTCTGTCTGGTGCAGTGAAAAGTAGTACAGGGAGAAAATAAACTGGTTTATACTGTATGGTTTTCTTTTTTTTTCTTTTTCTTTTTCTGTTAAAAGCCTTTATCTTAATGATAGTTTCCTTGCTAATGTGAAAATTTTCACCTGTAGAAAATAGGGGAGGTAGTGACCAATACATTTAAGGGAGGAGTTGATATTTTTAGAACAAGGTAATTTTTGAGAGATTTTGGAGAATTTTTCAGGGCATAAATTTATTTCAATATTTACTTCTTATTTAGTTACAAGATCCTTGAATAGTTAAATTGCAATGTTTTAAATTCAGTTGATGTTTATTGTTAGTTGAATTAATTATCCATCCCTTTTCTTCCATCTTATATCTATGTTGCCTCTACCACCCTCCCCAAAGCCTTATAGAGATCTCCTTCCTACTTCCTAACCAGCCTAGCATCTCTTTACAAAAGCAAAACTAAACAAATGAAAAGACTATCTTTTAGAAAAAAATTTTCTCAGCATATTTTGAAAGGAACTTTGAAGCAGTTCCTTGCTATGAAGAAATATTATTGAACCACATATGCCCTACACATGGTCCATGTTCTTTTTTATGAACAACATATTGCATTCCTCCTTGGTTTTTAAAACCCCTCACTCTGAAATCACACAAAAAAGTTCATTAAAAAAAAAAAACAACAACAACCCAAACTGCAAGCAACAACTTAGAACAATTTAGGAACTAAAGTTAACTTGGAGAAAGGACAATGCTTTAAGCAACAAAAGGGAAAAGAATTAAACATGACCCAGAAGTATTCAGAAATGAGGGTTTTCCTCATGGTCATGTCATCTTTAATTCATGAATGGCCAGTGCATAGCTTGGCAAAATGTGATAGTGGAAGCCATAAAAGCACCAGACATTTAGGTTTTTTTGTTTCATGGGCTGTGATGAGAGAAGGAGACAGAAGAAATGATAATTTAGAAATTGTTGCAAAAGAATTTCTTTCTTTCTCAGGGAGTGTAGCTAAGGGAGGGATGGGATAGTTGTTCCAAGGGGAAAGACATAAAAACTAGTTTAGGAACAAAGAAGTAGTCTCTTGACCCTATGCTACAGATCACAAGCCAGCAGTGATGAAGGTCCTTCTCCTAATTGGGTATGTACAAAGGACACTTCACTTTCTTGTAGCCTTCTCATTATTATCTGTACAGTTCTTAGAGCCTCCTGATAAGTTAGCTCTCTTTTCTTTTTTTTATCATGTAAATTTCTTTTTCCTTTTTTCCTTTTTTCCTTTCCTCCTGACTCCCACCTCCTGCCCTAGAGATGCTACCATTAGACACAAAAAGGTGTGTGTGTATGTAAAAGATGTAGATAGTGTTTTTCTTCATATGTCCTTCATAGTTAATTTGGGAATTTATAATAGTCCAGCTAGAAATAGAAAGGTAGACATACAGTGTACAGTTAGCTCTCTTTTCAACATTTCTTCCTCCCCCCCCCCCAACACTCTGCCCAGATATCCAGATATGTGCAATGCTTTCCTGGGAACAAAAAAAAAATTATGTGGTAAACTATTCTTCCTTCCTGTTTCTCTTCTGAGCTTGGTCTCTCAATACCTATTTGTAATTTCAGTCTTGATTTTTCCTTGTTGTAGAGTCACTCTGAAATCACAGTTAAACAGTCTTATGATACATTAGTAAACACATATGAAAGGTGACTGTCAAGTGATGAAACTGCTTTTTCAATAAACAGAACAAAATTTCACTTCTATATATGAATGTTGCCCTCTTCAAAGTAGTCACCATTGATGACTATACCCTTATTTCAACATTATTGCTGGACTTCAAAATTTTTTTTTTTATCTTTTGGAATTGTCCTCTGTGCTGGTTTATATACCACTTATAACCCTTTTCGCCTTCCCCCTCAGTACAGATACATTATTTTGTAGTCATATCTTGTTTTTTTTTTTTTTTATTGCAAATGGGTTTTTACCTTACACCGGATCACAGCCTTTGCTCTGAATGGCTTTTGGTTATTTCAAAAAATCAACTCCAAAAGGGTCAAAGATTTGCTAACATAGAAGTTGTTGAAAAGAATGCACTTCAGGGTCCAAAACAATTTCCCAAAGGAGAGTCCTAGAAATATGTTGATTGATGGTGAACAGCACTGTTGGAATAAGTGTACAGCTTGCCAAGGTGACTAATTGGAAGGAGATGGGAACCATTCCAATGTGTAAGTTCAATGTGTAAATATGTTTATTTAAAGTAGTTGTCATTATTTCATAATTTCCCTCAGTGTAGTGTTCAGCAGTTTGGTAGTTGGAATGGAATAGTAGGTGGTAGTGGCCCAGGAATAAAGGTTTACAGGATATAAATTGCATTAGGACAAGGTAGCGAGGGTTTCAAGAGTGGAAGACAAATGTATTGTTGAACTGGTCAGCCATATGGTTTTTTAAATATTCTGAATCTGGTTTTGTCCCTGAATTTTTCATTTGTCTCCATCTTTCTCTTTTCTCATTTATGTTTTGATGAAGCAGTAGTTTAATGTCAAAAAGAGGATATTAAGTGAGACCAGAGAAGGGATACATTGACCAGAGTTTATGTTGAGGATGAAGAATAGATGTGAGGTAAAGAGAGAGATAGAAAGGTCGAACTTAAAATGTTAAGAAAGATCATTTTCCAGATTTTGAGATCATGAAAGTAGCACAGGTACAGATAATGGTCAATTTCTAATGTAAGTCCTGTGGTGATTTGGGCTAACTGAAAAGGTCAGAGAAAGAGAATTTTTTTCATAGAACATTACTCAAAAAGCAACCTCTCAGATAAAAATGCTTGAGGAGAGACACAGACTCCTGAGGACCTGAGAGAAAACTTCCTCTGAGATAAATATATTGAGAGGGCCTATTTGATAACCATCCCTCTTTGATGGTTTCAGAAAACCCTGGAAAAACTTGTACAAATTGATGCAAAATCAAGTGAGCAGAAGAACAGTTTTACAATAACAATATTATAATGACAAACAACTTTGAAAGACTTAAGAATTATGATCAATTCAGTGAACAACCACAATTCCAGATAGCATGATGATAGACTCAGAATGCAGATTGAAAAAATAAATTTTTCTTTCTTTTCCTTTCTTTTTTTTTTTGACATAGATAATGTGAGAATTTATGTGAGAATTTATTTTGCATGACTACATTTGTAATGAGTTTTATTTTCTTACTTTCTCAATGAGTAAGAGAGGGGAAAGGAGAGAATTTGGAACCGAAAAAAAATGTAATTAAATTTTAAAAACCTCATTCCTTGAATCATTTCTTATACCACAATAGTATTCTATCACATTCTTATACCATAACTTATTTAGCCATCCCTCAATTGATGGGTATTCCCTATGTTTCCAATGCAAATGGAGCTCCTATAAATTTTTTTGTACATTTACAGCCTTTTCCTCTTTTTTTTTTTTTTATCTCTTGGGGATAGAGACATAGCAATACCCTTAGAGCAATACTTCTGCGTCAAAGACGGCATGGTTTTAAAAGCTTTGGGGTCTAGTTGAAATTTTTTCCCCCAAGATAGCTGAACTGGTTCACACTTCAACCTTACATTACTTGTGCAAAGTTTTAGAAATTTGGTTGTAAATTTAAGTGTAGTCCTATTAATGAGGTCACTGGTCAAAGGTACAGTCAGTTTTGTAGCTTTTATGAAGCATTGCCAAGATTGCCCTCTAAAAAAAAGTAGCACCAAATTATCATTCAGACAGTTGTAATAGAGTGTCTATTTCCCCACACTCCTGACATTGATTTTTTTTCAATTTAAACTATTTTTTCCAAAATACAGGGTAATTATATAGTGATCTCAAAAGTTACTTTAAACAATTTCTCTTATTGTTTGGAACCTTTTTTTTTAAGGCAATATGTACAGTTTGTGCTTCCACTTTCATAAGTTATTTCTATCCTTTGCTGTCCATTGAGGATTGGACATTTACTCTTAAACACATGTATCAGTTCCTCAAAGAATCTGGATTTCAGACTTTTGTCAAATACCTTAAACTTTCACTTTTTAAAATATATTTTTGTTGTTCAGAATTTTTAAAAATGCTTACATAGTGGAATATGTAAATTTTTCTTCCAATGTTTCCATTTATTTGATAGATTTTAAAATGTATCTCTTGAAATGTGATAAATATTATCCTTTTTTCTGATTTAAAAATGTTTAGATCATTGATGCACATGAGCTTTATTATTGTATACAGTATGAGACCTGGCCTTACATTATTTTTTTATCATTATTTCTAATTTTCAAATAATTTTAATTTAATAATTATTGCTATTGTATTTTTTTAATCTTGAACTTATCAAACACCAGATTTGTGGATATTTGGTTCTTTTTCCTATATTTTCTATTTTGTATAATTGATCTCTTCTGTTTTGCTAATCCAATAACAACTTTCATAAATGTAGTATACTTTGAAATTTGGAAGGTGGAGTCATCTTCAGCTTTTAAAAAGTTTCCCATTTATGTTCTTGCCTTATAGCTTAAATTTTTCTTCATTTACCAAGCATAATTTTTTTCTTCTAATCCCCTCCACTCATTGAAAAAAAAAGAAATTACAGTTCTTTGACAGTACAGAAGGAGCAACTGTTTATATTTTTGTACATTTGGGATCTTTTCTTCCTTTTTTGATCTCTTTGGAATACAGGCCAAGTAGTGGGGGTTTTTTTGGGGGGGGGGTGGCGGTCAGAGAATACATAGTTTAATAACTTATTGGACATAATTACAAATTAGTTTCCAAGTTGATAGGCTACTTCACAATTCTACCAAAAATGCTTAAGTGTGCTTGTTTTCCCAAAGCACTTTGTCATTTTTTCTTTTTTGTAAATTTTGCCAGTCTGATGAGTGTGAAGTGCAACCTTAGAATTGGTTTAATTTGCATTTTTCTAATTATTAGAGGATTGGAGAATTATTTTCTTATAGCTCTAGAGATCTTACATTTCTTTTAAGAACTGCCTATAGTTCATAAAAATTTGATCTTTTTTTTTGGCACTATAAAAGAGCCCTTTAGTATTTTCTTTCTGAAAATGTTTCAAATACTTCTTTAATATTGAATGTCCATTTTTGTCTTGTATTGTTAAGCTCAGATTTCTAGGATAGGTCACCCTAGGCAACATCATGACCTCTGTTGCTCTTTGGAATACATTATCCCTTTTCCTCCTCCTTTTTCTAATGAGTGCAAAAGTAGTCTTGCCTTATTTGAATATCCTTTCCTTTGTATTTGAAGGTCATTCTCCTTATGGTTTATAGTATTTGTTGTTTCTGAATTGAATTATTAAATTTAACCACTATGTGTCTTGGTGTTTGAAGTCTTGGTTTTTTGTTTGTTTGTTTCTGGAAATGAATTGTTTGTTTTTTTCCAATTAAAATTTTGTTTCTATGTTTAAACTTCCTGGGAAGTTCTCTTCTATTAGTTCCTTCATTATAGTGTTAAGAGTTTTTTGTCCTGTTATGTTCTTCTGTGAGACCTTTGATCCATAGGTTGTTTCCGTGTACTATGTCTTTGAGTTCAATATATGTTATTTCCAGACTGAACAAATTTTCTTTTTAATGTTCTTGTTTTATGCTTCTCCTCTTCTAGGTTGTCCTTCATTTCTGTGTATTTGCATTCCTAATCTATTTTTCTCTCTTTTGTTTCTTCAGTGAGGCTTGCCATTGCAGATTTTTTTTTTTTTGGTAGGGCAATAAGGTTTAAGTGACTTGCTCAGGGTCACACAGCTAGTAAGTGTCAAGTGTCTGAGGCCGGATATGAAGTCATGTTCTCCTGAATCCAGGGCTGGTGCTCTATCCACTGTGCCACCTAGCTGCTACATCAGATTTCTTTTCTTTTTTTTTTTAAATAATAAACATTTTTATTTATAGTTTTGGGTTCCAATTTTTATCTCTCATTCCCTCCCTCACTTCCTCCCTCCATGAGGTGGCAAACAATCAGATATGGCTTATATACATATGATTATGTAAAACATTACCAGGGTAGTTAGGTGACACAGTGGATAGAGCACCAGCCCTGGATTCAGGAGAACCTGACTTCAAATCTGGCCTCAGACTCTTGACACTTACTAGCTGTGTGACCCTGGGCAAGTCACTTAACCTCCATTGCCCCACAAAACAAACAAGCAAACAAAACATTACCATATTTGTCATTTTGTACAAGCAAACTTGGTTAAAATTTTTTAAAATATCAGTTCTTTCTTTGGAGGTGGATAGTATGTTTCATCAATAGTCCTTTGGGATTGTCTTTGATCATTGTATTGTTGAGAACAATCAAGTCATTCACAATATTTTCTTGGTTCTGCGCACTTCATTATATATCAGTTCATACATGTCTTTCTAGGCCTTTCTGAAGTCATCCTGCTTGTCATTTCTTACAGCACAATAATATTCCATCACCATCATATACCACAGTTTGTTTAGCCATTCCCCAATTGATGGGCATTGCTTTGATGTCCAATTCTTAGCCACCACAAAAACAGCTGCTATAAATATTTTTGTACAAACAGATCTTTTTCTCTTTTTGGGGATGTCTTTGGGATTTAAACCTAGCAGTGGTATTGCTGGATCAAAGGGTATGCACAGTTCTATAGCCCCTTGGGCATAGTTCCAAATCACTCTCCAGAATGGTTGAATCTTCTCACAATTCTACCAACAGTGGATTAGTGTCCCAGCTTTCCCACATCCTCTCCAACATCCAGTGTTTTCCGTTTTTATTCTATTTGCCACTCTGATAGGTGTGAGGTGATACCTCAGAGTTATTTTAATTTGCATTTCTCTGATCATTGCTCTTGCAGATTTGTTTTCCTGTTTTGCTCATGATTTTTGCCATGCAAGACACAAATTCTACTTTCATAATTCTTATTTCTTTTTTAAACCACTCAGGAACAGTGTGTTATGGTTCCACGTTCTCTTCAGATTTCACAGCGTCCTCTGTCTTATCAAATATTTGATCATTTTCTTTTATGTTGCAGTATTTCTTCATAGTTGCCTAAACTTGTTTACTAGACCCAGAGGTCATATTTCTTTCTGTTGTTATAATTTTTCATGTTAATTTATCTGTTTTATGTTCAAAGTCTTAGAGTTTTCTTCCTCAAATCTTTGGTACTTTCAGGACTCTCTTCCCCCTTAACACCATTTTATTTTCCTTATTATTCACATCCTAGCTCTCTCCCCTCTGATTATGATTTCCATGAGGGCTGGATCTCAAAGTGTCTCTGACTTCTCCAACACTTGGCAATTGACAGTTCATCAGCCTAGGTCCCCTCTTGACTTTTTGGTATTCAGAACTGGCCCCAGCTAGGAGCTGTGCTCTTTCCTTTGGGCTTGCTGGAATGCTCCACAGCCCCCCACGTGCACAGTGTCCTGTCCCACTCCCTCTTTTTCTCAGTTTTCTGGCATATCACTGGTAACTCAGAGCCTGTTTTTTGGGGTTTTTTTGGCACTTATTGTTCAGAGCATTATAGCAGTGGTGCTTCTGGGTTATAATTCCTAGCAGGCTTTTGCTCCCTAAGGGCTGTGACCAAGTTGGTTCTTGAGGCCCAAGGAAATTTCTGCAACCTTGAACAGGGCTATCCATGGTTTTGGAAAAATGGAGGGGGTACTAGGATATAGGGGTGTTATGTCTTTATCGTGTCCTTGGGTCTGCTAGGATAGCCTTGCTGCTGGTAGATTGGAAGCTAGGGGAGAGGTGCTAAATAAGCTCAGAGTCAGTGAACTTAATTTCCTGGGTTTGGGGAGATTTTTTCAAAAAAATTTATTTATTTTGTAACGAAGTATTTTTTTTCCAGTTACATGTAAAGATAGTTCTTAACTTTTGTTTATACAAGCTTTCCAATTTCAGATTTTTCTCCCTCCCTCCCCTCCCTCCCCCATCCCCTAGACAGCAGGTAATCTGATATAGGTTTTATATATATATATATATATATATATATATATATACATACATACATAATAACATTAAACATATAACTGCATTAGTCATATTATTAGAGAAAAGTCAGGGAAATGAAGAAAAACCTCAAAATAGAAAAAACAACAGCACCAAAAACAAAAGAAATAGTATGGTTCAATCAGCATCTATACTCTACGGTTCTTTTTTTTTTCCCCTGGATTTGGAGATGCTCTTCCATCATGAGTCCCCTGGAACTCTTCTGTACCTTTGCATTGGTTAGAAGAATATAGTCCATCACAGTAGATCAACACACAATGTTGATGATACTGTGTACAGTGTTCTTCTGGTTCTGCTCATCTCACTCATCATCAGCCCACGCAAGACCCTCCAGGTTTCTCTGAACTCCTGCTCATCGTTTCTGACAGCACAATAGTATTCCATTACATTCACATACCACAACTTGTCCAGCCATTCAGTTTGGGGAGATTTTTAAAAAAATCCTTGGGGCAGCTAGATGGTGCAGTGGATAAAGCACTGGCCTTGGATTCAGGAGGACCTGAGTTCAAATCCAGCCTCAGATACTTGACACTTGCTAGCTGTGTGAACCTGGGCAAGTCACTTAACCCCCATTGCTCCGCCAAAAAAAAAAAATCCTTTTGGTTTTTCGGTGTCCTAGACCATAAAAATAACTGAAATTGCTTTATCTTTCTGTTTTGGAGAGGGTCGAGAAGTTGTAGGGATCAGAGAAAATGACCCAGAAATCAGTATTTTCACTAGTATTATATGAGATAAATAAATGAATATATGAGATACTGGCACTTTTATTTTAATAGATATCCTTCCAGTTGTTTGGTTCTTCCTTTATGTTAAAAGAAAGAAAAACATTTAAAAGTCATTATATGTTTTGGGAAGGGTTTCTCTAAGCTAAGAGAGCCCAGAATAGTCAGAGTTGGTAAAAGGATTAGAGAATGTGTCACGAGAATCAGATTAAAGAGCTGGGCATACTTCTCTTGAAAAAGAGAAGGTTTGGATGGACAGCGATTGGCAAAGAATTGATCCATGCTTTTGTGGATGTGCAGCTGTCCTGTGAATCCTGATACTCTGAGAAGCTCTTCAGCTTCTTTCATGTTCACACATTATGTATATTTTTTCCATCTTATAAGTCCTAATCACAAACCCTGAAAAGTTTAGCTACTTAATGTGTTTTTATGTTTGTCTATTCTTTTTTTCACAGCATCACACTTAACAATATATAGTCATGTATCTATAGCTACACTTGCATTCATATTTCTACCTATATCTGCCTTATTTATTTTTAGGCTGTACCTGTGGTTTCATTGGTATATGAAGCTTCCATTGAGGAAAGTCTGTTGATTTAAATTAGCAACTATTCTGCAATTTATAGTCTTAGAGAGTTTCCTGCAGCACTATAAATTTAGGGGATTTGTGATAGTAATAATATTGATAGTAATAGCTAGCATTTCTATAGCACTCTAACGGTTTGGAAAGCACTGTGAATTTATTTCCACTATTTCCACTAACCCCGGAGGTGGAGACTATCATTATCTCCATTTAACAGATGAGGAAACTAAGGCAAGTAGAGGTTAAGTGACGTACTAGTCATAGCTATTCTGTCTTAGGCAGAATTTGAACTTGGGTCTTCCTGGTTCCAGGTCTAGCACTCTATCTACTGCCTCAAGCTAGGCTATGTGTCAAATGTTTATTTATATATATATATATATATATTTAAAGTAATAAACATTTTTATTTATAGTCTTGGATTCCAATTTTTATCCCTTCTTCCCTCCCATCCTTCCCCGCCTCACTGAGGTGGTAAGTAATCAGATACAGGTTATACATGTATGATTATGTAAAACATTACCATATTAGTCATTTTGTATAAGAAAACTTGAATAAAAGGAAAAAAATGAAAGTGAAAATAGCATGCTTCAGTCTGTCCCATCTATATCAATTCTTTCTTTGGAGGTGTATAGTATGTTTCATCAATAGTCCTTTGGGATTGTCTTGGATCATTGTATTGTTGAGAACAGTCAAGTCATTCACGATTCTTTATCAAACAATATTGCTGTCTCAGTGCACAATGTTCTCTTGGCTCTGCTCTCTTAGTTATACATCACTTCATACAAGTCTTTCCAGGCCTTTCAGAAATCATTCTGCTTGTCATTTCTTATAGCATAATAATATACCATCACCATCATATACCTCAGCTTGTTTAGCCACAAACATAATATTTGACTTGAACTTAAATTGTCCATGCTCTGAGTGAGGCCACCACTTGAGTATCCACTACAATCTGTTAAGAGAGAGAGGGGAGCTTAAGGGGCTTACATTCTATTGGGGGAGAGAAAGTAGGAGTTATCTCTGTTATGGCCCCAAAGACCAGGTCTTAATTTTAGGCAAGTATTGCTACATTTCAAGCTTGACTAGAAAGTGAACTATAAAAACAAACAAAAGCCACACATAAGAAGCAAAAGACTATACCTTTCAAAAAAGTAAAGAATGTGAGAAATTCTTCAAATTTAAATTTTTTAAGGAATAATGAAAACAGGGGCAGCTAGGTGGTGTAGTGGATAGAGCACCGGCCCTGGAGTCCGGAGGACCTGAGTTCAATTTCGGCCTCAGACACTTGACACTTACTAGCTGTATGACCCTGGGCAAGTCACTTAACCCCAATTACCTCACCAAAAAAAAAAATAATGAAAACATTATGAACTATCCAAATGAGATTATACTATAATATTGGGGGCAAGTAGTGATAGAAAAATTTTATCTTTGAAGACGTAGATTTTATTTAGTTAGAAAATGAGTAGTACCTTAAGATTTTTCAGATTAAAACCTCATACTTATGTTTATGTGTTCTTTATTTGTTAAGTTTTTAGTTGCTAATAAATAAATTTTTAAAATTTTCATAGTATAGTTCTACCTAATTTGAATGTTTTACCTGAATATATTATAGGAAAGAAACATGATGGTGATAGGGGAGGAGTAGGTAAGTAGGAGTTTTGTAGACTGAAAGAAGGCAAATGGGAAGAAAAGGATGTGTGGGTGTGAGAGATCAAATGGAATATTAAAGTTGAGGGTATTTCACTGAAAATCAAAGACTAAGATAAAGGCAAAGCCTAAGTTAGAACTCTGTGTCTCACTTTCTAACCTCTTGCTGAATTACTCAGATGATGCTATCTTTCTGTTCTTTTTCTGTCTTTTGTTTTGTTTGGGTATAAGCTTATTGAAGGTACAGTGTGTGTTTTTGAAACTATTTGTGCAGGACATTCATTCATTCATCCCTTGGAAATGTTTAACTTCTGATCATTATAATCTTATTATGCATGGCTCATTCATTCAGCAAATAGTTATAAAGTGCTGTGGGTATAGCACTGTAGCAGATATTATAGGGATATAATACACAATTTCTGCCCCTAAGGAAAAAATGAGGGATTGTAACTTGGAAGAGATTTGGGGGCAGGAGAGAATAGATTTAGGAATTAGCCATACTGAAAGCGATAGTTGGGGAATAGCTGTGATCATCAAGGGAGGGTGTATATAATGGGAAGAGAACAGCAAAGAATGCAAAACTTTCAGGAATAACCAATGTAAGGGAAGGGACAAGAGAAGAAAAAGGAGTAACTGAAGATTTTTAAAAAATAGTTATCAGAGGCAGAAAACCAAAATAATGCAATGAAATAGAAACCATGGAAAGATGGTATGGTAACTAGTGGCACATGCTGCATAAAGGTTAAAGGGGTTAAAAATTGAGAAAAAGCCACTGGGCTTATAAATTATTAGTGACCTTCTCAATAGATTTGAGGGTTTCTCCTAAGGGTATCGTACTGGACCATCTGAGGAGGAAATGGCACATGTGTCATATAATGGTAGTGAGGCTACATCAATCCCTAACCATGTCTCTACCCAAATACACTGAGGATTAGTACACTAGAAAAAAGCAAAACTCCAAATCTTAATTTAGAGAGGTAAATACAAACTCACTGGCATCCTTGAGACTTGATAGGATATTGCTTCTGACTGGAATAAGACAATGGAAGGCTATTCAACAGGAAAAAAAGGGTTACAGAAATAGCGTGTGTATCAAGAAGATGGAGGTATGAAGTCCAAAGGCAAGAAGCATGATGAAGATCATTTGGAGGAGAAAAGGTGGCAAGAGAAAAGATATTATGGTGGTAGCATATTACCAGCTGCTCAACCAAATGGAATAAATGGTCACTTACAAAGTTGGCATGGAGGCAAGATATACAAGACATTGAGGATGTCACCATCCAGATTTCTGCCAGAGGTTTTTGATATATGTAAAAAAAAGTGAAAAATTCTTTACTTGCTTTTGAATAATTTCATCATTTAGAAGGTAGGAGCATCAATTAAATTCAGTTCAGCAAGCATTTATTAAGTGCTTATTATGCTTAAGGCACTATGCTAGGCTCTGGGGAGACATTCTATTTGGTCAGAGAAACATTATATGTACGGAGTATACTTGTAAACCAGGTCATTTCACTGCAGGGTAGCCTGAGATGGGGATACCACTAAGAGCTGGATGAATCAAGAATTTGTTCCATAGTTGGTGGCACTTGGGCTTTGAATGGATGAATAGCTCTGCCACACAAGCTGGTGATTAATGGAATGATGCTAGTCTGGAAGGACCTCCCTGGGCTCTGTCCTTTGCACACTGTTCAATTGAACATTTTAGGGCACAGCTAGATGACATGAAACTTGGGAAAGATAGCTGTCATGTCAAATGACTTCTTAATTTCCATAGTGTAAACTAGATTATAATTTGCATCTCCAAAGATCTTAATAGGCAGAAACAATAGGATGCAACAAAGATTAAGTTTACTACATTAAAGTGGAAAATCCTGTATTTGGATTCCAGAAATAAGTTTCATAAGTATAAGTGTATGGTAAATGGTGAGAAAACAGTTCCGTGAAAATGTATGGGCTGGGAGGGTGGCTTTAAGGGTTTCAAATTCAGTATAAATTAACAGTGTAATGTGGGAGTTGAGAGTTTGTACAAGAAAAGTTAGCAGGATATGTATAACACTTATTTATCATGGGCTTCCACACGGCAGTTGTTAACTTGCTAAATTCCTATTATGTGTCACTAATCATTATCACATTTTTACTTTATCCGTGGCCACTGTCACATGGCCACAAGGAATGCAGATATAATATTTAAAAGGCCTTTTTAATGAATGTTTGGGTAAAAATCACTTCAAAGCTAGAATACCTAAAATTATTTTGAATTGTCTAAAATTTTTAGAAGTACAAACCAGTAAAAATTACCTGTTTCATTTGTAAAGCCAGAATAAGTAAATTTTGTACTGTGCTCTAGGATCCATAGAGCTGTAAAGAACACAGAATCTTAGAGATAAAAATTCCTGAGATTCCACCAGAGCACAACACTTTTAGGGCTGTGCACTTTGCAACTCTTTTTTGGTATTCCCCATATCATAGCATTTGTTTTTATTTTAACAAAGATGAAGAAAAGAAACAAAGGTGTCTGAAAATAACTGAGTTTTAGAGCTAGGAAAGACCTTAGAAATAATTTAGGTCATCTTCCTCATTTTTCAGGTAAAAAAATTGAGGCTAAAGGAGGGAAAGTAATAGAAAAGTCAGATTAGACCTCAGGTGTGCTGACTCTGACCAGGTTTAATGCTTTTTTCCAGTGCACCAGTATTACCTTTCATATCTCTTCATCATCATCACTTTTGGGGAGTGGTGTGGGCTATTATATCATTGGTAAGGGAACCCCCCAATTAGGAAACTTCTTTACCAGTGCAGAGCAGCAACTATTTTACAATTTATACTCATAGATGTTAAGTTATTTTAACTCGAGTTTTCAGAGGTATGAAAGTCATTCTTGGATTAGAATATGTTTCAACAAATAAACTGTCATTTTTCTCAGGGACAAGTGGAAATTAAACTTGACTACATTTATGTTATGTGGGTTTTTTGGTTTTGTTTTCTTAAAATTGTTTGGAGAAGTTTCAAATATTAATATTCTTGGTAAATCCAGTGATTCTGTTTAAATAACATATAAATCATTTTTTTCCCTCTGATTTCAGATGGGTGTAACTTTCAGAAAAACCATGCCTTTGTGTTTGAAAGGGACATTTGACTTAAAAACCTTCCTAGAAGGGCAGCTAGGTGGTACGGTAGATAGAGTACCAGCCCTGGAGTTAGGAGGACCTGAGTTCAAATCTAGATTCAGACACTTATTAGCTGTGTCACCCTGGACAAGTTACTTAACCCTATTCCCCACTGCCCATCCCCGCAAAGAAGTCTTCCTAGAAAACCATAATTTCCACTCTCGTGGTAAAGTTTCCCTTAACTATCTGAGACCAGCCTTCCCACCCCCCAACCCCCGGCCACACACACACACTTTCTCATTTAAATGAATTCATTGAAGAGCTGTCAAGTGCTACCAGGCACCTGTTAAACTCAACCTATAAGACAAGGTTTCTTATTTTAAAAGTGTGTTCTGGTTTTAAAGACCTGCCACTGACTTTCCTTTCTTCTCTTTAATAAAGCAAATGAAGAAGCATCCTTGCCGCCAGTGTGACAAATCATTCAGTTCATCGCACAGCCTCTGTCGCCATAATCGAATCAAACACAAAGGCATTAGGAAAGTTTACACCTGCTCGTAAGTGATGGTTTTTAATATAAAGGTCATGAGAAATAAAAAGAGGATCTTTTGTTTGTTTGATTTTATGTTCTTTTTTTAAAAAATTAATATTTATTGATATCTTCATTTTTGCAGATCTTAAGATCATAGATTTAGAAAGGGATTAGAAATCTCAGAGGCCATCTAGTTCAACTCCATCTCCTCACTTTACAGATGAGGAAACAGACCAGAGAGGCTGAGTGATTTCCCCCAGGTTACACAAGTAGAAAGTGTCAGGGTGGGAGGTGGGGATATAAATCCACGCTCTTTGATGCTATAGTCAAGGCTCTTTTCACTATACACTGCTCTGTTTTACTTTACAATTCAACTCATTTGATTTTTGCATAATTTTTTCACCTGATTCTTCCATATGTGATGTGACTAACATAATTTTCTTTAAAAGTAAAATAATCATTATAATTGCCCTATGTTTAACCTGACCTAAAAAGTACATCATCATATGGTGACAGATGATATTACAGAAAATATTTCTTCAGAATGACTGATTACCTCTCCAGAAACTTCTAAGCTGTCACCTGCAAAACCTTATCTTCAGTACTTCCCAGTTGTTTAAAGCTTTAAACCAATAAGACTAAGGCTGTGGGTTAATTTGTCATCTGAAACATTTTTTTCATGCCCTAACCCATGCAAATCTTCTCACCGGTTCATGCCATCACCCACAAAGGAATCAGTAAATAGAGAAATTGACCCAAATTCATCATCAGTCTGTGGTCACTAATATCATCTTGGTAATTAATATCAATGCCATTACCTTATTTTGACTAAAAAGTATGTTTAAAGTAGTTAGCCTACATGTGTTGCTATATTAATTTTTGCCGGAAGGAAGTTGAGAAAACATGGTATCTTCCCTTTGGATGCTTAGAGAACTGAACAAACACTGGGCAGATGTACACAACAAATACACAAATTGTAAGTTAACACCATAGGCAGAGATGTAAGTGCGTATTTTGAAAAAGGCATGGAAATTTCATATTTAGGCAAGGATTTGGCAAAGTAGAATTCCTGCGTCTCTTGAAGTTAGGGAACCTTAAAAGAGGACATGGGAGCTGTCTGAATAAAAGGAAAAAAGGGTGAGAGTTTATTGAGGGGACTGCATTCTATGAATAGTGTAGAGCCAGGAATTAGGCTCAAGTGTGGGAGTGGGATGCTCAGAAGGGGATAAGTAGAGAGATTTGACTGAGGAATAAAAGAAAGTATGGAATTAAGCTGATTCAGTGTAGCCCTAATGATGCTAGCTTTGAAACACAATGTTAGTATTTTTTAGATAGAAACCTAGAGTCACTGATATTTAATGCATTGGGAAGCCATTATAGGTGCACAAAACCATCTGACAAACTCTTTGGTGGTTTCAATATTGACATCATTAAGCAATGATTGAACAGAACAATGCTTGTCACCCTTTGGTATTAGCGCTGGTTTCATTTGTCGCTTGTACAGAAGGGTTTAGAAAGTACTTCAGTTTTGTTTTAGTGCCCGTAGAAAGTTCTTCTGAGCCTTCTGGAAGGTAGCAGATTCAGTTCTGAAAAAGCCCATAGGATGTTCAGCTACCTATTTGTTTCCTCACTGAAATGCTGCTCTCGGTGTCTACATTATAATGTATAAATCGGGAGTAGCCATTGATTTAACAAACTGTAGGATTTCCTAAGCTGTTATCCAAAAAGTGATAATTTCTCATCTTCCAAAAAGGAACCAAAATAATATGTCTACATCGTTATCCCTTGCTTCTACAGAATGGTTTTTTAGAGAGGAGGGGTAGTAAAATGGAAAAAGTACTGGACTTAGAGTCCCAAGACTTTGGGTTCATTTCCTAGCTGTGTGACTATGAACAAGTCACTTCATGTCAATAAGTTTCCATTTTGTAAAGTACAATATTAAATTGGAGCTTATATTTACTCTACCTTTTATCTGTGATATTCTCAATTAATACTGTTTTTAAATACCTGTATTTTAACCCATTGGTTGGCCGCTGAAAAATAATTTATCCATAAAGCTAAAATTTTCAATATATTTGTTAGATTATTATTGTCATTAAGACTTGCCCGTGCTGCATGCTTCAGAAGATAAAGAGCAGGTTTCTCTGTCATGTAACTGGCATATAGCTGGCCTCACTGACTACTAGATGGTAGAAGAGCGCCTTATTTCTTTCATATTAAAGCACCTATGAAAGAATATTCTTAAAGTCATCTTAAAGGGGAAAAAAATGAATGAAGAGCATCTCCTTGCAAGAGATTAAATATTTTCTAATTCACTTATACTAAAATAATCTGAGTCTACCAAAAAAAAGTGACACCAACAATTTAAAATGTTTAATAAAATGGGGAAAGAAGACCAACAGGACCATGGATCTAGAGCTTCTATGGGACCTCAGAGCCTATCTAGTCCAATTGCCTCATTTTAGAGATGAGTAAATTGAAGCCCAGGGAGAATAAGTGAATTTCCCAAGGTCACCCAGTTAGTGTCATAAGTGGGATTTGAACTCAGGTCCTTTGACTCCAGAGCCAGTGCTCTTAGGCTGTTGCTGTTTCCCTGTGTCTTTGATACTGGTAAGTATAAGATTGGCTTGTGAGGATCTTGAAGACCAGTAAACCATCTTTGTGGGCCTAGAGTTCTTTTGAAAATCCCTATAAGCAAAATGTATACATGACTTTTGTTGTTTTATGTAGGCACTGCCCAGAATCAAGGCGCACATTTACAAAACGGTTAATGCTAGAGAAACACATTCAGCTGATGCATGGGATTAAGGACCCTGATTTAAAAGAAATGACAGAATCTACCAGTGTGGAGGAAACAGAAATAAAAGAAGAGACCAAGGTAAAACACATAAGAATTGCTCTCTTTGCAGTGAATATTAGTATAGGAAGCTAGGTAGATTTATCTCTGAATGCTGATTCTAATAACAGTGCAAAATAGATTTTTAGCAGATAATCATAGACTGTTAAAGCTGGAGGTACCCTAGAAGTCATCTAATTTCACCCCTTCATTTGATAAACATCCTGAGAAAACCTATTAAGGAATTAGAAACCAGGTCTTTGGACTCTTTAAGTCCAGTGCTTTTTCCACTACAGAACACTGTAATATATTACTTTTTTTTATTTAGTTTTTTTTATTCTGAACTCCACAAATGACAAAAGAGAGAACCTTTCCATATACAAAGTAGAGCAGAAAGGTTATATGTGAAACTGCGACTTTCTCTTATGTACAAGCTTGCTTTTTAAACAAAGAATATAATAAACATCAACATGTTACTTTCACATCTGTCTTGCTTGTCTGTGTTTCTTTCTGAACTTTATTCTTTTTTCCTCTGTGCATTTTGGGGGGTGGGGGGGCAGGGCAATGAGGGTTAAGTGACTTGCCCAGGGTCACACAGCTAGTAAGTGTCAAGTGTCTGAGGCCGCATTTGAACTCAGGTCCTCCTGAATCCAAGGCTGGTGCTTTAGCCACTGAGCCACCTAGCTGCCCCCCTTCTGTGCATTTTTAAAAGTGCTTCAATGATCTTCTTTGATATAGTGCTTTGATAAAGTGCAGACTGCTTAGCTATAACAACAAAATAGATCAGGACTTGGAAATTTATTAGTGTTAGGGGTAAAACACAATATCCCAATTTTTCACATTATTTTTCTATCTTTTGGGCTTGGGTGAGATTTACAATTTAAATCAATATACAGATATTTATTGGATGCTCTCTCTAATGCAAAGTACTGTTCTAAATGCTATGGGGAATACAGAGAAAAAAAGTAAGATATGGTCTTTGCACTTAGGGAGTGTGGCAGGTGAAAGAGAAACTTTTCTCTCAATTCCTACAATTGAATAAAGTTTTCTCACAAGACAAAAATTGGACTAGACCCATAATTGAATAGAAAGGGAACCAGGCTATCTTTAGAATTGAGTCACAAGATAGAGTCAGTGTGGTTCACTCATTTCCCACTACCACTTGCTGTTCTGATCCCCTGAGGAGCTGATGATTTAGTTGAGGAGGAAAGATGAGTTTTTATAGAATTTAACCCGAGTCTTTTCTGTGAATTTCAGCCCCACTGTAGGTAACTATCTGGATGTCTCACTAGAACTTCAAACCTAATATATTCAGAATGTCTTCCACCTCTCCTCCCAACTTCTCTGTATCTGTTGATGATACTATCAACCCCACCCTCCCATTCACACAAAACTTAAAATCTCAGACATTAAAATTTTTTTTTCTCCCCTTTAATGCTCTCTTACCTCCATCTAAGCAGTTGCTAATTCCTACTGATTCTATCTCCACAATACTTCTTATACCCTTCCACTCTGTTCCAGTTATCTAATTTATCACACCACCCTAGATGGCCTCTAACGTCACCTGGATTATTTAATATTATGGTAAAATTTTTTTTGTGGTTCAGTCATTTCAGCTGTGTCCAACTCTTCATTGACCCTTTTTGGGGTTTTCTTGGCAGAGATATTGGAATAGTTTGTCATTTTCTTCTTCAGCTCATTTTATAGATGTGGAAACTGAAGCAAACAGAGTTGAGTGACTTGCCCAGGGTCACACAGCTAGGCAGTATCTGAGGCCAGATTTAAACTCAGGAAGATGAGTATTCTTGACTCCAGGCTCAGCACTCTATCCATTGCGTCACCTAACAGAACATAATATAACTATGATATGATATGGTATTGTATGATATGATATGATATAAATATCTAGTCCATTTGCTTCATTTTAGAGATGAGGAAACTGAAACCCAGGGAACACAAATGAATTTTTCATCCAGATAGTATCAAATCTGGTTTTTTTCTCCCACTGGGAATTGTAGGATTGTTGTTTGTTTGTTTTTGTTTTTGGCCGGGGGGGGGGGGGGGGTTACGGCAATAAGGGTTAAGTGACTTGTCCAGGGTCACACAGCTAGTAAGTGTCAAGTGTCTGAGACTGGATTTGAACTCAGAGCCTCCTGAATCCAGGGCTGGTGCTTTAACTACTGGGCCATCTAGCTGCCCCTACCCAGATAGTATCATAAATGAGATTTGAACCCCAGTTCTTTGACTCCAGAGCCAGTACTCTTAGGCTATTGGTAGTCACACAGCAATATGATAATAATTTATAGTATAGTATAGTATAGTACAACACAACATGACATGACACAACATAACATAACAAAATATGTTATAATAGCCTCATAAGTAGTCTCCACCTTCAGGATCTCGATTCTCTTCAATCCAAAATATTAATTACTATTACATAAGTCTGACTCTGTGCTCAAACAGCATTGATTCTTCCTATTGCTTTGAGTAGCAGTTTTTAAACTTTTTCATCTCAGGGTCCCTTTATCGTCTTAAAAATTATTGAGGTTCCCCCAAAGAGCTTTTATGTGGGTCACATCTATCCATATTTATTAAACTAGAAAGAAAAACATTTAAGTGTTATTATGAAAATAATACTGACCTCAGGAACCTTTTAACCTGCCGCCCGCCCCCCCCCCCCCCCCCCCGATCTCTGGGCCACCTTTTGAGAATAAACTAAAACTATTAACCTGTCAGTTAAAATCCTAACGATGTGGCTACAATTTACCCTTTTCCAATTACTCCCCTTTATACACTCTGTGGTCCAGCTACATTGGATTACTATTGTTTCCCAATTTCATCCTGTACCCTCTCATCTTGGTGCCTTGATGCAGATCTCCCTGATATTTGAAATGTTCTCCCTCTTCATTCCACCTGTTGAAGCCCTTCTCTTTCTTTGAAGCCCAACTCATATGCTGCACAAAGACTACTTTCCCTCTGGGAAAGTAAGCTCTCTCTCACCTAAGATTTGTATGGATCTCGCCTAGTCACATTTTATTTTCTTTATTTGTGTTCTGGCCCCTATTTAATCGCAGGCTCCTGAAGAACAGGGACTATGCTTGTTTTTGTTTTTCAGTCTCTCAGTTTCTCCCACGGTACCTGGCATGTTGCTGTTAGTCATTTTCAGTCATGTCTGAATTTTTGTGACCCCACTTGGGGTTTTCTTGGCAGAGATACTGGAATGGTTTGCCATTTCCTTCTCCAACTCATTTTACAGATGAGGAAATGGGGTTAAGTGACTTGCCTAGGGTCACACAGCTGGTAAGTGATTTGAATTCAAGAAAAAGAGTCTTCCCAACTCCCAGCTTGGCATTCTACCACTGTACCATCTAACTGCCCTGGCATATAGTAGATGCTTAAGAAATATTTGTGGAATTGAATTGAAGTTGTTGAAGACATACCTATGGAGAGAAAACTTATATTACAAGGCAATAAATGATTAAGAATGCAGAAAGAGAGATTTTTGTGAGCTGGGACTGTCTAGGAAAGTAGAGTTGCTGGGCCTTGAAGGATGAACAAGATTTAATTAGGGAGGAGGAGAAAAGAAGAGAAACAGCATGAACAAATATGATGGGGTACAGTGGGTGGAGCATAGAGTTATTAGTATCAGGAAGCACTGAGAGATGAGACTAAGACATGGGAGATTTAATAACATGTTTTATTGCAATTGAGGTCCCTGGTTTTAGCAGGCTTGGAACACCAGCTTCTTTTCCTGGGTCCGGATTAACTATTTCCAGCATTTGGTAATAATTTAGCCCTTTAAAGAAGCATAAGATCGTTGCCTAAAACAAGCATTATAACTGAAAGAAATAGAATGAGCATGGCATTTCTTGTATTGCCTTTCATTGGGGAATTTGTGGATAAAATGAGCACAGACTTAGATGTCAAATAGTCCAGCCACCTCATTTTACACATTAGGAAACTGAGGCTCAGAGTAGTTAGGTGACAAAAATAGTAAAGTCGGTCACAGTTCAGAACTAGGGTATAATCTTTCTAGTACTCTATTCAGTGAGAGATTTTTTGTTGTTGTTGAGTCATTTCAGTCCTGTCTAACTCTTTGTGTCCTCACTCGGGGTTTTCTCAGCAAAGATACTAGGGTGGTTTGCCATTTCCTTCTCCAACTCATTTTGCAGATAAGGAAACTGAGGCAAACAGGGTTAAATGACTTGCCCAGTGGCACACAGCTAGTGTCTGAGACCATATTTGAACTCAGGCCTTCCTAACTGCCTTCAGCCAGATAGATGTCCGTGAATAGAATAATGACTGACAGTGAGATTAAGGACAGCATGAAGATGAGATCACATTAATATTGGAAACAGGGTAAAACATTTGCAGAAGCATGCCTTTTTTTTTTTAATGCCACAATATGATCATATCTTTGTACTGATTTTTAGCTCAATCAGAGATGATCGTTCTTCAGGAAGATAGCAGGACTATTTTAATTTGGTCAATGTTTTTTGTTTGTTTTCTCTTATCAGGCCCCCAGTCCAAAGCGGAAATTAGAAGAACCAGTTTTAGAATTCAGACCCCCACGAGGAGCAATCACCCAGCCATTGAAGAAACTAAAGATAAATGTTTTTAAAGTTCACAAGTGTGCTGTGTGTGGCTTTACAACAGAAAATCTTCTACAGTTTCACGAACATATCCCTCAGCATAAGTCTGATGGCTCTTCTTACCAATGTCGAGAATGTGGCCTTTGCTACACCTCCCATGTCTCTCTCTCCCGGCATCTCTTCATAGTCCACAAATTAAAGGAACCTCAACCAGTGTCTAAGCAGAATGGTTCTGGGGAAGATAATCAACAGGAAAACAAACCGAGTCAAGAAGATGAATCATCGGATAGTCTGATGTCAGACAGAAAATGCAAAGTGTGTGCAAAGACATTTGAAACTGAAGCTGCCTTAAATACTCACATGAGAACACATGGCATGGCCTTCATTAAGTCTAAAAGAATGAGTTCAGCTGAAAAATGAGTATTCCAAAAGGAAAACCTCTCTCCACATTGGAATGGAAAAGACTTTTTTTTTTTGTTTTGTTACAGAAAGTTTGCAGTATAATAGAGTTGACAGTACTGTTTAGGCTGTTGCAATATATTCTCCCTAAATGTATCCTATTCACCTCATCGTATATACCCTCAATAAGTATTAAAACAGTATTTGAGTTTAAAAAGAGTTTGTATATATTTAAACTAATAACTTTTATACTATTTGTTACGTGTTTGTATCAGTATTTAGTGGAAAATGTTTTGAGTTATTTTTTTGTTTAGAATTTTTCTTTTTTGTACTAAGTTTCTTTGAAACAGAGTTCTTAGCACTGGGGGCAGTTCCTTGGATTCAGATAAACTGTTTTGTATGCCATGCATTTGAATGGTTTAGCTAATTAAATTACGGGCTAACACAAGGCCTTTTTTAGTATTTTTTTTATTTTTTAGAATTCACTACATAAATTGTAGCTGGTTTTAGGTGTCAAGAACACTAGACTCTTCAAGTGTCTTAGCACTAGTACTCAGTGTATCTACTTTGAAAGAAGTATGTGTGCGCCTTGAAACTCATCATTGCATATCTGTGCATCTCTAGGTATTTTTAGGGCCATAAGAGAGAGTTTTTAAAGCAGCCTTGCAAATAACCCACCCACTGGTGGATAAGAACTTAGACCAGGCAAGTAGAAGGGAATGGTGTTTTCTTTAATGTTGTCTATGAAGAGAGGAGGAAGGAGTCCATTGTAAAATCAGATGAGAAAAAATACGTGGGCTGGCAAAAAGAGTTTTTCTTGCATTTATTTGCAAGACTGTTTTAAGATCACAGGGATGTAAGGCTGATGAAAGGGCTGGACTGCTGTAGAAGAAACATATGTAACTAGATCAATAGATTTTTATACAGTCTGGTTTTTGTCTTGTAATTTATTAAACATAGAGACAAATACAAAATCAAGTATTTCTTTGGCTTTTAAAGGAAGAAAATAGTTCATTTAACCCTGTGCTGTCTCAAGAATTGACTTTTCCTATTCTGGGTGCTAATGCCAAATGTTCTGGTACTTAGAGTTAGGATGCACAACTGAAGCTGCTACCTACTGATGTGTTAATACAGCAGCCTATGGAATTCCAATCGGCCATTTCAGATTGAGCACACAGCTGCCAGGTTTTTGTTCCGTCATTTCAATAAGTATATCTAGTATTGGTAGTTATGCTTTAATGAAGCACAGCAAAGGTACTGTTCTGTCCCTTCCATATATAGTTCTCTGTGAGAGTTATATTTTTTTGTGTTTTTTTTTTGTTTTGCATTTTATATCTTGTATTTATCCCTAAACAAGTTTTGTACTTTTTTTTAAAAAAGAACTTTTGTGTATATATAGATACTTGCATGATATACTGTAGTTACCGTTCCGTTCCTTAAAGGGTCTTGCTGCTGTCAGATGTTATACACTACGTTCATTATAACTGTATTAAACACATTTCATATGTAAATAAATGTGGCACATTTTGCCCTTGTGCGTCTGTGAGTCACTTTTATTTGTGGTTCAGTTCTGACAGTTTTATGAACTTTAGAAAGCTATTAGTTCCTGAAAAATGGACTGTAGGAATGAGATTTTTAAAATCCTCATTCTAGAAATGTAGAAGTTCTCATTCTCATTACCAGCTGTTTTTTTCAGGATCTCCACTCTTGATTCAACAAATATTTATTGAGCTTCTCTGCTAGGTAAAAGGTAATATATTAGGGGGCAGCTAGGTGGTGCAGTGGATAAAGCACTGGCCCTGAATTCAGGAGGACCTGAGTTCAAATCTGGCCTCAGACACTTGACACTTACTAGCTGTGTGACCCTGGGCAAATGACTTTACCCTCATTGCCTGCCCCACCTTAAAAAAAAAGGCAATATATTAAATGGTTTTCTCAGGATATGTAGTTGAATTGAAGTAGGAGATAGAGTCCAGAAGGGAAAGGAATAAGCAAGTGCTTATTGTGTGCCAGGCACCTATGCTAAAGTGCTTTATAAAAATTCTATGTGAGCCTCATAATAGCCCTCTTCACTAGGTGCTGTTACCTTCATGTTTGCAGTTGAGAAAACTGAGGCAAACTGGCTAAGTGACTTGTCCAGGGTCACACAGTTAGTGAATATCTGAAGTTGGATTCAAACTCCAGTCTTCCTGACTCCAGACCTGGAATTACAGCCACTGTACCACCAGGCTACTGTTAAGGGATAAAATTCTAGCTAAACTGTCTAAAATATCTAATGAGTGGTCGCCAATAAATTATAAGCTTTAGCAAGAGTTAGACTTTTAAGCATTTATTAAGGAGAATAAGAATTTGGTAAAGAGAGAGAAAAAGGCCTAAATTCCTAGCTATTAAAGGGAGAGCACATTTCTAGCTCCGCTCTCCACCAGAGTCCAAAGGAAAGAGAGCCTCCGTCTCCTCCTTCCTCCTCCCACTAGTCCGCGTCACTTCCTGATACCAAAGACTCCTGGTCTTGCCCTCAAAGACCTTCGCTTCATGGGCAGAACTCTTCTACAGTTAGTATCCAGCAGGTGGCGTTATTCCAATCATTACACTACCTTTAGGAAGGTTACAATTTACTGGGGAGTTGAAATATGTACAAACAGCTATTATAAGGCAGAATAATAATGGACTTAATGGTAAGTAATAACTAATTAGTATTCATATAGTACTTTGAGACTTGGGTTATGGGAATTTACCATTTAAGACATTAATTGCCTTCACCCATGAGAGGAATACATACAAGAGCAGGCATTGATTCGGTTTTATCCCAAATCTCCTCTTTCTTGGGAGTAACTCCAAAATTCCATACACCCTACCACCCACAAAGGTCAAGCCAAGTTGAAAGTATGAATAAAGAGCTTAAGAGCATGATTGGCAAATTATGTACATTTCACCATTTGAAATGGCCTGATGTTCTACCATTGGCATTATTCTATCTACACAGCAGACCAAGAGGAGAACTTCATATATCTCCTTATGAGATGCTTTCTGGTCACCTTCCTATCCAAGCTAAACTGGATGATGCTAACCAATAGTAGACAGCAAGATACTAATATGAGATCTGGAGATTTTAGATATCGAAATAAAAAATGCTCTAAATTCACTCAGAGAAATAATGTCAGTTCAAGTGTTACATAAAGGTTTCTATGCTATCTACATTTTTAAATTAATAGTATGAGTTTATTTTCACTTATGATAATTCTGAAGTAGAAGCTTGGCACACTGCATGAGCTGTATATATTGCTCAAGTGTGGGAATGCTCATATCCCATCATTTCTCTATTCTTTTGTGGTGACCCCCATAATTATCTCAGGTGTCATGATAAATACAATGTTGGATTTGGCCTTGACGTCTGCTACCAATTATATTAGATTCTGTAATTTCTAAGGTGGAAAAAGAAATTATGACTGTCTGTTAGCATAAGGGTGCATGCTTCTGGGTTATGATTAAAAAGCAAAGTTAACTGAAATTTCTAGTATATCTTGTACCCAGGTCCCTTTACTTGATTTTTTAAAAAATTCAAATTACTTTTTCTTTTTACTAACTCCTATTCTTTAGAAAGTATAGGCCTTTTACTTGTGATATTGGAGTGGCCAATTTATCTCAACAATTGTCTTCTCAATTTATTCCCCGCAGGGGGGAATGTAGTAATATTAAGTTTTAGAGAATGTTTTAATTTTTGTTTAATTTTTGTTTTATTATATGTTTGATGTGTAACAACTAAGATTCTGAATTCCCTTAGACATGTTTTTAAGAACTCTCATTGTTTGATTTGATTATTGACAAAGCTATTTTAAAGTTGTGTTAAGCTCAATTTTTTAGGAAATTTTCCTAGCTGATTACCAGCATCCACACAACAAAGAACCTAACAGGGTTCAGAGGCAATAGGCAGTTCCCATTTGAAAATCCTACGACCCAGTTACATGCTCTGGGACTCAGTCTCCGTAAGGTATTAGGAGATGGAAAAAGTGGAAAAAGAAAGTCAAGGCAAAACAGATCAATGGCATCTGGGTGTCTCTGGAAGGTAAGCCACTTCTTCCCTGGAAATTCTATCACCAGATATGCCTCTCTATTCACAGAAAAGGCCATTTTGGTACACAAAGCAGGCATGTGGAGGAGGACTTGAGAAAGAACCAAACCAGGCTGGAACTCTAGGCTAGATAGGCCTTTTCTTAACTTTCTGAACTCCACTGAATACCTGGTATGCGTTAATAAATGCTTAATGCCCAAAGACTGGTGGTAAAGCTTCTAATTTAAGGCAACCACACAATTTAGATTTGAAACATCATAATTTTACAGTTTGCAAAACCCATTACAAATATCACATTTTATCAGTGTACAACCATGGGAGGTAGGGAGGTAGGTGCAATTATCCCCATTTTATAGATGAGCACACTGAGGTAGATTGAGGTTAGGTCACTTATCCAGGCTAGTAAGTGAGGCTGGATTTGGACTTGGGTTTTCATGACTCCAGATTTAGCACTATCCATTGCACCATAGCTCTTAGGAAAGAGAGAATTAATGAGTGGGGAGGGAAGTAAAGGAAAACCACCTGTAGGGCATCATTAATACGGGTTGGATTTGAAGGAGAAGTTTTTTTTTTAATTAATAAAGTATTTTATTTTTTTTCCATTATATGTAAAGATAGTTCTCAACCTTTGTTTATACAAGCTTTACAATTTCAGATTTTTCTCCCTCCCTCCCCTCCCTCCCCCCTCCCCTAGACAGCAGGTAATCTGATATAGGTTATATATATATATACATATATATATATACACATAACATTAATCCTATTTCTGCATTAGTCATGTTATAAGAGAAAAAAATCAGAGCAATGATGGAAAACCTCAAAATAGAAAAAAAAACAACAGCATCAAAAACAAAAGAAATAGTATGGTTCATTTAGCATCTATACTCCGCAGTTTGTTTTTTTTTTCCTGGATTTGGAGATCCTCTTCCATCATGAGTTCCCTGGAACTCTTCTGTGCCATTGCATTGGTGAGAAGAATATAGTCCATCACAGTAGATCAACACTCAATGTTGATGTTACTGTGTACAATGTGAAGAAGGTGGTTTTTTAAAAATTTAATTAAATTAAAATTTTTTTTTGGTGAGGCAATTGGGGTTAAGTGACTTGCCCAGGGTCACACAGCAAGGAGGTTGTTTTTAACAGGGTAAAGCTGGTGAGACAGGTAGACAGCTCAGTGAGTGACTAGAGTGCTGGGTCTAGAGTCAGGTAGATCTAACTTCAAAACTGACCTCAGAAACTAGCTGTGTGACCCTGGGCAAATCACTTAACCCTGTTTGCCTCAATTTCCTCATCTGTAAAATGAGAAACCCCTCTAGTATTTTTGCCAAGAAAACCCTAAGAAGGGTCATAAAGAGTCAGGTATGATTGAAATACAACTGAACTGACAAGATTTCAGGTTGTCAGTCCTTTTATCTTTAAAACATATCCAAAATTTCTTTATTCAAAGAAGTTAGCTCACTCATTTGTTCCTACTTTGTTTTATTCCAGTTTTGTATAGTACTACAAACTTCATCCTACAGAGCTTCACAAATATAGGCACTTGACATATGGTGATGTGAATCTGCTACTCAGCCAAAGTGCCTTTTTATTCAAGAATCTTCTGGACAGACTGTGTACATCTTAATTCTCAGCTTCTTTCTTAGCCAAAATAAATTATTATTTTTCATTTCGGTTAGGGGAGGTAGTGTGCATTCTAAGTGTTTTCTTAGGAGCTTGTTTTAGAGGGGGGAGAAAAGTACCTTTATTTTGTCTGAAATACCAGCTATCATTCTTCTAAAAAAACCCTTTTTATTTCATTACATTAAGAATGAAATTGGGCAGTGAGGTAGAGAAGTGGATAGAGTTCTGGGCTTGGAGTTAGGAAGATTCATCTTGAATTCAAATGTGGCCTAAGACACTTAATGGCTATGTTACCTTAATGGCAAGTCACTTAACTGTGTTTGCCTGAGTTTTCTCATCTTTAAAATAAGCTGGAGAAGGAAATGACTCCAGTATTTTTGCCAAGAAAACCTTAAATGGAATCATAAAGAATCAGACACAACTAAAATGCCTAAACAACAACCAAAAAAATCATTATTTCAGTCACTGCCATCTTTATTTTACTTAGTCAACTATTGATTTAAAAAAAAAAAATTCTCAGAAAAAAGGATTATATATACAACCTTCAGGTTGGAAAGCACCCCAGAGGCCATCTCTTCTAATCTGTACCTGAATAGCAAATGTCAGGCATGGCTTGGATCAGATGGTTTCTTTTCTTTTCTTTTTTTTTTTGCGGGGCAATGGGGGTTAAGTGACTTGCCCAGGGTCACACAGCTAGTAAGTGTTAAGTGTCTGAGGCCAGATTTGAACTCAGGTACTCCTGAATCCAGGGCCAGTGCTCTATCCACTGCACCACCTAACTGCCCCTAGATGGTTTCTTAAAGACCCAGACCTATATTTTATCTGATTACACAGCATTATCTTTAAGGACTCTGTCTTCACAAAGAAGCCACAGATGATGGAACCTTCTTACATCAGAACTACAAGAGTATCTTTGTCTTTTACCTTAGGTCTTTAGCAAGAGCCATGGATTCCATAAGGTCCTGCATTTGTCTTTCATTCATATTCTACAAAGTTTATCTTAAAGCAATTCGTGTGGGGGTTTTTTGTTCTTTTTTCGATTTTTTTTGGGTTTTTTGCCAGTGGTTACCTTCACCTAAAGACACTAAATAGCATTTTTCAAAAACATGACTTGCAAGAATTGCTTCTGATTGCAGCTTGTGAGATTTTAGCCTATAGAGTATCCCTTTTAAAAACTTTTTCATTTGTATTAATCTGTTATTGCAATTTTTTATCCTACAGACTTTGCTAGTATTTGCTAAAAATCATATTTCTATGAAGGTTCAGCTGTAGAGGGAAGCTCTGTAGAAAGACCCAAGTTTTCTTTTAAGAATCTTCACAAGGGACGGCTAGATGGCACAGTGGATAAAGCACTGGCCTTGGATTCGGGAGGACCTGAGTTCAAATTCGACCCCAAATACTTGACACTTACTAGCTGTGTGACCCTGGGCAAGTCACTTGACCCTCATTGTCCCGGGGGGGGGGGGGAAGAGAATCATCACAAGGATCTGCTATAGCAAATCTGAAGGGAACGAGTTGGCAATGCAGTAAGCAGAGTGCTGGGCCTGGAGTCTATAAGACCTGAATTCAAATCCAGCCTAAGAAACTTATTAGCTGTGTGACCTTGCACAAGTAATTTAACTTCTGTCAGACTTTAATCTGGAAAATCAGGATTATAATAGCACCTACCTCACAGGGTTGTGAGGATCAAAGGAGGTATATTTTTAAAGTACTTAGTACAATGTCTGGTGCATAGTAGGTACTTAATACATGCTTATTTTATTCCCTCTTACCCTTACCCTCTATGGTGTATCTGCAAATGAACAGTCTGAATAAACAGTATGGGATCATGATCCAATAAAAGGTTAAAAGTTTATTTTTCTCATTCTGGAAAAAATGATTAAACTTTAGGTAAAGGCTAGCTGGCTTGGACTCATACTCAAGGGGAAGGGGATAACATTTTAGAATGAGAAATTAGCTGCTTCAAATTATAAATTATTCTTTCCTCTGTTCTCATATAATCTTACATAATCTTAGTCAAAAGACTGAGAATTGGATTATAGGTACAATTTGACATTATGTCTTTTTTTTTTTTTTGGCAATGAGAATTAAGTGACTTGCCCAGGGTGACACAGCTAGTAAGTCAAATGTCTGAGGTCAGATTTGAACTCAGGTCTTCCTGAATCTAGGGCAGATGCTTTATCCACTGCCTTACCTAGCTACCCCTCTAGGTACAATTTGTCTTCCCTTCTCTCCCATCTGTATCTCCCAGTCTCTCAATAAATTAGAGTGCACATATTTTTATAGTGCTTTACAGCTTACAGAACACTTTCCCATAAATCATCTCATTTGATCCTGAAAACTAACACTGTGAAGTAGGTGTGTAAATAGATTTTTCTCTGATTTACAGATTAGGTCACTGAGGCTCATAGTCACACAGCTACAAAGTATAGAACCAAGGCCCAAATCAGTGTCTTCTTGTTCCAAGTCCAGTACTTGTTCCACTTCTAGTTTCTGCTGCTCTGATGTTTGTGTATATGTATTTACATATACACACCTACATATATGTATGTGTGAACACATATGTAAGTTTATGGGGGAGGTGTGAAGGACCACGTTATGACCAGGAGTTAGCTATCCTCTATGATCAGTGGGAAATTCATAGCATCATAAACCCAGAAGAGTCCTTCTCAACCATCTAGTCCAATCCCCACATTTTACAGATAAAGAAGTAAGGCCCAAAGGTGTCACAAAGGTGCCCAGGGTCACGTGGTAGTATGTGGTATCTCTGTCTCTTCTCAGAGTATGCCTTAAGTTAAGAAAAAAAAAAATCTATTTTTGAGTGGTGTGACAGATAGATCATTGGGCTGGAAATGGGAAGGCATGAGTTCAAATTTGCCCTTCCTTATTCACTAGCTGTATGACCCTGGGCAAGGCACTTAACCTCCATCTACCTCAGTTTTCACATCTGTAAAATGAGCTGGAGAAGGAAATGGCAAATCACTTCAGTATCTTTGCCAAGAAAACCCTAAATGGGGTCATGAAGAGTTGGACATGACTGAAAACGACTAAACAACAAAAAGCTGTGACCTTAAACTAATCACTTAACCTCCATCTGCCTCAGTTTCCTGAACTGTAAAAAGGGGATAATAATAGCCCCTAACTTCCAGCATTGTCATGAGGTAAAATGAAATATTTGTACAGCCCTTAGCACATGGAAGGCCCTTAATAAGTGCCTATTCTTCCTCCCTTCTCCCTCACCCTTGGGAGTTAGGCTACTAGAATCATAGCTCAATCACTGTCACATGTTTTCTACTTCTCAGGTTAAGGATTAGAAAGAAGGATCAAGAGAAGAGAGGAAAGATGTGGCCTCTTTAGATACCTGGCCCATCATAGAACCAGCAGTGTTGATAGCTACCTTTTGACGAATTGAGGAAATGAACTTGTAAGGCAGCTTGCTGGCACAGTGGGTAGAGCACTGGGACTGGACTTGGGAATACTGAGTCCAAATCCAGCCTCAGATTCTAGCTGTGTGACCCTGAACAAGTCACTTAACCTCTATTTGTCTCAACTATAAAACAAGGATAATAATACCTAATAATATTACCCACCTCTCAGGGTTGTTGTAAGTATCAAATGAGGTAATATTTGTAAAGTGCTTAGCACAGTTTCTGGCACATTGTAAACACAATATAAATGATAACTATTAATCTTATTACACAGGGACACCCACAACAACCTTGTGTACAGCTTCCATTCATTGAATCATGTCTCACAATGAATATTCTGCCTGGATAACACCTCTCAGTTTCAGTTGTTGTTACAGAACTGGCCTAGATGCCAAGATAAATTGAAACATGTGCCCTGCTGGTGGCTGAAACAATTGCCCTGCAGAGCCCTTTTCGTTTGTGGTTTCTACCTGCTTTACAATTTGCCTAACATTTGTTTACTTTGTAAGTGTCAACTACTTTTCATTGTCACCGTAGAAGCGAAACATTTTGGAGGTATACACATACACAGATGGATGGATGGATGGATATACATAGATACCCACACACAAGCACACACACTCATATATACATATGTTTTGGGTAGAATTTGAGACATTTTTTTTTATTCAAAAAAGAAAAATATGTGGATCATTTGCTGTCTTTGGGAAGGGGAGGAGATGGGGCAGGAGGAAAATTTGGAACTCAAAATCATATAAAATGAATGTTGAAAACTATCTTTACATGTAATTGGAAATAATACTATTCAGTGGGAAAATATAAAAATATTTTTCAATGTATTTCACTTATAAATGTGAAGATACTTAATACTGGTTTCTCAAACACCCCAAATAGAGCCATGATCCCATCAACATGTATGTTTCCTCCAATAATACAAATTCCAATCCATCCATGCCTGCTCTTCCTATTAATTTATCCATGTCTTGCTATAAATTTTCCACAGACAGTTCATCCAACCTGTTGGGGACCTTCCTCACTTTCTCTTGACATCAAAAGAATATCAGCTGGGGGTAGCTAGGTGGTGCAGTGAATAGAGCACTGGCCCTGGATTCAGGAGTACCTGAGTTCAAATCTGGCCTCAGACCCTTGACACTTACTAGCTGTGTGACCCTGGGCAAGTCACTTAACCCCAATTGCCTCACACCCCCCCCAAAAAAAGTACATCAGCAGAACACTTGGGCCATTCCCCTGTCATTCCTTGAACCTTCCATGGAACCAGGCATTTCAATTTTTGCTTCTGCATTTCCTTGATGATGTATTTTACTCTATACTTCCTCCATAATTCTCTGTCACATGTTCCAGCCTGCTTACACCCACCATGCACAGTTATTTTCTACCTTTCATCATGTATTTATTGTCTTCCTTTGAGTTTTATCCTTAAATGCCCTCAGGATGTCTTTGTTTTCCTGGGTTTCTTGCCAACCTTTCTTTAAACTGGTTTTATATTGGATTGCTCCTCTCTGGGTGATACTGCTCATAATCTTCCACCATTCTTCTCTGTGAGATTTTTAGGGAATTATTGCCCTTGGCTACTATATCTCTTTGCTTGATAAGTCAAGCAATTTTGACCAAGACACTTTTTAGGTTCTTTTATTCTTTCTTATGGCAATAGATTTATATTCGTTAAATTTCCCTGTGTGGAATTTTTATAATCAGTAAGACCTATTTCAAAGCTTTTTTAAAAAATTCTGCTGAATTAAAAATAAAATAAAATTTTTTAAATTCTACAGAATTAATGACTATCAATAAATTTGTTGTTGTTTCCAAAAAAAATGATATACAAGTATAACTTACTTCCAGTCATTTATAAGTCACTTTTTTTTGGTAGTGTGTTGTAGTAGAATTATCATGGGATTTGGAAGTTGAGGGCCTGGGTTCAAATCATGGCTCTGTTGCCTACTGTTTATGTGAATATGGATGTCACCCCCTTTCTTTGGGGAGTGACTCAGTTTCCTCATTGGACTAGACTTATAAGATCCTTCTGGATCTAGACCTATGAGCCTATAAATCTAAAATACATTTTCCTATAGAAACAATATCCTCTGTACAAGTTTACTGATCATTCAAGCTGAAAAGATACCTTAGAGATAATTTAGTCCTACTTCCTAATTTTATAAATGAACAAACAGATCCAGGGAGCCGGTTAGGTTCAAATACCCACACAAAAGCTCTTTTACCCCATTAGCACTAAACCGGAAGAGAACTCTTCTCAGATTCTAGCAGTATATTTCCTCTCACTTTTAGCCTTGGCTAAGGGAAGAATTGGGGCCTTCCCTTCCCTTCCCTTTCCTTCACCTCCCTCTGGTGACTCCCATGGCCTCAGGAGGGCATGCCAGTCACTTGTACTGAGATAAGCAAAAAGTATTACAAGTCAGAAACCAAGGTTCCAGGGGTTTGGTGAGGAGCTTACAGGAAGTGTCCACCAGCACCTTTTGTTAGGGTAAATCCTAAGGAATACTTTTTTTTTTTTGTACACAATGGGGTTAAGTGACTTGCCCAGGGTCACACAGCTAGTAAGTGTCAAGTGTCTGAGGTCGGATTTGAACTCAGGTATTCCTGAATCCAGGGCTGGTGCTTTAACCACTGCACCATCTAGCTGCCCAGGAATACTTCTTAATCAAGACTGACTTACTATCAAGCCTTTTTGAGAACTTCCCTTCCTTTTATCAACTGGCCTGCCTGCTTCTTTGAATAGACACCATCTGCTGCTTCTGACCAGGGTTTTTCTCCTACTCTGACCCACTGTGGAACAAAGCAAAATGCAGTCTCATATTTTTTCCCATCTACCCTCCTGTTTCTGAAGCAAGCATTTGAAGTTTTTCTCAGATATCTTTTAAGGCTAGAAACAAAGAAATAGTCAAGGGTCTGAAAAGTCTCTTTTCTTTACACCTCCCTTACCTCAAATCCTTTTTTTTCTTTTTTTACTGCTTTGTTGCACACAGATGCATAATAGGGTTGTAGTAAGCACTTAAAGGACTGGAACAAGAGTCATCTACATTTTATTAGAACATTATTATTCCAGTGAGTGCCCTAGACATTTCCTCAAAGGAACTGTCCGAGAAGCTCTGAGAAGGGGTGGGGGGGAGGAAAGGAATGGGGGAGGACAGGCAGCTAAGAATACCGCCAAAGAAACCACCTGGGGCAGAAGGATCGGTTGGGATGAGGAGGAAAGTCTGACTCCCACTTCTCTTGGCCACCTTCTGTCTTGTTCTACACTGTCACTGAGTCAAGGTGACCAGAGAGAGAAACTTGGAGAAAGTACCAAGTGGCAGTCAGGAATGCCTCAAGGCAGGGGCAGGAATGGAGAAAAATCCTCAGGAGAGGACTCTGGGAAGAAAAGGGAATGTTTAGGGCCACTCAGTTGGCACTTAGGTGGTCATTCACATTTAGGGTACAACATAAGCTAGATGTATTCTATGCTGTTACCTGTGTTGATGACCTAGCTTCATAACTAGAACAGTGCCTTACACATACTTTAGAGATTAAAGGTGCTGAGATCATGTGAAATACAGATGACTTGCTCTGTGCTATACATGTATTATTTTTTTTGTGGGGCAATGAGGATTAAGTGACTTGCCCAGGGTCACACAGCTAGTAAATGTCAAGTGTCTGAGGCTGGATTTGAACTCAGGTATTCCTGAATCCAGAGCTGGTGTTTTATCCACTGCGCCATCTAGCTGTCCCTATACATGTATTCTTTTTTTTTTTTTTTAATTTTTTTAGGCAATGGGGGTTAAGTGACTTGCCCATGGTCACACAGCTAGTAAGTGTCAAGTGTCTGAGGCTGGATTTGAACTCAGGTACTCCTGAATCCAAGGTCAGTGCTTTAACCACTGCGCCGTCTAGCTGCCCCATACATGTATTCTTAAAGCATAGTTTCGAGTTTTGTCAACTCAATCATATTCTAAGTGAACCAGTTTTTTGTGTGTGAACTCTTTACAGGTGGCTATTTAAAGCAATCCTTTTGTTGTTAATCAAATTCATGTTATTGTTAGGGACCCAGTCACTGTCTTCAAATATCTCAAGGGCTTGTCAGTGGTTTGGGGTTGGCGCAGTTGACAACAGAGGCAGCTCTACATTAGAAAAGCCTTGAGGCATTAGTGGTGCAGGTGCTGCTGGGAGTAAACATATCTACACAGCTTAACCAGAGCCTTGCCTACCAATCAGCAATTGTCACTAATTCAGGCTATTAGAGCGGAGATGCCCAGGGGAAGTGAGGGTTCAGGTGTGTAGTAGCCTGGAAGCAACCTTACATGAAGCACAACTAGACCCAAGATGCTTATTAATCACTGACCCCTCCCAGAAACAGGTTTTTGTTTTATTATTATTATTATTCTGACTTAAATACATCTACACGCACAAAAGAAACAGTATAACCATGTAGACAGGAGAACACAAAATGGAATTATATATGAAACTACAAGTCTTTTATGAGACTTGTTTTAAAACGTATATATTTACATATATGTATAAAAAATTCTACATTACTTTCAAAATCATCCTGCTTGTTTTTGCTTTTTTTTCAAGATGTACTTTTATTTTTTCTGTGCATTTTTTCAAAATGTTTAAATTGCTCTCTTCTCATCACTACTGCTAACCTCTCTCTTGCCTTATTCCCTACCATTAAAAGCAGAGGAAAAAAATCCTTGTAACAAATAAGCATAATCAAGCAAAATTAATTCCCAGAGTTCCCATGTCCAAAAGCATAGTGTAATGATTGGAATGACTACACCTAGAGGACATCTGAGAAAAGACTTTCAGAGACTTTAAATGAACAGTTTTGTTTTGTTGTTGTTGTTATTTTTTTCTTTTCTCTTTCTGTTATAATATACACCATCTGTTACATGTACTCTCTGTAGAGCCCCTCCCTTTGCAAGACCAATGTCAAAGCGCCAGTTCATGAGGACAAAAAACCGCCCCTCTGGACAAAACTTTCCTCTCTCCCTTTTCTATATATTTTTGTTTGTTTGTTTGTTTTTTCAGGGCAATGGGGGTTAAGTGACTTGCCCAGGGTCACACAGCTAGTAAGTGTTAAGTGTCTGAGGCTGGATTTGAACTCAGGTACTCCTGACTCCAGGGCCAGTGCTCTATCCACTGTGCCATCTAGCTGCCCCCTCATTACATTCTTTTTTTTTTTTTCAGCAACAAAGATTTATTTTATTTTCCAGTTACATGTAACGGTACTTTTCAACAATCATTTTCATAAGATTTAGAGTTCCAAATTGTTCTCCCTCCCTCCCTCCCTTTCCTCCCCCCTCCACAAGATCACAATCAGGTTATATATGTACAATCCACAAGTGTTCTTTTTATCAGTTCTTTCTATAGGGGTACATAGTAAGCTTCCTCATTAGTTCCTTGGGATTGTCTTGGATCATTGCACTGCTGAGAGTAGTTAAGTCTTTCACAATTGCTCATTGAACAATACTGCTGTCACTATGCACAATGTCCTCCCAGCTCTGCTCACTTCACTATACATCGATGTTCATTAGTCTTTCCAGTTTTTTCAGGGATCATCTTGTTTGTCATTTCCTGTAGCACAAGACCATTCCACTACAATCATATAGCACAGCTTTTTCCATCATTCCTCAATTGATGGACATTCCCTTGATTCTCAATTCTTAGCCTCCACCAAGAGTTGCTATAAATATTTTTTGTACAATTTTTCCCCCTTTTCTCTTTTTCATGATTACTATTGTTAACTTTCCCTTCCTTCCTGTTCCTTTCCCCATGATATTTATTCTATTATCCATCTTCTTTCATCCTATCACTCTTCAAAAGGGATTTGCTTCTGTCTGTCCCCTCCCCTACTCTGCCCTTCCTTCTTTTGCCCCTCTCTCTTTATCCCCTTCCCCTCCTATTTTCCTGCAGGGTTAGAGAGATTACTCCACCCAACTGACCTTGAACCAATTCTAATGAGATTGAGGTCTTTGAGCCTTTTCTGATGAGTGTAAAATTCATTTACTGCCCTGCTCCTCTCCCATCTCTTCCCCCACTTCATAAGCCGTTTCCTGTTTCTTTCATGTAGGATTTCACCTCTGCCCTTCCCCCTCCCCCAGTGAATTCCCTTCACCCCTCAAATTAACCCTAAAGATGTCATCACCTAACTAAGTGACACCGTAGACAAAGCATCACCCCTGGACCCAGGGGGATCCCAGCCAAAACCCGGCCACAGACACAAGACAGTCACCCACTGTACAACCCCAGGTATGTCCCCAGCTCCAATTTTTTATGGTTCTTTAGGGTCTGGTATTTGAAAGTCAAATTTGCCATTCAGTTCAGGTCTTTTCATCACAAATATTTGAAAGTCTTCTTTTTCATTAAAGTCCCATTTTTTCCGCTGAAAGATAATGCTGAGTTTTGCTGGGTAGGTGATTCTTGGTTGTAATCCCATTTCCTTTGCCCTTTGGAATATCATATTCCATGCCCTCCGGTCCTTTAATGTAGAAGCTGCTAGATCTTGTGCCATCCTTACTGGGGCTCCACAGTACTTGAATTCTTTCTTTTTGGCAGCTTGCAATATTTTCTCCTTGACCTGAGAGCTCTGGAGTTTGGCTATAATATTCCTAGGAGTTTTCCTCTTGGGATCTCTTTCTGGAGGTGATTGGTGGATTCTTTCAATTTCTACTTTAGCTTCTTCTTCTAGAATTTCAGGGCAATTTTCCCTGAGACTATCTTGGAAGATGGTGTCTAAGCTCTTTCCTTGATCATGGTTTTCAGGTAGACCAATAATTTTCAAATTATCTCTCCAAGACCCATTTTCCAGGTCGGCAGTTTTTCCCAGAAGATATTTCACATTGCCCTCTATTTTTTTTTTATTCATTTGGATTTGCTTTATTGTGTCTTGGTTTCTCATAAAGTTACTGGCTTCCATTTGTTCAATCCTAATTCTTAGGCAATTATTTTCATCAGAGAGCTTTTGTATCTCCTTTTCCATTTGGCCAATTTGACTTTTCAAGCTGTTGACTTTTTTTCTCATGTCTTTCCTGCATCACCCTCATGTCTCTTTCCATTTTTTCCTCTACCTCTCTAACTTTATCTTCAAAGTCCTTTTTGAGCACCTCTATGGCCTGAGACCAATTCGTATTTTTCTTGGAAGATTTAGATATAGGGGCCCTGATGTTGACATCTTCCTCTGAGGGTGCCCCTTGGTCTTCCTTGTTACTGAAGAAACTTTCTATGGTCCTCACGTTTCTCTGTCGGCTCATCTTGCCTTTCTTTTACTAGACTTTTAGCTCCTTAAAGTGGGGCATTATTTCCAGGCTGCAGTATCCCAAGCTTAAGAAATCCCAGGTGGTATGATTTAAGGAGAATCAGGTTCTTCACTCCCCCAGCCTGTTCCCTGGTCCTTAGATGACCCCAGACCAACTTGCTAATCAACCAGCTTTGTGTGTTGTGGTTGTTAGCTCTGACGAGCCTGTGCCCCTCCCCCACCTGGGCCACTGCTACTCGAGCCTACCTCCTGGTTCTCAGCAGGGGTGTAAAATCCAAGTTCTGCCTTAGCACCAGCATAGACCCCTGTAGCCTGCCCCCTGCCCAGAGCTCAGCCCACTCACCAGACTGTGAGCTTAGTTCCAGACAACACTGGTGCTTCAGTTGATTCAGAGGCTCTGGGGGTCTGCTTTTCTGGTGAGGCCTTCCTGCGACTGGATCTGTGTCAGGGTGACTGTGGGGTTGGACTCAACTCCTGTATCAGCACAGCAGCTCCCTCCTTCTGACCTTCCAAGCCATTCTTGGTTAGAAGATGATTTCAGCACATTCTTCTGTGAGTTTTGCTCTCATTACATTCTTCTTGTTTTTTTTTTGTTGTTTGTTTTTTTGCAGGGCAATGAGGGTTAAGTGACTTGCCCAGGGTCACACAGCTAGTGTCAAGTGTCTGAGGCCGGATTTGAACTCAGGTATTCCTGAATCCAGGGCCGGTGCTTTACCACTGCGCTATCTAGCTGCCCCCTTCTCATTACATTCTTAAACCACAAATTATATAGCTTTCCCCTAACTGATAGAAACCTCCTTAGCTTGCAGTCATTTAATTTTTTCCCCATCCTTTAATCTCTTCTTTGGAATCAGGGAATTTGTTTTGCTTGTGACTATTTCCTTCCTCTTATCCTCCCTCTTTTATTCCTCCCTTCCATTTCCCCTTTTGTTTTCTATTGAGTTTATTTCTACAGAAAGCTCTCTGTGTGTGTTTGTATGTTCAGTGTTTTTTTGTCCATTTTAAATAAGTGCACAGTACATCTAATGCCCATTTCCCCTACCCTTTCCTCCATGTTGTACTCTTCTTCTCACACACACCAATTATGAGAAAATCAAGTCCCAGCTCTTCTTCCTTTTTACACTAGAGTATTCCTTTTACTCTCCTTTCTCTATCCCCTCTTAAACCCTCTGAAGAGAAACAATCCACCCTCAGGACCTATAACATAATTTTTTCCTTTCCCCTCCTTTTGAAGACATTAATGTTTTTCACGTTTTCCTCTCCTCCTAACAGATAGGTAGCACTACATCACCTTAGAGCTCCTTCCAATTACTCAAATAAACTTACCTTTCTAGATTTCTCTTGATATTAGTGTTTGTATTTCAAAGTTCCCACTTCGAAATCTTTGAAAGTGTAAAATGGATAATTCTGATTACATTAAATTAAAAACTTTATGTACAAATAAAACAAATGTAGACAAGATCTGAAGGAAAGCAGAAAACTGTGGGGGTGGGGGTGGAATTTTATAGAAAGTTTCTCAGATAAAGGTCTCATATTTCAAATATATAAAGAATTTGTAAAATCTCTAAGAATAGGAATCATTCCCCAATTGATAAATGTTATGAAAAAAAATGTTATGTTCAAAGGTAATAAACAGGCAGTTTTCTGATAAAAAATCAAAACAATTTATAGTCATATTTAAAAAGCCCTAAATTATTATTGATTAGAAAAATGCATATTAAAACAACCTTGCCCTATCATTTTACACCTATCAGATTAGCTAAAATGATTGAAGGGGAAAGTGACAGATGTTGGAGAAGAGGTGGAAAACTCGGGACACTAATTCACTGTTGGTGGAACTGTGAAGTGATCCAACCATTTTGGAGAATGATCTGGAATTATGCTTAAAGAGTTATTAAACTGTCTATAACCTTTGACTGAGAAATTCACTACTAGGTCTGTTTCCAGTGATGATTAGGGGAAAAAATTAAAGTAAAATATTTATAGCAGGGGGCAGGTAGGTGGTGCAGTGGATAAAGTACCGGCCCTGGATTCAGGAGGACCTGAGTTCAAATAAGACCTCAGACACTTGACACTTACTAGCTGTGTGACCCTGGGCAGGTCATTTAACCCCCATTTCCCCACAAAAAAACAAAAACAAAAACAAACAAATATTTATAGCTTCTCTCTCTGTGGTGGCAAAAAACTAGAAATTATCAGGATTCCTGTCAGTTGGAGAATGGATTAACAAGTTGTGGTACGCTACTGTGATGGAATACTACTGTGCCATAAGAAACAATGATCTCATTGATATTTAGAAAAACATGGATAGACTTTCATGAAATACTGAAGAACAAAATGAGCAGAATCAAGAGAACATCATATACAGTAACAGCAATATCATCTTAAAAACAACTTTGAGTGACTAATTTTGACAATTATAAATACCCAAATTAACTACACAGGACATATGAAGGAAGATTGTATTTGCATCCAGAGAAAGAATTGATAAGCGGAAATATGTATAAAATGATTTTACACACACACACACACATACATACATATGTGTCTAATGATAGCCATCTCTTCATGGGTGGAGAGAAGAATAAAAAAGAAAAAAAACTTACATGATAAATTTCTTATATATTTAAAAGGAATAGCAAGTTGTACATAATAGATCTTCAGTTTCATATGAAATCATCTTTTTATTATTCTCTGTTATGGAAATACTGGTTTTATTTCATAAAATAAAATAAATTCTAAACAAGACAATCTTCTCTTTAAAGGTCCATTTCTTTTTTTCTGTAGGATTATATCTAGCTTTTCAGGGTCAATTATTCTTGGTTGTAAACACATGTCTTTTGTGTTTTGGAATATTGTATTACTAGGTCTCCTGTCATTCTGAGTAGTAGCTGTCAGATCTTGTATGATCATGACTGTAGCTTATAGTTGAGTTCCTTATTTCTGAATGCTTATGACCTTTCTTCTTTGATGTGGAAGCTCTGAATTTTCGTTATGACATTCCTGGGGCTTTTCATTTCAGAAGGTAATCAGCAGTTTCTTTCTGTCTTCATTTTGCCCTCTGGTTCTAATATATCTGGTCAGTTTTCATTTGTGATTTCTTGAAATATAGTGTCCATGATCTTTTTTTTTTTCATGATTTTCAGGAGTCCAGTAGTTTTTAAATGATCTCTCTTTGAACTGTTTTCCAGCTCAATTCTTTTTGATATCAGATATCTTACATTTCTTTTTGTTTATTCAATCTTTTGAGTTTGTTCTAATATTTCTATCTTCTGAAGTCATTTATTTCTGTTTGGTCTCTTCTAATTTTGAGAGAGTTTATTACTTTGATAAGGTTTAGCATTTTCTGTTCTAAGCTATTCTTTTTCCTATTCTTTACTCCAGAAAAGTTTTATTTTATTTTATTTTAATCTCTTGCTTTATTTCTTCTAGGTATTCATATAGTCTTTGTGGAAAATCCATTTTTTCTTAGTATTTCTGCTCGAAGTTATTACAGTGATAGTCACCTTTTCATTTGGGTTTTTGGTATATCTCTGCATCTACAATAGTTCCTTATAGTGGTTGATATTTTCTTTGTTTTACTCATCTCTGAAGTCTTAGTTCCTGAACTGAGGATTAGTGTCAGAGACAGGTCCTGCCCCCTGCCACAATTTTGGGTGGGATTGTGGGTGTTAATTATTTTTATTCTTTCTTTTTTTTTTTTTTGGTGAGGCAATTGGGGTTAAGTGACTTGCCGAGGGTCACACAGCTAGTAAGTGTCAAGTGTCAGGTTGGATTTGAACTCAGGTCCTCCTGAATCCAGAGCTGGTGCTTTATCCATGGTGCCACTTAGCTGCCCCAGGTGCTAATTATTCTTGGCCTAGGTTACCAGGGTTCTTGTGTTAACTCCTACTGCCTGGGAGTAAGTACCTCCAGAAATAGATATTTGATGTTCAGAGCACTGGATCTGCATGGCTTTCTAAGACATCTCAGGAGAAATAAAGCTAGGGACTTCAGAGCCTTGCTAGAGTCTCCTCTTCTGAGGGCTACCAAACCCATGGGACAGCACCTGGCCTGGAGCCAGGAAGATGTGAGTTCAAATCTAACCTCAGACACTTACTAGCTGTATGACTCTGGGCAAGTAACTTAACCCTGTTTACCTTAGTTCCTCATGTATAAAATGAGCCAGATAAAGAAATGACAAAGCACTCTAGTACCTTTGCCAAGAAAACCCCAAAAGGAGCCACAAAGAATCAGACATGACTGAACAACAACAATGAGGACCAAGCCCACATTGGTCATTGCCATTACTGATGGCTTCCAAGGTCCCCTGTGTGGGCTTTCAACCACCTCGCTTTCTGGGAAAGCCCTCAACTCTTGCTGACTCCAGATACAGAGCCCTGCAGGCTACCAGTGTCTCTATCCTTTCTCTGATCTTTCTGGGCAGCTGCTGGCTTGTTTTCAGGGATATGTTGGAGCCAACTCAAGCTTGCTGAGCTAATTGTTAAATTTTCAGTGTGAGCATTTACACCTCAGAAACTGGCAAAGCTACAAAGCAGGGCTTGATTTACTGTTTTGTTGACTGTCTAAACTTAAGAAAGTGATGGAGAAAATGTTAACAATGGAGATTAAACTTAAAAGTGTGTCCAGCATACATTTTTCCTGGAGTGCAGGTTGTTAAACATTTACCAGCACACCCCTGGTTGTTTGTACTGGTGGTGACTTTGCTGGGGGTTCCCTTTCCTGTTGCCTATGGGAATCTGGCTAACTTTTTGCATAGTTCTGGGAACAGAAGAGGTAGCTCACTGTACTTTCTCATTGGAATTCTTCATCATTAGTCGGCCTGCTGTGATCTTTAGGTTTGTGTGTGTGTGTGTGTGTGTGTGTGTGTATGTTTTGCTGGCTTTGGGAGGGGGGGGAGCTGATCTGCTTGTCTTAATTCAGGCAGCCATCTTGGCTAATCTAGAATCAGCAAAGGTTAAATGTTGGTGATCTAAATAAGCTGCTTCCCCGCCTCTGCCAAGGGAAATATATCTCATTCTTGAGTTTCTGGAAAAGTGGGAATCTCCAAAGACTAGTAGACTTTGTCTTTCTGTGTTTGTTTTGAAGTATATATAAGGAGTCAGGACGGGTCTGAACTGGTCAGGTTGCTTAAGGCAGATTGCTAGTGAAACCTGGTCCCAGACTAGCTTAATTAGGTTTTTGTCTAGGAGTGTGAATCTGAGGTTTAGCCTCCCCCTGTCATCAGTGAGGAATAAGCAGGTAAGAAGAAAGAACCTTTTTAGGTCCCATATGAAAAAAGGATTAAATTTGTTCTTCATTCCAAAAGGAAGACTTATAATCAACAACTGGGTCGTGAGTAGGCAAATCAAGAACTGTCTAGAATTTAGATTTTTCAAAAATGAAATAGTCTTCTTCCAAAGTTGAAGCCTGACACTGTAGAAATTTAAGCAAGAGATAGATGACATACTGAAGTATTTTATGATAGAAAGAATGTCTCATCTCCAAAAATGACTACCTGTATGACCTTGGGCAAGTCACTTAAATTCCCTGGGCTTCAATTTCCTCTTCTGTAAAATAAGTGGGTTGCATTCTATGGGTTCTGAGATCCTTTCTAGATCTGTGACTTTATGACATCCAGGACTTTCATAAAGGAGATTTAGGCATTAGAAAGGTTGAAGTAGATGATCTCTATGGGTCCATCCGGCTCTATGACTCTTCTTGTTATTTGCTCATTTTTCAGTTGTGTCCAACTTGTGACTGCATTTGGGGTTTTCTTAGCAGAAATACTGGAGTGGTTTTCCATTGCCTTCTCCAGCTCATTTTACAGATGGGGAACTGAGGTAGACTGGGTTAAGTGACTTGCCCAGTGTCACACAGCTAGTAAGTGTCTGAGGCCAGATTTGAACTCAGGAAGATGAGTCTTCCTTATTGCAGGCCTGGCACTCTATCCACTATGCCACCTTGTTGCCCTTCTACTCTAGAATTTATGAATAATCATACCCTAATTTTCCTACTTTGTAAGTCCATGTTTAGGGCAGTTAAGTGGCTCAGAAAACTCCAAATGGGGTCAAAAGAAGTTGTTAAGGGGGCAGCTAGGTGGTTCAGTGGATAAGGCACTGGCCCTGGATTCAGAAGGACCTGAGTTCAAATTTTACCTCAGACACTTGACACTTACTAGCTGTGTGACCCTGGGCAAGTCACTTAACTCTCATTGCCCACAAAAAAAAAAAGAAAAAAGAAAAAGACAAAAGAAGTTGGATATGACTGAAAAAACGGAACAACAACAAAAGTCCATGTTTGTATATGTTATATGTTTTTAGATTTGGAACTATTCCTACAGCATGATTTTTAAAATTTTATTTTTAATTTATGGAATAAAATAAGCATTTATATAACATAGTACAATAAAGAGATGTGAAACTGCAAGTCTTTCCATGTTTTTCTAAAATGATTGAGCCCTTCATTTCTTATAGTGCAGTAGTGTTTCATCACAATCATGCACCACAACTTATTCAGCCATTCCCCAGTTGATGGGCATCCTTATCATTTCTAGTTCTTTGCCACCACAAAAAGAACTGCTATAAACATTCTAGAAATATAGGTTCTTTTCATTTTCCCTTCATCATCTTTAGAAATAGAGCTAGTAGTGGTATTGCTGGGCCAAAGGGTATAGGGAGTTTAATTACTCTTTGGGCATGATTCCAGATTTCTCTCCAAAATAGTTAGATCATTTTACAATTCCACAAAAAATGGATTAGTGTCCCAGTTTTTCTGCTTCCTCTCCAACATTTGCTACTTTCCTTTTCTATCATTTTAGCCAATCTGGTAGGTGTATTGGTGGGTAGGCATATCATTACAGCATGATTGTAACAAGCTAGTTCGGTAAAAAATAAAATTTAGATTACCCAGTTTTCTGACCTGAATCTTCAAAAAAAAATCATGTCTACCAAAAATCTGATCCAAGAACATATTACTCCCCAAGGAAACGAAGGACATAAATTTCTTTTTTTTTTCTGCATTAGTCATATTGTGAAAGAAGAATCAGAGCACAAGGGAAAAAAACCTCAAAAAACAATTAAAAAAAAAAACCAGCCCCAAAGTAGAAACAGTATGGTTCAATCTGTACAGTTCTTTTTTCTAGATGTTGAGAACATTTTCTATCATGAGTTCTTTATTATTATTATTTGTTTATTTCTTTCTTTTTCTTTTCTTTTCTTTCTTTTTTTTGCAGGGCAATGGGGGTTAAGTGACTTGCCCAGGGTCACACAGCTAGTGTCAAGTGTCTGAGGCCGGATTTGAACTCAGGTCCTCCTGAATTCAGGGTCGGTGCTTTATTATCATGAGTTCTTTGAAATTATTTTGGATCATTGCACTGCTGAGAAGAGCCAAGTCTATCACAGATGTTCATCACACAATGTTGCTGTTATTGTGTACATTGTTCTCCTGGTTCTGCTCCTCTCAGTTAGCATCAGTTTATGTAAGTCCTTCCAGGTTTCTCTGAAATCCTCCAGCTCATTGTTTCTTTCTTTCTTTCTTTTTCTTTTTGTTAGTATTTTATTTTCCAAATTACATGTAAAAGCAAATTTTGACATCAATTTTAAAAAAAACTTTGTGTTCCAACTTCTCTTCCTCCCTCCCTTCCCACTGCCACTCCAAGAACTCAAACAATTCAATATAAATTATACATGAGTAGTCATGGAAAACAACTCTACATTAGCTAGGTTGTAAGAGAATACAGATAAATACAAAACTTCAGATTAAGGAGTTGTCAAAACAAGAAATGTGTTTCAGTCTGTTTTCAGATACCATCAGTTCTTTCTCTGTAGGTGTACTGAAATTTTCATAAGTTTTTCAGAGTTATATTGGATCATTGCCTTGCTGAAGATACCCACGTGCTTCCCAGAAAATCATCTTACACTATTGCTGTTATTTTGTATACAGTACATTTCTCTCTGCCTCAGTTCATGTGGGTCTTTCCAGGTTTTTCTGATAGCATCTTGTTCATCGTAACTTTTATATAGTACCTTAAACTTGACAAAGAATTTTCTTCACAATAGCCCAGCAGAGTAGGTACCATATGTTTTGACATTGTAGTCAATCATCATAACTATTTCCTTCCATCCTATTCCCTTCCAATGATATTTACTCTATTTTCTATCTTATTTTGCCCTATTCCTCCTCAAAAGTGTTTTGCTACTCACTGCCCCCTCCCCCACTCTACTCTCCTTTCTTTAACCCTTCCCTCTTTATCCTCTTTCCCTCCTACTTTCCTGTAGGGTTAAATAGATTACTCCCCCCAATTGTATGTGTGTGTGTGTGTGTGTGTGTTATTCCCTCCTTGAGTCCACTTTGATGAGGTTAAGGTCTTTGAGCTAATTCTGTTTTCTAAATTTTTCTTCCTCCCTCCCTCAACCTTCCCTATGAAATCAAGCAATTCAATATATGTCATACATGTGCTGTTATGCAGAACATCTTCACCTTCCTTGAAAGTGTTTTGCTTTTTGCAGCTCCCTCCCACAAACTTCCCTTCCCTCCTTCCCCTCTTCTCCCCCCCATCTCCTTCCCCTCCCACTTTTCTTCAGGGCAAAAATATATTACTATACCCGCTTGAGTATGTATGTTATTCCCTCTTTGAGACAATTCTGATAATAGTAAGGTTCACTCACTCCCCCATTCCTTCCCCCCTTCCCCTCCCCTCCACAAGCTTTTTTTCTTGTTTTCTTCATGTGAGCTACCTCTCCCTTTCCCACTCCTCCAGTCTATTCCTCCTACCCCTCAACCCTATTTTAAAGATGTCATTATGGGTTAGCTAGGTGGCACAGTGGACAAAGCACCAGCCCTGGGCTCAGGAGATCCAGAGCCCAAATCCGGCCCCAGACACAAGACAACCCACCCTGTTTGCTCCACAAAGAACAAGGATACACAAAAAATAAATGCTTTACAATTACCATCTCTTCATATTCAGTTCAGACCTATGTCCTCTGTGTATTCCTTACTGAAAAGTTCTTATGAGTTGGAAGTTTATTTTCTCATGTATGAATGTAAACAGTTTAACCTTTTAATGTCCCTCCTGGTTTCTTTTTCCTGTTTGCCTTTTTATGATTCTCCAGGGTCTTGTATTTGAAAGTCAAATTTTCTATTCAGTTCAGGTCTTTCCATCACAAATGCCTGAAAGTTCTCTTTTTCATTGAAGTCCCAGTTTTTCCTCTGATGGCTCATAGTTTCTTAAAACATAATAGTATTTGCATTACATTCATATGCCACAACTTGTTTAGCCATTCCCCAATTGATGGACATTCCCTCAATTTCCAATTCTTTGCCACCACAAAGAGAACTGCTATAAATATTTCTGTACGTATGGGTCCTTTTCCCTTTTCTATAATCTCTTTGGGATACAGACCTAGCAGTGGTACCACTGGGTTAAAGGATATGAACAGTCCCATAACCTTTTAGGCATAGTTCCAAACTGCTCTCCAGAATGGTTGGATCAGTTCACAGCTCCACCAGCAATGCATTAGTGTTCCAATTTTTCCACAGCTTCTCCAACATTTATTATTTTCCTTTTTAGGACATATATTTCTATGAAAAGTTTGACACAACAGACTATATGTATACAAATATGCAGCAAAGACCCAATAATTGTTTCCTTAGTATTTGTCTCCTTTGAGTTAAATTTTTGGTCATTCTTGAGCAAAAAATGAGATTTGCCATCGAATATTTTAAGTGGAACATACTTTGGATATTTAAAATCCCAGAATATAACACAAGGCTCTCCACCTAAAGGAAAGTACACTTTTCCAAATGAAATGGAAATTTTAATGGAAGCCAGGTGCTCTGGAGAACATATGAACCCAGAGATCTATTCTATTCAACAATAATAAGTTGTGTGTAAATTGCCTTTCCTGCTTTGTTCATCTTGGCTACTCTGCAGGTGTTGGAAACAATGCAGCCTGTTTCTCAAGTTAAGAGAAAGAAGGATCACATTTTCCTCTGACATACCGTCTAAGGCCACTGTTCCATAAATATAGGGTTTGACCTCCAAGAAGAACACTCCATTTGGGCAGGTAAAAAAGGAAAATGATGATGTCCAGGTTGTTAGCACTTTGGCTCCTTTGCTTGTCTTATGCCTTTTCTGCAAGAAACCTTTCTTTGAGATGCGTTCAAGACACTGATGAGTTCCTTTGTGATCTGAATTCAGTGGTACCCAAGGCTCATGCGATAAAAAGTAAGTAGGCTTTGGCAGGGGCCGAGGGGCAAGGTACAGAACAGCTATAGGTAGCTAAGTTTAGAAACTGAAATGTAAGCAGGCCAAGGACTGTGCAGCTGGTCATGCTGGATGATGTAGAGGAGAGAGTATGAGATGTATAGTCAGGATACAGGTTCAATTCCTGCCTTATGACGTTATTCACTATATAATCCTGGCTAAGTCACTTAAGCTCTCTCAGCCTCAATTTTCTCTTCTATAAAATGAAAATAACATTATAATAACTCTTTTTGGGGGGGGCAAAGAGGATTAAGTGACTTGCCCAGGGTCACACAACTAGTAAGTGTCAAGTGTCTGAGGCTGGATTTGAACTCAGGTCCTCTTGAATCCAGGACTGGTGCTTAAACCACTGTGCCACCTAGCTGCCCCCTAAAATAACTCTTAAATAGGGTTGCTGCAAAACTGCCAGGAGATAATGTATGCAAAATACTTTGCAAAAGTTAAAGCACTAGAAAAATGTATTATTGTTACTATTATTTTAACATTTAAGAATTTCTAAAACAAAGGCAGTCAATAGAGGGGGAAACAAACCTGCTGCCCCACTTGCACTAGAATCCTGTTCTCACTTTCCTCATTTATAAAAGAAGAGGGTTAGAGTGATTGATTGATTGACTTCCTAACCATTGGAGCTTTCCAAAGGTGGAATGTGTTGCCTTGAGAAGTCATGGATTTTCCCTCATTCATGGTCTTCAGGTAAATGTTGAATGACTAGTTAGGGGATATTATAAAGGAAATTCTTGTCTGGGCATAGGTTAGACTAGATGGCCTGTGAGGTCCCTTCCAACTCTAAGATGATTTGATTTCATGAGATAGGATAACCCGGTTCTAGTACCAGCTTTACAACTAATTAGTTATATAACTTTTGTCAAGTCACCTTCTCTCTCTGCATCCCAGTCCCCTCATCTGCAAAATAAGACAGTTGGATTGATTGATTGATTCTATCTTCCTAGGACCATTTTGTTAGTTTGCAGATCATAGGATCATTGATTTAAAGCTAGAAGGGCTTTTTTATTTTTTGCAGGGCAATTAGGATTAAGTGACTTGCCCAGGGTCACACAGCTAGTGTCAGGTGTCTGAGGCTGCATTTGAACTCAGGTCCTCTTGAATCCAGGGCTGGTGCTTTATCCACTGTGCCACCTAGCTGCCCTGATTCTATCTTCCTATAGAATACTCCTCCTCCATTCCAGGCCTACTCCTCATACTCACTGTAGACCAGTGGGGTCAAACTCAAATAGAAATGGGGACCACTAAACTGTGCCTAAGGATCCCTGCAGTCAGGAGATTAATTTAGAAAATCAGATATTACCATTATCTATGTCCTATTGAATTTTTATTTATTTACGTTAAATCTTTCCCACTTTCATTTTAATCTTATCCTGACTCCACTTGGGAGTGTCGTCCATCAGTGTTTGTAGACAACATGGATGGCCATCCTAGTACCTTGTACATAATATGCACTTAATAAATGTTTATTAAATTTGACTGTGATATCAGGGCAAACCCAGAGCTAAGACAAAGAGTCAAGGTGTGTATGTGTAAAAAGTTCATTCTTTTCTAATATAGAATAATTAAAATGATAATTTCCATGTTTATTCATGTTTAGAAAACATGTTCTACATTATTATAAACATACAATAATAACAATAAGGGTATACTTTATTTCAACGTACAATAACAATGCATGAAAACTCAGTAGTACCAACAGTGGCTTATTCATGACAGGATGTAACTTGAAGCTGTTGCCTTTTCTGCCAGTTGTCTGATAACTATTGTTATTCGAGAAAAATATAAGAAGTAATTCCAATAAGCAAAGTAATCTCAATGACTATTTGTTGAATTGATGGGGTTATCTGTTGTTGACTGGGAATAGTCTGGTAAACTGAAAGCCAAATTAGTAGGCTGGACCAGAACTATTTCAGAGCAATGTCTGCTGATGTAATGATGACCCAAAGCTTTTGTCTCTAGTTCCATTTCATTTAATGAACAATTTTCTTGAATGTCATGTCAAGAAGGTTGTACTATGTGTAGGATTCTGAAAATCAACCATTGGTGGTCAAGTGGGGAAGGGAGGGGGAGGGAGAGAAGGGAGGGGAAGAGAGGGGTTTGTTTTCTTTTGCAAAGCTAAAAATAGGGCCAGAGGTATTTGGTCCCAAAATGAATAGAATGAATCACTGTGTCAGTTGGCTATATGGGGAATAAGATTTAGGTCCCTGCATGTCTGAACTGATTTCCATTCTTACAGAGCAGCCAGTATTGGTTTAAGTGGTGATTGCTCTTGAACTCAGTATGTCTTTTTTTTTTTTTTGGTGGGGTAATGAGGGTTAAGTGGCTTGCCCAGGGTCACACAGCTAGTAAGTGTCAAGTGTCTGAGGCTGAATTTGAACTCAGGTCCTCCTGAATCCAGGGCCGATGCTTTATCCACTGGTCTACCTAGTTGTCCTTGGTGTCTTTTTGTAGCGTGGTTTGGGATTCTGTTCCATCTTTTCAGATGGGTTTTTCTAGTAATACAGTCATTCTTAGGGAGAGAAAAAAAAGTGAATCTAATCAACAAGCAATGATTACTGTTGGCAATCAGTAAATGAGTAAAGTAAAAGGTATCTATTGAGAAATCCCTAGTTATGTGCCCAGAGAAATACAGTGTAGTGCAGTGGTGTCAAACTCAGATGGAAACTGGGGCCATTAATCCATACATAAGGATTATGCAAGCCATAATGCTATTTTTATTGTGTGTTTATTTATTTTGTTAAATATTTCCTAATTACTTTTTTTTTTTTTAGTGAGGCAATTGGGGTTAAGTGACTTGCCCAGGGTCACACAGCCAGCAAGTGTCAAGTGTCTGAGCCTGGACCCGAACTCAGGTACTCCTGACTCCAGGGCCAGCGCTCCATCCACTGCGCCACCCAGCTGCCCCTCCTAATTACATTTTAATCCTAGTTTGGAGTACACTCTGGAATGTTGCTAGTGCAACATCAGCATATTTAATGTCTCTGGATAAAGAGCTGGATTTGAAGCCAGGAGGACCTGGGTTCAAATCCTATGCATGATATATACTGCCTGTGTGATCTGGGCAAGTCACAAATTCTCACTGCAATAGACAATTCTCTAAGTTGGAGAGAAAGAGAGAGAGAGAGAGAGAGAGAGAGAGAGAGAGAGAGAGAGAGAGAGAGAGAGAGAGAGAGAGCTGGTTTCTATTGGTACAGAGAGATTGCTCACCTGGGAGTTCCACATAGCAATGGGCAAGTCACTTCACTTCTGTCTGCCTCAGTTTCCTCAAATGTCAAATGGGGATAATAACAGCACCTACCTCAGGTTTTTTGTGAGGATTAAATGAGAATATTTGCAAAGTAGTTAGCACAGTGTCTAGCACATAGTAGGCCCTATATAAATGTTTATTTCCATTCCCCCCTCTCCTCAATGGACTCACAAGTCCAATCCCTATCCTTATGTGTCCAGGTTGGAGATGGGCTCTAGGGGTTGGACTATAAGAAGTAGAATCTTGTGAGAAAGGAAGGAAACAAATTTTATTAAGTGCCTACTATGTGCCAGGCACTATGTTAAGCACTTTACAAATATTATGTCATTTGTTCCTCATAAAAGTCTTGCAAGGTAGGTGCTATTATTTTCCCCATTTTTTTTTACAGTTGAGGAAATTAAGGCAACCAGAGGTTAAGTGACTTGTCCAGAGTCCCACAGCTAGTAAGTGTCAGAGACAAGATTTGAACTCAGGTCTTCCTGATTCTTGGCTCAGAGCTCTATCCACTGTACCACCTTCCTGCCTAGATGGAGAAAAACAGTAATACCATAAATAGGAAAAAATGCTCTGTAGTATTTTTTCATTTTTAATTCCTCTTTATTCCTCATACCCCACACTCAATTAGTCACCAAATCTTGTCTCTTGTCGACTTTTTCTTTCCTTTTTTTTTAATAATAAAACATTTTTATTTATAGTTTGGGGTTCCAATGTTTATCCCTCTTTTTCTCCCTCCCCCTCCCTGAGGCAGCAATCAGATATGGGTTACACATGTGTGATTATGTAAAACATTACCATATTTGTCATTATGTACAAGAAAACTTGATTAAAAGAAAAAAATGAAAGAAAGTAAAAAAAAATAGCATGCTTCAGTCTGTTCCATTGATATCAGCTCTTTCTTTGGAGGGGGATTAGTATGTTTCATCAATAGTCCTTTGGGATTGTCTTGGATCATTGTATTGTTGAGAATAGTCAAGTCATTCACAGTTCTTCATCGAACAATATTCTTGTCTCTGTGTCTCTAGTATTTAAGCATAGTTAAGACTTAGGAGAAGGGATAGATGCCTGGAATAATCAGAAAGGGCCTTATAAAGGAGGAAGTGAGACTTGAGATGGGCTTTGGTTGTTGGATCAGGGTGGATAAGATGAATGAGAAAAAGAGGGCTTTTCAGATAGTGGAAACTGCATCAGCAAAGACATACATGGAAGCTTAACATGTGAGCAGGTTAATAAAGAATATGAATATCTCTGTGTATATATTAATATGTATATGTGTATGTATACATATATACACATATACATATATACACACATGTATGTGTATATATTTGTGTGTGTGTGTATATATATATATATATATATATATATATATATATATATATATATATACATATATGGGGGGAACAGAGGAAAATGAGATTGAACAGGTAGGGTAAAGCTAGATGATAGAAAGATGAATAAAGAAGTTTAGACTTGTTCCAGTGAAAGAGATAGAGACAGAGACAAGCTGGAGGAAGGTATACCTACTGAATAATCTATTAAGGTAATTCAGGTGTGAGGGTGACTTTCCAATCTCTTCCTCTCCATCACTCCCCCTTCTGCTTTCAGATGTAGTCAGGCCTTGCCCACCTTAAAAAAGAAACGATGCTTCTGTATGTTGTTGGTTCCCTAAGTTACCCTTCTATTTTTCCACTTCCTGTAACTGACAAGCCTCTATTTCGATGTTTCCATTTCCTCACCACCCACTTCTTCCTCAATCCCTTACAATTTAGTCTCCATTCCCTCCACTCTTCTCTTCTCTCTCAGAGATCCTCAGTGGCCTTCCCCGGGTCAATTTCATTACCTTTTTTCAGTTCTTATTCCACTTGACCTCTCTGTGATGCTCAATACTAAAGACCACCCCCATTTTCTTCCTTGAGACTCCTCACTTTTGTTGTACTGTGGCACTGAATTTTCTTGGGGCTTATTCCCACTTTTTAGTTTCTTTCTTCTTGATCCTCTATGAGAATTCTTTCTCTTTTTACCTTGAGCCTATGCTAAGGCTAGGCTCTGGATCATTTTACAAATAAGTTTATATTCTAAATTTGTGTTACCCCTTATTCCATTTCTCTGTCTTTCTCCCTCCCTCCATCTTTTCTCTCCTCCCCTCGCCTTCCCTCTCCTCCCCTCCTCTCCCCTCCTCTCCCCCTCCCTTCCCTTCTCTCTCTTTCTCTGTTATTCCTCCTGCCCCTTTCATTATTTCAAATATCAGCTCTATGTTTATGACTCTCAAATCTACATCCACAGTCCTGGACTGTTATAGTTCATTTGTTAGATAGCTCACTTTCACCTCAAACTTGAGATATCTGAAACTTAACTTATCATCTTCCTTTTGCCCAATTAGCTTTCCATTTCCACATTCCTATCCATATTAATGGGATAATTAGTCAGTTAGCCCCACACAAAACCTCATACATACATATGAGCACCTTTAAGAATAATATTGGAGATAAAACGCGAACGTGCGTGACTGCGGGTTGAGCTGACTTGACCATGGTGGACATCGAGAAGGGCAAGAAAATCTTCGTGCAGAAGTGTGCCCAGTGCCACACCGTGGAGAAGGGGGGCAAGCACAAGACCGGCCCCAACCTGAGCGGACTCTTCGGCCGCAAGATCGGCCAAGCCCAGGACTTCTACACCGACGCCAACAAGACCAAAGGCATCGCCTGGAATGACGATACGCTGATGGATTACCTAGAAAACCCCAAGAAGTACATCCTGGGGACGAAGATGATCTTCGCCGGCATGAAGAAGTCCGAGAGGGCCGATTTGATAGCCTACCTTAAACAGGCCACCAATGAGTAACTATCTGCTGCCTTATTTATTCTAATCGGAGGTCTCTGCATATGAGATCTCTTTCCTTTTTTTTTTTTTTTTACATGTACCAAAACGACTCTATTTAAATTGGTTTCATTAACCTGGGAATTTTCATCATGAATGTCTGCTTAAAAACATTGCTCAGCAGTCCTAATAAAGGAATTATGTAGATTAGGTAGGCTTGTGTTTAAATGAGAATGATTGTTTTCTGTCACTACCAACCTATCATGCTTTTAAAAAGATTTGATTAGGCAACTTTTTTTTATTAAGGGCAATGGGCTCCACCTCTGTCTTGCAAAGTTTTAATTGAATCTGGTTTCTTTTGACTAAACAGTGGGGAAAGCCTACTTAATTGTTTCATAGGACTTTTACCTGTAATATGTTTGGGGAGGGGGGATTATCCTTTGGAAAAAGTGCCCCAGTCTGTCCAAAGGTAAGGTCTACTGAATCAAAACAAGCCCAGGCATTTCCAACTTAAATTCCTTAATTTTCTATGCATAAACAGTCTGATGACAAAGATTTTATTTAAATTCTGCCTTCAGATTGCTGAAAGGCTTCAGAGTACTTTATTGTATAACAGTCTTGAGTAAAGAACATCCCATCACCCAGTGAGTGACCTTTGGGACTGTGAAGAAGTCCAGATGAGTTCAGCTAGAGCTAGGACCTTCTGCTGAGCTTCGTTTGAAGCTCAGCCAAACCTTAGGATTCACTTTTTTTGTTTTGTTTTGTTTTGTTTTTAGTGAGGCAATTGGGGTTAAGCGACTTGCCCAGGGTCACACAGCCAGTAAGGGTTAAGTGTCTGAGGCCGGATTTGAACTCAGGTAGTCCTGAATCCAAGGCTGGTGCTCTATCCACTTTGCCACCTAGCTGCCCCTGGATTCACTTTTTAAGACCTATTGAATTTGAAGTTTGCAGACGTGTTCTACAGTATGTGAATAGTAGTGTTAATATTCACTGGAATGTTTAGCTGTAAAGATGTACCATTAGTTCATCTGCTAAATGATGTGATCATAAGACTGAATTTGGAAATTAAACACTTGTGAATACTTTAAAAAAAAAGAAGAAGAAGAATATTGGAGAATAAATCTTCTTCATCTTATATTTCCAATTTCCCAAGTCGTGTTGATTGTTCCTTCAAAGTATCTTTTGTAGACACATGATGAAAAATGCTATCTATCTCCAGATAGAGGACTGATGGACTTGAGTGTGGGAAGCATGTTTTTTTTTCTCATTCTTTATTTTTCTTGCTTTTTTTCACAGCATGGTTAATGTGGAAATGTTTTGCATATAAAACAGGTATTGTATTTCTTGGGGGAGGGTGGAAGAAAGGAGAGAATTTGGAACTGAAAGTAAAAATTAAAAAAAAAAACACCTTAAGACAAAAATCCAAAATACTTTCTTTATCTGGGCTTCCATTACCTCTCTCAGCCAAATATAGTCCCTTATCACCTCAAATCTGCAGTATCTCTCCTCCCCAGACAGAGGAACCCGGAGGAACTAAATAATAAAAGAAGGGGACCAGCATAGAGGTGGTATACTGCAAGATGAGAAGACCACTGACAAGGATGCATGTTCCAGGGTTAGGAGGCCCCAGACATTGAGGGAGGGTCCCTGTGAGACTGCAGCTGAGGCAAGGTATTGGAGTCTAAAGAGTCAGAAGCACAGCTGTGAGGAGCGTGAGATTCATAATTTAGGATTGAGAGCTGGAAGGGACCTTAGATCCTTCAAACCTCTGTTATAACATTGTCCCCCATTTAGTCACACTGCTCTTTTGCCCCAAGAGGAATGGCAGGTTTAGAGGAAAAGGATGGTGAGAATTCTTTGGATCTTATTGAGTCCAAAGAAGACATATCCATCAAGCAACTGGAAATAAGAAGAGAACTCGAGGGAACTAATGAGGTAAGAGTTACAGAATTGGGAATTATCTGCTTGGAGTTTATGATTGAAAGCACAGGAGCATTTGAGTGCACCAGAGGAGAAAGTACGTGCAAAGAAAGGAAGAGGCCCTACTTAGGAAAGATCCTTGGGGGTTATCATTTCACTGAAATCCCAAGGACTCAGCTAAGGAAGCAGAGAAGGTGGGGAGGAGTCCAGCTGCAGTTTATTTAGGGGAAGCTGAAAGGCAGTGCCAACGAGAAAAAAAACCAAAACATCCCTCTATAAGAAGCCACGCATTACAAATTGCACTGGTCTCAACTAAACTCAAAACTAAACTCCCCGATTCTTCCTCCCACACCCAACCCTCCTACCTGAACTAAAAAGCACCACCCTTCAGTAATTACCCTCTGTAAGAACTGAATCACTTCACCTCTGGGCTTCAGTTTCCTTCTCTATAAAACAAAAGGATCCGAGTAGAGAATTACTAAGGTCCCTTTCAGCTTTAAATTTAAGAACCTGTAACTATTTCAAGTGATCACTGAAGCTCTGTGTTGGGGTAAAATGATCAACAGACTAGGAGTTAGGGACCAGAGCTGGCTCTGTTGCTGGCACTTTAGGCACAGCATTCTGGGGGATTCATCTTCTGGATCTAAAAAACGAAAGCCTCGAGGTAGATGATGCCTTCCAGTTAATAACATTCTAGTATATTCTGACCCTTTTTAGGAAAAAAAAAGTTTTCTTCCCCAAATCTAAAGGACAAAGTCATAGGCTGGAAGTAGCTTTAAATAATCTAGTCTGACCTCCTCTTTTACAGTGAAGGACTGGAGGTAATAGAGGAAATAAACTAATGTCAACTTCAAACCAGAGTCATCTGACTCCTCTTTAAGTCCATGCTCCACAGCCTGATGTATAGGGCTTCCCATAGCCTAGCCCATTCTGCTTATGCAGTACTCCCACTTCTCAACTGGAACCTACTACTTTTGCCTCTATCTCTTAAAGTCACACCATGCTCCTTCCTCACCATAAGTCTTGAAATACAGCACTTAAAGAGTGCCATTCCCTTAGTCAGAACCTGGCATTGAAGGTTTAGCTAAAGTTTCACTTCCTCCATGCCTTCTTCTGACTTATCCAACTCATGTTGACTTCCTCTGCCTCTGAACTCCTGTGGTATTCACCATATCATTCACTTTGGTACTGCCTTTCATTGCTATTTAACTGTCTTCTTCTGTGTGTTAGTCTTATCTCCCCATTGGATCAGAGGTTCATAAAGGGCAAAAAGACTGTGAAGAATGATAGGATTTAAAGGCCATTTAATACAGCCCCTTTATTTTAGATTTTAGGCTATAATTTCTATTTCTAACTATAATCTTTCATTTTTCAATTAAATTGTATTTATTCAATTACTAAGCATTTTTTTTTTGCAGGGCAGTGAGGGTTAAGTGACTTGTCCAGGGTCACACAGCTAGTGTCAAGTGTCTAAAGCTGGATTTGAACTCAGATCCTCCTGAACCCAGGGCAGTGCTTTATCCACTGCACCACCTTGCTGCCCCTAACTAAGCATTTTTCTACTTCCCACATACCACCCACTTTTTTCTGTGAATACAGGTAAAAACAATTTTAACATTTGTTTTCTTAAATTTTGAGTTCCGAATTCTTTCCTTCTCTCCTTTTTCCTCCCCCTCTCCTTAAGACAGTAAGCAATTTGACATAGATTATACATCCTACCACCCACTTAAAAAAGAAATTAAAACAAATTTCTTGTAAAAAGTATAATTAAGAAAGCAAATCCTATAACTGCTATGTCCCAAAATGTGCTTCATTCTGCAGTCACCTCTCTGTCAAAACGTAGGTAGCATTTATTCTTCATCATCAGTATTCTGGAATCATGGTCTCTAAACCGCACTGATCAGTTCTTCAAGTCTTTCAAAATTCTTCATTTTTACATTTACGTTACAGATAAATTATTCTTATTCTGCTCTCTTCACTCTACATAAGTTCATACACATCTTCCCAGGTTTCTCTGAAATTATCTCTTTTGTTGTTTTTAGAGTCTAATCCATGACATTATCATACCATAACTTTTTCAGCCATTCCCAAGTTGAAGAGCACTACCCTTAGTTTCCAGTTCTTTGCCACCACAAAGAGTTGCTAAATATATTTTTGTTCTATAGGACCTCATCCTCTTTCTTTGATCCGGCCTAGTAGTGGTGTCTCTGCCACTAAGGGTACGCAGTACAGAAACGTTCCCAACCCCCTTCATCTTCAAGATGAAGAAGCTGAAATCCAGGCAGGAAATGACTCTCTGAAGGCCATACAAGTGATAAATGACAAACCAGAGATGGGTTCTCCTTTCATCTCCCCCAGAGTTCCTTGCCCAGTACTATACACAGCTGGTTAATAGGAGAGCTTTTACATTCCTCTGCTTCCTCCTATTCTCCTTCCTCCTCTTCCTATCCAAGTACAACTCCGGATTTGTTAAGGGCTCATTATCTAGCTTGTATATTATTCAGCCTCTATGTCTAACTGGATTTCCCTCCTGCTGCCTAACTCCAGTTCATTTGAGCAACTGTTCATTTCAGAGATGGAAACAACAGCCAAGAGAGGAAGTGAAATGCAAGTCAATCTGTTAAAGTTTTTCAGGGAGAGAGTTGACACCGTTGTCTGAGATAGCATTTCTGGATCATCTGTGGGTTTCGACTTTCCACTTCCAGTTCCACAGAGGATGAAGAAGTGGCAGTATTTCTCCACCATCCCCTTGAATGAAGTGGATAGCATTTCATTTCAAGTCAGTGTCATTACTGTAGCACTTAGTGAAGGGGCGGGAGTGGGAACTTCATTTGGCGATGCTTGGGCCACAGCTACAAGTTCTTTCCTCCCTCAGTGAGATTTATGTACTCCAAAACCGTCTCCTGGGCTGCATTAGGACAAAAATTTATGCATTTGGCCCTGGGTTAGACATAATAAGAAACTCAGTGCAGATTCAGATAGCCTTCTATCAAAAGAATTCAACCATCCACAAAGTCACTTAACTTTTCATGTGGATAGCCTGAAAAGGGCTCTTAAGGTCTAATTCTTCTTTGGCTCCCCAATGTTTGCCTAGCACAGAGTTCTACACACAGCAACAAAATGGCAGTGACAAAGCCCATCATGTTTGTGAATGACCCTAGAAGAAGCCCTGCTCTGAGGACCTTCACCATAGCTGCCAGAGCAGAGACTGAAGGAACAGATCCTAGGCTGGTTAATCAATTGGTCTACAGTGCCAGGCACTGTACTAAGCTCTGATTGGAGTAGTTCTTGACCATCCTGTCTAGCGGGACAGGATTTTCAAGTTTAAAAGTGAAGGAAACAGTGAGGAGACAAGGGGGTCATTATGGAAATCTTGACCCCAGTGCTTTAGGAGGGAGCTTTGCTTTCCTTTTTTTTTGGAGGGCAATGAGGGTTAAATGACTTGCCCAGGGTCACACAGCTAGTAAGTGTCGAATGTCTGAGGCCAGATATGAACTCAGGTCCTCCTGAATCCAGGGCCAGTGCTTTATCCACTGCGCCACCTAGAGCTTTGCTTTCTTAAGATAATGCTTTTCTCCAAGGAAGGAGTGTAGGTAAGGAAGAGGAGAGCATAAATTTGGAGTTCTTGCACCAAGGCTCCCCAAATGCAATGTGAAAGAAAGGAAGGAAACAAACATTGATTAAGCACGGGCTATGTGTGGGCAGGCGCTAAGCGCATTATGATTACTATCTCGTTTGATCCTCACAACAATCCTGAGAGGTGGATGCTGTTATTATACCCATTTTAAAGTCGAGGAAACTGAGGCAAACAAGTTAAGTGACTTGCCCAGGGGGCCCACCAGGTGGCACAGTCCACAGACCTGGAGTGAGGAAGACTCATCTTCACGAGTTCAAATCTGGTCTCAGACAATTTCTAGCTGCCTGACCTTGGGCAAGTCACTTAATCCTGTTTGCCTCAGTTCCTCATCTGTACAATGAGCTGGAGAAGGAAATAGCAAATCATTCCAGTATCTTTGCCAAGAAAACTTCAAATGGGGTCACAAAGAGTTGTGATCAAATGGCTCAAACAGTAGTATTTCATAGCAGATAGAGCTGGCTTTGGAACCAGCAAGATTAAGTTCAAGTCCTCCCTCTCACGCACAATGGACAAGTCACTTAACCTCTCAGTGCTCTAGGTCAAAGCTTCTTAAACTGTGGGTCGAGACTCCATATGGGGTCATGTAATTAAATGTGGGAACCTCGAAAAATTCGGTAACAGTAAAAGGTTATGTATACCTATTTTATATACTGATATGCCTGGGGTTGTGTAAAAATTTCTCGGGCAAAAAGGGGTCTCAAGTGGAAAAGTTTAAGAGGCCCTGCTCTAGGTGACTCTTTAAGATGATAAGTTGCAAAAAAAAAAAAAAGTGCCTATCCTAAATTGGTAGAGGGAGTTTCCTCATCAGGGAGTTACCTACACCAAGAAACAACAGGTCAAATTTCCATCCCTATTATATTTGTGTTTACTTTTCTGTGTTAACACTGTGTCTTTCCAATAGAATGTAAATTCCCTGAGGGTAGGGATTTTTTTTGTTTCTCTCTTCATGTACTCAAAGCCAGACATAGAGTTTTGCACATATATATGCTTATTGAATAAATAAATGAAAAGCTGATAATCACAGTGCTGTCTGATGTTAGATAGTGATTACCATATTTGTGTCTTCAATACTTAGATACTTAATAAATTGTTAAATTGAATGATTTGACAATTTTAGGATGTTTTAGTCCAACATTTCAGAAGACAAGTCGGTTGTAAGAACATGTATTCTTATAATCTTGATATAGAATTTTGAGGTTTACAAAGCACTTTTTTGTTTGTTTGGTTTTGGTTTTGTTTTGGGGTTTTTTTGCAGGGCAATGGGGGTTAAGTGACTTGCCCAGGGTCACACAGCTAGTAAGTGTCAAGTGTCTGAGGCCGGATTTGAACTCAGGTACTCCTGAATCCAAGGCCGGTGCTTTATCCACTGCGCCACCTAGCCACCCCCTACAAAGCCCTTTTACAAGTCCCCATTATACATATATTATTTCATCTAATCTGTATAAGAGTATTATTATATCTATTTCACAGATGGGGAAACAGTTTCCTAGATGTTGTATGTTGGCCCATCCATGGTCATGTGGCCAAGCAAGCATCAGAAGCAAGAATAAAATGATGCGGTAGATGTGAAAATGTTTTGAAAAGAAAAGGATGAGCATTTATTAAATGCCTTCTGTGTGTCAGGCACTGTGCTGAGAACTTTACAAATATTATTGCATTTGATCCTCATAACAGCCATGGGAGATGGTTGCTATAATGACCCCCATTTTACAGTTGAGGAAACTGAGGCAGACAGAAATTAAGTGGCTTGCCAGGGATCACACTGCTAGTAAATGTTCAAGGCTGGATTCAGACTAAGGTTTCCTGACTCCAGGCTCAGCTCTCTGTTCTCTGTGCCACCAGCTGGCAGTTCAATAGCTTTGATTATTGGGAACTGCTGTACAAACAGAAGGGATTGCTTTGGACTCTAGTCGTGAGCATGATTTAGGTATCGTGGTCTTCCGTACTCACACACTTCCCAAGTAAAGGTAGTGGAGCTTTATAATGGAGCCCCAAATTGGGACAGGAATCAAATGGCAGCCACAGGTTATTTTGGTCAACATGGTCATTTGCAATGCTGAATATGTTAGGGTATTCTATCCATTTGGGAGTCTGAGGTTTGGTGCACTCTCCTGCTAAGTGTCCCCCTTTTCATATAATATTCCTCATCACCATGTCAAATCCTTTATTAATCCCTGCTCTGAATTTGGTTCTCTATGCCCGAAGGAGGTCCCCAGTCTGAAGTAGAACTGGAGCCTATAAGGCAAAGTAAATGTGATGGAGCCAAGGCAGGAAATCACTGCAGGGTGAGGGGGTCAAGTTGTCAACAATAGATAAAAAGAATTAGCGAGGAAAAGAATTCAATCATATCAATTAAAAATCATTAAAGGGGGGGGGTCAGGCAGCTAGGTGGCACAGTGGATAGAGCACCAGCCCTGGAGTCAGGAGTACCTGAGTTCAAATGCGGTCTCAGACACTTAACACTTACTAGCTGTGTGACCCTGGGCAAGTCACTTAACTCCAATTGCCTCACTAAAAAAAAAAAAAAATATATATATATATATATATATATATATATATAATTAAATGGCCCTGGATTCAGGAGGACCTGAGTTCAAATCCGGACTCAGACACTTAACACTTACTAGCTGTGTGACCCTGAGCAAGTCACTTAACCCCAATTGCCTCACCAAAAAAAAAAATAAATAAAAATGATGAAACACTTATTTGTAGGGTGCTGTGCTAGACCTGGGAATATAAAGATGAAAAAACAACAGGGTCCCTGTCCTCAAGTTGATTGTAATCTAATAGAAGGTCATGAAGGCAGTGCCTCCCCTTGCCACTTTTTCTGTAGGATAAAAGGGATTTGTCAATAGTCTGGGATAATAAGAGCTGATCTTAATATAGAGGTTTAAGGTTTACAAGGCCCCATTACACATATGTTATTTCATTTGATCCTTGCAACGAACTTGTAAGAGTATTATTATCCCCATTTCACAGATGAAGAAACAGATTCATGTATTTGCTCATCCATGATCACATGGCTAGCAAGTGTTAGAGGCAAGATGCATCGGAGGCCTTTCCTGACTTCAAGTTCAGTGCTATAATCATACGACTGGAAATAACTAATTCAATTCCCTCATTTCAAAGGTGAGGAAACCGATATGCTCACTCAAGAAAAATTAAGTGACTCGTCTGAGGTTGCACGGCTAGTTAGTAGCAGAGCAGTGAGTCAAAACTCCTACTCCTGCTACACCACACTGCCCTTGTTTTGTTTTTGTTTTTTTGGGGTGCGTGTGTGTGTGTGTTTGGCAGGGCAATGAGGGTTAAGTGACTTGTCCAGGGTCACACAGCTAGTAAGTGTCAAGTGTCTGAGGCTGGATTTGAACTCAGGTACCCCTGAATCCAGGGCTAGTACTTTATCCACTGTGCCACCTAGCTGCCCTGCCCCACACACTGCCCTTGTTAAATGAAATAAATAGCTCTTTGGAGAAAGATTTGGTTTCAAATTTAGTCTATAAACTGATATTCTATCTATCTCTCAATGACTTACTTCTATGCTGCTCCATTTTGGTAAAGTGCAAGGAACACTAGACTATATGAATCCTCAGATTAGTTGTGTGATGTTGAATAAACTGATTAATGGTTAAGGTGTCTCCATCTGTCAGATGAGGGAGTTGGATCAGCTGGTGTCTAAGTTCCCTGCTTGCTTGGACATTCTTTGAGGATGTCGTTGCCTCAGATTTTCCAGGTAGATGACCACATTTTGGCATTTTAAGGTTCTTTGGTCAAGATTTTTATTTCTTTTTCATCCCATCTCAGAGACCAATATCTGATAACGTCTCGACATTTCTGTGTGGAAAAGGAAATGTGGTTAACATTAGTCCAACATAATTGAAATGAATTGTTTTTAATCTTTGGGAAATGAAAACTTGCAATGAGCAGCATGTTACTTTAAATAGCAGGTGCCTCTAATCATTAACACAGATTTTTGTTCTTTCTCCTTCTCTTCTTCTTCTTCTTCTTCTTCTTCTTCTTCTTCTTCTTCATCATCATCATCCATTTTATGCTGTGTGGTGTTTTTTTTTGGTGGGGCAATGAGGGTTAAGTGACTTGCCCAGGGTCACACACCTAGTAAGTGTCAAATGTCTGAGTCCAGATTTGAACTCAGGTCCTTCTGAATCCAGGGCTGATGCTTTTTCCAGTGGGCCACCTAGCTGCTCCTATCATCATCATCCATTTTAATTTAGAACTGCCCCTAGGTCTCTTGTGACCACCATAAAAAGCACATCATTGAGATAACTAGGAAAGGACACTTTGCTCTAGGGAGTCCATAATAAGAAAGGAAACAAATATAACCCAAACCTCCCTGTGGCACCTAGAATTACATCATTGGGCAAACCCTCCAAAACAAAACAAAACAAAACAATCAAACAGCCTATAATAAACCATGCACCTTAAACAGGAAATGGAGTTTTATGATTTAGTGACAACAACACAGAATTTGGAATCAGGAGATCCATTTTGAATTCCAACTCTGCTTCCTTGTTTCCTTTGTGGACCTTGAAAAGTCACCTTGGACTTCAAAGAGACCTTCTTAGCCTGTCAAAGGAAGGGATTGCATTAGAGGGAAGGTGTCAGATTTGCTGCCAACAAAACTCCTGATTGCAGCCCGAATCAGATTAAAATGTAATTGGGAAATGTTTAACGAAATAAATAAAAACACAGTAAAACAGATGTCAATAATTTGTAGTTTTCTAAGTCAGTATGTATGATCTGACAGAGATCTGTTTCTATTTGACTTTGACACCAATTACTAAATGATCTCTGAGGTTGTTTCCAATTCTGAATTCCAGGCTCCTCTCAAAGGGGAGTGGGAAGTAGTGGTCAGCTTCATGAATATCATATTTTTGGGTAAGGTCGAGGCTGAGGCGGGCACTTTTCTTTGGTCTTTTCTCTCTCTATGTTGTGCCTAATCCTTGATTCTCCCTGCTTTAGCTCTTAGTGTCAATCCAGTAGTTGCAATCTAATCAGCCTCAGCTATAGAGCCGGGGATAAATCATTGAAGACTTTATTCCCTTCCCTTCCTCATATGTAATATGAGGTAGTTAGACTCAAGGACTTCTAAAGTCCCTTCTGATTATAAATGTATGCTCTAGGGGCAGCTAGGTGGTGCAGTGGATAGAGCACTGGCCCTGGAGTCAGGAGTACCTGAGTTCAAATCCGGCCTCAGACACTTAACACTTACTAGCTGTGTGACCCTGGGCAAGTCACTTAACCCCAATTGTCTCACTAAAAAATTAAAAAAATAAAAATTAAAAAATAAATAAATGTATGCTCTTATGAGTCACAATATTGGGACATGGTAATGTTTTTTTCATAGAATTTGAATTTGTGTATTGAGCTGAACCTTTCTGCAAAGTTCAACACAATAACTATAGACCAAGGGTACATGCAAATGACTGAGCTGGTGACCAGTCCCAGACTTCTGAGTGCAGAGGCCAATGTGTGTGGAGGAGGATGGGGTGGGCAGTTCTTCCCAACATATGATAACAACCTGGAACAGTACAAACCTATTTCCAAAAGGCCAATGTTAACTCACACCCACTGGCTGTTTTCCTCCACCCTGAACAACAGAGGAAGCCAAAAGAAGAGGAGTCAGTCTGTTGGCACTGATGATTTGGTTACCAGACCCGACCAAGGTCTGTGACGATACTTTCCAAATGATGGCTCATAGGGCTTCTTGAAAAACAAAACAAAACAAAAAAAATCCTTGTACCATGAATAATACCTTAAGTCACTTCAAGATGGCTTCCTATGAAAAGAAAAGATTCCATTTCACTTTCAAGAGAGTTCTAAAAACTTAGTTATGAGGATTCAACTATAACAACATGACAGTGGAATGGATACTAATTTTGTTTTTGTTTTTTTGTGGGGCAATGAGGGTTAAGTGACTTGCCCAGGGTCACATAGCTAGTAAGTGTCAAGTGTCTGAAGTTAGATTTGAACTCAGGTCCTCCTGAGGACCAGTGCTTCATCTACTGTGACACCTAGCTGTCCCCTGGATACTAAATTTAGAATTACTTGCTACCTGTGTGACTTTGGATAAGTTATTTTGTCACACTGGGCCTCAGTTTCCTCATCCATCAGTGGTCTCTGAGGTCCCTTCCAACTTTAAAGCTAGGGTTCTATGATCCTATGAGAACATAAACTATGAAAACATAGTTTAGTGCCCAAAGTGTAAGTGGTGAAATATCAATATGATATTGTTTTATAACTAATTATTTAGGCTTTTTTTGCTTTGATTAGTTTAAAGGGTTAACATTTTTTTAATCTTGAGAGAGATTACTAGTTAAATCATAGAAAAAGGAATCCAAAGCTTATGAAATAGCATAGTATCTCTCTAGATTTACTGTGGCTCCAGATATTTCAGAGATCAGAGTCTGTCAGTTAAGACTGCTCTGAATGGGGCAGTTAGGTGGCTCAGTGGATAGAGCACCTGCCCTGGAGTCAGGAGGACCTGAGTTCAAATCCGGCCTCAGACACTTAACACTTACTAGCTGTGTGACCCTGGGCAAGTCACTTAACCCCAATTGCCTCACCAAAAAAAAAAAAAAGACTGCTCTGAATCAACTGCCACAGACCTTATCAGTCACTTGGAGTACAAACTTTGTTGTTGCTGTTGAGTTGTTTCAGTCATATCTGACTCCTCATGACTCTATTCGAAGCTTTCTTGGCAAAGATACTGGAGCTGTTTGCCATTTCCATCTTCAGCTCATTTTACAGATGAGGAAACTGAGGCAGAGTAAAATGACTTGCCCAGGGTCACACAGCTAGTAAGTGTCTGAGGCCAGATTTGAGAACAGGTATTCTTTCTTCCTTCCTTCCTTCCTTCCTTCCTTCCTTCCTTCCTTCCTTCCTTCCTTCCTTCCTTCCTTCCTTCCTTCCTTTCTTTCTTTCCAGGGCAATGAGGGTTAAGTGACTTGCCCAGGGTCACACAGCTAGTGTCAGGTGGCTGAGGTCGGATTTTAACTCAGGACCTCCTGAATTCAGGAGCAGTGCTTTATCCACTGTGCCATCTAGCTGCCCCAGAACTGGTTTTCTTGACTCCAGGCCTGGTGCTCGATCTAGCCACTGTGCCATTAGGCCTCCTGTACAATCTTATGGAATTATAGATTAGAGCTGGAAATACTTTATAGGTTATATAATCCTCTCCCCTTGTTTTATAGATGAGAAAATCAAGGTCCAGAAAAGGTAACACAAATTAACACAGGCAATAAATATCTAAACTAAGGTTTGAACTGAAGTCTGCTGATTCCAAATCCAGAAGTCTTTCCAATGTGCTACTCTCTGTCCCTTCATCTAAACGAGGGATCTTGGAGCATCATGGCCTATTAGAAACATTGGAGGCTGTAGTGCAAATACCACCTATCATTTGTCAGATGAAGTAATGGACCATGGGAGAGGTCTATGGCTCCTTTGTGGCTGAGCTTCGATTAGAACTCACACCTCTTGATTTCTGGTCCCTAGGATTCTTTGTGTCACACCAAACCGGATCACAATACTGTCTGGAGGAACTAGGTGAAGACTATCAGAACAGCCTCCCATGAAAACTCAATCTCTTCCTGAGTTCAAATCTGACACTTACTAGCTGCCTGACCCTGGGTGTGACTAGCTGTGTGACCCTGGGAAAGTTACTTAACCCTGTTTGCCTCAATTTCCTCATTTGTAATACTTGCTGGAGAGGGAAATGGCAAACCATTTCAGTTGTTTGTCCTTCCTTTTCTAAGAGGAACAGTGACATCATGGGGTGATATCTTGACTCTTGTGTAAATTGGATTTAAATGAGGCAAAATTGCACAAAGTAGTCAGCCTCACTATCTCTTTCAGTCATTGAAGCCCAGTGGCAAGACTAAAGTCAAGATGACCCGACCTGGGATGCAGTTAATTACCTTGATGTCTTTGATATCTGACCAAGTTCTAAGTTCTCCACGATGCCTGCTTCAGCCACCTTAGTAGCCTTTGGAACAAATTGTTCTCATTTGCCCATTCTACAGAGGAGGGGGGAGGGGGGAGGGGGAAGTCTTCACATACTTAGGGTAAGGCACTGCCTCCAACTCACTGAAGGGTTTGTTGCCTGTCAGTTATTCCTCAAACTGGTTTAGTTTATCTGCCAAGATAGTTCACTGATGTATGGCAGCTCTGTGTGCTGCAGCTTCTTGGAGCCACCGGTGAGAGTTGAATGCAAAGTAGATGCCAAAGGTGGATGAGTAACCTTGAAAAGCGCTCAGCAAGCCCTCTCATACTAGAGGTGCTAAATCCTCCTTGAATACCCAATACACTCCCAGCGCCTTTGCCAAGAACACCTCAAATGAAGTCATGAAGACTTGGACATGACTAAAGAAAACACTGAACTTCTAGTTCCTTACTATAGCAAGAAAAAAAAAAGTGTTGTTATACCAGCCAGTATGTTTGCTAAGAATACCCTAAAAGGGGTCACAGAGAGTCAGACACAACTGAACAACAACAACAACAAAAGGTGGAGTGGAAGTAGGACTAGATTGAAATCCTAGAGTTTGGGGGCTTCATGTTTACTCCTCTAGGTGAGTCATTTAATCAGACAATGGCGCAGCTGGGGAGTTCCATAGGTAGCTAGTAGATGGAGCACTGGAGTCAGGAAAACCTTAGTGCAAATCTGATCCTGATACATTCTGACTGTGTGACCCGGGGCAAGTCACTTAACCCTATCTGTTTTAGCTTTCTCCTCTTTAAAACGGGGGTTAAAAGAGCATTTACCTCACAGAGTTGTTGTGAGGCTCAAATGAGATAATATTTGTAAAGTACTTTGCAAACCTTAAAATAATATAGAAATGCTAGCTCTTAGTATTGTTGTTGTTACCTGTTGCACAAGGAGTTGAACTAGGTAGTTCCTAAAATTCCATTTAAGCATATATATTAGTCTTTTTCTTTCAAACGTCTGATTTAAGCTACAGTTTTTCGCTTCCCATAATGTTGTTAACAAAAATTAAATTGGGAAACTGTTTACCAATTGATAATCTGTCTATCTATGTATGTATCTTATTTATTCTCCACTGAAGAAAATGGAGGATGTCTATACAAAATAGTATGTGTCCTTTCCTGGTCAGGTGAGTTTCCTAATCTGAAGAAGGACAGATCAGCTGTCCTTCCAAAGGTCTGAGATTCCCACATGCAGCCCTTTTACATGAGTGCCTGTGTTTTCAATCCTTAATGTATGATGCCACTGGGAAGGTGCATAGCAACATTCTGAATGGGAATATGGACATACTGGGATTTTACAGTGAATGCCTCTCGGCCAGACCTCCTAGGGAGCATTTCCATGGGCGATACTGCAAACTACAGATACAGCAGGTAGGTTATTCCGTTTATTTCTCTGGGCACAGACATAGGACATAATTGTAATTCACTGCCATCCCATTGGTTCCTTCTTCCATGAAAATCAACTTTTTAAGAATGGGAATATGGGGGCAGCTAGATGGCGCAGTGGATAGAGCACCAGCCCTGGAGTCAGGAGTACCTGAGTTCAAATCTGGCCTCAGACACTTAACACTTACTAGCTGTGTGAGCCTGGGCAAGTCACTTAACCCCAATTGCCTCACTAAAAAAAATAAAAATTTTTAAAAATTTTAAAAAAGAATGGGATTATGTAGAGTTCTTCACAAAGGACAAAAAGAACTTTAAAAATATGTGATCTCTCTTCTGGATTTTTATCCCTTTCAGAATTTATCATTTAGGAAAGTGATTTGCCATTGTCATCTAGTTAAATAAACTGAAAAGGTGGATCTAGAGTAGTATTCCTGTTTTGTAAATGAATCAATTGAGGCTTTTGAAGCACAGTAGGAGTTCAATTAGAACTTGCATTCCCTAAAAATCTTGTATTAAACTGCTACTTCTTGTTAATTCCCCTGATATAGTAAACATCTCTTTACCAAAGGCCTCATTTTGGGGGCAACTAGGTGGCACAATGGATAAAGTACTGACCCTGGATTTAGGAGGACTTGAGTTCAAATCTGACCTCATACATTTGACACTAACTATGTGACCCTGGGCGAGTCATTTAACCCTCATTGCCCCACAAAAAAATACAAAACAAAGAAACAAACAAAAACAAAGGCCTCATTTTTTTTTTAAGTGAGGCAATTGGGGTTAAGTGACTTGCCCAGGGTCACACAGCTAATAAGTGTTAGGTGTCTGAGGTCGGATTTGAACTCAGGTACTCCTGACTCCAGGGCTGGTGCCCTATCCACTGCGCCACCTAGCTGCCCCAAAGGCCTCATTTTTAAGAGACTGATAATGGATTTGATAAGTTTCATTAAATAGCTTACTTTTATATTTACAAAATGCATCCTTCTGTGAGAATATTACTCTCCAGGGCCCTCTGCCGAGAAAGCATGAAGTGAGCTTTCTGATGTTTCTAAGGTTGAATTGGCATCCCAGAAGTTGCCTCACAATTCATGGACCACCTTTAAGTCATGTCAATTAATGGACTTGAAACCTACCAGCCAATTAGCTTGAAGCTGTGTGTGGTGACCGCCCCTCTTCCAGTCCCACAGGGAACTTCCAGTTGAACTGACTGAGGCTTTTTCTCTTTGATAGCATGACCAGCTAGATGAAGGGAGATCTCTCTCTCTCTCTCTCTCTCTCTCTCTCTCTCTCTCTCTCTCTCTCTCTCTCTCTCGTAGATGTGAGCTAGATTTTTCCATTCTTTCAGAGACACGTGTTCTCTTTTTACTAACTTCTAATATACTTTAATAAATGCTCAATGCCTAAACTGTTGTTGAAACCTCTAATTATAAGTAAATCCTAGCTAGTTTCCCCCCACACTGGGGGGCAAGTAAGGTGATTTAATTTTACTCATCACACCTCTCAACAACCCTGTGCAAGTATGATCATCCCAATTTTATAGATGAAAAAAAAATGGAGGCTCAGAAGTCAAGTACCCATGGCCACACAATTTTTCACCTTTGATCTTTTAAAAATGCTTATATGCTTTTCTCGTGTATTAGAACTTTTTGCAAATTGGCTAAAGCTTAGGAATTTTCCCAGTTGTGTTATTTATTAAGCATTCTCTTAATTCAGAGCATCAAATCACAACAACAAATTCCTATTTAAAACAACAGTATCATAGACTTAGATCTGAAAAGGCCACTGGGGTTTCTCTCCATCCCCCTTCTTTTTTACAACTGAGGAAATTGGGGCCCCGGAGAAGTCAATTAGATTAGCCTAAGGTCACATAAGTAGTAATAAAAAACAAAGGACTTTTCTATTTTCAAATCATATAACTTCCTTTCTGCTATGACAAACAATAGAAGGTTTACTTTCTCTTTAGGCTCAGAGAAAAAAATTAACATTACAAATGGCTAAAAGAAAATGACATTTCTTGGGATCCAAATATTAAATAAAAATAGCAATAAGAAAAGTCGGCTTTTCAACATATGCCACACCCTGGTACTATCAAACTGACTCACATTATTAAAGAGAGGGGACAAATAAGACTGTCCTCATCATTTCGTTTGTAGTTGAGGCCCTGTTGGACAATGGCAATGACAGTGATGATTTATTAAGTTTTTAATCAGCGTATACAAATTTCTTTTCTGATGTTTTGAAACAGATTAATAAGGTTGAATCAAAAGCAAAATGTTAGTCATAAATTCTGGGGTTGACAAAAACATGCCTGAGGTTTTAATTTGTGATGTTATATTTTCCTTCTCAGGAATGACATTTCAATTATTAGTCTAGGATATTAATAAAATCTGTAGTTGATACATTTTTTTTTTACCACGATTAAATTGCTGGTAGAGAATATGGAAGACAGTTTCCTCAAACTCATCTGTATTCATGGAGAAAATCACAGGCACAGTTCTTCCCAAACCAAAAGACAACAAAAAAAATTCATGCTTTTGCCATGGGCTTTTTGTTTCTATTTAAACATAGAGGTACCTGGTATTTCTGGATACTTCAAATTAAATGAAGCTACACTGTAAAGACTTGATTCAGGGGGAACCAGGAAACTTAGTTAACTATCTGCCTCTTACCCAGTATCTTTCATTTCTTAGCATAATTCCCATTATGCCATGATCTCATTCTCTACGGAGGACAGAAAGCATCACTTCAAGAATGATGAAAGTAGAGTTAAGTAAGAGCTTAGATTATTTTTTTTTCTGATTTATGTTTCCATAGGGATTAGAGATGAAAGATTTTCAAATTATTATTTTTTTTATTTTGTGGGGCAATGAGGGTTAAGTGACTTGCCCAGGGTCACACAGCTAGTAAGTGTCAAGTGTCTGAGGCTGGATTTGAACTCAGGTCCTCCTGACTCCAGGGCCGGTGCTCTATCCACTGCACCACCTAGCTGCCCCCTATGCAATTATATTGACCAAGATTGGACCCAAAGAAGAGTCAATAAAATTCTCTTCTTCAAAGAGGTGGGGGACAATGAATGTGGACTATTTCATTTACTATCATGTACAGCTAATATGTCTGTTGGTTTTGCTGAGCTGCTTTTTAAATCTTTCTTTTAATCTTTGTTACAAGAGGTGGTTTGCTGGATAGAAAAAGGAGAAGTATATATTTGCAAATGACTATGATATAAAAACAAAAGCTATCAATAAAAATAAAACAAAATGTAAAAAAGGGAGGGCATTTCATCCAGGTCTTGATAGATTTCAGGCTGTATAGAGGGACCATATTAAAACACTGTTGGTACCGAGACTTAGAGTCACATCTAGGCATTGCTTGTTGTCGTGGTGTGCTAAAGTACTCGAAGAGTAACAGCTAACTCTATTCACTGTCTGGTCATCTCATTATCCATTCAGTCACTGGGTTAGGAATATTTACACAGTGTTGAAAATCCCGATATGCAATGGTCTTGGTTAAAATGAGTATTTAGTAATTTACCTGGGGGTCCCACAGCAAGTGAATGTCTGGGGCTGGGTTTGAACTTTTAACTTCCTCATTCTGAAGCCCAGCTCCTCTCAAGTGAATGATCGCTTTTTCTTGAGGAAATGGCATTTGCTATTGTAGCTTTAGATTTAAAATCATTGTAACCATTGCCGAGTTACTTCCTATCTCTGTGTCTCAATGTTCCCATCTTTAAAATAGGGTTGGACTCTGGTCTTTTTAAGGACTTTCCTGGCCCATACATTTTTGTTTACCTGTAAAATCTGTCATGTTTTGAATTGCATCAAATAAAATGAGGTGGTCTTTCCTGGACAGCTTTTGGCAATTAGGAATAGACGGCTGACTCCAGGCATGACAATAAATGATGCTGGTTTCTTTTCATCAGAAAAAAACAAAACAAAACAAACAAACAAAAACGCTGTTGGTAATGATGACAGCTGGAAAAAGCAGAATAAGTGAGAAAATCTACAAGAGGTAGTTGAGAGTAAGATCTGCTACTTTCCCCTGTCAGATAATTGAGAGTTGAATATATTTAGATTATCCAGCCTTGAAGGAGTTTATCTAATGTGTAATTTAAAATTCTAAACGTGGGTTCTAATCTGTTCCCCCAGTTTGGGGGGAAACTGACTAAAATCACTGATTTAAAACGAGTTTAGATTTTTAAGGGTTTATTGAAATATAGAAAGAGAAAGATTGAGAACAGAATGCCTACAACCTCGCAATCCTATCTTTCCTCAGCTCCTCTCCATCGTTCTCTGCCATCACCACCAAGTCAGGAACCAAAAAGACAGCGCTCTTCGTGCAGGCTCCCCTTTCCTCCTTCCTGTCCCCTCCCAGAATGGGGAGGTTCTTCAAGCTGGTTGGTTGATTGGGCTGGAAGTTCAAAGTTTTTTTAGATTCTGAGAACCATGCTTTCTTAAGTACTCTCAAGTACTTAGAATCTAGTCAACTACTAATCCAGTCAAATCAGCCAGTAGTCCACTCAGGTGGGCTCCAGAGTATCTGCCAAATCTCATCTATCACATTCCATTATCTTGACACTAACCTAATTGATTTATAACTGATGAGCTATGGCATTACTAAAAAAATATTACATATGTCTCCATGACCATTTGGACTCAAGGTTTTCAACATAATGTTTCCTAGGATGGAACTGGCTATAGTATTGGTTTGTGTGTTCCTGACTCCTTCACCAAGGAGGATGTAGCTCTGATGACTCAGTTAGGTAAGACAAAAAATAATATATACTGATGTACAGACATTGCTGTGTTTGAATTGGGTTTGTCACCTTTCCCTTAGCTACTTTATTATGTTGTCTATTTTTTGACACATTATACTTTGAATGTTTCTATAATATGGCCCAAGTGGAAAAGTTCCCCTTTTAGATAAGCACACAGATAAACATACTTATGTGCAAATGGCTAGATGCCAATATTCACAACCTCTGAAGGACATCCTAAACCACGGGGACTGTGGGAAAGCACTATAATAGTATCAGAGTGAAGACAGCTGCCTTCTAACCTTTTTGCCACCAGTTAAGTTTGAGGTCTGGAGACAGTCACTAAAATCAACTTTTTCACATATTTAAATATGGGAACTGGATACTCCAAGGTATCTTCCAGCCTATCACTTGAATTAACTCTGACTTATATTGTTTTTGTGGAGCAATGGGGGTTAAGTGACTTGCCCAAGGTCACACAGCTAGTAAGTGTCAAGTGTCTGAGGCTGGATTTGAACTCAGGTACTCCTGAATCCAGGGCCAGTGTTCTATCTACTGTGCCACCTAGCTGCTCCTCTCTGACTTATATTGAGTAGAATAAATAAACCCCTATCCAAGACAGAACTAGGACCTTCTGGTTTGAACACAAGGATTAGATATGTTTTAATATGTGTGTATACCACTTAGAAGAGTAATGGGGGAGGTCCAAGCTCCAAAGCTAATCTATATTTTTCTTGGTAAAAAACAAATGCAAATTTGTTGATATTAAATCACACCTTCAAGATTATCAATTATTAGTGAGTGGCATTTCATCTGAGATGACACCTCCTTAACCTTTGTTCATGAGAAAATTCATCCTTTGTTCTTCAGATTTTCCAGTTTCCAAATTTAGACACAAGATTAGCCATATGATATGAACAAGGACAAGTGTATATGTATGTGTAGACACACACATCCCTTTAAATTTGCAAAGTGCTTTACATATGTTATCTTATTTGAACCTCACAACCCTGTGAGAGAGGACTATATTATTCCCATGTTACAGATGGGTAAACTGAGGCTGAGTGACTTACTTGGGGTCATAAAAGTGTCGATTCAGATTCAATTCTCCTGATTCCAGATCTACTATTATCTACTATAGCCACCTAGCTTCCTTAAATAATATTGTCAGTTTGGAATTTATTAGTAACCTAGTAATGATATATATATGGGATAGTCTAAAAATGTTAGTGCAGTTTTCAACTTTATTATTTTAAAGCTGCAATAAGATACGCTGGGATACCCTGCATATAACATTAATGACACTGTTTGGCCTATGTTGAAAAACAAAAAAAAAAGAATGAAAAAGAAGAGAAATAAAATGCATTAAAGATTATTTTTTAATTTTGAGTTTAATAACAATAAAAAGAAATAAATATATAAAGCAAGGGGCAAAATCTTACAGAGCCCTTAACATTTAGGATAAAAGAACCAACATTATAAACAAACAAGAAGCAAAGAAAATTCATTTACTCAGTGTCCCTTTCCAGGCCATAGTGTGATTTATATTGTGTTATGATGACTATCCTTAAGGAGCTAGGTGCAGAGAAGAAAGGAAAACAGTCTAGTTACTATTTTAGCAGACTTGACATGAATTTATCTGTGGAAATTAGATTTCTTCCAAGACATTTCTACATTTTAAGTACAAAAACAGCTGATGGAAAGGAATATGTCTCTTGGAGTAGGGTATAGGCCTCCCTTGGTAAGGAGAGTGTCTGATTTTGCCCACTGCTGAGTTGTTATGATCGCATGCAAAGAATTATGGTTTATGGGCTCCAAATCATAAACAGGTAACATTTACCTTGAATTTTGTTCAAAGCAGAGAAAATAGAAAATCGATATTTGGAAATTTGGAGAGAGCCATTCTTCTTTTTTTCTGTTTAGAATTTTATTTTTCAAATTACATGTAAAAACAAATTTTGACATCAATTTTTTAAAACTTTGTGTTCCAACTTCTCTTCTTCCCTCCCTTCCCACCCCCCATCCCCAAGAATTCAAGCAGTTCAATATAGTTTTTTTGTTTTTTTAGTGAGGCAATTGGGGTTAAGTGACTTGCCCAGGGTCACACAGCTAGTAAGTGTTATGTATCTGAGGTCGGATTTGAACTCAGGTACTCCTGACTCCAGGGCCGGTGCTCTATCCACTGCGCCATCTAGCTGCCCCAGTTCAATATAGTTTATATGTGAGTAGTCACGGAAATCATTTCCACATTAGTCAGGTTGTGAGATTCAGATTAAGGAACTATCGAAAACAATTATGCCTCAATCTGTTTTCAGATACCATCAGTTCTTTCTCTGTAGATGAACTGCAATTTTCATAAGTCCTTCAGAGTTATATTGGATCATTGCACTGATGAAAATAACCATGTCCTTCCCAGCAGATCATCTTATACTATTGCTATTCTTTTGTATACAGTCCATTTCACTCTGCTTCAGTTCATGTAGGTCTTTCCAGGTTTTTCTGATAGCATCCTGTTCATCATAACCTTTATATAGTACCTTAAACTTGACAAAGAATTTAAAGGAACTTTTTCCCCCCAGGGCAATGAGGGTTAAGTTACTTGCCCAGGGTCACATAGCTAGTAAGTGTCAAATGTCTGAGGCTGGATTTGAACTCAGGACTTCCTGAATCCAGGGCTGGTGCTTTATCAGCTGGTGCTTTATCCACTGCGCCACATAGCTGCCCCAGAGAAGGCCATTCTAATGAAGCCTGTTTCAAAAAGAAGTGGAGGGACTTCTTTGTCATGTGAGAAAAAGGATGGCAGATATTATCTTCAATCCCCATAACTGCTCAAACTTATCAGAAATAGAAATTACATGCAAAAGATAAGCAACTAGGACAACCAGTATCCAAAAGAAAGTTAAAAAAAATGAATGAGTTCAGGCTCATTGACACTCATTGACCCTGAGCTCACTTAGAACCCCATCCCAACCTCCCATGCTACTGGGAGTGAGACTGTACTAGGGGACCTAAGGACATGACACATCAAAACTCACTCCTATATTCCAGTGCCCCCTCCCTCTTTCCAGTGCTGTGGACATCTTGGCTCCAAGTTGTGGAAATGTGCTTGAACCTCGACAGTCAGCTTGATCACCACCCTTCAGGAGCAAAAAGCTTTGGGTTAGGGAATTGGGGGGCAAGGGCTGCCTGAAGGTACCAGCACTGCAAACCTCTGAATTGTTAATTCTGGGCAAAAGAGTTTTTGAACTACCTGTGCTGGGCTAGAGAACTGAGGAACAGAAGGAATGGGACAAGTCACCAGGACAAGACACTGGGTATGTAGGGGGCTGTGCAACACTCCACGAAGCCTGAGGGAAAGAGCACAGCATCCAGTTAAGGTGAACCATGGTGAACCATGAATTGCCCAGTGTGGGAGAAGACTGAGATGCTTTGAGATTCTGCCCCCAAGGAAATCACACTCTGAGGGGAGGGAGTAAGGAAGTAAGCGATAAGGAAAATGGGTGGGTGGGAGGGGAGACTGAAAGTACCAAAGATTTCAGGAAGAAGAAAACTCAAAGACCTTGAATTTAAACAGATAAATCAACAAAGGGACAAGGGGGTGTAAGTAACATGTACTAATCTGAATTTACAAAGAAAATCTAGTGACTTATTAATTGACAATCCCATTTGCCATTTGCTGTTAGCCTTTGAGAGAAACTGTGCACTACCTATTTTATTACTTGCCCTTAAAAAGAAGAAACTTCATTTCTTTAAATAATTTAATTTTCATTCGGCCTCTGTTCCCTACTAACATCATAACATCAAGAAACTTTCACTTGATTCTATTATCCCCTCAAGCTATTGTCCTCTACTTCTTTCGCTAAATTCCAAGAAAAAGCCTTCTGTAATCACTGTTTCAACTTTCTCTTCTCTGATTACTTCTTTTTATTCATTCATTCATTTATCCATCTATCTATCCTTCCATCCATCCATTTATTCATTCATTCATTTGTTTGTTGGTTTATTTATTTTGCAGGTCAATGAGGGTTAGATGACTTGCCCAGGGTCGCACAGTTAATGTCAAGTGTCTGAGTCCAGATTTGAACTCAGGTCCTTCTGAATTCAGGACCAGTGCTTTATTCACTGTGCCACCTAGCTGCCCCTCTGATTACTTCTAAACTTCTTGTAATATGGCTTCTTCCCTAATCACTCAGCTGAAACTCCCCAAAGCTATCACTAATTTCTTAAGTGTCAAATCCTCGGTCTTCATACCTTTGACCTTTTCTGTAGTCTAAACTTTTTGACTGTATGCATCTCTTGACATTGTTGAATACCTTCTCTTCCTACCCTCTCTGTTTTTTTTTTTTTTTAACACTGCTCTCTTGATTCTTCTCCAACCTGTCCTTTCCATCTCAGTTTCCTTTGCTGGTTCACCATCTGTATCATGTCTGTAACTGGGTATGATTGAAGACTCTGTCTTGCCCTAATCCAAGACCAGTCTGTATATTCTCTCAGAGATATTTACCCTCCCAAATATCAAAGCATGAAGCTCACTAGAACCCTTGATTTTGTGTATAGTAGTTTTTTTTTTTTTGACTAAGGAGTCTAAAAAATGGCAAAGAATGTTGACACAACAAGTTCCATTTATATAGGTTACATTTATATGTAGACCTAGTTACAAAGTGCTTTACATAATGATCTTATTTGGCAGACACCTTCCTTGCTGTCTAGTTCAGTTCAGCAAGAACTAGAGTGGTAATTAAGACCTAGAAAAAGCAAAAGATGGTTTGAAAAAAGGTAAATTCAGGCTTGAAGCAAGGAAAGCCTACCTACCTACTAACAAAAGTGGGAATTGACTGGTGGGGACAATAGTGGGTTCCCACTCCTCAGAGGTCTCTTGTCCAAGATAGAATAATCACTGGCTGGGAATGATATGGTGGGGTTCCTTCCTCAGATACAGGCAGAGATGGTCTCTGAAGTTCCATCCAATTCTGAGATTTGGTGGTTCTATAATTCTGTAACCTTAGTAACATTCATATTTTCTTAGCAACTGTACAGTTCTCTAGTACAATGTCTGTTTAAAGATAAGAAGGTTCAAGTTTGGTGGTGAAGTGATTTGTTCAAGATCACATAACCAATAGGTGTCTGACCTATAACTCTACTTGACAATGCTATCTCTAGGTACAATGCCTTGCATGGAATTTAGGAAAACCCTCCATACATGTTGAATCTAATTGGTGGGACAAAGCATACACATAGAAGAATAATTAACATTTGAGGCTTTAGGAGTTTAGAGAAGGGTAAAATATAATACAGGAACTGAATTATCTGAAGATTAGGTATCAGTAGATTTCCATTCGTGATTCCCTCCCTGTTCTTTGTTATCATAAGATCATCTGGTCCTGTATTTTTATGGATGAAGCCCAGAGTACTGTAGTTAAACTTAGACAGCAAATAGCAGAGCTACCATCCAAGTCTCCTGATTCCAATCTTGGGCTTTTCCCACTAAGCCACATTCCCACTTATTTTTTGAGGGGGTGGGGGAGGCAATTGGGGTTAAATGACTTGCCCAGGGTCAACACATCCAGTAAGTGTCTAAAGTTGAATTTGGACTTAGGTCCTCCTGACTCCAGGACTGGTGCTCTATCCACTGTGCCACCCAGCTGTCCCCACATTCCCCCTTATCTAGGTAGGACTTGCATGGGTGGAGAAGAAGGGAATGGTCTTTTAGGTGGGAGTAATACCATGAGTAAAGATACAGAGACAGGAAGGAACACAGCAATTCAGACTGGGCACCTGGAGTGGTGATTTCATGGTGAAGAATAGCAGATGAGATTATATTGAATGAATTGCTAGCATTTTCATCAGGGTAAAAAACCAGGCCTCTTTGTACCTAGCCTTTCCCTACTAAGAGGCCCTCTTGGATTGTGTTTCTCCACCCAACACTGGCAGGCAGGGGGAGTGGACAGTGAGATTTAGCTCACATGCTATATACATCCTGGGGCGATCTGGGGCCTCTGGAAAGAACATGCAGAGAAGCTTGGTCAGGAGCCAGAACTGGCCAATAAGCCCATAGTCTCCCAGGGGAGGCACTTCACTAGCTTCAGACTCTTTCTCCACAAAAGGTCTCCCGAGGAGGATAGGAACTAAGGAAGATCTGGTTCTATTCAAATTCCACTGGATTCTCTCAGAGGTTCTTAGAACTACCAGATCTGATTTCTAATCGAGTTTGTCCTCTTCTACCTCAATCCTGGAGGACCAGCCTGCACCTATCATGGAGAGTAGTTAGCCAGGGGCCAAAGCAGGAACCTTAGGTCTGGAGCAGACCTCATCTGAACCTTTTGCTGTGGCCTCAAAAGCTCTCTGAGCTGTTCTGGATTTCCCCATTTTCTTTCTAGAGGCTCAGTGACTTGTTAGTGATACTTACTTGCTGAGTCATGAGGCATACGTGGTCATACTGCTTGGCACTGTTGGGAAACTCCATGGTGAAGTCATTTTGCAATGACCCAGCCTGGAATTTTCTTAGGAATAAGGACAAAGAGTATCGTTTGTCTTACTGGTGGGTGGGGTTGCCAAGTTTCAGAGGCTGAATGATTTGATGAAGTTCATCCAGTTCTTTAGCAGTACAGGGCAGGTCCAGAAATCAGGCCTCCCTTCTCCCACTCCCTGGGCAATCAGGCTTCAGATTTCTGCCCTAAGAAGATAACTACCTTCACATTATTGCCAACTCTGTAGGAGGCTGGATCCTGGGATCATTGAGATAACCCGTGTTGTGACTTGCTTTGGCATCTGGCTATGATGCTGATGAGAGTAGGGGTATGAGTTATGTATGGGCAGAGAGGCTTTCCTATTCAACAGAATGATGGCTTTTCAAGCTGCTATTAAGTTGTACTCTTTGGAAACCAAGGACTCTAGCATGAGGGAAATGTTATACCGTCAGAAATCATGGAATAGAATGGAAATTTAATCTGGGCCCACAGAGGTGCTCTTTGTTCTTTCATTTGATACCACAGTTTTGCAGCCATCATAATTTTTTGGTCTGGATTTGTGATTTCATCAAAGGGTAATGTGGTTAAAGAGACAGCCTTCGGAGTCAGAATGACCTGAGTTCATGTTATGCCTATGACACATGCTCAACGTGTGACCCTGGGAAAGTCAATTAACCTCTCGATGCCCTCTGAATATGTTTCTAAGACTGTAAATTACAGGCAAGATCAAGAGGAAGCAGTCTCCGTACCAGTGATTACATACCCATAACATATAAAGTCCTTAATAAGGATTTTCAATTTTTTTCCCATTGTGTATATTTAGAAATGAAAGGTGGCATAGCATAGCAGATGGAGAGTCAGTCTCAGAGTCAGGAAGAGCTGGCTTCCAGTGTGGCCTCTAACACATACTGGCTGTTGTGACCCTGGGCAAGTCACTTGACCTCTCAGTGTTTTACTCATCTTTCAAAAGATAAACAGAAGAGAAGGTGTGGATATGAATTGGTATAATCAATTTCCTCACACTGCATGGACGATGCCAATGAAATGGAAGGTCCCTGTCTCTATATCCCTATGCATCCATATCAGAGTGGTACAGTGGTAAGAGCCCTTGGCCTAAGAGTGAGAGGTTTTTAGTTATTTTTCAGTTATTTCTAAGTCTTGGTGACACTATTTGGGATTTTCTTGGCAAAGTTACTGGAGTGGCTTGCCATTTTCTTCTCCAGCTCATTTTACAGATGAGGAAACTGAGGCAAGCAGGGTTAAGTGACTTACCCAGGGTCACACAGCTAGTACATGTGTCTGAGGTCAGATTTGAACTCAGGTCTTCCTGACTGCAGAGTGCTTCTAGAGTCAGAGGGCTTGAATTTAAATCTTGTCTCTGCCACCTGTGTAAGTCACTAGGTCTTAGTTGCCTCTTCTGTATTTAACTGGATATTGGTGGAGACTCAAGCTTCCTGGAAGACAGGAATTGCCCAATCTTTCTCTACTGCTTTCTTTGAGGACTTACCTCACCCCCTCCCAAAGGAAGGAGGCAGAGAAGTCTCAGGAGAGAGATGAGGACTTAATCAGAGAGGGAGAGACTGGTACAAGCACTCTGAGGCTTGGGGGGAAGCCAGGGCCATGGCGGTCCTGCATCGAGACTGAGTGTGGGAGTAGGCGTGGCCTGGGCACTGTCCCTGAGAACACAAGGGCCGGGGAAACATTGCCAAGATGCTAAGGCAATGACTGTTGCCAAGCTATGTAGAAGCCGCACAGTAACTGGAGCCATTTCTGCTGCTGAGACCAGAACTGGTGATGTCTGTCTTGAGAGAGAAATGAGCTAGTTTCCTGATCCCTGTTTCTTAGGATTCTGTCTTCCTTTCTGTTCTGCTGTTCTAAAACCATTTTATCAAAAACAAAGAGGTGGTTAACCATTGCATGGCTGATCTGTGGGTTTCATTATTCAAATGCAGCTGAGAGAGAAGTGGTAGGTGGTAGAGCACATAGCCTAGAGGGGGTCACTGACTGCTTCTGCCCTTCAGCCCAGCACCTCCCACTACAAACACTCTCACCCAGTTGCTGGATATAAAAGGAGGAAGTGGACTAGACTCCTCTAAGGTATTATTCCATTCTAAATCTATGAAGGGGAAGCAAATAAGCATTGATATAGTGCTTCTTATTTGCCAGACAAGAACCCTGCCAGTTAGGGGCTCTTTTCAGCCCCATTTTACATTTGTGGAAACTGAGGCAAACAAGTGAAGTGACTAGCCCAAGATGACACAGCTATTAAGTGTCTGAAGCTGGATTTAAACTTAGGCCTTCCTTATTTCAGGCCCAATGCTCTATCGATTGCACCACCCAGATGCCTAATCCTAAAAAGGCTTATGAACAATGGATCGGTGAAGGGGGTACCCATAGATGCTTAAAGTATTTAAAAAAAAAAACAGTGGTAAGAATCAAATAAAATCAAAGATAGGCAAGTACTTTGAAAAGCATAAAGGTTTAAAAGAGCTCTGAGGATGCTCATACCTCATACCTATCAGGCAAAATTGCCCAAAAAAGGGGAAATGACAAAAAAGTAGAGGGACTACAGAAAAATAAGTATATTAATGTGCCCTTGGTAAAGCAGTGAATCGGGTCAACTATCCTGGAAAGCAATTTAGAATTATGCCTAAAGGGCATACTCTTTGACCCAGCAATTTTTTTTTTCTTTTTGTGAGGCAATTGGGGTTAAGTGACTTGCCCAGGGTCACACAGCTAATAAGTGTCAAGTGTCTGAGACCGAATTTGAACTCAGGACCTACTGAATCCAGGGCCACTGCTCCATGCACTGCACCATCTAGCTGTCCCTGACCCTGCAAATTTTTTTTTTGTAAATGGATGTTAAGGGGCAGCTAGGTTGTGCACTAGATAAAGCACTAGCTCTGGATTCAAGAGGACCTGAGTTCAAATCCGGCCTCAGATACTTGACACTTAGTAGCTGTGTGACCCTGGACAAGTCACTTAACACCCATTGCCCCACCAAAAAAATAAAAACAAACAAAAATGAATGTTAAAAATTGTTTTTACATGTAATTGCAAAAAATAAAATATAAAAATTTTCACTTAAAAAAATTACATCCCCAGAGTTACTAAATTGTACATAGCCTTTGACCTAGGAGTACCACTATTCCACCTAAAGAGATAAAGGAAAAGGAAAACGACCCACCTATACAAAAATATTTATAATAGCTCTTTTTGTGGTGACAAGGCACTTGAAACTAAGAGAGTGAACATCAGCTGGGGAATGGCTGAACCAATTATGGCATATGAATATAAGGGAATATTACTGTGCTGAAACAATGAAAAACATGGTTCAGAGAAACTGGGGAAGACTTATATGAACATATAGAGCAAAGTGAACAGAACCCAGAGAATGATTTATACTATAACAACAACTTTGGAAGACTTAAGAATTCTGATCAACAAGATGATCTACCATGATTCCAGAACGCTGATGATGACATACATTGCCTCTCTACTGATGGAGAAGAAGCACTAAAACGCAGAATGAGACACACGTTCGTTGGACATGGTTATTGTGGGGATTTGCTTTGTTTAACTGCTTATTTGTCACAAGTGTTTTCTTTTTCTTTTCTTTTCAATAGGAAAGAGGTAGGAAGGAGAAAAGAGAAAACATGACAATTGATAAAATAAAATTTAATTTAAAAAGAAAAATATAAGGTGCTATAAGGCTAGAAAATATTATTTTTATTATTTTTTTTCTCTTTTGGCAGATATTTTAAAATTCAGGAATGTATTATTTTTAGCCCCCTTGTTAAATTTTTTTTTTTTAGTGAGGCAATTGGGGTTAAGTGATTTGCCCACGGTCACACAGCTAGTAAGTGTTAAGTGTCTGAGGCCAGATTTGAACTCAGGTACTCCTGACTCCAGAGCCGGTGCTTTATCCACTGTGCCACCTAGCTACCCTTTAGCCCCCTTTCTAGACTTCTCTTTAAATTCCACCTCCTCAACTTGGGGTACTGCCAGATGTGCTCCTGAGCCTCTCCAACTTGATGCATTTGCTAGCCTGTGTCTATGAGTATAAAGCCTTGGTCTGACTGGTTAAGGTATATTTCATGGGAACAATGACATCAGACTTTCAGTCTTTAAAGTAAATATAAATGACTTCTCACTTATTGGGTGATTCTGGGGTAATTGATGTCTTTTATTTTGAAAAATCACAATCTAGTCCAAGCAAATTAAAAAAAAAAAGACCTAAGATAGTTTAATTCATCTAAGGGGAGATCTGACTTTGTGAATAACTAGGGTAGGAAATCAGAGAATATCTGAGTTGGAAGAAACCTTAAAGAATATTCATTCTTTCAATAAGCATTTACTAGGTCATCTTAGTCCTAACTCCCCCTGCCCCACTTTGTTTTACAGATGAGAAAACTGAAGTTCTTTGAGCCTCCATTGTCTCTGCCTCCAATTCCTCTTTTCACATTGCTGCAATGTTATTTCCATTTATAGAAGTGCTTATCTCACTCTTCTGCTTAAAACTCCTCTGTGGATCATTATTACTTGGAAAATTCAAATGCTGAAGTCTGGTATCCAAGATCTTTCAGATTCTGGCTCCACCCTACTTTCACATCCTTATTTCATACCATTCTCCTCCAGATACTTTATGCCTTAGACCACAGGTGTCAAACATGTGGCCTGAAGGGACTCACAAAGCCTACAACACCCCAGAGTGCAGTTCTAATAGGATAAAAATGTAGTTCCTATCTGATTTTTTTTGTTTTTGTTTTTGTTTTTTGCAGGGCAATGAGGGTTAAGTGACTTGCCCAGGGTCACACAGCTAGTAAGTGTCAAGTGTTTGAGGCTGGATTTGAACTCAGGTACTCCTGAATCCAGGGCTGGTGCTCTATCTACTGCACCACCTAGCTGCCCCTCCTATCTGATTTTAACATGGTGATATATTAATAAAAAAGAAAAAAAATAAACATATAGTTTTCTAAGTCAACCTGCAGGCCACAGGGATGTATATGTATGGTTTAGTGGCCTCCATTTCTATCTGAGTTTGACGTCACTGTTTTAGACAAGTCACTTTAAGAGAAAGCTATATAGTAAGGTGGGTACTAGGTGGCTCAGTGAATAGAGCATTGGGCTTGAAATCATGATGACTATGTTCATGAGTTCAAATATGGCCTCAGACACTTACTAGTCGTGTGACCCTAGGCAAATCACCTTACCCTGTCTGCCTTAGTTTCCTCATCTGTAAAATGCCCTAGAGAAGGAAATGGCAAACTACTCTAGTATCTTTACCAAGGTCACAAAATGAGGTCACAAAAATTCAGACACAACTGAAATGACTGAACAGCAACAGACAACAACAACAACAACAACATATAGTCCAGTGAGCTAGAGTGCTGGGCCTGGAGTCAGGAAGATCTGAATTCAAATTTTACCTCAGACACTAGCTGAATGACTCAGGGCAAGTCAATTAACCTGTCTGCCTCAGTTTGCTCATCTGTAAAATGGGAATAATAATAATAGGACCTACCCCACCAGGGTTGTTGTGAAGATCAGATGAGATACTTATAAGGCACTTAGCACAGACTGTTTAATAAATGATTGTTTCCCTTCCTCTTTTCAAACGTTTTGGTCCCAGGACCTTTTGTACTGTCAAAAAAAAAATAATGAAGATCCTAAAGAATTTTTGTGTGCATGGGTTATAGTTATTGAAATTTACTGTATTAGAAAATATTAGTGTTATTATGAAAAAAGTTTTGACCTCATAGACCCCCACACCACCCCGTGATTCCTCATAAATTCCCTGCATATTTCCAGCTCTGTGCTTTTGAGAGCTTATTGACAACTAGGTATCTGGAAGGCCTGGGTTCAAATGTATCTCAGATACTCAAAATGTCCATGACTATCAGCAAATTACTTAAGTCAACCTGTCTAAATCTTAGTTTTCTCATTTGTAAAGTAGATATGAAATGGGCATTATATTTATTAAATTATTATCCATTATTATTATGTCTCCCTTATAAAATGTTGTCACCCAGTTATTTTGGCGAAATGAGCTCACACAAGCCTTTGCAAAAACTAGCATGATATATAAATATTATAATCATTCATACTGTTCCCTATAGAATATATTCCCTACTCCACCTTTCGAATTCTTACAAATTCTTTAGAGTCTAACTCAAATGCCACCTCCTCCAGGAAGCCTTTTTTTCATTCTGCCTATGAGTGATGACCTTTTTTCCTCTTGAGTGCCACATAGCACTTTGCTATGTACTTTGCATTTGTTATTGAAGGAATAGTAACTGATGTATGTTAGGTCCCCTTACTAGAGTATAAGTTCTGAGGCAATATCAGGTGCTTAAAAATACTTCATGAATGAATGAATGAATGAATGGTATGGACAGACCACTACACACTATTTCAAGTATCTGTGATTTTGTCTAGATATGTTCTCTCCACCCAAGGTGGATAGAAATCCCTCTCTGATTCCCTTTGAGTGTTGGTGGCTAAAAATGTATTGCTTGGGGCAGCTAGGTGGCATAGTGGATAGAGTACCGGCCCTGGAGTCAGGAGTACCTGAGTTCAAATCTGGCCTCAGACACTCAACACTTACTAGCTGTGTGACCCTGGGAAAGTCACTTAACCCCAATTGCCTCACTAAAAAAAATGTATTGCTTGACACATAGATTCTCCTAACTTAGATATGAGTGTCCTCAAATGATAGGCATAGGACCTATTTCTGGATCATCAGTTGAAACCTTGGCAACTTAGAAGGACCTGGCAGAGCTAGAGATCCCTTGGCAAGAGCCCAGGATAATTTTTGTGCCATGGTGATGCATCAGAGTAAGACTTTAGGAGGAAAATACAAGTAATTTATTTCATTAATGAAGTCTAGGATTGCATTATAGTTGGGTGTGTGTGCCAATTATGTCAGACTACTGGCTAATATTAAACTGTCAGACCACTAAAACTGTCAGTTTTTTTTTCCTCCTTGGCATAAATGACCATTAAGCTAATCTTCCCTGATTTGTACTTGTGGAGTTAATATTTGAACTCCAAATTCAGAATGTTATATTTATTTTCGTTAAATTACATTCTTCTTAAACGTAGTCTATTGTTCCAGCCTACTGAAATAATAATGGTTTAACAACATTTAACAAAGGGATTTAAACATTTTTCATCTCATCTGATCAAGTATATGTTGTCTCACAATCATCCTGTGAAGAAGTACTATGACACTTAACACTTACTAGCTGTGTGACCCTGGGCAAGTCACATTGCCTCACAAAAAAAAAAGTACTATGATTCCTATTTTACAAATAAAGGAACTGAGGCCAAAAGAGATCAAGAGGCTTGCCCATAGTCACAGAGCTAGTATTAGAGGTGGAATTTTGACCCAGGTCTTTCCTGAATGCAGGTCCAGCACTCTTTCCATGCTAAAATCTTTTTGCGTCCTAGTTCTTCTACCCAACATACAAGGGATCTCTCTTAAATTTCAGTCATCCATAAATTTGATAAGCATGCTGGCCATACATCATCCAAATCACGAATAAACTTATTGAAAAGCAAGGAGAGAGCCCTGTGCCACTCCACTAGAGACCTCCATTTTGGGTGACAACGTTGAGAGTAAAAAATGACATTTATGTAGCTCTTTAAGGTTTGCAAAGCATTTTGCATGCATTGATCTATGCTATGATTCAAAGAGTATCACAGACTTTTCCTCTGCCCCCAAATGTCTCTTTGCTTCTCCCCACAACTTGTCATGTTATCTAAGAATCTATACTAGAGATTAATTTCTCCAGGGATCCTGCATTTATTCCCATGAAAGCTGGGAATTATTAGTCTTTAGCACATTATTATTCTTTAGCCATTATTAGTCTTTAGCACAATAGCATGAATTAGGTCACCAGAAATCAGCAATCTAATTACCTCAAAAAGACTCACAGGAGCAGCTAGGTGGCACAGTGGCTAAAGCACCAGCCCTGGATTCAGGAGGACCTGAGTTCAAATCTGGCCTCAGACACTTAACCCTTACTGGCTGTGTGACCTTGGGCAAGTCACTTAACCCTCATTGCCCTGCCAAAACAAAACACACAAAAAAGACTCACAGATGGGCACATAGGACAAGGTAATTTCACTAACGGGTAGAATAGTTCTCATAGTATGAGGGTAAATCTTTGAAGGTGAGCATTGAACATGCAAGGGCCACATGAATATGCTTGGTATGTGTGGGCCCTGAAATGGGAAGAGATACATAATTTTTCTACTTCATGCTTTTGTCAAATAATCCTTTCTGAGGGTTAGTGCTGAGGCACTAACTATATAAACATGTTTGTGAATTATGTATTATGTGTAGAAAAATCTAATACAATGCTAGCTAATCAGAGAAGGTTTCCGGAAAAGGTGGCTTTTAAACAAGTTATTTAGCCAGCTGGGACCATATAAAAAGATAAAGAGGAGGTTGAAACTGAGCTATTTGCGAGGAATAAAGAAACCTTTCTGAGGAGAAAGGGATGGCTCTAGGTGGGAGGGAAAGCAGGAGTTGAGCAGAGACATGGTTCTTGTTCTCTACAGGTGCATCAGTTGGCTGTTCATTGCTTTGCCAGTGGCTGGTACTCTCTACGTGGCAGCTGTGGGCTGGGAAGGAAAGCGTGGCGAATTACCATCTGCTGACTTACCCCTGGCCTCCTACGGGACTCTGTCTTTGGGTGAGACAGAGGGAGATAAATCAAGAAGAAATATTGGATGGATTGAGTCTCAGAGTAGCTCTTCACTATCAGGAACCTGTGATTATATCTCCTGCAGAAGAAAAAGTAGGTATTTATATGACACCAAGACCTGTGTGTGTGTGTGTGTGTCCAGTCTATGACCTAGAGACAAGGATTCACTGGAAAAATAATGCCAAAATCTATTTGTTTTTGTTTGTTTGTTTTTTGGTCTGGGCAATGAGGGTTAAGTGACTTGCCCAAGGTCACACAGCTAGTAAGTGTCAAGTATCTGAGACCAGATTTGAACTCAGGTCCTCCTGAATCCAGGGCCGGTGCTTTATCCACTATGCCACCTAGCTGCCCCCCAAAACTATTCTTTCACATCCAATTTTAGACTCTTTTCGCACATTCTAATACACTTAGTCCTTTGAAAGGATGATGGGATGGTGAAAAGAGAGAGCTTTAAGGTTGTAAAGCATTTTACAAATATTATCTCATTTTACCTTCACAAAAGTCCTGAGAAGTAGGTGGTGTTATTATCCTTATGTTATACATGAGGAAACTGAGGCAGATGGAGGTTAAATAATTTGCCCAGGGTCACACACCCAAGAAGTCGCCAAGGTCAGATTTGAACTCAGGTCTTCCCAACCACAGTCCCAGCATTCTCTCTAGATCTAGGTCCCTGATTTAAGTCTAGAAGGGACTTTTATTTTCCAGTTGTGATTCTTGGTGATCCTATTTTTTGGAGTTTTCTTGGTAAAGGTACTGAAGTAGTTTGCCATTTTCATTTCTACCTCATTTTATAGATGAGAAAACTGAGGCCAAGAGGGTTAAGTGATTTGCCCAGGGTCTGAGGTCAGATTTGAACTCGGATCTTCCTGAATCCAGACCCAGTGCTCTATCCACTACAGTACCTCCCTAACCAGAAGGGACTTTAGAGATGATCTATACCAATCCGCTCATTTTACACATGAGGAAACAGAGGCTCAGGGAAATGAAGTGACTTGCCCAAGGTTATATGAGTATAGTAAAGTATCAGAGGTGGGAATTTGAACCCAGGGTCTCTAGAATCGGTGTTCTTCTCACTGTGTCACATACTGAGGTTGCTTATTACTGATATATCCATCTGCTATGCAGACCTATACATTTTTACAGGTTACAACTGCTGAAAGATGCTTCTTTACTTCTGTAGGAATTATCTAGCTTTATCCTATCCCCAGTAAAGTCCTAGGTCACGGTACGGCTTAGGTCCCTTCTAGCAATTCTCCAAGAGGTAAGTCTTTGATCTCAATCTTTATCCACAGGGTAAAGGTTCTATACATTCTATTGAAATATGTTTATTTGTGTGTGTGTGTGTGTGTGTGTGTGTGTGTGTGTGTGAGATTGCAAAGGTATACATTGTAGAAATGGAATGAATAATGAGTTGACTTAATCACCTTGATTTGCTTCAGCTCCCTTATTATGCAGCAGAGGCTGAAATAACCTGGGAATCAAAATCAGCCAATCAGGAGGTAGAATGAGTGTTGCTCAAGTTTGACATACCAGTGATCCTTTGTGGTGTCTTCTGGGTGAATCCAGGATACTTCTGCTGTGCCAGCAACTGGCTCAAACTGGTTTATACTGGCCCCAAATGGAAAGTTCTTGCATAAACATCCTGCTTCTGGGTACTCTGTGTTCCTTCCATTCTCCTGCCTCCCTTTGTTGTATAACCATATAAACCCCCAATCTTTTCTTTGAAGCAGCAAACTCCGTTTTGCTATTTCCCGCGTGCTTGTGTGCCATACTTGCCAATAAACACTTCCAGGTTTCGCACCTGAACTGTGCTTTCGCTCCTTCTGTTCATGTGGACGCTGTACTCTGTAATGACTGGAATGATGCCACCTACTGGAGACTTGCTGTGGGAAAGCTCCGCCATGAGGAGAATGCCTCAGAGGGCAAGGCCATGTGGCTTTTCCTTGGCGTCAGGAAATGACGTTTGCTCATGGGTGCTGTCTATCAAGGCTACCAGCCAATCAACTTGAGGAGCCTCCTATTTTCTGCAAGGAGACAGGAAGGAGGAGAGGGAGCCTGTGCGGAGAGCTCTGGCTCTTTTGGGTTCCTGACTTGGTGGTGGTGGTGGCGGCAGAGGACTTCACAGGAAATTTGAGGAAAGATAGGAATGCCAGGCTGTTGGAATTCTGTTCTCAACCTTTTTCTTTCTATTTTTCAATAAACCCATAAAAACCATAAACTCGTTTATGATTTTAGTCAGTTTCCCCCAAAACTGGGGGAACAGATTAGAATCCACATTTAGAATCTTAAATTACACAACTCCAACTAATCAAATTGCCAGTTAATCAACATAAACCAAAGTAATGAGAATTAGGAAGCAACAGGACCTAATAAGACAACAGGGATCCTGAACCAGAAATAGCTGTAGCATGACTTGGTTGGGTGAAGTGATTGGTTAAGGTCTTTTCTCACTCTAGTTTCTATAATCTTCTGAATAGGATGACTTTCAATTAGGCCTGATTTAAGTAACAACCCACATTTATGCTGTACTTACAAAGCCCTAGCCTCAAGAAAAATAAAAGCAACTATAACAAATAAAATGAAAACCATAATGACCAAACTTTCCTACAAGAAACAATGAAAGCATTTATCTCCTTCCTTCCCTTTATTGGAGAGATGGAGGCTATGGGTGTGTAGCACTGAATAAACCACCAGACTCAGTTGATGAGTTGGTTAGTTTTGTAGAACTGCTTTCTTGTTTTCCATTTTTAAACTTTTCTTTAAGGGGCAGCTAGTGGGGGCAGTGGATAGAGTGCTGGGCCTGGAGTCAGAAAGATTCATTTTCCTGACTTCAAATCTGGCGTCAGATACTTACTAGCTGTGTGACCCTGGGCGAATCACTTAACCCTGTTTGCCTCAGTTCCTCATCTATAAAATGAGCTGGAGAAGGAAATGGAAAACCACTCCAGCATCTTTGCCAAGACAGCCCCAAATGGGGTCAGGAAGAGTCAGACACAACTGAAAACAACTGAACAATACCAAAATTTCTCTTTTATTCTGTTAGAGGCAATGGCTTTCTGAGAAGGGGAGAGGGAGGGACAGATTTGGAAATAACAAAATAAAAATGATAAAAAATAAAAAATAAATAACAAAAGATATCAATACAATTAAAAATATATATATTTAAAAATTAACCTAAAGCTCTCTCTTCACTCTGTATGGATTCAGAGAAAATACTGACCAGAGGAGAGAGCTAAAATTCCTGCTCATGTACAGCTGCCTTTATTACTTCTTGATTCTGCCTGGGAAAAGGGCTGAGTGAGAAGAATAACTTTGGGGGGTTTTTGGATTTTAATATTAATTTTTAATTTTTCTCAATTACATGTAAAGATATTTTTTGAATTCCAAATTTTTTCCCACCCTCCCTTCCCTCCCCCGTCTTGAGGCCTGCAAGCCTCAAGGTTACACATTACTATTATGTTAAACATATTTCCACATTAATCAGAACAAAAGGAAAAAATGCAACAAAAAATAAACAAGAACAATAACAAAAAAGCAACAAAAGTGAAAATAGTTTGCTTCAGTCTGCATTCAGACTCCATAGTTCTTTCTCTGAATATGGAGAGCATTTTCCACCATAAGTCTTTTGACATTGTCTCTGATCATTGTATTGCTGAGAAGAGTGAAGTTTATCACAGTTGATCATCACAAAATGTTGTTGATACAATGTTCTCTTGGTTCTGCTCATTTTACTCAGCATCAATTCATGTAAGTCTTTCCAGGTTTTTCTGAAATCCATCTGCTTATCATTTCTTACAGCACAATAGTATTCTATTACACTTATATTCCACAATTTGTTTAGCCATTCCCCAATCAATGGGCGTCCCCTAAATTTCCAATTCTTTGCCACCACAAAAAAGTAGCTATTTTTGTACATGTGGGTGGAGAAGAATAACTTTGGCTAGAAACCAGGCAACAACATGAAACTATAAAAATAAAGATATAGGGTTTGTGGTTTAAAATTCTTTACATACATTATCATTTGATCCTTCCAACAACCCTGTGGGGTAGGTAATGTGAGTATTGTTATCTCTATTTTATAATAGAGATTTGGAAACTGAGGCTAAAGAGCTTCTTTGAATTTGGAACATAAAAGTTCAGGTAAAATCAATTCATTTTTCATCAAATACAATTGTATTTCACTTGAAAAGCTTTGTGCTTTTCAAAGTTTGCCTAGATCTTGATAATGAGTAAATTACTTTTTGGAAATGAGCCAGGAATTTTAGAGATGTTATCACTGTTGGAAGCCATTAGGATTCTCATCAATAGTAAACCAGCAAAGTATCAAGCAAAAAGTGTCAAAACTCAAAATGTATATTTGCTGAATATAAGTGCTCTGAGAACAGTTACTAGTTTGTGGGGTTTTTTTGTCTTTGTATTCTACAAAGTTGATGCTTGATGAATGTTTGTTTAATTAAATGGAAAAAACCTGAAGATAGTAACTTAATATTTCCCCCTTAAATATATAAAAAATGTTTAAAAAATTGTTTACTGGCTCTCTACATCAATGAAATCATAGGCCCTGTCCTTATACCTTGGTTAACACCAAAGACTTCGTGGTGTGTGAACTCAACTGAGAAAAGCACTAGAGATGTCATCTGGGGTACAAACATGATCTGCTTTGGTCAGACTTCCTCATGAAACCATTTTTGTTCTTTAGCATTCTTAGGAATCTTGGACCGATCTCTGAAATGTTTTTCCTGGCAGAAGAACATGCATGCTGTCTGGACTCAGAAGCTACCTGAAGGGGCCTGCTCTACATTAAATGGCATTCGAGTCTTGAGTCTTTTATGGGTCATTTCTGGACACACCAGTCAGATGACCGCCTGGCAGTCTCTGGGTATGGAGAGTTAATGCACACTGCTATTAGACATATTCACAGATGGAGTTCGGTCAGTATTGCATTTTATTATTGGAAGTTGAACAAATCATTTTGCTATTCGCTCAGTAGCCTTAAGCATCTGCCCTAAGCACTGACCTTTTTTTTCTGACCCTTCTGCCAATGATGCTCAGGTACTTCATTGTTTAAACCATTGATGTCAGAATCAATTAGAAACAGATCCCTGTGGGCCACATGTTGATTAAAACCTCCCCACAAATTAACAGTATTTATGTTAAATTGCATTTTATTTGTTAAACCTTTCCCAATTACATTTTAATCTGGTTCAGGCCTGGATCTTTGCAACTATTTGTGGCCAGTGGTGGCAAGTTTGAAATTTCTGGAACTACCAGAGTATCCATAGTCATGGCTATGAAGGCCAAAATTAAGCACCATTTAAAAGTAACTCAATTTTCCTTAATGATAAATAGAACTCTTTAATTCCATTAAGTATAAATATTAACTAGTTACTTCAATAATTTAAAAGATCTTTGTGTCCATTGGTGTAGGCAACATATTTTCCATGCCTTAAAATACAGTCTTCATGAATTACCGTGTCCAAAAATATTTGTCACTGAGTAGCCAACTTTCAGATGATAAGTTTCTCCAAACTTCCTGAGATAGTTAGTAGGCATGTGGCCTATTTTGGGGCCAGTACTTAGCTTGATGGGACTTGCCTGAGTTTGTGCTCCCCTGGCATAGCTGTTGAGAACCTAAGGAGTAGAATTTATACTGGAATAGGATTTTAATGGAAAAGCATGTGAAAAAACCTCCTTATTACATTTGCAAGGATGATATGCAATTTTGAGCCAGAATTAAACTGGAATCCCTAGGTAAAGTGAGGTATTTCATTTTCTAATTTGCAACTAGTATTAATCATTACTTCCCTGATTTTGTTTTATCTTTAAAATGGGGGGACTGAGCTAGATAATATATAATATCCCTTTGAAATCTAGTATCTATTATCCCTAGAAAATGTGACCTATGTCTTAATAGGTAAATTAGGAAGTTATCTGAGACACATAGAGGTTACATGTGACACCATGAGGAAAAAAGACAGGAAGTGACCAAATCAAGCTTTGAACCCCAGATTTCTTTTGATTATGAACCTAATATACTTTCCACCATGGCACCCTGCCTGGGGGACCTCAGTAGTAATTAAACAGTCTTCAAACGTGAGAGAAACTCATTATCTTTGCCCATTTCAAACAAACCACAAAATATTAGATGACCTGGTTTCCATTAAAATAGGCTGGGTAATAACCAGGCTCCAGTGAACTTTGCTTTGGCAACTGGCAATTCAAAAACAAGGAAAAACAAATAGCAAAAGAAATACTTGTAGAATTTTTAACCTTAGTAGTAATGAAAAAAATTCACATTAAAACAAGTGTGAAGTACCACCTCACACTCATACTCAGCAAACATAAATTTAAAAAATCATAAAACTTTTTATAGAGGACATGGTGGAGAAACAGGTACATTACTGGCTGGCATTGATGGTGGCAATGCAAACTGGTACCAACTTTGTGGAAAGTAATCTGGCAATATTCAGCAAGAGCCATAAAACTGGCTTTTGTGCGAGTTAGGAAAATCAAACCTATAAAAAACTAAACAGCATTAAAATAGACTGTCAGGAAGAAGCAGCCGGCTTCTGTGATAAAATGCTGGCCAAGCTGGTCGAATACCATCTGGCTGGCAACCTTCCTTATGACCCTTTGACTTAAAAATTCTACTCCGGAGAACATATTCCAAAGAAATTATTTGAAGCAAAAAGAGACCAATTTGTACAAATATAGTCATGATTGTACTAATTACAATAGTAAAAGAAAAATTCTGGAAACAACTCAGATACCCAAAAAAATCTGATAGAAGACTATATCATAATTAAGAGGGGAAAATATGAAGAATATACAGAAATATGGGAAAGTCTACAGAAAAATAATGCAGTTAAAAGAATAGAATTTAGTGTCCTCTAACACTGATTCTGTTAAAAACTATCACAAGGGGGGTGGGGCAGCTAGGTGGCTCAGGGGATAAAGCACCGGCCTTGGATTCAGGAGGACCTGAGTTCAAATCCGGCCTCAGACATTTAACACTTACTAGCTGTGTGACCCTGGGCAAGTCACTTAACCCTCATTGCCCAACCCAAAAAGAAACCTCAACCCCCCCAAAAAAAACTATCACAAGGGTTGGAAGAGGTCAAAGTGTTAGTTATTAATAAATTGCCATGAATGCTTAAGTATATTAGTTTATCTTTTATTGTAAAATTGACTAAATTAAGAAAAATAGGCTTACATGTGCTTTTATGTTCATTATAGACAATGTGCTTGCATGGAAAACCAGAGTGCTTAAAAATCTCCTCTACCTTTTTTCTTGAAGTGGTCCATTCTACCTTGGAGTTGATACATTTTTCTTAATCAGGTAATTAATGTCAAACTCCCCCTCACACCCAATTCCTTCCTGTTCCTCTTGCTTCAATTATCTTTTCCTTTTTTTTTTTGGTTGGGCAATGAGGGTTAAGTGACTTGCCCAGGGTCACATAGCTAGTAAGTGTCAAGTGTCTGAGGCTGGATTTGAACTCAGGTCTTCCTGACTCCAGGGCCGGTGCTCTATCCACTGTGCCACCTAGCTGCCCCAATTATCTTTTCAATAAGAAAAGGTGTAGCCAGTGAGGTTTATCCGTGGTGTGATTATTGCTAACTGAAAACTTTTCCCAATAAGAAAAGGTGTATGGTGCAAATTTAATTTTAGGTAACTGATTTATCTCCCTGATTCTATTCACAGCTTTAAAGCCACAAATATTCTTTTTCTATTTAAAATTTTTCTTTTTTTCTTTTTTAAATTCTATTTTTTTTAATGAACAAAAATACACCTTTTCTTCCTCCCAGGTACTTCATCTCAAACTGCAAAATATGCATAATCAAATAAAATAAATTCCCATATTGTCTATATCCCCCCAAAAAATATCTCATTCTATACCCTGAGTCAAACTGTTCTCTACCTGGAAGTGGAAGCCTGTTCCATTGAGTCCTTAGAAATCGTTTTGTATTGGTCACTGAAATGATCAGAATTCTTAGGTCTTTCAAAGTTGTTTGTCTTTAAATATTGTAGTTATTGTGTAAGTTGTTCTGGTTCTACTCACTTCACTCTGCATCAACTCACGAATCGTTCTGGGTTTTTCTAAAACCATTGCTTTTGTAATTTCTTACATCACAATAATATTTTATTACCTTCGTATACCATATTTTGCTCAGCCACTCCTCTACTGATAGGCAAGCTCCCTTAGTTTTCAGTCATTTGCTACCACACAAGAACTGCTATAAATTTCTGTACTCATGGGTATATTTGCAGGAGTGTGCTGGTAAATGTTTAACAATTGGTGCTCTGAAAAAAAATATACATACTATACACTTTTAAGTTATTCTGTATTATTAAAATGTTCTCCTTCACTGTCTTGAGTGTAGACAACCAAGAAAACAATACCAAGTCCTAATTTGTAGCATCTGCCAATTTCCCAAGCATAAATGCTCATGCTGAAAATTTAACAACAGGCTCTTGAGAGCCCCAAGAGCCAGCTTGAGTTCAACCTGCCTCAACCTTTCTCTTTGATCTGCACAATCGTTATTTTCTTCAGTTTCTGCTTTTGCATCCAATGAGGGTGGCAACTTCCATAAAACTGCCTTTTGAACAAAAATTATTTATACTTATTAACTTATGATTGACGGAAGTCATTTTCTCAGGCTAGATAATAAGACTGTGCACACTGATAATGCCGGTTCCCATTATAGACACACAAAACTTTCATATACATTATATCACTGGTCCTCCCTACTCCTGTGAAGTAGGTAGTGCAAATATGAATACCCCAAGTAATGGAAGAAAAAACTGAGGTGGCTAAAACTTGCTCACAGTCACATAGCTATTACTTATCAGAGCTGGGGCACAAACCCAGGTCTTAGGATAAGCAGTCAGGGCTCTTTCTGTTGTGCCATGCTGCTCCTCTTTAGAGACCTCTTTTGGAAGAGGAAGGCTCAGTTTCATAAGTTTATGTCTTTCTTTTCCTTGGGATTGTTTATATTTTTCTGATTCCATTTTCTTGCATTTGGTTCTCTCTGTAGTTTGTACCCTCACACTTGTAAAAGCAATTACACACACACACACACACACACACACACACACACACACACACACACTCCTCACTTCAAACCAGTGCTGGTAGAAGATATGTAAATTTCCATGGCAAGGCTAAGGATCTCTTGAGCTCAACAATTCATTCTACCTTGAAATGAAGAGGGAGGTGAAATCGGAACTGTTTGTTCTACTTCTGATTTTGGCTACATCTCCTTTAATGGCCACATGACTTTAATTTCTGGTGTGAATCATCCCACCTGCTGCATTTCACAGGAAAATACAGGAGGAAGAGAATGAAAGACTTCCTTAGAGATGTCACTTTATATCTCTACCACTGACACTTTCATCCCCTCTCTTCGGGATGAGACATATTGGGTCCTCACCAAAACAATCAGTAAAGACATTCAGTTGTTTCTTCAGTTGTGTCCCTATTTTGGAGTTTTCTTCATGATCCCATTTTGGAGTTTTCTCAGCAAAGATATTGAAATGATTTGCCATTTCCTTCTCCAGTTCATTTTTCAGATAAGGAAAACAAGGCAAACATGGTTAAATGACTTTCCCTGGGTCACATAGCTGGTGACTGAGGTGAGATTTGAACTCTGTTCTTCCTGGCTCCAGGCCCAGTGCTCTATCCACTGTATCATCTAGCTGTCCATTAGGGAGGACTACTGGCTAGGAATATTAGATTTGAAACTCCGGAGATTGGGATTCAGTTCTTTTCTTTTATCCCTAAATTATTAGCTGGGGGCAGCTAAGTGGTACAGTGGATAGAGTGCTGGGCCTGAAGTTGGGAGGACCTGAGTTCAAATCTCACCTCAAACACTTTCTAGCTGTGTGACTCTGGGCAAATCACTTGGCCCCAATTGCTTTAAATATCTGGGGCCACCTCCAGTTGTCCTGATATATATCTTGCCACTGGACCCATTGGCTCTGGAAGAGAGAGTGAGGCTGGTAACTTTGCACAGCCCTTCTTCACTTAAATCCAATTCAGTGAAAGGCATGATATCACCCTGATGTCTTGGTTCTCTTTGAGAAGGAAGGGAGGGGCAGCTAGGTGGCGCAGTGGATAGAGCACCGGCCCTGGAGTCAGGAGTACCTGAGTTCAAATCCAGCCTCAGACACTTAACACACACTTACTAGCTGTGTGACCCTGGGCAAGTCACTTAACCCCAATTGCCTTACTAAAAAAAAAAAAAAAAGAGAGAGAAGGAAGGGAAAACAATGAACAACTAATTAGCTGATCTTACTGATCTCTTAGTGCCATGGAAAACTCTTTTTGTGTGCGTGTGGGGGGCAATGAGGGTTAAGTGACTTGCACGGGGTCACACAGCTAGAAAGTATTTGAAGTCAAGTGTCTGAGGTCAAATTTGAACTCAGGTCCTCCTGAATCCAGGGCCAGTGCTTTATCCACTATGCCACCTAGCTGCCCCTGGAAAACTCTTTAAGACTATATTGTGGGGGCAGCTAGGTGTTTCAGTGGATAAAGCACCGGCCCTGGATTCAGGAGGACCTGAGTTCAAATCCGGCCTCAGACACTTGACACTTACTAGCTGTGTGACCCTGGGCAAGTCACTTAACCCCCATTGCCTCACTAAAAAAAAAAAAAAGACTATATTGTATGTGACCCTGGGCAAGTCACTTAACCCCAATTGTCTCACAAAAAAAGATTATATTGTAGATGAATCTTTGATCTGAATTGATGGAGGGAGTTTCCATAATGAGCATTCCCATTAGTGATGAAATAATAGATCTGAACCCTCCTATCCCACCTAAAAGAAAAAAAATAGCTTACCCCAAAAGCAAAACCTCAGTTTCTTATTTATAAAGTGTAGCTAATTAATTTTGTTACCAAATAATTTTGGGTTAAGCATTTTAGTCAGGTTATCTTGTGTATGTAATTTCAATTCCCTGATAATTGGTGTAAAAATGGGACAATAGTTAAAAAACACAGGGTTGTTGAAAAGATCAATTGGGATCAAGTATTACAAGGACTTTGAAAGCTATATGGTGCAATATTAAAGGGAAGGTATTCCTTGCCACTGATAGCATTTTAATAAGTAAATCTCATTTGATTATTGAATTATTTTCTTTCAGTGGCTGTTTAAGTGCAAGGTCATTTTTAAAGCTGTACTGGAATTACGAAAAAGGAGTAACCCCCAAAGTTATACTGAGATACCTTTTCAATCGACTTGTAAGGCATGTTTATTTATATATTTCCATTTTATCATTGTTCTGAAATAATATGGGCCTAATTTGCATTTATATATATCATGTCTCTCTGGGTCTTATTTACATAGTGAGTGCTTAGAAAATATCTGTTGAATCCATAAATGAGTTTATTTAACCAGAAGGTTTCTCAATGAAAAGGAAAGCCAGACAAAGAAAGATACTTCTTTTATCACTTGGTTTTTGATGTTAAATATGGGTCAAGTCCAGGTACGGTAAATGTTCTAAGAAGAATTTCTGATGAAAGGATTCCCCAACCCCACAAACAAGTTCTGGTTTCTCTCCCCAGCCTTCTCTTTCTTTCCTCTCCTCTCACCATCTGGTCTCTTTATCTTAGCCAGGTTGCAAATGTAGAAGCTATTTATTGGTCTGGTCACATGGATTGGCATGAGAACTTTGACTCTGCTTCCAACCTAGGCCACTTTTCTGCTCCTTGGCTAACCTGGTAACCCCTGATCTCAGGCTCACTATATTAATGTCAGTAGTTTGGACACCTATTTCATTTAAGTCTTTCCATGCCTTTCTAAGATGATTGAGCTCAGGGCAGCTAGGTGGTACAGTGGATAAAGCACTGGCCCTGGATTCAGGAGCACCTGAGTTCAAATCTGGCCTCAGAAACTTGACACTTACTAGCTGTGTGACCCTGGGTGAGTCACATAACCCTCATTACCTTGCAAAAAAAAGTTCTAAGATAATTGAGCTCATAATTTCTTATAACACAGTAGTATTCTATCACAACCATATACCACAGCTTGTTCAGCCATTCTCCAATTGATGGGTATCCCTGTAATTTCCAGTTCTTCGCCATTAAAAGAGAACTGCTATAATCATCCCATTCACGTTCAAAGTTCTAATTACTATTTATGAATTTTCTTCCATCTTATTTTTACTCATGTTTTCTTTCTGTCTCTTTTTTCTTTCTTTTTTTTTTCCTTGCAGGGCAATGAGAGTTAAGTAACTTGCCCAAGGTCACACAGCTAGTAAATGTCAAGTGTCTGAGGCTGGATTTGAACTCAGGTCCTCCTGAATCCAGGGCCAGTGCTTTATCCACTGCTCCAACTAGCTGCCCCCAAAGGCAAGCAATTTGATATAGGCTATATGTGTGCAGTCATGCAAAACATTTCCATGTTAGTTACATTGCAAAAGAAAACATAGACCACCCCCAAGACCCCAAAAACCTAAGAAAAAGAAAGTTTTTTAAAAAGCATACTTTGATCTGTACTCAGACTCCATCAGTTCTCTCTCTGGAGATGGAGCATTCTCTATCACAAGTCCTCTGGAATTATGCTGGATCATTCCATCGATGAGAGTAGCTAAGCCATTCACAGCCAATCATTGCACAGTGTTGCTGTCACTATGTTCCTTGTTCTCTTGGTTCTGCTCACCTCACTTTGCATCCGCTCATAGAAGTCTTTCCAGGCTTCTCTGAGAGCATACTGCTCATCATTTGTTATAATAGTAGTATTCCATTACAATCCTTGGTCAGCCATTCCCCAATTGATGTACACCCCCTCAATTTCCAATCTTTGCCACCACTAAAAGAGCTATTATAAATAATTTTGTACATAGAAGTCCTTTCCCTTTTTGTTTTTTATCTCTTTGGGATACGGACCTAGTAGTGGTATTGTTGGGTCAAAAGGTCTGCATGGTGTTTTTTTGTTTTTGTTTTGTTTTGTTTTGTTTTTTTGTGTGAGGCAATTGGGGTTAAATGACTTGCCCAGGGTCACACAGCTAGTAAGTGTTAAGTGTCTGAGGTCGGATTTGAACTCAGGTACTCCTGAATCCAGGGCTGGTGCTTTATCCACTGCAGCACCTAGCTGCCCCAGTCTGCATGGTTTTATAGCCCCTTGGGCATAGTTCCAAATTGCTCTCTAGAATGGTTGGATCACAGTGCATTAGTGCTTCAGTTTCCCCATATCCCTTCCATTTGCCATTTTCCTTTTCTGTCATATTAGCCAATCTGACAGGGAGGGAGGATATATGGTGTTAACTTTCGAGTAAGAAGATAACACTCTCAAGTGACTAGGAGGAATGGATTGCTGTTGTTTGTCCTTCGTTCTTTTTTTTTTTTTTTTAGTGAGGCAATTTTGGGGTTAAGTGACTTGCCCAGGGTCACACAGCTAGTAAGTGTTAAGTGTCTGAAGCTGGATTTGAACTCAGGTACTCCTGACTCCAGGGCCGGTACTCTATCCACTGCGCCACCTAGCTGCCCCTGTCCTTCGTTCTTGAAGAGGACCATAACATTGGGAAGTGATGTCATAACTTGCAGTGAATTGGATTTAAGTAAGGGAAGGATGTGCAAGTTCACCAACCTCACTCTCTCTAGAGCCATCTGGGTCTGGTGGCAAGATATATATCAGGATGACTGGAAATGGCCCTGGATATTTAAGGCAACTGGGCATAAGTGACTTGTCTAGGATCACACAGCTAGTAAGTGTCTGAGGTGAGATTTGAACTCAGGTTCCCCTGACTCCAGGGCCAGTACTTTATTCACTGTGGCCACCTAGCTAGAGAGGAAGGCAAGGAAGGCAAAAGGTTTACAGGACATCTTAGTATGTGTGGCATAGGGTGTTGACTCTTACCCTATATTTTGTACTTATTCCTTGAGGCCAGGAATTATTTCACTTTGTCTTAGAATCTCCAGTGCCTGGCATATAGTAGGCACTTAATAAATGCTTGCTAATTGGTGGATTGTCTCCTGATCACATTTTTGTTTTGTTTTGTTGTTGTTGTTTTTTTTAAGAGAGGCAATTGGGGTTAAGTGACTTGCCCAGGGTCACACAGCTAGTAAGTGTTAAGTGTTTGAGGCCGGATTTGAATTTAGGTACTCCTGACTCCAGGGTCAGTGCTCTATCCACTGCACCACCTAGCTGCCCACCTGATCACATTTTGATAGAATGTGCATATTGGCCACGCTATACACAGAAGACAGCCCATCACACGGGTGTTAGCTACCCTTACCTCCAGTTGGTCTCTGATTTTTAGCTGGACAGGCTGCGGTGAGTCCCAGAGCTGCTTCTGAAGACACTGAAGCAATTTTCCTGTAATTCGCTCCTTGTGAATAAAAGCTTTGTGCTGGTAATTAAATGATGCCCCAGATTCTGGGTGTGTAGCTACAAAGTCTGCTGAATGGCTGACTGCTCATGTGTGGCAGCTTCCTAATTACCCAACAGAACCCAGTTGACAAACAAAACAACTGCCTTCCATTCACAGATGCCCAGGAGTTTAGAGAGAGCATAAATCACTGTTTAAATACCTGCAGGTGTAGAAAGTTCCCTGAGGATGGGCACAAGAGCATGGAGTATGGTTCTGCTCCCGTCCTCCCTGAAACAGTCTGAGCTTTGGCGTGGGCACCGAGGCCCCAATATGGATCGCCTGTGGCACTCTGTGGGAAGTGGAGCGCTGAGGACATGAGTCTGGTGCCATTTAATTTCAATTACAGGGCACCAAGAATCCCCCAAATCAGAATTATTCAGGTTCTCAGCAGCAAATGTGCACAAAATCCCTTCCCTGGCAGAGATTTCGTTTTTAACAGAGGCAAAGCTGTGCTTGGAATCTGATTGTTCTGTCCCTCTCCCTGTCAGGCTGCAGGAAGAAAGAAGCCAGGGTCCTTCTCTCCCTGAACAAATGAAATGAATTGCTCCAAGGATTTTCTTGGCTTCATGAAAAAGCAGCTGCTTCATTTAGCACACACAGACAGGGACGGCATTTGGAATGGTATGGCCTTTAGTAAGAACCTTTCAGGCCCAGCATTGTATACATTAGGAACAGGCACAGGATTAACGAGCACATCTAGGGCTGTAGATCCAGGGGATGAGTATCAGGGATCTATATTCTTAATTTAAGGAAGGAGTAGCACTATCTTTAGTGCTGGTACACGCTGGTCAGAGCAGCCCTAATGGACCCATCTGCCTTAGTTACAGGGAAAGCTAGGTGTCACAATGGTTAGAGTGTAGGGCCTGGAGTCAGGAGGACCTGAGTTCAAATCTGGCCTCTGACACTTACTAGCTATGTGACCCTGGGCAAGTCACTTAACCCTGTCCTCATATGTAAAATAAGCTAGAGATGGAAATGGCAAACCACTCCAACATCCTTGCCAAGAAAAACCCAAATGGGATCATGCAGAGTCAGATACAACTGAAACAACTGAACAACAAAGCCTCAGTTACCCTGAAAGGGATAGTGCACTTGGTCAAGATATTGGGAGAACAGGAACAAGAGTTGTAGGTAATAACCACCTTAGTGATAGCCTAGCAATAAAGGCTGTTCAGTGCCACTTGGAGAAATTGTTCCTCTTGTCCCTCTTATGATTGACGCTGGAGTCTTCTGTGTTATGCCTGCCTATTTGAGGGAACTAAAGATGGAAGAGGACACTGGCATTTCTTTTTTTTTCTTTTTTTCTTTTTTTTAGTGAGGCAATTGGGGTTAAGTGACTTGCCCAGGGTCACACAGCTAGTAAGTGTTAAGTGTCTGAGGCCGGATTTGAACTCAGGTACTCCTGACTCCAGGGCCAGTGCTCTATCCACTGCGCCACCTAGCTGCCCACACTGGCATTTCTTGATCAGTGTGAATTGATCTTTCAAGACATGATCTGTCACATTTTCAGAAAGTAGGAACTTGATTAGATTGAAGGGGACTCTCTGCACTTCAGAGCTCGATTCTTCATAATCTTTGGATATGTTTAGAGAAAGAGAGACAGGGCAGTCTTGGCAGTGGCACTGAGACAGGCACCACTTAGATGCCCCCTTCTGCTTTAATTCTGATCTTGGCTGCTTTGGTTTTATTTGTGCAAAATCTTTTTAGTTTAATGTAATCAAAAGTACCCATTTCATATCCCGTAATGCTTTCTATCTGTTGTTTGGGCATAAAATCTTCCCTTGTCTATAGATCTGACAGGTAAACTATTCCATGATCCCCTAATGTGCTTAGGGTATCACCTTTTATGTCTAAATTGTGAAATCCTCTCTGCCATCTGCTTCCATTTTATAGGTTAGCTCAGCTCATTCACATTCACATTCACAGTTATGATTATTGTATATTTGCCTCCATCCTACTTTCCCCCCCGTTTATCTTTCTCTCTCTCCTTTTACCCTTTGCCTCCCCCCAAAAAGTGTTTTTCTTCTGACTACTGTCTCCCTTAATTTGCTATAACTTATATCAGTTTTCCTCTTTCCCTTATCCCTCTTTATTCTTACTTCCCTGTAGGGTAAGATAAATTTCTATACCCAACTGAGTATTCTCTCTTTGAGCTAATACCAATGAAAGTAAGGTTTAAGCATTGATCATTTCGCACACTTTCTCCTCTCCTGTAAAAGCTCTTCCATGCCTCTTTTATGTGAGATCATTTACCCCATTCTACCTTTCCCTTCCCCCTACTCCAAGTGCCCCCCTATTTCTTTTTTTTTTTTTTTTTTAGTGAGGCAATTGGGGTCAAGTGACTTGCCCAGGGTCACACAGCTAGTAAGTGTTAAGTGTCTGAGGCCAGATTTGAACCCAGGTACTCCTGAATCCAGGGTCAGTGCTCTATCCACTGCGCCACCTAGCTGCCCCGCCCCCCTATTTCTTGACTTTTAACTTTATGTTAAAGTTGGGCTCTGCTCCCAGGGTAGAGGGAGTACTGTCCCAAACTTCAGGTTTTTCATGCTGCTGTTTTCAGAGCTAGTTTTGGTAATCTGTAAGTTTTTAGTTCTTCTAAGGTGGTGATCTTGAAATCTATGATCTAGGGAGCAGTATGATTACTGTTCTCTTGGCCTGTGCTCTGGTCTGTGAGTGATCATAAGCATTCTTTTCTACCCTGGACCTGTGACCAGGGTCCCTGCTCCTGCCATTCCTCCTCACCCTGGTACTATGACCCAGAACACCATATAGGCAATGCAACAGAATCCTGCTCCTAGTGCCTTCAAAGGGTGCCCTGTAATCTCCTTCTGACCAGTTGTTGGACACCTCCCCCCTTACTATCTGTGAACTGAGAGCTTCAGAAGCCACTGCCACTGCCACAGTCACCCCAAGGCCTGCTTGCTGGCTTGCTAGGGAGTGACCTGCACTGGACTGCACTCTGCTCTCACTCCAGTGAGACAGACCTTTCCTGCTGACCTTCTAAATTGTCTTGGGCTGGAAAGTTGTTTCACCCCATCCTTTTGTTTGTTCTGGCTCTTCAGAATTCATTTTGAGGTGTTTTTTGTTTTTTGCTTGGTTTTTTTGCGAGGCTATGGGGGTTAAGTGACTTGCCCAGGGTCACACAACTAGTAAGTGTAAAGTGTCTGAGGCCGGATTTGAACTCAGGTACTCCTGAATCCAGGGCCAGTGCTTTATCCACTGCGCCACCTAGCCGCCCCCTTGAGGTGTTATTTTAATGTTTTTTGGAGGAGAATTTGGGAGAGCTCAGACAAGTCCCTGCCTTTACTCCACCATCTTGGCTCTACCTCCCTGAGGTAAAATTTGAGCTAAGGATTTCCTTCTACCCAGTCCAGCACTCTATTCACAATTATACCTAGAAGACAACTGAGTCAGTGCTGGCTCTGAAAGTCAGACCACTGAAGGAAGATCCATAGATGTGTGTGAAGCATGGCATAAAACGACTCCTCCTATTTGGCAAACAGATTATAGTAGAAGATAAATAGGTTTGCCCTTGGAAGATCTGGTTAACCTGGTTACCGCAGACAGCTCCTCATGTGTCACGGGTGGTCCAGTATAGGTTCTCTACCCTCTCAGATGAGGTCAGGTACATCCCAGAAAAATTCCCCTCCAAACTACTAGCTTTGTTTAAGGAGTAAGAAAGGGGGCCCAGATTCCTAGGATTAAGGACTGGTCTGACTGGTTTCTTTCTCTCTCTCTCTCTCTCTCTCTCTCTCTCTCTCTCTCTCTCTCTCTCTCTCTCTCTCTATCTATCTATCTATCTATTTGTTTATTTATTCATATTTATATTTTTATTTTTTGGCAGGGCAATGAGGGTTAAGTGACTTGCCCAGGGTCACACAGTCAAGTGTCCGAGGCTGGATTTGAATTCAGGTCCTCCTGAATCCAGGGCTGGTGCTTTATCTACTACTCCACCTAGCTGCCCCCTCGATTGGTTTATTTAAAAGAAGCCTGGTCAGTCGCTGCCCCCATAGACCTCCTTCCTGGGACATCACCAGCCAATATACAAGAGACCCCAAATAAGTGAGAGAAGTATGAAGAAGGCATTGATCTATTCTCAACCATTATCAAGAGTACCCTGATTCTTAAGCAAAAGAGAGAGCTATGGCTCTACATGAAAGGGCATAGAGGGTCCATCCCCATATACCCTGAACATACACAGAGCTTATAACCTCATAAGAATTAGCTTTAGGGAGGAATCACAGATGCGCTCCCCCTTAGGCGAGAACACCGTGGATACTGGGTTATGGCCCTTTGACTGACCAACTTCCTGGAAACTTGCCGTCATTTTGTTCACAGGGCTCTTTCTGACCCTCTGCATTAGTTTGTCTTTTGAGCCGAGGATGATGTTTTTAAAAATTGTGTCCTATGTATGGGAAATCTTAACCGTATTGCAGTATTGGCCTCAGTTTCCTCTTCTGTAAAACGAGAGGTAGTAACAGATGGCCCAGCTTTAAATTTGTGATCATACGATCTTAATTTTTTTTTCATTTGACAGGACATCTTTGAATATTTGAGAATAACTTTCCTTTCTTGTTGGAGAAATGCATCAGTGGTTGTTGTTGTTGTTCATCTTTCATTCTTGAAGAGGACCATGACATTGGGGTGATGTCATAACCTGTACTGAATTAGATTTAAGTGAGGGAGGGCTGTGCAAAGTCACCATGCTCACTCTCTCCTTCAGAGTTATCTGGGTCCTGTGGCAAGATATACATCAGGACGACTGGAGAGAGGCCCAGATGTTTGAGGCAATTGGGGTTAAGTGACTTGCCCTGGGTCACACAGGTAGTAAGTGTCAAGTGTCTGAGGCTGGATTTGAACTCAGGTCCTCCTGACTCCAGGGCCAGTGCTCTATGTATTGTACCACCTAGCTACCCCGACAGATTAGTTAGATGTCCCAGAAACTAACCTGTTCATCAGGACAGGACATGGTGACACATCTTTGGGCAAACACCTAATCTGAAGGTTCCACCCCATGTGGGTGGCACCTTTGTGTCCCAGGTCACCAGGAATTCTCGTCAATACAGCCAGAGGATGCCGGGAAGCTGCATCGAGGGTGGCGCAGCTTGACATAGCCCTACTTGCAGGCCAATTAAGTTCCAGCTTCCTTATCTTTTAGGGAAAATCTAGCCTAATTCATGTTGGGGAAGCGGGGGTAGATATTGGTACTTATGATTCAACTTCCCTAAAATGGGGTGAGATTTTTATGAGGACAAAAATCCTTCAAAAGGGTCATGAAGAGTTGGACATGACTGAAATGAATGAACAACAACAACCTACAATAATCATTCACATGCCACGATATAGAACATGCTGGCAGACACAGTGTTCCGCAATATGGATCTAGAGTTCCTAAAATGGGGTGTATAGATTTCTTCTTAAAACTACATTTCAATATAATTGGTTTCCTTTGTAATCTTAGGTGGTGCTAGGTGATGCAGTGAATAGAGTGCTTGGACCTAAGTTCAAACCTGGCCTCAGAATTTTACTAGTTGTGTGACTTTGGGCAAGTCACTTAACCCTGTTTGCCCCAGTTTCCTCATCTTTAAAATGAGCTGGAGAAGGAAATGGCAAACTGGTCCAGTATCTTTGCCAAGAAAACTCCAAATGGGGTCATGAAGAGTTGGACAACAAAAGAGTTAGCAACAAATTTATAATCTTCTGTAATTTATCTTGCACATTTACAAACATTACTCTGAGAAGGGGTGCAGAGGTTTGACCAGACAACCATAGGGGTCTGTTGCACAAAATGGGTTAAGAACCACCATTATCCCTCCCCCTATATACCCCAATTGCCCAGACCAGCAGAACCTGTGGAGTGGAGAAAACAGATAATATTAGCACCAGAGGTCTAGGCAGTCATGTAGAAAGTTCATGGCAAACTAAGCCTATGCTATTTCAGTAGGCAAACCTCTCAGCATGATGAGGAAGTCATGTAGGCTTGTCATGATGCCCTGCTACTGCTATAGAGATAGAGATGGTACATCAAATAGAAGAATGGTGGGGGCAGCTAGATGGCACAGTGGTTAAAGCACCGGCCCTGGATTCAGGAGTACCTGAGTTCAAATCCGGCCTCAGACACTTGACACTTACTAGCTGTGTGACCCTGGGCAAGTCACTTAACCCCCTATTGCCTGCAAAAAAAAAAAAAAAAGAAGAAGAAAAAAAAATAGAAGAATGGTTAATAATATGCACTGATATAGTGCTTCAGGAAGCTCATAAATCACTTTCCTCACAAAAGCTCCAAGGTCAGTAGTATGATGATCTCCCTTTGTGCTGGTGCTTGGATTCAAACCCAGGTCTCCTGGCACCAAGTCTAGCAGACTATTCCCCTGTGAATGCCACTACTTTTTGGCCATAGTCCAATTCTTGTGTGTGACATCTGGTGTTATGTAAAGACCTACAATAAATGCTAGTCCATCAAGAAGCTCCACTCAATACTGTGGGATTTGATGGGAGCTTGGCCAGTATCCCCCCACCTTGGCTCTGGGTGAGGCTGGGTTTGATAACAAATCTACAGATATCTTCCACATGACTGTCTTCATATCAGGAGGCCACTTCTGGAAAATATACCCCTTAATGCTGTGGGAAGCTAGGTGGCACCATAGTGCACAGAACGCGGGGCCTGGAGTCAGGAACACTGATCTTCCTGCATTCAAATCTTGCCTGAGCCACTTACTATGTGACCCTGGGCAAGTCACTTAACCCCATTTGCCTTAGTTTCCTCATTTTAAAATGAGCTGGAGAAGGAAATGACAAACCACTCCAGTATCTTAGCCAAGCAAAGCCCGTATGGGGTCATGAAGAGTAGGACACGATTGAAAGGTATCAAAGCAACACCTGGATCCTGTGTTCTAATTTGCTCTCTACAACCCAGACAGTTTGGTGCTTGTTCAAAGTGTAGTCCAATTTCATGAACTTTTAGCTCAGAGATTTTACAATAGGGGCTGCATTTTATTGGAAATTCAGGAAAGGTCTCCAGAAAACAAGAATAAAACTGGGCTGAGGGGGTAATATGAGAGAATGAAGAACATCCCTACTGTGCTTCCTCTCTCAATCAGATGCTTAGGAGAAAATATTAGGAGATCAGTTGCCTCTTTGCCCAGATTATTGCTCTCTGGCCAGTAGCCAAGGGGTTTAGCAGTGGTATAAACCAGTCCCTGCAGAGAAAGCCTGGAAATGGTGTTTACTGTGGCTGAATTAGTCCATCCCAACATGAAGCACTCAGGGCTCAAGCAATCCTAATTTGCAGTGCTCTGATGGTATGAGCCACATCCCCATCTAGTAGATGGTCTAGGGATGCTGCAATTGCTGGAGGATACAAATGGGATTTTGTTTGTCAGGCTTGGTCCATTCATGGAAGCAAGAGGACATAGGGGCAGATGAAGTGGTAGAGTGGATGCTCCTCTGTGGGAATTAGGAGTGTGGGTCTAGTTACATCACATATCCTTATGGACCTCAAGGACCTCCTGGGCACTCAATGAGTGGGACTCGATTTGACTCGACAAATGTTCAAATGTTAATAAGTGCTGCCTATTCATGAGGCACCGTCCAAGGCTTTGGGCACACAAATGAAAAAGTTCCTGACCTTACATGTTTCATGAAAAGTCTACAATAATTACACACATAAATGAATACAGGTAATTTAAAGAGTAACTAGAGAGATTCATAACTAGAAAGATTAGGGAAGGTTTTTTAGAGGAAGGGGTGCCTGAGTTGAAAAAAGATAAGGATCTAGGGAAGTGGAAAAGGAGATATGATGACGGAATCAATTCCAAGCATGGCAGAGATGACTTGTACACATATACATATGTGAGAGAGGAGATGGATTGTCCAGTTAGAGGAATAGTGGATTTTCCAGTTTGGTTGGAATGTATGGGTGGAGTTGTTGTTCAGTCATGCTTAACTCTTCATGACCCCGTTTGGGGTTTTCTTGGCAGAGATACTGAAGTGCTTTGCCATTTCCTTCTCTAGCTCATTTTATAGATGAAGAAACTGAGGCAAATAGGGTGAAGTGACTTGTTCAGGGGCATACAGCTAGTAAGTGTCTGAGGCCAGATTTGAACTCAGGAAGATGAGTCTGTCTGACTCCAGCTCTGGCACTCTGTCCATTGCACAACCTAGCTGCCTGATGGGTGAAGAATTAGAATTAATTAGAACTAAATTAGAATGGTAAAGTATGTTAGAGACAGACTGTGCCAGGGTCTTGAAAGGCATAGTGAGTGAGCATTTTGTGTTTTATCATAAGAGGCCCGATTTTTTGAGCAGGAAAATGACATGGCCAGGCTTGTACCTTGCAACTCTTATAGTGGAGAAAAAACAGGACTAGATAGATCTGCCAGTCATTTGTATAGAGCCATTAAATCCAAGGGAGCTAATGAGATTTCAAAGGGATGAAATACAGAGAGGGAATCAATTCATCCATCAGCAAACATTTATTAAATGCTTACTATGTGTCAGGCTGGATAGCTGAGTGCTCATTGAATAAGGTGCTAGACCTGGTGTCAGGAAGACTCATCTTCCTGAGTTAAAATCTGACCTCAGACAATTACTAACTGTGTGACCCTGGGCAAGTCACTTAATCCTGTTTGCCTCAGTTTCCTCATCTTTAAAATAAGCTGGAGAAGGAAATGGCAAACCACTCCAAACTCTTGCCAAGAAAACCCCAAATGGGGCCACAAAGAGTCAGACACTCCTGAAAAAGAACTAAACCACAAACAAGTATCAGGCATTGTGCTAGGTGCTGGGGATAAAAAGCTAAAATGAAAGAGTCCCTACCCTCAAGAAGTTTACATTCTACCAGAAAAGGTAATATATGTACATATAAGCTCATTTAAAAGAAATTATATAAAGAACATATAAAAATACACAGTAATTTTGGTGAGGAGATAAGGAAAGATATATAGGAAGGAGATAGGGTTTAAGTTGAGGTAGAGTTGAGGAGGTAGTGCATTCCAGGCATCGGGGAGAGCTGGTGCAAAGGCATGATTGATTATGGAATATTATTCATGAGGAACAGTATAAAGGCTAGTTTGGACTGGAATGGATAAAAGTAGACAAGAAAGGTAGATTGCATCCAGCTTGTGAAGAGCTTTAAAGGTCAAAGAGAGGAATTTGTATGTTATCCTAAGAATAACTGGGAGCCACAGGAGTTTATTGAATAAGGAGGTGACATGTCAAACCTGTGCTTTAGAAATCTTGCTTTGTATGAAGAATGAATTGGAGAGAGAATTGGAGGCAGGAGGATGAGTTTAAAAGGCTAATACAATAGTCCAGAAGAGAAGATGATCTAAGATAGAGCCTTGAATGAAGAAAGAGATGAATGAATGAGAGATGGAAAAGAAAAATGGAAAACCAGTGGTTTTCATTCAGGTAGGCCTGAAGCTTGGGGAAAGCCAGTTTTGGAGCTTCAAATAAGGACAGCTTCTTCTGGCCATAAGTTTGGGAGACATAAGATAGGTTTTTCCAGACCATGGTCATTAGGCCAGAGAAGAAGTAAGATTAACTGTCTTGAGTGGTTGTAGGAGAGTCCCTGGGTAGGTCCTCAAACTCTTGCATGGCATAGTAATGGCTAAAGCAGCACTTTCTGGAGGGCTGTGAAAGGTAGTGTTTATTATCTGATTCCTAGGTTCTGAACTAGAAGCAAACCACTATTAAGGACCAGAGCGAGAAGGGAGTTAGGCATAAGAAAACTAAATAGAGTAGGTAAATTTCTTAGAGCCTTTTATAATATCATATTAGAAAGCTTTAAAGTTTATAATTAATTATACATTATGTGTTAACTTTTAATTTAATATTGAAAGAAAACAGTTGCATTAACACACTGTTACTGGAACTATGATTGGTGTAGTCACTCTGGAAATAAATTTGAAACTATTTCCCAAAAGTTGCTAAAATGTGCATCATTTTTTGACCCAGATATATCATTACCAGACCTATACCCCAAAAAAGATCCGAGAAAGAGAAAAAGAACCCATATAAACAACAGTTTTTAAAGCAGCACTTTTTATTGTAGCAATCAATTGAGGAATATCTGAACAAATTATGGTATGTAAATGTAATGGAATATTATCGCTCCTCAAGAAATAATGAAAGATATGGATAATGGATATTGTATTCTTACTTTCTCAATGAATAGGAGAGGGGTGTAGGGAGGGAGAAAATTTGGAAATGAAAATAACAATAAAATTTTTAGAAAAAGAAATGAGGAGGGGCAGCTAGATGGCGCAGTGGTTAAAGCGCTGGCCCTGGATTCAGGAGTACCTGAGTTCAAATCCGGCCTCAGACACTTGACACTTACTAGCTGTGTGACCCTGGGCAAGTCACTTAACCCCCACAGCCCCGAAAAAAAAAAAAAAAAGAAATGAGGAAAGACAATTTCAGGGAAACCTGGAAAAATTTGAACTGATGTAGAGAAAAGTAAGCAGAACCTAGAGAACTATACAAGAACAATAACACTATAAAGAAAAATAAAGATTTTTAAACTCTGATCAATACAGTGACCAAAGTCATCATTGTCATCATCATTTTAGATAATCTGAGGGGCATGTGGCAGACCCTAAGTGTTGTTTTAATTTTAATTTCTCTTGTTAATTTGAAGCATTTCCATATGTTTGTAGATGGGTTGGATTTATTCCTTTGATAATTACCTGTACATATTCTTTATTAGGGAATGGCTCTTGTTAAATAATTGAATCAGGTTTTTTTTACATCAGGCTACTATTTGAAAAACTGGCCACTGAGATGTTTTCCCCTAATTAATTGTTTTCCTTCTTAATTTAATTACATTAATTTTGTTTGTACAGAACTATTTAATTTTATACAATCAAAATTGTCCATTTTATTATCTTCTGTGATCTTCTCTATCCTTCCTGTCACAAATTCTTTTCCTATCCATAGATGTAACAGATATTTTCTTCCTTGTTTCTTATTTGTTTGTGGTGTGATTTTTTAAATATCAAAATTATGTAGGGGCAGCTAGGTGGCACAGTGGATAGAACACTGGCCCTGGATTCAGGAGGACTTGAGTTCAAATATGGCCTCAGATACTTGACACTTACTAGCCGTGTGACCCTGGTCAAGTCACTTAACCCCATTTGCCTCACCAAAAAACAAAACAAAACAAAATTATGTATCTATTTTGAACTTATATCGGTATATGGTATGAGCAGTTGGTTTACATTCCTGTCAAACTCATTTCCAATTTTCCCAGCAGTTTTGGTGAGTCATTGATTGTCTCAGTAGTTGTGGCCTTTGAGTTTATCAAACACTATGCCACCATTTTTGTTGATTTTTGTATATTGTATCCCTAATCTGTTCCATTGATCAACTTTTTCTATTTTTGTGGGGTTTTTTTGTTTTGTTTTGTTTTGGTTTTTGGTGAGGCAATTGGGGTTAAGTGACTTGCCCAGGGTCACACAGCTAGTAAGTGTCAAGTGTCTGAACTCAGATTTGAACTCAGGTCCTCCTGAATCCAGGGTCGGTGCTCTATCCATTGTGCCACCTAGCTGCCCCAACTTTTTCTATTTTTAGCCATTACAAAATAGTTTTAATGATTGCTGCCTTATATAGTTTGAGATTGATATTGCTAGATCCCTGTCCTTACTACTTTTTTTCATCATTTTCCCTTGAGAGTCTTGACCTTTCCTCCTCTAGATCAATTTTATTGCTTCCTTTAGCTATATAAAACAATAGTTTGTTAGTTTTCGTGGTACCAAAAATATAAATTAACTAAGAAAGTTTTTAAATTTTTATTATATTATTATTATAAGTTTATCCAATGTATTAGGGATAGCCAGAGCCCCTGTGCAGAGGTCCAAAGATGGAAGATGGCGTACCATGCATGAGTAAGAGAGAAGGTGTTTGGCTGGACTATAGAGTAAGGGGGAAAGGAAGTAATGTGTGATCAGTCTGGAAAGATACATTAGCATCAGATTGTGAAGGGATTTAAAAGTCAGAGGAATTTATATCTTATCTTAGAGGCAAGAGGGGCCCACTGTCATATTTTGAGTAGTGGAGTCAAATGCTCAGCTCTGCACTTAAGAAAAATGATTTTGCAACTGTGTGAAAGCTAGATTAGAGTAAAAGGAGTAATAAGAGGCTTGGGATAGGGAGACCAATTAAGAAAATATTGCATTACTTAGTTTAGGTGAATGCTGATGAGGGCCTAAAATAAGATGGTGTTGTGAGTAGAGAAAAGGCATCAGATACAAGAGATATTGTGGAGGTAAAAATGGCAAAATTTGCCAAGCAGTTGGATATGTGGTATAACTATGTGAGGAATCAAGGTTACAACCTTAGAGACTAGAAAAATAGTGTCCTCCTTAACAGAAATCTGGGTTTGGGGAAGATTGGTGGGCTGTAGGGGAAAGGTAATAAATTTAGTTTGTATGTCTTAAGTTTGAGGTTTCTTTGGGACATCTAGTTTGAAAAGTCCAATAAGCAGCTCATCATTCAGAACTGAAAGTCCTTAAAGAGTTTGGGGTTGGAGATAGAGGTTTGTGAGCCTTTGCTTAGAGATGACAAATTAAAGACAAAGGAGCTGATAAGGTTCCCAAGAGAGAAAGTATAGAAAGCGAAGGAAGCCCAAGGAAGAAACATTGGAAAAATACCCACATTTAGGGAGTTTGATATTGATGCTGATCCAGCAAAAGAAAATGAGATGGGGTGATCATATACAGCAGATAGGAGGGGAACCAGGAGAGAGTCGTTGTCATTAAGCCCCAGAGAAAAGAGAGGGAGGAGAAGAGTCATCAATACTGTCATATGCAACAAGAAGGATGAGGAATGAGAAAAAAATATTGGGTTTGACAATTAAAGAGCATGTTGGTAACTTTGGAGAAGTAGTTTCAGTTGAGTGATGTGTCTGGAAGCCAGATTGCAAGGGTGTGAAGAGTGACTGGGAGAGAAGAGGAAGTGGAAATGGTGATTGCAAATGGTTTATTTTTCTAGAAATTGGCTGAGAAAGGGAGAAAAATATAGAATTAAAGCTCAAGAGGATGATAGGGTCTAGGGAGATTATTATAAAGATCAGAGAGACTTGGGCATGCTCAGAGGTGCTGAGGAAGAAGTAGACAGAGACTGAAGATTAGAGAGAGAAAGGGGATGACCAAGGGGACAGTTTGATGACAAGGACTGAAGAAGACAGTATCAAGAGCATGTGTGGGATGACTAGGGAGGCAGTGTCATCCAGAGGGAGATAGGTCTCTATGAGCTCCAGAAGGAGGAAGGAGCATGAAAGGAAGAGATTCAGAATGAAGGGAAGTGTGGTCATTATGGAATGGGAAATGCAGAGGGCACGGTGGAAGAGGCAGACAGAGTTGAAGTGGAACATGGGTATGAGATTGTAACTGTAAATGAACTGGGATTTGGTTTACTCCTACATAGAAGATGATTAAGTAATAGAGGGATAAAGAGAGTAACAGATGGTGGAAATTTGCTAGCCATAAGGGTACTGGTAGGTAACAAATGAATTGTAATGATCACAATCTCCAAAGATTTCCTCTGCTCAGTGACCCTCTTAATGCCAAGTGAGACACAAAACAGAAATATGAATACTCCACAAAGGTGTTTTCCTGTGTCATGGAAGATGTCCTTTGCAATATACAAATGGAAGAGGAAATCCCTATACATGGATGCTCCCGTGGGTAAATGATACTGTGATGACTGCATCAAACCCCATGACATTAACGGATCTCCTCTATGATATCCATTTTTGCCATTAGTATTTAGCCACAATTTGTTGAATGAATAACAAATGAATGAATATTCTATCCTCTCCCCTTCTTGTGATTCATTTTTCCTGTGAATCTTAGGCTAAATATGGGCTTTTGCCCATCTTCTGATGTCAGATAATTGCTCAGTGGCCAGAACTATGATTAGAAATTCTTCTCTCTGGTGCAAATTTAGTAGGGATTGATGGTGGTAGTGGTGGTGATGGTGTCAGACTAACCAAACACCATCCAGGTCCACTCTTTTGCAGAAGGTATCATAATATGTATCCAACGAGCATGTTTTTTTTTTAATTCTCTAATCAAATGTTGGAAATAGGATTATAAGCATCACCAGGGCTACATAGAAACTCTCCAGGTATTAGGAATTTGTGTACCGATTTTCCAAACAGTTAAGATATGTATGTATATATACACCCATACGCACACTTATATATGTATGTATATATGTGTGTGAATGTACACATGTATGTATATATGTGCACATATATGTACATGCATATACATGCGTGTACATACATACTGAATTTCCAAATTTATATGTACATGCATATACATGCGTGTATATACATACTGAATTTCCAAACAGTTTATATATATATATATACATAAATTTATACTTACATACACTAATTTTCCAGTTTATATGTGTATGTATATCTGTATATATACACACACACACACACATATACACACGTGTGTGTGTGTGTGTGTGTGTGTACACACACTTATCTTACAGAGGAGGTCGTTCTTTCCCCTGCAAATGAATTTGGCTTCAGTTGGGAGAATGGGGGATCCCTTGATGATGGGAGTCTGCAAGTGGGAGGGTGGCTGTCCAGGGTTAATCAGGCAAGGAGTGGGGACTGTTATGCCATGTGGCCTGGGCCATGGCAAAATCACAAGGTGCACAGAGAGTGGGCTGAAGGACTGACTGCTTTGAGGAAGAAGTTTGCTTATTGTCCCTCCCCTGCAATGTCTCTGTAGCAGAATCCCAGTTCCCTCACTCGGTGGTTCTGAACATGGCTATGCTCATTCCCCTAGTCTCTCAGAGGGCAAAAATTGCCAATAGAATGACCCACCAGCTGCCCAAACATCCTTTCGGCCCCATTGGAGACGACTTGCCCACAGAAGTGTTCAGCAGCTGTCCAAACATTCCCCTTTAGCACCCCCTTCTCATCGTCAGAGTAGTCAGGAAAAGCTGCAGTTTCAGGAAGTTTATTTTTGCTGGAAAGTGTGAGAAAGATGTGCCTTTTTCTTTCTCTCTGTTTTCAGTACAATGGCTGGACATGGTATCTCACTGATGATTTCCAGTTCCATCTTACAACACCCCTTGTGATCTTCATCTATAGAAAGTGAGTTTCATTTGGGCCTGGGATGCTGCCAAATTGGCCCTTCCCTGACCCCTCCCCACAGGGCCTTAGTAAAAGAAAAGAAAGCTTTTTAAAAGGTAGATACTTAACCATCAGGCAGCCAACTGGCACAGTGGATAGAGTGTCAGGCCTGGAGTTGGAAAGACTCATCTTCTTGAGTTCAATTCTGGCCTCAGACTCTTATTTGTTTGTTTGTTTTTGTTTGTTTGTTTTTTCTGGGGCAATGAGGGTTGAATGACTTGCTCAAGGTCACACAGCTAGTAAGTGTCAAGTGTCTGAGGCCGGATTTGAACTCAGGTCCTCCTGAATCCAGGGCCGGTGCTTTATTCACTGTGCCACCTAACTGCCCCCCAAAATATTTATTTGTTTATTTATTTTGCAGGGCAGTGAGGGCTAAGTGACTTGCTCAGGGTCACACAGCTAGTAAGTGTCAAGTGTCTGAGGTCAGATTTGAACTCAGGTCCTCCTGAATCCAGGGCCAGTGATTTATCCACTGTTCCACCTAGCTGCCCTGGCCTCAGACTCTTACTAGTTGTGTGACCCTGGGCAAGGCACTTAACCCTGCTTGCCTCAGTTTCCTCATTTGTAAAGTGAGCTAGAGAAGGAAATGACAAACCACTCTAATATCTTTGCCAAGAAAACCACAAATGGGGTCACAAGGAGTCAGACATGACTGAACAATAGCAACAACTTGAGCAACTTTCTATGAAAAACAAATATAATTGAATATCAAATGCTAAATTATTGACATTCCTCAAAGTTTTCTTCTGATTTCTGTCCAGTTGAATCAGAAATTCATTTGGAATCAGCCTAATGGGATAAGTAGTCCAATCTCTTTACTTTAAAGATGAGAAAGCTGAGGCCCAAGGTCACACAGCGAGGGAGTGCCTAAGGCTCCATTTGAACTCAGGTTTCCCTGACTCCAGCCCACAGTCCTCTGTGCACTATGTCACCCAGCTGCCTCTAAAAACCATTCTGTGTGTGCAAGGCATTGTACAAGTGTCAGGGATTAAAAAAAAAAAGAGGTGCTGCCTTCAAGAACCTTACATTTTACTACATTTTTCTATAGTTGCTATCATTATATGCGTTAACTTGTGCTATGAGTTTCATTAAATATTATCTCATAAGTCCATTTTTGCATATTGATAGTCCTTTAAAATCCCTGTATATTTCACTGTATTAATAACTCATAGTTTATAAGCTATTTCTCTTACTAGATGATGCATTCAGGATATTTCCAGTTGTGTTTTTTTTTAAACACCATACTCAGATCTGCTAGAAATAACATTGCACAAATTATTTTTCTACCCTTTGGGGTGATTTCTTTCAGTATGTTCTCAGAAATGGGATTACCAGGTCAAAGGGTATGAAGAGCTTTTTTTGTTGTTGTTTTTTTAGTGAGGCAATTGGGGTTAAGTGACTTGCCCAGAGTCACACAGCTAGTAAGTGTTAAGTGTCTGAGGCGGGATTTGAACTCAGGTACTCCTGACTCCAGGGCCAGTGCTCTATCCACTGCGCCACCTAGCTGCCCCTGAAGAGCTTTTTAATTCTTGCTACATACATAGCACCCAAGACTATTCATCAGCAAGAATGGACCAATTTAAAATGCCAGCCAGTGATGTATGTTTTGCTTTCCCCTGGAATCCTGCCAACACTGAGTTTTAAATCAATTCTATTTATTTTGTTTCAGCAAAGTTTTAAAGGTGTAATTATTTATGGATGGATTTACAATCTGTGGATTATCTGTGGTAGAGTTTTCAACTGTTTGATCTTCCCTAGCCCCCTTTGCTACCTTCTCCCACCATCCAGCAAATGTAGCAAAAGATAATACACTCTCATTTCAATATTAAGCTATCAGTAGCATAGTAAACAAAAGATAAATCTGAAACTCACCCTCCCAGCAAATAATACATTCCCAAGTCAATGTATATGTCCATATATATATATATAAGTATAATATATATACATTTATACTAATACAATATACACATGCACATGCATACACATGCATGTATGTGTATATACACACACACTATCTTCAAGAATAAGGAACAGGAACAGGGTTCAACATACCAGAGGAGTTACATGATATTCAACTGCAATGATTTGTATCACCCCAGTTCAGACCTTGGCCACCTCTCTCCTGGACTACTGCAGTAACCTTCTCATTGGACTCCTTGCATCCAGCTTCACTCATCTCAAAGTCAGTCTCTGCAGAGTTGCAGAATGAATGATCTCAAAGCACAGATCTAACCTGGGCACTCTTCTTTGGTTAAGAAACTGTGGTGGATTTCTATTGTCTCTAGGGATAAAATGTAAACTCCCTGCTTGCCATTTAAAGCCCTTCCCAACTTCCCAACTATCTTTCCAGGATGATTGTCTTTGATTCTCTTATTTTCCAGCCAAATCGTCTAACTTGTTGTTCCCTGTATAGAATATCCCATCTCCCACTCTGATGCCTTCGCAGTTCCTCTCAGGACATTTCCCTCTCTTGAAGCCTCAACTCAAGCGCCACTTCCTACCAAAACCCTTTCCTAATTCCTGCAGCTGTTAGTGATCCTCAGTCCTTAAATTCCTTTGCATTTCTTTTCTATGTATTTTTATTGTCAGGGCACATGTTCCCCTTTCTCCTCCCTCAGCATTCTGTGCTTATTGAAGACAGGAATTATTTTTATTTTTATCTTTGTCTTCCCAGTGCTAGCCCCATCATCAGCGAGTCATTTCAGTCCTATTCGACTCTCCATGACCCCTTTTTGAGGTTTTCTTGGAAAAGATGTTGCAGTGGTTTGTCATTTTTTTTCTCCAGCTCATTTTACAGATGAGGAAACTGAAGCAAACAGGGTCACACAACTAATAAGTCTCTGAGGCCAGGTTTGAACTCAGGTCTTCCTAACTCCAGGGTCCTCCTGACTTTGGCTCTACATCTACTGCATCACCTCAATGCCTTAGTGCTAGCATAGTGCCAGACATATAATCGACACTTAATAAACTACTCCTTCCCTGGCCTTAGGTGTTTAAGCTTTGCAGCCTAAGGAAGCTGGAGAGCTCACTCTTGAGAGTTGTCTTCTTTTTCTCCCCAGAGGTAAGTATGTCCTGAGATTCCTGGGAGCTGTACTCTTCCTGACATCCTTCGCCATCACTGCTTTCACTGGCTTGGAAACTTCCTGTTGCATCCCCATTAGAAGCAAGGTAAGGGGTAGAGTCCTTCTTTTGTATTCTACCATATGGTTCCTTACATGTGACTCTTAGTTTCCATCTCTGTGCATTTATTCAGGCTCTTCCCCAGGCCTGTAATATCATTCATTCCCTCTTTTCCTCTACCTTTCCTTCAAAGCTCAGCACAAATGCGGTCTTCCACATGAAGCTTTTCCTCGTTTTCCTTTACCACGGCTGCTAGTGCCTCTCCCCCACCCCAATTACCTTGTATTTATTTGTATATATCTTCCATGTTTTTACATGTGTAAATGTTGATTACCCTGAGAGAATGTAAGTTCACTGAGGGCAGGGACTGATTCATTTTTGTCTCTGTCCCCAACAGCTAGAACATAATTTGGCACATAGTAGGTGGTAAATAAATGCTTGATGACTGATTGATTGATGCTCCTCCCCCACCCCATGGTCAGCAAACTCAAAAGAGATGATAAGAGGATTTGGCAATATGCACCCTACCTATAGGGGCAGCTAGATGGCTCAGTAGATAAAGCCTGGGCCTGGGGTCAGGAAGACCTGAATTCAAATCCAGCCTCAGATACTTACTAGCTGTATGATCCTGGTCAAGTCACTTAACCTCCAGTTGCTTTAATACACTGGAGAAGGAAATGGCAAACCACTCCAATTCCTTTGCCAAGAAAACCTGATGGATAGTATGGTCCACAGGATCATGAAGAGTCAGAAGACTGAACAACAACCACAGCCCTACCTATAATTAACAGTTACATAAGATTTTCACAATGATCTAATGTGGTAGATGTTATTAGTATCACCATTTTATTATCTATCGCCATCACTTATACCATCACATTTTAGCATTTTCATATTATCTGCTTCACTGGCATATCCCAAGGAAAATACTTTGTCAATCTCAAAATACTATATGTGTATATGCTTACACATATGCATTCATACATATCTACCCCCACAAATGCACATGTGTGTACAGATGTGCACACATGTACAATAAGCTATTAGTAACAGCATGGTATAGTAGAGGGCAGGGAACTAGCTTTGAAGCCAGGAAGGTTGAAGTCCTATCTCTGAAACATATCGTCTGTGTGACCCTGGGTAAATCACTTAACTTCTAGGTCCTCTAGGTCAGAGAATCAAATGGGGCCAGAAGGCAACCAGATTAAAATGTAATTGGGAAATATTTTTAAAAATACAATAGAACAGAACATAGATAAGGATACTGTTTGGTTTTCTCAATCAATATGTAGTCCAGGGAGATCCCTATGAAAAGTTTAATGGCTCCTTTTTATTGGAGTTTGACACCACCCATCTAGGCAACTCTAAGAATTTTAAGTTTCTGAGAAGGTGTTGAGTTTTATTAGTAGGGGGAATTTCTTCACCAGCCAGTTCTCTCTACCAATTAAATCACAATCTATTCCCTATTCTTATGAGTACATTTGAGGTAAATGTTCACCCCAGGTGGAATTTTTAATATATTCTTTCCCTTAAAACTACTAAGCCATTAAGATTGCATGTGGAATTCTACACGTGCATACAAAGGAAATATGGACTGTACTTGCTCTTAAAATTCTTTTCACCAAGAGTGAGAGTATAAAAGAAGAATACAACTCCCAATTATTTCTTGAACCCAATAAAATTCTTTATTCTGAATTTCCAGGCCCTCAACTAGTTAATCCCCCTACCCAGCCTTCATTTCCTAAATCTATACAGGCATACCTTGGAGATATTGCAGGTTCAGTTCCAGACCATGGCAATAAAGTAAATATTTCAATAAAGTAACTCATGTGAATTTTTTTGGTTTCCCAGTGCATATAAAAGTTACGTTTACACCATAGTTTAGGCTATTAAATGTGAAATAGTATTATGTCTAAAAAAAACAATGTACATACCTTAATTTAAAAATACCTTGTTGCTTAAAAAAAATGCTAACTGTCATCTGAGCCTTCAGCAAGTCATAATCTTTTTGCGGGTGGAGGGTCTTGCCTCAATGTCGATGGCTGCTGACCCTTCAGGGTGGTGGCTGCTGAATGCTGAGGAGGCTATGGAAATTTCTTAAAATAAGACAACAATGGAGTTTGCCTCATCTATTGACTCTTCCTTTCCCTTGAACACTCACAGGCCATTGTAGGGTTATTAATTATTAATATAATTTTATCCCTCCTTAGGGAATAAGGAGGCTCTAGGGGAGAGAGAGAGTGAGAGAGAGAGAGAGGGAGGGAGAGGAGAGGTTGGTTGTGGAACTCTCAGAACACACACAACATTTATCAATTAAGTTCACTCTTAATTGGTTGAAGTTCATGGTCTCCCCAAACAATTACAATAGTAACATCAAAGAACACTGATCACAAATCACTAATAACATATCAATAGATATAATAATAATAATAAAATAATAATGATGATGATGAAAGTAATAATAATAATGAAAAAGTTTTAAATATTGTGAGAATTACCAAAATGTGACACAGAGACAGATGTGAACACATGCATTTGGAAAAATGGCATAGATAGACATGCTTAATGCAGGGTTGCCACAAACCTTCAATTTGTAAAAAAAAAATGCAATAACTGTGAAGCTCAATAAGACAGGGTAGGCCTGGATTTCCCAGCCTTGTTTTTCTCCTTCTAGCTTAACAAGCTGTGGACCCATTCCTTTCTGCTCAGGACCCATTCATTGTTTCTTCTGAGCCTTCCCCTCCCTTCCTTTTGAGTTCTTCCCACCCAGCTTTCATCCATACCATATCAAGACCCCCTTTTTCTTCAAAACTTCTCAACACTCAGCTACTGTACAGAACTTTTCCAAAGTGTGTGGGAACTCAGCAGCCATTGCTGAAATGCTTTTTCAGATGTTCCCCTCAGCCACTTCCATATTTGCTGAGGATTCAAATATGAAGTCTCTGTTGTCTCTTACTTGGAGAAATGGGAGGAATGGCTTGGGATGATGGTTACTTACATGTGGTTCACACAGATAAAGACAAAAGTACATTTCTTAATGGGTCCAGTAACTCTGGAATAAGAGGTAAAATACAAAACAGAGACATAATTATGACACCCTGTAGCTCCAGACAGTGCATTATATATATATATTTTTTTTTTTTGCAGGGCAATGGGGGTTAAGTGACTTGCCCAGGGTCACACAGCTAGTAAGTGTCAAGTGTCTGATGTCAGATTTGAACTCAGGTCCTCCTGAATACAGGGCCAGTGCTTTCTCCACTGCGCCACCTAGCTGCCCCCAATATATTTTTTAATATCTTATAATTGTTCAAATTCAAACTCTTACTTTCTCTAATAACTGACCTCACCTCAAGGCACTTTGATTCAAGCTCCCTCAACCCTTTCTCACACTTTAATACCTTCCTGTCTTCCCCTTCCTTCTAGTTTCCGAAGATAACTATGCTTCTTTCTAAAACTCTTGGGCTTTAGATCTAGAAGGGAAAAGGAAGGAAATAAGCATTTATATCATACCTACTATGCATGTGCCAGGCACTGTGCTAAGCGCTCTACAAATATTATCTCATTTGATCCTCCTCAGAACCCTGTGAGGATAATTATTATCCCCATTTTTAGTTGAGGAACTTGAGGCAGACACAGGCTAAGTGACTTGCCCAGAGCTGTACAGCTACTAAGTGTCAGAGTCTTAATTCTAGGCCCCGCACTCTATCCATCGTGCAACCTAACGGCAGCTAGAAGGGAACTTTGAGATCATTTAATTCAACTGTCTTGTTTTATAGTTGAGAAAAATGTGGCTCCCTGAAATAAACTCACTTGGAGTCACTCAGTAACAGAGCTGGTATCCAAACCCATCCATGTCCTCTGATCTTAGAGTCAGTTGTCTTCCCACTCTATCAGATTGTTTCTCCAACTTGCATTGCTCCCTATGACCATGGATCTATGAGCCCCTGCTTTCTCCAACTTGCACTGATCCCCGTGCCCATGGATCTATGAGCTCCTGCTTCCTTTCATGCCTAAATCTTTTGACTTTCTTAGCATTCTCAATGTTTTTGGTGTGAGGGGGTCAGTAATCAGGGTTAAGTGACTTGCCCAGGGTCCCACAGCTAGTAAAATGTCTAAGGCTTGATTTGAACCCAGATTCTCCTGATTGCATGGTGGGTGTTCTATCCACTGGGCCACCTAACTGCCCCAATTTCCTCAAATCTTTCAGAGAACACGAAGCTGTCTTGTATTTCTTGGAGTACTACAACAAGTCCTACTGCTGTTACAGACCTTTGCCCGTGTGCGTGATGCTCAGTATTTTCATGCACCACAATGACCAGGCTAATATTCTCAAGAGCAAGGTAAGTCCTTCCTTGAAAGGCAGTGTAGGAAAATGCAAAGACTGGAAATCAGAGGCCTAGGGTTTAGCTTTGTTCTCCTACTAACTAGCTGTGTGACTTTAGGCAAGACATTTTGCTTTTCTGAGATTCAGTTTGGTCATCTATATAATGGGAGGGGGTAGACTCAATAATTCCCAAGACTTATTTTTGTTCTAAAATTTGTTATGATCCTCTTCTTTCTGCCTGGCCCACCATCTGGAGTAGATAACCAGAGAGAAGAAAGTCAAGGAAGGCAGCAGACAACTTCCCTACATGTTTCCAAGGGACTAAGACCTTAGAGTTCAAGCAATAGGGGTGAAAGGAAGGTCTTGGAAGCATTCTGGAGCTAGTGACACAGACTGTGGTCAGAACATTACAAATCCACATCCCTCCCCCAACCCTCACACATACATCCAAGATACTCTTTGTTGCCATACTTTGGCCTTGAGACAGGGCTCACAAAAGCATACTGCAGAGACAGCTTTAGCAATTGCAGTGAATAAAGGGACATATGGAAAAATGAAAGGAAGGAAGAAAGAGCAGCACTACAAAATAACCAAATGACCTATAAACACCATTTTTCCTCCCCCAGACACAGCCTCTTGCTGGGTGGCTTTGCTGCTTAGTCACCCTCTTAGCAGTAGTGTCTCTGCCATGTTTAGTGGATGATTCCTTTGACACTCAGTGGCAGCTGCCCGCTATCAGGCACTTCACTGGACTCTGTAGGCTGTTCCTGTGGGTTGGATCATTTTTGCATGTCAAGAAGGCTATGGAGGTATAGGATAGCATAGGATGTGCATTATTGAGTCATTTGTTTTGTTTCTAGGAGGGTGACTAATGTAAAAATGGGAAAAAGGAAAAATACAAGATGACCATAAAGGACTTTTTATTGCTGAAATAACCATTCACTGAATGATGTTGACTCAATGATGATAAATTGTAAAATTTTACTGCAGCTAAGCCACTGTTTGGTTTTTAATGTAAAAATTATTGTTTTTTATTTTTTGCAATTACGTGTAAAAACAATCTTGAGCATTCATTAAAATTTTTTTTAATTCAGAATTTTCTCCCTCTCTCCTTCTCTCCTCCCTCCTTGAGAAGGAAAGCAATTTGATATAGATTATACATGTTTTGTTATATAAAACATACTTCCATATTTCTGGGTTTATTTTTAAAAACTGTATGTTTTGTTTCAATCCCCCTTCCCCTCCCCCCCCAAATATGAGTTCTGAAAAAAGACATAGTTCCTTTAAGAAGTCTGTTAAGTGGTGTTCTAGTAACCATAATGGTTTATAAAGAAATTAATGATATGCCCATTTCATGGCCTAGTTTCAACAGCCAGGAAGATTGGTAATAACAGGCAGTGTGGTGTAGTAGAAAGTGTTAATTTGTTGTCAGGGAACATGAGTACATAGGACTTAACCTCTCTAGGCCCACTAGCAGTGAAAGGAAGCTGTTCCTTCAGGTTTTAGTAATGGTGTTAATCCCTTTTAAATCCAAATAAGTAGATGCTTCCTTAGGATAGTTTTCCTAGATTTTGACTTTCAAGCCAAAGGAAGCAAAAATGAGTATCTAATACAGGCTGAAAGGAAGTGTTTACTACCACAGTGAGTCAAAGACTGTTTCTTCACAGGTCTGGTGAATCAAGTGCTTTCTGGTGACATTTGGAATTTACTTGCCCACATTAGTTACGCCTGCTACTTGGTACATCTAATGCTGATCATACTGTACAATGGCCTTCAGGAAACTCTTATTCACTACACTGACACCAACATGGTGAGTTCTCTTGTTGGCTCTTTGTGACACAATCTGCTCTTTCATTGGCAAATGAAGGCGATAAAAAGCCATTTTCTTTGAGCTTAATTGTTTCTGCTTTTTCTTGAAAAAGGGAGAAGTGTTTTGGCATAATATGACATCCTTATAATTTTTCTTTCTGTAACAAGGGTTTGGGGGCCAACTAGTCAACAGAGCTATTTGATGAAGTCATAATGGTGAATCCTAGGATTATGGAATTTAGAGAGGGAAGCTACTGGTCAAGATCTAAATGGAAATAAAGATAAATAGCACTTTATACTATTTGTTCTTGTTCAGTTGTTTCAGTCATATCTGACTCTTTGTAACTTCATTTCGGATTTTCTTGGCAAAGATACTGGAGTGGTTTGCCATTTCCTTTTCAGCTTGTTTTACAGATAAGGAAACTGAGGCAAGCAGGGTTAAGTGACTTGTCCAGGGTCAGACAGACTTGAACTCAGGTCTTCTTGACTCCAGGCCCAGTGCTCTATCCACTGTGCCACCTAGGTGCTCCACTTTATAATATTACTACAAAGCATTTGCTTTGTCATTGTCTTTTGGGTATTAAAAATTGATATTGAATGATATCACTAACTGTGTCTATCCTCCCATCATCGTTATTTGGGCTGGACCTATGATTTCATCAGTATGATGGATTCCCTGACAAATCTGCAATTTGTCTGTGACTTCTAATCTTATAGTAAGCTTAGATCTCTGGGGAGGAGGGATGGGTGTGAGTAATACAGTTTCCATGGGAGATAAGTGTGCTATGATAGATGGGGAAGGGCCTAGGAAGTGTGCTGATATATGAGAGGACTAGAGGAAATCCTAGGCAAAGGTATGAATGGCTTTGCTCCAATGCATATGTTTATATATATTTATATCTATATCTATATCTGCATGCCTGTGTTTATATTGAAGCCCTGCTTGTAATCACATGTTTACTAAGTAAAAGGAAAGATGTCAGTTAATTATTTTTTTCCCAGAGAATAATCATACCCACTCTGCCTTCTTTTCCTTCCTTAATTCTATCTTTTCTCTGGACACTGCTTTTTTTAATTTTTAATTTTTTTTGGTGAGGCAATTGGGGTTAAGTGACTTTCTCAGGGTCACACAGCTAGTAAGTGTTAAGTGTCTGAGACCGGATTTGAACTCAGGTCCTCCTGAATCCAGGGCTGGTGCTCTATCCACTGTGCCACCTAGCTGCCCCAGGACACTGCTTTTTAACATTTACCACTGGGCTGGTCCTGACTATGTTTATTAAGAAGCCCTTTCAAGAACTGAAGCAATGTCTCCTTGGGCCAGTGACCACGAGTCATCAGAATGGATGATTCTCACAGTGTGAGGATGGGATTGACCAACACATGTATAGCTTGACTTTATATATAGTAGTGCTGTTCCTGAAAGGTTGTGTGTGAATCAGTTATTGTAAAAGTGGAGATTCATTATTTAAAACAGGGGTTCTTAATCTAGAGTCCATGGATTTCAAAAAAGATTTTGATACCTATTTCAAAATAATTAGTTTTCTTTGTAATCCTCTATATTGTATGCATGTACAGTAAAGATCATCTGAAACTGTCAAAACAGGGTGAATTTAATGTTTTGCATAATGAAATAACATTACCTATTATTTCACCTTCTACTAAGAAAAGCATGACACATAATTTCATGTATTGTATTTTCATCTCTCTCTCTTGTGTCTCTCTGTGTCTCTGTCTCTCTCTCTCTTTCTCTCTTCCCTAAGGCCCCAAATACCCTCATAAGGTATGTGGTTCAATCCTGTTGAGTGTGACTTCAGAGTTGTCATATTTCTCTCTATGCCACTGTCCCAACACTGGATTAAAACTTCAGAGAAATCTCTAAAACAAAGTTTAGGTATGGTTCATGTATAGGGTTTCCCCAAATGTGGATAACAGGGTGCTCTCCCAAAGAAGTACTCAGTATACAATATGGGTATCAGGAAGAGGATAGGTATTTATTTCCTTTCCAGTAGAATTTACATAGGACACAAGAGACACAAAGACATATGTGAACAAATATAGAAAACATAAAATACTCAAATGGCTAATTTCATTCTGGATAGTACCCAGAAAGGTAACTACCTTTGTGGTACTGAAGAATAGGCATTTTGCATTCATCTCAGACCCACACTGCTCCAGTAATTCAATGCAATTATCATAAAGGGTTTGCAAAGTTCAAAGCCCTTACATAGCCAGGACTTTTGTTCTTCAGATATAAGATAATCCTAGCAGTGATATTCTTCTCTTCCATGAAGCACGCATTTAAGATAATTCTTTTTTCCCCCCTGAATTCAGGAACTCTCAAACTCAGGATTGCCCATGAATTTATAAACACAGAGCCAAGAAATATCCATTTTTCTGGCTTTCTAGCCACTGACCTATACTCAGAAAAAGAAAAGAAGAAGGAGGCCACCAGGGGCTTAAAGACCAATTTCCTACTCACCTAGCACATGTTTCCAGCAGTTATGTGCTTCTTTTTTAAGGTAAAGCTGCTGCTACAGGGAGAAGAAAGAGACATCTCCACGCATCCCCTTCCTGGAAAACCAAGAGAGAAAAAACAGAAGGAAATAATACCAAGCCTGAAGGGTCCAGAAAGAGAAAGGTTGGAATTATTTCCATAGCCCTTATAGATCAAGAGGAAAGAGGAGGAAGGAGAGGCACCTGAAAGGTAAGAGGGACCTGGCTATGAAGGGCTTTGAATACCAAACAGAGCCTTTATATTTGATCCTGGAGGTAATAGGGAGCCACTGGTGCACTGTAGGAAGATCACTTTAGCTACTGAAGGAATGATGAGCTGGAACAGGGAGGCACTTGAGGCAGGCTGACCCACCGGCAGACATAAGGGGACTGGGGCCTGCACCAGACAGGTGGCATTGTTAGAAGAGAGAAGGGGCATATGGAGAAATGCTAAGAAGATAACATCGACAGGCCTTGGGAGCAGACTGGATATGGGGGTGGGGTGTTGGGAATGGACTAGATATGGGGGTGGGGAGGAGTGAGGCCTCATTCTCCTCATCTGTAAAATGAAGGGGTGATCATTAGCATGTCTTTTGGTGGCAGTTTTAAAAAGCCAAATGAAAACAAAATAAGCTATACCATGACATATCAATTAACTGAAACTGGCTTCTGCGATACAAATACCAGCCAAGCTGGGCAGAGACCCAGGGAGTTGGCAATCTTATGTTCAGCTCTAATATTCTGTGATCCTGGGATTCCTTTCAGCCCGGCTTGGGGAATCACTAGCAGCTATTGTGGGACTTGCCACCTCCCTGAAATCTGCCCTATTCTGGCTGCAGAATTTGGCCACCGTGTGAGGTCCGTCCTTTCATCCCAGGATTTACATCTCTTTGTTACATAAAGCCTTGCTGGCTTTCTAAGGGAGTGAGGACTTCACTGAGTTCCACGGGAGCCCCCTGGTGGCTGATTTAGCACCTACATACCTCTGCTTGGAATGAGGCCTGGAAGGTGGCACAGTGGGCAGAGGGGCATGACAAGAGTAAGACTTCATTCAATAAGGATGAGCCCTCAAGGGGAATTACCCAACTGACTGCTTTGCTCAGCAGCAGAACTGCCAAATGCACCCAAAGACTAGCAAGCCAGGACCTGATCATCTTATAACACACACACACACACAGACACACACACACACACACACACACACACGGATACACACACCCCTTATGGAATGTTGTTTGTTTGTTTTTTCCTTTTTAAGAAAATAGCAACTCTGGTATCATTTTTCAGAAAATATAAACTAGAGGCTGTGAAGTCCCGCTTATTGTTCATGCACAGATACTTCAGATCTTTGAACATTATGGTTAGAGATAAGGGATGTTAAGTAGAGGCAGCTTAGGAGGTTCAGTGGATGGAATGATGGGTTTGGAGTCAGGAAGGTCCAAGTTCAAATCTGGTCTCTGACATTAACTGTGTGACCCCGTGTGAGTCGCTTTAACCACTGTTGGCCTCAGTTTCCTCAACTATAAAATGGGGATAATAATGGCACTTAACCTCCCAAAGTTGTTGTGAAGTTAAAATGAGATAATAATTGTAAAGAGCTTTGTAAACCTCAAAACACTATATAAATGCTAGCTGTTTTCAGCCCTTAGTCCATTGTCTGCGGCACATAGTAGGTGCATCATCATTGCTAGTTGGCTGACTGATTAATTAAGTACAGAGATAACTGGAATATACTATCTTATTTTCTTGCTTTATGGTTACAGCTACAGTTAAAATGACCTGAAAGCATTTGCCAGACCCACATCAATGAAAGGCCCATAAGTGCTTGCCATAACTTTTTTTGACATACAAACATCCACGTGATATGAAGTTTGAGCCTTGTTTGTGTTTGAGAGGGAGTGGGGAATTTGGAGAGTGAGGAGGAGAGAATGTTTCATGTTGTTTCTCTGAGACTGACCAGTCAATAAGGTCTTATGACCCGTTGCAGAGGGAATTGATGGAGCAGTAGAAAAAACACTGACCTGTGTGTGAGGCCAAAGATGGTGGTATGTCACAGGGAAGGTTAGAGAGATGATCCTGGGCTCTGACACTTACTAGTCATGTGGTCTTGAGCAAGTCACTCCAGCCAATCAATCAATCAATCAATCAGTCAAATATAGCTCAGCATCCAACTAGTCTGGGACATTTTTTGGGCTTCTGTGTATGTGAAGGGAGCTGTGACTACCAACTGGAGGAAAGAATGCTGAGTAGAACACAGAGCACCTATGTAAGGGACTTGGGTTTTTGCTTCTTGAGCTACATAGGATATGAAACACAATGAACAAATGTAGAAAACATAAAATACTCAAATGGTCAATTTCACTCAGTATAGACCCCCAAAAGGTAAATAGCTTTGTGGTATTGAAGTTTCCCTGGAGTTTTTTTTTGTTTTTTTTTTTTAGTGAGGCAATTGGGGTTAAGTGACTTGCCCAGGATCACACAGCTAGTAAGTGTTAAGTGTCTGAGGCCGGATTTGAACTCAGGTACTCCTGACTCCAGGGCCGGTGCTCTATCCACTGCGCCACCTAGATGCCCCCTTCCCTGGAGTTTTAATCCAGGGTTGGGGCAGTGCCACAGAGAGAAACATGAAGGAGACATGGACCAAAGATACTTCAAGCAGGAGAGAGATGGTTGAAAGAGCAAGTGCTAACTTCCTCCCCAGAACTGCAGACATATAGGGGAAGCCAAGCACCTAACCTACTAGACTTCCATCATTTAGAATCAGAGGACTTCTTTCTTTCCCTCTCCCAATGTCCCCCCCCCCCCTTCTCTCTCTTTCTCTTTCTTCTCTCCCTCCCTCTCTTGGTCTGTTTTCTCCCCCCTCCCCATCTCTCTGTATGTCTCTCTCCAAAGTTCTTTTACTGAGTGCTCATTTATTCTTATAGTTTCTGGTATACTCTAATCTTCAAGTCTTCTGCAATTTCTCTTCGCTGTTTTGCTTGGATAAATAGTTTTTTCTTGTTATTTGCTATTTGTTACAGTCTTTTGTGTAAACAGCATTTGGCTTGAAGCAACTAGCTCCACTGAGTGAGCTAAGACCTAACTTCTCCCTTAATAGTGACTAGGAAGTGTTTTTCCTTGTGAAACTAGTCCCATACTCCTAGATCAGAGATATTTGAAGGGAGCAGATAGATATAATTCTAGTCTGTACAGAAGCCTGCCTGCTCTTCTCCCCCTAGCCAGCCTTCCAGGCTAGTCACCTGCCTCTTCTTGAGGCAGGTCAGGCCTCAGATCATATAGATCAATACCATCCTCAAGCTGCATATATATATATATATATATATATATATATATATATATATATATACACACATACATATACATATACACACACATATACACATACATATACACACATACATACATATACATATATACATATATATATACATACATACATATATATATATATATACACACATGAGAGAGAGAGAGAGAGTGCTCATGTGGACTCATCTCTCTTACACAGTGAAGGAGTATTTATTAATTGCTTACTACATGCCAGGCACTGAGCTAGGTCCTGGGTATTCAAAGACAAAAAAGAAACTAGCCCCTGCTTTAAAGTATCTTATGTTCTATTAGGGGAGACAACGCATAGATATATTAGTATATGTAAAACATATAGAAACACTACAAAGGGAAATTTCCTATTTCTGTGCTTCAGTTTCTTCATCTATAATGTATGTGGGTGGGACTTAATGGTATCTAACTCCCTTCCATCTCTAACACTGTCTGATTTTAAGAGTCGAGTCTTCTTGATTCAGTTGTGTCAGACTCTTTGTGCCCATGGATTTTTCTTGGCAAAGATATCAGAGTAATTTGCCACTTCCTTCTCCAGTAGATTAAGGCAAACAGAAGTTAAATGATTTGTCCAGGGTCACAGAACTAGTAAATGTCTGAGGCCGATTTGAATTCAGGTTTTTCTGAACTACCTCTTAGGCAAACAGAGGTTAGGTGACTTGCTCAAGGTCATATAGTTAGTAAGTGCCTGAGGCCAGGTTTGAACTCAGGTCCTTTTGATTCCAGGGCTGGTGCTCTATCCACTGAGCCACTTAGCTGCCCCTCAGGGTATAATTTTTAAGTAGATCTCTTTCAAGTACTCATAACCTATCTGCACTTGCCCATTCTGGGCTACACCTGACCATGTGCTCCCACCAATTATCCACAGGTAGGCCATCCTCAATGTGTTGGAAGTCTCATGACATCAACAAAATATTGGTGGAGCATGTGGGCTGTCCACCTGTCATCCCTCATCCTTTCCAAATGACCAACCCGTCTTTTCTTCCTTTCCTACATTTCTCTGATGAAATCTTTAATTCTGGTTCTTCCAGGTTCTTTATTGATTATATGGTACAGACTGCTCAAATTCAACATGGGTTTCTTAATTGCCATCTGTGTAATATTAATTTTCAGTTCTTCAGAGACTATTGTGTTCCATGTCTCACATTCACATAACAACAAAAATATGGGCCTTTAATTCTGGGAGAAGCTCAGTTATTACAAGAACTTTTCAATTTCTTGAAGGCAAGAGACTACTCCTACTCCTGTTCAATTCTAGGTTCAACATGTTGTCCATTTGTGCTGTTTCAGCTTTCATGGGCAAACTCTAAAGACAGTCCATCCAGCTACATGTTGTGGTCTGGCTAACAGGCATTCTTCATCTATCTCCATCTTTTCCTTCCATCTTTTCCTGATCAGGCCAAAATTTTTATTTTATATTTAATTTTTATTGTATTTTTCCTCAATTAAGTATAAATAAAAATCTTTAACATTCATATAAAAATGTTTTTAGTTCCAAATTCTCTCCCTCCCTCATCTCTCCCCTCCTTGAAAAGGATAGCAATTTTATATAGATTATATATGTGTAGTTGTGCAAATAATTTCCATATTAGCTATGTTGCAAGAGAAAATGCAGATCAAAAATCCAAAATTAATGCAGAAAGTTTTTTTTTAAAGTATGCTTCAATCTGCATTCAGCTTTTATCAGTTCTTCCCCTGGAGGTAGATAACATTTGTCATCATAAGTCAGGCCAAACTTTTTTGGGTGGTTATAGATCTTTCCCAGAAGACTGCAATGATCTGGGCCTTGGACTGATGCATCCAGCATGACCCATGTACAGAAACATTTGGAAAACTTTGCCACCTCCTTGACTTGGACTCTGTGCTGGATCTCCTCTATCACAATGGCGATCAACATTATCTAGCATTCAGATATATGCTAGCACAGATCCTGTTTTATGCATTTCCTGATTTTTATGATCAGAAAGTTGTTGAATGGGGTTGCTTCTGTTATATCTTTCAAGGAATCTTGAATAAATTTAGGTATGCATGGGAGACATCTTGTTGGAAGAGAACTTTAAAGATGATTTTTATTCTACTGAATCAGATGTTTTTTCATAGTCAACAAACAATAAGCACAGTGGAATTTTGTACTCTCTGTATCTTTCAGTAAATTGCAATCCAATTTGAATGCAAGATATTACTTTCAAAAACTTTCCTGTACCTTAATAATACACTTATCAAGAATGCTCTTAATTCATGTGTAGATAAGTCTCTTCAAGATTTTGTATAGATGGGAAAGTAGGCATTAGGTTGGTATTATTGAAGTTTTCTCATTCATTTATTATATTTTATTTTTTATTTTTGTGAGGCAATTGGGGTTAAGTGACTTGCACAGGGTCACACAGCTAGTCATTGTTAAGTGTCTAAGGCCTCATTTGAACTCAGGTCCTCCTGAATCCAAGGCCAGTGCTCTAACCACTGCGCCACCTAGCTGCCCCTCATTAATTTATTTTAGAGAATAAAGTTTGAGGGTTGTATTTTTTTCCTATGCCTTTAGTATGACCACCAAGGGAAGGTATCTACTGAAGCAGAATGTTTCTCCTCTTCTGCTTTGATCTGTCACATCTGCCCAGACTCTTCTCCTGTGGTCAGCTAACTTCTATCCATCTTACTTTCCCAATTCTATTGCTAGTGAATCTCCAAATGCCTAAGAGTAAATTATGCATCTCCCCAGCCCTTGCTGCCTTGTGTGCTCTCATTTCCTCCCACCTCACCCCACTTCTCTAATGCTCTACTCTGACAGCCTTCTCCATTCATTGTACCACCTGGAATTTCCATTTCCTGATTAATGACCTTCCTCTCACTTAAGAGTTCTTGTACTCCTTCCAGTCTATTGCACTTATGGAGACCTGGCTCCCTCCAGATGAAACGGCATCCTTAGCTTTTCTTTCCACCATTGGTTGCACCTTCTCACATGGTTCCTGGAGTCAAAATACTACTCACACACTCATGGCCATTTCCCAATGCTTTTGTATCAGCAGTCTCTCCTTCGAAGTTCACTCCATTCACATTTTATCATTGGATCCAGATTCTTGTATATTCATTCTCCTACCTTTCTCAGGTTTAGTTCCTGGTTTGCAATCTTCCTCTACAACAATACCTGACATTATTTGGGGGGGATTTCAACATCTATGTTACTGTTCCTTCAAACAACCTAACCTCCCATTTCCTCAACCTACTCAGTTCTCATGACCGGCTCTTATATCCTACCTCAGCTTTACATCCTTGATTTTGCCAGAAATATTCTACTTTCATGATCACAAACTCTGAAATTCCTTTATCTGGTCCTAACCTTTCAGCATCTATGCCTTAGTCGTCATCGTCATCATCTTCTTCTTCTTCTTTTGGTGAGGCAATTGGGGTTAAGTGACTTGTCCAGGGACACACAGCTAGTAAGTGTCAAGTGTCTGAGGCCAGATTTGAACTCAGGTCTTCCTGAATCCAGGGCCAGTGTTTTATCCACTGTGCCACCTAGCTGCCTTCTGAAACTTATAATTTATCCCCATTGTGACCTCTTATATGTTCCCTCTCATTCTCAGCCAATACCATAGAAAAAGCTATCTACACTGATTTTATTCATTTTCCCCACCTCTTAATCTTTCTTCAACCTTTTGTAGTCTGACTTCTATCCTTATTATTCCATTGAAACTGCTCCCTCCAGTTTCCAGTGATTGCTTAATGGCTTTTTCTCGGTTTTCATCCATCTTGACTTGGCAGCATTTGATACTGTTGAACACTTTTTCCTCCTGGATATTTCATCCTTGATTTTTTTTTTATGCCTCTGCTCCCTCGTTTTCTTCTCTGGTTGCTCCTTAGCCTCCTTTGCTGCATCATTTTCCACTAAATTCTCTAAGTATACGTGTTCCATCCAAGTCTTTTTCCTGGAACTTCTTCTCTTCTCCTCTACTCTTTCCTTTGATGTCTTCATTAATTTCCATGGACTGAATTATTCTCTCTATGACAATAGCTCCCAAATCAACATATTTACCCTTAGTCCCTTTTCTGAGTACTGGCCCCTCATCACCACTACCTATTAGACATTTTGAATTGGATATCCCATAGGCATATAAACTCAGTATAGACAAAATGCAACTCATCTTTTCCTTCCCATAACTACCCTTCTTCTAAATTTCCCTAAATCTGTCGAGACCACTATTATTCTTTCAGTCACCTTGGTGTCATCCTCAGTAGCTGTCCTCATCCCACATATCCAATCATTTGCCAAATCTTGTCATTTTTCTACAACCTTTCACATTTCTCCATCTCTCCATCCAGTCATTGCCCTAGTTCAAGCATTCATCATCTTTCATTTAGACTATTGCAATAATCTCCCAATTAATTGCTCTCTCTGCCTCAAATCTCTTTCCCACTTCAATTCAAGTTGCACCCAGCTGCTGAAGTGATTTTCCTAAAGTCAAAGTCTGACCAGGGCATTTTCCTTCTCAATAAACTCCAATTGCTTCCTATTGGCTCTGGGATCAAATGCAAACTTCCACGTTGGATATTCAATACACTTACTTCACATTCTGGCCCCAGTAAGTCTTTCCACCCATATGATTATTGCCTTAATGGATCATAGGTCCGGCTAAACTGGCCTTCTTACCTCTCTTCACACAGGTCCTGCCATCTCCCATTACTGTACCTTAGAACTGGCTAACCTGCAAGTCTGAAATGCCTCTGCCCCTCAGAATCCCTGGCTTTCTTCAAGTCATAGCTCAGTCATCACCTTCTACATGAAACCTCTCTCAATTCCCCACAGTGGTCATTGCCTTCCCTTGAAAACCATATCTATTTGCTATCTATTTTATTTATACTTATAAGTGTACATGTTATTCCCTCTTCTCGAGAGGGTAAGATCCTCAGGGTCTGGAACTGATTCACTTCTGTTTTTGCATACCCATAGTCTATCAGAGTGTCTATCACACAGATTGGTTGATCTTCCCCTCCATATACCTTGTGATCCAGTTCTTCAATGCCTGTTTCACAGACTTCCTGTATCCAGTTGGACATTTTGTCCTGCCATTATCTATTTTAACTAGGTAATGGGATAATAATAATAATAGATCACCTTTCTATAGAGTTTACATTTCTGAGGTCTACAAAATGCCATACTGACAGATTATTAGAGCTATTCTAAATTCCCCACCCACTTAATTGGGTGAGAAAACAGAGACTTAGAAGGAAGTGATTTGCCCAGAATCTTAGAGCTATTTAATTAGAAAGCTGGAATTTGAACCCAGTGACATTATCATGTTTTTCTTTGAGTTTTTTGGAAGGTGAACTTGATTATTAAACAAACAGTAGAGGATAATGGTGATGACTGAGGAGGAGCTGACCCATCTGCCGACAGCCTGAAGCAAAGTACTTAGATAAGGGAGACTCAACACTAGGATAGGGGCTGTCAGCACCCAGATTGGTAACACTGAATAACATCATCTTTGTTTGGCAAATATGCCCCAGGACAGTGTATATAGCAAGGCTATTTTGAGCACCTTGGCCTTATATAGGCTCTATTTTGGCAGCCCATCTAATATCTGATCTAATCACAAGATAAAGAGTTAATGCTGTCAATGCTTTAAAATCAGGCCTCACATCAACATAGAAAATTCCTAAGACTTCCTAGTCATTCAAAAGGGATTTGAATTTGTGTAATTCATATTATATGTTCATATGGCCTGTTTGTATTATGTGTCATGGGCAGCTAGGTGGTGCAGTGGATAAAGCATCATGCCTGGACTCAGGAAGGCTCATCTTTCGGAGTTCAAATCTAGCCTTAGACATTTACTAACTGCATGACCCTAGTCAAGTCACTTAACTTTGTTTGCTTCTGTTTCCTTATTTGTAAAAAAGGATCAGAGAAGGAAATGGCAAACCAGTACAATATCTTTGCCAAGAAAGCCCCAAATGGGGTGATAAAGAGTGGAACATGACTGAAAAAATGACTAAACAACAGCAAAAAAAAATAAGTATGATTACTACATACAGGTGTATTTTTATGCATTGTATTATTTGTCTTATTAACAATAAATAGAGGCAGTGTGAGATAATAGCTAGAAGACTGTACTAAAAGCTATGAAGATCTGAGTTCAAGTCCTCCTTCTAAAGCTGTGTGAGCCAGGCCACACCCTTAAAGTCCATGCTTAAGTCAACAGCCATTTATTATATACACTTACTATGTTCAAGCTGGTGTGCTACACAAAGATGAAAAATAAACCATTCCCTGCCCTTAAGGAAATTTCAACATGACATAAGGGGTATGATGTAAGCAAATGTGAACTGTGACCCAGAGTGCCATGACTACATGCTGATCTACATTGCTGGAGAGAGTTTCCACACCAGGTATTCTTTTTTTTTTTTTTTGTGAGGTTAAGTGACTTGCCCAGGGTCACACAGCTAGTAAGTGGCTGGATTTGAACTCAGGTCCTTCTGACTCCAGGGCCGGTGCTCTATCCACTGTTTCACCTAGCTGCTCCACACACCAGGTGTTCTTGATAGCAACCAAATCACTGGGCAAAATGAATAATGACAATGTAAGAACCTTCACCTCTGTGAAGTCCCTTCACCTCCACGTGCTTCAGCTTTCTTATCAATGGGAGCTACAGTCCCCATCTCTTCAGTAACTAGAGCTCCAGAAGACCCAGAAAAGAAAGGTTTTTTTTTTTCCATGCAAGTCCTTGGCAATGTCAGATTGTTCAACATCAGAAAACATTATCTGTGGAAACAACATTAAAGAAGAAACAATATGGGTTAGTTAGGTGGCTCAGTGGATAGAGCACCAGCCCCGAAGTCAGAAGAATCTGAGTTCAAATCCAGACTCAGATGCTTACTAGGTGTGACCCTGGGCAAGTTATCTAACTTTGATTCTGTGTGTGTGTGTGTGTGTGTGTGTGTGTGTGTGTGTGTGTGTGTGTGTGTGAGGTGAGAGAGAGAGAGAGAGAGAGAGAGAGAGAGAGAGAGAGAGAGAGAGAGAGAGATTGAGATTGATTACCATCTGGTTTGCCAATGCACCCTAAGGACCTTGGGGCCTTTTTACCTGATTTGCAGCTGCCTCCCATATGTTTTGTTCCCTCTGCTCCCCTCCCCCTCCCATTTAAATGTGAGCTCCTGGAGAGGAAGGACTCCCTTACTTTTCTAATTGTATCCACAGAACATAGCATAGTGCTTTGCACATAGTAAGTGGTCAATTCATAATTTTCCATTCATTCATTCATTTTCATTTATTCATTAATCTGGAAAATGAGGGTTTGGGATAGGCATCTTCTAACACTGCTTCTGACTCTGACAGCCTATGGATCTGTGTACTTAACTCTCTAAAGCACCCCCGAGACTACAGCTAATAGCAAGCCTGATTAAATCTGGCAAGAGGAAGTAGGCGGTTCACTTTTTTGATGTTCACTCTTTTAGACCCATCAAGGCAACATTTTTTTAGACTCTTTCCGAAATGAAACTAACAGTTTGGGGTACATACTCCTATCAGACCAGTATCCAGTAAAGAGCATGGAATTCTTAAGTGATTATCGGTGGGATTCTGTGTGTTCCTACATCTTGAGAAAAAGGAGGGATTCAGTGGCTCATTGTACCAAAGTTAGATCTGGAGAACCAAAGATCCCAAAGTAGTGATGCATCCCTAGAAATGGCCAAATTATGCAATGTTCCCCATAGAAGTCTCCATCAAAATTACTTACAGTACATTTGGAACCTCTATTTTCTTGGACCTATTAATAAAAAGCAAAATCTCGAAAGGACTAACAATCTGTCATTTCTTGACCCACAGTTTTTGAATGGAATATTTTTAGTGAACTAAATATCATGTTAGTAATTCAATTCAACTAAAGTCAAGCTGATAGGCATTTATTTTTCATTTACTGTGTTCAAAATACTGTACTAGGCAAAGAAAAAAATGATACAGTCCTTGCTCTTGAGTACTTTACAATCTAATAGAAGGGATGTAATGCATACAAATGTAAACCATGGTCCAGAGTGCCCTAAACCCTAAGTCACATAGACCAGGTCTGATATCAGAGACTTCTCCCAAAAGGTTGTATTTTCTTTGGTTCGTTGCCCTCACATAGAGTTAAGGAAAAAATTTCTGAATACAATTTACATGTGCCAAGCTTTCCACATGTATGCAACAGGGTCCTCAGGTCCTATATAAGCACAGAAGGTAACAAATGGTATTGAATATAGGACAACATTTATTTCACTCCACAGAAAATGCATAAAACACAAAGGACTTATAAGAACCTATAAACAAGGGGCAGCTTGGTGGCGCAGTGGATAGAGCACCGGCCCTGGATTCAGGAGGACCTGAGTTCAAATCCGGCCTCAGACACTTAACACTTACTAGCTTTGTGACCCTGGACAAGTCACTTAATCCCAATTGCCTCCACCCCCCCCCCAAAAAAAAAGAACTGTTCTGATAGACTCCAGTGGCTTCCTGCAAGCACCAGGATAAAATGGAGAATCCTTTGTTTGCCTTTTAAAACCTTTCCTAACTGAGCCCCGTCCCGCTAGAAGATGAGCTGCCTTATGACACTTCTTCGAGTGGATGATGCTGGCTCTCCTGCTTTTTCCTTGAGCTCTGTCACCAGACTCCATTCATTTTCACCAGCTTCTGCCCCTTCCTGCCACACCTGAAATGGTCTCCCTCCCCACCTCTGCCTTCCTCAAATCATACCTTCTGCAAGAAGCCTTTCCCAGGCCCCCTCCTGCCATTACTGCAGGTGCCTGTCCTTCAAAATGGCCTTCCATTTACATAGTATTTATTTTGCAAGTACAATTATTTGTGTATTGTGGTTTTGCTTTTCTTTGTTTCCTGACTCATAGCACATGGTAAGTGTTTAATAAAACTTGTTGAATGACTGACTAACACAGCTGGTAAGGGTCAGAACCAGAAATCAAACCCAAGGCTTCTTACTCCAAATTCAGGCCTCTTTCTTGCCTCAAAAGAATATGTTCAGAAGAGGAAAGGCACAAAATTAAAGATGAATAGAAAAGAATTATGATCCTGCAAGCATTCCTTCCTTCCTTCTTTTCCTCTCTCCTTCCCTCCTTCCCTTTCCTCCTTCTCTCCCTCCCTCTCTTCCTTCTTTTCCTCCCTCCCATCATTCTTTCCCTCCTTCCTTCATTCTTTTTTCCCTCCTTTTCTTTCTCCCTTATTCCCTCCCTTCCTCTTTTCCCCTTCCTCTCTTCCCTTCTTCTTTTCCTCCCTCCCTCCTTCATTCCCTTCTTCCTTCTTTCTTTTCTCTCTCCCTCCTTCCCTTCCTTTATTCTTCTTTCTTTCTTTCTTTCTTTCTTTCTTTCTTTCTTTTTTTTTGCTTTTGGGTTGAAGAAAGTAATTTGAGTACCAAGTCAGGCATATGTTAAGCACTAAGTAAGCAATGATATTTGTAAAATATTTCTTGTTGGTTGAATCTGCAAAACTTTGTGTTTAGGGATAACTGTAATTCTTTTGCTGTGTATGTGAGACTGTATAAGATTGTTCTGTATTAACTGTTTTGAGATTAGGGATAACTGTAATTTGTGTTTAGCGATAACTGTAATTATTTTGCTGTGTATGTGAGACTGAATAAGATTGTTCTGTATTAACTGTTTTGAGATTCTTTACTGTGTGGCATTAGAGAAGCAAGAGAAAAGACAATGCTTGTGCTACCCCAGAGATAACAGAGTTCTGGACTGGGAACAGGGATAATTTGTTCAAAATGTACCATCTGCTTGTTTGCCAAGTATGACAAATGTCTCAAATTGGGTATGATGGGGGCTGGCACATGGGCAGATACCATGACTTTGTTAAGTTGGACTCATCCAGGTGGTATATGCTGGGGACCTGCTTCTGGAAAAAACAGGAAGACTAGAGCATATGTGGAAATTCTGTGTTATCCTATCCTATCATATAGTTGGGAAGAGTCTTTTTCTATTGGCTGTATAACTAGAAATCTCAGCTTCTTCAAAGCAGCCCAAGATAGTGCTGGCCAGGGCTTTTGCCTCATTTTCGTTTGAGGGAACAAAGTGACTCCTTCACTAAATTTAAGGGCAGAAGCCATGGGGGCCTCCTTCCCCTTCCTTCTCCCATGCTTTATGTCTCTCCCCTGCCCGTAGAGAAACAGACCTGCATCTTTGGTCTTATTTATTGTTTTCATTCTAGGTGCAGAGAATAGAGTCTCTGATCTGGTCTTGAAGAACAAGTCACAGGGATCTGGGAATTTAGCAATACAGGTCCCCTACTGCAGCCAGCCCAGAGGCAATGCCCTAAGAAACAAGGGTCTGAGATGCCAATCAGGCAGAAGCCAACAGGGATGCTGCCTTTGGACATGAATTTGGTGGGACTATTCTATGTAGGAACTGAGCTATCCCCCTCCCACCAGAGTGGTGTAGGGGAGATTATGCCCATGAGGTGTTTGGGGAAATGCTTGTACTCTGTTCTTGTACTTTGTTTTTGTTTTTTGTTGTTTTGGGATTTTTGTGAGGCAATTGGGGTTAAGTGACTTGCCCAGGGTCATACAGCTAGTAAGTGTCAAGTGTCTGAGTCCAGGTTTTAACTCAGGTCCTCCTGACTCCATGGCCGGTGCTCTATCCACTCTGCTACCTAGCTGCCCCTTGTATTTTGAATAAAACATTCTTATATCTTGTATTTTTGGATTAAATATTTCCTTGTAAAAACTATCTGATATTAAGTGCTTAAAAGGAACCAGTGTGCTCTCACTGAAGAGCACACAGTTCTTAAATGGAGAGAACACAGAGTTGGTAGGGGCTCACGCTAATAACGAAGAAGAGAATCTTACTTCTACTCCATCAGAGTATCTGAGAATGGCAGGGGAGGGGGAATGGGGGGAAGGAGGGTTGGGGATGAAGTGAGGAAGAAAATGTACCAGTTCTGGTCTCTGAGAGAGTGGCACCCAAATTGAGATGATGAGACAAACCAAAAAAACTAGTGTCAGTAAAAATGCTAAAGACAACAGTAGTCATATTGTTTGAGGTTTTTGTTTGTAACTATGTTTAGTGGAAGAAGATGAAAAAGAAAATGATTGAGCTATTGCTTGGAAGCAGACAGCATGTTATAGATGCCAGAGGAAAGGCAGAATTACCCACATACTTTGCTTCTTCTTCTCTACTACAGTTGGGGTAAAAAGCAGTTTCAAAGGGGAAAGATCCACAAGCACACACACACACACACACACACACACACACACACACATACACACACACACACACACGTAGGACCCTTTAAATGCTATTCTGGGTTCAATATACATTGGAGATGTAAGTCAGTATTCACTCAAAACAAGACCCCACGTATGCCATTGATGTGTTTCTTTTACATTCAAAAAACATTTTCCTAGGCAGCCCAAAAGACATTTAATTAGACAGCCCAAGATAAGTGACAAGGAAGATTTCCCGCATACCACTGGTGGTGTAGGCAACATGTTCAGGGAGCACATTGGGCCAGGGCCCTTGTGTATTTGGGACAACCCACTTCTGATGCTGCAGAATCACCAGGGTCATTAGGCCAGCAGCTTTCTCCAAGGAACAAGGGTCCTCTGCTGCTCAGTTACATTCTACAACACTGCTCTCTGCTGGACACCTGGGCTTCTGGGCTTTACACTTAAGTTGCTCTCTGCTACCATCTGCTGGTCTTTCCTTATTCAGTCTTTTTAGGTGTTCAGCAGCTCTGTGCTTCCATCTGCCCCGAGGCAGCTGCTAAGCAGTCTCCTTCTAAAAGGGAAGGCTAAGTCACTTAACCCCAATTGCCTCACTAAAATAATAATAATAATAATAATAATAATAATAATAATAATAATAATAATAATAAACAATAATAAATAATAAAAATAAATAAAAGGGAGGGCTAAGCATTTTCAATCACACTTCAGGGCTATTTTTACCACCTCCAGCCAGGCAGCCAGCAAAAGTCAACAGAAGCCTTCAGGCTAAGGTTGTCTATCCTTTGAAGTGCTTATCCTCTTTTTTTCCCTCAGGTCTGGTTACCTGATCCTAGTCTCCTTTCTGACTAGGGGTTAGAAATATCCCTGAAATCCCTGCAACCCTTGCAGCCTATGCATTGCAGCTTGGTTATTATTTGGCATTACTTTTAAAAATGCCAGAGATTTCTCTTAGCAAACTGCAAAAGAGATGTTTGGAACTGGGGAGACAAAGTTCAACCCCCATAATGCTGCTGGTTGCCAAAATAAATAAATAAGTCAATTTGGAGCAAGACCAGAAAGGGTTAAAAGAGATAGTGACCTCTACCCAGCTCCCTCTGTTCCAAATTAGTTTTTTATTCCTACCGGCAACAAAATCCTTATTTTCCCTACTGGTAGAATAAATCCAATTCAATTCAACAAATATGTATTAAGTGCCTCCTATGTACAAGACTTAGGGGCAGCTAGGTGGTACAGAGAATAGAGTGAGGGGATTGGAGTCAGAAGATTCATTTTCTTGAGTTCAAATCTGGCAGTGTGACCCTGAGCAAATCACTTAACCCTGTTTTCTTCAGTTTCCTCATCTGTAAGTTGAGTTAGAGAAGGAAAGGGCAAACCACTCTATTATTTCTGCCAAGAAAACTCCAAATGGGTCATGAAGAGTCAGACTCGATTGAAAAAACGGGTTAAAAACGTGTACAGGACACTGTGCTAGGCATTGGAAATATGAACTCAAAACCAAAACAGTCCCTGCTCTAAATGAGCTTCCATTCTATTGGCAGGAATATAACAAGTACAAAAGTCAAATGTAACTGAAAATCCTTTAGCATTAAGTCTACAAAATGCCAAAGATACAAGAATAGAATGAAAATTAAGAATAGAACATGGAACACACAAAGCAGAGAGTCTGCTAGATACTGTCCATGGGCAACACCAATATGAATTCCATCAATCATATGTCAACATAGAAGTGCAGAACAAATTTATGTCATGTAGATTTGTTTACAGAAACAAAGGGGCTTGTGATAGAAATGCAAGGGTAGGTGATTCCTACCAGTAATTTTTTTAAAAAGGTGATTCAAAAGGAATCCATATTTATAAATCAATGAAAATTTTGTGAGGAAATGATAGAAATGGTGTCAAGTAATATTTCAGGTTGCAAAAATTTAGTACCTACTGGATACTTAGAAAAACATTATCAAGTAGCAATAATTATACTCTAGAAGCTTGCGGTCCCTTTTAAATAACAGATGAAAAATTCACACACTTCAATAACAAACCACAAAATGTCCTTGAGAATACAATCAATTAACTACTGAAATGAGAGTATCACAGACAAAACTATTGCCCACAATTGCTCAGATATAACATTTCCTCATAAATATTTAAGAGCAATTTTAATAGATATCACCTTACTAAATGCTTACCATCTCAAGACTATGTGGAATGCAAAGCTCTGAAACTATCAAGACATCTCAGAAAAGAAATCTCTTGGGGTTAGAATGGGGCATACAACATCTCCATTTTCCTTTCTGCTACTGGAGTTGAACCAAAGATGCTTTTGGTGGGCCCGTGGAAGACAAACTTCCATCTCAATATTTTTATTCAGTGATGAAAAACTATTATTTTATCCACCTGCACAGTAACTGTGACACATTAAGCATAAAAGAAAATAAACTGTAGTGTAGCCATGATACAGGGGATATTTATCCCAACTCCCATTTGCACTAACAAGTTAGTTTTTTTGCCAAATAAGACTAAATCTCCCTCTCAAAGTTTTAGGAGCACCCCTGAGAGGTTGGGGTTGCCTTTCCCCCCACTTTTAATTGTCATTGATTGGACATTGATTGGGGTAATCTCTTATATGATTGATACCTTCCAGGGATAAAGTTAAGCAATTTCCCCAGGATCATTTCAATGACTAAGATCAATGAGTTTTTATGAAGGGATATTTAGTGAGAAATTATAGCAAGAGTAGAAGTATCAACATTTTCCCCAACACTCTCTCCTATACCACCTAGAACACTGGGAAGAGTCATCTTGAACTTGAGGTACAGACACTCACTAGCTGTGTGACTCTAAGCCAGTCACTTAATCCTGTTTGCCTCAGTTTCCTCATCTGTAAAATGAGCTGGAGAAGGAAATGGCAAACCACTCCATTATTCCAGGAAAACCATTGTGGCCATTTCTGGCCACCATCCTTTAAAGAGGGTATTGACAGATTAGTGACCATCTGGAGCTGATAAAAATAGTGATAATGAACGTTGCTATGGGCTTCTTCTCTTCCCCAAGCCAACTTCCAGGTTTGGAGATAAACTACAAGCTTTTGTCATCATAAGCCTCACTGGTTTAGGTGCTACTATAAACTCTGGCTTGTTTATCTGAGTTCATACTATCATTCCTGGCAGTACACCTTTTCCAGCATGTGTAGCTCCTGGCCATCCTTTTTATGTAGTCCTGGGCTAGATGAGGGAGCTTGCTACCATTTCTTTTGAGATTTTTTGATTATCATTCAATTCGACAGTTTTTTTAGATCTTTGCTGAGCATGTGTAGGAAATTCTACAACAACCTTTATATATTGCTATCTTAGCATCTAAATCCTTTCTCCAATCTTGACCCTTATAGCCACTCAAACTATAATCCTACATCTCTTTCATGGGCAAACTCCTAGAAAAAGATATGTATAATTGTTCATCAAGTTGCTTTTTTTTGTTGTTTTGCAGGGCAATGAGAATTAAGTGACTTGCCCAGGGTCACACAGCTAGTAAGTGTCAAGTGTCTGAGGCTGGATTTGAACTCAGGTCCTCCTGAATCCAGGGCAGGTGCCCCTCCCCATCTATTTACTTATAACTCACTTCTCAGTACCTTGCAATATGTCTTCTAATGCCATTGCTCTACTGAAATTGCTTTCTGCAAGGTTATCGACAATCTCTTATTTGTTAAATCTGACAGCATTTTCTTAGTCTTTATTTTACTTGAATTTTCTGAAGCTTTTGTCACTGTTGGACACCTCATCTTCCCTGATACTCTTTTTTCCCTTTAGCTTCTGGCTCTCTCCTGCCTTTCTTCCTCTCCCTGATTGCTCTTACCCCATCTTCTTTGCTACATCACCTTCTATATCCCACCCGCTAAGTGTGAGTGTCCTCTGAAGCTCCATCTGAGCACCTTTTCTCTTTATAATCTTTCTTGGTGACTGCATGAGCTCCCATGAGTTCAATTATCTTTTTGGCAAAAACGACTCCCAAATTCTTCTGTTGAACTCTAGTCTCACACCAGCAGTTATTGCTGAACATCCCATCGACGTCTCAAACTAAACATGGCTAAAATGGGACTCATTACCTTCCTCTTCAGCAACCCCTTCCTCTAAACTTCCCTACTTCTGATGAGGGCACCTCACCATCCCTTCAGTTATCTAGATTCAAAACTTGACTGTCAATATGAGGTTAGCAGGGAAGCAGATGACAAAAAAATAGAATTCAACAGTTTTGTCCTGATAGCACAATGGACACAGCATTCTAAATTTGATCTGCCTTGCTTCTGCTCACCGCCCAATGCTGTCTTTTTTATCAATTTGACATTTTTGTTTTGTTTTTAGTGAGGCAATTGGGGTTAAGTGACTTGCCCAGGGTCACACAGCTAGTGAGTGTTAAGTGTCTGAGGCCGGATTTGAAGTCAGGTACTCCTGACTCCAGGGCCGGTGCTCTATCCACTGCGCCACCTAGCTGCCCCTCAATTTGACATTTTATTTGTTTGTTTTTTTGTTTTTTTTTTGTAGGGCTATGGGGGTTAAGTGACTCGCCCAAGGTCACATAGCTAGTAAGTGTCAAGTGTCTGAGGCCGGATTTGAACTCAGGTACTCCTGAATCCAGGGTGGGTGCTTTATCCACTGCACCACCTAGCTGCCCAATTTGACATTTTATTTTTCCCAATTATATATAAAAACAATTTCAGCATTCTTTTTTTTACAATTTTAAATCCCAAATTCTCTCTCTCCTCTCCCTTTCCCCCATTGAGAAGGCAAGCAATTTTACATAGATTATACATGTGTAGTCATACAAAACACATTTCCATGCAAGTCATGCTGTGAAAGAAAACTCAGATAAAAAACCCCAAGAAAGATAAACAAAGTAAAGAAAAAGTATCTTTGATTTGCATTCAGACTTCACCAATTCTTTTTCTGGAGATGGACAACACCTTTCATCATAATTCCTTCAGATTTTTCTTAGATCATTGTATTGCTGAGAATAGTTAGGTTATTCACAGTAGATCATCATACAATGTTGCTATTACTGTATACAATGTTCTCTTGTTTCTGTTCACTTCACTTTGCATCAGTTCGCTTAAGACTTTCCAGGTTTTTCTGGGAGCATCTTACTCACCATTTCTTATAGCTCAATAGTATTCCATCACAATCGTATACAACAACTTGTTCCAATTGATAGACATCCCCTCAATTTCCAATTCTTTGTCACCACCAAACGAGTTGCTATTTTTTTGTACATATAAGTCATTTTCCTTTGGGATAAAGACCTAATAGTGGTATCCAATACTGTCTTTATTTTGTCATCTTGGTCTTCTCTCCCCTATTAGCTTATTCATGGTTCTATCAGTGATAGTCCAGGGTGATGTGGCCTTTTGACTCTTTGCATCCCACTTTCCTGTACTCTTTTTTTTTTTTTTTTTTTTTTTTTTTTTTTTTTAGTGAGGCAATTGGGGTTAAGTGACTTGCCCAGGGTCACACAGCTAGTAAGTGTTAAGTGTCTGAGGCCGGATTTGAACTCAGGTACTCCTGACTCCAGGGCCAGTGCTTTATCCACTGCGCCACCTAGCTGCCCTCCTGTACTCTTATAGGACATCATTGCTGTTTTCAATACTTATTCTTCCTCTTCCCCTTGGGAAAATGGGAGGGATTAAGATCTCCAGGAGCATGGTAGAGAAAAACTGAGGAATTCTGTGACATTAGACATAGGTCTCCACTAACATCTGGTTACATATTTGTAAACATATAAATGGTATCTTTAAAACTTTTTTCTTCAATAGAAGCAGAAATATGGCATCGCGGCTACATAAGCAGAAAGATATGGCATCTATTCTTGCCTAAAACACATACTGATTGTGTGACCACAAACAAGAAGTGTCTCAGTGCCCCAGGGAACTGTCTAAGACTATAAATCACAGAGTAATTGCCAATCTACATCAATGGAGGGAGTTCCCATAGCAGGAGTGCCTTACAATGATGATGGAAGTGGGGGAGGGATTCAGATGTCAAAAAGTTTTTTTTTTAAATCAATATAACTCAGGGGCAGCTAGGTGGTGCAATGGATAAAGCACTGACCCTGGATTCTGGAAGACCTGAGTTCAAATCCAGTCTCAGACACTTGACACTAGCTGTGTGACCGTGGGCAAGTCACTTAACCCTCATTGCCCTGTAAAAAAAAACTCAATATAACTCAATTAATGAGTGTAAAAAATGTTAGTCATTTATTGTTTTCCAGGTGCCATGGTAAGTACAGAAGATGGAAATAGAAAAATAAGTCAATCCCTGCTCTCGAGGAGCTCACATGCTAATAAGAGGTGTCAACCAGACAAGGCTGGCCTCTAACCTATGTATGGCCAGAGCTGAACAGAGTGGGCTAGAGACAGGTGTCAAGAATCAAACAAGCAATGATTTAAATTCTAAGTGAGGAAAACAGCTTTCAAGAGAAGTCCTCCTTCCTGAGAAGAGGGGTTTGCTCGTTCCTGGTGGAGATTGGGTTTTTAAATGTGGAAACCACAAATCTGGAATTCTTGGGTTTTGTGTAGGCAGCCTCGAAGTCCACCAATCACAATACAGGTGATGAGTCTCCTGTGATCAGTCTCCAGGTCGCTAAGATTGTTAGGCCACAGCACTGTACAGAAGCAATGTAGTGAGGCAGGAACAGGAGCAGGGTACCTAGTTGAGTTCACTTGGTGATTAAAAGTTAGAGAGTTTCCAGCATGTCAGGAGATCTGATTGATCACTTCAGTTTTGGAATCCAAGTCTCCCAGAAAATATGGTAGCTCCAGCAAATCCAAGTAGTTAGTATCATTACACACATCATATCGATTAGTATGAACATTATAAATCTCTCTCCAACAGAGGAGACAACACATTATAAGAGGAAGTTTAACTTCAAGTTAGGCAGAAAGGCCCCGTGGTCCTTAGAGTGCCTTGGCAAGACGCATGGTTATGCCTCTTCTTTACTGTTATTCCCACTGATAAAACCACATCCATTTCAGATGTTGGAACATTTGACAGTGCTAAGGACTTTGCTGGTGAGAACTTTGTTCTCTGTCTTCAGCCAGTTGTGGCTGCTGAGGAGCCAGTTGCCAGTCCACACCTCCACAAGGGTTGCTTCCCTGGATGATGCCCATGGGCACTGGACTGGAAGCTGGAAAATAGTTTGGGGGATATAGCAATTCCCAGGGCTTTTGAGTTTCCCTGTATTTCTTGGGTTTAGGGTCCTGGGCTGTCCCCATCAGGGTCTGAAGGGAGGTAGGTGGTGATTGAGGTGTCTGTAGTTTGACTTGCCTGTATTTGCCATCTCTTCTTTTTCCCTCAGGATGCTTTTCAGCTTCCCTATATCTTCAATGTTTTGAATTTTTCCCTTCTCAAAACTGTCAAAGGACCTATTAAAAGAACAATTTCCAATCTTCTCTCATCTAGAAAAGAATGACTAGGATGGGGAGAAAATTAAACCTGCCAAAGACGACAAAGGATATTGAGCCTAGAGACGAAAAGCCCTATGAGGGACAAGGGTGTGAAGTTGTATGGGGAGTGGGGAAATAGTGAGAAGATTGTTCTCAAATAGTTTGTATTTGAAAGAGGGATTCAATTTATGCCACTGGTTCCCAGAGGGCAAAACTAGACAAATTTCAGCTCCACTTAAGAAATAGATGGCTCTAACAATCAGAGCCATCAAAAAAATGGAATTAAGGGGGCAACTAGGTGGTGCAGGGGATAAAGCGCTGGCCCTGGATTCAGGAGGACCTGAGTTCAAAGCCGGCCTCAGACACTTGACACTTACCAGCTGTGTGACCCTGGGCAAGTCACTTAGCCCTAATTGCCCAGACAAAAAAAATGGAATGAATATTCTCTGAAGGAAGTTTAAGTTCCTTGTAACTTGATGCCTACTTGTCAGAGATGTTGTAGAGGGAATTCCTGTTATGGGGATGGGTTGGCAATAACCCATGATTTTAGAACTAAACAGGGAGGAAGCATAGCAGGAAGAAAAGAAGAAGACACAGAGACAGAGAGAGTACAGAGGAAGAGATAGGAGCCAAAGCAGGGGAGGGCGTTGTTTGCCTCATTTGGAGGAAAGGAAGTTATTACAAACCCAAAAATGCCCTCTGAAGTAATTTCCAACCCTAGGAATCTTGGACTTTGCCATGGATTTAGGTTAAAAGATACCATATTCACTATCTTCTGTGGTGGGGGAAATCAGCATCTTCTCTCCTTAGTTTTGAAACAGCAAAATATTTTCATTTGATCCACTGGGGGCGGGGGAAACAAAACCCCCAAACCTTGAGGTATATAAGTTCAAGGACCACAAGATGGCAGCACTACAGAGATCCATGCAAGGGATTGCCTGTTTAAAAAAATGAATAGAATAGAGGAAAATCTAGAGCTGGGTCATAATCATAAATTAAGAAATTCAAAAAGGCTTAGGGCAAACCTTTCAAAAAAGGCAGGCTTTAAAACCTGACATGGCAACAAGGTTTATAGAATGTTCTCAAAATGCATCAAGAGCATAACGTGGGTTAAGAGCATAAAGATAGTTTTTCCACTATTATCTTGTTTTGTTTTTAGGATAATACCATGTGTTAAAAGGCATACAAGCCTCATTTTAGAATTCCTAGGGGCAGCTAGGTGGCACAGTGGATAAAGCACCGGCCCTGGATTCAGGAGTTCCTGAATTCAAATCCGGCTTCAGACACTTGACACTTACTAGCTGTGTGACCCTGGGCAAGTCACTTAACCCCATTGCCCCATTAAAATAAAAAAAGGCATACAAGCCTCATTTTAGAATTCCTACATCTTTGATTCTTTTTTGTTTCCTGGAAGGTCATGTCTACCATACTTGGAATTATAGTGGGAAAAGTCTATATTTGGAGTCTGAAGACCACGGAATCCAGAAAGCCCAATAGTATTCTATTTTTGTCACTCCCCACCCTTAAGGGGGAAGTCAGGTGTGATTCCACTTAGCAGGCTGAGTCCTTTGTTAGTGGCTTTTGGTGGAGGCTCACAACATCTTGACATTGCTAGATCCCTGGGAAGCAGCTCTGTTCCATCATGGTCAGAAATATCCAAATCCATCCTAATCCCATCCTCAAACTCAGGAGCCATCATAGAATAAAACTTGCCTTGGTCAGGCACAGGCTTGATCACTGAGGTCTCCTTTGGCCCCGCACATCTGAGGATGGCCTACAAAAAAAACTGGTCTCATCAAGTGCTACGGTCAAGCCCCCACTGGCCTTTTTGTAGACTGTTCAGTTGCAACTTTATTTCCTGTACAAGGAATAAAGAATAGTCTTCTTGATGAATGTCTCCTAGGAAAAGTACTGAGATGGAAAAGGCAAGTAAAAGGAAGAAGACATAAATTAGAGATGATAAAGAGAATTATACTGGAGTATCATTCAAAAGACAAAAACGTTCAGAGTTTTTGAGCTAGCGAGGAGAGGAGAGAAAGTTAGCTGAACTATCGTCAGCCCTTCAAGTATGAGGACAGTAAGTGGAAGAATTGAGAGAATAAAGGGGAAAAATCAAGAGAAGAGAAAGACGCACAAAAATAGAGCTTATAACGCACAGAGAGAGGAGAGAAAGAAAACGAGGCAAAATGAGCAAAAGTGAAAAAGCGAGTGTGTGTGTGTGTGTGTGTGTGTGTGTGTGTGTGTGTGTGTGTGAGAGAGAGAGAGAGAGAGAGAGAGAGAGAGAGAGAGAGAGAGAGAGAATTTCATGCCATATTTGCTGATTAGTTTCTAAGTGCTGATATACTGATCTATATTCTTTTGGAATCTCCTTTTCCCCCCATGTTAAATTTTAATTGTACCTACTCTAAAATGTTATCAATTCTTTAATATGTAAGGTATCACTTGGGAATCTAAGATGTCAAATATATTTAGCTAAAAACAACCCTCATGTCCTGGTGACCTTTCATTCCATTAATACTACTTCCCTCAATACCTCCAAGGCAAACAAGGAGATGGGGTAATAATCCAAATCTTTAAAGTCTACTTCATTCGAAAACCTTCTCAAACACTGTACTTCTAAAAGAGTATTTTTTTTATTGGAATTTTGGATTATTGAAAGGTTATCTATCTTCACTCCCTGGAGGAATTAAAATAAAACAAAAGAAAAGAGGACATAGAGTGATGTGTGTGCTCCTAAATTCAGTCAGCCTGTACTTGTCAGGCTGCAGATATTGGTTCTGACAGCAGGAGTCCAAGTTGTGGCTCCCCCCTCGGTATTACTGAGAACTCAGACCCCTGAGACAGCTTCTGATCAATAGTATAGGCAAGAAACAGAGGGTTCATCTTTTCCTGGAGCCAGAAATATTTCCCGATCTACCATGGGTTATGGATATAACGTCTCTTTCCCTTAGCTCCTTCTTCAGTAAAATGGGAATCACTGTCTTAAAAAAATAGCAGCCAAGGGCAGTCACTATAACCTTCCTTGTCCATGTCCGCCAATCCCTTCTCTCTTATTGCCTTGTCAGCTGTTTTCTTTACTTCAAAAGAGGCTGCTTTGGCTCCCCCATCCTGCTCTTTACTGTCTATCGTTTACTCTATTTAGCTTTTTAAAGCTCTTTATAACCAGACTGCAATATGGCTTTCCAGCCTCTTGGTATGTAATTCCACTTTCTGTATTCTGCAATCCAATGAAACTGACCTTATCTCTGTTCCTCTCATGGCATGCCTTTGCACTGACTGTCTCTCATGTCTGGAATAATCTTTTTTATTTCTTCTGTCTTCTAGAATCCCTCTCTTCCTTCAGTGCATAGTTTACCACCTTCTACAGGAACACTTTCTTGATCTCACTACCTGCTACTGTCTTTCCTAACTGCCTTGTATTTATTTTCATTATATTGACTCTATATATGTACTTGTCTTTCTTGTTGAAACATAAAGTCTTTGTGAATAGGGATTCTTTTGTTCTTTGTATTTCTATTCCCTGGAACCACAATGCCTGGCACACAATAGGAGTTTAATAAATGCTTATGGATTAATTCTCCCCATTAGAAATTCACTTGATTGCCTCAGAATTTACATAGTACCTTACACCACTTTTATCGTATTCTATTCAGCTCTATTATTATAAAATTATTATATAGCTACTATTTGAATAAATGTCCTATTTCCCTTCAATATTATAATCTCTATGAGGGTAGGGAATTTTCTTTTCAGCTCCCCCAGCACCAATCACAGACCTCTGAGCCTATTTCAACAATTGAGAAATCCATAATCTCATCAATGTGTATCCTCTCAAAAGAGTAGATGGTGACCCAGCTACACTACCTTTTTTTTTGTGGGGCAATGAGGGTTAAGTGACTTGCCCAGGGTCACACAGCTAGTAAGTGTCAAGTATCTGAGGTCGAATTTGAAGTCAGATCTTCCTGAATCCAGGGCCAGTGCTTTACCCCCATCTATACTTTCTTATCTTATGCCATTATTGTTTATGCTCATCTACAAATCCACCATAGCAGACCAGCACAATGCTCTGGACACTTTCTTTGTTGTTACTGTGTCATTTTGGTCATGTCTGACCCTTCATGATCCCCTATTTGGGGTTTTCTTGGCAGAGATACTGGAGTGGTTTTGCATTTCCTTCTTCGGCTCATTTTACAGATGAGGAAACTAAGGCAAACAGGGTTAAGTGACTTGCCCAGGACCAGGCAGCTAGTAAGTGTCTGAGGCCACATTTGAACTCAGGTCTTTCTGACTTCAGGCCCAGCACTCTATCTACTGTATCACCTAGCTGCCCTACACTTCCTTATATATCCTTTAAAATTTCATTAAGATAATACAACACTAGGTGTTTCCATCTCTTATTATTCACTCTCAATATATGATTGACCCATCTCCTTTTTTTGAGTCAACTACATCCTTGGTCTTCTCTTTAATGTGTTTTCATTGTTGTTAATAAGTTGCAGTCTGCTTATACTCCACTGTGTGCTTTTCTGTCACCCTTTACATATTCTGAAATTTCAAATCACTTAAAATAACAGCGTTTCAATATTTATAACCATCTATCATCACTGAGAGAATATTGATATCTGTAAAAGGAGCTTTGGTGGCAAAGATGAGCTGAGATCATTGAAGGTATAGCTCAGTTTCCAAAATATGATCCAACCAACTCACTCACCTCTTCTCAATTCCAGACTTAGCTCACTGTTCATCTGCAGTGCCTGTTCAAGTTATATGCACTAATAACCTAACTCAATGGGTTACCTAGCCAACTGCATGTCATATTCTGGTCAATATGCATTTTTCATCTTTTTTGTTTCTCCCATGTGTATTGACATTAGATTTCATAGAAGAGGCACTTAATAAAAGGATTTTGAATGGATGGAAGAAATTACCAATTCTGATATCATTCAGTAAGTTGTGCTTCACATGTACAAATATGTTAGGAGGGGTTTTTGTTTCCATTTTTATTTGCCTATGGATTAACATTAAGTTTTTAAAAAGCAATATATATATAATTATATTTACCTTTCTATATAAAATGTACTCTTTACTAATATTTAGGGGAAAAACCCTTACCCATTTGTTAAAATTATGCTATCTCCTATAAGCACATAATTCACTGGCTCAATTATTAGATATAGGAGTTTGCTATATATTCTAAGCAGAGGTATGACTAGGACTCTCTGCCTGATGACTATTTATGGATTAAATAAGATCAAGATTTTCTGCTTTCAGTCACTGACAATTTTTCCTTTTAAAATTCAAAGTAGCTTCAAAAGAATGCAATTTTCCAGGGCTATAGTATAGCCACATAGTCAGCTAGTCCCCCATAGTTCTGTGCTGTTAAAGCATTCAAATGGTCCCCTCTGAATAAGCAGTAGAACAACTCACTTAATTCTCCTTGCCATGGGCAGTCATGAACCTACATAGAGATGGTCTCTGCGGTCTTATTGGAGGGCAGAGGAGGGAGGGCTACTGATCCCATCTTGAAGAAGTACTCATGTAGAAAAGTGTTTGGTTCCCATGACAGGTGGCTCAATGCGGGGGCAGCGGGGGAGGGGGGATTTATATAACTGGCTATTTTCCAAGAGGTAGAAAAAGACTTTCTCAACATCCACTCTTACCACTCCTCCACAGCTTTCAGTATTGATCAGTAAGAGGTGGGTGCCAGGAGCCTTGTCAGCTTTGAGCTCTGTCCCCAGTGGCTCCTGGCCCAGAGGAGTCTACCACAGGGAAGGAATGACATACTAATCCTAGACAAGTCATCTTGGCCTCAGTTTCTTTGGCTATAAAAAGGGAGGGTAGGGCTAGCTAATGTCTAAGTTCCCTTCCAGCTCTAAGTGGGTGGTCATGTGACTTCTCCCTTCCCAAATTTTTCAGAAACTTCTTCCTTGCTCACTCCACATTGGACTATTGTTGTTTGTATGCCTTCATAGAATCATAGATTTAGGACTAGACAGGGGAGGAAGGAGGACCCTATAAGCCTTTGAATCTAAACCCACCCATTTTGCAGATGAGGAGACTATAGCACAAAAAGGTCTTTGTTGTTGTTTAGTCATTTCACTCATGTCTGACTCTTCATGACCCCATTTGGCGTTTTCTTTGCAAAGACACTGGAGTGGTTTGCCATTTCTTCATTCTACAGATGAGGAAACTGGGGCAAACAGGGTGAAGTGACTTGCCCAGGATCACCCACCTAGTAAGTGTCTGAGACCAGATTTGAACTCAGGAAGATGAGTCTTCCTGACTACAGGTCTGGCACTCTATGTTCTAGGGCACCACCTGAGGAAGGCGTTATTGAAGAAGGACACTGCCACTCAGGGATGGCAGGTATGGGAGAACAGATGCCAGTCAGTAACAGCCTAGGGATGCAGTCTCCATTGCTTCTAGCTCCATGCCAGCCTGGTGGTTTAGATATGAGCTGGGTGCTCATTCCCATCCAGGTCCCAGAGCCATTCGGGATTAAAAATTGTATAGAATGTCTAGACAAAGAGCTGATAGGATTCTAGCAGCATATGGCCTGTCATTGAAGTGTCAAGGTTGTAGGAGAGTCTAGATAACTGAAATGAGGCTCTTCTCTAAAGCGTCTAATAAGGAGTGAGGAATGAAGGGCAGGGAGCCAGGAAATTTAACTCCAACTGTGCCATGGAGTCTTTACTGGCATCTAGGACAGGGGAGACTCCCGGTAAGTTAAACCTTAGAATAGGAGCATCCTGGACACTGGGGATAAACCCATCAAAATGAGTTTCACCAGCTCATAGAAACTGAGGCATAGATAGTTGGAGTGACTTGCCCAAAGTCACACAAGTGTTTGAGGTAGAATTTGAACCCTGATCTTCTTTTTTTTTCTTCCATAAAAGTATTTTATTATTTTCCAGGTACATGTAGAGATAGTTTGCAACATTTGTTTTTATAAGATTTCTAGTTTCAAATTTTTTCCCCTCCCTCCCCCCTCCCCAAGACAGCTAGCAATTCGATACAGGGCATATATATACCATCACATTAAACGTATTTCTGCATTAGTCATGCTGTGCAAGAAGAATAAGAGCAATAAGGAAAAACCTCAAAAGAGAAAAACAAAAAAAAATAGAGATAGTATGGTTCAATCTGCATCTAGATTCCATAGTTCTTTTTATTCTGGATTTGGAGAACATTTTCCATCATGAGTCCTTTGGAACTATCTTGGATCATTGTATTGCTGAGAAGAGTCAAGTCCATCACAGTTGATCAACACACAATGTTGTTGATACTGTGTACAATGTTCTCCTGGTTCTGTTCACTTCACTCAGCATCAGTTCATTTAAGTCCTTCCAGGTTTCTCTGAACTCCTCTTGCTCATCATTTCTTACACCACAATAGTATTCCATTACATGCCTATACCATGACTTGTTCAGCCATTCCCCAATTGATGGGCATCCCCTTAATTTCCAATTCCTTGCCACCACAAAAAGAGCAGCTATAAATATATTTGTACGTGTGGGTCCTTTTCCCTTTTTTATGATCTCTTTGAGTCCTGATCTTCTTGTCTCAAAGTCCAATTTCCCATCCACTATGCCATATTGTTTCTCCTATTCATTATACTTTGCTCCCTCTCATATATTTTCCCCCACTGAATTGTAAGTTCCTCAAGAGCATGGGCTACGTTATATCTTTTTATCAACAGTGCTTCAGTATACAATAGGCACTTAATGTTTTAAGAAGTGAGTGGGGTATACCCAATAAATCCTGTAATAAATACTGAGTTGAATTGAGTTGAGTCAACAAGATATTCTTTGTCTCTTAAACAGAGAGCAGTGCTTTTCAAACAGTATTGCACAGAAGTGGGTCAGTTAATACCATTTATTAAATAGCTACTATATTCCAGGTACTGTGCTAAGTGCTGGGGGTACAGAGAAAGCAAAAGATAGTCATTGCTTGGAAGAACTCATCATCTAATGGGGGAGATGACATGCAAAAGCTTTGCACAAATGAGCTTTAGACAGGATAAACTGGAAGTCATCCACAGAGGTCACACAATAGAAGTAAGAGGAGTTAGGAAAGGTTTACTGTAGAAGGTGGGATTTTAGCTGAAGAAAACCAGGGAAGTAAGGAGGCAGAAGTAAGGAGGGAGAGAATTCCAGGCATAGGGAACATCCAGAAAAATGCTGAGAATCTAGAGATGAAGTGTGCTGTTCAGGGAAAAGCAAAGAAGCCAGTATCACTGGATTACAGGGTACATAGGAAGGTAAAAGGTATTAGAAGACTGGAAATATGGAGGACTGGGGCTAGGTTATGAGGGGTTTTAAATGCTAAACAGAAGGGTTTGTATTTGGTTCTGGAGGCAATAGGGAGTTTATTTAGAGTGACATGGTCTGATCTGTGCTTTAGGAAAATCATTATAGCTGTTGAATGGAGGATGGAGTGGAATGGAAAGATTGGTAGTAGGCTATTGCAATAGTGCAGTTCAGGAAATATGGGCCAGCACCAGGGTGATGGCAGTATCAGAAGAGAGAATGGGGGAATATTTAAAAAGTGTTTGAAAGATGAACTCAATTGGCTTCAGCAACAGATTGGATCTGTGGGCTGAAGGTAGTGAGAAATAGTGAGGAGTGGAGAATGACACTAGGGCTGTGAGCCTGGGGAAGCTGTGGTATGGTAATGCTATCAAGAATTAATGGCAGGGGGCAGCTAGGTGGCACAGTGGATAGAGCAGTGGTCCTGGATTCAGAAGGACCTGAATTCAAATCCAGCCTCAGACACTTGACACTTACTAGCTGTGTGCCCCTAGGCAAGTCACTTAACCCCAATTGCCTCACCCAAAAAAATAAGAGTTAATCAGGGGGCAGCTAGGTGGTGCAGTGGAGAAAGCACTGGCCCTGGATTCAAGAGAACCTGAGTTAAAATCTGGTCTCAGATACTAGACACTTACTAGCGGTGTGATCTTGGGCAAGTCACTTAACCCTCATTGCCCCACCCCACCCCCCAAAAAAAGTTAATCAGGAAGTTTGAAAGGAAGTAGATTTAGGGAGAGAAGATAATGAGGATGGTTTTGTACTTAACAGAACTGTAACAAAAGTCTAGAGGTTTTAGGAAAGAAAATGTTTCTGTTACTGGAAGATAGATTGTGAAGAAAACATTTCAGAGGTTGGCAGTCTGAAAGTCATCTGCCATCGAAGGCATTGACGCTAACCCTATTTCAGCTTTGAAATCCACCTTCTGGGCAGTCGGTTGCCAGGTGCCCACAGAGGACAACCTGCTGGCATTCTTATGGATTTGATATTTTCCAGGACAGTGGATAGACTTGGACACAGAGAGATAATGTTTTATGGGGGACAATAAGGATGTGTGCTGGGTTGAGCCTCCCCTGTACAGCGTCCCTGTCCCCTTTCCGAGTCTCTCCTGACTCCCATGCAAATTTCTGCCTCCAGTCCATTGTTTGCATTACAGGGCCCTTTGCTGATCCTACCAAACAGCAATTTGAGTACATGCTGACTGAAATAAAGAATGGAAAGAGAAGGGGGCAGCGTTTACACAGGCAAACAAAGGAAGACAAAATGGGACCCAGCTTGGACTGCAGAGTGAGTGGGAGGAATGTGTGCTGGGAACAAGCTGCCACCTCTTTGTGTTTTTAATTGGAGGGGCAGTTGTGTAATGTGAATCTTGAGGGAAATGACCCCTTCAATTGTTTGGACAAACCATAATATCAAAGGGATGGTGAACTTTTAGTTCTAGGCATCTGGCTGATGATAGAGCTGTGCATTTCCCCTTTCTGAAATGTAGTGGGGAAGAACTAATGCAAAAACATGTGGGAAGGGGCTCAAGACCCTCGGACTATTGAAGGTGTTCCATTCATATCGGGGCCATGCTTGACGTAGAACACGGTACCTGTACCCACACATGACCCAGCCTTGAGTCAGTTAAGGTATAGAAGGGCCCTGAATGAAGAAAGCTCTCCCAAACTATCCTCAGCCCTGTTCCCTCCCTGACTCCCTTTCTACCTAGCTACATCCACATATCCTCTTCTGCCTCCATGTTCTGGGATAGTCTCCTAGCCCAGGAGGAAGAAGGGAGTGACTTCGTGGCTAGGGTACAATGCTGTTTCAAAGTCTTCCTGTTGCACATCCTTCCTTGCCCGAGTCCCTGATCTTTTCACTGCCTAGATTCTGGTGCAGACCTTTATTACTTCTTACTTGGACTTTTGCAATAACCTCCATCAAGTCCCTGCCTATTACAAACCATTTTCTATTGAGCTGTCAAAGTGGTCTTCCTAAATTACAGTTCTAACCATGTCACTGCCTACTCAGAAAATCTCAGTGACTCCTTCTTACCATCAGGAGCAAATAGAAAAGCCCCTGCCTGGTTTTTAAGCCCTTCACAACCTGCTCCACTCCTACCTTTCAACTTGGTTTATACTTTACACTTCACCACAATCCAGTAACATTGACTTTCTTGCTGTGCTTTGCACATGATACTCCATTTCTTAACTCCAACTTCATGCTTTTTTTGTTTGTTTTTGGTTTTGTTTTTTGGGGTAATGAGGGTTAAGTGACTTGCCCAGGGTCACACAGCCAGTAGGTGTCAAGTGTCTGAGGCCAAATTTGAACTCGGGTCCTCTTGAATCCAGGACGGGTGCTCTATCCACTGTGCCACCTAGCTGCCCTTTCATGCTTTTTCGATAACTGTCCCTTATTCCCGGAATTCCTCCTTGTTCATCCCTTCTGGCTTCCTTGTAGTTCTGTTATTTTAATCATGTCTGACTCTTTATGACCCCATTTGGGGGCTTGTCATTTCCTTCTCCAGCTCATTTTACATATGAGGAACTTAAGGCAGAGTTAAGGGACTTGCCCAGGGTCACACAGCTAGTAATCGTCTAAGGCCAGATTTGAACTCAGGAAAATGAGTCTTTCTGACTCCTGGCCTGGAACTCTATCTACTGCGCCACCTAGCTGACCTTTGGGCTTCTTTGGCTTCCTTGAAAACTCACTTCAAACCTCATCTTCTGCAAGAGGACTTTCCCTGTCTTCCATTGCTAGCTTTCCTTTAGAGATTTACTTCCATTTACACTGCACATCTTATATGTTTAAAAACATATTATCTCCCCATTAGAATGCAGTTGTTTTGGGGTAGCTAGGTGGCGCAGTGGATAAAGCACTGGCCCTGGGTTCAGAAGGACCTGAGTTCAAATTCGGCCTCAGACACTTGACACTTACTAGCTGTGTGACCCTGGGAAAATCACTTAACCCTCATTGCCCCACAAAAAAACCAAAAACCAAAAAAAAAAAAACCCCCAAAAATGCTTGTTGTTTTGTCCTTCATTCTCGAAGAGGACCGTAACATCAGGAGGAGATGTCATGACTTGCCGTAAATTGGATTTAAGTAAGGGATAGCTATGCAAAGTCACCAGCCTCACTCTCTCCTTCTTCTAGAGCCATCTGGGTCCAGTGGCAAGATATACCTCAGGACGATTGCTGCATCTGGATGTGAAGTTGCCATGACCTGCCACTCACCCCACTGACCAAGATGATATAAGAGAGAGTGAGCCCAGCTCTCCAACTTAAAGAATGGAAGTGTTTGCACTTCTGTTCTTGCCTTATCTTCAGTGTAAAAACCCCTCTAAGGCTAATGAATGTTAATCTGTTAAGTGGACACAGGCTGCTAATTACTGGCAGTCTTCAGTGGTGGTGGGAAACACACTTCAGTGAGGGCTCAAGCTGATATCATTACAGAATAAATAGCCCAGACTCCTCAGGGATGCCCCTAGAGCCCTGATCTGGAGATGTGGTTGGCCTGGCTCTGGAAGACTAAGTCCAGAGCCTATCACTATGATAGGCTTGAACAAACCTCAGAGGTCATCTAATCCATCCCTCTCATTTTACAGATGAGGACACTGAGGCTCAGGGAAGTAAGGTGACTTGTCCAGGGTCACAAAAGTAATATGTGGCAAAGTTAGGGCCTCTGACTCGAAATCCAGTACAGAGAGTCACTTCTTATAAACATAAGTCCTCAGCCTGGAGAGGAAGCAGGTTAAGTGTAGTGTTTAAGCAAACCAACCTTTTAGTCAGAATATACGATCAGAGACACAGAGTGGGAAGGGACCCCCGAAGCCATCTAGTTAAATCCCATCTTTTTATAGATGAGGAAACTCAGACCCAAAGAGGTTAAGAAACTTACCCAAATTTATATAACCAATGAGTAAACATTAAGTATCAACTGCATTCCAGGAACTATGCTGTGTGCTAGAGAGACAAAGACAAAAGCAAAAAGAACCCTGCCCTCAGGAAGCTTATATTCTGGGACAAGGAAATGACATGGCCATATATTAGTTATGTTCAAAACTGATTTTAAAAAACAAGATACGAAATAATCTTGCAAGCAATTCGTTAGTCACTAGGAGGGACAGAAAAGGTCTTGCTTGATCTGAGTCTTTTTTTTTTTTTTAATTTTTGGGGGGTGGGTCAATGAGGGTTAAGTGACCTGCCCAGGGTCACACAGCTAGTAAGTGTCAGGTGTCTGAGGTCAGATTTGAACTCAGGTCCTCCTGAATCCAGGGCCAGTGTTTTACCTACTGTGCCACCCAGCTGCCCCCTTGATCTGAGTCCTGAAGGAAACTGAGAATTCCAAGAGGCCAAGGTGAAGTCAGAGTGCATCAACCACATTGGGACAGTCCATTCAAAGGCCTTTTGTGTAAGGAACAGTAAGAAGGCTAGTTTGATTGGACTGCAGAGTGTGTGGATGGGAGCAACATATAGTAAAGCTGGAAAAGTAGGATGGGGATTAGGTTGTGAAGGGTTTTTTTTTTTTTTTAATTTTAAGGTATTTTTTAGGGGCAGCTAGGTGGCGCAGCAGATAGAGCACTGGCCCTGGAGTCAGGAGTACCTGAGTTCAAATCCAGCCTCAGACACTTAACACTTACTAGCTGTGTGACCCTGGGCAAGTCACTTAACCCCAATTGCCTCACTAAAAAAAAAAAAAAAGCAAACAAATAAAGTATTTTTTAAAGCACGGAGTTTTCAGTTCCAAAATCTCTTCCTTCCCCTCCCCCATATATTGAAAAGGTAAGAAAAACAAAACCATTACAAATCTTCTTAGTCATGCAAAATAAATTTCCACATTAGTCATGCTTTTTTTTTTTAAGAAAAAGAAAGAGAAAAAATTATGCTCCAATATGCCCTCTGAAGCCATAGATTCTCCATCTTTTTCTCTATGGATAGCATGTTTCATCATGAACCATGAGTGTAGAACTAAATCAACGGCCTTACAATAATCAATAAAGGCAATTTAATGTTTTTTAAAAAAGGTTCAACAGAAGAATTTGAACCCAGGGACTCTGGTTTAGTGATCCCATGCCCTTAGCACTCTACCACATTATTTACCTCCCTTAATTCAAATGCAAGTTTGAGTTGCTTGTGGCACAACATATATCTATTTATTTGGGGATAAACTACACTGTTGCCTCTCTAATGGCTGATATTTTCTTATCTAAAGCAAGTAAGTTGTAGGAACTCTGATCTGTGCAATGATCGACCACCATTCCAAAGGACTCACAATGAAACATGCAACCTAGCTCCAATTGGGGTTAAGTGACTTGCCCAGGGTCACACCGCTGGTAAGTGTTAAGTGTCTGAGGTCGGATTTGAACTCAGGTCCTCCTGACTCCAGGGCAGGTACTCTCTCCACTGCGCTACCTAGCTGCTCCTATTTTTTTACTTCTTTTCAGACTTGGCTAATGTGGGAATTTTTTTTGCTTCACTATAGATATTTTTAACATTTTTGTTTTTCTTGCCTTCTCATCTGTAAAATGAGTTGGCGAAGGAAATGGCAAACCTCTCTGGTATCTTTGCCAAGAAAACCCCAAATGGGGTCATGAAGAGTCAGACACGACTGAACAACAAAAGCAATTATTTGCCTTCTTTGCTTAGTCCCTCTCAGCCTCAGTTTCCTCATCTATAACATGGGGATAATATGATAATACTTTAAGTTACAAGGTTATCATGAGGAAAACACTTTGTAACTTACACAGCACTGTATAAATTTGAACTGTCATAAATGTGAGCTTGGTTTATAGGTGTGTAGTATGCTCTGAAGATTTTTATATTTTCTGAAATGTTTCTATTGATTTTGTTGTAACATGAAGTATAATGAATTATATAGCCACTTCAGCTTCTCCCCTCACAGTGTAAATCAGGGTCAGACAAAAGAGAATAAATGCTAGTCATGATTAATAGACCATGCTAATAAAAATGCCATAAGAGCATTGGGCTGAATATGGTAGAAACCCATCTTATTTTTCTGAGCACTCTACCTAGAACATTGCTTTGATGACAAGGGCCACTCAACGACTACTTTGAGTTGACTGGACAAAGATAAAAATGAGCACAGAGAATCGAATATAGACACAGAGGTTAAAGCATGTTGTAGGAAACCCAGAACTCTAGTAAAGAGAAATGTTTAGTTAAAGAGTAGTAAAGATAATAGTTTTATATAACTATCAGATATAGATAGAAAATGGCAATATAACAATTGAAAGGAATAAATGAGAAATTATTGAGATCAGGGTTTTTTTTTGTTGTTGTTGTTGTTGTTTTTGTTATTTTTGGGCGGGGCAACAGAGGTTAAGTGACTTGCCCAGGGTCACACAGCTAGTAAGTGTCAAGTGTCTGAGGTCGGATTTGAACTCAGGTACTCCTGAATCCAAGGCCGGGGCTTTATCCACTGCACCACCTAGCTGCACCCGAGATCAGGTTTTAATCTTACCTTCAGTTTGTGTGAGCTTTGTGAGTTGAGGAAAGTTGCTTAGCATCCATGGTACAGTGGGAAAACCATTGATCAGGGTTGGGGTGGGGGGGTGTCAAAGAATCTGGATTCAAAGCCCAGCTCTACCAATTATTTCCTGTGGGTCCTTGGGCAAATTATTTAACCTCTCTGGGCATCAGATTCCTTATCTGTCAAACAAAGGGATTAGACTTCATGCTCTCTGAGGTCCTTCCCATCTCTAAATATTTGATTCTGTGTTCTAGGTATTATAATTGTCAGTCAACAAGCATTTATTAAGTATCTTCAATTCAACAAATGCATATTAAGTGCATATTGTAAGTATGTTAAGATGCTAGGCACTGAAATGGATGCAAGTTTAGTTAAGATACTGACTGACCTTATAGACTTGTCTTGACATAGGGCCCATAAACAAATAGCTAATACAAAATAATGCCTGATGAATATAGTTTTTAAGAAAGGAGTAGACAGGGCAGCTAGGTGGCACAGTGGATGGAGCACCGGCCCTGGAGTCAGGAGTGCCTGAGTTCAAGTCCGGCCTCAGACACTTAATATTTACCAGCTGTGTGACCCTGGGCAAGTCACTTGACCCCAATTGCCTCACTAAAAAAAAAAAAAAAGAAAGGAGTAGAGGCAGCTAGGTAGCACAGTGGATAGAGCATTGGTCCTGGAATCTGGAGGACCTGAGTTCAAATGTGGTCTCAGATACTTACTAGCCGTGTCACCCTAGGCAAGTCACTTAACAACAAATGCCTCCAAAAATAAATTTAAAAAAAAAAGAAAGGGGTAAAATAAGGGGCTTTGTGAAACCCATGGGGAAAATAGGTTATTAATGATCGGGGGACCAGGGAGGTGTTTGAGTTAAGCTTTAAAAATAGTTGGGGGAGGGACAGCTAGGTGGCACAGTTGATAAAGCACTGGCCCTGGATTCAGGAGGACTTGAGTTCAAATTCAACTTCAGACACTTGACACTTACTAGCTGTAAGACCCTGGGCAAGTCACTTAACCCTTATTGCCCTACCAAAAAAAAAATAGTTTGGGATTCGACAACCAGAGATGTAAAGAGAACATTTCAGGGCTAGGGAAATGATAAGCGAAAGCAAAAGTTGGGGGTAGCTGCCCTCTGGTCAATTGATTCTCACCCCTGAACCCTCCATTATTCATGGGAAGAGGACACTCAAGTCATGACTGGGGGATCAGAGAGCAGTCTAGTTTGATTGGAGCAGAGATCATGAAGGGAAGAAGGAGATTAAATTGGAAATTTAGAGTGATGCCAGATTGTTGTGGGCCTTGAATGCCAGGCAAGGGAATTTTAGCTTTACTTAGCAGGTAATAGGGAGCCAATGAAGATTTGGAAATAGAGAATTAACATGATTAGATCTATGGATAAGAAGTAGAGAAGAGAATACATTTATAGACATTGCTTACTTTAAGAGATCACAAGAACATAGATTTCTGGGAAGGGTCCTTGTAGATTATCTAGTCTCACACCCTTATTGTACAGATGATGAGACTGAGATCCAAAGAGAGAGATTAAATGATTTGCTCAAAACCACAGAGGCAGTAAGTGACAGAGCCCATAGTCAAATCTCAGTCCTCTGACTCAGATCCAATGTCCTTTCTAAGGCACTGTATTTCTCCCCTCTTCCCACTTCCATCTCTGTCTCTGTCTCTCTCCCCTTGTGTCTCTCTGTCTCTGTCTATTTCTCCCTCATTTTTAATTTGCAACTGTTAAAGTAGGACACAGATCCACTTTGCAGAATCTGAAGTAGAAAAAAATCAACATGGGAGCAGCTAGGTGGCACAGTGGATAGAGCACTGGCATGGATTCAGGAAGACCCGAGTTCAAATTCTGCCTCAGACACTTGATACTTGCTAGCTGTCTGACCCTGGGCAAGTCACTTAACACCAACTGCCTCACCAAAAAAACCAAACAAAAACAACCCATCATGGTCTCAAACTATAGTACCCTGAACTTGGTTTTTATGATTTCATTAGCTAGTGGTTCCTTTTGGAAAAAAATATAAAAAGGGGTGGGGCAATGGATAGTATAGCCTAGCTCTGTAAACAGCCAGCCAAAAGAAGTGACACTCTAGGAAATGAAAATATAAAGGCAGGAAGGAGATTCTAAGCCAATAGAGAAACAGCGATTAGTCCCTATTAGAAGTGGGGATGAAGACAGCAGCAGATGGGAGATTCCTAAATCAAGAAAATACTATAAAAGTGATTGGGGCTGGCTACCAGATATGAAAAGAACTGAATGTTCCTTTTATGACTCAGGATCTTACCCCCTATCGTCACTGAACAACCATCAGTCCTGTTTGTTTGGGTCTCAGGCAATGAGGCATAGTGGGGAAAACGTGGTTACTGTTCTTGGTCATCATTTCTTTATGTAGGTGATTCCAAATGTTTATCTCCAAATCTCCAAAGCTCTAGTTCTTATTTCATGAAGGATATTGTGCCTCCTCCAAAGTGGGGTTTGTGATGAATTAGAATCATTTGAAGAAACTGGTGATGCTTAGCATGGAATAGAGAAGATTGGAGGGAGAACATGATATCTGTCTTCCAATATTTGATGAGTCATGTGGAAGAGGTATTAAATTTGTTCTTCTGTGCCCAAGGGGAAGAACTAGAAACAGTGGTTGAAAGTATTTTTAAAAATTAAATTTCATGACTAATATGGTAATGTTTTACATGATTGCACATGTATAACCTATATCTGATTGTTTACTGCCTCAAGGAGAGGGAAGGGGAGGGATGAAATTCGGAATTCAAAACTTTAAATAAAAATGTTTATTATTTTTAAAAGTGCATTTCATTTTATTTTTCAATTATCAAGCATTTTCCCTTACCCCCCCCATACACACAGGCTCACTAGGAAAAAGAAAAAAGAAAAAACAAATTATTTGTTAAAAAATATTCATAGTCAGGCAAAACAAATTTTCACATTGGCCATGTTCAAAAATGTCTCATTCTTCATATTCAGTCTATCATCTTTCTATCAGAAACTGAATAGTATTACTTGCCAATCCTCTGGACTCATGGTTGATTGTCTTGATAACCATGGATAGATGGATGGATTGTTCTTGTCTTTTAAAATTGTTAATTTTTGCGATGTTGTTATAGTATGAATATTGTTGTCATAGAATGAATTGTTCCCCTGCTTCTGCTCATTTTACTTTATATCAACTCATACAACTCTTTTCAGGTTTCTCTAAAACCATCCCTTTTCATCCTTTCTGACAGCACAATAGATTCCGTTTCATTCATCGGCCATGATTTGTTTAACCCTCCCTGAATTGATTGTCACTCCCTCAATTTCCAGTTCTTTGTTACAATAAAAAGAACCGTTACAAATATTTTTGTACATATGGATCCTTTTTATCATGTCAAAAACCTTTTTTGGGGGGGTAGGGTGTATTCACTGTGTAAATGGGTATGCAGAATTTAGTAATTTGGGATATAACACTAAATTTCTTTCTAGAATGGATGAGCCTATTCACAACTCCACCAACAATGCATAAGTGTACCTGTCTTCCCATAACTTTTCCAATAATCATTATTTTTGTCATTTTTGCCAATCTGATGGGTCCAAGATGAATCTCAGATTTGTTTTAATTTTCATTTCTTTCATTGTTAATTATATAGAGCTTTTTTAATACAAATGTCTATTGATCACTTGAATTTCTTCCTTGAAATACCATCTGTTTATATTCTTTGACCATTTATCTACAGAATCAATTAGAACCTTAACAAGTACTTCTAAGGATTTTAAAGCTAACAGTATAAGAAAAGCTATTTTGCCCTAAAGAATTTGCCCATTACCTACCCAGTTCTTTGTCACTAGCAGCAAAAGGAACCTTTGAGAAAGAAAATGCATTTATTCAAGATATTGTTAGGTATATAATGAGTGCAGTAAAGATAACTTAGAAATGAAATCGGGGCACCTAGGTGGCACAGAGGATAAAGCACCGGCTCTGGATGCAAGAGGACCTGAGTTTAAATCCAGCCTCAGACATTTGACACTTACTAGCTGTGTGACCTTGTGCAAGTTACTCAACCCTCCTTGTCCCGTAAAAACCAACCAAACAAAAATAAATGAAATAAAAGGATTTTGAAAACATCCACTGTCTAAAAGGTTCTGGGAAAAATGACAGTCAAAATAGTTTCACAAAATGTAGCTTTCTTTGCTCCGTGGTTTCACAGGTATGTCCCTGTTAACTTCTTTGTTTTAATTCAGGTACACAGTCTGCCTAACAACTGCAACTAGCCAGACTTCCCAGAGACAAACAGCAGGAGAACATGTAGAGAGCAATAATGTGGGGCTTGTAGTAAGGCCTCTAAATAGCAACGCCAACCTCGGGACAGAGAGGATACTATTTTTTGAATTAATACAAAAATCCAACCTATTAGTTCTCTGTGGCAACAAGAAAGACTTACTCTTCAAATATTGAAAGAATGTGTAGATTTGTGTCTGTTCAGAGTACATATAACCTTTAATACTCTAAAAGCAGGAGTCCCAAGATAGTAAAATTCACAGAATGGAGTCTGAGAGCTTGGTTACTCCATCTGAGCAGGAGAAAAGCTTTCCCCCTCCCCCATAATGTGAAAATGACATGGAACAGAATACAGTATGCATGGAAAATACTGCAGTTATTCTCCTATGTAGCTCATTTGGTAAAAAAAATAAAAATACTTCACATTTTTCTTTAAAGCAAAAGATTTTTTAAAAAAGTAGAATATGGAAGTATTTATTAGGCAGTTTTTTTTTTTTTTTTAATGAGGGCGGGGAGGAGAATCTGAATTAAATCCAAAATTGTCCTCTTGCTTTTCCTAATTCAGGACTGACGGCCTCTACCTCACGGCTCCCATCTGTTTCTCCACCTGTTCCCTGGGTTTCTCTCCACCTAGCCTTTATACTTTTTTTTTATTGAGTCCCCCACATAAGAATAGCTTTTTCATCTCTGATTTGTATCCACCCACCCAATCCATTTCCTAAAATATTTTCTCTTTTCCTTTTTACCTTCCACTCATACCTTCCTATTAATATTCAATTTTGGTTCAAATAATAAATCCCCTTACCTATCTGATCATCCAATATAGGCAATCAAATACTACGTGCTGTAGTAGGTGCTTGGCCAACTAGGTGGGGCAATGAATAGAGTGCTGGGCCTGGAGTCAGGAGGATGAGTTCAAATCTGACCTTAAACACTCACTATGTGACCTGGGACAAGTCACTTAACCCAGTTTGCTTTAGTTTCCTCAACTGTAAAATGAACTGGAGAAGGAAATAACAAATCATTCCAGTGTCTTTGCCAAGAATACTCCAAACAGGATCATCAAGAGTTGGACACCACTGAAAAATGACTGAATAATGATAAAAGTAGGTGGTTAATAAATGCTTGTCGATTGAATGAGTGGATTCAAACCAACAAGCATTTATTGAACAAATACGACTTACTTAGCCCTGCACTAGACACTGTGGTATTTGCATTAGTATTTAAGTCATATTCCCTGACTCAACAGTTCACAATTTACTAAGGGTCAGGAAAATTAAATGTATGAACTAGATAATAGCACAAGATGATGACTCTATGAGTAGGTGCTGAAATGAGCAGCCAAGACTTCTAAGTATGTTTGGAATTCTCTCTTTTCTCTCACTTTTGCTTTTGTGGCCTCATAATTCTACATAACCCCCAAAACTCCATTTAAAGAAGCAGGAATAAGGGGGCAGCTAGGTGGTGCAGTGGATAAAGTACCGGCCCTGGATTCAGGAGGACCTGAGTTCAAATCCAGCCTCAGATGCTTGACACTTACTAGCTGTGTGACCCTGGGCAAGTCACTTAACCCTCATTGCTCCACCAAATAATAAAAATAAAAAAAAGAAGCAGAAATAGGGCCAGGAGAAGGGGCAATCCTTGAGGACCATATACTACCTCCAAGAGAGAGGTATAAAGTATTTGGCCAGTGATTTTTCATTTATACTTTGCTTTTTTCCAGGTTGGGAAGGGACTAGCTTGGTTTACTGTAATCCCCAATACTCTCATGAGTGGCCTGGAATTATGGAAATTCTGCTGATCTGCTTAGGGGAACTTATCTAGCTCTGTTACCAGCTGACCAGAAGAATCAACTATTTCCTACAAAAGTCTAACCAATGTAAAGCAATTGCTACAACAAGGAAACCAGAAAAGTCCGGGAACTGCATCAGTTGGCAAATAATTAATTTTGTTGTTGACTCTTTGTGACTCCATTTGGGGTTTTCTTGGCAAAGATACTGGAGGGGTTTGCTGTTTCCTTCTCCAGCTCATTTTACAGATGAGGAAACTGAAGCAAACAAGGTTAAGGGACTTGCCTAAGGTCACCCAGCTAGTAAGTATCTGAGGTCAGATTGAACTCAGGTCTTCCTGACTCCAGGACTGGTTCTCTATCCACTGTGCCACCTAGCTGTCCCTAAATAATTACTCTCTTTGCCAACCGGAGAGAGATGGCGGCCAAACTCAACAGCATTTTATAATAAAACTTCATTTGTGCAATCTTTCAATGGAGGATAATAGAAGAATATAAGGAGCATGACATCATAAAATTGGAGATATGGTAGAATGAAAATGAATTTTTAGAAAGTTTGGCTGGGGGGCAGCTAGGTGGCACAGTGGATAAAGCACCGGCCCTGGATTCTGGAGGACCTGAGTTCAAATTCAGCCTCAGACACTTGATACTTGCAAGTCACTTAACCCTCATTGCCCCCTGTCCCCAAAAAAGTTTGGCTTGAGACACTATTAAGCCAGATCACTCCCAAGAACACCTGAGGATAAAATTAGGAGGGCAATAAACAGGTGAAAATGAAACAGATGCTTCAGGTTTTCCAGAACAAATTATTTTATTTATCGACAGTGGAAAAACTACAAAGTATACCTATACCTAGAGGAAATTTATTTTGGAGACAAAACAAATATGAAAGGCATCAACGTTGTCCATGAAAGAATGTAATGCCCCTGAGGGCAGAGACCATTTCTTTTTTTTTTTAATCCCCAGTACAATACTTGACACATAGTAGATGCTTTTTTGGGGGGGTAGGTTTTTGTTTTTTGTTTTGTTTTGGTTTTTTGGTGAGGCAATTGGGGTTAAGTGACTTGCCCAGGGTCACACAGCTAGTAAGTGTTAAGTGTCTGAGACTGGATTTAAATTCAGGTCCTCCTGAATCCAGGGCTGATGCTCTATCCACTGATCCACCTAGCTGCCCCCACATAGTAGATACTTGACAAATGCTTGTTGATTTGTTGTTTGATTGAAGGACGGATTCTACAGAGGTGATTGAAAAGACATGGGTAACTGCCAACCATAGGCCTAATTTATCCCTTCTATATGAGAATATTCTATACCCGCAATCAAAATATAAGAAAGGAAAGCTTTTGGAAATAATATTCCATAAGATCACCATATCTTTAGTCATATAATTAACTGAAAGGTTCAGAGGATACAAGATCTCACCATGCTTATTGTTTGTCAATTATTTTTAAAAGACCATTAGATTCTGCAAAGCAAATAAAGACTTCCAGATTGTCCTTCAAATGGGTGAGTTGGGATCATCTGAGATTCCTTAATAGATGAAACAAATCCAAATGTTTTGCTTGATGATAATGTGATTATCAGTTTAAGGCAAATCATAAAAGGGAGAAATGTTTGTTTCTTAAAGTTCATAATAGAATTCTATAGTTATAGAATTTTAGAGTTGGATGAGACCCTCAGAGGCTGTCCAGCCCAACCTTCAACCTAAATGAGAATCTTTTCCTTCTATAACATCCCTGGATAGGTTGTCCCTCATCTCCAGTGAGACAAACTCTCAGCCTTTAGCAGCTACATATTCCATTTTGACATACTGTAGTTTTGGTTAGGAAAGTGAACTGGGGCACCATCCAACCACCAATTCACAATGGTAGCAGGGCACTATTTGGATTATAACAATTTACGTTGGCTTGCTCAAGCCCCCACTAAATTTCCTGAGAACTACTAAGGTCAACTAAATTTAATTTGCACCTTACCAACAGGCCTACTTTCCCCCTATTACCTATGAATTGATGATGATTTGGAGCGGCCTGGCTTTGTTAGTCTATTCTACAGGGGCTATAACTGGTGCAGAGGGAGACAAAGGTATATATGGCTGGGGTGTGGTCAGAACTATATATAGATATAGATATAGATATAGGTATAGGTATAGGTATAGGTATAGGTATAGGTATAGGTATAGGTATAGGTATAGGTATAGGTATAGGTATAGGTATAGGTATAGATATAGATATAGATATAGATATAGATATAGATACAGATACAGATACAGATACAGATACAGATACAGATATAGATATAGATATATTAAGAACAGGAAAATCATTACTATTATTAAGAACTGAATCCAAGCCACAGATCAATATGGGTCATTTCCCTCTCAGGGGAAGGGAAATCAACACCAGAAAGATAGGAGCAGATGTTACCAAACTCCATAGCACTTTGTTAAATCCACTTGGGTTGAATCATCCACCAGATTGAAATCCTCCTATTATGGCTGAGCCCCTATCCCTAGGGCTAGGAATATCCAGGAGGCAGTGAACACAAAGTGCTCCCAAGTGAGGACTAGTATGCACCTTTTGAGTTTCTTCCTGCTTTGCGTAATTTAGAGACAGTTGGTTGCTGGGGCCAGTTGGCCCCTTGATTGTTCACTAAGCACCTTGTTCAACCTTATAAACTACCACCCTGATGCACTGACATTCCTGGCAAAAACACATTTTGGGAAATCCAAAGTCACTAACATTCTACTCAGCATCTGTTCTACAATCAATTCCCTAGCCTCTGAGTAAATGGACGCTTTGGTGTATTTGTTCTCATGCATCTAACAGGACTCTTAACTAAGGCTCCAGGGAAGCCTCACATCTCGAGTGAGGTGTGGGGTGGGATATATAACAACCTCCATTTCATTTTCATCTCTTCCTTTAGCCATTATATTACTTAAATTATGTAAGAAGATGCATAGTTGCGCTAAGCAGCTTCACATCCTCTATATTCCCACCCCAAATCCCTCTCTAGCTCTATAGACTAACAAGTTTTTATCTGAATTTGATTGTAGTTCATCATCCCATCTGTATTTCTAGCTTCTGCCCAATATGTTTCTCCTAATTTAATCCTAAGGAACCTGGCTTCTTCCTGTCCCTGTCTTTCTGCATCTCTTTCTCCAGAGGGAGCAGAAAAAGAGTGGATTATTTCACCATAAGGATGTGCTGCCTTGGTTGTAAAGCAAAGAGTGACTGAGTCAGCTGGCAAGCGCCATGCTGAAGACTGGCTCTGTGTTGGGAACCATGCGATAGACTGCATGGAGATGGGGGCAGGGGAGAAAGCAATGATCTGCATCCTTGTGTTCTCTTTTGTAGAAATGCTGGTAGAAAAAGTGAAGATTAAAGGCTGAAAATCAGATCCTGTGTTATATAGCATATTTGTGCAGTTCCTCCCCTAATTCCTCTTAGTTCTGTTTTAGGAACAGATTTTCCAGGGGAATACAGGGTGAGGGAAATGTGAAAGAAAGAAAGACAGAAAAAGACAGAGGTAGAGAGTGAGAGAAAAGGAGGGAGGGAGGGAAAGAGAGAGAGAGGTGTAAAACTCTTGCCATTCCCAAAACAGTTTTTTGTTTTTGTTTTTGTTTTGTTTTGTTTTTGTGGGGCAAAGAGGGTTAAGTGACTTGTCCAGGGTCACACAGCTAGTAAGAGTCAAGTGTCTGAAACTGGATTTGAGCTCGGGTCCTCCTGAATCCAAGGCCGGTGCTTTTGTCCACTATTGTAATGCCACCTAGCTGCCCCTATATATATATATATATATATATATATATATATTTATTTATTTATTTATTTTTTTTTACGGGGCAATGGGGGTTAAGTGACTTGCCCAAGGTCACACAGCTAGTATGTGTCAAGTGTCTGAGGCCGGATTTGACTCAGGTACTCCTAAATCCAGGGCCGGTGCTTTATCCACTGCGCCACCTAGCTGCCCATACAATATATATTTTTTAATCTTTCTCAATATGGTTTTTACCCAAAGGTCATGCTATTTGGAAAATCTGTTATTGTTAATGCATATAACATGAAATCTGAGACTTCACACATCTCTTCTTTTTAAAGGATGATAGTATTTGATTTAGCAGAGCAAAATTCTGCATTAAAAGCTCTCCTCCAACAAATTGTCTCCTGTGCATTTGTCAAAATCATGTAAGATCCCTTAAAAGACATAATAAGAGATAACTTTGATGGCCTGATGGCTATTAATGTCATGTGAGACATAAGACAGAGACACAGCAAAGGTACTGGCTAGGGTGTTGTCAAAAGCCAGAAGGATTTTTAAAAAGTATTTTATTATTTTCCAGTTACACGTAAGGCTAGTTTTCAACATTTGTTTTCATAGGAGTTTTAGTTCCAAATTTTTCTCCCACCCTCCCTTCCCTCCCTCCTCCCCAAGACAGAAAGAAATCTCATAGAGTGATTTGTTTTAATAGGTATAGTCTGCTGACCATGAAATTTCTTTTCTTTTCTTTCTTTTTCCTTTCTTTCTTTCTTTCTTTCTTTCTTTCTTTCTTTCTTTCTTTCTTTCTTTCTTTCTTTCTTTCTTTCTTTCTTGGCAACAAGGGTTAAGTGACCATTTAAGTTAAGTGACAAGGTCACACAGCTAGTAAGTGTCAAGTGTCTGAGGTCTGATTTGAACTCAGGTCCTCCTGTATGCAGGGCCAGGGCTTTATCCACTGCACCACCTACCTAGCTGTCCCAGGAATTTCCTGTAGATGGTGAATTCTCCCAAATGTTCCTGTTTATAGATGGCATTGTGTTGATTGCATCAAGGCTGGAAAAATAGATACAGAAAATGAAAAAGGTACTCAAATCGCCCACAAGCTCCCCTCAGAGGGAACTGCACTTGACATTATGGTGAGCCCCTCTTTCCCAGAGTCCTACAGAAATTCCTCAAGACTAATCATACTGCCCTGTGGTTGGACACCTACTGGAAGGCAAGCATATTTGGAGGACGCAGGAATAAGTTTTCTTCCCAACAGACTTTTAGTGTTCAAACAACTAGCTCATTGTGCATCTGTCTGTACTAGATATGCACACTGATGGCCAAACTTTACAGAGCATCCATCCAAATGCATGTTGAAATTTGGGCAAGAGACATTCCTGATCCATTTGGTCTTACCTGTTTGGAGAGACAAGCCAAACTCCTTTGGGTGATTATAGATCTTTTCCAGTGGGCTCTGCCTTGTTCTGGGGTTTCAAGCAATCAGTGCAATGTCATGCACCAATAAGAGCATCTGGTGGATGTCACCATTAGTGGGGAATCCCTCTATAACCTGGCCTTTGTACAGGATCTCCTCCCTCAAAATGGCAAATACCTTTGGTGAGTCTACATCTCCCTATTTTATGCCTCACCTGGTGTTGATTTTCAGAAGGTCATTGAACATTTATTTCTGGTATATCTTTCAAGAAATCTTGAATGACTTTGATGCATAGATATTATTATAAAAGAGTCCATAAAAATGTTATTTTGCTCTACTGAATCAAATTATTTTTAAGAAACCCTAAGCACAAGGGGATCTTATATTTCTGGATATCTTCTAGTTATGAAATAATAGACAACAATAATAATAGTAATAACAGCAAGCATTTATTTAGCATTTTAAGGTTTGTGAAGCTCCTTATAAATCTTAATTCATTTTATCCTCAAGAGAACCCTTAAAGGTAGGTACTATTTATTATATCCATTTTACAGATGAGAAAACCAAGGTAGACAGACAAGGTAGACAAGTCTGGAAAGACTTGCTTAGAGCCTTAGCAATCTGAGTCTGGATTTGAATTCAGGTCTTCCTGACTCTAGGTCCAATGCTCTCTCTACTGTGTATCACCTAGCTAACACTAAAGATGTGGCTCATTGTTGAATATTGCTTGTGAAAAACTTGCTTGTTCCTTTCTTATGCTCTTAAAGATGCTCTCTGTTGATACATAGATGACTCATAAAGATTTTGTATAGATGGGAGAATGGGCATAGATGTCAGTATTATTGAAGTTATCTTAGCTGCTATCTTTCCCTAGTATTGAGGTGCCACCATTTTAATCAGGATGATGTGACTTCCATTCCAAAGTGGTTTTCAAGTCTGAATTACTAAGCTAGCAAAGGATCTTGCATATGCTATTGCAGGCAATTAATAAATTTGTTGGACTGGATTGAATAAAATGACTTGTCTAGTTCAAAAAAATAGAATCTTAGGGGCAGCTAGGTGGTGCAGTAGATAAAGCACTGGCCCTGGAATCAGGAGGACCTGAGTTCAAATCCAGCCTCAGACACTTAACACTTACTAGCTGTGTGACCCCTGGCAAGTCACTTAACCCCAATTGTCCCACCAAAAAAAAAAAATAAAAGAAAGAAAGAAAGGAAGGAAGGAAGGAAGGAAGGAAGGAAGGAAGGAAGGAAGGAAGGAAGGAAGGAAGGAAGGAAGGAAGGAAGGAAGGAAGGAAGGAAGGAAGGAAGGAAGGAAGGAAGGAAGGAAGGAAGGAAGAAAGGAAGGAAGGAAGAAAGAAAGAATCTTACACTTGGAAGGGATTTTAGAGATCAGTTAGTTTAATCATTCACCCAGGGCAGAACGTTCTTGACAGACAGTCATCCAATCTCTTATTTACCTGAATACAAACAGTGACAAGGAGTTTACTACTTATCAAAGGAGCGCATTTCACTGTTGGACAGCTTTAGTTTTCAGAAAATTCTTATTTATATTGATCCGAAATATTCCTTCTTGTAACTTTCCACCCCATTCTGCCCTCTGGAACAATGCAGACTGAAGCTGTACAGAAAGAAGACTACTGGTGAGATTTCCCCACTAGTTGTGTGTCAGCCCCAAATTACCCTCACAAAGATTTCCGGTAGTGGAAAGCATTATTATTAGCCTTGGGTCACTATTCAAGGATCTAAGGACTATTTGTTAGTTGTGTTTGAGACAGGAATTATTCCTGTAAATGAAGAGAAAACAGGGAAGCATCTGATAAGTGACTCGAAATATGGTCGCCTGAGGCATAAAAGCCACAGACTAACTTTCAGGAAGGGAATGAGTGAGAACCCAGAGAGTTGAGTCAGAAGTACACTGCTAATGATGGCAGACATGAGCATTCTGAGTCACTCTGTTTTCTTTGTAATTTACATCTGGGGAAGAATATGCTACAAAAAGGCTACACCCTTGTGCCCAGAAATGTAAGTAGACCCTTACAAATTCACATAGCTGCACTAGGCATAGGTAGCTGTTTAGGGGTATGAGAAGCTCCTATAGCTCTGAGCTATCATTCGGGGGCTGCAGAAGCACTTAAATAGAGGGCTCTTTCTCTTCCTGAACAAATGAAGAAGTGAATGAATGAATGAAAAAAAAAGTATTATTAAGAACTTACTATGGACAAAGCACTGTGCTGTGGGCTAGGGATACATTCTCAATACTGGAGAGTCTCTGCTCTCATTGTAATGGGGGAGACAGGGGGCAGCTAGGTGGCACAGTGGATAAGGCACTGGCCCTGGATTCAGGAGTACCTGAGGTCAAATCCAGCCTCAGACACTTGGTACTTACTAGCTATGTGACCCTGGGCAAGTCACTTAACCTCCATTGCCCCACAAAAACAAAAACAAAAACAACTTAATGGAGACAACACATATGGGAGGTTCCAGCTGCAAGTCAGATGGAAGAATACTATTGGAGCAGGAGCAAAACAGATGGTATTATCACTTCTTGAATCATTTCCACTGGGGGAGAAACATATCAATTTATGATGTTGAACTATATGACAGTGCCAAGGTCTTTGGTAGCAAGAACTTTCTTTTCTGAGTCTTCCCTAGCAATGGATATAGCACCTGCAGGAGCAGTTGCTAAGTTGCATCTTCCACAGGGGTTGCTTCCCAGGATGATGGATTCAGGCTATGTCTATTGAGGTCTGAGGGGTGTGGATGGTCATGGTTGTGGTGGAGCTTTAGCTAGATGGATTTTACTGCCATGTGGGTGGCAATTTGTTGGCATCAGGAGAAAATACCACTCCCAAGGCTCCTATGCTCATTTATCCATTGAAGGCATTTAGTTAACAGTTGGTGGTACTAGTCATGAAGAAGGTAAGTCCTTTCTTCACAATGATTTTTCCCCTACATGAGGGACATGGGAGATGAGCTGGAAGCTTGTCTTGGGTTTAGGATCTTGGGTTCTCTCTATTGGAGTCTAAGGGGAGATGGTGATAAAAGTAGTGGTGAAGGTTTGACTTGCCTAGAGCATGCTGCTTCTTGTGTCGTCTTCAGGGTGCCTTATTTCCACTTAGATAAGGCTGAGAAAACATCAGGAAAGCAGAGAAAACTGTCATCTCTATTTCCAACCAGAAAGTGAAGAATGGGGTTAGGGAGGTGGCTTTATAATAATATAGGAGCTATACTGGTGAATCTTTATCTGGTTGCAGAATTTGGTAAGTTGACTATACCTATATAGTTTTTCTACCCAACTAGACTGATTATAGGTCTATAACAGTGAGGCCACTCTTTCTTATTCTACTTAATAATCCTTCATACTTCATTCTGTGTGATAGTTGTTCATATCTTTCCATAAATTCTTCCCTGAAGATCAGTAGGTTCTTAATTCATTGAACCTAGACCTAATCCTGACTGAGACTAGATAAATGAGCAAACAAAAAAGAGAAACTAAATGCTATGAAGAAAAATTATAGTCCCAGAGATACTCAGGAGACAAACCTGGAAGAAGTAATTCCACAAAAACTATAAGCCTAACCTCTGAGGAAAAAAAAATGGTTTAGCCATAAGGACTACAAGATTACCTGGAGGGATGAAGCAAGAGATAAAAATGGAATTATAAATGAAATAAGAACATCGGAAGAAAGAATTATAAAGAGAATAAGTAGCCTAGAGTAGAAAAGAGAAAACCTTACCCAAGAAAGAAACTTCATAAAAATAAGAAAGGACCAAACAGAATTTATGTACCAAGGAACCTCAGTAAGGATCAAAAAAGAATGGGAGGATAAAGGAATAAAAATTATTTTAAAGGAGAAGAAATCTTATAATGTTATGTTCCAAGAGGCAAAGATAAAAGCTTATAACCAATAATAATTTACCCTGCAAAACTGACAATAATCTATGGGGAGAAATCAACCTTTGCTAAAGTACAGTATTTTAATACATCTTTATTTTTAAAAAGAGTTAATAGAAACTTTGAAATGTAAATACCAAAATCTGGAAAAAAATATAGAAAGGTAAATACATTAGAGCATTTGTAAGGTGCCATACAATGATAAAGTGCTACATTAAAAAAGAAGTAGAAAGGTGATTTTTCAAAATTCTAATGGGTACCAGGGGAATTAAATAAACGAATCAGAGGGTTTGTGGGTGGTTTTGTTTTGTCTCGATGGTCTTAAGAGATGAACTTAAAGGGAGAGAAAAATAATACATTAGGGGAGAAATGAGGAAGAAGGGGGTGGAACTTATTATTTCTATAATCAATAGAAGTAGATTATCTTAATTACAGATTACTACTGTTGATTACCCTCTTAGACCAGTTTCTTACTCTTTGTAAAGATGGGATAGAAGACAAAGAAAGGAGGATACAATGGATAGAAATACTCAATTAACAATCATAGCTGAACATAAATGAAATTAACTTAACCACAAACTAGAAGTGGATAGTAAAATGGATTAGAAAGTGGAATCCAATGTATTATTTACAAGAAACACACTTGAAACATAAAGATTGACACAATGAAAAAATGAAGTGGTGGAGGAAGAATTTATTTTTCTTCAGACAAACTCAAAATTCAAAGGTAACATTCATGGATTAGATGAAGCAACCAGTAAAAAAAAATAGACATGATTAAAAGAGATAAACAGGGAGACTAGGTAATACTTAAAAGCAATATAGACAGTAGAGTGATATCAACACTATAGCATCTAAGTATTTAAAGGGAAAAAATAATCTAATTGCAGACAGCAAAACTATAAATATTATCTATTAGCTATACTAGTTGAGAACCTTAACAAACCCCTTTCAAATGTAACAGATCTAAGGAAAAAAAGAAAGAAACAGCAAAGAAATTAAGGAATTGCATAGAATTTTAGAAAAAGTAGTTATAATAGCTCTATGGTGATTGCTGAATAAGAATAGAAAGGAGTGTGCATATTACTCTAATGTTATAGCACCTTTTAAAAAATTGACCATGTGCAGGGGCATAAAATCTTCATAATCAAATGTAGAAAAGCAGAAATATTAAATGGATTACAATATAATAAAACTTATCATCAATAGAAAGTTTCTGAAGGAAGGATTCAAACTTAAGTTAGACCAAACAATTTAATCCTAAAGAATTGTTGAGTCAAAGAAAAAGTCATAGAAAGAGTAGATAATTTTACAAAAGGAAATGGCAACAATGAGACAATATATCAGAAATTTGGAGATGAAGCCAAAGTAGTCTGTAGGGGAAAACTTATATGTCTAAATATTTTAATAATCCAAAGGGGAAAAGAAAGTATTAATAAATTGGCCATACAAATAAAAAACAGTAAAGCAACAATTAAAAATAAAAACTAAATATCAAAATAGAAATTCTAAAAATCAAAAATGAGATTAACAAAATTGAAAGCTAGAAAGTAAATTGAAGTGATAAAACTAGGAATTTAAAAAAAGATAAATCATTAGCTCAACTGATTTTATTTTAGTTTTTTATTTTAAAATTTTGAATAAACATTTTTATTTAGTTGTGAATTCCAAATTCTATCCCTCCTTCCCTCCCTTCCCTCTCCCTTTCTTGAGGCAGTAAGCAATCAGATATAAGTTATACATATGCAATTTTGTAAAAAATTTCCATATTAGTCATTTTGTACAAACATACTTGAATAAAAGGAAAAAAATGAAAGAAAGTGAAAAATAGCATGCTTCAGTCTGTGTTCAATATCAGTCCTTTCTCTGGAAGTAAATAACATGTTTCATCATTAGTCCTTTGGGATCATCTTGAATCATTGTATTGCTGAAAATGGCTAAGTCACTAATAGTTCTTTAATAATATTGCTGTTACTGTGTATAACATTCTCTTGGTTCTGTTCACTTCACTCTACATCAGTTCATGCAAGTCTTTTCAGTTTTTCTGAAATCCACCTGAGCATCGTTTCTTATAGCACAATAATATTTCATTATGTTCATATACTACAGCTTGTTCAGCCATTCCCCAATTGATGGACATTCCCTCAATTTCCAAATCTTTGCCATGACAAGAAGAGCTGCTATCAATCTTTTTGTACATGTGGTTCTTCCCCCTGCCCCCCCTTTTTAATGATTTCTTTGGGATACAGACCTACTGATGGTATTGCTGGAACAAAGTTCCACACAGTTTTATATGCAGTTTTATAGCCCTTTGGGCATAGTTCCAAATTGCTCTTTAGAATTGTAATGATTGGAATGATGCCACCTGCTGGAGACTTACTGTAGAAAAGCTCTGCTATGAGGAGAAGGTCTTTGAGGGCAAGACCATGCATCTTTTCTTTGGTATTAGGAAGTGACGTAGGCTTGTGGGAGGAAGAAGGGGGAGCCTGGCACTCTGACTTGACTTTTTTTCCTGTGGACTCTGGCGGAGAGCGGAGCTTGAAATGAGCTCTCCCTTTAATAGATAGATGAATGTAGGCCTTTCTCTCTCTCTTTACCAAATTCTTATTCTCCTTAATAAATGCTTAAAAGTCTAATTCTTGCTAAAGCTTATAATTTATTGGTGACCACTCATTAGATATTTTAGACAGAGTAGCTAGAATTTTACCCTTAACAGAATGGTTGAATCAGTTCACAACTCCACCAACAGTCGATTAGTCCCAGTTTCCCCATATCTCCTCCAACATCCAACATTTTCTTTTTTTGTCATATTAGCCACTCTGATAGGGGGTACCTCAGAGTTGTTTTAATTTGCATTCCTCTGAACAATAGTGATTTGGAGCCTTTTTTCATTCAACTGATTTTAAAAGACAGAAAAGTCAAATTACCAATCAAGTGTCAAAAATGAAAAAGAATTGGGGCAGCTAGGTGGCACAGTGGATAGAGCACTGGCCCTGGATTCAGGAGGACCTGAGTTCAAATCTGGCATCAGACACTTGACACTTACTAGCTGTGTGACCCCAGGCAAGTCACTTAACTCCAATTGCCTCACCAAAAAAAAAAAAAAAAAAAACAAGAGAGAGAGAGAGAGAGAATTCACAACAAATTTTTTAAAAGATAGAAAATTATTAGGAATGATTTTGCCCAGTTATATGTCAACAATGCTGGTAATTTAAATGAAAGAGATGAATATTAATACAAAAAATAAAATGTCCAGATGAACAGAATGAGAAATAATTTAAATAGCCTAATATTAGGGGAAAAATAAAACAAACAATAAACTTCCAAAGGGAAAAAAATCAGGACTAGATCAATTTCCAAGTGAATATTCTTAAACATTCAAAGAAAAATTAATTCCACTATTACATATATTGTATACAAAAGCATTAAAAGAAATGATAATACCAAGTTGCTTCTATGAGACCATTATGGTTTTGATACCCAAGCAAGGGAGAGACTAAGCTGAGAAAAAATTGTAACTAATATCTCTAATATCAGAGCAAAATTATTCAATAAAAATGAGCAAAAAGATTTTAAACTAGACCAGGTTGGATTTATACCTGGAATGCAGTGTTAGTTCTATATTAGGAAAACTATAAACTTAATAGACAATATTATGAAATCCAAATTGCATGATTATATCAATTAAGAAAAAGCTTTTGACAAAATAGAATACTCATTATTGTTTTTTTAAAAACACTAAAATCATAGGAATAAATAGGCATTTCCTTAATATGGGAAAGAATGTCTCTCCAAAATGACGAGATACGTGAGAGAGAAATGCTAGAGACCTTTACAATAAGATCAGTGGTAAGAACAGATGTCTATTATCATGACTATTATTTGAGATAGTGTCAGAAATGCTAGCTATGCTATGACAATAATACAAGAAAAAAGAAATCAAGGGAATAAGCATAGGCAAAGAAGAATAAACTTTGCTCTTTTTCTGAAGATATGATGTTCTACCTAGAAAATCTGGGAGATTTAACTAAAAAACTGAAACAATAACTTAAGCAAAGTAGCAGAGTAGCAAATAAAATCAGGTGTAAGGAACCCCTCCTCCCCCCCCCCCACACAAGTAGAAAGAGATAGAAATTCTATTCAAAATAACTTCAGAATGTAAAAAAAATATCTGGGAATCCATTTACCCAGCCACACAAAGGAACTATATAAATACAACCACAAAACATGATACAGACACAAAGACAGACCTAAATAAATAGAAAGACAATAATTGCTCGTGATTAGTTCATGCCAATATACCACAAATGAAATACTTTAATTAAATGTTTTCAGTGCTATAACAATCAAACTATAAAAGGGTTTCTATATAGAAATAAAAAAAAAAAACCCAAAGCAAATTATCAACAACTGAAAAGGAAAAAAATAAAGAGGAAGGAGGCTTAGTTACAGTAGCAAGTCTGAAATTATACTACAAAGCAATAATCATCTAAAACAATTTGGTACTGATTAAAAAATAGGAACTGTGATTAATGGGACATATTAGGTACACAAGATCCAGCGGCAAACAAAACAAAACACAGTAGCATAAAGTTTGATAAACTAACAAGCCATAGCTCCTGGAGGAAAGACAAAATATTTGACAAAAATTGATGGGATGTAAAAAGAGATCTAGGATAAATTAGATTTAGACCAATATCTCATATCACATACAATAATAAGCTTAATGGATACATGGCCTAGACATAAAAAGTTATACCATAAAGAAAAAAAGGAAAATTTTGATTATACACAATTTAAAACTTTACATACAAACAAAATGGATACAGCTATAATTAGAAGGGAAACAGTTACCTGGGAGTGTGGAATCTTTGTAGCAAGTTTCCTTTATAAAGGTCTGATATCTAAAAAATATACAGAACTCATTGAAACATATAAGAAAAAGAGTTGTTTCTCAATAGATAGATGGCCAAAGAAAAGAAGACGGCAGTTCTCCAGGGAAGAAATATAGACTATCAATAACCATATGGAAAAATGCTCCAAACACCAATCATAAAAGAAATCCAATGAAAACAACCTTCACACTCATGATTTTGGCAAAGAAGACAAAAAGGAAAAAGGCCGTTATTGGAGGTGCTATGAAAAAAATAGGCACACTGATATGCTATTGGTAGAGATGTAAATTGTCCAATCCATCCAGAAAGAAAATTTTAACTGTGCCTTCAAAATCAATAAACTATGCATATTATACTCTTCCATCCAGCATTACCACTACTAAGTCTAAACCCCAAAGGGATTAAAGAGGAAAAATTCCACGGGCACAAATGCATTTCTAGTAGCACTTTTTTGTTGTTTCAAAGAAATGAAAACTACAGGGTCCCCATCCATTGGGGAATGGCTGAAGAAATGATGCTAGTTTAATATAATGTAATATTATTGCTCCATTATAAATTATTTAAGGAATGAATGCAGAGACTCCTGGGAAGACCTATATGAACTGCTGATGAGTTAATTGAGTAGTACCAGGAGAACAACCCTATTCAATGACTACAATATTGTAAAAAAAAAAAAAAACAACACAAAAAACTTCGAAAGTCTTAAAAATTCTGATCAATGCAATGACCAACCTTAACTCCAAGTGACAAATGATGAAGCAACACCTATCTCCTGAGAGAGAGATGATGGACTGAAGTGAAGATTGAGACATTTTCATGTAAGGTCACTATGTGAGTGTGTTTTACTTGATAATATTTGTTTGCTATAGGTTTTTTTTAATGGTGGGGGGTGATTTGGGAAGTGGAAAAGGTTGTCAGTAATAGTGATTCCCACTGCCCCCCCCAAAAAAAAAAGGAGAAAAGAAAGGAAAGAGTAATTGAAGCATTTTTTTTTTTAATGCAGAGATGAGAACAGAAGAAAGTTCAGAGGGATACACAGGAAAGCAGGTCAGCTTTGAGACTTTCATGTTGCATTTATGACATACTATTTAAAAATACATTTTATTGATTTTTTGGTCTTTTACATAGCCTAAATGCCCCATCTATCTCCCCTCCCTCCCAGAGAGCCATCCCACATAACAAAGAATTTTTAAAATAAATTTTATTACTATCTGTTGTTTTTTATATCATTGGATTATCTCCCAGTATGCCTCATGATTCCCTCTGTCTCAAAAGCCTTTCCATATAAAAATTAAAGTTTTAAAGAAAAATTGAGGAAAAGGAAGAAAAGAAGAAAAATCAATCAATATATTGAAAAAGTCTAAAAATATATAATATTTCATATCCATAGACCTCCCACTTCTGCAAAGAAGTAGGTTAGGGGTGTCTTTTTATATCTCTTCTTCGAGGCCATGCTTTTTCTTTGTAATTTTGAAACATTCATTTATGATTGTTCTATGGTTATTATTTCCATTTATATCAGGATAATCATTGCGTATGCTGTTTTATTGACTCTGCTTACTTCACTCCACATCGGTTTATGTATATCTTTGGATACTTCTTTATATTCATCATTTTGTCATTGCTTATGCCACAGCAATATTCAATTATATTTAATCTGTTTAGATGCCTCAATCTATGGACAGCTACTGTTTCTAGTCCTTTGCTACTAAAAAGTACTGCTATAAATATTTTGGTGTATATGAGGACTTCTTTTTATCAATAACCTCTCTTGGCGTGTATCAATTAGTCAACAAACATTTATTAAGCACCTATTATGTACTGGGCACTGTGCTAAGCACCAGGGATACAAAGAAAGGTGAAAGGCAGTTCCATCTCTCAAGGAACTAATAAGGGAAAACAACACATAAACAGAAGCTGAACAGGCGGGAAAGTGAATAAAGGAGGGTATCTCTCTCAGAGCCATGATTCAACCAGGTAGGAAATCTTAATGTAGGTCCCTTCCTTAAGTGGAGGATCTGAGAGAAGCTCTCTGATGCCCACCCTCTACCCTTTCTAAAAAGAGAAAGGGAGGAGCCCTAGGGGCAGTAGGTAATGAGGTGATATCAGTTTAAGAATTGATGTGATCAGGGCAGCTAGGTGGCACAGTAGATAAAGAACCAGGCCTGGAGTCAGGAGGACCTGAGTTAAAATCCAACCTCAGACACTTAACACGTACTAGCTGTGTGACCCTCGGCAAGTCACTTAACCCCAATTGCCTCACCAAAAAACCCCCAAACAAACAAAAAGAAAAAGAATTGATGTGATCAGTGACAGTAATATTATTCAATGCAGAACTGTGAATGACAACTATTCTCAGCAATACAATGATCCAAGACAATCCCAAAGGACTAATGATGAAGCATACCATCCACCTACAAAGAATTGATATTGATGGAACACGGACTGAAGCACACTACTTTTCACTTTCTTTCATTTTGTCTTTTATTCAAATTTTCTTATATAAAATTACTAATATGGTAATGTTTTACAAAATTGCCCATGTATAACCTATATCTGATTACTTACCACCTCAGGGAGGGAGGGAAGGAGGGATAAAATTTGAAACTCAAAACTTTAAATAAAAATGTTTATTATTATTTTTAAATTTGAGAAAAAGACACCTAAAAATAATAATATGCTATTGTAAAAAAAAAATTGACGTGATCTTAAAGATGATGAGATTCTGGAAAGCATGAGCTTTTGAGGAGTACAGCTAGGTGCAAAATTATGCCCAGCAGTGGAATCTCTGGGTTAATAATGGTTATGAACATTTTAGCCACTTCATTTGCATAATTTTAAATTGCTTTTCCTTTAAAAAATATGTTGTTTGTTTTAAGCAGCCAAGACCTGCTTTCTCATCCCTCCCAACCTTCCTTTTGTTCTTGTGAGAATACAAGAAAAACAATACCCATTAAAAACATACAATCTGAATGAATTCTCACACTGTCCATAATCCAAAAAATTTTTGTCTTATTCTGAATCATTTACCTTTCTATCAAGAGGTAGGTAGCATATTTTGTCCTTAGTTCTCTGGAATCCTGGTTGGTTACTATGCTGAAAAAAGTTCAGCACAATAGTATTCTATTACATTTAAGTACCATAACTTGTTAATCCATTCTCCAATTTATAGGTACCCTCTCAGATTCACATTTTGCCGCATCAAAAATATCTCTAAATGTTTCCGTACATCCTTTGAGTTTGTTTTGCTTAGAGTGAATTCCTTTCTTCAGTTATCTTCCTTCTAATTCCCCTCTCCCCACTTTTTCTCTTTCCTTCCTATTTCCCTGTTGAGTAAAATCTATATATGTACCAAAACATGTGTGTGTGTTTTTCCTTAATTTGATCAGTTTGGATAAGAGTGAAATTTAAGTGTTAGCCACTCTTCCCCTGCCCCCTACTCCCAGTTCGTATAGATAGATGTCTACTTATGCACCCTGATCATGTGAGATAATTTCCCCTATCCTTCCTTTCTTTTCTCCACCTTTCCCAGTGTATTCTTCTTCCCCTCTCTTTGTATTCTTTTCTTAAAATCATCAAAACATAACAGAACCAAGTCTTATCTAATTGGACTCTATGAATCCTGATAATAATAGTGTCATCTCCTCATATCAGAATGCAAACTGTTTGTTACTGTTTAGTCCTTTATCATTGTTCATTCACATTTAACTTCTTATGTTTCTCTTCATTCCTCTATTTGGACTTCAGAGTTTCTCCACAGCTCTGGTCTTTTTGATCAGGAATGCTTGGAAGTCTTCTGTTTCATTAAAGATCCATTTTTTGCCCTAGTAGCCTCACATTCAGTTTTGCTGAATAAGTTGTTCTTGACTAAAAGCGCATACCCTCTGCCCTCTAGAATAATATTATATTCAAAATTCTCTATTCCTTTGTAGTGGTAGTTATTAAATTGTCTGTGGTTGGGCAGCTAGTTGGCACAGTGGATAAAGCACTGGCCCTGGATTCAGGAGTACCTGAGTTCAAATCCGGCCTCAGACACTTACTAGCTGTGTGACCCTGGGCAAGTCACTTAACCCCCATTGCCCTGCTAAAATTAAAAAAAAAATTAAAAAAAATTGTCTGTGGTCCTGATTGTGGTTCCTTGGTACTGAATTTTTTATTTCTGGCTACTTGCAATATTATTTTCTTTGATCTAGAAACTGGATTTTGACTATGATATTCTGGGGAGTTTTCATTTTGGGAATTTCAGGAAAAGACCAATAAGATTCTCTTTATTTCTACTTTGCCCTCTGGTTCTAACAGATCTGAGTAGTTTTCCTTTAAGAATTCTCAAAATAATATCTGGGGTCTATTTGGTTATGATGTTTAGACAATTCAATGATTCTTAATTTTTTCTTCACAATCTGTTTTCCAATTCAGTTGTTTTTATTCTAAGATATTTTATATTTTCTTCTATTTTTTCAGCCTTTTGACTTTGTTTTAATATTTCTTGTTGCTTCACAGAGTCATTGTTTGCTATTTGCTCTATTCTTATTTTGAGGTTATGTGTTGCTTGGGCAAGGTTTTATACTTCTTATGTCAAGCTGTTAGATCCCTTTCCAATTCTTTTTTCCCCATAGTTCTTAGTTTTTTCATTTCCCCCTTAAATCCTCTCATTCCACTTATAAAAACATAAACTTTTCCTTAAAAAAAAAAGACCTTCCTTCATATTTTTCAGGAATTCTAGTTGTTTGTTCCCTAGTTGTGTTTTTCTCTGAGGCACTGCTTGTAGATGTTTTGGGGTCATTTTCTTCTGCATTTGTTTCTTCCCCCTTTTATTGATAATACTTTTAATGTTTTGAGTTTCAAATTCTATCCCTCCTTCTACCCCTTCCCTCCACTGTCGCTGAGGTAGTAAGCAATAAGATAGAGTTTATACATGTGCAATTATGTATATTACCATATTAGTCATTTCATATAAGAAAACTTGAATAAAAGAAAAAAGGAAAAAAGAAAAATAGCATACTTCAGTCTATGTTCAATCAATATCAGTTCTTTCTTTGGAAGTGGATAATATCTGCATTTGTTTCTTGAACATCCCTGTCACCACAATAGCTCATTATGGTAGGCTTTTTTTTTTTTTGTTTGCTATTTTTCCAGCTTACTTCCTATCTTCAGACTTAATGTTGGGTCTGTGCTCTGCCACACTTCTGGAAGGAAGGGCAGGCTACTCATGTAATTATTTTCTTGGGATATTGACTATCATGTTATTTCAGGACCTCAGGGGAAGGCTGGGGAACTGTAAACTTTCAATGCTCCCAAAGTAGTCTAGACAGTCCAGGCCAAAATCATTGCTACCTGCCTCATCTGAGCTCTGCAAGTTCCTGACCTGGCTTTAAGTCTGAGCAAAAGTAGATGCTGTTGGACTCTATCCCATCAGTCAGTTGGAAAGCTTTGTTGGGTCAGAATGACAGAATAGTGGGATCTCCTCTAGACTGAGATTAATGTTTTCATCTGTTTCCTGATACTGGGCTGGGCAAATGACTCACCGTGACATTTCTGGATTTCTCCATCAGAATTTGGTCTGGTACATTTTCTCGATCTGTTTGGAGGAGTTTGTGGAGGGTAGCTCACCATACTGCTTCCTAACAGTCTGACATATTTGTTCCACCTCTTAAATTGCTTTTCAAAATAGTTGTGCCGATTGATAGCTCCACCAACCATGCATTAGCGTACCTATCTTTCTACCACTCTTCCAATATTGATTATTCCCATCTGTTGTCATTTTTACTAATTTCTTGCATCTGAGGTAAAATTTCCTGGTTTTTAATGCAAATTTCTCTTATTATTAGTGATTTAGAGCATTTTTCCATATGGTTGTGAATAGTTTGTAAGTCTTTGGAGAATTCTTTGTTCCTACCACTTATCTATTGGATAAATGACACACTTTTTAAAAAGACAAGTTGTATATAATTTATATTTGTGGTTTCATGGACAATCTTTCAGTCTGTCTTTTTGTGTATAGAGATGTTTATGTTTGCTAGCATCTATCAAACTCAGAATAACAACAACTACAAAAAGAATGTTTTTTTATAAAGGGCCAACAGGGAGGCCTTTTAGACTTCATGGTGACACACTGTCCACTGCTCCATTAATGTGAATGACAACTTAGGTGAAACTACTTTGTACACTATAAAATATTTTATCAATGTAAGGTGTTACTCTTGTTGCTGTTACCATCATATTACTTTCCTTTCAAGTCCCAGCCAGTAATATATGAGTCTTAGGGCCACTCTGAAGATAGTGAGAGAGCTGGGACCCAGTGGGGTGGAGGGGAAACTGCCAGCTATTAGTGTCATACATGTTCCAAAAATGGTATTAAAAAGGCCATAGCCTGGGGCAGCTAGATGGCGCAGTGGATAGAGCACCGGCCCTGGAGTCAGGAGGACCTGAGTTCAAATCCGGCCTCAGACACTTGACACTTAACTAGCTGTGTGACCATGGGCAAGTCACTTAACCTCAATTGCCTCACTAAAAAAAACAAACAAACAAACAAACAAAAGGCCATAGCCTACTGAAGGGTTCTTTAGTTTGCTGCCCATCAGCAAAGTCCAATTCTGTGCAGGAGATAGTATTTTTCCTGAAAGCCTAGGTGTCAACAAGCCAGTGTGGTACAGCTGAAAGACCATATAGGCTGAGGATTAGCAGACCTGGTCCCAGGTCTGTCAAGTATGATCCTTTTTGCTTAGTTTGTTCACCCATAAAATGAATAGTTAGACTAGATCATTTCCAAGTAGATGATGTTCCAGCACCAACATTCTAAGGTTCTGTTATCTTTCCTACATGTATGTATTTCCCTATCAAATCTCTAGGAAGGGTGTCCTGATCATTGTGATAGTGGCAACGGATGATATCCTGTAGTGTAGAAAACAGGGGGTGATGGTGCTAGAGGAGGCTAACAGGAAACTGAGAAGACAAAGATGAATTGTTTTCTTCGGAGACAGTCCCTACTAACCCAGGCGCTTGCCAAAAAGCAGATGTAGAAGGGATTGCTTGTTACAAATTTATTCTCTCAGTCATATGAAAAGATCACAGAATTTTAGAGTTGTTGGGAAATGTGGAGATTCTCCAAGCTAAACCCTTAACTTCACATATGAGGGAACTGAGGTAAAGAGAAAATAAGTGACTAAACTTAAACTCTTAGGATGGTCAAGACATTAAAAATAATAGATACCTCTTTCTATATTATGGAGGTGAGGGAGACTATAGGTATGGAATATTGCACGTACTGACAGACACAGTTGATGTCTTGTTTTTTTTTTTTTAATTCAATTTCATTCTATTTTCAGTTCCAAATTCTCTCTTATATCCTCCCCCTCCCTTTCTTGGGAAAGAAAGAAAAACAAAATCCATTACAAACATGTGTAGTCAAGCAAAACAAATTCCTATATTAGTCATGTCCAAGAAGAAATTTTTAAAAAAGGTCTAAATCTGCACTCAGTCCATCACTTCTGTGTCTGGAAGTGAGTGATGTCTGGTTGGTTTTGTTGAACTGCTTTTTTCCCCTCTCTTTTAAAATCTCTATTATAGGGGCAGCTAAAATCTCTAGTACAGTGGCACAGTGGATAGAACACCTGCCTTGGATTCAGGAGTACCTGAGTTCAAATCTGGCCTCAGATGCTTGACACTTACTAGCTGTGTGACCCTGGGAAAGTCAATCCCAATTGCCTCACAAAACAAAACAAAAACAATAACAACAAAAAACCAACAACAACAAAATCTCTATTACAATGGATGGTTCACTGGGTAAGGGAAGAGGAAGGGATATACCCAGAAATGAGGGTGCCATAAAAATAAACAGCAAAAACAAATTTAACCCCCCCCAAACACGCTAATAGCGAGTATTTTATAGCACTCCACAGTTTACAAAGTCATTTACTTTTTCTTATCTGATCTTCACAAGAGCCCCTGTGAGGAAAGCAGGACAAGATTTATCTCCAGTTTATAGAGGAAGATACTGGGACTTGCAGAGATTAAATGACTTGTCCAAAGTCATTTATTACATATTACATCATTACATGTTACATATATTACAGCTAGTAATAGGCAGAGCTGGGAGCCAAACTCAGGTCTTTTCAAATATAGATTTCTCCTATGTTATAGCTGCCTGGGAGACAGTGGACATGCTATAAGCAACATAAAATTATAATGGCATCACAAAGTGACTGCTGTCTCATCACTATGGTCAAGAAGAAGCATAAAGGGGCAGCTAGGTGGTGCAGTGGATAAAGCACTGGTCCTAGAGTCATGAGGACCTGAGTTCAAATGCGGCCTCAGACACTTGACACTTACTAGTTGTGTGACCCTGGACAAGTCACTTAACCCCAATTGCGTCACCAAAAATAAAGAAATCAAAGAAAAAAGAAGCATAAATATCTCTTTGAATAATGGAAGCAAGTTAGGTTGGTCACCAGGTGAAGAAGATGGGGCAGAGATCACAAGCATTTGGTGTGTCATAGAATAAGAACAGTCACAAGTGAGAGCAAGATGATCAGATTATAGGATTGCCACAGAAACTATAAAGTGGAAGAGATGAACAATGGAGGCCCAGCCTTTGCACCTGTAATTCTGGATTTTCCTGTCTGCTTATTGCATGACAAACATCGAACGGGCTATACAAGTTTGCCTAAAAGAAGTATAGAAAGGGGCAGCTAGGTGGCTCAGTGGATAAGGCATTGGCCCTGGATTCAGGAGGACCTGAGTTCAAATCCGGTCTTCGACACTTGACACTTACTAGCTGTGTGACCCTGGGCAAGTCACTTAACCCGAATTGCCTCACACACACACAAAAAGTATAGAGAACTGACAAGGGATATAGATAAAGGTAAGGGTATTTTGTGAAGCGCAAGAAGTCACTGAAAGTTTAAAATAGTGAGAGGAGATTGCCCAAACCAAAATCCTTCCTTACAGAATGGTAATCCCAGGGCAGATTGGACTTTGTATTTATATACACCTTAAACCCTCTTCTCCTAAGGATTAATCCAAGTGAAATTAGATTAAAAGTAATATAAAAGGTGACCTTTAGAGAGAAAGGAATTCACAGAAATGCCACCTGAGAAGTAGATGCAGAATTAGGAAGAGGATGTCCCCTCTATTCAATAGGAACAGAATAATGTCTGCAGACTAGACTTTCTTACAGTCACCTTCCCAAAACACTGGCATTTCACATTTTATTTAAAACTTTGTGAGGGCCTGACTTGGCAGATTTCTCTAATGTTTGATTTCTGCCAGCTCCCATACTGCCTGCTGTAGTCCTGAAAGCCTCTGCTTTTGGGGACCTAGCCTTTCTTCATGCAGCAGGCCATCTGCAGCCTAGTCATGGCCCCTCTTTTCACTTTGTCCTCTTCTGGTAGTCCCTGTCTCTCTGGAACCTGCTATGCTCAGACCCTTCCAAGCTAGACGTTTTCAGTTTAGTAGCTGTGTGGATCCTCTCTGCCTGTTACCACAGGGGTAAGAAATCAATCATATTCTCAAGAGCAGGAAGCCACTGATCTCTTTTCTTTTCTTTTCACCTCTCTTTATAAAACATCTGAGCTGCCCTGATGTAAAAAGTAAAGGTGGAACCAAGAGTCTCAATGAGAGATGGTGTAACAGTGTGGCAAGTTCTGAGAGCAGCTTTTTTGAAAGACCATAGGACAGTTACCCAGGCTCACAAGCCAGGTGTCATCCTCAACTCCTCACTCTCTCACATCCCATGTCCATTCTTTTGCCAAAGTTTGTCACTTTTACTTTAGTAACACCTCTCCCATCCATCCATCCTTCTTTCTTGTGACACTGCTATTTCTCTGGTGTAGGTCCTCATCTTCTCTCACCTGGACAATTACAATAGCCTGCTGGTTGGTCTCTTCCTGCCACAAGTCTCTTTCCATGTCGTTCTATCTTCCATTCAGCTGTCAAAATGATCTTCTCCAGCAGTTCCCTATCACCTCTAGAAGCAAACCTAAAATCCTTTGGCATTCCTTTTTTGTTGTTGTTGTTTGTTTTATTTGTGCAGGGCAATGAGGGTTAAGTGACTTGCCCAGGGTCACACAGCTGGTAAGTGTCAAGTGTCTGAGGCTGGATTTGAACTCAGGTCCTCCTGAATCTAGGGCCGGTGCTTTATCCACTGCACCACCTAGCTGCCCCTCCTTTGGTGTTCCTAAGCTGCCCTTTTCTCTAGTATCCTCACATCTTAGTCTCTCTCCCCCATCAAGTACTTTGTGATTCAGTGACAGTGACTTCCTTGCGATTCCTTGAACAAGACATTTCATTTCCTGACCGGGCATTTTCTTGAGGTCTTTCCTGTGCCTGGAATGCTCGCCCCCCTCTCCTCTTTGCCCCCTCGATTCCTTCAAGTCCTAGCTAAAATTGTACCTTCTACAGAGTCTTTCCATTTCCTCTTTGACTCTAGTGCCTTCCCTCTATCATTCCCTCAAATTTATCTTGAACATAGCTTTGTTCGTATATAGCTATTTGAATGTTGTCTCCCCCATTAGACTGTGAGCAGCTTGAGATCAGGGGCCACCTTTTACCTTTCTTTACATTCCCAGCCCTTAACACAGTGCTTGGCACATGTTATTTAGTTGTTTCAGTTGAGTCTGACTCTTCATGACCCTGTTTGTAGTTTTTCTTGGCAAAGATACTAGAGTGGTTTGCTATTTCCTTCTCCAGCTCACTTTATAGATGAGGAACAGATGAGGAATTGGGACAAATGGGGTTATGACTTTCCCAGGGTCACACAACTAGTAAGTATCTGGGGTCAGATTTGGACTCAGGTTTTCCTGACTCCAGTTCCACTGTGCCACCTAGCTGTCCTTGGTACACAGTAGGTACTTAATTAATGTTTACTGAACATTCACCTGCCAGAGCTTAAATAAAACTGTGCCCCTGGTCTTCTTGGTTTCTTCCCTAGTTGTATATATCTTTTCTATATACTTTTCCTAATCCTGCTTGGAGGTGTTAGTCACAGTCTCAGTGGGGCCTAAATTGGGGCAGGAAGGGGTAACTTTAGTTTGGAAATGTAAGTTATGGCTCCAGTTTGGGGTGGGGAGAAATGCTACTTTAGAGTATTAGTACCCTTCTCTGGTTGTCCCTGACTCCCATTCTGTGCTCCCTTGGGAGTTTCTAGACAAGCTACATATTTACCTTTAAATATACCAACTACAAGAACCTAGAGTTTTCAGCATTGACTGTCTTATCTGATAATTCTGTAGACCCCCTTTGAATCCCAGCAGCAAAAATCCAACCCTGCAAAAGCACCAATTCAATATAATTCCCATTATACTAGTTCTCCAATTTCAATCAACACTTTAGAAAAGGGATGATCTGTGAATCTGGTTTTTAAATTATTTTGGTTATTGTTTTAAATATATTTATCTTTGTAATCCTATGTATTATTTTCTTTTATGCATTTAAATATTCTGAGTAGTGGCCCACAACTAGTCTGCCAAATGGTCCATGACACACAAAAAATATTAAGAACACTTCTTTTAGATGGAAGCTGTATGCCCATACTACATATTTTATACTACCTTCATTTCATTTCAACCCCATACCATCTTGGTTGCCTTCCTCTGCATATTCTCCAGTTTATTAGCAACTTTCCTAAAATGTGGTGCCCCAAAATAAATATAATACTCTATGTAGTCTGATCATGGCAATGTACTATAGGACTACCACCTCTACAATCTTGCATGCTATGCTTCTGCTGTTGTTCATCCTTCATTCTTTTTTTTTTTTTTGGCAGGACAATGAGGGTTAAGTGACTTGCCCAGGGTCACACAGCTAGTAAGTGTCAAGTGTCTGAGGCCAGATTTGAACTCAGGTCCTCCTGAATCCAGGGCTGGTGCTTTATCCACTGTGCCACCTAGCTGCCCCCTTATCCTTCATTCTTGAAAAGGACCAATGTTTCTATTAACGTAGGTGTAGAGCAAGTTAACTTATTTGGCTTTCTCATCATATTGTTGAATTTCATTAAGTTTGTAGTCTACTAGAATTCCTAAATCTTTTTCAGATGAGTTTCTGTGAAGCTGCCCAGCTTTCCCCAAATCTCAAAGTTGATGACCCTTACTCCATCTGTACTTATCTTGGATATCAATTTCCTAACAGACATTTCTGTTTTGTCCTTTTTGGTTCTCTTTCTTGGCAAAGAAAACATAAGCTAACAAGAATTAAGCAGCACCGTCTTCTCTCTGGTTTGTGTCTTCTTCATTCTGCTCAGCTTTCTTTCCACCATATTCCAGCTGCCTTCATAATTAGGTTGGCCAAAGCAACAGGCCCAGATGACACTTTGGCAGTAGCAATACAAAGGGACAAAAGTCTGGAGATGGGGTGTTTGGTGAAGTTCGGCCTGTATTAACCTAAGTGAGGGATGACAAAGATCTGGTTAAAGGTTGTAGCTGTGAAGGACAGGTAAATATGGAAGACATAAAGAAAGAAGAAATGTTGGTTGGTCAATAGAGTGAAAGGGATGGGGATTTCATTGGAAAAGGAAACTCTACTAATGCAGGTTTCCCTTGGAGAGCTGACTAGAGATGAAATAATTTGCACAGGGTCACACAGTCATATATGTAGCAGCATTGCAAAATTGAACTCAGTTCTTCATTCCCAGGTCAGCTCTCTATCCATTATATCATGAAGCCTTGCTTGGTCAATATCAGGTTGGGAAATATGATGAATAAAGAGAAGTGATAAAAGAGAATTTATTTAGCTAGATAAAGCATTTTTAAGTGCATCCTGTGGCATCTGAAATATTGGGGTGCCTGTCCCTGTTCTATGTAAGGACTAATTTTTAATTAGGGAGTGTTAGCTATGCGGCTTGCCGCAATATTGTGGTAAGAAAGGAGACCGACAGCCTCCCTCAAAAAACAGAACAGGATTTACTAACAAGAATGAACTTAAAAACACAAGCAAGATCAGTATAATTAAGGGAAAGGAAATAAAATGGGGGAAGGGATATGATACAACCTGAATAACACCACTGCCCAGGAATCAGCTGAGAACAGTGTCCTGTCACCTTCCAGCTTCAAGCTAGAATGGCGAATCTCCTCCCTCCTTCTTCACAGCAGGACCCAGGCTGATCACACACAGCCCCAAGCCAATTGGCTGGCAGCCCTGACTGACAGTCACATGACTGCCCTCACTGGGCTTCCAGTCATTATAATTTTGCCAGGCCCATGTAGGTGTGGGAGAATGGTGATAATGTGAGGTGCCAGCCCCATGGCGATGGCTAGTCAGTGGGTGGAGCACCATGCCAGGTTTTGGAGGTGCTGCGCCTGAGCCCCAGGCCGGTGCTCATGCTGGGGTTTTTTAAATTCTAGCCAAAAGATGGGGTCATAAAACCTCAAATAACAATTAATTCTTTACATCTAAGTTATTGGGGAACTTAGCTGGGGTTTCTAATATATTGCTACTTTTAAATTAGAGGCTATTGCCCCAGTTTTTGGCATTAAGCATTTATTAATCATATTAAATGTTAGTAAAGAAAGAGCACATAGCTCCAAATTAGAGTTCAGAAACCCTATATTACCTAGATAGAGAGGAGGCGGGGGTTGGGGGAGGGTGTGTGTGTGTGTGTGTGGGGTGTTTGTGCCTGCCTCCTTCAGCATCCCAGGCCAAGTGAGAGAGAACAAGCTTCCTGTGTACCGGAGGAGAGGTGGACCTTACACACTGTTCCAAGATAATTGGCTAGCATCATTCAGATCTATTGGTTTAGCGGATGTAAGGATGGTCCATATTAAAATGCTGAGGTCAGAGTTCAGAGGACAGACCCTTGGAGGGGAAAAGGCTTTCAGGTAAGTGTGGTTTTAATATCTATTGTCTACTGATTTCCAACATTACTGACTCTGGGCTGGCCTTGAAAGAGATGAGGCAAGGCTCCAGAGCTAAGCCCTCGAGTTGCGGGGGTCTCTTGTGTCCCCCAAAACCCATTATTAATAATTATTTTCTCACAATACCATCTTCTAGGCACTGTACTGAGAGCTGGAGACATAAAAACAAGTAAGGAAGACAATCCTTGCCCTCTAGGAGCTTATATTCTTTTTTTTGGGGGGGGGGTAGGTCTCCCTATCTCACCCATATTATAAGTACATCAGTCACTTCTGGGTCTGACCCCATTATTGATTGACACTGAAGCTTTAACCTACTCTGTTTCTAAGCCTTGACAGTTCACCCCTCCTTAGGTATCCTGGTAGCTTCTCTGTTCCTGGGGGTATGCCCCATATTGGTGCTAAACTTAGCTCAGACACCTGATGGGTTTTAGATCTACTGACGCTGGGAATTACCAAATTGAAGTGATACATAAGCCTCAGCCAGTAGCAGGGACTCCAAGTGTGGGCTTACACCCAGCTTACTTCTTATTTAAAAGTAAATTTGTATTGCTACCTTTTGTTTTAACATTGCTAAGTCTTCTTCACCATAACTCTTCTCCTCCCAGAGAGTCATTTCATAAAACAAAGAATATTTTTAAAGAAAAAAAAGTGTGTGTGTGTGTGTGTGTGGGGGGGGAATAGAAGAGAAAAACCTCCCAGCAAAACAGATCAATACATTGAGAAAGTCTGAAAATTTGCGTAATGTTTCACACTTGTGGAACTCCTACCTCTGGAACAAAGTAGTGGGTGGCAACTGCAAATATCTCTGCTTTACAGCCATGCTTGAGCTTTGTAATTTCGCAATATTCAGTTCTGATAGTTTTGTGGTTTTTTAACAAAACAACAATTTATGTTGAGTTATTGCATATATTGTTTTCTTGGCTCTGCTTATATCACTCTGCAGCAGTGCATATAAATCTTTCCATGCTTCTTTGTATTCATCGAACTGGTCATTTTTTTACACCTCAGTTATTATTCCATTACATTCAGGTGACACAATTAGTTTAATCATTCCCCAATTGATGGGCTTCTAATTGTATCCAGTTATTTGCTTCCACAAAAAAAGTAATGCTTATATATATTTTGGTGCTTTCCTTTTTTATCAATTACCTCCATGGGATATATGCCTAGCAGTGGAATCTCTGGATGAAAATTCCAAGTTGCTTTCCAAAATCACAGCTCATCTCCTATCATGCTACAAGCTCCCAATACCAAATCCTCTTCCTTCTCCTTCTCCTTTTCTTCTTCCTTTTCCTTCTGCTTTTCTTCTATCTTCTCCTCTTCCTTCCTTCACTGGGAGCATTCCCCCCCCCCCCATAAGGTTGTTAAAAGCATAAATTTCTTCTTTGAAGAATTGTTTGTTAATGTCCTTTCCCCTAATCGTTGGGGAACTGATTTTGGTCTTATTTGCTGTCCCTATGGGACGCACATTCTGAATTTCATATTAAAACAAAAAGTTTGCCTAGACGACTTCTTCCAAGTTTAACATTCTGTGGTCCTGAATGTTCTCACACCAACCCTTAAATATTCCCCTGGAGCACCTTCACCATGCCTAAACTACCACCACGTGCTCCGCCCACCAAGGCCACGCCTCCCTATGCCACGCCTCCCCATGCCCTCCACCGCCCAATGGCCAAGGTACACGGCGCGCCCGTCCTGTAGGTTTTTAGTTGTCCTCGGGATGCCTGGCCGGAATGTCAAGAAATCCCACCCAACCGAAGTATACTTTCATTATACTTAATTATCCTGGAGACGTTCGGAACCCATACCCTCCAGTCACGGTCTCCTGGCAGCACCGCTAGTGCCCGCCGGTTGCTTCCCAAAGCCCGCCCCGTCGCCTTCCTCCCACCGGCTCAGGGTCCTAGCTGGAGGATGCTCTCACTCCAGATGCATTTTGGGAGTAGTAGTTTTCTGCTCCCTTCGGTCGGCGCAGGGCCCACGGCAAAGGACTACAACTCCCAGCCGCCTGGGCGGGCCGCCTATCAATGGGGTCCACCTGTCCCACGGACTCGCCGTAGCGCGGTCCGGACAAGGCGGCGAGGAAGCAGGAAGGGAGGGAGAAGGGGGCGCCAGGCAGGTGTGTGGACGTTGCTCGGGTAACAACCCCTTGCCCGGAGCCCGCTTGCCTGCTCGGCCCCCTTCTTCCTCCCTGTGGTACGCGGTGTCCCGGGGGACCGGCTTCGGGAAGCCGCCATGGACATCTTCGGGGACTTAAGGAAGATGAACAAGCGGCAGGTAACCGGAGGCCCGGGGCGGGGCGGGGGCCGAGGCCGGGGGCTTGGGCCGGGCCTGGGGGTGTTGGGGATCCAGGGAGCGCGCGGGTTCCGCGTGAACTGCAGCCTCGGGGATGATGGGCAGAGACCTGGAAGGGAGGGAAAGTGAAGGGCAGCCCACCTTTCGTTACCTGTGGGGGTGAGACTGGCAGACTTGGGGTGGGGGTGGGAGGCATGTAGCTTCTTGGCTAAGTGGGTTCCTCCTTCTGGCACACTCTTCAGTACCCGTTTACTTATCAGACATTTATTAAGCCCCTGCTGTGTGTAAACTCTGAGGTAGATAAGTTTAGATTAGGCATTGCCCCTACCCCAGGCATCTTACAGTTTGTTGTAATATAAGGGGACAGGATCAACTCAGCTAACTTTTGCAGGGGGGCTGATCTGTGTGCCAAGCACCATACTCGGCACTGGGAGGTGGGGAATAAAGGGTGCCTTGATGCTTCTGGCTTCATACCTCTTTCGTCTTGTCTACACCAAATGTAGGTGCTACCCATGTCCCTGTCCTTGATCCTTATCTCTTTATGTAGGTGATTGTGACTCCAAATGTATATCTTAAGCCCTAACCTTCTTCCCAAGCTCTTATTCTCATTTTAAGAAGGACATTGTACTTTCCACCATGAATGAGCATCAGTTACAAAAAAAAAAAAAGTTTAATTTACTAGAGAAGATTTGAGGAAGAACATGATTTCCGAGTCCCTGCATTTGAAGAGTGCCCTGTGGCACTTATTAAACTTATTCTACTGGGCCAAAGGGGAAGAACTAGAAACAGTGGTTGAATTATGTTTTTAATAAATAAATTTTATTTTGTTTTTTAATTAACAAGCATTTTTTTTCTCCCTCCTACTCTCCCCCTACCCACCCACACCTACACACATAGAGGAAACAAGAAAAACAGATTCCTTGCAACAGTACATAATCAAGGAAAACAAATTCCCGTATTGGCCATGTCCATAAATGTCTCATTCTTAATACTGTCAGTCACTCCTCTGTCAGGAGGTGGATTGCATTCATCAACCATTTGGAATCACGATTGATCATTTTGTTGATAATAGTTCTTAAGTCTTTCAAAATTGTTTATTTTTTTCATTGTTGTTAGAGTATAAATTTTTCTACTGATTCTGTTCATTTTACTCTTCATTAGTTCAAACAAGCCTTCCGGTGTTTCTCTTACAGTACAGTAAATTCTGTTTGATTTGTCACAATTCGTTCCTTTACTTTATAGTTCTTTGCCACTATAAAAAGAACAAATGTAAATGTTTTTGTATATATAGGACCTTTTTTTCTTTCTTTAATCTCTGGGGATATAAATTTAGTGTGGTATTGCTGGACCAAAGGGAATGCATAACTTAGTAACTTTTTGGGCATACTTCCAAATTGTTTCCAGAATGGCTGGACCAATTCATTGCTTCAACAACAATAAGTCATTATGTTTGTTTTCCCAAAGGCCTTCCAACATTTGTCATTTTTTTGTTAACTTCCCCAGTCTGATGGATGTGAGCTTAGAGTTGCTTTAATTTTAATTTCTCAAATTATTTTAGTGACTTGAAGCATTTTCTCCTGTGGTGATGTATTGCTAAGATTTCTTCCTTTGAGAACTGCCAGTTCATATTTCTTGATCATTTATCAATTAGGTAATAGTTATTATTCTTGTAAATTTTAATATTTTCTTATATGTCTTGCAAATTAGAGCTTTATCAGAGAAACTTACTACAAAGATTTTTTTCCCCACTTAACTTTACCTTCTAACTTTAGCTGCATTGGATTTGTATGTGCAAAAACTTTTTAATTCCATGTATTCATAATTGTTTGTTTTATTTTTGTGATCCTCTCAATGCCATGCTTGGTCATAAACCCTCCCCTTGTCCATAGATAAAAAGGTCATTTCTTTCTTGTTCCTTTAATGTGTTTATGATTTGACTTTTTATATCTAGGTCACATGCATTTGGAACTCATCTTGATATATGGTATGAAGTGCTGATATACACTGTCCAATTTTCCTAGCTTTTTTTTGTCATAGTGAGTTGTTACTCCAGTAGTTGGAATCTTCGAGGTTTTTGAACACTAGGCTGTTATAGGTCATTTGTGTTCCTAATCTGTTCCACTGATCAAGCACTATTTTTTAACCAGTACCTAATTGTTTCTCTGATTACTTCTCTTTGCTGTTTTTGCTATTCTTAGATATGATACTGTTGGGCCACCTTGTGACTGATCTTTCTGTCAGTATTTCAAACGCACTGTTATGATCTGTGTTAGAGTCTCATCCCATTTCCTCACGATGATGCTTCAAATATTTAAAGACAGAATAGCTGTCAGGTCCCTGCCTTCCCATTCTTCCACCCACCCCCGCACCCCCCATTCAGCCAAGTCTTCAACCTAAATTTCAGGCATGCACCATGTTCGAGTTAAACTTAACTACTCTCACACTTCTGTATCTCATCCCTCCTCCTGCCTGTAATTGGAATGTATTCCATCTTCCTGCCTACTTATTGGAGTATGGTAGTTCATATCCTCTGAAATTTTCTGTCAAACTCCAACTTTCCTCCAAGTCAGAACTGTCCCTTCTTAAATTCTTTTAGAGCATTTTGTCTGGATTTCTCCTTTGCCTTTATTATATTCTACTTCATATCATGTTTCTTTGTACACGTCCAATTTCCCCTTTTAGATTGTAACCATCTTAAAGGCAGACTATAGGGGGTGCCCCACTCCCCATATTTCTATGTCCATTGCCTTGCCTGTGTACCAAGGCTTGCATTATTTATATATTATATATATATAAATATATGTTGTTTAATAAACACCTGTTCATTTAATAGGTTGAATTTAATTGAATCACTTGACTCTTTCTCCCTTTGTACTGCTAGCGACCTAGTTCAGTCTTTCATGGTTTTTAAAATCTGAACTACTTATAGAAGAGATTTCTATATTGAGAGGGAAGTTGTGCTATATAACTTTGAAGGTCCCTCTTACCTTTGAAATTCTCTGATCCTGACTACATCCATGGTGTGAAAATTAATCACCACTTCTGTGAACAGGTCAGGAACAAGAATTGGTCTCCTTCTTACTTGCACGTTGTTCTATAGTTAACTTTGAATTGTAAGGGCCTGGCCCAATGATGAATGATTACTCAAAGGAATCTCTTCAGAATGACTAAGTTTTTAGGCTGAAAACTCATGTCATGAGCTTGTTAAATCATATTCAATTCAACAATCATTTATTAATTGCTTACTCTGTGTACTAGGTTCTGGGGATACAAATACAAAATGAATAACAGGTGGGGGTGGGAAAGGAGGTGGAGTGGGGATGACACAATATTTAAGCAGATAAGTATATACATGGTAATTTGAGAAAGGAACAAGTACAAAAGGGGCTTCAGAAGGCTTTTCATAGAATCTTGGTGGCACATTAAGTAGTATAGGGATTCAAAGAGGTAGAAATGAAGAGGAAGTATTTACATACACATATTTGCATACATACATCCACAGATACACATACATGTACACGTGTACACACACACACACATATATATATATTTTTTAATTTTTATTTATTTTTTAAAATTATTTTTCCAGGCATGAACAAATCAGGAGAAGAGATGCTAAGTTTAGGAAACAAGTAGGCCAGTTTACTTGGGGCATTGAGTGTAATAATGTGAAATCTAAAAAGGTAGACTGGAGCCATTCTGTGAAGTAGCTTAAGTACTAAGCTGAGGAGTTTGTATTTTATCCTGCAGACCATAAGGAGCTACAATAATGAGTCCTCGTTTAGGAGAATGACACGGTCATATTTATTTTTAGGGAAGTTTATTTTGGCAGCTGTTTAGAAGATGGAATTGTATAGGGGAGGGATTGGAAGTCCTGCAACTGACTGTTGAAGTCCACATAAGATGAGACAGTGTCCAGAACTAGTATGGTGGCCATGAAGGATTGATCCAAGAAAGGTTATAGAAGTAGAACTGACAAGATTTGGCAACTGAATGGATATGCGGTATGAGGGAGAAGGAAAAATCAAGGGTGACTCCAAGGTTCTAATCTAGGTGACTGAAAGGATGGTATTGTCTTCACCAGGAATAAGGAAGTTTAGGGAATTCTATTTTAAACATTGATTCTTTAAACATTAAATTATTGCCTTACTTATTCTTGAGTAGTTTTTTACTACTCACTGTTGTAGCATGTTAAAAAAAAATAAGATGGGACCTATTCTTTCTCTCTGTGTAATTTAAGATTCTAAATGTGGATTCTAATCTGTTCCCCCAGTTTTTGGGGGAAACTGACTAAAATCACTGATAAAACGAGTTTAGGTTTTTAAGGGTTTATTGGAAAATAGAAAGAAAAAGATTGAGAACAGAATTCTAACAGCCTGGCATTCCTATCTTTCCTCAAATTTCCTGTGAAGTCCTCTGCCGCCACCACCACCAAGTCAGGAACCCAAAAGCCCAAGAGCTCTCTGCGCAGGCTCCCTTTCCTCCTTCCTGTCTCCTCCCAGAAAATAGGAGGCTTCTCAAGTTGATTGGCTGGTAGCCTTGATAGACAGCACCCATGAGTAAATGTCATTTCCTGACGCCAAGGAAAAGCCACAATGCCTCTGAGGCATTTTCCTCATGGTGGAGCTTTCCCACAGCAAGTCTCCAGTAGGTGGCATCATTCCAATCATTACATCTCTTTGGGTGTAGGCATATTGATAGTGTTGTTAAATTGTGAGTTTTTGGCCATTACCTCCAATAATTCAATTTGACTTAAATGAAAAATAAGTCTGTTTGGATCAAAGAAAAAGGAACAGGAAACTGACATAGAGAAATAAACAATTTATGTATTTTAAAGGCTACCTGGCTGATGTGCTTATTTGTGAAATAGCGGCAACCTCTCAGCCCCTTCCCCCTCCTTCCCAGTTTAGGGCATACTTCCACATATGTAAAGTCTAGCCAGGAGTTGGTGAGTTGTCAGAATTGTAAACAAACCTGAATGACTCTTGAACCACAAATCTTATGCTATTTTATACTCAAGACGACAAATGGAACTGAAACCCATTACAAATGTAGCAATCTAGAGTGAGCAGACATGAGAGCTCTTTGCACACATGGAAAATGAGTAAAATGAGTATGCATAGTTCCTTTGGTGTACTGTGGTTACGCTTAAGAAATCATTAGACATTTCAGCTAATTGTCTGTGTCTGTACCCTTCATCCCCACTCCTTCCCTCCCATACCCCAAGTTGGATAGTCTTGTCAGATTGCTTCCTTCCAGTCCTTAGCTAGTGCAAGCTGAGACTTCTTTCAGCTATGTTACATTGCAACAACCACAAAAATCATAGTAATACAATTTACAAATCCAAATTGAAGTTACAGACTAGAGAGAGGTACTGGTAAAATCATAGTCTTTGTTATATGCCAGGGACAGTGACCACTAAGAAAGAATTTGAAGCTTAGTCATTGATGTACTGTTGCCCATAATGGTTTTTGCTGTGCTAGACCCTCAAGACAGGTGGTGTTGTGGTCTGCCTTGTCAAAGAAGGACCATTTGAAGTTCAGTAGACTTTGAGAGCATGTTCTAGGAGGAGAATACAGCTATTTATGGACCCTTGACTAGAGAATGGCTTACATCTACTCACCCTTGCAGCCCTGTAACTGTATTGCAAATATGAATTGGACTTTTCTATATTGCACTGTGGCAGAATCTAGTGTATAGATAAAAATGATTGTTGATGAATTGTATTACTACTTTCCTAGTCAGGAGACATGTATCAATAGTGCTTTTACTCACATACATTTCTCTGCACTTAGAACCATAATGTCCTTATCTCAAGTTCCTTCAGGAGTTACAGTCTGATAAGCTGCCTCAGTACATCTAAGGCAGGAATGATGAATGATGGAAGAATATGACTTCTTCTTTGGCCACATGTACTACATTTACTTCATTAATTCAAGAATCTGAGTACTCTATACATTAGTTTTGTGTGTAAGCAAATTTATCTGTGTGTTTAGATACTGAATATATATACATAATAGATATATGTGTATATATTTCTGCATATATATGTACATATACATACATACATATATGCCTTAGTAAGTAGTTTAATGAGTTGCTCTGGCCTCCCAAAATTCATTACGTGGTGGACAAATATCCAATGAGTCTCTCAGTGAACCTAATTAGGATGCCCATTGGACAACAGACTAACATTTTCTTGCTGGGCCTATGTTGTAAGCCATTCTAGTTTGGTAGGTCCAGCTAGAAATCACATTTAGCTGGCATAGCATTTAAAGAATTTGGGGGGGGGGGGTCACCAGTATATCTTAATGGTCATCAAAGGACTTCAGTGGAGGTACCACATTTATCTAGGTAGAATTGCATAACATGTCATGGGAAGTGTTGTTATTTATTTTATGAAATATGTTTTGGCACCTGGATGTTTCAAGGTATCTGTGAGCTGCTTGGCTGCCATGACAGCTGTAACTAAATTTAAGAGAGAACATTTTCAAAAAACTGACTGATTCTCCTACTCTTTGATATTATCAACAAAAATCCTTCACGAATTTAGGATTGCATTATTAACTGTCATTATGGTAATCCTGGATAGTTAAAAAAATAAATCCTCTAAAATGAGGTGTTGAGAGTTGCAGCCTGGAAGAGGGCCTGACCTTCTGAAATGCTTTCACCCTAACTAACCCCTGACTTATTTTCCCACTTGTCTGCTAGCTAACTCTGTTGTTTGCTCATTGTGCTTCTTTTCCTCATTAAAAATTGTAAAACATTCATTTCTTCAGAATTTCAGCTTCTGCTGCCAGCTGATGCTTGTTCTTTGGACACATCCTCCTACTTGAGATCCCTTTTTTTCTTTTGCCTTCCAAAATCTACTAAATAGTGCATGCTTAACCTGGAACTACTTTCTCTGCTATAAAGGGACCATTCTTTTCTCATTGTTTCCACTTTGTCTTGGAGGAAAGAAAAAAGTACTTTAGCTGAGGCATCTGAAAAAGTACATTTGGTAATCAGTTGCTGTCATTTTTTTACTCCTCAGTTGACATTAACTGTAGACAGAATTTTTTGTTTAAAATTTTTAGACACTTAACATGTCATCTTTGATATTAAGTTTACTTCTGATATTGAATTCTGTTTTGATCATGGAAGTGTTGTGCACAAAATAAACCAAAGAAATCACCAGCTAAACAGGATGCTAAGTTTCAGGTCAACATCTTACTCTTGGGTTATTTTGCTCAAAGAAAATAATTTTTAGTTGGTTTTATTTTCCCTCAAGATTTCAAGCTGAAGAAAAAATCAGGGAAAAAATAAATTCTTTACATGATGCTTTTGCCAAATAAGAGGCTAAAAATAAGAATTTGCTTCCAAGCTATCCTCTACACAGCTGCCAAATTGATAGGCCTAAAACACAGATCTAAACATGTCATTGCCTTGCTTAAAAATTTCCAGTGGCTTCTTGTTGTGTCTTGGATAAAATAAACAAACTTTGGCCTGGTATTTAAAACTGTAGACAATATGACTACCACCTACATTTCTAGTCTTATTTCATATTATTTTCTCCTCAAGTAGTGTCCACTCCAGTCAAATTGGCTTTGTAGTTGCTCCCCATACATGGCATTCCATCTTCTCCTTCCATGACTTTGAAGCAGTGAATTTCTTTCCTTACCTCTGCCTCATAGAATCTATGGCTTTGCAAGTATCACTCAGGTGTCACTTCCTACCTTTGGCTTTTCCTAATTTTTCTCTCCCTCTTTTCCAGTTATTAGCCTCCTTCCTCTTGACTTTGTATTTCTTGACTTGCATACCTATTTTCCCCCCAGTAGAATGTAAGTTCCTTGAGGGCAGGGACTGTTCCGTTTTTGTTTTTGTATTTCCATTGCTTAGCACAGTGTCTTGCAAGTGACCATCTTAGAAGACATCTGATAAATGTTTGTTGCATTAAATGTTGTTTAATTAAATTAGTATGGGCACAAAGGATTTAGAAAATTTACCTCAGAAATAGCAAACTTCATTTAAAAGTGCCCTGAAGCATTTTCCAATTAAATCTCCTTATCTATGGAAAGGATGGGTATCCCTCCACCACCACAGCTGGCAGTCCATCTGTAGACCCTCCACTAGGGCAGATGGCAATCCATCTATGCCTCCTCATCTCTCTTGTCATACTTGTCCATGTTTTTCCACAAATTTTTCAGAGGATCTGTCGACCAACTCACAGTATGTCTTCCTTTGGAGCTAGCCATCTGTTGTCTCTCATTCTCATTACCTCACCAGGCCACCTCCTTTTCTGGTCATACGTTCAAGTAATTATATTCCATTCATCAACAGTTCCCAGGGAACTTGTATTCTAGTAGGTAAGACTAGATAAATAACTACACAAATAAAATGAGTGAAAACATATTGACTAAACTGTGGGCCAAGCACTGTGCCAAGCTCTAAGGATACATATAGAAAAAGTAAGACAATTCTTCCCAGAGGATTCATTCATTCAAAGACAAAACACATGAAAGGACTGTGGGCTGCAGGGCAGATAGAGAGGTCCAAAAGCCTTCAGAGTGCTGTGGAGGGGCAGGTGGTAAGGCCAAGGGTATTTAGGATTACAAAAGTATGTTGGATCATGATGCTGAGGAATTGCACGGCATAGAAGCAAGGCAGATGATAAGGCACAGAGGACTTGGAGACATTGGCAGAGCAGATGGTACAGCTTGGTGGTCTTCCTTATTCCTGGAAGGAATAGGGTTGACTTATCTCTTCCACGTGGTGTGAGCAGTCCAGAAGCAAGCAGGGAGTGTGCCCTTAATGGTGGTGGATCCCGACAGATGCAGATAGGTCCTTTCATTCATTAATTCGGATGTATGGTGCAAATTATACCATTATAAATGCATAGGAAAGGTCTAAACAGAGTGTTGTTATTTAGTTTTTCAGTTTTGTTTGACTTTTCGTGACCCTTTTTGGTGTTTTCTTGGCAAAGATACTGGAGTGTTTGGTTTGCTCAGCTCATTGTACAGGTGAGGAATTGAGGCAAACAGGGTTAAGTGATTTGTCCAGTGTCATACAGCTAGTAGGTATCTAACAACCAGATTTGAATTCAGGAAAACGAGTCTTCCTGACTTCAGTGCAAGCACTCTATCCACTGCACCACCTAGCTGCTCCCTAAACAGTACTACGAGGAATTTAGGAAGGCAAAAGGACACTTGTAGTTGAGGGGGGCATCAGGGAAGGCTTCATGGAGTAGATTACTTGAATTTGAAGGAAGAGAAGGATTTTGACAGAGATTTGGAAGTAAACCATTCCCTGGCTGGGGTATCATGTACAAAGGCAGAAAAGGGCAGGACGGGTTAAGGAAAGGAGAAGTAGTATGTTTGGGTTGGCTGGAATCTAGAATGAGCAAAGGGGATCTTAATAGTACAACTAGGCAAAGCCATATGGTTGAAAAATGCCTTTGATCTAGGCATTTGGATGGTCAGCTAATAGAATTGATTCATTATTGCATGTATCTTGGATAGTGAGCTAGGCCCAAAATTGAATAAGAAGAATAAAGTAGGCAGGATTGCATTTAGAAAATTGCTCAGTGCTTTCACTGATTAAACAAAAAACCATCATTTTAACACCAAGTATTTTTACAATGATAACATATGACTGATTTATGGAACACATTACACTGAAAAAATCAGAATTGTAGGCTGCTTAAAGGTTAGTAGAAAAATATTCATTGGGCATAAATGGGCTGTAATAGATAGCCAGTGATCCTTTGGAATCAATAAGCACAGTAAAAGATATCTTAGAAAAGGAGGTAGGCCAGTCCTAGCTCAGGGATTATATATGGAAGGGCAGTTCAAGTACTGTACTGGTACTTAAGAAATATTAAAATGCCTTGAGCAAGGGTTTTTCACCTTTCTAGGGTCATAGACCTCTTTGGCAGTCTGGTGAAGCCCAGGGATCCCTTCTCAATGTTTTCAAATGTGTAAAATAAAACATAGAACTACAAAGGAAATCAGTTGCACTAGAAATAGTTATCAAAATATATATTTTTTAAACTTCATATGTGCCAGGTTAAGATCCCATTCCCTATAAAAAGGCTTACAGCACATTTATTGCACCTTTTATGGGAAACTTGTGGGGAGGGGGATTGAAAAGGGAAGGAAGTAGTGAGGAGTAAAAAAGGGTAAAAAAGATGTGGAGATGTGTAAGCCAATTGAAATATCCCTAGTGCCTAATGCAGTGCCTTACACATAGTGGGCACCTAATGTTTGTTCAATTGAATAATTTTGTTTGTTAAATTAAAGTTATACACACACACACACACACACACACACACACACACACACCCTTTATTTATTTATTTATTTATTTTTTAGTGAGGCAATTGGGGTTAAGTGACTTGCCCAGGGTCACACAGCTAGTAAGTGTTAAGTGTTTGAGGCCGGATTTGAACTCAGGTACTCCTGACTTCAGGGCCGGTGCTCTATCCACTGCGCCATCTAGCTGCCCCCACCCTTTATTTTTAAGTAACTAAGGAAACTTGGGTCCCAAAAAACTGTCTTGCCTCACATCTCATAGTTAAGTGATTTTGAGAAAGTTAACTTCTTTGGACTTTATAGCACTTTTCAGTATAGAGTTTGGGTCCAGCTTGTAGGTTATTCAAAGGGGCTTAGTTATTGAATATTGGCCTCGTTATAATATGGGGTAACCCATAACATGTTATTCCTCTCCATTCCCAAGGGCATTATTATTTAGAAGCTTTAGTGTATTTAAAATACTGTGATTCTCTACATTTATGGAGGTATCATAGCCCTAAGCAGAAATACACTAATTACAAGCATGTCATGATCTAAGTTATTCTGCAAACGAAATGAAATCATTTTATCCAAGGCTAAAATGATCGTTATTATTATTAGGATAGGAATTATGATTCATAAATGCTTTAAAAGGAAAGAGCCATGTCAGATCATCACAGTGTACCTTTCATTTTTACCCTATATTTTAAAATTCTTTGGCTTTGCTTGTCCTGAAAGAACTGTTTTCTGCAAATAGTCTTAAGTAAAACAAATTTCATATTTATGTTGCAAGCATAGTGTAAAGACCATTGCATTAGGAGTCAGGTGACCTGAATTCTAATCCTTGTTCTGCTGCTGCTTAGTTGTGGGACCTCTGGCAAGCTCCATAATCTCTCTCTCTCTGAGTCTCTATTTCCTCATATATAAATTGAGGGGTGACCTTTAAGGTCCTTTTTCAGTTCTCAAATTCTGTGACCTATATCCTTCCTATAATCAATTATGGGGAACATTTAAATGAATTAAGTCTAAATTAATGAAAAGCAAAGTTTAGAACAGAGCTTTATATACAGTACATTTGAGGAAACAAAAGTACATACTATTTTCTTTATTTGGATACTCTTTTAATTTTAATTTGTGAGATAATCATATGCTAGGAGAAAGGGCAAAGATGACGCTGGTGTTCATATTTAATTAAGCATTTTTTTCTCCAGTTATTAAAGTGTTGCTTTTTTTTAAACCAAGTCAAACCCTATTGATTGTGACAGTCAAGAGTAGAATGTTGTGTGGAGATTCAAATTTGGATTTTATAAGGAATGTCTTTTCTCTCCTATGCCAACCCTTACAAAAAATCATAAAGATTTGAAAATTATAGTAATCTTATTATAAATTCCACATGGACATTGAGCTGGGCCCAGAATTAACTAGGAGGAAAGCAGGGAAGATCACATTTGGGAAACTGCAAAGTGCTTTGTGTGGCTCCCAAGCCATTCCTTGATGCAGAAACCCATCTTTTTTTTTTTTTTAAAAGTGAGGCAGTTGGGGTCAAGTGACTTGCCCAGGGTCACACAGCTAGTAAGTGTCAAGGGTCTGAGGTCGGATTTGAACTCAGGTCCTCCTGAATCCAGGGCCGGTTCTCTATCCACTGCGCCACCTAGCTGCCCCAAGAAACCCATCTTTTAATACTGGAATTCTTCTGATGTTATTTCTCAGAACTTTTAGGTCTAGCCCTTGATACAAAGAAAAGAAAACTAAAACAGCTCATCTTTGAGAAGCCTATATTCTATGGTTAGGAAGAACATTGACACAGATGATCCACCTTTACACAGATTAGTTGATCCAAAGTAATTTGAGGAGAGGGAAGGAAACTAACAGGTGGGGGTGGGGGTGGGGGAGGAGCAGACATGAATTTGAACGATAAAGATTTTAAGAGACTGAAATAAGGAAGGGAGAACATTCTGATTTGGGGATGTGTGTTTGGGAAGATGAAATGTTGAGTTTAGGAAATAGCTAATAATCCAGTGTGGCCAGGTTGGTTATATAGTAGATAGCATTTAAATCCCACTTTAGACACTCACCAGCTATGAGACCCTGGACAAATTATACTATTATAAATGCACAAGAAAGGTCTGAACAGAGTGTTGTTGTTTAGTCATTTTTCACTTGTGTTCTGGGCCACTCACTTAATACCTCTGTGCTTTAGTTTCCTCAACTGTAAGGTGGGAAGAATACCATAACCTACCCTGAAGGATTGTTGTGAAAATAAAATGAAATAATATATGTAAAGTGCTTAGCACAGTGCCTGACATATAGTAACAATATATTTTATTTATTGTCTTATTCCTCTTCCTCCCACTCTCTCTTCCCCCTACCCCCGAAGTCTGAGAAAGGGAATAATATGAAATAAGTCTAGATAGGTAGATCAGATCAATAACTGGAGGCCTTAAAAGCCCCAAATTTGTATTGTATTCTTGTATCAAGAGGGAATCATTGGAGTAGCTAGGTGGCGCAGTGGATAAAGCACCGGCCCTGGATTCAGGAGGACCTGAGTTCAAATTCGGCCTCAGACACTTGACACTTACTAGCTGCATGACCCTGGGCAAGTCACTTAACCCTCATTGACTCTCCCCCCCACACCCCAAAAAAAGAGGGAATCGCTGAAGAGGAGTCAAGACTTAAGGCATAGCTAGGTCAGACCTATGTCTTAATAAGTTAATTTGTCAGGTGTTTAGAGAATACATTAGAGACATATTAATAAGTTTTAGTAATTTAGTAAGACACTAGAAGGGAACTAATCTGGAGGCTATTAAAATAGTTCAGGGAAGTACTTATGCTATCCTGAGCTGGGATTGTAGAGGTAGACTTAGCAACTCATTAGCTATAGGGGGATGAGGGAAAGGGAAGAGTCTTAGGTAATTGCAGGATTACAGATCTGGGTAGGAGGATAGTGGTATCCTGAACAAAAACACAAAAGTTTGGGGGAGGAGCAGAATATAAGTTCCATTTTGTAAGGTGCTGATGGGACATTAAGAATGAGATGGCCAGAAGGCAACTGATGATGCAAGTAAGGGGTTAAGAAGAAAGATTAGGGCTGGACATATAGGTGAGAACTGAGGAGATCACCATGGAAGAGAAGAAAGAAAGAGAAGGGAAGGGAAGGAATAATAATTTATATAGGACCTACTAAGTGCCAGGCACTGTGCTAGGCACTTTTTATAAATTTCTCATTTGAGCCTCACAATCACCCTGGAAGGTAGGTGCTATTATTACCCCCATTTTACAATTGAGAAAACCGAGAAAAGCAGGTTAAGTGACTTGCTCAGGGGTCTGATAAGTGTCTTAGGCCAGATTTGAACTCAAGTCTTCCTAACTCCAGGCCCAGGGTTCTCTGCATTGTGTCACTTTAGAGAGAGGAGAGATTGAAAGGAGTTTTCAGACAAGTAAGAAAGAATGTCCTGGAGGAAGGAGATGGCCAACATTGCAGTGGGCTGAACCAATCAGATGTGTGCACTGAGTGTGACACCAGTATGGTGAGCCCCAGAAGCAGGATCAGCGAGGGTGCCCAAGCAGGGGTGCACTAGGCCAGGTCAGAATGGAATTGGTGAAAGTTAACAAGCTGATCAGTAGGGAGCTCAGGCTTGTGAATAGCCGCAGCATGACCAGGTTGGGAGAAAATGGGAGACCTAGGCTCCCACCTTCCAAAAAAATCTACAGAGGATTCAAGTGACATGAGGACTAGAGAACAAGCTATCACCTTCAGCAGTCAACTCATTGGTAACCTTTGAAGTGGTGGTATTGAAAGACAAGTCAAAAGACTTTGAAGAATAAGTGGATCATGTGGAAGTGTAGGCAACAAGTGTAGATGCCCTTCTAGAGATTCGATGGGAAATGGGTGGGTAACAGCTTGAGGGAATGGAAGGGTCAAGTAAAGGTTTTTAAGGATGGAGTAAATCTGAGTATGTTTCTAGAGCAAGTAGCCTGTAAACAGGGAGATGTTTGAAAATGAGTGCATGGTCCTGAAGGAGACCAGAGATCAAGGGCATAGAGAAGAGGAGGGAGCTTTGACACAGATTGAAATAGATCTTTTCCTCTAAGATTGAACCAGAGGAGGAGAAAATGAGTAAGATGTGCTCTAAGTGCTTCTGTTTCCCTAAAACATAATGGGAGACTTTGAAGACCTTGGAAGACCTTGTGAGGTAAAGGGGTGAGGATTCTTCACTTAGTGACATCTACTTAGTAATCCACTTCCAGATCCCCTTGTCTCTCTGAGCCCAGTTCTTGGGCCAAGGAAATCCCTTTGGAGAAGTTGTTCAGCTTATTTTTAAATGTATATTCAGAACTAGTTCATTATAAGCATATATGTCTCTTCTGCTTTATTTAGAAAACTCCTCAGAATTCTTTTTGTTTTTATTTTTTTTCCACAGCTGTATTACCAGGTTTTAAACTTTGCCATGATTGTATCTTCTGCTCTGATGATATGGAAAGGCTTGATAGTTGTCACTGGGAGCGAAAGCCCAATTGTGGTGGTTTTGAGGTATGTCTTCCACAATAATTTCTTTACTCATTGTCACATTAATATTATTAATGCTTTTGTGTTTTATGGTAGTCTAAACATAAGTGCTTGAATAAAAAGTTTTCCAAATTATATCAACTTTATGAATTTTGTAACTAATTGAATGAAACAAAGTCCTTTTCAATAGTACTTTTTGGAACCTATTTGGAAAATATTTCATGTTTTCCTATCTAGCTTTCAGTGAAAAGTTTTGTAGTTAAGGGTAGACATGTGTTAATGGTGATCTTACAATGCTTTAAAGTCTTTATTAATAATACACAGATGTAAAGAGAAAGAAGGTCAAAAAGAAATATAAATAGGCACAACAGCTTTTGAAAATAACATTGAATTTGTTATATATTTAAAAGCAGGCTGTATGAAATAGAGATTCTTGGTTTCACTTATAACCCTCTTTCTGTTCTGTTTTGTATATGGAAATTGTCTTTAAAACATTTATGGTGTTCATTAAATTCATATAAAAATTGAAAACCGGGTAATACTTTGTTTTGAACTGGTGATGTTTTTACACAGTAAATAAGGCAACAGTTTTTTGTTTTGGTTTTTGGGGTTTTTTTTGCAGGGTAGTGAGGGTTAAGTGACTTGCCCAGGGTCACACAGCTAGTACGTGCCAAGTGTCTGAGGCCGGATTTGAACTCAGGTCCTCCTAAATCTAGGACCAGTACTTTATCCACTGTGCCACCAAGCTTCCCCTCACATTCAAATTAAAAAAAAAAAATATGGACTTTTAAAAAAGTTCTGATGTTTCCAACTGAATTTCCTCTGCCTTAAGAGAATACATTTCAATAGCATTCTTTCAAATTTCATACACAAATATACTTTTCTTCTATAGCTTTTTTGATGTTTTTTATAAGTATTCTGTGTATTAAAAAGCTTTGCTAATTTAACATTGGACTGTGTTCATCTAACCATAAATTCATACATGATAAAAAGTTCAGTAATCATTGATATTAAAGGAAATCATATATCACCATGTTTCACAACCAAGAATTGTTGTAATATCCCCATTCCAAATACGCTAGTAATGCTGTTGCTTTATCTTAGGCTTTGTGAGCAAGCTTATTCTGACTTTTGGCAGCCATTGAGGGCACATCTCTCTGGAAATGAAAAAGTTATGGGAATTGTGAGATCATGAAAAGAATCTTAGATTAAGAGTTGGAAGGGAATTGTGGATCATCTAGACCAGGAATAAGTCCAGCCCTCCAAACCATATACAAAACTGGCAGAGGCAGAATTTGATCTGCTGACCCATAGGCCATCATTTGCCCGCCCCAGATCTATGCTATCATTTTACAAATAAAGAAACAGGCCTAGTGACTTGCCCAAGGTTACATGGGTACTTAGAGAAGCAAGGTCAAAACTAGAACTCAGGTCTTCTGATGTCCACTCAAGTGAGAAAGGGAAGAATGGAAGAAACTCCTGAAGTTTTGGGGGTAAATGAGATATAACTATTTCTTTTTAAAAATTGTATCATAGTGTTCTAAAGTCACTTTGCTAGTTTAGCAGTATAAACATGTAGTAATTAATAATTACTCACAAATACTTTTAAGATTCAGAAAGCACTTTTCTCACACCAACCGTGTTACATAACTTGTTATATATATAACTTGATTTTCTAATGAAATTAGATTTGTCACATTTTAAAATATTCAGATTGAAGTATTCAAATGATAGTTACTAATTTCCTCATTGAATTCTCTTTTAATATTCTTGGTTTTGGAGCTGTATATGCTTTTTTTTTTTTGACATTTTGAGAAGACAAACTTAAACAGAAGAAACCGACAATAAAGTCAAACACAGGAAAGTTACTGTGGTTTCTGAACTTATTTTCCTACACAGTGTCCAGCAGGTACAGAAAGAACTGATTTTCAAAAAACTGTCTTGGGAAGAAAAGGAAAAAACTTAAAACTTATTGAATTCAGTATCTATCACTTAGTACTTGGTGAAAAATGAGAGAAGTTGACAGTTAATCAGTAATTTGGGCCTACTTCTGTTTCTTGTGAAAATGGCAGAGCCATGAGACAAAAATGCATCTAACATTTGTAAAGGGAAGTTGTACAGAAAGTTTGTCTGCATGGTATAAGAATAGTAATAGTCTCATGTGGTAGATAAGGTTACATAGACACTTTAAATCTAAAGTTTTTAAAATTTGGATTTTTTTTAACCAGGAAAGCCTGTGTAGCAGTGTAAGAACAACTAATAAAATATTCTAAAAGAAACCATAATTTCAATTTAAAAAATTTTTAGGAGGAACTGTTTTCTGAGGCCTTTATAATTTGACCTTTCACTAGCTTAGTTAACTTTAGACATTTCACATTTTTAAATATGGAAATATTGCTGCAGTGAGCATTTCTATTATTATTTAAGAAAAATGATTTGTGAGGGATACCTAGTGATTGCTCAGTTTTTACTGGGTTTCCGTGTGCTGATCCTATTCCCTTCCCTCTTCCTAAGTGAGTCAGGCAGGGAATTCTGCTTTAAAAAAACTTAACTCATGGCTTAAAAGTACAAACTGAATAGAGTGGTGATCAAAGCTACCTACTATTCCAACTTAGGTAGATTTTTTTCCAGCCTTTTTTCCTTTTGTTCCCCTTCACAAATGGCTTATTTCTACCAATTACTCACAGCCTCCCAGGAGAATCTTGTTCATTTTTACCTTTGTGACTTTGTTTCCTCTGTTTCCTAACTTGACTTGGCATGGTCTCTTTGTTTCTGACCTGGTTTGAGTTCTAATTCTGCCATTTAGTAACTACTATATGACCTTTGGTAAGTCACTTAAACTTTCTGAGCCTCCATTTCCACTTCTGCAAAATTAGAATAATATTTACACTGGTTTATTGTGAGGAACACACTTTGTTAGTATTAGAACATAAAAGTGTGAGTTGTTGTCTGGTAGCCAGCTACCTATTCATCAGGACCTGGCTCAGGTGTCATCTCCTGCCCTGATGCCTCCCCCTTTTGACTGTCAATTGTACTCACTGTCCTTGTAACCCATTTGTCATTTTAATAATACAGTGCACTATAATGCTGTCTTGTTATGTCTATCTCCCAGCTAGATTATAAATTCTTTAATGAGAGGGAGTTTGCATTCATTATATGGCCAATAAATATTTGAAGGGAATGTGCTAGAGAGAGGAGTAAGGCATAATAAAAAAGAGGCTTTGGCAGTCCTCAAAACAGAAGAGTTTGCTGTTGCATAAATCAGTTTTCATTGTCACCACCTGGGCATCTCTGCTACAGAATCACAGCCTTCCTTTAGAATTCTACCCTATATTGCTCCCCTTCCCCCCACCCTCCCCACCCAGTACCTGTTCTACTTCAGTCCAGCCAGTCAGCAAGCATTTTTTAAGCACGTACTATGTTCTAGGCATTGTGCTAGGTGGTGAGAATACACAGAAAAAAATGAAACAGGACCTGTCCTCAAGAAGCTTACATTCCACTGAGGGGAGACAATATGTACACAAATAAGTATATATAGAATACATATTAAATATATGCAAGGTAGTTTTGGGAAGGAGGATACCAGGAATAGGAAAGGATCAAGAAATTTGATGAGTTATTCTAACCCAACCAACACTGGGATTTAATAGAGAGTGTCACATAGTAGATTTAACTTTCACTTTCAAAATTAGAAAATCTGGCCCTTTTGGGCTTGGTGTTAGCAAGAATTCTAGAATTGGGAGTCAGGCAAGTTGGGTTCTAGTTTCAGCTCTGCCACTATTTGACCTTGAATAAGTCTCTGGGCTCTCTGAGGGGGAAGAACTGTTCTCATTTTTGGTCTCTGTAACCCCATCATCTAATATAATGCCTGGCACATAGTAGATATTTAATGTTCATTAATTTATTGGGGTCTACTTTCTCATCAGTTAAATGGAGGGAATACTCCCATCCAATTAAAACATTCTGATTCTAAATGAAATAGAATCAGCCGGAAAAAGACTGAGTTATTAAAGCTGAAAATGAGAGGCTCTACCATAAAGATTCAGAAGTATGTATTCTTGAACTTGATCTGCCACAGGGCTTCTATCTTCCTAGGAATCAAGGAGGAGCTACTATCTAAAGCAAGACTTATCTTCAGTTCATCATAGCAGGAAGTACCCATGATCTTTTCTATACTCGAGTTTGAGAATTCTTTTTTATGTTTAACTTTATACTGGGATTATCACTTTGGGGGAGGGGGAGGGAAAGAGTTATAACTTTTAATGAACAGGAACATGTACTTGGTAGCATTATTGATTTATAGATTATACATGGCTTTGTTTGAAAGTAATTTCTACCTAAATTGGCATGTCTATATTATTTTGTGTAAATTGAAATGTTGTTCATTTTGATAGCATAATGTAAAACCTGTGTTTATTTTGTGTTTCTTTTTAGTGGCAGTATGGAGCCAGCATTTCATAGAGGAGACCTTCTGTTTTTAACAAATTTCCGGGAAGATCCCATTAGAGCTGGTGAAATAGTTGTTTTTAAAGTTGAAGGAAGAGATATTCCTATAGTTCACAGAGTCATCAAAGTTCATGAAAAGTAATGACAATTTTAATTCTTTTTTTGTGTTTCCTTATTTCTTGGTTCATAATTGGAGAGTCAGCCAAGTGCAGTGGAAAGACTGCTAGACTGGGAATCAAAAGACCTGGTTTGTGACCCTGCTCCTGCTGCCAGATCCTGACTCCTTGACTGTGGGCAAGTCACTCACTGTAGCCTTTGTGAACCTGAGATGACAATAATACACAGTATTGTTGGGAGAACCAAATGAGATTATTCACGAGGAAGCACTTTGAAAACTTAAATGATGTGCAAATGTAAAGTCTTTTGAATAAATATATACACATAATCATATGTGATATGAATATATATATATTAGACATCTCAATGTCTTTTTAAAATGTTTAGAATTGGTCCCATTTGTAAAACTTCGCTCCTAACATACTGGTTTTATGCCACTAGTTGTTACCTCTTTCTCAACAGCCTTGGTTTTACTCTACTGTGTTCTGTGATGAGGGAAGCAGCACATTAATGCAATAATAATGCAATGCGCGCGTGCACACATACACACTTCTTAAGGGAACATTCTATCCCTTTGCAAAACAAATCTTGTTTTGATGTCAGAAGTTATTTCTTAAACACTCAAATGATCACCTCAAACAGAAGACTTATTCTTTTAATATTTCATAGCGAAATAATCAACTTATTTTGCTCAGGAACTGTTTCATTTGTGTCTTTGTATCCCTAGTACCAAACACAGTGCCTGCACATAGTAGATGATTAATAAATGCTTACTGAATGATTGATAGATTATGAAGTATCCCCCAAATAAAATACTTCTTCTCATACCTAATTCATTCCCTTGCTTTGAGTCCCTGTTTGGTCATATAATTGGAGTTGCCTCATTTTGAAATTCTGATGTCCTTCAACAAATAGACCTGTTTTCCCTTTAAATATTCTTATAATATATAGAAATGGTTTTTGAGAATTAGAAGCATTGATTTCCAGTTCACATGTTCATTTCGAATTAGAGATCTCATTTCTGATTAACAATGATACCTTACCGATATTGGTTATTGATTTTTTCTGAAGCAAAATGGATAATTTTAATTTGCTTTTTAAGGCCTATGTGATGAAGTATAAATCCAACATATTGTTAAAATAATGGAGTAAAACTTTATTTCATATTTTAGGGTTCCAGTCTATCAGTTGCTTCCAAAAATCTTGATGCTTCTATCCTGAGTGACTTCCTTAAAATGACTAATATATTCTAAGCCTACATTTGTAGTTAAAATATACTCTGGGAGGTGTTTGCTAAATACTTTTTAATTTGCTAAAGGAAGAAATTTGCTCAGTCTTTATATAGCTAATGGTCTTGATTACTTTTTATTGTAATTTTGTTTTTTAATTACTAGCAGGTGAAAATTGTTCACAGTTGGAAGTAATAATTTCCAGTAATTTATATTCATGTGCTCAATTACTATGCTTTTTTTTCTTTTGGTTTCTTTTTCCAATGTAGGCTCCAGTAGTCCAAATCAATTTTTTGCTGTTTGATATAGTTTCAAATTCTTATGGGGATTTTAATGTTATCTAATAGTGGTTGTACATTTTTTCATTTGTTTTATTTTTTAAAAGACTTTATAGCTATTTAATTTGGCAGTTTTGTACTTCTAGTGTCTAGACTATCTCAGTGTCTTTTTAGAATGTTCAGAATTGATCCCATTTGTAGAGCCTCTGTCTAAACATGCTGGCTTTATGCCATTAGTGTTCTTTTCCAGCATCCTGAGTTTTACACCGTTGTATTCTGTGATGAGGGAAGTAGCACATTGTACAATGTCAAGTAAAAGAGGAGAATTGAGAAGAACTCAGTGCTCAGATCTGTTTGATTTGTCACACTATATGCCCAGAGTTTGGCAGATTATATTCCATAATAATGTGATACGTAAAATGTCATAATTTTCTTGTTCTTTATTTGCTTAGAGACTTTCTTCTGAACCACACCAAACTGTCAACTGGTTTCTACTTCAACTTAAGCCTTCTGTAATTACTTGTTACTTGTCAGTGGAATAAATAAGTATATATGTAGGGGTGTGTGGAAGGCAGGTGAAGTGCTCAAAGGCCTACACGTAATGTTAAATCAGTGTCTAATGCTGACTGATTTGAATTTTAAGTTGTTAGTGTAGGGATCACTAACCATTTGCTGGGATTTAAGCATGCAGTGAGCCTAATCTAGTTCTCTTACACTGCTCAATTTCATAAGACTCTGTGTGTATATATATATATATATATATATATATATATATATATATATATATATATAAACACACACACACACATATGTTTGAATAATAGCATAAGGAATTCATAGAACTTTTTTAAAAGAGCATATTTGGTACCATTATTTTCCTTATTGCAGAATATAATATCAGTGAGTTTTAACCAGTAGTAATTCTTGATTGCTTGGTATGCAGACAGTTCATTGTTTCTTTAAGAGACTTTCCCCCCCCCCCCCCGAATTGTAATATTCTTTGGTTGTTAAAGATTCATGAAGTATTTCAGAATTTGATCATACCATGTTTTCAGTTGAATCTTGCCTGAGAGGTGGCTTGAGTGCAGTGGAGTCAGATGACCTGAGTTTGAGTCTTGGGTGATTTTGGGCAAGTCACAACCTCCTGAGACTCAGTTTTACTCACCTGTACAATAAAAATACTAATATTTGCATCATTTCAAAGGGCTGTGGAGAAAGTGCTTTATAAACTATTAAACACTCTTTTGGGAGTAAGTAGTATTTATGACTTAGGTTAATTTTTTAAAGTTTTGCATACAATCAGGGTACCATCAAATAGGTATGTCTCTTGTGGACCACTCAAAATTTTCCTCATGACCACTCTACCAATGCTTCTGGATCTCATCCTATGGAATGACTTTAGTGTACATCTAAATTCATTTTTTAATCATACTGAAACTTATTTACGAGTTGATGTCCTTTTGCCTTTCAGAGACAATGGAAATGTTAAATTTCTGACCAAAGGAGATAATAATGAAGTTGATGATAGAGGTTTGTACAAAGAAGGTCAAAACTGGCTAGAAAAGAAGGATGTTGTAGGAAGAGCAAGAGGGTAAGGAATTTGTTTTTATACTTAGTGGTTTCAGTGACGCAGAAAATGATTTGGCCACAGTGAGATTGAATTTTTGAGTATAACAGATGATCCAGTTTTGTGCCATAATAACAAAATAAAACTTATCAGAACTTCCCAGGGACTGATGCTAAACCAAACCCAAATCGATTTTCTGTGCTCCAGGTTGAATTCTTTTTCAGAGATATACTTGCACTCCAGAGGTTATTTATCTTGGTATTTACAGTGATTTGTTATTATTTTAGGGGGAAATTTCAACAGCTTACTTTGGAGGAAAAGGAACTAGGCAGTATTCTTTTACCTGAAGTCAGATTAATGAAATTTTTTGAAATTCTAATTTTGAGAGAGGTAGTGTGGTAAAGTGGATAGAGACTTCAGAGTCAGAGAGATCTAGGTTTAATGCTACCCTGACATGTTGATTGGATGACCCTGGGCAAGTCACTTAACCCACTCAGTGCCCCAGGCAGTCTCTCCAAGAGTCTAAGCTGAACAAGTGCCAGTCTACATTGGCAGAGGAATTGCCTCACCAAAAATTTTCTCTGCCAGTGAAATCACAGATCCAGTCCAAAATATTTTTCCCCAAGCATTTTTCACTTTATTAGGAAAGAAGACAAACTAATTTAAAGGTAGGTGTAGAGACTCAGATGGACATGAATGTCATCTACTTGATCCCTTTGCTATCAAGCAAGACCACATCTTAGCCATCTCAACCAGAAGAGAATATATCTTAGGCTAAAAGATTTCCAGGGAAAACTTTTCCATTGCCTCCTTTGGCAGGCTTTCTGTGTTTAAGTCTCACTGTCAGAAAATTCTTACTCAGTTGTGTATTAAAATTCTTCCTTGTATAGATTATGACCAATTTTATTCAGTTGAATACAGCAAGTGATGTTTTCTGTGTAAGAAAAATTTTAGACTTCATCCATAATCTGTTTCCCCTCACTCAGTTGTCAGACTCTTGCTTTTTTCTAGAGATTGATTATTCAGTTGGTGCTTATTTTTCCCTTTGATTTTTTTTTTTGACTGCTTTACTATCTACTAACATTTCTCCTCGAAGACACACAGGGAGAGTATGTGGGACTCTCTTCTGCATATTTTTAGAAGCTACATTGACACATCTGAATGTAAAGAGAAGTGTTGTTCCCATGGGGTTAAGGGAAAACTGTAGTCAGAGCCCACAGAGCAGTCTGTCTATAAGAAACATCAGGATAAGCTGGTGTTCCTAGAATCCAAGGCAACAAACAAGGGTAAGATGTTGTACACAAAAGGCATCTCACAGAACAGTTGCTGCTGACTGAGGGCTTCTAGCCCTATGATTTTAACAGCCTTTGCAGAGCCATGGCAGGCACCTCCCCCTGTGCTGGCACCTACAATTGGAGCTGCTAGCTTCAACGAAACCTGAACATTACCCATTAGTTTCTCTTAATCCTGTTCCCCGTTTGTCCAGGTGATTGAAAGTTGGGTGATTTCTCAGAAATATTAATGATTTGCTAGTTCCTTCTCCCTCTCTCTCCCAAACTATTTTATATTTACTTGTATATTTTCTATTTATCCCTCTTACCTCCATTCCCAGATGTTTTTGTCATAGTATTTTCAGTACCTAGCAGAGGCCTAGGCAAAGAGGCACTTAAATGCTTTCTGAATAAATAAAAGAAAAATTTCATGGAAACATGACTTTTCAATTCCTTTTTAAATTGCCAGCATTGTCATTGGTTAGTTTGATTTCAAACTTTCTCTCAGATCTTATATTGGCAATTCTTAATCTGTGAACTTTATAGCATCATCTGAAAAGCACATCTAAAGAGACAAGGTTGTTTGTCAGTTAAACCAATAAAGTGCTTTTTTTTTCCAATCCTAATTTTTTGTCTGCCTCAGATGCTTTAGTGATAGCAGTATGTCTGTAGAATAGTTAACTTTAATTCTCTATTAAAGATATTTCAAATAGAATTTGTAAAAACTTCCTTCTTAATTTGTGCAGCAAGTAAATTATGTGTATCCATTTTGTGGTAGTAAATGTAGCCAATGAAGATGAGAAGATTGTTAGTTTGAGTTTACATACTCATTTAAAAATTGGCTTTGGTTTTTGAAACAAGATTTTTTTTAACCCAATAAACTCCCTTCAGAGACTTGTTTCTTTATTTACACCTGTGCAGTCTTTGTCATCTTTGAACATTCAGTAATATTCTCTAAGAAATATTTAACTCCTAAATCTGAACCTAGAGCTCACGTTCTGTGAGTAATTTTATTGTTTTTATTTCTCAACTTAGGTTTTTGCCATATGTGGGGATGGTTACCATAATCATGAATGATTATCCAAAATTCAAGGTAGGAACACTTTTTAGGTGTAAACGTAGTCAATTGTATAATTTATATGACCAAAAGAGACAACTTTAGAGAAATGAATACCTAACAGTTAACTTCATGTGCAAACTATTTGATAGTAATGGAGGGAAATCATCTGGAATTTTTTCCTTTTTGTCTTCTTTCTTTTTTGGTTCAGAGTATATTATGAAATGATTTGTTAAAAAGCAAACGGACACTCATTCAGGAACAAAGGGTTTATTTACAGCTAGTCTTTAAGTACTGGTTATTTAGATTCTTATTCCTGCTACATGTTTATAGTTCTTTTACCTTAACGTGCATGACATCTAGTGCCTAATTTGGGGGATAAAAACACGGGGGAAGAGATGGTCATTTACTCCCTTTCTTAGACCATTAATGAACAGAGTTTTTCAGAATATATTCATAGGCTCGAAATTTATTTCCAGACTGTGAAGCAAGCACTATAATTTCCACTGTGTTTCTTTACAGTATGCTCTTTTGGCTGTAATGGGTGCATATGTGTTACTGAAACGTGAATCCTAAAATGAGAAGCAATTCCTGGGACTGGACCGAAATGAATTCTATTGAAAAAAGAAAAACTAATATATTTGAAATGTTTCACTTTCTATATAAAAGAAAACAGTGTGCAGACTTTTTTGTCTCGTCCAAATAAATGGTTCATCAGTAAATGTTTTCTTGTGTTGATTCTCAGATTTGAATGTATTCAATTTATATGCTTGTGTCACGGCAATCACTATAAGCAGAAAATAAGAGTCTACATCACTCAAAGTATCAAGTGGGTCATTTATGAGACTGGAACATTGGTGGGGGGAAATATTGTCTCCATCTGGTATTTGTTTGAAATAAGTATATCTTGAAGGAAAACAAAATTTTGATCTTAATGAAAAACAGCACTTGAGAGGAAAAAAGACAAGCATAAACCTGTAAAAAATATAGGTTGTTAAATATATATTCTGTAATTGACAACTTAAAATGGTGGACAATGACCTCTGACAATCTCTTTCTGGCAAGAAAGGATGCAATCTGTTCCATTGTTTCTGTCATATGGTGTGACTTTAAAGAGGACATAGACATTTTCCTAAGGTCTACCTTACCCTTCCTATAATATGTAATCTGTCCTCCACATCAAAGTTAAACCAGTGGCATATTGCACACCTGTGAGGTTACTTTCCTTGAGTCAGTTCCCAATTTGATAAAGACCAGCAGGAGTGATCCATGGGAGTCAACTTGTTCTTTAATCCTTTATCTCCCCTGAAATAGGCTATTGCAATAATAATGGACCTCATCCTGTTGAAATCAGCAAAACTGAAAGAAAAAATGTACTGAGTACTTTTTAAAAGCATGATTATTCTTCTGTGCCCTTTAATAAATTGTTTTCCCAACAAACTAAGAAAAATCCATTTTTCTTTCCCTAGCAGTTAAAATTGCAGGTAGCATGTTGGATCATAATTTTAGATTTTGTCCAATCTTCCTGTGGTTCTGTGATTGGTTAAGATAATTTTTTTGAAGAAGAAAACCCACAGAAATGTCTATGAGCAAGGCCTAGCTGGTAGCACTTCTAACCTGGATCAAGTGTGTGACATATACTCATCCATCTGGAGGATGGAGCCCTTCTCTTCCACTGTAAGTTAGGAGCCATAAGTTTCTGTTGACTAGGTTGTTAATAGTGTAACACGTTTCTCATGATCACATAAAATAGTTCATTATGTATTATTTAGTCATGACTGGTTAGAAATTGTGGCCTTTTTTGGCTTCTTGAAATTCATTTACCTTTTGTGGGGAGGCAGTGGTAATTAAAACACATAGGAACATGACTTTTTGGAACATCATTTAGCCAGCAACTTAGTTATCCAGGACACTGGCAAAAAAATAAGAAAACAAAAAGCCTCTCAAGAGCCAAAATAGGTGTCATAAAATTCATGCTCTAGAGCTTGTGGGCTTCACACACCTCAAAACGAAGGCATCAGGATTCTCCTCTTTGCTTTTACTTTGTATGCAATTTCAATAAACTTCCATACCTTGTTTCCCAGCAAGGTCATCTGAGGTAGTGTGGTGCCTGCAAAAAGCGTTTTTTATTCCCCCTGAGTGCCAAGAAGTGATGACAGCCTGACCTGGGAGATAGAAAAATGAAGATAGAAAAAACCAAAAACAGTATCTGAGGGGAATAAAGTATGCAGACTCAATAGCTGCATATATTTCGATATCCATGAGAGAATCACTGCACTGCAACACAATATAGTGATAACATACTCAAGACCCAAAGTCAAGAAGAATTTATATTCAGTACCCTTTAAGGAGATGGGGAAATAAGTGGTGCGCTTTAATTTTTTTCTTTTTCTTTTTTTGGTATTTAAATTTTTTCACATCACCCGTATTTTGCCTTGTATGCCTCTCTCCTTTGTCTTCTTAATCTATCTTTAGCACCCCTCGTTGAACAAATGTTTTAAAAACACTGAAAAATAAAACTTATTGATCGACTTTCAGTTATTTTGCACTATAACATTGTACACATTGTTCTAATTCTGCTCAGTAGACTGTCAATTCAGAGTTTCTAGGTTTCCTTTGAATCTGACCATTTCATCATTTCTTATTGCACAATAATATTCTATTATATTAATATGCCACAATTTGTTTAGCTGTTTTCCCACAGAAGGATACTCCTTTAGGTTCTGATTTCTGGCTACCATGAAAAGATTTATAGTAAATATTTTTGTATTAGAAGTCCTTTCTCCCTTTTTTTTTTTTAAATGTCTTTGGGGAATATAAGTTAGGCCAAAAGATATATACAGTTTAGTGACTTTTGGGGCATAGTTGCAAATTTCCAGAGTGGCTAGACCAATTCGTAGCTGCACCAACAGTGAATTCATTTATGTAAGTGTTTTCTTAAAGCCTCGCCAACATTTGTCATTTTCCTCTTTGTTAGTCTTTTCTTGTTAATCCAATGTGTATGGAACCTCGGTTCTGTTTTGTATTTCTCTTAGTTATTAGTGATTGAACATTTTTTCCATGATTGTTGATAACTCAGATTTTTTCTTTTAAAACTGACTGTCTTTGTCCTTCAATTATTCATCCATTGGGGAATGCTTCTTAATCTTTTAAATTTGATTCAGTAGAGAAATACAAATTAAGACAACTCTGAGGTACCACCTTATACCTATTAGGTTGGCTAATATGACAAAAAAAGGAAAATGATAAATGTTGGGGAGGATATAGGAAAAATGGGACACTTGCACTTTTGGTGGAGTTGTGAACTGATCCAATCATTCTGGAGAACAATTTAGAACTAGGCCCAAAGAGCAATCAAACTGTATACCCTTTGACCCAGAAATACCACTACTAGGTCTGTACACCAAAGAGATCAAAGAAAAGGGAAAAGGACCTACATGTACAAAAATATAGCAACTTTTTTTTGGTGGTGGCAAAGAATTGGAAATTGAGGGGATGCCCATCAATTGGGGAATTGCTGAACAAGTTGTATATGAATGCAATACTATTTTACTGTAAGAAATGAGCCAGGTGGATTTTGGAAAAATCCTGGAAAGATTTACATGAACTGATGCAAGGTGAAATGAGCAGAATCGGGAGAACATTGTATACAGTAACAGCAACATTGTGCGATGATCAATCATGATTGACTTAGCTCTTTTCAGCAATACAATGATCTAAGACAACTCCAAAAATCGCATGATGAAAATTGTCATCCTCATCCAGAGGTGGAGTCTGAATGCAGATCGAAGTGTACTATTTTCACTTTAATTTTTTTCCCTTTGTTCTGTTTCTTCCTTCACAACATGACTGCAATTGAAATATGTTTTACATGATTGCACATATATAACCTATATCAAATTGTTTACCTCTTAGGGTGGGGGGAGGGGAGGGAGGGAGGGAGAAGATTTGAGATTCAAAATTTTATAAAAAATGAATGTTAAAAATTGTCTTTACATGTAATTGGAAAAAAATGAAATACTATTTAAAAGAAAAAAGTTTATCATAAATGTTTCTATAATAAAATATTTATTGATTTAAAAAGTTGAGTCAGTTACTTATGTTGGTTATGACCTTTGTTACAAAAACTTGCTACTTTTCCCATTTAACTTTTCCTTCTAATTTTAGCTTCATTAGATTTGTTTGTTAAAAAACTTTAAATGGGGCAGCTAGGTGGCGCAGTGGATAGAACACCGGCCCTGGAGTCAGGAGGACCTGAGTTCAGATTTGGCCTCAGACACTTAACACTTACTAGCTGTGTGACCCTGGGCAAGTCACTTAACCCCAATTGCCTCACTAAAAAAAACCAACCAAACAAAAAAAACCAAACTTTAAATTTTGTAAAATGAAAATTATCTATTTTGTGTGATCCTCTCTATCATTTAGTTTTGAATTCTTTCCATAAATCTTAAATGTAATTTCTTCCTTGCTCCTCAAATTTGCCTATGATTTGACCTTTTATATTTAGGTCATATATCTATTAGGAGCTTATCTTGCTGTATGGTATGAGGTGTTGGTCTAAACTTCCACCAGACTGTCGTCTATTTATCCCTGCACTTTTTTGTTAAATGAGTACTTTTCCCAGTAACCTGGGAGTCTTTTCATCTATCAAATACTATGCTGCTATGTCTACTTCTATATATTGTGTATCTAATCTATTTCAGTGATAAACTCATTTTTTAAGTAGTTTAAAAAATAATTACTGCTTTATGGTACAGTTTGAGGTCTACTTCTGATAGACCCCTTTCCCATTTCTTTTTTCATTATTACCCTTGTGAGCCTTGACCTTTTGTTCCTTCCTGTGAATTCCATTGCCTCCCCCACCCCCCTTCCCCCAGCCCTCTAAAATAGTCCTTTGGTGGTTTGGTACAGTACTGAATAAATTAATTTAAGTAGTATTGACATTTTTATTATATTGGGTCAACCTATCCATGAGCAATGACTGTTTCTCCAATTATTTAGGTCTGTTTCTTCAGATGGAACATTTTAGTACATATACATATCAATGTGTTAAAATAGGCTTTGATAATTACAAGAAAAAGCTTCATATATCTGGGAAGGTCCACTTAGGTGAATCCTGATCACAGAATAAATGAAGCATTAGTATTTAGGAGGAAGTTCTCATTTAAAGCGAAGGTAATATGAAAAACTTCCAGATTCTCAGAGTTGAAAAGGGGTCTTGAGTGATTTCATCTAACCTATACTTAATAAGGAATCCCCTCTACATTATCCCCAGCCTCTAGTTAACCTCTACTAAGAAGGTACTCATTACTTCTTGAAGTCATCCATTCCACATTTGGATAAGTTGGTGTTAGGAAGATTTTTCTTCTATCCTTTAAACTTTAGGAAGCAAACCAAATCTATGGGATGATTTGGCCTCTTCTGCCTTCTCTTCCTTGTATGCATAATCATTTTCATTTACCTCATAGTAATAGATTATCATTAACTCTCCACTGGAGAAGAAAAACCTTTTGGAATTGAATGTATCTAGCTCCTGCCTGATAATTTAGAATAGGAGATTAGAGATATCTTAGATTGCAAATGCAAAGGGACCTTTGTGAATTTATTCTTTTTTTTTTTTTAAGTGAGGCAATTGGGGTTAAGCGACTTGACCAGGGTCACACAGCTAGTAAGTGTTAAGTGTCTGAGGCCGGATTTGAACTCAGGTACTCCTGACTCCAGGGCCGGTGCTGTATCCACTGCGCCACCTAGCTGCCCCTGTGAATTTATTCTTAAACCTCAAAAGCATTCTGAAATCTTGCTTTGTCATTTGAGTTCTGACAAACATGACTATGAAATATTACTATATACTCTATGCATAACAATTCAAGATATGGAGGAAAAAGAAAATTAAAAACCAGTGGTGTCAGAAACAGGGGACACTAAACTGTACAAAAGGGTACTTGAAGGCTGTATATTAGAAAACCACATATTTACATATAGAACTATATATTAATACTTCACATTCATATCAGGAACTACATTTTATTCTTATTTGGGCCTCATTGGGAAGTGTTGTGAACTACATATGGCCCACAGGCTGTGTTTAACTCCTCTCTTTTACATAATGGGCAGCTAGGTGGCACAGTCCTGGAGTCAGGAAGACAAGTGCAGATCTGGCCTTAGACACTTACTTGCTGTGTGACCCTGGGCAAGTCACTTCAACCTGTTTGCTTCAGTTTTCTTCATCTGTAAAATGAACTGGAGAAAGAAATGGCAAACCACTCCAGTGTCTTTGCCAAGAAACCCCAAATGGGCTCAGAGAGTCAGACATGACTGAAACAACTAAACAACAAAATTACATAATCGGTAAGACTGATACCTGCTGTTGAATTGCTTAGGAAACATGCAAGGCATTCATAAAGTTTTCCATACACTGTTAAACTGGCCTTTACTGAGGCATTTTGAAAGTGGAAATGATACTGTATCATCATTCCGGCAGAATACTTTTTACATCATTTTAGAATGCAACTGCTATCCAGATCATAGTTTTGCTAGAAAATGAAGCTGAGCTCGGCAGCCTTAGATAGTTTTAGAATCATAGAATTTCAGGTTTGGAAGAGGCCTTAGAGAGCTTGTATTCCGGCTCCTTCAAGACCCACATTAGGAAAAGACTTGCCAAAGACCACCCAAGTGTTAAATTAATGGCAGTGCCAGGATGATTTCTCAGGGGAAGTAATGATTTGCTAGTGTCCTCCCCACAAAATGACTTTGCATCTATCTATGTTGTATCCCCACACTTCTCCCCAAAACAATACCCTCTGTGAGGATGTGGGACATTTGTTTTTGTCTTAATGCAATGCTGGGGCATAGTGGTTGCCACAGGGATTTGTAAAGAGCTTTACAAATATCTCATTTTATTCTCACAACCACCCGGAAAGGTGTGTCTGAATACTATCCTTATTTGGTAGATGAGGAAACTGAGGCCCAGAGAGGTTAACTGACTTCAGGGTCACATAACTAGTAAATGTCTTTGCAGGATATGAACTCAGGACATCCTGACTCCAATCAGCACTCCACTGTCCGCTGCCTGAATAAATGCTTATTGGCTGGGTTCAAATCCTGGCCTTCTCGTTCCTACTTCAGTCATCTCTTCACTATGCCACACTAACTCCTGATAGATTAACTAACTGGAGGCTTTAATTGGCAGTAACTGGAAACAAAGTGGGTGCCCATCAGTTGAGCAATGGAATGAGTGGACAGATTGTAGACTATGGATATAAGGAAATGTAAAAAATGATGAATATGAAAGTTTCAGAGAAGCTTGGGAAGACTTGTAAAAAGTGGTACAGACTGGGGACAGCTAGGTGGCGCGGAGGATAAAACACTGGTCCTGGATTCAGGAGGACCCCGGTCCTGGATTCAGGAGGACCTGAGTTCAAATCCAGCCTCAGAAACTTGACACTTACTAACTAGTGTGACACTTACTAGTCACTTAACCCTCATTGCCCCACCAAAAAAAAAAAAAAGTGATCCAGAACGGAGTAAGCGGAAGTAATAGAAAGCCTTTCACAAACTGGCTCCCTCCTACCTTTTTTTTTTTTTTTTTTTTTTTTTGCGCAGGGCAATGAGGGTTAAGTGACTTGCCCATGGTCACACAGCTGGTAAGTGTCAAGTGTATGAGGCCAGATTTGATCTCAGGACCTCCTGAATCCAGGTCCAGTGCTCTCTCCACTGTGCCACCTAGCTGCCCCTGCATTTGTCCTATTTGTACCCAGTTGTTTGCATGTTGTCACCCCCATTACACTATGAGCTCCTTGAGCCCAGAGATGGTTTTTTGCCTTTCTTTACATCTACAATGCTCAGCACAGTGCCTGGCACACAGTAAGCACCTAATAAATGTCTATTGACTGACAGACTGACTGAGATGGGTTGTTGGAAGTGATAGCAATATTTTTAAAGCATCAATAAAACTTTTTTTAAAAATCACACACAAGTATAACCTATGGAAAAGCCCTAGTATGTGAGACAGCATGATAGAAAGGGAAGAGCTCCAGAATTGGAGTCAGGAGGCCCGTCCACCTTTGACACTAGCATTGAAATCCTGGGCAAGACACTTTATCTCTCTGAAACTCTGAAATTTGACCTTTACCTGTAAAATTAAAATCGTAATACTTGTACTGGGGCAGCTAGGTCATACAGTGGAAGGAGTGCTGGGACTGGAGTCGGGAAGGCCTGAGGTCAAATGTGGCCTCACTCATTTGACCCTGGGCAAGTCACCTAACCCTGTTTGCCTCAGTTACCTCATCTGTAAAAAGGAGGTGGAGAAGGAAATGGCAAACCACTCCAGTATCTTTGCCAAGAAAATCCCATACAGGGTTACAAAACGTCGTATGCAACTAAACTTACTGAACAACAACCCTTGCACTGTCTACTTCACACCATTGTAAGAAAAGTATTTTGTAAATCTTATGTACTATAGAAATTAAACTCTTATTAAATAACCAGGCCTTTGAACCAACTTTGATGATTGTAAGTGAATTCTCATGGTGGGTTTGTTTAAAAAAAAAAAAAAGCAACTCTAATTTGTGTCTCAGTAGGAAGCAACCAAGATAGGCAGATCAAGTTCCTAGAATTGCTATATAAGTGAAGATTGATGCTTTGGAAAGGCTCCACCTTCCAACAATAGAAACTGTTACCTTCCTCACCCTTCCCCATGCAAACACTGCATTTATTACATTTAATTAAATACTAAAATAATAACCACACTTGCCCCCAACAAAGAGCTCTGAGAAAGCATCCCCTTCTGTGTCAAGGTGAGAGAGTACACATGTGTTAGTGTTGTTGAACTGGATTTTTTTTTTCCCCTTTAAAAAATTCTTTGTTTTAAGAGATGTCTTTTTGGGAAGGAGAGGAAGAAGAGATACATTAGGAAATATAGGTGATATAAAGACAGAAAATATCAATAAATGAATCCTCTAAACACATATTTTTTTTTTCAAGGAGGCCAGAGCATTGGATAAATAAATGCATTGGAGAAATGAATCTTGGTTCCTTTTGGATGAAAGAAATAGGGAACATAAGAAAAAAAGAAAACAGCTTTGTGGAATAAATATTTATTGAATAATATCTACAGCTGACTTCAGTCTTTTCTACCATTGTAAAATGGATTTGGGAAGCCTATTTCTCTGATCCCTAGCATCCAACCCAAACATACTGTCCTGGATCTTTACCTTTTGCCTTGGTCATTGCAATAACTCATTTATTGGTGTCCCTACTTCTAGTCTCCTTCTAGACCTTTTTGCCTTCACAGTATCTCTCTATGCCCTCTCCTCTCCAGTCCTGCATCCACAAACCTAGTTCAGGCTCTCAACAATTCTTGGTACTATTGCATTAGCCTTCTAATTGGTCTCCTTGCCTCAAGTCTCTCCCTACTTCATTCTGTCCGGTACATAGCTGCCAAAGTCATCTTCTAAGGTATTGGTTTAACCATGTCAGCCCACTATCCCATAAACTCCAGTGGCTCCCTATCATGTCCACTATCAAATATAAAGTACTCTATTTGGCAGTAAGAGCTCTTTGTCATCTTTTCCCTCCTCAGATTTCCAATGGTTTTACATTTTGCTCCCCTCCACATATTCTGGACTCAGCTATATTGCTGGAAAGGAAGGGAGAGAGGAGGGAGGGAGTGAAGAAGGGAGGGAGGGAAGGAAGGAAAGAAGGAAGGAAGGAAGGAGGGAAGAAAGGAAGAAAAAAGGAAGGAAGGAGGGAAGGAAGAAAGGAAGGAAGACTTGGGAATATTGGATCAGTTGTCATACTTAAATTAGATGATTAACTATGACTTGATTAATTGCTTAACCATTCTAAGATTGAGTTCACTCATTTGTAAGATGGACATAATAATATTTGATTTATCTACCTACCAGGATTGTTATAAGGATGGAATGAGATGATACATACATATACCTACACATATACATATGTGTGTTATTTATGCATATATAAACACTTATGTTTTGAAAATCAAAAATGACAAAATTGTAATGCATCGTATCACTAATCATTGAGATTACAAATTACATTTATATGGTACTTCTTTAAGGTCTGCAAAACATTTTATATATTTTTATTTTTCTTGATCCTCACAACAACTCTGTGAGGTAGATACTCCAGATATCATTATTCCCATTTTATAGATGAAGGAAACTGAGGTGCTTCTTATGTTCTTTTGTCCAATCAAGCCTGTCTATTTGCTGTTCCTTATACATCTAGGTAGTTCAGAGTCTGGAGTCAAGAAGACCTGAGTTCAAATTTGATCTCAGACATTTACAAGCTGTGTAACCCATGACAAGTAATATAACCTTTGTCTGCCTTAGTTTCCTCAGCTGTGAAATGGGGATGATAATGGGAGACGGATGATAACATCTGTCTCCCAGAATTGTTGGGAAAATTAAATGAGATAATATTTTTAAATGCCTGGCACATAGTAAGCACTTAATAAGTGCAGTGCTTGTTTCCATCATTCCTTTCTAGATAACTTTTTATATTCTGCTCCAGTGCCTTCACACAAGTTGACTTCTCTGGAATGCAGTAACTCCTAGCCTTTGACTTAAAAAATTCCTAGATTTCTTCAATGCACAGCTCAGGTACCACTGGGACCTGACCTATTCCCTGTCTCTTCTCTGTGTCTCTGTGTTTCCATATTTCTCTCCCTCAATGACTTTGTAGAACTTCACATATACTTTGTATCTACTTACTTGTATCCATTATATCCCCCATATAGAAAATAAGCTTACTGAGGGAAAGGGCTGCTTGGTTTTTGTCTCTGTATCTCTAGAACCTAGAACAGTGCCTTGTACCTAGCAAGCACTTAATAAATGTCCAGTTGATGGAATTGAATTTTACAGATGAGAAAACTACAGGTAGGTCAGAGGTAGGATTCAAACCTATTGGCAAGTCACTTAAGCTCTGTGAGTGACTGAGAGGCAAAGTTATAGACAGTTATTAGTTGGAAGTTCATTTGTCCTGTTTTGCTTCTCTTAAACACAGTTCCACAAATTCAAAAGAAAGGTGAAAGATTCCCTGCAGTCCCCAATGGTTTTTAGTGTAATGGACCACCTCATCTCCAAAGCAGATCGAAGATGGAACACTTCTGAAATTGGACAATATGGAAGCAGCATGATCCTGTTCGTTGCGGCTGCCGTCCCCTTTGAGGGTGATGGGATGAAGCTTTCATCCCATTGCTTTCAATGCAATGAGATGGGAGCAAGGATGGAAGCAGGCAATGTCCTCAAAGAGGGAGGAGAGATTTTAGAGCCAGGAACAAGTGGATGTTTGAAAATGAACTTCAACAGACTGTCCTGGTTCTCCTGTGCTTCTAGAAGATAAGTAGGTCATTGGTTTGGATTTGAGTTATTCAGAACTTGAGTTATTCAGAAATTTTTGTAGGGAAGGCAATGTGGTTACTATAGATAATATTGGACAACTGCGCCCCATTTTCCCCCCTGAGATCAGAACAAGAGGTGTTTTGTTTGTCATATTATAAAAGAACAGGATTTAGACTCGGTGTTTGGAAGAACTTCCTGATAACATAGATGCAGAGACACTGTTCAAGGAGTTCCTGGAATATCTGTCACTGGTTAAATTAAAAAAAAAAAAAGATGGGTCATAATCTTTCTGGGATGCCCCGGGTGTGGCCATGCCTGGAAATCAGTGGGGAATAGATGGGCAGGAGGAGGGGAGACGCCTGCTCAGCAAAAGATGAGCCTTCCTTGTGGTCCATCCACCATGCCATCACATGCAGTAAGTAGTGGGCGTTGGAGATGGAAGAGTTGTGATCTATCTCTCACAGTTTGTGATCACCCCAGGAGCGGAAAGAAGAGAAGTGATTTGTAATGAGGCTAATTAAATAGGCTGCTTGTGTTGTTACTGCCTGGGAGTCTGTCTTCTCCTCCATCTGGTGAATGTCAGCCCAGCCAAGCTTCTAATGAAAGTAGATGGGGGGGGGGGAATTCCTTTAGGGAGGCCTATAGGTTCTCAGTCTTCATATTCTTTTAGTCTCTGTCCTGCACCAAAACTGGGAAGAGAATTTTTTTCTTCCCCCTTCTCTATTATCAACTTCTTTCTTCCTTTCAAAGCCCCATTCTTAGCACCTGATTTCAGGAGTCCAGGCTGGCCTGGACTATCTCTTCGTGGTGCCTATCGTGGTTCATCTTTGGACATAACCATTCATTCTCTTTGCCCAGCCACTCAATAAAATATAACTGTCCCAAATCCCATTTCCCCAGGACTCTACTTTTTGCTAATGAAATAAAGTAAAGCTTACTGGTGAATGACTGGGTTTTCCCATTCTCCCCCACCCAATCTTGCCTCTTTCCATCTCTAAGCCTTTGTTCATGTTGCTCTTTCCACTTAGTTGAGACATGCTTTTGTGTTTCTTACATGCCTACCCAAACAGAATCTTAAAATCTTTATTCAAATGCCAGCTTCGTGAAGCCCTCCTTTAATATGTCCAGTCTACAGGGATGTCTCCTTCCTTGAAATTGTACCTTGTGTAGTTCCTAGCACACAGAAGTCATTTAATAAATACTTGTCTATTGATTGAACTTTGGACAAAAATAGCACCAGGAACATCTGTCCTGCTTTATATGGTTAACTATATTTTTACACATGTCTCCTGAACTTGAAGTTCAGATCTTTGAGGACAGGGACTGAGGCAGTGTCATGAGGAAAAAACCCCACAAGGTCAGAAGGTCATGGGTTTTAGTCCTAGTTTTGTCACTAATGGTTGTGACCTTGGGAAAGTTATTTTTTTTTACTTCAGTGAACATAGGCTCCACATCTACAAAAATGAAGGGTTGTTCTTGTATGTTTTTTTTGCAGTTCCTTTCAGCTCTAAAATCCTATGGTCCCTGTGATCTTTGTATTTCTTTTTATCCTCTGCCTCGTCTAGAGGGAATCATTCCAGTTGGTTATTGAATGACTCTTAGTGGGTACCGGTGGGTTCAGGCATTAGCAAGCCTACGTTTGCATTTTAACTCCTGAAAATTATGCTTTAACCCAAAGATGGTTTAAGCAGTAGCTGATACAGATAGCTGTAATCCCTGTGGGCTTCCTGTGCAGAAGGGCCCAGTAAGAGCCTTGTTCTTTATAGTTACCAAAGATCAGAGACCTTCTATTCTTCAGTTCTCCCTATCTCTATAGAACAGTCATTGTCCAGGGCTGTGTGGATCTGTGGATCAACAAACCTATCATCAAACATTTATTCAGTTCCTGCTATTGGTCATTACTAAGCTGGGCACTACAGATACAAATATAAAGGTGAGATATTTCCAACCCCCAAGTAGCTGGCATTCTATTGAGGGGATATGGCATCCTTAGAGATAAGGAAATACAATGAATGCATTTTGGTAATGGAGCACTAAAAAGTCTTCTCAGAAAAGGCTTAGTAAGTAAAGTGCTACTACAACTGAGCCCTGAAGGGATTCCAAGAGACAGAGGTCATGCTGGGCATGGGAGAGAGCCAGTAGAAAGCTGGGGAGACAGGGAAGAGAATGCTTGTATATGCAAAATAACAAATAATTCAGTATGGCAGAAGCATAGAGTGTATAAGATTGGGGATGGGTGGGTTATGTGTAATCAGTCTGTAAAGATAGGCTGACAATGAAAGGATTTAAATACTGAAAAGAGATCAAAGAAAGCTGCTGAATCTTATTAAGGAGGAGCATGACATCCTCATCACACCTGTTCCTGAGGAATACCACTTAGGAAGCCATGTGGAAGATGGAGTAGAGGGAGGAGAAACTTGAGATGAGGAGAATAATTGGGAGGCTATTAAAATAGTCCAAGGATAATGACATGAATTAGGGTGGTGGTCATGTGAGTGGAGGGAAGAGGTTGGAAATGAAACATAGTGTAAAGAGATTATTGATAACTTTGAAAAGAGCAGTTTTAGTCGAGTAGCAGGGACAGAAGCCAGATTTCAAGGGGTTGAGAAGTGAGTGGGAGGTGAGAAAGTGGAAACAAGGAATGTGAATGCTTTTTCTTGGAGTTTGGCTGTGAAAAGGAAGAGAGATATAGGGTGTTAGCTTGAGAGATGGTTGGGTCAAGTGAGAGTTTTTTAAGGATAGGGGAAATCAAAGCATGTTTGAAGGCAGCAGGCGAGGAGCCAGAGGATAGAAGCAAATTGAAAATGAGCAAGGGGAGATGTTTCTCAAAAGCACAATTTCATAAAGGGAATGGGAGGGATTGGGAACAAGGGTACAGGTACAGAGGTTGCCTTGGGCATCTGAAACAAGGAATAAGAGTATAGGCATAGAATCTGAAGTAATTTGAAGTATGGAATTGGGAAGGAAAGGAAGTTTGTAACTTAATGATGTCAATTTTTGCTGAAGTATGAGGTGGTGTTGTTGTTCGGTAATTTCAGTCGTGTCCAATTCTTTGTGACCCCATCTGGGGTTTTCTTGGCAAAGATACTGGAGTGGTTTGCCATTCCTTTCTTCTTCTTCTTCTTCTTCTTCTTCTTCTTCTTCTTCTTCTTCTTCTTCTTCTTCTTCTTCTTCTTCTCCTCCTTCTTCTTCTCCTTCTCCTTCTCCTTCTCCTCCTCTTCCTCCTCCTCCTCCTCCTCCTCCTCCTCCTCCTCCTCCTCCTCCTCCTCCTCCTCCTCCTCCTCCTCCTCCTCCTTCTTTGTGGGGCAATGAGGGTTAAGTGACTTGCCCAGGGTCACACAGCTAGTGTCAAGTATCTGAGGCTGGATTTGTCCACTGCACCACCTAGCTGCCCCCAGGATGATGACTCTTCTGATTTTAGGTCCTAGGCTCTATCCATTACGACACCTAGCTGCCCTCCTAGTGTATATTTATAAAGAAATGAGTAGAGTATAAGCAAGAAAATCATGGAGTAATATACAAAGTAAAGCAGAGTTCTGAACTGAAGTGGGTGAATTTGACCACATTGAAATTTGGAAAGATATAACTTGTGATGGAGAATTTGACACTGGAAGATTATAGCTTGTAATAAAGGAAGTAAAACAGAGAAAAAATCCAGGGAAAAGACCATATTGGATAGCAAGAAGATAGACTCATGAAGAGGTCCCATAACTGGTTAGGGTTAAGGTCAAAAGGTAGATTGTAAATTACTGATAATCAATAAACATTTATTAAAGTCTTAGTATGTGTCAAACACTGTGGTAAGCACTGGGGATACAAAAAGAGGCAAAAGACAGTCCCTGCCCTCAGAGAGCTTACAATCTAATGGGAGAGACAACATGCAAGAACATATATACAAAGCAAATTGTATGCATGATAAATAGGAAATAATTTAAAAAAGGGAAGATATTAGAATTAAGAGGAGATGGGGAAGTCTTCCTGTAGAAAGTAGGATTTTATTTGGGACTTTAAAAAAGCCAGGGAGGTCAGTAGTGAAGGAGTGAAGGAGAGAGAGCATTCCAGGCATGGGGGTGGGGGGCAGCCAAAAATGCTCCTAACTGAGAGATGGAGCGTCTTGTTCACAGAACAGCCATAAGGCACCATCACTAGATCAAAGAGTACATGTTGGGGAGTAAAAGAAGAAAAGTTTGATAAATACCAAAACATTTATAGTGGTATTTTTTTTTGGTGGTGGCAAAGCAATGGAAAGAAAGTAGGGGAATGGCTAAGTGAATTGGGACACACGAATGTAATGGAATTTTACTGTATTGTAAGAACTACGGGATACAATAAATACCAAGAAGTATGGGAAAACTTACATGATCTCATTCAAGGAGAAGTAGAGCCAAAGAAACAGTATACAGAGTGCCTACAACAAAGTAAATGGAAAGACTAACACAAAAAAGTTTTTAAAGTGAATATTGTAAAATTATAAAGAATAAGCTCTGCCACAGAGGAAAGGTATGAGAAGGCACCTACCATTTCTTTGCTGAGGTGGGGGACCATGGGTGTGGAACATAGCATACAGCACCAGAATTTTAGCTGCATTGACATGTTCTGATAAATTTTTTCCTCTTCTTCCTCTTTTTCTTTTCTCCTGAAAAATACTTTGTTAGTATAATTCAGGGCAGCTAAGTGGTACAGTGAATAAAGCACTGGCCCTGAAGTCAGGAAGACCTGTAGTTCAAATCTCATCTCAGCCACTTATTAACTGTGTAACCTTGGTCAAGTCATTTAACCTAGATTGCCTAAAAAAATAAAAATAAAAAGCATAGCTCTCAGAAAGGGGAGGGATGTAGGAGGGAATCTAGGCAATATAAAAACAAAATATATCAATAAATATATTTTAATTAAAGAAGAAACAGCCAAGTACTTGCCTAAGCCAGCACAGGTTGATCACCACTGCTATTGCTTTTTAGGCAAGTCACCATTAAAGGTGAGGTGGAGAGAGAAATCTCTCTTTCTCCCCTTCCCACCTCCACTGGAAATCCAGAGAAAACACTTGATGAGAGTTCCCAAAAGGGCAGTTATTTACCCTTGATCTTCTTATAGACCACAGTAGAGTGTAACTCTGGTTCTGGAGTAAGGGGCTTCTCTTAACACATAGTCAAACAACATCTTCAGTCACTTCCCAATCACTGGGAACCAATCAGGCATTGCTTTGTGATCCCTGAAGAGGAAATTTCCAACACCAAGGGGCCAGAGTGCATGGGAGGCCATAGGAGGTGTCTCCATCCAGCAAATGAAGGCTTCCCCTCAGTTACACCACAAATTATTGCTATTCAAAAGTGGACTAGGCTGTCTCAAGGCATAGTGTGTTCTTCCTCACTCAAGGTATGCTAGCGAAGACTAGATGTCTATTTGTCAGGTAAGTTGTAGAGGGATTTTGTTCAGGCATGGGTTGCCTCTATCATCCTTTGGAATTCTGTGATTCTGTAATCTTCACTCTGCCATTCTGTAACTTTCTTTCTTCCTTCCTTTCTTCCTTCCTTTCTTCCTTCCTTTCTTCCTTTCTTTCTTTCTTTCTTTCTTTCTTTCTTTCTTTCTTTCTTTCTTTCTTTCTTTCTTTCTTTCTTTCTTTCTTCCTTCCTTCCTTCCTTCCTTCCTTCCTTCCTTCCTTCCTTCCTTCCTTCCTTCCTTCCTTCCTTCCTTTCTTTCTTTCTTTCTTTCTTTCTTTCTTTCTTTCTTTCTTTCTTTCTTTCATGAGGCAATTGGGGTTAAGTGACTTGCCCAGGGTCATGTAGCTAGTAATTGTTAAGTGTCTGAGATTGGATTTGAACTCAGGTCCTCCTGAATCCTGTGCCGGTGCTCTATCCACTGTACCACCTAGCTGTCCCCATTCTGTAATTTTCACTACAAATTCTGATTTCACCTGCAGCCTCACTGTTGTTGGTAGTGCATACTCTGTTTCTCTCATCATACATTTTCTTCTTCTTTTTTATTTCATGGAGATCTTTCCAGATTTCTTTATATGCCTCATACTTTCTTACCTCTCATACTATTTACTTCAGTGAATTCCAGCAGGTTGAGATGCTGTAAAACAAAAGAAAAATACAATTGAGTGTGATTATATCTGAAAGAAGGTATTGTTATTGTTGTTCAGTCATTCAGTCACATCTGACTCTCCCTGACCCTGTGGAACACAACATGTCAGTAGTGTTCATGGGCTTTCTTGACAAAGATACTTGGAGTGGTTTGTCATTTCTTTCTCTAGTGGATTAAGGCAAACAGAAGTTAAGTGACTTGCCCAGTGTCACACAGTTAGGAAAGTGTCTGATGCCAATTTGAACTCATATCCTCCTGATTCCAGGCCCAAGGCTCTATCCACTAAGCCACCTAGCTGCCCTTAAAAGGGGGTAAAGGGTATTGCATTTCTGCATATGATTTTAACCAATCAGGAAGAACTGGTCAAAAGAGGAGAAAGGACAGAGACCATGCTATCTTAGAGCCTGAAACAGACAAGGAGGAGAATGTCAGGGTAGTCTGACATAGGTAGTAGACTTTAGCAAAGGAGATTTCAAAGAGTTCTGAGAAAGAACATGTAGGATCCCATGGCCTGAGACTCTAAAAAGAAAATCAGATGAAGAGAAATGAGTGACTTTTAAGAACAATATTCTGGTGATGCATAATAGATTGCATTGAGATGCAAAAGGAGAATAAAGAAGTCAATGTGGCAGAAGAGGGCCCTCATCAATGAAGTCAGTAATGAAAAGGACAGATCCAGGAGATGGAAGAGTCAGTAGATGCTGATGGTGAAATTTAGGGAGAACAAAAGTAGCTGTTTTCAGCACTTTGAAGGATTGTCGTGTAAGTGAGGGACTCGACCTTTTCTGTTTGGCTTTGTCAGGAAACCAAGGACAACCTCTCTTATATACCCCTTTTCTCCACTGACATGGCTACCACCCTGGTGCAAGTCTTCATCACCTCACACCTGGACTATTGTAATAGCCTTCTGATGGGTCTCCCTGACTCAAGTCTCTTCCCCACTCTAGTCTGTCCTTCACTCAGCTGTCAAATTGATTTTCCTTTAGGTCTGACTATGTCAGTCCTCTACTCAGTAAATTCCAGTGGCTCCCTATCACCTCAAGGATCAAACATAAAATCCTGTTTGGCATCCAAAGCCCTTCATATTCTGGCCCCTTAGTAGATTTCCAGTCTTTATATATTTTACTCCCCTCCACATGCTACATAGTGACATGGGTCTCCTTGCTATTCCTCAAACAAAACACTCAATGTCAGGGCAGCTAGGTGGCACAGTGGATAGAGCTCTGGCTCTGGATTCAGGAGGACCTGAGTTCAAATCCAGCCTCAGACACTTTACACTTACTAGCTGTGTGACCCTGGGCAAGTCACTTAAACCCCATTGCTCTGCCCCACCAAAAAACACCCCCAAAACCAAAAACAACAAACAACAACAACAAAAAACACTCTGTGTCCCCACTTCAGGCACTTTCACTGGATGTCCCCCCAATACCTGGAATTCTCTCCCTTCTCATCTCTGCCTCCTAACTTCCCTGGCTTCCTTCCAGTCCTGGCTAAATCCCCATCTTCTATAGGAAGTGTCTCCCAATTCCTCTAGTGCCTTCTCTCTGTTGATTATCTCCAACTTATATATATGTTTGTGTGTATGTGTGTGATATGCTAAACATATCACATAGAATATATTAATATATAACATACTACACATTATACAACACAATATATGTTCATCGTGTATGCATATGTAGACATATGCTCAATATATATTATAATATAACTGTGTATGTATGACATATACAAAACATATAGAATATATTAATGTTACATATTATGCAACAACATAATATATACTCATTACATATGTATGTATATATGCTTGATATATCATGTATCATGTTAATATATAATATATATGAGAAATTCGAGATAATGAATTACATAAACACATACATATATATGTATATGTATATAGAGTTATCTGAAAGTGGAATGGGTAGTGTGTCTTCCCTAACAGTATCTTTCTGTTGTTGTTGTTGTTGTTGTTTGTCCTTCATTCTTTTTTTTTAATTATGGAAGTATTTTATTATTTTCCAGTTACATGTAGAGATAGTTTTCAACATTTGTTTTTATAAGATTTCTAGTTTCAAAAATTTTTTTACCTCCCTTAAGAGTCCTTTAAATAGAAGCTGGGTGACCACTTTTCAGGAATATAGACACAACCACCCTGGTGACCATACTATATGGGGGCTCTTCACCCAAAGTAGCCTCCCATTACATGAGGTGTTTGCCTAGAGAAGTCATACCAGAATGTCTACCCCAATAGAAGAATGTCCCAGGGTTTCTCCCCATTCTCCAACTGAATTTGTCTCAAATAATTTATGTATATTTTGTGCTACTTGTCCCCATAATATTTTGTGTTTCTTTCCCTAGTTCTCAAAATGTCTAGTTTCAGCTCACCTCATTCCTTCGGCTCACTGCTCGTATCTAGGGGGAATCAAGAAACCAGAATATGGTCCTATCGTAAGGCTAGCCACAAGCTCCCCTTATAAGCACATAGGCTCATTAGACTTCCAAACATAGAAGTTTTGTTTCCATGACAGAGGATGTAGAAAGCATTTGCCTCTGAACCCACAGAGAATCTAGAGGCTCTTTACTCTAATAAACCTCATTTCCCACCTTTTGTTGTTCAGTTGTGTCCGACTCTTTGTGACCCCATGGACCATAGCACAGCAGGCTCTTCCATCTTCTACCATCTCCCAAAGTCTGTCCAACACAGCTCATGTTAGTTGCTTCCATGTCCATTTCATTCTCTGCTGTCCCCTCTTCTTTTACATTCAATCTTTCCCAACATCAGAGTCTTTTCCAATGAGCCCTATCTTCTCACTCTGTGGTCAAAATATTTAAGCTTCAACTTCAGTTTTTCCAACAAATAGTTTGAATTAATTTTCCACTTGGGATCTGTCCATTCATGGAACTTTCAGCACTACCACAGATGTATCCCCACAAAGGGAAAGGCCCAAGTTCTCTTCTTCATGTTAGTGGTCTGTGTCTCATTGCTCCTCTTCTGGTGGCTATCTCCCTGTCAGTGCTCTATTGTTCTGTTACAACAGGGATCATGGGTCCTGCTCACAAATGAGACTGTTGACTGCTTACTGATATTTGGCTCATTTATAGCTTTTAGTGCATTGGAGGTTCAAGGGCTCACCTCTTCAATTGTTCTGCCCACTGCTCAATGTAATGACATTATCTGGTGTGAGGGCCAAAATTTGATATACTGAGTCTTATTTGGGTGACTCGCCTTAATATTGGGGTCCTGGAAATATGAGGGACCTTTAAGGTTTTATTCTCCTCTCCGAACTGCCCTTTTTAGATATTTCTTTTTTAAATTAATTAATTAATTTAAGTTTTCAACCTTTGCTTAGATAAGATTTCCAATTTCAAATTTTTCTCCCTCCCTCCCCTCCTTCCCCCCTCCCCTAGACAGCAGGTAATCTGATATATAACATTAAACATATTTCTGCATTAGTCATGTTATACAAGAAGAATCAGAGCAAGAAGGAAAAACCTCAAAAAAGAAAAACAGCACCAAAAACATAGTATAGTCCAATCAGCATTCATATTCTACAGTTTCTTTTTTTTTCTGGATTTGGAGAGCCTTTTCCATCATGAGTCCTTTGGAACTTTCTTGTACCATTGGATTGGTGAGAAGAATCTAGTCTATCACAGTTGATCAACAAACAATGTTGATGATACTGTGTACAATGTTCTCCTGGTTCTGCTCATCTCACTCATCTCACATCATCATGCTGATGCCCATGCAAGAGCCTCCAGGTTTCTCTGAACTCCTCCTGCTCATTGTTTCTTACAGCACAATAGTATTCCATTAAATTCATATACCACAAATTTTCCAGCCATTCCCCAATTGATGGGCATCCCCTCAACTTCCAATTCCTTGCCATCACAAAAAGAGCAGCTATAAATATTTTTGCACATGTGGGTCCTTTTCCCTTTTCCATGATCTCTTTGGGGAAAAGACCCAAAAGTGGTATTGCTGGGTCAAAGGGTATGCACAGCTTTATAGCCCTTTGGGCATAATTCCAAATTGCTCTCCAGAATGGTTGGATCGGTTCACAGCTCCACCAACAATGCATTAGTGTTCCAATTTTCCCACAGCTTCTCCAACATTTATTATTTCCTTTTTTGTCATTTTAGTTAATCTGATAGGTGTCAGGTGGTACCTCAGAGTTGTTTTAATTTGCATCTTTCTAATCAATAGTGATTTAGAGCGTTTTTTCATATGGGAATAGATAGCTTTGATTTCTTCATCAGAAAACTGCCTGTTCAAATCTTTTGACCATTTCTCAATTGGGGAATGACTTGGATTCTTGTAAATTTGACTTAGTTCCCTATATATTTTAGAAATGAGGCCTTTATCAGAAGTACTGGCCATGAAAATTGTTTCCCAGCTTTCTGCCTCCCTTCTAATTTTGGATGCATTGCTTCTGTTTGTACAAAACCTTTTTAATTTAATGTAATCAAAATAATCCATTTTGCATTTCATAATATTCTCTGTCTCTTGTTTGGTCATAAACTGTTCTCCTTTCCAAATATCTGAAAGATAGACTATTCCTTCCTCTTCTAATTTACCTATGGTATCACCTCTTATATCTAAATCATGTACCCATTTTGACCTTATTTTAGTATAAGGTGTAAGATGTTGGTCTATGGCTAATTTCTGCCATACTATCTTCCAGTTTTCCCAGCAGTTTTTGTCAAATACTGAGTTCCTATCCCAGAAGCTCTGGAGTCTTTGGGTTTATCAAACACTACATTACTAATGTCATTTACTACTGTGTCTCCTGTGCCTAGCCTATTCCATTGATCCTCCACTCTATTTCTTAGCCAGTACCAGATAGTTTTGATGACTGCAGATTTATAGTAAAGCTCCAGATTTGGTACAGCTAACCCACCTTCCTGTGCATTTTAAAAATTATATCCCTTGATATTTTTGACTTTTTGTTTTTCCAGATAAATTTTGTTATTATTTTTTCTAGCTCTATAAAATAATTTTTAGGTAGTCTGATTGGTATGGCACCAAATAAGTAAATTAATTTAGGTAGAATTGTCATTTTTACTATAATGGCTCTGCCTATCCATGAGCAATTGATATCTTTCCAATTATTTAGCTCTGATTTGATTTGTGTGAAAAGTGTTTGGTAATTGTGTTCATAGAGTTCCTGGGTTTGTCTTGGCAAGTAGACTCCCAAGTATTTGATATTATCTATCATTACTTTAAATGGAATTTCTCTTTCTATCTCTTGCTGCTGGACTTTGTTGGTCATGTATAGAAATGCTGATGATTTATGTGGATTTATTTTATATCCTGCTACTTTGCTAAAGTTGTTAATTGTTTCAATTAATTTTTGAGTTGATTCTCTAGGATTCTCTAAGTATACCATCATATCATCTGCAAAGAGTGATAGTTTTGTTTCCTCCTTGCCTGTTCTAATTTCTTTAATTCCTTTTTTTTTTTAGTGAGGCAATTGGGGTTAAGTGACTTGCCCAGGGTCACACAGCTAGTGAGTGTTAAGTGTCTGAGGCCAGATTTGAACTCAAGTATTCCTGACACCTGGGCCGGTGCTTTATCCACTGTGCCACCTAGCTGTCCCTCTTTAATTCCTTTTTCTTCTCTGATTGCTAAAGCTAACATTTCTAGTACAATATTAAATAATAGAACTGATAATGGACATCCCTGTTTCACCCCTGATCTTATTGGGAAGGCCTCTAACTTATCTCCATTACATATAATGCTTGCTGATGGTTTTAGGTAGATACTGCTTATTATTTCAAGGAAAGTTCCACCTATTCCTAAGCTCTCTAACGTTTTTATTAGAAATGGGTGCTGTATTTTGTCAAAAGCTTTCTCTGCATCTATTGAGATAATCATATGATTTTGGTTAATTTTCTTATTGATGTGGTTGATTATGTTAATAGTTTTCCTAATGTTGAACCAGCCCTGCATTCCTGGTATAAATCCCACCTGGTCATAGTTATTATCCTGGTGATCACTTGCTGTAATCTCCTTGCTAATATCTTATTTAAGATTTTAGCATCAATATTCATTAGGGAAATTGGTCTATAATTTTCTTTCTCCGTTTTTGCTCTACCTGGTTTTGGTATCACCACCATATTTGTATCATAAAACGAATTTGGTAGAACTCCTTCTTCATCTATTTTTCCAAATAATTTGTATAATATTGGAATTAATTTTCTTTAAATGTTTGGTAAAATTCTCTTGTAAACCCATGTGGCCCTGGGGATTTTTTCTTAGGGAGTTCATTAATGGCTTGTTCAATTTCTTTTTCTAATATGGGCTTATTTAAGGATTTTACTTCCTCTTCAGTTAACCTGGGCAGTTTGTATTTTTGTAAATATTTATCCATTTCATTTAGATTATCAAATTTATTGGCATACAGTTGGGCAAAATAATTCCTAATTATTGATTTAATTTCCACTTCATTGGTGGTAACATCACCCCTTTCATTTTTGATACTGGTAATTTGGTTTTCTTCTTTCTTTTTTTTAAATCAAATTAACCAGTGGTTTATCTATTGTATTGTTTTTTTCATAAAACCAGCTCTTAGTTTTATTGATTAATTCTATAGTTTTCTTGCTTTCAATTTTATTAATTTCTCTAATTTTCAGGATATCTAGTTTAGTATCTAATTGGGGATTTCTAATTTGTTCTTTTTTTAGCTTTTTAAGTTGCATGTCCAATTCATTAATCTCCTTTTTCTCTTTTTTCATTCATGTAAGCAGTTAGAGCTATAAATTTCCCCCTAAGCACTGCTTTGGCTACATCCAATAGATTTTGGTATGCTATCTCATTATTGTCATTCTCTTGGATAAAGTTATTGATTGTTTCTATGATTTGTTGTTTGACCCATTCATTCTTTAGAATGAAATTATTTAGTTTCCAATTGATTTTCAGTCTACTTTTCCATGGCTCTTTCTTACATGTAATTTTTATTGCATCATGATCTGAGAAGGATGCATTTACTATTTCTGCCTTTCTACATTTCAATTTTTGAAAATATGCCATGTGCTGCTGAGAAAAAGGTATATTCTTTTCTATCCCCATTCAGTTTTCTCCAGACATCTATCATGTCTAACTTTTCTAGTATTCTATTCACCTCTTTCACTTCTTTCTTATTTATTTTTCAACTAGATTTATCTAATTCTGAGAGGGGAGATTCAGATTCCCCACTAGTATAGTATTACTGTCTGATTCCTCTTGTAACTCATATTACTTCTTTCTGGCTGCTTGGAGTATTTTCTTCTTCACCTGATAATTCTGGAATTTGGCTACAATATTCCTTGGAGTTTTCATTTTGGGGTCTCTTTCAGGAGGTGATCGGTGGATTCTTTCAATGATGATTTTATCCTCTGATTCTATAATATCAGGGTAGTTCTCATTAATAATTTCCTGGAATATGGTGTCTAGACTCTTTTTCTGATCATAGCTTTCAGGCAGTCCAATGGTTCTCAAATTGTGTCTCCTGGATCTGTTTTCCAGATCAGTTGTCTTTCCAATGAGATATTTCACATTTTCTTTTACTTTTTTCATTCTTTTGATTCTGCTTGTCTGATTCCTTGTGTCTCATGGATTCTTTATATTCTGATTGTCTAATTTTAATTTTTAAGACATTGTTTTCTTCAATGAGATTATGCATCTTTTTTTCCATTTGGCCAGATGAATTTTTTTTTTTTTTTGCGGGGCAATGGGGGTTAAGTGACTTGTCCAGGGTCACACAGCTAGTAAGTGTCAAGTGTCTGAAGCTGGATTTGAACTCAGGTACTCCTGAATCCAGGGCTGGTGCTTTATCCACTGTACCACCTAGCTGACCCCAGATGAATTTTTTAAGGAATTGTTTTCTTCAGTCAATCTTTGTGCTTCCTTTTCCAAGCTGCTGATTCTTTTTTCATAATGTTCTTGTTTTGCTTTCATTTCTCTCCCCATTTTTTCTCCTACCTCTCTCAATTGACTTTGGAAATCCTTTTTGAGCTCTTTTCCCATTTTTTCTTCTACCTCTCTCAATTGATTTTGAAAATCTTTTTTGAGCTCTTCCAGGAAGGCTTTTTGGTCTTGAAATCAATTTAGCTTCCCTCTTGAGGCTTCACATATAGGCAATTTGAGAGTATTGTCCTCGTCTGAGTTTGTGTTTCTTTCAATACAGAAGCTTTCAATAGGGAGGGCTCTTTTTTGTTTCTTATTCATATTGCAGCTTATTTATTTATTTATTTTCAAATTTGAGATCTGCTCTGGGGGCCACCAGGGTCCCTGTTTTGAGATGCTTGTGCTGGGGTATAGGGGCTGTGTCACCGGCTTTTTACACTGAGGCCTCTATGGTGTGTGGATTTCCCCCGCCCTGGACTTCCTGTCTGAGCCAGTGGGCCTAGTCTTGCCTATCCTGTCTGTGGCCCTCCAGCTGGCAACCTGCCCTCTCGGCTGGTGCGGGTGGGTTTTGCCACTGTCCTGCTGGGCCACCAGATTTTTGAGCCAGGATCCAGGGGCCTCAGTTGCTCGGCTGTGGCCTACAGCTTCCTGCTTACTTGCCTCAACGCCCTCGGCGCTGGGCTGTTGCCCCGCACTGCGCCTCCCTTTTGCCCGAGTCAGACCAACCTTTTCTGAAGTCTTCTAAATTATCTCTGGTTGGAAGACTGTGTCTCTCTTGTCTCTTTGCAGGTTCTGTAGTTTCAGAATCCGTCCAGAGGCTTGATTTAATGTTCTTTTTGAGGGAATAGAAGGAGAGCTCAGGCAGCTTGCTGATTCCTCTCTGCCATCTTGGCTCCGCCCTAGGTACTCTTAGATATTTCTCCCACTCCAATAAGAAAGGAGCCTCTAAGCTTTAGTTCACAAAAGGATCAGATTTCATTACTTAGGAATTAATTAAACAACAAAGGTGAAACTAATAAAAATCAAAGATAAGGAAATAGGAAAATAGAAATACAGAGAAATGCTCTTAACTCTAAACTTAGCTTAAGCTGGTTCAAAGGAATTTAGGGTTTTCAGTAAGTAACTCACCAACCTGAACAGCTTGCCAGTCTAAGGTTGCTCGCGCGCCACCAGGACCTCAGTCACAAGCCAGTGAGAGCAAATTCGCATTCCAGAAGTCACTCTAGAGTTGACGTTCTGTAAGTGCCTTGAGAGCTTAGCGTTCCAGAAGTGCCCTTTAACCTCCCTTCAGGAGCATTCAATCTTTTCTCCCTGAAAAGGGGAGTTCCTTCAAAAGCTGCCTATGCCACAAATAATTTTTACCACACTGGGTTGACTGCCAGACTCCCTGAACATCTTCTTGGATCTCAGGGAAGCTAGCTTTTACTCTCTCTTTTGCTCCTTCCATTTGTGGATAATGTGGCTTTCTCCTGTGTCTAGTAGTAAGGATTAGTGTTTCTATCTTTCAGATCAATGGCTTAGCCCTCATTAAACTACTTCCTCCCTTCTTACCTTTACCACTGTGCTTTCTTTAAGACCAATTTCAAGGACGGACTTGTAGGCAGGCTTTAATCAGGATAGTAAAAATAAAGCAGGGGCATCTAGGTGGAGCAATGGATAGAGTGCTGGAGCTGGACTCAGGAAAGCCTGAGCTCAAATCCAGACTCAGATACTTACGAGCTGAGTGACCTTAAGTCAGTCACTTAACCCCGTTTGCCTTAGTTTCCTCAGCTGTAAAATGAGCTGGAGAAGGAAATGGTAAACCACTCCAACATCTTTGCCAAGAAAACCCCAAATGGTATCATGAAAAGCCAGACGTGACTAAAAATGACTGAACAACAACAGAAAATAGGCAGTGCAGAAGTTCAGCTAGAGTGGCACAGCTAGGATAGTGCACTGGGCCTAGAGTCAAGAAGACATGAGTTCAAATCCAGCCTCAGACATTTACTAGCTATATGACCCTTTGCAAGTCACTTAACTTCTGTTTGCTACAGTTCCTTCGCCTATAAAGTAGAAATAATAATAGCACATGCTCCCCAGGGTTGTTGTGAGGATCAAATTAGATAATATTTTTAAAGTACCTAACACAGTTCCTGGTACTTAATAAATGTTTATTCCTTTCCCTTTCCTTTATTCCCAGCACTCCCAGTTGGGGAATTTTCCTAGCAAGGTTTTTTTTCCCTAATTTTTTAGATTAATAAGATCATAGACTTAGAACTAGAATTGCCCTCAGAGGCAATCCAGTCCAACCCATTCATTTTATAGATGAGAAAACTGAAGCCCAGGGCAATTTAAATGACTTGCCAAAGCTCACACAGCAAAATTTCTGTGGGGGATCAGCAGATGAGATGTGTTGCACAAGCTCAGTTTGCTCTTCTGGTGTTTCCTCAAATACAGCATGACATGGCAAGCAAGATAGAAAAGGTTGGCATAACTCCCAGGTAGCTTCCTGTTCTCAAGCTCTCCTTCCTGCCTAGCAAGTACCTAGATTTTATTGTATTTCTGTCCCTTTAATATTCAGGAAGTGTCAGGAGTTGGAGGGGGTCCTTTGCCTGACCCCCACCACCTCCTCCAAAGCATGTAACCAGCTTGACTGTCACAGAGTAGCTACCCTACAGAAAGGCACAGGCTCCCCAAAGTGAGGCATCATTTTCCAGTTCTCTCTCTTTGCATTCATCCCCAGCCTTGGCTTTCTACTTATTCCCACTCCAAGGGATGCCTTTCACAGTTGTGCTTATCCCTAGGTGGTGCTACCCCAGTCTTAGGAAAACAGATGGACACAGTACAGGTGTTGTGGGGGAAGTGGTGTGGGGATTTGAGATAGGGGTAGAGGTTTGGGGTCCTTAGGAATTACTCTTTAAAGAATTACACCCCCCTTTGACCCAGCAATTCCACTTTTAGGTCTTTTGCCCAAAGAAATCATGGAAGGGGGAAAGGGACCCACATGTACAAAAATATTTATAGCTGCTCTTTACGTGGTAGCAAGGAATTGGAAGTTGAGGGGGTTCCCATCAATTGGGGAATGGCTGGACAAGTTGTGGTATATGAATATAATGGAATACTATTGTGCTGTAAGAAATGATGAGCAGGAAGAGTTCAGAGAAACCTGGAGAGTCTTACGTGAGCTGATGATGAGTGAGATGAGCAGAACCAGAAGAACATTGTACACAGTATCATCAACATCGAGTGTTGACCTACTGTGATGGACTATATTCTTCTCACCAATGCAATGGTACAGAAGAGTTCCAGGGAACTCATGATAGAAGAGGATCTCCAAATCCAATAAAAAAAAAGAAAGAAAGAACTGTGGAGTATAGATGCTGATTGAACCATATTATTTCTTTTGTTTTGGGTGCTGTTGTTTTTATTTTTCTATTTTGAGGTTTTGCATCACTGCTCTGATTCTTTCTCTTGTAACAGGATTAATGCAGAAATAGGATTAATGTTATTATGTGTATATATATATATGTGTGTGTATATATCTATATCTATATCTATATGTATAGAGATATATAGACATAACCTATATCAGATTACCTGCTGTCTAGGGGAGGGGGGAGGGAGGGGGAAAAATCTGAAATTGTAAAGCTTGTATAAACAAAAGTTGAGAACTATCTTTACATGTAACAGAAAAAATAAAATACCTTATACATTAAAAAAAAAAAAAGAAATGATGAGCAGGTGGATTTCAGAGAAACCTGGAAGGACTTATGTGAACTGATGCTGAATGAGATGAGCAGAGCCAGGAGAACATTGTACAAAGTATCAACAACATTGTGTGTTGATAAACTGTGATAGACTTGACTCTTTTCAATAACATGATGGCCCAAGATATTTCCAAAGGACTCATGATGGAAAATTCTCTCCAAATCCATACTATTTCTATTTATTTCCTGGTTTTTTGTTTTTTTTTTCCCCTTTTGCTCTAAGTATTCTTTCACAGCATGACTAATGCAGAAATATGTTTAATGTGATTGCATATATATAACCTATATCCAATTGCTTGCTGTCTTGGGGAGGGGAAAGAGGGAGAAAAATTTGAAACCAGAAATCTTACAAAAACAAATGTTTAAAACTATCTCTACATATAACTAGAAAATAACAAAATACTTTTATGATTAAAAAAAAAAGAATTACACCCTCTTGCACACAAATCTAATAGAATAAGATAATAATTTATTTAGGGGCTGGGGAAGGAAAACCAAGTGAGAAATCCTTGGACTTCTTCTCATGGGGAGAAGGCACGGCACAGAACGTGGCCCTGAGATACCAATCTCCTCAAGCAGGAGACAGGCAGGTACTTTTATAGATGACTGATGGGGGTGACCATCTGACTGTGTAAAGTTCCCTTATTGAGGGAGGACCATCCCCCACTGGTGGTGGTTCCAGGAGTTGGGTGAGGGGTGGCTGCGGGTCTCTCAAGCCATCTCTCTCCTCCTCCCACCACAAAGGCAGCAGCTGCACCATATTTTATCTCCCCAGGGGTCGGGGAGACTGGAATGAAGGGTGGTGGTCCCAGAGCTAGCTCAGTCCTGATCAGGTTCCACTTATCTCTTTAGGTGTGTCTGTCCTTTGGTTTAGTTTCTCAAGGAGAAGGTTCTCTGATGTACCTCAGAGAACTTCTGGGGTGGCCTGGGCCCACAACACAGGGATACTCTGTAGTTAGAAAGTCCAGCTTCACCTCACTTTTGGGTCTTTGGTCCCTTGGTCTCTTGGGCTAAGTACTCCAAATTTCAGCCCCTTTCTAACTCAAGTCCTCTGCCTAACTATCTTAGGAGACTAGCTGTTCCTTCTTCCTCCCCCAGAAAAAGCCAGATCCTCCTTTCTAAGTGACCTTGGTGCTGAAGATGCCTATTCCTTCCCATCTGCTTCTCCAGGCTCTCCCCTTGACAGAGATCTGACTGTACCTAAAGGCAGCCCCCTCACAATTGCCCTGTTGTAGTGCCTCGGGCTCTCTTTCTGGTCACAGCTGCTTTCCTCCAATGCTCCTGCAGCTGATATTTCATTGAACCATTCCACTAACAGCTTCTCCTCACTCGTTCTGCTCTGTTCATTGACCTTTTGTTCCTTTTTGCTGGTCATGCAGGGCTTCTTCCACTTTGTACATCTAGGGTGTAAGATTATCTTTCCAACTACTTGTGGAGCTCAGTCAGCCAGTGTAAGTACTTTGCCTTCTTCCTCAGTGCAATTTGTCCCTTAGTATACACAAACCCTCTGATTAAATGTTGGCTAACATTTACAAACCAAACTTGATGTTTAGAAAGTCTTTCTTTACAACATGGTAAGCAGTGCAAATATTTTTTCTACCCATTTTATAGAAGAGGAAACCAAGGCTTAGGGGGCTTAGTTAAGTTCCTTGACAAGTAGGAATTTTCTCATTTTTGTTTTTCTTTCTTTTTTTTTTAGGCAATTGGGGTTAAGTGACTTGCCCAGGGTCACACAGCTAGTAAGTGTTAAGTGTCTGAGGTCGGATTTGAACTCAGGTCCTCCTGAATCTGGGACTGGTGCTCTATCCACTGTGCCACCTAGCTGCTCCCCTCATTTTTGTTTTTATATCCTCAGCACCTAGCACCTGATAACAACAACAATAATAGATAATGTTTATAATTGTCCCTTAAGCTTTGCAAAAATACATAGCATTTCATTTGAGTCTTACAACAACCCTGTGAAGTAGGTACTGTTACTATCCCCATCTTGCAGAGATGGAAATTAAGGCCGAGATAAGTTGAGTGACACTAGTATCTGAGTCAGGCTTTGAATTTGGGTATTCTAGATTCTATCAAGCACTCTATCCACTGTACCACCTTGTAGATGATTGATTAATTACTTTTTGATACTCAGTGAACATCACAAAGCTTTGTAGGTGTCAGAGCTAAGATAGGAAACCAGGTACCTCCTGACTCCCGATCCACTGCTCTTTCCATTAAGCCCTTCTGCCTCTTAGGCTTCATGGAGGCACCTTGTCTACAAAGTCTTCAGAACACTGAGGTGGTTCATAAGCTTTTTAAATACCTGGGTGGGGGAAGGAGTTGTGTCTACTGAGCTCTACTTAGTTTATCTATTCCTAACTGAGTTTAGGACACATGATGAATGTCCCTTGCCCTATGTATAGCAAGAGGGTAAGCAAATGGAAAAAGTGCAATTCTCCCACAGTGGAGTATCATTTACACATGATCCTTCACAGAGGCAGAGGAATTGCCCGAAATGACCTTTCAAGTCCCCTTTCCAGCTTTATGATTTCATGCCCTGCAGAGAACCAACCTGATTGAATCTTTACTCATGCAGGAGATATTTCCTTATTGACAATGTTCATTTCTGACCAATGTTCCCTCTAATTGTTTTAAGTTGTAAACAGACAACCATGATTCGCGAGCAACAAACCATGAAGCTTGAGCAAATACTTACAGAATTCTGCATTGTAATCAAATCAAACTTTAGAGTTAGTCTGACACACATTTAATGATAGCAGTGGCCTGAGAGGCCGGAAGCCTGTGTTCTCCTCCTGGCTTTTCCACTTAACAAGCTCTGTGACTTCAGTCAAGTTATCTTCTCATCTGGGTCTGGGGTTCTTCATCTGCGATGATGGACTAGCTGATCTCTGAGATCCCCCCAGCTTGATAACTTTATGATGTCATGACAAGAATAATCAAAATTGGGCTGCTTGGTAAATATGCATAAATGTATGCCCTTGAAGAAATGACTTAAACTTCCTTGGGCCTGATTTTCTTCATTTATAAAGTGAAGGGGGTCTGATTAAATGATCACACTAATATCTCTTTCAGCTCCAATATTCTCTAATCAGAAGACTAAAAGACAAAGGTTAGCTACTGTATAATTTTACCTTAGGCCAGCTCTGACAACAGATTACCTTACTTTGATCTTACTACAAGTTTCTAGGTCCCAGTTCTTCTTGGTAATACATAGTGGGACTTTTCGTAGGCAATGTGAATATTGTTCTCTTAGCCCCGCTTTCTTCATTCTGCAACAACTCATATAAAATGTTCCCTTGATCTTTTGATTTCTTCATATTTGATTCTTTTTTTTTTTTTTTTTTAGTGAGGCAGTTGGGGTTAAGTGGCTTGCCCAGGGTCACACAGCTAGTAAGTGTGAAGTGTCTGAGGCCGGATTTGAACTCAGGTACTCCTGACTCCAGGGCTGGTGCTCTATCCACTGTGCCACCTACCTGCCCCTCATATTTGATTCTTAAGGAACCATAATATTCCATTTTAGGTAACGCTAAGAATATAAGTGCTAAATGGGTTGCTGATTTGCATTGGTGGAGAGAATTTCTATATCAGTGCTTTGGGGAGTTCCTAACATTAATAAAATCACAGTTCTAGACTGTACCCCCTGCCCCTCTAAAGCAAACCCCCTTAAACCTAGAGTATAAAATATCCTTATCCATGTCTCCTTTCTTTCTCCAAGGCCCCCTGCCAAAAGTTAGCTTCCCTGCAATTGCCTGAAATTCTACCAACTCAGGATTCATAGGACTTAATAAACAAGCTCCATAAGATGAGTTTCAGGCATCAATTCAATTAAATACACATTTATTGAGGCCTATTAGGTGTCAGATATTGTGCTAAGGTTTAGGCTTATAAAGACAAAAAATAGAGTGGTCATGGACTTTAATTTCTCCTGGGGTATTGCTTTCCTAATACCCAGTAGGAAAGGAACAAGGAATTTTTGTGGAAGAGGAGGAGGAAAGAAAAGAGGTTGTTTGCAAGCCTGAGGCACTTTGGGGTAGGACAGGCCCGTGGGATGTTTGGGGTGTGTGTGTGTGTGTGTGTGTGAGAGAGAGAGAGAGAGAGAGAGAGAGAGAGAGAGAGAGAGAGAGAGAGAGAGAGAGAGAATATACTGGGCAGTCATCAGCATGATAGTGCTCCTGAGAAAGGGAAAAGATAGTTAAAAGAGAAGAGCTCCTAGGAGGTAGAAATAAGGATAGTTCTGCCTCTCTCTACCTTCCAGAGACCAAGTGAAGCTGCTTAACTCCCGTGAGGTGCTTTAAACCTTAGTAGTTGGCAGTCATTAGGGGCAGTTGGCTGACTCTTCAACCTCAAACACACAAGGATGGACCAAGGACTAGCTATGTGGGACAAGCACAAGTTGTACCCTTCATATAGCTCATATATTTTTCTATCCCAAAGTCTGAATGAATTGCTCAGTGTTTACTCTCCTCTCTCTAGCTTGCCTTTAACAACTGTCTATGTACATCGATGAATTCCACAGCAAATTTCTGAATAGGCAGAGTTTGCCTTTGGTACCCACCCAACTTCCCTTTCAGTAACTTTCTCTATTCTGCCCTCATTGCCAACCACCTCATTCCCAGTCATCTTCTCTATTAAATTCTCAAAGAATTTGCTATCAGACTGGTTTCTAATAACTAATTTCTAATAATTGATAATGGTTAAAGTATTACCCTTCCAGGTTATATGCACTTGAATATAGAACTTTTGAAGAACCACAGAAATGACTCTTTAATGGTGGAATTCTAAACACTGTGACAGTCATGTGGTAAAGATATTTTAGGGGAGGAGGAAAGATTTCTCCTTGTCTCCCAAATCATACCTTTCTACTCAGCCTAAGTATAAGAGTGGCACCAGGCTTGTCTTAGAAATACATTTCTCAAGGCTCCAAATCAGGTCTTATCTAACTCAGTCTGTAGTGTCTATCACAGCAGGACAGTTATACACACACATCTACACATACACATGAGATTTTTTTTGACAAATTAGGCTTATTTGATTTGTCATACTATTCAAAATTTGCTTCATTAGCTTCCTTCAAGTTCCAACTAAAATGCCACCTTCTAGGAGAAAATTTTCCTGATCTCCCTTAAGGGGGATGCAATACCTTCTTTCTATTGATTATCTCCAATCTGTACCACATATCTGCTTGTTGTCTTCTTCAATAGACCGTGAACTCATTGAGAGCAGGGACTATTTTTTGTCTTTCTTTGTATCTCTAGGGCTTAGCACAGTGCTTGGCACATAATAAGCACTTAATAAATGATTATTCACTGACTATCTGACTTTGTAGCAGTCAGGCAATATGAACATAGGGATTATGGGGGGGAGGGTGTATGAGGCAATTGGGATTAAGTGACTTGCCCAGGGTCACACAGGCAGGAAGTACCTGAGGACAGATTTGAAGTCAGATCCTCCTGACTCCAGGGCCAATGCCACATAGCTGCCCTCAAATCTTTTTTTTTTTTTAAAGAAAAGAAAATGAGAAATCTTGTTCCAGGTAATAGATGGTGACAGGTAAGATTTAATGCTAATATTAAGGAATTTAAGAGGAAATTTGAAAAAAAACAAATAGTTCATGATGAAAAAGACAATAAAAAACAGTCTAAGTTTCCTGGGTAGGAAAGAGAACCTAACTCTGCAGAACAGTTGCAAATCAGATGTATCACTCAGCTAATGAAGGCCTTGGGTCCATGTCCTATGGGAATTTATTTATACTTTTCATCCATGATGAATCCTGAACAGCAAATACCAAGCTGCTTTCTGAGATGAGTCACATCTCCATAAATCTTTAGGTCCCAAACTCTAAATGGAATTATATAAAGGTTCAAAACTCTAAGTGAAACAATATTGGAGCCTGGAAGTCCAGAGACTTCATACCCAAATTTTTCTGTACTTCCTAGTCATGTCATATATTGTAACTTGGGAGGTATGGTAGGAGGCACAAAGGTGAAGAAGTAGGGAGAATAACCTTTCAAATGACAGTCTTCATTTTGGCTCCTATGTCGGGTTAAAAATCTTCCCTCTCCAAAAAAAGGTACTATTGGTAATAGTTGCCAGGGCTGACATAGGGGGTATATAACTCAATCTTCCCTTATCCCCTCTTCCTGTAGAAAACATAGCATTTAAATATCTCCAGTTTTTTGGTGTTTTCTTTCCTTTTCTTTTCTTACCACAAAAGAGGCTATTGTGAATAGTTGTGTATATATGAAGCCTTTCTTTCTATCTTGGATTTCCTTAGACTATTTCAGAGAGTTGGAGATAGAGAATGGGCCTGTGATTTCATTGATATAGGGAACTCTAGAATGAGGAAACTTCCTTTAGCAATGCTACTCAGCATCTTCTCTACAAAGAACCACCCTGGTACTTGGTTTTAAGTTTAGGGGCAATTTAAGGACCTCTAAGGTCCACATGTTTACCTTTTCTGTAGCTTTAGAGGGTTAATTTTAGATGAAAAGTAATGAATTCAAACACAATTTCTCCAATCCCTCATTTTGGAAACTCTCTTGCCACTTTTTCTGCAATTTACTATCTTGGAGTTTCCTAGAATACTGAGACATTAAGTTACTTGCCCAGGGTCATACAGCTATTATGTTTCAGATGAGACTGCAATTCAGATCTTCCATGTTTCAAACCAGCTCTCTATTCACTACGTATGCTGCCACTGGGGAAAGGGGAATTTTTAAGTCAGGGGAGAAGAATAAAGAGGTAATTTTTGATGCTTGGCCCACTTGGGGTAAAGTAGACCTAGATGAGGCATCATTGTAGGGAGATCTGGACAGTAGGAAGGCAACATGAAAATGCTTCTAAGAAAGAGGGAGATTTAGACTGGATTAAAAAGTATTTTATGTATAGTAGTTATTCAATACACATTTTAAAAATAAATGATCTAAAGGTCCCTGGTTTGATCCTGGGTTTCGGTGCCAAAAAAACAAAACAAAAACAAAACCCCCCAAACAAACAAACAAAATAAATGAACGACTAAATTAATAAATGAATGAATATATTTACCCTACATAAATAAGGTGAAGCATATAGAACTTATAATATCTATACCAAGGAGCCACCCTAATACAACTCATTTGTTCATGATGGCAGAGGTGATAGAGCAAACCAGTCACTGAGGGGATGCCCTAGGATATTCTATTCAGGCTGCTGGGCAAGTTCTTGGTTACCTTCTGAGGCTTTCCCCTGCTTCACTGGTAGCCCTTCTTGCTTAAGAGCTCTATGAGCTTTGATGATTACCACCTTATAATTTAGTTTAAAATCTGGTACTGCTAAACCTCTTTCCTTTACATTTTTTATTACTTCCTTTGATATTCTTCACTTTTTGTTTTTCTAAATGAATATTCTTATTATTTTTTCTAATTCAGTAAAAAAAGTTTCAATAATTTAATTGGGATGGAGTTTAATATATAAACTAGCTTGGGTAAAATTGTCATATTTTTATATTGGCCCTGCCTACCCATGAACAATTAATATTCCTCCAGTTATTTAAATCTGATTTTATTTGTATAAAGAGCTTTTTTAAAATATAATTTTATTTGTATAGTTCCTGGGTTTGTTTTGGCAGGTATAGTCCCAGGTATTTTATACTATCTAGAGTTATTTTAAATTAGGTATTTTTTTTTTACTATTTTTTTAAATTGTGGAGTTTTATTCTCAAAAATTCCACTCCTCTCTCTCTGAATGTAATGTACATTTGAAAAAAGAAAGGAAGGCTAGATCAGTGAGGCAACGATTATAGCCTCAAATGCCCCCCTCCTGACATCTTTTACCCCCATTCCCCACCCCTATCCCTACTATTCTTTGGGATAATCTGACCCTACTCATTACTCATAACTAGTTCTTTTTTTTTTTTTTTGCAGGGCAATGAGGATTAAGTGACTTGCCCAGGGTCACACAGCTAGTAAATGTCAAATGTCTGAGGCTCGATTTGAGCTCAGGTCCTCCAGAATCCAAGGCCAGTGCTTTATCCACTGTGCCCTCTAGCTGTCCCCATAACTAGTTCTTTAAGGGAGTTTGATTACATGGTCCTAATTTAGAACAGTCATTCACTTTGCTAGCTAGAGTCATCAAGGATCTGCTAGAATTCCTGTGTTTGGGAAAGCCTTTGTAGGTCCCCTCCCTACTCTGGCCAAAGGCCCTCTTCCTAAAATACATAACAAGAGGTTGTTTGTCTCTCAGTTTCATTGGTGGCTGCTTACTCCATCATCCTTTAAGTTCTAATTAAAATTCCATCTTTTGGAGGCAGCTAGGTGGTGCAATGGATAAAGAACTGTCCCTGGATTCAGGAGGACCTGAGTTCAAATCCGACCTCAGATACTTACATTTCCTAGCTGTGTGATCCTAGGCAAGTCACTTAGCTTTCATTACCCCGCCAAAAAAAAAATCTATTTTTTACAGGAAGGTTTCCCCAATGTCTTTCCTCTGCTAATCATTTACTATTTATCCTGTATATCACTTGCTTTGTATATATTTATTTGCATGTTGATAGCTAGAAATGTCTTTTGCCTCTCACTTTTTTTTTTTGCTTTTGTTTTCTTATACTATCAAACTTCTTGGAGGAGTAATGGAACTTTGGGTCAATACTAGGAATATTCTGGCTACCTGTACAGGTTGTGGGTCATGTCTAACAGTTGCTTTGGTCTACCACTCAAATGTATGCCAGTAAATGTTTAACTATTCAAAAAAAAGTATGCATGGCACACTTTTAAGATCAATCTGTATTATTAATATTTCCTCCATTGTTTTCTTAAGTCTAGACAAGAAATAAAACAACAAATCAAGCCCTGATTTGTAGTTTTTGCAAATGTCTGAAGTGTAAATGCTCATGATGAAAATTCACCAATCAGATCTCATGTTCAAGCTGGCTCCAACACACTCCTGTTAGCCACTCAATGGAATGTTGGGCCTCTAATGTTTTGTTTACTTGCTAAACAACAACAACGTTTTGTCAGTTACAAAACATTTTTGCATGTATAAACTAACAGAGAATCAAAGTTGGAAGGTATCTTAGAGATCATTGAGTCCAAACTACCCATTGAAAAATGCAGCAATTGAGGCATGTTTCCTATAAAGATTATGCAATAGGCATCTCATCCCAATCAAACCAAGAGAGGCTGATGACGTATTCAAGGTATCCTACATAGTAAATGGCAACTCAAGACTTCAAACTTCGTTTGTATCACTCCGCCCCCACCCCCCACCTCCCGGCACTGTAGATTAATGAGTATAATAGAAATTCTATAAATATCCATTGAATGAATGAAGATGTACTTAAATACTCATGAAAACGTTTGAGTGACCAGCACAAAAAGCATATTATCTAAATGGGAAGCTATCCTATAATTAGACTGTACTGTAATGCCTGAAGCAAAAGAACTGCCATTCATTGGGGGGAAGGGCCAGAAATTCAGAATCTAATGGAACTTGGGCATGGAGGCAGGGATTTCACAGTTTGGACTTGGAGGAAGAGAGAGATGCAAAGAGGAAGAATTACTAGCACTGGCCAATACAAGTAGTCAATAAACTTTTATTAGGTGCCTACTATGTGCCAGGGAGTATGCTGAGGAGGCAAAAGACAGTCTGCCCTCAAGAACTTAACGATCTAACAGGGCAGACAGCATGCAAACAAATCTATACAAAACAAGGGATATACAGGATAAAGAAGAAATAAATAACAAAGGGAGGACACTAGAATCAAGATGGGTTGCAAAAGCCTTATGTAGAAGGTAGGATTAGATTGGGGATTTAAAGGAAGATGGAATAAGTAGCCACCAGTGAAACTGAGATATGAACAATCTCTTACTGTGTGACTTGGGAAGAGGGCCATTGGCTTGGCAAAGAGAGTCTATGATGGTTTTGCCAAACACAAGAATTCTGCTAGATCCTTAATAACACTGTAACTAGGAAGTTGAATGGCTATACCTCAGGTGCACTGGCACATCTCCAAGCAACTGAGATCAACCTGAGAGGAGACAAGGGACAACTGATTCTTTCCTCACCCTGTCTATCCACACAAAGAGGTAATCCCTAGCTCACTCTCTTGAGTTGTTACTCATGAAGCTGTTACTTTCCCACCAGCACCTGTATGATGCTACCCCCATTTTTGAGTAATGGGGAAGTTGGGGAGGGATCTGGTTTATTGTTCTGTGGATTACATTACTTTTCTATTTCAGTGAAATACTTTGCTGAGAGTTTTAATTCCTGCCTGGTCTGACTAGAAAATACTTGGATAGGGGCTCTATTAGTGATTTGCAAACTGATTATCCAAATTACCCTAAATCAAACCTAGAAGCACCAAGGGGCCACTGTGTCAAATGAGCATCCTGGTTATATATCATTGCCTGAAGTAATTAAATTCTGTGTCACATGAATAATAATAACAATAGCTATCATTTACATAGTACTTATTATGTGCCAGACACTGTGCTATGTGATTTACAATTTTTATCTCATTTGATCCTCACAGTGATGATGCCTTCTGAAGATGGTAACATTAAGAGTATTCCATAGCCTTCATAAAACAGCACCTTTTAGGCTAGGGTTCCTATGGTTGATTTTTTTTCCTTCTCCTTTGCTTATTTCCTCTATAAAATCCATTCCCAGGAAGGGAAATGAGAGCAGACCTTAGTGGACCATCAAAGGAAGGCCAAAGCTATTTGCATCTCTAATCAGAAGGAAATTACCTCTGGCAGCCCAAAGTAAAGTAGAAATATTAAGAATGATGGAGTGAAATTCCTAGGCTAGCTGAAAAATGGTGCTTCAATAAAAAGGTGTTAGAAATGAGAGCTGAACCAGGAACAGTACATTAAGAATCTTTAAGGTCCACATGAAAAAGAATTGCCCTTTTCTCCCAATATTCAGGAAGGTTTTGTTTTTGTTTTCTCCATTGGCTGTTTCAGGTTTGTTTATAACTGATTAAGCTGTAATAGGATATTAGATCAAATGAGATAATGTATGTAAAGTATCTTGCAAGTCTTAAAGTGCTAGATAACTTCTGATTTCCTTATATGGCTTCTTCTTTTTCTTCTTTTTTTCCAGATAGCCTAACTCTGCCTCTGTTTTCAGGCCCTGACAAAGGACAGCTATTTGGTCTAGAAAGATATAATCTTATAGAGGGATCATGTAGAAATCTGTATTCATAGGATTTAGAACATTAAGGGCATTTAGAGAGATGAGAACTCTTTATTTTGGAGATGATGAAATTGCAATCCTGTGAGAGGGAAGTGACTTACCCAAGGTCACAAAAGCATTGACTACCAAAACTGGTATTGGAACTAGGTTCTTTCTTGGTTTGTCCATTTCAGTGCAAAAGGGGTTAAATTAAAGATGAAATCCAAATCAGAAATCTTGATGCTAATTACAACCAAGGAGCATGGAACTAGAAATAAAAGGGACCTCATAGGCCATTTAATTCAAGCCCTTCATTTGCAGGTAAGGAAATTGAGGTTAAGTGATCTGTCCAAGGTCACATAGGTAGTAAACACTAATATAGGATCTAAATGCAGATTCTCTTACTGCCAAACTAGCTCTCCTTCTACTATATCAGGCTGCTTCCAGATGTTCTGGTTGAAAAAGACCAAATATTTGATAGGAAAGTTAGTGGCATCTGCCTTTTGGTACTGACTAAAATAGAATTCATAAATTATCTACACATTTCAATGTTTCAGACTTTCTCAAATGACAATGGAGAACTGAAGACATTATATATCAATCTGTTACATATGGCTGAAGATAGGATCATAAGAATAACTAATGGTCCTTTTATTGTTGGTTTTTGGTCTTTTCAGTCATGTCCAAGTCTTTGTGACCCCATTTGGGATTTTCTTGGCAAAAAAACTAAGAAAAACAGTTGTTTGCCATTTCTTCTCCAGCTCATTTTTACAGATGAAGAAATTGAGGCAAGCAGGGTTAAGTGACTTGCCCAGGATCACACAGCTGGTAAGGGTCTGAGACTGGATTTAAACTCAGGAAGTCTTCCAGATTCCAAGCCCAGCATCCTAACCACTGTGCATCTAGATGTCTTAATGTTTGTATGGTACTTTAAACATGTCAGTGCTCTTGAGATACATTATCTCATTTGGTAACAGAACACTGGCTAATGTTCAAAGAAAGGGAGAACAAGTGGAAAACTCATGAAAGATTATCCTTTAAAATAATCATTTTGTGGGGTGAGGAATCCTATTGTGATTTTATGAATTAATTATGATGAAAGCAGCATGGTGCACTGAAAGAGAATTGGATTCTACTCCAATGCCAGTGCTCTAAGAAGCTGATAGATGCCACAGTAGAGTGCTAGGTCTGGGGTCAGGAAGATTTAGTTCAAATTTAGCTTCTGACACTGGCTGTGCGACCTTGGGTAAGTCATTTAACTTTCTTCTGCCTCGGTTTCTTCAACTGTAAAACAAGCATGATAATAGCACCTACCTCTCAGGGTTGTTGTGAGGATCAAATGATATAATATTTTAAAGTGCTTAACACAGTGTCTGGCACATAGTAGGAACTTAATAAATGCTTGTTTCCTTCCTGCCTTCTTTCCACTATACCATGCTGTTTCCCTCATAATCAACTCAGAAAATCAAAGTATGATAGGAGATGATAATTTTGATCTGTCTGCCTAAGGCCACATCTGGAGTATTGTGTTTGTGTCACGTTTCAGATACAGGTCAGACTAGATGACCTCGGAGTGTTTTTCACCTTAGATTTCTTTGTTTTGGTCATTTTCTTAATCATGACCATGCCAGGGTTTGTGGGTTCCTGGCAGTCAGTGGGTGGAGAACCCTTGAATCTGTGGGATTTTAAACACATTTTCACATATTCCTGGGAAGTAAATTTAATGAAGGCAGAAAATCTTATTTGAGGCAAGAACATGATTATCTTTGACAACATAAGTATAAACAGGACCTTAATTAATTAATTTGCTCATTATGTTTTCTCATTTTAGAGAATGACTGGTGTGTTCATTTAGTCATTAGCTATGACATATTGCTAAAGAATACCTAACCTCTTTTCAAAACTTTACCATAGCATTGAAGTCTCATGCTTGCTTTAACCTTCTGTTGCTTATTAAATAAAATCAAAACTCCTTAGCCTGGCACTCCACAGTCTGCTACCATCCCACCTTACCAGCCATCCTTCCCACTACTCCCTTCTGTATATTCAATGTACCAGCAAAGCTGGACACCTTCCCCAACTCCTTTGCAGAAGTGAGAGGTCGACAGGCATAGAATACAGAATGTGAAGTTAGATTGTTTTAAATGTATTGACAGATTCTGCTGAATTTTCTTCTCATCTTCCATATTTTGAAAAATTATTTGTTATAAGGAATGGCTCTTGGGGAAGGATAAAGGGGAAAAGATGGGGGCAGTTTAAAAGCAAAAGTTACGAATAAAATCTATTTAAAAGAAAAAGAAGCAGCTCGAGCAGAATTATGAAGGACAAGCTTGGCCCTAAAGAAGGGATGTGAGAAGACATCTCACCTTTCTCCTTTGCAGAGGTTGGTGAAAAGGGAGTACATGGGTGTGGAACATTGCATAGAATGTTAGTTTTTCCAACATTTTGTTTAATTTTTTTCTTCTCTTTTCCCTCCTTTTCCTTTCCTTTCTTTTTTCTTTTTTTTTCCAGGGCAATGAGGGTTAAGTGACTTGCCCAGGGTTATACAGCTAGTAAAGCATCTGGTTGGATTTGAACTCAGGTCCTCCTGAATCCAGGGCTGGTACTTTATCCACTGCACCACCTAGCTGCCCCCTTTCCCTCCTTTTCTTTAAAAAATGACACAAAGATGCCTCTCTAGGGTGTAGGGAGGCAGAGGGGGAAATCCCAGCAGTTTAAATAAGAGATATTAATAAAATATATTTAAAAACATGTGCTCTCTCCTCACCCCTGGTTCTTAGAATCCTTGACAGCCTTCAAGGCTCAACTTGGGCGTCATATCCTCTGTGAAGCCTCTCCTGTTCTCACTAATTGTTAGTTCCCTCACCTTCAAATAATCATCTATATACTTATCTATTTACATATTGGGTCCCCCTATAGAATATAAGTTCCTTGAAGCCAGAGACTCATTTTTGTCTTTGAATCCCCAGAACTTAGCTCAATGTGTAATACATAATGTACGGTAAATGCTTATTAAGTGCTCATCGGATGAATAAATGTTACAGAATCTTGGGAAGTTAGCATAGGAAGGTACCTTATAAGTCATTTAGTCTAACCCCCTTAGTTTGCCTTGCCTTTCCTTCTTTTCCTCCTTTCCTCCCTTACTCCCTCCCTCCTCCTCCTCTCCCTCCTCCTCCTCCTTCTTCTTTTCTTCCTCCTCCTCCTCTTCCTCCTCTTCCTCCTCCTCCTCTTCCTCCTCTTCCTCCTCCTCCTCCTCCTCCTCCTCCTCCTCCTCCTCCTCCTCCTCCTCCTCCTCCTCCTCCTCCTCCTCCTCCTCCTTCTTCTTCTTCCTCCTCCTCCTCAGACTCAAGTGACTTGCTGAAGATCACACAGGTAATAAGAAGGAAGTATTGAATCAATTTCTATTTTAATTTAGCGTCTAACTCGAAGACATAATTGCCATTTCTCAATAATACAATAGTTTTGTATTTATAAGATGGCTTATTTTATCTTGGAAAATTAGAGCCACTTAAAAACATTAATTCCTATTGATTTTATTTCCATAATGTATTTTGCATCTTTTTCCTCCTCTCAATCCATACCTTCACCACCTTACTTCAGGTTTTATATCATCTCTCCCCCTAGATGGTTGTAATTGTCTTTGAACTAGTATCCTTGCCTCCAGTCTCTCTGTACTCCAACCATCCTTGCCAAGACAATCTTTTGAATGCACAAGTTTGACTGTGTCGTTGTCCCATCCCAAAATAATCAATGATGCCCTTTAAGACCTTATATAGTATGGTTCCAAACTACCCTCCCATCCTTATTTTACCCTATTTATTCACAAATTCATGCAACTCATATTCCAAGAAAACTGGACGATTAACTACTTCCTCATCTTGTCCCGCACTCTTGCCTCTGTGCACTCACATTGTTCCCTATTTACTGAATGTATTCACTCTTCATCTCCCTTCAGGTTACAGCCTTCTCTTCCTTTAAGGCCCTGGTCAGAGCCCACTTCCTTTATGAAGCCCTCCCTGATTCCTTCTGGCTGAAAGTAATCTCTCCTTTCTCATACTTCTTAAATTCCTTTGTCAAGACCCTTCCTTTGATTTTATCACATTCTACCTAAAATCATGTTTATGTACGTACATATATTATCCTATTAGATTCATTGTGTGTACTTTGAAGGCAAGGGCCATATCATTTTCAGTCTTTGTATTCTCAGCATCTACCATACACTCAAGGCCAAATGTTCTTACACTGGGGTCCATGAATTTGTTTTAAATATTTAAAATTATTGCTTCAATATAATTGATTTCCTTTATAACCTTATGTATTTTCTATTAAGCAATTAAAAACATTGTTCAAAGCAGGGGTCCATAGACTTAACCAGATTACCAAAGGGATCTACTACCAAAAAAGGTTAAAAATCTCTTCTCTCAGGGCACCTAGGTGGCACAGTGGATAAAGCACCGGCCCTGGATTCAGGAGGACCTGAGTTCAAATCCGACCTTAGACACTTGACACTTACTAGCTGTGTAACCCTGGGCAAGTCACTTAACCCTCATTGCCCCACCAAAAAAATTTCTACTCTCAGTACTGAATAAATACTTCTTAAATTCAACCATCAAAGACATTCTACTTCTAAGTACGGGCTTTCCTAGCTGTGGCATGGATCCACTGAGGGAAGGAGAGGCTGCCTATAACTATTTATTTTCATATGATGGGAGAGTAAGAGTTTGTTAGAATGAGACATGAGGTGGGGAAAGAGAAGATAGGAGCATAAAATAATGTCCAAGGCTAGTCAAGTGTCCCTGGGCACGTGACATGGAGAAAATGGTCAAAAAGAGGCAAGTGCTATCAAGTCTGTATCCCAAAAGAGATAAAAACAAAAAGGAAAAGTACCTATATGTACAAAAATATTTACAGCAGCTCTTTTCTAGTGGCAAAGAATTGGAAATTGAGGGGATGCCCATCAGTTGAGGAATGGCTAAAAAAGTTATGGTATATGTTTGTTATAGGATACTACTGGGCTATAAGAAAGGACAAGCAGGATGCTCTCAGAAAAATCACGAAAGACTTACATGAACTGATGCAAAGTGAAATGTACTGTGTACAAAGTAACAGTGATATTGTAAGATGATCAGCTGTGAATGACCTAGCTATTCTCAGCAATTTAATGATCCAAGACAACTCTGAAGGACTTATGATGAAAAATGCTATCCATTTCCAGAGAAAGAACTAATGGTGTCTGAAGACAAAATGAAGCATACTTTATTTTTTTGAGTTTTGGGGTCTGTTTTCTTTCACAACATGGAAATGTTTTGCATGACTACAATGTATAACCTGTATCAAATTGCTTGCCTTCTTTTTTATTTTTTGGTGTGGCAATTGGGATTAAGTGACTTGCCCAAAGTCACACAGCTAGTAAATGTTAAGTGTCTGAGGCCGGATTTGAACTCAGGTCCTCCTGAATCCAGGGCCGGTGCTCTATCCACTGTGCCACCTAGCTGCCCCATTGCTTGCCTTCTTAATGAGAGAGTAGGAAGGGAGGAGAGGAGAGAATTTGGAACTCAAAGTTTTAAAAATGTATCTTAAAAATTGTTTTTACATGTAACTGGGGAAAAATAAAATGCTAAATAAAAAAATGAGCTTCAAAAAAAAGAGGCAATTGCTAATAGCTTGTCTCCCATTTCTGTCTAGAACTGATTCTACTTGTAGTTCTTGGTGTTGGACTCTGCTTGTGTCTATATGGATATATCTGCTGACTTGTCCATGCCTTAGAGAAATCAAGACAACTATTTTTTCTCTATAATGAGATTGAAAAAAGATGAAGAATTATATCCCTAAATTGGTTTGAAAAACCCTAAGTAACTGGAACTGAAGAAAAAAAATATTTTCTAAAGATGTGTAGACCCAAGTTGCTGTTAACAGATTCACACAGGAATATATTTATGAACTTTCTTTTCATACATAAAAAATATGGACAATAGAATTCAAGGAGACTAAGGTTAGAAATCAGAATTTTAGAGCTGGAAGGAGCTTCAGAGATCTGCCAGCCTACTGTCCCCTCTATAACAACCCTAACAAGCAACTTCTAGCCACAACTTGCTTAAATATTTCCTCTGAAGCAGACTTTTGTTAGACAGGTCCAATACAGAAAAAATGGCACCAAATTTGCTTATATGGAGACTTCTACCAATTGTCGTCTGGAAGAACAATGAACATCTACTTCTTTTCCTATATGAAAGCCTTGGGAGACTTTAAAATAGTTGCTTTGCCTCCTATTGATCTTGTCTTCCTCCCAATTTGAATGATTTTTACATGACTTTGTTTCTAGACTACGAGTCATTCTGGCCCACCTCTTCTGAGTGAGCTCTAGTTTGTCAGTTTTCCTTTTAAATATGGTGCTCAGAATGGAACATAATGTCCCATTCCTCAGACCTCCACTAAGTTCCTACTTTGATGTCTTATTGTGGAATGGAAGTAACCTGGGTTCTTGAAGGCTTGATGAGGGAGCAGAACACATGTACATTGTTAAGTCCTACCAAGGTAGAAAGGGTTTAAGTGTGGGCCTTGTAACACAAAGTGACTGTTATCAGAGGCACATCCTAGCTAACTTTGGAGAGATTAGACCCCAGAGTTGGGTGTTTGGGGGTTTTTGGCCACTGCAACTCATAAAGACCATTTCTTTTTTTTTTTTAGTGAGGCAATTGGGGTTAAGCGACTTGCCGAGGGTCACACAGCTAGTAAGTATTAAGTGTCCAAGGCTGGATTTGAACTCAGGTACTCCTGAATCCAGGGTCGGTGCTCTATCCACTGCACCATCTAGCTGCCCCAAGACCATTTCTAAAGATTAGTATGGATTGTGATCTATATGTGTTCTACATGGATTCAGGGAGTAACCACATTGACAAAAGTGTTCAACTTCCAAGCAAATAGCTTGACTAGCCTAAAGAACAATGGAACCCTGGATACTCTCTGGGTTAATGTGACATTAGCTGTTTTTAGCGGCCTCATTCCTCGTTTGGTTCATTTTGAACTTGTGGTAAGTGATAATCCCAGGATTTTTTTTCCCACGTGAACTGCTACCAAGACAGGTGTCCCTGCTCTAGTATTTGCAAAATTGATGGCCTGAACCTAAATTCCAGATATTTAATTTGTTTCTGCCAAATTTGATCTTGTTGCTTTTAGCCTAGTGTTGCAGCCTTGAAAGATCATTGTGAATTCTGATCCTGTCATGCTCAATATTAGCTTTTTCTCTGAACTTTGCATTATCTCCATATTTGGTCTTGGTTTTCCTCTATGCTTTTGATAAAAATGTTGAACAAGACAAGGACGAGAGCAGGAATCTGTACCATGATGGGAACCTTCATATGTTTCAGTCCCAAATGTGGAATGAGGAAATGTTGGAGGGTGGGGAAAGAAATAAGTGAGATACCAGAAACTACCATTACATCAGGACCTTCACTGTGTATGTGTTTATATGTGTGGCATGAAAAAAAAATAGAAGGGGCAGCTAGGTGGCACAGTGGATAAAGCACTGGCCTTGGATTCAGGAGGACCTGAGTTCAAGTCTGGCCTCAGGCACTTGACACTTACTAGATGCGTGACCCTGGGAAAGTCACTTAACCCCCATTTCCCCACAAAAAAAAAAAAAACCAACCAACCAAACAAACAAACAAAAAATAGAAGCCACACTTATACAGCAATTTCATGCTTGCAAAATGCTTTCCTCACAACAACTCTGTGAGGTAGGCCAGTAAGTAGTACATTTCCATTCTACAAATGAGAAAACTGATGTTCAAGGACTTTCATGACTTGCATAGAATACATGGCTAGAAAGTAATAGAGTTGGGAATCAAACATAAATCTTCTGAGACTTGGCCTAGTGTTGGGGGCAAGAGCACTAGATAGGGTCAGAGGACCCAAGTTTGAATTTACTACTGCTTACTACCTTTGTAATAAGCCTTGGGCAAATCATTTTACATCTTTGGGCCTCCCGTGTAAAATCAGAGGGTGGGACTGGATGACTTCTAATATAGTTTCCATCTAGAAATCTCAGATCCTATGATCTATGTACTTCTGTGGGCCTCAGTTTCTTAACTAATAATAATTCATATATATATACATATATAAATATATATACACATATAAATATATATATATATGTATATATGTATTACCATCAAAGTCATCACCACCCTTCTATCAAGCCAGGCACACAACTCTTTTATTCTCACTCATGCTACATATCCAGTAGGTTGCCAAATCTTGACTTTTTTTTCTCTACAGCATCTCTCACATATGTTTCACTCCTCTTATTGACATAGCCTCTATTCTAGTTTAGGCCCTCATCAGTTCTTGCTTGGATTATTGAAATATCCTCTTAGTCACCATCCCTTCCCCAGCTGTCTCCCCTCTGTACACATCCTCCACAGCTGCTAAAATGATTTTTCTAAAGTAAAAAAAATCTAACCACATCACCCCACTGCTTAATAAACTCCAATGTCTCCCTGGTGCCTCTAAGATCCAATATAAACTCCTTGGTTTGACATTTAAATACAGCATCTTCACAACCTGGGCCCTTTCTTCCTTTCTTGGCTTCTTATACTTTACTTCCCTCCTTACACTGTGAGATCCAGGCATACTGGTCTTCTGTACTCACAGCACTACCCCCATATCCATGATTGTCTCCCATGCTTAGAATGCATGTTCTCCTCACCTTCTCTCTTGAAAGTCCTAGTTTCCTTTGAGACTCAGATCAAACACCATCTTCTATATAAAACCTTAGTTGATGTCATTCAGTTGGTTCAATCATGTCTGAACCTTGATGAAAACCCCATTTGGGGTTTTCTTTGGCAAAGATACTGGAGTGGTTTGCCATTTCCTTCTCTAGCTTTTTACAGATGAGGAAAGTGAAGCAAATAAGGTTAAGTGACTTGCCCAAGGTCAATCAGCTAGTAAGTGTCTGAGATCAGATTTGAACTCTGGAAGATGAGTCTTCCTGACTTCAGGCCCAACGTTCTATGTACTGTAGCACCACTTAGCTGCCCATGAAGGCTTAGTCTCCCCTTCCCCAAATTACTTCGTATTTAATTTGTATATAATCTGTATATATCCATAGGCCTACATTTTGTCTCTCCCATTAGAATGTCCGCTCTTTGAAGATAGGAAGCCTTTAGTCTTTGTATTTCCATTACTCAGCTTAGTGCCTGGCACATTTAAACCTTTATCAATAGGGTAATATATGACCCTTTAAAGTCTGAAAACACTTTGTCACATCTGATCCTCCCAACAACCTTGTGAAGTAGACACTAATGGTTTATCATTCCCATATTATCACTAGGGAAACTAAGGTTAGAAAATGTCAGTAACTTGCCAGTGATAACACAGCTAGTAAGTGTCAGAGGTGAAATCTGAATGCGAGTCTCTCCAGATTCCTTGACCAATGCTCCTTCCACTAAACTATGCTGCCTTTTCATCCATGCCCTGGAGCTGCATGCCAAGGCAGATAGGAGGACAATTCAGTGGCTTACAAGCAGTGAGGCATTTAGGGAGACCTCACAATCTTTTGGTAGAAAAGTATTTTCCCACATCAATGTAGATGGCAGTTCAAGTCCTACTGGAAGTATTCAGTCTCTTTGCCATTTTCATGCAATTCAGGTCACCCTGTAGCACCAGGGTGAGGTTCCTCACGCTTGTGCTTCCTGTCTTGCCTACACTGGCACTATACTTCTCTTTTCCTAATTGCTCAGCAAGAGTCTCTCATCTTCTTTTCCCAACTCTTTTCTTCCAGGAAGATGGTGTTTAGACCGGAGAGAAATAAGAAGTTATTAAACTTGATGACTGATGACCAATACTCAGAAATCCTTTCTGGGAAAGAGGCATCCACTGGGGAGCCCCCATCTTATGGGTGACAGTGGAGGACAGACAATCAAACCCCAGGCAAAGTAGAAGCTGGATCTTTGTCTGCTGTTGTTGCAGCTGGTTTGAGAGGGATATGTGTCTTTGAAAAAAGATCCATGGCTACTAAGCCTCTGCTGACTTCTGGAATTTTTTCTTTCCTTTGGACATGAAATAGAGAAGGCCGGAGGCAGTATATGAATGTTTTATATCTAGTATCGTGTCTGACTGACTTGTCCCTCTCAGCACTCCAATGCCTGCTATGTTAATCAAACAGCCAACCAGCCAGTGTTTATCGAACGCCTCTTTTGTGCCTAGCACTGTAATTTCTCCATTAGTAAAGATGTATTCCCACGACACACTTCTTTGTCAGAAACTTCCATGACTAAATTGTAGCAATAACAGTGGAGGTATGGGGAATATGTTTCAGGGCACACAATATGGTAGGTTGTGCTACAAAAAAATCATTAAATAGTAACTAAGCCAACATCAAGGAAGCCAGGAAATAAATACAAAGTATGTATGTAGGAGACTTGGGGCGTAAGGAGAGGGAAGGCAGATCTATGCTTAGGCAGGGTGGGCTGCAAGTCCTAGAAGACATGGGTGAGAACAGGGGCAGAGGCTTCTCCACTCCAAGAACTCTCACTGTGGGTATGTTTAGACATACTCTCCAGAGAAGAAGTAATTTGAATGTGACAGAATGTGACAGAAGCCAGAGGTTTTTCTCTTCCTAACTCCTGACTTACTAAAAGCATTCAATCAAGTTTACCTTTGGAACCAGTCAGAGTGAGTCTAATGTAATTTTAGGAGCCCCTCATTTACTCTAAAATAGATCTTCATTAAGGTAGCTCTTGTAGGGTACTGGAGAGAGCCCTCAACCTACTCTGCGGGTTCCCTACAAACCCTGTGCATTGCTAGGAGACTGTGACCCAGGTTTATGGATGAATTATTCTCTTCTATTTATTCATGCTTTTGTCTTCTGTTTAGCAAGTGTGATATAATTATTACTGCTCTTGCTTCTTGTTTAGCAAGTGTTTATGTTGAAGAGGTTTTTGTTTGCTTTTTAAATGGCACTAAGCATGGAATTGGAACTCAAGTTTTGATTCTTGGTTGTGCTTCTCATTAATTGGGTGACTTTGGGACTGTTGTGTCATAGATCTGGGTTGCTCTTTTGCCTTCTGTCTTTTGTTTTTGGCTTTGGTTTTTGTGGGGCAATGGGGGTTAAGTGACTTGCCCAGGGTCACACAGCTATTAAGTGTCAAGTGTCTGAGGCCAGATTTGAACTCAGGTCCTCCTGAATCCAGGGCCAGTGCTTTATCCACTGTGCCACATAGCTGCCCCCGCCTTCTGTCTTATTAAGGGGTTGGACTACATCATTTTCAAGGTCCAAAAAAATCTATGGTTTTTCTTTCTGGTGCTTTTGATTCTTTTATAGTGCGAAAATCATCTACTTTACATCTGGACTTAGAAAAAACAAGTTTTAAAAAGTAAATGGCTAGTTGATGTATTACTTTGGTGTAAAAGAGTTTCATCCAAAGTGCAATCAATCAGTTAGATCCTTTTCTCTTTTGGCAGAGGATTTGTGTGTTGGGGTTCAAAATCCTGCTTGCTTCAGTTTCCCCATCTGTAAAATGAGCTGGAGAAGGAAATGGCAAACCACTCCAGTATCTCTGTCAAGAAAACCCCAAATGGGATCACAAAGAATCAGACATGACTGAAATGACTGAACCACAACAGTAGGACATCTAGGAGAAGATATACAGCAAGTACTGGGTGGCATGGGATGGAGGTCAAGAGAGAATAGGTTTGGATGCAGATTTTAGAAGACCCTTCAAAGAAGTAAAACATGACCCCACTGGAGCTGATGTGGTCATCAAGAGAGAGTATATGGCAAGAGAAGAATAAGGCCAGGACAGTCTTGTAATACATTTGGGCTAAAGGGGCAGGAGATGGATGATGATCTGGCTAAGGAACCCAAGAAGGGGAAATCAGGATGGTAGGAAGGGAGCTAGGAGAGAACAGTGTCACAGAAGCCAAGGGAAGAGAGAATAGCCAGGAAGGGAAGGTGGCTAACTCTGTAAAAAGCTGCCATGATACCAAGGAGGACTGAGGACAGGAAAAAGCTCTATAATTCATTAGTAATGAGCTCATTGATAAGATTGGAGAGAACGGAGTGTTGGTGACAGAAGCTATATTACCTAGAGTTGAGAAGAATAGATCCTTAGGAAGTGGAGGCAGAGCTTATAGAAGATAATTTATATGAGGGTGGCAGAAAATGAGAGGGGAGATACAAAACAGTAATTTGACAAGATGGCAGCATCAAATGAGTGAAAGTAATTAAATGTAAAGTCGATTTAGGTTCAGTCAAATCCTGACTCACTTGTGTGACCCTTTGCATATCATTTCAACTCTCTGAGCTTCATTTTCCTCATCTGTATGAGAGTCAGATGATATGGCATTGACGATTCTATCCAATTCTGAATCTATGATCCCATGATGTGTTTTAAGTCTAGAATACATCTGACCTTGGTTGTGGACCTTGGGAAAGGAACTATCAGATAGGGAGGGATTGAAGAGGGATAGACAGAGAAAAAGAAACAGATATAGAAGGACAGAGGGACCCAGAGAGACACATAGAGGAGATGATGATGGTGGTGAAGAGGAAGAAGAAGTTGATGAAGAAGAAGAAGTTAAAGAAGTAATGACACAAAGACACAAAAGACACAAGGGGAGGAGTTCAAGTACACAAATAGAAGGTCTGATTTTGGTGAAGAGAAGGTCTACCACTTTCTCAGAGAATAGAGTAGAGAAAAGAGGTTCAGTGAAGGTATAGTAGGTTTTAAGAAGTCTGAAAATGTAAATGAGAGAGCTCAAAACAGAAAAGAACTTCAGCAGAAGGTGTGGAACAAACCTTAAGGAGAATGATATAGGGAGTCAATTAAGGAAGAATAAAAAGGACTGCCTCACAATAGTGAGTGCCCAGATGAAATTAGATAACATGAATTTGTAGTCAAGATCACAAAAAATACAGAATATCAGAGTTGGAAGGGATATCAGGGACCATTTAGTTCAACCCATACCTAAATAAAAACCCTCTACAAGACAAGTAACATAAGGCCTGTTCTTGTATACCTTCAAGTGAGGAGGAATTTACTACTTCTTGAAGCAGCTATTCAACTTTTGAATAGGGCTAATAGTACTCATTTTTAGTGTAACAGAGGAGGAAAATAGAACCAGGTGGTTAAGGGGGAAGAACAATGCACACATGACTGCAGGCAGTGGTATATTGGTAAATATTTAACAATAGGCTCTCCCCAAAATGTATGCATACATTTTAAAATTTAATCTACACTATTAGCAATTTTTTCTAGCACTCTCTTAAGTTTAGACAATCAATAAAATAATAAATGAAGCCTTAATTTGCAGCATTTGCTAATTTCCAAGGTATAAAATGCACACACTGAAAATTTAACAATCAGTTTCAGCATACCCCTGAATAGGTTCAAGATTATGAAGGGAGGAAAGTGAAACCAGAGCAAAGATGATAGCCTGGGAGCACAGGGAGGGATAGAAGGACTGGGAATTTCATTTAGGATGAAGAAAAGTGTGAGGAAAATGACTCCTACAATAACTTTCTGGAACTCAATGGTGGTGATATGTCAAAGGCTCATTTATTGTCATTCTCGAGAGAAGGGGCCACCCAGTGTGCAGCTGGTGGGTGACCAAAAATGGAGGCTTGCAGGCCCCCTTTTGTCCCCTAGTCCCTAATGCAAATAGACCCTCCCCTTTTTCATCATTGGTCTGATTACTCAAGGGTATCAATCTAGGCTCAAAAACTAGCTAAATGGAACACAGTATTTCTTAGCCAATGGGTGAGGTGATACAGGGACAATTCTTCAATTCCTAGTTTATATGGACACAGCTCAGGAGCAGACCTAATTGCAACCAGCTCAAGGTTTCCCTGAACCATGTGATTTTGTTTGCCAGGAGGAGTGTATTCTTATTGAGAGACCAATCCCTATTTCCTCACAAAAAGGTTTAGGAGGAATGAAAAGTAGAGAAATGGAAGTATAGGAGTTTTTTATGATCAAACACAGGAATTTCAGGGTTTGAAATCACGGAGGTGGATGACATAGTTATAACTAATGGTTCAATCTCAGGTTATGAGCATAACCATGCATAGAGAGTAGACTGGGTGTGCCCATATACTTTAGAAGGAACATTCCTACTGAGTCTCCTTCTTTTGCTAAGAGGCAGGGTCAGTGAGAATGCTCTCTCAAGTTGGAGTGTGGCCCAGCAACATGCTATATGCATGACTATGGGTGTGACCAATTATCAAGCTATTTTCTTTCCTTCTCTATTATATTTGGCATGTTGTAGGCATGGCCAGAATATAATTTAGTAACTGTTTCTAGCATGTTCAAACCTTATCAACCTTATCAATCCTGTGTTTTTGAAACTACCAAGTCAAGATCCAGTTATAAACTGAATGATGACAATGACAGAACATTTTAAATATTTTGTTCTTGTTATTTCCATATATACTACTTTAATGACAAAACAATAAGATTACAGAAATTAAAACCTTTAATGTCTTCCTGCTCCTAGACTCATTCTTGATTCATTTTGCCTGAGGCTGGAGATAGAGAGTAAGAAGTATTATATCTCAAATGAATCAGAGTGTGTGTTTGAAAAAAAAGATTTGTTTTACCTGGACTCTTCAAGATAAAGATTTCCAAAGTAATGATATTTCATCAGTGTAAAATTAAACATTTCCTTTTGATAAGTTGCATGAATAATACAATATGATTGGTGTTGGGTTGGTTTGTTTGTATTTAAGTCATTGAATTCAAATCAGATCTGTAACTAGGGTGAAATGATTAGGAGTTTGCCTCAGGACACCAAAGTTTAGAGGATACTGACAACACTTGGAGTTTTGCAGCAGCTTAGAAATAATTAACCTAAAAATAATTAGTTAAAATAGGAAATTACAAATTGCAACTTATTCTTCTACTGGCTCTAACCCCAAAGAACTCTTCCCCATTTAATCCTGTCTAGTATTGGCTTTGTAGAATTTGTTTTCTCCTCCCTCCCACTGCCTTGCTCAATTGAATTTAAGTTTAACATTTGATTGGAAGACATGTTTACCCCAGGCACAAAAATTGTTAGTCATGGCTATGATTCTAACTACCAAAGCTTAGAAAATGAATAAATAGCTATGCCCAATTGTGGTTTATGGGGTTAAAATCAAGTTTATAATTGTGCCTCAGGTTTTAAAATAGGGAACTTTCCTTAAGAGGAATAAGTCTATATTCAAACCCAGTTCAGGCACATTAGGATCATTGAGTTGAAAAAGACCTTGGAGGTCACCCAGTCCAACATCTTCATTTTATAGAGGCCTATAAAGGTTGAATGGCTTGTCCAAGGTCATATAGGTGTCAAGTAGCAAAGCTGGAGTTTGAACCTAAATTCTCTATCTAAAAACCTAGTACTCTTTTCACTGACTAGTGCTATAGTATGAATTTAATGCCATAATAATATGAAACAGAGGCAATCTGGACTAATCTATACAAAATCCTGGTTTTAGCCATTGGACTCAACTGATCAGTTGATAACTAATTGTTTGCTTTATATGACAAGTTGCTGATTGGTGAATGATTAGTTGATTTGGTCAAAAATCAGAGTGTTTAGATTTCCATTTTCAGAGATCCATTATAAAGTGTGTTCCCTGAACCAAAAGGGATCTGTTAATTTCTTTCTTTTTTTTTTTGACCTATTATGTCACAAGTACAGGTAATGCTCAGTCTAGAAATTCCTTTCACCAATACAAATCAGCAACTCTTCTGTCACTTACAAACTAAGAGGCTTGCCTTGGGCCACAGAAAGTTTAAGAGACTTGACCATAGTTGAATACCTAGTGTAGTCAAGGTAGTGCTTGAATCTGGGTCTTCCTGTTTCCAAGTCCAATTCTTTTTCTCCTGGACTGTATTACCATGTTATAAATGGTGATGATGATTCTTGGTATAGGGGCAGGATGATGGTGGTGACTAATAAGATACTCTATTTCAGGCTACCAAAGAGAAGATAGTCAATAACTGTTTATGCAGCTGTTTCCTGTTTCCTCAGGTTTCTGGGACACCACAGAGGTTTTGTCTTCACTATAAGAGAATAAGGAAACTTCAGCCAATTTATTGGAAAACACTGGCCAAAATGTTGGTTTGGTAGGGATGGTGAGAATGTCATCTTTGGTCAGCTGGACTCTTAGGATGAGGGATATCTCATTCATATTCCCACAACTCCCAAATTGAAAGGGAGTAGAGATGGGGACCTCTTTAGTCTTGGCATATATAAGTTATATTCCCTGAGTTTGTACATCTTAACATTCACTAGGTAAAATCAGCGGGAGAAGGATGATGAAGAACAATCAAATTGATAGAAAATAGACCTGAAGCTTGAAGGAGGTAGGTTCTGAGGATCAGAATTTCAGGCCACTGTGTTAAGTTGTCAAAGACATAGAATGTGGGGGCAGCTAGGTGGCACAGTGGATAGAGCACCGGCCCTGGATTCAGGAGGACTTGAGTTCAAATCTGACCTCAGATACTTGATACTTACTGGCTATGTGACCCTGGGCAAGTCACTTAACCCTCATTGCCCTGCGCACACAGACAGACAGACAGACACACACACACACACAAAGACATAGAATGTTAAAGCTGGAAAGGATTGTAGAACCCACTACATTTAGAGCTGGAAGGGACCTTAGAAATATTCTTAATCTAATTCTTAATTTTACAGATACTGAAATCAAAATGAGAGGTTGGAGTGACTTGGCTAAACAGCCAAGGCAACAAGGCTGGTTAGTGGTCAGGCCCACATTTCTTATGACCTTGACTGTTGCTCTTTCTGTTACATCATTTTATTTTCTTTGGGGGCTTGAAGGTGGGAATAGTTGTGGGAAGCAGTTCCCTGGGGGATAATAAATGATATATGGAGTCAGCAGGCTTCAGTCAAATGTAGCATGCTAGCTTTGGAATCTGAGCACCTGGGTTAGAATCTCAGCTCTGCTCCCTTACCCACTGGGTGACCCTGGATAAGTAATATACCTCTCTGGACTTTAATTTCCTCATCTGTAAAAAGAGGGGCTTGTGTTAGATGATCTCTATGGTTCCTTCAAGTTCTGAATCTATGACATTAAAAAAACCAGTATTTTGAGCCCAATCCTCAAGCCAAAGCGGAACACTTTGGGAGCTTTTCTGGGAATTCAGAAGGAAGAAATGGATAAATCTTTGGAATCCTGGAAGCTGGCAGGCTCCCAAATCTCAGAAGCAGAGGAATATTTATCAAGCCAATGATTCAGGAAATGAATGTTCTGTTGGTCTGACTGTCATCCCAGGTAAGAGTCTAAGAATCTTAATAAGAAAATTGATCTCTATGCACATGGTGTAAGAGAATCTAATGAACATCAAGCAGCCCATATTTACGAAGCACAAATTATGCTTCCTAATCCCAGATGAAATATTTTTGAACACAATTATAGACTAGAGGCCCACAGGGGAATTTAAGGAAAAGAATGTATATATTGATATGATGTGAAATCTCTGACCCAAACAATTCATGGGACAATTAGGAAAGTATGTATGATGTGGTGGGGGAATGGATTTGGACTTTGCTGACAAATGGCCAATACAGGTAATAATTAATGTTATTTTAAATTAAATCTGGATGAGGAGAAGATTCAAATGGGATCCCATAGGGCTCAATACAGGAAACTGAATTATTCAATATACAGAATTCATTAATGACCTGGAGGATAAAGCAAATTTGACACAGATTCAATTTATGGATGATACAAAATGAGTAGGAAATGGCAAATGCCGAAGATAGATTAAAATGAAAATTACCAAAGGATCTGGACATTTGAGAACCCTGGTCAGAACCAAATAAGTCAAAAAGGGAAATGTTAACATCGTTAGAGACAAAGACAGATACAAATGAAGAAATAAACTGTTCTTCAGCTAGCCCAGACAAAGTGAAATCGAGCTTCCTTTGCAGCACTGTGGGACAAAAGGTAATAAGGTGCGGGCTGCGTGTTCCATGCAAGGCTACTCTGGTAGGTTGGCTTGTCAACTTGTCAATTATACTATAGCATAGTACGTTTTGCAGCAGGGGGCGGGGGTGGGCTACATGTGGCTGCCCTGCAGGATCCCACACAGACAGATGGGGTGATGTCACATCTTCTCCCAGGACACCAGCATTCCGAAAGAAGTGAAGGGCTCAGTGCAAATGTACTGTTTCAGGAGCTTTGCTGACAGTCACACCTTGGCATCTTATGAAAAGAAAATCCACAAATAAAACTCTGCCTAGAAGCAAGGAAGCTTCCAAAGAATCCAGGAGAATCCTAGAAAAGCTGAAGGGGTTGGTGGAGGAGTCTTTTTGTAGACCATAAGAGGGCAGGTCTTTTGAAGCAACAACAACAATAGAAACAATAGCTTATCGTGCTTTTGTTGTGGGGCAATGAGGTTTAAGTGACTTGTCCAGGGTCACACGGCTAATAAGTGTCTAGTGTCTGAGTCAGATTTGAACTCAGGTCCTCCTGAATCCAGGGCCAGTGCATTATCCACTGTACCACCTAGCTGCCCCTGATTGTGCTTTAAGGTTTACAACGTTTACCATGGTTTCTCCTGCAAAATTCAACATTCTTCAACTCTTCTTACTGTGCTAGAACTTCCACCAACTTCATTCTATTTCAAATTTCTATGTAATCTTCCTCTTAGCATCCATACTTCTGAGTAACTAGTATTTAGGACCTCGAAGTGTCGGTCCTCTCAGCTCTCTTTTATTTTTCATGGGTAACTCATAAAAAGTCCTTCAGAATCCATGGCATCAACTGCTAATGGCAGGCATCATTGCATAGCATCACAGGTGAGAGGTTTGGGGGAGGGAATGATGCTCCAGCATGCTTCAAATGTTGCTGTCCTTCACTTAGATGCTGTGATATTCCTTGACACTGAGCTGATTAAATATTATTCTGAGCCTAGTTTAAAAAGTTATTCTCAGCAAACTGAGAGGAAAAAAGACAATTGATTAGATGATGGATGTGCTGAAAAACTCTGAGAACATTTATCATATATCTCCACCTGGCATCATGCTGTTACCTCAAACTCAACACATCCAAAAAGAGATTAAGAAGCTTGGTGATAGGATGGATAAATCTTGGGGCCTTGACACAGAAATACTGGAATTCAAATCTAGCCTCAGACACTTGCTGGCTGTATGACTCTGGGCAAATTGCTTAACCTCTGTTTTCCTTAGTTTCCTCAATTGCAAGATGTGGATGATAACAGCACCTACCTTACAGGGTTGTTGTGAGGATCAAATGAGATAATTTTGGTAAAATGCTTTGCACAGTGGCTGGCTTATAGTAAGCTACTAAAATGCTAGTTACTGTTACACTACTGCTGCTGCTGCTGCCACTACTACCATTCCTATTACTACTACTTCTAATACTACCACCACCACACTACCACTACTATTACCACTACTACCACTACTACAACTACTATTAATCTACACTCCCAAGACCTTCTCCCTAAGTACCCAATTTTCTTAATAGCACCACTATCCTTCCAGTGTAGCAGCCTCATAACCTCAGAATCATCTTTGATTCTTCCTTTTCTCTCCCTTCCAGCCACCTCCTTCTCTTCATGGTAGGAGGAACTTCTACTGACCTAGTTGGGACCCATGGCAGTAAGTCTGGAAGGTTCCTGCCACATAGTCTCGTTTTTCCCTGAAAAGGCAAGGAATTGACCTCGAGACTTAAAATGGTCCAAAGAACTAAGACTTGAACTAATAATGCTGAAAGACCTTTCCAGTAGCCTGAGGATTAAAGCCCAGGGCATGAGTAGTCTTTGCTCTGATTAGGGACACCAACCACCTTGGCAAAGGAAGTGAGTGAAGCTACTCCCAACTGAACAGATATTGTATCTTTGATAAAGATCCTTTAATCCTCTTGTTAAACATTTGGTGGGGGGAGGGTTAAATATTAGATGATCTATGAATGTTTCATTTCATTCTAATCCTTAGCCAGGATTCTAACCTGCCTGAGTCAGGCCTGACCCCTATACCTTGGTTGCTAAATATTAAATACCATTTTTGCCTTTGCAGAGTCTCTCACATCTGGCCCTATCTATCTTCTTGTGGTGAGTAAAACTAAATGTGATCACCCTATTTCTGTCCCAAGGGTAGGGAAAATCAGCTGGGGTTTCTAATATATTTGTTTCATAAGATTTTAGTTCCAAATTTTTTCCCTCCTTTCCTTCCCCCGCCAAGAGAGAAAGCAATCTAATATAGATTATATATATATTTGCAATCACATTAAACATATTTCTACATTAGTCATATTGTGAAAGAAGAATCAGAACAAAAGGGAAAACCTCAAAAAACACAATAAAAAAGTAGAAACAGTATAGTTCAATTTGCATTCAGAATCCACAGTTGTTTTTTCTGAATGTGGAGAACATTTTCCATCATGAGTTCTTTGGAATTGTCTTGGATCATTACACTGCTAAGAGCCAAGTCTATCACAGCTGATCATCATACAATGTTGCCGTTACTGTGTACAATGTTCTCCTGGTTCTGTTCACTTTACTCAGCATCAGCCCACTTAAGTCTTTCCAGGTTTTTCTGAAATCTGTCTGCTCATTGTTTCTTATAGCACAATAGTATTCCATTACATTCATATACCACAACTTATTAAGCCATTCCCCAGTTGATGGGCATCCCCTTGATTTCCAATTCTTTGCCACCACAAAGAGAGTGATCAGCAATTTATTTCAAGCCCAGTTGTGTTATCTGGTCTAGCTAGTTTGAGACACAGTGTCATGAATAATCTTTGCTCAATCAATCAACCAACCAGCAAACACATATTTATTAAGCATCTACTATGTCCAGGCACTATTTGAGGAAAGAAAATACAGTTATATCTATAATATGGATAAATTGATTATCAGTCTCATTATAATAATCTGGACCCTAGGGAGGTACAGGGAAAGGCCTGTCCTTCTCCTTATAATAATCTCCACCTTAGGGAGGTACAGGGGAGTGCTTATCCTAATATGGAGTTCCTGGGGTCCTAAGCCAACCCCTGAGGTGGGTTCTTCTTCTGTGGAGGTGTGTTTTGGGGGTTTACCCATCAGAAGGTGAATCTGGGGACAAATTTGGGTTTTCTGTGCATGTCACTTTCTGATTCCCATGGCTAGTTTCAAAATATCTTCATTTTTCATTTATGTCTAATTTGATTTTCTATAGCCTGTCAGTATATCATTGTTATTGTTATGGTGTCTCTGACCTGCCTCTTTATGTTCTTGTTATGGGCACTGATTAATGTGGGTACGTGAGAAGCTAGGTCCTTACTTATATTAATGAAGAAGTTATCCATTTACTGGGGTCTGAATCCCTCTTAGAGCTCATATCTAAATTAGAGCTTGGGTTTTAGGTTTTTCTGTTAACCCTTTTTTTGCCTCCTACATCAATTTCTTATAGCACAATAGTGTTCCATCATAATCTCATCCCACAATTTGTTCAACTATTCCCCAATTGATGGGCATCTCCTCAATTTTGAATTCAATTTTTTTGCTTTTTATCTCTTTTTGTATACCAACCTAGTAGTAGTATTACTAGGACAAAGAATATACATGGTTTATAACCCTTTGACCATAGTTTCGAATTGCTCTACAGAATGTTTGAATCATTTTACAACTTCACCAATAATGCTTTAATGTCTCTAAAATTATTTTTAATGAACAAGTTAACCTGTTAACAAGTTCATCCTTAAATTCCTCACTTGCACTCACTCAACATATCCAATCAATTGGCAAATCTTGTTACTTTCTCCACAACATCTCTCCATTAAAGCAGCTACCACTCTAATTCAAGCCTTCATCACCTCTCACCAGGACTGTTGCAATAGCTTTCTAATAGGTTTCCCTACCGCAAATCTCTCCCCATTCCAATCCATCCCCTACTCAGCTGTCAAAATGATTTTTCTATACAGATTTGCTCATATCATTCCCACCTTGCTCAATGATCTCTAGTGACTCCCTATTACTCTCTTAAAATGTTTAAAAATTTGTTTTATTTTTAATTTATGGAATAAATAAGCATTTCCATCACAGTATAATTTTAAAAAATCATTGCACATGAAACTGAAAATCTATACAGTACATCTTGCTATTCCTTTTAAATATAAAATAAAGTTATGTAAATTTCTTTTTTCCCTTTTTTCTTCCCTCTCCCCACCTTAGAGATGGCTACCATTAGACATAAATATGTGTGTGTGTGTGTGTGTGTGTGTGTGTGTGTATGTAAAACCATTCTATACATACTTCTATTTATCAGTTCTCTCTCTGGATGAAGATAGCATCTTCCTTCATAGGTCCTTTGTAGCTAATTTGGTTATTTATGATAGTTAAAATGACTTATTCAATCAAAGTTGTTCTTAAAACAAGATTGCTGGTACTGTTTACACCATTCTCTTGATTCTGCTCATTTCACTGTTTATTATTTTTATGATCAAATATAAAGTCCTCTGCTGAACAATGAAAGCTCTTTATAACCTTGCCTCATCCTAATTTTCAATCTTTGTACACTTTACTACCCTCTACACACTCTATGGTCCACTGACAGTGGTCTAAGTGCAGTTCCTCAAACATGACACTCCATCTCTGAATGCCTTTGCCCTGCTTCTCCTCCATGACTGGAATGTTCTTCCCTTTCACCTCTCCACTTGGCTTCCCTGGCTGTCTTCAAGACTCAGCTCAAGTCCCACCTTCTACAGAAGACACTACCTGGTCCTTCCAGCTGCCAATGCCTTCCCTTTTGAGATTACCTCCCATTTACTCTCTCTCTCTCTCTCTCTCTCTCTCTCTCTCTCTCTCTATATATATATATATATATATATATACACACACACACGAACATATAAATGTTATATATAAATAAGTCCATAGAATTAAGCTCCATTTGAATGTAAGCTTCTTGAGGACAGGAACTGTTTTTGGCTCTTGGTATCTTAGCAGAATGCCTGGCAGCACGTAGCAAGTCTTTAATGCTTTTCGATTGATTTATTGAAACTGCCATATATGAATGTAGTTATTATTATTATTATTATTATTTTCCTCTCCCCTATTATTGCCACCATTACTGGATCCCTACTAGTTGTACTGGGAAGTAAGTACTATTAAGTAGTTAGCTCTAAAAACATTTCCTAACAGGGAAGTCAGTGTAGGCTCAACAGACAACAAAAAATTCTTAGAGGAAAGATTAACAACCTTACCATGCCATTGCCCCATAGGCAGAACACAACTCTCTCAAACTCTGTCTGTCTCTGCCTAGATGTCTGTTTCTCCCCTCTTGTTTCTCTCTTTTCTCTCTGTCTCTCTTCCCCTCCCTTCCCTCCCTCCCTTCCTACCCCCCCTTTCCACCCTTCCTTTTCCCTCCTTCCTTCCTCTCCCCTTTCCCCCCACCCCCTCTCTGTGTTTTTTCCATATATTCCTGGGGTCTTAGAAGAAGACTCCACCTCTACCTGACCTTCCCAGATACCTCTCTTTTCCGCTGTAATTGAATATACTGGTCTGAATGCTGAGGTGCTACAGTGATAGGCGCCATTAAAATGAGTAGAGAGAGATGGAGAGATGTATCTTTATTTGATAAGTCAAATCAGATTAAGCTAATGACATTCAGAGATTTTTCTGAATATATATTTTTTTCTCTTAAGGACTTTTATAATAAGATTGATTGTTACTTGCTGGGCTAGAATAAGGAGCCAGCAGAGCCTAGTGTGTGGAAAAAATTCAGGGGGTGATATTATAATTGTTGTTATAATTATTAGTAATAATAATATTTTTACTTTTATAAATTTAGATGATATGTAACATAAAAACCAGTGGCTTTGGTATCAGAAGACATGGGTTCAAATTCTGACTCTGACACATAGTACATATGTGACCTAGAGCAATGTCAGTCAGACAATCAACAAACACTTATTGAGCATATCACTTAACCTCCCTGGGTATTGCTTTCTTTATCTATAAAATGATAGGCTTGGACTACAGGATTTCTGAGATTTCTTTTAGAACAAGAGCTATGATCTGAGGAAGAAGAGAAGGAAGGAAGGACAGAAAGATGGAAAGAAGGGAGCAAAGAAGGAGGGAACAGGAGGAAGGAATTAAGGAAGGAAATGAGCATTTATTAAGCACCTACCATGTGTCACATATACTATGTTAAGCACTCTACAGATTTCCTCACCATAACCCTGGGAAGTAGGTGATATTATAATCCTCATTTTATATATGAGGTAATTGAGGCAGAAAGAAGAGACTTGCCCAGGATTACACAACAAGTAAATGTCTGAGACTGGATTTGAGCTCAGGTCTTCTTGACTCCAGGCCATTTATGTCAAATGTTAACAGGGTTTTTGTTTTGTTTTGTTTAGCACCTGTGCCATTACCACACTGAAACATTTGGAGGCATGGTCCCAACAGGAAGGTAATAATATTTTCATGTGTACCCCAACTATTACTGGGCCCTTCCCACCACTAGTCCTGCATGTGGTCCTGGCTTTCACATCCATTCTTTCATTTAATCCTTACAACAATACTGTGTACTGTCAATAAGGTGGCCATAGTGCAGAAGACTACAGAAGGTCAAGAGCTATTCAGTCCAAGGACAGTCCAAGAGTTCTAGTTCATAATGTTTCTAGTCTCTGGGCCTCCAGTTTCTAGGGTCTTCTATTGTGTGTTGTACTGGAAAGAGAATTGGCAGACCTATAAGAAACAATTTTGGTACCCAGGGCAATCAGTATAAAGTGTGCCCTCAAATAATTTAGAGTGAGGTGACTGGGACTTTGCCCCATGGCACTAAAATCTAAAATGTTCCAACAGCACTTACACTTCTTCAGGATAATAAAAAGAACTGAACTAAGTAGCTAGGGAGCAAGGAAAATTACTTAAAATAGTGAAAGTAGGGGATATATGTCCTTTCCCATCTCATTGATTGTAACTGAGGTAAATTCTTCTCTGGTCTGGCCCCACTTCTTCCTCCAGTCCTATTGTCTTAGGGTCTTTTCCTCCCTCACCTATGATGACTAACTGAATTGTCTTAAAAACTTGACTTATGGACATATTTTGTGATGGGTGTCAAAACTGCTAGATATAGTTAGGCTCTCTGGGATCCTTATTAACCTATTCTCTTCATTGGGAAAAAGGTGGAAAGTGTCCAGGTTATGAAGGGCGTTAAATGAAAAACAAGCATTTATATTTGATCCTTGAAGTAATAGGGAGCTGCTGGAGTTCATTCGGGAGTGAGGGAAGAAGGGGATAAGTATTTATATTGCTTACTATGTGTCTGACACTGTTCTAAGAAATTTTTACAAATATTATCTCATTTGACCCTCATAACGACCCATTAGGTAGGTGCTATTATTACCCCCATTTTAAAGTTGAAGAAACTCAGACATAGATTGACTTGCTCAGGGTCATACAGTTGATAAGTATCTGAGGTTAGATTTTAATTCAGGCCTTCCTACTTAGCCAAAGTCCTCTATTCATTATACCACTTGGCTTCTTCTATTGAGCAGAGAGGCAACATGGTCAGACACGTGTTTTAAGAAAACCACTTGGGCAGATAAATGAAAGATGGATTGAAGTGGGGAGAGATGAAACAGGGAGAACAAATAGCAGATTGTACAAATTATTGCTGAGGGTGTACACATAAGTGTGATAGGAAACAGAACTGGCTCCAATTCATTCTAGGAAACAGCTCATGGCAAAAACAAAACAACCCAAAAAACCCTAACCAAAAGAAATCCTTTTCAAATATTACTGTGATTTAGTAGGAAAACTTAGGGTAGCAGAGATGAAACATAAATGTGTTTCTCTTTTTAAGGAAGGTAATGTAATAGATAGGAATAGGTAAGGTAATAGATAGGAACATAGCAGGGAACAATGTGCACTGGGGAAAAAAAAAGATTTCCAGAAATTGGAGGAATGAAGGGGGGGGGGAGGAAGTAGTTGAAGGGAAAGGGAGGAAATGGAGAGCTCGAATTCTAAATGAGCTCGGTAATTTTTTTTTCTTATTTGTTAATTCATTTGCTTCTCTCTTGTTAAATGCTAAAGGTTCTATATGGAATTTTATTCCTTTTTTATTTTATGGTTATTTGTTATTAAGCATATATATCCTCATATGTATATGCACGTATATGAGTATCTATGCATATATGTATATACACATGTGTGTGTGTGTGTGTGTGTGTGTGTGTGACTTGGACCTTTTAAAGAAGAGAATAGAGAATGAGAGAGACCCTAGGACAGGTGATTGACATTGGAAGGATACCTCAGGATTGCTGCGTGCCCAGAACAGATGGAGGCTAATTCAGGGAATTTTTGTGGACTGAGTCCCAGAAGACTCTAATGAATTATTGTTAAAATGTCTGGCAGAAGAACAGCTTTGCTCTGAAATTGAGGGTTGAACAAGAGAGAGACCAATGGACGTGGGAAAAAAAACAACTATGGCCTTGGACTAGAGGGAGAAAGCAGAGTGAGCCTGATTCCAGAATAGTGACCTGCTTGCTGTGGGTTAAGGATGGAGTAGAAACCATTTAATTGGAAAGCAGGTGAGACAGAGAGGCTAGAAGTAAGAAATCAATGCTTTAAACCTATGCTTGAGCTATCTAATATAATATTATATATATAATATATATAGTCACCATTATTTATATTTATGTATATACTTGTTAACCATCTGATCTAGATACAGCTTATCTCCCCAAATTCCCTTGAACTAGGCACTTTATTTTATTTATTTATTTTTTTTTAGTGAGGCAATTGGAGTTAAGTGACTTGCCCAGGGTCACACAGCTAGTACGTGTTAAGTGTCTGAGGCTGGATTTGAACTCAGGTACTCCTGACTCCAGGGCTGGTGCTCTATCCACTGCGCCACCTAGCTGCCCCTGAACTAGGCACTTTAAAACAAATGTTTGGCATGTGCTGTGCTACGTTGGACATTGTCAGGGGAAAGGTATGTGAGAGGAGAAGGAAAGGACAAGAACCCCAAGGCTCTGGAGGAGAAATTCCATTCTTTTCAGCAATAACAACACAAAGAGAACACAATAGAAGCAATGGTAGCTATCAATTCCCAGCTGGAAATATCTTTGTCTGGGATAAGAGCTCACCTTTGACAATGCCTGTGCACTATTGCCATTCTTTTCAATTCACTAAGACTGCCTGGACTCTGAAAATGTCCTCCTCCTCTTTGATTTTCTTGGACCAGGTCTCTCGACAGTGCAGACCTATAGGTACTGCACAATGTGACCTGGCTAGCCTTGGTTTGACACTCAACAGCTATATGACACTGAAGCAAAGATTGAGTTCTTTAAATAGCTGTCTGAATATGCTCAGGTGTTTTGGCATTATGTAGTTAATCGTCAGGTAGTTAGGTGTCACAGTGGATAGAGCACTGGGCTTGGAATTAGGAAGACTCATCTTCCTGAGTTCAAATCCAGCCTCAGACTTTTATTATCTTTGAGATGCTGGGCAAGTCACTTTACCCATTTTGCCTCAGTTTCTTCATTTGTAAAATGAGCTGGAGAAGGAAATGGCAAAACATTTCAGAATTTTTGCCAAGAAAACCCCAAAATAGGGTCATGAAGAGTTGGACACGATTGAACAACAAAGTTAATGGTCTCCATGTAGTCAATCAGTCAAGTACTTTATTTTTTTAATTTAAAATTAAAAAAAAATTTTTTTTGCCGGGCGGGGCAGCTAGGTGGCGCAGTGCATAGAGCACCAGCCCTGGAGTCAGGAGTACCTGAGTTCAAATCCGGCCTCAGACACTTAACACTTACTAGCTGTGTGACCCTGGGCAAGTCACTTAACCCCAATTGCCTCACTAAAAAAAATAAAATAAAATAAAAATTTTTGCGGGGCAATGAGGGTTAATTGACTTGCCCAGGGTCATACAGCTAGTAATTGTCAAGTGTTTGAGGCCGGATTTGAACTCAGGACCTCCTGAATCCAGGACTGGTGCTTTATCCACTGCACCATCTAGCTGACCCCCAGTCAACTAGTTTTAAATACAAACCTGTGTGTGTGTGTGTGTGTGTGTGTGTGTGTGTGTGTGCTTATATACAGCATAGTAGAGTAGAGAATAGAGAGTTGACTTTAGACTAAGAACACCTGGTTCATGTCCTGCCTCTGGCACGCAATGGTTGTGTGATGCTTGGCAAGTCATTTAACTTCTCAACATTTTCTAAGTTGAAGAGCAGGTGCCAGCCTGCATTGGTGGAGGAAACTTCCCCATCTGGAAGATCTCTGCCAATGAACTCATTGGTTCAGTCTCTATGTGTATACAAATATTTTTCAAATGTTTCATAGATGCTTTTTGTTTTTAAACCACAGCCATTTTCTGATATACAGCACCCCTAATTGAACCCTCTATTTTATCAAGAACAAATGGTTTAGCAAAACCAACCAGCAGAGTAAACTTGTCTGATAGCAAAATCAACATTTACTACCCATAGACCCCCCACTTCTCTACTAAGGAAGGGGAGGGTGGTATTTTTCATCTTTTCTATAGAACCAGTTTATCAGCCATATTTACTGGGCATCTCCTAGGCTGGCAGTACTGAAGGGGAACAATAACAAGACGTGTGTGTGTCAAAAATGACAAGTAACTTCTCTATCTCTTAGTCTCAGGTTCCTCATCTGTAAATGAGGAAGTCCGACTCTATGATCTCAGAGATCTCTCTGTGCTCTAAATATGATTCTCTACATATTGACAAAACAATGCAGAGAAATGTACAAATAAATAACAGGAGGTAGGAAAACTTCCCTGAGTATCTTACTCTGAAGATGCTGTTCAACAATTATCTATATGTAGGTGGTTATCTATACATCTGGTAAAATGTGTAACATAGGACTGGATGGTCTGATCTGAAATGCCCCAGTCTACCTTTCAGGGAGACTGGCATTCACTTTTGTGGGGACTGTGACTGAGTGATCCTTCCTTCCTTCTTCTTTTTTATAGGTGGTAGCTGTGTAATTGGGGTTAGAATTATACTGATATACCAAAAATCAAACTTTCAAAGTCTAAATATATTATTTGGGGGGGGGGGTCCAGAGTTAAAGCCCTAAGAGAGTAATTCTCCCCCAGATCTGGAAGGTAATCTAGTAATCTTTCTCCGTGTAACACCAAAGATAATCACAGATAACAAATAAACATATTTATCAAATAAAAAATAAAATAGCAAACAGAGAAGTCACACGGATAAGTGCAGGTAATAGAATACTCTAGAGTAAAGTGACCCAGGAATGAGATGAAATCTCAACTCAACTGGAGAAAGAATGCTTTCTCCTGAGTAGCTCAGTATTAGCTGTCTCTGGAGGTAAAGTCTGGAAATCAATGGCATGTTGGATGCTGACTTTCTGTTCTATGCTTGTGGCTCTGAGAAAAGTCAAATTCAAGTCTATTCAAGTCCATGCCACACCTTTCCTTCTCTTCTTGTCCATTGTCTCTTAGACAATCAGAAATCAATTCTCAATACACATGCATAGCATCCCAGGGCTGTCCAGGGAACTGCCAAGGCTTCCTGAGTGTGGAGTTACATATATGCAAAGCCCTCACAATGACAGTTTTCTGAATATTGGTGTCCATGTGACCCTTTTGTAGACTCTCCCTTGGCCAAATGAGTGTCATGAGTGGCAGGCTCAGGTCGAGCTTGTGGGACAAGGTAAAACTTTGTAGCATGGGGTAATATGTTATGAATATGAATGGAGTGGAATATTATGGTCACAGTAAGACATGATGGATATGAAGAATTTAGAGAAATGTGGGAAGATTTGTATGAATTGATATAGGGCAAAATAAAAAGAACCAAGAGAGCTAGATGGACAATAACTACAGTGGTATGAAAGAAAAGAGCATCAAAATGAAGTTGGATTCTGAGTAATGGAAAAAAATCAATCTAGAAGAGAAATGAGCAAATCAAATCTCCTACCTCACAGTAGACAGGGTGCGGGTGGGGGTGAGAGGTATGGAGGTGCTGCTAGGAAAGAATATCACCTACATTATCAGACATGGTTTCTGTATCAGATATTTTTGCTTATTTGATTTCCTTTGTCACAAAGGAGGGCTTGGTTTAGCAGGAGAGGATTGGGAAGGGGAAATGACTGTGTTAAAAACAAAACAAAACCCTGATAAAATGAGGATTTTTCAAAATACATTCGAACAACTTGCACAAAACAGAGTAGGCAAGTCCTCATAGCCACAGGCTACTAGGGAATTCCCAAGGACTCATTCCCCACCTCCTCCCCCATGCCTTGAAAAGTCCAAAAAGTCCAGGCTAGCTGACAGGTCACTTAGATAAATGATTCACTGTCCTCCGGGGTGGGGTGGGGAGAATCTAGCCAAGTTTGGTCCCTTCTATACAATCACTGACCTTTCTGTTTCTATGAAGAATGTTGCTCTGAATAAGAAGAAATGCTCTGAATCTCTCTTACTCTCATAGGCCCTACATGTGAGCCGGCATCTTGTTCAGACACTGTGGGCTCTGTTTTGGGACGATGGTCATCCCTGCTGCAGACTGAACTATGAGTCTTTTATTCTCTAGAGAGGCAAATTTAGATGTTCCCATGACTTACACCCACTTCCATGCATTGGCTGAGGCTACATGCATGAGTTTAGAGTGGGAGTTTGGTGTGGGCTGGGGAACAGAGGCCAGATATGCTGAAAACAAGCAAACATGGCAGAGTGCATGCATGGAGAAGGAGCTTTGTTTCATCTCTGATGCTAGGCGCTTCCTTCTATTGATTCTCTAGATTGGTTGGCTTACTTAAGCCTCAGAAAAGACTTGAATCTCTGTAGCCATAAAAAAAAAACAAATAATTTTTACCAGACTCCTCTGTCTCAGGTCTATATCACCACAATCTTCATTATTGTTATATATTTAGGATCATAGCTTCTTACTATGATGTTATGAGCCATCTGGGTGGCACAGTGGACAGAGAGCTGGGCATGGAATCAAGAAGGCCTGAATTAATATCCCACCTCAGACTCTTATCAGGGGTGTGACCTTGGGCAAGTCACTTAACCTCTGTCCTAAGTTTCCTCAACTGTGAAACAGGGATCACAATAGTACCTATTTCCCAGGGTTGTTGTGAGGATCAGATGAGATCATATTTATAAAGCACTTAGCATAGTGCCTGGCACATAGTAGGTGCTTAATAAGTGTTCTTTTTCCCTTTTCCTTCCCCTTCCCAGGCATTTCAATAGCTTGAAACCTGCCTCAGACACTTACTAGCTGGGTGGCCCTAGGTAAGTCACTTAATTGCTCTGATCTGCAGATCCTTTATCTGTAAAATGAGAAGGTTGTATTTAGTGAAGTTGAAGGTCCTTTCCAGGTCTAAATGAATGATGCTGTGCACTCTTCTTCACCTTGCTAGGTGCAGCAGGAAAGGCAGAACTTTCTTCTCTGAGCCCTCTTCCTCCTTGGCCTCATCCCTGGAGTGACTCTGCACTCCTGTCCTTCACACCACACCTCAACCTGTCCCAATGTGGCCCAGGTACCAGAATTCCCAGTAATGCCTCTAAAGACCAGGGCTAGTTCAAGGATGGTGGTGTGAAAACTCCAGGCCCCAGGGAGATTTGGAATCAGTGTACCTAGGTTTAAGTCTAAGCTTATTCTAAGCAAGTTATTTCTCCTTTCTGGGCCTCAGTTTCTCTCTCTTTAAAGTGAAGAGATTGGATTAGCTGATTTCTGAGGTCCCTTCTAACTCAAACATTCTACAATATATAACCCTGTACCAAAGTCTGTGGGTCTCCTCAGTGGTAGAGATGAAGGCCCGGCTCTGTAAGAGGTGCTGGACAGAGTTGGTGAGAGCTTCAGTTCTCAGCCAGTCTCCCTTTGGGACTCTCCAAGTGAGAGTCCCTTTCAAGTCCTTTTCAGGACTCTCCAATCTCAGCTTCCAGCTTTGAGAGAAAAGATGAAAGAAACCAACTCCCCTTCAGGGTGCTGAAGGAAAAGAATCTGAGAAGACATGAGAAGAGGTATAATCTTTATGATGTCCCTATTGGTTGAGTTGAGCTATCTCTATCCCAATGGGAGAGCTTCTTCATTCTGTATTGTCTGGTATAATTCTCCTATGTATATCTTCTCTCATTTATATACTATGTTTTGGATAAATGGGCTTCTTTGCTATTCATTATGTATGTTCATTGTGCAACTAGTATTAGCTGGGAAAGAGGTCAAACCTTGGATATAGAGCTTTGGGTCCCCCATGCTCTCAGAAATGGCAAAGTGTTCAACAGTTAGATGGAACTGGATCATAATCCCTAGACTAATAATATTTAAGGGAGCAGATAGATATACTTCTACTCCAGTAATTCCTTCCTCTCTCTGAAGAGAACAGAGTGGTGGCCTCTGGTCCTAACTTCCTGTTTTTGCTTCTACCATGAATGAAAATTTTCCTTGGAGAAGGGTAGGGGACAAAGAGGGTAGGGATGTCTATTCTGCCTCCCTTCATACCACAAACTACAACAGCTCTAGCCACACACGGAGTCCCTATCCCTATACATGGGAGCCCACACTTTCTCTACCACTAGAGATGCTAAGGTAACTTGTGAATTAAGCAAGTGATGCTCTATTACTTCCTTCCTGAAGTCTTTTCTTGCTCCCAATGTATACTCTAAACCCAAACTTAGTACCTCAGGCTCTTTCCTTTTCCACCATGAAAGCCTACTCAAAGATAATCTCATATACATAGAGGCATTCCAGGAAATTCTTATCTTTTTTTCTTTTTTTTTTTTTTTAGTGAGGCAATTGGGGTTAAGTGACTTGCCCAGGGTCACACAGATAGTAAGTGTTAAGTGTCTGAGGCCGAATTTGAACTCAGGTATTCCTGACTCCAGGGCTGGTGCTCTATCCACTGCGCCATCTAGCTGCCCCGAAATTCTTATCTTAATAGGAAACAAGACTTAAGCTAAAGTTAAATGGAGGCTCTAGTAGTAAAATTACGAGTTTCAGCCAAAAGAGAACAAAAGATTTTAGGGGGATTGAAATTGCATCATGTATGTTCATTGTACCTGCTCTGCTACTAATTGTTTGTGTGATCTCAGGCAGACTACTTCATCCTCTAGATGTCACTGTTCTCATCTGTACAATGAAAGAAGCACAATAGATGATCCAACTCAAAGCTTTCTTTTGTTCTCCTTTGATATCTTTTCTACCAAGGGCAACCTTGCTAAGGAGAAATCAGAGAAAAAAAAAATCCTTTTGATTTATACACATAAAACTGTACAGTATTAGTATTTCTTGATGCATTTTCTTTGCCTCCAACCCGTAATTTTGTCAGAGTAAGGAACTCTCAATCTTAGCATAGTGCCTGGCATGTAGAAGATACTTAATAAATGTTTCCTTCCTTCCTTCCTTCCTTCCTTCCTTCCTTCCTTCCTTCCTTCCTTCCTTCCTTCCTTCCTTCCTTCCTTCCTTCCTTCCTTCCTTCCTTCCTTCCTTCCTTCCTTCCTTCCTTCCTTCCTTCCTTCCTTCCTTCCTTCCTTCCTTCCTTCCTCTACCAATGTAAATTGAAACTATTTTGGAACTTCTAGTTTTAGAGAATTGCTTGCAGCACTGATTGCTAGGTAACTTACCCAGAGTCACATAGTCAGTAGGCATTAGAGGCAGCAATCACATTTATCCTATCAATTCTATCTCCATAAGAATAATAATTAGCATTTATTTAGCACTTTAAGATTTGCAAAGCACTTTACAAATATTGTTTCATTTTATTCTCACAACAACCCTAGGGAAAAGGTTCTATTGTCTTCACTTTATAGATGGGGAAATTAAAGCAGAGGTGGTTGTTGTTTTTTTTTTTTAATGATTTGCTTAAAGTCATACAACTAGGAAGTGTCTGAGGACATATTTGAACACAGATCTTCCTCACTTTGGCCCAACATTCTATCCATTATTCCATCTAGCTCTACAATATGTTTATTGCTTCCATGGCCAACACCCTACTGAACATTTCAAATTGGATGTCCCTTAGGCATCTCAAGCTCACCATGTGCACATATAACATAGTGCCTGGCACATATTAAGTGCTATATAAGTGATCTGTCTTTCATCTATCTATCTATCTATCTATCTATCTATCTATCTATCTATCTATCTATCTATCTATCTGTCTGTCTGTCTGTCTGTCTATTTCTCTATCATCCATTCACAAAACAGAGTTCATTATATTTTTCCCCAAACCCTTCTCTTTTCTCAGCTTTCCTATTGAGGGTGTCCCTGTCCCTCTGGTCACCAAGGTTAACACTATGGCTGTACTTTTCACTCTCCCTCTCCTCCCTACCTCCCATCCAACCAGCTGATAAGTATTGTTGTTTCTATGTCCCCAACATCTATTTCTTATGTGCCCTTATTTCTGCTCACATGAACATCACCCTGGATCAGACTCTTATCATCTTTCACTGGGACTATTGCAATAGCCTTCTCATTGTTCTCCCTGCCTCAAATCTCCCCCAATTCCAACCCTCCATACAGCTGTTAAAACAATTTTGCTAAAGCATAGGTCTGACCACATCCTCCTCCTATTCAATAAACACCTCTAGGATCCAATATAATCCCCTCTGTTCGATATTTATGTCTACGCAACCCAGCCACTCCCTATCGTTCTAGTGTTTTGGTTTTTTTAAACTACATTACTGACTCCCACACCTTCTAACATCCGGGCATATTATTCTGTTCTCCACACATGACACTCCCATTTCCTGTCTCTGTGTCTTTTCACTGGCTGGTCCCTCCTCACCTCTGCCTCTTAGAATCCCTGGCTTCCTTCAAGACTCATCTCAATTGCTACCTTCTGTAGGTGGCCTTCTCCTGCTTCCTCTGGCTATTTGTCCCTTCTCCTCTAATGTTACCTTGTATCTATACTTTATGTATCATGCATATATTTATACATGTTGTCTCCTCATTGGAATATAAGCTTCTGGTAGGAAGGAGCTGCTTTGTTTTTGTCTTTGTATGTCCAGTGCTTAGAGCTGTGCCTGAAACATTGTAAGGACTTAATAAATGGCTTAATAAGGGTCTGTCCTATATATGACTATTAATAACATTAATATATAATAATACATGAGTAATAATTATATTGACTATTATATATACTATTCAATGACATGGTGACTGTCATATGATATGTAACTATTAATAACACATAGACTATTATATATAATGTGAAGAAATAATGGGATTTAGCAGATACTCAAAGACCCACCTGGAGATTAATCCAGACTGATTGAATCAAGTGAGAGTGATTGACTGCTGATTAAACCTACTTCAAGTTAATTGGATTGTAATCACACCTGGCTAGCCCTTAAGAAGGTATTGTTCTCAGAAACTAGACTGTGAACTCAACTTGAGAAATAACTTCAAAGCCAATGGATTTGGACGACGCCAACCAATCACCTTGAAGCAGTGTGTAAGGACCACCTCTGTTCCAGACCTATAAAAAGCTTCCACAATCAGTTTGCTGGAGAAAGTTAGTGATTGAAGCAGCCTCATGGAGGAGGACTTCAGGATGAACCCAACCAGGCTGGAACTCTAGGCTAGGTAGGACTTTTTTTTCTTAACTCCTTGTGAATACCTCTATGCTTTAATAAATGTTTAATGCCTAAAGACTGGTGCTGAAGCTTCTGATTTAAGGCGACCACAATTTATATTTTAAACATCACAATAATATATGACCATATCTGGATATTAATAATATATTATCTATAACATATGACTATTACTGATATATTGACTAATCTAGAATATATGATGTATAATATATACAATAATATAAAGCATGATATTATGTTACATGGTGATATATGATGTATGGCTATTAACAATATATTGGCAACTATATATGTGATGATGTATGACTATTAATAATATGTTAATATATAATAACATGACTATTACTAATATATTGACTATCATAGAATAGATGAAATATAAGTTGTATCATATTATGTTGTATTGTATTATATGATGACATCTAATATGTGGCTATTAATATATTGGCTACTATATCTTATATATATGACTATTAATAATACATTATCTATAATGTTACTATTACTTATATATAGATTATCATAGAATATATGGTGTATAATATATACAATAATATATAGTATAATATTATGTTACATGATGATATATAATGTGTCGCTATTAATAATATATTTGCAATTATATATGTGATGATGTATGACTATTAATAATGTGTTAATATATAATAACATGACTATTACTAACATACTATCATTGCATATATGACATCTAATATATGTTATATGTTATATCATTATATACAACATGTGGCTATTAATTTATTGACCTATATATTTGATTATGTACAACTATTAATAATATATTAATATATCATAACACATGACTGTCACTAATATGTTGACTATTGAATATAATTATTAACAATATATCAATTATTATATAATATACAATACGACTATTGTTCAATTGCTTCAGTCATGTCCACCTCTTTGTGACCCAATTTGGCGTTTTCTTGGCAAAGATACTGGAGTGGTTTGCATTTCCTTCTCCAGCTCATTTTACAGATGAGGAAACTGAGGCAAACAGGGTTAAGTGAACTGCCCTGAATCACACAGTGTGTCTGAGGCCCGATTTGAATTTAGGAAGATGAGCCTGCCTGATTCCAAGTCCAGGGCTCTATCCACTGCGCCACCTAGCTGCCATATATGGCTTAACAACGTAAGAGTAATGACTAAAAATAATAAATTCGAACACCTTTCTAATTGGTCTCCCTTCACCCAATCTCTTCCTTCTCCAGCCTCTCTTCCACGAAGCTGTCAACTGGATAGCAATTTCTGAAGCTCAGGGCCAGTTAGACTCCTAATCAAGACTCTCCAGTGATTCCCTCTTTCATCCAGAATAAAATATAAACTTTGTTTAAAGTCCTTCTGGTTGGATTTTCCAGGCTGATTACATTCCCTACTGCCACCCACCCCCCTCCCCACACACAGACACAGACATAGACACACTACCTTTTGGCCAAACTGGCCTGCCTGCTGCTAATCATATGTTCCACTTATCATCGCCCCGCCTTTGCACAGGTTGCTCCCTGCTCTGGAATGCTCTCTCTCCTCATTTTCTACTAGAATCCCTAATTCCCTTCCAGGTTAAATTCTAGTGCTCTCTCCTACAAGTGGCCTTTCCTGGTTTCCCCAGTTGTTAGTGCTTCCTCCTTCCCCCAATCAAATTACTTTTAATTGATCCTGTGTGTATTTACTTATTTGTGAACATATTCTCTCCCTATTGGAATCTACACTTCCTGAGAGAGGTGACTTCCGATGCCTTAGCACAGTGCCTGGCATATAGGTGGTGCTCAACAATTTCTTCCTGTGAGTTGAAAAATGGTCATCTATGTGGTATGATTTGACTAACCCAAGGAAAGCCCCTTACAACCAATCTCCTTGATCCATGTACTACAGTGCCTGAAATTCCATTATTTAATGAGCCATTTCTTTAACCCTTCTTTCTCACTCCCCATTATTCGAATGCAAATTCCCCTGGAAGCAGTAAATTATTGTCACCTCACTTTATATTGTTAAATGACTTTCTGCAGTGATTGTATTGGGAAAAGCATGAGCACAAGAGGTGTGTGTGTGTATGTGTGTGTGTGTGTGTGTGTGTGTGTGTGTGTGATAATAGAAGATAACCTGAGGGGTGGGGAGTAGGCATAACTGTAAGGAAGGAGAACGTGGACAACGTAATTTTACGTAGATTGGCTCTGAATATATACACAGATAAGGAACATTTTGATCAAATTCATAATTTGGTTTAGCATTTTCCCATTCAGTTCAACAAACATTGATTAAGCGGCCCACTAATGCCATGACTCATCTAGGTTTTCAAAACCTTTCCTGTGAGCAAGCCTATTCATGAATACCATTTGGACTTTAAATGACAGACAGTGGGGTTCATGTGTGTCTGTGTGTGTGAGTGTGTGTTTCTTCTTCAGTGTCAGTCGGCCAGCTACGTAGAAATTTTAGGAGACCCTTGGTCTCTATGCAGCACCTTGCATATGATTACTCCCCATTTTTGTCTCTTTTCATTACAGGCCTTCCTATGAGATCTAAGTGATCCCCCAACACGGCCTGCTGTCTGTGCTGAGCACACAACCAGGCTGGTGATCGGGAAGTGCAGGGATATGATGGAGAAGATGCCTGAGCAATGTGCTCCCTTCCTCTCTCGCCCTGCTCCTCCCACTCCAGATTTAGGAACCATTCAGGACCTCTTAATTGGATAGCAGAAGGTAACAATGATGATGACGGGGGTCAGGGGATGGAGGGGGAAGGAAGAGTAATCAGTGATGCAAGGTCCAGGAGGAGAATGATTGGGGTTAGCATTAAAAGTAGAGGATATTTACCTTATATCTATGACTGAGTATTTCCCCCTGCTCTGATTCTACAGGGAAGGAAAAGAGTGTCAGTAAAGAGAGAGAGAAATCCTGAAGTTTTGAGGCAAGGAATTTGAAGGTAGGGATGTCCTTCTTATCTGTCAAATGGAGATCACAGGAGTCTTGGTCTGGAGCTTGAATGGACCTCAGAAGCCATGTAGTCCAACCCCTCCATTTTACAGGGAGATTTAGGGATGTTTCCACATCACAGAGGCAGCAAGCAAGGTTTGAATGTAGGTACTTGGACTCCACTGTACCATGATGCCCAAAATGCTACTACTTGACTTCACAGGATTGTTTTAAGGACAAGAGAAGAGAAATCCCTTCAAGAAGCCGTGTCTTCTTTAAAACATTGAGAAAGCAACAAGGGAAACTGCCATTATGATCATGATTCTGACCCATAAAGAAAACTAGGTTGTTTAAGTGGAAACGATGGAGAGGAAGTGACCGTGCCCTCATAGAGTTCATATTAGTCAAAGCAGGGAAAGCTGAGTATGGTCTGACACGCAGCCTGAATTTGAGAGCTGATTTCATAAAATGCAGAGAAAGGATAGACAGGATGTCATGGTTTAAAATTCTACTTGGGACAGGCAGTGCTTAAGAATGAAACTCTGATGCACAAAAGTCAAATTAAAAAGTATTTATCAAACATTTACTATGTGCCAGACACTGTGCTAAGCAATGAGACTATAAAGAAAGGAAGGGGCAGCTGGGTGGTGTAGTGGTTAAAGCACTAGCTCTGGATTCAGGAGGACCTGAGTTCAAATCTGACCTCAAACACTTGACACTTACTAACTGTGTGATCCTGAGTGAGTCACTTAACCCCCTCCTCCCCCATTGCCCTGCAAAAAAAAGAGAGATAGAGAGAAACCCAAGGACCTGCCTCAAGGAGTTCACATTCTAATAAGGAAAGTGATAAATAAATAAGTACATGTAAGATATGTACAGAATAGAGTGATGGTAATAGAGGGGGAAGGGACTGGTAGCTAGAGAGATGAGGAATGACCTGTAGAAGGTGGGAAGGGAGGGATGAAACAGACTTTTTTTTTGTACAGATGTTTATTTTTGTTTTTCTCAATTACATGTAAATTTTTTATTTATTTATTTATTCATGTACTTCTTCATTTATCTATCTCTTTCTTTCTTTATTTATTTGTGGGGCAGTGAGGGTTAAGTGACTTGCCCAGGGTCACAAAGCTAGTAAGTGTCAAGTGTCTGAGGCCAGATTTGAACTCAGGTCCTCCTGAATCCAGGGCCAGTGCTTTTTCCACTGTGCCACCTAGCTGACCCCTTAACTTTCATTTAAAAAAATTTTGAGTTCTAAATTTTCTCCCTCCTCCCTCTTCTCCCCCTTCTAGAGAAGATAAGCAATTTGATATGGATTATACATGTGCAGTCATGCAAAACAGTTACACATTAGCCATGTTACAAAAGAAAACAAACAATAACAAAAAAAAAAACCAAGAAAAATAAAGTGAAAAATAGTATGCTTCGGTCTGGCTTCAGATATCATCAGTTTTTTCTTTGGAGGTGGATAGCATTTTTCTTCATGAGTCCTGTGGAATTGTTTTGGATAATTGTATTGCTGAGAATAGCTAAATTAGCATAGTTGATCATCACACACTATTGCTTTCACTGTGTACATGGTTCACATGGTTCTGCTCACTTCACTTTGCATCAGTTCATATAAACTCTATCCAGGTTTTTCTGAATCTATTGTGCTCATTATATCTTATAGCACAGTAGCATTCCATCATGTATCACAACTAGGAACAAGCATTTATTAAAACAGCTACTATGTGCCAGGCACTGTGCTAAATGCTTTATAATTATCATCTTATTCGATCTTTATAACACAGGTATTATTGTTATCTCCATTAAGCTGAGAAAACTGAGGCACAGTTTAAATGACTTGTCCAGGGTCACACAGTTAGGATCTGAGGCCAGATCTGAACTTCAGGTCTTTCTGACACCAGGCCCAACACTCTATGCAAAAACTATGTAAAGTCCTGAAGATACAAAGTGGAGTGTCATGTACAAGTAGACCAGTATGACTGGATAGCAGAGTTTGTGAAGGAATCTAAAGTACAAGAAGACTGGAAAGATAGCACAGGGCCAAGTTTTAAAGAGCTTTAAAAACAAAATAGAGTTGAAATCCCATCTAGTTCTCTTATTAATGAACTCATCACCAATACCAGTCTGTACAGGGGATACAGATCACTGGTAACCCAGAGATAAAGAACTAGAGGTTATGATGATTGAGCCATAGTTGGTGATGCCTAAAACATCTTGGTAAGTGAGAGAAGCATTGAAGGATTAAGTGAATGTTGCACCATTGGAGGAAAAAAAAGGAAAGTTTTAGAGTCTTCTAAAATAGGTCAAGGTCTGCTACATAGCATAGTTCATAGAGCACTGGATCCAGAGTCAGGAAGACTCATCTTTCTGAGTTCAAATCTGATCTCAGACACTTACTAGCTGTGTAACCCTGAACAACTCACTTAACCCTGTTTGCTTTAGTTTCCTCATCTGTAAAATGAACTGGAGAAGAAAATGACAAACCACTCCAGTATCTTTGCCAAGAAAACCCCAAATGGGGTCATGAAAAGTCCAACACAAGTGAAATGACTGAACAGCAGCAATGATAGGTCAGTGAGGTTGATTTTTTTGTCAGTTTAAGAAAGAATACAGTTTATGAACACTTAGAAAGAGAAGCAGTGATTATGAAGAGCCAGTGTGAGTTTTTCAAGAGAGATTCCTTTCAAACTAAACTTGAATAACTTAGAATTCAAAAGGATATATACAAAAGGTGAATTTAAGTGCAGACAGTAAAATATGAATATAAAAGAATGGCACAATCCTGTAAAACTAATGTTAAGAACACTAAAAAAATCAAAGCAAAAGGAAGGTGGAAATGAATGATAAGGGAAACACGAATGACATTTTTAGCTATGTTGAAGGCAAGAAAAAGATTAAATATGGGAGATGCCCCTAGTGCTTGAAGTAGATGGGAAGATGTTGGTGGATTATAAAGACAAAGCAGATCTTTTCACCCCTTGTTCTTTCTCCTTTCCATCTCTCACTTTCTCTGCATCTCCCTGTAGAGACATTACTTCAGAATAACATAACTAGGATAAAGATAACCAGAAGCTAGAATGATGAGAAAATCTAATGAAGCAAAACTAATATGGACAAACATCATGTCTTCTAGTGTACTTCAAACAAATCAATTACACATGTACAAGGAATGAATGAGGGCACATGAAAAAGATCTAGGAGTCTTAGTGGATTGCACCAGAGTCAGTGGATGGACAGGGCAGCCAAGCAAAGCCCTCTCGGGATGGTTGAAGGAACTTGTTAGCTTTATCTTTGAAAAGAGAAGATTTGGGTGAATGAGGATGATTAAGCAAGGCAAGACAAATCAACAAGCATTTATCAAGTGCCTACAATGTTCCATGTACTGGGCTAATTTGTGGAGATATGAAGAAAGGCAAAAGACAGTCCCTGCTCTCAAGGGGAGCTAGGTGGCACAGTAAATAAGAGTGCCAGACCTGGAGTCAGGAAGAACAGGATAGGCTTCTTGTAAAAGGTTGGGTTTTAGCTGGGACTTAAAGGAATCCAGGGAAATAGAAGAAGGGAATAAGCATTTAAATAGTACCAGCCTTGTTCCAGGCACTGTGCTAAGGGCTTTGTAAGAATAATCTCATTTGATCCTCCTCGAAGCTAGGTGCTGCTATTATTCTCATCTTACAGTTAAGGAAGCTGAGGTAGAGGTTAAGTGACTTACCCAGGTTCATAAAGCTATTAAGTGTCTGAGGCTTGATTTAAACTCAGATTTTCCTGACTCCAGGCCAAATGCTCTGTCCATTGTATGACCAACTGCCTGCAGGAAGCCAGGAAAAGGAAATTGAGGAGGAATTGAGTTCCAGCTATGGGGGACAGACAGTGAAAATGTCTAGTGATGGGACATGTATTATTGTGTGTAAGGAACAAGGAGATTAGTGTTACTGGATGGGAGAGTACATGGAGTGAGTGAGATGCGAGTAAATTGGAAAACTAGGAAAAGGCCAGGTTATGAAGGGCTTTAAAAACAAAAAAAGAGGAGTATATAATGTAAGGAAAGGGCTGTAGGTAAGGAGACCATGTATGGTGAGGGCTGTGGCCTGAAGGGAGGTAGAGTAGACTCTGCCTCGTCTTTTCCCATCCTTCTCCAAGTGAGACTTTCATTCCTGCCAGGAGGGGAAGCAGGAGGTTGGAGCCAGAGGCCCACCAGTCTGTTCTCCTTGGACAGAGGGGCTACTGGGCTAGAACTGTCTATTTGTTCCTTTAAGTATTATTCTTCTAGGAGATATGCCTGGATTCCATCTAACTTCTGATTGCGTTGTTATTTTGGGGGCTAGGGGGGACCCCAAACTCTATAACCAAGGCTTGACCTCTTCCTCACTCAGAGAACATGAGACACATAGAGAATAGCCTAGAAGCCCATTAATCTAAGTTATAGCAAAACAGAAATCAGAGAAAATATCCATAAGATGCCTGGCAATACAGAGGAAAGGCACTCTCCCATTGGGAGCAAGATGACTCAACTCAACCAAGACAGAGAGAGTGTCTTGTATCTCACTCATGGGGAAACTCCCCAAAGTCTCTAGTGTAGCAAACTAGGATAGGGGCATGATGGAGGCTATCTATTCCTTTCATGTCTTCCCAGAGACTTTTCCTTCAACAGGAAGTGGAGTCAGCCTCTTCTGTCTTCTCTCTGGAAGCTAGAAGCTGACAACATTCAAAGAAAACTTGAAGCTTGGTCAGCCCCAAAGGGGGTACTGTTGAGAACAGGAACTATTTCTTAGCAACTCCATCCCACCTCTCATATAGGGCAGGGCTTTTATCTCCACCCAAAATAAGAGAGTCCCCTACCGATGGACTTTGTGACTGGGTTACTATAATAACTGCCTGCTTGTGGAAAGCAGAACTTGAAGCAATGTATTCAAACTGTAGAGAGAGAGATTTTAGCTTCATTTACGAAAAAAATTCCTAACAATTAGATATGTCGCTGCTCTTTTTGGTGGTGGCAAGGAATTGGAAATTGAGGGGATGTCCATCAATTGGGGAATGGTTGAACAAATTGTGATATATGACTGTAATGGAATTCTATTGTGCTGTAAGAAACAAAGAGCAGGTGGAGTTCAGAGAAACCTGGAAAGACTTGCATGAACTGATGAGTGAGATAAGCAGAACCAGAAGAACATTATACACAGTATCATTAACATTATGTGTTGATCACCTGTGATAGACTAGATTCTTCTCACCAATCCAACGGAACAAGAAAGTTCCAAAGGACTCATGATGGAAAAGGCTCTCCAAATCCAGGGGAAAAAAAGGGAACTGTGGAATATGGATGCTGAATGGACCATACTATTTCTTTTGTTTGTGGTGCCATTGGTTTTCTGATTTGAGGTTTTTCCTTTGTGCTCTGATTCTTCTCGTATAACATGACTAAGCAGAAATATGTTTAATGTTATTATGTATATATAACCTATATCAAATTGCCTGCTGTCTAGAGGAGGGAGAAGGGAGAAAAATTTGAAATTGGAAATCTTATATAAACAAATGTTGAAAACGATTTCTACATGTAACTGGAAAATAATAAAATACTTATATATTTAAAAAAAACAATTAGATATGTCCAAATGTGTAATGGATTGCTTCAGGAAGTAATGATTTTCTCATCATGGAAGTCTTCAGGTGAATGCTTGTTAAAGACATAGGAGGGGATTACTGTTCTGGTATGGGTTGGACTAGATAATCACTAGGTCAATTATGAGATTTTGTGGTTCTATTTGAGTGTTATTCTATGTGGGGCAATAGTCCTTTCTTTCTCTTTCACAAGAGGGAAAACAGTCCCAGTAGGGTATGTAGAGACTCAAAAGAGCTTGCCAAGGGTATTGCTTTCATATGGTCATGTATATTATGGATTTTAATTTTTTCCTCTGGTGCTTAGCAATCTATTGCCTTATTTTCTTAGAGGTTATTACCAAGGATTTCCATTCAAGCTTTTCCAGGGAAGGAAGGGAGACCACAAGGAGAACTTGGGAGGAATAAACACCTAAGATATAAAATTAAGACTTTGGACCAAGGTTCCCTAAGAAAGTCTGAATCAAAAGAAAGGAACTGGGGGCCGTGTTCCCTAAGCCATGTCAATCTAAAACCAGCTCAAGATCCTGGGCTCTGTTTGTAGTTTTAAAAATCTTACTTTCTTAATAAAGGTATATTTACAAAAAAACCAAACACCACAACACAACCGTCTAACTCTTCTCTCAGATAAACTTTTTTTTTTTTTTGGCGAGGGGCAATGAGGGTTAATTGACTTGCCCAAGGTCACACAGCTAATAAGTGTCAGGTGTCTGAGGCAGGATTTGAACTCAGGTCCTCCTGAATCCAAGGCTGGTGCTTTATCCACTGTGCCACCTAGTTGCCCTCGGGTAAACTTAAAACAAAAGAAATATCTTATATTTCTGTCAGGGTAGGTAGGGGAACACATGTTCCTCAGGCCTGGGCCAAGGGATAATGGGTAGGAAGGTGTTAGCTAGATTTGCCCTAGAACCTGAAGAGGGACTTGATAAATTTGAAACAACAATCACAACAAAAGTTAGAGCACAGGGGAAAAAGTCAAAGGCCCCTTATGGATTGAAAAGGAGTGTGGCATATGTAAAAAAGATTTGAAGGACCCAGGTTCAAATACCAACTCTTCCTTTTAAAAGATGTATGACCTTGGGCAAGTCACTTAATTTCTCTTGTTCCTCAGTTTCCTCATCTGTAAAATGAGTTAATCATATTAAGAGAAACCTGAGGTTGTTTTCAGCATGACATTTATGACCCTACTACATTTGCTATTTCTTTTCTAGAACAGTTTCTCATGAGGATGAGGGTGAGGATGATCAGAGACTCATAGATGTACAGCTGGAAGGAAGCCTATAATACTATGTAGTTCAAGGCCCTCATTTTACAGATGAGAAGACTGAGGCTCATCGAGATGAAGTAACTTCCTCAAGTTTACAATCTAGTAAATGGTGGAGAAGGAGAGCAGGACTTCAAACCCAGGTCCTCTCCCTACAAAACTAGAGCTCTTTCCACTGTCTCCTAACATTGATGATGATACAAAATTATCATTTTTCCCTTTTGAACCAATTCCCATACCCTGAAATATGCTGTCAAATAGGTGACACAGTGCTGGGCCTATAGTCAAGAAGACCTGAGTTCACATTGTGCCTGAGCTAGTTACTGAACCCCATATGCCTCAGTTTCCTCAACTATAAAATGGGGATAATAATACTACCTATCTCCTGGGGTTGTTGTGAGGATCAAATGAGATATTTATAAAATGCCTGATATATAGTAGGCACTTAACAAATGCTTGTTCCCCTTCTCCCCTTCTCAGTCGAAGAATACTCATTCAGAAGGTTTACCTGTTCAGTGCATTACAAGAATGGAATGCCCAACTTCAAAATGCTAGATAAATTCCAAGAAACACATCCAGATAGCAACTTATCCTTAATAATATCAACATAACATCTCTTTAGTCTACCAAGAGGCCCAACATAGATGGCGGCAACTTTCAGAGAAAACATATCCACAGTGAGGAACATGCCCATCTAAATACTCAAACACAATCACCAGTTCTTTCAGCTAACTCATAGGCAATAGCAGCCTGCCCACTTCTATTTATTGATGCATTTCTATGGTGCCTATCACCATAGTACCTATGGCACTTAGAACCTCAGGACTCAGGCAGGTGACCAGTCTGATTGTCCTTGATTTAGGGATTTTAAAACGTATGAGAATGAGGTTAAGTGGCAACCTAGATAACATGGGAGTAGCAGGGCTGAGATCCTGCCCTCATGCTCCCAGCTTCTTTGTCCATGTGGTTTCTGTTTGATCACAGCCCTATTAGACAAAGTTTAGGATAATAGAGAGATGTAAACTCATACCCCATAACTAAATGCCTTTTCATAAAAACAGCCTCTTCACGTATTGTGTAGAAGCTATATGTGTATGAAAAGGACAATGACACTATTCTTAGCAGCTGTATAATCAGAGCGCAGTGCTCTCTTCCTATTCAATATTCCATTATTTATCCATACAGACACACAGGGCCACACCTGAGAAGCAGTGAGGTGTGTGTGTGTGTGTGTGTGTGTGTGTGTGTGTGTGTGTGTGTGTGTGTGTGTGTGTGTGTGTTCAGTACCTGGGAGCTCAGAATAGACCAGCAGAATGATTCTAAAACCTGGCTGGGATTTACCAAGCAAATGGACTGTATTCAATAGCAACAAGCATTTATTAAGTTCCTACTATGTGCCTAGGTTTTACTGAGTTAGGAACAAAGGATATGGGGACAAAAATGAAGTTCTTACCTGTCTGTGAATTGTGACTCACGGGAAGGGTTGGCTAGCTGGCTGTATTTGCTGTTGGTCAATATCCCTCTCTGGCTTTAGGGGCAGGGGCCAGCCATAGGAATTGGGAAGAAAAGTAAGAGACAGTGAAGGGGAAGGTTTTGGAGAGTTAGAATCAGTTGCCCAGAACCAGACTTACCCAATAACAAAGCCTCTAGGTTTTGCCTCCCAGAAGGTATGGTGTTGGGGAATCTTGCGGGGTGGGAACTGAGAGACAGAGAGAGAGAATTCTCTTGGGAGCTACCCCGGGCGTGAGTGGGGAGTGAAGAGTTTGTTTTGCAAAGGGTCAGGAAGAGGGATAGGGTGAACAGAGATGAAGGTGGAGGGTCAGAGTGCCCAATCAAACTCAAACTGGAGGAGAGTAGGGAAAGGAAATAATGAAAAGAGGATGGGGTGTGTGTGTGTGGGGGGGGGTGCTGCGTGAGTAATGAAACGCATTGGAAAGATGGATGGTTTTCCGAGATGATAGCGGTAGCCCCCGCCTACTCTGTCGGGAGACGTCAGTCCGCTGAAGTTGGTAGTTTAATAGCACCCCCCTCCGATTCCACCACTCCCCCCCCCCCGGATTCCCATATAAATTCGGGTTACTAGCGGCCGCAGTAACTAGAGGCAGAGGCGGTGGTGGCAGCTCCTCCTCTGGTCACCCTCTTCTTCCCCTAGCCCGAGCTTTTGGAGGTAACCGAGCACAGGATTCGAACTTGCCACCCGGACTCACCCCAGAGAACAGGAGATTCCAGATCGCTATCCCGGGGACCAGGCAGCGGCGCTACCATGCGGGGCTGCGAGATCTCCCTGGTCCTTTTGGTCCTGGTCCTCTGCGAAGCTCCCTGGGGGGGCGCGGCTCCCTTGCCCTCAACTGGCGTGGAGAACCTGATGGCCAAGATATACCCGAGAGGGAACCACTGGGCTGTTGGTAAGTGTCCCAGAGCTGCACCCGCTCTCTTTTCCTCCGCGGGGGCTTCGATGGCGGGGGCTGTTTTACTTAGCCTGCCTGCTGAGTCCTCTCCCCCTTACTCGCCTTCACTTTTGGACCGAGGCTGGACTCAATCCATGCCCTTCTCCAAGCGTCCACGTGCTAGCCGTTCCATTTAGACACCAGCCCCTAGTCATCCCAAGTCTCAGTAGCAACCCCACTTGCTCGCCCCTCCAAGTCTCTCAGGGATACTAGTCGATTCCTAGTCGGCCGCACACGTGTGCACTCAAGGTACCATCCTCCGAGACAACTCACCCGCGCCCGCTCACCACCTGCCAGTCACGCAGGGCAGCCCGCCAGTGAGCCTCGGTCCGCACCTACGCCGCGGGAGTGGGTACACCGAGTAAAGCCCCCTCGGAGTCCTCCCCCGAAATGGCTCCAAGCTGATCCATCTACTTTCAGACTTTTGTCTACATGCTTCACTCCCCACTGCAACTTTAAGAGCCGAGCTCGGCCTGTCAGGGGGGTTGGATGCCGGCCCCAGCCCCGCTGGCGGCGGCGGTTCAAGCTTCGCTCCGGGTTCCTACAGAGAGGCGGCTCTTTAGCGGTGCGCCAAACCATGGGTAGGAAGCGAGAATGGGTACGGAGGGGTCTTGTGGTTCCGTTTCTGAGTTTGGCTCTTTGCTAGTCGCTGCTCCGCGACATTCCCCATCTTCCCTCCTTCTCCCCCACCTCCACTTGACAAAGGGTTCCTTTTTCCGGAAGATGCACCTCATCTTTTCCATGTCATCAAGAACGCATCCAAAGGGAGCTTGGAATGGGGAGGGGGGCGCTGCTTCTTCTGCTTTCGGAGGACTCCTGACTAGCCGTCGCCCTCTTCTCTCACTTCCGAGACTTTCCCCTTCCTCTATTCATCCGAGGCTTCCTTTCCCTACCTCGTTTGCTGTCCATGCCCTCAGACACGTGCAGGGAGCTGGGGTTCTTGTTTCTCTCCGGGGGACCGGAGGGCAGAGGGAACCTGGGGCATCCTCCCGAGGAGAGCAGCAGGTTTTGGGAGCTTTGTCTACTAAGTTCGCTCACTTTCCGCCCCAGCCCGAAGTCAGGCAACGCCCTTCCCCAGTGTTGCCCTCACTGTCTCCTGGATCCCCTGGAAGGAAGCAGTTTCTTTAGAGGTAGCATGCCCACTGTCCTCAGCCACCCCCTGCCTGTAGACCTGACCGCTACAAACTTAGCAGCCAGGCGGGAAAGAAGTGGGAGAGCAGACACTTCTGTTCAAATGCCACAGAGCTGAAGGCATCTGTGTTTCTTCCTACTTCGAAACAGTTAGAGAGATGATAGGAAATGCTGTTGTTTTATTGGAATGTCTCCCATGAATTCTAGCTGAACCAAAGCTACCAAATTGAGGCAGGAGTACGAAGGGCCTTGAACTCCAGAGGATTTTATATTTGATCCCTGGAGGTGACAGGGAGCCCCTGGAGTTTACTGAGTAGTACCAAGACATGGTCAGACCTTCCTGCATTTTAGGAAGATCCTTCTGACAGCTGAGTTGAGGATGGACTGGAGTGAGGAGTGACTTGTGGCAGGGAGAACAACAATCAGGTTATGGTAATAGACCAGGTGGTTGGCGATGAGAACTTGCACCAGGGTGATGGCAGTGTCAGAGGAGAGTGGGGATCTATAGGAGGGAGAGATTGGGGTTGTGGGGAAGGAATCGAGTTCTAAAAAAGAGCTTCCTCAACTGCAGGTAGCTGGGTAATGCTTTTTTTTTGGAGAGAATACATTTGTTTACATTTGTCTGGGTAAATGTTTACCTTTTGTTATAAAATTCCACCCTTTAGTCATATATTCACAAGGCTATACTGATTTTGGGACTCAGTAACAAAATTTTGGTAAACGTGTGATTGTATTACTCCAGAGAACTCCTGTGAAAACTTAAAAAGTTTTAGAGTTGCTGGGGAACACCGAATGCTTAATTGTGGAGGCCACAGTAATTTTGTGTGTCAGAGACAGGATTGAACCCAAGTCTTCCCAACTCCAAGGTTGACCCTTTCCATCACACTGCCTCTGGACAATAGTAATGGGACACATTTGAGCAGCATTTTACAGTTGTCCAAAGCATTTTCCTCACAATTAGCCTGTGAAGTAGGTAGGCTAGGAATGCAAGCCCTCTGACTCCAAAACTAGTGGGCATTCTACTAGGCCATATAACTAATTCTTGTTGCTTTTACTTCATTGGATTGTAGCAAAGATCAAATGAGGATAATGTATGTAAAGTGCTTGGTAAACCTTAAAATACTATGTAACTATCAACTACTGATAGTATAATGTTTGTCTCTATTCTATGGAAAAGGAGCATTATAAGCATCAGTCTCCTTTGGGGATGATATTCCCATTCATTCCACTCCATTCAGAAACCAGGGAGTGTTTGTTTAGCCTGTAGAAGGAAAGATTTAGGGCAGTTAGGTGGCACAGTTGATAAAGCACTGGCCCTGGATTCGGGAGGACCTGAATTCAAATTTGACCTCAGACATTTGACACTTAACTTGCTGTGTGACCCTGGGCAAGTCACTTAACCTTCATTGCCCTGAAAAAAAAAGAAGAAAAGAAAAGAAAAAGAAAAAAAGAAGGAAAGATTGATTTAGAGGGTAGGGATAGAGTGATAAGGTTTCTTCAAATACATTTTGAGTCCTCAGGTAGAGGAAAGCATGAGTCAGCATGATTTAGTGAAACAAGGCATCTGGGTAGTATGATGAATAGAGTGCTGGATCTGGAGTTAGAAAGACTTGAATTCAAATCCTCCCTCAGACATTGTCTGACTAAGAACCTCTTATTTTACAGTTGAGGAAACTGAGGCCCCCAAAGGTGAAGTGACAGTCTAAGGTCACACAACTAGTAAGTAGCACAAGTGACTTTATGTCAGGTCTTCTAGTTCCAAGGGCAATGTGGTTTTTACAATAACAGTAATGATAATAATGGCTGTGTGACTCTGGGCAAGCCACTTAACTTCTCAGCCTCAGTTTCTCTATATGTAAAATGGGAATAATAATAGTAACTACATCATAGGATTGTTGTGAAGGTCACATGAAACATGTTATTCAGTCAGCTGTCTTTAATTAAGCAACTACTGTGTGCCAAGCACAATGCTAAGTACTGGGGACATACTGGAAGGCAAAACCAGTCCCTGTTCTCCAGTAGCTCACAGTGCAATGGGGGAGAAAGCATGCAAACAACTATGTGCAAATAAGATATGTACAAGATTAATTGGGAGGGGATGGAGGAGAGCCAACAAAAACATTGAGTCAAGAGATGGAAGTGTTGTATTTGTTGTAACAAGGCCATTGTCACTATATGGATGGAAACACCATCCTGAATGAGATAGATGCTTATAATGCCTCTTCAGAGAATAGAGACATGCATTATAATAACAGTAATTTATATTTACATAGAATTTTATAGTTTACAAAATACTTTACATACATTATCCCAAAGTACTTGGCAGGTAGTAAAGTATTGTTGTTTGTCCTTAGTTCTGGAAGAGGACCATCACATCAGGGTGATGATGTGACTTGCCCTGAATTGGATTTAAGTGAGGGAGGGCTATGCAAAGTCACCAACCTCACTCTCTCCTGCAGAACCATCTGGGTCTAGTGGCAGGATATATACATCATGGCCCAGGATGTTTGAGGCAATTGGGGTTAAGTGACTTGCCCAAGGTCACACAAGCTAATAAGTGTCTGAGTGAAATTTAAACTCACATCCTCCTGACTCCAGGGCCAGTGCTCTATCCACTTCTAGTATAAGAAAACTGAAAAGGTAGAAATGCCCTAGGTTATAGAGGGATTTAAAAGCCAAGCAGTGGATTTTATATTTGATCCTGGAGGCAATAGGAAATTTAAGCACTTTTCAAGCCTTAAAGTACTATATGTATAAATGCTAGCGATTATTGTTGTTTTTATCATTATTCTTATTAATATTGAAAACTGCATCTAACTTGGACTTAGAAGACCTAGCATTGAGTCACATTTGTGCCACTTACTACTTGTGTGACCTTGGGCTGTCATGTTACCTTTTGTGGCTCAGTTTCCTCATCTGTAAAATAAGAGGTTCTGAATAGGTGAACCAGTTCTAAAACTCTGTATACTGTATTTGTTCTGTGTGGCCCTAAGAAGGAAAAAGTAAAACTAATTGGCAGAAAGTACAAGAGTCAGATTTGGCTTGATAGAAGGAAATGTTTCTTATAACTTAAAGCTTCCAAACAAAATGGAATGGTCTGTCTCCAAGGGTTTCGTGTCTTGATCCCCCAAAGCATGACATTCTAAGGTTTCACATTCTGTGACCTGTTGCTCAGAATGGAGTTAATTCATGTTTACAGGGAATTCCAACCTCCTAATTCATTCAGTTCTGTGTCAGACCCTACAGTTCAAAGTTTATTTGGGCTTGTAAAGATTCATTCCTAGGGTCTCTGAAGACTTAAATTCCTTTAAATCTATCCCTAGAGTCTTTGAAATAATACCCAAAAGGCTTTCTTGGGCTTTCCCATGGAGGAACTCTTTTAAATGGATATCTCAAGGGCTATCATAATATTTGGTGCTAAAGGCTTCTATGTCATTCCTTTCCTGATATATAAAGGAGGGTGAGAGTAAATCTAGGAGAGGAGAAACACTTTTCTGACTCAACAGTAGGGCTGGAAAGAGCATGGTTTGTGTTGGCTAGACCTATGCTGAATTATTTGAAGACGCTGATGAAGAAGGAGAATGGTGATAGGGCTTTAAATTTAGGCCCCCAGATACAACAAGCAAATGCCACATCCTCCTTCATCACTGAAGACACATAATTTAGTTTTAATTACATCAAACCATAGCTATATATTGGTGTCCAGGAGGAAGTTGTCAGCACATATTTGCAGATTTCTAAGTGAATTACTTCTTCAATCTGAAAGAAGCATGATAGAGCAATCTAAATTGTTAATGGAGAACAAGTTTCCAGATTGAAAATTTAATATGGCTTCATTTGGCTTGATATTTATAGAAATGTTTTGCTTCTGAATTGAAAACGTACATCTAAGCCTGAAACTGGAGAAATACACCAGAGATTCCTTCTGACACTCCTTGTCAATAGACTTTAGCAAGGGACAAAGAAGCCCTGGAGCCAGTCCAGAAAGGCTTATTTCCAAAGGACCCAAAGGATTTTGTTATGGCATTGTTTTTATCATCAGTAATATAGGCTTGAAGCATAGACTCTACAGAGCCAGGCTTGTCCCTAGTCTTGGGACTGGATGATGGCCATTATCAAGTTGTTGCTTGCATGAATGTTCATCCTCTTACCAGTTCCACCCAGATGAATGAAGAGTATCTATTAAATGCTTACTATGTACAAAGCACTAGGAATACAAAGAATGAAGCACAGATAACCCTGTATTGAAGGAGCTTAAGTTCTAATAGAGACAATATTCTATAAGGTTTTAGCTGCAAGTCCAATGGAAAGGGCCTCCCCGCCATGATCCTTCGGATTCAGTGGCAAAGCAGATGGTAGTGCCTCATGTGTATGCTATTCCCACTGATAAAACCATATTAATTTCTGATGCTGAACCATTTGCTAAGGACTTCAGTGAATGATTCTTCTCCTACTCTCAGTGGCTGTGGATGAAGAAGTGGCAGGATCTGTAGTACCTGCAGAGGTGGTCATCAGGTTACATCACCACAAGGGTTGATTCTGTGGATGATGACTGTGGAACAGGGTTGGTGGTCTTGGGAGAGGAAAGTCATTGCTATTCACAGGATTCCTGAACTCAGGGTTCTGAACTTCCTCCATGTCAGTTAGAAGGGAAGTGATGGTCAATATGGTGGCAATAATTGGATTAACCTGGAACATGCCACCTCTTGTCTCTTCTACAGGGTGAGTTGTAGCTTCATCTAGCTAAGCTGGTTTGCCTGCCCTGTGGTGGGTAGGCAGTTGATAAGTAGGGATTGCTCTCCTGAATGATAGCTTTGGTGGCTGATCCAAAAGCAGATCCAGTGGAGTATGTAGCCCTGCTATCCCTGAGGCTCTTGGTCTCACCAACTGGCTTGTACTGACATCTTTCTGTGACACAAAGTGAAGACAGCAAACAAAAGCTTTGTTGGAAATAAGATTTCCTTTCAATCGCCAAGTTCTTCTTACATGTAAAGTGGAATCATCTAACAAATGGCTTTTGGTGGAGAAATGAAGCACATGTTATTGATACTGTAGAGACAATTGGATTTTTTGACAGTAATGAAACCCAAAGGCACAAAAATAAGAAACCACAGTGGATTGTATTCAACAAGAGTTTATTATATACTATATAATGTAAACAAATCTGAGGAAAATTCAGAAGCGACTAAAGTACATGTACATACCAATCAGGAACTAAGACAATATGAGTTTTCATATAGAATGCTTTGTAAACTATCAGACTTATGGATAGGAGAAGAATTTATGAATTAACACAAGATAAAGAGCAGTGTGAGATGTAAAATAGATAATTTTGATGACATTAAATTAAAATGTTTTGTCCAAATAATGTGGACCAGATTAGAAGGAAAGCAGAAAATGGGGGGACATTTTTATAGACAGTTTCTTGGATAAAGGTCACATATCTCAAATATAGAGAGAACTTTGTCAAATTTATAAGAATATGAGTCATTCCCAAATTGATAGTCAAATGATATGAACAGGCAGTTTTAAGATAAAGAAATCAAAGCTATATATATAGTCATAAGACAAAATGCTCTAAATAATAATTGACTAGAGAACTGCAAATTAAAAGAACTTTGAGATATCATCTCACACCTATCAGATTGGTTAAAAATGATAGAAGGAGAAAATGTCAATTGTTGGAGGGGATATGGAAAAATTGGGTTACTGATACACTGTTAGTGGAATTGTGAACTGATCCAACCATTTTGGAGAGAAATCTGGAATTGTGCCCAAAGAGTTATAAAACTGCATACCCTTTGACTCAGCAATAGCACAATTAGGTCTGTTTCCCAATGTCATGGGTGGGGGAAGGAAAAGAACCTGTATTTTCTAAAATATTTATAGCAACTCTCTGTGGTAGCAAAGAACTGGAAATCAATAGGATGTCCATCAATTGGAGAATGGCTAAACAAGTTGTGGGATATGGTTGTAATGGAATACTACTGGGCTATAAGAAATGATGAACTTGATGATCTTAGAAAAACACGGAAAGACTTGCACAAAATAATGGAGTGAAATGAGCAGAACCAAGAGAATGTTATGTACAGCAACAGCAATATTGTTCAAAGAATAACTGTGAATGACTAAGCTAGTCTGAGTATTATGGATGTTCAAATAAACTACAAAGGACCTATGAAGGAAAATGCTATCCATTTCCATAGAAAGAATTGTTTTTAAAAAGCATGCATAGATTAGTTTTACATATCTGTCTGTCCATCCATCCATCCATCCATCCATCCATTCATCTATCCATCCATCTACCCATCTATGTTAAATGGCAATCTTCTCTAGGGTAGGGTGGGGAGGGAGGGAAGAAGGAGATAGTTCAAAACTTAAAATGTAACAAAAAATAAATAAAACTAATTTTTAAAAAGAGTGCTTTGTAAATCTTAAGGCACTATATAAATGTGAGCTATTGTTATTTATGTTTAGACTGGACCAATGATTTCATTGGTACAGAGATTGTCAAGTGAGGAGATCCCCTTTAGCAATGCAGATTTATACCTTCTCTGCAATGAATTGTCCTAGAAAGTTGCTTGGGGCATTGAGAAGAAGAAAAATAACTTGCTCAGGATCAGAGAACCTGACTGTCCAGAGGCAAGTAATGAACCCAGGCCTTCCCAGTTCTGATGCCTACTCTTTATCCCCTATGTGTACTACCTATATTCATTGTTGATAGCAATTGTTATTATCATTATTAAAACCATCTAATGGGACAGCTAGGTGGCGCAATGGATAAAGCACCGGCCCTGGATTCAGGAGGACCTGAGTTCAAATCTGACCTCAGATACTTGACACTTACTAGCTGTGTGACCCTGGGCAAGTCACTTAACCTTCATTGCCCTGCAAAAAAAAAGAAAGAAAAAAAACATCTAATCTATTACATTCATGGGAATGGTTGCAGAAACTATTCACACTAAAGAAAATCTCTTATTTTTAAAGATCTTTAGGGAAAACAAGATGTTTCAAGTTCCCTCTGTAACATATTTCAGGTTCCTTTACTTTTCATTGTTTTGAAGTCTTTCTTGTAAACACTGTACTTATATTGACCAAGCTTGTTCTTAAAGAAGAGATGACAAAATATACTTCCTTTCCTTCTGATGATAGGCAGGTAAAGATTCTTGTGTTTTGGCCCACTACCTGCATCCTCCTTAGATGGCATTCTACTCTAGAAAGCAAGAAGAGTCAAGAAATTTTGGGGGACTCCCCTAGGGCTGGAAGCTCTGACAGAACTTTGAATTCTTAGTGGCTCTATCTCAGTTCTGCTGAAAAGTCATGGGGATTAATCTCTATGATGGATATCTTAACAATATCAAAAGGAAAGCATCTTTAGAGCTTTTCTAGTCCAGAACTTCCATTTTATGGATGAGGAAACTTGAGACCTCACAAGGTAGAGCCCAAGTTCATCCAGCTCCTCATTCCATTAATTAGGCCCATTGTCTGGAATTTTGACTTAGGCCAATGTGCTTTTCCTTAAAACATGTTGTCAATACAAATTATGGAAAGAGCTTTGGATTCAGAGTTGGTGGGTCCAAGTTTGAATCCTGGTTCTTTGTTGTTGTTCAGTCACGGCCAACTCTTCATGACCCCATTTGGGGTTTTCTTGGCAAAGATACTGAAATGGTTTGCTATTTCCTTTTCCAACTCATTTTACAGATGAGGAAACTGAGGAAAACAGGGTTAAGTGACTTGCCCAGGGTAGCACAGCTAGTAAGTGTCTTAGACCAGATTTGAACTCAGGAAGATGAGTTTTCCTGACTCCAGCCCCAGTACTTTATTCACAATGCCACCTAACTGCCTGGAATCTTGGTTTTACCATTTACTACCTATGTGACTTTGAATAAATCAGTTTACTTCTGGACCTCAGTTTTCTCATCTATAAATTAAGGACCTGGACTAGATGACTTCTAACATCCCTTTCAGGTCTAGAGTTAGGATCCTCTAAACTTATTTCTAGGCACTAGATTTAGTTTACACTCTGTTTAGTTATTCTAGAAATCTGTATGCCATCAACTACTTACTGAAGGACTACACCTTGCCTTAATGGTCCTTGATATTCCACAGACTCAATCATAGTATGAAAAATTGTGTCTAATATATAGATGTAATGTACAGATGTCATCTTCCCCATAGTATTGGAGAAAGCTGGTGACAGTCGTTATCCTTTCCCAGACACTGAAATTTCTGCCATTTCTTTTTAGGAACTTACTGGAATCTTATTTGATGATCATCTTGAAGTGGTGGAAATTTCCCTGTAAAAGAAGTCACTGCTCTTCATCCAGGAGTGGGTGAATCAGTAGGATAAAAATCTTTTTCTACTTGCAGTGGAGAAAGGCTTAGTAAACACTCACTCCTGGTAGTGTCCCCTTAAGTGAGACTGACCTTGAAGCAATTCAAAACTGAAATCACAAAGAGCTCTTCACTTGTGAGTCCTAAATCAAAAGCATATTACATTTCTAAATATTACCAGCCTGGCTGTGCTGTGGGGCCCATTTCTGTATATCTAGAGCTTCAGCAAGTCCACTTAAGAAAGGAAATGACTTAATGCAGACCTATGTGGCAGCAATAATCTGAACCTTGCAAATGAGACTCAACATAGTGTAATTATATTAACCAAGCTTGTTCTTGAAGAACAGATGACAAAATGCACTCTATTCCTTCTTTGCATATATTGCAGGCTCAGTTGATGTGTTGGTGTCTGTGATGATTAATTTTTATGAATTGCTTTTTTAATTTTTTTTCAAGCATTTACTAGGTACTGTGCTAAACTCTTTATAAAAATTCTCTCATTTAGTCCTTATACTATCCTTAGGAGGTAGGTGCCATTTTATCCCATTTATCACCACTCTACAGTTGAAGAAGCTGAGGCAGAGAAGGGGTAAGTGACTTGCCCAGGGTCATACAACTAATAAGTGTCTGAGGTTAGATCTGAACTAGGATCTTTCTGAATCCAGGCCCAATGCTCTTTCCAACTACCACCTAGCTGACTCTTTTTTATTTTTTTGTTACAAAAGGATGGCTTTCTGGGTAAAGGAGGAGGCATGAATTTATATCAAAATGAAGGTGTTGTATGAACAAAAGATACCAATAAGAATGTTAAAAATTGAACAATCTGAACCTTGAATTCATTGACCCAGTCTGAGGTTATATGATCTGCAACAAATCTCACTTCTCATGCTTGGTAAATTTCCATCCATTCGGTGGATTTGCCCACTTCACAGAAGCCTCTACTTCAATCAGATGAATACCCTTGAGTTGAAACTGGGCCTTAAATAGATTGTGTCAGGAGTAATCACTGCTGCTTTGTGGGAGGGAAGCTTTGGCCAATATTTTGGCTTTTTCCCCTCTCGTTATTACTTTATTAAAAATTGTCATTTATGGATGAAATTTTCCAAATTCAGTCTCAGCTAAAGTTTCAGCATGGTTTAAATGAAAAAAATTCCTGTGACAATTTGGATTACAGAGAAATAGAAACATAATTTTTCTTTTTCAACTCAAAGAAAAGCTTTGAGACTTATTGTCAGCAGTAACTCAAAAAACAGCTAGGGAAACTACTCAGACAATGGCACTCTCATCTGGGAATAGAATTTGTTACACAGAGAATTGATCAGAGGATGCTATTAGACTCCAGAGGATGCAATAGTCGAAAGGGATCCGGTTATCCAAACTCCTCATTTTTACCATGAAGGAAACTCAGGCCTAGAGAGAAAGAATGACTTGTCTAAGGTCCCTCAGGTATAGGTAGGATCTTAGAGGCAGTGCAGTCTAATGGAAAGATTGGGTTTGGAGTCCCATGGACAGACAAGTCACAAATTTTCTAGGCTTGAGTTTCCTCATTTGTAAGATGAGAGGGTTACAGCTGATGAACTCTGAAGTCCCCTTCAGCTTTAAAGCTATGATCAAGTTTTTTTTTTAATTTTTTATTTTTAGTGAGGCAATTGGGGTTAAGTGACTTGCCCAGGGTCACACAGCTAGTAAGTGTTAAGTGTCTGAGGCTGGATTTGAACTCAGGTACTCCTGACTCCAGGGCTGGTGCTCTATCCACTGCACCACCTAGCTGCCCCTATGATCAAGTTCTAAGATCATGATCAGAACCCAGGTATCCTAACTCTCAGTCTGATAATTTTCCCATAATGCCTCCCCAAAATTGGCAGGGAGCCTAGAGAGAGATCAGTCAATAAAGAAGTATCTCAGCATATTTAAACATTGTTTTTATTTTCCAATTAACAGGTAATTGGCCCCAAATAACACAGTTTCTTTCCTTTCTCACTTCCCCATTACCCTTTGGCTTAAGTAGGTGGTTTTCTAATGTTTTTCCCTTCTAGGACACTTAATGGGGAAAAAGAGCACTGGAGATTTGCCATATGCTTATGAAGGAGAGGACAAGATACAACTTTCACCTGTGGTACCTGACAGTTCCAAGCCACTAAGTGAATTCCTACAGTGGGAAGAAATGGAGAAGAATTTACTGCCCTTGTTAGAAGGAAAGGGTAGCAGAAGCAGTGAGCTACTTCGGCATAGTCTCCTGGGCTACCCTCAGTCCACTGGGGACTTACACAGTGATGACAGCACTAAAGATGTAAGTAGAAAGAAAATGTGAACAGAGTAGGTTTATGTATTATTGGTAGGGAGGGGAGATCGGACAGGAAGGAAGTAGAGAAGTTTTTTTCCCTTTTTTCTTCCTTCCTTCCTTCTTTTCTCCCTTCTTTTCTCTCTTCTTTCCTTCCTTCCTTTCTCTCTTCTTTCCTTCCTTCCTTTCTCCCTTCTTTCCTTCCTTCCTTCCTTCCTTCCTTCCTTCCTTCCTTCCTTCCTTCCTTCCTTCCTTTCCTTCCTTCCTTCCATTCATCTTCCTCCCTCCCTCCTCCCTTCCTCCCTTCTTTCTTTTTTCTCTTTTCCAATTTGGTGCTACATAGTAGTCTTAAGATTGAGGAGTCACTGCTGGTTCAGAGGGTTTGGGATATCGTGCACATTTTCTGTGCTGTTCTGCACTAGGTTCAGTTTTGGGAGCCTGGCCTTTGGAAAGGGTTAGATTCCTTTTCTCTTACTCTTCAACTATTTATACTCCTCCCTCAGCCCTAGCACCATGGGGATAAATTTGCTTAAGGTTTCTCCAGAAAGGGGGAATAAAAAGATACTCAATATGACTCAAATATGGGACAGTTATTCTGATACCATACTTATTCCTAAACACAAAATAAATGCTAAACATAAAACTCACTGAATGCATTAACAGAATGACTTAAAACAATTATTTAACTCATAACTACTCATAATCTTTGGGGAACCTAATACTTAAATCTTACGAAATATATAAAGCAGTTAGAAATCTTATGAAATATATAAGGCAGTTAGAACGGCTAAGAAGATATCTGATATTTCACCTTGGCCCTGCACTGTTCAAACAACTCCTGGTACATGTCTTCTGGCTAAATAGCTAGGTTTGGGCCAATCCTCTAGGGAGTACTCTAAGAGCATTGGAATAAGTTGCCACGGTCTTCTTCCTTTCAGCTCTGAACCAGTGGGATCCAGAGCCTCTGGACCTACCAAGATATGTTTATCTTGGGTTAAATACTCATTCCATAAGGTCAGGAAAGAACAAACACCAAGTTAAATAAAAAAAAAAGACGGCCTAGGGGCCCAAGTCCAAACTCAACTAGTTGAGTCCCCTTGCATTAAATGGTATGGTTACCATGACCCTGGGCTTTAGTTTCTTTATCTGTAAAATGAGTGGGTTTGACTGGACCACAGCTTAATTTTATGATCCAAGGGATTCAATAAATCAAAAATAATATATAAACCCCCCACCCAAATCAGTTTAGGAATAAATGAATCAGCACAAATGAGATTTTTCACTATCATCTGGAGTAATCCACAGTGTTTTGATGTAATCACAGTCTCTAATGAGGACAAAAAACATTAGGCTCATAACAGAAACCTCAATCCAGACATTATCTTCTATTTTTCTGATTGGGGATGGATGTGAACCAGCAATGGACATAACCATTCCTGTGGATTTATTCATGAAAGTAAAAAAGAGACTTCTAAAGGATTGAGATCTAACCACAAGGTATCTTCATAAAGTAATGAGACTCATAAGCTTATCAGTCCATCCACTTTAAAGTGATTATTGTCTCCTTCAAATGTCACCCTTGAGAGGCTGTACTCTTATTCAGTTCAAATGTTCATAATCCAGCATCACTATGTGCTAAACACTCTGAAGGCAAAGACAAACATGAGACAGGCCCTGCCTTCAAAGAGTTTCTGTTCTATTGGCCATCATTCCGGGGCTGCTGCTATTGCTCAAAGTATTGTTGGAACTCCCTCTCTCAGAATTCCCTTCAGAATCTAGTAGGGGAGATAAGAAATATATATATATATATATATATATATATATATATATATATATATATAGAGAGAGAGAGAGAGAGAGAGAGAGAGAGAGAGAGAGAAGCATGATGCAAATTAGACTATGTAACAACGTTACAAATTAGACGAGAGGAACATATTGGAAGCAAGAAAACCACTAACTTTATAATTGCAAATTATTTTTTTAAGACAAAAGCAACATTCTCTAGCTTGATCACAGCCTTTATTCATCATACTTAGTTCTAAATAGTTTTTTGTCCATTCCCTGAAGTCAAAATTGTACTCAAAGGGCAAAGATTTGCAGACACCAAAACTATTCTAAAGATGATGCCAACTGGTTCTGAAGCCAATTCTAAAAAGAAATCCCAGAACTGTTTTCCCAATGCCAGCATTAGCAGATCAGTCATGTAGCCTCCTCAGGTGATGACTTTGAAGAAAACAACACTCATTTGGATATTGAATTTTCACAAAGCACATTCAAGAATTACTGTATGGGACAAACCTTATCATTTCTATTTCCTACAAGAGCAAGAAGAAGAAAGCATTAAAAGCAAGAACAAATGAATGAACAACAGCAACAACAAAAAACTTTGGAAGCTCATTCTGTTTTATTCTACCATATGCCAAATACTTGTTCCTGGTAACATCAATATCAAATCTTTTTTCTTAAAGAGGATTTCCCTGTATTTTAACTCTTAGACAAGGTAGTTTCTCATTTCCTTAGTGTTGATCATTTTCCTCCCATTATGACAATGTGCTTGTTGGAAAATTGGCTATACATACATACATATAAACATATAAATACACATACATATGTATGCGTATACATACACATATATACACATACATACATACACACACACACACATATACTATGTTCAGGGTATGCCCTCTCTGTGAAACTTTTATATATATATACATGTACCAGGAGTTGTTTGAACAGTGCAGGGCCAAGGTGAAATATCAAATATCTTCTTAGCAGTTCTAACTGCCTTATATATATATAAAAGTTTCACAGAGAGGGCATACCCTGAACATAGTGCTCTTAGGAGCCCACAGGGCTCCCACTGAGAGTCAATGGTGGCATATTGAATAGAGCTAGGGTCAAGAAGACCTGGGTTCAAGTCCTGTCCTTGACACATATTAGTTGTGTGATCCTGGGCAATTCACTCCAAGCAGCTCTCTATTCTAAAAGGTCATTACAGACCAGTTGCCCATCTCATTGGTTGAGAGAATGTATACTCTTGCAGATTTTAGAACAATGGAATTATAGACTTGGTCACCCCCCTCCAAAAAATCCTCTCTTAATGATCCCATATGGTAGTATAAAAAGACTACAAAGTCACTGAGCATTTCTAAAATTAGGTATAGTTTTCAGATAGATCTACAAAGACATATTGAGGAGATGAAGAACTTCAAATTAAACTTCAAATGCCTCCATCGCAGGCACAAAGCAACATGTCCTGATGCTGGCTGTCCCTGAGCTGCAGTGTGTAATGTGGAGCCTCTCTCCTTTGTTTTCATTACATACATATTTCCTCAGCTCCAGGAGGAAGAGCCGCCCACATTGTGCCCCCAGACTATAAAACAATGAATGTGTCATTGAGAACAATGCCCAGGGGCCCTAACAGGCCTCTGCCAAGTCAATATCTCAGTAATATTTACCTTCCTGCTGGCTCTCCATTCGTCACAGTTGATCAATGTAAAGCTAGAAGGAATCTCAGAGGCTGTCTGCTCTAGTCCTGTCCTTTTGCAGATGAAGAAACCGAGGCTCAGGGAGGTAAAATGATTTGCCCTAGGTCACAGATATGAAGTATCAGAGCTAGGATTTGAACCAGGTGCTCTGGCTTCAAATTCTGTGCTCCATCCAGGGTTTTTGGAACTGCCTTCCAGCAGTTCCAGGCATATATACCTGAGTCCAACTTTATTCTAGGGCTTCATTTGTAATCTGAGATAATCTGAGCTTCCCTCTGTCTCTAGGTGGGTCCCCAGAGGAATAAATACTTCTAGTTTTTGTCTATGGTGGCCATGGGTAGAAGAGGCTGGGAAGCATTCTTTGGGAAAGGATGGAGAGGAAGAAAACTGAGCTTTGTAGATTCCTGTTTGCCGCATGCCCCTATAGATTCATTCACTGAGTGACTCCAGTTTATTTATGTTTGAAGTATCTGAAACCCCAAAAGTTGTAATGACTGGAAAACTCAAAAGCAGCCAAGAATCATTCACATGCATATTGAGTGGCTTGGTCATCCTTGTAAAAAGCAGAATCAATTCCACCAATTGAAAACATAATCACTTTTTTTGGGGGGGGGTGAGGCAGTTGGGGTTAAGTGACTTGCCCAGGGTCACACAGCTAGTAAGTGTTAAGTGTCTGAGGTTGGATCTGAATTCAGGTCCTCCTGAATCCAGGGCTGATGCTCTATCCACTGCACCACCTAGCTGCCCCCATAATCACTTTTAATAGAAATATAACTTTAAAATGTTTTTAATAATATTTAATTTTTTCCCACAGTTACATGTAAAGACAACTTTTGCATTCTTTTTTAAAAAAAATTATGAGTTCTGAATTTTCTCTCTTCCTCCCTCACCTCTTTGCCGAGAGCATGGTCACTTTCTGTAGAGCAATGAGGGTTAGGTGACTTGCTCAGAGTCACACAGCTAGTAAGTGTCAAGTGTCTCAGTCCAGATTTGAACTCAAGTTCTCCTGAATCCAGGGCTGCTGCTTTATCCACTGTGCCACCTAGCTGCCCCTCACTTTTAACAGTCATGCACATATCTGTGAGAACATATGAATTCCTCCCACTCAGGACCAGAGATCCAGAACCAGGAGAGATGCTGTAGATTATGTCATTGAACCTCTTTGTTTTGTACATGAGAAGGTCCAGAGGAAAGAGTTGAGAGATTCAAATTCACACAGGTAGTAAGTAGCTAAGCTGGGATTTGAACTCAAATCCTCTGACCTCAAAGCCAACCCTCTTTTTTTTTCACAGCACCATCCATACTCAACAAGAACTTTCTTTAAAGATGGGAATTTTTCCATGACTACTCATGTATAACTTATTTTGAATTGTTGAGTTCTTGTGGGTGGGGGGTGGGAATGGAAGTGGAAGGAGAAATTGGAATACAAAGTTTTTAAAAATTTTGTTAGGGGCAGCTAGGTGGCGCAGTGGATAGAGCACCAGCCCTGGAGTCAGGAGTACCTGAGTTCAAATGCGGCCTCAGACACTTAACACTTACTAGCTTTGTGACCGTGGGCAAGTCACTTAACCCCAAATGCCTCACTAAAAAAAAAAAAAAATTGATGTTAAAATTTTGTTTTTACATATATTTTGGAAAATAAAATTCTATTCAAATCCAAAAAATAAACCCCCAAAACAAAACAAACAAACAAAAAAAGATGCCTTTGGGTTAACAACCCTCTCCCTCAATGGTGTTCATGAATAGTTTGGTTCTCTTTTTCTTCTTTTCTTTAATCTACTTAGGCCAGACATGAAATCAACAGTAGGACATTCACTTTGAGACAGTGATGAATTTTTATTGATCCATCCATTCCTCCTCAAATTGTCCCTCTTCATAACCAATGGCATACATTTGCAAGATGGATGATACTGATATTTGCAATATAGCTATCAGAGGCTAGTAGTACAAGTTGTGGTGATAGAAGACAAGGGAAGTTAATTGGTCAGTATGGGAATTGAACTCAGGACTTTGTCACCCTGAGCAAAACAGTTAAGTCACAGACAATATAATAGCATCACCTGGGATATCAGTCCTTTTGTTATTTGCTAGTTAGATATTAATTGGAAGTCAGGAAACCTGAATGGCCTGACTATCTTAGGAAGATTAATGAGAGCATGGCTGGCAGGTGCTTTTTCATCTAAACAGATGAAGTGTTCTTTAGGAACAAAGTAGTATTTTCCCATTATAACGACCCATCCTTTGTTCAATATAGTTAATCTTAGCCAGCTACAAACGAAACATAAAAACCCAAATGAATACCTGTCTTAACCACTGTAGTCTGCAGTAATAAGTTAAAGAAAACATACAGTCCTCTTACAGCTGGAAATGTGGTACTGTGCAGAGAATGTTGTCCATGGGTTCTAAGCATGGCTTTGCCTCAACATGACCCTGAATCAGTCGTTTCATCTTTCTTGTCTTTAGTTTTCTCATATGTAAAATGAGGGAGTTTGACCAGACAGGACAAATAGATAGTGCATGGGATAGAGCCCTGACTTGGAGTCCAAAATATCTGAGTTCGAATTTTGCCTCAGACACTTACTAGCTCTGTGATCCATGGGCAATTTACTTAATATCTCTCAACCTCACTTTTCTCATCTGTAAATGCAATCACAGGGTTTTTGTGAGTTTCAAATGAAATTACACAAAGTAAAGCACTTTTTCAGCCTTAAAGTGTTCTATAAATAGTAGTGATTTATTATTGTTGTTATCCTTATCAATGTTAACAGATGATCTCCAAGAACCACAGAGTTATTGGAAGAGAATCTACAAATGCTTTGTTCTAATCCCCTCATTTTAGAGATAAGGAAACTGAGGCCCACAGAGGTCATGGCTTCTCTTAAGAGCACACGAGGAGTAAGCAGCAGTCAAGTTTAGACCCTGGGTCCTTTAATTTCAGAACTTGTGGTCTGTCTAACATACTGTACAACTTTGCCCCTTAGTGAAATTAAATCAGGTTGAGACAGCTTCTAGTATACAGTTTCCTTCCTAGTGCAAGCCCTGTCCTTTTGGCTAGATAGGATTATGTAGTGAAAATTAACTTAGATCTGAAGAGAAGACCTGGGTTCAAATTCTAGCTCTGCTGTGTGCTGAGAATTCTCACAGTCTACTTGTGTGGCTTTGGGCAAGTCATTTATTCACTGTGGGTCTGGAATTCCTCATGTAAAATAGGGAAGGGGGATTTAAACTAGATGATCTCTGGGGTCTCTCTGATTGAACCCACCCCCTATTTTATGTGTGAGGAATCTGAGGCTTTGGGAGATGAATGACTTGCCCAAGGTCACACAGCTAAGTGTCTGAAGTCAAATTTGAAAACTCAAGTCTTTTTGACTCCAGGGCTGGTGTTCTCTATCCTTCCCCAAGATGGTATTTGTTCTAAATGGTCTGGGAAGTGGTATTTCTTGGCAGTGGATTCCCAGAACTTGACTTTGTGATTGACAATGTTCATTAAACCCTGTTTTCTTCCTTTTTTTTCCTTCTTTTCTTTTCTCTCCTTCAAGATGGTGGAATCCTTACTTCAGGTTCTTAACATGAAGGAAAGCATCCTGAGCTGAACTGGAAATTCCCCCCTTTCAAAGAAACTATCCTTAAGAGACTATGATCTATGAGCATTGATTGTATCAGACAACAATTTTTTTTGCTTTGTGTAAACAAGATTTCTTTTGTGCAGATCTTATCACTTTCTTGTATCATTTCACCTTGATGAAATCCATGTTTTTTCAAACAGCATTTTGTTTGAACTACTTTGCTGTAAATAATTGTTGTGGAAAGACCTTCTGATCTATGTATTTTTCTGATCCATGTGTCCTTTAGTTTGGAGACTCCTGATATGTCAACATTCACAATAAAAATTAAAATTCTTTTGAAAAGGCAAGTTAATGCTATTGCTTTAGTTCAGAAATAGAGTTTACATTTGTCAAGTTGTTTGATGACTGGTTATCAGTTTGGTCAATTTCATGCTAATCCCCAATATTTTCAGCTTCTGCAACCTGGAGAAAGGCCACTCACTTAACATTTATAAGACCAAATAGTTTTTCCTGTGGTTACTACTCATCTTCATTTCCTCTTCTGCTTAAGACCATCCCAACCTATATAATGGGGACACACTGAAGTTAGATAAGTTGACTATTGGTTGCTAAATATTAATTCACAATTTATCTCCTAAGCTATATATATGATAGCTGTCATTATCTGAAGGGCTGCAAAATGGAGGAGGGATTGGATTTATTCTCTTTTTAAAAAAATGTTTTTGGTGAGGCAATTGGGGTTAAGTGACTTGCCCAGGGTCACACAGATAGTAAGTGTTAAGTGTCTGAGGCTGGATTTGAACTCAGGTCCTCCTGACTCCAGGGCCAGTGCTCTATCCACTGCACCACCTAGCTGCCCCATGGATTTATTCTCTTAGACCCTAGATAATAAAACCTTAAGCAATGGGTATAACTTGAAGAGGTGAACTTCATTTACATGTCATGAGAAATTTCCTAATGAGTAGAAAAGTAGAAAGGAGTTCCCACTTATTGAGCATGTTGTATTAAGAATTCCCTTTTGGACAGCTAGGTGGCGCAGCGGATAAAACACTGGCCCTGGACTCAGGAAGACCTGAGTTCAAATCTGGCCTCAGACACTTGACACTTACTAGCTGTGTGACTCTGGGTAAGTCACTTAACCCTCATTCCCCCCCCCCCCCAAAAAAAAAATTCCCTTTCAGGTTGAATTTGCAACTGGGAAACTTTGTGATTCTATAATGGGCAAACTCACTAACTGCTTTTTGGGAAGTCATCGTCAGAGGTAGATGATCACAGGCCAGCCAAATGCCATCTGCACCAGCCAGCAATACAAGTGAATCATATACCTGGATAGGATTGCCCCCTCTTTGTTGTAGAAAAAAGGACCTGTGAACATAAGCTTGGATAGACTTTGGGAGATAGTAGAGGATAGAAGGGCCTTGTGCGATATAGTCCATGGGGTCATGAAGAGTTGGACATGATTGAATGACTGAACAACAACAATTATCTTCACTAAGGTATTAGCTAAGAATTGAAATTGTTAGGCCTTCCTGGGGCATATGCATTTACCAAGGGAACTTGAGGATGGAGAAGCTAAAGACATTCATTTCTGGCACCATGACAAGTAGGAGAGGCATTAAGAGTCGCAGAGAAGTACATCATCATCTATCACACCCTGTACTAGGACAACAGCTAAGTTTATCCCCTAATCTTATATTCTAGAAGCTATCGCTCATTTTTAACTTGTTGTTGTTCAGCTGTGTCCAACTCTTCATCACTCTTTTGGGGGTTTTCTTGTCAAAGATGCTGGAGTGGCTTGCCATTTCCTTCTCCATCATTTTCAATAGCTGTACCCCATATGATTTGTTTATGTAAACCTTCCAATCAGAACACCAGTGACCAGCAGTAACTCAGTGCATTCAAGTTGGCAACTTGAGGTCTCTTCCTATGGAAGACAAGTTCACAATTCCCCTACCCAAAGAATCCATCCCAGAACCTCACTTGTAGGTAGAACCAGAATTTCATTTGCCTTGTTCTGGGACTTAGGTTGCCTCTTTGCATTACCTCATATTGACTCCAGAGAACCATTTGGGGTTGCATAATAACCTAGCCCCAACTTCTGTGAAAAGCCAAACCCAATTGGGCAGATTCACGATAGCTGTGGGCCACAGGAGGTTGTACAGTGAGAAAAGGAGGGTGTATTAAAAAGAGAGGGTGAGGCAGGTTAGAAATCCTTTTAGCAGAGCAGAATAATAAAGAAGAAAAACACTATAGGGAGGCAATAAGCATTTTTCAAATATATTCTCTGAGCAAAGCCTTGTATTGTGTGGGACAGGGCTGGCGACTGTGGGTAATTCAGCCTGTGGTTATGATCAGAGGTGCCTCAGTAGACACTTCAGGCGGCCCATTACAATTTTCTAGCCCCACAAAGCCCACCTTGGAGTTTCTTCTGGGAGTAGTTGATCATCAGAAAACACTTTAACCCAGTCCAGACATGCAGTATAATCACTAGCAAAATGTAGGAAATATACTATTCTCTTTTCTAACCATAGATGGCCTTAATCAGGAATGGGGAGTGCTTTGTGGAATAACTCTTCAAGGATAACAAAACCACTCGTTCTGAAGACACTTCCGGTAACTAATTACCTTGGAAACAGGAGTAACCATACTTACCAAATACACCGGATGCCTGGGGCTGTATGTGTTACTTTAGGACCTAATTCCTTTCTGTCTTTCCATACGTTCCCTTCTCAAGTTAGCCTTAAACAAAAGCCTAGAAACAGACCCCCTCAATTTTTTTTTCTTATTTCCCACTCCACCCAGCCCTAGTACTTTTTTTAAAAAAAGAAACTGTTTCTTGCAGATTTAAAAATGGCACCCAACTTAGAGTCATCAATCAATGAAAAAGAATTTATTAGGTACTGAGATACAAAAAAAAAATAAACAGTTCTTACCCCCAGGGAACTTACATTTCTATGAGGGAAACAACATGTCCACATATAAATAAATACAAAATATATGTGTGGTGGGCCTCTATCAGCCCTCCTTAAATATGTATAAGGAATACAAGGTAATTTTGTTAAGAATATGAAGTAGGCACTAGTGGCTGGGGGTGGAGGAGTGGGAAGGTGGAAGGAAAGGAATCCTGTAAGAGGTGAGGATTGAACCCAATCCTGGATCTGACCCTTCAAAGTTATGTGACCTTGGGCAAGTTGCTTAATGTCTCCATTAGTCTCCTCATCCTTAAAATCAGGTGGTCAAACTACCTATCTCTAAGATCCTTTATAGTGTTAGATGCCCTGATCCTGTGGATTCTGAGGTAAGGTGTCCATTCAAGGTATTTGGCAAACAGCATCAAAACATTGATGTTGGCTTTGTTGGGCTAAGAGAATCACTTCAATGGCACCCATGAAAACATGGTGTTATAAGGAGGAAGCCATCTCCAGTGGTCCTGATCTGTATCTCACCACTGGACAAAGATGGCTCTGGAGGTGAGAGTGAGGTTGATGACCTTACACAGCCCTCCCTCACTTAAATCCAGTTCACTGCAAGTCATGACATCACTCCGATGTCACGATCCTCTTCCAGAACAAGAGTAAACCAATGACAACAACATCATAGTGGTCTCTGTAAAGTATCTTGCAAACCTAGTGGGAAAGCCTACTGGTCTTCAAGGAAAGAAATGAGGGGGTTGCTGCTAACTCTTCAGCTTGAGCTGAAAGACTTCATAAAAGGCATTTTTCCTTTGTGCTTTGATGAGACTCAAACAGCATGTTCCCTTTCCTTGGAAGTGCCTGGCAAAGCAGCATTCTGTACAACACAGTTACATGATAAATGCTGTTGATACTGCCAATTATGGCTCCATCAAACTAACTACATTCTCCCAGCTAATTAGGAGCATAGCCTTGAATCTGAAGCTTTAGATGACAGAGTTTGGGAGAAGTTAGCTCATTTTTTTTGCTTTTTTTTCTTCCCCCTGCCCTAAATTCATTATAGTCCCTGCGTCCAAGGGGCTTAGGGGACAGTTGCTCTGGATGAATGGCTTATGACAGTTCATAATATCTAAATTAGCAGAGAGGGTGAGGTAGATGTGAATGGCAATTATTTTATTCTTCAAAAGGTGAAGATTATTAAGGGGCCTGTTATCACGGACCTGACTGACCAATAAGGAAGAATTTATTACAAAAGTACAACAGAAATGAGCTCCCAGAAAAGCTATTCCAGCTTCAAGGTACTCTTTGGAGCTGTATCCACTCAAAACCATAGCTCAGGAGCCTTTACCAATGGGTTTACTTTAATTGACCAGACAGAGGACACAATTCAAAGGAATTTAATGCAATAATGTAGTAAGAAGAGTAGGGAAAACACATTCTCTCACAAAAATTCAGTACTCAGGGGGCAGCTGGGTGGTAAAGTGGATAAAGCACCAGCCCTGAATTCAGGAGAACCTGAGTTCAAATCTTGCCTCAGACACTTGACACTTACTACCTGTGTGACCCTGGACAAGTCACTTATCCCTCATTGCCCCACCCAACCCCCCCCCCCTCAGAACTCATTCTTCCATAAACACACACACACACTATCATTGGAAATACTATATATGCATAGGAATCATGGGAGAGGAGTGTGTGTGGCACATAGAAAGTTTGTGACCAAGTCATACCTAAGGATTCGAACAAACAGGGAACATATGTGGAAGCATACATGAAAGGGAAAATGATTTTGAATCCTTCCTCAGACACTAGCTGTGTGGCTTTGGGTAAGTAACAACTGCTATTTGCCTCAGTTTCCTCATCTGATGAAGATCAAGTAAGCTAAGTGTAAAGTGCCATACGCATGTTTATGAGGATGCCTCCATTGCAAGGCCACAGGTCTCTTCTTACCCTCCTCTTCCCCCCCCCCCAGGGCAATGAGGGTTAAGTGACTTGCCCAGGGTCACACAGCTAATAAGTGTCAAGTGTCTGAACTCAGATTTGAACTCAGGTCCTCCTGAATCCAGGGCTGGTACTTTATCCACTGTGCCACCTAGCTGCTGCCCCGCCTTCTCCTTCTTTGCCCACACCTCAACCCTTCCCCTGTTGTGCTAGCTCATTTGATCTACTGGACCTCAGCTACAGTCTCTTTCTCTATCTGTTTCTGTCTGTCTGAGTCTCTTTGTCTCAGCACCAGGGGCAAAACTCTTTTGAAACACAGTCCATCAAATGAGCTAATTAGATTAAGGCATTCAGTATGTCTTTTGAAGTGACTTCTTCCTGCTAACAGGAGCAATGTCCCTGTCCTGAGACTCTCTCTTACTAACATTAAAAGTCTTTTTTAACTCCAGACATTTCTTAATCATCGACTTACTTTACCACCATTTTAGGGGGTGGGGACCCTACAGTCCAACAAATTGTAAAGGACTTTGTAGGGTTGAGGTCTTACAACTTCTCTCAGTTATCAAGATATTCTGAGTCAGCTATGCAAATAAATGAATGGAGGAAGGTACCTCTATCCCTTTAGGGGACCAGAAGAAAGAATGAGAAAGTTGAAAATTCAGCTCTTACTAGAAAGAGTCTAACACATTTCTTTTTTTCAATTTCACTTCAAATTAGGTTCAAATGGGTTAAATTTTATTATAATAAATTTTATTATAATAATTGAATTTAGCCCCTATGGAAAGTTAATGAGTTCTTTGGTACTATTTTGAGAACGAAGGTAAAATTGGAATCCAAGTGAGTGAGAACATTGTGAGCCACTGAGACAAGAAATGCTTTATTTGGGAGTTATTATGGAGCATTGGCAAATTCAGCACCAGGGAAATGAATGGTTGTTTGCATTTGTACATGATCAGTTGAGCAATTCGGTGTGCCTCTAGCTTAGGTTGCCACCTTCTGGCTTTCGTAGATATAGCAAGGTGCTATGTATAGCAGCTTTAAGCTCCCTCTCTCTAGGTCACAAACACAATTCAGCTCTTAAATTGGGAAATTTAGAGTTTATAAACTTCATCTTGTTTGAGTCTCCCAATGACCTAGTAAAACATGTACTATAGATATTAGGATTGATTCTACCTCTGAAATTTCCGTTACAAGAACACTTAAAGTTTACAAAACATTTTCTTTACAACTTTGTACAGTAGGTAGTAGAAAACATTGTTCCCTTCACTTTACTGATGTGGAAACTGAGGCTGAGAGTAGTTGCATTATCCAGCATCACTCAGGTAGTAAGTAGCAGAGCAAAAATTTGAACCCTAATCTTCCTTCCTCCAGGTGTGGCAAAAGATCTACATTTATCTCTACATCCTTCATACCTGCCTTTATTCCTTCTCTTTAGTCATACCAGTTCATGGTAGTGGATAGTGTGTTGGATTTGAAGTCAGGAAAACACTAGATTTGTGAATGTATCATTTAACATCTCTGAGCCTTAGTTTTCACATCTGTAAAATGAGAATAATAATAAAACTAGCACATCTATCCCCATAGGCTTGCTATAATGTTCCAATGAGATAACATAGAGAGAGCACGTTTTACGTCTTAGTAATAATACAATAAGGTTAGCTGTTATTACTACCACTAGACTAATATAATAACCTTCTAACAGATTGCCCTGTCTTATTTCTCTTTCCCCTGCAATCAATCCACCATATACCTGGCAGAATACTCTTCCTTCTGCACAGATGTGCCCATGGTACTCCTCTGCTGGGAAATCTTCAGTGACTCCTATTGTCTACCAAGTAAAGGTCAAATTTTGTCCTGGGAATTAAAAACCTTCCATAATCTAGTCCCAGCTTACTTTCCTAGCCTTATCTCCTATTGCTTTCTTCCATGCTCAACTCTACATGCAAGCCAAACTGAACTCTCTGGCCCCTGAAAATGCCCGGTTCTCTCTTACCTCCTCCATCCCCTTGCTCATTCTATTCCAAATGTATGGAATGTTTCCCTTCTTTCCCATTCTTTGTCTGTTCGATTTCTACCCATCCTTTAAGGATGATTAGAAATGTGCTGATGCCATCTGGGAAGATGATGGGGTAAGTCAGAAGTTTCCAGGCTCCCTAGACTTGCAACCTCCTCCAAGAAGGTTACCTGATGATCTTCTTGGGTTCTGAATACCTGGGATTGGTGCCAAAGACCTGTTTTCAAATCCTGGTGTTCCTCCTCATGCCTGGTATGACCACAAACAAGTCCTTTCACCACAGCAGTCTCATATGCAAAATAATGGGATTTGGATTAGGTGACCTGTAAGATCCTTTAAAATTCAATATGCTAGGGACGCACCTCAGGATTGTTCTTCATTTTTCTTCTAATTCAATAATAATGAAGAAGAAGAAGAAGAAGAAGAAGAAGAAGAAGAAGAAGAAGAAGAAGAAGAAGAAGAAAAGAAAATAGCTAGCATTTATATAGCACTTTAAGGTTTGCGAAGAACTTTATATATACTATTTTAGTTAATCCTCACAGCAGCCCTATGAGGTAGGTGTTGTTATTACCCATACTTTACAGATAAGGAAACTGAGGTTGATAGAGCTTAAGTAACTTGATCACACAGCTAGTAAATATCTGAGGCAGGATTTGAACTCAGACCCTCCTGAGTCCAGGCCCATTGCCCTTACCAATTCCCTCCAAATACAGTGCTCTATCCACTACAACATAGCTGTCTCCATAGGTTCCATTGGAATAGGGACCATGTTTTTTCTGAACTCCTGAACTCCTTCAGCACCTAGCATAGTATTCTGCATATAGTGAGCCCTCAGTAAATATTGTTTAATGAAGTAATAAATGAATCAAGAATAGGTCACAAATGCTGCAATAAGTTCATTCATTTCGTTTTTTGGTGTGTTTTTTTTTTTTGGACAGGTGCGATGGATTGGTAGATAGGATACCTGGCTTTACCAAAGAGTTGACAAAGTCTCTCAAGTTTTCCTTGTAGATGAGATAGAGAGATGTGGGTGAGATTAGAATAAAGTGACTTCAGAACTGACTGAATGACTAGATCCACTGAGTAGAGTAATTAAAGAATCCATGAAAACCTTAAAGGAGGCTCTAGTTTATTGCCACGGGGAACTGCCCTTAACTCTCAACAGTTAAATCAACACTTTTATCAATGACTTGGATTGAAGGCATCACATTTTTAGATACTTCAAAGCTAGTAGGGATACCATACTTTCGATGACACTTAGGATCCAATGAAATCTCAACTGGATAAAAAAAAATGGACTTGAATATCATGAGATGAAAGGTAATAGAGATAAATGTAGGGTTCCCTGCCTGGCTTCCAAAGATTAATGGTACAAGTGGCTGATGGGGCAGGTATAACTAAATCAGGCATAATAAATAACATAAATAAATAAACCTAAGCTAGTTAAGCCACTGTGTCTAGAGGTTTTGGTTATCTTAGCACGATGATGTGATTCCAGAAGAAAGTCAGAAAGAAGGCCAAGTCGTCAGTACGGTTTGGAAAGGTACACTGAATACTTCAGAAGGAAGTCAAGTTGTACACAATGAAGAACTGAAATTTTATGTAAAATCTTTTTCTATTCTAATACGAATATGTAATTGTCCATTCCATTGGGTGTTTGTTAAATTCAAAATAGAAATAAGAATTAATTTAAAATATTTTCTTGTGAAAGAAGATATGAAGGTTTTTAAGCAGACTGCAGGGAAATAGGGGTCAAAACAGTAGGGCAGAACAACCTAGAAAGTGACTATGATTTTAGACTGTTTCAATAAAGGGATTGAGTACAGAATAAGGGAAGTATTCTGACCTAGTCAGCCCATATCTGGGGCATTGTGTTCAGATTTGGGTACTACATTCAGAGAAGAGAATGAAAAGAATGTTGTGGGAACTGGATACCATGCTTAATGAGAATAGGCTGGGGGCAGCTACGTGTCACAGTAGATACATTGGCCCTGGATTCAGGAGGACCTGAGTTCAAATCTGGCCTCAGACACTTGACACTTACTAGCTGTGTGACCTTGGGCAAGTCAGTTAACCCTAATTGTCCTGCCCCCCCCCCCCGCCCCCAAAGAGAGAGAGAATAGGCTGAAGTACAAGCTATGAGAATTGTTTTCAAGTATTTGCAGGATTAACATGCACTATATGGGACCTTATTGTGATTGGTCCCAGAAGCTAGAACTAGGAGCAATGGGCAGTAGTTTTAGGGAGGCAGATTTATTCTTTATATGGGGGGGGCAGGGACTGGCTAACAATCCAGTTGTCCCAAAGTGATTTGACTGCTCTGAGAATTAATGAATTCTTGGGGCAGGTAGGTGGTGCTGTGGATAGAGCACTGGCCCTGGAGTCAGGAGGACCTGAGTTCAAATCCAGTCTCAGACACTTAACACTTACTAGCTGTGTGACCCTAGACAAGTCACCTAACCCCAATTGCCTCACCAGAGAGAGAGAGAGAGAGAGAGAGAGAGAGAGAGAGAAAGAGAGAATTAATGAATTTTCTAGCACTCAAGCAGAGTAACCAATTGTCAGGGATATGGAGAGGTCACTTTTATTTGGTCATGAGTGGACTAAATGACCTCTAAAGTGCTTTCCAGCTTTTGATGGCTATGATTTTGTGAAGACTTCAGTGTTTTAGTAAACTGCAAACAGTGTGAGATACCCTCCAAAGCTATCAAGGATGTGGAAGGTCATGGGATTAAGATCAAAGAACTTACAGTTGGAAGGTTCAGCCAGTCCAACCTTCTCACTGAACATATAGGGAAACTAAGTCCCACAAAAGTTAAGATCACACAGTAATTCAAACAGATGATATTCAAACCAAGGACTTTTGATGGCAAATTAAGTGCTCTTTAAAATACACTACTATACAGTATCTTCACATTCCTAGATCTGAGGTATTCTGTGTGTTTATATCCAATTGGGGTGGGGCATGTTTGGGGAAATACTTTGACAAATCTAAATATGCCAAAAGTAGGGTAATACTGTGAAGGTATTGAAAACCACATCCCAGGGTATCAGTTGAAAGAAGTAGCAATGTTAAGCTTGCAAAGGGAAGGTATGTGGGGGGGGCGGGGTGAGGGGGCCAGTGAGGGAAGGTGTATACAGTGGCTATCTTATTTTTTTTTAATGTTTAGTATTTTATTCTTCCCTGATTACATGCAAAAATAATTTTTGACATTTTAAAAATTTTGAGTTCCAAATTCTCTCCCTTCCTCCCTCCCCACTCCCCTCATTAAGAAGGCAAACAATTCAATATAGGTAGTATATCATATGTAGTCATCCAAAACATATTTCCATATTAGTCATGTTGTGAAAGAAAACAGACAAAAAACTTCGAGAAAAATAAAGAAAGTAAAAAGCATGCTTCAATCTGTATCCAGACACCATCAGTTCTTTGTCTGGGGTTGGATAGTATTTTTCATCATTAAGTCCTTCAGAGTTTTCTGGGATCATTGTATTGCTGAGAATAGCTAAGTCATTCACAGCCGATCATCTTACAATATTGCTGTTGCTTTGTACACAGTACATTTCACTTTGTATCAGCTTATGTAAGTTTTTACAGGTTTTTCTAAGAGCATCCTGTTTATCATTTCTTCCTTCCCCCCCCCCCCTTGGACGTGAGCAAAGAACTTTTAATTCTTAGAGCTGTCCAGCAGTGAAACGGCCTCCATAAGTGAGCTTCATGTCAACAGAGAAGCTCTAGCGTCAGCAGTATCACAGCCATGGGCTAAGGAGCTTCTGGGGGCGGGGGGCGGGGAAGGAGGACGAGAGGCCACTTCCTAGCTCCAAAAGCTCCTCAGTCGCCGCCCCCCTCCCGCAATTCCAGAGCCTTCCACCTCCTGCCGAGGGCTTGACCAGGCCGCACAAACCCGCTGCTCACAAAGGCCTCCGAAGGTGCCTGGGCCGAGATCCGGAGGCGGCATATCTTTCCCCCACTTCCCCAAGAAATGTCCGTCATTCTCCCCCGAGCCCTGGGACCAAATGGATGACAAAGACAGAAAAACAAACTAGATCGGCCACACCTATCCTGACACCCAACGTATTGCCCAACAGGCAAAGAAAAGGGCACTTCCAGGCGTCCTCAGTTCCAGAAGGGGGCCAGGTGGAAGAGGGAGGGATCGTCTGTCGCGACAAGTTTCTGGCCTGTCGCGACAGCAGGTATTAGCTTCATGATACCTGCAGCTGCCGCACCCGAAGAGCCCCGCAAGTTTCGTGTTCGCCGTTCCCAGGGCCGTCCCGTTCCATGCTGTTGCCTACTGGCCCGGGCAGGGAACTGCCACCTCCGCCGCCTGCCAGCCTGCCACTGCTTTCTGGGGCCGCAACCACCATAGTCCCCGTCCGGACCATAGTTGCTACCGTCGCCATCACTATCCGGACTCACAGCTACCGAGCCTCGGAGCCTCTCAACCATATCATTTCTCGTAAAACAACAGTATTCCATAACAATCTCATAAACAGTGGCTATTTTTAGATACTCTGCAGATGTGGGAGCAATGGGGAGAAGTTGCAGAAAGGCAGGTTTTGACTCCACATAAGGAAAAGCAATAAAAATAGTAGCTAACATTTATACAGTGAGTCCAAGAAGTCTCCATGCAGTTTCTGTAGCACTTTAAGATTTGCAAAGCTCTTTGTATATTTTATCTCATTAGATCCTCACAAACACGCTGTGGAGCTGGGTGTTGTTATTATTATTGCTATTTAACAGTTGGGGAAACAGAGACTGGGAGAGATAAAGTAGTTTGCCTCAGAGGTCACACAGCTAATGTCTTTAGTCAGGATTCGAATTCTGGTATTATTTTTCTTTCTTTCTTTCTCTTTCTTTCTTTCTTTCTTTCTTTCTTTCTTTCTTTCTTTCTTTCTTTCTGTGGAGCAATGAGTGGAGCAATGAGTGTTAAGTGACTTGCCTAAAGTCACACAGCTTGTAAGTGTCAAGTGTCTGAGACTGGATTTGAACTCACGTTCTCCCGAATCCAGGGCCAGTGTGCGACCTTGCTGCCCCCTATGAATTCTGGTCTTGATCAAGTCCAGAGCTGTGTTTACTACACCATCCAATTTCCTTAGCCATTGGAGCTATCTAAAAATGGAATAGACTTTTATTTTTATTTTTGTTTGTTTGTTGAGGCAATTAGGGTTAAGTGACTTGCCTAGGGTGACACAGCTAGTAAGTGTTAAGTGTCTGAGGCTGGATTTGAACTCAAGTCCTCCTGACTTCAGGGCTGGTGCTCTATGAACTATGCCACCTAGCTGCTCCTGAATAGACTATTTTGTAGCTGCTGATGGTGGTGGTGGTGGTAATGATTTGGACTAGAACTCTGATTTCATTAGTATAGAAAACTGCCAGTGAGGAGACTCCATTTACCCATGAAGATCAGTATCTGTACTGCAATTTATCATTTTAGTGTTTGGGTGGGGTTGATGAAAGGTTAAGTGACTTCTCCATGACCACAGAGCCACAGTGACAAAGCAGGATTTGAATATAGGTTTTCCTTATTCCAAGGCTTGCATTATATTCACTACGTGCCTCTCATGCCCATTTTACAGATGAGAAAATGGAATCTCAGAGACTAGCCCATAATCACAAGGCTTAATAAGTCAGAATTTGAACCTATGCCTTTTGAGTCCAAGTCTAGAATTCTCTTCACAGCACCATGATGCCTCTCTGATTAAAAACTAGGGCCCAAACTATGTCTCTCAAAAATAATATTAGCATATACCAAGATAACTTTCCAATGGATAAATTACAGACATAAAAGGTGATATCTTAAGCAGAATATGAAAGCGAAGAAGAAATTACTCTTCAGATCTATGGATAAGGGAAGAATTTGTGACCAAACAAGGGAAAGAGAAGATCACAAAAGAGAAAATGAAAATTTTAATTACATGGAAAGTTTTTGCACAAATAAAACCAACATAGATAAAATTAGAACAAAACAAGTAATTGGGGAAAATATTTTAATCAAGTTTCTCTGATAGAGGTCTCAGATCCAAGATATGTAAGGAAATGCTTCAAATTTGTAAGAACAAGAGCCATTTCCCAATACATAAAAAGGATCAAAGTATATGAACTGGCATTTTTTCAAAGGAAAAATTCCAACTTATCAACAACTGTATGAAAAACTCCAGATCACTATTAATTTGAGAAATGCAAGCTAAGTTAAGGTAACTCCGAGTTTCCACTTCATTTCCATCAGATTAAAAAAGATGACAATAAAGAAAAATGACAATTGTTAGAGGGGCCTATGGAAAGACAGGAACACTAATGCACTGTTGGTGGAGCTATGAATTGGTTCAATCTTTCTGGAAACAATTTGGAACTATGTCCCTAAGTCACTAAATTGTTCAAACCCTTTGACCCATTAATAAGTCATCACTAGGCCTATACACCAAAGTGATCAAGAAAAAGGAAAAGGACTATCTGTACAAAAAAATATTTATATCAGCTCCTTGTATATAGCAAAGAACTAGAAACTAAGGGGGTACTCATGAATTGGGGAAGGGCTAAACAAATTATTGTATATGAATATGATGATATTTTATTTTACTTTAAGAAAGGATGAAAGATGGTTTCAGAGAGAAGTTGGAAGATCTGAATTAATGTGGAGTGACATGAGCAGAACAGGGAAAACAACTTATACAATAACAACATTATAAAGAAAAACAACTTTGAAAGATTTAAGAACTCAGTGACCAACCAGAATTGCAGAGGATTGATGACATAATGCTACCCATATCCTGACAAGGGAGCAGTGGACTCAGGGTGGAGAATGAGACACATACTTTTTGAACATGGACAATGTGGGAATTTTTTTTTTTTTGCTTGACTACATATATTTGTTACAAGGGCTCTCTTGTAACAATTGGGGGTGGTAATTGGGGAAGGAAGATAGAGTAGTTTAAAAAAAAGAAGAAAAGAATGTTATTGAAGTATCTTTTAAAGAAAATCTGCAGAAGAGAATAAACAGAAGTTCAGAAAGAATTATTGACAAATAAAACAATTTTGAAAGTTACATACTGAATTTATTATATATTTAAAAGAAAAGCTAACTGCAAATAATGGAAATCTATAATTTCATAGACAATCCTCTTCTGTTATACTGTTTATGGAAATGTTCTTTTTATTTGGTGTTTGTTGTTCATCATGAAATAATAATAGCTCACTTTTGTATGGTGTTTTAAGTTTTTCAAAACATTTTACAAGTCAATTAATTGATTAATCAATCAACAGATATTCATTAGTAATTGCTATGTTCTAGGCAGTTTAGTAGGTACTGAACATGCAAGTAAAAAATATAACATCCCCTGTCCTTGGGGTTTAGAAATATTTTTACAAGATTTATAAATACCATCAAATGAGATATGAGATATTTGTAAAAAGCTCTTAGCACAGTGCCTGGCACATAGTAGATGCTATCTAAATATTGATCCCCTTTCTCTTCCCCTCAAGGAGCTTATAATCTGTGGATTAGAGAAATGTGTATGTATGTATGTATGTATGTATGTATGTATGTATGTATATGTGTGTGACTACAAAATATAGATGTGTGGAAGAATTTTAAGACCCCAACTCCCCCTTTTAGAAATATTAAGAAATAAACATATCTTCTGTGGGGAATCCTTTTGAGACACACTTGAATTAAGAAAAAACTTAGCACTTAATTAAACTTCTGGGAAAACAGTCATCTTTACACCATTCTTACCAAAGACCTAACCATTTTGTAAAAGGAGAGTCCCAGAGCCTGGGAAGGATTCTTTCAAGGAGTGATTAGAGTATTGGTCAGTCAGAAAGAAATCTAATTGATTTAGCTATTACTGCAGAATAATCTCTTGGGTTCACATTTGATGGGGCTGAGAGAAGAAACTATGTAGGGGCTGGTGAAAGAAGGAATTAAATGGTTTAGAAAAATGATTCTCTAGGATTCAATGACATTTCAATTAACTATTGTTCTGTTTGAGAAATGAATACTATTAACTAAATGTTTACCTAGGCTCTGTAAGGGTTTTATCTTATTATGGGTATTTTCATTGTTAAGTAATATAAAGTGTAATTTCAAAAGGGTATATGTCAGAGAAAGAGAGATTTTCAAAAGCAGGTTAGATTTCTGTCTGTTTGAATTCTTTTTAAAAGCAGAGATGTTTAATTGGAATAATTTAATTAATAAATGGCTCCTGGCAGGCTTGTGCCTAAAAACACAAAGTGCAGTATTTTTCTTTGATAACAAATTTATCTTGTTTGAGCCCCACAAGTAATTCCATAAGGTAGGTGCTTTGTTACCCCCATTTTCTAGATTAGGAATTTTTGGTTGATAAAAGTTTACACATTGCCCAAGAACACAAAGCTAATGTGTGTGAGAGATAGGATTAAAACTCAGATCTGGCTTCATCCAACTTCAGTGCTTTTTCTACTATATCGTCATTGGAAATCATCATGTAATACAGGCTGGATGATCACTTTTCAGGAATTTTGTGTTTGGGATTCCTGGTCAGATATGGGTAAAATTTGGTGACCTTCTGAGGTCTCTTTCAAGTTGGAAGGTCTCTGATTTGTAACCCTTGACTCCCCTGCTTGCTCTCTCTGTCTCTGTCTGTCTGTCTCTCTGTCAATCTCTCTCTCTCTCTCTGTCTCTCTCTGTCTCTCTCCTTCACTCCCTCTCATTAGCCCTATCCTTGGTTTCCTTAAAATAATTCTCTTTAAAATAGGAGAGAAGATTCAGATTCCTCTTTCATGTAATTCTTTGATAAAATATATTACAATCTAGTCGGCCTTCTCACATCTTTCTTAAAGGTATTGTCAGGATTAATTGCTTTATGTCTGGTGTGTTCTTCCTATATGAAAAACACTCTGTAGTGACTATTTTTAAACTAGACTTAAAAGATTTCACTCTTAATGAAGTAAAAATTTTTTTAATATATTTTCAACTTCTAAATCATTTAAAAATCAATTTGGACATTGAGTAGCATTTCCATTCCCAAATAGATGATGATTTTTGTTATGTTTTACATCTTTGAAAACATGCTGCATTTGGAATTGGCTCAGCTATGTTATTCATTATCTTTTTCACCTTGGGTAAGTCACTTGACCTCTTTGGGCTTTGATTTCCTCATTTTTAAAGTGAGGGGACTGGACTCAATAACCTCTAAGGTCCCTTGTAGCTCTAAATTTTTGATCCTATGATATTACTGTGATATGGGAAAATGTGGCATTTTTGGCAACTTCAACTACTGGCAGACAGCCCTAAGGAAGAAAAAGAGTTTGTTTGCTTAATATGACTCAAGGACTTCACAAGCTACAAATCTTCAGCATCTAAGATGTTGCTGCAGAATATGAAAGCATCCCCACAGGATCTGTTCTAAAAATGATGAATTTTTTTAAAGCATTGCTCCAGTCAGCATACTTTCTCTATGTCGTCTATTCTCCTTCAGCTAAAAAGATTCATTTAACAGATGAATAACAAGAATTTTTCCTGGGCCTAAGAGAGAATGCAGCTTTGCTCATCTTAGGGAAGTTTATTCAATATTAATAAATCAAAGTCATAAGATTCTCTCTCACTTGGATCAAGTCCCCAGCCAGGAAAGAACCTGGTGCTTTATACAAGAGTTTGAACCCCTATCCTCTTTTGCCTTTCTATACCACAAGCTATTCATTGACTCTCTCTTTGGTAATTCCTCTGTTTCCCCCAAAAAGAAAGAAATAAAAAGGAGTCATGAGAAGTCATAACTGTTTATCTAAAGTGAGCTGGTTTTAAAGCACTAATTAAATAAGTAATTGAGCAGGTAGGTGGCTTGGTAGACATGTGACATATCTACTGTCAAAACCAACTGATCTGCAAAACATTAATATTAATCTGCATCATTAACATTTTCTCCACCATTTTCTTAAAGTCTACACGATCAACAAAACAATAAACCAGGGTCACAAATCAGCATTTGTAAATTTCTAAGGTATAAATACACTGAAAATTTAACAATCAGCTTTGGCTTTACATTCATCTCTATTCAATTTTATCATATAAATTATCTATTAAATCAAAGTCAAAACTGAACGAGAAAAAGTCTTTAATAAACTGTGTAAAACGAGATATACATGGTACATGTTCTGTAGATAGAAAGAAAAAAATCTCTTCTTCAAGCTTCTCCCAGCTCCCAGCATAGCTTAAAACAAACTCAAAGGAGTGAAGATAGTGTGTCTGCGATACCTGAACACTCAGCTCATGCTCTTTGCATACCAAGTGTGGTAGGCTATGACCAGACCTATACACATTACAAAGGAGGAAGCAGGTCCAAGGAAGCAATGAGAATTTCAAGGGACAAGTTCTTAGGTTCCTATCCTATAGAGCAGATAGGATTAAAATCCATTGGGTATTAAAGGATATTGGTGGATAGTAGATCCTACATATGTAATCAGGTAGAGGATGAAGACGGCTTTGTTTCACACATAACTGAAAGCTTTTCATGGGTGATAGCTGTGTCTAGTAGTCTCCAGGATACAATAGCACTCTATGCTGATGGTACTCCCATACTGGGTGTTCAGTACCAGCCTAGCCGCCATTTTGGAAAGGGAGGTCTTGGCCCTCAACATGACTACAATGAGGATAAGAATCAGAATTACCAGCATGTGTCCTTGCTCTATATACATCACCTACATCCTTATAACCTCCTTGCTTGTGTCAGGTCAATCATTTGTGCCACCCAGATACTTAGATTTAGGATAGCTTCCTGAGCTACCTAGTATACCTGTACATAGTTATGTATCCTGGATCTTTGTCTACTTTTACTACTCCAGATACCCTTTTTAATCATGCAGAGATTCATGGTGGCTCAAAATTATGCCATTCAGATATCTCACATCTGCCAGGATCTGAATCCTGGGCAATTAGGTGGGACACCAGGTAGAGCACTAGACCCGGTGGAGAGGGCTTGTGTTCAAATCCAGCCACAAGCAAATTAATAACCTCTCTCTGCCTAAGTTTTTTTTTTTAACTGTAACATGGGAATAATAATAGAATCTACCTCCTGGGGTTATTCTAAGAACAAAATGATATAATATTTGTAAAACACTTTGAAAACCTTTAAGAGCTTCATCATCATCACTATCCCTGGTACAAAAATCACCTGGCAGACACTAACTATTTCAGTCTTCAAAGCATTGCTAAAGAGCATCAGTTTCTACCTAATTTAAACATAGCACCTATTCATTGCATGTTCCCAAAACTTCCACAGACCCCCGACTACTATCTTGAAATATACCTTCAAACACTAATGTGATCTACATCCTCCTTTCCCCAACCCCATTTACTAATACTCTTTTAGCTTCCAATATGAAGTCCACCCTCCAATAACTGGACTTCTCATTGCTTTATTACACAATTATTACCAGCATCAGGAACACATCTTGATGCTCTTTCATAGCATGGGGAATAGTTATCAATTATGGGCAGCAGTGAACTTCTACATTTAGCAGTCTTGCCTTTCTAGTTGTCTCCAGAGTCTAACATCCTTTGTCATACAATGCTAAACTCAGCTCATTCTGAACGTTAGTAATCTTGACAGTATTCTCATCAGATAATGTTATACTTTGTTATCCCCTCCCAAGTATCTGCCCTTGATTCTCACTTACTGCTGATGAATTCTGTATGCATGCTCAATGGTCTCTTTAAAAGACCCTTCAAGGGGACAGCTAGGTGGCACAGTGGATAGAGCATCAGCCCTGGATTCAGGAAGACCTGAGTTCAAATCTGGCCTCAGACACTTGACACTAGTTGTGTGACCCTGGGCAAAAAACAAATAAATAAAAACCAAAAAAAAAAAAAAGACCCCTACCCATGTTTCTATTCATCATTATCATTTAATGTTGTCTTTCTAGAATTTTATTCTTGAGAGCTTTCCAACCCCTTTTGACTGATGTGGAAGGAATCAAACTCATACCTCCCAACTCTAAATCTAAAGTCCTTTCCATTTTACTGTACTAAAAGCTAAAGTATTATAGGTTTAGTGGGAAAATATTCATTTTCAAATCAAAAGATATGAGGAGTAAGAGCCACTTATTAGTTAGATGACCCAAGCAAGTTTCTTTATGTCTCAGAGCTTTCTTCATCTGTGAAATGTAGATAATAGTGTAGTAGGCTTCTATAGATCTATGTCTCTGCAATAATAGCCAGCCTACCTAACACTTACTAAGGGACCAAGCACTTTATAATTTTTATCTCATTTGATCTTCACAACAACCTTGTGGAGTTAAGGGCTATTGTTATTCCCCCCTTACAAATGAGAAAGCTGAGGTGAAGAGACTTTCCTAGGATCACACAGCTAATAAGTGTCTTAAAGTCAAATCTGAACTCGGATCTTCATGCTTTCATGCCTTCATGCCTTCATGCCAGGTGCTCTATCCACTACCCCACCTAGCTTACTTCTGTAGAGACAAGTGTAAGAGTCATGAGTATTTGGGAATGGTAGTCCAAATGGATAGCAGTATTCTTCCCCATGTTAGGAGTGACTGAGGTATGCTGAGATTGGGAACAGGGCTCTTCTTGGTGAACTCTAGGAATTTGGACTGGTTTCTTATCACTGCTGCGGAAACTGTTGAGTACATAATATGAATTAAGTCAAACTAGATTGTAAGATCCTTGAGGGTAGTCTTTTACCTCTTTAAAAAAAAAAACTCTTGGGGCAGCTAGGTGGCACAGTATATAGAGCACTGGCCCTGAGTTCAAATCCAGCCTCAGATACTTGACACTCACTAGCTGTGTGACCCTGGGCAAGTCACTTAACCCCAATTGCCTCACCAAAAACAAACAAATAAACAAACAACAAACAACAACAACCAAAAAACCCCTCCTTGTTGTTACTCTCCATTTCCTTGGGTTATCTGCAATCAGGAGCTGGTTCTGATAGAATGACAGCCATCCTGGCATCAAGCCTCTTGGGGGGGGGGCAGTCTGTGCATACACCTCCCCCTCCTTGTGCAATGATTTTCCAGAAGCTGACTTTGTTCCTTTCTGAGGTTCCAGCAGACCAATATCAAGATCCCACTGACCTCACTCCCATTTACCTTAAATTGGGCTGTCTTCAACCCTCCCCCTGCCATCCCCACTCTGAGTGCCTGTGGGCTTCTGGCCAGCTTCTTGTGCAGCCTCATGCTGAATGGAGGAGCTTACTAGTGTTTCCCTTTAGCTTTATTGATCATTGTTTAATCTTGTGCCCTTTACAATCTCTGCCGTGTCATTTTTCAGGAGAGCTGGGCAGGACCAAGAACTGCCATCTTTTCATCTTACCTAGAAGTCTTTTCTCCAGGTATTTAAAAGGCTATCATATTCAAAAGGTTTTTTTTTTTTTTAACACATTCTGTGTGACCCCGAAGGACAGAACTGGGAGTAATTGGTGGAAGCAGCAGAGAAGTAAAATTTAACTCCATAAGAGAAAAACAATTTTCTAACTATTGGAGTCATACAGAAGTGGAATAGTCTGCCTTGTGAGGTGACAAGCTCCTTTTTTTTAGTAGACATCTTCAAGCAGAGGTCAGATAACCTCAGGAATGCTGTGGAGACTTTGGTTCAGTATGATCTGAGATGGCTTCTGAGGTCCATTCTAACTCTGAGGTTCTTTGTCTCTGTTGTACTGTAATTCTATTATTTTCTGCATTTCTGTTCATTGGTATGTTGACCTCACAAGACTCTGGCTGGTCCTCTCAGTAATCAGTACAGCAATTTTATAATTGCTGCAGTAATCATTATTAAGTGTAATTATTCTGGGTCCAATTCTAACCTCAGATATATTCCCTTTTGATATTGTTTGAGGATAGCACTTCAAGGACATGAATCAGCCTATTTGCCTTGTCCTAAAACCATATCTGTAGATGACAAACCCATTCCTTTTTTTGTTCTAGCCTGCTTTTTTCTCTTTGTCTTGCATGACAAGTAGCCATCACTGTAACAGCTTAGTGGGTCTCATTGAAATAAACAGATACGAGGAAATGGAGAATTTTCAAATTGTATTCCCTTCCATCTGGAATTATCAATAGTCCCCAAAGCTCATCTTCTCTTTGGGGGCTACTTGGGAATTGGTGCAATGGAATAAAATTAAGGAATAAGGAACAGTACAGACCTGACCAAGTACCCATATGCTGATTGTCACTCACATGGCATACTGGTCCCTTACTACTTTCAGAGGAAAATAAAAAAGAATCTCAGGTCACCACAGCCAAAAAAAATTCAAGCTTCTCCAAACTTACTTAATTGTTTACTCTTGTACTCTCCCATGTACTATACCTTGAACTTCATAAAATATGGGCTGGTTTGACAGTTATACATCAGCAAATGTAGTATGAAACAACTTTGAATACATCATTTCCTTAATTCACATGTGGGTAGAGCCCATATAATTCATCCTCAACCTGGCTCCAACTTTGTTCCTCTACCCTGGCATCTGCTGTTAGTGGGTCTCCTTCAACTTGTACCCTTGTTGGTTAATCTAAGGGGTGGCTACTACTACACTAACAATTCTAGTAGAATCTTGTGAATAGGTTATACTTACTAATGTACCTTCTGAACTACCTACCCCTTCCAACACCAGTGCTTTCCATGCATAATTGCTCTTATTTATCTATTATTATTGTTGAGTCATTTCAGTTATGTCTGACTCTTCATGACCTCACTTGGGGTTTTCTTGGCAAAGATACTAGAGTGGTTTGCCATTTCCTCCTCCAGCTCATTTTACAGATGAGGAAAACTAGGGCAACTAGGGTTAAATGACTTACCCAGGGTCATACAGCTAGTAAATGTCTGAGGCCTGATTTAAACTCTTTCTGCCTATTATTTATCTACATTTATATGAATATTAAAATTACTAAATATATATTTTGTTAACAAATTATATCAATAAAGACACACATATACATGGTGATCTCCCATATCTGGGAAACTAAACCTGACAGTATGAATGACCCAGAGAAAGTAGGTGCCACAAACCCTGTGTTTGAAATTTGAGACAGTGTTGGCAGCCACCCTATGCATGTGTGACTTTAGTATTATTCAGTAACTCTCAAGAAATTAAGTCAATCTTTTCTTAAGGAAAGGGTTTTTTTGGTACTTTTTCTTTGTATCTCCAGTGCTTAGGTCAGTACTGTCATATATTAAGCACTTACTCAATAGTCATTGATTGATTGATTGGTTGGTTAAATCCTCTCCTTCATAAGTTGGAGTTGAAAACAGCTATCTCTGTAAAGTTCTCTTTATCTTGCGGGTTTCTCTTAGGCTACCACTTTCAATAGTCTCTCTTCATAGATAAAAAGTAAAGAACAAAAACAGCCCCACACAATCTCTCTCTGACTCCAAAGGGAAAGCACTCAGAGTACAAATACTTCATAGATCTTCATAAATCACAGATAAATAACACATTTTCATGACTCCTTCGAGGGAGGTGCTTCAAATGGCTTCACATCACACCATTTCTCAGTTGTCTCTCCCAGCTACCAGCACAAATTATTATCATCTCAAGTTCTAAAAGTTACATTAATAATGGCTGAACTCTTTTTTGGCTCTGAAAGAGATAATCCTTAGAGACTTAAAGAAAATAGTCTCTATAGTCTCTGTAAGTTATTCAAAGAGAGGGTTACATTAACACAACCAAAGCCTGCCACAAATCCAAAAATAATTTCTAAACTTGTTCATTTTTATCCATGTTTTCCAATAAACCTCCCATAAAGGACCTTCTCAAATGCACTAGAGGCTTCCTTCTGCTTCTCTTCTGGTCATAGAGGTACCAACGTACCATTTGGGCTATCTGTTGGCATCTTTTCTTTTGATACCTTGACAACTGATCCCTGAGTGCTTTGAGAATGATTGTCTCCACTTTTGATTACCCAGTGTTTCCCAAAACATTGAAATTATAAAATTTCAGAGTTTAGTGATAAGATTATAAATTTTGAGGTAAATATATTTAATTTCCTCATTGTATAGATGAGGCCCAGAGAGGTCACCCACAGGCAGAAAGTGGCAGAGCCAGGATTTTAACACAAGTCTTTTGACTTCAAATCCAATGTCCTTTCAACCACATCACACTACTGGACACCTATAGCATATCCTCTGCAATACATTCAACAAAAATCTTGCCTTTGCTCAAGAGAAACTCACTCTATGGTTTATGGTATATATCCCATTCCACATTGGGATATTTCTAATCATTGTGTTTTTCCTTTTCACAAGGCTGTTTGCCTCTTTGAAGCTTCTACCATGTTTCCTAGTTCTATCCTCTAAGATTAAGTACAATAAGGTTTTTTTCCCTCTTAGCTATCCCTATGAGGATCAAATTAGATAATAATTGTTAAGGCCTCTCTCTTTTTTATCATAAAAGTATTTTATTAGTTTTCTAGTTACATGTAGAGATAGTTTGCAACATTTGTTTTTATAAGATTTCTAGTTTCAAATTTTTCTTCCTCCCTTCCCTCCCGCTCCCCCTCCCCAAGACAGCAAACAATCTGATATAGGTTATATATGTGCCATAACATTAAGCATATTTCTGCATTAGTCATGCTGTGAAAGAAGAGTCAGAACAAAAGGGAAAAACCTGAAAAAAGAAAAACCAAAAAAGTAGAACTAGTATGGTTCAATCTGTATCCATAATCCACAGTTCTTTTTTTCTGGATTTGGAGAGCATTTTCCATCACGAGTCCTTTAGGACTATCTTGGACCATTGTATTGCTGAGAAGAGTCAAGTTTATCACAACTGATCAGCACACAATGTTGTTGATACCGTGTGCAATGTTTTCCTGGTTCTGCTCATTTCACTCAGTATCAGTTCATGTAAGTCCTTCCAGGTTTCTCTGAAATATTCCTGCTCATTGTTTCTTACAGCATAATAGTATTCCATTACATCCATATAACACAACTTATTCATCCATTCCCCAGTTGATGGGTATCCCCTCAATTTCCAATTCCTTGCTACCACAAAAAGAGCAGCTAAAAATATTTTTGTACATGTGGGTCCTTTTCCCTTCTTTATGATCTCTTTCAAAAAAAGACCTAATATTGGTATTGCTGGGTCAAAGGGTATGCACAGCTTTTTAGCCCTTTGGGCATAGTCCCAAATTGCTCTCCAGAATGGTTGGATCAGTTCACAGCTCCACCAACAATACATTACTGTTCCAATTCTTAAGGTCTCTCTTGTAAATGTTACCAGTTCATTCAACTGATTCTCCCATGGAATGATTTTTGAGGCCCTTTATCATCTTAATTGCCCTCCTCTAGACAAATTCCAACTTTTCAATGTCCTCTCTAAACTACGGAGTCTAGAATTGAGCATATTTCTTATAAGGTCTACCCAGAGCAGGTTATCATCACCTGGGTACTCTGGCTCCCTTAATGCAACCTAAGGTGGTGTGGGATTTTGGCAGTGATATCACCCTGTTGACTCATATTGAACCGGCAGTTCACTAAACCTACCAGATTTTTTCTAAATGAACTACTTCATAGTCAGACTTCCTGACCTTGTACTTATAAAATCTTTTTTAAACCCAAATATAAATCTTTACATTTATACCTATTAAATTTGTTTGTTATTAGATTCAGTTCAATGTTGTAGCCCGTAGACATCTTTTCAGATCTTAATTCTGTTATCTAGCATTAGCTATTGCCCTTAGCACAGAAAAGCTGGGATGCTTTGAAATGTTTGTAAGATTTATTACCTATGTTTTTGTGAAATGGAAATATATTGTTTTATACTGAATACTCTCTTACATTCTGCTGTGTACATGGAAATGTTCTCTTTTTTTCTTTTCTCATTTTGTATTTTTTTTTCTTTGTTTTTTTTTTGGGGGGGCGTGGGCAATGAGGGTTAAGTGACTTGCCCAGGGTCACACAGCTAGTAAGTGTCAAGTGTCTGAGGCCGTATTTGAACTCAGGTCCTCCTGAATCCAGGGCCAGTGTTTTATCCACTGCGCCACCTAGCTGCCCCCATTTTGTATTTGTTTTAAATGAATAAAAAAAAAATTAAAGAAAGAAAAGAAAAAAGATCAAAGAAACTAGAGTAGCAAGAGCTGCCCAATCAGTTCACTTTTTTGTGTGTGTGGGGGGGGGCAATGAGGGTTAAGCGACTTGCGCAGGGTCACACAGCTAGTAAGTGTCAAGTGTCTGGGCCCGGATTTGAACTCAAGTCCTCCTGAATCCAGGGCCAGTCCTTTATCCACTGTGCCACCTAGCTGCCCCCCAATCAGTTCACTTTAAATCTCTCAGGATTAATGGCAATGTCCACACACATCAGTGAGCACATGTGCTGGCCCAGAAGAGACTGCTTCTTCTGTTTTGTATTTCCTTTCCCTGAGCACAAGTGACCAAATGGCAATCTTGGGATGGGTATTTTGCAGTCTTGGAGTCAGTCTCATGAGTTCTAGAGGATGGGAGCTTCTGGGGTCCAGGTACTAGCTGTCTATGAGGAAGAGATCTCTAAAACATCTTTTCAGAAGAGAAGATGACCCCTAGGAGGGAGGATTACCCAAGTCATAACTTGGTTTGCCAAAAGGTATGGACCTTAAAGGAGTTGTTGTGTAGTGACGAGCCAAGGTGAAGGTGAAGGTTGTTCAGCAGTTCCTATTTTAGGTGTCAAGCTGCCAGGAGAATATAAAAGATTTTATGGAACACTGTTATGTTTTGAGTGTTTTTCAATAAGTACTTAAGAGTATTTTTTGTTGTTTTAAGCATTTCTTTTGCAGCAGAGGAAATAAATAGCTGTGCTATATCCAATTTAATTTGTGTGTCTTTCTAGGAAGGATTCTTTTAATCCTTTTCTGAGAAACTCTAAACATGAGTCACTTTAAACTTGAATTCTGCTGTGGCAGGGAGGTGTAATGATAGAGATATTAAGAAAGTTATTGATCTTTCTCTTTAGATCTTTCAGTACTATACTTGAAAGCCTTAATGGGGAAAGGTTCCTTCCACCCTGGGCTACTAAACTTTATAACCACCTAACTGTAGTGTCATCTAACCCCTAGCTTCTCAAACTGTGGGTTGCATAACTGAATGTGTGTGTGGCAGTAGGGCGGGGGGAGGGGGGAATCACAAAAATTTTGGCAACAGTAAAAGGTTATGTATGCCTATTTTATAAATGCATATAACTGAAGTCTCGTGAAAATTTCTCAGGTGAACAGGGGTCACGAGTGGAAAAAGCTTAAGATGTCCTGGTCTAGAGAACATTGTACACAGTATCATCAACATTATGTGTAGATCAACTGTGATAGACTTGATTTTTATCAGCAATACAATGGTACAAGATAGTTCCAAAGGACTCATGATGAAAAATGCTCACCAAATCCAGAAAAAAAAAGAACTGTTGAATCTGGATGCAGATTAAACCATACTTTTTCTTTTGTTTTGGGTGCTAATGTTTTTCTTTTTTGAGGTTTCTCCTTTTTGCTCTGATTCTTTTTTTCACAGCATGACTAATGCAGAAATATTTTTAATGTGATTGTACATAGATAACCTATATCAGATTACTTGCTGTCTTGGGGAGGGAGAAAAAAATTGAAATTAGAAATTTTATAAAAACAAATGTTGAAAACTATCTCTACATGTAACTGGAAAACAATAAAATGCTTTTATGAAGAAGAAGAAGAAGAAGAAGAAGAAGAAGAAGAAGAAGAAGAAGAAGAAGAAGAAGAAGAAGAAGAATCCCTGGTCTAACCTAAGCATGGATAGCATTCTGGGTCTGGAGTCAGGAAGACTTGAGTTCAAATCCAATCTCAAATACCTACTAGCTACGTAATCCTGGGCAAATCACTTAACTTCTGTTCGCCTCAGTTTCTTTAACTGAACAATGGCAATAATAATCCTACCTCCCAGGATAATTATAAGGATCAATTGATAGAATAATTGTAAAGTGATATTGAATAGGTGCTATATAAAAGTTTTCGTATTTCTTAGCATGGGATACTTTGTTAAATGTGTTGCTAAAATCTAGGAACATAATCTATAGCAACCACCTAATCTGCTCATTAAATAATACTGTGTTTTGAAAAGGAAATTAGATTAATCTAGCAGGATTTTAAAAAAACCTATTATTGATGTTTTTTTGTTTTTATTTTGCTTTCACTTTCCAATTAACTCTACCCTGCCCCAACCCCAAAGAATCTTCCCTTGTAATAAAAAATACAGTTAAACAAAATAAACAGTCCTATTGACCTTGTCTGACAATGTATGCATCATTCTTCATCTAGAGTCTACTATTTCTCTCTTGAGAGGAGAGAGGAATGTTTCCTCATCAGTACTCTGTAGTCCCAATTGGCCATTGCAGTCATCTCAACTTTGGAATATTTTAGTGTTGTTTTTCTCTATTTTTCTAGAGCTAGGTAGGAGGCTTAATGGATAGCACTCAGTCAGAAAGTACTGAGTTCAAATTTGACATGAGACACTTATTAGATGTAAGAACCTGGGCAAGTCAATATTCATAAATTGCCTGGCACATAGCAGGTATTTAATAAAATGTTAATGGATTTGTGACATTAAAGCCTTTTTAAAATTTTAATTTAATTTATTTTATTTTACAAGGCAATGAGGGTTAAGTAACTTGCCCAGGGTCACACAGCTAGTAATTGTCAAGTGACTGAGGCTGGATTTGAACTCAGGTCCTCCTGAATTCAGGGCCGGTGCTTCATGTACTGCTCTACCTAGCTGCCCCCAGATGCTTGTTTTCTTCCTTTATATCACTGGAGTTAACATAGCAGGTGCTTAGTAAATGCTTGTTTTCCCCTATATTATTGGGGTTAACATAGTATGTGCTTAATACAAATTTATTTCCTTTCTCTATATTATTGGGGGTAATTCTATACCTTTTTCTCTTCATTCTTTTTACTTCGACCTGCATTAATTTAAATAAGTTTTCTCAAATTTCTTTTAATTCCTCACATTTACTTAGTTGTCATGGCACAATAACATTATAGTTACATTAAATTACCATGATTTCTCCAGCCATTTGTTATTAGTTTTGTGTGTGTGTTTTTGTTTGTTTGTTTTTTGATACTACAAAAAAAAAGGATTGCTGTGAATAGTTTGTGGTCTATGGGGAATGACACACCTGGCACAACCTGGTTTTGATGATACTCTTCTGGGAGTTTTGTCTCTTTTTCTAGGTGTTTACCGACCATCTGTTTAATAATATATTCAAGAATTTTGCTGGGCACTAACTCAGCAGCTTGCAGTTTAGAGACTCCACTCTCTTCCCTTTTTTTTGAAAATGGAGACATTTGTTCTTCCCCCAGCTCTATGGCACCTCTCCCTTTCTCTCCTGGTGTCCAAGGATGATTTGCAGTGTCTCAGCAATCACATCTGCCAATGCTTTCATGCCCTGGGGTGCAGTTAGTCTGAGCCTAGTGAATTGAATTCGCTAATGACAGGGAGGTGAATTCTTATTATCTAGTGCTTTTATTGGTCTTTCAGTTCCCTTATAGACAGCTTTGGCCTATCCTTTCCAGTTTTCTTAGAACAGAAAACAGAAGAAAATAACAGTATTATGCCTTCTTTCCATCATTTTTATCATCACCTTCCCATCCAACTGAATGATAGTCCTTCCCTTCCTTCTTTGAAGCTCCTCTTTTTTCCGATATGGATTTTAAAAAATCCTTTTGTTGGGGGTCAGCTAGGTGGCGCAGTGGATAGAGCACCAGCCCTGGATTCAAGAGCACCTGAGTTCAAATTTGGCCTCAGACACTTGACACTTACTAGCTGTGTGACCCTGGGCAAATCACTTAACCTTCATTGCCCCCACCAAAAAAACAAAAACATTTTGTTGTCCTTAGCATTCCTTACTAGCCTCAACTCATTTTGACACTTCTGACAAGACAATAATAATAGCTCTAATAATAATGGCTAACATTTATATAGAGATTTAAGATTTGTCAAGTACTTTACAAATAGTATCTCATTTTATCTTCAAAATAACCCTGGGGGGGAGTAGCTGCTATTATTATCCTCATTTTACAGTTGAGGAAACTCGGGGATACAGAGGTTAAATAGGTTGCCCAGGGTTTCATATCTCTATCTGAATCAGAATTTGAATACAGGTCTTCCCGACTTTCCTCCCTCTGAACCTAGTGAGAACTTCTCTGCCCAGATGTATGGTTCATGGCAATCTGTGTTCAATTTTGTTCTCTTTTTCTACTGCCAGTTCTAACATGGAGAAATGATTCCCTACAAGGCTTTCATCATTGCTATTTCAGCAAACTTATCTACTGGGAAATTGTTAGGAAAGCAGATTTTGGAAGATTCAGAGGAAGGAGAGTTTGGATCCCAAGGGCCAAAATTCTAGAGATGAAGTCAGTCCAGGAGGAATGAGAGAAGTTCTCAAGAAAGAAATATGGAAGACACTAATATAAACCTTCCTACTTAGGAGGGAAAGGGTGGAGGTGTATAAAGAGACCAAAATGGTCTAGAATAAAAGCTAACCTTGTTCCATTCTTCATATTTTGAAGAATAAAGAAAGGAAGAAAAGGAACATGGGTAGATACAAAGGGAACACTACAATTTCAAAAAGAGTCAATTGTTCTTCTGTCTTTAGTACCTAAGAAGTAAGGATTTTATTTCTATGGTTATTTTGTATTCCTAGAGAGGCAACATGTTGAGGAGATAAAGGGCACTGGAACTGGAGTGAGATGATAATGAAGCAATCTACTGACCTCCTGAAAGAGATGTGATGATGGACTCAAAGTACATAATACGTATATGTATATATGTGTGTGTGTGTGTGTATATATATATACAGATATGTATTGTATATATGTGTTTGTGTGTATGTGTGTATATATGTATATACACACACACAATCTCCCTGCTTCAAATACACATTGAAAATGAAAAGAAATATATTTATAACAGGGGTTTTGTTTTCCTTTTTCTTTTTAATGGAGATGGGGAGATGATTGGGGAAAAGATAGATTTTTGTTCATTAAAAAAAAAAGAAAAGTTAATGAAAAAAGAAAAAGAAAACTTGAGTTGAAACCATGCCTCCACTTTTTTTAGCCTGATGTGACCTTAAACAATCATTTAACCTCCCTAAGACTCAATAAAATGGTAATATTTCTGCATTAGCTACTTCACATGGGTATAAGGTGTCCCAAACACTTTTGTGAAGTTCTAAACTTTAATGGCTTAAATCTGTATGCAGCAACCCTGTGTAGGGTTGTCACAGGATATCTCAAAGTTATAATGCAGTTTAAGGCTATTAAAGCTTAAAACTGGGCTAAGTTCTCCATGTGCCCAGCAGATGGTGCCCTCAGTCAAACTACAGTATCTGAAAAAATCCATTCCATAAGAAATCCTATACTCAGCTTGTTAGAGTTGGAAGGCCTTTTTTTGGAAGGCCTAGGCTGAAGATCTTTTTTGGTCAATTCAATAAACACTTATTAAACACTCATTATGCACTTTACAGATGAGAAAACTGAGGCCCAGGAAGTCTTAAGGAAAGCTTGTATTTACCCATTCATATCTAAAACAAACAAAAGAGGAAAAGAAGTAGCAAGAAGTAAAGATAGACAGACTTGGTTTTCATAGCAATTCTGAACAAAACTCCAGGGTCACAAAACCTGAACACCCAACAGGTGTCTAGTAAAAAAAAAAAAAAATAGAAGGCACAGCTCCATTTACTGAGGCCAACCATGTGCCAAGCACTGTTAATAGTTAATAGGATTTGAGCAAAGTGGGATGAGAGAAAAAGAAACAGCTCTGGTCCTTAGGGAACATAACAGGGATCTGAGGAGGGTGTTAAGGCTAAAATTCTAGCTATACTGTCTAAACTATCTAATGAGTGGTCGCCAACAAATTATAAGCTTTAGCAAGAATTAGACTTTAAAGTATTTATTAAGGAGAATAATAATTTGGTAAAGAGAGAGAGAAAGGCCTACATTCATCTATCTATTAAAGGGAGAGTGCATTTCTAGCTCCCTTCTCCACCGGAGTCCTCAGGAAAGAGATCGAGTCAGAGCACCAGCCTCCCCCTTCTTCCTCCCACAAGCCAACATCACTTCCTGATGCCAAAGATGCATGGTCTTGCCCTCAGAGACCTTCACCTCGTGGCGGAGCTTTTCTACAGTGTCTCTAGCAGGTGGCGTCATTCCAATCGTTACAAGGGGAATCAGAGGAATGTTAATCAGGGAAGGTTTTCTTGAAGAACTGAGATTTGATTTCAATTTAGGAAAAAGAACCAGTGTAAAACATGAAGGTAAGAGACAGAATATCCTGTATAAGGAACAGGAATGAGGCCAGTGCATGGAGTCCAGAAAGGGATGTGAATGTGTAATAATTCTGGAAAGGCAGGTTGGAGCCTACCTTTAAATACCAGAGGGTTATAAATGCCCAAGGGAAGAGTCTGTATTTGATCTTAGGGGTGAAAGGAGCCCACTGGAACTTTGAGGGCAGGAAAATGATGTGGTCAGAACTATGCTTAAGGAATCTAATGTTAGCAACTATGTGGAGGATGAATCAGAAGAGGGAGAGACTTGGGGTGGAGAGAACATTTAAAAGTTTATCGAGGGCAGCTAGGTGGTGCAGTCGATAGAGCACTAGCCCTGGATTCAGGAGGACCTGAGTTCAAGTCCAGCCTCAGACACTTGATACTTACTAGATGTGTGACCCTGGGCAAGTCACTTAACCCCAATTGCCTCACTCACACACACACACACACACACACACACATTTTATCACAGGGCCAGAGGTGTCAAACTCACTGTGCTCAAACTAGTGGAGCCTAAACCAGATTAAACTGTAACTGGCAAATGTTTAACAAAATAAGTAAAAAGACAATACAATGAAGATGATTTTCATTTTTGGTTTCCTAAGTTAATATGTGGCCTTCAGGGCATCTGTTTCTATTTGAATTTGACACTACTGGTCTAGGCAAAAAGCTGATGAGGGCCTGAGCTTGGGTGGTGACTAGGTGAGTGGAGATGGTGTCAGGTTCAAATGGACAAGATTTGGCAACTGATTAAATAAAGGAGGTATAGTGAGGAGTCGAGGATGTCTCTGAGATCATGAAGCTGGATGACTAGAATAATAATGGGAATGATAATGAATTATGTTTTGCACATGTTGAACTTGAGATATCTATATGGCATCAGTTGGAAATATCGAATAGGCAGTTGGTGATTTGAGATAGTAAAGGTAGATAAATATATAGATCTTGGAGTCTTCTGCATGGAGGTGATAACTGAACCCATGTGAGCTGGGGATATTATTGAGAAAGAATGCAGAAAGAGAAAATTAGGGGTCCCAGGACATATTCCTGCGATATCTCCACAGTTAGGGAGTAGCTCATGGATAATAGATGAATCAGCAAAGGAAATTGAGAAATCACCAGAGAAGGTAAAGGGAAGGGAATAAGCATTTATATAGTGCTTACTATTTTCCAGGCACTGTGATATTTTTAAAATTTAAAATTTAAAGTTTTAAGTTTCAAATTCTATCCCTCTCTCCTCTCCCCCCTCCCTGAGGCAGTAAGCAATGATACAGGTTATACATGTGCAATTATGTAAAACATTACCATAGTACTCATTTTGTATAAGAAAATTGCAATAAAAGGGAAAAGATGAAAGGAAGAAAGTGAAAAATAGCATGCTTCAGTGTGTTCAATAAATATCAATTCTTTCTTTGAAGGTAGATAGTATGCTTCATCATTAGTTCTTTGGAATTATCTTGGATCATTATTGTGCTGAGAATAATTGTCAGTCACAGCTCTTCATCAAACAATATTGCTGTCATGTATAATGTTCTCCTGGTTCTGCTCACTTCACTATACATCAGTTCATATAAGTCTTTCCAGGCCTTTCTGAAATCATCCTGCTTGTCATTTCTTATATGTGCTAACTACTTTACAAATATTATGTGCTGGGGCAGCCAGGTGGTATAGTGCATAGAGCACTGGCCCTGGAGTCAGGAGGACCTGAGTTCAAATCTGGTCTCAGACACTTGATGTGGTCTAGCTGTGTGACCCTGGGCAAGTCACTTAATCCCAATTGCCTCACCAAAAAAAATATTATGTGTTAATTACTTTACAAATATTTTATTTGATCCTTGCTACAACCCTGGGAGGTAGGTGCCATTATTATACCCATTTTACAATTGAGAAAACCAAGACAAACAGATTGTGACTTGTTCAGGGTCAATAAAGTTTCTAAGTGTCTGAGGCTGGATTTGAACTCAGGTCTTCCTGATCAAGGCTCAGCCCTGTAACCATTGTGCCACCTAGGAAGAGAACCAAAAATGTTTTGCAAACAATAAAAAGGAAAGAGTATCCAGCAGGAGAGAGTGGTCAATAGTGTCAAATGCCACTGTGTCAAGCACTGAGGAAAAAGTCCTTAGATTTGGCAATGAAAATATCATTGGTAGCTTTATAGACAGCAATTTTCACTGAGTATAATATCAGAAGTCAGATTGCCAACATTTGAGTAAGTAGTGTGATGTTTAAAATCTAAATTGTGGTCACCTTAAATTAGAAGCTTCAGCACCAGTTTTTGGGCATTAAACATTTATTAAAGCATAGAGGTATTCACAAGGAGTTAAGAAAAAGAAGTCCTACCCAGCCTAGAGTTCCAGCCTGGTTGGGTTCTTCCTGAAGTCCTCCTCCACGAGCCTGCTTTAATCAGGAACTCTCTAGCAAGCTGTTTGTGGAAGCTTTTTATAGATCTGGAACAGAGGCAGTCCTTACACACTTCTTCAAGGTGATTGGTTGGCGTCATCCAAATCCATTGGCTTTGAAGGTGTTCTCAAGTTGAGTTCACAGTCTAGTTTCTGAGAACAATACCTTTGTAAGGGATAGACAGGTGTGCTTACAATCCAATTAACTTGAAGTAGGCTTAATCAGCAGTCAATCACTCTCACTTGATTCAATCAGTATAGATTAATCTCCAGGTGGGTCTTTGAGTATCTGCTAAATCCCATTATTCCATCACATTCCCCCCTTTGTTTCTTCTAGGAACAGGTGTTCCTAGATGAAACAGTAGTGAGTGAGAGGAAAGGAAGAGAAGACGAATACAGACAGCCTTTTTTTGAGTTTGGCTTTGAATAGGAAGAACATGATGGCTTGAGCATCAAATGAGCAATTTTTAAGGATAGAGGAAACCTGGACCTATTTATAGGAAGCAGAGAAGGAACCAGTAGATAGATAGAGAGACTGAAGTTCAGTTGAAAGCTTCAGAAAGGAAGTTTTTGTCTGGATATAAAGAAAGGCTTCCTAATGATGAGAGCTTTCCTAAGGTGGAACTGACTGCCTTGGGAGATAGTGAATTCTGCAATATCAGAGACAGAATAAGCAATTTTCAGTATTGTTTCAAAAGGGATTCCTGTCCATGTACATTAGCAGTTCCTCTCAGCTCTAAGAGTCTGTTAATTGTCTTCAGGAAGGAGAAAGGGCATTCTGGGAAATAACCAATGCTTTTACTAACAGATTCTCTTCCAAGCTCCCTACCTAACCTGGGGACTCTTATCCAGGTCTTCCCATAAGTTGACTACAGGAAATCCATTCTATGTACTAAAGGTCTTCTCTGAGTTCTAGCAAAACAAATCCCCTCCCCAAGGTGTCACTAGAAATCATGTCCTATCTGTTGCCTTTATTGAAATCTCTTCTTCAAAAGGATATATCATTCATCCACATATTAGTTTGAATGTAAGTAGCTGGGGCAGCTAGGTAGCACAGTGGATAGAGCACCGGCCCTGGAGTCAAGAAGACCTGAGTTCAAATCCAGCCTCAGACACTTGACACTTACTAGCTGTGTGACCCTAGGCAAGTCACTTAACACCAATTGCCTCACCAAAAAAAATAAACAAACAAACAAACAAATGAATAAATAAATAAATAAACACATAAATAAATTAATGAATAAATAAACAAATAAATAAATGTAAGTAGCTACATTCCCTTTCCCAGAAACATTTGCACTAGTGATTTCTAATTAAATCTGTCTCTAATTATAGAATGAAAAACTATGCCCCATTGAAGAAATGGGGAGATAAATATTTTGTAGGATAACAAATCAAGAACTTGCTTTTCAATTTTTCGGTTGATGTACGGTAACTCTGTTGAATAGTAGAGGAACAGGAAATGAGACTGGTGAAATAACAATGGTGAAAAGTCTTGAAGGCTGAGAAGCAAGTTTGAGACAAAAGGCAACCATCAGTTCTTGAGCAAGGAAGTAACCTAATGATAATACTGCTTGAGAAAAATTATTTCAATAGTGAAAATAGACTGTATGAAATCAGGAAGAAACTAATGACGGGGAGACCAGCAAGGAGGTTTGTCTTATTATGTCTGGTGCTTCCAAACATATCTATGAAAACTGATCAGAGTCTTGTAGGGTTACTTTATTAGAGATAGAGGTTTAGCCAGAGTGTCATTTGAGACCATCTCAAACTGGTCTTTCATTATAAATTCTGGTGAATCTGAAAATTTCTTTGACGTATCCCACTGTGTTATGGAGAATCCACTAAGCTACATTCTCTCTCCAGAGGGTGAACCAGGACCGTTGATCTAATAAAGCATTTTTTCCTTACGTTTAGGTATCCTTGGAGGGAGGGCAGGGAGATTGGGTCTCCCTATATCTCCCAGATTGGAAGTACAGTGACCATTCAGAACCTGATCCCACTCCTGCTCAGTATGAAAGGTTTGTCCTTTTTCCTTTCAGACTTAGGTGGGTTAGCTCTTCCTTAGAAAGCCTTAGAGACTCCTCCAACCCTCTTTTCCTCCCCATGGCTCACCATATTAGTTCCAAACTTAGTGTGGATACCTGATCAACTTAGCCTACTTCAGACCAGAACTCCTGAGCTCAAGCAATCCACTCATCTGAGGCTCCTGGGGAGTAGAAAGGACAGGCCTAGAGCTGTTTCAGTAACATTTAAAATTACACCTAAATTTTCCCCAAGATAGGTTGTAGGAAACACTGTGAAGTAGGCAGAGTTTCATTTCCCAGATTCCAGCCTGCCTTTTTTGTATCCTTTTCCCTTCTCCATTTCCTTATATGCCTATGGACCTCTGGTTCTCTCAACCCTCTTTCTTCTATCTCTTTGGCAAAAGACTTCATATTAGTGTTTTACAGTTTTGAATGAATGAGTTTACGACAATTCAGGTACCTCTTCCAGCGACTGGTATTTTTAAGCCCAATTATGGACTTAGGCTTAAAAATATTTTTAATATTAGAGAAAAGATGGAGAAAGTTGGGTGGCAGGTAGAAGGCCTTCCAAAGCTACCTCAAAACGCACAAAGAAGCTAACTATCTCCTCCAGGAGACCTGGTTCTTCAAAAGAAAACACTCAAAAGCATGGGCTTCTATACCACCAGCCCCTGGAAACTGCCAATTCTCAGTCTTCTAAAGGAGGCAGCAAATGGAAGTTTGGCCTCCATGGTAGATGATGACCGGGCAGCAGAAACCACTGAGAGTTTCCAAACTAACCAGTACCCCCAGGGAGCAAGGATTATTTTCCCCTGCCACTTCATTGCCTGCTTTTCCAAGGCTTTCAATATAATAAATCAAAGACACTAGTTTTCAATTTTATGTACAGTTCCATCAGTCCTGACCCCAATCACTCTGTTTCCATCCTACCATTTATTTCTTCAGTGGTGACAGTTAAGAATTGTAGAAGGTATTTCAAGGCCACAAAATAAATGTCATTTTGGTTCACAGCTCCACCCTGAATTAATTATATAGGTCCTCCCCATTATTTAGTTATTATAAGCTGTTGATAATTTAAGTTCATAACTCACAACCCTTTAAAAATTAGTGGAATGGGGACAAGAAGAAAACTTCCATTTAAAAATTTGCAACATGACATAATAAGCTAAAAATTAATCTTTGAAAATTTCAGTTTAAAAAATGCCTATCAATAAGGTTGATATAGAGTGAGAAAGACATATCCATCCATGAAATACTATTCTTCTTTGGAATGATTCCCAGAACCTTTCTTACAACATGGAGAACTGGGCCACTGGCTTATGTACTATTGTCAGGAAGGCCCGCATGGCTTGGCTTAGGAGGATCCCTCAGGAAGCAGCCTCTTATTCTGCAATGATTCCTAAGGGCTCTAAAACCACACAAAAGTTTTGGTTTGGGGAAACCCACAACAAGGAAGTCCATTCTTTGTTGGTTGAGTTTACTGGGTGGTACAAGGGAGATGTGGAGGATGGAATTCTAACATGCCCATTATCAGATTACTTCAACCTGTGGCAACCAGGTTCTTATAGGAGCATACCTGAGAGAACAGGGAGAGCCTGCAAGGTGTTATCAAAGGATGTAACTGTCGTTGATTTTGTGACACAGAGCTATCATTGCCCAACACTTTGATGTTCTCTATGCCCGAGACTTTATAGAGTTTGGAGCAGAGCTCAGCACAGAACACTTTCCCAGGAACACTCACAATGAAGGGGAATACAAATATAGACACATTAGGAAAGACACCCCAAAATCATATTTCTTCCCCTAGAGCTAAACTATTCACTCCTAAAAAAAATGTGCTTGTCACTCTTACTCTCCTTCCTATCAAGGTGATCACTTCTGCAACCACATTATAATGGATCAGATTACAACCAAGGGTAGTCCAGAAGCTCTGGCTCACTACTTTCATTAGTGCCTAGCGACAGCTTCATTGAAGGAGGGAAAAGCCTGGTACCCTTCCTCCTTAGGGCTGTTGGCAGGAACTTGTGCCTTCCTGCCCTTACATATCAATTGCTTTGCCTCCCTCCCTGATTGTGGTAACACATTTTGAAATATTTGAAGGAAAAGCTCCAAATAAAAACAAGATATTGCCATTTGGGTCTTTGTCTTCCCCTTGAGCTCTGATACTTGCCAAATGAGGGGCTAGCAACATTAGAAAGGACATTAAGGAAATAAACTAGGTCTTTGACTAACTAAGTCTATTTCAACTCCAACCCCTTCAAGCCACTCAGTCCTCTTAACAAAACCCCACTCATCACAATTTTCTTCCTTTTATCTCTCCTTTTTACTTCTTAAGTTTTCCTAAAGTACAAGATTGACCATGTCATCTCTTACTCCATAAACTCCAGTGGTTCTTTATTACTTCCAGTATACCTAATACAAAATGCTCTGTTTGTCATTCAAAGCCTTTCATAAACCATGCCCTCTCCAAACTTTCCAATCTTCTTACATCTTACTCCCTGACACTTACTCATCTATCCAGTGACACTGATCACCTGGCTGTTCCCTGAACAAAATACTTCATCTCTTGACTCTGGGCATTCTCTCTGCCTGACCCCCATGCCTGGAATGTCCTCATCTCCTCTGCTCTGACTACTGACCTCCATGGCTTCCTTTAAGACCCAACTAAAATCCTATCTTTTACTGGAAGCCTTTCCCAACCCCTCTTCATTCCAATGTTTTCCCTCTGTTAATTATGTTCTATTTATCCTGCAATATAGTTTGATTTGTATATATTTGTTTTCATGTTTGTCTCCCCAACTACATTTTAAGCTTCTTGAGGCTAGGGACTGTCTTTCTGCCTTTTGCTTCCTTTTGTATCTCCAGTGTTTAGCACAGTGTCTGGAACATAGTAGGCCCTTAATAGATGTTTGTTGATTAATTATATAAAACCACCTTGTTGGGGGATGGGGGTAGTGACTCACAAAATCATTGGCAGAATAAAGTCTGAAGCCCAGATCTCCAAATTACCTGCTAACATAAGCAAAAACCAAACCTTAATAAATCTCAAGCAATGGAAAAACATGGTTGGATTCATCAACCTTTCATCAACCCTACTTCAATCTGGGACCCATGTAGTCCCAAATGAAACAATGCCCTAAGTGCCCTGATGATTATAGTCCTCAGACCAATCACAAAGTCACAGCATTGGAAAGTACCTCAGATGCCATCTTGTCCAACCAAGAATCCTAATCAGAAGTCCTGTATCATTGTATCCTGTTCACAAGTATCTAGCCTTTTCTTAAAGAATTCTAATGGGGGAAGCTAGGTGGTGCAGTGGATAGAACACTGACCCTGGAGTCGGGAGGACCTGAGTTCAAATACGGTTTCAGACCCTTGACACTTACTAGCTGTGTGACCCTGGGCAAGTCACTTAACCCCAATTGCCTCACAAAAAAAAAAAAGGAAAAAAAAGGAAAAAAAAATTCTAATGAAAGGGAATCTCCCAACTTAGCCCATTCTACCCTAGGATACCTCTGTTAGGAATTTTTTTCCTTATATTGCTTAAAAGACTGCCTTTCCCGCACCTTCTACCCATTGCATCTAGGGCCCAGTAGAACAAGTATAACCTCTCTTTCCACATCAAAGACTTAAAGACAGCTATCATGTCTTCCCTAAATCTTTTCTTCTCCAGGCTAAACACACTCAGTTCTTTAAACCGATCCTCATATGTTATGATCTGAAGTCCCTTCATTATCTGATTACCTCCCAGGGATACCCACCAACTGATTATGTCCTTCATACAGTGTGGGGCCCAAAAAAGGGACTAACAATTGAAAGCATGTTATTCTTCTGCCCAATCACCTTCACTGGATCCTTGCTGCCTTTAGAATCTTTTAAGCCATTTATCATTTGACTTTGGCTTGCTTTTCTAGACTTATCACATCACTTCCTCTCATACCTATTACATTTGAATCAGATTGTCCTGTTTACTGCTTCCCATACTGGATATCCCAGCTCTGGCTTCCATTCCTTTCCATGTCTGGAATGTTCTTCTTCACCTCCAAGTCTTGCAATCCCTCATTTCTTTTACAATTCAGATCAAATGCCACCTCCTATATGAGGCTTTTCCTGATCCCCAAGTTGGTAGTATTCCACACTAAGCAGCCATATATTTCATGTATACACATACATACAGACATAGATAAATTTGTTGGTTGGTTGTTGTCCTTCATTCTTGAAGAGGACCAAAATAGGTTCAAGGTACAATGTTTCCGACTGTGGCTGATCAGCCCATATGAACTTAGAAGGCTCTACCACAGGTTGGGCACAAATAGTCCATATGAACATTTTGGGTGGATATGTCTCTAAATTTGTGCATTTCAAGTTTCTTTTGAGCTACTGCAATGACTGGCTCCATGGGAAGAGCCCCAGTTCAGCCAACTGTAATACTCTGATTGCTCCTGCAACTCCATTGTTTGTTTCCCCTGATAGAATGTAAGCTCCTTGAAGGCAGGAGTTATTGTGTGTGTGTGTGTGTATACATATATATATATATATATATATATATACATATATATATATATATATACCCTGCACCTAGTACAAAGCCTGACCCACAGTAGATGCTTAATAAATGCACATTCATTGATTGGTTTAAAAACGTGAGGCCCAAACTGCACACAATACCTCATATGTGACCTGACCAGGGTAAATTGCAGAGGAAATATCACCTCCTTATTCCAGGAGGCATCTCTCTCTCTCTCTTTTTTTTTTTTGGTGGGGCAATGGGGGTTAAGTGACTTGCCCAGGGTCACACAGCTAGTATGTGTCAAGTGTCTGAGGCCGGATTTGAACTCAGGTACTCCTAAATCCAGGGCTGGCGCTTTATCCACTGCGCCACCTAGCTGCTCCAGCATGTCTCTCTTAACTCAAGATCACATTAGTATTTTTGGCTTCCATATGAGCGGTCATTCTTATTGAACTTGTAGTTTACTAAAATCCTCCAATCTTTTCAAACATTTCCATAGTGTATATTATTATTGTTATTATTGTTATTATTATTATTATTATTCGGGGCAATGAGGGTTATGTGACTTGCTCAATGTCACACAACTAGTAAGTGTCAAGTGTCTGAGGCTGGATTTGAACTCAGGTCCTCCTGAATCAAGGGCTGATGCTTTATCCACCTCGCCACCTAGCTGCCCCCCACTCCATAGTGTACTTATACAATTACTTTTTTAACTTAAACATAGAACTTTGCATTCATCCCTATTAAATTTCATTTTCTTAGATTCAGCCCACTCTGATAAACCTGGTGAGGTATTTTTTTTTTTATTCTGACTTAGTCAACCAACATTTTAGCGATCTCTTCAAGTTTTGTGTCACCCGAAAACTGGCTAAGTATGGGATCTAGGCTTTTATCCAAACCACTGATAAAAATGTTAAGCAGTACAGGGCCAGGACAAATCCCTTGGACCCTCCACTGGAAATCTTTTTCGAAGTTGATATCAAATTGCACCTTGGGTCTGGCCATTCATCTAGTTCTGAATCCATCTAACTATTATATTATTCTAGCCCACATTTTTCCATAATGTCAACAAGATTGCATAAGGTTTTTATCAAATACTTTGCTAAAATGTAGGTATGTGTATATATTATGTATTCCAAATAGATTATAAAACCTATGAGAACTGAGACTTTTATTTATCTTTTCCATAGTGCCCAGAAGGATGTCTTACTTGTAGTAGATGCCACAAAAATATTCATGGAAGGAAAGAGGAGTGTGAATAAGGGAAGGAAGAAGGAAAGAAAAAAGGAAGCGGGAAAGGAACAAAAGAAAGAAAAAGAAAGGAAGTAAGGAATATTGGAAGGAAGGGAGAAAGGGAGTTGGGACAGGAAAATTTGGAGAGTTAGTAGAAAAAATAGTCTAAAATGTTACTATAGAATTTTAGAGTTTTTATTATAAAATCATGGCATTTCCAAATTGGAAATGATATCAGTAATCACCTAATTTGACCCATACCCTTTATGAGTATCTGACAAGTGGTCATCCAGCTTTTGCTTAAAAACCTCCAATGAGGGGAGAATTCTCTTTGCTCCAATCAGCAGATTTTATATGCTTATAATTATTAGGAAGGTCTGTTTCCCCTCCCCCCCCTTAAATCATGCCTTTATTTGTTTTGAAACTTCCTTAGATGACTTTCAAGGTCATTTAATCCAACTCCTGCCTGAAGCACACATCCTCCTAAAACATTCCTGACAAGTAGTCTTGCCTTTAGAACTTTCTTTCCCCTCTTATACTCCCTTTTACCCATTCCTCTGGCATTAGGCTTGTTGTATCTGCTATTGTTGTATATATATGGCTTTTGGTTAATCAAAAGCTAGTCATGTCACTTGCTTCTAAACTCACCTACATTTATAACAGTTATGGAAGCAATGACTGTTTAAACATCAACAGAATTTAAACCAACACATTTTTTCCCTTTCAAATAGTTATCCTAGGAAGGTGTACACCAATTCTAATGACACTACCATGGTTTAAAACATGTTCAGAATTTTCCTTTTGAGAGTACAGTTGATAAATCCTGCAAGCAGTTGTCTTATTATTTTATACTTTCACCCCATGAAAAAAATTAATCAATGAAACACAATATTGCCACCTCATTTACGGGTCTTGTTACCTGAACGACTTTTGGTGGTTTTGCCTCCAAAAAACAAAGGGCATAGATTTGTCACCAGTGAAGATAGTCAAAAGAATAGAGAGGAAGTATCAGGAGCATTAAAAGAGCATTAAATCTGATGTGAGAAGACTTGACCACTCACAACTAGGCAAATATCCCAACCCCAAACTGGAATAATAATAATTATTATTTAACTCAGGGTTGTTGTGAGGAAAGTAGTTTACATATAAATGTTGAGTTGTTAACAGTAACAATGTGCTGCATCTCAGAGGAAGGAAAAGATAGAATTTTGAACTCAAAACCTTAAAAGATTGTTAAAAATTGTTTTTCCATGTGATTGTGGAAAAATAAAATATTTAAAATAATAACAGCGTGCTGCAACCTCTGAAGGCAGTTCCAAAAGAATTCCAAAAATTATGAATAATGGCATCGTGATTAGAATAAGTATTCAGCCTCCCTGTCCTTGCAGCTAGGTGGTACAGTGGATAGAGTTCCAGGTCTGACTCTCTGAGTTGAAATCTGGCCTCAGACACACACCAGCTGCATGACCCTGGGCAAGTCACTTAACCCTGCTTGCCTCAGTTTCCTCAGCTGTAAATTGATCTGGAGAAGGAAATGGCAAACCACTCCAGTATCTTTGCCAAGAAAAGCCCAAATGAGGTCATGAAGAATGGGACATGACTGAACCACAACACAGCCTCCCAAGGAGACTTCTTTGAAGGTAACATGAAAATATCCCATGTGCAAGTTCTTGTAACACATTGCTTTATAATCATAAATTTTAGAACCTATAAGTCAGCTCTTACAAATAATTGGTTTGATCAGCCACCGTGGAACACACTGTAACTCGACTCTAACGTAGTGATGTTATTTTGGTCCTCTTCTAGAACAAAGGACAAAAAACAACCAACCAAATAATACAGATTTACAAACAAGATCCAGTCAAAACTGAGACCATTCTTGTACTGGTATCCATATATGTTAAAGAAAATCTTGTCATTAGGTTCCAGACCTTCCCTTTGAGAAGTAGCACTAGAAAGGGTAGAATTAACCACTCGGCTTCTTCATCTGGAGTAAGTAGCTCAAGAATAGTACCTCCTAATTCTTAAGTGGGGTTTGTATCTGAAGCCTTTCTATTTCTATTTCCTCTGAGAAAGGATGTAGAAGAGGTACTGTCACAAACAAAAACAAAAACGAAGATTAAAAAAAAAACCACTTCAAAAGGAAGGACCTGTGATCTCATTCATTTGTATGTTCTCCTCAACCCACTCAGGCCTGCTCATCCCCTTGGTGGGGGGAAGGGGGAAGGGGAGGTCTACCTCACGGTTCTCTTTCCTAGAGGGATGCTTCATGCATACCTTTAAAAAAATTTAAAAATCTAGGTTTTTAGATTTTCAGGGATTTTTAGAATTCAACCTTTTCCCGAGGAGGAAACTGAGACGTCCGATGAAGTGATTTGTCTATAGTAACCCAAATAGTTGCACATAGTTGTGATTGGAACCCAGTTATGCTCATTTCCAGCTCCGAGCTCTTTTTCTGCAATGCCATATGCATAAAGCAAAGAAAGAATGGGAGGTAGCTGGGGGAAGTTGGGGGGTGGGAGTCTGGAATAGCAGGCTCGGGAGTCTTCTAGGGCTGTATGGAAAGAAGTGGTTAAGGATCTAGATGATTTAATCCAGTTTTAAGAAAAGGGTTTTACAGTGAGCAATTACAGAGCGGTTAAGGAATTAATCACTAATGGGTCATTAACTCTGACTACCATTGTACAGTTAACAAGCTGAGGCCGGATTATTAGAGCCGGCACCCAATTAAGAAGAAGACATTCGCAACAAAGCGAACGAACCATTGGCCTCTTGAAATGTTCGGGGGAGCCAGCTTGGAGGAGGGCAGCGTCCCTGGTTCCCACGTAGGGTTATTAATTGCTCCATGCCTCTCAGGAGCCAACTCCTGGTTCTCCCTCCAGATCTGACGGGGGAAGGGTGAGGGAGGGGGAGACAGAGATTTACTTAATATCATTATCTTCGACACAAGGTGGGGAAGGACTTCATCTATCAACCCCCTCCGCTTCTCTGGGGACTTGGCTCCTCATAATGTAATAAGATTTCTGTTGACGAAGGCGTGTTTGGAAACAAGGCCGCGGGGTTGTGGACGCGGGTTTGGGGTTGGGGCTCGAACTGAAGCTACCAACAGCTGGCGAGCAGGGTTCCGTCCTTTTCTTCGGGTTCCTCTCCCCAAGGGATATGATTATGTTTATGCTGGAGTAACTGGAGTAGGGAAAGCGGGGGTGGGAGCCGTCGAGGAGGGAGGGGGGGGGATGTAGTTCTTCTGGTTCAATCCCATGGCTCGGCTGCCTTCACTTCTGCGCGGCGTCGCTCCCCTAGCTGGTCTTCAGCTAACAAGAACCTTGGACCAAGGGTTTGGGGGGGAGTGGGTAGAATTTGGATGAAAGCTGATCTCTTTCCTCCATGGGTAAACTAAATCTGGAGGGATATGTGTAAAGGGAGTATTGGAAGGTAAAATCAAGAAGCTATCACATCCTGCAATCTTTCCATTCTTCCAGGTTCGTCTCCTTGCCACCTTTATTACTTCCAAATGCCTAATCCGTAAAGGGCAAAAAAGTCTCTTGATCTGTAACATCAGGAGCTCCAGATTCAATCGCTGAAATCCATTTCCAAGCAGCCTACGTCACCCAACCCTAACCCTTAGGGGGCTACCTAATTAAAACAGAACAAAACCCTAGATCCTCTTCCTCGGACCTGAACGCAGGTGGAAGATTTGGGAGGGAGTTACAGGAGGAAAGACAGAATAGTTCTCTTCGAACATCTATTAGAAAACTTGCTCGGGCAGTTGGCCTGCAAAGGGGGTCAGCCTGCTTAGCGGGGGAGGAGACCTGCCCCCAACTGGCCCCTGGCGGGCGCGAGGCGGAGCCAGAGGCAGCTGTCGGAAGAGTTTGGAGTCGCTGCTGGCGGGACTCTCTTTGTCCCGCTTCACTGAACCCGCTGGGCTTCTCGGAACTCGAGGCTCTAGCCTCCTAAACAGGGTAGCGCTGCAGTCCGAAAGAGAGGGGGCACTGCTGTTCCCAAGCCTAAAAACGGGGTTGGCCCTGGAACAAGGGAATAGGAGGCGGAAGGCGGCTGAGACGCCCACTGGATGGTTGTTGTCTCCGCGTGGACCGAAGCTATTGGGAGTGGGGGGACCGCTTCAAAAGGGAAAGTCAGTGGTCTGGACCAAGTTTATTCAGGGGTCTTTAGGAAGAGGGGATCGCAGCACCAGCGGACAAACAGCAATTGGTCCTCGTAGACTGTGTGACCCCGGAATATCTAAGGGTGAGGTGTGCCGGAGGCTAACAATTGAAGTTCAGAAGAAAGCTGGAAGATGCAATCGGTCTCCTCCCGGAGCAAAGAGTTAGGAAAGGGGAGGGAATAACGTTTTTTAGGACTCACCTAAGTAACGTGCACACAACTGCAGGCAGAGACTCATACCGACCCTTAAACAATCTTTGTACCCGCACTGGCGGCTCGGGGGAAGGAACCATTTAGTCTCTAGCCAGGCTACACTAACCTTTTCCCTCCGAACTTGCCTTACTCTTTCAGATCCGCTTTGTACTTGCCTCTCTCTTAGCCTCTGCAGTACCCACTTTCCTCACAGGAAAAATTCTTACTCTTCCTTGACTAACCTCATCCTTCTACTCCCTCCGAGAAGCCCTTTCAGACAACCTTACTTAGAAGTGGTCTCTCCCTTCTCCGGACTTTGATAGTTACGTACCACTCATTTGACACTATTTACTGCTTCTTCTTTAAAATCGCGCCTCCGTGCCTGCATGTTTTCTTTCTCCAACCAGCCTGTAAACTCTTGGAGGGGTGCCGTCTTCCTTTCCCCCCTTTCTTTAAAATGTCACACATGTTTATTACTGAATCTATTATCGATTCATGAAAACAAAATGGCAAAGTCCAATCCTTCAAGGACAAGTTTACTGATGACTGCACCTTAGCAAACAGATTCTATAACGTGAGAATAGGGACACTTCTTATGAGGGGTGGCATAGTAAGGAGGTTAGACTTGGAATAGGGTGTGTGTGTGTGTTTATTTCTTGATAAGCACAGATTGGTCCTTCTCCAGTGTTTTCCCTTTGAGTTTATAGCATCGTAGATTTGAGAGCTAGGAATTACTCCATGCCATCCCCTCATTTTACAGGCGAGGAAACTGAAGGAGTGTGTGTGTGTGTGTGTGTGTGTGTGTGTGTGTGTGTGTGTATGGGGGGGAGTTGCGACTTCTCCACCCTCACACAAGTAATAACTGTCAGAGGTGAGATTTGAATCCACTGACTTTATCATCTGACTTCATCCACTGATTTCACAGATAGAGTGCTCCTTCCATTGTATCATGCTTTCTCCCTACAAAATAGGTGATTTTTTCTGAGGAAAGGGGCTAGTCCAATGAGGGGGTAGGGTGGGGAGATCAGAATAAGTTTGATTTCAAAGGTGGTGTTTGAGCTGAGCCTTGAATTCTAGAAGGTAAGATGAGAAGAGAGTTCATTCCAGTCATGGGGAATAGTCAGTGCAGACCACAGGAAATGAAATGTATGCGTATGATGAAGAGTAGGAGAGTCAGTTTGGCTGGACTGTAGTGTGTGGGAAATGGAGTCATGTGTAATATTGGCCGGAAAGGTAAATTGAGGCCAGGTGATGATAATTGGTGATGATTGAGTTTCTGCTGATTTGATCACCAGATTTCATGCCAGTTCACTGAGATAGATGATTTTGTCTCTTCTTCCCAAATAATGGTTTGATGGTGAAAGTCTTGTGGGAGGACATGGTAAAACTAGGACCCTGATGAAGTCAAAAGAGAGCTCTTCCTTATCTCTTATTTCCAATTCAATTACCACCAGGTTCCTTCCATTGCCTCCTTTTTATTCCTATTATCCTAGTACAGTACAGCCTCTCATAAGCACATGCCTGGACTATTGAAAAGCCTATTAACAATTCTTTCTGTTTCCATACTCTATCTCCTCCAATCTCTTCTTTATGTTACTACCTGACATACACATGCTTAGCAAATGCTTGTTTTCTTTTCCCTTGTAATAAGTAATTTTTAAAAAGAAGAAAAAAAGCAGTTCCTCAAAATGAGCCAACAGTATGAGCAATGTTTCATACCCATCATCTTCCACCTCTGCAATGGAGGAGTGGAGGTACTTTTTTTTATAGCTTTTCTCCAGTGCTACGCTTCTTAGACATTTAAATCTCCAGTATTCAGTAGTTTGTTGTTCTTGTGTTCCCCTTCTCCCATTTATATTACTATGGTCATTGTGTATTTTGTTTTCCTAGTTCATCCTTCATATGTCTTTCATGTTTGTCTATAGTCTCCAAATTTATAATTTTTATAGCAAAGTGATACTCTATTAAATTCATGTATCACACTTTATTCAGTCATTCTGTAATGGATAGGCATCTACTCTATTTCCAAGTCTTTGCTACCACTGTAAGTGCTGCTGTGAATATTTTGATATTTATAAGGTGCCTTTCTATCTTTGGCCTCCTTAGTGCATGTGCTTAGTGTGTTATTAGTTCCTTGTTTTTGTGCCTGGGAGACATGGAGTACTACAGTCGCCAAAGAATAAAAAATTAATATGACTCTGTTAGGAACTAGGGGATATTCCATGTTCAGGTATAATAGAATCTCTGTTCTTATAGAGCATATTGTCTGGGAGAGGTGCATGATGAGCATGAGTAGTGGATGACACATTCCAAATAAGGAATGGTAAAGAAGTAAAGGATGTCAACAAAGAAATGTGTGATTGAAAAAGAAAATGGTTGGTGTTGTGCAGTGAGAGCAAGGAACCAGTGAAAAGCTCAGGTGCTCCACTGGTATCCTCTTGTTGTCAGGAGAAAGAAAGGAAGGCTCCTAGCACTTTGGGGTCTCCCCTGCTCCCACACCTTAGCAAACCTATGGGAAGGCATGGATAATAATTGCATAGGATAAATAGACATGAATGGATTGTGATCTGCATCCCAGGAGAGAACACCCACATCAGTGAGATCACAGATGTATGTAAGCAGTAGTTATTTCTCATGATCAGCCATAGATGTTAACACATCTTTATTCCTCCCTCTACCTACCCCCCTCCCCCACATACACACACAAATCTGAACCTGACTTTTTTCAGTCCCACTTACTCCCTTTTCCTTATTCTCATTAAGCTGAAATTGACTAGAGGAAAATGGGGCCAGATCTTTGGCCAAGAGACCTTATTTCTGAGTTGCCTGACATTGAGAGCTATACTGTCTTCTCTTGTTACTTCTTTGAGACTGTCCTTCAGTAGAAGTCACATCTGCCCCAATTCTGGTGAATAATATTCATGTTTGTTTTGTTTTGTTTTGGGTTTTTTTTTGTAGGGCAATTAGGGTTAAGTGACTTGCCCAGGGTCACACAGCTAGTAAGTGTCAAGTGTCTTCAGCCAGATTTGAACTCAGGTTCCCCTGAATACAGGGCCAGTGCTTTATCCACTTTGCCATCTAGCTGCCCCCTGAATGTAATCATGTAATGAATGTAATAATCATAATAACCATGTAATGAATCATGTAATGAATGTAATAATCATAATAACCAGGCCACTATACTTGGAGGAATTTATTTTCTCCTTTTCTTCCCTAAGCATGAACCCCATATAACCAACCCGACTGATTTCATAGTGGGATAGCTTACTGAGCAAACCACCAACTTTATATAAAACTTCTCAGAGGCACCTCCTCTCTTCTTGAAAACCTGGATGATATGGGCTTGTTGGAGTGAAAGCTTTCATCTCTGAGCCCCAGACTACCATACTACCCTCTGAACCAGCCTACCTGGACCTTGCTGACAGTCCCAAATCTTGTTTCACTGCTGTCTCAAGAACTTGTAGTAAGCCTGAGCCCTGAGCAAGCCCTCAATGCACACTATGTGAGATGTCGTCTCTACAATTCCTGTTAATACTCTTTTTTGTTTGTAGCTTGGCTTTTACTGGTTGAAGTTCAAAGTTTTTCAAACTGTTTTTCACTTTTATCCTGTATTCCCTTCCCCCTGAAGATTACTCCTATGATGGCAGTATACCTCTGAGTAAGAAGCAATTTAGCATAGACCCCAAGTGAAAGCTCCTATTCCTTAGACTGACATTCAAGGCCCTTAGCAATCTAATCTTAATTTCCCTTTCTTGCCTTCTCTGAAAGTATGATATAATAGAAAGAACATGTAGCTTGGAGTCAAAAAGCCTGGAAACCTGAGATCTGTTGGAGTTTTATCATTTAATATTGTGTGTGACCTGAATCTGAGCCTGTTTTCATTTACAAAATAGGGATAATAGTACTTGTATTACTTCATTGGATTTTGGGCTGGGTAGAACCTTCATTTGTTTTACTTTCTCATTTTAAGGATTTCCATTTCAACAAACTTTTGTTTAGAATAGATTTTGTGCAAAGCACTTACTGTTCCAAAAACTGAGTACAGAAAGACAGACCCTGCCCTCAAGCAACTTACATTCTATTTTGTTGTTCCATTGTTTTCAACCCTATCCAACTCTTCTCTGGCAGGGGTGGGGGGATTTCTTGGCAAAGATACCGGAGTGGTTTGCCATTTCTTTCTCCACTCATCTTACATAAGAGGAAACTGAGGCAAGCAGGGTTGACTGACCATCCCGGAGTCACACAGCTAATAAATCTGAGGTCAAATTTGAATTTAGGAAGATGAGTCTTCCTGACTCCAGACCCAGCACTCTATCTGCTGTTCCATCTAGATACCCTTACATTCTATCAGGAATAATAAAAGCTGACATTTATATAATACTTTTTAAAAGTTCATAAAGTTCTTTACATGCATGATCTCATTTGATCCTCATAAAAATCCTGTGAGGCAGGTACCACAGGTGGTGGCTCTATTTGGCCTGTGATTCCATTAGTATGCAGATCTGAAACTGTTCTTCCATTTTAGAGACTTGCCCAGGGCACTCAGAAGATAAAAGACTTGCCTGGGTCACACAGCCATTATTTGTCAAAGGAAGGACTCTTGCTATGTCAGAAACACATATTCTAGCCACTACCTGTTTCCAATCCCCATCTTTGCAGGTGATAAAATTGAGACTTAGAAACCTACCGATATCACACATCTAATAAGGCAGGATTTGAACCCATATCTCATGCATCTGTACCCAGTACTCTCTCCACTACACTGTGATGCCTCCACATATAGAAACTCAGACCCAGTGGGGCCCTAGATCAAAGAGTCATGGTGCTTCAAAGCTATGTATTTGGACTCCAAATTCAGTGTCCTTTCCCCCATACCACCTAACCTCAGTATTTTATGGGATTGTTGTGAGAATCAAACCATTCTGCAACTATAAAGTGCTCCATGAATGTGAAATTTTACTATCTCTCTTACCTCATGGCAAATTGTATTGTCATAGTTCTTGGAACTATCCTGTACCTTCCCAACTCAGTGCTCTAGTTCATACCATTCCTAACATGGAATGCTCTCACCCATTTTGGATGTTATTAATTCTACCTGTTCTTCAAAATCCAGTTTAGATTCCACCTGCTCCACAAAGCCTTCCCTGATTCCCCCAGGGAGAGAGCCACCTCTTTGTCTCTCAAATCTCAGTGCATTTTGTTAGCATTGTACCTCTATTATGACATATGTTAGATTCTACCTTATAATAGTTGTTTGTCTACATATCTTATTTCTCCCGTTAGATCATAAGATATCTGAGGACAGGAACCCAGTCTTATTCATTTTTGTATCCCAGTTATTGTATAACATGAATGAACTCTTAGTAGGTCCTCAATAGGTGTTTTGAGAAAGAAAGGAAAGAAATTGAGAAGCATATAAAAGAGTTTAGAAAAGAAACATGGGGGAAAGATGCAGAAGCGGAGAGGAGAAAATTATGCAGGCAGAGGGATAGCGAATGAGGAAGAAGGAAAAGAAAACAAAAGAGAAAAGGAAGATGCCAGCAGTGCATACATAAGGGAAAGCAGTGAAAATAGAAGAGAGCTAGGTGGCACAGTGGATAAAGCACCAGCCCTGGATTCAGGAGGACCTGAGTTCAAATCCGGACTCAGGCACTTGACACTTACTAGCTGTGTGACTTTAGACAAGTCACTTAACCCTCATTGCCCGCAAAAAAAAAAAAAGAATGAAGGAAGGAAAGAAAGAAAGAAAATAGAAGAGGAGTATTAGACTGTGACATAATATGTAATATCTAATAATAATATATCACAATTAGATTGGGAACTCTTCGAGGACAGGATGGCTTTTTGCCTTTCTTTGTATTTCCAGCACTTAACACAGTGCTTGGTACATAAAAGGCACTTAATAAATACTAGTCAACCTACTAACTGAGTTGTAGAAACACTGGTTGCTTAAATAATCCCAATTTTCCCCATTGGGTAGAAGGAGTGGGAGGGATGCAAAGAAAGTAAGCTGAAATTAAAGATAAACCTAATTTAAGCACAATTGTGCCTTAGCTTTTATATCACTTTTCTCAACAAGAACTAGCATCATAAATGATAGTAGAGATTTAGAGCTGGAAGGGACCTGAGAGACCATCTATCTAGTCCAACCACTTTTTTTTTTTAGTTTTTTTTTTTTTTAGTGAGGCAATTGGGGTTAAGTGACTTGCCCAGGGTCACACAGCTAGTAAGTGTTAAGCGTCTGAGGCCGAATTTGAACTCAGGTACTCCTGACTCCAGGGCCGGTGCTCTATCCACTGCGCCACCTACCTGCCCCCCCCAACCACTTTTTACAGATGAGGAAATTGATATCCAGGGAGGTTAAATGGCCCAAGGTCAAACAGTCAGTGACAGAACCAACATTTGACCTCAGTTTCTTTAACTCCAGACCAGTGCTTTTCTTATTGCACTATTTGGTCTTTTCAAATATTTATTGAGCCCATATTATGTGCAAAGGGATGAGTGGGATGTTCAGTTCTCCAACACTCTGACACCTGCCTTGAAGCAGCTCACAATCTAGTAGAAGAGAAAACAAAACAAAACCTAAAACAAATATATACAATTCAATGCTCTAAGCTATGAGTACCATCTTTGTGAAATAGGTAGTGATTCCATTTCTTCTTTGCATTCAGGATTTGGATTAGAACTCAGACACTATCTTTCCTATTCTTACTACCTCAAACAAATCTCAGGAGTAGGGTGTGGGCTTCTTATTCCTCATTTCCAGGTTACTTCTCCCTTCCCTACCATGACTAGCCAAGCAGCTAGTGGTGCAGTGAGATAAAAACATTAGGGTCAGAGGCAGGATGACCTGAGGTCAAATCCTATCTCAGATATTTCCTAGCTGTATAACCATGGTAGAACACTTAACATCTCTGTGTCGAAGTTTCCTCATCTGGAAACTGAGGGGAGTTAGATGCTGGCCTCCAAGGTCCCTTCCAATCTTACATTTATGATCTTAGGAACTGGGGATAGAATACTTAAAGTAAATAAAAGAGTATCAAGAAATGGCATCATTATCAGATTTCCCTTTATGATGGGGTGCAGACTTCCAAAGGGAAGGGAACACTTCCAGGTTATGCTTTAAAAATATTTACTGGAAGATATAGTGGATGAGGTAGAGAGGAATGGGGACAAAAGGAACAGGAGAAGGGTAGATGCATCAGAGTTTATGCTTCTGTGTCCAATGGCAACAACTCTTTCCCATGATCCATAGGAGAAAAAAGACTGGACTGTCACCTGGTCCTAGAGACCATCCAAGATTAGTAACACCCCTTCTGCATTAAGATCAATGACACCAATCCAAGGTTTACTCTTGTCCACCAGGCTTCCACATCTCAGGGATCTCTTGCCTAAGGGAACAGCCAGAAGTCCTGGTAGCTTTTCTGATCAGAAGGACTCTAATACCAATTGGCTGGGCCCACTCTGAAGCACCAAACTAAACTAAACTAAAACTAGAACGGTGTATTTAGGATCAGAAGAGATCCTCGAAAACAACTAAGTAATAAGATCATAGATTTGTAGCTGGAACAGGCTATAGAACAATCTCAGATGAGGAAACTGAGGCAAGGAGATATGAAATGACTTTGTTCAAGGTCACACAGATAGTAAGTGGCAGAATGAAGATTTCAAACCGGGCTTTCTGACTTCAGATCCAAAGCTCTACCTCATCATGTTACCCAACCCCTTCATTTTACAATGGGGAAAATGAGACTCCGGCAGTCATTCAGATAGTATCAGAGTCAACAACAAAACCCCGGTCCTTTAACTATTTGACACAGTACTCTTCCCACTATACCATGATTGATTTGTGTAAAAGCAGTCCATTTTTTTTTTTTTACCTCAACCAGAAGGGCTTTCAATCAATGTTGAGTTTCTGTATCACAGTTTCCATGGACCTTATCAATGCATCACCTATCATGATGCTTTTACACACAGTAGGCTTTCAATAAATGCTTATTAAATGGAGGATTCAAGATTTGTATTTTGTATTGCCTGGAACCAGGGTACTGCTAAAGAGAAGATCGTTTCTGTTCAGATTCATAGCAAAAGAAGCCATTAGTTAACATGTCATATACTCAAGTGAATGACAGGCAAAGGTTCTTAGAGGAACCACTGCCTAGTGTCTGGCAGGAAGCCAGGAAAAGATGCTTCCAAAAGAAGATGCAACCCCACAGAATTTGTCTGAGATGCTAATTGATTAACTCCCAGGAAGGCAGAAAGTTCACAGAGTCTGACTGTGCAGTATAGTCAGTAGGTCTAGGATGACAGGCCTAGAAATGTTCTAAAGGCAATGCTGGGGTGTGTTATTTGAACAGGAATGGCTATAACCAAGACATACTTCATCTGCTCTCAGGGAGGGAAACCTTTTTCTATCATTTACTCAAAGTAACCACCTACAGTAATCAGGCAAAAAAGCAACCAGTATAGATAATAAATGAAATATAAGCTTGCCTAAAAATGATTTCCAGATGAGAGCAAGTAATCCTTTTGTACTCTGTCCCCTGCACTCTGGGAAGAGGGTGGAGAGGAACGAGTTTCCCCCGGGTCCTCCAGGAATTAGGAAGCTATGGAAAGCAGTGGCAACCTGTTTTCTGGAGAGCCAAGTGATTGGGTGCTTTATGGAGTTCCCACCCGTCTGATCAGAAAAATCTAAGGTCTTCGGCCCTGCCAAAACATTTTATTTCAGCTACTTTAGGAGAGTTTGCCCATCTCTTAGCATCCCTTACCCCACAAATGTCCATTGTCTCACAAACCTCCCTTTCAACCTCACACAACCCAGGTAAAATCACAGAAAGTAGTCTTTAATTCTCTCCAATGATATTTAGAAACTACACTAGGTATAAACAGCTTCTTAAAACCTATTTTCCTGGTTCTTTCCTCCAGCTCTTCCCCAGGCCCCAGCCAATATAACCTTGCAGAGTACAGTCAGCCCCCGACAATTCAGAGAACAGGTGAAGAAAAAAAGTCCCAATACTCGCGGCAACCTTTCGATCTCTTGGGCGAGTTGGTCGAGGCATCTAGAAGTCAGTAAATGAGAGGATCAATGTTGGGGCATAGAAAGAGTTCAGAACGTCTTATTTCCTTCCAGCTACTTAAGAGAAGGGAACGTACGTTTGCTTCTTGTTGAATTGGTGGAATAGGATAGAATACAGGTAGTTCCAAATAGTTTTTATTCATTCCTTAAGCAGAGACTTGGTAGATTTCCATCAACCCCATTCCACTGATTAGTGTCCCCTTGGAACAGTGAGCACGAGCTAACTCTCTCCATGGTCCCTGGCTGGAGGCAGTCAAGCTCCCTGGGGCCAAAACGGAATACTTGCTTTGGGGACAAGGGGGCAGGGGCGCACAGCCAGAGGGGAGGGACACCCTCATAACGTTCTACAACAGCTCAGGGGATCCAGCTACGGAAGGGTTTGAAGTGTGTTAGGGGGAAGCAAGTCGCTGTTTGATGCCGGGGTTGGGGGGGGGGTTGGGTGGGGGGGAAGGCCGAAGTCTGACCATCTGTGGGGTCCGGAGGAGTGAGAAGGCAGTAGTCTCATATGGCTTGCCAAGGCTTCCCGATCGACTGGATGTGCTCCTTGGCCTTCATGCGCAGCGCTGCGATGCTGGTATTCCGAGGGTCTGCTTCCTCCAGAGAAAATTTGTCCACAAAGTTAGCTCCGCACTGGTAAGGAGGGGGAGGCGGTGGCCCTAGCGGTTGCAGGCTGTGCCCTAGAGGAGGGGAGTTCAGGAAGGGCGGTGGGGGCGTGTAGCTGGCCGGGAGGGTCTGCGGGGAGGTCACGAAGCCTGGCAGGCTCTGTAAGGAGGTGCTGCCGCCGCCGCCTCCGGGCAGTGGAGGACTCAGCCACGATTCCAGCTGCAGAGTCGCCCCGCCGCCGCCGCCGCCGCCGCCTCCCACGCCTCCCCCGAGCTGCGGCAGGGCAGCGGTTGGCGGGGAGCGATTGAAGGAGAGGATGGGTGAGTCTTGAAGTTTCATAGACGTCACTTCGAGCTTCTCCTGCCTCCTCCACTTGGCTCTCCGGTTCTGAAACCACACCTGCGGACACATAACGCACCGGGATAGTCAGATTAGGAGCATCCTGTACCCCACCCTGCTCCGGTGCCTCCCAGCCATAATTTCCCTGAAATGCTGGCTGCGAGTTTTATTCTCTATCTGCTATTCTGGCGCGACCAGTTTTTGGTGTAGTCCCGCTTAGAACTTGTCCTTTTCTTCTTTCCGTTTTAGGATCATAGCTTCTAGAATAGGAAGGGGCCTTAGAGATCATCTAATCCAGGGGATTATTAACCTTTCATGTGTCACAGACCTCTTTGGCAGCCTAGAGAAACCTATAGACACTCCTTTTCAGAATAAAATTTTTAGATACATAAAATAAAACCTAAAGATTACAAACTAAACCTGTTCTTTAAAATGGCTATAAAACATTTTTGGAAAAAAAAAAAGCTCACAGACTCCAGTTCTTAGACTGGACCAGCTCCCTAATTTAACTGAGAAGGTTAAGTGGCTTGCCTAAGAAAACTCAAGATCACAAAGGTCTGTAAAGTCTGGTAGGGAGGGAGAGGGTTGGGAGCTTCCCAATGGAAATCCAACTCTTTTCACTACAACTTTCTTTCCTTTTTCTTCCTCTCTTCTTTCTTTCCCCTCACTATCCCTTCTATTCTTATATCTTTTGTTTACCTTTTCCTCTTTTCCACTTCTTTTCTTCCACATGCCCTTTCCTCTCTTTCTTCCTCCTTTGTCCCAGCAAATCTCAATCATCTTTCTTCTAGATTTAGTTCTTATTTTTTCCCTTGCCAACCTATTTGTCCAAACTTTATGATACTGAGCATGGTGATCAGCATGAGGTAACACGCACCACACCCACACATACAGATATATATGAGTTTGTATGTATTTGTGTGTATATATACATGTGTATGTATATATACACATATGCACATATACCTATATGTGGAATAGATATGTATGTACATAAACAGATTATTTCAACTCTAATCAGGGATCTGGAAACTAATGCAAAGTGACTTTTAAAAAACGAGTACCATAAGAAGGGGCAGGAATGAAACCTAGTTCCTAAGAGGGTTAACTGTTCTGAGAGGGTAAACAAAAAAGTCCCATTTCCCCCCAGACATAAACTGAAAAGAGAGGAAATAATTAGAGAGAAAGGATGGTTAATTGAAAGGGAATCAGTACCAAAAAACGCTTGGCAGGATTTGTGATGGGGGAAGAGATGAGACACAGTTGAGGCTCTGGACAGAGAAGAAGCACCTAAGTAAATCTAGAACAAAATTTACATTGAGATACCCTAGCAAAAGAACACATCTACATTTAAAGTAGAAAAAGGAAGAATACATCCCTCCCCCAAACCCCATGATATTTTGAGATCTTGGGCATCTTTGTTTCCCAGAAACTCCAACATTGAACTGTTTTTATGCCCTTCTTCCATTCTTGTTATTTCTGGGAAATATAATATTCCAGAGGTTTGAGGGAAGGGTCCCCTTTCTTTGAAACTGGGCTTTTTTCCCAGTATCTCTTCCATTTTCTTAATTCCCCTCACCCTTAATGAATAGAGTCAAAGGGTCAGTGAATAAGAGTCCAAGGTCTCCAGGTCAGCAAAAGATAAAACTGGGACTGTATATTCATGGTGCCTCTTTTGGAAAGTTCAATAAAGTTTCCTACAAGTTCAGGGATCCTGCCCATTTCTTCTCTCTTCCTCATTCTTTTCTATTGTCTCTCTTCCACATTTCCCTCTTTTTGTCCTCATCAAGTCACTCATTCTATACTCCTGAACACACACATACACACAGATACACAATTAATACACAACACACACACACACACACAAATGAAATCTGTTTAGGCCTGTACACCATAACCTATCTGAAGGCTCTATTCTCTGGTACCCTGAACTGACCTCATTATATACTCTTGGGTAAAAGGCAACTACATTGTGAGATCCTTTCAAATAACTACAACCTAATGTTGTAGCCACTTGCATCTTGCCCTAAACTCCAGTGTCTTCTTTTATTTTCAATAAAAAATTTAATCTTTTAAGGCAACTTGGTTTCCTTTATGGAAAGGTAACTACTTGGATACCTAGAATCCAAACTTAGTTTCACTACTGTTAAGATCCAATGAAATTAGTTCCCAATTTCTCCTCTTCAGGTTTGACTTAAACCCACACAATTTGGAAACCCTCCCAGATTTTTCACAGATGACTAGCAAATATATAAAGCTTTTAAATATTTTAATGATGGGGATTAAAGATAATTCAGCTCTAATTAAAGCAAAAAAAAAAAGAGTACCATACAATGAAAAGAAAAGCTCTCTGCAGTGGGAATTGGGTGGATTTGAAACAGACGTGGCAAAGCAATATTCTCAAACAAAATCCCACTTTATGTCTCAACTGAGAAGTGGAGTTGAGAAGAACATGACCCAATTTCAAAGTAGAATTTTTGACAGTAGGGCTAACCAAATGATTGAGGGAGGATGGATCCAAGTGGGGGCTTGATTTATGCCATAATTTAATTATCCTGAATGGGTTTATGTTTACTCTTGCTGTCGAAGCCTTCCCCAATCTCCATTACACCATATACTCAAGCTCTTTAAGGGCCATGAGGTTGGAGTATGTGTATACTAGAATTCTAATTTAGACATGATTTCCAAAGTCTGTCTCTGTTTTCCCCTCCCCCCTCCCCTTCTCTCCTCAGAATTAGGAAGGCTAAGGACTGAGAAGACACCTCTGCAAGTTTTCTACCTGGTGTCTTTATCTGGGAAGGGAGAGCATTTCAGACCTGAATCCCATGGCTATGGGCTCTTGAGAGAACAAAACCCAGAAAGTTAAATATAGTTCATAAACCCATTCTACCGCCGGCCACCCATTATCAGCCCTGATTAGGAATGCATTCCCTACATCCTCGGGCACCTAAGGTGAGCCCCTCCCATTCTCCCCAGGTGCCCTGCATTCAGAGTGGTCCCTCGCTTTACCTGGACTCGGACCTCGGGCAGGTTGACCTTGACGGCCAACTCCTCGCGGCTGTAGACGTCTGGGTAGTGGGACTTCTCAAAGGCCCTCTCCAGCTCATGCAACTGGTAGGTGGTGAAAGTGGTCCGGTTCCGGCGATGTTTCTTCTTGGGCTGCTCCTCGTCGGACAGTTTCCCGTCGCTGGGGGTGTGGCAGGCGGGCAGCTCTGGGCTTAGACATTCCTCCCCCGGCTCTTTGGGACCATAGGAGCAAGCATCTGGGGAGCGAGGGGAACTCGTTCCGTTAGAAACTCTGTCTCAGAACGCTTCTCCTTCCTTCCTTCCTTTCCTTCTTCCCATCCCCCTGGTTCCAGCCGGACTCTTCCCCTCTGAACTCTGGGTTCCAAGGCTGTCCAGTGGGGGTCTTGGGAGATTGCGCTGCTTAAAGGCCTTTCCAGTTTTCCTGGGAAGCTTCTTAACCCCTCCCCCCTCACCCCGCACCCCAATCCATGCACCTGGTATTCTGCCTTGTTGTAGCTTAAAAAGACCTTTAAGATCTCGACAAGTAAAACAGCCTAAGAAACAGCTCTCCCAAGAGAGTGCCACTGTGGGCCTCGGACAGTTTCCTTTTCTCCTTTGGGCCCCCGCTAAAGCAGCCTTGATGGTCCCGGGGCCAGGGGGTCCCGGCATTCACTCACTCACCTACGTACTCCTCGGCCTGGGCTTGGGCAGGGGGCAGCATAGGGGCAGAAATCTGGGGCGGGGGCGGGGGAGGTGGCGGCGGCGGCGCCTCAGAGTCGCCAGGGGCTCTGGGTAAGCTGAGGCGGGCCCCTGTCCTCTTGTCCGGATCCTTGGAAGCGCGGGAGCCTCTATCTGCGGGGAAGGAGCCGAGGAGCCCGTCGTCCTTAGTAAATCCCAATATGGCCTCGATGCTGTGTAGCCGCGAGGGGTTTGCGGTGGGGCTTCGGACCAGGTGTCCAGAAAGGGAGAAGCTCCCGTCTGCCATGGTCAGAGCGGAGCCTGGCAGGTGCATGAGGGGAAGGAGGGATCGGGGAGCGGTCGGGGTGGGGTAGGGGGTGGGGATGGGGAAAGAGAGGGGAGGGAGGGAGGAAAGGAGGAGGACCACTCTTTTTTTCTTTCTGCTCCTTCAAGAGGGAGAGAAGAGGCTCAAGATAGTTTCTTTCCTGTTTAAACAGTGGAAATTCAGAAGGTCCCAAAGTAACTTTAGAAGATCCTATGGGGGCGGGAGACAGCGCCTGCCTTTCTCTCGCCGGCCGAGTAAGTGGTGTCCCTTAGCCCTAGAAGTTCCTTCCTTTTCTTCGCAAGAGCCAAGGAGGACCAACTCCTCTCCTGAGCTAGCAGCAGCAAATGCCCTCTGCCTCAGGGTCTCCCCCCCCACCTCCAGCTCCTCCTTCTTTCTCACCCCGGGGCGCCAGCTCCCCCCCCCCCCAACCCTCCAGCTCCTCCCTCCCCAGCTGGGTTGGTCCTGCTCTCTCTGAACCCTTCCCCCCAGCGGGCTCTGTCCGGGCTGAGCCTCTGGGATCATCGCCCGTCACTGGGATGGAGCAGGGAAATAGAGAGAAGCCTGGAAGATTTCAGACTCCTCTGGGGCTTGAGCTTAGAAGGCTTCCCCTTCCCTCCATCGCGTGCTCCCCTTCCCCTAAGCTCCCCACACCTCAGGCCGCAGGTGGGGGGGGGGGGAGTACTCCCCTTGCCAGATCTCGCCTGTCTGTCCCCTTTCTTGGGACTGTCAGGAGTTTGTCCCTGGACTTTGCCATCCCCAGGTGGCCCTCATCTCACCCACTCTCAGGACTCAGAGCGGCTAAAGGCCTATGAAGCCTACGAGGATCCAGCGGGAAGAGCCTGGGTGAGCCCCAGAAAGGGGTCTTTCCAGCTCTAGAGAGTGGAGGTGAGCGAAAGAGAGGGAAAGCCGCGATCACGCGAAACTACTTCTTTCCCTGAAGCGTCTCTTCTGACTGCTACCGAGTCCCAGGTCCTGGGCATCAGAATTGCACGTATGTTTTAAGTTAATCGTGTAGGTTCCTTTCTAACTTGAGATCCAGCACGACCCGCTCCCCCTAACTCTCTCCCCAGGAGAAGGTGGGACTATCTGCATCCCCTCCAAGCCTGGGGACAAACTGACTGGGAGAGAGGCTGGGGGAATCCACCTTCCTTTGGATCTTTGCAATAGTGCTGAGAATCCCTTTTAGAATAAACTGGCCCTTGGCCAAAGCCTTTTCCCCCTGCTCTGCCCTGCCAACGGGCAGCACCAGCCACTTTTCCGAGTTACCAGGTGGTTTATTTCTGTTATCTTCTGCAGTTCTAAACCTGCCAAAATCATTTCCTTGTGCAATCTTTAGGGAGAATGGCAGGGTGAGGCTTTGGTTAGCATTAGGGGAATATCCCTGGCATTAACCTTTCCTATTTTTGTCAAGTTTTTGTTTTTAGGATCCATTCAAAAGCTGCTAATCATAACCTCCAATTGATTCTAGCAGGGAAAGATTGAGAACTTTCAAATGTGGTGTCCCAAGGCTTACAAACACAGTCTTTCCTCCATGGGGGTTCTTGATTTCTCAGGCTGAGTATAGGTTAAAATGGTGGCATATGTCTGCTTGCACTCTAAATCCAACCTGGAAGTTTCTTTGGAAGGACTGAGCTGACAGAAATCAGAGATCTGGGCAGAAGAGAGACAAGGAACATCTCTTTAAAAATGAAGGATTACAAGAATAACATTTTCAAAATTTTTTATAACCTGGCTTCTCCATTAATGTTGATATGCTTCTTTCTCTCATCATTTAGTAAATAGTTTTCAAGCATCCACTTTGTTGTAAGTGATGTGGAAAATTCAACCTGAGTCACACTTAGGGTCATATCAAACAAATGATAAATCAGAATGACTTAGATGAACTTAAATTGTGGACAAGGAGAATCATGGATTTGGAAAGGAACCTTAGAGATAATTTATTTTCCATACCTCTCTCCCCTCACCATCTCACAGGTGAGAACCAGAGTCCAAGATAGGAAAATCCACTTGCTCAAGGTCACAGTGACATAATTAAACCAGAATTAGAACTCAGTTATCCTGACTGTTGGAATCCTGTGCTTTCCCACAATATTGCAATGCCTAATCATAAATACCTAAATGAAAACATACACATCTAATTTACCAGGATTCAAATTCATTTACAGATAGACACTTAAAAATGAACTTTTGAACTCATTAGGTGGGATTTCAATGCCTGAAGTCATGGGATATTTTTAATTTTCAGAGAAAATTAAATGTACCTTTGACAAAAGAAGAGGTTAAAATGAACGACTCTAGAACTTTCTTAAAATGTCATCTCAAATAAGTAGGGTTTTTTGTCTCTAGGTAATTTTGTGGTTTTAATATCTTGACATATTATTGATATATAAGCTTGGACCAGTGGTTATAGGTCCAGCCTTTGCCTGGACCATATAAGCATGACCACTTCACTTTTCAGGGCCTCAGGCAACTCTCTAAGGCTGCAAGTTTTGGAAGAGTTGCCACTTGATGAAATCGCAAACACTGATATCAATTATAGCTATTTGCTATAATTACATAATACATCTCCTTTTGCCCTGCAGAGGCTGAATTACTAAACCTAAGAAATTGAAGCTAATGTAACTTAGCTCCCCTAAGAATTGTGATCAAAGACGAAAATGTGGAACTTTATCCAGAATATATTGACCCAGTGCCTATCATAGCTCCAGAAACATAATAGGCACTTTAAAGGTGCCTACTGATTGACAAAATCCTATCCAAATGGGGTACCTAGAGTCATAGAATATTAGAGGTAAAGGGAAACCTTAGTGACGATTAGTCCAAATCCACTATTTGACAGGTAAGAAAACCAAGGCTCAGAGTATTGAATTGACTCTTCCAAACTTTGGTTGAAGGCAGAGCCCGGACTAGAATTCAGATCTCCTGACTTCTAACCCATTGGTTTATCTGCTGCATACACACTGCACTATGATGAAGTAGTCTTACTAGGACACCCTTCAACTCTGCATTCCATGATGGTCTCAGAAATTCTAGAGGGGAAATGATCATAGGGAAGAATTTTGTACTTTAGAATATTGTCATTAGGACAATCCAATATGGTTTAGGTGCACCAATTATACAGAAAAGGTGGTCAATGAAACCCAAACCTTTAGCTCCTTAATTTAGTGCCATGGTCATCTGGAATATGGAAGTGAGGATAACTAATTGCCATTTGTTTTTCCTTGTCTGAATGAGAATACATTATATGTAAACTTCCCCAATATTAACTTGATCTCTGTAATCACTCCTAAACAAAGATTGGCCGTATTTTCTTAAGCTCCTGCCCACACGCTGCTAAGGGGCTTATGGGCTTGTTTTCCAAAGTTAATTCCCTTTGGAACTGCCCAGCTCGCCCTCATAGCTCCAGGTGAGGTTATCCTTTATTTACTGTTTATTTCAGAGTCTCTGGAGAAAAGCAAAAAAAAGAAACTTGAACAGGCACTGGCAGGGCTCTATAGGGGAAACAGGGCAAGGAGGGACAAGGGAAGGTTAGGGCATCTTTTGTGTTCAGTATAAAAAGCAAGTCAATACCATTGTGGGTGCACTGGAGAGTACTCAAAGCAATCAGCCGGGGGGCCATTGTGAGGGTCTAATCTACATGTGTATTTCCCAAGAACTCTATTAGTGAGGATGAATGGACTTTGCCATGTCCCTAATTCTTCTAATGTGGAGCAGCATTTTTACAGCAGTTACACCAGCATACAATCAGCCCTGCTTCTCCAGAAGCATGAAGGCTGGCTTCTGAACTCAGCTTTGCATTAATTCATTATTTCATTAGATGGATGAAAAGAAAATGTCTTTCCCCAAACCCTCTCACATACTAACTAGCTGCTATTGGGCACAGTTGTGCATCTCTTAAACTTGCCTTCAACCCAGGAAGGTGTTTATAAAAGTGGGGTGGCAAGAATTTCTGGGCATCATCCAGAATAGAAGACCTCACTGTGAATTGCAGGGAGATGAGAGAGTGAAGGACTGGGGTGGTGTTGGAAAGAGAATTCTGGGAGGGAGGGAGCAGGGGCAAATGAGAAAAGAATTGGGGATGAAGGAAAAAAATTAAAGCTTAAAATGTGTCCTGTTACATTGCATAGTTCAGCATGAAATAGTTTTCTTTAATTTGTATTGTATCCAGACTGGATTTTTACTGAAGCAACAGAAAGATTGTCTTGATTGTGATTCACTCTTTAGAAATGGATCCTAGGACGGCATTATAGTAAAGTCCAGGGAACTAAAACATACACAATATACAATACACAACTTAGATTTGGAAAAGTCCTAGTTCCACCTGTTCCCGAATAAGAACTTTATCTACAATACTCTTGAAAAGTGGACATCTAACCATTGCTTGAGGAAAGCCAGGGTGGGGGAACTCACTTTCTCCCAAGACATCCCATTCCTCATTAGCGAAATTCTACTTGTTAAGAAGTTTCTCCTTCTATTTAGCAGAAATCTATCTGCCCTCTGCAACCTCCACACATTGTTGCTGGTTCAGCCCTTTGTATCAAAACAAAAGAAGTCTAATCCTTCTTAGGAAACAATTTGGTATGGTAGAGAGAGTGCTCTCTGGAGACAGAGGACCTGGGTTCAAATCCTATCTTGAATGTTTAGTGCCTTTGTTACCTTGGGCAACTTTCATCTTTTATGGTCTCAGTTTCTTTAACTTTAGAATGAGGTTGAACTACATGTTTTCTGGGATTAGAAGGGACCTGGTCACTATTATCTATCATACTCTGATACATGAAAATGATTATCATGTAATCCACTGAGCCTTCTCTTTCTAGGTTACTTTCTTTGGCAGGGCAATGAGGGTTAAGTGACTTGCCCAGGGTCACACAGCTAGTAAGTGTCAAGTGTCTGAGGCTGGATTTGAACTCAGGTCCTCCTGAATCTAGGGCCAGTGCTCTATCCACTGTGCCACCTAGCTGCCCTCTTCCTAGGTTTCTAATCAATTTCTTAAATGAATGAAAATATAATATACTTAAATATGCAAAAACATTGTTTCCAAGAGCTGTGGGTAGAAATGGAAAAGTAAGGCAGTCTCCGCTCTCAAGGAAGAGGGAGACAATGGTATGGGAGGTTTTAGCTGCGAGTAAAGAGGAAAGGTCCCATGCTCCATGGGGTGCAGTGGCAAAGCAGGTGGTGATGTCTCTTCTTTAACACCATTTCTATTCATAAAATAATATCAGTTTAGGATCTCAAAGCATTAGACATTGGGCTGGAAGCATTGCTATTCTAAGGACTATAGAGTCAAGGGTCCTGAACTGTCTCCATTAGGGTCAGAGTGGAGAGGTGTTGGTAAGAGTCTGACCTGGCTGGTCTTTCCCTCAGGGTGCCTTGCTGCTTCAGCTAGGCTGGTTTGCCTGCCCTGTGAGTGTCAGTTGGCTGGCACTTGGTGGAAATGGTTGGTCTCTTCTCTGTAGGAGCTGCCTCCCAAGATGATGCTGTGTGGACTGGGCTGGAAGCAAGATCAGTGCTCTGGGGGAAGGTGGGGTGGCACTGCCATTCCCAGGGCTCTTGTGCTGCTCTGCCTGTTGTTGGCAGTTGGTCATCAGTTATTGCTGGTGCTGATGAGGTGTTGCTGCTGGGTCCCTTCTCCACAACAATTTCTTCCCTGATTTTGTACATATCTGTCCAAAATCTACGTTGGTTTAATAAATAACCTGTGCAGTCCTATTATTCTCTCTTTTTTTATTACTCCTTCTTTCTTCCCCCATCAGAATAATGTTTTCATTATCATCATTTTGATCTTTAAAATTTTCCATCCTATTCATTTTTCCCCCTCTTAACTCCACATTTCTAGGGTTTATATCAGAAGGTACATGACTTTTTAAGTGATCCAAACTTTTAAGACTGAAAGGTTGCTTTCTTTCTAAGTTCCCATAGGTTCAGTAAAAAACTAAACAAAACAAAAGCTTCAATACAGCCATTCTCCTTCATTGCCCCTTCTATTTTATTTATTTATTCATTCATTTATCTATTTAGTTAGTTAGTTAATTAGTTAGTTTTGTGGGGCAATGAGAGTTAAGTAACTTGCCCAGGTTCGCACAGCTAGTAGGTGTCAAGTGTCTGAGGTCTGATTTGAACTCAGGTCCTCCTGTATGGGAGGGGGTGCTTTATCCACTGTGTCACCTAGCTGCCCCCCCACACCTTCTACTTTTTTTTAAAAGAATTTAATTATTAATTCAAGCCATCATCTGCTTTATTTTCTCAGAGGGACAGTCTGGGTAAAGACTCCTAACAATACTGCATATAGAAGTTCTGTGATTTGTTTCCATTTCTTTTGTCTCTAGTGTATTACCACCAGCATTCTGTCTGTGATTTCATCTGATCCTCACAAAAACCTTCTTGGGAAGTATGCTATTATTTTCCCACTTTTCCAGTTGAGGAAGTTGAGGTTCAGAAGTTATGTGATTTGCCTGGGATCACATGGCTAATAATAATAACCTGAGGCAAGTTTCCTGACTCCAGACCCAAACTGTATATGCCATGATTGGACTATATTGTTTCTTAGAATAGTCAGAAAGCATTTATTAAGCACCAGATGTGTGCCTGCATTGTACTAGCAAGGTAACCTACTGTCTCCTGATTTTGCTTCTGTTTCTCCATTCATCCTCACACAAATATTCTACACTGTGCTTCTCTCTCTTGGACTTTGGGATTTTCTAACATGATGATTGTGTTTTTATACCCTATTCTGTAATACAGCCCTTTTGTATTAGTCTGTTCATTTTAATTAAGGTATATACTCTGCCAGCCAGTCAAACCATGAGATGGTTATATCCTGTCAAGTATTTACCTCCTTACTTCAAAACCTATAGTCCATTTTGTTTATTATTCTTTACTCTGCATGTTTGTATATAGACATCTGAGACCATGTATATAGATACTGCCCTCTTTCTTGGATCTTGCCTGATGTGAATTACTTATCCCTTCTATTGATATTTTTCTTCTGTCTCACACCTGCTTCCCTCTGTAGCATTTGCCTTGGTGGATAATTGTGGGTAGTTTTCTTCATCTTGTCCCAAATGCTGGAATACTCTTGGGAAAATTGCACATTAGTCTCAATGATCCCTGCCCCCTCCACCCTGAGACCACCTTTTTTTTTTTTTTAAGTGAGGCAATTAGGGTTAAGTGACTTGCCCAGGGTCACACAGCTAGTAAGTGTTAAGCGTCTGAGGCCGGATTTGAACTCAGGTACTCCTGACTCCAGGGCCGGTGCTCTATCTACTGTGCCACCTAGCTGCCCGACCACCTTTTTTAAACACCATTATTCTCACATGTCTAAGAATCATGGGCTTCCATGATGTCAGATAAGTCATAATTACAATTGACTCTCAAAGTATAATGGAAAAATGTGTTATGAATGTAAATAGGCTATAGCATAATATCACCAGTGACTTACATGGAAGAAAGACTGTAAAAGATGTGATCAAGGACATGTATGACTAGAAAATAGGTGAATTGCTAATGTAAAGAGAGCGAGGGATGGATATCCTCAATGCTGCACTTGGATCTGCCAAATGTTTTATTAATAACTTCTTTCATCTAGGGTGGATCCTTTATGATGGACTTATGGAATGAAATGGACAAAAATCATACAAGATGAGAACATATGTTTTGGTTGCAGTATTCCCCAGGAGAAGGAGCACTCAAATGGATCATGTCAGGGATTCTTTGAAGATCCTATAAATGAGAAAAAAAGAAAATATATTTGTATATATACCAGTTCTCTGACATATAGTATATGATTCACTAAACAAAATAGAAAGTAGTTCATGGACTAGTTTGCTGCTCTGTGTGACCCTCCCCACAAAACAGATCATTCATGGTAGCAAGGACATATTTTCCCTGCCTCTGTCTGCATAATGCCGTTATTGAAAATTTCCCACTTCAATAATAGCCTTTGATTCTCAAGCCCAGTGCTAAATAAAAATCACAATAACAAGTAATTGTTATCAAACAGCTCATAAACCCATGAAGTGATGGGTCTGTGTTACAGCGGCTATTCTGTGTGGAATTTGGAACACCTCTCAGAAGAGCACAGATGGAATCACAGGTTCATCTGCAAAGGGGAAGCAAAAACAGTTAGGAGCCTTTGTCTTTTCCAGGAATAACTATTCAGTTTGAAACACATCCTTTATACAAATACAGGCACCATAACTCTGTGTCAACTACCAGCACTTAAGAAGGGGTTTGTCCTCTCGAAGTATTCCTATTGTCTCTCAGTTAAGAAACTTGGACAAAGTACAATGACTTAAAACTAGGCCTCCAGTTTTAATTTTGGTGGTTTCACAGGCTCATAAGATGTCAAAACCAGGCTGGACTTTAGGGATCATCTAGTCCAGCTTTTTCATTTACAGATGATGAAATTTAGGTCCTAAGAGGTTCACTGGTCCACCCAAGTTCATGAAGTTGGCTACTGGCAAAGTCAGTAATAGAAAGTGGCTTTTGATTCCCAAGTTGTTTGCATTTAGAGGAAGCTAGGTGGTGAAATGGATAGAGTGCTGAACCTGGATTTAGAATAGGCCTGAGTTCAAATTCAGTCTCAGACACTTACTAGCTGCATGATCCTGGACAAGTCACTTAACCTCAGGTTCCTCAACTGTTAATGGTGATAGTAATAATAGAACCTATCTACTGTAAGGTGGCTAAAATTCTAGCTAGACTGTCTAAAAATCTAATGAGTGGTTGCCAGTAAATTAGAAGCTTTAGCAAGAGTGTAGACTTTTAAGCATTTATTAAGAAGCATGAGAATTTGGTGAGAAGAGAGAAAGAGGCCAAGGTGCCTTCATCTATCTATCTAAGGGAGCTGGCGTCTCTGCTTCACTCCACATGAGGCACCAGCCAAAGGGAGAGACCCTTGACCCTTCTTCGTCCTAGAAGCTTCCCATGAAAAACGGAAACAGGGCTGTCTATACACACACACACACACACACACACACACACACACACACACACACACACACACACACACACACCTCCAAGCTAATTGGCAGGTAGCTTTGATCAATAGTACCCACGAGCAAATGTCACTTCCTGATGATAAGGCCACATGGCTTGTCCTCAGGACAGAGCTCACAAAATATTCCCCCAGCAGGGGGTGTTATTCCAACTCTCACACTGCTAAGGTTCTTGTAAGGAATACATAATATGATATTTTTCAAGTGATTAGCACAACCCCTGGCACAAGGTAGGTGCTTGATGATGTTTATTTCTTCTTATTACCCTCTGTTGTTTTCTGGAATCATATATGGATTTTCAAGACTTGGCCCAGAATAATCTCAAGGTTCATATAGCTTATAGAAAGATAATTTTCAATATTTGTATTTTGCCTATAATAATGAAGATACGGTCTTCATTTCTCCTGTAAACATGGCGTGGCAGGGAGAGTCTTCGGCTTGGAGTGAGAAAGACTAGAGTTTAGATCCTGTATTTGACACATTAGCTTTGTGACCTTGGGCAAGTCACAAAAATCACTCTGGGCATCAGTTTCTTTTGTTTTGTGGGGGCAATGAGGGTTAAGTGACCTGCCCAGGGTCACACAGCTAGTAAGTGTCAAGTGTCTGAGGCCAGATTTGTACTCAGGTCCTCCTGAATCCAAGACCAGTGCTTTATCCACTGCTCCACCTAGCTGCACCCCTCAGTTTCTTTATCTGCAAAATGGGGGCAGCAAGATCTATCTTATTTGCCTCACAGGCTTATTGTGAATCTCTTAAGAGATAATGTATATTAAAGTGTTTTGCAATCTTTAAAAGCAGTGTATAAATTTCACCTATGAAATTCCTGAATGGTAAGCCTGAAACAAACTGGTCCTTGAGCATTTTCCCCATACTACAGAAATACCTAACAAATCAGTTTCTTTGTAGCAGAAGACAAAGCTATGGGATCTCTTGTGTTTTCCTTGAATGCTGGTGGAATTAAAGGAAATTTTGACCTCACTTAATGATTGAATGTGTTTCCTGCCAAATTCCTGGCATCCTCCTGTTTCTCTAGGGAAAAAGAAAACTAGAGATGAGTTTTCATTAACATAGAGACACTTAAACTTTGGGGAAAGGGCCCACTGATATTTTTCTTCTTCTTTTCTTTTCTTTCTTTCTTTCTTTTTTTTTTTTTTTGCAAAATAATGTGACACTTTAAACTTCTCCTTTGGAGGGATAAGGGAGGGAGTTTCAAAATCCAGAAACTAGGATATTGAATTTCCTTAGAAAGAATGGCCTTTTTTGTTTTTTTGTTTTTTGCTTTTGGTGGGGGGAGTTGACTTGCAAAAAGTGAAGCAATGTAATTCCTCTTTACTTATTTTCTAATTAGTCTAATTGAAATCAGATTGTCTGGGAGGAAGCACTAGAGACATTTATCTTGATGGGATGACAGTTGTGAACTTTGTCTATCCTATTAGTGCTAAGAAGACCAATCCTAGGATACCAATTCTATCACAGTCTTGCCTCTCCCTGGGCCCCACAGACAGGGAGTCCTGTAACCTGCTGGCCCCTTATTTGGGGAAGGAGATTTACCTATCTGCCAAGCTAGCCATTCTTACCCTCCAGGGCTGCCCAAGTCAAAACTGTGAAGTAGTAGATTTGTCTCCAGAAGGTTGAAACTAATCATCCTTTTTGTTTGTTTTTTTTTTGTGGGGTTTTTTGGTGAGGCAATTGAGGTTAAGTGACTTGCCCAGGGTCACACAGCTAGTAAGTGTCAAGCGTCTGAGGCCGGATTTGAACTCAGGTACTCCTGACTCCAGGGCCAGTGCTCTATCCACTGTGCCACCTAGCTGCCCCACTAATCATCCTTTTAAGGTCTGTTGCATTCCTAATGTCTATGACTTCTCTTATATCTTACTACTTAGGCTAGAGCTAAATTTGGCACTGTGGATGTTATCTCTTACTCTATCTGTAAGATGGGATTGATAGTACAGGAAGGATTTAATGATTAATGGGACTTTTTCAAGTGACATGGCCTTGACAGTCTTCCCAGAGATATCTTCTTTTTATTGTGTACCTTTTAAAAAAGTGGTTTTGAATGATGCACATGATTAGAAAGTTTTCAGGCATATGCTGAATTAGTAACTTGATCTTGGAACATTAGTATACTAGGATTTGGGTGTGCACACATCGGTGCCAGGAACAATAATGTCTATAACTTCTGATGAAAAGACAGCTATTACATGAATTGTACACACATTCTACAGCTCTGTGCTTATATACATACATCGATAAATATGGTTTGGATTAGATATAATTGGCTCAAATCTTTCTCTATATATGGTACAAATTAACATGCTAAATAAATCTCATTTCTTACATGTGGGAGGACTTTTGGTAGGTTTTTAAAGAAAGTTTGAAAAATGCCTTTACTTGTGGTCTGAGACAAGGGGAAATACTTTGTGTAACCAAATTCTGAAAACCCAGACAGACCAATCACACAGGAGTGACAGAAGCAATGAGGTACAGTGGGAAGACTGTTGGATTTAAAGTAAGAAGACGTGGGTTCCAATTCTGACTTATCTTTATTAGCTGAACGACCTTTGGCAAACTACTTACCTTTCTGAACCCCAGTTTCCACAGCCCTCAAGTGGGGATATTAATATCTACACTATTTAACTCATAGGTCTATTCTGAAGAAAATATTTTGTAAACTTTAAAAAGATGCTCTGGAATTGTGCATTATTATTATCAATATTATCGGTACCTTGATGTCAGAGATCACCTCCAGGCTTGTTCTGTATTCTCCCCATATATCTTTAGATCATAGATTTAGGATTGGAAGATATGTCAAAGGTCACTGAGTCTAAACTCCTTTTTTATAAATGAGGAAACTGAAGCCCAGGGAAGTTAAATGACTTTCCAAAGATAACTCAGTAGGCATAAGAAGTAGATTTGAATTCAAGTCTTACTGGGTTCTATCTGCTAGAGGCAGAGTGCCAGGCTTGGAGTCAGGAAGACTAATTTTCCTGAGTTCAAATCTGTTCTCAGACACTTACTAGCTGTGGGACCCTGGTTAAATCACTTAACCCTGTTGACCTCAGTTTCCTCATCTGTAAAATGGGCTGGAGAAGAACATGGTAAACCACTCCAGTATCTTTACCAAGAAAACCCCAAATGGGGTCATAAAGGGTCATTTTCATGACTGAAATGACTAAACAGTAGCAAACAAAATCTGCTGAGGTTTTATCTTTTTACACCACACTGGCTCTAGGAGACACAAGAACTGTGTATTGATCATAGATGCCCCAACAAATGGCACACCCATATTCCTTTCAAGGTTTGCAAAGAACTTTTACACATTTGTCTCATTTGACCCTCACAATAAACTTGTGAAGTAGGTGTTTTATTATTTCTATTTTAAAGATTAGGGAACTGAGCCACAAGAATTTGAGAGATTTGGCCATGGGTAAATAGCTAATCAATGTCAGAGGCAGGTTATTTTTTCAGGGCAATGAGGGTTAAGTGACTTGCCCAGGTTCAAACATCTAGTAACTGTCAAGTGTCTGAGGCTGGATTTGAACCCAGGTCTTCCTGAATCCAGGGCTAGTGCTTTATCCACTGCACCACTTAGCTGCCCCCCAGAGGCAGAATTTGAACTAAGGCAGGTCTTCCTGACTACAGGTCTATCCATATTATGCATTGTGCAAGCCTATAGGTGTACTGCATATATGTGGTGATTGAATTATATCACACCCTATAATGAGAGGAAAGACATGAATAAGTCAAATTGGCAAATAAGCAAAAAACAAAACAAACAAACAAAAACCTAGGTTTGTTTTGGGTTAGTCAACTCTTATTTATCTACCAGGGATGGCATCCTTCTGACCTGCAAGATTTTAGGAAATCTGGTGCTAATTTCCTGGTCCCTTCCATTGTTCCTCTACTTCTTCATTTCTAAACAACTGATTAATGTACAGGTAAAGCTAACAGCAATACTGCTTTTTAAAGTTAGGTTATATATCTATATCTACATAATACATTAACCATCTTGCAGCCATTTTCAGTAGTATGAGAACAATATCAGAAGTATTATATGGAAGTTGAAAAGAGGGAAATGTAGGTTAGATATCAGTAAAATCCTTTTAATACTTAGAGTTATCCAAAGTGGAATGGGTACCCTGGAAGGTGTGGGGTTCCTCCTTCATTAGAGGTATTTGGAAAGCCACCAAACAATTACAACTACTTGTGGGTATGTTATAATAGAGATTTCTTTTCTGCTTTGGGTTTGCCTGTTTAATCACTGAGGTCTCTTCCAAATATAAAATTCTGTGATTCTATGATCCTGAGTCTAGGATTTCCTTATATGTTATTCAGAAATTTCTGGGTAACTTCTCAAAGCCTAAATTGTATTTGACATTTGGAAAATGAGTAGACAATTAATTGAATTCTCCTACAAATTTCTGCTCAAGGCGAACTCATAGGAAGTGTGCTAAAAAGAGATGGATGATTTCTAGGAAAAGAATCATTTGAATGAGTTGAGGAGAAACTGGATCAGTTTGTTGGAAGCTGATGCTTCTCTGGTCAGGAAGCAATCTTTTTACTCTTGTTCTTGGCCCAAACACTTTACTGAATGCTTTTTGAAAGTAGAGAAATTATATAGTCCCCCAATCCAGGACTTGTCATTTGAATTCCACCCTGAAGGAAATACTATTTTTAAATGAGTTTAGATTTCTTTTTATTTGTCTAATAATAATTTAGGTTCATGTAGCATTTTTTGGTTACAAAGAACTCAAAATGTATTATTTCATTTATTCTTCAAAATAGCCAGTGAAATAGATATTTTTATCCCCATTTTAAAGATGTGGAAACTGAGTCTTTAAGAACTTAGTGGCTTGCCAATAATCATAGCTGGTAACCACCACCCTGAACTGCCTCCCAAATCATCTGGAAATTTTCTAAAATGTTAGCTATTCCCATATGTTTGGAAAAAAATATCCAAGTAATTATCTTACCAAGGAATTATTTTATAGATTAAGAAAAAAATAACAAAATTCATAACAAAAGATCAAGGATATCAAGGGAATCAATAAAAAAACATGAAAAATTGCAGCCTAGCAGTACCATATTTCAAACTATATTACAAAGTGGTAATCATCAAAACAATGTGGTTACTGGCTAAGAAATAGAGTGGTGGGATCAGTGGAATAGAATAAGCACACAGTCCATAGTAATGAATTACCATAGTAATCTAGTGTTTGATAAATCCAAAGATCCAAATTTTGGGGGTAAGAACTCACCATTTGACAAAAATTTCTGGGAAAACTAGAAAGCAATTTGGAAGAAATTAGGTATAGACCAACATCTCACACCATATTTCAAGATAAGGTCAAAATGGATAAACAATTTAGATATAAAAGGTGATATCATAAGCACACTAGAGGAGCATGAAAAAATGAACCCATCAGATCTATGGATTTGGTCTTTATGACCAAATAAGAGAGAGATTACAGGATGTAAAATGGGTAATTGTGGTTGTGTTAAATTAAAAAAGATTTTGCACAAATAAAACTAATGTAGCAAAAATTAGGAGAACAAGAAAGTATGAAAAAAAATTATATCAAGTTTCTCTGATATAAGCCTCATTTCTGAGAAAAATTTATAAAAATACAAGCCATTCCCCAAGTGATAAATGGTAAAAGAACAGGTTGTTTTCGGAAGAAATTAAAACTATTAATGTTCACATGAGAAAATGGTCTAAATCATTATTGATTAAAGAAATGCAAATTAAAATAATTCTTTGATACCACCTTATATCTATCACATCAACTAACATGACAGAAAAGGAAAAACGACAAATGCTGGAGGGGGTATGGAACAATTGGGACACTAATGCACTGTTCATAGAGTTGTGAACTAGTCTAACCACTCTGGAGAACAATTTGGAACTACTCCCAAGGGGCTATAAAACTGTGTGTACTCTGGGGGCAGCTAGGTGGCGCAGTGGATGGGGCACTGGCCTTGGATTCGGGAGGACCTGAGTTCGGACCCGGCCTCAGACACTTACTGGCTGTGTGACCCTGGGCAGGTCACTTGAGCCCCATTGCCCTGCAAAAAAAACAAAAAACAAAAAACAAAAAAACTGTGTGTACTCTTTGACCTAGCAATACCATTACTAGATCTATATCACAATGAGATTTTAAAAAGGGGAAAGGATATATTTTTACATAAATATTTATGACAACCTTTTTTTTTGTAGTGGCAAAGAATTAGAAATCAAGGGGATGCCTATCAGTTGGGGAATAGTTGAACAAGTTGTGGTATATGATTGTAATGGAATGCTATTGTGCTATTAGAAATGATGAGCAGGAGGATTTTTAAAAAAAAACCCTGAAAATACTTACATGAACTGATGTTGAGTAAAATGAGCAGAACCAGGAGAACATTGGACATAGTAACAGCAACATTGTACAATGAAGAACTGTGAATGACTCAGCTCTTCTCAGCAATGCAATGATCTAAGACAATTCCAAAAGATTCATGATGGAAAATGCTATCCACATCCAGAGAAACAACTTAGTTTGGTTGTTTCAAGTTTTTTTTCCCATTTGTTCTGTTTCTTCTGTCACAATATGACTAATACGGGAATATATTTAACAAGATTGCACATGTATAACCTATATCAGATTGCTTGCCATTTTGGAAAGGGGTGAGGGAGGGAGGAAGAAAAATTTGGAACTCAAAATATTACAAAAATGAATATTGAAAACTATCTTTACATGGAATTGGAAAAAATAAAATATTATTTACAAAAATAAAGGAAGAAAGACAGAGAGACAAAAAGGAAGGAAGGAAGGAAGAGAAAGGAAGAAAGAGAAAGGAAGGAAGAAAGAAAGAAAAAGAAAGGAAGAGAACAGAAGGAAGGAAGAAAAAGCAAGATGGTTTCAGAAAAACCTAGGGAGGCTTATATGAACTCATGCAAAGTGAAGTAAAGTGATCAGAATCAGGAGAACATTGTACAAAGTAAGCAATATTTAAGGATGATCAAGTGTAATGATAGTTCCAAAGGACCCATGATGAAAAATCTGATCCACCTCCAGAGAGAGAACTGATTCTGAGTACAGATTGAAGCATACTCTTTTACTTACTTTCTTTAACTTTCTTGAGGTGTGTGTGTGTGTGTGTGTATGTGTGTGTGTATTTTTCAATATGGCTAATATGGAAATGTTTTGCATTTGTAGAAGGGGAGGAGGGAGAATTTGGAACTCAAATTTTAAAAATGAATGTTAAAATTTTTACATGTATTTTGGAAATGTTTAATGAAATAAAAATATATTAAAAATGTAAAAAAACAAAGAGAGACTTAGCTTATCTCCCTCAACACATAAAAATCACTTGATCACCTACAAAAGGTATTTCAATCCACTTCAATCCTATTAGCATCAGAAATGACTATGACTTTGTCCATCCTCTTTGATGTGAGCTTCCATTAAATGAAGAAATATTGCCTCCTCTACCAGCTTCTCCTTTCTATACTCCTAGTAACCAGCACCCACATGGACACCTCAAAGCTTTCTTTCCTGCTCAGTGGACTGTTTTAGAGGATGTCAGTCATTTTCAAAAGCAGTTGTGACAACTCTCCTGCAGACTCCATAGTTTCAATTTTTCCTCCAAAAATTTTTTTGCCTTATAAATACTTGTCAAATTTTCTTGTACTTTCTCCATTGATCCCTTAAGTATAACAACCACAAACCTGATCCTGTATGTATTGATAAATCTAATTAGCCCCATTTAGCCACCAGATGCTTTCAATGGGATTTTCAAGAGGCTCCCTTAGGTGACATTTTCATTTAAGGGTCAGAAGCATTAAATGTATTTTCCATGGGCTTTAAAATAAATGAACTAAGTTTGAAGATATACACCCCAAGGTTGTTTAAGGTCTGATGAGCTAATAAAAATAATACAAGTAATACTTCTTGTCATGGGGGAAATAGGTGGTGGGGGTCCTTAGGTATTCCTCCGTAAAGAATTACACTATTGGACACAGTCCAATTAGAATTAAAATGGTCCTCTATTGGGTGCTAGAGAAAGTGACCAAGCAGGAAGTCAAAGACAGCATCAAGGTGTGGTAAGATAATGGGATTTGGCAGACTGATTGGGATGGGCCACAGCTGGCCTGCCCTGAGTAACGTGTGCTGCTGATGTCAGCAGGAGAAACCACTCTCCACAGGCAGGTTGAAGGACCTCCCCGTTTTGGGGAGGGGGAGTAAATGCTCGATGAGGGGAGCTCAGGCTTCTTCCGGAGTAACTTTCTTTCCATTGAAGCTACAGACTCCAGGTGGTGAGTTAACATACAAGCCCTGTTCTTTTGAATTAGCTGAACTGGAAGCGAGTTTGGGGATTGTTTAGAGTTAGGGGGATTATCCGTATTTCTTTTTCCCTATTCCCTTGTCTTTGATTTTATTAATTTCACCTTTGCTGTTTATTTTATTCCCATTAATAAAACCTGATTCATTTGTGGAAAAGAGGCTGTTAGGCTCCTTTCTTATTGGCCTGGGAGAAATATCTAAAAAGGCAGTTCAGAGGGGAGGGAGCTTTGGACCTAGAGGTCCCTCATTATTTCTGGGACCCCAATATTATGGTGAGACACTCAATTAACTCTCCCTAGATTAAATTTGGCCCCCACAAAGAGGAGGAGATGGCTTAAAGACATCTCCTCCCAGAACACAAGGAAGGCCAAAGTTTTTATAGAGGATAGATGGGCTGACTACCTGACAATGGAAAGTTCCTTTTGGGGTGGGGTGGGGAAAGCTTGAATGAGGGATGGTGGTCCTGACTTCTGGAGTTATCTTTGTCCCTGGGTGCTGCTCAAGTAGTAGCCATGCCTAATGGACTTATCTTCCCTTTCTTCTTAGGTGTGTCCATCCTTTAGTTTTGCTTCTCAAGGAGAAAACTTATTCTGAGTTCTCCCAGGCCCATATCACTACCTACATCTTTATAGTATTTTCAGGCAAAGAACCCTAAGCCTCTTTCTAAGATTCTCTTAATTGTCTCTCTGATGCCATAGGGAGTTGGTAGGCCCAAAGTATTATTGTCTGCCATTTCTAGATGAAAGTGAGTAGATGCATGATGCCCCAGTATAACTTGTCAGAATGACAACACAATATAACTTGTTAGCTTTTGGAGAGTAGTGATTGTTTAATGCTGTTACTGGATCCCAGGACTTAGTGCATTAACTTCCAAGCAGTTTAATAAATGCTTGTTGATTGATTATTTCTAATATTGGCAGTGGTTCATAAACTGAGTCAGGGAGTCAGATTTACTGACTTCTAATCTATTTCAGATTATTATAAACTGTCTTTAAGCAATAATGGTTCCTAACATCAATTGAAAATAAACTGCAACCACCAACCCCAATACAGGTAACCTTGGACAGTGCAGTTTCCATTGCAAGAAATAACTCATGGTGAGGAGAAATAAACATTCAAGTCAGCTTCAAATGCAGCCAGATCCAAGGGACTAAATGCATTCTTTTGTCATGCTGCATATTGGGACAGCTGTACTGAAAATTTGTTGGACTCAAAATAGCTAGACTTTTGGCTAAGGCTTGGAAATCTTTCTGTTAGACAGGGATTTCTGTGGTAACTGTATTGTTGGGCTGGGATCTGAGCTACATGGTACTGAAAGCTATTTCCATGAAACCTTAAAGAAAACATTAGTTTAGATTCAGAGTCACACCAATCTTTTTTTTTTTCATCAGTATCAAGTCACTTTATTGGGATGTAAATGGTGGTAATTTTTTGGTACAGATTATGAAAAGGTCAGATAACCAAAATATGCATGCACTGAAAGACAGGAGGAGTGTTGCCCACAGTTCCCAGGTGTGGGGGAAGCCAGGTGTGGCTTAGCTCTCGTTGTGACTGTCTCCAAGGGTGTACTTGTCAAAAAGATATTCTGCCATGCCAGAATCAGGAGCCCCCATTTTGCGAAGGTTGGTTATGTAATCACCCAGTTGTTTGATGGACTTTACCTGTTCATCCAGGTAGTGGGTTTCGATGAAATCACATAAATGGGGGTCATTTTTGTCAGATGCCAGCTTGTGCAGTTCCAGTAAGGATTGATTGACATTTTTTTCCAAGTGCAAAGCACACTCCATTGCATTCAGTCCGCTCTCCCAGTCATCGAGGTCTGGTTTCTTGATGTCCTGCAGGAAGATGCGGCCACCGCGTTGGTTCTGCAGCTTCATGAGCTTCTCAGCGTGCTCCCGCTCCTCGTGGGACTGGTGCAGGAAATACTTGGCAAAGTTCTTCAGGGCCACGTCACCTCGGTCAAAGTAGCAAGACATAGACAGGTAGACGTAGGACGCATAGAGCTCCAGGTTGATCTGCCGGTTGATGGCGGCCTCAGAGTCCTGGTGGTAGTTCTGTCGCACCTGAGAGGGAGACGAGGTCGTCATGGCGGTGGAGTTGGTGGAGACGGCTTAGACGAGGAGGTGGCTGCAGCTGAGTCGGCTGGATGCTGCTCAAACTGTAGGACAGAGAAGTGTTGGTTAGTGGAGGTGAAGGTGGACAGGTGGCTAAGGGTGGCTCTGGCCAGGAATCGAGCAGCAGGTTCCGATCAAGCACTGTTGAAGCAGGAAACCACAGCGACTCCCCTTCCCTGTGCTTCTGGCCCAGAGTCACACCAATCTTACTCAAAACCTGAAATAGTCATTCAATTGAGGAGAGGAAACAGGATGGAACTTCTCTTAGGGGACCAATGTTGAAGACAACTAAGAAAGCAGCACAGGGGAATTCATGTGGAAGAGCAGCATGGTATCATCAAAGAAGGAGAGATTTGAAGCCATAGTTCCTGGGTGTTGAATTCCAATTCTGCTATTTACCTACTAACTCTCTAGACTTTATCTGTAAAATGGGTTTGACATCTGGTTGTATTAAATGACTTCTGACCTCCCAATCAATTTGAAATCAAAGATACTATGATCTTCTAGCTGAAGCCATTGGGTCGAGCCACATCTAAAAATCTATACCAACTACAGTTTTTCTTGATTTGAGAGTCAAGAAGCAATCCATTTTTTGATATGCCTAGTGACAAGTTTCATTAGGACAAATGTGATCTGCCCTACAAGTGCAGGGCAGGAAAGCCAGGAGCTTCCTCATTTTATTTAGCAGTTCCCTAGTTCTTTGATGTAGGTAAATTAAGAAATGTTCTGGGGGTGGCTAGGTGGCACAGTGGATAAAGCACCTGCCCTGGATTCAGGAGTACCTGAGTTCAAATCTGACCTCAGACACTTGACACTTACTAGCTGTGTGACCCTGGGCAAGTCACTTAACCCCCCATTGCCCCGCCAAAAAAACAAAAAAGAAATGTTCTAAAGATCAAAAAGGATAACAGACTCATGGATAGGAGAACAAATTTATGAAGAAGCAAGATAGAATAATGAAGTGTAAAATGAATAATTTTGATTATATTAAATTAAAAAGTTATTCTACAGGGGCAGTTAGGTAGCACAGTGGATAAAGCACCAGCCCTGGATTCAGGAGGACCTGAGTTCAAATCTAGCCTCAGACACTTGATAATTACTAGCAGTGTGACCCTGGGCAAGTCACTTCACCCTCATTGCCCTGCCTATACATATATGTGTGTGTGTGTGCGCGCGCGCAGTCAAACACACAAACACAAACACAAACACAAACACAAACACACACACAAACACACACACACACACACACACACACACACACTCCAAAGGTGATGAGTGAGTTGACTGGAGAATCAGAGACTCAGGCAAGCAGGTCAGTATCAGACCAGTTAAGACACAAGGTTTCCTGGGACAAGCTTCACAAAATGTGCCAGCCAGGACTAATAACATATTGGGGCAGCTAGGTGGTGCAGTGGATAAAGCACTGGCCCTGGATTCAGGAGGACTTGAGTTAAAATCTAACCTCAGACACTTGACACTTGCTAGCTGTATGACCCTGGGCATGTCACTTAACCCTCATTGCCCTGAAAAAAAAAGTTATTCTACAAATAAAAACAATGTAGCCAAGATTAGAAAGAATAAAATTGGAGAAATTTTTTCATAGACAGTCTCTCTGATTGTGATGTTTAAAATCTATATTGTGGTCGCCTTAGAGTAGAAGCTTCAGCACCAGCCTTTGGACATTAAACATTTATTAAAGCATACAGGTATTCACATAGAGTTCAGAAAGTTAAGAAAAAGCCTACCTAGCCTAGAGTTCCAGCCTGGTCGGGTTCTTCCTCAAGTCCTCCACCAGGAGCCTGCTTCAATCAAGAACTCTCCAGCAAACAGATTGTGGAAGCTTTTTATAGATTGGAGCATGGGCGGTCCTTGCACACTGCTTCAAGCTAGATTGGTTAGCGTCATCCAAATCCATTGGTTCACTGGACTTGAAGGTGTTCTCAAGTTGAGTTCACAGTCTAGCTTCTGAGAACACCACCTTCTTAAGGGCTAGCCAGGTGTGATTACAATCTAGTTAACTTGAAGTAGGCTAATCAGCAGTCAATCACTCTCACTTAATTCAATCAGTCTAGATTAATCTCCAGGTGGGTCTTAGAGTATCTGCTAAATCCCATTATTTTATCACATGATAAAGGTCTCATTTCTCAAAAATATAAATAACCATCAAATTTATAAGAATACTAGTTATTCCCCAATTGATAAATGGGCACAGGATATGAAAAGGCAGTTTTTTGATGCAGAAATCAAAACTATATATAATCATATAAAAATTCTCTAAATTATTATTTATTAGAGGAATACACATTAGAAGAACTTTGAGGTATCAGCTTATACTTATTAGATTAGCCATTCCCCAATTGATGCCTATTTATCATTTTGGCCAAACAAGTTGTGGTGTATGATTATGATGGAATCCAACTGTGATATAAGCAATGATTAGCTAGTTGATTTTTAGAAAAACATGGAAAGACTTGGACCTAGAAAGGAATATACCTCCAGAGAAAGAATTGAAAAACAGAAATATGTATAGTATGGTCATATATGTTTGTGTATAGATTTATATATGTGTGCATACATATATATTCATGTTTAATTGTAGCCTTCTCTATGGCAGGGTGGGATGTGGAGGGAGGGAGGAAAAAATAAAAAGTGAACAACAGAGAACAAAAGAAAACTTGGAAGGACAGAAAATCTGGGTAGATTTGCAAACAAATGTGTAGTATTTATTATGTTGTTTTAAAAAGTATGGTCAGCACCCGCCCTAGAGTCAGGAGTATCTGAGTTCAAATCCAGCCTCAGACACTTAACACTTACTAGCTGTGTGACCCTCGGCAAGTCACTTAACCCTAATTGCCTCACTAAAAATAAATACATAAAAATAATTTTAAAAATTTAAAAAGCATGGTCTGGGGGCAGCTAGGTGGCACAGTAGATAGAGTACTGTCCCTGGAGTCAGGAGGACCTGAGTTCAAATCTGGCCTCAGACACTTGACACTTGCTGGCTGTGTGACCCTGGGCAAGTCACTTAACCCCAATTGCCTCACAAAAAAAAAAAAAAAGGATGGTCTGAAATGGAAATTTGTGGTCTAATATTGAATTCTCTCTATGTTCTGCTGTGTACATGGAAATGTTCCTTCCCCCATTTTGTATTTAAATTTAAAATAAATTTTAAAAAATGTAAAAAGGAAATGGGGATGCTAGTAGTAGCCATGGTGAAAATAACATTTGGTAATACAAACAAGTGACAGGGGAATGTTTCTTTTTACTTCTTCTAATGCCATCTCTTACTCCTTGGATCCCTGGCTCTTATCTCAGTGAATTTTGAACTTTTTTTGGTTATGAGAGTGGCATTGATATATTTCAACAGAAATTTGAAATTCTCAAATGAAAAATATTCCCAATGGACAAATGTCAATCATCTCTTGGCCATTCAAACTGATGAGTCACAGAAAGAACATGATAGACAGGACAGTCACTTCATTGAAAGGGAGTTTTCAGGGGAGTGCTCCAAGGATTAATCCATAGACCTGTGCTCCTTGGCATTTTTTACCAATGTTTTGGGTCAAGTGAGAAATGACATCTTCATCATATTTGCAGATGACCCAAACCTTGGAGGGAGAGGTAATAAATACACTGGATGATAGAGTTCCAAAAGATCTTAACAGACTAGAAAATTGGGCTAAAACTAATACATGAATTTTAGTGAGGATAAATATAAGTTCTGACATAATTATTAATTAATTAATTATTGAATTAGGCCCAGGACTTTTTCCCCCCAGAAACCTGTAGGTTATTTAGTCTCTGAAATCCTCAGGTACGTGCTTTCCTATCCTGGGTGGGAGAAACCACTCAACTAGAGAACCTTACAAATCATTTAATCTAAGGTGATTTCCAGACCATTACGTTCAGGCAAGCTTGGAGTGGGGTCAGGGTTTGATCCTTTGTCTAGATTTCCCAAGGCTGGGGGTGGTCTTTGAGCAAGAGTGATCTAAGTCCACCTCTCCCAGGTCCCCATTTCAACTGGTCAACTTCTCATTACAATATTCATTATTCTCATTAATTGTTAAGCAGAGTTGATTGCCACCATTCTTCCAAGAAAGAATTGAGACAGTTCCCAGTTCCTAGGGTGTGTGTGGGGTATCTTTGGAATTCAGGAGTGCCCTTTATCAATTATTAATTAATATTAATAATATTAATTATTGGTACCATATTAATAGAATTTTTAATTACCCAGAAAGCATGTCTCTTAAAAAAATTTTTTATGTCACAGTTCGGACCATTGGGTTCAAGAAATCTACTCTGCAAGTACAAGATGGGAGAGAAACCAACTCATTTACAAACCAACTGGGAGTTTTAGTGGACTGCAAGCTCAATATTAGTCAGTACTAGGATATGACAACCAAAAAAAAAGCAAAGGTGTTTTTGTGCTGCATTAAGAGGGGGTATAATTTACAAGAAAAACACGAAAATAGTCCTTCTGGACTTTTCCTTTGTAAAGTCACATCTAGGCCACTGTGTTTGGTTCTGGACCTCACATTTTAGGAAGGGCACTTGATAAGGAAGTAGTCATCCAAAGAAGGTGGTCAAAATAACAAGAAGCATCCAGCTCAGATCACCTGAAAGTTGTTTTGCCATTTTGGGACCGGGTAGCTAGTTGGTAAAATGGATAAAGCACTGGCCCTGGAGTCAGGAAGACCTATCTTGCTGACTTCAAGCCTGGCCTCAGATACTTACTAGATGTGTGACCATGGGCAAGTCATGTCACCCGGTTTGCCTTAGTTTCCTCATCTGTAAAATAAGCTGGAGAAAGAAATAGCAAACCACTCCAGTATCTTTGCCAAGAAAACCCCAAATGGGGTCATAAAGAGTCTGGTAGGAATGAAACTATGGCACGACAACAAATGGGTTGGACAAGATGGGAACTGAATTCCTTTACAACTCGGAAGTACTATAATTCTGGTTATTTGAAATCCCTACATAATCCAAAGCCTCATTTCAGTCCTGAGTTTCAAACTCCCTTGCTATCTAACAGACTTTTGACCTGACAGCCCATCACAACTACAGAAGAAGTCATATTTTCTGATGACCTTGGAAGTCTTTGCTTCTTAGGTGCTGAAAGGATCAAGTGCTCAGGGGAAAGAAGTAGGGAGCCTGAATATTCTACAAATGAGGTAAGTCAGCTCTTGAAAAATCAAGCCCTAGTTAAGTGAGCCCTTTTTAAAAAACAAAAGCCAAAACCTCCTTATATGCGTAATTGGGATTTGAGAACTGATGAGCATCTAGGGATTTGTAGTTCAGAGAGACTAGCATTCCTCTCCAAACTTTGAGAATGACTCATTTGGAACTATTGAAATCTCTGAGCCAGAAGGCAGAATTGTCCTGCTCCAAAGTTTTTAAAGAGATAGACAGACTGTAAGAGCCAGCAAGGAGGGGAACTTTTAAGAGTAGAGAAGCAGCAACAATTGCCTGAGCCATAAAGAATAGCTGGTATAGGGGTAAAAGTTTATTATTTTTAATTTAATTTAATTTTTTTTTTTTGGTGAGGCAATTGGGGTTAAGTGACTTTCCCAGGGTCACACAGCTAGTAAGTGTCTGAGGCTGGATTTGAACTCAGTACTCCTGAATCCAAGGCCGGTGCTTATCCACTGGGCCACCTAGCTGCCCCGAGGGGTAAAAGTTTAAAGGAGAAAGACAAAATTGGACAGAGCTTCAGTAGAAAAGAGAAACATCAAGGAGGGCCATGAGCCCCTTAGGCATCCTGGAGCAGAAGGTTCTGGCTGAAGCCTCTGGTTGGACCCACCTCTTCAATGACCGCAGAAGTTCCAAGAAAAGATTTAGGTTTTTCCCCATCTTTCCTTCTATTATAATAGTCATGGTAAACATCCGCTGCTTGCTTCTTTATCCAAACATTTTTGGCAATGTGAATTCTGTCTCAACCATAACGAGTCCAGGCATTTGATAAGAAAAAAGATAAATTTAAATTTAAGCCTCTGCCTAAATCTTAGGCACTTTCTTAACTGAAGACTCAGCTACTAACTTTTCCTTTAATATAATTAAGCTTCAGGCAGCTAAGTGGTGAAGTGGATAAAGCACTGATTCAGGAGGACCTGAGTTTAAATCCAGCCTCAGACACTTGACACTTATTAGCTGTGTGACCCTGGGCAAGTCACTTAACCCCCATTGCCCTGAAAAGAAAAACAACAAAAAACCAAATAATATAATTAAGCTTCATAAAGCAGCAGAGGAGGGGACTTGAGGGACTTTATATTTCTCCTGGGTTAAAAAAGATCTAATTGTTAGTACAGGATGTGGGTGTTTAAATTTTCAAAGTATCTGCTATCTATTGACCAACTGCATCCTTCTTAGCATTATTTATAAATATTGATGTTACATATTGTATTAAGAGTGAAATCTTAACATCTCCCCATGCAAGTTAAGTTAGTTTTCCCCTAAAAGGTATTGAAGCATTCCTCAAAACTTGGTTGGCTCAGGGAACTAGGACTATTGACATCACTTCCTCATCACCTGAGTACAAAGTAGCCACAAGCAACAATACCAGGAACTCTCAGATGCTTGGCTGGTGGGTATCTTTGCTCACCTGAATCAGCTTAAGGTGTTTTCAATTCCTAACCCTGTTGAATGTCTTTCTCCTATCATGACTAAGTAAATATTTTTATTAGTTGTTGAATGTCCTATGAATGTCTTATTTTTTCTAATATTAGACTTACACTGTGAGGTAGATTATTACTTGAGTCAGGTCCATCTTAACCTTATTAAAATGCAAAATTGTTGTTCGCCCTTCCTTCTCAAAATGACCAATGACATTAGGAGGATGAATTGGATTTAAGTGAGGCAGAGCTGTACAAAGTCACTCTCTCCTCCAGAGTCATAAGAGTCCAATGGCAAGGTGTGGCACAGGATGTAATGAGTGACTTTGGCCTTTTTAAGCTAAGGCCTTTCCCATGTCTTAGTTTGTCTGAGGCAACACCCATTCAATAGTTAAAGAATAGATAAGAATTGAGCTAAAAGATGGCCAAATTTGCCTTCACAAAAGAGTCAGGGAGGAGAAGACCCTCAGAGTTTCACAAGAATGGAAAATAATGGACTCCTTGAAATTGGGCATGGGCAGTTCAGGGAAGGGTGAGCCTGGATTGGCCTTCGTGATCTAGTCGAGATTTTGGTGCCTTTAGAAATGGTGGTTCTGGGGCAGCTAGGTGGTGCAGTGGATAGAGCACTGGCCCTGGAGTCAGGAGTAGCTGAGTTCAAATCCAGCCTCAGACACTTAACACTTACCAGCTGTGACCCTGGGCAAGTCACTTAACCCCAATTGCCTCACTAAAATTAAAACAAACAAACAAACAAACAAAAGAAATGGTGGTTCCTTACTTCAAGACATGTTTCACTCCTGGGAGGCTAGAGAGTAAGCTTCCTGTGGCCATCCAGGAAGACAACAAAGTAAATATATTCTGTTTTATTAAGAACTATCCCTTGAAAATAATTACGGTAAACTATGTTTTAGGCCCTTCTATTTTGTTGGGCCTTCTGGCCTGGTCATTTAAATCTCCTCCAAGTTCTACTAAGGGAGTCTCTGCAGAATTCACTTTACTTCCCAAGGATCCTGGAAGAACTGAATTCTGGGAGGTGGACACAAAAATTTTCCCCTTATTAGAAAAGGACAAATTCAGAAGAATTAGCTGTGCTCAGACCTTGCTGGAACTCATGGTTACATCACCCATTATCATCATGGGAAGATACCCTGAAAAAAAAACCCTCTCAATTTTAAGGAAGTAATATTTGTGTAAATGTGTTGATTTTCAATACCTTTCTAGAAATGATCAGCAGTCCTCAGTCCTGGATTTGTATATGGGCATAGACAGCCATTGAGGAATAACATGAGAGATCCCCAAAATGACATAATGCAAACCAAGTCAGATCCCTGGAATTTTAGGATTGTCTAAAAACTGCTGAAAAAAATTGTTTAAGTTTTTATTCTTTTACTTTGGAATTTGAGAGACAATATCATCATTTTGCCATTTGGATTTCTGTTGCGATTCTTTGGTTCAAGCCATTTATTGCCGGATACACTTGAAATGACAATGTTCAATTCTCCCTAAGAATACTGAGACATTTCTGGAATTGTGAATGTGGACTAAAGTACCAATTGCACCTATTTCAATAGCTTAGGATAAGCAGAAAGGATGCTTCAATATGCAAAGTTTCCATTCTCATTCCTGAATTGTGAATTTCGAGCCCAGGCTGATCCTTCCTGTGCATCAGTAAGACAATGAGCTGAGATAAATAGTCTCAGTTTCTCTGTCCCAGGAAAGTGATGTGAATAAACCAGTTCCCAGTGTAATGACACATCCTAATACATTTATAGTAGAATAATTTTCATTTAAAAACCACTAAAGTACGTTCAATTCCATCTGCTATATTAGTTGAAGTGAATTCAGCTTCCTTCTAGTATCAGATTTCCTGCTAATCCTGTTAGGATTTCTAGGAAGAAAAGTAATATTTAGAGGGATAAGGCCTAGAGTTGTAATTTCATTGGTATAGGGAATTGTTGAGTGAGGAAATTTCCTCTATGAATGCAGGTCAGCATGTTCTCTGCAACTTATAGTCCTAAGAGAGCCAACTAGAGCATGAAGGGACTTGCTGTGGGTGACACAAAAAATGTGTTCTCAGAAACACAGCCTAAACCCAGGTCATCTTGGTTGGCCCTCTACCCACTGTGTCGTGAGGCCTTCCTGATTTCAAATCCAGATTTAAAAGTACTTCCTTCCCGTTGCCCCTATCTCCTACCCCCAATAATTTGGAATACTTAATTAGTTAACAAGCATTTCCAAAAATCTGAAAGAAGTCTTATTTAGGGGCAGCTAGGTTGCACAGTGGATAAAGCACCAGCCCTGGATTCAGGAGGACCTGAGTTCAAATACAGTCTCAGACACCTGACACTTACTAGCTGTGTGACCCTGGGCAAACCACTTAACCCTCATTGCCCTGCCAAAAAAAAAGTATTATTTAAAGAGAAGTTTTTAGAGAATTTTCTGCCCTGTGTCAAACTCATCTATCCAGTGCCCTGGGTCTCATTCCTTCTAGAACTTGTTCTCTTTAATCAAACAAAGACATTCTACTCTAGAAATGATGATTACTATATTAGTCCTATTAGTAATATACATACATTTCAATATTGATCTTTCTGGAGACAATGAGAATTTGAAGGAAGGAATGGGTATAACAGACAAGTCAGTAAGGGAATATTTGTGGTTGAGAAGGTCCTTTTGAGAGTTGGCTAGTTGGGTGGCTGCCTACTTGGACTACCCAAAAGGCCAGTCCTAGGCTGGGAATATCCCTGGAAAAGAGATAGGGTTTTTTCTGTTCTCTTCCACACAAATGACAAGAAGACTACAAGCAGAACCTTGGCTTGGTGCTGTTAGAGCTATAGAACTCCTTTGGAGGGGTGACAAACAAACCAGAAGCAGTGCTGGTAGTCATCTCATTCATTCCATAGGTGGCCACTGCTGTGCTTCTATCAAAAATTCTTCATTCCATCTCCCAGGCAATGGTTTCAAGTGTCAGCCACAGAATTTTCTGTTCCATTAGTAGAGGAAATTCCCTCTACCTGTGTAGGTCAACATCTCTGCAACTTATTATCTTATAGGGTTATCAAGAGCATACCCTTCCCACACCCCCCCCCAAAAAACCCCCAACAACACATAGAAGTATATTACCAGGACTAACAATATGGAAGAATTGGGTATTAGGGAAGCTAGATATCACAGTGAATAGAGTGTCTGGAGTCAGGAAGACCTGAGTTCAAATCCAGCCTGAGACACTTACTGGACAAGTCGCTTAAACTGTTTGCCTACATTTCCTTAACTATAAAATGGTAATAAAAACAGCACGTTTTTGCCCATCTTTGTATTTCCAATGCTTTGTATCCCACAGCAGTTGATACATAGTAAGCACTTAATAAATGCTTGTTGAATTACTGATTGACCACCTATCAGTAAATTAGACAACTCTCTAAGACTATAAGAGACCAGTTGCTGATTATCTCTGAAGAAGGGAATGTCTACCTTGGGTGTCCACCCCCCCCCACCCCCCGCCCCCGCAACTCAAGCACTCTGCTCCTCCCAATTCCTTGATCTGAACTTTGGAATTAATTAAATTATAAAATAGTTATTAAAAATCCATCCCATATCAGAAGAGATACCAGAGTCCCATTCCATTAGTGAGAATCACTTCTGTAATGACAAATTTCCTGACTAATCCTAGGTGTCAATTGGTGGAGATAGCCAATCAGGAAATAGAAATATAGAGGCCATTTAAGGAGACTGAGAAGATCTGCACAATATTATTAACTCCCAAAATTCATTTATATCAGGAATTTGAGCAAAGAGGAATCAAAGAGCCATAGACTATTAGGGCTAGAAGATCCCCTCAATTTGCAGACAGAGAAAATAAGGATCATAGAGGAGAAGTAATTTAACAGAAATAAAAAGTTTGAAAGTTCAAAAGACATACTTAATGTCTCCTTTTTCCATTCAAGGGCTTTTTTTTTTTTGTATTTGAGGTGACAGGGACAGTAGGACAAAGAAGTTTGTCACAATAATGAAAAAGAGGGCATTGGGGTGAGAGAAGGGGTGTCATTTCAAGAAATAACAGCTTTAACATTCATCTCTGAGCATGAGATCTGTTCTCTCCAGGGCCTCAGAGCATCCTGGATTCTTGTGGGCCAGGAGGATTCTTCTTGATCAAGAGCAGCTGCTTCTTCCTTCCTTTTTTGTAGGGTCATGCTGTTGCTGAATTATACCTCAAATCCCCCCAAATCATCAAGAACCCTCCATTTCACTCCATACTGTAGGGAGGTGGGACAGCAGGATTATGTCTAGTAGGAGAAAGAGGACTTTCTACATCTAATGGGAGAAAGGGGAGGGGACTTCCCATCTGACTCTGGAGCCAACATGATGAAAAATCCAGTCCAGTTGAGATGGGTGTTGAAGATGACACGGGCCTTTTGCAGAATGTGACTGAGAAATTCGAAGTTGGCCTTTTTCTTACTCCATGATTACTTGACATTCTCTCAGTACCTTCTATTTAGGTTGGCATGAGGAACAATGCCTGGACCCCTCTTCAACAATAGACAAGGGAATTGTAGTCAGTCTAGCAATGTTAGCAGCTTGCATATGATCTATCACACCTGCCTTTTGTGCACCTTTTTCAGACCCAATACAGATACAAGTCAATATGAATCAATGAGTAGGAGAGAACTTGAGAAAGAATTCTACTTTGTTTTCCCCGTGACTCACTAATTATTCTAAGGGACATTTCATTAAATAGGGTGGTTTGTGCACCTTACAAATGTAGGAATTTATACCTTTAAAGTAAAATATCTTCTGGCATCAACAAGGTGCTACATGGTCTACAGAACCAGAAGTTCGTCTGATGCTTTAGCAGCTCTGTCTCTCTCACTCTAGTCACTATTTTAGATACATGTTGCTTTTCAAAACGCCACACAATAATCCTACCCCCTCAGCTGGATAGAGACCCTTTGTCTGCCAGACTATCCCAGTTCCTATCTTTCTCACATCACAGAACATTTTTGTTCTGCTGTTTGTTTAATTTCAGTGAACGTGGCTTGGGCCTTTTCTTTGATTGTATCTAAGTCCATGTTCTGCAGATTCTGCAGCTGTCCAAGGATGGAATCCTTTTCTTCCTCTTCTTCTTGATCTTCATCCACCATTTTCCGAAGATCTTCAGGTACATCCACATCATCTCCAGCCATCTGTATCTGGTTCTCATCCATTTCACTCTGTATGAAAAAAAAAAAACAGTGAAAAAATACTAGTTGGTCTTCTGTTATTAAATAATATTAAACTGTTCTACTTTGTGACATATCTCAGAGTCTCAACCTATATAATCCTGTAGAAATGATTCTACATAAAAACATACCTTGTGGGGCAGCTAGGTGGTACAGTGGATAGAGCACCAACCCTGGAGTCAGGAGGACCTGAGTTTAAATCGGGCCTCAGACCCTTGACACTTACTAGCTATGTGACCCTGGGCAAGTCACTTAACCCCAATTATCTCTCTCTCTCTCTCTCTCTCTCTCTCTCTCACACACACACACACACACACACACACACACACACATAATTTTTAAAAATCCCATATACCTAAGAGTGGCTATCTCTCTCACTTTATCTTTGTTTATCTTTATCTAATCTGTCCATCTGTTTGTCCATGTTAAGACTAAAATTCTAGCTAGTTTGTCTAAAATATCTAATGAGTGGTCACCAATAAATTATAAGCTTTAGCAAGAGTTAGGCTTTTAAGCATTTATTAAGGAGAATAAGAATTTGGTAAAAAGAGAGAGGAAGGCCTACATTCATCTATCTATTAAAGGGAGAGCATGTTTCTAGCTCCCTTCTCCACCAGCGTCCCCAGGAAAAGAGAGCAAGGCAGAGCGCCCGGCTCCCCCTTCCTCCTCCCACCAGCCAACATCACTTCCTGACTCCAAAGAAAAGACACATGGTCCTGCCCTCAAAGACCTTCCTTCATGGTGGAGCTTTCCTATAGTAAGTCTCTAGTAAGTGGCGTCATTCCAATCATTACATCCATCTATGTCTCTGTCTCTGCCTGATTGCCTGTCTGTATCCATGTATCTATCTATCCATCCAACCATCTATCTCAGCCTGCTGGCCTATCTCTCTTTTTCTAGTTATCCATCCACTTTTGTTTCAAACCTATGATTTCATTATCACAGGGAACTCCTGCTATGGAAACTCCTTCCATGAAAGTAGGATGACAACTTTTGTATAACTTTGAGTCTTAAGAGTCTCCTAGGATACTGAGAGGTTAAGTGAGCTATCTGTGGTCATATACCTAGTATGTGTCAGAGTTAGGACTTGAACCCAAGTCTTTCTGATTCCAAGGCTGACCCTTGTAGCCTCTCTGTAAGGTCCTATAATATTACAAACATAAGACGCCTTTCTATCTATGCCCAAAGTGATTGGAGGTGGGAGAGAGAATATTTTTCCTATGTTAAAATCACTATAAAAATTATCACCATTAATTTTCAAATAAATAATGTTAGGTCTCTCCTAACATGAAGAAATAGCATCTAGGTCATGCCTTAGAACACTGGCCCCAGAGTTAGGAGGATCTGAGTTCAAATCCTACCTCAGATACTTACTAGTTGTATGACCCTAGGCAAGGCACTTATCCTTGTCTTAGTTCCTCATTTGTAAAATGAGCTGGAGAAGGAAATGGCAAACCACTCTTTGCCAAGAAAGCCCTGAAAGGGATCATGAAGAGTTAGACACAACTGAAATGACTCAACAACATGTAGCAGTCATGGTGTATATGGATTTATTCCTAAGTAATGAGCAAAGCACTTTTCTCCAAAAAAGCCCTCTGCTTGACCCCACCTGATTTAAATTCCTTTAATAAGGGATAATGTTGGAGGCAGCTAGGTGGCACAGTGGATAAAGCACTGGCCCTGGATTCAGGAAGACATGAGTTCAAATCCGGCCTCAGACATTTGACACTTACTAGCTCTGTGACCCTGAGCAAGTCATTAACCCTCATTGCCCAGCAAAAAACAAACAAACAAACAAAGAAAAAAAAAGGGATAATGTCTTTCCTCCTGCAATTAGAAATCTAAGCCTTAATATAAACATTCCTCTAGGAGAAAAAAATGCATCACCTTAAAGTCTCACTAAGAGGTAAATGACTGCTATAATAAGCTGCTAATGGCAGATTTTCATGGAAGGATGGTACTGAGCATCTATAATTAAGGAGTGGGGAAGGAACAGAAAAGAGGGATGAAACTGAGTGAGGAGGAGGGGCAGGGGCAGGGAGAAAGGGGAGACTGGTGATACACTGCCAGCTTCAAAGCCCTGAGAGTCATATGAAGATAAGGCAGCTTTGAGGATGCCATTTTATTTCACAGACACCAAAGTTTAGGCTTCTCTAATGAGACCATAGTGGCTAGGAAAAAGGAAAAGGGAAAACTAGGAAAAGGGAGGTGATAGTTCCACCGTACTTGGCTGTGACCAGACTCCATGTGCTGTATTGTGTCTAGCTCTGGGTACTACATTTTTGGAAGGATATTGATAATAATAGCTAACATTTGTGTAGCTCTTTTTTTTTTTTTAGTGAGGCAATTGGGGTTAAGTGACACAGCTAGTAAGTGTCAAGTGTCTGAGGCCAGATTTGAACTCAGGTACTCCTGAATCCAGGGCCGGTGCTTTAACCACTGCGCCATCTAGCTGCCCCCATTTGTGTAGCTCTTTAAGGTTTGCAAGGCATTTCTTTTTTATTTGTTTCTTTTGTTTATAGTATTTTATTCCATTCGACTCTCATGACAATTCTGTGAGGTAGGCATTGTTAATAACCTTATTTGACAGCTGAGGAAACCAAGTTGATAGGTGGATTGAGTGACTTTCCCAGGTTCACACAGCCAGTAAGTGTCTGAAGAGGATTTGAGTCTAGGTCTTCCCCTCTCAAGATCCAGTACTTAATGCCACCTAGGTGATAAGCTCCAGAACAGTGTGGTGGGAGTGTTCAGGAACAAAGGTACACAGGTTCAGTGTGACCACAACCCTCCTGAGTGCAACTTGAATAAGATTGAAATGGAATTAGGAAACATTTAACAAAATAAAAGAAGCACAACAGAACACAGATAATATTAATTTGTGGTTTTCTAAGTCAATACAAGGCTCACAGGGATGCTTATGAGTGACCTACTGGCCCTCATTTCTCTTTGAGTTTGACACCCTTGCTTCAGATCATGCTGTAGGATGACCAGTTGAAGCAGCTGGTGATAGTTGGACTGGCAGAGATGTTGCCAGGTGGTATGATAGCTATTTAAAGGGCTGTCACATGGAAGAGGGATTAGTCTTATTCTCCTTGGCCCTATAGGGCAGAATTGGAAAAATGGGGGGAAGTTTTAAAGAGACACCCTTGATATCAGGAAAACCAAAGCAAGAATTAGAGCTATCCAGAGCTAGGATAAGCTGCCACGCTAGCACAGTCTTAAAGGGAAGTCTGGGTGACTGATTTTTGGCATGTTATAGAAAGCATTCTCAGTCCAGTATGGGTTGGACTACATGGCCACTGAGGTAATTTCCAACTCAGATTCTGTCATTCTCTGAAAGAATTACCTTCAAGCTATCAGCCAAATTGTTGTGGCCTTAGAAAAATATGGTCCCTGATTGATTGACCAGACTGTTTTGGGGATACATTTATGGGCAGTGAGGTGGTGCTATGGGCAATTTGGTGGTACAGTGGATAGAGTACCAGGCCTCGAGTCAGGAAGATTCATCTTCCTGAATTCAAATCTGGCCTTAGATGCTTACTAGCTATGTGACCCTGGGCAAGTCACTTAACCCAGGTTGCCTTATTTTCTTCATCTATAAAAAATGAGCTAGAGCAGGAAATGACAACCCACTCCAGTATCTTTACTAAGAAAACCCCAGATGGGGTTATGAAGAGTTGGACATAATTGAAAAATTACTGAAAACAACAATAAAGCTTTGAAGAAACAGTAAATCTTTTTAGGGGAATATAGAGGAAGGATCATCTACATTCTTCTCCCAGGGAATTTATCTGTCTCTACTGGCTTGTCATCCAGACCCCAAAATAGCGTCTCCTAGAAAAATACTAGAGCAAGAATTTCCTATTGTAAGAGTAAGAACAGGTACTTTGGGAGGGAGAAAGGTGAATGATGGAAAAAGAATCCAGAAGGCTTTTTTTTTCCCCCAGAGGAGCTCTGAGAAAGAAACCCTAAAACAATGAAATGAAATCTGCCTTGGGAAAAGAAAGACATGGAATAATAACAGTGTCATAACAAATGTTACCCTGGCTCTGGCCAAGGTTTTTTGACCCTCTAGATGCTTAAAAGATTAATTAGTTCTTCATCAAACTGTTGTGAGGATTAATTGGCTAATCCTCACAATAGCCCAACCCAGGCTCCTAGCCAATCTTACATTTTAAAAATGTATTTATGTCTTTATTACTCTTGCTAGTGGCTCTCCCACTAGCTCATGAGGCTCTGGGTGGTTTGTTTTTGTGGCTTTTTTTTTTTGGTGGAGTAGAGCAAAAAGATGCTTTGGGGGAATATATTTTATAAGCCAATTGTACACTGGGTAAGATCCTTGTGCCCTCTCAAAATTGGGGTGTTTTCAATCTTAAGTGGAAAAAAAATTTTAATCCATTGGGAAAATGGCTCGTGGTGTGTTTCTGAAATTGGCAACAATAGAGTATTGCTCAAAAAGGGCAGTAGAGATTCCAAGACCATGCCTCCTGTGTTTGTTGTGCCAGGGATGGTGGGAGTAATAATTGAGTCTATTTTCTTTGCTTCTTAGTTTCTGCTTTTCTTCTAGTTTGGTAATGATTCCTGGCACATAGTAGGTGCTTTAGAAATGCTTGCTAGTCAGCTTATTCCTCCATACTTTTTTCCCTGGGAGAGAACCTCAGTGCCAATAAATCTAGCATACTTCTCTGTGCCCACTGACCTTCTTCATCAGTTTGTTGTCATAAGACTTAGAATTGGAAGGTACCTTAGAAATCAATTAGTCCATTTCCTCATACCTATTCCCACTGATAAAGGAACTAGGCTCCAAGAGGTAAAGTCACTAACCTAGGGTTATTGGAAAAAAAGATTAGTGTCAATGTGGAATATAGAGGTAATGTGGAAGTCAAACCAATAGGACTTGACACATGGTCAGATGTGTGAAATGAAGGAAAGGAAAGAATCAAAGATAACCCTAAAGTTTTGAGTCTGAGTGATTAGGACAATTATATTTATATCAAAAGAGATAGAGAAAAACAAGCGAGAGAAGTTAGGGGAAAGGGAAGGCATAATCAGTCATTCAGTCAACAAACATTTATTAATGTGTCAGACACTGTGCTGAGCACTGGGGATAGTTACAAAGAAAGGCAAAAGGCAATCCCTGCTCCTGAAAATCCCACAATCTAATGGAAAAGATAACAGAACAACTATGTACAAACAAAACAAATATATACAAGACCAATAGGAAATTATCAATAGAGGAAAGGCACTAGAATCAGTGATCAGGGATCAGGAAAGTCTTCCTGTAAAAGGTGGATTTTAGCTGGGACTTGAAGGAAGCCAGGATGTAAGAAGGAGGAGGAGCATAAAGAGGGGCATCATTCCATGAATGAGGCACAGCCCATGAAACTTCCTGAAGTTAGGAGGTAGAGTGACTACTTGTTAGAGGAAGAGCAAAGAGGCTGGCATCAGTGGAACCCACAATGCATGGGGGCTGGTGGTAAAATGTTAAGTCTAAGAAGACTGGAAAGATTGGAAAGGGGGGACACTAGGCTATGAAGGGCTTTGAATGACAAGCAAAAGATTTTATATTTGATCTTGGAGGTGATAGAGAACCATTAGAGGTTTTTTTTTTTTATTTTGAAGGGCAATGGGGGTTAAGTGACTTGCCCAGGGTCACACAGCTAGTATGTGTCAAGTATCTGAAGCCGGATTTGAACTCGGGTAGTCCTGAATTCAGGGCTGGTGACTTATCCACTGTGCCACCTAGCTGCCCCCAAACCACTAGAGTTTACTGAGACATCAGGAGTTTTATGGTTAGACCTGTGCTTTAGGAAAATCACTTTGGTGGCTGAGTGGAGAATGAGAGTGGGGAGAGATTTGTCACAGGCAAACCAACCAGGGAAAAGATGGGATGTGGTTGGGGTATGATGAGTTCCAAGGTGCTATTGGAAAAACCAGGTAGAAATGGTCATCAGGAAGTTGAAGACTTATTTATTTGGGAGGAAGAAAGGTAGAAAGTGGAAAAGGAATTCAGAGGCCTCTTTCCCCAGAGGTGCTCAGAGAAACAATTTAAACTCTAAAACAATGAAGTAAAATGAAATCTGCCTTGGGGAAAGAGAGACATGGAATAACAACAGTGTCATAATAAATATTATGGGCTAGGCCCAGATTTTTTTGACCCTCTAGATGCTTAAAAGATTAATTAGTTCTTCATCAAACTGTTGTGATGATTAATTGTTCAATCCTCACAATAGCCTGACCCAGGCTCCTAGCCAATCTTCCATTTTAAAAACAATTATAAGTCTTTATTACTCTTTCTATTGGCTCTTCTACTAGCTTGTGAACCTTTATTAAGTACCTACTATATGCTAGGCACTATGACAGGTTCTGGGAATACAAATTAAAAACTCAGACAGTACGTGCCCTTGAGGAACTTACATCCTAATAATGGGAAACCCCATGTGTCTCTCTCTGTGTATAAATACAAATATGTCTGTGTCTTTGTATGTGTAAAGAAGTCGAGGGAGTGCGTTTTGGTCTGGGGAGTCACAGGGATGGTGAATGGAGCCAGGCAGAAGGCAGTAGATTGCCATCCCTTTCCTGAAGCAATGGAAATTGATTTAATTACTGTTTCCAGAGCAAGAGGTAGAAGTTGGGAGGAGGACAAGGAGAGGCACATGAATAGTGGCAGGGCAGATCGCAAGGTGTCTGGGGAAGGTGGTTAGGTGAGCTGTGATGTGTGGTTCGGGACTGGACAACAAATGATGGTTAGTTGAATATATGCTCACATATTCACCACTCAGGACAGCTCAATTTCAGTTCCAAACTTGAGAGGATTTAGGGGGAGGAGTAGATGGTCTCTAGAAATCTGTTTCAGAGGGTGATATCCCAGATAAGGAGAAGAGAATCAGCAATGGAGCACATGATAGGAAGCCCAGGGTGTACGGGAACTCAAGGGAGAGAGAGAGATCGGGGCTGTCCATCTGCTGAGAATAGTAACTCAATCCCTGAAAATAGATGAGGATGCTAAGAAAGAGGACAGAGATAGAGGTAAGAAAAGAACTGTATGATACACACTGATTGCACAAGATGAAGAACCAGTGAAGATATCTAAGGAGTGGACAGGCAGCCAGGATGAAAACCGGTAAAAACAAAACTCAAACCAAAACAACAGCATCAGCATAGAAACCAAGGGAAGAGAAAGGACCCCAAAAGATGCAGTGGTTAACCAAGTCATATCCTACAGAAAAAATTATGTGAATGACGATTGAAAAAAGTCCTTTGGAGCTGGCAACGAAAAATAAATTGGTGATTCAAATATGTAAACTAAAAAATGTGTCCCCAGTTGTAGGCAAAGGACATGAATAGATAGTTTTTAACACAATAAATTAAAATTAATTATTATTAAAATCATTAAAAATTAATAACCACACGAAAATGTTCCAAATTATGAAGAATGCAAATTAAAACAACTCCAAGTTTTCATCTTACCACCATTAAAGTGAAAAAGATAATAAAATTTTAAAAAATACTGTTGGAGATGGGGGGCAGCTAGGTGGTGTAGTAGATAAAGTACTGGCCCTGGATTCAGGAGGACCTGAGTTCAAATCCAGCCTCAGACACTTGACACTCACTAGCTATGTGATCCTAGGCAAGCCACTTAACCCTCATTGCCCTGCAAAAAAAAAACAAAACAAAAACAAAAACAAAAACCAAACAAACAAAAAAACTGGTGGAGGGAAATCAGGAACACTAAGACACTCTCAGTAGAGCTGTGAATTGGCCCAGCCATTCAGGAAATCACCTTGTAATTAGGTGAGAAAAGCACTTTCATGGTAGCAAATACTAGAAACAATATGGGTGTCCACACATTTTGGGGGGGGGCAGGGCAATGAGGGTTAAGTCACTTGCCCAGGGTCACACAGCTAGTAAGTGTCAACTGTCTGAAGTTGTCCACACATTTTGGAATGCCTAAACAAACTGAAGCATGTGACTATAGTGAAATATTATTATCTTATAAGAAATTATGAATACGAGTTCAGAGAGACATGGGAAGACTTGCATGAGCTGGTTCAGAACGGAGGACCAAGAGGACAAAATACATGATGACTTCAGTCATTATGTTAGTGAAAACAACACTGAAAGAAATCACAATTCAGATGATAGAAAATCTCTTGTCTTGGTTCCCAGGAACTGAGGGGTGAAAACAGCTACTTCCTCTTGGTAAAGAAAGTGGTAGAATACAGATTCGGATTTTTTAGGACTCTATTGGTCCTGGTCACTGGATTGATTGGCATTTCTTAACTGATTTGAATTGCCACGTAATAGTGTTCTACATTTGTTTGTGAAGATTACTGGGATATGATCATGGTATAAATAAAGCATTAATAAAACTTAAAAAAAAATCAATCATTACTCTAAAAAGAATAGTTACTTTCAAGGGATGGAAGAAACCAAACTTCAAGAGGTTAAAAGGAATTTGTGGTTGATGAGGAAGTTGAGGGAAGAACAAAAGGAGGGTAGAGCAGAAGGAGGAAGGGATAAGGAAGGAAAGAAAAGAAGAGGAAGATTAGAGGAGGAAGAGGAGGAGAAGAAGAGAGGGGGCGGATAAAATGGAGAGGAATAAAAGAGAAAGGAGGAGAGGGAGGGAGAGGAGAAGTGAAGAGAGAAGAGCAAAAAAAGGGGAGAGAGATATAGAAAGAGACAGAGAAAACAGACTCAGAGAAATCGGCACCAAGAAAGACAGACAAAGGGAGAGAGAAGAGCAAATAGACTGTTGAAGACCTGGATAGATTTTTGAAGTGTGAGGGAAAGGAGATGAAGGAGTGCATGATGGATGACTTCAGTCTTCCCAGTAATATAGGCAGCAAGGAAAGTCTGCTGAGAGAGATGGGGTGGAAGTCGAATTGGAAGCAAGAGGAAAGAGGAGAGGTTTGCTGTGCAGTGTTGAGGGGCACAGGTGATGTCCAAAATCATAGATTTGTATTGGACTCATTTAGCTCTGCTTTGTGACTTCCTCCAGCAAGTTGACTAGGAGCTGACTAGGAGCTACTGTTGATGTTATACACACACACACACCATCCTTGCGAAGTGGGGCGGGGGGAGTAGATTCCCATTATGTGAGGATGAGGATGAGGATGATAGCTAGCATTTATGTAGCACTTTAAAATTTGCAAAATACTTCACATATGTTAATTCATTTGATTCTCGCAACTCTTTAAGGTTGATCCTACTATTATCACCATTTTGTAGGTGAGGAAACTGAAGCAAAGATATGTTATGTGACTTTCCCAGGGTCTTTCAGTTAAGTGTCTGAAGCAGGATTCATATTCATGCCTTCCTGACTCCAAGTCCTGGGCTCTACCCCTAAACTAATTGCCCCTAGGATCATTATTGTTGTAATTAGTCATAATAGCTAGTGTTCATATAGCACTTTGTAGATTACAAAGTGTTTTCCTTGGTGTGAAAAGAATGCTGGACTTGTAGTGAGAAGACCCAGGTTCAAATGCCAGCTGTTCCACTTACTTCTTGTGTGATCTTGGGCAAATTTCGTCACCTCTCTAGGTCCCCTGTTTTTCAACTGTACAATGAAGGGGTTGGACTAAATAACTGTGAAGATCACTTCCAGGTCAAGATCTCTGGTCCTCTGACTCTGAGATTCTAGTTTGATCCAAACCTTTTTAAGGTACTTAGAATTCTCTGCACATAGTAAAGAATTTTCCACTATTATACATTCTCACTCTCATTTCAATATATCCCTCTCCTTCTTGTAATCTTTGCCATCCCTTCATAGGCTTGAGTTTGCATGGTTAGCACCAATAAGGCTCCTTCTTTCTTACAAGGCAGTGTGCCTAGAACTGCAGTAAAACAAAAACAACTTCCCAGATGTGGTCAGTTGAGTCTTATATACTAAAATGGCATCTTTTCATATGTCAACAAGATGACAGAGTGGCTAAGGGTGCTGGATTTAGAGTCAGGAAGACCTGTATTCAAATCCCACTTCAGACACTAGGTGACCCTGGGTATGTTACTAATCTCTGTCTGCCTGTTTCCCCATTTATAAAATGGGATAATAACAATACCCACTTGTTATGGGGGTCAAATGAGATAATATATGTGCAGTGCTTTACAGACCACAAAGTGCTCGACAATTGCTAGGTTTCATTAACAAAGACAGTGACCTCCCAATAATAGAACTTGTGCTTCAAATTGGGTTTCTAATAATTGTGACAGACTGTTTTGAGTCATCCAAACTCTCCCCTTCCTCTGCTCTCCTTTCCCCCACCCTTATCCTAGACAGAAAGACATGGTTAGCCTATGACCATGAAATGGAATGAAGCTAATTGTCTCACATTGGGATTAAGCCCATGCCCTTGGTTTCCTTGACACTGTGTCCTCACTAACCTGTAGGAGCCACAACAATGTAATTAGGAAAAATTCTGAGGTTCTAGTTTTCCTAGAACTATAGTCTACTCATTTTGTAGACTACTCATTTGCTTTTTATAATGAAGTTTTTTTTTAGTAAAATCTAACATTGAACATCAATACAACCAACTAAAATTTCTTTTAATTATTTATGCTTTCTTGGTAACTATGCCTAAATTAAGTTCAATACAGAAAGTGATGTGACAATTTTTCAGTCATTTGAAATTCTCTTCAGCATTCTTTATCTATTCATTCTCCTTCACTTTTCCCCCTATGTGGTCATAGTTAATGTATTTTCCATTCTTCCACCTCTATTTTTGATAATTTTGTATTCTTTTATGAATGTCTTTTCCTATTTCTTTATAGTCTGCTTGCTTGTCAGTTTAGATTTCATTATAATCCTCTATTACTCTAAGGTACTCTAAGGATGCTTAAACATCCTCTTGTTGGCCATTCAGGTTGCTTTCAGCTTTTTTAAATTCCACATAATTGCTGCTGTGAAAACTTCAGACAGTTCTCTCTTTTTTGCTTTAACTAATTCTTTCAAGGTATATTGCCAACAATGTAATTATTGGATCAAAGGCCATGAAAGTTTTTCTAACTTTTACTGCATATATTTTTAATTTGCTTTGTTCTTGTTTGTTTGTTTTGTGGGATAATGAGGGTTAAGTGACTTGCCCAGGGTCACACAGCTACTAAGTTTCAAGTGTCTGAGGCCAGACAACTTGCTTTAAAAAAAGTATCATTTGCTTTTTATAGGAAAATCAATCAATATCTATTACGTACCTTCAGTGTGGATTGTAAAAAGAGCACCCCCCCAAAAGCAACCTCTGCCCTCAAGGAACTCACAATCTAATGGGGAAAAGAGCAGCATTGGACATCTGGAAAGACTTTAGTTGTTTGGTTTTTGTTTGTTTGTTTTACTCTTTAGCTCCTGTTTGCAGAGTGTTTTAAGGTTTACAAAGAAATGTAATAAGTACTTTGCACACTTTTCATATAAGGAAATGAAAACTAAGGGATTTGCTCTCAGCCACATAGCTCATAGAGGTTCAAGCCGAAATTCAATTCCAACTTTCCTGATTCCAAGGCCGCACTCTTCCTAGTATACTATGCAGTTTTTTAGAATCAGAACTTTCTGATAAATGAGCAAATAAAACAAGGAAATGGAATTATGCCTGGAAGAAAGAGCCAGGGAAAAGTAATTAAAAGAACAGAAATGGAGTATATATGGTGGACATCACTCAGGCCTATTTCCTGTTTTCAGGCTGAACAGTTCTGATGGGGACAATGTTGGTAACTCAAACAATAACTGTTTTGTCCAACTTTTCTGATGCTGTGGACCAATCCAATGCTGGGGAAACCAGAATATTTTGACACAGCTCACACATCAAAGATCAGCATTAATGCCTCATTACATCCCTAAAATGAGACATGACAGTGGATACAAGCTGATATGAGCCAACATCAGTGCTAGCAGCAGGAAATGTTCAAGAGGGGACGGACGTCCCAAGTCTGAATAAACCAATGGATGAATGAATGAAAGACTGGCAACATCAGGGGGCTGGTAGGCTCTTCCCATCTTTTTTTTTTCCTAAAGTAAGAGAGGGTTGATTAATGTTAACCATTTATTTACCCAAACACTGGAAACCCCACAGTATTTTGGTGAATTCCTATTCTTAATTTTTGGTGTTTGGAAACCTATTGGCAAATTCTATCATCAGCATTTTGCTTAACCAAGCTAACAGCTGATTATTTTTTGGTGTCTGTTGTAGAATTAGCATTCATTTCTCCACTTTGCCCTATAGCAATAATATTTTATAGCCTACCCCAAGTGGCCTATTCTTTAAAGGATTTTTTTTCTTCTGTCATTTACTGAGTCACTGTTGATTTTTTCCTAAAGTGTAATATAACTATTGTTCCTATGCTGTGAATTTCAGCCTTTGCCACTCCACAGACATCTTAAAGTGGCATTAGGCTTTGTACAAATCTTGAGCTATGACTCTAAACCCATGTCCTATCATGTTCCAGTGATGATATTCTTTGCCTCCTGAAGTGGGGAGGGGTCCCAGATCTTTCAGCAGGCCTTACATTCATTGCACCTCAGTTTCTACATGGGAAAATTACGTCTACAAACAAACAAAAAAAACCAGTTGGACTAAAACCAGTCCAAAAACCAGTTTATTTCAGTAAACAACTGGGATTGTGGTCTACATGGTGACAAGTAACTAGTATGATGGATTTTTTGTTTTGTTTTGTCTTTTTGGCTAGGTATTTGGTCATTGTAGAGCTACAGCCTTAATGAAAATTGTCTTTGTCATTAATGGAAAACATTCATCTAATGCCCAGCTGCGAATGGGGCTGTTAAGGTGAAAAAGCACCCTAGATGTTAGGTTGTACAGGGTGTAAACAGATATGGTTTCTACCCTCTAGGAGCAAACGATCAAAGACATACACACGAACATGCACAAACATAGAGGCCATGCAACAATAGAATAAAAAATTTACAAAAATTTAAATAAGTAGTGTTTCATTTAAGTTAATGTCAAGGGAAAAGTCATATTATAATGGATAAAGGGATGACCTTGAAGTTATCCTGGGTTCAAATCCTTCCTCTGACACTATGTGACTATAGGCAAGTAAGTCATTTATCCTATTAGTGTTCCAAGTAGATTGACTGGATGATCCAATCAAAATTTTACACATCTATGAAATCATAGATATAGACTAAAAAAAAAGTCAAAAGTAAGAGAATTTGGAAGTGGACTACAAAAAAAATAGATACATGTATTCTTTAATTTTAGAGGGATTTCAACAGAAGACCCATCAGAAATGTTTGTTTGTTTAGGGGAAGAGAACCAGAGATTTACTGCCGAGGCTGCTGTTGTTACTGCTGCTACTGCTCTTTCCCTTCTCAGCCACCTCCTTCCCACACTGGCTTGGGATTTGAATTTTATTAGAAAATAGATTCTGATGATCCGTGTTCACTGAGTGCCTACCCATGAACTAAACATTGTATTGAATAATGGTCGAGTCCAGTGCTCCAAGATTCTCTGCTAGTCTCAGCTATGGATATCTAGGACTTTTTTCTGTTCTAAAAGCAAGTTAAGGATTAAATTATCAAAGCAAACTCCTGTGATAATATATATGTATATATACATATATATTTTTTTCTAAATGGAATAATTTTAAAGACAAGTGCTTTGTTCAATACATTTTCAATGATACTCAGAGAAGACCCATGGTGAACTCCAAATAAATGATGCCCTACATAGAAGAGACAAACACCAGGTGTAAATAAATCATATTCCTCAGTGGGGGGTGAGACATTTTTTTCAATGACTAACCAAGATTGACAATTCTGTTAATAGGATTAAGGTTCATTATGGAACTCTTTTCTCTTATTAATTTGGTTTGACTTGCATATGGATTTGGGGTTTGCTAAGAGGAGGGGCACATTTTAGTCTCAAAATAGCCTGATGGTTTTGTTTAGAAAATAATTATTTTATTTCAAGCAGAAAAAAATATCATTCTGATGTGAATCTAATAACATCATTTGTTCCTTATAGTAAGAACATCATTTACCTTAAAATGATTAAGCACCCCAAGACTTTCAATTCTTATATGAACTAATTTGAATATGATGAGACAGAAAACTTGTTTCCACTGGTTTTACGTTCTTCTTTCTGGGGTGTTTGAGTTTCTTTGATTACCTTACAACATTCTATTTTTCACAGACCAACTGTTAGAACTAGTTATCTCTCTACTGATTTGCAAAATCCTTTTAAAAACAGATTTGAAACATTATTATTTAAAAATCAAAACAAATCACTGTCATTTGTTGAACCTTAAATGAAAAACAAATAAAACATTTCTTTACTGATCCATGGACGAATTCAAGGTTCTGCCTTGTTTTTAAATTGTCTAATGAAGTTGTGACAATCAGAAGTGAATCTCTATATTTTCAAAGCCTATAACACTGTACAGGGCCTGCACTAAGCACAATTTAAAAAGAGGACAACACTATGTGCCCTAACCCTTCTGTCTAGAGGAAAGAATTTGATCAGCCACTTATTCTCCATTATTTTTTAAAGGTGTTGGGGGGAGTGGAACCCAAACAAATGAAATTCTAACAGTGACATTATGTTTTTGTTATCTGGGAGTGGAGGATATTTGGGACAGTGGATGCCCTCTAATCATCCCATGCAGACAACCGTGTACTCTGCCTTTCCATGCAATATAAACTATCCTGCATATTGAACAAAAGAAAAGCCCAATGACTCATTTGGTTCAAGTCTTCTTTGAAGCAAAAAACAACACACACACCCCCACCACATTTAAATGTCTTACTAGGATAATCCACTGGTCTGTAGCTAATACACACTTCAATCCTTCAATGAGCCATGATTTAATCAGTATGAGCATGCCACCTAATAATGCAGCTACTTCAGCTTAGTAAATGGTCTTCAGGAGTTGGTGTGACTAAAAGAATCATCATTCTTTAACCAAACAAGTGATGCCCTTCTTTGAACTAAGATAGGGTTAGTTCTTGGCCAACAGATATACATACAGTCCATCACTAGGCTCATACTGGTCTTTCTAGTTTGGAAAGACCTGGTAGAGTTTGTGTCCATTGGCATTGTCTCTGGTTGAATGCGATATCAATTCCATGTCACAAAGAATTAGGACTTCAGTGAAGGTTGGAAGACCCATATACAATTAAGTGCTTTCCAGTTTCTTCCCTTTATAAAGGCAAAGCTACAATTATAGAGATTATTTGCTTTAGTATTTCTGCCTGTGATACTGCTTAGGAATTTGCACCCTTGAAGAGCCAAAATGCAAAATGGAATGTCTTTCTTTTCTGAAGTCAATTGGATGAATTCTCCACACAGCTGGTCCATCAGTACCTATTTTTTTTTGGCAGACACTGCAAATAAACAATGAATTGTATTCATAATTAAATAGAAAGGGGTTGGATTATAGCTAGGATATTATGCAATACTTTTAGGAATCCCAACATTTTCTCTGAAGAAAGTCTTATCTTTTGAATGATCCTTGGGACAACCATTGGAATGGATTGGAAGACCACCAGTTTTCCAATGATGCTATGTGGCTTAGAATAATAGAATACCATAGTTTCTGAGGAATGAAAATTGAGGGTCACCTAAACAGCATGAGAGAGAGAGAAAGAGAGAGAGAGAGAGAGAGAGAGAGAGAGAGAGAGAGAGAGAGAGAGAGAGATATGGATGGTGAATGTGCATATATTGCAGCATGCTACCAGTGATAAACTGTAAGTAAACAGCAGCACAAAATCATGGATGATTACAAGCATGCAATATTTCATGTACTGGCAAAAATGTTTGATATGTTGATTGGTTTTTGCTGACTGCTTCCCTACCTACCCACTAATATCTTGTTGCATGGGATGGTTCTCTGGGTAGGGCAGAGGAGAGATATACCTTCAGAAATGAAGTAGTATAACAACAAAAACAATCAGTAAAAATATTGCATGTTAAAAGGAAAAAAGAAAAGATCCTATCAAAGAGATATATGTAGCAATAGTGGGAGATCAAAAATGTATGGGCCACACATTGTATCAGCAGCCACACAATATCAAAGATCTAGGACATCTAGAAGGAAAATCAAAAGATCCCAGCAAAGCTGGGTTGTCTACCTGTGGAAGATTTGCAGGAATGTATATACAAGATGGGAAGGGCATGGATGGATTGCAATCCCCATTGAGTATTGGAGGGAATATCCTCACAGAGTCACACTCTGTGTATACAACTAAGTTTGAATTTAACATGACTGTAGACTACTTTGATTATTTTTTAGGTGCCATGGGATAATAGAATTCTAGACCTGAAAGACTTTTGGAAACATCTAGTCCAATATTTTTCTTAATGAAGTGTGATGGTGGTGGTGGGGGGAACTTTAGGAATTTTTAATATAGTTATTTGTTCATTTTTTTACCATGCCCTTGATAAAGACTATTCCTTTCTTATTAGTGGTATTAAAAATAGTCACCAGATATCATCAGTATTCTTGATGACACATGTCAATAGGCAATGAGAAAATATATCATAAGAAAACTTCTAGTACCTGTCAAAGCAAGTCAGTCATTCCATTTAATAGTCATCCAGTTTATTTTTTCCCCAGTCAGCAAAGTATGGCCTTTTAAAATAAGAGATCACAGTCAAATAGTTCCTTTAGAAAATTTACTCCACAATCGAAAATTTGGCCAAGTAACCTTTATAAGATGTGACAGCTCCTGGGAAGACATTTTCCTCAATTTTTTTCCAAGTTAGGCCCTAATAAGGGAACCGTCCTGGGGGCCAAGAACTGAATCCTGCTGCTATTTAACCTCTGGAATGGTAACCTTGAGCAATTATGAATGAACTATCCCAAGGGATTAATTGTTTGTTAGCTTGAAGACATTCTGAATGTGTTGAGCTCCCTCTGGCTTATTAATGTCATTATTGCTTCTTAATTGATATAGATTGATACTAATGTTAGTATTAACTGCTTAGCATCCTCTAAGGCAATGGTCTTTGACCAGTGGCCAGAAGGACATGAGTAGCCCTGGTTTGCCTTCTGAGGCCCTTGCTCCCTAATACAGAATTTCAGATCTGAAAAGGACTTTAAAGTCTCCTGTATATATTTCTCCTATGAAATGCCCCAGCTTCCATTGCCTATTTTCCTAAATACTCAAATGGATCCATGATCTCATTCATCTAACCCATCCCCTACCTAACTGAGAATCTCCTCATCAACATCTCCAAGTGATCATTTGCTCTTTGATCAGATAACTAGTGAGAGAAATTCTAAGGAAGCCTATTACATTTCTAATTGGAAAGAAAGAAGCAATGCAAGCCATTCCCCAATTGAGAAATGGTCAAAGGATATGAATAGGCAGTTTTCAGATGAAGAAATCATATCCATTGCCCTATGAAAAAATGCTCTAAATCACTATTGATTAGAGAAATGCAAATTAAAACAACCCTGAAGTACCACCTCACACTTATCAGATAGGCTAATATGATGAAAAAGGAAAATATTAAATGTTGGAGAAGCTGTGGAAAAATTGGAACACTAATGCATTCTTGGTGGAGTTGTGAACTGATCCAGCCATTCTGGAGAGCAATTTAGAACTATGCCCAAGTGGCTATGGGACTGTGCATACCCTTTGACCCAGTAATACCACTACTAGGTCTGTATCCCAAAGAGATAATAAAAAAGGGAAAAGGACCCACATGTACAAAAATATTTATAGCAGTCCTCTTTGTGGTGGCAAAGAATTGGAAATTGAGGGAATGCCCCTCAATTGGGGAATGGCTGAACAAGTTGTGGTATATGAATGCAATGGAATACTATTGTGCTGTAAGAAATGATGAGCAGGCAGATTTCAGAAAATACTGGAAAGACTTAAGTGGATTGATGCTGAGTGAAGTGAGCAGAATCAGGAGAACATTGTACATAGTAACAGCAATATTGTGTGGTGATCAACTGTGATAGACTTGCCTCTTCTCAGCAGTGCAATGATCCAAGACAATTCCAAAGAACTCATGATGGAAAATGTTCTCCACATCCAGAAAAAAGAACTGTCTATTCTGAATGTAGATTGAACCATACCGTTTCTACTTTCGTTTTTGTTTTTGAGGGTTTTCCCTTTTGTTCTGATTCTTCTTTCCCAGCATGACTAATGCATAAATATTTTTAATGTGATTGCTTTCTGTTTTGGGGAGGGGGTGAGGGAAAGGAAAGGGGAGATAAATTTGGAACTAAAAATCTTATGAAAACAAATGTTGAAAACTATTTTTACATGTAACTTGACAATAATAAAATAATTTTATGATTAAAAAATAAAATAAAGATGAAACAAAAAAGTATTTATTAAACACCTACTATATTCCAGACACTGTGCTAAGTTCTTTACAAATATTATCTCATTTGATCCTCACAACAACCTTGGGAGGTAAGTGTTATCATAATTTTCAAGGAAACTGAGGCAAACAGGAGGTAAGTGACTTCTCAGACTTCCATCTGTAGCAGCACAAGGCATCTTCCCCTTCCTGCTGCCAACCCAATCTCCCAACTGGGTTGTGAAGAACCTTGGCACAAAGAAGAGCAGTCCTTCCATTGACCTCAGACCTCTTGCTGCAACTGTTTTTTGAGGGCAGAAGAGTGCCCCCACCTCCATTCAGTGATGCACATTCTCACATCTGATTATATCCTTCACATTCCGGTGACTCTGAACTCCTATAGATAATCATCCAAACACTATGCCACAACCCCTATCAACTAATTCATCATTTACATCTTCCTCAATTCTCCTACCCCAAAGTTTCATCTTAACTCTACCCAGTCCTTCCACTGTGCTCTTTGGAATGCTTGTTCCATAGGCAACAAACTTCCCTTTCTGTTAAATCTTCTCCTATTTCACTCCCTCCACATACTAGCTCTTACTGAAACTTGATTTCCCCTTAATGATACAGCCTCTCTGGCCACCCATTCCAGAACTGCCTGTACCTTCACTGATTCTCCTTGGCTCAATGGTTAGAGTAAGGAAGTTGGAATACTCCTCAATCCTCATTGCCACTTCCAGGTTCTCCCTCTTTCTTCATCACTCAGTAACCTCTCTTCCTTTGAAGTTCAAGCTATTCATATCTACCAACCAATCAAAATCCCAGTAGCTGTTGTCTACAGAGCCCCAGGTCACTCTTCTTCCTTCCTCAATGAGTTCAATACTTGGCTTAAAATTTTTTTCTCCTCCCCAACTCCTGCTCTCATACAAGGAGACATCACCTTACATATTGATTCTCCCTCAAATACTCTAACCACTCAGTTCCCATGAACTACTCCTCCATCCAACTTCAGCCACACACAAAGATGACTATTCCCTTGAACTTGTCATCACCCACAAGTGTACCACCTCCATATTCAAGAATTCTAAAGACCCCTTATCTAACCATAAACTATTGGTCTTTCATCTCTCCCTCTGATTTCTTTTCCATAACCCTATCCTTCATCTGCACTGTGACCTACAATCCCTTAATCCCTTAGTTCTCTCCCCAGTCATCTCCCCTGCACTAGCCATCCCCTTCCCATCTCTCCATCTTGTCTCCTTGGTGAACCAATTCAACTTTACATTATCCTCCTCTCTTGAATCCCTAGCTCCCTTATTATATCACCACTGATGCCAGCCAAACCTCAGTCTTTAATCACTCCCACCATTTATAGCCTTTGTTCCTACACACGTGATACTGAAAAAACTCAACTCTTCTGACTGGGTCTGCTATAAATTTATTTTACGTAAATTTAATCAGGCTCCCACTTTTGCTAGGCAACCCTACTATACCTCCATTATCAATTCACTATCCTGGTCTCCATGGTAGTTCTTCCAAACCTTTTCATCCCTCCTCAAGCTTTCCATGGCTTTCCCTCCCCACAATCTCTCACCGGAGACTATTTTTTACAGGAAAAAATGAGGCCATTCACTGTGAATGCCTTCTCCCCTCTTCCTCATTACCATCACTAAGATGTTTTCTGCAACTTTCTCCTCCTTCACCCCTGCCTCGCTTGATGAGGCGATCCTACTTCTTACCACAACCAACCCCTCTACCTACTCAAGCAATCCCTTTTCATTCCATCTCCTCCAACAGATTTCCCTCTCTGTCATCTCCTCTCTTTCACTTATTTTCAATTTCTCCCTCTCTACTGGCTCATTTTCTACTGCCTACAAACACGCCAATGTGTCCCTTATCTTGAAAAAAAACCTCTCACTTCATCCTTCCTTCTCTGCTTACTACCATCCTTTATCTCTTCTACCCTTTCTAGTCAAGCTCGTCAAAAAGGCCATCTATAATAGGTGCCTCTACTTTCTCTCCTCTTGCTCTTCTCAATCCCTTTGGGATTCTGATCTGGTCATTCGATGGAAACTACTACTCTTTCCAAAGTTATTAATGATCTCTTTGTTGCGGGATCTAATGCCTTTTCTCCGTCTTCATTCTCCTTGACCTCTCTGTGGTCTCTGACACTGTTGATCACCTTCTCCTACCTGATATTCTCTTCCCTCTAGGTTTTCAGGACACTACTCTTTCCTGGTTTTCTTCCTAGCAGTCCTATCCTGTCCTTCGCTAGATCTTCCTCCAGATCACACCCTCTACCTGCAGATGTCTCCCAGGGTTCTGTCCTGAGTTCTCTTCACTTTTCCTTCTATACTACTTCATTTGATCTCATCAGCTCCCATGGATTTAATTACCATTTATATACTGATGATTCTCATCTACCTATCCTGCCCCAATCTGTCTGCTGATGTTCAATCTTGCATCTCCAACTGCCATTCAGACATCTCAAACTGAATGTCTCACTGAATAAACTGAATAAACTCACTATCTAAAATGGAACTCACTGTGTTTCCTCCTAAACCCTTCACCCTGTGTCACCCTGTAGAAGGTAACAGCAACCCAGGAGTCATCCAGAATTCCTCACTATATCTCAATCCCATATTCAATCTATTGCCAAAGCCTGTTGGTTTCACCTTTGCAACATCTCTCAAATATATCCTCTTCTCTGACTCTGCCACCCCTATAGTACAAGCCTTCATAGGGAGGGGTTATTTACCTTAGTACCCTACAATGCTTGGCACATAGCTGATTCTTAACAAATACCAGTTGACTGATTGATAGAACTCCCAGGTCTTTTCTACAATTATTCTCCCTCCAAAAGTACAAGTCACAATCCAACCATGCCTTTCGTCCTGTGTGATTCTAGTCCCTGTGTATATGTATATATGTTATAAATATAAATACATATGTGTGTGTGCACATGTGTGTGTATACTTCCATAAATCCCCCTTACAGAAGCTACTTAATATGCTAAAGGGCTTTTTAAAAGGGTTTTATGTTATAGCACTGAGACAGTTTATCTGTTACCTCTCACTTATTAAAGAATGGTACAGGGAGGGAAAGGGAAAAAATTGGAACTTAAAACTATAAATAAAAATATTTATTATTTAAAGAAAATGGTACAGTTACTTTTTCAGTGATATGTCTTTTTACCACTTCAAAACAACTTAACATTTTCTTTTTACAACCCAATCATTTCTGAATCTATTACCCACACCCACCCTTTATGACTTGTGCCCTCCTCTGGGCTAATTTGTCAGAGTGTGGTTGTTACTTCTAAGCTCTGAGCAAAGTCTATGGATCCATAATTCCCAAAATTATAACACAAGCTCCCACTGATGTACTTCCCATTAATGGCCAGCAAGTAGACATAATTAACTCAAAGCAAATACATTCATTTGGCATAGTAAGAATAGCCATCACAATACATTAAAGCCCAGAAAACTGGGCTATAGTCCTGCACAATACTTACAACATCTGTAGGAGAAATGGACACAAATAAAGCATAATGGTAGTGAGAGATATATGCAAGAAACATATGTGGCCAAGGCAACTCACATCCCTATTATTGTAATGTTCTTTCTTTCCTCATGGCATTCTTAGGCTGTTTTACTCTCAACTTCCTAGATAATCTCTCCCTTGAATCCACAGTCAATTCTGCCAGAAGTCACATTTCTTAAAACCATTTCTGTCCTCTCTATAGCCATATTTGTCTGAAATGTGCATCTCTGCCCTCAACTCTCCAACTGCTTATTAGGTGTGTCTCCTATTTTGTGATTGTTTCTGCTGCTAAATACTATGTCTGATGGTTGGGGAGGAGAGAGAAATCCATGTTCTCTGTGACTGGCTGGCCCAGACATCTCATTCTCCAAAGTTGCATCTTGCCCAGACACATTTGAACTCTCTGAATGATTCCAGGACTTAGCTATTTAAAGTCCTTCAGGGACCCCAAAAAAAGAAATAAAAGAACCCCTGGAGCAGAAAAATCCACAAAAGGATGAGCTGAGATTATTTTTCAGCCAAACACAGATTAAAGGGAGCCATGTTGAGCTGCAAGCAGAGTCCAACCCCACAATTACACCAACACAGACCTCAGGCATGCTGCACCAGAGTAACGTACCCTGAACCTCCAAGTTAGCTGTAGCACCAGTATCTTCTGGAATTAAGCTTACAGTGAGAGGGCTGAATGGCTGGCTGGGGTGGGGGGAGGGGGGAAGGGGGTTGTGGTGGTAGTGGTGGAATAGAAGGGTGTCTGTGGGACCCAAGGAGGAATTTGGCTATCCTACCCCAGCAGAGAACCAGGAAGAAATCGTGAGCAGCAGGAGGGGCACAGTCTCGTTGGAAGATAAGAATCACCACAGCACTCTGCTGACTGGTTAATTTGCAAGTTGGCTTGAGGTTATCTTCAGACCAGAGAACAGGCCAGGTGAGAGAAAAACCTTCCCTCCCTCAAACTGAAACACCTGGGACCCTCTGAACAGTGTAGCTTGGAAGTAGGTCCCCACTGTAAGAAAGAGTTAAAAGTCAAGTAAAAAAATAGTGAGATGAGCAAGCAAAAAAAGTTGAGAACAATCAAAATTTTCTTTAGCGACAAGGAAGATTGAAGTGCACTCTCAGAAGAGGATAGCAACCTCAGAGCTCCTACATCCAAAGCTTCCAAGAAAAATATGAATTGGTCTCAGGCCATGGAAACTCTCAAAAGGGACTTTGAAGAGAAAGTAAAAGAGATAGAAGGAAGATTTAGAGAGGTGGAGGAAAGAATGGAAAGAAAAATGAGAGCAATGCAGAGAAAAGAGTAAACAGCTTGAAAAGCCAAATGGAAAAGGAGATACAAAAGCTCTCTGAAGAAAATTATTGCCTAAGAAATAGGATTGAACAAATGGAAACTAGTGACTTTATGAGCAACCAAGACACAATAAAGCAAATTCAAAGGAATAAAAAAAAAAATAGAGGGTGATACGAAATATCTCTTTGGAAAAACAGCTGACCTAGAAAATAGATTCAGGAGAGATAATTTGGAAATCATGGGACTACCTGAAAACCATGACCAAAATAAGAGTTAAACTCTTATATATATATATATATATATATATATATATATATATATATATATGATAAAGCATCTTCCAAGAAGTTGTTAGGGAAAATTGCCCTGATATTCTAGAAGCAGAAGGTAAAATAGAAATGAAAAGAATCCACCATTTACCTCCTCAAAGAGATCCCAAAAGAAAAGCCTCCAGGAATATTATATCCAAATTCCAGATCTCCCAGGTCAAGGAGAAAATATTTCAAGCAGCTAGAAAAAAGGAATTCAAATACTGTGGAGCCACAATAAGGATAAAACAAGATCTAGCGGCATCTACATTAAAGGACCGGCAGGCATAGGATATGATATTACAGAGGGCAAAGGAACTAGGACTAAAGCCAAGAATCATGTACCCAGCAAAACTTGTATAATATTTCAGAGTCAAAAGTGGGACTTCAATGAAAAAGAGGACTTTCAGGCATTTATGATGAAAAGACCTGAAATGAATAGACAATTTGACTTTCAAATACAAGACCTTAGAGAAGCATAAAAAGGTAAACAAGAAAAAGAAATCATGAACGATATTAAAAGATTAAGCTGTTTTCATTCCTACATGGGAAGACAATACTTCTAATTCATAAGAACTTTCTCAGTATTAGGGTAGCTGAAAAGAATACATTTAGAGGACACAGGTTTTAACTGAATATAAAGGGATGATATCTGTAAAGCATTTAGTTTTTATTTATCCTTGTTCTTTGTGGGGCAAGCAGAGTGGGGTATCTTATGTCTGGGGCCATATTTGGGCTCAGGACCCCCTGGGTCCAGGGCTGGTGCTTTGTCCACTGTGCCACCTAGCTAACCCATGATGACATCTTTAAAATAGGGTTGAGGGGAGGAATGCACTGGAAGGGGAGAGGTGGAATGGGGAGAGGTAGCCCACATGAAGGAAACAAAAAAAAAGTTTATGGAGGGGAGGGGAAGAGGGGGAAGGAGTGGGGTAGTGAGTGAACCTTACTATCATCAGAATTGGATCAAAGAGGGAATAACATACATACTCAAGTGGGTATAGTAATAAAGTGGGAGGGGAAGGAGATTAAGGGGGAGGGAAGAAGGGAAGGGCAGGTTGGGGGAGAGAGAAGTAAAAAGCAAAACACTTTCAAGGAAGGTAAAGATGTTCTGCATAACTGCACATGTATGACATATTGAATTGCCTGATTTCATGGGGAGGGTTGAGGAGGGAGGGAGGAAGAAAAATTTAGAACTCAGAATTAGCTCAAAGACTTTAACCTCATCAGAGTGGGTTCAAGGAGGAAATAACATACACATCTAATTGGGTGGAGTAATTTATCTGACTCTACAGGAAAGTAGGAGGGGAAGAGGATAAGGGTGAAAGAAGGGAGGGTAGAGCTGGGGAGGGGGCAGTAAGAAGCAAAACACTTTTGAGGAGGAATAGGGTAAAAGAAGATAGAAAATAGAGTAAATATCATGGGAAGGGAATAGAGTGGAGGGAAATAGTTATGATGATTGATTATAATGGCAAAACATATGGTACCTACTCTGCTGGGCTATTGTGAAGAAAATTCTTTGTCAAGTTTAAGGTACTATATAAAAGTTATGATGAACAGGATGCTATCAGAAAAATCTGGAAAGACCTAAATGAACTGAAGCAGAGTGAAATATACTATATACAAAATAACAGCAAGAGTGTGAGATGATCTGCTGGGAAGCACATGGTTATTCTCAGCAATGCAATGATCCAATATTACCCTGAAGGACTTATGAAAATTGCAATCCATCTACAGAGAAAGAACGCTAGCTAATGTGGAGTTGTTTTTCATGACTGCTTACATATAACTTAAAGTCCTTCAGGGGCGTAAGCAATTTTCAGCAAGCTAATCTCAAATTCACTTTCCATTTCAATCATTTAAAATGTTTTCACACTAAACAATGGGATAGATGAATCCTCATAATTAATTTAATACCTCTTTAACATATTACACTTCCTTACTTCTATTATCTGCCCTTTGCTTTCTGTGAATACATCAACTAGAAAGAAGGGGAATCAATTTGTCAAATACCAACTAGTCCCTCACACAAATCAATGAATCAGTCAACAAGTGTTTATTAATCTCCTACTATGCTCAGCACTGTGCTAGGTACTTGGGATAAAGTTAAGCAAAACTGAACAATATATCAAATATAATATTCAGCACCCATACTCCTCCCACTTCTCCAGGGAAGGGAGGGAAGTATTTTTCACTTTCTTTTCTCTATGACCAAGATTGGACATTACACTGAAACAGAATTTTGACTTTGTTTTAGTTCCATTTTACTTTATCTTACTGTAGTCATCACAAATATTTTTTCTGGTTCTGATTATTTCAGTCTGCATCTGTTCATACAAGTCTTCCTCCATTACACTAAATTTCTCACTTTTTTGTTTCTTGTGGTATTTGACTACTTTCTTGAATTCACATCATTGTTATAATAAGTTGTAACCTATTTTAGACAGTTATACTCTGTTTCTCCATTGTCCTTTGGGTTGCTTGCAGTTTTGACTTTTTGATGCTGTGGCATTCTTTGATTTGTAACTATAGAAAGTCACTGGGAGAAAACTGGTATTAAAAGTGAATTTGGGGGGCAGCTAGGTGGCGCAGTGGATAGAGCACTGGCCCTGGAGTCAGGAGTACCTGAGTTCAAATCTGGCCTCAGACACTTAACACCTACTAGCTGTGTGACCCTGGGCAAGTCACTTAACCCCAATTGCCTCACTAAAAAAAACAACACACACACAAAAAAGTGAATTTGGCTGTCATGGTGTGACTTGGAACCATTGATAGTGCTGCATGATTTCTTAATTGTGTTCAAGCCTTCTTTCATATTCTTGTTCAGTCCCAGACCCATATCAGTTTTTGGAAGAAAAAGTGGTATAGTTAATTGTCTCTTGAGAGCTTGTCTAGTGTGATTTGTTTATGATTCTATTTTTTTTTCGGGGCAATGGGGGTTAAGTGACTTGCCCAAGGTCACACAGCTAGTAAGTGTCAAGTGTCTGAGGCCGGATTTAAACTCAGGAATTCCTGAATCCAGGGCCGGTGCTTTATCCACTGCGCCACCTAGCCGCCCTGATTCTATTTTTTTTTTAAAGGCCTAGGAGTATGTAACATTTCACAATTGCCATCGAACCAAATTGAACGAAAAACTACCTGACGTTGCATCTGGATATTTCTGGAGTACACAGTCTCTTACAAAGAACTCTCTCACTCCATTTCTCCATCTGGATCCTAGTGAATTTCTTTCTCCATCACTAAATGATGCCACACCGGCTGTTTGTAATGGGAACACCAGGTGGCGCAACCGGTCAAACACTCATTGCTAACAGTGGGGACCAGATGCTTCCCTAATCCCCAACGAGGGCTCCATGTGTTCTCTGCTCAGAGGCGGGGCCTTTGCAGCCACAGGGAGGACCATGTTACACGCTGTCAACCTGAATCTCAGAGCATTTATCTCCCTCCCTCCTGTGTGAGCTGCTAATCGTTCATTTTACTCTGGGACAGACTAAACTGACATCCAAGTTTCAATTTTCATTCCTTGTTGGGTAGAAGCAAGGGAATACAGAGCTGGTTGTCCCTGAGAGTAACTCTGGGTTCCTGAGGGATATGCCATCATAATGAATATCCCTCCCTAACAGCTTGTCAAGGGCAGAAGACCAAAGAGTTATTTATTTGCCCTGGACTTGCTGCAGTCAGGAAAGTTAGGGCTGAAACCCAGCTGTGTGGTACAGTAGAAAGGTCCTGGATTCAGAACTCAGCTATGATGCTTACCACCTACTCAACCTTGGGCAAGTCATTAAATTTCTCTGTGCCTCACATTCCTCATCTCTAAAATGAGAGGGACTATATAGCCTCTGAGGTCCCATCCAGCTCTTAAAAACTATGGGACGTGAGCTCAGCTCAGGGCAAAATTGGGAGAAGAGATGCAGATTTGGGAATCTGTGACCAGGGAAGCCACATAAGAAGACAAATTCACTAAAGGTAAATGGTCCTAACTACTTCTTGCTATATATGACCATGAGTAGTCAACTTCATTTGCCTGAGTTTTAGTTTTTTCATTTATAAAATGGGAATAGTATATGTCCTATCTCACAGTTATAAGGAAACCATTCTGTAACCCACAAAGCTCACTAAATGTGAGCTGCTATTATTGTATTACTGATATCAAAAGTTACCCAGGACAAACTGGAACAACTCAATAGATTTAGCAGCAGAATAAGAAAGTCCGTGTTGCAGGTTTCTTTTTAAAATTTTAATTTCTTATTTTTCAAAAAATGTGAAGGTGAGTCTATCACTGCAGCATATAAAAAAGTGGCTTGCAAATTTCAAAGAACTGTATTCACAGTGAATTGCCCTTTACACAAGAGATGGGCTTCTGAAAAGGTAAATAGAAAACATTCTTGGTACAGATAACCCTGTTTTCAATACACTAGGGGGAGCTCTGTATTTAAAGGTTTCTATGGTGACTCCTTCAGTTAAGCGAAGTATCTAGTCTATTTGTTTTAACGATAAATTTGGTTTTTCTTTCCATAAAACATTCACCCACATGCTTCTCTGGTTGAGCCCCCCAAAAAAACACAACAAAGAATGAGGGGAAATCAAGTGTGTTTAAAATGGAGTTGTCGTAATATTATCTTTCAGCACATCCCTTTTGTGTCTCTTCACTAAAATACTGGACCACACCTCCTACATTTCTGGATGGTGGTGGGGTTGTAGCACAGGGGAAGGGAAAGAACTCTTGCTCTGAAGTTGAAATATGTGGATTCCATTCTGAGTCTGTCACTTAATCTTCTGTGTGAACAAGTCCTGATCTCAGTCTCCTCATCCATAAAATGAGATGTTTGAGGTAGAAGTTCTATAAGGTCCCTTCCAGCTCCACCAATCTATGTTACTATAAATAAATCAAGGGTGATTTTATGGGTGTTCAGAAGCACTACCAGTTTTAGACAGTCTTGGGAAAGGGAAATCTTTAGTCCATAAAACTCCCAAGGAAACAATATTATCAAGCCATGGGCTCCTGGAACAAACCAGATCCACGTCTTGGCTTTGACCTAGAGTAGATCTGGAATTCCAGATTGGCTTCCTCTACATCCTCCAGACTGGAAATAATCCAAAAAAGTCGACCCATTTTCTCCCTTTCCCTTCCAAATTTTCACTTCCCTGACCCTTACCTAGATTTTAACTCTTCAAATTTGGTCAGAATTAGACTGGTTGTGATTACAGCGGAATGACATGACTAGAGGATATATATATATGAACACTTGTTGGCTATGTTCCATTGGTGAATGGGATGCATATATATGAGGTCCCTGTCAGTTCACAAATCCTGAGATTTTACACTACCCCCTTCCCGGCCCCTGTATTCCCTTCTCCATTCTTCTCACTTCAGGACCCTATTTCCCTGCACAGCCCCTGCATCTAAACAATTCCACATAGAAATCTCTCTTCTCTGTTTTCAAAAATTTCCAGAGGGGACGATGCCAGTTTCCTGGGCAAGTGCATACGAGTAGCTCACTGCCATCAGCCAGGGGAAGCTTTTTCTAAAGTCTGCTTGAATCCCCCTGAGCTGATATTCAATATATTTCTCTCATAGGGTCTTCAGTAGAGATGGAGGGCGACAATGTACCTGATGCCTCACGGCACCAGATACCATCCATGCCAGCTTGGCTTTTAGTTGTATCAGGGCAGGCGGGTGCACACACACACACACACTCACACACACAGAGTACATTGTCACTAGTGAGACTTCCAATTACAGGGGGTCACCCAGTTTGGTGACACCTTCCAGGTTTCCTGATTGGAACACTGGTTTGTCTGAATACTCGGCTAGAATTCTCAAAGTCTTTCCTGTTACTGCCTACTGAGGTGAAACAGAGTGAAACATGGCCCCATTTCTCCTGACCTCCTAGACAAGTGCCCAGTGATGGACCTTTAGAATTTAGCTGTTTTTTTTCCAGAACAGTGGATTCAACAATTCCCTATGGGAGTGGGTAGGGAGAATGAAAGGGGTTACTTTGAGTTTCAAACCCACAGCCCTACATAAACTCCCCAGAAAGCTGACCTGGAATGACCTTTAGTGAGCTTATATTTGGTACATATTAAGTACTTAATAAATGTTTACTGGCTGATTGATTAGTTGGCTTTAATAGTGACTTATTCCCAAATCTATATTTCTACCTTTCAACTTTGTTCTGAGCTCCTGTTCTTTTTTCTTTTTCATTGCCACAGGTCATCTATACTTGCAGAGTCCATCAACACCTCAAAATTAACATTCCAAAACTGAATTTGTCTTCTTTACCAAAATGTCTCTATCTCTTTAACATCTTTGCTTCTACTGATGCCACCATCATTCTCCCAGTCAACCCAGCTCATAACCTTGTATGTGAGGGTTAAGAGAGAGCTAAGAACAGTTAGTTATCTGCCAACTCTTCAATTTTATGTCTATGATATTTCTCTTTTCATTTCCCTCCCCTTCACTTTCTTGGAAAAAGCATAAGTTTTGGAGTTAGAAAACTTGAATCCAAATGTTAATTTTGGCATTTACCAAAGTTGAGTGACATTGGACCCATCATTTAACCTCCCTAGACCTCAGTTTCCTCCTATGTGAAGTGAAGAAGTTGTATCAGACAGCCTCTGAGACTCCCCTCCAGCTCAAAGACTATGAGCCTATGAACAGAGGTTTGGGCTCAGAAAAAGCATGAAAGTGGCACATTATAATGTATCATTTACTAATGGCCACACTTTTATATAACCAAAAACCATATTCAGAATATTTACCAGCATTTTGTTCTTTCAGTTTGGATCTTGGTTATGGTCTTATGCCAAGCTATTTCTTTCTCATGAAGCCAGGGATGGCAGGGTGGTAAGGTTAGGGGAAAAAAAACTGCTGGGAGCATCTGGGTAGTACAGTGCAGGAAGCACTGGCCCCAGGGTTAGGAGAACCTGAGTTCGAATCCATCCTCAAACACTTGACACTTATTAGCTGTGTGACCCTGGGCTAGTGACTTAAACTCCATTCTTTGCAAAAAAGAAAAGAAGAAAGAAAAGAAAAGAAAGAAGAGAAAAGAAAAGAAGAGAAGAGAAGAGGAGAAGAGAAGAGAAAAGAAGAGAAAAGAAAAGAAAAGAAAAGAAAAGAAAAGAAAAAAGAAAAGAAACCTTCTGAATGTGAGTTCAGAGACAAGGTCTGCTACTTCCTACTTGTGAGGCCTTGGTGGAGTCCTGTAATCTCTTTGAGCTGTAGTTTTGTTACCTTCCTGGCCACTGGATCTCCAGAAGCCAGGCCTATGAGACTTAGCAGTCTCAGCTCCAGAGCTCCCACCCTAGAGCCCATGAGCTCTAGATCAGTGAGTGGATCACACTATTGAGTGGACTCTAGCCGGTATTTAAGTGCCTGCTAACTCTCAGGGATAAAAATGAAACAGTGTCTGTCCCTGAGAAACTTGCATTCCATCAGGGAACAGTGTCTTCAGATATAACTAAATGTCAAATGTGTGTGAAGTAAATGCCAAGTGATCTTTGGAAGAGGTATTGTTTCCACTGAAGGGATCAGGAAAAGGGGGGGGGGGGAGGTGGTTCATGGAAGGAGTGATACTTGAGGTGAGCTTTGGAGGAAATTGGGGATTCCACAAGGCAAAAGTGAGGAGGGATTGACTTCCAGGCATGGGGCACAGCCTATGCAAAGGTATGGAAGAAAGGAAGAGAATAAGCACTTATTAAGCACCTACCATTTGCCAGGTACTATGCTAAGCACTCTGCAAATATTATCTCATTTGATCATCACAATCAGGTGCTATTATTATCCCCATTTTACAATTGAGGAAATAGTTAAACAGGGGTTAGGTGGCTTGCCCAGGGTTATCTAGCCAGTAAGTATGAGACAGAATTTGAACTCAGATCTTCTGACTCCAAACCCAGCATTTGATATGCTGAGCCACCTAAGCTACTTCAGACACAGAAGAGGAAATGTCATATAATAGGTTCAGCAAGTATGCCAATTTGGCCAGATTGCAATGTACACGAAGGAGCCCATTCAATAGCAAACAAATTTACTGGGGGGGAGGAGGCAGGGCAATGAGGGTTAAGTGACTTGCCTAGGATCACACAACTAGTATGTGTCAAGTGTCTGAGGCCAGATTTGAACTCAGGTCCTCCTGAATCCAGGGCTGATGCTCTATCCACTGTACCACCTGGCTGCCCCCACAAACAAATTTTTCTTCCTTCCCTCCCACCATTTTTTTCCCCTATAGTAGAGAGTAGTTACCTTACTCTTTGTGTAAAATGTCTTACCTTTGGGAGCCGGTACTTATCTCTGAGATGAACTCGGAGGCACGCCCTCTCTGCCTTTTTCTGTGTAAATGCAGCATCCCTTTCCATTCTGAAAGTCAGAACAGAACCAGAGTGAACAAGGGTCAGAGGAAGAGTAGAGAGAGTGAAAAGGGACGGGGGAGGATTGATGGAAGGTGCTAGACCCTAAAGAGGCTCACAAGGAACCATTGTCAATCATAGCAAGTAGGGATGAGGCACTATAGAGCCCCAAACCCCAAATATCAACTGCACCATTTTATAGGTATTATATATATATATATATGTGTGTGTGTGTGTGTGTGTGTATAAAAGGGATGAAAACATCTTATATATGATATATAATGGGTAGAATGTAACATATTTATAAAATATAGGTATTATTATAGATACATATAAGATATATAGTTGTTACAAGACATACACATATGATATTAAAGTCAAACAAGCTTTTAAGACCAAAAGGAATGAAAATATCATGGATACACACATTTATATATACATATAGTCTATAGATTTATTAGTATGTCTATATCTCTCTTCCCAGGAAGACCAACAACCCTTCAAGACCAAAAGGACTTAAATATCCTATGTATCATATAGAAATATTATATATGACATGTAAGCTATTTTCACATATAAATATGTATAAATAATATAACTATAGAGTATAAATACTATACAAATGTTATATATATGTATATACACATATACATACATACACATTATGTTTTCAGTCCTGTTGGTCTTGAAAGCTTGTTGGTCTTTAACATATTTCTATGTTAAATATCGCTGGGAAGATGCGTTCCCTTAAACTGTCATTAAGAGATAAACTGCCCACCTTGGGCCCTGCTAGTGATTCCACAAGGAGAATGAGATTAGAGAGCCTCTGACAAAATCACCACACCTTAAGAATTTCCTTTACCCCCCTCCTTCTCGCCCAGAGATGTGGAATCCAGTGAAGTCCAGGCTTTCCGAGGGATGCTAACTGTACACCACAGTAGAGAGGAAAGAACTCTGGACAAGAAACCTGGGGGCCTGGGTTCCAGTCTGGCCTCTGCCACTAAGGAGCTAGGTAATGAACATGTCCCTTAATCTCTTTGGGCTCCCCACTCCTAACCACACAGCACTCACAGGTTTGCAGAACATTTGGTTACCTCATTTGGCCCTCCCAACAACCTGGTAGGTGTTATTATATCCCTCTTCTTAGAATGAGAAAACTGAGGTTTGTAAAGATTAAATGACTTGCCCATGGGCGAGTCTTTCTGACTTTAAGCCCAAGATTTTATCCACTAAGCCAAAGCTTCTTAAACTGCTGGTCTCAACCTCTATGGGGGTCGAGTAACTGCATGTGGGGTTTGTGAAAAATTTGGCAATACTAAAAGGTTATGTATACCTATTTTATATATCTATATACCCAGAGCTGTGTAAAAATTTCTAGGGTGAAAAGGGGTCAAGAGTGGAAAAAGTTTAAGAAACCCTACACTAAGCCACCTAGTTGCCTCTAAGTAGATAGGTAACTTTAGACAAACCACTTAGCTTCTCTGGACCTCTGTAAATCGGGGAATTGGATTAAATAATCCCTAAGGTTCTTTCCAACTATAAAATTCTCTGACTTTAGATATTTTCCTATTATAGGATCCAAAGTTAGAAGGGATCAACCCTTCTAGATGGCAAAGTAGATAGAGCACTAGGCCTGGAATTCAAAAGACCTGAGTTCAAATCCTACCTCAGACACCAGCTGTGTGACCCTAAATAAGTCATTTAACCCCTGTCAGTCGCAGCAGTTTCCTAAACCATAAAATAGCAATAATAATAACATATTCCAGGCTTGTTATGTAAGTGGCTAAAATTCTTGCTATGATGTATAAAATCTAATGAGTGGTCTCCTTAAATTAGAAGCTTTAGCATCAGTCTTTGGGCATTAAGCATTTATTTCTCACAGTTGTAAGGAACAAAGGCAAAATATTTGTAAAGCTTCTAGCATAGTACCTAACACATGGTAGGTCCTTAATAAATGCTTGTTTCAGGGCAACTAGGTGGCACAGTGAATAGAGCACTGGCCCTGGATTCAGGAGGACCTGAGTTCAAATCCGACCTCAGACACTTAACACTTACTAGCTGTGTGACCCTGAGCAAATCATTTAACCACAATTGCCTCACTAAAAAAAATGCTTGTTTCCTTCCTTCTTTTGCAGAGGAAGAAACTGAAGTCCAAAGAATCAAAGTTTTGAACAGGAGGGACAGCTGGGACTAAAACCTCAGCTGAAATCCACTGCCTTTTCCAGCATCTCCCTGTTTCCAGTGGTAATCCATGTACTATGTATACTAATTGTATTGCCTACTTCTATGCTGAAAGGTCTTCTAAGAGAAACCTAAAAGCAGTAAATTCATAGGATGCCCATCTGGAATACCCTTAATTGGGGAATAATCTGGTGTTGAACCAGTTATGGGATTGCCCTGGACCCCAGACAATGGAGACCAAGACCCATGATCTTGGGACCTGTGCCTCTGGAACAGAACTGAAACCGAAGTGGGGGGCTAGGTAGGCAGAGCTGCCATTCATTGGGCTCCCCACTTGGGCTCTCCAGCTCTCTATGGATTACTTTTTCTTAATGGCATAGAGAAAAGAGTGCTGAGATGGGAGAAATCGGGAATCCAGTGCCTCCTTATTGCCTCTGGGATCAAATAAAAAACCTCAGTTTGACTTTTTAAAAAATTTTTTAATTTTTTTTTCTCATTTTGACTTTTAAAGCCCTTCCTAACCCAGCCCCTTTCTAATTTTGCAGGATTTTTATTCCTTACACACATACTTCCATAAACTCTGTGATCCAGTGACACTGGCCTTCTTGCTGTAACTCAAATAAAACATTCTATCTCCTTACTCCAGGGCATTTTTACTATTTCCCATGTCTGCAATTCTCTACCTCTTCATCCGTGTTTCCTGGCTTTCCTGGCTTCCTTCAAGGCCCAGCTAAAATCTTCCCTTCTTCAAGAAGTCTTTCCTGATTCCCCTTTAATGCTAGTGCCTTTCTTCTGAGATTACCTCCAATTTATCCTGCATATAGCTTATTTGTACATAGTTTCTTAACTCTGAGAGCAGGAGTTGTTTTTGCCTTTTTTTGTTTCTCTGTCATTTACCACAGTACCTGGCTCATAATAGGCACTTAATAAATGCTTGTTGACTCTGATCCTGGCTAAGCCACTGTACTTCTCTGGGCCTCAATTTCTTTATCTGTAAAATAAAGAGGTTAGACTATATGATCTTTAAGGTCTTTTCTGGTGCTAAATCTATGATCCTTTGAACCTTTAAAAAATTCCCTTCTCCTTTGTTGCCGTGGTTTAACTTTTGTTCCCAATGCTAAACACTGAAGGACAGTGAGATATTTCATACTGGGAAGGACAAGAATTTATGTCTAATTTTGAAATGAATTGTGTCTCTGGATGAGTGTGTATGAAAAAGAAAGCAAAGGAGTTAATTAGTAAAAAGTCAGCATTTGAAATAAAAGTCAACACCCCAAGGTAAACTTTCTACCTTCCTAAATTAACACCTTATACTCAACTGAAATGTTAAAATTTTAAAAAGGAAAAAAAAAAAGTTAAGCATGGGAAGACTTGGAAAAACTGATGCAATGTGAAGTAAGGAAAATAGTATACACTATAAATGAATAGAATACCAACAACAAACTGAAGCTGAATACTGTGAAATAATAATAATCAAGCCTGACCCTCCCAAAAGAGATATTCAAATGAACTTTCCTTCCTTTTTTACATAGTGTGAGAAAATAATGGGGTTCTATGAGACCCAGAGAGCTTAACTGAGCTTTCTTAAGGACAGCCCAGAGTCAGGAGAATTTCAAGGGAAATGTAGAATGACCTTGCTGACTCCCTACAGGCAAACCACTTTCAAATCCAGTAGACCAATAGATTTGAATGATGCTAGCCAATCAGCTTTGAGCAGTGTGGAAGGGCTGCCTCTCCTCCTGACCTCAGCGAGCTTACACTCGTTCATCTCTCTCTCTTGGTTTTGGAACTTGGAGGGAGCAGACACAGCCCATTCTCACTCCCCACTATCTCTCCTTAACTTTCTGAGCCATGTTCTCTATCTTTACTAATATGTAATATGCTTTAATAAATGTGTAATGCCTCCAAACTGATGCAGTAGCCTCTAACTTCTAAGTAGCAATATATTAGAAACCCAGCTAATTTTCCCTAAAACTTAGGACAATTATAGGGCAACCCCATATAATTTTAAGTGCCACAATAGGTAGGGGACTTTAGTTGTGGAAGGGGGCATATAATATTAGAATTGGTTAATGTGTAGGGGCAGCTAGGTGGCGCAGTGGATGGAGCACTGACCCTGGATTCAGGAGTACCTGAGTTCAAATCTGGCCTCAGACACTTAATACTTACTAGCTGTGTGACCCCGGGCAAGTCACTTAACCCCAATTGCCTTACCAAAAAAAAAAAAAAGATAAAAAAAAAAAGAATTGGTTAATGTGTTGATTAGTTTTGCTAAACTATTAGGGTTTTTTCTCTCTTTTTTATAAAGCATGGCTCTCTCAGTGGAAGAGAGGAGTATCTATTAAATAATGATGATGGTAAAAGCAAAAGCTAGTAATAAAAAATTTAAAGGGTTAAATAACCACCTTATATATCTCTCTGATCCATCCTTTCTTACTATTCTTATTGCCAGCCACCCTTTTCAAGAATCTTATCACCTTTTCTACAGGACCATCTACCTGCTTCTAAACAGTTTCCCAACTAATTTTCATAAGACATCACATTTATAATGTCTCCCTTATGCTCAAGAAGCTCCCCAATGCCTAACAAGTACAGTCCAAACTCCTTACACTGGCATTCAAAGCTAGTCTTAGTTGGATCCCACCATGTTGTTGTTGTTGTTGTTTGTCCTTCATTCTCAGTAATTATTTTTTTGGGGGGGAGTGGGACAATGAGGGTTAAGTGACTTGCCCAAGGTCACACAGCTAGTAAGTGTCAAGTGTCTGAGGCCAGATTTGAACTCAGGTCCTCCTGAATCTAGGGCCAATTCTTTATCCACTGCACCACCTAGCTGCCCCGTGTCCTTCATTCTCAAAGAGGACCATGACATTGGATGATGTCATGATTTGCACTGAATTGGATTTAAGTGAGGAAAGGCTGTGCAAGGTCACCAACCTCACTCTCTCCTCCAGAGCCATCTGGATTCAGTGGCAAGATATATATCAGGACAACTGGAGATGGCCCTGGATGTTTAAAGCATTTGGGGTTAAGTGACTTGCCCAGGGTCACATAGCTAGTAAGTGTCTGAGGTGAGATTTTGAACTCAGGTCCTGCCAACTTCAGGGTCAGTGTTCTATCCACTGCACCACCTAGCTTCCCCTGGACCCCACCATACTTATCCAAACTTATCCCCACTACAATCCAAAATCAGTCAATCAGTGGGTGCTTTATTAAGTACCTACTGTGTCCTAGGCACTGTGCTAATCACCGGGAATACAAGAAGAGACAAAAGACAATCCCTAGCTTCAAGGAGCTAATGCGGGAGCTAACATTCAAACAAATAAATACAAAGCAAGCTAGATACAAGATAAATAAGAAATAATTAAAAGAGGGAAAGAAGAGGAATTAAGAGGAGTTAGCTAAGGCTTCCTGTAGAAGGTAAAGTTTTAGTTGGAACATAAAGGAAGCCATGGACATCAGTAGTCAAGGAGAGGAGGGAGGCCGTTCCAGGCATGGGGGAGAGCCAGAGAAAATGCCCAGAGCTGAAGGATGGAGCCCATTGCTCCAGCCAGATTGGTGCCCTCACTGTTCTTCACCACAACATGTTTGTCCCTAACACCAAGTGTTTTCTCATTCTGTTTCTTTTGAAAGGAAATGACCTTCTTCTTTGTCATAGCCAATCCAAATTTTACTATTCTTACCAGTGTTATAGAACTTGAAGAAAAAACAACTTTGAGACATAGTTACTGGTCAGCATGTCTTATTTTTATTTGCAGTGGACGGGGGGGGGGGGGGAGACGAGAGGAGAGAGAGACAGAGAGACAAAGAGAGACACAGAGAGAGAGACAGTGACAGAGAGAGAGACAGAGAGTTTTGGGAGTACAATTTTGTTGTTTAGTTGTTTCATTCATGCCCAACTCCTCATGACCCCATTTGGGGTTTTCTTGGCAGAGATACTGAGTGGTTTGCCATTTCCTTCTCAAGTTCATCTTATAGGTGAGGAACTGAGGTAAGCAGGGTGAAGTGAGTTGCCCAGGGTTACACAGCTAGTAAGTGTCTGAGGCTGAATTTGAACTCAGGAAGATGAGTCAGTCTTCCTGACTCCAAGCCCAACCTCTATTCACTTGTACCAACTAGCTATTCTCTGAGTCCAATTAGGTTTTAATATAAGGCTTCTTTTATACATAAAAGCAACAAAACAAACCCAAAGGAAATGCTTACTCCCTTCTACCAAGGTACAATACTATATGGGAGTAGAGAAAAACAAAGTATCTTCAAAGAGGACACAATGTATAGGGTATTTTTCTACAGATAAGAACTTAGACTTTTTACTTTCTCAGGTAACTGAGGCAGTCTTGTGATTTCTTTTTTTTTTTTTTGTGGGGCATTGAGGGTTAAGTGACTTGCCCAGGGTCACACAACTAGTAAGTGTCAAGTGTCTGAGGTCGGATTTGAACTCAGGTCCTCCTGAATCCAGGGCCAACATTTTATCCACTGTGCCACCTAGCTGCCCCAGTCTTGTGATTTCTTAAAACAGAGAGTCACTTAGGTCCGTAGTCAAACTCCATTTTATTAGACTTCAAGCTTCAAGAGCGAGCAAGATGCGAGAGCAAGAGGAATCAAGAGCAAGAGAGAGTGAGCAAGCGAGCAAGCGAGAGCGAGAGAGAGAGAGAGCGAGCGAGAGAGAGAGAGAGAGAGAGAGAGAGAGAGAATCTATTACATTACCTATCTCATAGAATTATTGTGAGGATCAAATGAGACAATATATATATAAAGTGTTCTATAAAGGTGAAATACTCTTGTCATCATTATTATGAACCACTTGTCTGTTACTATTTTTCTCTACAGTCAAATTGTGACCTCCTGTATGGTGAATATATCCATCAAGAGATAGCTTAAAGCCAAGTGAGTAAGTTGGTTGGACTAGGTGACCTGACCATGGGTCACAGACTAAATAACTGAACTCCTATTAATAGTTATTCATTTTCTAAGTTTCTTAGGACTCGCCCCAACAAATGTCACTAAGGAACTCTCCCTAGTCATAAAATTATTGATTAGAGAGGAATGTGAATCATAGAAACTCACCGGGATTGAAGGGATTTGTACCCTAACTCAAGCCATTGATCTTATGTGCCTTTTGACTCTTGGTAATGATACAAGATAAATAAGAAATAATTAATTTAATTTAAATAATTATATAAATTAATTAAATAAATAAATATAATATAATATAATATAAAAATTAAATAAATAATAAAATAATTTCATTTTGGCCAGATGCAAAAATTAAACAAACTGGAATGTCAGCTACCAGACACTGCTCTGGAGACCTGGTGTTCTGAGGAGCTAAATTGAATCACTCTTTGTATGACAAGGTGCATGGCCTAAAATGGTGATTGAGATGTTGGCACTGTGCCAACAGTTGGGTTTCAAACTGGACCAAGAACCTGGGAAGTTGGTTAACTAGATGCTGCTCTTTGATTATATATAGGTTAGATATGAATATTTATATACTTATAATACATATATACACAATACATATATCTATGCATGCCCACACATACATACATCTAGACATGTGGGAAAACATGTATATGTATATGTATGTGTTTATATAATATATAGATATTGTTATATAGATATACCTGAGGAGCTATTCTCTAGAGCAGTAGTTTTCAAAGTGTGATCTGAAGACTCCTGGGGGACCCCAATATCCTTTCAGGGGATCTGTTCATAATAATTCATATTAATACCATGACATTATTTACCTATAAAATATTCCTCCCTTTTGCAACTACATATCTGGATGAGGCTGGATTTTCTTTGAATACTTCAGCCAAAACAACAGATTGCAACAGATCAGATGCAGAAGCAGATAGGAGAATCCAGCTGTCTCCTGTTAAGCCAGACATTAAAGAGACTGGCAAAAATATGTAAAAACACCACTCTTCTCATTTTCTTTTTTTTTTTTTTTTGCTTTGGAAAATATAGTTCTTTTTCATGAAATGTTTTATTTATATTAACATATAATGGGTTTCTTATTTTTAAATGAATAAATATTTTTAAATTTTTATTCATTTCAATGTCTAATATTGATGAATAGAGATGGCTATAACTCATATAAATGAGAATTCTTTGGGGTCCTCAGTGATTTTTAGGAGTGTAAAGGGGTTCTAAGATCAAGAAGTTTGAGAAGTACTGCTCTAGAGTAGTTATTCTTCATTCTACTTGTTTTTCTGATGTGGCTGAAGGTTATTACAAATGCTGGTAGTGCAGACTTGAAGGGTCTCAAACTGGCACAAGGCAGCTTCTTTCCATTTGACTGTCTGCCCTGACTGCACTGGGACATCACTGTACAGGAACATCCCCTTCACTTTAAGGCTTCTCTACGTAGCCCCTTCCCAAAGACTGTCTGGGCTAGACAGAAACACTCATATCTTTCTGGACAAAACAAGGGGAATGGTGACTATTAAACCCAACCCTTTACTGGCCTTAGATGCCCCAGGTCATTAACCTTTTCACCCATAATCACCTTAGCCTCAGATTTAGAAAGCCATTACATAATTGATCATTAGTGAAATAGCTGCAATGGCAAAACGGAGCATTAGAAATGCTTGTCCTTGAAATCATAAACTGTCTAGTCCAAACTCTAAGTAATGGGTACTTGTTTCACTTCTGAGCTGGCTTGTCTTTTAATTAGCTTTTCTTGGTACTCAAAAAAAGGTGGATTTTATTAAGTATTAATAACTTATTCTCTATCTTGGAAAGAGCAGTTTTCTCCCCAGTGATATATTCATTATCATTATCAATAAATTATTATTACCTTGGGCTTTAAAGGAAAAGGAACTATATACACATGTGTATTGGAATATTGCCAGACTGGTTTGATTTTTTTTTCTCCAAATTTTATGGGACTTTTGGGAAGGTAATTTTATGAGCCCTGTACACATTTTACTTCTTCAAATGAAAGTTGGCCATAAAAGTGTGTGTGTGTGTGTGTGTGTGTGTGTGTGCATGTGCATGCACGCTTGCCACTAAATCACCCTGAATCTTATGATCCTCATCTGTAAAAGGAAGAGATTGGAGTAGATGATTTATTTCTAATGCTAACACCTCATCATTCTATGATTCTGAGCTCTAAGTCTTCTATGAACTGCATCTGGAAAAGAAGAAGAATTAGACTCACTTCTCCTACTATTTACTTTCAATTAAAAAAAAAAATGGGTCATACCCAGCAGCTGATACAGGGGACAAGAGCGCTAAAGTGAGAGAAAGAGAACCTGTGTTTAAATCTCTTCACCTACAATTATTACCTACAGGATGTTAGGAAAAGCACTTGACCTCTCTGGGACTGTTTCCTCATCTGTTAGATATGGGAGTTCCACCATATCACCTTTCAGGTCCCTTCCAATTTAGTATTGGACATGACACGATGGAATTCAGACATAAATATGCTTCTCTGGCCTATGCTCGATACACCAAAATGAACTTTCTCCATTTATCGAAGCAAAACACAACCAAACTAGCTAAGCATTCACTCACTTCATGGAGAAGGGGAGGGAAGGGAAGGTTTGATACTGTTTTTTGGGATTTCTTTTGTGGTTGTACCCCTAGGTTGAGTATTGCTTTTCTGAATGGATATTCAGGATATGAAGAAAAATGGGGCTCTGTGAGAAGAAGGGAGAAGTCTGGCGTCTGGGAGGGAGAGGAAATGACTCTCAGACACACAGTTCTCAGACTTGTCTTGCTCTGAAAGGAATCAAGGTGCATGTACTCACTTCTCCTCAATCATCTGCTTTTGATATTCCTCATACTCCTCTCTAGTCATTCCCTTCGCAGTCGCAGGATCAGAGGTGCCTCCTTCTTCTTTTTTCTCTTCCGTACCACCACCGAGGCCTAAATTCTTGACCTGTTCACTTAGCATGTTTTTGATGAAGAAAGTCATGGTTTCTTCCCCCCAAAAAAGTAAAAACCAAGCCTCAGATAAAACCTCAAAAAAATTCTCAAAATTTACCCAAAGATAGCAAATTATTTAACAGCCAAAGACTTTCTATACAGCTTCATCAGCTCTTCAAGGACATAATGATAGGGAAAAGAGGATGCCAAAAATGGTTTGTCGGCCATAAGCTGGATTAAAGCGACAAACTCCTTAGTGTAGAGAGGCAGATGGTTCAGATTACTCTGGGGGAAAAGCCCATCCCACCATCATTAGTTGCAACTGACTACTTCCTATATTCTTTTTTTTTTTTTTAATTTCATTACAAGTGCAGCAGGCTGCCATCAGGAACTGTTTCCATTAAATGAGCTTGGCCGTAGAAGAATTTCCAAATTCCAGCCCTTAAGCACAACATTCCTGTTGAAAACAGTGCAATGAGCTTTGAGAACCAGAATGCTTCATTAAACAAAAATAATCCTTTTTTATCTATCATTTTATCTCATTGGGCTCTAAGCACTGGGCCAGGATTTGCTTTGGAGCTTGCTTAGTTTTTGTCCTCCTCAATAGGTACTGGGCTGGATACTATAACAAGCCTATTCTGAGCCTAAAAGGAAACTGAGTGATCCTTTGAACTGAAACTGTGTGCAGTGGTGGATGGATGACCTCTGGGTCACATAATAACAAGATGGTAGACTAGACATTTTCTCTAATCGCCACGACCTCACGAATCTCCAAAAGAAATTATGTGCCAACAGTATCATCAACGTTGTGTGTTGACCTACTGTGATGGACTATATTCTTCTCACCAATTCAATGGTACAGAAGGGTTCTGGGATACTCATGATGGAGGAGGATTTCCAAATCCAGGAAAAAACCCCCAAAAAAACAAAAACAAAAAAGAACTGTGGAGTATAGATGCTGAATGAACCATACTATTTCTTTTGTTTTTGGTGCTGTTGTATTTCTATTTTGAGGTTTTTCCTCATTGCTCTGATTTTTCTCTTATAACATGACTAATGCAGAAATATGTTTAATGTTATTATATATATATACATATATATATGTATATATATGTGTATATATATATATATATATATATATATATATATATATATATATATAAAACCTATATCAGATTGCCTGCTGTCTAGGGGAGGGGGGAGGAAGGGGAGGGAGAGAGAAAAATCTGAAATTGGAAAGCTTGCATAAATAAAAGTTGAGAACTATCTTTACATGTAACGGGAAAAATAAATAAAATACGTTATTTAAAAAAATAAAATAAAATGCTATAGTGCCTCAAGAAAAAAAAAAGAAATTATGTGCCAAATACAAAGCAATTTCGTCTGACTCTATGGTCTAGGATACCCAGAATCTAAAAGAAGGTTAAAAACAAACAATCCAAGAACTGATGCTCACTAAACCTGAGCTCAGTCAGCACCCTTCTCCCACTTCCCAAATTACTAGTAGCAAGGTTGTATTAGCAGACCCAGGGACACAACATTGCCTACTTACATCAAACCTCCCTTATACTCCATTTCTCCCTCCCTCTCTTTCCAGTGTTGTGGAGACCCCAGCCCCAAGTCGTGGATGTTTTGTTGGGCTATAAAAATAGCCAGCTTGGCCACAACCCTTAAGGAGCAAAAGCCTGTTGGGGACTGCAACCCAGGAGCACCAATGCTGTAAAGCCCTGAATTGTCAGTGTCACAGCAAACGGACTCTGAACTGCCAATGTTGGGCCAGAGAACTGAAGAAAAGAGGCATTTGGACAACTCACCAGAACTTGACACCATGTATGTGTGGATCTTTGTAGAACTACACCAAGCCTGAGAGAAAGAGCACAACAACTAGGTAGGGCTAGTTCTGACCACCCAAAAGTCACTTAAGGCAGACCTAGGCTGGTGAACCACAAATTGCCCAATATGGGAAAAGGCTGAGATGCACTGAGAGCCAGCCCCCTCCTTCCTGCCCTAGGAAACCACCATTAAAGGGCAGGGAGTAGGGAAATTATTGGTAAGGAAAATAAGGTGGGATGGGAAGGGAGAGACTGAAAGTACCAAAGATTTCAGGAAGAAGAAAACCAAAGACATTGAACATAAACAGATAAATCAACAGGAAAAAACAATAACAAAATAAGGAAATATGGCCTCCAGATCTAGTAAATGAGTTTGGGCATCTAGGACAAAATGTTGAAAAATAAAGGAAAATGATCCAACACTTGATGGGACAGAGGGCCCTGTAGAATTTGAGAACATGAAACTACAACATGCTATTTTGAGACATTTAAAGGAGAAATGAGAACTATGAGAGCAGAATTTACCTCCTGCACAGCAAGAATAATGAGCAGAATAGAAAAACTTGAATCTGGAATTGCATGCCTCACCAAAGAAACAAAGAGAGAGCAACAAATTGGGAATTAAAATGCACAGAACTGAAGGAAAATCTAGAAGAAGAGAAGCAAAAAACAAGAAGTAAAAGAAAATATGCTCACTATGCAAGCAAAACATTTTGAAGACAGGATGTGTTGAGAATACCTAAGAATCATAGGTCTCCCAAAAGAATGAGAAAGCCCAAAACTTTAATACCACAATGAAGGAAATAATAGAAGAGAACTGCCCAGAACTTTTAAACATAGAAAACAAAATTCCAATGGAAAGAATTCACAGATCACCCCCAGAAAACAACAGCAAAAACCAAAGGCTGAAAACTCCAAGACACATAATGGTTCCATCTAACAATTCAATTAACAAACAAGTTCTGCAAGCCATCAGGAGTAAGAGCTTCAAATACAAAGGACATGGACTTTTGAATAATGCAAGACTACATCCACTAAAAAAAGGGAAGAGAATGGAATATGTTTTGAAGAGCAATGAAGCTCAGGATACAACTCAGAGTGACCTATCCTGCAAATCTGAACTTCACCATACTAGACAAGAAATGGAGTTCAATCATAAAGTTTGAAGCATTTTAAGAGAACAAAACAGAACTGAAGAGATTATTTGCTTCTTAAACATTCCAAACAGCATAAATGCAGGAATTAATAATTATGTGAGGCAAGATGAGCAACAGTAACAGAATGACAACAGAGACCACCAGTAAGAGGCTTCTTTTTAAATGTGCACAATGAGACAGAGATGAAGGAGGAAATTTGGTAGAGGTTATAGTGAAGAGGCAGACAAGAGACATTATGGAGAGAACCTGGTGACACCCTGACTTCAGATGAATCAAAGGGGTAAGGGGAACAGGGAGATAGAGGAATGTGTGATGTGCCAGGGTTCAAGGGCCAGACATGGGAGGAAGGAGATCTCTGTGGTCTCAGAGAAGAGCCTAGAGAATAGGGAATGAGGAAGACAGAAGGATTGACAAGAGTGGAGAAAGAAGGAAGCTTTACTTTGAAGGTGTGAGGGGGCACCACTGATAAATGTTTATTTGATGAAGACATCTGTGAAGGGAAATGATGACCTTACACTGGATGAAGCCTGGAGCATTTGAAAAGTCTATTTGTCCTGAGAGGTGGAGATTTGGAACTCCTGGGGGGAACTGGCACTTGAAGGAATGAGAGAATATGGATACAGGCAGGAGATAGCCCAGCAAAGGTAGAAAAAAAGATCAACAAGAGAAGGTATAGCTTAGTGGTGTGCTGCATAAACAGGGAAACGATGGGGGAATGGCCTTACTTACCATCAGTGACACTTGCAATAATTGGCACTGTTCTGGAGGCCAGGCATAATGGAAAAGGGGAATCCATGGTGTAAGCCCAACTAAGACAATGGGGAAAGAACCTAAAAGGATGAACCTAGAATGGATACCTTGGGAGCTTTGATTGTATGAATAAAGAGGAAAGAGAAATATGAGAGAAGTATAGGGGTCATGAATCAGAGAATGAGAGTCTAGAGTAAACAGACAGACAACATGGATAATGAAGACAGTAAGAGAAATCTTTATTTTATTTTTTTTTGAAAGGGGCTAAATTAAAAGAAATACTTATGAACAGGACATATTGAAGGGGAAGGGAGAAAAAAGAGAGCAACTTGGCTGAGAAGGAAAAAAAGGGCAAAGAAATATATAACCAGACAAAAGGAGGAGAGAAAAAAAGAATAAGCAAACCCTAAAAGGATATGGGTAACAAATTAGAAGAGAGGATCAGAGGAAGAGGAAGAAAGCCAGTGGGAACCAGGACTACCTTAAAACAGATGAAAGTAACTGAAAGGAACATAACACTGTATTTGCAGCAGAAGAGGGGTGTGTGTGTGTGGGGGGGAATCATAACAAAAAATAATAGTGATAGATAAATGAAAACATGAATCTAACTCAACTTTAAATGTGAATGAATTTAACAATCCACCAAAATGAAAAAGTGACAGATGGAATAAGAAAATAAAACTGTACAATCTATTACTTAACCTGAAACAGACAACATTAATGCATAAGACCAGACTAATGCATCTAGGATAAGAAGGGAAGTGGCTGAATGGGGAAAAAATATCTGTTACCAGATTTCTCTGATAAGGGCTTGGTATCCAAGACAAAAAAAATTTGTAAACATTTATGACTAAGAACCATTCCCCAATAGATAAATGGGCAAAGGATATGAACAATGGCTTTCAAAAGAACTACAAAGTATTAACAACCACATGAAAAAAATGCTCCAAATCACTAATAATAAAAGAAATCAAATTAAAACTCTGAAGTTTTACCTCACATTTTACAAATTGGCAAAAATTACAAAAAAAAATGCTAAGTTAATTTTGACAAGGTTATAGAAACATAGCCACACTAATATTTTTGGTAGAGCTGTAATAATACAGCCATTTTGAAAAGCAATTTGGAATTATGCAAATAAAGTGACTAAAATGTCCATACCCTTTGAACCAGAGGCTTATACCCCAAGGAAGCCATAAATGAGAAAAATATCCCTATATACTCCAAAGTATTTATAGCAGTACTTTTTGTGATAGCTAGGCATTAGAAACAAAGCAGAGGTTCATCAATGAGGGAAAGGCTAATTAAACTATGGTACATGAATGTAATGGCATATTACTGTACTATAAGAAATGATTTGTGTGAAGAATACAGAGAAGCATGGAAAGATCTATATGAACTGATGCAGAGTGAAGTAAACAGATCCAAGAAAAAATATATACACAATAATAACAATGTAAATGAAAAAAAAACAATGGCACAAAAATTTTTTAAATGTAACAAAATTATAAAGATCAAGTAAGACTCAAATGAACAGGTGAGAAGAAATCCCCAACTTACCTTTTTGTGGAGATCAACAAATCTTACAAGTTGTATAGTTATTTTTGGACTTTTTCAATGTAATCTATCAATTGTGCTAATGGGATAGCTCTCTGGGAGGGGGAGGGATATATGGAATACTATGGTGATGGAAGAAAACAGAAACTAGCCACAAAAAATTATTTAAAACTAAGAAGTATTTTAAAAATATTTTTAAAAATATAAAAATAAAACTAACAAGTATTTATATAGCACCTACTATATGATAGGCTATGCAGCGCATAAGAGGATATGCAGTGAAGATACCACATTAATTCAACTGAATAAAAGTTTCCCTTCCACATTGCACTGAAAAAATGTTATAAGCCCATTTCCTGAGGGGAAACTAGAACCTGCCCACTGAGACGATCTTGCTCAAATGTTGGTCAAGTATGAGAATAATGATGACAAAGATGAAAAGTGATGAGGGTGAAAGTGACAATGAAACAGATGACATCTCTTCAAACCAAATCCTTGCAGTCTTGCACCTCCTCCCCACCCACCTCACCTGAGGTAGATGATTGCCACCCCCCCACCCCCCCACACACACTATTTTAGGAAGCCTTAACCAGCTTCACTTCACTCTCTTTTCCAACTACTTTCTTTGCAACCTCCTAGTCAGTCCAGAATAACTCTGCCGTTGTTCCTGGGTGGGGCTATTTTCAGGAGTTCTGATCCCCTCCCCCCAACCAGTCCCCTATATGTTGTTTACATTAGAATGTGAGCTTCCTTAAGGCAGACTGTGTTTTTGTATTTGTACCCCCAGCTCTTAATACTGTGCTTGGCAATAGTAAACATTTTTCATCTATCAGGTATTTTTTTTTAATGATCATACAAGTACAAGATGGGGGAAGGGGCTTACTCAGCATTTCACATGGGAAAAAAAGTGAGGATTTAATTGATGAAAGATATGAGTCAAGAGGGTGACATAGATGCCAATAAACCTGTGACCTTGGCCTGAATTAACAAAGGTGAAATATCCCCTATTCTCTTTAATGGTCACACTACATATAGAATTCTGTATTTGTTCTGAGGGCAACATTTTAGGAGATTTGACAAACTAGAGGACAGAGAAAAGGGACAAAACTTAAAAATCACATCATATGATGGAAGCAAATTTAGGAGTTTTCTTTAGAGAAGACTAAATCATGTCTCCCTTTTTATGTGAGGAGCTTTCATATGGATAAGGGATCAAACATGTCCTTTTTAATTCCAGAGTACATAATAAGTACTAATGGGTGGCAACTATGAAGAGGTAGTAAGGTAGGTATTAACTCAACACAAAGGAAGAACTTTCCATAAAAGCTATCCAAAAGTGGAAAGTGTCCTGTCACTGGAAATGTTCAAGCTGAGAGTGGGCAGTCCCTCTTTGCAGATGTCGTGGAAGGAATTTGTGTATCAGACGAGAGATAGACTGCTAGGGTCCCTTCAGATCTAAGCATCAAAGAATCTGAGCCTGGTATTGAAGATTCTCCACAACATACCTATTTTATATACCCAGTGTCAAGTAAAAATTTCTCCCAACATTTCTAACTATTCCCCTAAAAGAATGCTTTCTAGGCTCCCAGCAGACTGGTCTACTTCTTGTCCCTAAGACACACCTTACACATTCCTCCATGCTCTTCTTATGCCTGTCTATTGGAATCCTACCTCTTCTTCTTTACCTAAATCAAGTCCCACTATCTTCATGAAACTTACCTTACACAGGTTAAGAACTGCATAATGTGTGCTCTCTTCTCTGAATTCCTATGTCTTTACTGCCTCATTTCCCTTAAATTCCCTCACCTATCCCATTATGGTGGCCCTGGAAATGGAAGTAAGTAGTGGCTTATGGCCACCTTAGGACACAGAGGCACCTGTTAACCTAAACCCATTTAGGATCTATAGATGACATTCATTGTTTTCTATTGGGAATATGGTACTCCATAAAGCTTTTAGCCTCATGCCCTGGACAATAAAATATTTTATTTGGGTTTTTTGGTTTTGTCTTTTGGCCTCTCCTCTTTTTGTCTTTTCATGCAGACCTGATATCTGAAAGGGCAGACGATAGATAAAATTGTAATATGCTCTTATCTTTTTTATGTGTCCATACATTTAGATAATAATACTTACACGCATAACTTTTCAACAAGATTGTTAATTCTTTCCTTCAGGGATATATATCTACATACTGCAAGTCTCTGCAATGACCTGCACAGTATCTCATACATGTCAATTTAAAAAAATGAAACACTGCCTTGATAAATATAAGGCTAAGATATTATCAGAGTTCAATAAAAAAGAAAGTAATTTTAATAAAATATTTCTTTATTTGAATAAGGTTAATGTCTTTTCTTGAATTCCAGCTAGCATCAAATAACATTAGTCAGAAAAAAAGTAACTTGAGAAACAGTATCCAATTGACAGTGGCTAGAAAATCACTTCAATTTTACAGCAACATCAATAAAATTGGTATCTTAAATAGGCAACACAGATTGAAAAAGTTGCAAGTATGGATTTTACATCAAATCTTTTTTTTTAAACACCAATATGACCTTTTTTTTTTTTTACTATGTCCCTGTAAACAAACATTTAGTCAGCGAAATCCAGTCACCAGATTTTAATATTCAACATCACATTTTTCCCAAGATCGCATTGTTGTAATGCATTATGCCAGGCAATCCCTCATTCAAGTAGTTTCTCCTGTCCCTATTTTGCTTTTGTTATTAAAAAGTCATTTTTAATTTTATACAAAACAACACTACCATGACTACCATAAAATGCAAGAAGCTTTTTGGTAGTCAGGATCTGGATGGAATTTAACACAGTGGGCTGAATGTCAATGAGTTTAAAAGTCATCATTAAGCTGACGTAGGAGTCAGGCAACATTCTGGGTGGCTAATAACATATATCAATTGTTCCTTATTAAAAGAGAGCATTAAAGAAGTAACGTGTACAAAAGAATCAGTGCACAAAAGCTTATGGGATCAATGATGATGGAAGTATTTGATTATGTTACCAGTTCTAAACCAGGGAAGATGTTATTAGACCCTTTCAACAGATAATATATAGAATGCTTGTAAGGTTTTACTATTTGAAAATTTCAAATTAAATAAAACATAGCTGGAAGGTACATTAAATCAGGAGTTAACAATCATAATGTTATTGCATTCTTTAAAAAGTGATTTTATGAACACAAAGAACACTGATATATTCTAAATAAAAGTCTGTTTTAATCCAAGGCACCCTGTAAAATATTTGCTGGTGTAAGAGTGAATAAATTTAATTATCCAAAAATAACAAAGAAGTTAAAGAATCCTGGCAGTGACTTTTTTCCCACCAAGTTTGAATATTTTTCTTCATAAGTAATCTACGTATCTTCAATTATTTTGAGGAAGATAAACCAGACCCAATTAATGGGATACAACTGGCCCATCCCAAATGGCTCAACTTACAATGTTTCAAAACAATTTAATATCCAAGGGAATAGGGAGTTTAAAATTTATGATTATGCCCTCTCAATATAGTGCAGGTACCCACTTGTCTAGGCTGTAATCAGAATGAGACCACTTGAATTCCAGCCTGACAAAAATATACTGCATAGATTTGGTATTCATTCAATGTTTCAGGCACAGTGTGACTGTGGAGTTTTTAATACTGGAATTGGCAGCTTTTTACTTAGGGATGATTAGCATGAATTATATACTTTATAACCTAAACATTCTCTTGAAGGTATGAAAAATTCCTCATGGACTGATAAAGAATTTGTGATGTCTTTGAAATGAGCCATGTGTCCAAATTGATTTCAGAATCTTAACATTATTAAGGGGGGGGGGAATTCACTCCTATTACAGATAAGTAAATATGGCAGAGTGAAACATCACTTATTGGAACATCTTAAGTTATCACCCCAGAACAAATGTTCACAGAAGTTGTAACAGCAAGACTGTCGATTCACATAATATCACTATTAGAGTATTGCAAAACCAGAGTCTTCATAGAGTCCTTGTGTAGGCTATAGGCATGAGAGCATCAACCTCTGAGTGGTATTAAAAAGTCATTAGCTTGGGACCTTATGGAGTTACACACCATGTATTCCAAGACCTGTGACAAATAAAAAATGGCTAGAGTAGATGAAAGAGTCAGGTTGAGTTATGAGGAAAAAAAACCCCCAAACCTCTGATAGTCTTTAAATGCAATGACCACAGTATTATTGAAACTTAGAAGTTAGAAGTCAGAAGTGTAAAAAACTGTGCAAGGACTTTATGAAGACTCTTTATACTTGGACATTAAAAGGCAAACCCTACTGACAAAAGCATTAAATACTTGAAGCTCTTTAAAAAAAAATTCACAAAAGTCTACCTTTTTTATTTCTTAAAAATTACTCAGGAAAACCTTGAAATTACAATGAGGAATAGTCTCCCATATTTTTAGAGGATATAAAAATTCATGTATTCAGGTCTGTGTAGTAAAATGGCATTGTAACTCAATCGCAGTGGTTACTTTTTGAGTTGCTTACAATATTCAAATCCCATGCACCCTTAGAGCTGAATTTACATGCTGTACTTTACAATATGGTAAAACTGAGTTAAACTACAAATTTTAAAAAGCTATTTAAAAAGCAGATTTAAGTGACTTTCTTTGAGGCAAAGACATTCAGGAGCAATGAAATGAATCTATCAGCAGGCAAAATACCCGTAAGAACCGTTATTTAGAACAATGTTTTCATCTGAATGAAAATTAGGCAAAAAGCAGCTCTTAATTTTTTTCCCCATAGCTTCTTCTCAAAATAAAATATACTGTCCACATTCAAAGGGGGAAAAAGAGTTCTACATAGGTATTATGAAATGCGAACATCTTGGTCTTTAAAAAGCTCTACTTGGGCAAAATGATCTTTGATTTCAGAGGGAGTAACATCAACATGAATGATTGTAGGAGTAGCTCTTTGATTAAGATATTCTGATTCATACATCTTAAGACTTTGGTTACTCTAACCACCATGATATGGGAATTATATACTTTGATCTTTAGGCCAACTTTTTAATTTTGGAAAAGTTTTCTGTCAAATAAAATTTCTTACAAGTAAACTTTTTTGCCCCGGAAATCAAATATGCTAACTACCATTTCAGGGCCATGTCCCTAGTTTTTCTTACCCTAATCGCACTGGAAATAAATGTACTATTTCATGGCTGTTCTACCATCAACAATAAACTCAATAAATTTTAAATAAAGTTATATACTGTGCACAGTTTTTCTTGTAGTTCTCACTTCCGTAAGGTTTATTCTTACCACAATTTAACATTTAAACAGGTAATTTTAACAAAAAAATTAATAATTTAGACTATTGAAGCAATTTAAACACAAAAAAATTCCCTCATTTACAGTCAAACTTCTGTACATACATGTACAAAAAAGGTGATCAAAAGAATTTTTTGGCTGCTGCTTCTTGCTGAGTCCTAAATAAACACAAAACAAATTGAGACAAGTTAAAAAACTTTAAATTAGCATTCTGAATAAATGAAAAAACAATTCATTATAACCTATCTACTTTACTTCTATGATCTATTAGATTGCATAATCAAGAAGTTTCAAGATATAAAAGTTATCTTGTCCTCCAGAAGCTTTACATGCCTCTCTACTTGAAAATATTATAAACCAGGGTAAAAAACCATCTTCTACAGAACCTCGTTTTTGGTATATTTAGAAAGTGTTATTTTCAGAAATCTCTTTATATCCTATTAGAGAACCTGGAACCCAGTTCTAAGATAAATTGTTTTAATTTAATTAGACAACTATCATTAATCTGCGTATGGAGAGAGGGAAGGATCTGATCAGATTTTATAAAAGAAACTTACCTATACATGATATAACCAATGAATAACATCGACTGTACTGCTACAAATATTACAAAGTGTGTTGTAGATAAACAAGATGGAAATGGTGGTAGTTCTGGGCATTTTGCTCTTTCATTTGATGGCTGTAAGACAAAAAAGCACATATATGAGACAATACCCAAAGAAGTTCCTGAACATTTAGTATATTTAACATTTCAGAAATCAGATTTTAGTGGCTTCTAGATCAAAGATTCTCAAGCATATTTATTCCAATGGTCACCAACTAATCTACTCGACACTCCCATGTGTCAATGCAATTAAACATCTCTACCTACAGACACACACACACACACACACACACACACACACACACACTTTATGAAAGTGACCTGAGGTTACTTGGATATGGTAAAAGACTAAACTTTAACAGAAAAGGCTGTGTTTGTATGTTTTGCAAACAGGCAGCATGGTGGAGAGGAAAGGAAAGTAAATCAAGAACAAGAAGGTTGGTATTCTAGACCAGGGCTTCTTAAACTTTTTCTACTCTCAATCCCCTTTTTGCCTGAGAAATTTTTACTTGACACTGGGTATATAAAATAGGTATGTAAATCAAACATTTATTGTCAAATTTTTTGCAACCCCCACATTCAGTTATGAGACTATGGAGTCTCAACCCACAATTTAAGCAGCTTTGTTCTAGACCTATCTTTACCACTTTCCTACCTAAGTGACCTAAGACAAGTCACAGACTCTAAGGAGCCTCAGTTCCTCTATCAGTTAAACATGGAGAATACCTACTCTACCCACGTTGAAGGGTTCTAACAAACAAATGAGAGAATGTATATGAAAGTACTTTAGAGACTATATGAGTGTAAGATATACATAATAATGTGAGATAGAGTAAACCGTGAACTATCAAGTGCTATATGAATAGAAGATACAGGTTGCTCTACTGAAAATATTAGTATTGCAAAAAAAAAAAAAAATCAGCCTAGGCAAAAACTGAAAGACCTTGTTGGACAAAGCCTATCTCAGAGCATGTATTTAGAACCATTATGCTAAAAATAAATTGATGAATAATTTAAAGTCTGAGTTAACTGACTTTTTACACACTCTTAGTTCTAACAGCTGAAACAAGATTACAATCAAGGCAGTTAATAATAACTAACATTTATGTAGTACTTTAAGGTTTGCAATGTGCTTTACAAATTTTAACTCATTTGTATCTCACAAATATCATATCATGTATATTCTCATGTTTATCTCACAACTACCCTGGGAGGTAGACGCTATTATTATCCCCATTTTACAATTGGGAAAACTGAGGCAAACAGAGGCTAAGTGACTTGCCCAAGGTCATACTGTTAGTCAGTATCTGAGGCTGGATTGTGAACTTGAACCATTTAGACTTTCAGACCCAGTGTTCTATCCACTGCCCCACCTAGCTGCCCCTTAGTAAGCAAAGGAGCAGTGCTTCTGAAATAAAGAAAACAAGAAAGAACCTATAGGCAGAAGAATCCTTCAAGGCCCTTGTTAATAGTACCATAAACATCTCAGCTACCTAAGATTAATTGTGCTTAAATAAGCACTTGAAATAAAAATAATAAAAATTCACTTAAATATGATTTTATTTCTTCTCTTATCTTCCCTCACTTAGCACTAGCCATTATTCTCTGCCCTCTATAAAATTCTCTAATAAAAATAGGTTTCATATTTTTGCCTAAGTTTTGACACTGTTAATCCTCAATAAATATTACTCCCCTTGGTAGAGATATATAATAAGCTGATTATTGATTAATAAGGGATTAATGAATCTGTTGATCATTTTGATTGGTAACTTTTACTTAGGGTATGATGAACTTTTGCTAAAAAGCAGACTAAAGTAGTTAACATTTTTCTTCTGTTCAAAGAACTATATGTAAGAACCATAGCATTAAAAAAGCATATAAAAAACAGGAATAATAATAGATAAATAAAAGCTGCAGTTGAATAATCTTACTAATTGGGCGTAACAGCTAATGTTTGATACTCTACAGTATTCTTTATTAGCCGACTACCAAAGAAATATAAAGTATTCCAATTCATTTTATATGTTTACAACTAATGATTGAAGGAGTAAAAAGGTAAAAACCTGACATTTTCAGTGGAGTAACCAAAAGCCAAAACAGAAATTCCTTTTCTTAAATGAAATTAAAACAATGTAAACCAAACAAAAATAAAGTTCATAAAAAGTTCACGGAAAATAGTTACCACATTTCGCTGTATTAAATGCTCAATATCCCTCTTTACTACATGAAGGTGCTCTTTGATATCACTGAAATGCTGGGTCGTTTCATACACACTGCCTGCTGGGCCAGCATGCTGGGATCCACTGACCAGCCTGAGGGTTTCACCCATGGAATTTCTGAAAAAGAAAATCCCCCAAAACTTAATAAAATCATGTTAAGATAGCAGGTGTGGGGTCAAAGCATTGCCAAGGTCACAGAGACAATGTCCAGATATCTGTTGAACATGACCAGCTTGTCACAAAGAACACTACCAAAAAATCTAATTTGTTTGAAAATGAAGAAAATTCACTTGTCAAGTCTTAACAGGATAATCAGGAAAAATCCGACAGATCAATAAAAACAAAACAAAACAAAACTTTCAATAACATAAACCTAGGAGGCAGGGAGTGTGGGCTCATGAACAGTGCTAGAACAGAAGTCAGAGATCTGGGTTTGCAGCCCACCTCCTATAGGTCCTAGGTGTGCGACAGGGAAAGTCACTTCAACCCTCTTGGCACTGGACCCTTGAAATGGGTCCATTATTTACTTCCCAGGACTGTTGTGAAGAAAAGGTGTCATAAACTTTAATAAGCTATTATTGTTCATAGCTGAACTGTTCATGCTTTTTAAAAAATCCAATATTGTAGAATGCTCATGTTTTGGTTGGATGTTGGTGGTTATCCTTAATCCCCAAAGATGACTAAAATGGCAATACTATGTTGGAATCAAGTACAGTGTGTTTGACTGTGGCTTATCAGACCAGTACAAACTTGGAATGCTCTACCACAGGTTGGGCACACATTTAAGAATGCTGTTTTCAGGGGGCAGCTAGGTGACGCAGTGGATAAAGTACTGGCCCTGAATTAAGGAGGTCCTGAGTTCAAATTTGACCACAGACATTTGACACTTACTAGCTGTGTGACCCTGGGCAAGTCACTTATCCTTCATTGTGTGTCCCCCCCCCCCCCCAAAGAATCCTGCTTTCAAGTATGGTCTTAAAAGAATATTCATTTGATCAACATCATATTAAGTATTCATCATATGCAAAGGACATGATGAAACAAAGATGATCAAGACATGGTTCATGGCCTCATAAGTTTTTAATTTAGCAGCATAAATAAAAATTTTAACCTCTTAATAAAAACATCAAGAAGGATAAATAAAAATAAAACCTTCCCAGATTTTCTTTCTGGTATACACTTAAACTTTCTCTCTTCAATGATCAGAGGAAAGCATCAGAAAAATAGAGAATCAGACAAGGCCCATATTGCTCCTACCATTCTTATTCCAATCAAGAAGAGAATCCTGTGATAGCTACTAATATTTCACCCTTTCTGGGGCCTCCTTCTATGCCCTCTTCTTTGAAGTTGCCTCTTTACTTAAAAGTAATCTGCATGTTTAAGAAAATAGCTGAACTCTTTTATAAGTCATATATGAATTCTACAGGAAACAAATTTCTTACACAAATGTATAAAGCATATTTTAAAACAATTGTCATCTGTTTTATACTATTTGCATGCATACTTACTTCATTTCATTCACTTGTCTTAGAACCTCTTGTTGAGTTTTTACCACAGAATCAAGTTCTTGTAGAGGAGCCTGAAATGAGATGTGAAAGCCATTTTGATAATCTATCATCTTTAATAACTATGCAAACCACAGTTTCTCTTCCATTGCTTTCTCTTCCATTTTTCATTCATGTGCTGAGCTATGAACACATTTTTAAGCTCACCTGTCCAAGCTGTGCTGGTCCGCCATGTCCTCTTTTAGAGATCTCATCAGTCAAGGAAGAGACATACCTTCTTTGCTCATCGAGGATCATATCTAATTGTCGGTTGAGTTGTTTAATTTCAAGATGGATGCGATTTTGCCCTTCAAAAATTTGTCTAAGCTCACGATCGCTTACACTCTCAAAGATTTCTTCAGCTACAAAAAGTTAGTTTAGAGTATCAGAATCACATGCATTTGGTTGACAAAAGCAGCATGGTTCTAACATTTCTTAAAATTAGCACAATAGGGGGCAAGTTAGGTGGTGCAGCGGATAGAGCACCGGCCCTGGAGTCAGGAGGACCTGAGTTCAAATCCGGCCTCAGACACTTAACACTAGCTGTGTGACCCTAGGCAAGTCACTTAACCCCAATTGCCTCACCCCCCCCCCAAATTAGCACAATAATCTACCAAGTGCAGAAAATATATTGAAAAATGCTGTTCACTCATACCATCTCCAATGACTAATTTTTCATTTTTATTGAAATTTTATTTTTAATATCATCCTAATTTCCAAATATATGTCCCCTTCCCCTAAACAGCTATTCCTTAAAACAAAGAGTAAATAAGCAAGAAAGAAAAACAACTCACTAAAACTAACCAACACACTAAACTGATCACAACAGTTTATGTGATATTCAATAACCATAGTCCTTACCTCTGCAAAGTTGCATGAGAAATGTATTTTCTTATCTCTACTTTGGGGCCACACTTGGTCATTATTAATGTATAGCATTTAGTTTCATTTGGGGGAGGGTTCTTTTCATTTACACTATTGTACCTTTTGTGTATTATTTTCCTGGTTCTGTTTCCTGGTTCTTTTTATAATTCTCTGCTTTTTCATATTCAGCATTTTTTATAGCACAGTAATATTACATTATTTTCATCTATCACAATTTGTTTTACCATAGTCCAAAATGATGAGCACCTATACTTTGTTGCTGATTCTTTGCTACTACAAAAAACGATACTATGAATATTTTGGTATATGTGACACCTTTATTATTGTTTTTTATTTCCTTGGGATACACACTTACTGCAGGATCTCTGGACAAAAGATATGGGTGCTTTAGTTTTAGGGTTTTGTTGTTTTTTTTAGCAAAATTATAAATTCTTTTATAGAATAGTTCAAGCACTTCACAGCTCCCCCACACTGTATTAATATGCCTGTCTCTTCAGTCCCTTCCAGTATTAACTATTTCATCCTTTATCATCTCTGTCAATTTGCTGGGTATTAAAAATCTTGAAGTTGTTTTATTTAAATTTCCTCTTATTATCAGTGATCTGGAACAATCTTTCATATAGCAATTAGTAGTTTGCAATTCTTCTGAGAATTCATGGTTCATATAATATGTTTGACCACTTATCCAATGGAATGCCTTTTTTTTTTTTTAGTGAGGCAATGGGGGTTAAGTGACTTGCCTAGGGTCACACAGCTAGTAAGTGTCAAGTGTCTGAGGCTGGATTTGAACTCAGGTCCTCCTGACTCCAGGGCCAGTGCTCTATCCACTGTGCCACCTAGCTGCCCCCAATGGAATGACTTTTGAACTATATATTTGCTTTAGTTTTGTTTTTTTTTAAGTCTACTTTGAATGTCAGACTTCTATCAGAGATATTTAAAACAAAATTCCTTTCCCCAATTGATTACCCTCCTTATGCTAGCTGTACTGGTTTTGTTACTGTAAAAAAGTATTTCAATTTAATATAAACTAAATCACTATTTTGTCTTCCATGATTGCCTTAATCTCTTATTTGGTTAAGAATTCTCCCTCTAAAATAATAAAAATTTTAATTCAAAAGAAAAAATCTTTTCCTCTAGCCATAGCTGTGAAAGGTAGGTTAACTTGATCCTCTACTTATGGGGTAGGGGGGTCAATTGAATTTAAGGGACTTGCCCTGGGTCACACCGCTAGTGTCTGAAGCTCAATTTAAACTTGGGTCTCCCTGACTCCAGAGCCAGTACTCTATCCACTGTAGCACCTAGCTGTCCCCGATCCTCTAATTTAAAAAAATGTTGTGACCTTTACTATTCAGTTTTCCCAGCAATTCTTTTAAACAGTGAGTTCTTTTCCAAGTCATTTATGTTCTTAGGTTTAGGTTTACTAGGTTATTGAGTTCAATTATTATTAAAAAAGGAATTAAGAAAATTCAACAAGAAAATGTGGCTTAGTCACAAATTGAGTCTTTTTATTATTATAAATATTGTCTTTTTTCTTCATATTCTTCCTTTTCCTATATAACTTCATTCATTTTTCTAACTGCTTCATACTCTTAATCCCAGAGGCCCAAATAAAGTTTCTTAGAATGCATTCTTTCCCGTAATTTCTTCTTACATCACTATCTTCTCTCTCCCTTTGCTTATTTCTCTAGTCAACATTAAAAAAAAAGTTCAGTACTTAAGTACCTAGCATGGTGCTGGGGGTAAAGTATCACCAAGAGATCTCATGAAAAGCAGAAAACTCCATTCCATTTTATCCCATGGGGTTTGCCCCTTCTCAAGAATCCCCAAGCAAGGTGTGGTGCACAGAGGAGAAGAATAACCAAATAGGCTGTGAACAGGCAGAGGAGTCGACAGAAGCCTGAAGGGAACAAGTGCCCTCCATGGAATCCAAAGGCGGGAAGGTGGGGATAATGTAGCAGGGAAAAAGAGAAGTCTGAGAGGGCAGGGCCAATTTTCCATTTTGAGAATAATGGATTAGAGATGGTCCCAAGTGTGATTATATACCACATAAAACCATGCCTTGCTTAAACTTTCCCTCTCTGCACTTGGCACACAAGGAATTGTAAACTTCTAGCACTAAGAAATTCAAATATCTACAGTATTAACAACTTTCCCTGCTTCATCTGAACCTTTTGTCCACCATCTCCTCCTGGACACTCTTTTCCGGGCTTTGGGGATGCTGTTCTCTTAGTTCTCCTCCTACCTCTATGACCACATTGTCTCAGTCTCTTTTACGGATTCATCAGCCGAGTCAGACCCACTAACTGTGGGTAAACTCCAAGGGCGTGTCCTGGGTCCTCTTTTGTTTTCTCCAGATACTCTCTCTTCCTTGGTCATCTCATCAACTACTATGGACTCAATTATCATCCCACTAGAGAAGGCTCCCCTGAGCTCCACTCATCCATTTCCAGCTGCTTATGTTACATTTCCAACTGGATGTTCTACAAGAAGCTTAAATCCCACATGTCCAAAACAGAATTTATTATCTTCTCCCTCCCCTTGCTCCACACTTGTCTTCTAAACTTGCCTATTCCTATGTGGGCACCACCATTCTTTCAATCACTCAGGTTCACAACCTCAGTGTAATCCTGGATTTCTCCCTTTCACCTCATATAACCTATCAGTGGTAAATACTGTTATTTCTACACTCACAACATCTCCCACAATCGTCCCTTCCTTCCCTCTCACAGTCATCGTGCAGGATCAGGCCCTCATAACCTCTCACCTATACTACTCCAGAATCTCCTGCTTGATTTCTCTGCCTCATGCCTCTCCCCACTCCCATCTATCCTTCACAGAACAGTCAAAGTGACTTTCCTAAAATGTAGGTCTCATCATGTCATCATCCCTCCCCAACTCATTAAACTCCAGTGGATCCCGACTGCCATGAGGATCAAACAGAACTTCTAATGTTTGACACTGTAAGTTGTTCACAAGCTGGCTCCTAAGCAGGCTAGGCAACTTCCTATCTTTCCAGTCCACTTCCTCCTCCTTATATTCTGTGATCCAGCCATACTGGCCTCCCTCTTGTTCCAAACTCACAATATCCTGTCTCTAGTCTCCATGCCTTTGCCCTAGCTACTTCCCAGGCCTAGAATGCACACCAGTCTCACCTCTATTTCTTCAAATCCTGATTTCTTTCAAGACTCTTCTGGTCTCCCAACAGTGAATGTATCTCCTTCTCCAAACTACCTTGGGTCCATTTGTATATTTTATATGTAAACTTTGTCTTCCCTATTGGGATTTAAGTTCTTTGAGGGCAAAGGCTGTGCTTGCTGATTGAATGGTAATGAAAAGATCTTTAAAACAAGCTAATCCAAAACCTAATTTCTGGTTTAGGAATATACACTATGACTCTCCCCACCCCCCCATTTACTTCCTAATACATTGGGTTTGGCTTAATATTGAAATTAATTTGTATTTCCTAAGCACACACCCAACTGATGCAAGTGAAGAAGTACAAGTGGCCCAGAATTATGTAAGATATAAGAAAGACAGCCTAGGACAGTCGGAAGAAATGAAATTTCATATTTATTAAATAGTTCTAAATACTTTGTAGCATATCTGCCAAAGACAACAAATACATTACTTTCTCAATAGATCTGGTAGACTTATTAAACTAACATCTCTCTATGACAAAGGGTGACTAAACACCATGAAAGGTTATACAAGACTATAACAAAGCTAGGAATGAACCTAATGCTACTGAATTTTGGTCCAATCCACAATCCCATACTACTTTTTCAATAATTTCAAATAAAGTAAATTTGTTAATGTGGGTGGTTTAAGAAAAAAAAAGTCATTTGGCAAATTCCTTTCAAAAACTGAAAGCTGTACATGAAATGTTTGAAATGTTTATGTTTATGTTTAAACAACCACTCAGTCAATAAGCCAGATACCTCTCTATCCCTAGATGCTAGGAATACAAATGTAAGGAATAAAAGAATCTTTACTCTCAAGGAATGTATACTCTAACAAAACAACTGAGTAAATTGCAATTATCAAATGCAAATTGATCCTTTAAGTGAATCAGTTTTGGCTTCCCAAAAGTTGATATTCTAGACTATAAGAAGTTTCGGAAAAGAACACATAATGACACAATTGACTACTTTCCAAATCCTGGCCCCTCCACTTAAGAATATCAGAAGGGTTTGGTGATTACTCCACTGTATGCCTTTTTCTGCTTAGAAAAACCAATCAGTGATATTCCCTGCCTACCATCTCAATCCCAGGCATATACTCAAGGAGACTCTATGCCCTGTGAATGAATGTCCTTTTAGGGGCTTATTAGTTTCTGGGATCCTGTAATACCTTCTGCAAAGTGCTAGGGAAGGCCTAAGATGTTCTGATTTCAGTGGTATTTGTCAGCCTCAAAAGTTGAAATAGCCTCTAAACACTTGAAATCAGCCTATTCCTCTAAGGGTACCAAGAATAGGCTAGAAACGGTCCTCGAGGCCACTCAAACATTCAACAGCCTAACTAATATGTAAAATTGCTTTAGTCTTGATCACTGAGAGAGAAATTACTTGTTATAAGCCACTCTAGTTTACCACAGAGGAGAAATAAGATCTATGCAGCAGTTACCAGGCAACTAGATGGAATGAAGCCCTATGAGAGGATATGTTTTTTCCTGTGAAGTTCAAGGAAGTTCATTTAAATTTACCTGGTTGCCCTTGAATATCAGGGTGGTCCTTCTGGAAGGCCTCCTTTTTTTTATCCAGTTCTTGTTGAAAATGCTCAAATTCTTCCTGGTACTTTTCTTTGTCCTTTTCAGGAATTTCCTTATCAGGTGCAGGCTTTTGTAGTTCAAGAATAAAAAAGATAAAAATAGGCCTATTAGTAAGATACTTTACCATAATAACTTTCCTTCTTTTGAACTACTGTAAAAACCTTTAGAGCATTATAGTGATAAAGCCAAGTTGCAATACTAGCTAAAGGAAAGTATAAAAAAAGCTGTTAGATTCTAATTCGAGCTGTAGCATATTTACACCTGCTAATCTGAAAAAGCACTTTTAAATAAAAAAGCACAATATATCATGTACTTACTGTTTCTTTTCCAGGCTCAGTCAGTTGGAAAGTCAGAAAAGAAAGGACATCATGATCATCTACAAATTAAAAAAAAAACCAAACCTGAACATTATGTACCATCCTACACTAGTTTCTGAACTAAATGATCACATTTACATTTTTCTTTATAATCATTCATTTTCTTAATCATTTCTTCTGTCTTTAAAAGTTGGTTTTCTTTAATAACTAATCATGGAGGATAACTATATGTGACTAAGGAAATCTTAACAAAAAACCAGAAGATTAAAAAAGTTACTCAGTGAGCTAGCTTGATGACAAAGACACCTCAAAACCCAATTTAGACATCTGTTAAATGCACATTAATGTACAAGGAACTTTGGAATCTGGGGAAACAGTAAAGCAGTCACTGCTCTCAGGGAGCTTAAATTCTACTGGGAGGAGTGTATACAGAAGTAAATACCAAGTATTTTGAGGAAGGGGAGCACAAACACCTGGGGGAGGGGAGAATGAGAAAAGGCTTTGTAGAGGAGTCAGTACTTGAGATATGATTTATTGGGAGTTGGGCATTATGGGAGGTGGAGGTACAAAGGAGTGCATTCCAGACATGGGGGACAGAAGGTACAAAGTCATGGAGTCAAGAGCTACGATGTCACATACAAGGAATAGCTAGCAGGTCAGTTCTAGTATAATGAAGAATAAATGAAGGAGAGTAAGTTAGTCTTGGGAATGTAGATGGGAGCCAGACTGGAGGGTGCTTTAAATTGGGAAATTCTGTATTTTCTCTAAAAGTCAGTAAGTAGTCACTGAAGATTTCTAAGTAGTGGCGTGACATGGTCAGACCTCTGTTTTGTGAATATCCATTTGACAGCTATGTGAAGATGGATGGAAAATGGGGAAAACAATGCAAGGAGACCAATTAGGAAACCACTGACAGTATTCTTGAACTAGGACACTGTGTGAGTAGAAATAAAAGGATAGACATCAGAGAATAGACAAGATGACAACTGAGGGAATGGGGATGTTGTTCATCGTTCATTTTCGAAGGGGACCAATGACATCACAGGATGATGTTTTGACTTGTGTGTGAATTGGATTTAAGTGAGACAGAATTCCACAAAGCCATCACCCTCACTCTCTCTTCCAGAGTCATCAACGTCCAGTGGCAAGACAAAAATCAAAGGGACTGCTGAGGGCCCAGGATACAGTGTCTGAACTTGGCATCTTCAATGTCTGACCAAACTCTAAGCGCTCCACAGTGCCTGCTCCAGGCACCTTCAAGGCTGTTGGAACAAATTGTTCTCTTCTGCCCATTTCACCAGGGGAAGTCTTCACAAGCTTGGGGCAGACAACCCCCTAACTCACTGATGGGTTTGAGACCTGTCAATTACTCTCAATCTGGTTTCAACTGTCTGCTAAGACAGTTTTACCAGGGTGTGGCCAACTGAGCATGCAACAACTTCTTGGAGCCACAGATGAAGAGCTGGATGACAGGTGGACACCAAAAGTGGATGAACAGTCCTGGAAAGGGCTTGGCAAGCCCTCACACCAGAGCTACTAGTCCTCCTCAGATACCTCATATAGCCCAGGGCATGGGGATAGTGAGGACCCATATTTCAAATCTCAGCAACTAGAAAAATGATGGTGCCTTCAAAGGAAACAGAGAAATTTAAAGGACAAGTTTATATGCCCTTAAAAAATTTATCATGTTCTATATTAGGTTATACCTATATATTTAGGTAGTCAGTATTCTACAAAGCTACATAGCTATTTAAGCTTGCAATCTTGGTTCAACTGTCCTTGCACAACGTATTGAATAGATACCAAATACAGTGTTTTAATAATTTAGATTTAAAACTCAGAGAAAAATTAATTTCACATCATCAAAATAAAAAATGGGTAGATATAGAATAAACTTCTTTGTGCTACCTTAAGAACCTGCTAATCCTCAACTGGCCATATTGGTCACATCTGCAAGCAAAGGGGATTTAATTCTCTGCATTCAATTTTGAATTGTTTTTTCTCAAAGAACCAACTATGTTTATGACATAGTTACATTAAAAAGGAAAATGTAAAGAATTAGTGAGAGGTGGGCACATAGAACCCATTTGGAGCCAAAAATTAAAAAAAAAAGTTAGAAATACAATTAAAAAAGAAAGATGGACAAGCATGAAATTATATCAACTATTTTCTAGTAAGACCATATTAAAAGAAGGTCAATCAATCACTCAATCTCTCCCTCCCCCACCCCCCTTATGGAAGGTTTAAAACTTCTCATTGGGCCATTCATTTAAAGAGGAAACATCTGCTAAGATCCCAAAGTGCTTTGTACTTAAGCAAATAAATAATTTCTAGTATATCTAAAACTAATACAATGTTCCCAGTAAAATTTAACCACCAAACTTCCAATATTTAAAGGCTAAAAAAATTTACCTGCAAGACCACCTGTTGCTGCAGATATTCCAAAATGCCCTTGTGCAGGGATTACCATGTTTTCCACTTTGGCACAAAGCTCATAATCATCTTTATCTGGTGTAAAGCCATTATTGATCATCACCTAGAAGGATACACATTGGTTACAGCTTAAAAAAAAAAAACCAAAACAGATAATAAATGCTGAATAGATGTAGAATCAATTTTGATTTTAACAAATTTAATTAATTCAAACTTCAGATTTTATTTTGAATGCAATCTTCAAATTATTTCTAATATATTATTGCAGGGAAGATTTAGAATAGAATTTTTAATATGCAAGGGCCTTTTTCTGTTTGGTCTGGATTTGTAATTTCATTTGTGTAAAGAACTCTTGGTGTGGAAACTTATTTCACCAATACAGAACTGCAACTAGTCTAAAACTTATATGTAGAGAATTGCCTGGGGAACTGGGAGGTTTAGTGGCTTGCCTGTGGTCACATGGCTAGTATGTGTCAGAGGCAGGCCTGGCATTCTATGCCAAAATGCCTACAGTGGGCATTAGAGATCATCTAATCCAACCACCCTCCTTTTACAGATGAGGAAGTCTAAGTTCTGACAGTCAGTGTAAGCGATGCCCAAGGTCACTCAGCTAATAGCAGTGTTCTTCCCACAAAAATCACTTTTCATTTATAAATAGGGAATGAATGAGATAGTAAATATTTAGTGAATTCCCCAAATAATCTAAGCTTATGCCTTCAAGTGCCCAAATATTTTATTTTAAATGTTTGTTGAATTATACTGAACATAACTGACCTCTGCTTCAAGTCTAGTCAATTCAATTCAAGAGACATTTATTAAGCACCAATCATGTGCCAAGCACCGTACTAAGTGCTAGGGAACACAAAGAAAGGGAAAAACATGGTCCCTTCTCTCAAAAAGTTCACAATTCTTAGTGATTTGGTAGACCCCAAATAAATACTTATATATGCCCTGACAGAGATTTGTTTTTCTTTTTGTCTCTTGCCTTTTATTTCTAACCAATATTCCAGTTTGCTGCTTTTAATAAGCTGAAGTTAGAAAATCAGACAACCAAACTCATTTAAGATAGAATTCTTAACAAGAATCAACAAGGCTCTGAGTACAAATACCAAGGAGTAAGATGGCGACTGGTCTTTGTAATTATGAATTCCCAATTCAGGGCTATCCTTTAGAACAGAGGTAGCAAACACTTGGTTTGATTGCAAAGGGCCTTGGCCTGACCCCAAGAGATCGCTGATTAACCAGAGGATGGGAAGATGAGTCGTAGACAGACAAATCTTAGTGCTTGCCTCCAACATAATTACATCTACCATTATTGCCAATATTTCCCCACTCTCCACTCTTTCCTCTCGTGAAAGGTTCCAACCTCCCTACTTCTGAACCTGGGGGACAGCTTCTTGGGACAATTAGAACCTAATCACTACTCTAGGATCAAATACAAAATGCTTTTTTGGCATTTCATTTGGTCCTTTATAATCTGGCCCCTCCTTTTTCCAGGTTTCTTATACTTTACTCCCCACACCATATATTCTTCAATCCAATGGCACTGTCCTCCAGGCTGTTTCATGAATGAGACACTCCACTTCTCAGCTCCAGGCATTTTCTCTGGCTGTCCCCCCATGCCTGGAATGCCTTACTTCCACTTCCTCACCTCTGCCTCCACGCTTCCTCTAAGGTCCCAACCAAAATTTCATCTTTTATTGGATCCCTTTCCCAAACCCTCTTAATTCTAGTGCTGTCCTTTTGTGATTTTTTTATTTAACCTGAATATTTGTTTGATGTCTCCTCCACTAAATTGTGAGCTCCTTGAGGGCAGGGATGGTCTTTTGCCTCTTTGTGTATCCCCAGTGCTTAGCACTAACAGATGTGTATTGACTGATTATTCCTCAACTGTAGCACCCAGAACTAATCAAAATATTCCAGACACTAGGATGGAATAGAGAAAGAGTATCTTCCTCCTTATTCCTGGAAGCTGTGTCTCTCTTTATTGCAGCTCAAACGATTGTGGACTGCCATATTACACTGCCGATTCATATTGAGCTTGCAGTCCATCAAAGACCTTTTTCAGACACAATGATGATAAACCACGTCTCTTCCATTGTGAACTTGAGAAGCTAATTTTTTTTTAACTCTAGTGTACAATTACTCAATTGTCAACTTATTAGATTCAGTCTATCAAGATCTTTTTGGATCCTGACTGTCATCCAAAGTATTCACTGCTCTCACCCCCCAGTTTTGCATGAATCAATTGAAAGTATTTTAAAGGTACCTAATATGTACCAGCAACTGTGCTATGCACTAGGGATACAAGGGAAACAAATGAAACAGTCCCTGCTATCAGAGTTTATATTTCTGACTCCCCACAACTTCTAAGTGCCTTCCCCCTGGCCCCCAAATTATCTTGTATTTGTTTTGTTTAAACATATGTGTATGCTTGTGTGTGCTCATACTCCCCTCTCAATCACCGTCCCCCCACCTGACCAATATAAATTTTTCAATAGCAGGGACTGCTATATTTTTCCCCCCTTGTAGCTCTAGTACCTAGCACAATCCCTAGCACATAGTAGGTGCTTAATAGGCAAATCAAGATTAGATTTGAGCACCAGCCCTAGATTCAGGAGTACCTGAGTTCAAATCCCGCCTCAGACACTTACTAGCTGTGTGACCCTGGGCAAGTCACTTAACCCCACTGCCCCGCAAAAAAAAAAAAAAATAGATTTGATCCTAAGAGAAAGAAAACCACTGGAGTTTTAATAAGCAGGGAAGAGGGGCATAGTCAGATGGAATGGAGAGAATAGATACCTGAAGAACAATGAGGGGACTACTATTAGAATCCAGGCAAGGGGTAGTAAGATTGGTGTCTGTGAGTACAGAGATGCTGCATGAATAGAATGAACCAGATTTGGCAACTGATTAGACAGGTGAGATGAGGAATCCAGGATGACTGCATTTATGAACCTGACTGACTGAGGAATCTTTGGCAAAACTAGGGAAATTCAGAAGGCACATTTAGGGAAAAAACATGAGTTCTGTTTTGGACATGTTGAAATGTCCATTAGTTAGCTGGTGACATAGTATTTAAGCTCAGGAAAGAGAATGATTGATCAGGCTGTATAGGCTATAGAGAGTCAGGATTCATCTGCATAAAGATAATTAAACCCAGAATGAGCTCACCAGGACAGACAGTGAAGGAGAAAAGAAGAAGGACAGAGACTTAGAATAAAACTATGCTTAAGGGGAATGATATGGATTATATCCTACAAAGGAGACTAAGGAGTGACCACATAGGGAGGAAAACCAACAGAAAGCAGTGTCACATAAACCTAAAGTGAAGAGAGTAGTCAAAGGTGTCAAATGTTACAAAGAGGTACAGAACTATGAAGACTAAAAGAGGGCCATCACATTTGGCAATTAAGAGATCGCTGTAACTTAAGAGAGAACAATTTCCATTGAGTGATGAGGTTGGAAAGAGAAGTGGAAGCAACAAATGTAGATATACTTCTTCTAGGAGTTTGGCTGTGAAATCAAGGGGGAGAAGATATAGGCCAATAACTTGAGGGTCAAGTGACCCTCACTTTACAATAAGGTCAAATTCAGGATTTTAAAGAATGGAAGGAAGAGAGCTAGGATGTTTATAGGCAGCGAGGAAGGAGCCAGTAGACAGGGAAAAACTGAAGATGAAAAAGAAAAAGAGGATGATGAGTATCTATGTGTGTGTGAGGTGGGGGGAGGGTATAGGGAGATGGTGGCGTATATGTGTGCAATCCACCATAAGAGAAAGAAAGGGCACAAGTAGAGCCGTCAGCCTTGGCAAAGAGAAGGATCATTTCCATTTCTTCAAAAAAAACCACCACCACAAAAATCCAACAGAAATAAAGGAGGAGACAGTGGAGAATGATGTTAAGGGATTTGGGGGGTATAGAATAGGAAATAAGAGAAAACTCAAATGAAGTGAGGTTTTCTGCCCAAAGGGTGGGGAGAGGGAACTGTGTAAAAAGCTTAAACAATCCATCTATTCTTCAAGCTTTTTCTCAGGACCCTATTACATTCTTAAAACTTATTCAGGACCCGAAAGAACTTTTATTTAGGTGAGTTATAGCTATCTATACTGTATTAAATTTATAATTGTTTATTGTTATTATAAAGTTAGTTTTGACCTCACAGAACTCCAAATGACCTAGACCAAACTTTGAGAACCAGTGATCTAAATCATTAATACAAAAGTTATAAAAGCACAAGGCCAAACATAGCTGTCTGAAGTAATCTATTGGAGACTTCCTGTCAAGCTAAAACCAAACATCAATAAACCATTACTATTTGAGTCCAGATACTCCTAATCCATCTAACTCTATTACTGCCTAGTCCACATCTCTTCTTCATTTCCACAAGAGCAGTATGAAGACATTTTATCAAACAACTTAAAAATTACTAAATGCTAAATCAGTCCACCCTGTGTGTCTAGCCTAGTGGTATCCAAACTTTTTTAACTGTACACCTCACTGATAAAATATTTCTGAGCACACTCTCCAATACACTTAACTTACAGAGTATATATATATATATATGCACTATTAATATATTATGAACATTATAAAATACACAAAAATAGAAATTTAAAAGAATGATAAAGATGAAATATTTTAAAAATCTGATTAATGATACAAAACTTTTCACTAAAAATATTAGCAATATTCATAATAATAATCAGTAATATTTTAGTGAAAGAAAATTGAAATGCTTCATTATTTTTGAAAATTATTTGACATGCTGTGGTACAGAAATTCAAAAGTCTGGTTCTAAGTTTTTTTGTTTTTGTTTTTGCAGGGCAATGGGGGTTAAGTGACTTGCCCAGGGTCACACAGCTAGTAAATGTCAAGTGTCTGAGGCCGGATTTGAACTCAGGTACTCCTGAATCCAGGGCCGGTGCTTTATCCACTGTGCCACCTAGCCTCCCCAAGTCTGGTTCTAAGTTAAATTTATTTTGACTCTCAGTTCTAATGGTTGTCACAACTGAAAAAGACAAAATACATACAGCCAAATGGAAGTCAAAGTTCTGACATCACTGGGTACACTTACTAAATCATGGCACTTCTTTTTCAAGCACTCACACAAATGTTTTTGTTGAAATTCAGTTAAAAAATTTGCATCTTTCTTGATGTTAATGAGTTGTTCTTGTGAACTAATGGAAAAATGTTGCATATCCATATAGGGAGAAAAAGGCCCAAGTATAAAATTTTGAATTGATTTTGTTATTTCCAAGTACAGAATCACCAAATTGAGCCTTTCAAAGGCAGGGTCCAGAATTAAAAGCACAAATATCCAACATACAGAGAAATGAGTAATTTTACAAATTTGATGGTCATATTACACAAGCTTTTGAGGTAATTATTACTGGTTTATACTAACCCTGAGGTACCATATAAATGGATACCAATGCAGATCTTTTCATTTTTAGTAAGGACCTGATATAGAGAAAGTAATCTTCTATGCATATGTTCATATGTCATCCCTAAAAAGCAATATGGCATTAGTGAATAGAATGTTAGACTTGGGAGTCAGGAAAAGCTGGGTTAAAATACTGCCCCCAGTATTTATGGGCTAGGTGACTAAAAGCAAGTTCCTTTAATCTCAGTTTCCTTATCTGTACAATGGAGATAATACCTGTAGTATCTATTTCATAGGGTTGTCATGAGGTTAAAATGAAAACGTATTCAAGTGATATTGATGTATAATGTTAGGTATGAATATTATCGTTGTTAAATGTCATTACTTACCGTCAATGTTTTCTGGTAATAAGTAATTTTTGCCCGGACAGGATAAGGCTTATTACGAAAATCCCTCTGGCAACTTGACAAAGCTTGATTAGCACCATCGCTGTAGAATGGAGAGATAGAAACAAAAAACTTAAGAAATTCCATCTTTAAAAATGATTAGTGGGGCAGCTAGGTGGCGCAGTGGATAAAGCACCGGCCCTGGATTCAGGAGTACCTGAGTTCAAATCTGGCCTCAGACACTTGATACTTACTAGCTGTGTGACCCTGGGCAAGTCACTTAACCCCCCCATCCCCCCCCCTCAAAAAAAAAAAAGATTAGCAAAGATGATTCGTGTGTAAGAAGAGAAAATACTAAAGTTAAAACAAAGCTGAACATTAGAAATTTGACCCTTTAAGAGGTAAAAATTAACATTTTTAAACAGTGGCCTAAATTTTCTCCTTATCAGAACTTTGCACACTACTGGTAAGAGTTAATAGGGGGGCGGGGGGCAGGCAGCTAGGTAGCACAGTGGTTAAAGCACCAGCCCTGGATTCAGAAGGAACTGAATTCAAATCCGGCCTCAGACACTTGACACTTATTAGCTTTGTGACCCTGGGCAAGTCACTTAACCCCTACTGCCCCACAAAAAAACAAAAACAATACAAAAAACCAAACAAAAAAGAGTTAATGGGGGGTAGCTAGATGGCGTAGTGGATAAAGCACTGGCCCTGGATTCAGGAGGACCTGAGTTCAAATCCGACCTCAGACACTTGACACTTACTAGCTGTGGGACCCTGGGCAAGTCACTTAACCCCCATTGCCCGGCCAAAAAAAGAGTTAATGGATATTGAGTACAAATAAGAAAAGTCTTGTCTTTATAGTTCACTAGATGATAAGCTGGAAACCATCAAAAGGATAAAAAACAAAAACCCAAATATCCAGATACTAAACTCACACTGTATTTGTATTTATTGTAATAAGATTTGTAATCCATGAGTAATATGGCTCTCTAATTAAGTGAGTTGCCTGACTGGAGGCACACATCTACTTCAGCAAAACCCTAAAAAAAATCATACCAAACTGGATAATATTTAAGAAACCGCAATAAGTGACTTCATCTACTTCAGGACTGCACAAAAAGCCAACCAGAAACCCAAAGGCAGAAGAAAAAAGGGCATCCCCTCCCAGCTAAGACAGCACTTGGCAAAAGAGAAAAGGCTAGAAGGCCCCTAGTGTGACCAGACGGGCCAGACACATATAAAATATATGTGGGGCTCTGTATCCCAAGGCTGTGAATGGAGGGTTCCCTTGGGGGAGGATGGTCTGAAACCAATCAGGGTAACTTAGAAGTTAATAAGGCTAGCAGCAGCTGGTCCAGGTGCTGCACCACTTAGATGCAGAGAGCTCAGGTGCAGAGGCTCCTGGGTCCCCAATACTTTAAGATGCCAGAGAAGACTCTGAAGATCCAGTGCTCTGAAACTCAAAGACCTCGGAGGTAGAGGGCCAATTGAAAGAAGTAGAGGTCAGTATGAGAACCAGGTGGCACAGTTTGATACTAAGTAGGGATAACTACTGCCCCAAAAAGTACAGCAGAGGCAGACCCTGGCTTGGCATAAACCCTCAATTCAAGAATCAAGATTGGAGTGAAGAATAAACAAACAAATTACAGACCCCCCCCAAAAAAGAATTATAGTGGGTCCAGAGATACCCCAAAATCCAACCGAGTACAGAGTAATTCCATTAAACTTCAAAACAGAGATTGAAAGAAAAAAATAGACATTCCACAAGGACCTCATGAATATCTATAGAAAATAAAGCAACAGACAAAAAGTGAAATAAAAGTTCTTGAGGAAAGAATTGGAAAAAGAATAAATAACTTAGAACAGAAAGCAGTAAATTTATTCCAAATAAAACTTCCTGAAAATTAGAGTAGACCAATCAGAAATCAATGACTCCATGAGTGAGCAAGAAATAATAAACAAAACCAGAAGTGGTTTTTTTTGTAAGGTATCTGCCATCAAAAACAACTGACATGGAAAACAGGACAAAAAGGGGCAATTTAAGAATCATCAGACTTCCTATGGACCAGGATTTTTAAAAAATAAAATATTTTCTTAAATCATAAATGAAAACTGCCAGATCTATTAGAACCATAGGGCCAAGTGAAAATGAAAAGAATCTAGCAATCATTTTCTGAAAGGAAACTCAAATTGAAAACACTTAGGAAAGTTATGTACAAAATCCAGAGCTCCCACATCAAAGAGGAAAAATATTCCAAGCATCCAGAAAGGAGTTCAAGTACCAAGGAAGTGCAGGTTACACAAGACCCAGCAGCTTTTACTAAAAAACAGAGATCTTGGAATACAATATTCCTAAAATGCAAAATATGTAAACTTATCACAACAAATAATTTATCTTTCAAACCTGAGTATAATCCAACAGAGGAAAAAGATGGACCTTGACTGAAATAGAAGATAAAGCATTTCTAATGAAAAGACTAAGGCGGACTAGGCACTGTGATATGTGAACACAAGACTTCAGAGGAACAAAAAAAGATAAATTTATTTGACTAACTAGAAAGAACAGTATGTTATCATGATAATATTCTATTGAGAAGAAATAAGCAGTCCCTTCAGAATTTTAATGACTTCAAAAATTACTGAGAGAGTTAAATTGGAAAAATAAACCCACCCCCAAAACAATAACAGCACCAAACAAAACACACACACAAAAACCCCCCAGAGATCCTGGGGGTGGATTAGTTTTGTTCTCAGGGCATGAAGAGGGGAAAGAAAAAAGAGGGTAAGAGGATAAATACACTAGTGAGAAAGAAGGGGGATCAAAAAAAAAGAAAAAGAGCTATATGTACAAAAATATAGCAGCTTTTTGTGGTGAAAAAAATTAGAAAATTGAGGGGATGTATATTCATTGAAGAATGGCTGAATAAGTTGTGTTATATGATTGTGATGGAATATTGTTGTGCTTTAAGAAATGATAATCAGGATGGTTTCAGAAAAACCCGAGAAGAATTATATGAACTAATGCAAAGTGCAGGGAGCAGAACCAGTTCATTGTACACCATAACTGCACTATTATACAATGATCAACTGTGAATGACTTAGCTATTCTGATCACTACAATGATCCAAGATAAGATAATTACAAAGGATAGTCTGAATACACTGAAGCATACTTTTTTGTACTTTATTATTCTTGGGTTTTTTCCTGTTTTTTTTTTTCCACAATATAGCTAATATGGAAACGTTTTGCATGACTTCACATGTATAAGCTATATCAAATTGAGGGAGGGAGGGAAAGAATTTGGAACTCAAAAAGTAAAAATATTTTTTACATGTAATTGAGAAATATTTAATGAAATAAAAATATATGGAGGAGAAAATGAAGGAAGAAGTGGGTGGAACTTGCTATTTCTTATAACTGGAATGAGTGAAAAAGGATGGGCAAGCAAGAATGTGTGTGTACTTGTGCACATGTGTACACACGTGTACACACGCACACAGTATTTTGTACAGAAATATATCAAACTCAAAAGGGAACCTGGTGAGGACAGAAGGTGGTAGGATTAAGAAGGAGGTTGATTTAAAAAGAAGGGAAGATCTTTAAATAAGAAAAAATTCCTGATCCTGAATGTAGATTAAAAGGAAAAAAATAAATAAAAATAATTTGAAATTAAAGGGGTATTCATCAAAGGGAGAATGGTTGAAGAAATTGTGTTATATGAGTTCAAAGAATTTACCAAGCAGAGGAGTGACGTGCTCAGACCTGAGCTCTAAACAGGGCTTCTTAAACTTTTTCTACTTGTGACTACTTTTCGCCTGAGAAATTTTTACATGACCCTAGGTATATAGGTATATAAATATATAAAACAGGTATACATAAACTTTTACTGTTGCCAAATTTTTCGCAACCCCCACATTCATTTACGAGACCCCATGTGGGGTCATGACGCACAGTTTAAGAGGCTTTGCTCTAGAATATCACTTTGGCAGCTTTGTAGAGGAGAGCTTTGAGAAGGGAGATACTTGAGGTAGAGAGATCAAGCATGAGGCTATTGCAAATAGTCCAAGTTAGAGGCAATGACAGATTCTATGACAGATGTGAATAGAGAAAACAAGACGGATGCAAGAGATAGGGATAGAGTGGGGATAAATTGGATAAGAACTGGCAAATGATCAAATAGCTGGCCTAGGGAAGAATATTAAGGATACTTCAAGGTGGTGAAAGTGAATGGTTGGAAAAAAAAAAAGCGAATGACTGGAAACATGGCAGTGCCCTCAAAAGATAGCATACAAAAGATGAGTAGGTTTTAGGTAAAAAATAATTAACTAATTGTGGAAATGCTGAGTTCGAGATATGTATGGAACATGAAGAAAGAACCAGAAGTCAAAAACAACATATACTTACTTCTGATGATCATACTGTATTTGTCCATTGTTGCCTATGACAATCACAGCTGGATTGTTTTTCTACAAAACAAAATGAACATAATATAGCTTGTTTTAAAGTTCTTAGTTAGAAGAACCAAGCCTAGATGAGGGCTTTGTAACCTTTTTTTTTATGTCCTAGACCCTATTGTTAATCTGGTGAAGTCTATGAACTTCTCAGAATGCATAAAATGTATAGCATTATCAAGGAAACCAATTATACTGATATAGTTATCAAAATATTTTTTAAAAACAAGTTCACATTCAGGAAAAGCTGAGTTAAAATCCAGCCTCAGACACTTGACACTAGCTGTGTGACCTGGGGCAAGTCACTTAACCCTTATTGCCCCACCAAAAAAAAAAAAAAAGTTCACAAACCCCAAAGTTAGAGGCCCTTTGTCTAGAAGATTTCTGAGGTTCTTTCCAATTCAAATTCTACCTCTTTTTAAAAATTAGTTATATAATTTATTAATTCCAAAGGCGCTGAATTGTATAAGGAAACTAAAGATATAAATTTTGAGAATTAACACTATAATTTTAAAAGACCTATCTGTTCAGAAGATTTTCATTGCAACATTAAACATAATTACAAAACAATCTAAACCAAGTGAAACAGATTATATCCCTCTGACTGGCTGGCTCAGACAAGGTATATAGTTCCTTAAGCACAGGGACCAAGACATTTTCATAATTAATAAACTCCTTCCAAATGTCACATGGAAATACACATAGGCTTAAAATAACAATGGAAAAAGTTACAATGTCATGTAAGTATTAAGTAGTAATTTTGATCTTATACAAACACACACAGAGTAAAGACTACATACAGAATGCCCACAATAGGTTCAAAAATTTGTTGGGGATTATAAAGATTTAAGTATACTCAAAGTTACAGCTCCTTTACCTTTGATAAAGGTGAAAAAGTCAAAGTTCCAAATTTAATTTAACTGAGCAAAAACATTAAGGAAGAAACTAATAAAAGGAAGGAGTCACAGTAATTTTAAATAGCCTTTGAGAAAAGTCAATACTACTATTAGAAGCAACATGAAATTCAAGTACTGATAATTCAATAAATATTTTCTAAGCAGCCAGAATACATGAGGCACTATAATAGGCACGGAGGGCATGAAGTTGGCAAGGGGGAGAGAAGACAAATGCACAAACTACTATGCTGGAAGGACAGTGAGATATGAGCAAAGTAAAGATCCAGGTAAAGTACTAGAAGAAATCTAAAGAACTGACTTTCCCCTGAGGGGGAGAAGCAAGCTCAGGAAAAGTTTCACAGAAGAGAAAGCACCTGACTTGAGCCTTGAAGCAAGAAAGTGACTTCTATCAGATGGAGAAGTGGGAACAGAGAATTCTATTTCAGGCAGAGAAGACTGAGAAAATGCAAAGAGATAGGAAAGGTCAAGACAAAAAGAGGGGCTGTAAAATAAAGGGCCATACTATGAGAAAAAACATGATAGGTAAGAGGCAGTCAGAAAGTGAAAGGCCAGGATGAGTTTATATGTATTTTATTGAGTAGGCAATGAGTATTCACCATATTTTAGAGTTCAAAGTGACAAAATAATACTGGCAGATTAGGAAGATTACTGGGGCAGCAGTGTCAATGATAAAAAATAGAGGGGAGACAGTGTCCATGCAAGTTAGAAGTTAGGAGGCTACCATAGTTTAGGGGAAAAAAGATGAGTGTCTGAATTGGGCCATAAGACCATACAAATATGTAGAGCCAGAAAAGACTTCTGGCAACCCCCTCTTTTTATAGATGAGACAACTGAGGCTCAAGGAGGTTTCATGATTGCCCAAAGACAGAGATGGAACTCGAACCCAGGTCCTCTTACTCCAAAGATGTGCACTTTCTACCCTGCCATGAAAATGAAAAGAGAAATACCATGGAGGTGGTATTGAAGACACTTGGCAAATAACTGCTTCTCCCTTTCCCTCGCCTACAAGTAAAAGATTATAATCGAATTCACTAAGAGAATGATGACATCATTGGTAGAAGCAGAGATGTTAGAAGGGCCAAGTTTTGGGGACATATTAATATTGGACAGGTTAATTTTGAGGTGCTGGTAGGTAATATAAGTAGAGATGACCAGCAAGAATTTAGAATTAGAGGAAGGGACTCTGGGAATATGTCGGGAGGCAGAGATATAGTTTTGAGATTTGTGACAAATGACACCAGACCAAGTGGACAAGATGACCATGAGATAGATACCTCATCTCCTGTCTCTGGCACTACATATCTCCTATGCCTAGAATTTGCCCTCTCATTATCTCTACCTCTTAAAATCCTTGCTTTCCTTCAAGTTTCAGATCAAACTCCAGCTTCTATATGAGGTCATTCCTGACCCACTGAGATGCTCTGCCTTATAGGGCCCACCTCTCAAGTTACCTTGTATCTATTTCATATATACTTACTTAGGTATATGTGGTTTTCCCCAGCTTATAAACTGTTTAAGGGCAGAGACTGTTTGATTTTTATTTTGTCTCCCTGGTACCCAGCACAGTGCCTGACACATGCTACATGTTTTTTAAATGTTCACTGATTGAATAGAGATGGAAAGGAAAAGAGAGCCAAAGAGAGAAGCTGGAGGGATACACCCATGGGGAAGGGGGGGGACTGAGGATAAAGAGACAGGGAAGGAGACAGAGGGGTATTCAATGAAGTAGGAGAATTATGAACATACAGTAATAGAAACCAAAGGTTGTCAAGGGTTTTGAGAGTATATCAGGGGGCAGCTAGGTGGCACAGTGGATAAAGCACCAGCCCTGGATTCAGGAGGACCTGAGTTCAAATCCGGCCTCAGACACTTAATACCTACTAGCTGTGTGACCCTGGGCAAGTCACTTAACCCCCATTGCTCTGCAAACAAAAAAGAGAGAGAGAGAGAGAGAGAGAGTGTATCAAAAAGGGATAATGTTTAGTGAAATGCCAGCAAGAAGGGAAAGACTATAAATACAAAAAGAAGAAAAAAAGGTCACTGGTTTAGTGATCCTAGAGAAAGCATTTTTAGTACAGTGGTAGGGATAGAAGCTAGACTACAAGGGGATGAGGAATGAATGGGGAGGGTGAGGAGGAGATAAGGACAAGAAGTAATCTACTCTTTCTAGAAATTTGCCAGTTAAAAGGAAGTTGGGTAAAACAATGGATTTAGGAATCATGGGAAGGTTTTGTTTTTGTTTTTTAAGGATAGGGAGGACCTTAGTATATTTATAGGATGAAATGAAGGAACCCAAAACTAGGAGAAAAATGAAGAAACATGAAGCAGGTGATGACTGATGAAACAGGATTGAAGAGTAAACGGGAGAAAATAGGGGTAAGAATACATGTACCTAAGTTAACTTTGGCAAGGTTACATGAATTTTATTTCAAAAAAGATGTACCCCTTTGTGCAAAACCTTATTTTAATATTTTAATTATCAGAAATAATGATAGGCACTAAACAAATACTTTCTGAAAAGAAATTGATTCCCCAATAGAAGTTATTCCAAACATTTTCTCTCAAGTGTCCCACACCACCACCTATCAATGTCTTGGTTGAGGACACCATCTCTTACTTTACTGAAACAACCGAGGCTGTTCATTGAGGTCCCTTCTTCCCTTCTCTTCATTGCAAGCCCACTGATAACACATCCCACTTTCCCCCCCTTTCCTCCAATCTCTGAGGAAGTGGCCCTTTCTTTCCAGGTGACTTTGGCAAATTCAGGTCCTCTACATGTGCCCTTGATCCCATTCTCTCTAATCTTCTCCATGAGACTGACCCTTCAACCATCCCCACGTGCCTTGATAATCTTCAACCTCTCCTATCTATAGGTTCATTTTTTTCTATTGATTTCAGACATTCTCATATCTCTTACATCCTTAAAAAAAATGTTTATACTATCATCTCCTCAAGTTATTGTGTTACCTCTCATTTCTTTTTCAACCAAACTCCTCAAAAAAATCATCTAAAATTGTTTCTGCTTCCTCTCTTCTCACTCATTCCTCAACCCTTTTCCATATGGCTTCTAATATCATCATTCAACTGAAATTGCTCTCTCCAAATTTACCAATGATCTCTTAATAGCTAAATCTAATGGTTTTTCCTCAGTCCTCCCCCTTTTGGACTTTCCTATTGCATTTTACACTGTGAAACGCCCACTTTTCTATGTGTGTGTTTGTGTGGGTTTTTTTTTTTTGGGGGGGGGGGGAAGGTAAGGGAACTTCTCTTTCTTGATTCTCCTCCTGTTTGACCACTTCTTAGTCTTCTTTAGAGCAACTTGGTGGCACGGTGGATAAAGTTCTGGGCCTGAAGTCAGGAAGACTCATCTTTCTGTGTCCAAATCTGTCCTCAGACACTTATTAGCTATGTGATCCTGGGCAAGTCATTTACTGTTTGTCTCAGTTTCCTCATCTATAAAATGAGCTGGAGAAGGAAATGGCAAACCACTCCAGTATCTTTGCCAAGACAACCCCAAATGGGGTCACAAAGAGTCAGACATAACAAGAAAAACAACAACAGTCTTCTCTGTTAGCTCATCATTTATATCATGCCCCTTAACTATATATGTTTCCCAAGGCCCTATCCTGGACTCACACACACTCTCTCTGTCTCTCTCCACTCTGTGACCTCATTAAAAAACCACCAGTTTAATTATAACTTCTATTCATATAACTCGCAGATCTATATATTCAGCCTCAGTCTCACCTCTGGGAGAGTCCCATATCACCAATTCCTTAATGAACATTTCAAACTGGAATGTCCCAGAGACATCAAACGCACTAGGTCAAAAAGAGAATTTACTGATCTCCCCAAAACCCATTCATCTTCCAAACTTCTCATTTTTGTCAAATGGACCATTTTCCCAGTCTCCCAGGTTTGTAACTTCAGCATTATCCTCAACTCCTTACTGTCCCTAACCTAACATAGCTAATTGGTTGCCAAATCTTGCCATTTCCACCTCTACAACATTTCTCATCTCTAAACCCTTCTCTCTACTCATATAGCTACCATCTTGGTTCAGGCCCTCATCATTTCTCAACAAAACTATCATAATGGCCTCCTCATTGGTCTTCTTGCTTTATGTCTTTCCCCACTTCAATCTGTCCTGTGCCTTGCTGCCAAAGTGATTTTCTTTAAGCACAGATCTGACCATGTTATTCCCTACACAATAATCTCATCTCCCTACTGCCTCTGATAAAATATCAAATCCTCTGTTTGGCTTTTAAAGTCCTTTACAACATGGCCCCATCCTATCATCCTAGTATTATTACATACCACTCCCCTTCCTATATCCTACAATACAGCCAAACCAACCTCTTTATTACTCACACTTCATCTCCCATCTCTGTTCCTTTGCACTAACTATCCCTCATGCCTAGAATGTACATCTAGATCTCAAAGAAATCTTCCCTTAAAGATAAAGTTCAAACACCCCCTTCTACAACTGGGATCTACAATGGCTTGAGGGTCAAATACAGCCAATGACCTAAAAATGGTTTTCACATGTTTAAACACAATGAAACATCATTTTAAAACGTGAAAACCATTCTTAGTTCATTAGCTATACAAAGACAGAAACCAACTTCTAGCTTCTAGTTACATCTTATCCTTCTCGTCTCCCCTCAATTGCTAATGCCCTCCGCCTATAACAACCTAGTACTTATTTTGCAACTATTTATATATGTATTTGTTCTGTTTCCTCATAGGATGGAAGGTCATTGACTGGAAGAACTCCTGTTCTCTGTATTTGTATCCCTTGCCTAGCAGATAGCAAGATAAACTCTTGATGATTGCTGAAGTTTAGTTAACATAAACTAAAAAGTGAACAAAGATAGTTTCTAAAATGTCATACTGTTAGTATATGTAGTTACTGATGTCTGTATTTGATTTGTGACCATCTTAAAACTAATAAGTTATTCAGAACAATAACTCAAAATTGAACTTTGATTTTAAGTGCAGTAAAACAGATTATCAGGAGTATTACTGAACATAGTAACTGGCAGCCAGCAAGTTGAATTTAGAAATACATTCATGAAATGTGTACTAACAATTAAGCATGCACACATGTTGATAATAAAAGTAAACCATTTCATTTAAATTAGTATTAACATAATTGTACTTTTTAAAAAAATATGTCCTTACTGGGCAGGAAAGAAGAGCAAGAATAGGGGTGAGATGAATTGTTCTTAATTTCAATAAGTATTAAATAACTTGGGGGGAGGGAGGAGCGTCTTTCTTCTGTTGGTAACCTGGATTCTAGAAAACCACTCCATAGTGAGGGCACGTGAGAATGGGTCATTAACCTGAGAACACAAGGAAGTGGAGAGAGAAGGTTATCTGAACCAGGCTCATGAATTAAACAAAATACTGGTATATTATCTCATTTCTACCCATGAACTAAGTGTTAAACCTAAAGTAAGACTAGAAACAGGAACTTGGTAGGATATCCAACATGGATACACAGACTATGAACAGGAAAGCAGTTGAGGTTTTGGAAGACCCCTATTGGCCATATGGTTCTACAAAGAAATGGAAGCTCAGATGTCAGGCACACAATAAAAAGTTATCAGGTTTCACTTAATGGGCAGACTAGTTGTAATTATCAGCTGCTAAGTTCACTTCAGGAAAACCAATGAGAAAAAAGTCAAGGACAAATCAGATCTAATGACATGGTGATGGAAGTGACTGCCTGGTCATAGGACATTCTGGAGCCTAGGACCTGAGCAATCTTTAGAGGTCAGATAAGGAAGGGTCTTTCTTGCCCAGGAGATCACAAGTGAAACTAAGTCTTCAAATGAGCCAAAAGCCATTGAGATTCAAGGTAAAAGAGACACTGCTTTGCAGGGTTGTCTGAAGTGCAGGGAAGAATTCACAAGACCACAGATTTTGAGGTGGAAGAGACCTCAAGGGACATCTTGTGCAACCTTTTCATTTTACAATGAGGAAACTGAGGTCCACAGAAGTTAAGTAACTTGTCCAAGATCACCCATGTACCAAGAGGCAGAGGTGAGATTCAAACCCAGGTTACATTACTCCAGAGCCAGTGTTTTTTCCACTGTACCACCTTACAACTCTCTTTTCTTAGCAGGTGAGTAATGGGGGAAGGTACAATAAGCCAAGTACCCCACACCAGGAGGCAGTGTTGAGAAACAGGTTTTAATCGGGCTGAGAAACATAGTAGCCTTGTCAAATTGAAACCTAAGAACTCAGACAAGCCAAACCCAAATGGTTCTGGGCTGGGAGATTCTAGAGACAAGATATGAAAAGGAGTATGTGAATGTGAGAGTTTTAGTGGTCAGGAAAACAGGAGAAAAGCTATGAAGGGGAACAGATTTGCTCCCTTTACATTTGCTTTTAAACTTTTAAAACTTTTTAAAGCTTTTAAAATATCTAAAACTTTAAAACTTTTCCTTTTATTATTTTAAACTCTGTTAGGGATTCATGTGGTGAAAAACAGTAACAATCCTTAAAGGACAATCAAAAATTAAAGAGAGGCTATGTGATGATTTAAAAAATCATATAGTATCAATAAACTCTAAATGGATAATTAAGCTAATGGAAAAGGTCATAGGACAAAACAAACTAGAAAACAAGAACTACAAGGAGAGAGTACGAAACCAAAACAGGACAAAAGGTCACGAAAGGCAAAACAGATGAAAATTCAAAAGTTTTTGCCTGAATAAAGTTAATATAATTAGAATGAGGAAGAACTGTTGAATGGGGGAAAATACTCTGTTAAAAAAATCTCTTATAAAATCTAAGGGAATTGACACAAAAATAGGACCCAAAGTCCTATTCCCCAATCTATAAGTCAAATTATATTAACAGTTCTCAAAAAGACATGTAAATGATCAATAATTATATTTTTTTAATGTTCCAAATTGTTTTTTTAAAAAACAACAAAAAATAACCTCCCATCTTTCACCTTTTGTCAAAGACATAACTGAAAGTCAGTGTTGCCAAGGCTGTGGGAATGCAGGTACATTAATAATGCACTATTGGTGAAGTTATGAATAGGGCCAAGTGTTCTGGAAAATAATTTTGAATTCTGAGAGAAAAAGAGACTAAATTGTTCCTATCCTTTGACCCAGGGATCCCATTAAATAGAACAGACCCCAAAGAGGTCAAAGATTAAAGGTCCCACATTTACTAAAATATTTATGACAGTAAAAACTGAAAACAAAGTGAATTTCTATTAAAAAGAGAATGGCTGGGGGCAGCTAGGTGGCGCAGTGGATAGAGCACCGGTCCTGGATTCAGGAAGACCTGAGTTCAAATCCGGCCTCAGACACTTAACACTTACTAGCTGTGTGACCCTGGGCAAGTCACTTAACCCTCATTGCCCTGCAAAAAAAAATAAAATAAAATAAAAAGAGAATGGCCAAACAGTTTGTGGCATATAAATATAAAGAAGTATTACTGCAGTATAAGAAACAACAATCTTGAAGAATTCAGAGAAAGACAGAAAGGCTGCTATGAATAAATACAGAATGAAGAATGCAGAACTATAAGATTAATACATAGAATGATTGTAATAATCATCCAAATCAATAAACAATAAAAAAGGCAACTAACTCAGATAATTTGCTATGACTAACTTTGGTACCTAGGACAGATAATAAAACATACCACCATTCTCTCAGTATCTTGACAGGGAACTAGGGTGTACATTATTCTATATGCTGTCAGTTGCTGTTGCTGCGTTAGTCAGTTTTGCTAACCTGAATACTTTCCAAAATGGAAAGTATTTTGCCACAAAGAAGGATTCTATTGGGAGGGGGTAGATAGATGATGAAATGATTGTGTTACAAAAAGCAAAAGTCAACAACATAACTTTAGAGGGGGAAAGCAATAAGGCAAGAGATGTAAAAATTGGCATTTACCCCAGCAGGCCAAACTGGGTGGTGGGGAACTGTGGTTTGATTAGAAGGAGAAACAGTAAGCTAAGTTCTCTGCTTGCTGACAGAAGAAAGGTGGGACCATGACATTACAGGCAGCATCTAAAGAACTGTAGATAGTATCAGTAACACATTAACATTTACTAAGCACACAATGTATACACAGCCCTTGCTTTGTGTTCCTATAATTGTCTGTTCTTTATAATGACTAAACCCATGAGGATTCTGTGGAGAGTATGGTACACTGGAAGATAAGTGGACTTGGGAGTCGGAAGACCTGGAGGGTTCTCTGCCACTTACTAGTTGTATGACCACAGGCAAATCAATCCACCTCTCTTGGACTGAGTTTCCTTTCCTATAAAATATGGTACCTGTTCTGCTAATTGTATAGGGTTGTCATAAGCATCAAATAAGGTGAAAGTCCCTTTTAAACCATAAAACACTTTAAAAAATTTTGCAGATGCACTGTTTTTATATTACCCTTATTTACCAATATCTTACCTCCCTCTTCCCCTCTCAGCTATCCCTTATAAAAAAGAATTTTTTAAAAGGCAAAAAAACCTCACCCCACAGTTCAATAAAACCAACTAAGTTTGACATTATATGCAGTGTCCTACACTTCCACAGGCCCCAAGTTCAAAAAAAAGCAGAGGAAGGTACATTGTTGTGTCTCTTCTTGAGGATAAGATTGGATATTATATTTCACAGAATTCTCCTTTTTTGTCATCATCATTCTTTCCATTTACATCATTGTAGTCACAGTGTATAGTTTTCCTCGTTCTATAATTTTACCTTCATATACCTTCATATTCATATTATATAAATTTACCTTCATATTCATATTATATCTATTTACCTTCATGTTCATATTATATAAATCTTTCCATTCTTTGTTTCATAATTGCCATTTCTTAACTGCATAGTACTATTGTATTACATTCATGTACTATAATTTGGTTTCCAAATAATGGACATTTACTCTTTTTCCACATCTTGGCTACTACAGAAAGTATTTTTGTGAACATTTTGGTATATATGGTACCTTTTTAAAAAAATCATTGATTCCATATGGATATGCCTAACAGAGGGATCTCTTAGTTATTTTACAAATACTTTCCAAAATGGCTGAACCAATTTACAGCTCAACCAACAGCATATCAGGGTACCTGTTTTCCCACAATTCCTCTAACACTGACATCTTTTGTTATCTTTGACAATTTTCTGGGTGTGAAGTGAAACCACAGAATTGTTTTGACTTACATTTTTCTTATTGCCAGTGATGTGGAATAGTCTTTCCTAGATTTCTTTATACTTTGCAATTCTTTTGAGAACTGTTGACATTCTTTGACCATTTATCCAAGGGGAATGGCTTTTGGATTTATATATTTATAAAACACTTATACAACTATAAGTTATCTATAAAAAGTTTGAAATAAACTACTATCAATATGGTAAATACATTTTTTAAATGTACAACTATGTCCCATATATGATAATATTGAAAAAACTAATAAACCCAATTTCATTGTAGCATGGCCTAATAGATCAAGTGGTAGACTTGAAATTAGAAAGGCTTGGGTTCAAATTCCTTCTAAGACACTTACTAGCTATGTGACTCTGGGCAAGTCACTTAACGTCTCTTAGCCTCAGTTTCATCATCTGCAAAATGGGGATAATAACAGCATATAAATCATAAGGTTATTGTGAGGATTAAATGAGAAAATGTAGCGTACTCTGAAAACCTTAATATGCAAGATAAATGTTAGCTATCATTGTTATTATGCTATAAAGCATATTATCATTTGGCCAATGAAACATACCTTTCCATCATTGTCAAAAGAATCGAAGAAAACTCCAACTCCATTCCAATTATCAGCTGATCCAAACACAGGGCCTTCCAAGCCTTGAGCTTCTGTATACCAAATTGCCTGTTAATATAGCACAGCAAAATTTAAGAGGCTAGAATTATGTACTTATGTACATTTTTTAAGTTAAACAAATTTTCATACTAGGCCATCAGCTCCAATTCGTCCTCTTCCAGTCACTCGAAATGTCACTTCAATCTCCCAGTTTTCAAATGAAGCCTTTGTCTTTGTCCAAACTGATCCTTTTTGGCTTTTCAAAGACGGAGCTATTCTAATCTGGTCTGAACTAGGTATTGCATCTGAAAAAAAAAATTTTAAGAAAGGTTTGAGTGATATTTCAATAATATTCAACTAAACATTGCAATACATAGAGCCTTCAAATTTTTAGAAGTATTTCAAGATGGACCGTAAAGCATAGGTTGAAGTTGACAACTTAACTTAGTAACAAGTAGAACATTTCAGTTAAAAAAACACACCATTTTAACTACTCTCTATTAAAAATAAACTTTTAATTTCAGGCACTTCAAAATTCAATACTTTTGAACAATGAAATCACATATTTTCAATTCAATTAAACCCAATCCAACAAATATTTGTTAAGCACCTACTCTATGCAAAACATTATTCTAGGTGCTGAGTATACAAAAAAATTTAAAATGATCCATGCCCTCAAATAGCTTGAATTCATTTTATTGGGGCAGGGGCAGAAATACAACATGTTCACATGTAAATATACTTATTTAGGGAAGGAAACATCATTAAGAATTAGATTGGAATCAGGAAAGATTCCATCCCTTCCCTCCAAGAGATGGAACATGAACTGAATCTAAGGAAGCTAAGGATTTTAAGAAGGGGAGCTCAGGAAAGAGAGCATTCTAGGGATATGCCAAACTATTATATTTCATCCTTGAGGCAATAGGGGGCCACTGAAGGTTCTTGAGCATTGAAGTAACATGGTCAGATTTATGCCTGATGACCTGATTAAAGAAAGCTGCACTTACATACTTAAAATTCTTAATGAGAAACAATAAAGGATTGACTAAAAAAGTAAACTCTGAAATTATTTTCCTTCAACACCATATATATTCAAAAATATCCTTTGAACATCTCATAAGAACTTTGTATAATACTCCCAATAAGAAAGAAAGGAGCAGAATTCTTTCTTTTTTCCAAGTTAAAATCGGGAAGTATTGTGCTATATGGAAAAGAACACTGGGCTGGAAGTCAAGACTTATCACTGATTATATGACCTAGAACAAATCATAGCCTCTCTGAATCTGTTTTCTTATCTCTAACATTAACATATTAGAGTAGATTATCTCTAAGGTTCCTTCTGGCATTAAATTTCATGATTTGATCTATAGGAGCAAAGGTCCAGGGCAAAACCTATTACTTTGGGATAAACACTGGTGAGAATACTGAGGCAAAAAAAAGTGAAAACATGGACAAAGTTAGTTATTCTTCACTGTTATTATTTATTTTACCTTCACTGAACTCACGGGCACAAAGCACTATATTGGGAAGTTAATCAAACAGGTTCTGCCTCCTACACTGATGGAATAATAAGCACACAGGGGAGGGGGGGAAGGAGAGGCAGAGGGGGAGGGAAGAAGAGGGGGAGAAGGGGAGGGGGAGAGGGGGAGAGAGAGAGAGAGAGAGAGAGAGAGAGATTGAAGAACACATATATCATGTTTTTTTTTAATTTATAATAAAACACTTCAAACTTTATTCATCCAATTTCCCAACTCTCAATGTAATTAAAGGTGAAAAGAAAGAGGTGGTTTAGAGATTTAAATATATAAAGCCTCCAAAGTTAAACCAGATCTCTAAAGCACTGTCATTTTAACAGTCTACGTATGTCTAATGAATTCATGTATGTCTATGAATTAATGAGACTGACATTCATAGAAGTGACTTCCAGGATGAGAATTGGGCCTGAAATCCAAAATATTCCATACTTTGCTTTTCCTTAGTTTCCTGATTAATAGTTTACCCCTCTGTCCCCTACCAAGCTCTACCTAATGAAATTCTCCTTATCTTTCAAGACCTAGTTCAAATGCCATGAAACCTCCCCTGATCACCCACCCATTCTCATCCCAATAAGAAATTACCTTTCTTTCCTTGGATACCTTAGACCTTCCAGAGCACTTTGTGCACAAAATATTTACTTACTTACACTTAGAGCCCCCCCCCCCCACACACACACACACACACACGGGAGGGGAGTACTTTGGACCTGTGATTTCATCAGTGCAGACTTCCCAGTTTGGAACCACCTTCCACCAATGTGTATCAGTCACTGATTTATAACTGATTGTCTCGGAAAATTGCCTAGAGCACTGACTTGACCACAGTCACAATTTTTATGAGAGGCAAAACCTGAACCCAGGTTTTTCGAGAACTGCCTCAAGAATGTGGTCACTATAGCATGTTGCCTCTCCTCAGAACAGTCTCTTTTGTATTAGTTATTCGTAAACATGGTATTAAGTCTAATAAATCACAAGCTCCATAAGGAGCTGTTGTATATGCTCCAGTGTTGACAAACATTGTAAAATACTTAATAATGCTTGTGAAATTACACTGAATCTCACATTTCAATGTTTATTGAATGAACCCTAATTTAGAAAGTCACATCAACTCAGCAATCTGTGTCTAGTTAGTTCAGCTGATTACAGTTAAGTTAGTGAGAAGCTAAGTTCAAGGATTCTGTTTGTGGGCCAGGTACCCTTGTTCCATTCCTGAAAACAAACTGCACCCTTAAACCCGGACATTCATTCAACAAATATTGATTGGCTATGAGCTGAAGGGACCCAAAAAGCACAAGATATACCCTTAAGGAGTTTCTAATGTTAGTCCTTAAAATGCAACAGGTTTCTACTTGCATATATACTTCCTATACATGCTCAACTCAGAAACCAATACCACGAAGCACTGCATTTTGATTGAAGCATACAAATCTACAAATAAAAGTCTGTATAAAAGCTTACATAAATCAGTGTTTAATTATTTATAATTAAGCAACTAAGATGGCCAGAATTCAATCTACAATAAATTCTTTAATGACAAATCCTTATTTCTAGAATGGCAGGCCAGTCACCAGAGTTTACTGCATAAAGTATTCTTGACAGACACATCAATTAATGGTGATCCATTCCACTAAAATCTGAAGAACTTTCTTTTCACGTAAGTAAACCTTTAGAAATAATGACTCCAAACACATCATCACATTTTGTAACATGTTTTCTTCAAAGTTCGAAGATCAAATGAAAAAGTGAAAACAAAGTTAGCATGATTTGGTAACTGGATGTAGCAGAAAAGAACACTGGCTCTGGAGTCAGAGAAACTGGGTCCCACCTTTGAAACTGGGATGGGCTAAGTTTTCTCATTTGTAAAATGCAGGGGTAACCCTAGATGGTCTGAAATCCTATGAATTCCCCAGTATACAGACATGGAATTTCAAAAAACCTAAAAACATTCTTTTTTTTCTCACCTCTTCTAAACAAAGGATCGGTATAAAGTTACATGCTTTACAATACAAAAAAGGAAACTGGATCAGATAAAGACTAGGCCAAGTTACCCTTTTAAGTTGTCTCAAACTGAAGATGGATGAATTTTCAGTTTTAAGTAATCTGTTATCTCTCATCAAAAGAATCTGCTAAATGACACTAAAACCAACACAGGTCATCTCGGGTGCTGTGGGGGACATAAATCATAAAAACCTTAAGACTTAAATGAAACTCCCTACTTTATATAGATCATAAAGCTCTGAGAGTAAGGATCTTTTTTTCACCTTAATTTTTTAGATGAGCCAGCCTAACATGGATTCTCACCACACAAGCAATCAACAAGCATTTGTTAAGTGCCTACCCACTATGTGCCAAGCACTAGGTACTAGAGAGCATTTGTCAAAAGGCTACTATGAGCCAGGCACTTGACAGAAATGAAACCATGGCCGCCTTCAAGAAGCTTATATTCTAAATGGGAAAAGATGAATACGTAAGAAAATACAAAAAATACATACAATAAATACACAAAGTAATTCCGAAGTGAAGCATTAGCAGCTGGAGGGGGGAGGGTAATCAAGAAAGGCCTCACGTGAGAGGCAGCATTTGCAAGGAGGCAGAGCAGGGGGGGGGGGTGTTAGATGGCTTGGAGACTGCAGTCCTGTACTGTGTCCAACCACTGCCTGAATGTTTGTTGAATGAATACTCAAGTCAAGGATTCTTAATCAATCTCTCTCTCTCTCTCTCTCTCTCTCTCTCTCTCTCTCTCTCTCTCGTGTGTGTGTGTATGTGTGTGTGTGTCCCCTGAACCCTCCACGACCTTAGTTAAGCGGGGTCGGTCCAAGTGAACCCGGAGAGCCGGCGCTGGGCAGAGGGAGCTCTCCCACTTCCAGGGAAAGGGGGCGGGATCCCCCAAGCGATACGTGGCGGGACTAAAGGACTGAAACCTGATGCAAGAAACCAAAGGTTTCAAGGGAGGTGGAGACGGAGCGGGAGAAACGGCACTGACGGATGGCCGGGGGTGGGGAGAGAGAAGGGTCGTGGGACCCCAGGGAGGGGGAAGGGCGGGGGTCGACTCCGGGAGAAGCGAGGGAAGACGCCCCTCTTCCTCCCAGACTACCCCTCCTTTCCCCTCCCCCCTCCCCGGGTAAGGAGGCTTCCCGTCTCTTAGCCGAACAGGGCCCTGGGGGAAGAGGTCTGGGGAAGGGACCCCCCCGCCCAAGATCCGCACTTACTCCCCGCGTGGGCCCAGAAGGGCACGGTCCCGTCGCTCTGCACCAGATGTGGCCCCTTGAAGCTGTACTTGTACTCGAACCGGCGATGGGGCTGCGGGGCCGGGGTGGCACCGGCCCCGGGGTCTCCGCCCGCTCCTTGGCCGCTGGAGAAACGGCTCAAAGATAGTAGCAGCGCACAGAGCAGCGGCCCGGCCCCGGCCCTGGGACCCCTGCTCCTGGACCCCGCCATCTTGGATTCTGGGACAAGGCGGCCCGCCGGCGGAGGGAACGAAACACCGAGCGAACAGCCAACAGGGCGCTAGGCGATTGGCGGAGCCGCCGGACCCCCCCCCCTCGGGGCCAGGGGAAGCCACGCCCACCAGCACCGCCTCTTTCCCCTCAGCCGCGTGGCTGGGACACTTGGGGGCGGGGAAACCCTGCGAGGGGCGGGACCAGAAGGAGCGGGGGCCTGATGATCCACTATGCCTCGCTCCATGGGGGCAGGGCGACTTGAACTTGTGCCTTGCTTACCTGACTAGGAGAGCGGACAAGGAGGAGGGGGGGAAGTTTAGAGACAGACAGACAGACAGATACGGACACACACACACACACACACACACACACACACACACACACACACACACACACACACTCACACTCACACTCTCGTTTTTAGACACCTTCAGTGTACTCAAGAAAACTTACCTGAAAACAGCAACCTGTTCACCTTCATTTTTTCCTCTTCAGGAAGTTCAAAAGAACTGAGACAATTAAAATAAAACTATCCTAGAATTAGTGGTAGAATATAAACTTGAGGGAAGGGACATGGTAGGGATTTGGGTGATTAATAAGTATTTATTCCCCCCTCCCCAACAGAAAGAAAAAGAAAAAGAAAACCCCTATAACAAATTTGTGTTGGGGAAGGGGGCACGGGTAACATTCCCACACTGGCCATGTCCAAAATTTTATGTCTTATTCTGATTTTTAAGTCCATAGTAGCATGTTTTATCTTTCCCAAGTAACCATGAATTTTCACTTTGAGTTTAGTGCCTTCTTGGCATCAAAGTTGTTTTTCTTTATAATATTATTATTGTAGATTGTTCTAGTTCTACTCATTTTACTCTGTTCATAGAGGTCTTCCCAGTTTCTTCAGAAATGACCATTTTATCATTTTTATAGTACAATCATATTCCATTATTTTCTCTAGTCAGTCAATAAACATTTATTAAGTGCCTACTATATGCCAGGAACTGTATTCTATTGCCTTCCCTCTGTTGATTATTTCCAATTTGTCCTGCTTATGGTTTGTTTGTACATATTTGTTCACATGTGCTCCTTGAGAGTAGGGACTGTTTTTTTTTTTAACCATTCTTTGTAACCCCCAATGCTTAACATGGTGCCTAGCACATAATAGGTGTTTGATAAATATTTATTGATTGACTACTTAACCCCGGGGGAATACACAGAAACATAAAAGCAGTCCCAGCTCTAAAGCTCGAAGTCTATCATAATTTGTTAAGCCACTCCCCAGTAGATGGACATTCACTCAGTTTCCAGTTTTTGGTAATGGTAGAATGAGTGCTGATTGATTGATTTGTGGGAAGAATGGCACTGCCTTTGTGGAGATGACAATTGTGAGATGGCTAGTTTTTAATTAAAGATTGTTACTAAAAGATTGCTATATCAGAAACAAAAATGCAAATCTAATTGTATGATAAATAATAAGAGAACATTAAGACTTACAATAGTAAAACTATAAAAAACTATCAAAGGTTCTTATGAGCAGCCAAAATTGAGTCTGGGAGTAACAGAAGGGTAACTCTAGAACCCTCATCACCTTCTCTGTGGGGGTGGAATAAACAGTTCTATGAACAAGTGAGTCAGGCTTCTCCATTATAAGCATCCAAGATCTGCACGGATGCCAAGAAGGCATCAAACTGAAACAGTACCAGCAGTCCCCGTGGAAGGAGATACTATTTAATTTATTTTAGTTATTAGGTAGTTTTTTTGTTTTGTTTTGTTTTGTTTTAGTGAGGCAATTGGGGTTAAGTGACTTGCTCAGGGTCACACAGCTAGTGTCAAGCGTCGAGGCTGGATTTGAACTCAGGTCCTCCTGAATCCAGGGCTGGTGCTTTATCCACTATACCACCTAGCTGCCCCTATTAGGTAGTTTTTTTTAAATTGTTGAGGAGGAGGGAAGGAGAGTTATGAAAAGCCTAATGCAGTTGGCGGAGAGGGATATGGAGAAGGATTGAAAATGACTCCTCCTTCACGATATGTTCTATTGAATAAATAGGACTATGAGTTTTTAAAAATAGTGCAAACCCAATTCACTTCCTTGGAAAAAAAACTCATGTGTAAAAATTCCCAGGGTTGATCATATTGCATGAATTGTAAACTATTTCACAGTTCTGCTTTTCTGAAACATGTTCAGTTTTGAAGAAAAATTTCATTGAAGATTTTGAAATGGTTCAACATTTTTCTGTACACAACCATTTGGACTATTTGCCATATTAAGATGGGCTAGGGGAATCAATAATGGGACTAGTGACCTCTGCTATAGAGTTTTAACTTTGTTTTGGGGGGGGCAGCTAGGTGGCGCAGTGGATAAAGCGCCGGCCCAGGATTCAGGAGTACCTGAGTTCAAATCTGACCTCAGACACTTGACATGTACCAGCTGTGTGACCCTGGGCAAGTCACTTAACCCCCATTGCCCCACCAAAAAAAAATTAAAAAACGAAACAAAACTTTGTTTTTGCTGACCTCCCAACTTATTGCCTACTTTGGTTGATTTCCTTAACCACTGTTTCAATATGGCATTCAACTACATACTCAAAGTCCCTTGTGTCACTATGCAAATCAAATAAATTTGGACAGATGCTAGAATAGGGCAAAGAGTTTTCAATCTAGAGCACCTGAGTGGGAATCCATTGCCCCTGATAACCAGGCTCTGCTACTTACTGACTGTGGGGCCTAGGGCAAGGCATGTTGACCCTCTGGACCTCCATTTCTTTCTTTGTAAAATGGGGGCTTAGATTTGGTGGTCTCTAAGTCTCTCTGCATTTGAATGCTGTGATCCTAAATGTGGCCATGTCACAGTATTCTGATCAGGGACTATAACAGTATATGGGAAATTGCTTTGCAAGATATAAATCAGTCAACCAACAAACATTTTTACTGTTTATTCTGTGTGCTTGCATAGGCCGTACATTTGCTAAAATTGGAACAACCCAGAAAATTAGCATGGCCCGATGCAAGGATGACACATAAATTAGTGAAACGTTTCATTTGTTTTTTATTAAAAGTGTAAAGAATCAGGGCAGCTAGGTGATGCAGTGGATAAAGCATTGGCCTTGGATTCAGGAGGACCTGAGTTCAAATCCAGCCTCAGACACTTGACACTTAACTAGCTACGTGACCCTGGGCAAGTCACTTAACCCTCATTGCCCTGCCCCCCCCAAAAAAAGTTTAAATAATCTATTCGGTGTTTTGCACTTGTGATATAAAACTGGAATCTTTAAGAAGTGAAAGAAGGGGTGCATTTTAGGCATGTGTTATATAGTTATCTGTAAACATTTATTTGGTACTTACTATGTCTAAAGCATTGTTTTAGGGTCAAGGAATACAAAGCAATATAAGACATAACCACTGTCTTTCAAGAGCTTAAAATTGATTGAGGAGGCAAATAAAAACAATAATGAGTAGCAGATAGTAAATAACATTTGAGCAGTACAGACATTATAGAAGTTATCCCCCTAACTCATCAACGAGTTTCAGGCCTTTTGGTTACTCTAAACCTGATTTAGCCTGTCTGCTGAGAAGGTTTTACCAGGATGTGCCAGATGCACATGCCACAGCTTCTTGGATTCACAGGTGAGAGCTGGGTGACAGACAGACAACAAAGGTGGATGAATAGCTCTGTGCTCAGGAAGCCCTCACACCAGATGAGCTAGTTCTCCTTGAATACCCTACATACCCCTAAGTCTTGGTAGCTGTCACTATAAAGGAGAGCTTATTCCCATATTTCAATAAGATATTCCAACGCTCAAAAGATAAAGACTTAGAACCAAGAATAACTTATCTGGAAAAACCAAGTATAAAATGATAGGGTAAAAATGAACCTTTAATTAAATAGCAGATTTCCAAGCATTCCTGATGAAAAGGCCAGAAATGAGTTGACATTTTGAAACAGAAATACAGGAACCAGGGAGACATAGAAAGATACATATATCTTTTTAACTCGAAGGAGAAATGTGAGGATGGATTGTTTACATGCTAACAGAGAAATAAGAAAAAAAAAATTTTCTCAGAACCCTGACAGAAGGTCTATGGATGGTTTTGTTCTGTTTTGATGATCTTTGAAGAAGACAAAAATAGGAACATTATGCAAATTTAGGGCAGAATTTGGTATTGATGATATTCACAACCATGCATAGCAGAGGAGGGTGTGGATAGATATGATTAGGGATAATCATGTGACCTGCCCTGCTTTCACCTTCCCTTGGGGTAACATCCTGTATGGTGATCTGGATAAGTGATTGGATTTGCAGAATCCTTGGGTATCCATGCTTAGGACTGTAGCAGCCATCTTGTCACTGGTAGACTGATAAGAGTCAGGGAGCATGGACTAGCAGCAAAAGAGGAGGTTTCTAAAAATTAACCATGTAAAATTTTTTGTAACTAGCCTACTCAGGATAAGGAAGATGGACTCATAACTATGCCACACTAGCAAGTTTTCTGGAGAATTTCAGGAGCCTATTCTAACTAAAATTGGATGCAGTTTAAACCTTAAGCACACCATAATTGTATAACAGAGACAATCCTAGGGGTGAGATCTTCGGATTATTCATGGAGATAAGAAATTATACTATGGAAGAATGGAGGAGGAAGGGAGGAAAAGTCACTATTTTATAAAAGAGGTGCCTATGACGAATAATTTTTAGACATGGAAAAAGGGATAGGTGGAACAACCATTTCATGAACCTTACTTTTCACCTGAACTGGATAAAGGAGGATTGAACACAATTATACACTAGGCATATGCATGTCTGCACAAGCAAAGATCTTGGTATAGAAATGTATTACACACAGAAAGGAAATAGGAGACAAGTAAAAGGCAGAGATAGAGAAGGGTTTTAGAGTAAGCATGGGATGAATGCTCATAAGCAAAATAAACTTGAATATCAAAAAGAGGGAAAGGAAGGAGAGATTAGAAGGAGAGGAAGAAAGGATAAAAACCCAGGATTAGGGCAAAACAAGTGGAAGAACAGAGTTACAATAGTGGAAACAGGCCATTTCATTTATAGATCACATTATCAGGGAAACTTCTCTTTTACTATCTCATTTGTAAAGAGGGAAGGTGGGAACAAAGAGAAGAAGGAGGGCAGGATGGAAAGAAACAGGCAATTAACAATCATAACATAAAAGTGAATGAGTGAAAAAAGTGAACTCATCTGTAAAATAGCAGAATGGATTAGAAAACAATCCAATAGTATGTTATTTACAAGAAAAAAAAATTAAACATAAAGATTCATGTAGCGTTACAAGGAAGAACTTTTAACAAAATCTATTATTCTTCATCTTAACTAAAAAAATTAAGGATAGCAATTATGATTTCACATAACGTTACACTAAATATAAACATGATAAAAGAAAATAAGCAGGGAAATAACATTATGTTTAAAACCACCATAAATAATAAATTAATATCAATATTTAATATGTGTGTACTAAATAGCATAGCATCTAAATATTTACAAGAAAAGTTCTTCAGACTGGAGGGAGAAATAAGTAGCAAAAGTATAATAGTGAAGGATTTTAATGTATGCCTTTCATACTTAGGCAAATCTAATAAAAAGAGAAACAAGAAAAATGTTAAGCACCTGAAAAGAATTTTTTAAAAAGTAGAGGTGATAGGTATTAACAATTATTGTATGGGAATAAAAAGAAATTTACATGCTATTCATCTGTACATGGCACCATTGGAAAAAATGACCATGTATTAGTGCACTCAAAAATGTAGAAAATCATAAATACTAAACACACCATTTACTAATCACAATAAAAAATTTATTAAATAAATGGTAACTAAAGAAAGAATTAAAAAGCAATTGAAAATAAATGATTAAAAAAACCTTGTGGATTAAAGAATAAATCTTCCCTCTGTTGATTATCTCTGATTTATTCTGTATAAACTTGTTTATATATTGTTTTCATATTGTCTCACTCATTACACTGTGAGCTCTAACAGGGCATGGATTGCCTTTTGCCTTTCTATGTAACTCCAGTGCTTATCACAGTGCCCTTATTGAGGAGGAACTTAATAAATGTTTGTTGAATGATTGACAATAGATAATTTCTTCCAAGAAAATTATATTAATCAGATAATAAAACTTATGGGATGAAGCTAAAGTAGTTTTTATGGGCATATTTATGTCTTTACTTTTATTAAGAAAAGAGAAACAATAGAGTATGAAACTAAAAACAAACTAAAGAACCATAAATACCTCCAGATAATAAACAAACTAAAAATTCTGAAGAGATTAATAAAAACTGAGAACAAAAACAAAGTCACACAACAAATTGATAAATTAAACTAGGAGCTTTAAAAAAACTAATACAATAAAGTCAGCCAGTTTGATTTCAATAGAAGAAAGGAAAACCAAATTGTTCATAACCAAAATGGAAAAGGAGAATTCACAATTATTGAAAAAGGTCTGAAGCAAATTAACAAAAATTATTTTGCCCAATTACATAATAGTAAAACTGATAACTTAGAGGAAATGGATGAATACTTACAAGACTATGAAATACTCTGATTCTCAAAATAATAGAGTATTTAAATCATCCAATATCAGATAAAGAGATTGAACAAGTCATAATTAATTCCTTAAGAAAAAACTCCAGGACAAGATGGATTTACAAGTGAATTCTGTCAAACAATAAGAGAAAAATTAATTCCAATATTACATAAACTATTTGAAATAACATGAAAAGAAGACACACTTACAATCTTTTTCTATGATACAAACATCGTACTGATACCTAAACCATAGAAAGACAAAACAGAAAGAAAACTATTGGCCACTATCCCCAAAGAACATGAATGAAAAAATTTTAAGTAAAATATTAGCAAATAGGCTATAGCAGCATATTAGAAAGATTGTACACTCTAACTAGGTTCAAAAGATACTAGGAATGTAGGCTTGTTTCAAAACAAGGAAGACTACATATTTAACAAATCATATGAATAATAGAAATAATAAAATGCATAAGTATATTAATAAATTTTGAAAAGGCTGTGGACAAAATTTAACACTATCAATATTTTGTGAAACTGTTTAAAAGTTTGAATAGTATTTTTATATTTTCCAATTACATGTAAAATAATTATTAACATTCCTTTTTAAAAAATTGAATTCCAAATTATCTCTCTTCATCCATTCTCTCCATTCCCCCATCAAGATGACAAGCAATTTGATATAAGTTATGCATGTACAAGTATGAAAATATTTCCATATTAGTCATGTTGTGTAAGTTAACACAACCAAAAAAAGTGAAATATAGTGTGATTCAATATGCATTGACTGCATTATTTTTTCTCTAGAGGTGGATATACATTTTTAAAATCATAAATCCTACAGAATTGTCTTGGATCACTGTATTACTAAGAAAAGCCAAGTTATTTATACAATACTGTTGTTACTATGTACAATGTTTTCCTGGTTTTGCTCACTTCACTTTGCATCAGTTAATGTAGTTGTTCCAGGTATTTACGAAGGCCTCTTACTCATCATTTCTTACAGCACAATAGTATTCCATCACAGCTTTTTTAGCCATTTCTCAATTGATGGGCATCTCCTCAATTTCTAATTCTTTGCCACTACAAAAAAGAGCTGCTATAAATATATTTTGTACATATAGGTCTTTTCCTTTGTTTTTTTTTAATCTCTTTGGGATACAGACCTAGTAGTGGTATTTCTGAGTTAGAGGGGAAGCACAGTTTTACAGTCCTTTGGGCACAGTTCCAAATTGCTTTCCAGAATAGCCAGATCAGTTCACAATGCCACCAACAGTGCTTTAGTGTCCCAATTTTCCCATATTCCCTCCAGCATTCATCATTTTACTTTTCTGTCATTTAACCCAATCTGATAGATGAGCAATAGTACCTCAGAGTTGTTTTAATTTGCATTTCTCTAATCAATAATGAATTGGAGCTTTTTAAATATGCCTATAGATAGCTTGATTTCTTTGTCTGAAAACTGCCTGTTCATCTCCTCTGACCATCTATCAACTGGGGAATGACTTGTAATTTTATAAATTTGACTTAGTTCTCTTTATATTTGAGAAGTGAGGCCTTTATCAGGGAAACTTGTTATAAAAATTCCCTTCCCTCACCCCCAGTTTTCTGTTTTCCTTCTAATCTTGGCTGCATTTAGTTTTGTTTGTGCAAACCTTTTTTAATTTAATGTAATCAAAATTATTCATGGTACATCCTCTAATGCTTTCTGTCTCTTGTTTGGTCATAAATTCTTTCTTTACCCATAGATCTGACAAATAAAGTATTCCATGCTCCCCCAATTTGCTTATAGTATCCCCCTTTATGTCTAAATCATGTACCCATTTTGACCTTGTCTTAGTATGCAATGGGAGATTAGTCTATACCTAGTTTCTGCCAAATTGTTTTCCTGTTTCCCAGGAGTTTTTGTCAGATAGCGAGTTCTTGTCACAAAAGCCTGGATCTTTGGGTTTATCAAATACTAGATTACTATGGTCATTACCCACTGTGTATTATGTACCTAATCAATTCCACTGATCCACCATTTTTCTTAGCCAGCACCAGATTGTTTTGATGATTATCACTTATATCATTATATCACACACACACACACACACACACACACACACACACACATCACTCATATTTATACAGTTTGAGATCTGGTATATTTAGGCCACCTGGCTTCATATTTTTATTATATAGGACACATAATTTATAATATACTATTATATATAATTTATAATATACTATTATAATTGATTTATTATAAACTATAATATATAATTATACATAATTACATATAAATTATAGTATATTTTATTTTTATAATTACTAACAATATTAATACTATGCTATAATGTAATCTCATGTCATGTCATGTAATATCATATATCATTATTATTATATGATATTCTTGATCTTTTGTTCATCCAAATAATTTTTCTTATTTTTTTCTTGTTCTATAAAACAATTTTTGGTAGTTTGATTGGTGTGTCACTGATTAAATAAATTAATTTTGGTAGAATTGTCATTTTTATCTTATGTGCTCAGTTTACCTATGAATGATTAATATTTTTCCAATTGGTAAGATCTGATTTCTATGTGTATGTGTGTGTGTGCATAAAAAGTGTTTTATACTTGTTTTTACATAGTTCTTGGGTTTGTCTTTGCAGGTAGACTCTTAAGCATTTTATATTTCTAGCATTATTTTATATGGAATTTCTCTATATTTCTAGTGTTTTAATAGGAATGGTTGTTATATTTCGTTGAGAGGTCTTTCTGTATCTATTGAAATGATCATATGATTTTTATTGATTTTGTTATTGATATGGTCAATTATTTTATTTTATTTTTTGGCAAGGCAATGAGGGTTAAGTGACTTGCCCAAGGTCACACAGGTGGTCAGTGTCAATTGTCTGAGGCTGGATTTGAACTCAGGTTCTCTTGAATCCAGGGCCAGTGCTTTATCCACTGTGCCACCTAGCTGCCTGAGATATAGTCAAGCATGATGATAGTTTTTCTAATATTGAACCAGCACTTTAAGTACTCAATTTCCTCTTCTGTTAATCTGGGCACTTAATTTTTTGTAAATATTCATCCATTTCAATTAGATTGTTAGATTTATTGGCATATAATGAGCAAAAAAGCTCCCAATAATTGCTTTATTGTCATCTTTATTGATAGTGAATTTACCCTTTTCATTTTTGATACTGGAGATTTGGTTTTCTTCTTTTTATTTAATCAAATTTTAAAATGGATTATATATTTTATTGTTTTTTATAAAACCATCTCCTAGTTTTGTTAGTTCAATGGTTTTCCTAATTTCAATTTTATTAATCTCTCCTTTGATTTTTCACAATTTAAAATTTTATGTTTAATTGGGGATTTAAAATTTGTTATCTTTCTAGTTTTTTATAAAATTGCATGCCCAATTAATTGAACGGTCTTTTTCTACTTTATTATGTGGTTTAGAGATATGATTTTTCCCTAAGTACTGCTTTAGCAGCATCCCATACATTTTGGTTTGTTGTATCAGTATTGTCATTCTCCTTAATGAAGTTATTGATTATTTCTATGATTTGTTCTTTGATCCATTCATTCTTTAGGATTGGATTAGTTTTCAATTATTTTGTAATCTACTTTTTCCATGTTCCTTATTGAATGTATTTTCATTGCACAATGATATGAAAATGATGCATTTTAAATTTCTGCTTTTCTATATTTGGTTGTGAAGTTCTTATGCCCTAATACATAGTCAGTTTTTGTGTAGGTGCCATATATTGCTAAGAAGATGGTATATTCCTTTCTATTTCCATTCAATTTCCTCCAAAAGTTTATAATATCTAACTTTTCTAAAATTCTATTAATCTCCTTAAATTCTTTCTGTTTATTTTTTGGTTAGATTTATCTAATTCTGAAAGGGGAATTTGTGGTCCCCCCACTAATATTGTTTTACTGTCCATTTTCCCCCGTAACTCATGTAAATTTTCCATTAAGAGTCTGGATGCTATACCATTTAGTGCGTATAAGTTTAGTATTGGTATTACTTCATTGTCTGTAGTACTTCTTAGGAAGATGTAGTTTCCTACATCTAGGCTCTTTTTTTAATCATGGCTTTTGGGCAGTCCAATAATTTTTAAATTATCTTTACTTGATCTATTTTCCAAGAAAGTTGCTCTACAAATGGGATATTTCACATTTTTTCTATTTTTTTTCATTTGATTTTGCTTTATTGTGTTCCACTTGCCTGATTCTACTTTTTTTTTTTTTTTAGTGAGGCAATTGTGGTTAAGTGACTTGCCCAGGGTCACACAGCTAGTAAGTGTTAAGTGTCTGAGGCCGGATTTGAACTCAGGTACTTCTGACTCCAGGGCCAGTGCTCTATCCACTGCACCACCTAGCTGCCCCTCTGATTCTACTTTTTAAGAAACTTTTATTCAGTGAGATTTTGTGTCTCCTTTTCCATTTGCCCAATTCTACTTTTTTTTTCCAATTCTACTTTTTAAATAATTTTTCTCTTCCGTGGATTTTTGCACTTCCTTTACCATTTGGCCTATTCTGTTTTTTAAGGTGTTATTTTTCCCAGTATTTTTTGTGCCTCCTTTACCAAGCTGTTGAGCCTCTCTTGCATCATTTTCATTTCTTTTCTTCATTTTCCCTCTGCCTTTATTATTTGATTTTTAAAAGATTTTTGAGCTCTCCAGAAGCTAAGATCTTTGAGGTGTTGCATGTAGCTTCTTTGATGTCATTGTCTTCTTCTCAGTTTGTATTTTGATCTTCCCTGTCACCATGGTAACTTTCTATGGTCAGTGCTTTTTGATGTTTGCTCGTTTTTCAAGTCTTTTTCTTGACTTTCAACCTGATGTTAAAGTTGAGCTTTGCTCCCAAGGAGGGGGCATTGTCTCAAGGTTTGGGTTTTTGATTCTGCCTATATCAATAGCTAGTTCTGGGGTACTGTAATTTTAAGTTCTTCTAAGGTGGTATAATTAGTATGATTAGTGCTCTCTGGTACTGTGCTCTAGTCTGTGAGTGACCACAAGCACACTTTTTCACCCTGGAACTGTGACCAGGGTCCCTGATCCTATTAGTCCTCACTCTGGTACTGTAACCTAGAACCATGTATCAGCAATGCAACAGAGTCCCGTTTCTAGTGTCAGCAAAGGATATCTTATAATTTCCTTCTGACAAGTTGTCTGACCCCCTTGCCATCTGTGGGCTGAGTGCTCTGGAAGCTCCTGCTGCTAGGTTAGTCATTCCAAAGGCCTATAGCTGACTATTGTCAAGTGTAGCTTGTAGGTAGCTGCCTGGTGCAAGGGCCTGGGGCCTCATTGCTGGCTTGCACTGGGTCTCAGGGCTTTGGTGCTGGCTTGCTGGGGGATGCCTGTACTGAACTGTGATCCACTCTCATCCTGGTGAGACAGACCTTTCCTGCCAACCTTCTAAGTTGTCTTGGGCTGGAAATTTGTTTCAATCCAACTTCTTGTTGGTTCTTCCACTTAAAATTTATTTTGAGATATTATTTTATTGTTGTTTCAAGGGGAATTTGGGAGAGCTCAGCAATTCCCTGCCTTTACTGCATCTATTTATCTTTTTTTTTTTTTTTTGCAGGGCAATGGGGGTTAAGTGACTTGCCCAGGGTCACACAGCTAGTAAGTGTCAAGTCTCTGAGGCTGGATTTGAACTCAGGTACTCCTGAATCCAGGGCTGGTGCTTTATCTGCTGTGCCACTTAGCCACCCTGCATCTATCTTAAAACGTCTCTGTCCCCTACCTATTTTTATTTAAAAATACATGCTAGGAAGTATTGGAATAAATGGCCTTTCATCAATATCATAAATAATACCTACCTAAAACCAAGAGCAAATGTTATAGGTAATGGAGAAAAGTTAGAGGTCTTTCTTATGAGATCAGGGATAAAGAAGGTTGCCCATTATCACTACAAATATTTAAGTAGTCTAAACAATGATAGCTATAGCAGTAAGTCCAGAAAGGGAAATTAAAGGAAGAGGTATAGACAAAGAAAGTATTAAAATTAAGTTGTTGCTATTTTTTTTTACAAAATGTCATAATGCTGTACTTAGAAAACCCTAAAGAACCTTCCAAATTATTTGAAAAAAATCTTACCAAAGTTATAGAATAAAATCCATAGAAATCATCAGCATTAATGTATAATTACCTAGTAGCTAAGATGGCAGAGTAAGGGCAGTGACTGGCCTGAGCTCTCCCAAATTCCCCACCAAACAAAATTAAAATAGTGCCTCAAAATGAATTCTGGAGTGGCAGAACTAACAAAATTATGGGGCAAAATAATTTCCAGCCCACAACAACTTAGAAAATTGGCAGAAAAGTTCTGTCTCACTGAGGTGAAAGTGGATCATAGCCCTGAGCAGGCAGCACCATGACAACTCAGAGCAGCCCTTGGGGTAACTGAATCTGAAGCAGATATCTCAAGAGTTCTCAGTATATAGACTTTAAAGTGGCCAGCTAACTGGTCAGAAGGAAATTACAGGGCAGTGGGTACAAGTGCTGGGAATGGATGCAGGACTGTTGCATTGCCCATATAGGCATCTGGGTAGGCAAGGGCCTACCAAATTCCTTTTACAACACAAAAAAGGTGTTGATACCTAAAGCAGAAAGAGAAAAACAGAGAAAGAAAATGATAGATCATTTTCTTCATGAATGTAGATGAAAAAATTTAAATAAAATACCAGCAAGGAGATTACAGCAATATATCATAAAGATCATACACTAGGACCAGGTGGAATTTATATCAGTAATGCAGGTCTGGTTCAATATTAGAAAAACTATCAGCATAATTAACCATATCAATAACAAAATCAATAAAAATCATATGATTGTTTCAATAGATGCAGAAAGACATTTGAACAACATGCAACACTCATTCCTATTAAAAACACTAAAAACATAGGAATAAATGGAGCTTTCCTTACAATGATAAGTAGTATTTATCTAAAACTATCAGCAAGCATAACCTATAATGGGAATAATAACTGGAAGTCTTCTCAGTAAGATTAGGGATGAAGTAAGGATGTCCATCATTACCACAATTATTCAAATTGTACTAAAAATGCTAGTTATAAATAAGAGGAGAAGAGATTGAAGGAATTAGACTAGATAATGCAGAAATAAAACCATTCCTCTTTGCAGATACTATAATGATATATTTAAAGACTATTAGAAAATCAACTAGAAACTAATGGAAAAATAACAACTTTAGCAAAGTTACAGGATATAAAATAAATTCACACAAATCATTAGCATACACATACTTATTACCAACAAAGTGTAGCAGCAAGATAGAAAAATTCCATTTAAAATAATGCTGGACAGGGGCAGCTAGGTGGCGCAGTGGATAGAGCACCAGCCCTGGAGCCAGGAGTATTTGGGTTCAAATCCAGCCTCAGACACTTAACACTTACTAGCTGTGTGACTCTGGGCAAGTCACTTAACCCCAATTGCCTCACAAAAATAAAAATAAAAAATAAAAAAAAAATAATGCTGGACAATATAAGATGCTTGAGAGTCTACCTGCAAAGACAAACCCAGGAACTATATGAACAGAAGTAAGAAACATTTTTTACACTCACACACAAATCAAATCTGAATAATTAGAAAAATATTAATCTGAACTATTAGAAAAAAGGTAAGCTGAGCACATAGGATAAAAATGACAATTCTACCTTCTATACTATCCTATATAATAGAAATATTGGGGGCAGGGCAGAGCCAAGATGGTGGAGGAAAGACATTAAAACCACAGGGCTCCTGATACAATCACCCCAAAAATAGCAATAAAAGAACCCTTGGGGCAGAAAAACACACAAAAATACGGTCTGAGAGTTTTCTCCAGCTATAGATAGCTTTCAGGGGGCTGTGCTGGGCCAAATGGAAAAGGAGATTAAAAAACTGTCTGATGAAAATAACTGCCTAAGAATTAGGATTGAACAAATGAAAGGTAGTGACCTTTTGAGAAACCAATACACAGTAAAGCAAATCCAATTAATTGAATGAAAAAATAGAGGGCAATGTGAAATATCTCTAGCTGACCTACAAAATAAATCTAGGAGAGATAATTTGAAAATCATTGGACTACCTGAAAACCATGACCAAAACAAAAGCTTAGACACCATCCTCCAAGAGATTGTGAGGGAAAATTGCCCTGATATTCTAGAAGCAGAAGCTAAAATAGAAATTGAAAGAATCCACAGATCACCTCCTGAAAGAGATCCCAAAAGGAAAACCTCCAGGAATACTATAGCCAAATTCTAGAACTCCCAGGTCAAGGAGAAAATCCTGCAAGCACCTAGAAAAAAGGAATTCAAATACTGTGGAGCTCCAATAAGGATAAAGCAAGATCTAGCAGCTTCTACATTAAAGGACTGAAGGGCATGGAATATGATATTCCAGATGGCAAAGGAACTGGGACTTCAGCCAAAAATCATGTACCCAGCAAAACTGAGTATAATTTTTCAGAGGCAAAAATGGGATTTCAATGAGAAAGAGGTCTTTGAAAATTTGACTTTCAAATACAAGATCCTGGAGAAGCATAAAAAGGTAAACAGGAAAAAGACTTCATGAGGGATATTAAAAGATCAAACTGTTTATATTCCTACATGGGAAGATAATACTTTGAAATCATAAGAACTATCTCAGTAAGAAATTCACAGAAGACAGGGCTGAACTGTATATGAAGGGATGATATCTGTAAAGCATTTATGTTTTGTTCCTTGTAGGGCAGACAGGATGGAGTGTCTTATGTCTGGGGCTAGATTTGGGCTTGGGGCCTCCTGGGTCCAGGGCTGGTGCTTTGTCCACTGTGCCACCTAGCTAATCCATGATGACATCATTAAAATAGGGTTGAGGTGTAGGAGGAATAACCTGGGGGAGGGAGAGCAGGAGAGATGGTCTGGGGAGAGGAAGTTCACCTGAAGGAAACAAGAAGAAAGCTTATGGAGGAGACTAGAAGAGGGGGAGGGAGTTGAGGAGTGAGTGAACCTTAATATCATCAGAACTGGCTCAAAGAAGGACTAACATACATACTCAAGTAAGTATAGTAATATATTTTTGCCCTGGTGTGGGGGGAAGGGAGAAGTTGGAGGGGGAGAAGGGGAGGAGGAAAGGACAGATTGGGGGAGAGAGCAGTAAAAAGCAAAACACTTTCAAGGAGGATGAAGATGTTCTGCATTACTGTACCAGTATGACATATTGAATTGCTTGATCTCATTGAATTGCTTGAGGAAGGAGGAAGGAAGAAAAATTTAGAACACAGAATTAGCTCAGGGACCCTGATCTCATTGGAGTGGGCTCATGGAGGGAATAGCTTTCATACCCAATTGGGAGGAGCAATTTATTTAACACTGCAGGAAAATAGGAGGGGAAGAGGATAAGGAAGGAAGAGCAAAAAAAGGGAGTGCAGAGTGAGGGAGAGGATAGTCAGAAGTAAAACACCTCTGAGGAGGAATAGGTAAAAAGAAGATAGAATAAATGTCATGGGAAGGGAGTGGGATGGAGGGAAATAGTTATGATGATTGATTATAATAGAAAAATGTATAGTGCCTACTTTGCTGGGCTTTTATGAAGAAAATTCTCTGTCAAGCTGAAGGTACTATATAAAGGTTATGATGAACAGGATGCTATCAGAAAAACCTGGAAAGACCTACATGAACTGAAGCAGAGTGAAATGTACTGTATACAAAATAACAGCAATAGTGGAGGATAATCTGCTGGGAAGCAGGTGGTTATTTTCAGCAAGGCAATGATCCAATATAACCCTGAAACACTTATGAAGATTTCAGCTCATCTGCAGAGAAAGAACTGATAGTATCTGAAAACAGATGGAAACAAATTTTAAAATCTGTTTTTCACTTCCTCTTTGACAATTCCTTAATCTGAAGTTTTGGGTTTTTTGACTGTTTTCTCTCACAACTAGCTAATATGGGAATTTTTCCATGACTACTCATGTGTAACTTATTTTGAATTGCTTGAATTCTTGTGGGTGGGGGTGGGAATGGAGGGGGGGAAGAGAAGTTGGAACACAAAGTTTTTTTTAAAAATTGATGTTAAAATTTTGTTTTTACATATATGTTGGAAAATAAAATTCTATTCAAGAATCATATTTAAAAAAAAAGAAATATGGGGGAAGAGCCAAGATGGCAGAGGAAAGGCTGTGACCCTTGTTGCTCCCAACATGAAACATCCACATATCTTCAAAATAATGCCATAAGACAATTCTTGGAGCAGCAGAACCCACAAAAGAACAGAGGGAAACCATTTTCCAGCCAAAGACTTCTTAAATGGGCAACAGGGAAGGTCTATGAACCAGTCAATAGAGAAGCACAGGTCATGGTGCAGATCCAGCCCCAGGCAGGAACTAGGAGTAAAGCCAAGAATCACATACCCAGCAAAACTGATTATAATATTTCAGGGGAAAATGGTATTTCAATGAAAAAGGGACTTTCAGCCATTTGTGATGAAAAGACTTGAACGGAATAGAAAATGTGATTTTCAAATACAAGACCCTAGAGAAGCATAAAAAGGTAAACAGGAAAAAGAAACCATGAGGGACATTAAAAGGTTACACTATTTACATTCCTACATGGGAAGATAATACATCTAACTCATAAGAACTTTCTCAGTATTAGGGCAGCTGAAAGAAATATACTGAGACAAAGGGCACAGGTATGAATTGAATAGGGACGATATATGTAAAGCACTTATTTTTTGCTTATCCTTGTCTTTTCTGGGGAAGGCAGGGTAGGGTGGCTTATGTCTGGGGCCAAATTTGGGCTCAGGGTCTCCTGAGTCCAGGGCTGGTGCTTTGTACACTGTGTCACCTAGCTGACCCATGATAACATCTTTAAAATAAAGTTAAGGGGTAAGAGGAATACACTGGAATAAAGGGAAAGGGAGAGGTGGAAGGTGGTAAAGTAGGTCATATAAAAGAACCAAGAAAAAGCTTGTGGAGTGGAGGGGAAGATGGGGAATGAGCAGGGGAGTGAGTGAGGCTTATTCTCATCAAAATTGGCTCAAAGAGGGAATAACATGCACACTCAAGTGGGTATAGAAATATATTTTCACCTGAGGGAAAGTGGGAGGGGAAGGGGATTAAGGGGGAAAGGCAAAGGAAGGGAGGGAAGATTGGGGAAGGGGGCAGTAAAAAGCAAAACACTTTTGAGGAGGGATATCAGGGGGAGGAAATAGGATGGAGGGGAATATAGTTAGCAATAGTAATTGTGAAAGAAATGATGAGCAGGATGCTATCAGAAGGACATATGAAAAATGCAAACCACCAACAGAGAAAGAACTGATGGTATCTGAATACAGATTGAAATATAATTTTATTTGTTAGTTCCTCTTTCTAAAGATATTTTGTCTGTTTTCTTTCACAGCATGACTAATGTGAAAATGTTTTGCATGACTGCACATATATAATTTATAATGAATTGCTTGATTTCTTAAGGACGGGTGAGGCAAGAGGGAGGAATAAAATCTGGAACACAAAGCTTTAAAAAATCAATGTGAAATGTTTTTAACATGTAACGGGAAAAATTCTAAATAAATAAATAAAATTTATAATTAATATATAATAGAAATATGAATGAAGGTAGCTTAGCTATATCAGATCTCAAACTATAAATATGAGTTATAGTTTTAGATATAGATTAGATATAAACATAGATATAAAAGTGATAATCATCAAAACAATCTGGTGCTGGCTAAGAAAGAGTTGTGGATCAATGGAATTGATCAGGTACATAATACACAGTGGGTAATGACCATAGTAATCTAGTATTTGATAAACCCAAAGATCCAGGCTTTTGTGACAAGAGCTCACTATCTGACAAAAACTCCTGGGAAACAGGAAAACAATTTGGCAGAAACTAGGTATAGACTAACATCTCCCATTGCATACTAAGACAAGGTCAAAATGGGTACATGATTTAGACATAAAGGGGGAAACTATAAGAAAATTAGGGGAGCATGGAATACTTTATTTGTCAGATCTATGGGTAAAGGAAGAATTTATGACCAAACAAGAGACAGAAATCATTAGAGGATGAACAATGAATAATTTTGATTAAATTAAATTAAAAAGGGTTTGCACAAACAAAACCAAATGCAGCCAAAATTAGAAGGAAAACAGAAAACTGGGGGTGGGGGAAGGGAATTGTGTGTATGTGTGTGTGTGTGGCGGGGGGGGGGGGGGGCAATGAGGGTTAAGTGACTTGCCCAGAGTCACATAGCTAGTAAGTGCCAAATGTCTGAGGCCACATTTGAACTCAGGTCCTCCTGAACCCAGGGCCAATGCTTTATCCACTGTACCACCTAGCTGCCCCTGGGAAAGGAATTTTTGTAGCAAGTTTCTCTGATAAAGGCCTCACTTCTCAAATATATAGAGAATTGAGTCAAATTTATAAAAATACAAATCATTCCCCAGTTGATAGATGGTCAAAGGAGATGAACAGGCAGTTTTCAGACAAAGAAATCAAGCTATCTATAGGCAGATAAAAAAGCTCCAAATCATTATTGATTAGAGAAATGCAAATTAAAATAACTCTGAGGTGCTATTGCTCATCTGTCAGATTGGGTTAAATGACAGAAAAGTAAAATGATGAATGTTGGAGGGGATATGGGAAAAGTGGGACACTAAAGCACTGTTGGTGGCATTGTGAACTGATCCAACCATTCTGGAAAGCATTTTAGAACTGTGCCCAGAGGACTATAAAACTGTGCTTACCCTTTAACCCAGAAATACCACTATTAGGTCTGTATCCCAAAGAGATAAAAAAAAAAACCAAAGGAAATGACCTATATGTACAAAAAATATTTATAGCAGTTCTTATTTGTGGTAGCAAAGAATTCAAAATTGAGGAAATACCCATCAATTGGGAAATGGCTGAACAAGTTGTGATGTGGAATACTATTGTGCTATAATAAATGATGAACAGGAGGCTTTCAGAAAAACCTGGAACAACTACATTAACTGATGCAAAGTAAAGTGAGCCGAACCAGAGATCATTATACATAGTGACCGCAATATTGTATAATGAACAACTGTGAATTGCTTAGCTATTCTTAGCAATATAAAGATGCAAGAAAATTCTGAAGGACTTATGATAAAAAAAAAATTCTATCTGCCTCCAGAGAAAGAACTGATGAAGTCCGAATGCAAATTGGACCATACTACAGTTATGGGGATTAGGGGTGTGGCACCCCTGAGGTCTAGATAATCTGGGTAAAATTTTTTGGCCTTCCCTTTGTACCAGAAAAGAAGTCTGAATTATTATGGTATTAAAAGAAAAAAACTATGTTGATATTATACAATATTATATGTATATTGAGTATGTGTTTATAAATGTGTATATGCATGTATGTGTGTATGTATGTGTATGCATACATACATACATATTCACATACATACATACAAAATGCCTTTCTGACTTCTAAACTTTTTTCATGTCTTCTGCTGGTCTTTGTGCATCATCTAGAACTTCCACAAAACTCCCCCCAAATTCCTTTAAGTTCTTATGCCAACCTCTGATGTATTGAGACCTTGATGGGAAAAGTCATGATGTGAAAGGGATAACTCCATTTTGTATTTTGTTACATTTTTTTTTGGTCTGTGTTTTTTTTTTTCACAACATGACTAATATAGAGATATGTTTTGCATGACTGCCCATGTATAAACCATATCAAATTCCTTGCAGTCTCTGAAAGGGAGGAGTAAATAGAGTGAGGAAGATAATTTGGAGCTCAGGTTTTTTTTAAAAGAATGTTAAAATTATTTTCACATATAATTGGAAAAAATAATATATTTTAAAATGCATTATTACCAATATCAGTTAGCAGGAATAGCTAGAAAGAGAAATTCCATTTAAAGTAAGTTTGGAAGACATAAGATATTTGGAAATATATTTATAAAGATACATCTAGGAACTATATGAATCCAAGTATATAGCACTCTGCAGAAATAAAAACAAACCTACATAATTGGAGAAATTTTATGGGTATTTTGGAATCAAAGGGTTCATGGGCATTTTAATTTTTATGGATACCTTGAACCAATACAATTAAAATGACAATGCTACCTACATTAATTAATTTATTCAGTGTCGTACTAATCACTCCACCAAAGGATTATTAAATTGAGCTAGGAAAAAAATCATGGAGAGGAATAAAAAGTAAAAAACTCAAATATTATTATTATTGCTAATAGTAATAGCTAGCATTTATAATTGTGCTTTAAGGTGTGCAAAAACTTGCACATATTATCTCATTTGATCCTCACAACCTAGGAAATAGGTCATATTATTATCCTCATTTTACAGATGAGGAAACTGAGGCAACCAGAGCCTGTTTCACAAAGTTAGCAAATCTCCGAGGCAGGATTCAATTTCAGATCTTCCTGATTCCAAGTCTGGCACTCTAGATGGCCAATCAAAAAAGAGTTGGATGAAAGAACATTTATCAGTACTAGATTTCAAGTGATACTACAATGCAATAATAATTAAAGTGATTTGGATTTGGTTAAGAATAAAATAATTTATCAGTGGAATAGATTGGGCATGTAGCATACAGAAGCTAATGAACATGGCAGCATAGTGTTTGATAAATCCAAAGACTTCTATTATTGAGATAAGCATTCTATTAAATAAAAGTTGTTAGGAAAATTAGACAGCATTCTGGAAAAAGTTATTTTTTTGTTCAGCATCTCATACCATACACTAAAATAAACTCCAAATGGATGCATGAGTTATACATAAATGTTAAGATCATAACCAAGTTAGAGGAGCAAAGAAGAAATTACCTTTCATATGAAGAGTCCATGACTAAACAAGTGATAGAGATGATCAGAGAAGATAAAATGGATAATTTTGCTTAGACGAAGTTGAAACATATTTGTACAAACAAATCTAATGATTATAATTAGATGGGAAACAGGTAACTGGTTAAAAATCTTTGCAATTAATTTCTCGTGGGTCTCATATCCAAAATATTTGAGGAACTCATTCAAATTTATAAGACTATGAGCCATTTACCAATAAAGGATATTAAAAGGCTGTTTTCAAAGAAAGAAATAAAAGCTATTAACAACTTCAAAAGGGGGAAAATGCTCCAAATAACTAATAGAGAAATACAAATTAAAGCAACTTTGAAATTGCACCTCACAACTATCAGATCAGCAAAGATGACAAAAGAAGAAAATGGCAAATATTGGTGAAGCTACAAAAACAGGAATGTTTGTGAATTATTGGTGGAGCTATGGATTGGTCCAGCCATTCTGAAAAGCAATTTGGAAATATGTCCCAAAATTTAATAAACTATGCATATCTTTGAACCCTTTATGCTTTTAGTAGGCCTATACCCCAAAGGAGTCAAATAAAAAGGAAAAACTAGATGCAAAAATACATAAAATATAGCAGCTTTCCCCCCCACACACCCAGAAGAGCCAAAAAGTGAAAAAATAAGGGTGTGCCCACCTATTTTGTCATAAGTGATAATGAAATGAACAACTTCAGAGGAAACTGGGAAGATTTCTATGAACTGATGAACAAGAACTAGGAGAATAATATATACATTGATAATGGAATTGTAAAGAAATATAAATTTCAAATACTTTAGATCTCTGAATAATGAAATGACAAACCATGAGTCCAGAGGACTAAAAATAAAACACATTGGCCTCCTCTTGACAGAGAAGTGTTGGACTTAAAAGGCAGAATGAGACACATATTTTTGGACACAGTCAATGTTGGAATTCATTTTGTTGGACTATGCATATTTGTTAGAAAGAGTTTCTTTTTAATCATTCAATGGGACAGGGGCAATGTTATAAAAATAAATAAATGCATTTTATTTAAATAACCAAAAGTACTTGATTAATGCAACTTCTACACTGCCAAACTCACTGATCTGCTGAGTGACCTCTATGATTCTCTTTCAATCTGTTCCTTTATTTAGATATACTTACTTCCCAAAAGCAACTTAAAAATGTATCCTTTTCAGCTTAGAACATAGCTGATATAGTTGTGCGATCTGTCCTTTCACTTCTTGCTCTTTCCTTTATTCAAACTGGTTCCTAGTAGCAACATGTGTGTTAAGAGGGATGTACAGTTTAGTGACTTTTCTAGAATAATATCAAATCATTTTTCAGAATTAGACTAATTCACATTTCTACCAATCACTACTTTTTTTTCTCACAGACTCTCTAATATTTAAAACTTTTGTCTTTTATTATCTTTGCCAATTTGATGGATGTGAGGTGGACTTGTTTAAAAAACATACTTATTTTATTCACAATTTTCTTAGTGATTTGTGAATTTTTATCATATGATATCTTTGGCCACTTATCTGTGGTAGAATGGTTCTTCCTCATATATTCGTGCTGATTTTGTATACACATACAGTCACATAGACTCACAGATTATCAGTGATGGGCCACTTTATAGTTAAGAACTCCAATGGCTAGATGAGATAATGAGTCTCATTGTCAGAGAGTCCTCAACTGGGAATATATTAGGTGGATATTGCTCTCCTTATATAAAACTATATATATATAAACTATATATATATAAAACTGCTCCAAAGCCTTTTAGACTGGTATAAGTATGTAACACAAATGAAACACCTGGATCTGCATAAGCCAACACTCCTACAAGTGAATGGAAACTGACCAGTTCCCTGAATACCTGCTCACATTTCTCATCCCCAAGATCTCCAACAGTTGCTGAAGAATTTAGACTACTTTGTCTTCTTTTGTCTTTCTATTCCCAGTTTTTCTTGACTATATATTCACGAGTAAGGCCATCTGGAGGTTTAGAAACAATGCAAGTTCTTCACAAACTTCCCATATTAGCCACCAAATCCTAGAAAAAATCTTTAGTTCTCAAAAGTTCTTTGATTGTGGCCAAGAGGAAAGTGTTTCTATTTTCTTGGGATTAGTATTCATTACCTGCTGAGATACTCTCACCTGTGGATCTAAGAAGCTGTAGCATTTGTGGCAGCCACACCCTGGTAAAACCATCTTTGTGGATGGCCTAAACCAGGGTGAGGGTAACCAACAGGTCTCAAACATGTCAGTGAGTTAGGGGGATATCTATGCCAAGCAGGTGAAGGCTTCCCCAGTGGAATGGGTAGATGCAAATAATGTTCCAACTTCCATGAAGATAGCTGAAGCAGCTGCTTTGGAGTACTTAGAGCTTGTTCAAACATTGAAGATATCAAGGTAGTCCATTGCATCTCAGGCCATTGCCAGTTGTCTTGACTTTTGTCCTGCCACTGGACTTTGATGACTTTGAGAGGCAGACTGAGGCTGCCTCAATTCAATCCAATTCATTTCCAAGTCAGGACATCACTCTGTGATGTCATTGGTCCTCTTCAAAAATGAAAGACAAAAAATGTGACTTTCATACTTGATAGAGGCTCTGCAGAACTGACACTTATTGATTGACAGGTTTAGACTGGTGGCTTCTAGCATAGCTAATGATTTTAGTAGCCTTTGCTATGCTCTTACAATGTATTCCTTTAAAAATGATACTTCTTTTACATTGTTGTTATATGTTGATACTACTCCCACCCTAATATAATCCTCTCATAATAAGAAATAGGGTTCAGCAAAACAAATCAATACAATGACCATATCTGAAAGATTGCACCTTATCGTGTACTTGTAGACTATTACTTCTCTAACTAGAAGAGAAAGTTGAGTTTCATCTCCTAGCTTTGGGATCAAGTTAGGATAGAGTGCTGTACTTGGAATCAGGAAGAGCTAGGTTCTAATATTGCATCAGACACTTAATTACAACCTATGAGACCATGGACAAGTCAATCTCTCTTATACTCAATTTCCTCATCAATAAAGTGAAGATAAAAATAACACCTACCTCCCAGGGTTGTGGTGAGGATCAAATGAGACTGCATATGTAAAGTGTTTTGTAAACCTTCAATCAATATATAAATGTCAGCTATTATTATTATTATTGAATCAATTTAATTTATGTCTTTTAATGTTATTTTCCTTTAGTTGTTGTATATTGTTCTCATTTCTGTATTTCATTTATGAAATTTCTACAAGTCTCTCTACATTTCTGTGAATTTTTAATGTTAATTATTTCTTATGGCCCAGTAATATTCTGTTATATCCATATAACACAATTTATTGAACCATCCTCCAATAAATAGATACATGCTTTGTTTTCAGCATTTTGGGGGCTACCACAGAGAGTCATGCTATCAATATTTTGTAATATATAGACTATTTCTTTCTGTCTTTGCTCTCCATGGGGTATATTCTCAGTATTTAGATTGCTGGGTCAAAGAGTATGAACAATTTAGTGCTTTTCTTGAATAGTTATAATTTGTAGATTTGAACAAATTCTCAGCTGTAACCCCTCTAACATTAGCTATTTGTATTGTAATTTTTGCCAATTTGTTGGGTATTAGGTAAAACTTCAGAATTAAATATTCATTTCTCTTATCATTGATTATTTAGATGATTTTGCCAGATAGTTTTTTATCATTTACATTTCTTCTTCTGAAAACAATTTGTTAATAACTTTTTATTCCTTATCTAGTGGAGAATGACTTCTATTTTTGTATATTTAGGTTAATTCCCTTTATATCTGGATATCAGATTTTTACCAAAAATATTTAATGCAAAGATTTTTCCAATTGACAATTTTACTTTCTATATATGCTACATTGGTTTTGTTCATGCAAAATGTTTTAGATTTTATGTATTTGAAATAGTTTATTTTCTATTTTATAATCACTTTTATCCCTTCCCTAGTTAAGAATTGTCCCCAACCATAGATTTGAAAGGTACTGTCTTCCATTAATACGAATAAGCTTTTATTTTTAGAAAATATCAATTTGGAGTTTATTTTGGCATATAGTATTAATTGCTATAACTATCTCTATAAAGCAGATTGAGCAGCTCTTTTGCACAGTAGATAGAATACTGACACTGGAGACAGGAGGATCTGAGTCATTTACTAGCTGTGTACCCTGGGTAAGTACCTTAATCCTATTTGCCTCAATTTCCTCATCTGTAAAATAAGCTGGAGAAGGAAATGGCAAAGCACTCCAGTATCTGGGCCAAGAAAACCACAAATGGAATCATGAATAGATGGACATGACTGAAACAACTCAACAACAACAAAAAGAAGTAAGGTAGACTATTAGTAACTTGATGGCATAGCACTAAACTTAGAAATTAATTTAGATAATATAACGATTTTAATATATTTGTTGGCCCAAACATGAATGATGAATATATCTCCAACTATTTGTCTTCCTTTATTTCTATAAATATTTTGAAGGTGTGTTTATATGTATTTTATGTGTTAACTTCCAAATATTTCAAATTTTGTAGTTATTTTTAATGGAATTTCTCTTACTAACTTTTTGTCCTAGGTCTTGTTAGTAAAAAACAGAAAGACTAATGATTTCTGTGGCTTTATTTCAAATCCCGTTATTTCAGGAAAGTTATTAATTTTTTTCATTGATTCTTTAGGGTTCTCTAAATAAACCAGCCTTTTGACTATACTTACTTCTTCAACATTTTTTCTTATAGCTAGTATGTTAGCACTATATAAAGTAATAGTGAAGATAGTGAACACTCTTGCTTTACCACAGGTCTTATTGGGAAAGTTCCAGTTTTTCTCTATTAGAGATAAGCACTTGCTTTAATTATTTTGATCACATTAAATTCTTTTTAGTGCCTTTAAAACATAAATGATTGATGTGTTTTGATAAAGGCTTTTTCCTGTATGTCACATAGTCATGTGACATTTTTTATTAACATGAATTATTATTTGATAGCTTTCCTAATGTTAAACCAATCATTTTTCTATTAATAGTATAAATCTAGCCTATTAGATGGTATCATGTTTATAAAGCTAGCCTCAGAGTTATAAAGATGATTTCAAGTTCCATTTCTGACATACTGACTGTGTGATGCATCCATCTGCTGGGCATTGCTATCTGTTTTCCTACATAGTTGTCTCTCCACAATTAGAATGTAAACTTCTTAAGGTCAGTGATTGTCTAGTTTTTATATTACTATTCCAATACTGAGCATATAGCATTAAATTCATTCTTCATTCATTCATTTATTTCACTCATGCCCCATCAGACTCTCTTCTCATTAAACTATATATGCTATAATTAAATCCATAGAATCAGAGTTCTGTATTTGGGGATATAATAGCTAGCATTTGAATTATACTTTAACATTTGCAAAGTGCTTTACAAATATTATCTCATTTTATCTTCAGAACAAACATGGGAATGAGTGTGATTATTATCCCCACTTTACAGATCAGAAAACTGAGGCTCAGATAGGCAATGTGACTTATTCAGGGACATATAGCTAATAAGTGTCTGAGGTCAGATTTGAACTAAGGTCTTCCTTTCTCTGGGTTCAGCACTTTACTGTACCATTTGACTGCCTCTTGCATGATATGGTAAATCTTGTACAAAGCCTTCTGAGAGTTGTAGTCCAAAGAGAACATGTGTGTTGTAAAAAAATTAATTATTCATAACTATAACTAACCTGGAAAAATTAGATATAATTGGATTTATGAAAAATTATGATTATATGAAAAATGATAAATTTAGAAAAATTATAATTGGGCTGTAAGTCCCTTCATGGTCGCCATTAAAATGTGAAAATATTTTAAATTGACTAGCCTAATTTTGGGGGGACTGATCTATGGATGACTAATTTGGGGACTTTTGACTATTTGGCTATCTGACTTCATTAATTTAATGTGGGCCATTTACAAAGTTCCACCACACTGCTCCACTATTGATAATCTAAAGAATAAGAAGCCTCTTAACTAAATAATCAAAGCAGAGTTTATTTATGAGATACTATTTAAAATTAAGAATACAGGGAAATAAAATGTACAACCTGACTGCTTTCCTGTGGTCTCTTTCCACTGGCTTTTCCCCACCTGCTGTACTTCGAACTTCTTGAATACAATAAGGGCCTTAGCCACCTCTGGCCTCAGGGCACGTTACACTTTCCCCAGTTTGCATTAAGGCCTGTAACCTTGTCAGCTGCATCTCTCCTTTTCTGAACCAAACTCTCCTCCGTGCTCCCCTCTAATCAGCCTCTCTCCTAGTCTGTCCTTCTCTAGTCTACCTAGTCCATCCCCCTCCTTCCTTTTTCTGTCTAACTCCCAGGTCTGTATATACCTTTTCTTCTGTCCACTCAAATCTCAGGGCTTCCTTCGCCCCCACAGACCAAGCTAATCTGCCAGCCAGGGCTGTGGCTGGTTTGGGGGGGTGTGCACTCCCACTTCATGTGCTTCAGCACAGGCTATCTTTCAGATAGCTCCACTCAGGTCGGAGGGAGCAGAGGGAGCTTTTTCCCCCCCCCCAGCTGTCTGACCTGGCGTCTTGTATAGCCCAAGGGGCTTTTTCCGCTCAGCTGAAGCTGAGGAGGAGGGGGAGAGACCCTGAGGGCCTAAGGCTTTCTAATCTCAGCCTAAAGGTAGGGTCCCCAAATCAAAATAAATTTCCACAGTGTCAATTAGGGACTTACCTTTCTATATTTGTTTGAATTAATAGCTGCAAAGCTATTATCGGGAACCAGATGGTTAGAGAGATATTGTATAAAACTCTTGTTGATCTGGTGGTATAGCAGAAAGAGGATTGGCCTTTGAGTCATATTACTTGTATTAAAATCCCAACTCTGTTATCTATGTGACTCTGACAATGAAACTGGGAGAAGGAACAAATAGATGAATAAAGGAGACCTCGAAAGATTTCATATAAATAAATTCTTTCCATATTCAATGACAGTGGGTTCCATCCAAAGCTCTGAATGGACTATGTAAGGAATAAATGGTACTAAATCAAAGAAAATTGGAAAAAAAATATGCTGGACTAGACCAACGTTATACAAATGAGGTCCATGGTGGAGGTGACACAGTTTTAAGGGTCATATTTTTTCAATCAAAATTTTCCGGTGCTGCTTTATGGTTCTAGGTCACCTGTATGACCTTGGGCAAGTCAATTAACCTCTTTGGGCCTCTGTTCCTGTAAAATGAAGGGATTGGGTTAGATGACTCTTTGGGCTGGAATGACCCTTCATTTATGATGATGCTATGATTAAATCACAACCTCTCTGGAGCTCAATTTCCTCATCTGTAAAAATGAAAATGCTGGACTAGATGGTATCTAAGATTCCTTCCAGCTTTAAATCTATGATCCCATGATCTTCTGTATTGTCAAGAAGAGCAATATGAAATATACATTCTCTGTTATTTCAAATAAAGTTATGAGAATCTAGAGGCTCTTTCCCTCCTCTCACTAGTCTCCTTAACTTTCAGACTATAAAATTGGAAAGAAAAAATCCCCACATTATGATGGCCACTTAATTGTTCCCAACTGTCCCCTTTCCAGTCTTTGGTAGATTTTCTAAGTGTTCCTCTACCTCCTCCTCCCCACCTTGCTCTAAACTGGCATATGTAGCATTGGGGGGAGAAGTATATTTATATAATTAAACCATGCGATGATTCTCAGAAGAACTAATTAATTTCAAAGGCAACATTAATTGTCAAAGACAAATGGATGCAAGACCCTGCCCCATAATTAACCTGCCTGATATTGACATAGCGAATTGTCTAGAGCAGATTAGACAGTGACTAGAAAAGCAGGCGGGGAAAGGTGAGTGACAGCAGCTCTATGGAGGGGCACTGCCTCCCACCGGGAAAGTTCATCTCCTTCCTGAAAGAGACGCCTTCAGGGATCATGGAATTTGAATTCCCTGTGAATTTAGTGTCATCTTAGCTTGACCAGCTCTGGAAGAACATATTAACCTCCTCTTGTGATTTTCAGAAAACCATTCTAATTTAGCAAGTAATTAAGGGTCACATGCAGGATAAAGAGCCAGATAATCTTGGATTACGCACAGGAAGCTTTGTCTCCAAGGCAACCCCCAGTGGAGGGGGTGCTAATGCTAGGGTCAGCCAGTTAATGAACTGGGAATGGGAACCGGCTCCAAAACCCCTGTTGGAACCAGGGGAATGGAAATAATGATCATATTGCTATTTAATGATTCAGCAACAGAAAACAAATGCTGTGCACAGCAGTGGGGGGTGAGAGTGGGGACAACATTTAGAGAAAGGTTATCACTTTTGTGATAGTTGTCACAGCATTCAATGGTCCCAACTCTGGAGGACTCAAAATCCCAATCTCTATAGCTAACCTTTCATTTGAGCTCAAGTCAGACAGGTCTTCATTCATGAATAGTACCCTAGCTTCATATACTATGGTTTCAATTCTTCATATGACCTAATTGCTGCTTAGTCCTCTGTTTTTTCCCAATACTTAGTCTCAGGAGCCATACAAGGCTATGAAAGTGACTATAGGGACCTTTGGAAGAAGAGACAATGGTGGTGTTGTGAGTGGAATCTCTGGTATCCCAAACTGGCCTTTAAAAAACAACAACCAAACAAACAAAAAATCCAATCCAACTACTAACAACAATCATGCAAAGCTAAGATTCCAGAATACTGCAAGAAACTTTGAAACTAGATTTTTGGGCTTGGAAAAAAGCTAGTAACAAGGTCCAGGGGCATACATTTTCTTGAAGGTGAGAGAAGTGGTAAATGCAAATAAAATCTATATATGGGTATAAAAGTACTGAGAAGGCAAAATATGAATATCAATCTTTTTCCCCTCCCTTTTTCCTGCCACTCCAATTTCTCTTCATCCTCCAAGGTCCAGTTTCAGTACCACTGTCTCTAAGGATTCAACTTTTATGCTTACAACCTCAATTATTTCCACCTTCCCAGAACTCATGCAGTCTGCAACTGATCATTCAGCACATAAGTATACACTGACTTATTTTATTTAATCATTATTTTACTCGTATTAGTCTTGACTCTAGAGTCTAGATTCACACTTTAAACATCTATTCCTCCCACCTCACCCCATAAACCTGGCATCAAGGACTCAAAAACTTGTCAATTAGAATACTAAATAACTAATAAGAAAGATAAAGAAAAATAGATGATGTATGAAGTAGATATACCTAAGCCTTATGGAATTTCAAGTGTCTCCCCCAAAAAGGTATCAATTGGCATGCCTAGTCCTTTTATAAGTGGAGGGCAACTTCATGCATGTGAGGCCAAACTGAGAGGGTTCAATATTTCAAAAAGAAAGAAAGAAAGAAAGAAAGAAAGAAAGAAAGAAAGAAAGAAAGAAAGAAAGAAAGAAAGAAAGAAAGAAAGAAAGAAAGAAAGAGAAAGAGGATTCATTAAATTAAACTCAATTTTAAGAGGCCCGGGAATTCACTGAAAAATTTCAAGAGAAGGAGTTATAAGATAAAGAGATTGATGAAAGCTTGATTATCCTTTAGGAAACTTTATTAAGAACACAGGAAAGAGGGCAGCTAGGTGGCGCAGTGGATAAAGCACTGACCCTGGATTTAGGAGGACCTGAGTTCAAATCCAGCCTCAGACACTTGACACATACTAGGTGTGTGACCCTGGCCAAGTCACTTAACCCTCATTGCCCCACAATTAGAAAGAGAGAAAGAAAGAAAGAAAGAAAGAAAGAAAGAAAGAAAGAAAGAAAGAAAGAAAGAAAGAAAGAAAGGAAGGAAGGAAGGAAGGAAGGAAGGAAGGAAGGAAGGAAGAACACAGGAAAGATTATGTGTTTACTGACAAAAGGTGGGGGAGACAGGAGCAAACTTAGTTGGACAAATAAAGAGCTTCACAAAGAACAAATATCTCAAATTTCTAGAATCAAGAGCTAGAAGGGATCCCAAGAAATCAGTAGGCCAGTCCCATAATTCTACAAATGAGAAAATTGAGTCCCAGAGAATTTAAGTGACTTGCTTAAGATCACACAGGTAACAGGATCAGGACATGAATAAGCCCTCTAACTCTAACTCCATGTTTTCTTCCACTATACAATGTTGCCTCCAGCACCACCACCGCTACCACCACCATTGTTGTCGTCATCATCACCATCATCATTATAATAGCCTTTATAATTTCTATAATAATATCATGCCCAAAATGGGAGGTGGGATAGAAACCAAAGAAGGGTTACTAAGAAATACTACTAAAAAAGAAATACTGAGGCATCTGGTCAAAATAACCAAAGTAGAAAATGAAATATAACTTTTACAAAATATACTCTTAAGGAAAAAATATTGTCTCTAAATAGAAATCCATTTGTAAATCTCAAAAAACACTTGACAAGGGGCGGCTAGGTGGTGCAGTGGATAAAGCACCGGCCCTGGATTCAGGAGTACCTGAGTTCAAATCTGGCCTCAGACACTTGACACTTACTAGCTGTGTGACCCTGGGCAAGTCACTTAACCCCCATTGCCCAGCAAAAAAACAACAACAAAAAAACCCAAAAAAACAGTTGACAAAAGGGGATAGAAAAACACACTCCTTTATCAGATGGAGAATAGGAAAACATACAAAAATGCCAAGGTATTTATTGTCTTGTTGACTTTCCAACTTTTTCAAAACTTTTAAAAAGTTGGACTGAAAAGTTGTGAGTAAACAGGGTGGGGAGGGAAGGGCGATAAGGTCAGGAGTTTGAGGAATTTAATCAGGCAGCAGGTAGGGAGAGTGAGAAACTACAGAGGAGTGTCTCCTAAGCAAATAGCTAAATAGATTGTCTGCCCCTGTCTGTGTGACATTTAGTGGACAATTAAGTGCTAGTGATAAGTAATAATTATATGTCAACATTTCCAAGGGCTGTGGTCCCTCTAGCTACCAAGACTATAATTCCTCTATGCCTTAGTGGCCGACTGTGTTTTTGTAAGTTTCTCTATATGAAAAATTAAAGTCATCATCTAATAACCAGAGGTCTGGTGAAAGCTCTCTTGACACTTGTCTAGGCTGGTCCTTGGGCAAAGGAAAGAGACCCAGTGTATCATCCAACTCAAAGCCTTTTCACTTGGTAGGATGTGATAGATCATGTGATCCATAGTTGAAGCCCTGGTCCTTGGAGGGCAAAAGGGCATCAAAAAAGAACTTGAGCAAAGAAATGAATTCTAGAATGCAAACTCCTTAAGGGGAGGAACAGTTTTGTTTTTGTTCTTCCAGAGTGTAGTACACAACAGATGCTTAATAAATTCTTGTTACTGAATCCACAAATCTTCATACAATATTGTAGCCCAGAACACTAAAATAATTGGATGAAGCCATTATTTGGCTATTTCTTAGGGCAGGAAAAGAAGGGAAGTAAAAAATTGAGAATAATAATGGGTATTGAGTATGCATTGGGTTGGATAGACCTCCTTTGGCAAACTGATGGGAGGACTAGGAAAAAAGTCATATAGCATGATCAGGCATGGATGGGTAACCATATGCTTCCCTGGAGGGAATACTCATGTTGATGAGATTGCACATTTGTTGAGGTAGTCAAATATCTTTGAAATGATGACATAGAGTCTCTTACTTTGCTCATGCTAGATGACATTTCTGACTTGACAAATTCTCCAGCAAAGTATTTGAGAACTCAGAGTCAACTTCATTTGATAATAAGGTAGCAGAATAGTTATTTAGGAGAATGTTTACAATTACTGGTAACTTAATAATGTCTGTAACCAAGGTTGTGCAAATTCAGGAAGGCATGGATGAAATTAACAAGCAAAGTCAAGCTGGAGGCCCGTGAACCAGAACTCATAGACTCTGCAGAATCCACTTCTCTTTATCCATGTTCTTAATTTCCAGTTTGCCAATTTGCTTGTCCTAACTTGACTGTCAGATCTTGGCTGTATTGACTTCTGGATTTGTTTATGCACCTGGAATCTCCACTCCTTTTTCTCTGTTGTTAATTTTCCTTTGGGTTTTAGTTTGCTGTTTACTCTCTGGTTTATTACCTGCCATCTTAGTGTGACAATTTGGACTCTTGTTGTCTGGTTTCCAGATTAAGGTCCTGCCTGGGAATGACTCTCAACCACAGTGCCTTAACAAAAAAAATATTTGTAGTTGTATTTTAATTAAGCAGAATGAAGTTCAATAAGGATAGCTGGCTAAAAGAAAAACAAAAAGTAATCAATATTAGAGGGATTGGGGAAAGATAGGCACACTAGAACATTTTTTGGTGCAGCTATGAACTGATTCAAACACTCTGGAAGTAACTTGGAATTATGTAACAAAAGTGACTAACATGTCCATCCCCTTTAACCTAAGGATTCCACTGTTAGTAAAATATGTGGATATAGATAAATATGTATATATGTACATGTACATATACATTTATATACATATGTTAGTAGATATTTATATATAGATATGGTATAAATATATTAATATGGTATAAATATATTAATATATAAGTATATATATGTATATATATATATATATATAAAAATCAGTAGAACACACACACACATACTCCCCAAGAAGGTCAATGATAAAAATTCATATACATCAAAATACTTATATTAGCATAATTTTTATAGTAGCAAAGAACTAGAAATAAAGTAAGTGTCCATCTATTGTAGAATGACTAAAATAGGTTGTGGTATATAAATGTAATATAATATTACTGTGCCATGAGAAACAATAAAAATTATGACTACATAGACATATGAGAAGATTTATATGAACTGATGAAAAGTGAAGTAAGCAGAACCAGGAAGACAATGTACACAATGCTGAAAACAAAATAAATGAAAAGAGTAAAAATTAATTGCTGTGAAATTATAATGACTAAGTTTGGCCCAAAGAAAGGATATGAACAGGCATCTTCCTTTTCTCTGATTCTTTGTGATCTTTGTTCATCATCCTGACTTGTTGTTGTTGCTCTTGATGTTGTTGTTGTTGTTGTTGTTGTTATTGTTGTTGTTCTTCTTCTTCTTCTTCTTCTTCTTCTCTCCCTCTAATGGAACATGCTTTCCTTATCTAGACTCATTTGCAATACAAAGCTGCTGATTGGCTGTGTACTCTAAATGGGCCTGAAAAGTTATAAAAACCAAATCTATACCCTCAGAAACTGAAGCCACTACCTATGAGAGGTCTTCTTAATATACTTCTTTAACATTTTCAGTTTGGCTGTTCAAGTGGGTTAGATTCTCTCTGGCCTCTACAGGAATTCAGTCTGAGAAATTCCCCAATTCTTGCATGTTGTAGATGCTTAACAAATGCTTGATGAATTGATTTGGGGAGAGATTGAAAAAAGCTACACATATGTGTCAGAAGGGTCCTACCTCTGACAAAAGACACGGCAATGTTAGTAAAATCTACCATAAATCAACTACCTTTAGATATTAGGCTAGGAAAATTCCTTTGGTAGTTAACTTCTAGGTCAAAAGGTAAATACCCTAATCTCTAAAATTTTAAAATTAATTTTTCCTCCTTTCCTGACCACCCCATAGCACTTATTTATATTGCACATTTTCACATTCAATTATATTAGATTCAGTATTTGATTTTAGGCTGCCTTGTGTCAGTGGTTATTTCTCACACTAGATATGGGGTTCTTAATTTTTTGTGTCCTGAACCCCTTTGGTAGTCTAGTGAAGCCCATAGATCCCTCTGCAGGATAATGCTTTACATGCATAAAATAAAATATATAGGATTGTGAAGGAAATCAATTTTATTGAAGTAAAGATGCATTTCTCCCCCAATCCAAATTCATGACCCTCCTGAAATTTATCCAAGAACCCCTGTGTTAAAGCAATGACTACCCATGTTTTTGAGCATGATAGCTAAGTCCCTTTGCTTTTTACTGTCAAATAGTTTCATAGTCTCTTTCCCACATATGATTGGTTGTACTACAAATATACCTTGATTATGGAAATATGTGTCAAATGGCCACTATGAATTCAGTAATACATTAAAATTAATATTTAGTTAATTTCAACACACATTTAAACAATGTTTACATGTATATATTACCATTAGGAAAGATTAACATTTATATAGTTCTTTAAGGTTTGCAAAGTGCTTTACATATATTCTCATTTAATTTTCACAATATAGCTTCAATCTGATTTACTTAAATGAGCCATTAATACAAAAAAGGGGGGATGGAAAAAGGCAAAGATATTGATTTTGTATTATCACCATTTCTTACATAAGCTTAATTGATATAAATAAGTTGCCATAATAAGTAGTCCAAAAGAGTCCAGAAACTGCTTTATCTAGTGGAATACATTATAAACACTTTCTTATAATTCAATAAAAAATTTATAGTTATAAATATATAATGTATATAAATAAAACATCATAAACAAGGATGGTAAATAATTGTCTTTTCAAACATCAGAAAGTAAATATATAGAATATTTGGTGATACCCATATTATCCTGAGTATCTGTAGATAAAAGTACTGGGAGGACAACATGTAGATGAAAAATGGGGCTAATCCATTGTTTCTGAGTTTCTATAACAATATTTTCATTTTCAGTGACAGAGGAACCATTAGATTTGGACCTAAATGCCTCAGTCTCTGAATGTAATATGAGAAATTTAAAGTGGTATTTAAGAAGATAAAATTGGGAAGAAAAGTGATATCAGCCTAGTATATTTAATTAGGTGGAAGGGACGCAAACTTAAAAACACTTGAGGGATCATTTTACAAAGTTTCTCAAATTGAGGAATAAATCAAAAGAATGGAAAAATCATCACTACAATATTATCCAAAAGTAGAACCATGATGATGGAATAAAGGCAGGAACTTTCCTGAGCTCTCCCAAATTCCCTTCCAAACAACTTTAAAAATAATGCCTCAAAATGAATTCTGGAGCTGCAAAAACAACAAAAGGTGGGTATGAAACAATTTTCCAGCTCAAGACAACTTAGAAGGTCAGCTGGAAATGTTTGTCTCACCAGGGTGAGTGCAGAGCACAGCCCGCACAGACTATACCCAAGCAAAACACCACAGGCCTTGAGGGCTCCTGAAGAGAAGCAGAATTAGCCAAATGGAAAGAGGTCCAAAAAATCACCTACCCAGCAAAACTGAGAATAATATTTCAAGAGGAAAGACAGATACTTAATGAAATAGAAGACTTTCAAACATTCTTGATGAAAAGTCCAGAGCTGAAATTTGATTTTCAAATACAAGACTAAAAAGGTAAACAGGAAAGAGAAACCATAAGGGATTCTGTAAGGTTAAACTGTTTACATTTCTACATTGGAAGATGATACCTGTAACTCCTAGGAACTTTCTCATTATTAGGGAAGTTAGAAGGAGTGTACATAGGCCGAGGAAATAGATGTGAGTTGAATATGATGGAATGACATCTAAAAAAATTAAATGAAAGGATAAGAAAGAGGAATGCATCAGGAAAAAGGGGAGGGAAAGGTAGAATGGGGTAAATTATCTCACATTAAAGAGTCATGAAAGAGCTTTTACAGTGGAGGGAAAGATGTGGTGTAGGATGGTGGACAACACTTGAACTTTCATTCAGAAATGGCACAAAGAGGGAATAATATACATACCCAGTTGGGTATAGAAATATATTACCCTATAGGGAAGTAAAAAGAGAAGGTGCTGGGGTTGGTAGAATAAAGGGCAAATTGGGGAAAGCAGTGGTCACAAGAAAAATACTTTTGAGGAAGAAGAGGGTGCAAGGAGAGAGAGAGAAAAACAGAGGGAGCGGGAAGGAAGGGAAAGAGAGAGAAAGAGAAAGATAAATAGGGGAAATAGGATGGAGGGAAACATACACTTAGTAATGATAACTGTGAAAAAAATTTATAGCAACCTTCTCTGATAAAGGCCTCGTTTCTCAAATATATAGACAACGTAGTCAAATTTATAAGAATACAAGTCATTCCGCAATTCACAAATGGTCAAAGATATGAACGGGTAGTTTTCAGATGAAGGAATCAAAGGTATCCATAATAATATGAAAAATGCTTTAAATCACTATTGATTAGAGAAATAAAATTAAAACAACTCTGAAATACCACTTCACATTTACAAGATTGGCTAATATGCCAGAAAAGGAAAATGATAAATGTCGGAAAGGATGTGGGAAAATTGGGACACTAGAGCACTATTAGTAGAGTTGTGAACTGATCCAACCACTCTGGAGAGCAATTTGGAACTATGTGCAAATGGCTATAAAACCATACATACCCTTTGACCCAACAATATCACTACTATGTCTGCATCCCAAAGAGATTTTAAAAAAGGAAAAGGACCTATGTGTACAAAAACATAGTAGATCTTTTTCACTGTGGGAAAGAATTGGAAATCAAGGGGATGTCCATCAGTTGATAAATGGCTGAACAAATTGTGGTATATGATTGTGATGGAATATTATTGTGCTATAAGAAATGATGAGTAGGAGACTTTCAGAAAAACTTGGATAGACTTACATAAACTGATGCAAAGTGAAGTGAGCAGAACTAGGTAAACAGTGTACACAATAATTGTAATATTGTATGATGATCAAATATGAATGATTTAGTTATTTTTAGCAATACAATGATTCAAGACAATTCCAAAGGACTTATGATGACAAATGCTATTTACCTCCAGAGAAAGAACTGGTGGAATCTGAATGCAGATTGAAGTGCAATATTTTTTTTTTATGTATAAGGTATTTTATTTTTTCCGTTACATGTAAAGATAGTTCTCAACTTCTGTTTATACAAGCTTTACAATTTCAGATTTTTCTCCCTCCCTCCCCTCCCTCCCCCCTCCCCTAGACAGCAGGTAATCTGATATAGGTTATATCTATATATCTCTATACATATAGATATAGATATAGATATACACACACACATAACATTAATCCTATTTCTGCATTAATCCTGTTACAAGAGAAAAAATCAGAGCAGTGATGCAAAACCTCAAAATAGAAAGAAAAAAAAAACCCAACAGCACCCAAAACAAAAGAAATAATATGGTTCAATCAGCATCTATACTCCATAGTTCTTTCTTTCTTTTTTTTTTCTTGGATTTGGAGATCCTCTTCTATCATGAGTTCCCTGGAACTCTTCTGTACCATTGCATTGGTAAGAAGAATATAGTCCATCACAGTAGGTCAACACTCAATGTTGATGATACTGTGTACAATGTTCTTCTGGTTCTGCTCATCTCACTCATCATCAGCTCACGTAAGACCCTCCAGGTTTCTCTGAACTCTTCCTGCTCATCATTTCTTACAGCACAATAGTATTCCATTGTATTCATATACCACAACTTGTCCAGCCATTCCCCAATTGATGGGCACCCCCTCAACTTCCAATTCCTTGCCACCACGTAAAGAGCAGCTATAAATATTTTTGTACATGTGGGTCCCTTTCCCCCTTCCATGATTTCTTTGGGCAAAAGACCTAAAAGTGGAATTGCTGGGTCAAAGGGTATGCACAGCTTTATCGCCCTTTGGGTATAATTCCAAATTGCTCTCCAGAATGGTTGGATCAGCTCACAGCTCCACCAACAATGCATTAGTGTTCCAATTTTCCCACAGCCTCTCCAACATTTATTATCTTCCTTTTTTGTCATTTTAGCCAATCTGATAGGTGTCAGGTGGTACCTCAGAGTTGTTTTAATTTGCATCTCTCTAATCATTAGAGATTTAGAGCATTTTTTCATATGGGAATAGATAGCTTTGGTTTCTTCATCAGAAAACTGCCTGTTCATATCCTTTGACCATTTCTCAATTGGGGAATGACTTGGATTCTTATAAATTTGATTTAATTCCCTATATATTTTAGAGATGAGGCCTTTATCAGAAGCACTGGCCTCAAAAATTGTTTCCCAGCTTTCTGCCTCCCTTCCAATTTTGGATGCATTGCTTCTGTTTGTACAAAAATTTTTAAATTTAATATAATCAAAATCATCCATTTTGCATTTTATAATATACTCTATCTCTTGTTTGGTCAAAAACTGTTTTCCTTTTCAAAGATCTGATAGGTACACTATTCCTTTCTCTCCTAATTTAGCTATGGTATCACCTCTTATGTCTAAATCATGTATCCATTTTGACCTTATTTTAGTATAAGGTGTAAGATGTTGGTCTCTGCCTAATTTCTGCCATACTATCTTCCAGTTTTCCCAGCAGTTTTTGTCAAATACTGAGTTCCTATCCCAGAAGCTGGAGTCTTTGGGTTTATCAAACACTACATTACTAGTGTCATTTACTACTGCATTTCCTGAGCCTAGCCTATTCCATTGATCTACCACTCTATTTTTTAGCCAGTACCAGATAGTTTTGATGACTGCCGCTTTATAGTAAAGCTCCAGGTTTGGTACCGCTAACCCACCTTCCTGTGAATTTTTTTTCATTATTTCCCTGGATATTCTTGATTTTTTGTTTTCCAGATGAATTTTGTTATTATTTTTTCTAGCTGTATAAAATAATTTTTAGGTAGTCTGATTGGTATGGCACTGAATAAATAAATTAATTTAGGCAGTATTGTCATTTTTATTATATTAGCTCTGAAGTGCAATATTTTTAAAGCATTTTATTATTTTCCAGTTATATATAAGGATAGTTTTCAACATTTGTTTTCACAGGATTTTTAGTTCTAAATTTTTTTCTCCCACACTTCCTTCCCTCCCTCCTCCCCAAGATGGAAAGCAGTCTGATATAGGTTGTATATGTACAATCACATTAAACACATTTCTACATTAGTCATCTTGTGAAAGAAGAATCAGAGCACCAGGGAAAAACCTCAAAAAATAAGGGAAAAAAACAGTCCAAAAGTAGAAACAGTATGGTTCAATCTGCATTCATAATTCACAGTTCTTTTTTCTGGATGTTGAGAACATTTTCTATCATGAGTTCTTTGAAACTGTTTTGGATCATTACACTGCTGAGAAGAGCCAAGTCTATCCCCATTGTTCATCACAAAATGTTGCTATTACTGTGTACAATGTTCTCCTGGTTCTGCTCCTCTCAGTCAGCATCAGTTCATGTAAGTCCTTCCAAGTTTCTCTGAACTCCTCCTGCTCATTGTTTCTTACATCACAATAGTATTCCATTACATTCATATACCACAACTTGTTTAGCTATTTCCCTACTAATGGATATTCCCTCAATTTCCAATTCTTTGAAGTGCACTATTTAAAAAATATAATATTTTTTCCAATTACACATATAGTTTTCAATATTCAATTTTTATAAGATTTTGAGTTCCAATTTTTTTCTCCCTTCCTCCCCCTCATCTACCCTTCCTAAAACTGTAAGCAATCTGATATAGGTTACACATGTACAATCATGTTAGACAAATTTCCACATTATTTATGTTTCAAAAGAAGAATCAGAACAAAAGGGGAAAACCATGAGAAAGTAAAAAACAAAAACCAAAAGTGGGAATAGTAAACTTCCCTTCTCCATAGATATGACAGGTAAACTATTTCTCACTTTCCTAATTTGCTTATGGTATCACCCCTTATGTCTAAATCATATAGCCATTTTGACCTTTTTTTTGCTATATGGTATGAGATGTTGGTCTATGACTACTTTCTGCCATACTATTCTCCAGTTTTTCCAGCAGTTTTTGTCAAATAGTGAGTTCTCTCAGAAGCTGGAGGCTTTGGGTTTATCAAACAGTAGGTTACTATAGTCATTTAGTACTGTGTCTTGTTTACCTAACCTATTCCATTGATCTACCACCCTTATTTCATAGGACCAAATAGTTTTGATGATTTCTGTGAAGCATGTTATATTTTACTTTCTTAAATTTTTCATGGTTTTTTGTGTTCTTATTTTTTCACAACATGACTTACATGGAGATTATTGTTAATCTCCTGTTTGTCCTTCATTTTCTTCATTGGGATGATATGACTGGCAGTGATTTGGATTTAAGTGAGGAAGGGCTGTACAAGGTCACCAACCTCACTCTCTCCTCCAGAGCCATCTGGATGCAGTGGCAAGATATACATCAGAATGACTGGAGATGGCCCTGGATGTTTTAAGGCAATTGGGGTTAAGTGACTTGCCCAGGGTCACACAGCTAGTAAGAGTCTGAGGTGAGATTTGAACTCAGGTCCTCCTGACTTCAGGGCCAGTGCTTTATCCACTGCACCACCTAGCTAGCCTATATGGATAGTTTTGCATGATTGCACACATATAACTTGTTAAATTGTTTGCCCTCTCAATGCTAGGAGAAAGTAGGAGGGAAGGGAGGAAGAAAATTTGGAACTCGAAATTTTTTTTAAATGTCAAAATGGTTTTTGCATGTAATTGGAAAAAATAAAATATTCAAAAATTTTAAAAATATCATAATATAATAATGATACTAATAAATAATATAAATAACAGTATGTGATATAATATTTGCTCCAAAAGTGTGCTCAGGAGAACTTCAATAATTACCAATTAATATGTTTATTTTATCATCTTTATAAAATCTCTATGTCATTGTTCAGCTGTGTCTGACTCTCCCTGACCCCTTTTTGTGGTTTTCTTGGCTAAGATACTGGAGTGGTTTGTCATTCTCTTCTTCAGCTCATTTTACAGATGAGAGAACTCAGGCAAACAAGGTTAAGTGACTTGCCTGGGTCATACAGCTAGTAAGTGTCTGAGGCTGGATTTGAACTCACAAAGATGAGTTTTCCTTATTCCAGGCTCAGCACTGTTACACCTCACTGCCCTGGAGTGCAACCCTAGGCAAGTAATTTAATCTTTGTGAGGTTCCTTTATCCATAATAATATCAGCACTGTCTACCTCCCTGAGCTGTTGTGAGGAAAACACTTTGTAAATACTGAAACACCATTTATATGGGAGCTATTACTTTTCAAGGTCATTTACAGCCCCCAAAATCATCTAAATCACTTTCATTATAGATATTTTCCACTGAGGTTGGAGGGTGGGGTGGAGATCAGGTGGAAACTTTTTACCCCCCACTTGAACAGTTGTCAGAATTCAGAATGCTGCACTTTAATATTTTCTTCCAAAGAAATAGCTTATCTGTACAGAGAAGAGCATGGTTTATAACGAAATTCTTCCACATCTACCCTCTGATATAAGTAGTACACATATTAGAGAGTACAAACAGATCTTCTGGCTCCACATCTAAGTGCTCTTATTACACGATTCTTTCACATTCATCTTTCCTTTTCTATACTAGTTAATCATACATTTTTTCTATTTCCCCAAAGCATCTACAAACACACATATAATATACTTGTAATTAAATTACAACATACATGTATACATACCCATATATATGTTCTTCAAAGCTGTAATTCAATTAGTGCAGAGAACTTCAACTAGATCAGCAACTCTATAATTTACCATTTTAGAGAGTTATTTGGTGTTGATGAGAGAGTGGTATGTGCCAGAGAATTAGGACTTGAACCCAGGTCCTTCCTGATGCCAAGACTAACTTTCTTAAGATGGGCTTCCAGAGAAAATAGTATGGGTTAGTAAATAGCCGAAAAGCAAGCTCATCAGGGGCGGTAAAGTTCCAGTGACCTGATTAAGCCACAACTTTGATCTTTATCATCAAAAGTTTCCTCCTTTCCTTACTTTCACTTACAAAACCCTGTCTCACCACAAGAGCAGTAATTCCCCAGTCACTTTCAAACTGAATTCTCTAGAGCCTTGGAATCCCCATGGAGACTGTCAAAAGTGATATTCCATTCCCTTCCCTCCACTCCACATCCAGTAGTATGGGCTTGACTCCATGATTTTCTTTTGTTATAGTTTCCTTTAAGTTATTCCATGAATTTGTGCCAAAAACAGAGAGTCTAGAATCTCTCTTCTCTCCCTCCCTCCCCCTACCTTTCTTTTTCTCTGTCTAGCTGTCTTTGTCTCTCCCTGTCTCTCTGTCTCAGCAGTGGGCATGACTTTTCCTGTCTCTGGTCCAATTTCCCTTATGGGGTGTCACCTTCAAACTCCAACTCTGCAATCTTGTTAAAATATCAGAGAAAGTGTGTACCAGATTGATTTAAAACAAGAGTACTGGTTCAGTATCCTAAAGAGAGTCTAATAACAGCGACTGCAGTTTGTCTAATCTGATTATTTATATTAATTCCTCCAGTCTCAAAAGAAGAATTTTAAAATGTCTTAAAACTTGGAAGTTTTTTTGTCCTTATCACCCATAAAACCTCCCCCATCACCTAGTTCGGCGGTCCCCAAATCATTTATTTACTTCCACAAAGATAGACTGGAAAATTTCCCCATTTTTCGCTCATTAACTCCACTTGGTCTATCTGGTTTGTGGGCCCTGAAGGCAGTGTGCTTTTTTTCCCCCCAGGGCTACCAATTAGCACCTCATCAGCTCCAATTAGAGGAGACAAAGGCAGTGTAAAGATAACTCCCAGAGAGAGGGCGGCACAACAGCATGTAATCACTTAAGACAGCAACGGGCATTCTCCTTGCTAACTGTGCAGGGTCTATTCACCACTCTTTCTTCCTTTTGGATGCATTTAAGACTGTTTGGCTGGGAAGACAGGCCTCCCAGGAGTCTCATAGTTCCCCATTCAGAGCTACCTGTTTACAGCTCACAGAACCCGAGTACCTAAACAATCCCATATTGTACGCTCAGTGCTTCCTTAAACTCCGGCTTCCAGAATAGTGAGTTTTTTGGGGCTGGGCCGGCTAAGTTAAAGGCTGCTTTTATACTCATTGAGTGTTCTCCTTGTACTGTCTTCTAATTACATGGGAGGGCAACAATGTATTTTTTTCAATGAGAGTTCTTTGGAGCAGTTAATTTGGTGCCTGTACTAAATGCCCCCAAACATTAATTAGTGTGGAAGGAACCCTAATTTCCTCAGCAGCTTTCCTCTCTTGCCCTTGTTTTCACATAGGCTTGGATGAGTCTCCATAATGAAATTACCTCATTAATGCCTTTATTCCTGCACAGTCACTCATTCAAAACCTACCATTTAGCTTTAATTTAATGCTGTCAAAAGTAAAAAGGTGCATTCATGGCTTTGATTAGGGATTTTTTTTTCTCCCCTTCTCTTCCCCCCTCCTCTCCTGCCCCCACCAGGGGCAGACAGATTTAAATTATGAAGATGGTGAGTAGCGAGTTATAATTGGGCACAAGCAGCACTTGAGCGAATATTAAAAGCTTTCAAAGCCCAGCCCAGTTTGTCTGCGGGCTATTAACTGCGTCCAGTGCACCAGGGTCTCCCCGGCTCTGAATGGATGGCAACTTAACTACAGCAAAGCAAATGGGGTTTAATTTTTGTTTAATACACAGCGGAGTTGTATTTACCCACATAGCAATTGCTTCTAGATGAGCTCACTTTGCACCATTGTTCTGTGAACTTATTATTCATGGTTTCTAATTGGAGCTTTAAAGAGCCCGACATAGACCAAAGTTGCTAGGAAAAAACTAAACTCACAGAGAAACATGTAGCTTCTCTTTCCTTCCTTCCTTCCTTCCTTCCTTCCTTCCTTCCTTCCTTCCTTCCTTCCTTCCTTCCTTCCTTCCTTCCTTCCTTCCTTCCTTCCTTCCTTCCTTCCTTCCTTCCTTCCTTCCTTCCTTCCTTCCTTCCTTCCTTCCTTCCTTCCTTCTTTCCTCCCTCCCTCCCTCCTTCCTTCCTTCCTTCTTTTCTTTTTTTTTTTTTCTATCAGTCCCTTCATAGATGTAGACCAGCAACTCACATACAGCATATAGAAAACAGAGTATTGCCAGGGGCCACTAAGAGGTTAAGGGACTCCCTTTGTGTTACACAGTGTGTATCAGAGGGAGGACTTGAACCCAGTTAGTCATAGAATCATAGATTTTTGCTACCGCAAAAGTGCTGCTATTAAGATTTTTTTGTATATGCATGCATTCATGTATGTATGTATACACATTTTTATCCCCTTGAAGTATTTGACTCAAAGGGTATATGACCAGCTCAGCTGCTTATCTCCCATAATTCCAAATAGTTTTCCAGAATGGGCCTGGTCCAAGCTCTACCAGCAGGGTCTTAGTGTACCTGTCTTCACAATTTCTTCCTTTTTTCTTTTCCAGTTTGGGAAGCTAAAATTCCAAGCATCCTGACTTTGAGTCCAATACTCTTTCCACCCAAGATCCTGTGTCCAAATTTGGAACATCTAGCATTTAGGGGTTCAAGTTTGTTTACATTTGACTAATTTCAATTTGTTTTTCTGGAAGACTGACTAAAAAACAAGTTCAGGGCTGGTTGGATATTAAATAGCCTTGATAATGTAACACCCAGAGCAGTGAAGACTGGATTATCTTTCTACAGGGTGGGCCAAAAGTCATGAAGGGGTTTTGATATTTAATAACTCCTTTATTTTTTGTTTTTAATTTACGGTACCATAGTATCACATATAGTATATATAGGGAATGAATTTACATTTTGTGTGAAAAATCAAATTTCATAAATGGCAAAACATAAAGAAAAATTATTTTCAAAAAGTTATTAAAACATTATGAATTTCAGTCCACCTTGTAGTTGCAAAATGGTACTGTTAACACAAAAGGTGAGTATGTGGGAGAAGTCCTCAGTTCTATAGAATGCTGTTTTTTTTTATTTTGTCAGTAGATGGATAAGTGGATGGGAAAAACAAAAGAGGAATAGGTTCAAGCTATAGTTCTATAAGTTGTTTTTTTTTTCTTTTCTTTTTAGAATATTAAAATATAGTCTAGCATTTCTCCTTAATAGTGTTAATACTGGGGAATAAGACTAACACACATTATCAGTGTATTCAGGATATAACTCAAACTGATAATATTCTGCACAGATACAATTCTTCAATTACAGTAGGTCAAATCAGGTAATTCTACCTGATAAAACTACCTCTGAAGCAAATGACAAATATCGTTTTCCCCAGGCTGCAGACACAAAATAAGTTCCCAATTGTTTCGTGGTTCCAACAACAGTTGTTTCCAGGTTCCCTTCATTGAGAATGACTTAGTTTATGGGTAGCACTTCTCACATCTCATTCTACAAATTGAAAGGATTCTAGTGTATATTCTTATAGTGAGTGTGGTATAAACCAAAAAATCCATGCATGTACCACTTCTCTGCCCAATTTCTGTATTTCTAAACAGAAACAGTTTATTACCTCCAAATAAGTGCATGAAGATGCTATGTTACTTGCTAATAGTTATCCTTTCCACATTGCAACTTTCTGCATTGAGAGTTTCCATATATTGTGGGTTAGCATAAGAAATTAAATGGGAATTTTGTGGAAGCTGTAGATGACATGCGAAGGCCGGCAGACAACTCAGAAAAAGTGTAGAAACTCAGAAAAACACTTTATATATATATATATACACACATATATAGTATTGGGTAGTATCAACATATTTTATCTTTTAATGCCATAATAATTCAGACTTCTCTGGTATGAAGGGAGAGCCAAAAGAATTTTCAAAGATTTTCCAAATGGGGGGGCAGGGGAGGAGGGGGGAGGGGATTCCCATGCTCCTAATCTCTGCTATATGGAAGGGATAACTGTATAATTTTTTTTAAAACTTGGAGAAAGAAATCTACAGATTAAGTCTCAGAAAAATATTTCATGGGGCAACTTTTCAAAATGACAGATAACAGCTGTGCCATGGAAACTTGCCATAAACTTCTGAACTCAAAATGTTGTGTTTGTAATTACAAAGCATCAAATTCAATCAATATTAACTTCCCAGAGACAGCGGTGATGGGAATTTAGAGTATGATCATATGGAAAAAACATGGATTGGGAATCGAATGAGAGGGATTCAAAACCATAGTTCTGCCACTAAGTCCCTGTGTGGCCTTGGGCAAAACTGGGCCTCAGTCTTATTATCTATAAAATGTGAGGAGTGATCTAAGTGTCTTCTATGGTACCTTCCAATCTTACCTCTGTGACTTTAGGACTTGATTTTCTGTACTGAACTCTGCCAAAGTGGGTGAACCTACCAATGGAGGACTCCAGTTAATACACTCAATTTGTCAAAAAAAAAAGAAATACACTCAATTTGTCTCTGTCCTTTCTACACTGTCAAAGTCAACCATGTTATTTGCAAAACCAATTTTTTTTTGGTTCCTTAGCAAGATCAATTAAATTCAATAATATTTATTCATTTGTCTATTATGTGCAAGGCATTGTTAGACCCATTTGGGGGGATACAAAGACAGTCACTGTATGAACAAATGTTTTTGTTTGGAGTTTAGTGAATAATACATTCTGCCTTATGTTGTAGTATGTCTTTGGTTGGAACACTTATTTAATTTATAGTATAACAAAGTCAGTGTTTGAAATTATCAGATATAGACAGATATACTTTGCTTCTTTCCATTAATCTTAACATTGAAAATTTTGCTTGATTTTGGTTGCTTTTTTATGTCCCCATAGGTTGTAGAATGAGAATACCATTGCCATACATGATATTTATATAATACTGTAAAGTTTGCAAGATGGTTTATATACATATTATTTCATCTAAACCTCACAACGATGCTATAAGCAGCCATTGCCTTGGGACACAACTACCAGTTCAAACTGGGGAAATAGTTATGTGTGTGCTGTGAAGTTCTTCACTGAATTTTCTCCTCTCCCTCTCAGGGGTCTAGTTTCTCTTCCACTCTTGGCTCCTGGCTTGGATTTGCTACAGAGTTAGCTTTGAGGTATGGGCAAATTTTCATCCCAGCAATCCCAGACTACCCCTCTAATCCTTATCAGAGATAAGCGTTCACACTTCACAAAGTTGCAAAATTCCTTGTGCTAACTTATAAACACTTCATCATCCCTTATAAGAAAAATCATTTCCTTCTCTGAGCCTGAGTTACCACATTTGTAAAATGAAGGGATTGAGGTTATCAGGAAGATGTCTTGAAGTTCTAAGTGCTAGAAACTGGTGTGTGCCTGGCACTATATATGCTAGGTCTATGAGAATCTAATGATTTAACACAGTCCTTGTTTTTATGAAACTTATGTAGTTGAAGAATAAGGCATAAATATCTGAAAAAAATAGGTACAATATAAGAGCTAAACAATCCATAGAATGTTCCAAAAAAAGCATTTGATTAACTGACCAGTGAAACATGGAGAAGGAATTACATACAGAAGTAAAATAATACACAGAACCCACAAGGCTCTGAAGCAAGCACTGAGCCTGAAGTGGCAATGACAGGGAAATCAAAACAAGGGACTAAGGAGCTGGCCCGCCCTGCTGAAACTCAAAATGCAGAATCAATGGGGAGTGTATTGGTGCCCTCTTCTGTCTGTGGGAAGCTTAACAGGACAGTTTTGAGAGAAAGGGACAAGCATTTGGAGGTGTCTGATGAGATAGAACAGAGACGTGAGCCAGAGGAGAAATTAAGCAAATGATTTTGGAACCACTTGTATGGAAATGGAATTTAGACAAATAATAGAAACTACTGTCATTGAGAAAGTTCTTTGAAGTTTTCAAAGTGCTTTACATACATTTTTTTTTCTTTTGAACCTCATAAACAACCCTATGAAGTGGGTACTATGGGTATTATTACCTTCATTTCACAAATTGTAGGAACATAGATTTAGAGCTGGAAGGGACCATAGAAGTTATTTAGTCCATCCTCTTTATTTTAAAAGGGTAGCTAGGTGGTGTAGTAAATAGAGTGCCAGACCTGGAATCAGGGGGACCTGAGTTCAAATCCAGCCTGGAACACTTACTATGTGACCTTTGGCAAGTCATTTAACCCTGTTTGCCACAGTTTCCTCATCTGTAAAATGAGCTGGATCTGGAAATGGCAAACCACTCCAATATCTTTGCCAGGAAAACCCCAGATGGGGTCATGAAGATTTGGACATGACTGAAATGACTGAACAACAGTAAGTTTCTTTTTTTTTAAGATGAGGAAACCGAGGTCCAGAGAAATTAAGTAACATACCCAAGGTCACACAAACATGAGAGTGAGCATTCAAACTCACTTCCTGGGATTCCAAATTCATTACTCTTGGGTAAAAAGGAGCAGATTCAGGTACAGCTAAGTGGCACAGTGGATAAAGCACCGGCCCTGGATTCAGGAGGACCTGGATTCAAATCTGGCCTCAGACACTTGACATTTACTAGCTGTGTGACCCTGGGCAAGTCACTTATCCCTCATTACCCCGTCTCCCGCCCCCCCCAAAAGTAGTGAGTAGCGGATTCAGAATTTGAACTTAGGTCTTTTGTTTTGTTTTTTTTGCTGAGGCAATTGTGGTTAAGTGACTTGCCCAGCGTCACACAGCTAGTAAGTGTCAAGTGTCTGAATCTGGATTTGAACTCAGGTCCTCCTGAATCCAGGGCTGGTGCCTTATCCACTGCACCACCTAGCTGCCCTGGGTCTTTTAACTCCCAATACTTTTCTTTTCTATACCGGTGAGAAAGCAAGACAAATTATTTACTCAAGCTTGCATTAACACATGTTAAAGTCTGGTTTTGAACCTAGAATTTTCTGAGTGGCCTCTCTGTCCACTTCACCAGAATAGTAGTCTAGAATGCTTACTTGGCATGAAACTTAAGAAAATGTCAGGTCAGAACAAGGACAAAAGAATGGAAACAGCTAAAGATGCATGGTCTATGTGACAGTTTTATGATACCATAAGACTATAGTTTATAATACCATCTGTTATATGTAAATAATATCAGAGAAAGGAAATTCCAAGGTCAACATTACCTTTAATTTGTGTTCACAATCAGTAAAAAGCAAGCAAAAAAGGGCCATTGTACTTTTTGCACATTGTAATCTTTGTGTAGTTAGCCAAAGATACTGCTTGAGTTTCTGACTTGGGGCAGGAGTGGGGAAGGGATGTTCAACTGCATCTCCAAGGTTCCAGGTCTGGGTAACAGCAGAGATAACGTCAGTCTATTTCAAAGAGATGTCTGAAGGGATAACTAATGCAAAGAATGCATTCTTTAGCCCAGAGTTCATTGGATTTATGTAGCACTAATTACATATATCTAGAGAAAATGGAATTTACTGGTAATTATGTCCTGGAAGCTACAGACTTTTCTTCTCCTCATTGTACTGGAAGAAAAATTCAAGTCTGTCTCCCACCTTCCTGGTTGTTTCTGGTAGGTACCAAGGAGCCTCTCCTTATGACCTGGCTGTAGGGTTATTACTTAGTCAAGTAGTTCATTCAGCTTGATCAAAAGAGTGCTGACATAATCAAGCTTTGGGCTGAATGAACAATTCACATTGAATAGCACAAATATTTGGATTCAAGTGTAGGTCAGCAGCAACCATTTGAAACTTTGATAATGAAGGCCTGTGGGAACCAAATGTACATAAAGGAAGGAAAAAAGGAAGGAAAGAAGGAAGGAACAAAAAGGAAGGAAAGAAGGAGGGAAAGAGGGAAGGAGGGAAGGAAAGAAGGAAGGAAGGAAGGAGGGGAGGAAGGAAGGAAGGAGAAAAAAAAGACTATTTGGGGATAAATCAGGGTAGAAAGAACAAAAAAGTCTTGAGTAGGTGACTTCAGTTCCTGAAGTAAGTAAGTAAGCAACAGAAAACTAACAGTTTGTCAGCCCGGTTTAAGGAATCTGAAGGTCTACTCCATTTTCTTTTGCTAAAAAGATGGAATTCATAATCTCTTGCTACTGGGGTATTGAAAGAACCTTTAAAATTGGAGTCAGGAGATCTCTGCTTTTTTTAAACCAGTTACGTGACCTTGAGGAAGTCATTTTAGCCTTCTTCTTTCCCCACTGTTCTCATTTATAAAATGAGAAGGTTTTAATTAGATGATCTCTCAAAACCTTTCCAATTCTAAATCACAAAGACAGTGATTTAGAACTAGAAGAAGTTATCTGATGATCTTACAATAAAATACTAAATTGCTTTTCTTTAAACTCTACTAAAATTTTAGCCTGTAATCTCTAAAGGATTTGTTGGGATTGTCTTAGCCAATTAACTTTGTATTTTTAGTTTCCTAAACCTGAATTTTAAAATTTGGTGACTATTTAGGTTGTTTTTCATTAAGCTCAGTTTAGTTTCCACAGACTTAAATACACTAAAGAACTGAAGTTCCGACCATTCATGCAGTTTACAAAGGAAAAATCTGTTGGGATTCTTATTCCTAATGTGGACTCACCAGTCAAATTTACCATGCATAGTAGCATTCTGCACAGTGATCCCAAAGCACATCTTTGCCTGTCTCTCGCAGCTCAAAATACTTTCATGCACGGTTTCTTTCTCAAACAATGGAAGCACATATGGACAACATTTCTAATTCATCACGTCTTTGTATTTGGGGGTTCACCTGTGACTTAGGGCCATACAAAACCCCAAAGAAACAGACACATAAAGCAAAATTTCCCAAACCAAATGCACCCCTTGTGATCTTGTACCCTGAAGAGTCAGTCAATTCCCATGGAATTCTTCTCACAAAATCTTGAATGGGTGATTATTCAAGAATTACTCTCTACTTTCCCCCACAGACCCTCTTGACCCTGCCCTGGTCTTTTCCTTAGAATTAGAACAAGAGGATGGTAGGCTAGAGAATGGGCCTAGGACACACAGGGATACTTGAAGTTTGGCTGGATCAGTAGGCTGTTTGAAGGATTTATGTAACCAAAGAACAGTAGTTTGGCCTTCCTGGAAAGGGGGAATCTGCATCCATTAATGTAAGTAGGTCTTGTTTTATTCATGCCTCTTAATACAGCTACATAGTATGGGGGAAAATGTGAATACGGCTTTTCATATTTGTTCCTCTTTTATATGTTCAATAGGGTTTAAAATGATTGTATACCATAGTTCCTTAGTATATGCTACATTGCAAATATCCTTAGCCTCTTATGACCTTCTACTAAAACTTCAGTATATTAACAACTGACTTATCTGCCAATCTATCAACAGGGATTCTCTGCTAAATAGCTTTTTTAATCAATCAGTCAACCAGTATTTCTTAAGCATTTGCTATGTGCCAGGTGCCTTGTGAAGTGTTGGGAATACAAAGAAAAAGCTAAAGACAATTTCTTCCCTCAAAGAGCTTGCATTGAGTTGGGGGAAATTGTGAACATAAATATGTACATACAAGAGACGTGTAGAAAAGATAGAAGGTAAGCTTAGCAAAGACTGGGAAAGTTCTTTTTTTTTTTTTTTGCGGGGGCGCTAGTAAGTGATTTGAACTCAGGTCCTCCTGAATCCAGGGCCAGTGCTTTATCTACTGTGTCACCTAGCTGCCCCAGGATTGGGAAAGTTCTGATGAAGATAGCATTTGAGGTGAATCATGAATGAATCCAAGGAAATCAAGAGGAATGGTTGTAGAGGAAGGGAGAGTAAAAGGGGCCAGGGTCAAGAAGGAAGACTCTGGCAGGGCTGCAGTTGGCCTGAGAGTTAGCACATTCTCACTTTCTTTTTTTTTTTTTTTTTTTTTTTTTAGGCAATGGGGGTTAAGTGACTTGCCCATGGTCACACAGCTAGCAAGTGTCAAGTGTCTGAGGTCGGATTTGAACTCAGGTACTCCTGAATCCAGGGCTGGTGCTTTAACCACTGCGCCATCTAGCTGCCCCCACATTCTCACTTTCAACAATGTGGTGGGGCTGGTTGATCCAGCAGAAGACACAGAAAAAGTTTAGAAACTCAGAAATGCACAAAATATGTGTATATTGTTGTATAATATCAATCCAATTTTTAAAATAAGTTACTGTAAATACCCCATAAAAGAAAAAGAAAAAAATTCATATTTCTCTGGTACAAAGGGAGGGCCAAAAATTTTTACTTGGACTTTAGGCACCGTGACCCTAATCCCCATGATATGGAAGAGATAACTATATGTATGTGTGTATCTATGTATCTGTATATACACATGCACACATACAATGCATATGTGCACAGATGTACACATGATACATATATACACATGCATGTGTGCAACACATATATACACACGTGTATAGAATTTATGCATGTTTGTGGGTAAGCTCCAGGTTTATGTGGGGAATGATGTATTATTACATTTATATGTTATTAAATGCCTTTAATATAAACTGTGCCTTCTGGCTGACAAATAAAAAACCATATAGCTCATGAAGTAAAGTCATCAAAAGATTCTGACCTACAAAGTGCCTAGAACCTGAGATATCTAACTGGATTGCTATAGGTGAAAGAACGGAGCTACGGAACAAAATAAAAGGAATGATTAGTTAATAATTAAAAGCTAAGGTGATCAAGAAGGTGATTAAGAGTCAAGTAATGTCAGCAACTAGGTGACACGGTGGATAGAGTGCCAGACTTGGAGTCAGAAGGACCTGAATTTAAATCTGACCTCAGACACTTACCAAGCTGTATGACCCTGGGCAAGTCGCTTGACCCTATTTGCCTGAGTTTCCTCATCTGTTAAATGATCAGAGAAGGAAATAGCAAATGACTCCAGTGTCTTTGCCAAGAAAACTCAAAGAGAGTTGGACAGGACTGAACAACAACAAAGTCAACAAGTAATTATTAAGCACTTACTATCCTTCAGGAACTGTTCTAAGTGCCTGGGATAAAAAGAAAGGTTAAAAAAACTAAACAAACAAACAAAACAAAACCCCAGTCCCTGCCCTCAAGGAGCTTACATCCTGATAGGAATGCAAGGTTGTTTAATGGGCAGGTAATTAGTATATGTATGTATTTCCCCTTTCCCTTTCTCTTTCCCTTTCCCTTTCCTTTTCCTTTTCCCTTTCCATTCCCTTCCCTTTAGAGTCTCTAGTTCATTGAGGGGGAGGAGGAGATGACATAGTCAGACCTATGATTTAGAAAAGTTACCTTGCTAGCTGTAAGGAGAATGGATTGCTGTGGAGAGAGACTTGAGTCAGGGAGACCAATCAGGAGGTGATTTCAATAGTCCAGGTGAGAGGTAATGAGGGCCCGAATTGGAGTGGTGGCTATCTGGGTAGAGCGAAGGGGCCATATATAAGGAATACTTTGAATGTAGAAATTACAAGATCCGACAAGTAGTTGGACATACAGTATGAGTTTAATAAAGATAACACCAATTTTGCAAGCCTGGCTGACTGGGATGATGGTAGTGTTCTCAACAGTAATAGGAGAATTTGGAAGAGGGGAGGGTTTTGACGAAAGATAATGAACTCTATTTTGCACATGCTGAGTTTGAGGTGCCTATCAGACATTAAGTCTGAAGTGTTGGTAGATGTGATGTGTGACTAGCTCAGGAGGACTAGAGATGTTTATATAGATGTGGGAGTCATTGGTATAGAGATCACTACTGATTACATAGGGGCTAATGAGATCACCAAGTTAGAAAGCACTATTTGCACGAGTCTTTTCCAATTTAATTGAAACTATTTTCGTTGTTTCTCACGTATGCAATATTTTATTATATTTGTAAATTCTAATTCATTTATTCATTCTTGAAATTTTAGGTACCCCCTTTGTGCCTAATCCTTTGGTAGTAATTATAGAAGTATAAATTAAAATTGATGTTCTACCTCATATATATCAATGGGCAAAGATGATTAAAAAAAGGAAAATGACAAGTCTTGGAGAGACTCTGGGAAGACAGAAATGCTCATTCTACTGCTGATGGAGCTGTGAATTAGTTCAACCATTCTGGAAAGTAAATTGGAACTATGTCCCCAAATCATTAAACTATATGTAAACTTTTATCCATAGATACCACAAAAAAGCCTATATTCCTAAAGAGTGCCAAGAAATAAAGAAAGAGTATCTAGTGATAGTGACGTCCAAAAAAAAAAAAGGAAAGAAAGAAAAGAGTACCAAAAACATAGAACATTCAAAAGAATGTCAGAAGACAATACAAACAAGCAATACAGCTTTGCAATGAACATGCTGACTTGAGTATATATATATATATATATATATATAAAAGCAAATTGTATTTAATGAGATTTATAGTTTCATATGTCATCCTGTTTTTGTTCTTATATGTGACAATGTTAATCCCTTTTCATTTTTTGGTGCATCTTTTCACATTAAAAAACAAACCATGTTTTGATAAAGAAAGCAGTTCCAAAATTAAAAGAAAAGGAAAAAAAAAGACCTAGCATTTGGGGGTGAACTTTAGGGTCATATGAATCACCAGTATGCTGAGGCAAGAATGACAAACAAATAAACAAACCAACCTACCACTAAGATGATTTTAGGCTATATTAACAGCAGCTAATTTCCAGGGCCAGAGCGGATATAGCCTTGCCTTACTCTACCTTACTCCAACCCCTTCTGGAGTATCCTGTTCAGTCCTATCTGCCAGATTTTAGGAAGAACACAAACAAGCTGGAGTGTAAATCCAGGAGGGCCACCAACAGCGAGGGGGATTGAAACTGGACCATATGGCAACTGGTTGAAGGAAGGATGTTTAGCCTGGAGAAGAAATGGCTTTCAGGGACATGTTGTCTTTGAAGGGCTGTCTTGTGGAAGAAGGGTTGGATTGAATCTACTTGGTACCTAGGACAGAACTAGGAATAATAAAAGTAAAGGAAGAATCATACTGATTGAATGAGTCACAAAGGTCAATTTTAGGTTGATATACAGAAAAACTCACCAATGCTTAGAGTGATTTAAATAGAGAAAGGGCTGCTTTGGGAGATAGTGAGTTTTCTATCACCAGAGAATGCTGGATGACTGTGTATCAGGGGCTGGAGGGGCAGCTAGGTGGCACAGTGGATAAAGCACCGGCTCTGGATTCAGGAGGACCTGAGTTCAAGTTTGGCTTCAGACACTTGACACTTACTGGCTGTGTGACCTGGAGCTAGTCACTTAACCCTCATTGCCACCCCCCCCCCAAAAAAAATTGGGGCTAGAGCACATCCTTTCTACCACTGAAACCTTATTTTCAATTTAATACATAAATAAATACCTGCTCTGTGTATGTAAAACACGGAGGTTGCTGTTGAGGATATAAAGACAAAAATGAAGCAGTTTCCACTTTCAAGGGCTTATGCTCTTCTGGGAAGATACATGTACCCATAAAAGTATATACAAAGTAATCTCTGAAAGGTGAAAGAACTAACAATTGGGAGGAAAAGCAGAAATCAAGAAAGGCTTAATGAAGGATAACTCTATCCTTTGATGCAGAGATCTCATTGCTAGGCATATACTCCAAAGGGGGTGGGGTGGGAAGATAGAAAGAAAAGCCCAATATGCACCAAAATGTTTAGAGTGACACTTTTTATACTAGCAAAGAACTGGAAACAAAGCAGATCCTCATTGATTGGGAACTGACTAAACAAACTGTGGCACATTAATAGAATATTACTGTGGGGCAAGAAACAATGAATATTAAAAAATACAGAGAAACATGGGAAGACTTATTTGAGCTGATACAAATTGAAGTGAGCAGAACCATTAAAGCTATATATGACTATTAAAAACGCAAATAAAAAGTAAATACAACAATGCTGTATGAGTGTAAATGACTAAGCTTGGCTTCAGAGAAGAGATGAGAAAATGCACTTCCTCCCCTTCTTTGCAAAGCTGGAGAACTATTGTTGCAAAAATTTCTAAGTCTGGTGAAGGAAAGAAAAATGAAGTCTCTGAGCTGAAGAAAATAGGTTTGTTGAGAGAGGGCCTATCTCACAATAAAACCGACCTCCAGTAGGGGTAAGCCTGCCAAAAGACCCCGAGCCTAGGGATCCGGTGGTTTTTATATCTCAGCAAGGCTTAAATGCTTATATATTCTGATAATTTTCGACATAACTCCACCCATATTATCTTCTGAGCCTATTTCCAATGGTACAGAACATGTACATTTACAAATGGTCATCATCTAAAAACTCATGGGTGCTCCATCACGGCTCGCAGTCAGCCAAATGTACAATATTTGGGACAAATTCCTAAAATCAAACAGCCTAGAATGCTGATTGGTTCCTTCAGCTTAGAGAAACTATTTTAAAGTACCTCATTGACTATTTAATCATATTACAAATGGACTTATTATGTCGCTCAAGGGACAAGTTCACAGTACCTAAGAACATATTTACATAATATCTACTCTTATTTGTTACATTACTATTAATTTCAGCTACTAAAGAAATAGGTAAAGCACATTAAATCACAGTTCTTTTAGTAAAAGAACTGATTTGTAGGCTAAATACTGATTATTACCATAGTTAAATCACTTATCTTTAGAGGTTGGGGAAAATCTCACTCACACTATGCATGTGGAATATTGTTAATACTGTCAGACTTGATTGGCGGGTTAGTTTTGCTGAGCTGATTTTCTCCCTCTTTTTTAAAAAAATTCTTTGTTACAGAGAATGACTCTCTTGGCAGGGAAAGACGTGGAAAATAAGGTACTTTCAAAACAAAAGCTATCAATAACATTTTATTTTATTTTTTTGAGTGAGGTAGTCCTTGCCATCTGAAAACATTTTATTATAAGGAACATACATGCTAACAGAAAAGTACATGAAGGATACAAATTCCAAACATGCACAGTAATAGAAATGGGGCACCAACAATTGGGAAATTAGAAAAGGCCTTTTGAAGGAAAATATTAGAGCTGATCTTTAAGGGAGCCATAGTTTCAAGAAGTGGATATGAGGAGGAAGAGCATTCTAGATATGGGAGGACAGCTTGTTTTAAGGTAGAAAGAAATTGAATAGAGTTCTACAGGGCACAGTGGAAAAGAAAGAAGGAATTCAATGAGGACCCTGAAAGGATAAGTTTGATGGGGATGGGCATGAAGGAGCTGGGAGTGGGGGGTATGGAAAGAAGGTTGGGTTTAAGCAATTTATGACTTAGAATCACAGGGTTTCTGGGTGGAGTCACAAGTTAGTAGATTGCCACACTCTTCCCAAAAGTGATGGTAATGTTCACTTGATTATTTCTCTTTGAATTGCCTGAACCTATTAATTCCCTCCATTCGAACTATATGTTGTAGATTTTGTCGTGATCATAGATAGAAATTAAATGTTGGTTGCATTTAAACAAATATACTCCAATATCAAAATAATTTAAAATCCATATGCCCATGAATGAGGTAGGCCAGTAACACTAGTTTATAGCTGGGAAGGTGAAGATGCGATGCTACAAGGCTCAGGAATAAAGAAAAGCTTAAATGGGACCCCTCAGAGATGTGCAAAATATTTTCAACCTCAGGATTGGTGTTTAGCCTGAAATGAACTTGATCTTGCCATTATACTGGAAAGAAGGGAAAAGCAAAAGGAACCACAAAGCTTCAGTGATTTGGAAATTGAGCATATTATACTTCTCCAAATATTCCCATCTAAATTAATCAAATTTTCCACTTCATCACCCTCATCAAATTTAATGTGCTACATATTATTCCTCAGGAATTGCAGGCATTATCAGAGTAGCAAATACTTTGTTGAAAATGAGGTTTCATAGGATTGAGTCCCGCTTTCTCCCCCAGTGGGCTCACTGGTTATTTGGAGCTGAGGGAGGTATAATGAATTCAAGAAATTCAATTAAAACAAGTTACATTTTCCTGTGGATCCAAAGAAATGCTTCCATTTCGGTTTGGAGTAGGTATAGGAGGTCTTTAATATGGATTAAAGTTACTATATTATTTGTATGTATGAGAAGCCGCACAGGACAAAAGAGAGAACCTTGGCCTTGAAGCTCTTCCAATCTGGCTGCTTCACCACAGTTGAAGCTAGAGGAACATGACAAGAAGGTGGGCCTGGGAATGACCACCCCAACACATTAGGACAAGGTGGGCTGGGGAGCACACATTGTCACCACTGCTGGTCAGAGCTGTGAGGAAGGAGGGACTTACAAGTCCCCAGTAGTACAACCTCAGAATTATAGCAATAGATACATCAAACCTCTGATAAACTTGCTACATTTCAGGGAAGATTTTTAACCTTATGGGAAAAATATCTCCTTATGGGAAAGTGTCTAGTTCTGGCTGGAGCTGCATTGATTGCCACCACTCCCCTCCCCCAACTGTTTTTTGTTTTGTTTTGTTTTGTTTTTTTTTTTGCGCAGGGCAATGGGGGTTAAGTGACTTGCCCAGGGTCACACAGCTAGTCAGTATCAAGTGTCTGAGGCCGGATTTGAACTCAGGTACTCCTGAATCCAGGGCCGGTGCTTTATCCACTGCGCCACCTAGCTGCCCCCCCCCAACTGTTAAATAAGACTTCTTAAAAACATTTTTAAAAAAATCAGACTTCTTAAAGTACAGATATAACCATGTCTGTCACACTTTTATTCAATAAACCATAATGGCTCCCTCCAGCACCAGATATAAAATTTTGTGCTTGATTTTTAAAGCTCTTCATAACTTGGCCCCATCTTGCCTTTCCATTCTTTGAACACTTTTTTAAAAAAATTATATTTTTGGGGTAGCTAGGTGGCACAGTGGATAAAGCACTGGCCCTGGATTCAGGAGGACCTGAGTTCAAATCTGACATTACACACTTGACACTTACCAGCTGTGCGACCCTGGGCAAGTTACTTAATGCTCATTGCTCTGCAAATATGTATACACACACACACATATACATATATACACATATATATGTATATAATTTTTTCCAATTACATGTAAAAAATTTAACATTCATTTAAAAAATTTGAATTCCAAATTCTCTCCTTCCCTTCCTTCTTCCTGCCTTGAGAAGGCAAGCAATTTGATATAAATTATACATATAACACCTGACTTCTTTCTAAGTACTTTGTGATCCAGTGAAACTGGCTTCCTTCCTGTTCCATTTCCTGATTGTGCTTTTCTACTGGTTGTCCCCCAAGCCTGGAATTCTCTCCTTCCTCATCTCTACTTCCTGGCTTCTTTTAAGTCTCAGTTAAAATCCCACATGTGGCATAAATCTTTCCCAATCTGTCTGTCTGTCTGTCTCTCTCTCTCTGGGCAATGAAGGTTAAGTGACTTTTCCAGGGTCACACAGCTAGCAAGTGTCAAGTGTCTGAGGCTGGATTTGAACTCAGGTTCTCCTGAATCCAGGGCTGGTGCTTTACCCACTGAGCCAACAAGCTACCCCCCAATCTCTCTTAATGCTAGTGACTTCTCAGAGATTATCTTCAATTATTCATATATATATCTTATTTATCCATAGTTATTTTCATATTGTTTCCACAATTATACTATAAGATCTCTGAAGGTATGGAATAATTTTGCCTTTTTTTCTTATCTATCTCCAAAGCTTAGCACAGTGCCTGGCACATAGTAGGTGTCTAATAAATGGTGTCCCACCATTGTCCACACTAACCACAAGCTGGAACCCTTTGAGATCACTTGGCATCTCAGCCAATGCCAGATCTGCTGGGCATTTTTGGTAGGTTCAAATATACTGTTACCTGCATTCTTGTACATCTCAATCTGTGGGCAAATAGACTCAACAACTAAACTCTGGGAACTTGGCAGTTCAAATATTTTAGAAGACTTTTTCCAGATGATAAACTTTGCAGCCAGTCAACCTCAATCAAGCCTACAAGAGATAATCTACATATACTCAGGCCTATTTGTCCCCACTCTGAGTAGGCTTGATGCTGTCACCTAGAGGAAGATTAGTCTCTGATGGACTCTACCTCTTTGTGTCCCTGTATATACTTGGCAGTGAGGCTGCTGGGCAGTGCTCTGTCTCTGGATCAAAGAGCAGGCACAGTTTAGTGACTTTTAAAAAATCAGTTACAAAATACATAATGCTATCTTGGTGGTGGTAAACACTATGCATTAATCTGCCCATTTCCTTCTTACCACCACTGCCACACTTGTCTATTGTAAAAAAAAATTGTTTAACTGCTAACTACTAATCTGAAAAATTATATAACTGTTCTTATATGAAAAATTATAACTATATGAAAAAATGATAAGCTTAGAAAAATTATAATTGGGCCGTAGGTCCTGCCGCGATTGCCATTCAAATATAAAAATGATTTATTACTGACTGGGCCCTAACCTGTGGACTTTTGACTGGCTGGCTATCTGACTGCTATTAATTTCCTAAGGCCAGTCTGTTAGGACCGTTTATAAAATCCCACACTGCTCCGTTCCTTTCTTCTAACTCTAAGCCCCCTTCACTTTGTCGACCCCCCTGAAAAACCCTTTAGTGTCCTTGTACCTCTGTCGTCTCTCTTCCTTCTCATTAGCTCTTTCTCCAACCCCTCTCTGTACCATAGTGACGACCTGCGTCTCCTTACTTCTTACTGTTGCCACCCCCCCAGCGTCTTTTTTTATTAACCTTCTCTCTCATGTGAAACTTGGGCTGGCCCCCCAAGGCCAGCAGAGCCCCATGCTGCGCACCCTGAGCTGGGGGCTAGGCGAAGCAAACTCCAGCGTCCCTCAGGTTTTTTTGTGCACATCTCCACTGTTTGCACAGGCTGTGCCATGCCACACCGGGGGCCTGGGGTTTTTCATTCGAGCAGCTTAGCCCGGCTCAGAGGCCCCCCACGGCTGAAATGGAGGGGGAGGGGCAACTCTGCTAGGGGAGCCTGAGGCTAATTTTAATGCCTACTAATTTTAATGGCTTGAAAGATTGGGGGGGGGTGCGGTTCCACAGTCTTTCCTTTCAATCACCTCCAATTGTGAGTCCCCATTTTTATGGGATTTCTATTTATAGTTCTTCAGGTAAAGAAAGATTTCACCGAGTCCAATGAGTAGACAGAACACAGAATCACTCAGGAGACAGGAATTCTAGTGCTGTGTCTACTATCATTAGAATGACTAGACTGCAAAATTTTATTAGAATATCTTGGACCATATGACCACCAAGGACATGCACTACAAGCTATGGCTTTCCCTTTGTCTTTTTGCTCCACTCACTCCATGCACTACAGTCCCTGTAGTCAAAGCTGCCTTAGGGAAGGAGAAAATTGGATGGCACTTGGTTTGACTTGAAATGCGCCTTACAAAAAGCCAAAGTGATATACAAACCATAAACTCACTTTCATTATATCTTTGAAAAAGGGGACCAAACTTGGCCATCCTCTTATAATCTCTGTACTAGTAGACTTTCACAGGAACTAGGAAAAATGATAGCTCTTCTGCATCACTCAGGTGGAGGATTCTACTGACTACCAGCTAGCTAGTGGTACTACTAAGTGGTACTTAAGGAGTACCACTACTTACCCATTATTCATGGAATGGCAGAACCCCTGAATTGGAAGAGGCCCTAGTCATTTGCAATCTGGTTTCAGTCTCTCTTTTCAGGTGAATACTTTTCTTCATGAACTCCATGTCAATCAGCCTGTCAATAAACATTTATTCATTATCTACTATATGCTGGGTATTGTGTTAAGTTCTGTGGCTACAAAGAAAACTTTAAAAGCCCCTTCATTCAACGAGCTCACAGTCTAAAGGGGAAGGCAACATGCAAACAAATGTGTATCAGTAAGCTATATACAGGATAAATTGGAAATAATCAACAAAAGGAATTCACTAGAGTTTAGGGGATCGGGAAAGGCTTTCTGTAGAATGTGGAATTTTATCTGGGACTTAAAGAAGCCAGGAGTTCCAGAACGTAGATATGAGGAGGGAGAACATTCCAGACATGGGAGACAGACAGTGAAAATGTTTGGAGTTGGGAGATGTAATGACTTAAGTAAAGAATACCAAGGAGGTCACTGTCACTGAATTAAAGACTGTGCATATGTGTGCATATGTGAGGGGGTGACAGGGTGGGAATAAGTAATAAGTGTAAAAAGACTGGAAAGGTGAGAGGACAGGTTATGAAGGGCTTTGAATGCCAAACAGAGAGGTTTCTATTTGATCCTGAAGGTGATAGGGATCCACTGGAGTTTCTTGACTAGATGGGTGACAGACATCGTTCAACTTTTGCTTTAGGGAATTCACTCTGACAGCCAAGTGAAGGATGGAGTGTGTCAGGAAAACCAACCATCAGGCTATTGTAATAGTTTAGGTGTGAGATGATGAGGACCTGCACCAGGGTGTTGGCAGTATTAGAGGAGAGAAGGAACATTTATGAGAAGTGTTAAGGTAAAATCAACAAGCCTTGGCAACAGATTGAGTGGAGGGGGGTGAGAGAGAGTGGAGAATTGAGGATTACACCTAGGTTGGAAGCCTGGGTGACTGAAAGGATGGTGGGACCCTCAACAGCTATAGGAAAATTGTGAAGGGGGAGAGTTGGGGAGGGAAGATAAAGAATTCCAGTTTTGAAAATGTTGAGTTTATCTATTGGACATCCAGTTCAAGATGTTTAATAGGAAATTGGAGACATGAGACTGCATTGCAGCTAAGAGGTTAGAATTGGATACAGAAATTTGAGAACCACCAACTTGGAGCTGATAATTGAATCCATGGGAGCTGACAAAATCACCAACTGGAATACTATAGAGGGAGAAGAGATATGGCCTAGGACAGAGCCCTGGAGACTCCTACCATGAGCAGGTATGACCTGAATGAAGATGCAGCAAAGGAGACTGAGAAGGAATAGTCAGAAAGGAAGGAAAGGAACCAAGAGTGAGTAATATCCCAAAAACATAGAGAGAAGAGGGTTTCAAGGAGAAAAGGATGATTAACAACTTCAACCCCTGCATAGAGGTTGAGAAAGCTAAGGATTGAGAAAAAATCTTTAGATATGGTGATTAAGAAATCATTAGTAACTTTGGAAAGAGCAGTTTAATGATGAATGATGATGTCAGTTGAATGATGAGGTCAGAAGCCAGACTTTAGAGATTTAAGAAGTGAGTGAGAGGAAAGGAAGTGCAAGTCACTTAACCCTCATTGCCCTGCAATATATATATATATATACACACATATATATATATATATATATATATATACACACACACACACACACACACACACACATATATATATATATATATATATATATATATATATATATATATATATATATATATATATGTTCTCTCTCTCTCTCATTTACTTATCTGGGTTAATATTTTTTCCCCAAATAGAATGTAAACTCATTGAGGTAAGGGAGTGTTTATTTTTCTTTAAGTCTCCAGCACCTAGTACAGTGATTACACCGCAGTAGGTGATTAATAAATAATAAGTGGGGGGCAGCTAGGTGGTGCAGTGGATAAAGCACCAGCCCTAGATTCAGGAGGACCTGAGTTCAAATGCGGCCTCAGACACTTGACACTTACTAGCTGTGTGACCCTGGGCAAGTCATTTAACCCCCATTGCCCCACCAAAAACAAAACCAAAAATAAATAAATAAATGAGTGACTGAATGTATGTGTATCTGAACAAGGATCCCCTCTACAACAGAGCTGACTAATGGTCCTCCAAACTTTGAAGCCTTATGAGCTGCCCTCTCCTGAGGAAGCTCACTCTACTTTAGAGCATCTCTAAACGTTAGGAAGCTTTTCCTCATACCAAGCAAGTTCTGATCCAATTCTAGATGGCAAAGAACAGAACTATGGACAAACACTCTTTAGATGTAACCCCATAGTGTTCATTAAAAGTGCAGACAGTGAGCCATACAAAAAGGATACAAGGCTATACATGCTGATCAGCTCCATTGGCCACTTAGGGGTTCGGTTGTCCTGGTTCTTGATAGTTAAAGCAACACAACTAGTAGGTGCAGGAAAAGAGGGCTTAGAGGTTACATGGTTCAGTTGTCCCATTTTACAGATGAGGTAACTAAGGCCCAGAGAGAGGACATATTTGTCCAAGGTCGAAAAGTTCTGGTGGAGCTGGGATCTGAACCCAAGTCCTCTGATTCCAAATGCAGCATCAATTGCACTAAGGATAGAAAAGGAATAAGGATTAAGTACCTTCCCCCTCATTAAAATAAAACAAACCCCATTAAAAGCCATTCACCTCCTACAGATAACTAAAAATATTGAGCTTCCCATTTTAAAAAAAGAAAGAAACCCAAATCCCAAATGCTAGCCTGATGATAATGATTCCTGTGACTCAGTTTTTGCCTCAGAGATCTTTAAGAAGAATTGCCTCTAAGGAACAGTAGCAAGCACCTGGTTGAACTGTCTCTGAATGGGGGGGGGGAACCTCAACAAGCCAAGCGTGAAAGCGACTTTGCATTTACAAAACGGCTGCAGGGTTTGGCTTGCCTTTTAGAAAAGCCTTTGAACACATCTTGAAACTGCTGTCACCACATTCTGTCTGGGAAATTGCCTTCGTCTGACTAAAATCTAAACAGGAACATCAGTTGGCAGAGAATGAAAGCACCACCTGGCAACTGGCTCAGTACTGTTGAGGCCGCAGTGCCCCCAGGCTGTGGCCATGGCTTCCCTCATGACTCAATTGTGCCACCTACTGAATTAGCTGGGCTAGTGCAGCTTCTTTGATGTGTTGCGATATCTGAGGCAGGAAGGAGCAGAGATTCCATAGAACTTTAGCACTGCTAAGGATTTAAAGGACACTTAGACTGATTCTCTTTTCAGTCAACCAACAAGTATTTACTGGTGGGCTATCTATGCATTATTACAGATGAGGAAAATGAAACCATGAGAGGCTATGTGACTTGTCCAAATGCACACAGCTCACATTAGTGGGACTCAATCCAATGCCTTCTGAACCTCAAACAATAAGCACCTCCCTAATTATTAATGATAATAGCTTTCCAGAAGTATAGTGGGATATGTAGGAGGAAGTGGAATCCTCTTCATTAGAGGTCTCTAAGCAATTACTTATCGAGTGTGTTGAGGATTCTTGAGTGTGAGTTAGACTAATTAGATCCCTTCCAGCTTGAAATTTCTGTGATTCTATACATTTATAAGTTGAATATTTACCTAAGATTGTAGATTTAGCACTAGAAGGGACCTTAGAGATCATCTGGTTCAACTCTCTCTTTTTAATTTTTAAGCAGAGGCCCAGAAAAGGAAAGTGATTGTTCACAGTCACAGAAAGTCACAAGGAGAAATCAGGATTTGAACTTAGATTCTCTGACTCCAAATTTAATACTCTTCCCCCTGCATCACACTTACCTACACTTTCCTGGAACTCTCTTCTACCCTACAAAACTTTTTAGTTGGCTCAATGGATAGAATGCTGGGAGTCAGGAAGACCTGAATTCAAATCCAGGCTTAGATACTTACTATTGGTGTGACCCTAGGCAAGTCACTTAATCCTCTTTGCCTCAGTTTCCTCATCTGTAAAAATGATCTGGAGAAGAAAATGGCAAACCACTTCAATATCTTTGCCAAGAAAACCCCAAATGGGGTCATGATGAGTTGGACATGACTGAAACTGAACTGAATAATATCTCTTGCTTTATACAACTGTTATGTTCTTAAAAATGTATATCATCAATAGAATCTTTGTGCATTGAATCATTTCAGTGTACTATAGCTCTCTAACCAAAGAAATACAATTGTGAAACATTTTCTTTTTATATATAATAAAAGTATTTTATTATTTTCCAATTACATGTAAAGATAGGTTTCAACATTTGTTTTCATAAGATTTTTCATTCCAAACTTTTCTCCTTCCCTCCCTTCCCTCCCCCCTCCCCAAGACAGAAAGTAATCTGACATAAGTTATACATGTACAATCACATTAAACATATTTCTGCATTGGTCATGTTATGAAAGAAGAATCAGAACATAAGGGAAAAACCTCAAAAAAAAAAAAAAAGCAAAAAAAGCCAAGCAAAAAGTAGAAATAGTATGGTTAAATCTGCATTCAGAATCCACAGTTCTTTTTTTTCTGGATGTGGAGAACATTTTCCATTATGAGTTCTTTGGAATTGTCTTGGATCATTTCACTGCTGAGAAGAGTCAAATTTATCACAGTTAATCATCACACAATGTTGCTGTTACTGTGTACAATGTTCTCCTGGTTCTGCTCATTTCACTCAGCATCAGTCCATTTAAGTCTTTCCAGGTTTTTCTGAAATCTGTCTGCTCATCATTTCTTACAGCACAATAGTATTCCATTACATTCATATACCACAACTTGTTCAGCCATTCCCCAATTGATGGGCATTCCCTTGATTTCCAATTCTTTGGCACCACAAAGAGAACTGCTATAAATATATTTGTACATGGGGGTGCTTTTCCCCTTTCTATGATCTCTTTGGGATACAGACCTAGTAGTGGTATTACTGGGTCAAAGGGTATGCAAAGTCCCATAGTCTTTTGGGCTTTCCAGAATGGTTAGATCAGTTCACAACTCCAGTGAATCATTTTCAAAGAGAAGAATCATTATATAATTTCCTTTTTTGTGTAAATTAGAATTTTCATGGATTTAGTGTGTTTATAAAACTAGGGATTTGCACCTTTTCAGGTTAGAGTCTCTATGCATTTAACAGGTTTTTTAAAAAAATCTTTCACTTTTGCATTTTAAAGGTGGAAAGTTGTATGCACTTTGAAAGAATAAGTGACCATCTCATTTATTCAGCAGCCACTCCAAGAACAATGAATAGTTAAAATTATGTTGGTGGTAGAGATGACTTTCAGAGGGAAGCCAAAGAGCTTTAAATTTTTGACTAGAGATGTTATATGGATAGTAAGAAGTGCTGTACCAGATTATTGCGATCAAATTAGTAACTATAGCTATAAAGGTAAGGATAAAACCAATAAATACACAGTAATACCTTAAAATCATAAGAGAAGATAGTTCCCCAGAGAAGAAATATAGAATGTCAGCTGGACTGAACTGGCCTCTAACCTGTGGATGACCAGAACAAAACAGAGCAGTTCAGAGACAGAAAAGTAAGGAATCAAATAAAAGTTTAATTTCTAAGTGAGGAAATGGCTTGCAAGCAAGGAGGGGATCTAGGCAGAAGTGCTGGGTCCCATCCATAGTGGGGGGAATCTAAGGTAGTGTGGGGAAATTTCAATACTTACACAAGTGACTACACAGTAAGCCATAGCCCTGACATTGAGGGGGTTACAGCAACAGTGAGACAAGTTTGACTCATAGCAGTGCTTCATGACCAGAACACGGGTACTTGTCCAAGCTGTCTGGTGCTGGTCAAAGCAATAAAATAATTATCTGATTTTGCCAGAGGGTGAGATCATCCAGAGGATAAGTGCAAAGGATTATTGTTATGTTAAGCTCAGGGCACAGTTTGCTTGCTAGGCCTTAGCTATGGAAAATAGGGTGTCTCCTAATATCTTGACAAGAGTAATAAAAAAATTCAAGAAGAGAGTATGGAGGGAGATGTGGAAATCCCACAAATAATGTGGGGGCTGAATTAAGGTATCATACCTATTCTAAACTGAGTTTAGAGGTATGATTTGGTATAGATCCTTATCCTAAAGGGCCTCTAGATTCTTTGGAAGACCTTAGTTGCCACAATGCCCCAGACTAGAGATTGCCTAAGGCCATATAGATATTTCAGCATTTCTCTGGATTGGAACATGCTAACAGAATCCATTTTGATACCTATTCATAGCCCCAGATATGGCCTTAACCCAAACCAACTCACTGAGCTAAAGGTGGCTTGGCAAATTATAATTAATATTCAACTTTTAGGTCCTCAGACCCTTCTGGATTTCATCCCCTGGTGTGAGGAACAGCGGGACTTTGTCATGGTGAGAAGGGATAATAGTGATGTAAATGGCAAACATTCATTCAACACATACTCAACAAAGCCATATTAAACACTTATTATTTATAAGGCACTATGCTGAGGGAAGTAGAAATGTAAACATAATTTTAATCTCAAACAGTACAAGGGAAAGTGAGTTGTATAAGAATAATGTATATTCATACACATCCAAAAGCATGTTATATCTGGAATTTTCAAACTAACTGAGGTGAATGGGAGGGCAGTATCTTAAACAAGCATAATATAAAAAATGTAGTTCTAGGTTGTTTCAGGGAAGCTTTATTATTCCAGACTCACCTAATACCAAAGGCTGACTCCCAACCACCTAGTAAGTAATAAGTACAGACACAGAATACACACAAACACGCACACACATATATACAAAGAGACATATGTATAACACACACCCTCCCGCATGCAAACACACAATTCACAATTCTCCTACTCTCTCACGGGTTGTCATTCTGAGAGAGACACACACACAGATGAATCCATTTCAGGGAAATCTTGTCATTCCAACAATAGGACTGTACCCTTCAGAGACTTACCTGAATCTGAGTCATCCTCCAAAGGCAACCAAAACAGCTAAAAGGCTCCATGATTAGGGCCAGTAGAAAACTATCACTGATAAAGTTCCTTCCTTCTGCTTAAATCCCTTACTATACAGTCTACAGAATGAAGATGAACTACCATCTCCTTGGTGCTGTCCCTTGAACTAGTGCTAACTCAGCTTATACTTTATTGTTGGCCCTGGCCAAGGTGCTGATGCAGTAAGCAATATGGCAACAGTAACTATACAGTCACACAAAAGAGATAACACCACTCGCCATATAACCACAAATCAGATGGCTACTAACTCTTTTTTGTTTCATGGGAAGTCAGCAGCAGGACATAACAAGAGATTTAATGATGTTATAACAGGATTTGCCTTTTCAAAAACGATCAGGTACAGGAGTGAATTGAACATGAAGGGATGATATCTGTAAAGCATTTATTTTTTGTTTATCCTTGTTTTTTGTGGGGCAGGCAGGGTGGGGTGGCTTGTGTCTGGGGACAGATTTGGGCTCGGGGCCTCCTAGGTGCTTTGTCCACTGTGTCACCTAGCTGACCCATGATAACATCTTTAAAATAAAGTTAAGGGGGGCAGCTAGGTGGCTCAGTGAATAGAGCACCGGCCCTGGATTCAGGAGGACCTGAGTTCAAATCCGGCCTCAGACACTTTACACACTCACTAGCTGTGTGACCCTGGGCAAGTCACTTAACCCCAATTGCCTCACTAAAAAACAAACAAACAAACAAAAAAAAAACCAAAAAAAAATAAAGTTAAGGGGGGCAGCTAGGTGGCCCAGTGGATAGAGCACTGACCCTGGATTCAGGAGGTCCTGAGTTCAAATTTGGCCTCAGACACTTGACACTTACTAGCTGTGTGACCCTGGGCAAGTCACTCAACCCCAATTGCCTAACAAAAAGAAAAAAAATAAAGTTAAGGGGTAAGAGGAATGCACTGGAAGAAAGGGAAAGGGAGAGGTAGAAGGTGGTAAAGTAGCTCACATAAAAGAAACAAGAAAAAGTTTATGGAGTGGAGGGGAAGATGGGGAAGGAGTGGGAGAATGAGTGAGCCTTACTCTCATCAGAATTGGCTCAAAGAGGGAATAACATACACACTCAAGTGGGTATAGTAATATATTTTGCCCTGAGGGAAAGTGGGAGGGGAAGGGGATAAGTGGGAAGAGGTGAAGGAAGGGAGGGCGGATTGGGAGAGGGGTCAGCAAAAAGCAAAACACTTTCAAGGAGGGATAGGGTGAAAGAAGGGTGAAAATAGAAAATAGGGTAAATATCAAGGGGAGGGAATAGGATGGAGGGTAATATAGTTAGCAGTATTAATTGCAAAAGAAATGAGCAAGATGCTATCAGAAGGACATATGAAAAATGCAAACCATCAACAGAGAAAGAACTGCTAGTATCTGAATACAAACTGAAGTATAATTTTATTTGTTAGTTCCTCTTTCTAAAGTTATTTCATCTGTTTTCTTTTACAAGCTGACTAATGTGAAAATGTTTTGCATGACTTCACATGTATGGCATATTGAATTGCTTGATTTCTTAGGGAGGGTTGAGGAGGGAGGGAGAAAGAAAATTTAGAATGCAAAGTTTAACAAAATCAATATGAAAAAATGGGGGTTTTATATGTAATTTGGGGAAAAATTCTAAATAAAAAAATAAATTAAAAAATGATCACGCTACCTCATACAGGAAGTGTCTGAGCAAAGACAAATAATATATTGACTTTTTCCTCCAGGAACTTATAACACATTGTCTGATACCTAGGAAGAGTGTGGTAGCAAGTGAGCCTCAATAATATAGAACAGTAGAGGAGCAAATGAGAAGATATTATTCTAAGCAAATGACCACTCGCATATCCTCTTTTCCCTCTTTTGTTACTGATTAGGGAAGGATATTCATCTTGAAAATCCTACCAACTTCAGAAGGGTATTGTTACTTCTAGATAGATCACCATAGTGATCTCCCAGAACACAACAGGTATGGTCTTTCTTTAAAGCAAGCTAGAATCCACAGTTCATTCCAAAGGGAAGTAAAGTCATATGGGATAATAAGGCAAAATATTGGATTTGGAATCAGAAAATTTAGGTTCCTATCCTGGCTCTACTGCTTTTAACTTGCATTACTTTGGGGTAAATCACTTAATGACTCTGGGATTCACTTTATAAAATGAGAAGACTGGATTCCTAAGATTCCTTTCAGCTCTAAGTCTATGATCTCATGACCTCAATGGACTTCATCTGTAAAAGTATGGGGTTGGATTAGGTTGTCTCAAAGGTCCCTTATAGCTCTAAATCCTAAGATTAACTGAGGATATATCCAGACATTCACTTTCTTTCCTAGTTATGTTTATTTTGAAAAGACATTTTGATTCTATTTCCTATTGTTATCCCATGAGCTTTCTCCTCCTGGTGTGTCCTGCAATTCCTTTTTGCCTAAGGCCAAAGGACTGTTTGAGAGTCAGTGGTAATAGGTTCACCATAAATAGTTGCTGCACTCAAAGGAGACTTCTAAAGAAATGATCTAGCCCAGCTTTAGTCACTACTTTTGACAACATTCAATTATGATTAAGTCCTGGGGCTCTCAAACCAGTTCCTTCTCCAAATTCTTGGTCCCATAATGTGAAGAAATTAAAAGGAAGCAATAAAAAAATGAGATAGGTTTTCTGTCTGTTCATGTCATCCAAAGGGCTTGACTGTTTTTCTTAGGGGGGTAGGGGAAGGCTGTGCAATATGAACTGGCTCTTGAAGTGTTCAGGGATTTTCCTTATTGGGACAACTTTCTGCAATCTGAACAGACACTGGAGACTGCTCTCTATATGAAGATGCTCTTGATATCCTCAACCATCATTTAGAAATAAAATATCTTATTCATTCTTTGTTCACCCTTCTACAGATATGAACATAAAAAGTTCAATCAGAGCAAAACATTTGTTTTCCTTCCCTTCTCACAGTCCTCAGCCCCCAAACAAGTCATCTCAGATATTGAGGTGTTTTCTTAAAATCCATGTTTCTTTAGTGTAATCTTGATTATGTAAACTCATAATTGTGTTTCTGGACAAAACCACAAACGTATTGTGGTGTAATGTTGTGCGATGTGGTGGTAGGTTGTTTTTCTACTCCATTTTGAATCCAAGAAAATGCCACACTTGGTTTATCACATGTGTATTTGATTTCCATATTTTTCCCAACATTAAAAGAAAGGCTTTGGCCAGGTCTATGTCTGCATCTGTATTTTCCACATGCGCTCCCTGAGGTAACTTTAGTTGTGAAATACAGGATTGGGCCCAGCAGAGCTTCTTCTCTTTCTCTGGAAATGTGGTGTGGAGTTCTGATGAGTTGTATCATATTAAAGGCAGCAGGATGCTTTTACATATCAATAGCACATGGATAAGTCACTTAACCTCTTAGTGCCCCATTCCCCACCTCTAGCAACTTTTTAAGATTTCAAGTTATAATTCAGTTGGTTGTCTACATTGGTAGAGGGTATTTCTTGACTAGAGTTCCTTACCCCAATGATGTCGCATGCCCGTACACCTCCCCCACCAAAAAATCTGTGTGCATCACATGTCTAGTCAAGAACAGGATGCTAATTAGTCATCATCACTCCAGGGTGATGTGTGGGCTTGGATTAACATTCATAGTTTCAGATCTACAACTAAATTAACACATAGAGCAGATGACTATTCTAAACTCCCAAATGCAAACTTGAAAAAAAAATCTGTAGATCAATAGAAACAAAGGCCACTAAAGTTACCTCAACCTGATGTTCAAAGACTTTTCACAATCTAGCCACAACCTATCTTTTAAGTTTTCTTTCATATATCCCCTTCATGCTCTACATCAGCCATATAAGACTGCACTATGGTTCCCATGATGTACATGCTATTTCTAGCCTTTTACTCTTCACACAGGTTTCCCAGACCTGGAATGGACTCCCTCCTTATCTCTGACTTTCAGCTTCAGCTGGGGGGGGGCACTTCCTGTGCTTTCTCCGTTAAATCACCTAAATTCACTTAGATGGCTACATGTGGCATCATCCTTCCCTCCCAGCCAGCCTACTTTATCACAAGTTCCTCAAGAGTAGGTATTTTGTCATTTGTTTGTCTTGACATCCTTATTACCTGGCACAGTGCTTGGCACAGAGTAGGTTTTTAATAAATATTTATTGAATTGGATTGAAATATAATTAGAACTTAAGAACTAATAACTCAACTGAATGGCAAATCATCAATCTATTCCCTGAGTGTGTTTATTAAAAAGGAGAACATTCTTATTATGGAGAAGGGAGAAAGAAGCTAGGGCTATGGAAGTAGGTAGAGACATTTGAAACATATCTTGATAGACAACGTAAAATGTAAATCTCTATTTCCCAAAATGATGCAAACTGGAATGCATAGCATCATCTAAGATGAAGAATCTAGTTTTAAGTCATAAAAATGGAGGCCATTTCCATTAGGGAGCTGGCCCATTCACACTTGAATGTATAAATAAAGGCCTTTGATACTCCTCCAAAAAAAAAAAAATGGAAACCCTCAGAGATAATTTCTTCAAAGAAAGAAGGAAGTTCCAAGATTTATTGGTGAAGGCTTGGATTTCACAAGGCATTATCCTAGTAGCCTGAACCCTCTTATCTGCTAGGCAATTTGGGATTAACCTGCAGGATCTCAGAGTTGAGAGGGATCTCAGAGATCATGGGATCATAGATTTAAATTTGAAAGAGATCTTAGAAGCCAACCATCCCAACTCCTTTGTTTTATAGACGAAGAAACCAGGGCCCAGAGAGGTTGAGGGGGTGTGCCAAGGATCACACAGGAAACAGGATTTGGACCAAGGTTCTCTGATTTCAAATCCAGTGTTGTTTCGACTGCATGGACTTCCTGTTGGAGAAATGTGACTGGCTCTGCTTGCAAAATGGAAAAATGAAGCATTTTAATTTTTCAAACTTCTCCAGATGCTCAGAGACTTTTGGAGTGGAAAATTATAAACCCTCATACAGAGGTTGGGTCCTCAAGGTTCACCTTTGTTTAGCATGATAGCTAGGAGAATTTGCCTACATAATTATCCTCCTTTTTCCTCTCTCAGTGCTATAATATTTGCTAAAAATGAGACATAAAAAAAGTATTGTAGATTCATTCATTTACTCAATAATCATTTATTTGGTTATTACTACACACTCTTACACTGTGCCATGTGCTAAGGGGCTAAAATAATAAGATACAGTGTCAACCCTCCTGGAACTTGAATTCCTATAGGAGAGATCAGATATGTACTCAGATAATATAAAGAATAACATACAAGGTACATCAGAGAAGTACCAAGTTCCCTGAAAGTTTAGAAGAGGAAGAGAGTTAGGCAAGATAAAGGAGACAAACAGTACACACAGAAACTACTTTGTAAAACCCACAAACTACCTAATATATTGCAAAATGAATATAAAAGAATTTTATTAGAGTCAGTGAGGACATACTTGAGAAAAGCTAGCTCTGGAGTCAAGAAGATTTGGTTTTGAGGCCTGCTTCTGAGATATATACACACATATACATACAGAACTATACATACACATACATACATATATGTGTGTATGTGTATAAACCTGTGTGGCCCTGGGCAAATCTCTTAATTTCTCAGCACTTCAGGCAACTCTCTTGGACTATGATAGACCATTGATCATAGATTAAGAGATAGAAGGAATCTCAGAGACAATCTAATCCAACCTCTTCATTTTATAGATCAGGAGCTGATCCCCTCCCTTCCCCTCCTCTCCCCTCTTTTCCTTTCCCCTCCCCTCCTCTCCTCTCCTTTCCCTTCCCTTCTCCCTTCCCCTCCTCTCCCCTCCCTATGGCCCGTAGTCCAAATCTAGTCCACCTCCTATTTTTCTACAGCTTATGAACCTAGGATAACTTTCTTTTATATTTTAGAATATAATAAAACTTTCTTTAAAATGGAAAAACCATTCTTAGCTCATGATCAAGTGAAAACAGATGTAGGCCACATTTTGCTAACCACCTGTTACAGGTGAATAAACTGAGGCTCAGAAAGCTGTGTGCATAGGGTCACACAGCTAGTAAATGTCAGAGGTGAAATTTGAATTTAGGTTTTCCTGACTCCAAGTCCATCACTCTATCTATTATAAGGCACTGCCTCGATAATTGCAGATGATTAGCAATCTTTGAAGAGGAAGGAATTCCCATACTGGGAATTCTTTACAGATCTGTAACCACCCTGGGGCACTCAAGGATACTTATTTGAGAATGATGAGGATCCAGTTAGAAACCTTCTTCTTTCCTTCTCTAATAATCATGTTTTATATGCTTCATTACCATAAAGAACAATTCCAATGCATAAGGATTACAAGCCTGTTTTGGGAAAGAATGGTGCCAGAGGCTCTGGGTCTTACCAGCAGTCTTCTAGGGAATTCCCAACGTGGGTACTACTGGGAAAAACAGTTACAGGAGAAAAGGTTAATTTTTTGTCTTTGGGCTACCATAAGGTGTCCTTGGTCTTCCATGTGGTATCTCAGGCAGTTTCTCATACTTTTGATTTCCTTTTCATCTTTGCCCTTCTTGGGTTCCATTTCTCTAGAGACTTGCATATTGCTAGATAGCCTTTAGTGGTAAAGGATGGATCAGATAAACATATTCCTACTAATTCTAGCTGGCTAATTTTAAAATCCCTCCCAGGTAGAAGACTGCCATAATCTGTTTAAAATGTATTTATAGCCTTTGAGGAGTGAGGCTAATTTGTGGCCCAAGGGAGAGGTTTCTTTTTTGATTGAGGGGAGGTATTGGGGTAGAACAATGACTCATTGCCACACTTCAGAGGGGGGAAATTCCTGAGGGAGTGACTAAGAGCTCTTTCCCCCATCCCTTCAACCACAGACTTTCCTATTTCCTAAAACAACGTGAAGTGGAAGGAACTGCATAAATGCAGTTTTCTTGGCTACTGAAGGATAATAGTCCTTCATACGATTATTTTTGACAGGAGCATATAACTAGGATTTCAAGTCATGTACCCTGGCAATGAAGTAGATTTGACCTGAGTCCCTTTGCCATCTATTCTGTACTGCAAAGCCTGGGAACACCATGGGTCTCTCTTCTCATAGTTCCTGGAGTTCATCTTAGGTCTTATAGGTATACACATTTAGCTCTAGATGCCAACACCTTTGGCAAATTTTATTTAGAAATTATATCACCATAGGTCAAAGGCTTTCATCCTACCAACATGTGAACAACCCTGGTATCAATTCAGCTAACAAACCCTTGAACAAAACTATGGAACAAATATGAGAAGAAAAATGTACTTGGCTCCTGTACTTGGAAGGTTGTTAAGAAGTAACTTCTTTTTGAAATGTTTTCCAGCTGTGATTTCCTCCCTGAATAATGTGAAACTAATTCAATTTGTGGCACCTTTCACTTTTCCAGGTTTTTCTTAAGGCAAAATTACCAGCATATGGCCCTCCATAGTTTTATATAGTTTTTTATGACTTTGGCTGCGACTTTTACTATCTTGGAAATAAATGAGCTCATTGAAATATGGAAGAGAGATGTGTTGTCCACTGCGTGGTCCATCAGTGAAAGTGGGTGGATGGCTGCTTAGCAAGCTGACATGAATTATCTTTAATGTGATGGAGGGGGAGAGTGTCAGGAAAGGTCCAGTGGATCTTATATAGGTTCCCATAGGGAAACATGAAAAACCTGAAAGAGCCAAGAAAATGTTCCAGGCTCTTTAAAAACAAACAAACAAACAACAAAGCTATGAAGTTTTGGAAGCCATTCTATTTCAACATGCAAACTACTTCTAAAACAAAATATGAACTGCACAAATATGGTTTTCATTCTAATTTTCCCTTCCAACTCTTATTCTCTGACCCATCAGATACAGTATAAGTGAGGGAGGGAGGTGAACAGCAATGTTGGGAAAGTTTGAGAACTGAGAGCAAGGGATTCATACTGAAGGTTGTCAACCAACCAGAAATGGAAGAGAAAACAGGAGATTCTGAGAGTATCCTGAAATGACTGATGAGCAAACTGCTCATTGTATAAGAAGGGGATGTGTTTGAGACAATGGTCATTGAGTTATAGACTTACTGCTGCTCCCTGGGGAATAACCTGGTCTTGAGGTTGGCAACCTGTGGCTTAAGAAATGGTTGTTAAATTGCATGGCCAGAGCAGCTTCAAGCAAAGGCAACACTAAGCCTTAGCCATAAGAAAAATTATAAAGTAGGCAAAAATTGTCTTTTGCCTCTTGCTATCTCTCTTGGTAGAGCCCCTTTCCTCCTTCCTATACCATGTCCAGGAGCCATTCTCCGGTCCCATTCTGGATCTTAGCTGATTGGCATCAAGTATCAAATCCTCTTTTTGGATCTTTAAGCCATTTATAATCTGGATCCTTCCTAACTATCCAACCTTACACCTTTCTCCCCTCAATGTACTCTGCAATCCAGTGACACTGACCTTCTTGCTGTTCCTTGAACAAGACACTCCATCCCCCATGCATTTTCATTGGTTGTTCCCCAGAAAATTCTCTCTCTCCCCATCTCTATGTCCTGGCCTCCTCGATTTCCTTCAGGTCTCAGAGAAAATTCCACCCTTCCTTTAATTTAGTTCCTCCCCTCTAAGATTATCTACGGTTTGTTTTGTTTATATCTTGTTTGTACATAGTTGTTTACATGTTGTTTCTCTGATTAAACTGAACTCCTTTAGAGCAGGGATTATTTTTTCCCTTTTTTTGTTTTGTATTCCCAGTACTTGGTATACAGTGTCTGGCAGATAGTAGGTGCTTAATAAATGTTTTTTGACTTGGTAAAGTGTTATCTTGTCACTGAGATGCTAGCAGTCACATGACATAATTTACGATTCCACCCAGTGGAATCTGCATTTTAAAATTTGGTAAATTCTTTAAAGGAGATTCTTAAAAAGTAGTAGATACTTTAAAAGTAGATTCTTAAATGGAGAAAGATCACAGTGGGCATACCTGTGTTAGAGACCAGATAAGATAGAGTGGATGCAAATGTTGTGGGATTTATTATCTCAGATCAAGCCCTTATTAGCTGTTTGCCCTGGGGCAAATGATTTAACCTTTGTGTGCCTCAGTTTCCTTATCTGCAAAATTAGGGTGACAGTATCACCTACCTCATAGTTTTGTGAAATTTAAGTGTTCTATAAATGTAATTTATGATTTTTATAGAAATGAAGTGTCAAGGAAGCCAGTTGAAGAGTATCTTTATGACAGCTAGGGAGGAATATTTCTGGGAACAGGGTATGGGGGAAAACACTGGATTTAGAGTCAGAAAAACAGTTCAAATTCTGGTTTTGCCACTTGTGACCTTAGTCAAGTCACTTAACCTTTTGGGCCTGCAATGTTCTCATCTATAAATGAGGTTGGTTAATATAAATCAGTGGTAGCAACCTAAAATAGAAATGGGGACCACTAAACCATACATAAAGATCCCTGCAGGCTGCATATCGACTTAGAAAATTACATATTGACTATGTTTATTTTATTTTCATTCATTTTATTAAATATTTCCCAATTACATTTTTCCTTTTTTTTTTTTTTTTTGGTGAGGCGATTGGGATTAAGTGATTTGCCCAGGGTCACACAGGTATTAAGTGTTAAGTGTCTGAGGCCAGATTTGAACTCATGTCCTCCTGACTCCAGGGCCAGTGCTCTATCCACTGCACCACATAGCTGTCCGTCCCAATTACATTTTAATCTGTTTTGGGTTGCACTTAGAATTGTTGTGGGTGGTGTGAAGCTCATGGGTCCAGTATGTAACTCCTCTGGTATAAATGACTTGTAGTTTTCCTTCCTTGGCAGGTAGGTAATGCATTAGATAGAGTGCCAGACCTGAAGTCAGGAAGACTCATCTTCCTAAATTCAAATCTGGCCTCAGACACTTACTAGCTGTGTGACTCTGGGCAAGTCACTTAACCCTGTTTATCTCAGTTTCCTCATCTGTAAAATGAGCTAGAGAAAGACATGGTAAACCACTCCAGCATCTTTGCCAAGACAACCCCAAATGGGGTCATAAAGAGTCAGACACAAGTGAAAATTATTGAACAAAAACAAAAGTTTCCTTCCTTCTCTAAATCTATAAGCCTTCTGGTATTGGTATAGAGTACTGGCTCAAATGAAATAATCTGTGCAAAGCACTTTGAAAAATTACCAAAAAAACTTAAATGTTACTTAAATACTCATTATTATTGCTTGTATAATTATTGATGTTGTTACTATTATTATTATTATTATAACACTGAGAACAGAAGTAATTGTGAGGATAATGGTCACATAGTTCCTTGATAGTGATAATAAATGTATACCAGCCAATGTTACTATGAACTTGAATTCACAAAAATATTTACTTCTTGACTTCCTCAATCAACTAGTCACTCAGTTTTGGAGGTAGTCACAACCTCAAATAACTACCAAATTCTGATAGAGTAGAAAGAGCACTGGATTTGGAGTCAAAGGTTTTGGCTTCAAATCCTGCCTCTCATTTATTGTTTTTGCACCCAGGGCAAGAAACTTGCCTTCTCTGGGTCTCAAGTTTCCTTATCATTAAAATGGGGGTATTGGATTAGGGAAGCTTCTGGCTTTAAATCTATGGTCTTATGTTCCTTTGGATGAATTCCCTAGACCAAATTAGCTTTGTAGAATATGGGGTGAGTTTCAGTGCAGCCCAGATCCCTAATTTACATCAAACCATTTCCATTCTCCCTCTACCCACCAATACTTTTGAATGTAGACCTTCATGACTCAACCACAAACAGCATGGATTTTTTTTTTTGGATCACCCACAGCTGAACAAAATCTGTTGGAGTGACCACCCTGTAAACTCCATTCAAGACACAAGCAACAGTAGGTTTTGAATGTCTGTGATATGGAGATGTTTATACCCCACAGCCTTGAATTTCAAAAGCAGGTCATTCTTTTCCAAAACTTTAATACCCTCCTCTAGGGAAAAACAAGTCTAAATTACTTTATGAGAAGTGAGGTTGGAACCACACAAAGGTACTCAAGTTACCAACCAACTACCCAAATTTGATGTCAGGAGACAACAAGGTTAAATTTTTCATCCAGCTTTCAATCCAGAAAGCTGCTTTTTCAATTAAGTAGGCTGAAAACATGTATTATATGTGAATAAGTCCTGCAGATTTCTCATACCAGTTTCATGGAGAAAATTATCAAGAATTTTCCCTAGAATGAACCAACAGTTAAGAGAACAAGGCCTAGAGTCAGGAAGACCTGAGTTCAAATCCAGCCTCAGATACTTATTAGAAATGTGACTCTGGGTGAGTTGCTTAACCTCTGTTTGCCTCAGTTTCCTCATTTCTAAAATGGGGATAATAATAGCATCTTCTTCCCAGGGTTACTGTAAGGATCAATTGAGCTAGCACATGTAAAGCACTTTGCAAACCTTAAAACACTATGTAAATGCTAGTTCTCTTCCTCCTCCTCCTTCATTACTCCTTCCTCATTACTACTACTACTACTACTACTACTACTACTACTACTACTACTACTACTACTACTACTACTACTACTACTACTACTATTACTACTACTACTACTACCTCTACCACCACCACCACCACCACTACTACTACTACCACCACCACCACCACCACCACCACCACCACCACTGCTACTACTAATATTTGCTTTGAAAAGAAGAGCCTCGTACTGTGAACAGATGAAATTAGGAGGTACTATCCAAGGGACATAGAAAACAAGATGTAGGCTTTGACTCTTGCCTGTAAGGTAGGTTGGCTGTCTCACATCAATGTTTTGAATGTTTTTGTTTATGAAGCAAGGGGTTGATTAGGGAACCACTGATCCGCTGGGTCCCACTGTGTGCCTGATGGAACTATAGGACATCAGGAGCAAGCAATAGGCAACCAAATATAAGAATGCACCCTTTTAGACTTGAGTGGCCTATTTAGACCTTGTAGGGATTAAAATTTTTGAGTGGATCCAGCTGCAGCCAGGAGAATAGTATCAGACTGTGAAAACAGGGTTGGTAGGATGCTGCCCCAGTGGAAGCTCAGATGGGTGCTACTTTGATGCTTTGCTGTAGTCACCATTGAATCTAGCCTCTGGCTCAGCTGACATTCTGTCCTGGGGCAGTACTATGCATTCTTTTTTTTTTTTTTTGCAGGGCAATGAGAGTTAAGTGACTTGTGGGGGTGGGGTGTCACACAGCTAGTAAGTGTCAAGTGTCTGAGGTGGATTTGATCCCAGGTTCTCCTGAATCCAAGGCAGGTGCTTTATCCACTTTGCCTCCTAGCTGTCCCCACTACTATGCATTCTTGGAAAGAACTGGAGCCCATATACTAGGACAAGCAGGAGTCTCACCTCTGAGATCTGCTGTCTTTTGGTCAGGCTACTAGCTCCAAGGGCCAAAATTTTGATTCCCCTCACCAACACAATTCAACTTGGCAGCTAGACTCTCCCTTCACACATCATGAAGCTGAGGTCTCTTATAGCCATTTGTTTCTACTTCAAAATGCCAATATGCTGTGTGAAGAGAGGAGAAAGAAATCTCCCTCCATTAGCCCCACGGCATGTTCTAAGAAAGACAGGGAAAAAGAAAAGTGAGTCCTTAAGAGCTTCTTCATGGGTTGGATTTCTTCCTTTTTTCTTCACTGTCTCAGAGTAGAATTATTTTTAATGTAGGACACAGAGGGGCATTGATAATAATTTCATTCAATCATCAGTTGCCTTTATCCAGGGGTCAAAACTCCATTATAAGGTGCAAATGGGTGATTCAGTGTCTGAAAGGGCCATTCTCTTCTGCTTCATTGTCTGTTACCTGATCATTACACCCATCAATTCTATCAAACTGACTGGGTGAATCAGTTGATCAAGCTTTCCTTAATCAACCCTCTTACCCTTTATTTGTTCTGAGATCAGAACTTGACTCCTCAAAAGGAATGGCCTTTATAACAAAAAACAACTACAAAACTATAAGAAAAAATAACTTTGTAATTAAGTGTCCATAACAAACGTTCTTCATGGAAATCACATACATAACTGTTTAGAATATCAGTCCATTTGTTTCATATGCCTGTTATAAATAATGAGCAATATGCTTACTGAAGAAGACAACCAGTCACTAGGAAATAACAGATTCGTTATACAAATACAGCCCCAGGGAACTCTCTGAGTCATAGTACATGCTTGTTGACTTGAATTGATTTGAACCTATCAAAGTATCAAAGACCTCCTGCTCTGTCTGAAGTGTGCACGTTTGCTCACACACATACCCATGCTGGTGGGAGGAGTGGGGCAGGCATAAGGGGTATTTGGCAAAAAGCCTTCCTATCGTCTGACTTTCCTGAAGCAATGGTTTTTCTTCCCATCATGGATGGCAGGAAGGCTACCAAGGCAGATCCTCTTAAGTCTTGAAATAGTACTGTACTTCTTTGCAAATTGAATCCTACTAATGGTTTTCTGTCATTAAACATGTTGATGCTTTCAGAGAAAATTCTTCTTTCTCTCTCTCTCTTTCTCTCTGTTTCTCTCTCTGTCTCTCTCTCTCTTCACCATCAATAACCTTAGGTGAAGTCCTACTTAACTAAAACTCTTATTCAGATTTTTATAAAAAAGCCTCCTCTTTGGGGAAATTTGTGTGTGTGTGGTAAGCCTTTGTAAAATGTGGTTGACCCTGTGTGTATGTGTGTGTATGTGTGTGCATGTGCTCTTGTGCATGTGCACATGTGTGATGACTCCAAATTATCCACTCTGGGAGGAGGGTGAGGAGACAGGGCCCCCCAAAAGCACACTGGGTATATTGCTTCCTGTACCTACATAGAGACATGCTGTGGGTACCTGATTTTCTGTGGCTTTCCATTGGTGGTACCTCCTTGCATGTTTGGGCAAAGGGAGTTCCTTTGCTGGGCACAGCTTGAACCAGATATTTATAAAGGCAGTGTGGCCTGGGAGGAGCCAGATGGCACTGACTTGATTTTCTCTGGGGACACTGTCAGCTCATCTACACTTACTGTACCTGGAGGGGGCTTAGGAAATTAGTAATCTGAAGCTTCAGTTTCCAATTCTTTAACTGGCTGCATTTGTGAATTAATCCAGGAAGCTGAGGCTGGGTTTTTGCCCCACTTCAGAGCATAGGAGGGTACATTTTTCACTATCCAGAGCTCTCTCAGGAGACTAGGAATGCTCTTAAAATGAAATGTAATTCTGCTTGCCCTGCAGACAATTTCCATATTACATATTTTTTTTCAGCAAAGGAACAAACTTCTTAACCAAAAAAAAAGGTTTTTAGAAAAACAGTATAAAAACATTTAAATCTGGGTTATGTGGATATATAAATTTTCAATCCAAATTTATCCTGAAATATTGAAGGTGATCCTAAATAATTATTAACATGAAATATATAAGATGATCTATTATAAATATACTGTGTTCTACCTGTTCTCTATCAAAAACATAGTTGTCCACTAGATTTAGAACAGAAATAGTATTTTGATATATGTGGACATTTTAATTATTTTAAACATAACTAAAAGATACATTGGGGATAAAAGAATGCCCTCTTGATGTCACATGTTCTTTGAAAAATATCATTTTGGAAGCTGAAATATTCATTTAATGTTGTGATAGAAGCCTGTGTTTGGGACATCTGCAGGCTAATCATTATTTAATAAATCAACCTGATCCAGCAGGTTGAGATTATGAAAGACAAAGAATAACTGTGTGCTTGCCTACAACTCCCAACATACAATGTTCTTTGAAAGAGGTGTAGGCATCTCAGTTCTAATTAGCTTCAGTTTATATAATTTGAATATATTATCCTAGACTACAACTACTTTGTGGTTGTTTGTATTTTACTGGTGTTTGACAATAGAGAAATTTACAAAAATATATAATAGTCTTGAGGAAAAAAGTAATAACATTTCTCATTTTTGCTAAATCAAAGACAGATTCAATCATTTCTCATAATCCATGGAACTATTTTCTTAAGCATTCATCCATCCACACCCTTTAAATAACGTACTCCACAAACAAGCAAAACATCAAATATATTCCAGGCAAAACCAACAGCTTCTGAGCTGAAACTCAGCATTGTGGTATAGCCAGTGCTATATCATTGTAACTGGTTGGACTGAAGGAAGTAGGGGGATGGTGGAAAAGAAACAGGCATTTATAAAACTAAATGTGGCAATCTAGACTCTTGGTCTGAAAAGTTGCCACAAAGGAGATTTTTCTTTTCTCAAAGTTCTGGGGCATTCAATGGAAGCTTTTCATGAATAAGAAATACAGGCTTGAAGTGTTTATGCTGAGCACAGCTGTTGGTTAATTGTGATTGGATTGTGGTCTTCCATGGGAGTGTGAATTGTGCATGTGCTTGGGAATGGAGAGGGGGTTGTTGCTGCCAGTTCTTTAGATGTGTGTCTAGAGCATCCTTTTCTTTAGCATTGTTAAGACTGAATAGCAGAAAGAAAACGAAATGTAATACAAAAATATGATGTACAAATGCAAAAGCAATGAGGTCCCACCAAAAGAGTCCCAGGACTAATTGAAGATTCTAGTTTTAAACCTGGAAGTGACCTTAAAAGCTATAAAATCCAACAGCATCATTTTACAGATGAGAAAACAAAAAAGAACCTAAGTGACTTTCCCAAGGTCATATAGCTAGGAAATGTCTGAAGCAAAGTCTGAAAGCAAATCTTCCTAACTCCCAATCTAACACTATACACTATATACCTGGTTTCCTCTACTCACTGCCCATTGGGTTGTGCACTTAGCTAACTCACTTTTCCCATTAGAAAGATATTACAATAGGTTAGAGGAATATAAAAGACCCACAGCTAATTGAATGCCTAGGATCCCAAATTTAGGCGCAACTAGGTGCTATAGTGGGTCGAGTGCCAGCCCTGGAGTCAGGAGGACCTGAGTTCAAATCCAGCCTCAGATACTAGCTGTTTGACCCTGGGCAAGTCACTTAAGTCCATTTGCTTCAGTTTCCTCATCTGTAAAATGAGCTGAAGAAGGAAATGGCAAACCATTCCAGTATCCTGACCAAGAAAACCCCAAATGGGGTTATGAAGAATTAGACATGAGATTAACAAAGCAACAATGATCACAAATTTAACCACAGGATATCTTAGGAATTATAATGTGCCCTTCTAAGAATTAGAGGAAAGGGGTCCAAATGGGAGAAATGGAAAAGGGCTTCTATGTTCTCTGTATGGGGAAGAGAAAGAAGGAAGCAGCAGGTATTTTTAGAATGATGGTGACAAAGTTCTATAATTTTCACTGAAAATACTTTTTTCCCCAAAAGAATTCCCAGTGGAATCCTGGTCTCGGTTCTTCCTAGGAAGAAGGAATCTAAAGCACAAATAGGTTTTTTGTTAGCTTCCTCAGTGCCTAGCCAATTGTGGCTTGACCAGAGTGGAGAACTGAGGAGAGTTTCAGCTCACTGTAAGGAAGATAGCAGTTCAAACAAACAACTAGAATGGCTTGTTTCAATAAGAGTAAGCTCACTTTCACTAGAATAAATGCTTATTAGGGATATTGTTAAGGGTCTTCATCCACTGGCCAAAGGAATTGGGCTACATTGCCTCTAAAGCCTATTTCAAATAAAAGATCCTATATTTCTATAAACACTTGGTTTGAATTGAGGGTTTAGGGTTTGTAAATTGTTTTCTGCAGTTGTGGAAGAAGGGAACACAAGGATAAGAACTAGAAGGGCAAGAGAAAGTAGATTTTTTTCCTTATGATAAGATAAAAATTATAGGCAAAGGACAACTTCTGTTGACTAGGGAAGGTTCATTTTTGTTCAGGCCTTCTCCCCCTCCCCCAACTAAGTGAATTTTCTATAACCACTATAGCCCAAGTTGGTGTAGACTCATGACAGGCCCATCTAATATTTAAGGAGAGTTTAACTGGAGATTTAGCTGTTTCTCTTCATCTGGCCCTGAAAAGAGGAAAAATGGCCCCAAACCAGAAGTTTTCATCCAGCCTGGAGTCCCATTTTACATTCATTCAATTGCTCTGGTCCATTGGCAGGATGACTCTCTGGGAGGGCATCAAGGTTTCTTCAGGTGCTGATTCTGGCCTGAGGAATTTATGCCCTTCACCCCCTTTTAAGTGGCCAGTGACCCTGCTTTTATGAACAGTCTGTGATTTACTGAGAGCTCTTCAAAGCCTACCTACCCACACGACTGAAAATTTAGGAAATCTCCTGGCATATTACTTGCTAATGGTTTCTGATGTGCACCAGTACATTTCATTTCTTTATCATATGTAGTATTCAACATATTTGTGTAAAGGAAGAGGGAATTTGTTCCTACAGCATCCAGCACTTTTTTTTTGGGGGGGGGAGGGCAATGAGGGTTAAGTGACTTGCCCAGAGTCACACAGCTAGTGTCAAGTGCCTGAGACCGGATTTGAACTCAGGTCCTCCTGAATCCAAGGCTGGTGCTTTATCCACTGTGCCACCTAGCTGCCCCCAGCATTCAGCACTTTTTTTTTTGTGGGGCAATTGGGGTTAAGTGACTTGCCCAGGGTCACACAGCTAGTAAGTGTTAAGTGTCTGAGGCTGGATTTGAACTCAGGTCCTCCTGAATCCAGGGCTGGTGCTCTATCCACTGCGCCATCTAGTTGCCCCTACTCAGCACTTTTTACTCTGAATGTTGTACCTACTTAAAAGCAAGGCAGGAACACTTAAACAGTCACATTTGGGGTTTTAAAAGCTACATTGTACATAACAGCAAATATTGTCATTCTGATTTCTTCCTGGGCCCTGCTACTTTGTCCGGTGACAGGAATAAACCTCTTATAATTATGGACATTTAGAAATGAAAGGACCTCATTTTTTAGACAAATAACATACTATTTTAGAGAATCTCCCTTCCTCCCCAAAATGATCAACTGTTGACCAATCTTCTGGTTAGGAGCCTCTGTTCCTTTAGTTACATTGGCCATTTTTTGTGTTAGAGATCACAGAAGATGAGAAGGCATGTACAAGTTATTGTCTGCATTAGTGAAGGAAGATTCTTCATTGATGCAATTATAGCTCCAAATATTTGCCATATGTCATTTTGTATGTACTGAGATATATGCATGTTGTTTCTCCGTTAGACTATAAGCTCTTTGAGGGCAGGTTCTATTTTACTTTATCTTTGTATCCCATAATCTAGCACATAATAGGTGCTTAACTGACTAGTTAATTTTTTATAAGGGGTTTTGACTTTTTCTCACCTGGGAAATTATCTTCTGTTTTGGAGACATTCTCACAGGTTTTTTTTACAAAATAAACATATTTCTGATGGAAAAACCCTGGAAGTTTCTTTGAATCCTTTAGCTGAAATGAATGGAAAGTATTGGAGAAACTATGACTCATTAGCCTAACTGGCTTTGGCTGGGAAGCATATCAGTTAGTCATTGGTCTACTTACCAATACATAGGGAGGTGGATTATTAAAAGAAAGTATTTGGAAGCAAGGAGGTACCAGGGTAGAAAAAAAGGAAGAGTAAATAAAATAAAAATCTATCTTTTAAATCCCCAGTGCATTTTTTTCTTTCCATCATTCAAATTGAGGAGAGAATCAACCTTTTCATGCCCAACTTTTGGTATGAAGTACCTAAACCCTGCTAAGGATATAAGTCTTTGTGAATTCTTGAGTCTCTTGCTTCAGTTCTCTTTGGATAGTCCTCTCCGGAGCCAAAGTCTAAGACATCTGGATAGTTGCTAAATTCCTGAGGTAATGGGAACTCCTCTGCTGATGAATGAGTCCGGTGCCCAAACACCTTCTCCTGAAGTTCTGCGATGTCATTTCGGATGTCAGCCATCATCAGCAAGAGGAAATCAAAAGAACCAGGTGGTCCCTATACATTTAGAAGTAGAACTCAGAGTCAGATTGTAGCCTCAACCCTAGTCAATACCTAAAGTATACAAATGTGGTTTAATTTGCTAAGATTTACTGCTCAATGTAAACTTCTAACTTGATAGGAAACACATTTCCTGGATTCCACTGCTCAGGCTGAGTGGCCCTTGGGATGACAATAATCAATCAGAGGTTCTCAAACCTTCCAATCACATATGACCTTGGGTGGATTATTTAATCTTTCAATATCTTAGTTCCCTGATTTGTAAAATGGTGAGGGAATTGGAATGATCATCTCAAAAGACTCCCCAGAGTAACAAGTATTAAAATCTATTTTAAAAGCATGTTGTTCTGTGAATGACTTAGCTATTCTCAGTAATACAATGATCCAAGACTCACAATGAAAAATGCTATCTATTTCCAGAGAAGAAACTGAAGGAGTCTGAATGCAGATCAAAGCATACTTTTAAAAAAAACTTTTACTTTTTATTTATTTTTCTTCTTCTTGTTTTTTTTTGTGTGTTTTCATTTGCAATATGCTTAATATGGAAATATGTTTTGTATGACTACTCATATATAACCTATATGGAGTTGCTTGCCTTCTTAGGGAGGGGAGAAGAGAGGGAGAAAATTTGAAACTCAAAATTTTGAAAAATGAATTTTTACAAGCAATTGGAAAAATAAAAACACACAAATTTAAAGAATAAAAAAGCATTTAGGCAGTTCTACATACATGGAAAATGGCAATAATTTAAAACCAACATGAGAGCATGTTAAGAAATGTCGTTCAATAATTGGGAAAGAATCAAGGGATTTCTACTGTTGTATATAGTGGACATATATTATTTTCCATTGTTAAAATATTTATCATTAAATCTATTTAACATCATTATCACCTCTGGTCATGATATGAGGGAGTTTAAGCAGGCATTTCCTCTGCCTTCTGGGAAATAACAATCTCAGACACTACAGGTGAAGCCTGTTAAGTATTAGTTAAATGTACAATTTTTTCCCTGATCAATGATAAGTCTTTTGCTAGTGGTGATGTTACCTGTTTTAGATTGTAAGCTGCCAGAGGGCAGAGGTCATGTACATTTAACTTACTTTGTACAATGTCTCAAAGAACACCATTAAGAAGCAAATGGGTTTCTTAAAAGGGATAAAGAGATCTTTGTTTCATGTGGTCAAAGCAGCAGTTAAGTTTTAGAATGCTGAGACTGGGTGGGGTTTCCCCCCCCCCATTTATTTATTTATCTATTCATTCATTCATTTACTTAAAGTTTTGAATTCTAAATTCTATCCCTCTCATTCCCTCCCTCCCTCCCCTCTCCCCTCCCCAAGGTTGCAAGCAAGCAATATAGGTTATACATGTGAAATAGGTTTTAAAAAAATAATAAATATTTTAATTTAAAGTTTTAAGTTCCAAATTCTATCCCTCTTTCTCTCTCTCCCCTCCTTCCTCCCTGAGGCAGTAATCAGATATCGGGTATACATTTACAATTATGTAAAACATTACCATAGTAGTAATTTTATATAAGAAAACTTGAATAAAAATTAAAAATGAAAGAAAGTAAATAATAGCATGCTTCAATCTATATTCAAACAATATCATTTCTTTCTTTGGAGGTGGATAATATGCTTGATCATTAGTCATTTGGGATTGTCTTGGATCATTACATTGCTGAGAATAGTTAAGCCATTCACAGTTCTTCATTGAACAATATTTCTGTCACTGTGCACAATGTTCTCCTGGTTCTGCTCACTTTACTTCATATCAGTTCATACAAGTCTTTCCAGCCCTTTCTGAAATCATCCTGCTTGCCATTTATTATAGCACAATAATATTCCTTATAATCATATATCAGATCTTGTTCAGTCATTCTCCAAATGATGGGCATTCCTTTGATTTCCAATTGTTAGCCACCACAAAAAGAGCTGATATAAATATTTTTATACAAATAGGTTTTTTTTCCTCTTCTTTGAGATTTCTTTGGGATATAAACCTAGCGGTGGTCTTGTTGGATCAAAGGGTATGAATTTTGATAGCCCTTTTGGCATGATTCCAAATTGCTTTCCAGAATGGTTGGATCCATTCACAACTCCACCAACAGTGGATTAGTGTCCCAGTTTTTCCATACCTCCCCAACATCCAATATTTTCCTTTTGTGTTATATTTGCCACTTTGATAAGTGTGAGGTGATACCTCAGAGTTGCTTTAATGTGCATTTCTCTGATTAATAGTGATCTAGAGCATTTTTTCAGATGACTATAGATAGCATTGATTTCCTTGTAAACTGCCTGTTCATATCCTTTGACCATTTATCAACTGGGGATTGACTTGTAATTTTATAAATTTGACTCAGTTCTCCATATATTTGAGAAATGAGAGATATCTCTTTATCAGAGATACTTGTTTCAAAAATTCTTTCAACTGTGTGCTTTTTTAAAAAGAATCATTTCTGATTTTTCTTCTTTTAGACTTGTCAGTGTTTACAGAACACCTGGATAAGATGCATATCAAACTAGGCTTTTGAATATCCCAGAGGGGACCTTTTACCTAAAGCTGGGTTTCTTAATATATTTTGTATCACAGAGCACCAGTCTGGTAAAATCTTATGGACTCATCAGAATAATTATTTTATATGAATAAAATAAAATACTTAGAATCAGAAGTAAATCAATTATTCTGGAATATATTGATTAAAATATTTAAAAAATTTCATGGACTCTAGGTTAAGAACTCCTTACCTAAAGATTAGCCATGATTTAAGAAAAAAGAAAACCAGATTCACTGGCTTCAGCAGATCTTTTCACAGTAATAAATCCAGAAGAACCAAATGAGAAAATAAGGAGGGCATCATTCTTATCGGAGTCTACATTGATTAAGGGGCATTCAAACACCTTTCCAGATTGGATAAACAATGCTACTTACTGGAGATCCTTTGGGTCCAGGAGCTCCTCTCTCCCCCTAGAAAAATCAACAACAGGATTACTATCTAGAACAAGTGTCTAGTATTTCAGTCTCTACTTAAAAAAAAGAAAAAGAAACAAAAAATGAAAATAACAAATAACAAACTTCTATGATTAAAACCAAATGTAAGACTGCAGCTGTGCCTTGGGGACCCACTTATTTGTACACAGCTGCCCAGGTCCAATGTCTCATATTTCCCCCAAGGCCATATATTTCCAAACCAGATTTAACAAAAGGAACACACATATTCCCAGACAGCTCATGGAGTTACTCGCAAATTTTGTAAACTAACTCGCTTGGACTGCTCACTCCATCCTCCCACCCTTTCCCACCCCACACCTCACAAAGTGCCACCAATATTAAATAGTGGATAGTTCTCAAAAGAAAACTACCAATTAGTTTCTGGAGCCAAATATATAAAAAAATGCAAAAGGTTAGCAAAAGTCTTTGGTTAAAGAGAAAAGCATGTATCATTATTATTCCAAAGAGATGAATTTAAAATAGGCCTGGGGGATTTCCTTCAAGATTTTTCCGTTTTTTCCATGAGACCTTTTTTCTGACTTTCCTCCCAAATTTCATATTTCAAAAAAATCTCTTTGCCTCAGTTTTTCTCTCCCCCTGGAAAATGGGAGTGTTAAACAATGCTTGAGATTCAGTTGGTACCTTTATTTTGAAGGTACCAACTTGGAAAGACAACTTTTATTACTCACTTTGGAACCATCTCTTCCTGGTGCACCTGGTGGACCCTAAAAGGCAAAGGAATCCTGTTAAAAAGAAAAGGAATGAAAATAGAAAAAGGAAATCCCCATAGTAAGTGTATAGGAGAAAAATACTAACCACAGGGCCCCTCCGGCCTTGCTTAATATGGGAGAGGTCAGGAGATGGTCCAATGGGTCCCATCGAGCCCCTTGGGCCAGGCTGTCCAGGAGGCCCAGGTACCCCAGGAAATCCAGGGCTTCCTTTTGGTCCAGGTAACCCTGTAATCCAAAGAAATCCTGTAAATCTAACATGCTGAGAAATGATCACTGGGAGAGGGTAGACTCATATGCTTCAAAGGTTGATTTCTGGTGGCAAAAATACTTAACTAGCTTTCTATTCTGATTCCCCTAGAGCAGGGGTTCTTAACCTGTGGATGTGAAAATCATTAAGAAATATACATCGATAACTATTGATAACTAATAATTTAACATACTTTATTTCATTTGTAAACTGATATATTTCATTTTATTCATTTAAAATTTTAAAAATTAAAATAAAAGGGGGGCAGCTAGATGGCACAGTGGATAGAGCACTGGCCCTGGAGTCAGGAGTACCTGAGTTCAAATCCGGCCTCAGACACTTAACACTTACTAGCTGTATGACCCTGGGCAAGTCACTTAACCCCAACTGCCTCACTAAAAAAAAAAATTGTTTTTCTAAGAAGGGGTCCATAAACTTTATCAGACTTCCAAATAGGTCCATGACATAAAAAAAAGATTAATAACCCCTGCTCTAGAGCTACCTTTTACTATCTTTTAGGGAATTTCTATCTTAGATTATGTTGGGTGACAAACAGAAATAGTGTGCTTTTCAAGTCCCTCTGTAGATGTGTATTTAGGGCGAGAAACAGGTCACAGAATAGACAGATTAGTTCAGATTGCATCCAAACTTGTCACTCATTTCAATTCCGAATTCCATTTCCAGGTATGTGATTTGGAAGGAAATGAGTTTCCTCCTTTGGTTCAATGAATTTCTTCAATAGCCCAAAGCCAGTCACTTCTAGGACCAATGCTTTGCAAGAGTTTACAGTGAATGGACTCATTAGGAAGCATAACTTTACCAGCCAAGCTACAATTATATGGAGATGGGGGTGGGGGTGTGGGGGTTGAAGGGTTAGGGGGTAGAGGGGGAGGGAACTTTATGTCTTTGAATTCTTTGGGGGCAATGAGTATAAGAACTTAGCTTTTAATCCTAGGAACTGAGTTTTTCAATGATTTCCTGAGGCCTTTTCTTTAATAAATCTGCATATTCTGTGACTGAATTACCTAAAGATATAGACCCAGAATATTAATGGAAGATTGTAGAGAAATCTTATTAATCCTTGAGTTACCCTAATAAGTCTCAGGCAAAAGTTTTATAGTAGCTGCAAAACAATCTGTGATGTTAGAGGCAAAGAATTAAGAGGAATCAGAAATTCATGTTAACGCAAAGGTGAGTTTCATAAATAGGTGCAAGACAAATAATTAATTTTAAGTCAATCATAAACTCTGCAAACATTTAATGTGCTTGAACCATTACTTCATACAATGGTTTCTCCCTTTTTTCTGGCTTCCAGTACCATTCATTGTTGCACTTCATCATACAAATAGAATGGTAGAATGAAATTGGATTTGTAATCGGAGGATGTGTGTTGAGGACATGTATTGAAATCGCAACTCTGACACTTCCTACCTATATATATCCTTGGAAAAGTCACTTAATCTCTTTAGGACTCAGTTTCCTCACACAGAATTGTGCTATATGATTTTTTAGAGTCCTTTCCAGCTTTGCTGTGGGTAGAGGTTTTGGAGAGGTTTTAAAATTGATCAAATTCAGTACCCTGGACAGCTCAAGCCAATTTAGAAACCAGAGGGCAAACAAAAACAATCCAGAGAACTGGGGCATGAATTCATGAAGGGAAAAAAAAAAGACAGTAAATATTTCTCTTGGTCCTATAGCTTGTGCCTGCTATGGTTTCACACACACACACACACACACACACACACACACACACACACATACACACACACACACATATGTGTATATATGTATGTGTGTGTTGTGTAGATATAGAAATAATCAGAAATGATCTCCCTCCAGGGAAGCAAGAAGGTCCCAAGCTTTGGGGAGGAGGGAGAAGCCTATAATAGAAGCAAACTCCTAAGAAAAATACTATATTCACTGATAAATAGCAATATGCCTATAGAAGAGGTTTTCTAACAAGATCAGGAAGTAGGTTAGTCATAGGACATTCACTAGGGGAGATATGTCGGAGACAAAGGCCAACCCTCGTTCTCTGAATATATGTATGCACAAAATTGCTTCTACCACACTTAAGGAAAAATAGAGGATTAACACAGAATCAGGGAAAAAAAAATTGTTTAGGCCTGACTCTACTTTTCCCCCTTACTGGAACATCCTCCTCTCTCATTTCCCCCTACCAAATCATACCCATCTTTCAAGGCTCAGCTCAGGCCCTGCATGAAGCCTACCTTAACTATTCCTATTTATGATGTTTTCTCCCTTTTCTGACCTCCAGTACCATCCATTTTTATACTTAATGGTAGAATGAAAGAATGTTGGATTTGAAGCCAGAGGACCTGTATTGAAATCTCAACTCTGATACTTGTTACCTGTATATCTGGGCATATCACTTAACCTCTCTGGGACTCAGTTTCCTCACCTGGAACTGTACTCTATGACTGCTTAGGGTCCTTCCAGCTTTAGATCTATGATCATATCTTCCTCTTAGTTTCCCTGGACTTCAAGTCACAGCTCCCTGTCATCCCAAACCTTCCCTGATGCTAATACCTTCCCCTTTCAGATTACTTTCCATCTATGCTATATGCAGGGATTGTTTGGGTTTTTTTAGGTTTTATTTCCCTTTTCTTTGTATCCCCAGCACTTAGAACACTGCCTGGCACATAGTAAGCATTCAATAAATGCTCACTGATTGACTGATTACAATTATATCTGACTGTTTTATGTATATATGCATTAAGTATTTCTTAACATTAAATTTTATTTTCAGTTCTGAATTCTCTCTCTCTCCATTCTTCCTTCCCTACTCATTGATAATGCAAGGAAAACAAAACCTAGTTATAAATATTTATAGTTAAACAAAACAGATTATTGTATTGGCCATGTTTACAAAAAAGAAAGAAAACATGCTTCAGTCTATATTCCGAATCCATCAATTCTCTTCTGGAGTGGATAGCATGTTTCATCATGAGTCCATTGGAATTGTGGTTGGTCATTGTGTTGTTTAGAGTTCCTAAATTTTTAAAAGTTACATATCATTACAATATTGTTATTGTATAAATTGTTTTCTTGGTTCTGATCACTTCACTCTCCCTCAGTTCAAGTAAATCTTCCCAGGTTTTTCTGGAACTATCCCCTTCATAATTTTTGATAGCACAATAATGTTCCATCATATCCATACACTGTAACTTATTTAGTCATTCCCCTGAGGCACCTCCTCAGGTTCTAATTCTTTTATGCCACAAAGAAGAGTTGCCATACATATTTTTCTTCTTTCTTTGTTCTCTTTGGGATATAAACCTAATAGTGGTATTGCTGAGTCAAAGGGTAGCCTTTGGACTTTCCAAATTGCTTTCCAGAATAGCTGAATAATTCCTCCAATAGATTGTAATCTATTTAGAGACAGAAATGGTATTTTCTACTTCACATCTCCCAACAGTGCCAAAACACAGGACTTATTATACTGTAGATACCCATTCATTAAAAATAAATGGAACTGGGGGCGGCTAGGTGGCACAGTGGATAAAGCACCGGCCCTGGATTCAGGAGTACCTGAGTTCAAATCCGGCCTCAGACACTTGACACTTACTAGCTGTGTGACCCTGGGCAAGTAACTTAACCCCATTGCCCCGCAAAAAAAAAATGGAACTGGGGGCAGCTAAGTGGTGCAGTGGGTAAAGCACTGGCCCTGGATTCAGGAAGACCTGAGTTCAAATCTGGCCTTAGACACTTACTAGCTGTGTGACTGTAGGCAAGTCACTTAACCCTCACTGCCCCACAAAAAAAATGAATGGAACTGAATATGAGTGAACTATTAGCATCTAATAACAAACAAGAAGTTTAACATTTTTTTAAAAAGTGAGTTTGTATAACTTCACTTTTCCTTTATCAATTAATGCTTAGTCTTAAAGGCAGGTGACTCAGTGAGAAATTAACTATTCATATGTTTTCATTTGGTTTCTCTGAAAACTATATTTATCTTTAGGGAACTCATCCACTAATATAGAAATGATTCTTTACTTCTTAATTCCTGAGGATTTTTGGTGACCCAGGCTTGAGTACCTGCTTCTTTAAATCTACACATTGGGCATTCAGTAAGCAGCTTTTACCCAGTCAGTTTGCTATCAGCTAGGATCTTCCTGTATTCTCTTATCAATCACCCAGTAGTAGGTGATATATTGGCTAATCCCTTGTTGATGATAAAACAACCTGTTCTCATTCTACTGAAACAAAGGATTAAAGATCTAGAACTGGAAGAACTCTAGCTGTTATAACCCCCTCATGCATATTTAGAAACCAAGGCACAGAAAAGTAAATCAATCTGCCCACTGAAGAGCTTTGCTGTGTTTCCCAGAACCTTTCATTACCCTCTGATCTTCTCTACTCCTCTCACTCACCTGGAGGGCCCTGACCTCCAGGTTGCCCTGGGGGCCCTGACAAGTAGGTGTTTGAAGCCAGCAACTTGTCAACGGTGACGTGTTTGCCTAGGTCTGCAGCATTGTTCGGGAGCAGTGCAATCTGGAAAGAGGGTAATGTAATGTTAGAAGGGAAAGATTCATGGTTTTGTGGAAGATCTGGTCACTTGCTTGTTTTGACAGCAGCTGTGTTCCCAATACAAACAATCAGAGAAAGCTAGAACTGGATGGAACCCTAGGGTTCATCTAGTACTAGCTCTTCATTTTGTTAGTGAGAAAATTGAATACCACAGAGCTCGAGTGACTTACTTGGAATCACACTGCTAAAGGTCACCAGCGTTAGTGGTAGAGTAAGATTAGAACTAAGGTCTTTTTCAGAACAGGTCTGGAATTCTGAGACTTATCCTCTTTGGCAAGTTGATAGAACCCAATTCTCTCCAGCACTAGGACATACAATGAGCCTTAGAGTAACATCTGAACTCAGTAATAACCTTTGGTAAAAATTTTTGTAAAATCTCACTTTTCTTTTACTTTGTAGTATCTTCCCTTCCTTTCACCCCTAACCTGAAATAATCTCAATGCTTTCCATCTACAGGGGCCCCTCCATACTCATATTGCACTGGATAAGCTCTAGACATCCCCCTCCTTACCACATCTCATCATAGCTTACCAGTCCTATAAACCAATTCTTTAGGATCATATTTCCTGCTAAGGGTGATATGAGAAATTAATTCCAACTGTGCATATTACTAATTAAAATAACCAATCTGTGGTACCATTTGATTATCCTGATATTGCATATAATAAATCACATAATGTGTGTGATAGTATATAATTTATAATATATATCTTGTATTTACTTGTTAGTGTACATTCTGTATCCCCCCCCCACCAGTGTAACATAAACTCCTTGAGGTCAGAGACTGTTTAATTATTGTCATTTTATCTTCAGAGGCTGGCATAGTGTTTTACACACAGCAGGTACTAAAACAGGTGTTTGCTAAATTGGATTGACTTGATGGGAAGAAACAGCATGAGCTCCTTCTAGAAAATAAATAAGGTTCATAAAATCTTTGTGTAGTGTTGAAACTTCTAAACTTTAATAACTCAGCCTGTCATTCACCAAAGTCTTCCTTCAATATCTCCTCAGAGTTAGCAGTCACCCTGGCTTTTCAAATGTTAAGCATTAATTTAAATCATGTATTTAGACAAAGAAGGGACCTCAAAAGTCATCTCATCAAACCTCTTCATTTTGTAGATGAGAAAACTGAGGGCCAAAGAAGTTAAGTGACTTACCAAAATCATAAATACAATGTGTCAGAGCAAGGATTTGAACCCAGGTTTTCGGACTCCAAATTCAGCACTCTTTTTGTTGTGTCAAACTACTTCAAACCCCTTACTTTAAAGATGAGGAAATGGAGTTCCAAGGAAGTTGGACCAAGGTCATACAAGAAGCAAAGTGGTAGACCTAGGATAGACCTAGGGTAGACCAAGACTCTGTGACTCCAAATCCACCCTTCCCCATGTGTACCATGTTACACTGAGCTTTATCAATGGAGCACAAGCAGAGTGTCCTAACCTGGAAAGGCTTCATGATTGGATGTGGTAAAAGGCTTTTGTTTACCTAGACTACTCAGTCACCCGAGGAGCAACCTCAAATTCAGAGAGGGTCAGAAGATTCAGAAGATAGGCTGTGTGGTGATTCCTGGGCCACCATCACCCTTGAAACACAAAGGTTAACAATATGTATCAATGAAGGGTTTGCCCATCTGCATCAATGAAGTCACAAATCTTTCAATATATCAGAGTAACCTGGGTTATATGAATGATAAAAGTAATCTGCTGAAATATTTGAATTCCCAATTCCTTTAAAGGCTTTTAAAAGAAAACTGGATTTTATGCTAATAACTGATATGGACGTGAATTCTTCTTGACCCAGATCATGGTAGCCTTTGTTTTTCAGTTGATAGAGAGTAGAAAAAACATTCTGTAATGTAGTTATTCTCAACTTTAACAGATTTGTTTTGCTGCATTATTTATCAACAGTTCCTATCATATCTAGAACCTAAGCTCCTTAAATTTATACGTGTATTAAAATTTTTGAAAGACTTTCGTATGCAATTTGCCATAGATCCTAATAAGTAACCCAAAGGAGTTAACTCAGAGGAGGCTGATTGGCTCAATGCATACAGTACTGGACTTGGAGGTGAGAAGACCTAAGTTCAAATTCTACTTTAAAGTGTAACTCAGTGATTCTTATTAAGTTATTTAATACCTGTCTGGTGCAGCTAGGTGGCACAGTGGATAGTGCATTGATCCTGAAGTTGGGAGGAGCTGAGTTCAAATCTGACCTCAGACACATATTAGCTGTGTGACCTGAGCAAGACATTTAACCCCAATTGCCTTAAATGCCCGGGGCCACCTCCAGTCATCCTGATATATGTCTTGCCACTGACCCCAAATGGCTCTGGAGGAGAGAGTGAGGTTGGTGACTTTGCACAGCCCTCCCTCTTTTAAATACAATTCACTGCAAGTCATAACATTACCCTGATGTCATGGTCCTCTTTGAGGATGAAGGACAAACAACAACAATCCCTGTCTACTTCAGTGTCCTCATCTATAAAATAGGGATAATAATAGCACCTAACTCTCAGGATTGTTGTGAGGATGAAATAAGAACATCTGGAGAGTGCTTTGCAAACCATAAAGTATTATAGAAGTGCTAGCTATTGTTATCATTAACTATTAGGAATAATTAAGAGTGAGAAGTTAGGGTGATCTGTGACCATGAGACAAGTGAGGAAGACATTTTTGTATTGCTTTTTTTCTTAATTTTTGGGGGGAGGGAATTGGGATTAAGTGACTTGCCCAGGGTCACACAGATAGTAAGTGTCAAGTGTCTGAGGCTGGATTTGAACTCAGATCTTCCTGACTCCAGGGCTAGTGCTCTATACACTGCGCCACCTAGCAGCCCCGAGGAAGACATTTTTGATAAGAGGATCTTTCAACCTCTTAAATCACAACAACCAGTTGGCTATATTCTCCATCTACAATATTCTGTCACATTATGGCAGCTTAACAAGAGAATGCCTCATTTTTATGAAAATTGCACTGCTTTTAAATGCTCCAAGCTACCTTTTGGAGGCACAGATCAGTTAATACAGAGGTCAGAAACATCATCACATGAGCTCCAGTGAACACAGACAGGCTGGACCAGCTTGGATGTGTGGAGTCTGAGGGTCAGAGGTGCTCCAGGGAGATCCCTCCAGAAAGTGAGTTCTAAGTCTCTTACGGGCTTCTCAGAGAGGAAGGGAGGGTGGGCAGTGATGAACTCTAGGTTAGTAGACAGTTCCAGGAAAGTGATAAAAATAATCTCTCTCCAAAACTGATTAACCTTCCTATACCTGTCCTGAGAAATTGGACTGATGGAAAGATTTTGGAGTCTCCCGGGCCAGGATCTGTTGCAGCCTGTGAGAGGGATCTACTCTGGATCACGTCCAGACCTTTGAGATCTCTGAAGCCTCCAAAGCCACCATTGTAATCTAGGTAGGTAACTATGGACATATGTGCTTGGTTCAGAGGAGCCTTACATTTCTAGCCATAGCACGTGTCATTGTGAAAAAGTGGCTAGGCAACAGGACATCCCATTTGTTGACCTTTGGACACAGAACTACTGAGGTCCAATCTGTTATTTTAATAGTGTTGGCTGCTTTCTCTGTAGTATTGGCCAAAAGAATAACCATTCTAGGGTGGTCACTTTTCACTTTCCTGTTTCTCATTCAGATTATCACCTTCTCTCTCTTCCTCTGCCTTACATTCCATGCTGAAGTTCTGGGAGACTTGCGAGGTAATCTACAGGAAAGGTGCGACACAGAAGAAACCCAGAACTAATCTCCTGGCCTCTATTTCAAATATATTACAAACAATATTGCACATTGGGGAACTGACCTTCACAATAAAACAACAGGGAGGGGCAGCTAGGTGGCACAGTAGATAGAGCACCGGCCCTGGAGTCAGGAGTGCCTGAGTTCAAATCTGGCCTCAGACACTTAACACTTACTAGCTATGTGACCCTGGGCAAGTCACTTAACCCCAATTGCCTCACTTAAAAAACAAAACAAAACAGGGAAACACAATCAAAAGATAGCCAGGTGGCTTTACATAGGTTCCAGGGAAACACATCAAAGATAGTAAATTCATCTGTTGATCCATGGTCAGAATACTAGGGCAAACATTAGTAGGTGTCAATAACATATAGGTAGGACTGCAAATTGTCTGATGCCAAAAGATTTTCACTGAAGCAAAAGACACTTCTTTCTATTGTTTATTTTTGGTGTCAAGTTCCACAATGCTTACATTAAATATCTTCATTATGAAACATGATTCTGAGAATTACCACTGGCATTATTGTTCTTTACCCACAGGGGACCTTCTGAATTTGGTATTCTTGTGATATGTTTTTTACAAGCTGACAATTTCCTTTGCTCATGGAAATATATTATCGTTCCAGTGGAATAAACTCAAGATTCATAAAGGGTAAGTCAACTATATTTACATTAAACACCTCTATTATGAAACGACTCTGAATATGTGTCTTGTGTGTCTGACTGTCATATAAGGCTGTCATAATATTTTATGATAGCCTTTCTACTTTGAAGAAGGTAGTGCTAAATAAATTCTAACAAGGAACTTTACAAAATTGGGGTCAAATTCAGGGATTATTTAATGCTTAAATTGTGCTCAAATTCCTGGCCATAGGTTGGCCTCCTAAACCCAGTCAGCCTTTCTGCAAATGTGTGCCTTTGGTCTCAAAGATAATATGTGGATTGATCTTGTGAATTCTTTCCCCACTATGGGTAAAACAACTTAAAACACACATTCTATTAACAGAGTTGGGGCTGGGCCAATAGTGTCACCTGAAAGCATTAAATTCTATCTTTTCTTGCTTCCTGGTGAAAGAAACAAATATAAGGAATAAGAGCTTCATTGGTGGGGTATAGTGGGAAGAGCACAAACCTGAGAATCAGGAGACTTGGCTTCTAGGATCCTACAATTGTAGATTTAGAGCTAGAAGCAACTGTAGAGGTTACCTAATTCAACTTCTCTCATTTTATAGGCTCAGACAGGCAAAGTGTCTTGCCCCAAGTCACACAAGTACTTGTGGCAAAGACAGGATTCAGACTCACTGATTGCAAAGTCCACCATTCTTTTTTTTTTTTGCAAGGCAATGAGGGTTAAGTGACTTGGCCAGGGTCACACAGCTAGTATGTGTCAAGTGTCTTAGGCCAGATTTGAACTCAGGTACTCCTGAATCATGGGTGGGTGCTTTATCCACTGTGCCACCTAGCTGGCCCAACACCATTCTTTATATTGCATCATGCCAATCTAGATTCTGTCATTGGGCACATCCCTTTACCTATCTAATGCTTCACTTCCATCACCTATAAAATAAGGGGATTGAGCCATCAGGAGTTCTTAACCTGGTGAGCATTAATTTGTTTTTCAGTTTTATTATATTTCAATATAATTAATTTCCTTCAAAATTCTGTGTATTTTATTTTTTTCATTTAAAACCATTCTATGAAGGAATCTATAGGCTTAGCTGAATGGAAACAAAAAGGGTGAAGAACTGTTCTGGATGGGCTCAGAGGGTTCCTTTTCACTTCTAACATCTTATGATCATACATTCTACAGTCAAGATTTTGGGTACTACAGATCAGGTGACCCTTTTCTTCAGGAAAATCTCCTAGACTCCCTTCCACCCCTCTCCTAAGAGGCCCTTCTGTTCACCCTTGCAAAATCCCACTATGCTGTCATATTTATTGGGTGACACGGTAAGTATTAACTTCAGTTTCCTGGCTGACCTCAGCAGGATAACTATTTTTCTGGCTACTTTCAATTCCTCTGTGCTTTTAGCAAGTAAAGGTTGGATGTTAGGGTTTTGGTTTGTTTAAGTGCTGCTGTCCCATATCCCTAGATCCAGTCCTTGTAATAACTATAAAGTAAGACTTAGGAAAATTGCAATCCATCTTCAGAGAAAGAACTTATGGTATCTAAAAGCAGATTGAAGCATAATTTTTTTCATAGCTCCTTAATCTGAAGTTTTGTTTTTGTCTGTTTTCTTTCGCAACCTGGCTAATGTGGAGATGTTTTGCATGACTACTCACGTATAGCTTATATTGAATGGCTTGAGTTCTTGGAGGTGGAGGTGGGGAGGGAGGGAGGAAGAGAAGTTGGAACACAAAGTTTTAAGAAATTGATGATCAAATTTGTTTTTACATGTAATTTTGAAAATAAAATTCTAAATAACTATAAAGTGCGTGCAAGGAGGCAAAGTGTTTAGGAGGGACGTTGAAGCAACATTCTCCCAGTTTTCTTCCATTTCATGGGTCCAATCAATCAAATTTAACATTAAAATTTAACTTTACATTTGGTCAAGTATATCAGAATCACTTGGAAATAATTTTTTTTCCCAAGCCTGAGAAGTAGGCTGGCATTGGCTGACTAGTGGCCCATTTTACAGATGGGAATGATAAATGATACATGCAGATGAAATGACCAAGTTGCAGAGATGTTAAGCAATTTTCTCCAAATCAACCAGCTCGTTAAAAGCACAAGTGAGATAAGAATTTGAAACCATCAAGCTATCAGGATAAATACACTGAACTCTTCCTCCTCTGTCCTCCTATTAAACTTAACAGTCTTACCATTCAATAGAGTTCTTAGCTCACTACTACATTTGGTTGTTATCTAGTTATTTCTTGTGATTATGTATAGGCTTTTAGGGGCAGCACAACATAGTAGGAAACTGAACTTGGATTCAGGAGAGGCCCAGCTTCAAATCCCATCTTCCAAACTTACTGGGTATGTGACCATAACCAGCTCACTTACCCGTGCTTTCACATTCATAAAATGGGGATAATGACATGTACTTCACTTAGTCCCTAGAGTTAGTTTGAGGATAAAATAAAGATATATATATACATATATATGTATATACCATATACACACATATATACATATATATGTACATATGTGTATATGTAAATGTGGATATATACTATAAAGTGCTTTCTATGTAAGTATGCAAGGAGTATGTAAAATATAAACTGATTTTATTATTACTACCTGTCTCACATGTAATATTTCTTGGTTAGCGTTGGTTGAAATGAACTGAATTTGTATTTTTCTTCCATTGAGATTATAAACTCCCTGAGGGTAAGAGTTAATCTTATGTTTCATTATATACTTAGAGAATTTAGCATAGTGCTGGGCACAAACTGCTTAATTAAGTTTTTTTGTTGTTGTTGTTGTTGTTTTTTTTTTTTTGGCGGGGCAATGAGGGTTAACTGACTTGCCCAGGGTCACACAGCCAGTAATTGTCAAGTGTCTGAGACTGGATTTGAACTCAGGTCCTCCTGAATCCAGGGCCAGTGCTTTATCCACTGTACCACCTAGCTGCCCCTGCTTAATTAATTCTTCTTTTTTTTTTTTGGTGACGCATTTGGGGTTAAGTGACTTGCCCAGGGTCACACAGCTAGTAAGTGTCAAGTGTCTGAGGCTGGATTTGAACTCAGGTCCTCCTGACTCCAGGGCCTGTGCTGTATCCACTGCACCACCTAGCTGCCCCTGCTTAATTAATTCTTAAGGCAAACTGGGTTTTTGTCTGGCTCCCTGAACCATTCCATGCCTGGGTTGGGCTATCTCATGGTAAGGAATGGAGAGCCTGCTCCCTCTTCTCTGGGATAGAGGCAATAACAAAATAAGCCATCCTCTGGACTTTTTATCCCTGACTCAGCCTACATCCCTGTGGGCCTTGCAAAATGTACCAAACTATCCTTTCTCTTGTCTTGTTTCCACTGGAATTATCCTCTGGCAATCACACCTCATCATGTCAAAAGGCTTGTGCTGGAGAATGGCTGATCTCTGAGGAGCCGGCTGAGTTCATGGCTCTAATTTATCTTTGAGGAGTTGGCAGGACAAAGACCACTGTCTAAAAGATAAATGACCAAGTGCGTCATTTGTAAACCAAATCCAGTTTTTCATAGCTGGTTTTCCCCACTAGGAATGTAGGGGGTAGCCATGCTAGGATCAGAGTTGCTTGATCAGACCTCTGTGCCATCTTTTATGGCGGTACTGTTAACTCTCTAGGGTACAGGATATCATTGTCGCTGCCAGCCCAGTGCTTATTTGTATTAATGGTTAGCTTTCATTTGTAACCACAAGTATCAGATGGTTGGTGTTAGAGGCATAACCATTTGGTGGAAGACTTGGGTTAAGTCAGAAGATGTAGGCTTAGCCACTTATGCCATATGTGATTATAGACAAGTGGCCTGCTATTCCTAATCCTCAGTTTCCTCGTCTGCCAGAAGCTAATAATATACCTGTCTTCCTTAGAGGTTGTTGGGAGGATCCAATGAGTCTGTGAAAGTTCTTTGTAAACCATATATAGTTATCAGTTATCCCTACTTCCAGAATTAGGCTTCACAGTGTTACTTATGTGATGACTGGTATAAGATCTATTGGAACATTTTAACATGACTTCTTCCTGATGATATTCCTATAATGTCAGCATTAGAATGTTATTTGGTAAACAGTAAAATTCATTATAAGGTGGATCTGTCCTTGGCTTAATCCAAAAGACATTTATTGTTGAAGTAACAAAAAAAAACTTCATGGAAAAGAGGTGTTTTCACTCATTCATTTGCTCATTAAACAAACATTTATTAAGCACCTGCTGTGTGACAAGCTCTATGCTAGGAATTATGTAGGAGAACCTCAAAGATGGCATTTTTTAACTTTTATTGTTTGGAAAATTAGTTCTGTTGATGACTTTTTTTGCCAGGCAATGAGGGTTAGGTGACTGGCATAGGGTCACACAACTAGTAAGTGTCAAGTGTAGGAGGTCGGATTTGAATTCAGGTCTTCCCGAATCCAGGGCCAGAGCTTTATCCACTGCACCACCTCGCTGCCCCCCAAAGATGGCATTATGCTAAATCTTCTTTGTCCTTTTTTGTGTATTTCTTCTGATACAGATAATTAAAAAAAATAGTACAGGCCCTTGTTAGAAATGCACTTCTAAAATCTTATGGAATTATCTCAGTTGGATATTCTACTCACTAGGTAATTTGGAGTTGAAAGGAATCTTAGAGATCATCTAGTTTCATTCTCCTTACCCCCTTTTTTACAGATGAAGAAAGTGAGGCCCAGAGAGATTAAGCAACTTGCCCAAGATGACAAAGGTGGCAGCAGCATGTCTACCAGAATGTAGACCCAAGTCCTCAACTCTAATTCCCGTGCTTTTACCATTAAACCATACTGGCGTATTCACAGCTGAAGCATCCTTCCTCTACCCATTGGGTTTCAGTGAGCAAATGTGGAAAGATTTGTAATTTGATAAGCTGAGCGACAGCTGAAGTTATGATTCTCTAATAATTAACATGTAACTTGAAAATTAGTTTCTCTGTGAAATCTGCCTTGGATGAACAGAATATGACGTATGTACTCATTAACCCCAATGCAACTGATTGCTTTCCTTTCCTCACTAGTATATATTTATGTTTGTGGGTTTTGGATTATATACACATATACCTATTTGTCTGCCTTCCCTCAAAAATTGCACACTTCTTGTTTTATTCCTACTTAGATATTTAAATACCTACCTACCACTGCTAAAATTTGTCAACTGGCTAGTGTTTACCAACATTCAGCAAACTGGTGGATTAAGCCAGGGAAACTGTTTCTATCATTAACTTTGTTTATTTAAGTGATGGCTGAAATTCTCATTAGGGACCATTGACACAGATTTCCCTTCTAACCCCACACATTGTACTTCAGTGGTTTCTGTTTCTTTTCACAAACATAACATTTTTATTTAAGTTCAAGACAAATTTAGTTTTCCTTGTTGGAACACAGAAGGCCAAAAATGACTGATCTGATTATCCCATTGTGACAACTCAAAATGAACAGAAATGGCCTTTCCTTGCCTGCAAAGGGGAAGTGAAGGCTTATTTTTATTCATACTTGAATGTTAGAACAAACCACAACCATTAACTCCTTAATACTTCCTGTATTAGAAGTGTCACAGTGAGATGATAGCTTTCCTAGATGCTGCATTTCAAGTTTCAGCCACAACAAAGCATTTTGTTTTACAGATTTCTGATATATCTCATATTTGATATTACATATTAAAGTCATGTGTGTTGTGGTCTTTTTCTTCTGTTAGACTGCATAAACATTCTGCTTCTTCTAGAACCTAGTATAGTGCTTGCATCTATTATGCAATTAAGACATTTTAATGAATTAATGGCATCTACATTTCTTAACATGTGGGGCATGGACTGGGGTCATGGAGAGATTTCAAAAGGGCTATGAACTCAGATGGGGAAAAATATAACTTGATCTTCACTAAACTCTAATAAATTGAGAATTTACTCAATTATTAATGTTTTAAAACCCCATTATTATTTTTTGTTTGTTTTTGTGAATGAAGGTTAAGTAACTTGCCCAGAGTCACACAGCTAGTGTCAAGTGTCTGAATCTAGATTTGAACTCGAGTCCTCCTGAATCCAAGGCCAGTGCTTTATCCACTGCACTACCCATCTGTCCCCAAAACCCCATTATTCTAAGAAGTTCATAGACTTAGTCTATGAAGGTTAAGAAGCCCTTATCTAGATTGAGGGGTAAAATCATTGTGGAGAAGGGGTCCACTTTTCCTTTCCCCACACAACAACTGCTGACTAACTGTCACCTACTGTCATTTATAGCCAAGAGCCCCAGGAGAACTCCCTTGGTCAAATTATTCCACTTAAAGCTCAGTCCACACAGACAGCATCCCAGGAAGCAAGCCCTGTGGAGTAGGAGCCAGACATCTCCATTAACAACCTGACAAGTGTCAGGTACAGGTAGGTCAAGCTATCTGAAGCAGCAAGATGTCCTGAAGGAGTGATTGAAGCCAGCCTATTCCAGGTGAATCAAACCAACACTACTATCGCAATCAAATCCTCCCCTCCTACTACTGGGGGAAAAGACCTGGCAACTGCTCTCATGGGTGCTACAGTCCCTGCCTCCTCAGCCACCACAGGTACTGAAGACTCAGAAAATAAAAGTTTTACACCAAAGTCCTCGGCACTATCAAATAACCTTAAGAAAGATATATGAGTTTAAGTGGAATAAAGAAGATGCATTACTACCTGCTTTGCTGCTGCATCCTAAGGACCATCTAATTTATTTGTTTGTTTGTTGGGGTTTTTTGGGTTTGTTTTTGTATTTTTGTCTTTTGGGGCAATGAGGGTTAAGTGACTTGCCCGGGGTCACACAGCTAGTAAGTGTCAAGTGTCTGAGGTCAAATTAGAACTCAGGTCCTCGTGAATCCAAGGCCAGTGCTTTATCCACTGTGCCACCTAGCTGCCCCCTGGACCATCTAATTTGGAGGTGAAAACTATATTCATTGTTTCCCCCATTAGAATGTGAACTTCTTGAGAGTAGGGAGTATCTTGCTTTTCTATCTGTGCTCTACACAAAGTAAGTACTTAATAAATGCTTTTCATTGATTGATTGATTGATTGATTGATTCATTCATAGTTCAATTCCCTCATTTGATAGATGAGGAAACTGAGGCCCAGAGAGGTTAAAGGAGGAAACAAATAAGATGACCATCAGTTTGGAGAATGGCTAAACAAATTATGGCACATGAATATCATGGAATATTATTGTAATAAAAGAAATTGTGAATATGATGAATACAAAGAAGCACAGAAAGATGTAATTTAACTATTGCAAAATCAAATAGGCAGAAGCAGGAAAAGTAGAGCCAGGAAAAGAACATACATAATGACTACAGCAATGTAAATGAAAAGCCCTACCACAAAGCATTAAAAAATGAATGTTGTGACATTATAAAGAACGAGCTTAGCCCCAAAGAAGAGAGAAGACACCCCAAGGCACACAATGTTTGTGGAATATTGGTTTTGTTAAATTTTTTTCAATGAAAAAATCTTTATTTTAAGGGATGGTGAGGGGTTGGTTCTATGAGAGAAAATCCAGTTAATGAAAAAACAAAAGATATCAATACAAATCTATTATTTTAAAAGTGACTTGCCCAAGGTCACACAGCTGGGTAGCCATAGAGCCATGACTGTTTTCTAAGCTTGGAAAAATTATATACTTTTACTTAGCCTTTTGATCTCAAGGTTAAAAGCTTTCTATACCCTTTTGTTGTACTAAGAACACATAGTAAAACCAATTAGACAAAATAGAATTTTGTTAAAAGCAGATACAAACCACATACTTTATTAATCATTAACAATATTAACAGGTCAGCCAACCTCAGGAATGATATTTTAAAAGCTGTATTCACTTATTCATCATTACACAAACTTTGATTGATTTCTCCATGTAGAGTTCTGTGTTTTCTCAAGGGCTGTTATAACAAGCTTGGTTTACAAGGTAAATTCCTAGTATATCAGACATAGTGTAATCATTTACTTTCTGAAATGATCTCTTGTCAGGCTTGTGTGGCAATACTATAAAAGGGATTGATCAATTATAACCATTTGTGGTTGGGTGTGCCCTTTGTTAAACATGGCTGCTGTCCTGCACATGTGTTCCCCAGATGAAGTTTCATCCCTAAAACCCTGCTTTCCTTCTCCACATTTTGCATACCACTTGGATATCCTTTGTCAGCTGAAAATCCTCTATAATTATTGAGCTTCAAACTTCAAAAAGCTCAAGATGAACTTCAGCAGACAAAACATTGTTCACATTCAAAAATCAAATTAGAGCATATGTGGGGGACTTTGTATCTGGGGAACATGTGTCAGGAAGAGTAGTCATTTCAAACTCAGGGAATATATATAACAAATAGTGTTGGTTGGTCTGATCTATAGTGTGCTACATGGCCCAACCAAATAAATTCACCACCAGCAAAGTGATTATATTGTGCATAGTGCTCTGGGACTTGACTTTGAAAACTTTCTTTTTCAACGGCGTTCATACTGGAAACTTTCTTGTTACTATATTTTATTTGCCTTTCCTTTTTATTATAAACTCCTAGGGCAAGAGCTTGTATATTTTCCCGAGCACCAAATAAAACTCAACAAATTCAGCAGACATTTATAGAGCACCAACTGTACTATGGATAAGAAACAGTACTGGTCAGTGCGAGGGGGTTTCCAAAGAAGAGTATGCATAGACCCTGCCCTCTAAGAGCTTAGGTTATCCTCAGTGGGGGCTCAATACTATTCTGGTCAATGAATTAATTTCCTAAGTATATGCCTTAGACACTTTCCCCCTTACTTTAATAAATGTGACTCCACTTTGACCCATTGCCCACAATTCCCTTTTTCAAAATAGGCCCAGAGAGCATACCTTTTGCTTTAACTGTAATACCATCTGTTTCATTTGGTGGAACTCCTTACAAGTGGCACAGCAGGTTCCTGCCTTCAGCACATTCTCTACTTTTTCATCATGTCCTGGGAAAGAAGACTGGTTCAGTTAGATCTAAAACATTGAAAAGAATCATCTCTTGTGCATGGAGGCATCAGCAGGCTTCTATTCTGACCCTGAAACGTGCAAGGTATACATGTTAGCAATTTGTACAGCTCTTCAGTCACTGATGGGAGGGCCACAGGTCAGGGGGGAATGGTGTGAAAGAGACCTTGCTGCATTTCAAACCCAGCTGTTTCGATTTAAGGGTCCCCAGAGCTTTTCTACTTTGTGATGTGAAACTGTTTGCCACTACCCTTTTATCAGTACCTCTCTAGAAGGCAGGCCCTATAAATCTGACATGATTTATACTGACCTAAAAGGGCCAATTATTCATGCACTGTAAATTATATCCAAATCCCAACAAGATTCTGGAGCACACACAAAGCTGGTCTTCATTGCAGATTCATCTGCTATTCAGGAAGCACTTCCAGATAGGGCAAGATTGTGAGAGGCACAGTTTGGAATTGGGAACTGACATCAATGTAAGGGACTTGAAGCCAAGTTGGTAAACAAAGGATCATCTGAAGGTATTAGGAATACTAACCATATTCGCAACTATCTTAAAACCGATGGAGCATTTGGAGAACATTGTCATACCCAGACTAACCCAAAGGGTTAACTAGTATGGCCTTCCATGTTCTAGGGTTTCATTATAAAATTGTTTTCACTATGACACAGGAATCTAAGAGTGATAGGAACACAGAGTCAATAGTCAATAAAATATCATCTTCTTGACACAGAAAAGAAGAAACCAAAATTCAAAACCTGGAGAGGGTAAGTGAGCAAAGACAGCAGCGGTTGCCAAATGAATTTGTTCTGCTGAGATATTTAAATGGCAAAGAAAAAGATAGTGTGGACCTACGTGGTGGGCAGGACAATTTGTCACCTGGCATATGTCATCCAAAAGGCTTAAAACCAACCTAGTATGTGGAATCCATGCATACTAAGCTCTTTAAATAATCACTGGTGGTGCAGTTGGTGATTTAGGGATCACATGGGATACATGATCTGTTCTTGTCTTTATTTTTTTGGTGAGGCAATTAGGGTTAAGTGACTTGCCCAGGGTCATACAGCCAGTGTCTGAGTCCAAATTTGAACTCAGGTCCTCCTGACTCCAGGGCCGGTGATCTATCCACTGCGCTACCTAGCTGCCCCTGTTCTTCCTGTCTTTAAAGCTTTCTACCTCTATACCTTTGCTCAACCCGATTCTCTAACCTGATTCTCTTCAGGAATACAGAACTCATTCCCTCTTTTATGTGTATCAAATCTTATCTTAAGGGCCAGATTAGATTCCACTTCCCCCATGACTCCTTTTATAATTACTCAGCTAGTAATAGTCTCTCTTTTCTAAATCAATTGTCTTTAGCTCTCATTTGGCAGGCATTATAAAAAGAATTCCTTATGCTGTGGTTGTCTATTTGCCTTATTACCCCAACTACACTCCAAACTACTTGAGGGCAGGGAATGTCTTCTTCTTAAACTTAATTTCTCCATGGTGCCTACCACATTAGAAGCATGCAACAAATACTTGTTGAATAAGTGAATGAATGAGCAAGGTACCAAGGGAATTGTGTACATAGACACATCTCTTCTCAATCCTAACAATTTAATCCTCTCTCTGCTGTGAAAGTCTAGTTTGAATAGGGGCAAGTGAACCAGCAGAAAGTGCCCAGAGGGTCAGGGTGGTATAACCCCGAGGAAGAAAAAGGCAAATAAGTTTTTAGTAACCAGGAAAACTAGGGAGATAGTAAAAAAGCACTGAGCTGCCCTTGATAAGTTTAAGATACCACTTGCATATGAATTATACTTTAAGCCAGGGGTGTCAAAGTTAAATAGAAATAGATCTCTGCTGGCTGAATATTGATGCAGAAAACCACAAATTGACATTACATATGTTGTATTATATTTTTATTTATTTTGTTAAGCATTTCGCAAATATATTTTAATCTCATTTAGGTCATATTCCTGAGGTTTGTAGGCCGTTTCTGGGCTGTGAGTTTGATACCTCTCCCCTAAGGGACTGTTAGAACAATCAGATGTTATTTCTGAGCCATAGTCAGTGACCTCTGGAGGATCATGGAGAATGATACTGTAGTACTGTAAAGTGGAAAGTGTTATCTCAATTTTTATAAAAGGAAAATAGACTGAAAAAGACTAATTCCTGGCAAAGTTTTAGAATATATATTAATGGGGTTGAAGGAAGATAAAGAGGAAGGTGAGAAATAGGGGAGTACTCAGGGTAGCCTGGAGTCAAGTGGGGGGAGGGAAAGCAAGAGGGAAGGGAGCCCACAATGTCAGCCGGATGGAATATCACCATGAACTATGAATACGAAGAATTCAGAGAACCATGGGCAAGACTTATCTGAACTAATATAGAGAGAAGTAAGCAGAATCAGCAATGACTACAACAATGTAAATGGATAGGAAAAGAAGAAGCCAGTAGAAACCAAATGCTATTTAATTATAATGTCTAAGAAGGTTGGCCCAGGGGAGGAGTTGAGACATGGTACCTTTCTTCATATATCTGAAGGGCTGCCATGTGGAGAAAGGAACAGATTTGTTCTACATAGAGAAGATTTATTTTTTTCCATAGGGAAAAACTTTCCAACTGTTAGAATGATCCAAAAGGGGAATATGTTGTTTCCAGAAATGATCAGAGAAGTTCTGCAAACAAAAGTGAAATAGCCACTTATCAGTTATGTTGAAGACAGAATTCTTGTTTAGGTACAAGTTGGATTAGATGGCCTCTGAGGTCCCTTCTGACGTTGAGATTCTGTGGAACATTTGGGTGTGTATATACACACATGCATCTACATACATGTAAACATGATTATACACACATATATATCACACAGCATATACATTTACATATATATCACACAGCATATACATTTACATATATAGTGTAAGATATACAAATATTTGTGTTTGTCTACATAATCTCTTTATCACAGTGGTACTAGGGATATGGAACTGCCCGACATTCCTATCCCCAGTGGCACTTGAGGAGTCCTCGAATTTCCTAACATTAATCTGATGACAGAACATAAAACTGTGAGTCTTGCTTACTCTGTAGGAGCTAAAGGTTTTACTAGAAACTTTCAATTCAATTAAAATACTTATTACACACCTATTATACACAAAGCACTGTCTTTGACCCTGAAAAGGTATTCCTTCTTCCCCTAAAAATGTCTGATTTTGCATTTCAAGGAATTATCAAAAGGTAGAGTGTCAACAATGTTACCATCCAAAGTATGTATGAAATTCTGTTATAGCAGTAACAGAAAAGCAGTCAGCACCATGGCCAGCAATAGTAGAGCATTGGAGTGTATTTGACTAAGTTCCACAGGGAAGATGTGGGAAAACAAGGGAGCTCCAGTTGGGACTACATGAATTATGGCAGCCTCTAGGAGAGCCACTACTATATATGTATAAAGAGAAAGGTTTGCTACCTGTGGCAGTGCATTTAGTTAGGCTGCCTCATCCTTATGCTTTGGGGCATTTTGGCTTTTTCACAGAATAAAATCTGGGTGAACCTCTAGCGTGTGGAAGGGTTCTATGTTCTTCACTTCCACTTCCATGCACCAGGAGAAATTTACCTGGATACAGTTTGTTCTTCTTCCTAAATCAGCTGCTAACTAGTAAGGCAGAAGATGGGACAGTGTTTCTACCAGTTTTCTGATGATTTATGGTGCTGTTTGGTGCCAATTCCACAAAGCAAGAGGTCAGCATTCTGGTAAGGACTGAGTCTTTTATGAGAGGGTCTCCCAGAAACAGCTATGTCTCTATATTTTTTGAAACCTGTACTTTTTCTGAGACTGTCACATTACCTTAGGGGCATGTTTTGAGAGCTATGATGTAACATTTGTTTGTGTTCAGATTGGCTGAGATAGATGACCTCTGAAAATAGGCAGAAAATGCTATTCCATCTTCCTTTGAAAGTAGCAGCTTAATATCCAAACATGCACGTGCGTATACACACACACACACACACACACACACACACACACACACTACCTGACAGTCTGAAGGGGAATAATGCTGCCTGTTTCTCAATCTGCCTCACTCCAATATACCAATCTGTCAAATGCTTTCTGTATCCTGAGTAAGAATCTACACATTATTCAATCTGCCTGTGCAACTTTCTGAGAGTGGTGTTAAAAATAACAATGTTTTACATGAGTTAAGGGCTTTAGGATATAATACCAACTCCTCTGCCTAGTTGTTCATGTCTTTCCATATTCTTATTCCAACCTATTTTTCCAGTTTGATTTCACATTGTTCCCCTTCATGTGTTCTATCATATTCCAATGAAACCAAATGATTAGATGTTCCCAATTTGAACATCTCCTACTTCCCATTTCCACTTATTCACAGATCCAATGCCTTATGTTCAGAATGCCTCCTCTTATTTCTACCTTTCAGAAATTTATCTAGCCCTTCTCTGCCTTCAGTACTCAAGTTAGCTGCCAAATCCTCTTTGCAGTTGTTTTTCTAATTGCCCTTACTTCAAAGTGCTCAAATCACCCTATATTATATTTATTTATAAGTGTTTATAATCTCCCCAAAGAAGGTGAACTCTGAGAATATGGACTGATTCATTTTTGCCTTCATGTTCTTGGGACTTACCACAGTTCCTTGAACCTTAAAAGCATTTAATGTTTGTTGTATTGAATTGAATTGAAAAAAATACCTTCTATACAAGGTAGTTTTTAATGATATTTTAAAATGTAGTCTATAAGCATCTGAGATTATGTCTATTTCTAGTCCCATAAGATGAAGCCTGTGTTGATGATTCTGTGAGAAAAAACTCAATTCAAGATGCATTTTCTTTAAGTTTGTTCTAACTCTGTGAAGGTGCCATATTGCTGATTGACCACATGGTGGCATGTAGTTCTGTTTTTTTTCCTGACTCTTCTGTAACATTTTCAGGGATTGAGTATGTGAACTATTTATTAGAGTGCACATCGATATTTTTTAGTAGCACTTTACAAACTTTCTAAAAAAAAGGCAGAAAAGGTTGCCAACATCATGCATGAGGAAAGTCCCACAAATATGCAAAGTATGTTAGTTTATTATTCAACATTGTTCATGTAAACTGGGCCCACAAATTACTGGGGTTTGGAAACTTCTGAGAGGGCCTGGGATATGTCCGACACTTGGAATTATAATAAGCCATTCTAGATGTCAGGGACATTTTATCAGAAGACAAACAAAGTGGAGAAAATGGAAACTAGGCAAGCCAATTAACTGTAGGACATTTCCCTTCAAGTCCTCTCTCCCAATACATTAGTTACCTCAATCTCTTTCTTTCTCTGTCAAATCTTGCACAAAATATTAGCTTTTGCTAAACTGGCTCTGGCTTTGTGTTTCCAAAGAGGAGAATGAGTAACTGACCATAAAACTATTGCCATGGGCCATCTTGCCTCTGGTAGGGCTGTAGTTCATGCATGTTTGCCATCATCTATCATGTGAACTGACTGTAACCTTTCAATCATCAAAGGACAATATTCAGGTCATTCTCCCCCTTTCTATTCTACTTACCCTTTCTTTCTTTCTTTTTTTTGGTGAGGCAATTGGGGTTAAGTGACTTGCCCAGGGTCACACAGCTAGTAAGTGTCAAGTGTCTGAGGCCGCATTTGAACTCAAGTCTTCCTGACTCCAGGGCCGGTGCTCTATCCACTGCACTACCTAGCTGCCCCCACTTACCCTTTCTTAATAACCAGCTGTGCCTGCTTTTAATTTAAAACTACTTTGATCTTCTTTAATTTTATAGACACTAGGGGGAAGCTAAGTGGCACAATGGATAAAGCACCGGCCCTAGATTCAGGAGGATCTGAGTTCAAATCTGACCTCAGACACTTGACACTTACTAGCTGTGTGACCCTGGGCAAGTCACTTAATCCTCATTGTCCTGCAAAAAACAAATTTAAAAAAATTTTACAGACACTGGATAATGTGAAGTAATAAACCAAAGAGAGAAGAAAAGATTTTCATATCACATATGTTTATACTTAATAATTATCTCCTAGCCAGAAAAAAATATGTGATGAAATATTATAATTTGTTACTCCAGAGCAGAGGGAATATCTATGCTGCTTCTTAGTGACTCTAATGAGCCCTAAAAAGGTTTCTTATAGCTGAGATGAATAACCTAATAGATTTTTCCTAATATTTATTCTTATTCTTATTGTTGAGATTATTAACCTAATACTTTTTTTGGTATAGACCTTGGCTTCATTTTTATAGGGCTCTCCTGGAGTCCACTGAGATAGATTGGCAACTCATCTCTAACCTACAGTGTTAGATAGTCTCTTGGGATTCTGGGAAGTTAAGTGACTTGCCCAGGGTCACACAGCTAGTAAGTGTCAAGTGTTTGAGGCTGGATTTGAACTCAGGTCCTCCTGAATCCAGGGCTGGTGTTTTATCCACTATGCCACCTAGTTGCCCCCTAAGATAAACAGTTCCATAAAGATAGCAAGATGTAATGCTTCTTTGAAGAAGATATAGTAGAAGAAAACAAATCTCTGACACTAAAGCAAATTTGAAAGTAAATATCCCAGGGGCAGCTAGATGGCACAATGGATAGAGCACCGGCCCTGGATTCAGGAGGACCTGAGTTCAAATCCGGCCTCAGACACTTGGCACTTACTAGCTGTGTGACCCTGGGTAAGTCACTTAACCCCAATTGCCTCACCAAAAAAAAAAAAAAAAGAAAGTAAATATCCCAAAACAAACGATCTCACTTAGAGTATTGTTATTTTTTTTAAACAGTCCATTGTTCACCATGGAATTATGCTCATAGTGAAAAGTGTGCAATCACCAGTCTCTTCTACTTGTCTGCCATGAATTCCTCTTTATCCAAGTATCACATGTGTATCTCATGTCATTTATCTTTCAAGGAAGGAAAGAGGTCACTGTGTCCTTAACCCTGGCTTATGGAAAGTAGGCTTTGACTACTAAGGATCAGATGAAAGTGCGGAAGCAGTTTTCCTTCCCTTGTGATTTGCATGCTTAGAGGAATGCTTGCACTCCAGGTCCACCAGCCACAAGGATCTTCCTTTCTCATGTCAGCTTTATCACTGTGCTCCAATAAGTGCTATTCTTGGTGGACCACTTACTTTTCTGTGTGGTCGTGGGCAAATCACCCAGCCTCTCTGGGATTCAGTTTCCTCATTTGTATAATGAGGCAGTTGGACTGGAGGACTTATAAAGTCCCTTCCCTGCTGTTGCAGGTCAGGGATGACCAACCAAGTAGTTTAGGTTCAAGATTGGAATGAGATGAGATGCTTGCAGTCCATCCAACAGTTAACAAAAGGTGATTTACTTGGCTATAGCCAAGGAAGTCTCTTTAAGGAAGATCTTCAGTGAAGACACCGTGTTGATTCAGCTGAGCTTGGGTCCTCTGAGTTGCCCATGGGGTTCTGCCAGTCAAACATCAGAAAGGAACTGCAACTTCATATGTTTTTTTTGTACTTCAGGTGACCGGAAAGTGATGTTAAATTAATAATATGTACCTTCAGTTCCTTGAGTCAGTTTATTTTCTAAATCAGGGATTCTTAATCTGAGGTCTATGAACCTTAAAAACATTTTTGATAACTACATTTCAGCATAATTATTTTCCTTTATCCCTTTAAAAATATTATTTTGAGAAGGGATCAACAGGCTCCACCAGACTACCAAAGGATTCCATGACACAAAAAGGTTAAGAACTCCTGGACTAGAAGATCTTTTTGAGGATCAATATCATTTTTGTTGTTGTTGGACATCAATATATTTTTGAGGGGAACCCCCCCCCCAGCTCAGTCCATGTGGCAGGGACTCTGATAGGTGTTCTTCGTTCCATGCAGGTCTAAATCTATGATCATGATTCTTGAAACTGTGGAGATCCCTCCTGTAGGCTGAGATTTATGGGGTGTGGGGGTGAATTGCTAGTGACTTCAGGAAGAACTAAAGGAGATAACTGGAGGCTAAAATACAATTAGCATTGGGACACAACTCCCTGAACCTCCATCATCTCCCCATTACTCCCTCAGAATACTTTCTCTTCTTGTATGGGGTCTCTGGAAGTGTTCCTCCTGCCTATGCCACTGCTGTCTCAGGCACATGGACCAAGGCTTTGCCCATGTTCCCAGGACAGTCCTTCCTCACTTAAGTCCCCTTTGCCTTTCTGATACATGGGACTTACACCTGACTCCTCCTCCCCCTTCACCCCAAGCCCCATAAACTTAGGGAAAATGTATAACATTGATAACCTGATAGGGTCCTGCTACCTTCCCTTTCTGGGGATTTATCTGATACAGGATAACAGATGCCCAAGACTTCAGCTGACAGATCACAGCAGTTTCCAGGCTTAAGAGTACAGGTCACGTGGATCATACATGACACATCTGGATTCCTTTTGCAGGCTCCACTAGCTTTCTAGTGTATTTCAATATGTATGCTCTGATCTTCCAAACCTTCACACACACACACACACACACACACACACACACAGAGTTTGCCTAGCAGGATCATCACAGAACCAGAGCATCAGAGATCATTTAAACCAAGCTCCTTGTTTTTTCAAATGAGGAAACTCCAGCTTAGAGAGATGGAATGACTTGCCCAAGGTCATACAACTACTGACAAGACAGTCAGTCTCATGACTCTTGGTTCAAGGTTCTTGCTACTATTCTGTGTTGCTCTGTCTTCTCAATCCATTTAAAAAAAAAAAAAAAACATGGGCAAAGCCAAATAAATTTTGTGACTTCTGGGATCACACACACACACAAATGAGCTCTTGCTGACGAAAACTTGACATGCGCAAACATTACCATGGAAATGGGAACTGAAAATCTGATGACCCAGTGAAATTTACTCCTTCCCCTGTATAGTGCCATGGTGTACAAGCTCCTGCATAATCTCACTTTTCTGGGTCCTTCTTTATATCATTAAGTATCTGACCATTAATAATTTTTGATAGAGAGCATTTTGCTTTAAATTTTTTCTCACCTGGAAGAACATATTTATTCACTTGTAGGGTGTGGTAGATAAAATGGACTTGAAGTTAGGAAGACCTAGGTTTGGGGGCCACCTCTGATGTTTATTAGCTATATGGTGATGAGAAAGTCACTTGGCTCTGAGTCTCATTTCTCTCAATCTGTAAAATGGTGATTAATAATGTCTAATAATCTAATAATATCTAATAATAGTATCTACCTCATGGGGTAAGCGAGAAAATGTCTGTAAACTACTTTGCAAACTTTAAATCATTGTATAAATGTGCTTTTATTACATGGATTTAAGACCGTTATTTAAAGTTTATCAGGAAGCAAATCAAATAGCTTAGCTGAATATGCAAACCAGACCTGAGTTCTCTCTACATGTGCTTTCCCCTGACACTGCATACCTTTGCACACTTAGCAGGCAGCATATCAAGATAGTTTTAAATAAGCAAATAACCTAAGATCCTGGTTGTTCATTTCCTTGGGTAGCTCAGACATCTGGATTGCATACAGCAGATGTGTTATAGATTGGTATTACTGACCTCATATGTGAATGCTTAATATTTTAATCTAATATTTCAAGAGAGTGGAGCCTCCTTCATTTATATCCTCTCAGAGGATGCAACATGCCTGCCTGCTTAGTCTGTCCTCTATCATTACCAAAATATATATTCAAGCTTTATTGAATTATGGGTGAGTTTTTAAGAGAGACACTCTTTTAGCTGGGTATACACTGCCCCCCCCCACCTCAGTTTGTCAGTCTGAAAACAGAATCACTAAGCTAGAGCTGGAAGGGACTTCCTAGGTTATTTAGTCTAACCCCTTCATTTTACAGATAAGGAAACAGAGGTCCAGCCACTTGCTCACGGTCACAAAGGTGGTAAGCAGCAGAGTCAGGATGAGGATCCATTATGCTCTTTGCATTCTGTCATGATGCTTCCCTGTGTTTCCTGGTAGATAGCATTTTCCCCTTTCCTCCCCTTTCCTCCCCTTTCCTTCCTTCCTTCCTTTCTTTCTTGCCGGGCAATGAGGATTAAGTGACTTGCCCAGGGTCACACAACTATTGCATCAAGTGTCTGAGGCCAGATTTAAACTCAGGTCCTCCTGAATCCAGAGGCAGTGCTTTTATACACCACTCCACCTAGCTGCCCCGTCCCCAGCCCTTTTCATCAGACTTTTCTTTTCCCAACTCACTCTCTTTTTCCCTCACTGCTATTAGAATTCCTGTTCCTTTTCCGCCTACCCCACCACCCCCTCTATTGTGGGAGGAGGGTATGATACTATTTAGTTTTTGGAGTTCCCATGTTCTTTAGGACTACCTGGGAAGTAGTTAGTGTTCAAGTGCTTACCTAATGTGTCTCAGAAGCTATGAATCTTATATGAATAATTGTGAGTCTGAGATTCTGGTTTGGAGAAGTAGTTTGATATAGTGGATAGAGCATTGCACTAGAAGTTAGGAGACTTGAGTTCGAATCCTGCCTCAGACATTTATTAGTTGTGTGATCCTGAATTTTCTCATCCGTCAAATCAGGATAATAATATCTGCAATATCTATCTCACAAGGATGTTGTGAGATTCAGGTGAGATAATGTACAGAGAGTACTTTATGAGTTTTCAATTACTATGCAAATCTGAATTGTTTCCCATTTTTACAGATATTTTCATGCCTGTGTCTTACTTTTTCTTCTGTCCTCTCATGTACCCCCACACTGCTTCCCAATTTATTTCAGGCTTCTGGGCCTGTGTTTACTTCAATGGCTGAGGCCGGAGATAACATTGAACTCAGTTCTATCTCAAACCATGGAGTTCTCACCTTTGTCTCCTTTGGTACACGTCCTCCCATCTTCTTCTCGGATGTAGCCCTCCCGACACTCACAGCGGTAGCTGCCCAAGGTGTTGACACAGATCTGTGAGCAGAGTGTCTCATTGCTGGTGGCACACTCATCGATATCTGTATTTGAACCAATGTCCAGGGATAATTAGAGAGCTTTAGAAAATGGATTTCCTATGGTTACATCGGGTTAGGCGTTCTGTCTAGATGACATTCTTTATACAACTTCAATCATTGTGATTTTGGATAATTGATTAATCAATCAGTAAACAAGCATTTATTCAGTGCTTACTGTTTGTCAGGTGGGCAGCTAGGTGGCGCCATACTGCATAGAGTGCTGAATCTAGAGACTGAAAGAGGTATCTTGCTGAGTTCAGATCTGGCTTTGGACTCTTACTAGCTGTGTGACCCTGGGCAAGTCACTTTAACCCTGTTTGCCACAGTTCCTCATCTATAAAATGAGCTAGGGAAGGAAATGGCACAAAAACGCCATTGTCTTTTCCAAAAAAAAATGCCAAAGGGGTCATGAAGAGTTGGACACAGCTGAAAATGACTGAATGACAACAATTTGCCAGCTAGTATGCTAAGTGCTGGGGATATAAAGAAAAAATAAAAATAGTTCTTGCCTTCAAGGACTTCGCATCTTAATGGGGAATAAAATGGGAGGCTAGAAATGTTATCCAGCCAAGAAAGAAACGCATTTCTTTCTTGTTCTAGGACGGTGTTTTAGGATTGGTTCTGCTACTAGCTAGCTTTGTGACATAAGCCTGAGTGTGTAACTTTCTCATGCCTTAATTTCTCATACCTCAATTTCTCCATCCATAGGACTAGATAATAATATTTTAATTACCCATATTAGTTGGCTTAGTTTGAAAGTAAGCATATGCGAAACAAATTTAACATCTACTTGCTGTCATTATTTGCAATTCAATTGCTATAATTTTTATTTTCAAATGTCCTGGTAAGTTGAGGGCTTTTTATTTACTTTTGCAGGGCAATGAGGGTTAAGTGACTTGCCCACAGTCACAAAGCTAGTAAGTGTCAAGTGTCTGAGGCCAGATTTGAACTCAGATCTTCCTGAATCCAGGGCCAGTGTTCTATCCACTGTGCCACCTAGCTGCCCCCATGGTTGAGGGCTTTTTAATGTCCTCTTTTACTGGTGTGGACTCTAAAGGTAAGGCAAACTAGAACCTCTTTTTCAATTAAAAAACAAACAGTGAGTAACATAGCTGGGAAATATAATTGTCTCTAAAAAAGAACCTGAAAACCAGTGGGACTTCCATGCATAGTGCTTTCCCTGTGAAATCTGGCCCATCAATGACCCTGAGCCTGCAAATCCCTCCCTCTGGACTAACAAGCTCCTCATAAGCCTTGAAAATGAGTCAACAGGGCTTTCAAAGGCACGGTCATCTATCCACATCACAGATTCACTCTCTTGCTGAAATGCAGAGAATGAAAGGAAATGTTTTCAATCCACAGGAAGGTGGCAGAGGAGGGGTGGGGGGTTAGTGAAGAGCCATAAATAAGTTTCACGTACACACTCTGTGAACAACACCAGGTGCCAGCAGACAGAAGCAATGATACTGGGGATTCAGACAGTGCACATGTGTTGGACAGACCGAGGCTGGGTGTGCATTCTAGGAAGCTAATGCCATCCAAATCTGATGCATGTCCCAGCAGCTTCCTTTATGTGCTGCCAAGGACCCTCCCACCCCCAAACCCCACCTCCCAGTGGCTACAGGTAATGGTAAGAAGAACACTGAAGGTGGAAGCTTCACTGGCTAGGTTCCTGCCATTCTTCCTTTGCAATGCACAAGCTAAGGGGCATTGGAATATCATAGCCAGACACTTATTGGCAGTGTTCCAGTATTTTAAGCTAATACCTACCCTCTCTGCCTCCAGTTGCCCACTGAGTATGGCACTTCCTGAGTCTTTGACATATTATTGATGTCAAAATAAAGGATGAAACAGGTGAAAATAAACTTCAGACTGATCTTTGGAAGCAACATCAAGGATTTGCAGATCCTCAAAATTATAAGAAGTAAGGGTATGGAAGTAGGGTAGAGAAAAGCAGGCTCAAAACTTAAAAATAAAAATCTTGTGCTTGGCATTTATTGCCCACCTAACAGGACTCAGTTCTCCCAAATTCAGAAAGGATCAAAGACTAACTGTAGGGAGTATCCCTCCCAGAGTCTAGCAAACCTGAAGGGGGTGAAGCCAAGTGCATTAAGGGTAGGTTACATAGTAAAACTGCCATATTTTCCAGCTTGGTTCACCACTGCTAGGAGCACAGCATCTTTGACTTAGCAATGAAAGGGTCTTTAAAAGTTGTCCAGTCCCTCATTGTGTAGATGAAGAAATAGGGACTCAGAAGTTAAGTGATTTACACACTCAAGGTCATCTAGATCATAAGTAAAAAAGACAAGGATTTAGTCCAGGTCTTCCAATTCCAAACCAGGTTCTTTTCTCCTTCTGTATAGTTGACCATAAGCTATTTGCCAAAGAGACTTGGGGAGACAGCACATTATGTCACTGGCATTTAGTCCATGGATAGGTTTGTGCAACAGTGGGAGGACAAGATGGTGATTTAATGATTTCTTCAGGCACAGCCCAGAATGTTGGCCTCTTTAGCTTCCTTTCCTTTGGTTCCAAGCTGCCTGCCACATGTGAATCTCTTCCCCTTTAAAGTTGCCTGTACTCTACAGCTAATCTAAGGGCAAGTTTGTTTCTATTTGGTTTTCTGGCTCAAAACTTTATCATCTATTTTCAACTTCACAATGAATCTGTTGTTTCTCTTTCCTCTTCCCTCTGTTTGTTATTGAATAATTAAATGGTATCAGCTGTATACATGGAATTTTCCTGAAAGTGATCTGGGAGTCACTGTGGGTGTTTCCATAATCACAAATAACAGTCATGACTAGTATACTTCCAAGTGAAATGCCATCCAGCATAGATGAGGACTCAGGGAGAGGAATCAAAGGTTAGTACAATTCTTGGTCATTAGAGACCTTGAAAAAAAAGTGTTGGCCAGTGGAGAAGCCTATATAAGATGAAGTAAATCCTTCAAAAGTGGCAAACTCAAGTAGTTATCCAACATACCTAAGCAGTAAGGCTTTACTTTGTTTTTGTGTCTCTCCCGATCATACCGGTACCCTGGATAGCAGGTACATAGAACTCGCCCAAAGTTATCTGTGCATTGCTGTTCACAAGGAGCCTCAGAACATACATCATAATCTGGAAAATGAAAAAAAAATAATATGCAAGATCATTAGCAACAGCAATCCTATGACAATAGGGACTGTGATGTTTTAAGAACATATGGTTAAGAGGTGGAAAACAGAACTAATGTTCTAGAGCAGCTGCCTCCAAAGTGGAGGTGGTAGTGTCCTAAAAGATTGTGATTTGACTCAAAGAGGATAATGGCCCAACCAGTGGGCAATAGGTAATGAAATCGATGGATCAGAGGGTTGGGAAGATGGATCACATTGCACCCGCCCTTCATAGCTAATCATGGGACTTATCTCTAAAACAATGAAAACTACTATTACACACCAACATGTTTCCATTTTGTCCCCTCTGCTTAGTGTGCAAATTTGCAACCTCTCCCCTTCTGCTAGAGGAATCAGCCCCTCGGAATAGTTATAATCTATATGATGGGGGCAGCTAGGTGGCACAGTGAATAGAGCACCAGCCCTGGAGTCAGGAGGACCTGAGTTCAAATCTGGCCTCAGACACTTGACACTTACAAGCTGTGTGACCCGGGCAAGTCACTTAACCCCAATTGCCTCACTAAAAAAAAAAATAAATCTATACAATACTTGAACACCCACAGCAGCAGGTATATAGGTGCCACTGAGAAAATCTCTTTTCCCTTAGAATGCCCTTCCCCCATTTGCCAGATCACTTCTTGGCTCCAGCAGGTGTCTCTTAGAGGGTAGACTTGGCTCTTGGATCAGTGACTGCTGAACAAGTGCCCAACTTCCCCTTTTTAAAAAATTCTGAGTGGGACAGACAAACAAGGATGAGTAAGGGTGGATAGATTACAATATGCACCACAAATCTGATTATATTTTCTCTCCTTTCAAACCACCTCCTCTTCTTCTTCTTCTTCTTCTTCTTCTTCTTCTTCTTCTTCTTCTTCTTCTTCTTCTTTTTCTTCTTCTTCTTTTTCTTCTTCTTCTTCTTCTTCTTCTTCTTCTTTTTCTTCTTCTTCTTCTTCTTCTTCTTCTTCTTCTTCTTCTTCTTCTTCTTCTTCTTCTTCTTTTTGGCAGGGCAATGGGAGTTAAGTGACTTGCCCAGGGTCACACAGCTAGTAAGTGTCAAGTATCTGAGGCCAGATTTGAACTCAGGTACTCCTGAATCCAGGGCCGGTGCTTTATCCACTATGCCACCTAGCTGCCCCCCCTTTTCTGAACTCCCCTATTTCATTTGAGAGGGCACTACTAAGTTGAGGACACTCTGGAGGGCCTACTCCCAACTCTATATTCACAAAACCACAACTCTAGTTTAAGTTCTTACCACCTCTAATCTACACTATTGCAGTGGCCTTCTGGTTGGTTTCCCTGTTTCAAATCTCTACCCATTCCAATTCATTCCCCACTCAGCTGCCAAAGTGATTTTCCTAAAGCACATCTGATTTGCCACTTCCCTACTCAAAAAACTCCAGTGGTTCTCTATTAACTCTAGAATCAAATGTTATTTCATCTTTATATCATTTAAAATTTTAATTTTGTGTAATTTTTGTAATGGACACAATTATTAGGGCAGTGGTGAGCACATATATTCATATATGTGTGTATCATATATATATGCAGAATTTATTAATAAGTGAATATATATATATAGGATATGAGTTTATATTAACTGATAGGGATACATGATCAAAAGTGTTTAAAGACCACTGTTTTAGAGTATGTTTTCCCAGGCTGGTTCTACCTTAGGAAGACGGAATGAGAAATTCAGTCTAGGAAATTAAGACTTTCTTTTTGGCAGGGCAATGGGAGTTAAGTGACATGTGGAGGGTCACACAACTAGTAAGTGTCAAGTGTCTGAGTCCGGATTTGAACTCAGGTCCTCCTGACTCCCAGGCCAGCGCTCTATCCACTGCCCCACCTAGCTGCCCCTAGGAAATTAAGACTAACTGAATTGGTGGTGCTACTTGGAACAGTATAAGAATTTGTCACAAAATATCCTACCTAACATTGAAAATCTCTAGTAATTCACCTGTAGTTCTGGTTCCTGGCCCTTCCTTGTGCAGTGTCCTGGAACCCTTATTACAATGCCAGATCAGAGGCATAGAGCTGGAAGAGACCTTAGACATTAGCTGTTTCAATTCCCTAATTTTATAGAGGAGGAAATGGAGGCCTTGGAAGGTGGAATTATTAGCTTAAATTCACACAGCTAATAGTACATAAAAATCCAGGGTTGGTTTTGTTTTGTTTTACTTTTTGATGGAATACAATACTTCCCTCTTAATAGAAATCAATTTATTTAAATTCTGGACAACAGAGGGCTCCTTCCTGGATAAGGAGACTGGTATATTTTCTTCTGGACACTGATGGGCAGAAGGGTAGGCATTTTCCATCTTATGAATCATGACATTGTCTACTGCTGCAGCAGTGCCACCAGTACCTGACCTTTCCTTGCCATAAATGGTCTCATTCTCTGGCATACCTAAGAGCTGCAAAACTAGCTGGTGTACTTCTCCTGGGCACATGGATGGAGAACAAGATTGAGATTTTCGAACAGAGTATGGTGGTGGGAAGGAACATGGTCCAGTGGAAAGATTACGGACTTGAAATCAGAGGTCCTGGGTTCAAATGCTGCCTCTGTGACATATATTACTTGTATTATCTTGGGCAGATCACTTACCTCAAATTACCTGTGAATCAGTTTCCTCACATGTATAAAAAGGGGAGGGGAGGCTTCTATGGTCCCTTCTAGCTCTAAAGCTATAATCCTTGCCAACCCCAGTCTCCTCTCTTAGGACTGTTGTGTGCTTCTCTAAGGGGGAGAGAACTGAGCATAGAAGGCTTCTTAACTGACGGAGTTGATACATTTTGAAGACTGCTAGCTTTTGGTTTTGTTTTTAAATGAACTCAGAATGTCTTGGGGCCAGGGAATCCGTGGTGGTCTAGGATGCCAACCAAGCTGGTGGATGAGCAGCCAGTACCACAGGATGGCGACAGCATTCAGGGCCCAGGGTTAGTAATAATAGCTACCATTTTAAGGTTTTCAAACCATCTTACATACACATTTGATCCTGGGATATAGGTGCTATTGTTACCCCATTTTACTTATGAGAAAACTGAGACTGAGAGAGATTAAGTACTTGCCCAGGGTCACATGGCTAGTAAGTGTCTGAGAGAAGATTTGAAATCAGACCTTCTTGACTCCTAGTTCAACATTCTATCTACCCTGCCATCTACTTGCTTAATGTCCCTCTTCTCTTCACACACTGGACCAAGCAGCCTAGTCATAGCTGCTGCCCTCTCTATATAGTATGACATCCTCCTCCATCACCAATACTAAGCTCCTGAATGTTTCCTATCTTATTCTATTAGATGTGTTTCATTGATGCTTCTTATCACAGTGACCTGAAGGAACATGAGGCCAGTGTCATGGGTCACGTTTTTCATTTTTAATCTGAAAGCCGGGGTTGGACAAGAACATCTATCTGACTTTACTGTTCTCATATAGGAATAAATGCTACAAGCCTGATGGGGAAGAATTCAAGGGAAGCCTTCAAAATAGAAATGTCTGTGGGTCCTTGTAAGGAGCTCATGGCTTTTGGGTAGGATAGGGCAAAGAGACAGCGTTAAGGAAGAGTCAGCATAGATAGAGAATTCAGTTAGCCCTGGCCTATAGACCTGTATTAGTTTGAGCAGCTGTTCTAGTGGCCTGAGAGAGTCAGTACATCTCTTTTCAATTCTCATGAATTCACAGTGATTGGGCTTTTGCAGGGTGCTTGGCTCTAACCCAGGTGCTAAATATGAACAATTTACTCCAGACTCATGTCCAAGATCTCATTAATCACTGTACTACCCTATAGGTGCTGACAGACAAACTGTTCTTGGAAGCTCAGAGTTTGGCTTTATTCTACAACAGAGTGAAGGTAATATGGGTGGGCTGTTAGTTATGACATTTGTGGAGAGGCTATTGTAACAGTAGATAATGATCTTGAGATCAGGCACTACAGTGCAGTAGCACTGAGTTTGGAGTTAAAGGTCCTGGATTCAGATTCTGGCCTGGCCACTTGTTGCCTGGGTGACACTGAGTAAGTCACTTAAGCCTCTCTGTGCTTCCGTTTCCTCATCTATAAAATGAAAGTTTTTTACTTATTCCTCACACCATGGCTTCTGCTGAATCAATGCCCATTCCAAAAGACATGCCAGAAGCTCCCCTTTTGGTGACTCCAAAAGGGCTCTTCTTTGGGGAGTCACTGAGTAGCTTCTAGGGCGAGTTTGTGACTTTCCATTGAGAAGCCTTGGTCTCAGTCAGGCATTCTTGACTTGGACTAAGCATCACTGTCACATGGACAAAGTTATATTCTTTCTCTTTGTCCTTCTTGCTGTACGGATCTTTAACTATTTACAACCATGCATTACTTTTACTGCTGTGCACTGCCAGATGTGGTCATCAGTCAGCATCTGCCAAGGAGTAGGAAGTAAAGAGCACTTAGCTTGGCTATGGCTTTGATGATTACTTCTATGCCAACTTGGCCAATTTTGGCACAGGAAAGAGAGGGTTCAGATGACTGGAGTTTCCATCCACTTATCCACTGAGGCATCATGGCACAGTGGATAGAATGGTGAAGTTGAAGTTACGAAGCCCTGGGTTAGGGGGCAGGTAGGTGGCACAGTGGATAGAGCACTGGCCCTGGAGTCAGGAGTACCTGAGGTCGAATCCAGCCTCAGACACTTGACACTTATTAGTTGTGTGACTTATTAGCTGGGCAAATCACTTAACCCTCATTGCCCGGCAAAAAAAAAAGAAAAAAAGAAAGAAAAAAGGAAAATAAAAGGAAGTCCTGGGTTCGAGTGCTAATTCCCTTTCTGAGCCTCAGGTAACTCGAAGTTTATTAACATGGAAGCAGCATGGGCTCTGTCACATACTCCTTGTGTGACCATGGGCAAGTCACTTAACTTTCCTAGGCTTTCGTTTCTTCATCTATAAAGTGAAGGGGTTGAATTTGATGACTCCAAAAGTTCCTTTCAGCCCCAGGCCTTTGATACTATCATCCTATGAAATCATAGATGATTTCTCATTTGCATCAGTGGAAGAAGTTCACTCACCCACAATAACATAGTTCCTTGATGTGTACACTAATGACCCTTTATGATGTGGAAGTAAAAGCCAGAAGCATGGCAGGGGATTTAGAGGGAGAAAACCCAGCTAAGTCATTTAAATGGAAATCAAGGAATGGTGGGATGAATGGATCCCTTAATCTGAGCATTTATTTGGGACATAGTTGATGATCACATGCTCTGATCCTCTGAAAAAGAGTAAATGAGACAAAAGCTTCCTTAGTGGTTTGTTGTTCCCTGTGATGGGGAAGCTGTGCCAAAGAAGACTGGCTCATAAGGAGTAAGGAGATGGCTTCTGGTCTCTTTTGTTGGGACAAAGTTCTTTCTTGGATTTCCAGTAATAACGGAAAGGACTTGTGTCCCTTTCTCATTGCCCTATTCCCTCCTTCCCTCAGTAGCAGTGGAAACTACATACACATGACAAGAAGAATCTATTTTTTTTTTATCTTGCATAGCCTGGTACAAGATCTGAAATTCCCGGCTATTTCTTCTGCTCTGCATTTTTTTTCTGAGCACATCACTTAGAGGTATCCCAACTGCCTACCCAAATCCAAGGGAAGTGCTCCAATCCAATTCCCCGCTATATATGAATTCTAATGGGGAATTTATGGTTTTCTGATTGGACCAGGAGACAAAAAACAACAACACTGGGACACTTAGGATGAGTAAAGAAATTCAAGGCTCTGAATCCCAGTTGGGCAGATTCCTGTAAGAAAGGAAATAAACTTGGATGCTTAACTTGGCTGAACTTGGACATTTTCTACCACCTCATCACTAGATGACTTCTTTCCAATGCTTTCAACACAGTGAAAACATTATTGACAAGTTTGGAATGAACCACTCTGCTGTCCTCAAGAAATGCTCACTGTGTCACTTCCTCCTGGGGGGAGGGGAGGTGGTAGTGGGGAAGTAATTCTTAGACCCAAAGATTTGGTCACTGCTCTTTATTCTTCCAATTCCAACCCAATTTTTCCTGATAGGCTGTGTGGAAGGCAGCAGCAATAGTGAAATCAGCTAAGGCTGCCTTTTCCCCTTGCTTCCATTTTTGCCATCACTATCACTACCACTCTGTCAAGGGGTACCAGCTACCCATTTAATAATAGGAATCCTAATATTTGAAAACCACTAAAGTAGGGAGGGACAGTAGTGATTTTGGTTAGGGTGAAAAACAGCCTCTAGGTAGTTTTTCCCAGACTGGTAAGAGTTAAGTCTTTTATTGTAGCCCAGAGCAATGCAGCCACACCTAGGTCTAGTCTACAGAATCAGTCTAATCAAGAAGCATTTAATAAGTGTTACTAATGTGCCAGGCACTATACTAAGCAGAGTAATACAAAGACAGAAATGAAACATTCCCTGCCCTCAAGGAGCTTACTATCTATAGTGAGTGACAACATGTTATTCATAAGTATATATTGAATATGTAAAAAATGAGTACAAAGTATTATTTTGGGGTGGAGGCACTAGCAGCTAGGGGCTCCAGGAAAGAACCCAGGAAGGAGGTGGTATCTGAACTGAGGTGTACTGGTAATCAGTGATTTTAAGGCCCCTAGGTGGTACCATATTGCATAGAGTACTGGGCTTGAAGTCAGGAAAACTCACCTTCCTGAGTTCAAATCTGGCCTCAGACACTTGCTAGCTCATCTGAAAAATGAGCTAGAAAAGGAAATGGCAAACCATTCTACTATCTTTGCCTAGAAAACCTCAAATGGAATCACAAGTCAGATACAATTGAAATGATTGAACAACTACAAGAAGTGCTTTTAGAGGTGAAGGTAAGGAGAGAGTATATTCCAGGCTTGGGGCGGGGGTGGTATGTGTGTGTGTGTGTGTGTGTGTGTGTGTGTGTGTGTGTGTGTGTGTGTGTGTGTAGCCAGTACAAAGGCACAGGGAAAGGAGATAGAAGGCCATGGGTAAGCAACATCAAGAAAGGCAGTATGTCTGGAACCACAGAGTACAGAAGCAGAGTGGGGGTAATCTATAATAAGTTCAGAAAGGTAAGCTGGGACCAAATCATGAAAGGTTTAAGAAGTCTAACAAAGACAAGGTCAGGATGACGGGAGATGGCCCCAAATGCAGGGGGAGACTGTAAGCTTTCACTGGAGGGATGGTATTTGAGTTAAATAAAGAGAAGATGATAGATGTGAGATACATCTTAAAGGTAGAATGGACCAGATTTAGGAGGAGAGATAGAATGAAGTGTCAATGATGACCTCAATGAAAAAAAAAATCAAAACAAGATGCCATTGTCTACACATCAAATTGTTAGATCGATAAAGCATTTTAAAGTAATATTTATTACCATATTCCCAGCATTATGTTAAATGCTGGGGATACAAATGCAAGAAAACAAGACTTTCAAGGACCTTATATTCTAATAGTAGTAGACAAAAAATAAAAAGGAATGTTAAAGTGGGAGGGGGAGAAGAAAGAGAGTGCCCCCTAGGGCTGACTGCTATTGAGAGGATGGAGTTATCTAGAGCAGTGATGAGCTGAGAGTGAAAGTAGCATGTCTGGTGAATGAAATGAAATGAAAATTATACTTTTGTCCAGACTCATTCATCAGCAGACAGCTCCCACCCACCTCTGGTGGAGGCATTTTCCTGATCGATTGATCAAGGTTGCTGCAGAGGAGGCAGAGCAGTCCAGAGAAGTTGAGTTTTGCATGGCAATAAAAATTGGCCATTAAATAAAACAAAATTCAACATTATGAGGCTCTAAAGAAATAACCAACCACATTGTACAAGGGATTATTTATAGGTGTGAGCTTTTTAGATGGCAATCTGTCACCATACTCCCACCACATTCAAATACTAATGGATCTTGGATCTCTTCAATTTGGAACTTTCTTCCAGTGATGCAGATCTAAAACCTATGTCTGTGCATCCTGTGTGACTTGTGACCATGTTCTCTGATAAGTTCACCCCAGGTGCACAACCTAGTGTGCTGGAAGTCTTCCTTGTTTTGTTTCAACAAAGTGAAGACGATGAATGTTCACTTGTCATTCTGAATTCTTGCCCTGGGACCAGCCTGAAATCTGTTTTTATCATACAATTCCTTGAATATTTTACATCTTTTACTCTTGGTCTTCAGAGTCCCCCACTGGTTGTATGTTGTAGCCTGCTTAGACCTATCACATACCTTTCCATTCTCCTTTATGTAGTGGTCATTTAACATTCTTCAAAGGTAGTTGTATTCTATATTATGCTGCCATATAGATTGTTGATCCTTCAAAAGTTTGGCCTTTGCTTTCATAAGAAGCTTATGGGGTTAGTAAAGGAGTTCTGCAGTTTTTGAAACAGCCTATTCTTTTCTTGTTCAACTCTGGACCAAATTTGTTGCCCATCTGTGCTGTCTCAGATATATGTACCAATGGACAAGCTCTACTGGATGTCCATTAAAAAGCACATTGAAATCTAGGCAACACGCATTCTTTATCTACTTGGTCTTTACAGTGAGGATGAACAGGCCAAATTCCTGTGAGTAGAGATCTTTTAGAAAGTTCTGAAATCTTCATGGGTTTGATGTGATCAATACACTGCCATCACAAAAAACATCTGGAGGACCTCATCACTGGCAGGGAATACTTCTTTGACCTGGACTCTTCACTGGATCTCTTTCATCAGAAGGATGAACATTTTTGGGGAGCACATTTTATGCCTTACCTGATATTTATGATTTGACTTACTTGCCAAATAGAGAAAGAGATGACTGCCAAAGGCAACACTGGGTTAAGAGTATAAACGTATTAGTAAAATCTTTCAAAGAGGGATGACAGACAATTTCAAGAGTATCATGTCATAAAGAAGAGAGTAGTGGTGTGGGGGTAAAACAAGTTTAAAGAAACCAGAGTAAGAGATTCAATTTAACAAAGTCAATCCCAGGGCATTCGAGTATAAAAATAGGATGACTAGAAAGATAAGAAAAATTGAACACAATTCTAACTTTTTTCTTCATCAAGGACAGTGGAAACACCACACGTGGACTCTTACATCACAATTCTGGATGTGTTTATAAGGGATGCAGAAATATCACTTGGGAAAACAAAGATAGGAAAAGTAGCCAGATTGGTCTAAGTATATATGGAGGAGATTGATGCTGGTGGCAACATAATGGTGATGGTGCTGAACTATTTGAAGAAGGAGAAGATAGCAGAGGTATGGGGCTGCGTGGGGGGGGGGGAGGGGCGGGGAAGCAGAGGAGGTGGGGGGAGAATCTTGGCCTTTATTAATACTGAAAAAGGTTACAAAGGGAAATAACTATCATGTGCATTCATTCCAATCTATACATCTTTATGAGAGTCATTTATAAATGAATAGGAAGAATTCTTAATAAGGTAATTAGTAGGGGGCAGCTAGATGGCACAGTGGATAAAGCACTGGCCCTGGAGTCAGGAGGACCTGAGTTTAAATCCAGTCTCAGACACTTGACTAGCTGTATGATCCTGGGCAAGTCACTTAACCCTCATTGCCCCACAAAAGAAAAAGAAAAGAAAAGAAAAAATAAATAAATAAGGACATTAGAAGGGAACAAGTAGTCTTTCATAAGTAATATTCAGTAATGGGCCATGTCTTTATTATTATACAACTAGCTGAAAGTTATAGAGACTTTAACACCCCATTTTGCTTATCATTTACTGATAACAAAAAGTATTTGATTCAACAAAATGTAGTCTTATAGGCTCTTATACAACAAGAGGTTTCCCATGCATACATCAAAGTCATTCAAGTCTCCTTGTAAGATATAGTAATAGCAGTAACCTAATTCAATGACCCTCCTATATCAGAAAAGGGAATATATAATAAAAGTCACAAAATGAATATACATATATATGTATGTATATGATTATACAGTTTTATTGCTTAGACCACATCTTATGAATCCTATTAAAAGGAAATAAGGAAGGCAGCTAGGTGGCACAGTGGATAGAGCACCAGCCCTGGATTCAGGAGGACCTGAGTTCAAATTTGACCTCAGACATTTAACACTTACTACTTGTGTGACCCTGGGCAAGTCACTTAACTCCAATTGCCTCACCCCCCCCCCCAAGGAAATAAGGACTTAACATTAGAAAACTATTTAAAATTGTTTTATTTATAATTGCCCCTAGTCCTGGCAATAATATATACACATATGTGTATATGTATATATATCCACTGGTGAAATGGATGAATAAATTATAGTATATCAATATAAGGGAATATACTACTGTACTCTAAAAATAAAAAAGTATGAAGAAAGAAAAAGACAACTGTCTATTAAATCTTTTCCTCTTTTCCATTTTTGTGGCCACCTAATCTGTCTTCTTCACCTTACAACTGGACTGTTGCAAATATTTCTTCATTGACATTCTTGTTATTAGTTTCTATTTGCTTTGTATTCTTTGTAATCTTTAATTAAGCTAAAACTGTGTTTTAAAAATTAATTGCTGGGGGCAGCTAGGTGGTGCACCAGCCCTGGATTCTGGAGGACCTGAGTTCAAATCCAGCATCAGACACTTGATACTTACTAGCTGTGTGACCCTCCGCAAGTCACTTAACTCTCATTGCCCCGGAAAAAAATAAAGAAATAAATAAAGACTCAGTCTAAAAAAATAAAACTCATTACTAAGGCTATTGATACTAATTTGGGCAGTAAGCATTTATTATTAATTAATATTAATATATGCATGTATATATGTATGTGTGTGTGGATACACACACACACACACACACACACACACACACACACACACGTAAAGGATTGACCAGGTCTTTCTAACTTCTCATGGTCTCAGGCCATCAGATCTATCCAGTCCTAAGAGGGAGGGCCAAGCCAAGAGCAGGGGCCAAGAGAGAGAGTCCCAGGCATGGCTAAGGGTTTTATCTTCTTTTCTTAGAGGTGAGTCATTATACATTGATCAAAGCTAATTTGTTAGCATGATTCAATTCCTTTGATTGACATGACTTGAGGGTGATCTACATTAAAATGAACTCTACAGTTGACACCAGGGAGAGGACCCTCACTCAAGTTGCCCAAGGCAAAGTCCATTATCTAGGTGTGGTACTTCACAAAAGAGTCTATCTCCATTTCTTTTGTTCCCTTGGGTTTGTTCCAGTCAAGGAGAACAGGATTTTTTTTTTTGGGGGGGGTGATCTCTGTCTGAGTCCCCCAAGAAATCCATTATTAATAATTATTTTCTCGCAGTTTCAATCCATTCTAAAGCTGTTGACAAATTATTCTTTCTAAAACACCATTTTTCTACATGTAAATCCTTGCTCAGATCTTCAAGACACCACACTACCTCCAGAATATGATTAATACTATTAAGCTGGCATTCAATGTCTTCTTCTACAATCTGACTCCTAGTTATTTCCCCAACATTATCTCCAACTACTGCTTTACACAAAACTTCCACTCCACCTCGAGTATCCTAAGGTAGACCATGCCTGTTACTGCCTCTTCCTCTCACTGCACCATCCCTCCCTTAGCATTCTTCAAATCCTACCTTCTCCAGGAAGTCTTTCCTGACTGTCCCAGATCGCAGTGAACACTTCCTGAATTTATATATGCATTTGAGGTAGCTCCTGACTTAGGGACTCAGGACTTTGAGATATAAATGACGGTGATAGACCTGCATTCATTTCTCTATTAACCCAATTTCAGCAACCTTCTCCCATTCCCTCCTCACATCCCCTTTCTCTTTGTCACACATGTCCCCCACTTCCCATTGCTCCTGTTGTCTTCTCTTCTTCCTGGCAGAACAAAATTGATACTGGCTCTTAAAAAGGAAGAACTGGGTTCAGTCTCACCTCTAACACTCTCTTAACCTTCCTGATCTTCAATTTCTTCATCTGTAAAAGAAGGTGCTCAGGTAGGTGGTGCTCTAGCCTCTGGGCCTGGAGTCAGGAAAACCTGAGTTCAAATGTAGCTTCAGACACTAATTAGCTGTGTGACCCTGGATAAGTCATTTAAACCTATTTGCCTCTGTTTCTTCATCTGTAAAATGAACTGGATAAAGAAATGGCAAACCACTCCACCATCCTTGCCAAGAATACCCCAAATGGGGTCACAAAGAGTCAGACACAGGGGCAGCTAGGTGGCGCAGTGGATAAAGCACTGGCCCTGGAGTCAGGAGGACCTGAGTTCAAATCCGACCTCAGACACTTAACACTTACTAGCTGTGTGACCCTGGGCAAGTCACTTAACCCCAATTTCCTCACAAACAAACAAACAAACAAACAAAAACCCAAAGAGTCAGACACAACTGACATGGCTGGCTGAACAACAACAAAAGAAAGATTTTGGAGCCAATGGTCTATTTCAGTTCTAGATCATTGATTCCATGATCCGTTTTCTGAACTCTTGTAGCATTTGCTGTTTATACCACTTATTTGACATTTACTGCATGCTGCCTTCTAATAAAAAAAGAATAACAACTCATATTTCTATAGGAAAGGGGGGGACATGCATTTATTAAGTGCCTTCTGTATGCCAGTCACTGTGCTATGCACTTTATAAGTGTTATCTTACTTGATATTTGATCCTTATGGAGTAGGTGCTATAATTTCCTCCATTTTACAGTTGAGGAATCTGAGGCAGAAAGGTTAAGTAATTTGTCTAAGATCACACAGCTAGCAAATGTCTGAGGCTGGATTTGAAATCAGGTCTTCCTGACTCCAGATACGGAGTTCTATCCCCTGTAGCACTTTGATGCTTTTATAGCCCTTTTCTCACAATAATCCTATGAAGTAGGTGATGTAAGCATTATATTAATTTTATATGTGAAGAAATGGAGGCAGGCAACTCAAACAATTTTTCTGGGATCACACAAAGAGAGCTGGGGTAGGGAGGGAGCTGTGTCACACTCAAACTCAGAATGTACATGTTTCTTCTCACAGAACTGAATCCCCTTGTATATGGATGGAATCCAAAAGACAAGGAGGACTTAACAATATCAATGAGAGGTATGGATGCCATAATTAGCTGCATAAGATTAAATACCAAGTGGAATATTGTGGTTAAAACAAAACAAAAAATCCAAACCCAAATAATTTTGCTCTCTACTATGTACACACACACACACACACACACACTCACATTGTATATATTTCAAATGATTTGTGGTAACTAAGCCTAATGTCTCTGAGTTTTGCTTGAAATTACATACCTTCTGGGATGCATTGTCCAAGGACAAACTTATAACCCTTGCAGCATTTTTTCCTAGAAAACAAACAACAAGAATGCTTTTTAACAAGGAGGCACCCATAGTTACAATGATATTCTTTTATAGGGTTTTATTTATTAATATTCAGTTTTTAAAAGGAGTTATCTCCTTGTAAGTCTCTGGCAGTGATGGAAGGCACAACATTAACATAACATCAGACATAGGAAATTCATTTAACCTCACTGAGAACTCAGTTTCCTCATATTTAAAATGTGCAAGCTGGACTGGATGAGCTCTAAGGTACTTTTTTTGGGGGGAACCGGGGGCAATGAGGGTTAAGTGACTTGCCCAAGGTCACACAGCTAGTGAGTGTCAAATGTCTGAGGCTGGCTTTGAACTCAGGTCCTCTTGAATCCAGGGCCAGCGCTCTATCCACTGTGCCACCTAGCTGCCCCTGGTACTTTTTAACTGTAAACTTATAATCCTCTTAATACTAGGAATTTCCTCCCTCCCTATCTGGACTGTGAAAATAATCTTTCTAACCCTATAAATTGTGTACATTGGCTGGGATTCTTACCAATCCCTGCACTATTCATTAAACCTTAGAATCTTGGAACTCTAGGACTACAAAGGACCCTAGAAAACATCTCTAGCCCACTTACAGATGAGGTAGCTGAGCTCAGGGAAAGAAAATTATTCACCCAGTTACATATTTATTTAATGGTGTAAATGAGACTAGAAGAGCACTGGCCCTGGAGTCAGGGGGACCTGAATTCAAATCTTGCCTCAGATACTTAATAGCTGTGTGACCCTGAGCAAGTCACAACTCCAATTGCTTTCAATTAAAAAAAAATGTTAAAAAAAAAATGACCAGAACCAAAAGTCTTCTACCTCCTTGTTAAGTGTTCTTTGAAGTATATTATTACATCTCCCAAACATAAATTAATGGAGTGGCACCTGAACTATCCACGTATATAAATACATTTTGAGGTAATCTTCCAGTTAATGATTCTGGAACTTTAAATAAAATGTTGTTTCCTGCCTTGTATTTATCTCTGACTGAAGAAATTCCCTTTTCCTTCTGATTTGCTCTTTTTTCTTCTTTATACCCTCCCAGGACCCTTGCTTCCCAAACCCTAACACTATTCCTATATTTTTTCCTCTTCTCCTTCCCATTAATTTATTCTCCTTTCCTTTCTCATTGGCATAACATTTTTTCTTAGTTCCCTTTAGCCTTCCAAAAATTAGTTCCATTCTCTTTCTTTTAGTGCCTTGGATATTGATTTAAGGACCCCTTTTCTGGATGAGGACCTGTCAATCACTTTATCTACCTATGATATCCTTTGCTTTTAGGGGCTAGAGATTCCCCAATACAGCCCCTCCCTTCTCCAGAGACCCAGTAGCTTTTCTGGGGCAGCAGTCAATAGGCATAACCCAAAATGAATTCTTGGCTCCATTTAACTACTTTGGGCAGGGATGAGACCAGATAGTCAAGTTGAGGGAGTCAGGCAGTAGATCTGTTTAAAAACTGTTTTGCTGTGGTTAAATATCAAATCACAGAATCTTGAAGCTGGAAGAGACTTTCAGAAGTCATCTAATCCAACCTGTAAATTACCAAGAATCCCCTCTATAAGTCTGACAAATGGCCATCCAGCCGATGCTTGAAAACTTCTAATAAGGAAGAACTCATTACCTCTTGGAACAGTCCACTCCATTTTTGGACAGCTCTAATTCGTTTGAATTTTTTCCTTCTATCGAGGCAAAATCTTCCTCTTTGCCACTTGCAGGTATTACTCCAAATTCTGCCTTCAAGTGTTAGAAGGCAGCTTCCATGATTCCCACCCCATCTTCCCTCAAGTTTTCTCTTCTCCAAAGCAGATGTCCCTGGAATTCATTCAACTAATCCTCACATGACATAGAATCAAGATACTTCACCATATTGGTGTCCTTCCCTGATTGCATTCTTAAACTGTAGTACCAAAACAGAATGTCATATCCCAAATGTGCTCTGACAAGAGAAGAATATAGAGAAACTATCACACGCCCAGTCACAGACACTAGGTAATAAAATAATAACAACAGCAACTATATATATATATATATGTATATATATGTATATATATATATATATATATATATATATGAAGGTTTGCAAAATATCTTACTTCAATTATCTCACTTGATCTTCACAACAACCCTGTGAGGTAGGTGCTATTTTACAGATGAAGAAACTGAGGCAAAGAGAAGTTCAATGACTTCCCCAGGGTTACAAAGCTAGGAAGTGCCTGAGGCAGGATTTGAACTCAGTTTTACCTGAATCAAAGCCCAGCCCTCACCCACTGTGCCTTCTAGCTCCCTATGTCTCCCTTAAAGCAGCTGTTCCTTTGTTGTCATATCAGGCTAATTCCTCATATCGAGCTTGTATTCTGGTAAAAACCATCAAATATTTTTCAGATGAATTGCTCTTCAATCATTTCTATTCCATATTTTATCTGTAAGGTTGATGTTTGAAAAACTCAAATATAAAAATTTCATCTGATTAATTTAAACCCAGATGTTCTAGCTTTTTAAGATTTTCAAAAATCCTGACTATTGTTTAACTTGTTTAATCTCTTGCAGCTTTTTTCTTCTGCAAATTTGTTTTCTGATTTTTAAAGGAAAAGGGTAACTTCATGCTATTATTTTCGGCTATTTTACTTTATTTTTGCGGGGCAATGGGGGTTAAGTGACTTGCCCAGGGTCACACAGCTAGTAAATGTCAAGTGTCTGCGGCCGGATTTGAACTCAGGTAATCCTGAATCCAGGGCCGGTGCTTAATCCACTGCGTCACCCAGCTGCCCCTATTTTCGGCTATTTTAAAAAATTACAATCATATAGTATTTTGATTGCATTATAGAACAAATCTATTTGAGTGGGCTAGCCCAGAAGCCTGCTCATCATTTACAACATTGTGTCTGTGAGAAAATGCATTTTGAGTCTCATAGTCCTGATTAATAGACCAAGCTGATTATAAGTTAGGAGTTAGAAGAGAGGAAACCAGGCTATACATAAAATCAAAACTGGGAATGGGACAGAAATGGAACCCAAAGGGATACTAGGAACCTGAAGTAATTTTCCTGCATTCTGCCCTGAAGAGTGTCCCCTTTCATGCTGAGGCATGTGAACACCTAACTATAATCGAGGCAATACCTGGGTTCCATAATGAAACAGTTGAAACTTAGGTGGTCGGTACATTTGGAGTGAAATAAGAACTACTCACTGGCAAAGCTGTTAAAGGGTTCAGATTGACAGTTGCTTTTCTCCCTAGGAAGATTCTGGATCTTTATGCAGCATATTTTATTAGGCCTTGGAGGGGGGGAGGGGGAAACTATGTTGTTCCTTTCCAAAAGCTCTGTAAGACATTTTCTTGAGGACGTGGCAGTAACCAGTTTTCTGATGGGTGGTTTACATTTCCCATTAGAATTGACTTACTGGCATCAAAAGCCAAATTTTAATTTTTCTATGACAAAAGATCCTTTCTTGTGGTTTAAAATAATTTTTTTTACACTGGTAAAAGATTCCACAGTTTCTTACATTGATGAAATCACTGATTTGCCCTTTCATCTCCCAAAAGCTTCAACCCAGCCCCCATCTGCTTTTTAATGATACCAAAATGAAATCCTCTGATTGTTTCCCAAGAGACCAAATTTACAACAACCGGAAAGAATATTCGTTTAATAAATTAATCATTTAGTATTTATAGTAAGTGCTTACTGAAGTACTTAGGGTGTCATACCAGCAGGACTGTGGTGAAGAGAACAAGACTTTTAAATGATCTGAATACGTGATTTTTTGGCTTTATAAGAAAAAAAGACAGGGTGGTGGGGGGAACAGATGTTTCTGATACTCAAGTTGAAAATCACATTTAAACATATGGTTCCATTTGTCTTTTTATTTTGAATAGCATAACTAAGGTACGGGCCTCTGAGATGTTTGATAGTCTATAGGAATGGATACAATCTTTCCAGTATTCTTCACCATGAAGGAGACCCTAAAGTCAGGAGCCTTTTGACCCTTTTGAACATCTGAAGGCTTGGGACTATCAACACCATGGAACCAGTGATAACCTGCCACTGGCCTTTCTTATGAAATTAAATTAAGATGAAGTGATTTGATCTGTTTTGAGAAAGCTATGGAATTCTGTTGGGAGAAGCTCTGGACTCAAGGACTGACCACATGGGCTTTCATTTAAATGCCTGTGCAGCAAAGAATTCAGCTCCCCCTTGTTGTTGCCTTTTAATTGCAAAACTGGCCCCAGTGCAATGATCAAGGGGTGCAAATCAGTGATTCAAACCCATGCCCTGTGTGACCAACCCCCCAGTTCATCATAGGGATCATTATTTTGCATATGGAAAAATCATCCATTGCAAGGGACTATTTAAAATAAACAAAGTATTATTCCAAACTATGGAAAAATAAACATTGGCTTGACATTTTATACAGTTTCAAAGATTAGCTGCAACATAATTTATCTTTAATGAAGTTTAGACAGCCTAAGCAAAAGCTTTGCTTTACTATGCAAACACTGGTCCTTATTAGACCTCACCTCAAACACTGGTGTGGAATGTTATCTTCCCCCAAAAAAATCCAGAAGGAAAAAGTTCATGAGTTATGAGGCAGAGACCATTCCTATATTTCAGCTTAGTTTACTAAGGCAAACACTCTTCACTGACTCACAGCTACAGGGTAGAGCATGGTTAGCTAGCTCTTGCCAAGGGGAAGTAACATCTGCTAATTGGGAGAACCCAGGGTGGGTTTTCCTCAGGCATCCTAGAGGATGAGGACACACATCCACAGAGATAAGCAAAAGCAGTGAAGCCCAGAAACAATGCCCTACCTCACAGGTGTCCCTGGAAGCTTTTGGAAAAGAAAACAAGGTGGAGAAAATGAAGATAGCACAAAGAGAAATCAACATTATGTTGCCTGGTGAGCCCTTGTTGTCAAATCCTGTAAAAAAATGATAGGAGGAAAGACAGTTACAGAGTCAGAGTCCTGAAAAGGCAAAGAGAAGTAAGCAGGGTTGGATTAACTGAGGGCTCTCTTTGCTTCTGGTACAAATGGCAAAACCTTGATTCCAAGTGTCTTCAACTCTTGCTTTCTTTGCTGTAATAACTCACATAGAAGGAACAGTGGCTAGGCTGCAGGACCTGGAGCCAGGAAGAGCCAAGTTCAAATCTAGTCTGTTACTTACTGTGTGACCCAGGGTCCCACAACTAGTAAATGTCTGAGGCTGGCTTTGAACTCAATTCTTCCTGACTCTAGGTCTGGTGTTCTATCCATTATGCCACCTAGCTGCCCTGGCACATAGTAGGTACTTAATAAATATTTATTGATTAATTAATTTCTGGGTCAAGACTGATTATTACTATTGTATAGCCTTCAGCCTCATTTTAGTGTTTTTTTTGTTTATTGTAATCATTGCATACTTTGTTTTCCTTGTTCTGCTTATTTAACTTTTAATCAGTTCATACAAGTCTTTCTATGTTATTCTTAATTCCTCATATTTCTTGTTACTTTTGTTGTCGTTGTTTGTTTTTTTTTTTTTTTTTTGGACCTAAGTTGTGATTTCATTAGTGTAGGGAGCTCCTGGTAAGGGATTTCCTCTATCAAAGCAGATGTCCACCTTCTCTGTAACTTAGTCTGAGAGGGTTGCCTGGGGGCACTAAGGGGTTAAATTATTTTCTCTGGGTTATGAATCCAGAAGTGGTACTTAAATCCACATCTTTTTAACTTTGTGGCCAGTTCTCTACTCTTTATGCCATGAACCAATAGTATTCTATTACATTTATACTGTATACCACAATTTGTTGAACTATTCTCTAACTGATGGGCATCTACTTTATTTTCAGTTTTTTTTTGCTACCACAGAAAGTGTTGCTATGATTATCTTGCTATGTATAAGACCTTTCAATCTTTGGCCTCCTTCGGGTATATATACTCAGCAGTGAGATTTCCAGATCAAAGATATGAACAGTTTAGTTACAATTCCAAAAATTGGGGGGGGGATGGTTGTTGTATCAGTTCTTAGCTCTATTAACTGTATATTAGCAATTTCATTTTCTTGAAGCACTTCCAATATCAGCTATTTCAGTCTTTTTCTTCTTTGTCAATTTTCTATGTGAGGTGAAACCTAAAAAAAAATTTAATTTACATTTTTTATTCATGATTTGGATAAATCTTTTCCATAATTATAAAGTTTTTAATTCTTCCTTTGAAAACTACTGGTTCTCTTAGAATTCATAATTTTCTCTAAAATTCAGTTCAAATGCCACTTCTTACACAAGGCCTATTTTGATCCCCAATTTCTTGTGCTCCCCATTCTGAAATTATTAATGCATTTATGTTCTATGTATTTTGTGCATGTACTGCTTCCTCTTAACAGAATGTAACCTCTTTGAGGGCAGAAACTTTTGTTTTTGCTTTTTTAATTCTCAGTCCCTAGTGAAGTACTAAGCATATAATTAGATGCTTAATAAATGCTTGCAAAATACAGAGAAGGTCAGTGCTAGAGGCTACAATTCTGAGAGTGTTGTGGAATTAATTCTTAAGATATTTGAAAAAGGAGAGAATACTAAATACTTAAAAAAAAACTCAACAGATATTTTTACCGAAAAAAAGGCAACCAATAGAATATCACTATTACTAACACATCTGTCTTCTTTCCTATATCCACAAAATCTTCATTAGAATAATATAAATATATATCTCAAGGGCATTCTTGATGATTTTACAAACTTCAACTATGATAACACCATTAAGATTATCATTTGCAGATTGCAAAAAACTACAAAACACTGCCAATATAGACCCAAAAGACGTTTCCAAGACTTATGTCAAAGTCCTACAAGATTTCTTGAAAGAATTAACAAGAGAGATAATTTTGATTATAATGATTAATATCAAGTAAGGCATAAAACAAGATGTCCTCACAAAAGTATTTGCCATCTAACAGCAATGCTATATGATCATCAACTATGAATGACTTAGCTCTTCTCAGCAATACAATGATCCAAGACAACTCCAAAAGACTCATGATGGAAAATGCTCGACCTCCCAAGAAAGAACTGATGGATCCTGAAAGCAGATTGAAACATACTATTTTCCACTTTATTTTTTATGGGTTTTTTGTTTTGGTCTGTTTTTTCTTTCACTGTTAACATGACTAATATGGAAATATGTTTTGCATGACTGCACATGTATTGCCTATATCAAATTGCTTGCCTTCTCAATAAGGGGGGTTGGGGAGGAAGGGAGAGAATTTGAAACTCAAAGTTTTTTAAAATGAATGTTAAAATTGTTTTTACATGTAATTGGGAAAAAATAAAATGCTATTAAAATTTTAAAAAATTACTTGCTACAATCATGGAGGATGTCTACCTCATAGTCCAAAATGAAAAGAGATTAGCTATACATGGGAAAGTTCTCCACATGTTACTGATTGTGGACAACATTGGGCTCAAAGCCCTGAGATATTTCAGAGCCTCCTAAATGTAATCCATAATCACTCCAAAGAGTTTAGCTTAACTATCCTCTGAGGAAAAACCAAGTGAATGAAGACTTTCTATAACTGGATAGATAGTCCACAAAGCTGTCAGTGCATACTACAGATGGATAGTGAACTAGGCCCAGAATTGAACTGGAGGAGGAGAGAAGGTAGATTCAGGGAAATTGCCCAGTGCCCTTTATTAACCCCAAAGTTCTAGAAGCTAAAACCTATTATCTTAACATAAATATTCTTTTTATGATGGTCTATGACTATCAGTCATAGAATACTATAATCTTTGAAGAGTTAAAATTGAGGTCACTCAAAGGGCCGTGGAGGCAAGCCCAGTAAATGCAAGTAGGCTGCAGTAAGTAACCAATGAATAACTGCAAATGATAAAAGGTGTAAGAGGTATCATTAGAGAGACCAGAAAATAAGCCAAGCCAGTCATATGAAGAGGGTGAGAGATAATTGGTGGATAATCCACATTATCCACTGGGTTCCATACCATGTTAGTGGATCTCCAGGAAAGCCTCCAGCACCTGGAGTGAATTCCCTGAGTAGGATTTAGAATTTACAGGAGGACATGGATAAGAGTTGCACAAAATGGGAAGCAATGCGGGGGTGGTGGGTGGGGGGAATTGTTCTCTGTACCACTAGAGAGATGTATATAAGCCCAGAAATATCAAAGTATATAACATTGTAAACTTAGTAATAGTAAAATTCATTAATGATCATTTGTTTTGTGTATGTATTAATTTTTTGTGTGTGTGGGACAATGAGGGTTAACTAACTTGCCCCAGGTCACACAGCTAGTAATTGTCAAGTGTCTGAGGCTGGATCTGAACTCAGTTCCTCCTGAATCCAGGGCTGGTGCTTTATCTACTGCACCACCTAGCTGCCCATATGTATTAATTTTTAACAAGAAAATATTAAATTGGATTCTATATTCTCTTCTTTTTATTCTATACATTTCCAGATTTTGTTAATTATAACAATTATTGTTTATATAGTTCTAGTTCATGTGTATCTTGTTGATCTGATCCTGCTTTTTCACTTTGTATTACCATATTCATCTCCCTTTTATTTCTTTGTATTCTACATAATTGTTATCCCTTATGGCACGGTAATTTTCTGCAGTTTATATATCTAAGTTTTTGAGTCATTCCATAATTATTGTACACTTGAACTCTTTCCAACTTTTGTTGTTTTTTTTTGCTATGAATATACACATACATACACATGCATGTATCATATGTATATACACATGCACACGTATATGTATATACATATACGCATGTATGTATCTACATTTGGCAGAAAGGACTTTTTCTTCTCTAAACAGTAACTTTAGAATATATTTCTAGAAGTGACATTACTGGGTCAAACATCATGAAGAGATTTTAAACTCTTATTCTAGATGACCATTTAATTCAAAAGGCATTTTTTCAAGTGCCTCCTATGTGCTGGAGGCAGCTAGGTGGTACAGTGAATAGAGCACTGGGCCTGAAGTCAAGAAGAATTGAATTCATATCTGGCTTCACTTACTAGCTATGTGATTCTGGGTGACTCACCTAACCCTATTTGCCTTACTTAATTTTTGGGGGGTGTGTGTGAGGAAATTGGGGTTAAGTGACTTGCCCAGGGTCACACAGCTAGTAAGTGTTAAGTGTCTGAGGCCAGATTTGAACTCAGGTACTCCTGAATCCAGGGCTGGTGCTCTATCCACTGCGCCACCTAGCAGCCCCTGTTGGTTGGTTTTGATGAATATATTTTAAAAATATTTACTAGAAAGAAAGGCTTTTTGGGCAAGGAAGGAGGGGAAAGGATATATTTAGAAATTAATGTGATGTAAAAACAAAAGAAACTGAAGTATCAAACTCTCCTACTTCTCTGACTATTCCTTCTTTTTTTCTTATGCTGATCTTTCACCTTTGTTCTAATCCTTAAAGAAGACAGTCCAGAAAGTTCTATCCTCAGATGTTTTATCTTTTATTTCTACACTTTGTCCTTTGTCAGTCTCCTTAACTCCCAAATCTCTAACTTCACCATATATAGATATAGATATAGATATAGATATAGATATAGATATAGATATAGATATAGATATAGATATAGATATAGATATAGATATAGATATATAGATATATAATTCCAAACCTTTCATCTATAATTCTGAATTGGATTCTCCTCCCCACTCCAGTCTAAACTTCACATCATTTCTAGCCTTCTTTCTCAAAGGAGTGCCATGACAATGATCAATCAAGTAATTCTCGGTCATACCATTCCTTTGCTCAAATGTCTTTCAATGGATCTTTATTACAACTCAAGTAAAGTTCAGATTCGTAGGCCTAGCATTCAAGACCCTCCACAATGTAGTGCCATTCTATCTTTTCAAACATATCACTCCCCTCTGCTCTAGCCAAACTGGATTATTTGTGATCTCTATTCTGTGCCCCATGTTTTTCTCCCTTTGTACTTTTAATTGTACTGCCCCAGCTCTTCATTTCCCACCCAGCTGCACTCATTTGAACTTCTCCATCATGAGCCCTGGAACCTCATTAGAAACCTTATCAACCGGCAAGATAGCAATGGCCTTGGTACTCACACCTCATTAGTACCCTCTGCCCCTCTGATTGAAGCATGAAATGAAGAGATCCTCCAGAAATCTCCATTTAAGGAGGGTACCCAAGCCAGTGAACTCTTTATTGTCCATGCCTTTGAGCTTTTCCACTCTGCCCCATCATTAGGGGGTTCTTCCCTTTCCTCCACTCCCTCTTTTTAGTTTCTGTTTGTATGTCTTCCCTCATGAGATTGTAAGCTAGTTCAGGGCAATGTCTGTCTTTTCTCTCCCCATATTTTTCTCCCTAGGATTTATCATAGTTTTTGACATATAGTAGGAACTTCATAAATGCTGATACTGACTTATGTCTGAAAATTTCTCTTCCTCCCTGCCTGTTAAATTCCTAGCCTCAAATCCATGAAACCATCCCTGATTCCCCAATTGGTAATGGCCAGCCCCCACGGATTCACATAACATTTGTCACTCTCTAATACATTTAACATGTAATATTGCATATTAAAGTAATGTGTATTTCTATGTTATTCTCCTGCCAACCTGTAAGCACCTTGAGAGCAGGGATCCTGTTTTAGCCAAGGTTTATATCTCTCCCAGAGCCTAGCACCAGCGATCATTCTTGAATTGGATAAAATCCAATCCAGCCCCCTCATTTTATGGATGATTTCCCTCTCACCAGCTATAGACTACAATAATCTATCTGAACCTCTGGCTCAATTCTTGTGGAGTCTGTCTCCTCCTCAGATGGAATAGATTAATAAAAAATCCATAAACATAAATACTCCCACTATTAGGAACTGAACAGAGATGCTGCCTTTTGTCTGAGTTGAATTCGAGCTAGACCAATCCCAGTGGTGATAATAACATGCTTAACTGTGGAATCATAAATGTAACCCTAAGTCCCCAAGGCAAATAGATATATTTTTTTCTTGACCCAAAGCATGTCCTCACTCATGTTTCACAATGACAAAACTACTTCCCTAAAGTTCAGCAGGATCAGAAAATAAATGCAAAGATCCTCATTGACTGATTTTCCTGTCTAGCTTTGACATCTTCTATACATGAAAGACCTAGCTATGAGAAATGGATTCTCATGACGATGTCCCAGAGTTTTCAGCCCCCCCTTTCCCCATTCATTTGGTCATCCAGCAAAATAACTTTGACAGAGACAAGAACAGCACAGTCACTCAATTTCAGCCACCATCAATGTCAGCTTCTGGATTGCCTGGACCATAAAACAAGAATAAATTCAACTTGCTGATAAGTCCAGTTTCCTGCTTTTCCAGGCTTCTATACCAACTATTAATTTGCATGTCAATCACTCAGCTGTCTGGAATCAATTTCATGGTTTTCTGAAACTCACATTCCTTATATGTCTGTCAAATGACAAAATAATTCTGGGAGTCCTGAATACTAGGTCTGACAATGATTCTGCCAAGATTTCATTTACAGGAATTCTGGATTTGGGAAAATTTCCCTATAGGTTCTCTGTCTCTTTTTTTCTCTCTCTTTCTTTCCCTCTCGAAATCTCTCTGCCTCTGCTTCTATTTCTATTTCTGTCTTTCTCAGTTTCTCTGTCTGTCTTTCTCTATGTTTCTGTCTCTCTATTTCTGTGTGAATAATTGTTTGAATGAAAGAGTTAAATATCTGCTCCAACTTGTTTATCACCACAACTTTATAACATTAAATGAAAGCCTTTGAGATAACTCTAGGGGGAATTTCCCATGGTCAATGTTGCTGACTATTTAATGATCAACCTTTCACTTCTTATCTCCACCCTAGAGATAGACATCCTAGGGAGAAAGATCCTATAGTTGAAAACAACCATTGCCCTTTAAACTTGTTCTGACCCTCAATCACTGAATAAATTCAGCTTAATCTCTCCAGGCTCACTGTTGGAATGGTGCAATCATGGAAAGAAGCAGGTTAAGGTGGAATGAAGGTAGTTCCCATTTTCTTTTTTAGTCAATATTTTAATTGATTCCTTGTGTTTTTACATTACAGTCATGGGTAGATATACTACATCCTCTTCTACCCAATAATCTTTTCTTTTTAATAAAGAAAAACAAAGCAAAACCAACCAGCACAGTCATCATGTCTGACAGTATATGCAACAGATGCATTTAGAGTCTCCTACTACTTCCCTATGGACAATAGGAAGGTGAATTTCTCATCTCTTCTCTTGTCATATCAACCTTTGCCATATTCATATGATCACTGCCTACCTTGTGCTCTCAAAACCTTTTGCCTGGATTTTGCAATTAGTCTCTGTCTCAAGAGTCTCTCCACTTCAGGACATCCTCCTCAAAGTGCAGGGGTGGGGAAGAGGGAAGGAAACAAGTATTTATTAAGCATTTACTATGTGATAGAGACTGTGCTAAGAGTTTTGTACCTATTATCTCATTTAACTCTCACAATAACCTGGGGGTGGTTATTATTATTATTATTCCCATTTTAGAGTTGAGGGAACTGAAGCAAACAGAGGCTAAGTGACTTGTGGGGGGAGCTACACAGCTAGTATCTGAGGCTAGATTAAAAAAAATAAACAATAATGCTTACTATGTGACATGTCCTGTGTTCATTGTTTTACAATTATTATTTTATTTCATTTGATCCTTATAGCAAGCCTGGAAGGTAGGTGGTTGCTATTATTATCCCCATTTTACAGATGAGGATACTGAGGTGACTGAGATCAGATTTGAACTCAGGTCCAGGCCCAATACTCTATCCATTGTACCACCTAGCTGCTTCTTTTTTTTGTTTTGTTTTGATTTTGTTTGTTTGTTTGTTTGTTTGTTTGTTTGTTTGTTTTTAGTGAGGCAATTGGGTTTAAGTGACTTGCCCAAGGTCACACAGCTAGTAAGTGTTAAGTGTCTGAGGCCAGATTTGAACTCAGGTACTCCTGACTCCAGGTCCGGTGCTCTATCCACCGCGCCACCTAGCTGCCCCCGACCTAGCTGCTTCTAAAGTAATTTTCCTAAAGTACAGATCTGTTTGTGCCACTCTTTTACTCAATAAACTCTAATGGCTTCCTATTACCTCTAGGAAAAATATAAACTTTTTTTTTTTGGCATTTTCAAATGCCAAAATCCCTTACAACCAGGCCCAGTCTCCCTTTACAGACTTATTATGCATTATTTCCCTGAATAGTCCATATTGTCCAGCCAAACAGAGACTGTCTTCTTGTTTTTCATATATCCACAATCCATTTGGTCTCCTTGCCTTTGTACTTAGCTATTCTTCCATCCTTGGAATGTCCTCCCACCTCACCTCCAACTCTTGGAATCACGAGTCTTCTTCAGGACGCATTTCAAATGCCACTTTTGCAAAGACTTCCCTTATCCACCCAACTGCTAGGGTCCTTCATCTCCAATTATGTTGTATTTATTTTCCATATTCTTATGTGCCTATGTAAATACAAGTTGTTTACTCTTCTAGAAGATAATCTCTTGGAAGCTGGAATTGTTTCATTTTTGTCCCTGTATCCCTAGCTCCTGGCATAGAGCTGGGACACAGCAGGTGTTTAATAAATGTCTATTTATTGACTGATTCTCCAGTGCCAAAACTGGTCATTATTATTACATAGTGTTTGCCTTGCTTTTCATATTATTTAGCTAATTTGTATATTATTCTCCTGGGTCTACTTACATCACTGTTCTATTCATGAAGTCTTTCCATGTTTCTCTGAAACTTTGGACATTTTTTACAATGCAACAATACTTTGTATTCTTTACATTCATATATAAACATTTATTTAGCCATTCTTTAATCAATGGACATCCACTATGTTTATAGGATTTTGCTACCACAGAAAGTACTCATGAAAATTTTGTCTTATGTGAGATATTTCTTTTTGTCTTTAACGTCCCTGGGTTATATGCCTAGCAGTGCAAGCCCCTTCAGAGGGCATAAAAAGCTTTTTCACTTGTCTTAGATAATTCCAAATTGTTTCCCAGAATGCTTGGAGCTTTTCACAGCTTTTCCAATAGTGCATTAGTTTGACTTTGTTCCCATAGCCCCTCCAAGACTGACTATAGTTTGACTTTGTTCCCATAGCCCCTCCAAGACTGACTATTTCTACCTTTGGGCATTTTAGTCAATTTGTTGTGTATGAGGTGAAATGTCAGAATTGTTGTAATTCCCATTTCTCTTATTAGTAGTGATTTGTAGCATTTTTTTCATGTGCTTGACAGTTTACAATTCATCTTTTGAAAACTGTTCATGTCCTTGGTCCATTTTCTACTGGAGAATAGTTCTTGGTCTAATGTATTTGTTTTAATTCCCTATCTATCTTGGATAAGAGATTTTTATCAGATATTCAATACGAAATATCTCCTCCCCATGATAGTCTTCCTCTTTATTCTCAATTTTGCTTTGTGCCTCTGAGCTATTCATTTATCTCCTGTCAAGTCATAGGAATCTGAAAGTACTGCACTCACACTTTTGAGAGAAACTTCTCCTTATTCATGGGCCAAAACCAGCCTAGATGCTTTCCCTTTCCTGGGAAAACAAAGCACAGTATCTTTCTTGGTTTGAGAGAGACAAAGAGAAAGCCTCCAAACAAAAACAGAAAAATTCAGCCCTTTATTCTATTCACAACAACATCCCAAACTCTACAAAACTATCCAAAGACTTAGATCAAATGCTTTTGCAAATAACTAATAATAATAAAAAAAACCTGAACAAACCAAAAACAGTAATGCTGTTTTCCAGATTTAATATGCTCTCTTTCTCCTCTATAGAGTTGTATAGGTTGTTCACCGCCCCCACCCTCACCCCCACCCCCCATGCTGATCTGCATTCTTTTTTTTTTTTTTTGTGGGCCAATGAGGGTTAAGTGACTTGCCCAGGGTCACACAGCTAGTAAGTGTCAAGTGTCTGAGGCCGGATTTGAACTCAGGGCTGATGCTTTATCCACTGCACCACCTAGCTGCCCCGTGGTCTGCATTCTTACCTTCAGAATCATTCTAGGTTCAGTTCATGTGGCACCTCCTTTACTCCGCAATTTCTGAGAGCACTTTCCTAATCTCCCCCTCTCCCCCTCCCCCCTCTCTCTCACCAACTTCTGACATATTTTATTCCCCTTCTATTACATGTTGTGGAGCAGGGACCATTTTGTCTCTATCCTTATGCACCCTGTAAATGGCACAATGTTTTACATGAAATAAGCATTTAACAAATATTTGTTGGATTGCAAGTCAATCATTAAACATATACTAAGTGCTTAACTATGTGCCAAGTACTGTGCTAAATGGTTGTTTTGAGTTATAGTAAATGCTAATGGATTCTCTGAGCCTCAGAGGCAGCAAGGAGTACAGACGCAGAGGCATTGTAAAACAATGATGTGGCCATTGCAAAATGAATTCCAGACAGAAATTTCCATTGATACTTAGACCAGATATTTCAATCAGTTACATAGCCCTATGATACTTTCAATAGTTTCTCCATATTTTGTACCTCTTAGAGAATGTTTTATCTTGGACTCAGTAATTCCATCTACTACAAAATATCAGATCAATCAGTGGCTGAAAATTGAAAACAGCCCCTGTAGAAAATCTCCTGCCACTAATATTATTTAGAATCTATGTGGAGTGTTTGGACCAAAATCACCAGATCATGCTTCTAGAGCTGCCAAGGGCCTTAGAAGTCATTTAGTTCAATCTCTTGTCCTGAATGAAGAAATGAAGATCTGTAAGTTAAAGGACTTGCCCAGTGTCCCCCAAGTAGTAAGTGACAGAGTCAAGATTTGAACTTAGGTCCCCGTGACTCAAAATTCAGATTGCTTTCCCCTCCACCAAATTGCTTCCTTGATATATGTATGTTCATATGTATGTATGTATATATATACACACATACATATATGTATATATGTGTATGCACATATATATTATACATATATACATGTACATAGTATATATTGGTATATATGTATTATATGTATGTTCTCAATTAACAGGAATTTATTTTTTTCTTTTGCCTATTTTTCACCATTCTGAATGAAAAAAAGGAAACGCTTGTAACCAATATGCAGAGTCAAGCAAAACATAATAATACATTAGCTCCCCAAAAATGTATGTTTCACTCTACATCTTGAGTTTGTCATCTCTTTCTTAGGAGATGAGTAATGGTCTTCATCATCATTCTTCTGGAATCATGATGGGCCATTGTATTGATCAGATTTCATAGGTTTTTCAATGTTGTTCATTTGTTTTTACAATGTTGTTATTTTATAAATATTTTCCTAGTTCTTCTCACTTCACTCTTTATCAATTCATTGCCCAATTGCCTCTTAACCAAATCCTAGCTCAATCATTTACTTTAGGTAAGTAGGCCTAATTTTCTTAAGATGTATGCAAAGTATTTTCCATCCTGTCTACAAAGAGGTGACAGAATTTTCCCTCCTAGATTAGAGACCATTAAGTTTCTTGTATATTCCTTCAAAACTAATGTCCTCTTTCTTCTCAAGAATCACAGAATTTAAGAGTTTAAAGGAATCTTAGCAGTAATCTAGTCCAAAGAATACCTGAAAAGAATGCCTATTATAACATACCTAACAAGAAGCCATCCAGCCTCTACCTGAAGACATCTTTTGCCTTTTTGCAACTTCTGCCCATTGCTCCTCATTTTATCTTCTAAGGCCAAGCAAAACAAGTCATCTCTTTTTCCAGATGATAGATCCTCAAATACACAAAAATAGTTCTGAAATCTCTTCCCAAGACTTCTCTTTTTCAAGCTAAAAATACTCTGAGTTCCTTCAACCAGTTGTTTTCTGGCAGGGTCTCAAGGACCACTTTCTAAACAAATTTGAAGTTCTGGGTTTTTCAAGGTCTTATCTTGCATGAGGAATGGGAAGACTCCAAGTGCTTCTGAGTCCTGTTACACTTTAAACTCTAACAGTTAAAAAGAGATCAGAACTTTGTGGGTTTTGACTGTCATGAACCTCTAATGAAGCAGACAGAAATTGTTTATAGAACAAACCAAACAACCCAGGTAAAGATCTGAGACATAGGGAGCCTATGTCGTAACATTATTCCTAGAATTAGAATGGACAGGGAAGTCATCATGACAGAAGCAATGCCTATCTTAGTTGGTATCAATCAGGACCTGTGTCCTAGGCTTTCCTACCTTTAAAATTTATAACCTAATAGCCTGATACAGCTATGAGGTGAACTGTACTCATATCTTTTTGCTCCAGCAAACACAAAAATTGACATATATCTATTCATGTATACATTTTCTTTTCCACTAGAATGCAAGCTCCTTGAAGGCAGGGACCATTTTTACTTTTTCCTTATTTCTCCAGAACTTAGCCCAGTGATTGGCACATAGTAAATGTTTAGTAAATTCTTCTTTTTGGAGGGGGTGTCTTTTTTTATCAAATATTTTTTCTCAACTACATGTAAAAACAACTTTTGACATCCATTTGAAAAAATTTTGAGTTCTAAATTCTCTCCCTCCTTCTCCCCCCACTTCTTGAGAAGGCAAGTAATTTGATATAGATTATCCATATGCAGTTATGCAAAACATATTTCCATATTAGTAATGTGATAAAAGAAAACAGACCAAAACAAACAGAAAGTAGAAAAAAGTATTCTTCAATCTGTATTCAGACTCCATCAGTTTTTTCTCTGGAGGTAGATAACATTTTTTATTATGAGTCTTTCAGAATTGCCTTGGATCATTATATTCTTGAGAATGGCTAAGTCATATACAATTACACACACACACACACACACACACACACACACAGAGTGTACAATGTATATGTAACTGTGTACAATGTTTTTTTGGTTCTGCTCACTTCACTTTGCATCAGTTCATGTAAGTATTTCCAGGTTTTTCTGATAGCATCCTGCCTGTCATTTTTATCACACAATTCCATCCCAATCATATACCACAACTTTTTCAACCATTTCCCAATTGATAGGCATCCACTCAGTTTAATTTCTTTGCCACTATAAAAAGGGCTGGTATAAATACTTTTGTACAAACACGTCCTTTTCCTTTTTTTCTTTTTAAATCTCTTTGGGATACAGATCTAGTAGTAGTATTTCTGGGTCAAAGGGTATGCATGGTCTTATAGCCCTTTGGGCATAGTTTCAAAGTGTTCTCCTGAAAGGCAGATCAGTTCACAATTCCACCAACAGTGCATTAGTGTCCTAATTTTCCCACATCCCCTCCAACATTTGTCATTTTCTTTTTCTATCATATTAGTCAATCTGATAGATGTAGGTGGTAGTAAATGTTTCTTGATTAATTGACGAACCATTCTATATTGAGGACTTGGAATTATTGTCTCTGTCTCTGACTAGATTTGTTGGGTGGTTACTGTCAAACAGCAGCAGCTGTGGTGTTTCAATTACACCACACCTAAAATTGTTATGTTTGGCTGATGCTCTCTAACATTTAGATGCCAAATTTTGTCAATTCCACCACCACAATATCTCTCCCACATGACCTCTCAGAGCTACCACTCTAATCAAGACCTTCATCATTTCAAGCATGACCTCCTTAGTGGTCTCCATCTCAAGTCTCTTCCCACTCAATTCCTTCTCCACATAGCTACCAAAGTGATTTTCCTAAAATATAGTTCTTATTATTTCACTTCCCCACTCAATAAGATCTAGTGGCTCCTTATTTATTGCCTCCAGGATAAAATATAAGCTCTTCTGTTTGTCATTTAAAGTCCCTCACAGCCCAGTCTCAATTTACCTTTCTAGCTGTGTTACCCATTATTCTCCCTCCTGTACTCTGTAGTCCAGCCAAACAAGCTTTTTTTGTTTGTTTTTTGTTTTTGTTTTTTCATTTTTTGCAGGGCAATGATTTGCCCAGGGTCACACAGCTAGTAAGTGTCAAGTGTCTGAGGCCAGATTTGAACTATGTCCTCCTAAATCCAAGGCCAGTGCTTTATCTACTGAGCCAAACAAGCTTTCTTGAAGTTCCTTATACGTGATGCTCCATGATGCTTTTGCAATGGCTACCCCTTCCCCCAGGCCAAAAGCTGACTCTCTCCCTCTTCTCCTCTGCCTTTTAGAATAATAAGTTTCATTCAAGACATAGCTCAAACACCACCTACTATAGTAAGCCTCTCATGATTACTCCACATCCTAGTGCCCACCCTCTCTTCTATTCATTTTCTCTGTATTCTCTATATAGCTATATTCATCTATGTATTGTTTTTCCTTTTCAGATATAAGTTTCTTGAGGGAAAATATTGTTTTATTTTTGCCTTTGTATCCCTGTTGCCGAGGGCAGTGCCCAAAATGTAGGAAGTGTTTAATATGTCCTTGTTTATTGATTGGTTGATAATCTAAAATAAAGCTATCCAATAGTTTAAGTCATCCAGCTACTTAACACACATTTTGCAGATATTTTGTCCAGGTAGGCCCATCAGGATTCAGCTCTCCTTAAAATTAGATGCTCCTAATGGGCTTCCCTGTTTACTCTATGGAGTAGCAAATGGGAACACTAGATGGTACAGTGGAAAGAGTGCCAGCCTGAATTTAGGAGGACTCATCTTCCTGAGTTCAAATCTGGCTTCATATACTTAATAGCTGTGTGACCCTGGTCAAATTATTTACCACTGTTTGTCTCAATTTCCTTATCCAAAAAATGAGCTGGCAAAGGAAACCACTCCAGTATATTTGCCAAGAAATCCCTAAATGGAGTCACAAAGAGTCAGACATGACAGAAGTGACCAAATAATAACAACACTTTACCTAAACATTTTCCAGGCTAAACATGTTTCCTTTGTGCTAGAACAGGGGTTTATACTCTGGGTTCTGGGAACTTGCTTTTTAAAATATTTTGATAACTATATTTTAATATAATCAGTTTCCCTTGTCATCCTATGTATTTTACTTTATGCATTTAAAAACATTATTTTGAGAAGGCATTCCCAGATGGCCAAAGGTATCTATGACATTAAAAAAAGTTAACCAAAAACTTGTGGAGGTGTTTAAGAAGAGTCAGAGATCTTTTTGGAGAAAACATTAGGTCTACCCAGAGGCATTTGCCTGGGGCCTACCCTCATGCTGAAGTACTCTTCTGTATTTTTACCCAGCAAGGCCCAGCTTCTTACAACAGAACAGCAACTTCTCCTTTACATCTGTTCTCTACAGAAAACACCTCTCACTTTAGCAATGCATACTATGTACCCTCTGATGGAGAAATCATTTATGAGTCATCTGCAATCCAGTAGTCAACCTGTTTAAAATGTCTAGTATATGTAAGAGTGACTCTAAGGGGCATGCTAACTAGACACTTTGTTCAGTACTAATCAGTTGTATGGCATTGTAGATTGAGAGCTGGAATAGACCTCAGAGGCTGTCTGGTTCAATCTTTTATTTTACTAATGAGGAAAGTGAAGCTTAAGGAGGTTAAATTATTTTCCCAATGTCATACAGGCCACAAATGGAGGAGGTAAATCCTGAACTCAGGTCCTCTGAATTTTATAGAAAAGGACTTACCTAGAAAATAGGTCAAGAAGAGATAATATAAGAATCATTGGTTTCCCTTAAAAGATGATTAAAAAAAAAAAGCCTGGATACCATTTTAGGAAAACATAAATGAAAGTATTCCTTCCCGTGTTAGTAAGTTTTCTCCAAAAGTTTCTTACATTCATCTTCTTCTTCCCATTCATGCTGATATGACTCTCCCTCTCACGTGGACTATTGCAACAGCTTCCTAATTCGACTCCCAGTTTATATCTCTGCTCTCTCCAACCCGAACTCCATGGAATTGCCAAAATCGTATTCTTTTTTTTCCTTATGACTCACCATTTCCTTTATTTGTACAAAATAGTGAAAAATCACACCCTGGCTGAGAAAAAAACAGTGGTTTAGGGTTTAAATAAGTTCTTCTGTATTGAAACATCTATTTTAAAGGTTTGGAACTAATAATTTTAGTCCCTGTGTCTTTCAGTTTGGTGCCCTTACGGTTACTGGACTCAGCAGACTTGGAGTCAGTAGGCTTAGCAGCCTTGGAATCACTGGACTTCTTGACCTTAGAGTCAGACTTAGTGGCCTTGGGATCAGTCTGGGTGACCTTGGCTTTAGAATTGGCTGCCTTGGGATCAGTGATTCTGGTGACATTAGAATCAGGCTTTGTGATCCTGGAGCCTGGGTGTTTGTTGCTGACTTTAAGGGTCTAGATGCTTGGTGGCCATCTTGGGATCTGTATGCTGAGCACCAGTCTTGGGGATCTTGGGCCTAAGGAGTTGGCCTTGGAGGCCTTGGAGTTTAGGACCTTGATAGCCTCTTCCTGGGCCTTGATAGTTTTGGAGTTGTTGGCCTGCAGCTTCTTCAGTCCCTTCTTGTTTTGTGTTTCTTGGCAAAGCACTCATTTCTCAGAAACTGGATGTCACTCCCCTTCAAAGACTCAAATCTCTGTGATCTAGGTTTCTTGTTGCCACTTCTGTGCCATTTAATGATTGATTGTGGGTGGTAGGGTTCTTAGACTTAGCAATCTTTACACTGCTGCCTGTGCTAACAGGTACTCCACAAACTAGAAGAAGCCAAGAGAAAGAGAAAGAGCCAAAATAATACTCTTAAAGCACAAACCTAACTGTTTCTTTTCCCTGCTCCTTATTTCCACTAAGATAAAATACAAACTCCTCAGTATGGCACAAAAGCCCATCACCCATTGGATTCATTCTACCTTTTTCAGCTGATTCCACATTAGTCTAAGCTGAGTCAAACTGTCCTACTCAGTGTTCACTATGCGCAACATTTCATCTTCCATCACCATGCCATTGCATAGCCTGGACCACACTCCTGCAAAGTTTGCCTGCCACCCCTTCAAATTTCTGGTTTCTTTCAGTGATCATCCTGTGTGCCACCATTTATAGGAAAACTCTCTTGTTCTTCCTAGTTGTCAGTGCTCTCTCATCCTCAAATTATCTTATGGACCCTTATCTATTTAAATGTTCTTGAGGGTATGCACATTTTCTTTCTTTTTTTTTTTTTGTATATAAAGAATCTAGCACACCACTCCCTATACATAGTAGGTACTTAATAGATGCTTGTTGAATTTTTAGTGCATTTCTTAACATTATTTTCAGAAAACAAAAATCTTGAACAATTTTATATCCTTTCTATGGAAATGTTTACATACTTTATGATTTCACCTTACATCCTTACTCTATCCAGAAGACCAATACAAGAATCATCCATGTGAACAATGTTCTTGTGGATCTTGTAAAAGCATAGATGAAGACATCATTAAATCTGTTTCCCTTTGTCCTTCATAGGATTATTCATATGATAAACTCTACCTTGAGTTTATTTCCAGGGAAAATAGTCTTACCAAAGACAAATTTGTCAGGTGACAAAATCAGTGTGACTTAACATGGTTCCCTTTGTGCCTTTATTTTCACAAAGAAACAATTTCAATCCAATCCAGTTAGTTAATAAGCATTTATTAAGCACCTACAATGTTCTAGCCACCATGTTAAGTATTGGACATTTATTAAGCAATTACTCTGTGTAAGACACTAGAGAAATCCCAAGGATAAGTAAATAGGCACAACATAGATTGAAGGATAGGTGTTTAAATCCCATCTCTGTCATCTGTGTAACCTTGTGCAAATTATTTAACCCCCTCCTTGGCCTCAATTTCTTTATCTGTAAAATGAGGGGAATTGGGAAATTCTGGCAAATATACTGCCTGAACAGAGACATTAAACTTAGCTTCCACATACCTACTCCATCAAAAAGCAAAACATTGCATCTGACTATATAGTGTTTAAAAAAAATCTAATTAGAAATTATAGTGGGTGATCACATACACTTCACAAAAAAGTCAGTCAGATAGCAATGGGCAGTTAGAAATACAGCCTACCAGGAAAGCTAGTGCCAGCGTAACTGAAGAAGATGGAAGCCTCCAAGTATGACCAGAAATGGGTGGAGACACACGATCAGGAGGTGGAAGTTATCAACTAGGTGACCTAGGTTGAGATCAATCAGGGTGGATCATCCTACTGAAAAAGCACAGAAGAGAACAGGGACTGCTCTGGCACAAAACCCCAATTCAGGAAAAAAGACTGGAGAAATGGTTAAACAGAAGATACCCACCACTATAAAGAATTATAGATGTAGTGATACCCAAAAATCCATCTTAGGGAAAGAGAGTTACTCATAACAACTGCAAATAAATGATTTTTTTTCACAAGGAGTACATCAATACCTGGAAGAAATAAAACAAGAGATAAGAAATTAAATCCCTGAAGGAAAGAATCAGAAGAAAAATGAATAGTTTAGAATAGCCAGGCATGGCAGTGCATACAAAGCACTAGCAACTAAGTGTGTGTCTATCAGTTTAGGAACGTCTGAACAAATTGTGGCACAGGAATGCAATAGAATATTGTTGTACCATAAGAAATGAAGAAAAAGATATTTTCAGAGAATTCTGAAAAAATTTGTGTGAAATGATGCAGAGTGAATTAAATAGAACTAGGAAAATAATTTATAAAATAACAATGACATGGTAACGAAAGAAAAACTTGAAAGACTTAAGAATTATGATCATTGCAATGACCATGACTTCGAGGAACAATGATGATGAATGCTATCAACATCCTGAGAGAGGTGACGGATTCAAGGTAGAGAAAAGACATAGGTGGTAGTTGTTGTTTTAACATGGTCAGTTATAGATTTGTTTTAGTTGATTCACTTATTTGTTATGAGTTTTTTTTTTTCTTTTTGTAATTGGAGGAGAGTTTATATGGTTGGTAGGAGTAGCAAAAGAAATGAGAAAGATAGAAAGAAAGAAAGAAAGAAAGAAAGAAAGAAAGAAAGAAAGAAAGAAAGAAAGAAAGAAAGAAAGAAAGAAAGAAAGAAAGAAAGAAAGAAAGGAAGGAAGGAAGGAAGGAAGGAAGGAAGGAAGGAAGGAAGGAAGGAAGGAAGGAAGGAAGGAAGGAAGGAAGGAAATCTACTGAAACATTTTTAAAATTTATAGAAGAGAATAAAGAGACAGTAGGTTAGAAGCACTGGATAAGTAGAACAGCTTTGAAAATAATATATTGAATTTGTCATTTATATATATACCTACACATGTATATATATGTAAATATATTTTAAAGAGAGTAGCGTAAAGATTCACAGTTTCATATACAATCTTCCTATGTTCTATTTTGTATATGAAAATGCTTATTATTTTGGTATTTTTAGGTCCAAAGTGTAGTGGTGGTGCAGTGGACAGAGTGCTGGTACTGGAGCTAGGAAGACTCAGCTTCCTAAGTTCAAATCTAGCTTTAGACAGTTACTAGCTGTGTGACTCCGGGGCAGTCATTTAACCCTGTTTGTCTCAGTTTCTTCATCTGCAAAATGAGGTGAAGAGGAAAATGGCAAGTCACTCCAGTATCTTTGCCCCTCAAAAATGGGGTCACAAAGAGTCAGACATGTCTGAAAACAACTGCTTTAGTGACTTAATGGCTCTTGAAATAAACTGCTCTTATGCTCCCATTCCACTGGGAGAAGTCTTTGAATACTTGGTGTAGACATCCCCCTAACACACCAATGGGTTTAAAGCCTGTTAGTAATCCTCAACCTGGTTTAGCCCATCTGCCAAGACAGTTTTACCATGGTAAGGCCACTGCACATAAGACAGTTTCTTGGAGCCACTGAATGTTTTAGAATAGAGGAGTCACATGATGGTGGTAATTTAGCAATATTTCTTGGACAGTTATATAGATGATGAATTTGAGGAGGAATAAACTAGAGCAAGAAGAGCAGTTAGGTGGGAAGAGATCAGGGTCTGAACTAAGGTGATTGCAGTAGACATGGAAGTGAAGGACTAGATGTGAGAGAATTCTCACGTAGAATCACATAGAATCTCAGGGCTGAAAATCCCCTCAAAGACCATCCAATGCCACCAATACCTGAATAAATATCCTCTCTCCAAGTGTCTGATAAGTGGTCACCCAGATATTGTAGAGGTAGAAATGACAGGAGTTGACAGCTGACTGGATTATATGTTGAGTGTGGGGCAAGAGGTAAACATAGCTTGGATGAGCATGGAAGATTTGGATTGCAATGACACAATTAATTGAAATAGAAAAGTTGGGGGCGGGGATTTTACTGGGGAAGGGAGTTCAGTTTTACATAAATTGAGTTTGAGAGCTTGAAGGTACAATCCAGGTAGAGATATCCAGCAGGAAGTTAGAAATATGGGATAGGTGCCCTGGGCACAGGTTAGGGGGAGGTTTGAGCTATATGAATAATCTAAATTTGGGAGTCACGTACATAGAGATATTCACTGAAGCCACAGGAATGGAATAGATGACAATTAAAGGTTAGAGAGAGATAAGAAGAGATCTCCGGGCATTTAAGGGTGAGAAGATAAAGAGTGAACAAAAGAAGGGCCAGGGGCAGCTAGATGGTGCAGTGGATAGAGTACCGGCCCTGGATTCAGGAGTACCTGAGTTCAAATCTGGCCTCAGACACTTAATACTTACTAGCTGTGTGACCCTGGGCAAGTCGCTTAACCCCAATTGCCTCACTTAAAAAAAAGGGCCAGCTAAGTGGCCCAGTGGCCCTGAATTCAGGAGGACCTGAGTTCAATCTGGCCTCAGACACTTGACACTTACTAGCTGTGTGACCCTGGGCAAGTCACTTAACCCTCACTGTCCCCCAAAAAAGCAAACAAAAGAGATAGAGAAGAAACAGAGAAGAGGAAGAGAACCATTATGTATTCATATTCTGTCTCCAAACCTTTACATAGAATGCTCTACATGTTTGAAATGCATGAGGATTCTTTTCTCATGCTTTCCCTTTGAATCTCTAGCTTCCTTCAAGGTTTAGCTCAAGTGCTATCTCCTAATGAAGGACTATCCTGATCCCTTTAGGTGCTAGAACTCTCAGGGACATTATCTTGTATCTTCTGTGTGTGTGTGTGTGTGTGTGTGTGTGTATTTGCATATTTTCCTCCACATAGAATTTAAGCTTCTTGAGGACAGACACTATTTCATTTCTGTTTTTCTATCCCCACATCCTTGGTCAGTGCCTGGCATGTTGCAAATGCTTAATAAGTGCTTACTGACTGCATAATCTGAGTTACAGAGTCAAGAGGGAGACAGAGAACATAAAAAGAAGGGTGGTATATAGTATCAAATGCTGTAGAAAGATGTAGGAGGGTCAGGGAAGAAAGAGATTACAGGAATTGTTGATAAAGAGGTCACTGGTGACTTTGGGAGAGCATTAACTGTAGTAATTAGCCAATTTTAGTTGTCTGGTAACATATATCTCCTCCTCCCTAGTGTTTTTTGTTCTGCTGTTATCCTTAACTTGATGTACTTTGTAATGCATTTACTCTTGTAAGCTACTTCAAATCCTTCTTAGAAATTGGTGAGATATAAATCCTGAACACATACTAAAAAGTCAAGGGATGAAAATATTTTATGCCAGTACTTTTTTAGATACTTAAGCATTTAAAAATGATTTAAAACAGTTTTTAAGGGATTAATATCAGACAGTTTCCCTTTTTTTTTCTTGATTCCCAATTAATACTTTTCTCCGGCCTCCACCATCATTCCTTCGGGGTGTTTTCTACTGTTTATCCCCTACTTCTAAGCTCACTGTGAATTTGTAAAGAAAAAAACATCATGAGACAAATCTCATGGTCTTGACTTTTGGCCACTGATGATATCTGGAAAGATATTCTGTACTTGAGGCTAGATTCCCACTAAAGTGTTCACTCCACTCTTCAGAGCTTTCTCAAGTTCACCAGGAACTCCATGCATAGGGCAGGTCCCTAGGGTAGGGGCTACAGTGGAAATCTGGCTTGTTGATGCTATGAAAATATTTAATGTGGTGTTTCTCCAAACTTGACTTTGGATAGCAATTTCAATTGTCTTGGTCTTAGAAAAATGCATTGCATCATAAGCACAAATGAGACAATTTGTAGTACATTCATTTCATTTTGGAAGGAAAAATATATACAGCTGTGAGACAAAGATGGGGTGACAGACTCATAGGAGTTGAGAGTTGGAATGGGCTTTATATAGCTTCTGATACAATTTTTCACTTCACAGATGAGGAAACTGGGGTATCAAAAGTTAAATGAGTTACCCAAAGTCACACATGTAAGGAGCAAAGTCAGGGCTCAATTGGAAGATTTTTTTTTTAAACTTTAAATCTAGTGCTCTTTCTACAGAACTGTGCTGCATTATTGGCATGGTCAAATGATTGATCTAGCTGGGGACTTGATACAGTGAATATGTCAGAAAATAATCTAGTAATTACAGTGGATCATACGATAAAGATACGAATTATTTGACTGGTATGAGAGGCTGATGTGACTTTAAGCTACAATATATTAAAAGTAATATGATATTCAAGAATTGACTGATGACTTGGCTACTATGCTTTTATAGGTCAGCACACAATTTAAGTCTTCATATTGGCTTGTGGAGGCACTAGAGAGTATCCATGGATGGCTAAAATAAGTGACCAATTTAGTCTGGAGAAAGACTGACGAAATGATCTTACTATTCATCAAAAAAGGGGGATTAGGTTTAAGTATTAAGTGAAGGTAATGGGAGAGGATGAGGGAATAGCAAAAATATTGGGGTACATGAATGCGTTGTGATATTACTACATTGTAAAAATGAGGAATGTAGAGAAGACTCAGATGAACTGATATAAAGTGCAGTAAGTAGAACCAGGAAAACAACATACACAGTGACTACAATAATGCAAATGTAAAGAACAATAAAAATAATTAACATCAAAATTGAATGCTATAAAATTATGATGACTAAGTTTGGCCCCCCAAAAGAGATATGGTAGCAAACCTCCCTTCCATTTTGCCTTGAATCTATTTTGTATATTTTTATATATGAAGATATTTGTCTCCTCAAGTAGAATGTCAACTATTTCACTTTGGTCTTTGTATTCCCATTGTCTAGTATAGTGCCAGGCACATAAGACACTGATTGATATGTGCTTGTTGATTTGCAGACATGAGGAACTATCAATGTGGAATACTGCATATAATTTTGGAATTGGTTTTGCAAAAATATTTTTTCTCCTTTAAAAATTCTTTGGCATTAGGGATGGATCCATGGGTGGGGGAGGGGTTAGGATAAATTGGGAAACAAGGGTGATAGGAAAATAAAAGATATAAATAATAATTTTAAGATACAGTGGATACAGCAACAGCCCTGGATTCGGGAGGACCTGAGTTCTAATCAGGTCTCAGACCCTGGACACTTACTAGCTGTATGACAGTGGGCAAGTCATTTAACCCTCATTGCCCTGAAAAAAAAGACTTTAAAAAGAAAACAAATGTGCCACAGTAAACACCAACCTGATTGTACCATCACATTTGCCTTAGGCTGGGGCTCAGTTTTGCTGCAAGAGACAGAGTATTCCATCCACAGACTGCTTTGTGTGCTCACTATAGTTGTACCACAATCATATCTGTAGCCCTGTTTGCTCTGGGAGAGGAATTCTAGGCTCTGATCTTTTCCTTCTCTGTTAGCTTAGGATAACTATAGGAGGGTCTAGGGGTCCATGTGTGCCTTGAGAGCTATAAGTAAAGGCACCCTCACCTGCTGTGGTTTGAGCAATCTTCTCCAGAGCTGGAAGAAAATTAGGCAACAGTGGGAGTGCCTTGTTAGTCTCTAGTCCAGGAAGGAATGAGATGATTGGACCATGAAGCTAGAGCAGGAAGGCAACTCAGAGGAGATCAGGTTCAAAGCTGTCATTTGCAGATGAGGAAACTGAGACCCGGGGAGGATAAGTAAACTGAGTAAAATAAGCAGACAGGCAGAGTATTTCCTTGTGGGTAGGGATAGCCACCTAGCTATCAAGAAGGAAAAGGGGGGCAGCTTGGTGGCACAGTGGATAGAGCACTGGCCCTGGATTTGGGAGGACCTGAGTTCAAATCTGGCCTCAGACACGTCACTTACTAGCTTTGTGACCCTGGGCAAGTCACTTAACCCCAATTGCCTCACCAAAAACCAAAACAAAACAAAAAGACAGAAAAGGGTTATCAGGATTCGAGTGAAATGAGAGTTCAGTCATTGCCTCTTTGGAGGAGTTTGTGTTAGGATCTTCCATGTAGCTGTTGGGAGCAATCAATAAACTCTCTGGGGAGAGAGAATAGAATGGTGGAGATGCATAGATTGAAAATCTGACTCCAGAGACAGAGAGAAATAGACAGAGGCAGACAGAGAGAGAGAACCCCACAACAGATAAGGGAAAACAACCGGTGCATCTTTTTACACAGAAGGGATAATAGTCTCAAGGAAGGGAAACCTTTGGTCTGTCACCTAATTACAGTAGTTCTGGACCATACAAGGGAAAAGTTGTAATATGGAGCAATGTTACTGCTCTTAGGATAAGTCAAGGAAGCTTGGGTTCCCCAATTTGCACAAAGTGCAGAAGGAGAACAGTCGCACATCCTGGACAGAATGGGAGCTCTCCAAAGGAAAGCACGAAGCAATCACTACAGAAGAGGACAGCCTAGCAGTGAGGACAACCCCAAACACAACAAAACTGACCCCACAGGAGTGGTGCAGCTGACTTCTTGGGGGCGATTTATGGAGGATTACTCTTCCTGGAACTACCAGTGAAATGAGTGAGTACTCAGTGCAGAATCTCATGGGATTTGAAGATACCATCATTCTTTCATAGAGAACAGAGCGCTCTTAAATCATTTTTAATATTTTGTTAAACTTTTTTTGATATATTGTAGTCAATATGCTTGCAGGTGGGAGTCAATATCTACTGGGATGTCCAGGGGAAAGATTTCCTTAGGTTGCAAGGTAGGGACTTGAGCCAAGTTAAGCGTTACCCCCTTCATAATATGCAACTGTTCCCAGGTCCTTGGTGCCACGAGCAACCCCGGCACAAGGTTTTATATCATGAAGTGAGAAAAGAAAAATGATCTCTTGCTACTGAAACGATCCAACTCCCACTATGACCAATGCAATGTCTTTTTCCAAACATTAAACAGATATTATTGGCCTTCTGGATTGTTGACATAAGGCTGGTTCAGCAAAGTGTAGTAGCCAACAATAACACACAGACTTGTCTTATACTTTGGTTTTGCAAGCAAATGTTGCCATTTTTGCAATAGTATTTCCCAGAGTCTCTCCTTTTCTTCCTGGTAGGTATCAGGCTATATCAGCATTTCAGAAACTTGGCTCTCTTCACCAATATGGCAGACAAAAGTGCCTGAGGAGGTTTGGGAAATAGGAACTAGATGCTTTTTTCTTTTTTAAAGCAAAACTTCTTTTCTCCATGATGATCATGTCAACACCATTAAATATAGCTTTTGTTGGTTGTGTGATGCTGAGCAAATCACTTATTCTCTCAATGCCCTGAGCAACTCTCCGAGGTTGTCAATTGCAGAGCAGGCCCTGATCTGCTTTGGCAAGAGAGCTCTTTTTACCAATGGAATCACAAGACTGATAGATGCATATGTGTATATATATCTCTCTCTATATCTATATCTATACACAAACACATATATGCAATTCTATGTATCTTTATACACATTAATTATATGTACATATTATGGTATATGTGCATAATTATATTTAATATGTAATCATATTTACATATATAGAATTACATATAATATGCAATGTTTATTATATCTATGCTATGTGTATACTATTGTGAGGAATAATTATTTCTCTCTGGTATTAATAACTAACTATTGTATTAGGACAGATAATTCCTCTTTTCTACTTCCTCAACCAGAAATCACCCAGTGTGGAAATCTCTCTCAAATAATTACCCAGCCAGGATAGCAAGATCTAATCAAAGATGGTAAAAGAAATTCTAAGTTTGGGCTAACGGGTGCCTTCTTGCTCATTGTGTTTGCTCAGAAAGGTCTGGGAAGTGTTAACTCTCCCTTTTGTCAGATAGGTAATATGGAAATTGATAAGTGTCTTTGACCAAGATTTGGGTGACCCAAGTCACATACCCCAAGATCATTACTGTAATATAGCCCATCCTCTCATTGTAATATTAATTCTCTCATTAATTGTTAATCAGAGTTGATTGCAACCCTCAGGACAATCGATTCATCGAAGGGCATATAAACAGAGAAATAGCCAAGTGACCATCCTTTTATTTAAATATTAGCATTATTAATAAAATAATTAAATTACCCAGCAATTCTCTCTTGAACCTTTTTTAAAATGCCCTATTTCATATTATGTATATATACACTATACATAAAAATGTATAAATATAGTTAATAGCTAATAATGCTTTAAAGAGCACTAATATTTGAGATATGAAATATATATAGATACATGTGTGTATATATTTATATATATACTGTTAATATGAATATATGGATCACCTGGATTTGATGGAGGTGCCTTCTTATCCAAAAGCATTTTTTTGTGAAACCCTGGATTAATAGAGTTAACAGGAACACAATGTCTTTCAACTGTACTCCAAACTGAATCCAGATAGCTAGCAGATAAAAGACAGTATCTAGTGTCTTCTTTTCCCTCAGGATAGTAAGTCCCTCTCTTATGGTGACACCTGGGCATCCTCATCTTTGCCAAACCCTTTTTTGGAATCCTGTAATATTATCATGATGCTTTGGTATTTCTTCCATACTTGTTATAACTGAAATTATTAAACTGCCTTTGTTTCTGTAACCCATGGACAAAAATCCTTATATATCCTCAGAAAGGGGGAGTCCCCAAGCTCCCTTCTAAGGAGGGGGGTCTCTAAAATGATCATACTTCTTTCTTCTTAGGACAAAAATAAATTGTTATTATGTTTTTCCTACCCATTCTCTGATCTGGTTTCTGTGCGGTAACTACTTCTGGTAGGAGAGGCAGAAATAGCTTTCTCTGATCTGGGTGAATAAATTGTAGGAGATATTATTGATGTCTCTGATCTGTTTATTATTTTTGTAGGAGGATGGGTGTGAAAATCATATTTAATATTCAACAGTATGATACGCACATACATATGTACAATACACATATGTATATATGTACAATACATGTGTTTGCATGGTGCATATGTATGCACTCAATATCTATCTAGGTCTCTCTGTTTACATAGTAATTTAAAGTTTACAAAGGACTTTCTCATAAAAACCTATAATGTGTGTAAAGTATAAAATGTTATTACTCCCTTTTTACAGGTAAGGCAATTGAGGATCAAAGAAATTAAGTGACTTGCTATGGTGATAGGACTAGTAATAGAACTACCTGTATTCCCAGTACTTAGCACAGTATCTGAAAAACATTAAAGCACCATACTGTTGTATGCAGGAACCCACAAGAAAAGTTCACCACCTGAGTGGTTCCCAAATTGTGTTAAAAAAGAGAGAGAGAGCAGTATAGCCCAGAAGGCATTGGACCTAAGGGCCTGTGTTCCGATCATAGCCCCATTCTTGGGTCTCTGTGTGAATTGGGGGGAGATTCTTTCTTTTTTTTTGGTGTTTCCTCATCTGCAAAGTGAGAGAATTGGTTTAGATGCTCTAGAAGGGGTTCTGTGGATCTCAATACTCTGTCCAACTCAGGCTAGTGCAGGTTGAGAGATCTCTTGCTACTGGTTATTTGAAAAGCAGATCAGAGCAATCTGAATTCTCCATTTCCCTTGGGTCATTTGGTCATAATTAAACATGATCCCATCTCTCACACACATCCAAAATCCAACTCTCTCATCGTAAGAATTTAGGAAGGGTCCAGGGGAACAAGGGACTAGTGAGGCACTCATAGAAAACACAGATAAGCCAGGGAGAAACCTCCTACGTTTCTTAAATTATACTTTGTTGTGGTGGTTGAGTCATTTCAGTCATGTTTGACAATTTTGTGACCCTTTTGGGGGTTTTCTTGGCAAATATACTGGAGTGGTATCTTCTCTGGTGCATTTTACAGATGAGGAAACTGAGACAAACAGGGTCACACAGCTATTAAGTGTTTGAGACCAGATTTGAATTCATGAAAATGAGTCTTCTTGCTTCCAGACCCAGCACTCTATCCACTGCATCACCTACTTTGAAATGACCCAAAATTTCAATGAGTTTTTTTCAGTTTTGTGTAGATGAGCACCAGAGGGACATCCTGGGGAAATTGTCTCTGCTTGACAAGAGATGACACCTGCTCAGCCAGCCTGATATATGAATTAATCTAAATTAATGTGGTAATAGAAGTCATAACCAGATTGCTTTGTATGAAGAATAAAAAGTACTGTAGGGGCAGCTAGATGGCGTAGTGGATAGAGCACCGGCCCTGGAGTCAGGAGGACCTGAGTTCAAATCTGGCCTCAGACACTTAACACTTACTAGCTGTGTGACCCTGGGCAAGTCACTTAACCCCAATTGCCTCAACAACAACAAAAAAAAGTACCTTAGCAGATTACCCCTTTGGGACAAGTCTGGTACAAATGGGATGATGGAGTGTGTGTGTGTGTATGTGTATGTGTATGTGTATGTGTATGTGTATGTGTGTACAGGTAGTCATGTGCACAAATGGACATGCCAAGTAGAAAGTGAATGAAATCCCTTTGAGGAGGATCAAAGGTGTATTTGCTTAGTGTTGACTTCTATTATATAGGCATGTCTAATTAATTAGAAAATGCATTCTTAAAAAGTGTACTTCAATTAAATGTTTGTTAACCAAATACTATTTTAAATATGTGGAGTGGCCCACTATAGTGAATCCTTTTTGTTTGTTTTTAATAATATTTTTTACACAATTACATGTTAAAACAATTTTTAAAAAAAAGTTTTGAGAGCAAATTGTATCCCTTCACCCTTCCTCCCCTCCCCCTTCCTGAGATGGCAAGCAATCCGATAAAATCCTTTTGTAAAGTGAATAATCAACCCCCTTAATTTATAGTTCTCCTAAAGTGGGCTTCCTTAAAATGAAACACACTTGGATACCAAACAGATTCACAGATGCATAGAATTTGTGTTATAGCAAAGTTCTAGTGAATTCAAGGAAAAAAAAAGTGAGATACATACTTAAATAGAGCGATCTTGTCTTTCTTCAAGCCACTAGCTGAGGTGTTTCCACTTCATTTTATTGCCAAGAACAACATTTCCTGATCTTAACCCATTACAGCCGCAAAATGAGTAATCTAAATATCACCCTTTATTGCTGCCATGTGGTCTGTTAAGATACATTTTTTGAAATTACAGTAGACATTTTGTGTGTGGAGCTAGTCATGTACACACAAATTGGCCTGCTAAGTAGAGAGTGAATGAAATACCTTTGAAGAGACTTAGATTGACTTAAACAGTCCTATTGATCTTCAAGATAATTTTGATAAAAATGACTTTTCTGCTTTAATATTGATAAAAAACGTCCTATTACTTACTACCTTAAACACTGTATTTCTCTTGTCAGTGCAAGTAATTTATCTTGAGATGCTTTTAGGTTCTTCTTGCAATCTTTTGGATAAACATGGTCCTGACAAGCAATTTTTCAAAATTATCAACTCATGGGCAGTTTATCAATCAGAGTATTTTAATTTAAACCTTACTTCTCTGACATGATGAATTAGGGTGACATTTCTAATTAGCTCAGACCCACAATACCATTATTGACGAAAGAAATGAACAAGCAGGCAGTTAAACTATTTGAAATAATATAATGGAGTTAAGCATTTCTTTTAAAAGTGTTTTCTAACATTGTATATTATACAAACACATATACACATAACTATGCACATGTATGTATATGTATATATATGAAAATACAAAGTGCATGTGTTTTTTTTTAATTTAAAGAAAGATGAGTTTGAATGGGGTCCATTAAGAAACATTTGTCATCATTCCAGACATCTGTATGTTTGAGCAGGTGTAATTTGAAAACCTTTAACAAACACACATGTGGAAGTAATTAGCACATCTGGCTCACTATCAAAATATAATATATGGCAATAGGTTCCCTGGCTCTTTCCCACACCCCAAAGATGCATACAGGGGAAACAACACTGATGCACTGGTATTCTTCCAAATGACTTGGAAATGAATTGCTTTTGCCTTGCCAATAACTGAGATTGATTTAATACTCTTTGATGGTGGTGTGAGTTTTTTTTACAAATGTTAATGCACAACTTAGTTCAGTGATCCAGATGAACATAAGCCAATGCATTTTCTAGGGACTTTTTCATAGTTACCATAGTTAAATAAGTGAGCGGGTTAAATGATTTCCAAGTCCCAGAAATAAATTGCTAGTCTAATGTGCAACTAACACTAATACGTTTATCTTTCAGATGTCTGAAGCACTATTAATTCCAATGAAAAAGTTGCCCAACACCATCTACTAAACTTTCATTCATGCTCTTTGGTAATTTTAATAATACTAGTGCTTTATTGTTAATTGCTAATATCATTACCAATGCCTTCTGGGTAAAGCTCATAGACCAAGAGAATACAATACAATGCAATGTTCTACAAGATTAAATATTTCAAGGTTATGGGAAGACATTATTGTACATATGATGTAAACATAATTCTTTCACTAGAAAGAATCTTTCTGAGGCTTGTTAGAATGATGATTGAAATTTCACCTCTTTGTACTTTCTGTGGTTATTCTGTGTTCCTTCTCCCTTCCCTTCCTGTTTCTCTTCCTGAATTTAAAGGGTATGTGAAAAATGAGAGACTGGAACTCAATAACTATTCATTGAATTTAGTTTATAATAAATTCAACACTTCTATTCCATCTTTCCCCTCAAGGATCTGGGACTCCTGACTTGATCTGGTGGCAAGTGGCAGCCTAAACAACAGCAAGCCGATGGGAATAAAACCTTAGTGACTCAAGGAGTCATCTGAACCTAAGAGGTAGCCTTGTGGAAGAGATTTATTTGTGGCCCCTGCCAAGACTTAATGTATACAATCTATGAATTTGTAAGTCTATATTTGAATCAGTCTCCTACTCTAAAATTAAAAAAAAAACCCAACAACTCCTTTACTAATTACAGGATGGAAACAGTTGGGAGCTTGGTCAGAGTTTAGATCATGCAGAATCCCACTGGATTTCACCTTTTGTAGCATTTTGTCTTTCTTTATGGTGGATGAAAGGAAACTCTTAGGAAGGCTATATTTAATCCCTCAGCTTATATGAGGGAAAATAGCATCTGGAACCTAATAAACACAATTTTTTACTAGAGATGCTGGTTTTTGAGACTTGGTGTCTGGGATGAGCAAACAAGTCAGAATTTACGTGTGTGGATGGTCTATACATGGACTGTGTCATCTTCTATCCAAACTTTCTAAGTAACCAAGAAGGGATGCTGGTCTCCAGAGGAAACCCTTTGCAAAATGGAGTGACTACTACCTAGCCATCTCCCTTTCCTGAAGCTTTTTCATCTCTGGTGTCTCTTCTTTTCTGTGTTTGAAGTATGGTGCATTTTAAACAAAGCTGACATGAAAATATGAGTATACACAAATAATAAATTAAAGGATTGTTCTTTGCTTTACAAAAGGAATTAGAGAACATTAGAATTGGAGGTGACTTTAAAAGTTACTTAGTTCAACCTCCTTCTTCAAACCTCCTACACCCAATATAGGAATCCTGTCTATAGCATCACTGACAGAGACCCATCCTCAGCTTGAATACTTTCACTGGTATGGAGCTTCATGAAGCAATTCATACATTACATTTTTTTAAAAAAAGAAAAGAAATATGTCCTTATATATAGTAAGCTGAACACAGTGATCATGCTAAATGGTCAAATGACCATTTAAGGCAATTTTCAGATGAAGAAATCAAAGCTATCTTCAGCCATATTAAAAAGTATTCTATTGATTAGAGAAATTAAAATAAAATAACTCTGAGGTACCACCTCATACCTATCAGATTGGCTAATCTGACAGAAAAGGGAAATGATTAATTTTGGAGGGAATGTGGGGAAACTGGAACATTAATGCACTGTTGGTGGGATTGTGAACTGATCTGCCATTCTGGACAGCAATTTGGAACTATGTATCAAACTGTGTATATCCTTGAATCCAGAAATACCACTACAATGTCTGTATCACAAAGAGACTTTTTTAAAAATGAAAAGGACCAATATGTACCAAAATATTTATAGCAGCTCTTTTAGCAGTGGAAAAGAATTGGAAATTGAGGGGTTGCCCATCAATTGGGCTATGGCTGAACAAGTTGTGGTATATGATTATGATGGAATACTCTTGTACTTTAAGAAAGGATGAGCAGGATGCCCTCAGAAAAACCTGAAAAGACTTACATTAACTGATGCAAGGTGAAGTGAGAAGAACCAGAATAACATTGTAAACAGTAACAGCAATATTGTATGATGAGCAACTGTGAACAACTTAGGTATTCCCAGCAATCCAAAGATCCACAATAATTCTGAAAGCCTATGATGAAAAATGCTATCTACCTGCAGACAAAGAACTGATGGAATCTCAATGCAGACTGAAGAATATTTTTTAAAAGTTTCCTTATTTTTCTTGGGGTTTTGGTCTGTTTTTTCTTTTACAACATGTTTTGCATGACTGCACATGAACTTTATCAAATTGCTTGCTTTCTCAATGATGGGGGAGGGGAGAGAAGGTAAGAGAGAATATAGAACTCAAAATCGTAAAAAAAAAAAAGGTTAAAATTCTTTTTACATGTAATTGGGAAAGAATAAAATGTTAAAATCCCCCCCCCAAAAAAATCAAAGGTCAAAAAATATACTGATCATTTGCCCCTTCAGTGTCCTCTTCTCTAGGCTCCTCTTCATGCAGCATGGTTTCTAGATTCTACATCATCCTATCTCAGGACATACTCTTGTCTATGTCACCCTAATGTGACTGCCAGAACTAAACATCTTTGTTTATTCCAGAAGTGTTCTGACCAACTCAAAGTAAATGGTTGGTAACTCCCCTGATCGATGGTTAGTAACTTCCCTGATCTGAAACTATACTGCTATGAATTCAGGCCAAGATGGCATTAAGTATTTTAGTAGCTACAGCAGCATATCATTGCCTCATATTAAGCTTTTGGGGTTTTGGGTGTGTATTTTTCCCACAAAAATTGTTGTTAAACTAGATTTCCGGGGGCAGCTAGGTAGCACAGTGGATAAAGCACCAGCCCTGGATTCAGGAGTACCTGAGTTCAAATCCGGACTCAGACACTTACTAGCTGTGTGACCTTGGGCAAGTCATTTAACCCCCACTGCCCCGCAAAAAACCAAACCAAACCAAAACAAAACAAAAAACTAGATTTCCTCATCATGTGATTGTGGAATTGATTAGTTGAATCTAATTGAAGAATTTTATACGTTTATTTCTGTTAAAGTTCATTTCATTGAATCTGTGAGAATAAAGTTGTATCAAAGCATTTTAAACAAAACTAATCTCAAGGATAAAGTCTTATAAAGGGAAGAAGATTTTTAAAAGAGAAATTAAAGAAACAAATGGAAGAAAGAGTGAGCTTAACTCTCAAACTTTATGTGTAAATGGATTAAATAATCCAATAATACAAAAGAAAGTGGCATAATGGAAAAAAAAAACAAAATAAGGCAATCTGTTGGATATAAGAAACACATCTAAAAAGTAAAGGCATATTTAGAATCAACATGGGAGACTGGAACAAAAATGGTTGTGTATTAGGGGACTCAAAAACAAAAGTAAAATTTGTAGTTATATAATGAGTCAATGTAAAAATAAAAACTCAATATCAATAGAGAAAAATAATGTATTTGTGTTGTATTTAAAGGAACCATAGAAAATGAACCAATATATTACTAAATGTGAAAAAGAGCATAGTATTTAAATTCATAAAAGAAAAGTTAACAAAATATTCAGGAAGTAACACAATTATTATAGATGTCTAATATTCCTGTCTCAGAGATAAACAAAACTAATAAAAAGAGAAACAAAAAGGTAACTCTAGAAACTGAAGAAAGTGCTGAGAAATTTAGGACAGAAAAATCTATGGAAACTTCTAAATTGGAACATTAAAGAATATGCATTGCATATTTCTTAGTAAATGAAAGTAAATGCTGTGCAAATATTAAGGACTATGGGTGTTAGACATTGCAGATAACCTCAAACTTTTTTGATGTGTTCCTTAGTTTTACTGAACTGCTTTTTTCTTCCTTTATTTTTTTACAAGGATTGGGCTCTTTGTGCTCTGAAAAAAGTAGATGATGAAAAACAGAAGCTGTCAACAAAAAAAATTTTTTTTTAAGTGCTATCTCATTGATTTTGGAGGATTATTCCTATCTAGGAAAGTCATTTGTAAAGCTTGCCTGATTTTATTGTGTAAAATATTAGTTATCTTTTCCAGTTGCATTATTTGAAGAATTCATAAAGATGGCTTCCGTGACTTCATCCAGATATCTGATTAAATGTTTCAACAGAGCAATGCCTATAAACCTAGTGTCAAGATTCCTCTAGAAACCCCTCTCTGGGTTATCATCAGTTCATTAATGAAAACCTTTGAGTAATTGTTGTATCATCTAGCTCACCTCTATCTTGTCCTTGAGTACATCATGAGAGATTTTGTCAAATGCCTTATTAAAATTTATAAGAATTATTTTAAGTGGTGTGCTAGTAAATGCTTAACAACCAGCTCTCCAGGGGGAAAATGGAATGTACAACAGACTTTTTTTTTTTTTTTTTTTTTTAGTGAGGCAATTGGGGTTAAGTGACTTGCCCAGGGTCACACAGCTAGTTAAGTGTCTGAGGTCAAATTTGAACTCAGGTCCTCCTGACTCCAGGGCCGGTGCTCTTATCCACTGCGCCACCTAGCTGCCCCTACAACAGACTTTTAAGTTTAATCGTCATGATTATATTTTCTCAATCACTTTCTTAAGTCTAGACAATCAACAAAACAATAAATCAAGCCTTGATTTGTAGCATTTGTGGATTTCCAAGGTGTAAATGATCACACTGAACTTTTAGAAATTGGCCCTCCTGAGCTGGTTGTGAGCAGGCTCTAGGACATACCTGATAGTATCCATGGCATTCCCCTTCTCTAGCAACTCTATAAAAAAGGAAATGAGGGGGCATCTAGGTGGTACAGTGGATAAAGCATCAGCCCTGGATTCAGGAGGACCTGAGTTCAAATCCAGCCTCAGACACTTGACACTTACTAGCTGTGTGACCCTGGGCAAGTCACTTAACCCTCATTGCCCTGCCAAAAAAGGAAAAGAAAAAAAAGGAAATGAGTATAATATGGCATTTCTTGCTTTAATGAATGCATGCTATGTCCTAATGATCAATATTTTCTTTTTAAAATGCTTATAAAGCATGTCTTTAATAATGCATTCTAGAATCTTACTGGAGATTGGCATCAGATCTGTTCAGTGGTCTCAGAGCTAGAAGACCTGGGCTTGAATTTTGGTTCTCAAAGTCATCATTAATGTGACCCCAGGACAGTTTCCTTTCTTGACTGTAATTTCCTCATCTATAAAATGGGAATGATACTTCTACTGCCCTCCCTTAGAAGGTTGTTGTGAGGAAAGTATTTCACAAATCTTAATGTTTTCTGGAATCTACCCTTTCCTACTTTTTAAAAACCAGAAATCAAAAGGATTCACAAAATGAAATGACAAGGCTTCAGAGCCTTTAAAACATAGTTTAATGTGATCACTTCTACTGTATAAAAGGAAGTGATCTCACTTTCAATACTGTAATTAGTAAGATAAGACACAAGGAAAGAGCAAGCTCCAGGATGGATTTTGAGATTTTGAGAATGCCTAAGGGAAGAACGTCTCTCCTTTGTTGGATGGTGGGAGTAACTTGTTCTTTGTCTGTAAGTGGCCAACAAACAGCCAGTGAAGATGAAAGCTTGCATTACTGTAAAAATTCTCTACTTTTGAAGTTCCCATGGAACTAAAAGGAGCAGTCAAAGCTATTATATATTAATAACTAATAAGAGACATCAGGATAATGAGTCTCTGGAAAATACTTTAACCCAGTAATTCTATGCGCTCATAACAACATTCTTGTATCTTGTTTTAAAAATTCCACTAGATATCTTTTCCTCCCCAATTTAGATATTTTGGATGGAGGCATTTATGTGACAAAAATAATTGTGATTTCCAGGACTTCTTAATTTACATTTTTGGCTTTCTGGGTTAATCCTTCAACAGTCAAGGTACTTTATCAAGCAGTTAAAAGGGCCAATTTTTAACCGAGGAAAGAGTACCATAAATTATGAAGACTATTTTATACTACAGCTGTCCTTACTGGTAGGATTCTCTGCATTTTCTCTGGTCACTTCCTTATGAAACTGGGAGACCCAAACACACACACATAGGAGACAGAGTTAGATCTCTATAGCCTAGAATAATTCGGGAAAACTTCATGGAGGAGGAGGAGCTTTGAGATGAGTTTCGAAGGATTGGCAAGGTTGAACTTAATTGAGAGGAAGAAGGAGACTATCTCAGACCAGTGGAATGGTGTGAGTGAAGACATGGGAGCAATTCAATCTATGTTACTGTTTCATATATTTCACAACATTTCTAATTTTTTTGACTCAGACATTTGGTGAGAGATGATAATTCTCTATTTTTTGTTTTTTTTTTGCAGGGCAATGAAGGTTAAGTGACTTGCCCAGGGTCACACAGCTGGTAAGGGTCAAATGTCTGAGGCCAGATTGGAACTCAGGTTCTCCTTAATCCAAGACCAGTGCTTTATCCACTGTACCACCTAGCTGCCCCCGTAATTCTCTATTAATCAGAACATCTGATGAACTAGAACATATCTAATTATTGCAAACTTTATCAAAAATATGTTTCCTTAGGTTGGTGGAGAAGAGAAGTTTGAATGTTCAATATGTCCATTATTAATATCATGTTAATTCCATGCCAATGAGCAAACTCAGGGAAAATAAAACAGCCTTCTGATACTGAGGTAATTACACATAGGGTCTTAATAATGTGTGTGTTTATGAAACGTATCAAATTTCCCTATCAGTTTGATTCCTGGAAATGTCCTTTTGCCCCCATCCCTTCCATCTCGGATACTGGACATAAAAAATTAAGAAACATCCATTAGGTGGCCTTTCAAGTGGCCAGGGAGATATATCCCATCAAAAATGAACAGAATAACTAGGTATTTTTTGACCCTTGTGGACAGTTTCCCAGAAACCCTAAAAATGACATGAGAGGCTAAGTGAGGATAACAAGAAACCAGCTGCAGGAGACAATCTAGGCAGTGCGTGGGGATAAGGGCTCAACTTGATTCATGGAAGTGAGTTTGCCATCAGCGACACTGTGGCCCTGCTCTCTGTTGGCAACTTCAGTGCATAATTTATTTGCATGTGCCTTGGGGTTTTCTTAATTCTGCTTGGCTCTTACTAACAGTATTTGCCTAAGTGGAAAGGAATCCTTCGGTGGTTTCCATTCCGGAAAAGTTAATGATAAGACTGATATGCAGATGTACTTAAAATACATAAGTACAGGATTTTTATTTCATGTATTTGGCTACTTTTTGCTTTCATGTATTATTAATAGGCTTCCCTGTTACAAGAGATTTCAAATGCTACCTAATCTATAATCCTTATAGATCCAAAAGACTGAAATACTTTTCTAGGTGCCTTCCATGGGTATTTAAAGATAATTAATGTTGAGTGCCCACATCGTGAAATTATATATTTGACCATTTCTATCTGCTCTCAGAATTTGCTATTTCTACCTTTATAACATCTCATATCCAGTCCCTTCTCTACTCATATAGCCACTCCATTCATTTAGGCCCTCATTAACTTTCAACTAGATTATTTCAATAGTCTCCTAACTGGTCTTTCTGCATCATGTCTTCCCATTCCAATCAATCTTAGACACTGCAACCAAAGCAATTTTCCTTAAGAGTAGATATGACTATGTGAATTTCCTTATTCAACAAACTCCAATGGCTTCCTACTGTCTTTAGGATAAATATAAATCTTATTGTTATTGTTCATCCTTCAATGGCTTCCTACTGTATTTAGGATAAATATAAATCTTATTGTTATTGTTCATCCTTCATTCTCTTTAAAATTTTTTTTTGGAGGTCAATGAGGATTAAGTGACTTGCCCAGGGTTACACAGCTAGTAAGTGTCAAGTGTCTGAGACTGGATGCCAACTCAGGTCCTCCTGAATCCAGGGCCAGTGCTTTATCCACTGCACCACCTAGCTGCCCCCCCCCCATCCTTCATTCTCAAAGAGAACCAATGACTTTGCACAGCTCTGCTTCATTTAAATATAAACATGCTTAGGTTTTAAAGCTCTAAGCAAACTGGCCCCAATCTATCTTTCCAGCCTCACACCACTCCTGTACTCTTTAATCCAGCCAAATAGACCCTCTCTCTGTTCCTCACACATGACGTTATGTGGCCCAAATGGGGTCATGAAGAGTCAGACATGACTGAAACAACTAAACAATACACAACCTGTAGGTGTCAGCTGTCAGCCTTTCCTCCAAGTAAGGAGCTCTTTTCACTCTATCTCACCATTTTTCAGAGTTCATCAAATGCTACACATACCACATGTGCAATATACTGTTACTTGAGAATTAATTTAAGAATAACTTGAAAATCAGCAAAGTAGCAAAGTTGGGTCCAGTCCTAGTTTATCTGTTAATGAACTACCATGACAGTCATTACCTCTTTAGCTCTCTGTTTCCTCATTAACAAAATGAGGAAGTTATCCTAGAAGATCTCTAGTGTCCTTTCCTTATCTAAAATTCTGATTCAAAATGCTGATTGGATGATTGATTGGCTGAAGTCCTATTCTCTGATTATTTTCTTATCCCAGACTATCTCCTCCTGGTCTAAATTCTTACTTGTAGGAATTGGGCTTACATTTTGCTTTTATGAATCAACACACACTTCACACTTCCCTAAAATTATTTAGCCTGCTAGTTTTTTTTTTTTTTTTTTAAGTTTTATGCTTTCTGCTTTTACACTACAATCATTTCCTCTTCTCCACTTCAGGACTGGGATCATAGGTACATTTAGAGGGGAAAAACATTTGAGACCACGTAGTCCAACTCTCTCATTTTACAGATTAAGAGAGACCAACAAAGATGAAATGACTTGTCCAAGATCACACAGCTAATAAGTATCTGAAGCAGGACTAGAAGCCAGGTCTTTTTGATGCCAAGGCCAATACTCTATCCATTCCATCACATCACCTCTCAAAGCAGAGCTCTTTTTTTGGAACAACAAAAAACAGTCAAACAAAAACAACTGATACAGAGACCAAATCTGACAACGTATGTGACATTTTGCCCCTGTAGTTGCCCCCCTGCCTGATGAGAGAAAGGAGTTATATCATTATCTCTTCTCTGGGACCAAGAATAGCCTGCTCTTTTCAATACAAGATAGGGGGGAAAGGGATATAATTGTTGGTCATCTCCTGCTTTCAATTAAGGAACCTTAAGCCAGATTCCTTTACAAGCCTGCAAAGCTAGAATCTTGTTGATGGCATCCTTTCAATTATTTATCTCAACCAAGGTGAGCCAGAGTGCAGCCCTAAATGCTAGCCACATATACTCAAGACTATAGTTGAGCTCTCGCTTGGAATTCTCAGGCTAATACGATTTCCCTTTGTGGATCCAATTTCCTACCAAAGGAAAAAAAAATGCCTGCTAGATACAAAGCCATAAATTCCTTCTCAGAAAGGAAAGAAGGGCCAAAGCCAGAGTTGTAAAGAACTTGATGCTTGTCTCCTGGCTGCCGGTCTGTTGCTATGTAGCTTAAATCAAACAGTAATAAGTCTTTGGCAAGTAGGGAGATTCATGGGAATCCAATCCAGCTTTGTTTACATAACATCTTTCATCAAAGGGAGCACAGCATTCTATATCACCAATGAATAATAAATCCCTTTAAGTAAAGCACAGAGGCAAACATATGGCAAAAGCAATCTGTGTAACGAGGCACTTTTTATGGAGCACTTCACAGATCCTCACAACAGCCCTGTGAGCTAAATAGCCTATTACTGTTCTCTTTTCACAGATCAAGAAACTGAGGCTAAGGGAGATGCATACTGTTACTACATTTCAGAAACAGAATCAGAGCTGGAGAGAGAACATTAAACTTGAGAAGTTATCCTCAGCATCACTGGATCTGAGTCTAAATCTTAACCTGTGTGACCTTGGACAAGTAATTTCATCTGTTTGGGCTTCATTTTCCTTATCTGGAAAATCAGTGGATGAGAGTAGCTGGAATCTGAGGTTCTTTCCAGCTCGTCTATCATATTATGATGCAGGTTGATTTTTTGTTTTGTTTTCTTTTACCCCAAGTCTAGCCTTATAATGTCATGCTGTTCTCCCTTCCTATATGTGCTGTGCTGTCTTTCCTATGCACTCATAATGGTACTGGCTAACAATGAGCAAGGCAGATGTTTTGAGCTGTTTTCCTTGGTCATGAGCATGGGTTTATTCTGATTCTTTTACTGTCTTGCTCCCATCTCTTGTGACCTGTTGGTATGTATGTATAATGGGGAAGTAAGCCAATGACTGTGGGGGCAGGAATACCAGCAAAGGAGGCCTGCTTTGTCTCTTTCCCTTCAGTGTTTCTAGTACCTTCTTAAGGCTAAAGGCAATTGCCTCAAGGCAATTTTCCATGACCTCACCTTAGTCACTAGGGAATGGTGGGAGTTGGGAAAGGCACATTGGAAGAGGTGGGAGTACTTATCTCCAGCCTCAAAGAAATTTTGTGGAACCAATGTGTTGATTTGTTTTGACTATACTTGTTTGTGACAAGGGAGGGGTAATATTTGGTGGACAGGGGAAAGTTGTGGGTAGTGAGAGTGATGCAAAAAAAGAAAGAAAAGAAAGAAAGAAAATAACATTAGTGAAGCATTTAAAAATACACAGAAGAGGAAACAGACAAGTAGGGCTGCCAGGCACGCAAGTCAGGAAGACATGAGTTCAAATCCAGACTCAGACACTTACTAGCTGTGTGACCCTAGGCAAATCACTTAACCTCTGTTTGCCTTAGTTTTCTCATTTGTAAAATGGAAATAATAAAAACACCTATCTCTCAGGGTTGTTGGGAGGATCAGATGAGAAAATAATTGTAAAGCACTGAGCACAGTGCCCAGCACATAGAAAGTGTTATGTAAATGTTAGCTATTATCATTCTTAGCTTTTAAAAATCATTATTAATATAGCATTATTATCATTATCTTCATTAATTTTTATCATCATTATTAATTTTCATTCTTAATTTGTATTATTTTTTAAAATGCATGTAACCAAAGTTCATAGTTCCATATGCAAACTTCTTTTCTGTTTTTCTTTGCATATAATAATGCTTGTTGATGGTTGTCAAGTGAATAATAAAGAAATGTATATTTAATAAAATAAATAAACTAAATAAAAGATATCAAGTTAATAATAAAGAAATGTATATTTAATAAAAATAAACTATATTTAAAAAGATACTGACTATGTGAAGGGGGCTTCCTGCCCCCTGAATCAGGGAAGAGGCTCCTGGGACTCAGTCATCCTCATTAAGCTTGGAGTAAGGGATAGGCCCTGTCAACATTGAAAAGGGGAAGTCTAAAGGTTTTTATAACTGGGGGTGGGAGTGGGGGGTTGGAGTTGTGTTTTGGCTGGGTAGGTCTGGCTAATAAGTTAACAATAAGTAAGCTGACTAGATCTGAGGCATGCTAGCCCAGGTAGTCTCCTTAACAAAAGCTATGCCCCCTTCTCTGAGGAAGTAGCAACAGAATTCTGATTGCAGTTTCAAAGACAGAAAGCAGTAACAGCCAGAGTAGCAGCAGAATGGCAGAACTTCTGGGTCCTAATCCAAGGGAGTACCAAGTGGCATAGTGAAGGAGTTCCTAGACCATGCCAAGTTGTTGAGGGAGGTGAAAGAGAGGAACAACAGGGCCTAGAACCAAGATGTGGAGGAAGATGCTACCATATGAAAGACCATGTCCCTCTCTGGCTCTGTGAATCATTTGAACTGTCTAGATTCAGGAAAAAAAAAAGTAGGATCAGGGGAAGAGGTTGCTCACACTCTAGTAACTCTGAGTTCTTTCCCTAGTTAGGATTTTGGTGCTCAATCCAGGGGTGGGGGTCGGGTGGGGAACCATAAATTTGGAGCAACATCATCTGGGAAAAGGGCAGCTCCACACGGGGACTGATTGCTTGACTCCCTAGTAAACTTGTGTTCTTTCCCCATTTGTGGGTTAGAGAGGGATTTGGGAGATAGGCCTTTACTCCAGAGTGGCACTAATATGCCTACAGCAACTTTTTAGGTTCCTAGAGAAGGTAAGCTTCGTCAGGGACAAAAGTTTTGTTGACTACCTACAGTCTCAGTTCATTTTTTTTTTGTATTCTTTGTTATGCATGACATACCTGGGCAATTTGATCTGCCTTGTTACTTTGGTGCTGACTAGGGAGCTGAAGATACCTAGACATGACCTAGAAATAAGCTGAAGTCCTATGTTCTCAGGGGAATTCTGGCTGAAGGCATGAACCATAGAGCATGGTGTTATTATTGATAAATTGCCCAGATTGTATCAGACCCATCTGTCCTCAATTTTCACACAGGTTACAAATGAACAACACAGCTTGCCATGATTATAGTCCCTACCCCCATGGCAGATATTTACTTCAATTCTCACTTTGCTGCTGCCGCTAGTCCTAGCCTGGCTTCTGTGACCCTTGAGTAGCCCCAGAAAATATCTAGGCCAGATGTGGAGAAAATACCTCATTCCTTTAATTCAACTTTGAAAAGGAGAAAAAAATAAACCCAAGTTCAATACTGTAAGGTATACAAAAAGTGCAGCATGGTACAAAGAACACAGAACTTGGACCCAAGAGAACTGGGTTCAAGTTTTACCTACAAATTTACTGGTTGCATTTCCCTGAACAAGTCACTTTATTTCTCTAAGCCTCAGTTTCTTCATTAGTAAAATGGGGGAAATACTTACCTATCTCCAAGTTTGTTGGGATGAAATTACTTGTAATTTCCATAAAGTACAATAAAAACCTCAGTTGTTATTTTATTAATAAGATTAATAAACAACTCTTTGGTCTTGCCTGGGCCAGTTGGATCTATAATATGGAATATGTTAATGATCAACATGCATTCTTCTCTTTTTGGGCAGGGCAGTGAGCGTTAACTGACTTGCCCAGGGTCACACGGCTATTAAGTGTCAAGTGTCTGAGGCTGGATTTGAACTCAGGTACTCCTGAATCCAGGGCCAATGCTTTATCCACTGCACCACCTAGCTGCCCCTCAACATGCATTTCTTAAGCAATTATTAGGTGTTCAAAAATATTTAAACACTTACTACAGGTACTGAAGATACAAAGAAAAAAAGAAAAAGAAAAGGCAGTCTCTGACCTCCAGGAGTTCACATTCTCAGGAGCTATAGACAAGGTTGGTTCCTCCCTTGGGTAAAGCTCAGTTTCTTCCCCTTAACCTAGCATGTCCACATAACCTATTACCTGCATCAGAATGGCTGTGCCATTTTAAGTACTGGAACCTCTCTCCTCCATTATGGTTTTCTTCCCCTTTCCAAGAATGTCTCCCTTTATCTAGTTTCAAGACTGGCTCCCCCTATTATATCTTCCACTGGGTTCTATTCCCAGGAGCCTTTAGCCTTGAAGTTAGAGTTGTCAGAGTAAGTGACAATCAGGGATCTATTGCTGGCAGTGCTAAGTTTTATCATAGATACATAGACTTGACTGGGATCTTAGGAGTTGGGTTACAAAGGCTTGGTATAATGTAGGGAGCACAAGACTTAGTATCAGGAGACCTGGATTCAAGCCCTATAGAAGACACTAGTCATATGACCTTAAACAAACTCTTAATCTCTATGAGCCTCAGTTTCCTCATTATCAAAATGGGGGAATATTAACTCTACTTATTATTTTATAGGTTTTTGTGAAGAAATTACCTTATAAACTGTAAACACAACTCATTGTTTTCATGCTAAGTAGCCCAGAAAATTTTGGAAGAGCTCTGAATGTTTGGAAGCTATTTCTTCACCTGAGTTGTGATCTGCCTCTCCTCAGAGGAAGCTGTAGCTTCTACTCCTGGTTTTTCGCTTTGAGGCTGAGGAATACAAGTCAGTGTTTGGAGGTGAGGTGCCCCTCACCCAACCTAGCACCACATCTTAATTGCTCCTGCAACTCCACAAGGCATTTTGTGCCTACTATTTTTTCATGTTTTCATTTTTACTATGAAAGGCATGGTATAGTGAGTGGACAGAGCTCTGGACCTGGGTTAAAGTCCCTCTCATGACACATGCTGGTTATGTGACTTACTCTAGCACTCTACAGACAACTCTCTAACATAATATAAAGTTGTTGAAAATACCCCAACCTGCGTTAGTAGAGAACTTTTCTCATGAAGGAGTTTCCTAAATCCATGAAGTCTCTGCTCCAGTACCTATCCCTTATCTTCATTATGACTGTTTCTGTTATTACTAGGCTATAAATTTAATAAAGATTTTATGGTTTATCTAAACTTTGTATCTCCCCTACCACCAGCGATAGGCTGGAGTCAGTTGTGAAATTTTCAGCATGAACATTTACACCCCAGAAATGGCAACCATTACAAATCAGGGTTTGATTTATTATTTTGCTGATTATCTAGACCTAAGAAAGTGTTAATAATGCAGTTTAAATATAAAAATGTAGGGACAGCTAGGTGGCACAGTGGATAGAGCACCAGCCCTGGCTGGAGTCAGGAGTACCTGAGTTCAAATCTGGCCTCAGACACTTAACAGTTACTAGCTGTGTGACCCTGGGCAAGTCACTTAACCCCAATTGCCTCACTAAAAACAAAACAAAACAAATATAAAAATGTATACAGATATTTGATTTCCAGAGAGCACAATTGTTAAACATCTACTAGCTCACCCCTGTATTACTATTGCTCTATAAACATTGCTTGAGCTTAGCAGGTGTTCAATAGAGGGCTTAGGAAATGAAGGCATCACTAGATTAAAATTTTAGGGACTTGAGGTAAAGGAGAAGGATGAGGAGGAGGTAAAGCAGCAGCAGCAGCAGCAGAAGAAGAAGAAGAAGAAGAAGAAGCAGAAGCAGAAGCAGAAGCAGAAGAAGCAGAAGCAGAAGCAGAAGCAGAAGCAGAAGCAGGAGCAGGAGCAGGAGAAGGAGAAGGAGAAGGAGAAGGAGAAGGAGAAGGAGAAGGAGAAGGAGAAGGAGAAGGAGAAGGAGAAGGAGAAGGAGAAGGAGAAGGAGAAGGAGAAGGAGAAGGAGAAGGAGAAGGAGAAGGAGAAGGAGGAGAAGGAGAAGGAGGAGAAGGAGAAGGAGGAGAAGGAGAAGGAGAAGGAGAAGGAGAAGGAGAAGGAGAAGGAGAAGGAGAAGGAGAAGGAGAAGGAGAAGAAGGAGAAGGAGAAGGAGAAGGAGAAGGAGAAGGAGAAGGAGAAGGAGAAGGAGAAGGAGAAGGAGAAGGAGAAGGAGAAGGAGAAGGAGAAGGAGAAGGAGAAGGAGAAGGAGAAGGAGAAGAAGGAGAGGGAGAAGGAGAAGGAGAAGGAGAAGGAGGAAGAGGAAGAAGGGCTTACATATACGTCACTTTAATGTTTACAAAATGCTTTACATCCTTTCTTTTATTTGTGCCACAAAACATCCCTGCCTACCAACTAATACAGAGATTTCATCACAAAAAAATGTTAATTGAACTGAATTTGTTGACTTTATCAGAGACCCCTAGAGTTGAAGAGGACATTAGAGATCATCTAATGTAGTGCTCTCATCTTATAACCTAGAAAAGTTGAGTGGACTACCAATGGTCAATCAGTAAATTAGTGATGGCCAGGTTTGAAACTTAGGTCTCCTGACTCCAAATCCAATGTTCTCTCTGCCACACTGTATGACCTTTATTTGTTGAAATCTATTTATCGGAAGCCTCCTTCTTTCTGCAGCCTCCAGATTGCAAGGGCACTGAGGTGGTACAATGAATAGAGTGCTGGCCCTGGAGTCAAGAGACCACAGTACAAATCCCAGCTCAAATACTCACTCCAGAGTCTTTGCCAAGAAAACCCCAAATGGGGTGACAAAGAGTCAGACATGACTGAAAAATAACTGAACAACAATGACAACAATTCTCCTTTGTAACATTCCTGCAAACAGATAAAGATTGCTATCATTTTTTCTCCTGAAAGATTATAAATTCTTGAGAATAGGAGCTGAGTTGTATAACCTCATGACCTAACATAGTCTCTTATATGTGTGAGGTATTTAATAAATATTTGCTTAATTAATTTTGCCAAAGGGCTGAAGTAGGAGCAAGCCATTAAAGCTGCTCAGAGCAGATTAGGGATTGCTGTAATGAAAAATTTCTTGAAAATTTCAGTTATCCAAAACTGACTATTTTGTGCTTCAAGCAAAAGGTAGATTATTACTTGTCAAGGAAGTGATAGAAGGGATTTTTCTCCTGGTTTAGGTTGGACTAGAAAGTCTCTGTGGTTTCTTCCAGTTCTGAGGGTTTGTTAACACAGTGAGTTAAATTGATTGTCTCATCCTCAGTTCCTTCTTTGTATGTTATGGTTTCTTTTTTAAATTAAAAAAAGAAAGTTTTATTGCTGTGTTTTGTTTTGTCCATTACAAACATTTACCAATTACTTCCTCTTCATGAAAGTTCCCTCAAAACAAGGTAAAACAGTTAAGTAAAATTAATAATACAGTGATTTAATCTTAAAGTACAAGCAACATTCCACATGTGTAGCATCTGTATTTTTAAAAAAATTAACAAAAAAATCTATTTCCTCCCTCTCACCCCCCCAATCCACTGAAAAAGAAAAGAAAACCAAAATTCTTGTAAAAAAATATACATAGCCAAGTGAGACAAATTCCATCTATCCTTGTATACAAAAATGTATCTCATTCTGTGCCTTAAATCTATCACCTCTCTGTTATGGACAGCATTTTTCATCAGTGCTCTGGAATTATGAATGGTCATGATATTGATCATAATTCTTACAGCTTTCAAAGTTGTTTGTTTTTGATGTTGGTATTATTATATGAAATGCTCTCCTTGTTCTGCTCATTTCATTCTTCATCAGTTTGTAAAAGTCCTTAAAGTGATTGATTTCTATAATGTTAATGTTATAATCTAAACTGTCTAGGTTCTGCTTATACACTCTGTATGAGTTCATAAATCAGTTTTTAAAGAATCTATTTCTAACAACATGATAGTGTTCTATAACATCCATAGACCACAAATTATTCAACCATTCCTCAACTGTTGTATTTAGAAGCTATACAACTGAGTGAATATATGTTAAGTAATGGCATCAATTCATTATCTGTTACCTTTAAGAAAAATGTAGTTTTCTTCTTTATTTTAATTAAGGCTATTTTGCTGATACTTTGTCTGAAGTCATAATCACTACCCCTGAATTCTTGTGTTATGCTGAGGCATAATAAGTTTTTGTTTCAATTCTTTATTTTATCTCTGAACAAGACTTTTTTGTTTCAAATGTGCTTCTTATAAACAACATGTTTTTGGATTTTGTTTTCTTTTACCTTCTGCTACCCTCTTCCATTTTGTAAATTAGTTTATCCCATTTACATTTACGGTTATGATAACTATTTTAAAATTTCCCTTTACTCCATGTTTTTATGACTTTTCTTTTCTTAACTCTTTTCCTGTTTATTTCAAGTTATTACTATTTTCCTCAATTTTCTATCCCCTGTCAAAGTTTAAGGTTTGCTTTTCTTCTGATTAATCCTTCCCAGGACCCACTGTCTCTTTTATAGTCCTCTTTCTCCTCTTCCTCTTTTAACTATAACACCTTATTGAGTTGAATATATTCCTACTTCTATTTGACATAGTTTGAGAAGTACTGATCGTAGCAATAAGATAAGAAAAAAGAAACTGAGTGAATGGCCATAGTTAAACAAAATTCTTACTTTTTTGTAAAGGATTTGATGGTATACATAAAGACCACTAAAGAATCAACTAAAAATTAAGACAAATAATAGCTTCAGAAACTTGCAGCATATAAAATAAATCCACACAAATCACAAGCATTTTTATACAATACCAATAAAATCCAGTAAGAATACATAGAGAGAATCCATTTAAATTTTATATATACACACACACACTCACATATACACACACACACACACACACACACACACACACATATAATGCTTGGGAGTCTGCCTTCTAAGATTACCACACAAGAACTAAACCATTGGGTAAATAGCAATTGCTCATGGATAGGATAAGTCAGTATAATAAAAATCACCCTACTTATTCAATGTCATACCAATCAAACTGCCAAATGATTAATTTATGGATCTAGGAAAATAATAGCAAAATTTATATGGAAGAAAAAAAGATCAAGAATTTCAAGAGAAATAATTAAAATATTGGGAACAGAGGAGACACAGCAGTGCCAGATCTCAAACTTTACTACAAAGAAGTAAATATAAAAACAATTTGATGCTGTTTGAAAAAAAAAAAACAAACAGATTAATCTGTGAAACAGTTTAGGTGTCCAATATATGGGAAAAAATGTCTCTAATGCACTTTTTTTTTTTTGCATTTTTACAAACACAAAGATCCTAAGTATTAGGATAAGGACTCACTCACTATTTGGCAAAAACATCCTGGAATATTGGACAAGTATATGGAAAAAATTAAATTTAGACTAACATCTCAAAACTTATAAAACAATAAGCTATAAATGGATAGGTGATGTAGGTATAAAAGGTCACATCATAAACAAATTAAAGAAACATGGGAAAATACCTATCAGATCTAGAGAGAGGAGAAAAGTTCAAGGAATAGAGAAGAGAAGGAATAGAAGATAGATAATTTTGATTATATAAAATTTAAACTGTTTCACACAAAGAAATCTAATAAAACTAAAGATTAAAACAGAAACAATTAACCCCGGGGGAAAATCTTTGCAGCAAGTTTCTCTGATAAATGTCTCATTTCCAGGATTTTTAAGGAACTTATTAAAAATGTTAAGAATAAGAACCATTCCCCAATTGCCCTAAGGATACAAACAATTCTTTTTTTTTTTTTTTTTTTGGTGAGGCAATGGGGGTTAAGTGACTTGCCCAGGGTCACACAGCTAGTAAGTGTCAAGTGTCTGAGGCCGGATTTGAACTCAGGTACTCCTGAATCCAGGGCCGGTGCTTTATCCACTGTGCCACCTAGCCGCCCCTCAAACAATTAATTCTTAAGGAAAGAAACACAGGTTCTGTATAGCCATATGAAAGGAATGCTTCAAATCAATAACCACTTGAGATATGCAAATTAAAACAATTCTTATATTCTACCTCATGCCCACCAGAATGGCAAAGATGAAAAAAAAAGGAAAATGATGAATGTAGGAGGGGTTGTTGGAAAACAGGGACACAAATATACTATTGGTGGACCTGTGGATGTGTACAACCACTCTAGAAAATGTTTTGACATTATACACAAAAAGATAATAAATAGCGTGTGCCCTTTCACCCAGCTATGCCACTGCAAGGTCTAAACTCAAAAGAGATTGAAGAAAGAGTAGAAGATTGTACATCTATAAAAATATCCATCTCAGCTCTTTTCATAGTGGCAAAAAACCCTAACAACACAGAAATTATTGCATAGTTTCTAGTCTCCCCACCATACTGGTCAGCCCCTTTACGAAGACCTTCAGCTCTTCAATAACCTTCACTATGCTGGTGATCTTGACTTCAGATTTTGGTAAGATTCTAAAATGTATTATGAATTAGATGGTTTTTGAACATTTGAGAAAGAAACCAGTGTCTCACAAAGAGATAGCATGATTTTATCAAGAACAAGTCACAACAAAGGATCATATTTATTATGTAAAGTAGATTTTCATTTATGTATCTTATTATTATATTGCCTAAATTTCTCAATACCCCTCCTAGTACACCCTTTCAGAGACCCATCCCTTATAACAAATATTTTAAAGGAAAAGAGTAAGGAAAAAAACTCAGTAAATCCAATTAATATATTTTAAAAATCTAATACTATATACAATGTTCCATATCTGTGGATCCTCTCATCTTGTCTTCTCAAGGCTTTTTTATGTAGTTCAGCTTGTATTTTATAATTTTGCAACTTTCATCTTCGATTATTTTGAATTTGTTGTTTTTATGATTTGTGTAATTGTATGTAAATTGTTCTTTCCATTTAATATAATCATTGTGTATATTGTTTTCTGGCTCATCTTACTTCACTTTGTATCAGTTCATATATATCTTTTCATGTTTCTTTGTATTCATCCTGTTAATTTTTTCTTATAGCAAAGTAATATTCCCTAACATATTTTAGCCATTTTTGGATTAATGGGCATCTATCTATTTTTTTTTTTACCAGTTCATTGCTACCACACACACACAAAAAAAACTGCCTCAAAAATATTTTGGTGTATATGGAACTTTTCTTTTTGTCAATGACTTCCTTGGGATATGTTCCTTGCACTGGAATATCTGGGTCAAAGGATATAAAGCAACTTTATTTCCATAATTCCAGTTGCTTTCCAGACTGGTTTTTACTAAGTCATGGCTCTACCAACAATGCATTGGTATGCCTGTCTTTCCACATCCCTTCCAACATTGATTATTCCCATCTTTTATCATATTTATTAATTTGCTTGGCTCCGCCCTGAAATTTTATGCATATAAAATTAATTTTTCTTATTATTAATGATTTGGAGAATTCTTTCATATGGTTGATAGTTCGCAATTATTATTTTGATAACTATGTTTTGCTCCTTTGATAATTTATCTATTGGAGAATTATCTTATATATTTTGGTCTTATCTTCCTTTAGTTGTCAATCTTATTTATTTACTTTTATGACAGAGTTATATTAGACTAGTACAGCAGAGAAATGCTATACATTTAGTTTATGTAGATTTCAGCAAAGCATATGACAAAGACACTCCAATGTTCTTGCGGCAGAGGTAAAGAAACTGGCACTAGACAGTTAAACAATTAGGTCGATTTGGAATTGGCTAAATGGCCAGAAATAAAATAATAATGAATAATGTTTCAATGTTAGTTTGAAAGTAAGTTTCTAGTAGAGTGCCCTCAGGATCTGTCCTGACCCTTTCTCTGTTTAGTATTTCTTATCAGTGTAAAAGGGAGGGGGCGCTAGGTGGCGCAGTGGATAGAGCACCAGCCCTGGAGTCAGGAGTACCTGAGTTCAAATCCGGCCTCAGACACTTAACACTTACTAGCTTTGTGACCCTGGGCAAGTCACTTAACCCCAATTGCCTCACTAAAAAAAAAAAAAAAAAGAAAAGAAAAGGGGGACTGGGCATGGTTGGTTACAGCCCACTCTTTACAAGTATGTGCAGCATTCTCTGCCTGATGCCCACATGATTTTTGGAGCCTGTTCAGGTATTGCTTACCATGTCCACTTATCATGTAAAGAACAGCCTTTGGATTGGCTAGTGAGCTGGAACTTACAAAAGGCACTAGTCCAATAAAAAGGCCTTTCCTTATCCTACTTACTGAATTTGAATGGGAAAGCAAGGAATTATGTAAGCCTCCAGTGAAGAGAGGTTGGGGTCCTTACCTCCCCATGTGAGCTGTCATATGGAGCCATGAACACATGGGCTGTTGCTTTTCTCTTTGTTGGGTCTATTCTTTCCTGATCAAGTGCCACCTCCTTCATTAGACATTTCCTAATCCCTCCAGTTGCTAATGCTTCCCCAAATTACTTTGTATATATTTAATGTTTTATTACATATCTGAAGCCAACAAGAAACATCATTGCATTTGATATCTGATTATCTCCTATTTCATAGTTCATGTTATTGTTGTTGTTTGTCCTTCATTCCTGAAAAGGACCATGACATCAGGGTGATGTTATTACTTGGCTGAATTGGATTTAAGTGAGGGAGGGCTGTGCAAGGTCACCAACCTCACTCTCTCTTCCATAGCCACCTGGGTCCAGTAGCAAGATACATATCAGGATGACTGGAGATGGACCTGGCTGTTTAAGGCAATTAGGGTTAAGTGACTTGCCCAGGGTCACACAGCTAGTAAGTGTCTGAGGTGATATTTGAACTCAGGTCTTCTTGACTCCAGGTCCTTTCCACTGTACCACCTAGTTGCCCCTCATTGTTCATAAGTATTCCCAAAAAGACCATCATAGATATATAGGAGCCTGCTCAACAACATCTTTTGTGGAGGATGAAGAGATAGATAAATAATTTGATGAAAACCTTCCAAACAAATACTTTAATACTAGGTAACTTCGGGGCGGCTCGGTGGCACAGTGGATAAAGCACCGGCCCTGGATTCAGGAGTACCTGAGTTCAAATCTGGCCTCAGACACTTGACACTTACTAGCTGTGTGACCCTGGGCAAGTCACTTAACCCCCATTGCCCCGCAAAAAAAAAATAGTAGGTAATTTCGATGCAAAGATTGGAATCATTAAGGAAAACAAAAACTATGAGGAAAACATGGATCAGAAATAAAGAATAAGAGGGTTCAAGAACTCGTAGATTACACAGAAGCCTCATACATACATCAAGAATACTTGAGAAATCATTAGGCCCTGGACAAGGCTAGCACAGAATATGACAAAAATGAAATTTTTTTATATTTTAAAAACTTGAAAATGTTTCATTACTTATGTATGAATGAATCAGCTTCCAGGTGCCAGTTAGAGCACTGACTTGTTAGAACAAAGATGAAAATTCATACAAAGCTAGAAAAAAAAGAATTAAAATAAAATAAAATACAGTGTACAACAGAAACAACTTAATCTATTTAAACAAGGTTTCATTAATAAAAAATAGAGGGACATGGTGGACATAAAAGTTGCCTCAGAGACAGGAGGTTCTGGGTTCAAGTCCTTCCTTTAATCCTTTAAGACCCTGGGTAAATTACTTACTCTCTCAGTCTTCTAGGCCACTCTCTAATACTATAAATTGTAGAGAATGTGCCAACCTTCATTAGCAAAGTTCCCTATGCAAAAAAATCACAGGTCTAGTCCCTATTTCTATCCTCTACTGATAATGAAAATGGAATATGAGTAGAAGAAAGGACAGCAAAATCAATATGCCATTGTGTTGATTGCATTAAGCCCTATAAAACTTCAGAGCCTCCTGAAAGAGTTGAATTTTCTCTATTTTATATTTTGACATGTAGGAAGAGTTTGGTGTTTTCATTTTAAAACTAGATTATTGTTTCAGAGTACTATGTGTTTGCACATTTAATTTTACCTTAGTGAAATATTAACTTTAGATTAGGAATACCTGAGGGTAAGGGACAAAATAAATGCAGGATGTCCCAAAAGTCTTAGTGCAATTTTAAGCTGCCAAAACTTTCTAATAATATATGTATGCCATACACAATAGACACATACTGATAGACATAAGCTATCAAAGCTTAAAGTTATACTAAGACTGCAAGGACATCTTGTATAATATAGTTACTTTCAATCTTCTTGAGACTTTGATTGACCCATGTAATCTCATGATATCTCCAAAAAGAGAACAAAGAATAGACCTAGAAAACCTTGAGCAAGCCAAAACACTGATTGGGCTCTGTTTCCTCCTCTATGAAGTGATACCGTTAGACTACATTATTTCTTAGGTCTTTTAGCTTCAAGATGCTATGATTCTGTCATTGAATCTAATGATATGTGCCTCAAGGTCATTATTTTGAACAACAGTGAGTAGTCATACAATACTATTGATTTCAAACGTGTAATTTGAATGAATGTTTACTGACTTCAGATGATGAACTTGTTTCTTACCAGTTCCAGTCATATTTATTCTATTTGTCAAATCTTAAGCTATCCCCCAAATTATTATTTCTCTTAAAAGAAGTATGAGTGCCTACCTTAAAATATTTTTTGTCAAATGAGGATTCTGATTGATCCTATACAAGATATCCCAAAAGTCACTTAAAACTGCACTAAGACTTTTGGGACACACTGTCTTCATACATACACACACACACACGTAAAAATTTTCTGCCTTGAGATTGTTAAAAAAATTAGGTTTAAAAATTTTAAATTGCCATGAAAATATCTGAATTCTCTGAGTCTTTTATTGTATTTGTGTCAGGCAGATATTACAGCAAAATTCCTTATTGCCTTTATTAAACCCATGTGATTTAGCAAAAGTTAGTTCTTAACCTAAGTTTCCCATGCCAAATCTTATTTGCTAAATAAAGCTTACCCTGACAAACTAGATTTGAACACATGGTTTTAACTTTGTAAAGGAATGGATGTTTGGCCAGACCAAAGCATTATCATCTTGAACTGTGTGGAGGGTTTCCCTTAGCTAAAATTTCTGAACAAGGCAGGTCTTGTTGCAGTTGTTGATCAGACCTGCATTTGCATTAGTGAGGAATGCTCCCAAGATAGAAACTTCATCCATTGATGCACATCAGTAATTTGTCTGCAACTTAGAGGGTTTCATGGGGCATTGAGAAGTTAAATGAATTCTCAATGGTCATACAACCTGTACGAGGCAGAGGATGGAAAAGAACTCAATCTTCTCTACTCTGTCTACACCAGTGGGGTCAAACTCAAATAGAAACAGATTCTGGCTGTGTATTTACTTAGAGAACCACAAATTAACATTATCTTTGTTGTATTGTATTTTTCCTTTTTTGTTAAATGGTTTCCCAATTACATTTTAATCTGGGCACTCAGGAGTTTTGTAAGCAGAAACTACAAATTTGATACCTCTATATTATAATAGATCTTTAAACAATTAGCGTAATTGTTGAAGGGGCAACAGAATTACTAAATTTGTCCTCTGCTCTTTCTGTATAGAAAATATAAGATAATATATTAAACCCTTGAATATGTATGCATATGCATACACATGCATATGCATATATAATATATATGCATAGGGAGGAAGACTTTAAGTAAAATTTAAAAACATTAAATTCATTAATATTTTGTTTTTATTCAATCATTTTAATTGTATCTGACTCTTCAACTCTTTGTGACCTCTTTTAGGGTTTCCTGGCAAAGTGGTTTGCTTCTCCAGCTCATCTTATAGTCGAGGAAACTGAAGTAAACAGGGCTAAGTGACTTGCCCAGGGTCACCCAGCTAGTGTCTGAGACCAGAATTGAACTCATGAAGAGTCTTCCTAACTCCAGGCTCAACACTAGCTGACCTTCATTAATATTTAGGATTCATTTAGTCATTAAACAAGTATTTATTATCACTTATTTTGTGCCAGGTACTGGGAATACTAAGACAAAAATGAAAGTTACTTCCCTCAAGAAACTTACATTCTATTAGATGTTATGTCTCATGTATGAAGATAGCAGGGTCTGGGGCCTCCAAGCTGCTGTGTGTGCAATGTATTTTCTGAATTCAACAACTCTGCCAACTCCACAGCATAAACAATCTTTACCTTTTAGTTGGTCAAGGCAGCACTGTTCAGTGAAAGGACTTCAGATCAAACTTGATTCTAATCTTGTCTCTATTCTAATTCACCTTTGATAAATCACTTCCCTTTCTGAGCAGCAGACTACTTATCTATAAAATGTGGGGCTTGGAGTATGTGATCTCTTCACCCCTAGAAACTCACTATATGTTTCTCTGAAATTGTCAACATTCCTGCTAATATGTGGAGTCTTCCTTTCAGCAATAAGAAGGATGAAGGAGGAAAGAGGAGTCATCAGGAGAAGTGGAAATTTCTGAGAGCTGTAAACAGTGACTCTACTGAGTGAATAGGGTTGAATTTCACCCCAGTCCACATAACCTTTTTTTTTATCCTCAAATAAAGCATGAAATAATGAGAGTGTGCTGCAAGCTAAGGGTTACAGTAATTTGGCCTGATCTTAAGAAATGAATCAAGACACTGTCGAAGTTCTTATCAAGATAATGGGCTTTCGCAATTCTTTACCCACAAAGGAGAACAATTCATGGAGATTAAACCTCCACATAGCTCAAGATGATAACATTTGTCTGGCCAAACACCCATTCCCTTACAAAGCTGAAACCATGTGTTCAAGTCCAGAGTTTGTCAGGGGAAGCTTTATATAGCAAATGAGATTTGGCAGGAGAAACTTAGGTTAAAAGAACTAACTTTTCCTAAATCACATGGGTTTAATAAAGGCGATAAGGAATTCAGTAAAGATATGATTCCACTAAAATATCACCTCTGGAACTATAAATCTGAAAAACAGAAACAAAAAAACAATCTGCCCCCAATCTCCAAGAATCTATGGTACTTAACCAGAATGATCCCATTTTTCTCTGTGTCTTTCACTGTCTCCTCTTTTTCCTCCTACCCCATATGACTTAAAGTATCCTCCCACCCATCAACATTTTGCTTTGGATCACTGCTCTTTATTTACTATAATAAAAAAAAAAATCACCCTCTCTAGAATATTCTTTCCAGTCACAATCTCTTACCCAAATTCAACTCTAGTTTTTTAAACTGCCTTGGGGGATTTGCCACTTGGGTGTCCCACTGTTCCTTCAAACTCAAAATATCCAAAAGCAAAGTCACTTTAATTTGATGATTACATATTCTCAGAGGATCACAGAATTTAGAGCTAGAAGAGCTCCGAATCATCAGATTTCATCCTCTTCTTTAAGAAACTGGGGATAGGGGAAAATTACTTGCCTGGAGTCATTTAGCCAAATAGAAGAACTAGGATTTAAATCCAGGTCCTCTGATTAAAAAGTCAAATCCAAGGCATCAGTTGTCTTCTAAGCTGTCATCTAAGATGTCTTCCCTCTCCAAACTTCCTCATTTATCAGTGACATAGCAGAAAGAGTATTGGAGTTGAAGCCAGGTGACCTGCACTCAAATAATGGTCCCAACATTTTATAATTATGTGAGTATGGATAAATCACTGGGCCTCAGTTTCTTCATCTATAAAATGGCAATGACAAGACTTAAGATTACTTAATTCATTGGGTTATTATGCTTTATAAACTTAAAATTCTACATAGAGATGTCAGTATTAAAGGTACTACAACTCATCCCCCTAGACTCAGTCAATAAGCAAGTCCTGTTGATTCTTCTCATGAATGTCTCTTCTTCCTCTTCACCACTCACTTAAAGGTCTCTATCACTCAACACATGGATTATGGCAAACAACTTCTTAGGTGGCTATTCTGAATACAGGTTCTTCTGACATATTTAGCTATAAATATTGCTTTTACCATGTCACTCTAGGACTCAAAAAACTCTAATGGTTTCCTACTTTTTAATTCATAAAATTTTATTTTTTACTTCTGTCTAGCTTTCAAGCTGCTCTGTAACTACCAAGTCACACCTTCTCTATCTGACCTTATTCTCCACAAGTCTCCAACAGACACCCTTTATTCAGGTTAGGTCAATCTCTTTTCTGTCCCATGAACACACTCTACTCATTCTTGCTCTGTGTCTTCCCTCACATTATTCCTCTCAACTAAAACAACTTTTCCCTTACCCTTATTAGTAGCCACAACTGAATTGATTCAACCATTCTGTAGAACAATTTGGAACTATTCCCAAAGGATGATAGTAGGCTTCCACCAGTCTCAGATGACCATGGATCAGCTCCTTGATGAGCCATAGACCACAGTGTAGCTGTGCAGTCAAGTCAAGTCCCAAAGGACTATAAAACCATGCATACCCTTTGATAAAATAATACCACTACTACATCTGTATCTCAAAGAGATAAACAAAAAGGAAAAAGAACTATATGCACAAGAAATATTTATTCTTCTTGTGGTGGAAAAGAATTAGAAGTTGAAGAGATGCCTATCAATTGAGAAATGGCTAAATAAGTTGTGACTTATGATTGTCATGGAATACTATTGTGCTTTAAAAAATGATGAGCAGGATGCTCTCAGAAAAACCTGGACTCACATGAACTGATGAAAAGTGAAGTAAGCAGAACCAGGAGAATACTATACACAGTTAATAGCAATATTATGTGAAAATCAACTGTGAATGACTTATCTATTTTCAGCAATACAATGATCCAAGACAATTGAAAGGACTTATAATGAAAAATGCTATCCATCTCTAGAGAAAGAACTAATAGAGTCTGAATACAGATTGAAGCATATTTTTTTACTTTATTTTTCTTGTTTTTTTGGGGGGGTGGTGGTGTTTTATTTCACAACATGATTAATATGAAAATATGCTTTGCATGACTGCACTTTATAACCCATATCAAATTTCTTGCTTTATCAATGAGGGAGGTTGGGAAGAAAAGAAAGAGGAAGAAAATTGGGAACTTCAATTCTTTTAAAAAAGAATGTTAAAATTATTTTTACATGTAATTGGGGAATATATTAAATAAATAATAAAAAATTTAAGGTAGCCACAAACTACCAATTTTGCCTACACTGCCCCACCTCCTCCTCACCCAGACACACTTCACAAAAGTGCCCAAGATTAAAAGAATGAAAATTGCCCACAAAACAACTTCTTAGAACAAATTTAATTGTATGGACACTAAAATGTCACTGGTAAAGAGATTGCTAAATTGTAAGTGTGTGTGTGTGTGTGTGTGTGTGTGTGTGTGTGTGTGTGTGTGTATGTGTGTGTGTATGTGTGTGTGTATTGGGTCAAGAGAATCTAAAGGAGTAAGGAAAGAATAAGGAGAGGGGTGGGTTATGAATGGGCTCACCTGGGGTGGGGGGATAGGGAAGCCCCATCCATGGTTTCCTATTCTAATTCTTGCTAATTTCTCTCACGCTAAAGGATTATAACTCACTAAATAACCCACTAAATTTCAGTGTCCTCACACTCTCATCACTCACAATTTGGACCACACAATTTAGCATAATTATATTCTCTGTATTATGTATACATAGTTGTTTCATATGGTTAGTTCTTATCTTCTCAAAGACTTTAAACTCCTTGAGGGCAGGAACCATATCTTTTTATTTCTTTTGAGTCTGGTATTTGATTAACACCAAAAAAATGTCCAAGCAAATAAAAGATATCCCTTTCAAAGTAGTCTTCTTGCAAGGCCATACCCTTTTTTCTAGGAGTGATGCCATTATTTAATTCAATTCAATAAGGATTTATTAAGCATCTAATATGGGCCAGGCATTGTGCTAGGTTCTGGAGAAACAGAAAAAATAAAACAATCCTTCCCTCAAGAAGCTTACATTATTTTTTTATTTACAAGGATTTGACCTGAAGAACTGAGTGATTATCTTGATCCTATAGTTGCCTCTCACTTGCTGGGCATTCTTGGGCCCAGCCTACTTGGTACCTACATAACCAGATGAGTCAGACAAATTACTGAAGGAAAAAAACAAATAAAATCAAGATGGTCTCTGGACAGGGAAGCCTAAAGGAACAGCCCAATTCTATAAGTGATATAAGGAAAATGAAGCTTACATTCTATTGAAGGGAACAGCATCTATATTGATAACCAAATATAAAACATATACAAAGTCATTTTGTGAGGTGTGGAGGGGTGAAACACTTGGACATTGGAGAGTGGTCCCCTAAAGGAGGTGACATCTGAGCTAAACTTTAAAGGGAGCTAGAGATTTTAAAAGACAGAAGTATTAGGTTAGAGTTTCTAAGTATTGATCAATATATTTTCAAAAATCATATTTTGGGAAGGACACATCTTTTTTAATACCTTTGAGGGTGGTCAATCTTTTTCCTTTGAAGATGAATTTTGATCTTTGGAAATAGCCAATGGTCATTGGAAGCCAAGTTAACTGAATGGGGGTAGGGAGGGATAGAAAAGAAGAAGAAAGGGAGGTGGGGTGATCAAACTAGATCATTTTATTTGGGTCTTTTTAATTTTTAAGAGATGTGACTATATAGTAATGAAACCAGTCTTCTCCTGTGAGTCATACAGTGACTCTAAAGATTTACCCTCACAATTTTGCTTGTCAGAGGCTAATACGGAAAGTACTTTTAGTTTATCAAGCATAAATCATCTGTCTGAGCAGTATAGGAAGGTAGCGCAAATGTATGTATGCTGGATATTCAAGGCTGGCCTAGAACAAAATCATTTTCCCCAGGATTCCCTAAAATGTAGTACACAATGAGATAAAACCCAACTGCACTAGGAATCAAGAAACCAGAGTTTTAGAGGTGGTTTTGTCATAAGTAGTTGTGTGACACTGGATAAATCCCTTTATCTCTTTGAGCCTGTTTTGTCATCTGTAAAACAGGTAGTTTGAATTACATAACCTCTAAGATCCTTTTCAGCTCTAAAGTTCTAAGATTGAATGATTCAAATATTCTGAAAAGTGCTATACCTTTAAAAATGATATATCCAAACCCTGCTTCCTTTGGGGAAAATGGATATAAATGCATACATGAATATTTATGTACAGTGAATAATTTATCTATGCTTTATGCAGAGACAGTTTATTTATATAAACTAGATGCTTATTAGCCTTTGACAAAACTGTAAAGCAGACAAAATTTATCTTTTGCAAACTTTTCTCTCTCCTTTCTGGGCCCCATTCCAGTCAATCTCTCTGAACTCTAGTCTGAACTCCATTCAGCTGTCAAAGTGATTTTCCTAAAGTACATATCTGACCATGTCACTCCCTTACTAAGTAAGTTCAGGTGGCTCCCTATTGCCTCAAGGATCAAAATATAAAATCCTCTGTTTGACTTTCAAAGCCCTTCATAACCTGGTTCCTTCCACCACTTTCCCAGTCTTCTTACACCTTACATCCCCAGCCTCTTACATACCCTAAGAGTCAGTGACACTGGCTTCATTGCTGTTCCTGGAACAAGCTACTCCACGCATTTTCTTTTTTAATTATTTATCTATTTTTAACACTCCTTTTTTTTTTAAAAAAAAATATTGAGTTCAAATACTCTTCCTCCATTCAGCCTTTCCCACACCCACTAAGAAGGCAAACAATATATCAATTATACATATGAAGTCATGTAAAACATTTCCATATTAGTTTTTAAAAAAGCAAGAAAAACAAAGTGAGAAAAAGTATCCTTTAATCTGCACTCAGAGTTCATCAGTTCTCTCTCTGGAGAGGGATAGTATCTTTCATTATGAGTCCTTAGGAATTATCTTGAATCATTGTCTTGATTAGAATAATTTACAGTGATCATCATAAAATATTGCTGTTACTGTGTACAATGTTCTCCTGGTTCTGCTCACCTCACTTTTCATCAGTTCATATAAGTCTTCCCAGATTTTTCTGAAACCACCTCCCTCATCAGTTCTTATAGCACAATAGTATTCCAACACAATCATATACCACACCTTGTTCAGCTATTCCCCAATTGATGGTGTATTAAGGTTTTTATGCCTCGGCACGCACTGGCCTGGGGCTCCACAAACTGCACAGTGCTCCACCCACTGGTAGTAGCTGTTGCCAGGGCTCTGGCACCTCACATCATCACCATTTGCTGACGCCTACATGGGCCTGGCAAAATTATAATGATTGGAAGCCTAGTAAGGGCAGTCATGTGACTGTCAGAGTGGCCATCCCATTGGCTGGGCCTGTGTGGGGTGTTTCTAGGTTTGGGGGAGGAGAATTGGGCATTCCAGGTGGAAGCTGGAAAGCAACGTTCTGCTGCATATTTTCTGCTGATTCCTGGGCGGTGGTATTTTTTCAGGTATTATAATTTCCCTTTCCCCATTTTATTTCTTTTCTCTTGATCCTACTGATCCTGTTTGTGGTTTTTTTTGTTGTTTTTAAGTTCGTTCTTGTTAAAATAAATCTTGTTCTGTTTTGAGGGAGGCTTCCTGTCTCCTTCCTTGCCCCAATATTGTGGCGAGCCGCTTAGCTAGCACTCCCCAATTAAAAATTGGTCCCCACAATGGGCATCCCCTCAATTTCCAATTCTTCACCACCACAAAAATAATTACTATAAATGTTTTTGTACAGATAGGTCCTTTTCCTTTTCCTTTGATCCCTTTGATGCCATGCATTTTCACTGCTCTCTCTCATGTTCTTTCTCTTTATTTCTGCCTCATGGTTGACGGAACTTCTTTTAAATCCCAGCTAAAATTCCACCTTTTAGAGGAAGCATTTCCTGATTCCCCTTCATACTAGTGCCAGCTCTCAATTAATTATTTCTATTTTATACTGTATATAGCTTGATTGCACATAGTTGGTTTCATGTTGTCTCTCCCATTAGACTGAGCTCTTTGAGAGTAGGGAATGTCTTTTGGCTTTCTTTGTATCCCTAGTGCTTAGAATTAGTGTCTGGCATATAGTAGGCACTCTCACCATTCCCTCCTGATATGCAATGTCTTTTGCTCTGGATCTTTCTCCCTGTAAGTCCCTTCCCTCAATGACAGCTTCCCCTGCAGCAGAACATCAGTCAGATAGTACCCTGGGACCTGTATGTTTCTCTCTCTCCTTGATACTTCCCAAAACTCACTTCTATCCCATTCTTGGAGGTAGGGAGGAGATATGTTCAGCTGGAAATGATTGATTAAACTAATATAATCAGGATTCAATACCCAAACTAGAGAGAATAAGTCCCTAACAGTGGAATTATAGGATGGACCGGAAGATGATTTAGGGGCAAAGGGACTTTTGCCTTACCCTAAAGTCTTACTTCAATGCTTCAAAGTTCTGTGACTTCAGCGGGTCCTCTTTCTACCCATGTGGGTCACATCCTAGCTACATGTAGGAAGTCGATGGTGTTCCAGAGTTTAACTGGCCAAACAATGTCTGACTTGGAGGCTGAGCTGATGATAAGCCTTTACCCCAAATTAGTTGTGTGGAACATCCAATAATCAGCATCCTTTCTATCACAAAGCTTCTCCTCTTGGTAGTACCTGTCAGAGTTTTGGCCCCATAGTCATGACCTTTGAGAACCCAGAGTCACCTCTGTGCAATGGTGAGACATCAAAGGTGTGGGAAACCCTCTTTATTTCACCCCACCCCATGAAGCATCCCCAGGATATCTTTGTCATGGTCTCGCCTCCCCTTTCTGTGCTCTATTCCTTTGCAGATGCCAAATGTGCTTCCCTTATACTACCCCTGACTAGCTTGTAGCGCCCCCCTCCCCCTGCAGAAAGCTATCTATATAATCCTGGGCAGTATCCTAGGCTCTGCATTTCCCTCTGTACTTTCCACTTCTTAAAACTCTTGTGGATTATATAAGGGACAAAAGAGGGAAGTGCATGACTGTCCTGCCTGCACCAAAGCCAAAGGACCTTGGTAGATAAAGGTTAAAAAACAACCACCATGTGAGGCAGCTAGGTGGTATGGTGGATAAAGCATCAGCCATAGATTCAGAAGGACCTGAGTTCAAATCCGAACTCAGACACTTGACACTTGCTAGCTGTGTGACCCTGGGCAAGTCACTTAACCCCCAGTTGTCCCACAAAAAAAAACTCAAAAACCAAACAAACAAAAAGCAACCACCACAGAAATCCCACTTGAAAGCAAATTCATGATCAGCATCTCTTGTGTCCCTTGTGATAAGCCACAAGATAAGGTCTAATCATGACCCCTTAGGGCTCCCCATTCTATAAATTTTCCGACTTAAGTTGAAAGCCATGTGGAATGGTGACTCACATTTCTCTGTAAAAACACAGCAAACAAAACAAAGCAAAGTCACATGCCATCTCCTCTAAGCCAAACCATGAAAAGAAACATCTGATTCTGCATTTTTCCTCAAACATTGCCAGACCAGGTTTGACCAAATAAAGTCTTGGGATTTATCACCTGTTTTTCCTCCTACTTTCTTCTTCCTATAGAAGACGTTTTAGTTTAGCCCTGCCTGGGCCCAATAATACAGCAGGAATGAGCTTCCAGCATTTCACCTCATCCCAGTACCAAACCTGGGATCATTTCATCAGCTTTTGAGTCTGAATCTTCCAGTTCTCTCCTTTTAGAGAATCTAATCACTATGATAGGCACCTCCCAACATAATTAGCCATTCCTGAACCACTATTACAGTTGATAAAATGAGTATATATGTATATATGTGTGTATGTATGTAGGTATCTTGCCACTGGACCCAGATGGCTCTGGAGGAGAGAGTGAGTCTGGTAACTTTGCACAGCCCTCCCTCACTTAAAATCCCATTCACTACAAGTCATGTCATTACCTCCCAATGTCATGGTCCTCTTCAAGAATGAAGAACAACATAGTGTGACCCTGGATAAATTGTTTAATCCTATTTGTCTTGGTTTCCTCACCTATAAAATGATCTGAAGATGGAAATGGCAAAACAGTATCTTTGCCAAGAAAATCCCAAATGGGGTCAGACATGACTGAAATGACTGAACAACAGTGAAATAAACTTAAAAAGGATACCCTTGAAAATCAATGCAATGGATAATCAATCTTTTGGATTCAAATTTATTTCTAAGGGGGCAGTTAGGTGGTACAGTGGATAAAGCACGGGCCTTGGAGTCAGTAGGACCTGAGTTCAAATCCAACATCAGACACTTGACACTAACTAGCTGTGTGACCCTGGGCAAGTTACTTAACCCTCATTGCCCTGCAAAAAACAAATTGACTTCTAAAAATATGAGCTATGAAGAATTTGCATTGATTGAAAACACAGATCTGAACTTACCTGTCATCCTTGTTCATTTATACAAAGAAGTGAACTGTGGCTATTTTAAATAAACTCTTACATCTTCACTTTGAACATAGAAAATGCAAATCTTTTCAATGGTGAAAGTAGTGAAGCAACGAGATTTTGGAAAAGTGACCATATAACACATGTTAACCTCAGAACGCCAAACAAGAGAAGCCAAATTCACAGTGTGTGTGTGTGTGGGGGGGGGGTAGACTATTCAAAGTGATACAGATGGAAAGAAAAAAAGTATTTCATATCAATCAATTCATGAAGCACTTACTGGGTGCTAGGGACTATGTATGTATGGGGGACACAAAGAAAAATCAAAAACAAGTCTTGCCCTCAAGGAGCCTATATGCTACTTGGGGAGAAAATATAAAAAATACAGATTAGATGCAAGACACAAGCAGTTGGAGGGATGGGAAAAAGCCTCCTGCAAGCCAGGGGTTCTATAAAGTAAAGTTTAGAAGGAAAAACATTTCAGGTATGGGGACAGCCATAAAGGCATACGGGCTCCTTAATTGACCTCATGCAGATCCAGATGTTTCCTTCGTTCTCAAAATTATTTAATGATTTTTTAATATCTTTATTAATGAACTTTCTGGGGGAAAAAGAATAATTGCTTAAATGACTCAACATGTTTTCCAAAAAAAAAAAAAAAAAGAAGCAGAGACTGATCAAGGAAAAGAAAAAAGTTAAAATATTTCCTGTGCAAGAAAATAAGTTTGTGCCAATATCATCATGGTAGAATCTTGAGATTCCAGAGGCAGAGGACCAGATGAAAAATCATTTAAATGGAACATTGGCTTGAGCCACAGGATTGCAGGGCATGTGAATGATACAAAGGAAGCCATCACCACTACATGCTCAAACCCTTCTGATAGCGGAAAGTCTGATACAGGGTGTAGTACCATCAATATCACATTCTTTGAAAATGAGTCAATTCTATCTCAGGATAATAACCACTTTCAACAAGAACTCCAACCAAAAATTATATTAGGGAAAGTGATACTTTCTTCTAGGTGAATGGCAAAGAATGCTGAGTTCCTTTACTGTATTTGACTTTCTATGTTTTCTGAGGTTAGGGTGGGGAAATTTGTTGCTGCTATGTGGCCTTAATTACAATGAAGTGCATATATATGTGTAATCTGTATATTTGTATTAGTGTGTGTATATACTTACACACATATGTGTGTCTATGTAGACATACATGGACACACATATGTTTGTATGTCTCTGTGCATATATGAACATGATAGATGACAGAGCCTAGTATTGGTGAGCATGGAACTCCTTGTCCCTGAATATTTAGAACATGTCAGGCTTAAGGAGCTCATGCTGGAGGATTGCTGGATCAGATGTGGAAGCCTATAAGGACTGAGGACAAGATAATCTGTTGAGCCAGTGGTAAAGAAGTGCCATTTCCAGTATTCAACTGTTCAAGAGAGATGGGTTCCTCTGAGTATCATTAATCAACAGTAAGACCTTCAAAAAATTTACCTTCTATATCCTCCACCTGTCATGAGAGATTCTAGTATGTACAATGCTAGTGCTCAAGAAATAATTAGCATACTATTAATAAGGGAAAAAATTATGTATGCTGAAAAAAGGGCTTGAATTAATAATCAGAGAGTGCAACAAACCCACAACTGATAAGGCAGGAAGATAGAAGGGTGGGGGTACAGAAATGCTACTGTTCTGATTCAGACTATTCAGTCTTATAAGGTTCCTATAGCAGCCAGACCACAGGGAACATATACCTTCATATATAGTAGATATAAATAGTTAGGGGTTTACTTTGAGACAGGTAAAATAGGGAAAATTATTCCCATTATCCAGATGACGAAACTGAGGCTCAGCTATGTTAAGTGACTTGCTAAGGGCCACTCAACCAGTTAAGTGTAAGCTGGGGTTCAAAGCCATGTTTGCTAAGTGAGTTCAGCCCAAGTTCCCACTATACCACATCACCTCTTGCAATACCAGTAATTCTGCATTTCCATTAGCTTTTTTTTGGTGTGTGTGTGTGGGAGAGGGTTGTAAAAGTTTTTTTTTTTTTTTTGAGGCAATTGGGGTTAAGTGACTTGCTCAGGGTCACACAGCTAGTAAGTGTTAAGTGTCTGAGGCCAGATTGGAACTCAGGTCCTCCTGAATCCAGGGCCAGTGCTCTATCCACTGCGCCACCTAGCAGCCCCTCCATTAGCTTTTATATTTCTTAAAGAGTTTTTAAAATCCATTATACCACTTGATAAACAGCAAGCACAGACTGGGGTTTTAGAAGACAAGATGGTCAGTTCCTCAAGTGCGGTAGGCTGGGATGAAGGAGAGAGTTTGTCTTCCATAGCATGCAATGGACAGAGTGTGGGACTTAAGATTCAGGAAGACCTGGGCTCAAATCCCTCCTCACACATGTAGGAGCTGATTGACCTCTGAAGAGGTTACTTATTCAACCTAAGTCTCAGTTTCCTCAACTGGAAAATTGAAATGTAATAATTCCTTTCTCATAGGGTTGTGGGGAAGACCAAATGAGATAATATATCCAAAACACTTTGGGGAGCTTAAAGTGCTCTAGATATGTGTGCTATTATTATCCCTTGGGGTGCTGGCACATAACTTCTTTAATGCATCTTTGTCTCAATTTGCCATTGGGGAGTTCCCCCTATATGACCTCGCCCTCTCACAAGTATCTTTGCAATGAGTAACTTTGAAAGTTGAGGCCACTTCTATTTTCATCTGGGGCTTTGTTTTTCTCAACAGTTTAGCCTTCTGAGCAGCCAAGTCCAATGACCTTACAGGGTCTGTGTGGCTTGGACAGCTATGGGCAAGAGTTCCATCTGGATTCGCCTGAATTTGCAGAGCCTTGCATGTCAGGGGCAGCTCTGGCCAGAGATGTGTTTTCTACAGAGCGCTTACTCACTTTGCCTCAAGAAGAGTGACTTGCTTTTCCTCTGCTTCCTTTCGGGGGGAATAAAAAAAAAAGGCCCCAGAAACCAATCAGAGTGGCATCTGCTAACTATAGAAACGGAGCACTGGGGCTTCCCATTCCTGAGCCCAGAGTCTCTGTTCCTCAATAATGGAATATCTGTTTCAATTATTTAAATACTTTTCAAGATCTCAGAAGATACATTATAAGTTGTTGGGCTCAACAATGTCAACTTTTTGCTGGCAATCAATAAATCCTGTTCCAACCTGGGGTCCCTCCTGATTACAGCATATCTATATTTATAGAAGGCCCCTAAATTTGTAATGACTGCCTGAGTCTGCTCTGCTACAGATGGTTTTGTGCTTATGGTTAAAGAAACAAAGGCATCACCCAGAACTGCCTGCTTTCTGTTATGTGGGCAACTCTTCTTCCCCTGGCAAGCTTCTGGGATAGGTGTAACAAGCTTGAGGGCATGGAGCCAGCTGCTCCTTCTCCCCATATTTTGCTCAGCACCTTCAAACAACCAAATCCAAAAGACAAATATTTACTGAGCACCTACTAAAAGCAAGGTGTTGTGCTTTAAGAAGATCTGGAAGTATTTAGTTCTGTGGAAAGGGTTTTTAACCTTTTTTGTGCCATGGACACCTTTGGTAGTCTGGTGAAGAATAACATTTTTAAAAGCATAGAAAAACACATTGGTGTTATATATACATACAAAAATATACATCTATAGTATTATATGATATGTCATTTTAATATATAGGTTATACACATACACACACATATATGTACATTGTGTATATACACATATAACCTATATAAAAACAATATCATAATACTAAATATGCATGTATGTATATGTGTATATATGTATATGTATGTGTGCCTGTGTATATACACACACACATATATATATATGTTTATAAAATGTAATTATTCCCCCAAGTACATGGATCCCTTGAAACCTAAGGAATTTGTAGACCCCACTTTAAGATCTCCTGCACTAGCAAAAGGATTTAATCTTTTGCTTTTTTGGCGGGGCCATGTTTTTCTTTCTTAGATCTCTGTCTGTGTCTCCTTGTCCCCTTCTCTCCTAACTCCCCTGTGTCTGTCCAGAAGGATTTTCCCTGTTGCTGAATTTCCCTGACTAGTATAAAAATAGGAAGGGGGGGGGGGTGTTGTTTCTTTGGCTGGATGCACTCATCCATAGGGACAGGGCTTCTTTTCCTTCTCTTTCAAAGCTCTGTTTTCCTCAGGAGGTCTGGCCTGTGGGAGGGAGGGCTGGGAGCCAGGATTGAGGCACGTTCCCTGAGGGGAGGCTGCTTAGGGATGCTTACTTGTCTGCCACGTGTCTGTTTACTGATATGTCAGTCCTTCTTTTAAGAATATTAGAGGATGGAGTTTCAGGCATCCATTGTCCATGGCTCATTTCAGGGACATGCTTTTTGTTTTCCTGTTTTGATGTTTTTTTGGCCAGCTAAAAAAATGCTTAAATCCCTCTGGGAAATCTCTGCTCAGTCTCTCTTCTCTTGCTTACATGTGGTGTTATTTCTCATTAAGGGCTGCCCATGCCCTTTCAAGATCAATGTTATTGTTTGTTGTGTTGTTAAGGCCTTCAGACTATGAAGCCATCATTGACAAAGTTCTCCATGTTCTCTTCAGGGCATTTTTCAAGGACTACTCATTCTCTTTATAATTGGGATTCAATCTGATTTTTTTTTTTAAAGATTACTAGTCTAAAGCATTTTTTTTTTTTGGAAAGGCCAGTGATCTGATTTATGTAGAGAACTCCAGGTGAAAAAAGTTTCCCTCTGTAAATGCAGTTTGGTAATTCCACCATATCATAGTCTTAGAAATTCAAATGGGGAAGCTAGGTCGTTTAGTGGATAGAGTGCTGGGCCTGAAATCAGGAGCACCTGAGTGAGTTCAACCTTAGATACTTACTAGCTGTGTGACCCTAGGCAACTCACTTAACCCTGTTTGCCTCAGTTTCCTCATCTTTAAAATGAGCTGTAGAAGGAAATGGCAAACTACTCTAGTATCTTTGCCAAGAGAGCCCCAGATGGAGTCATGAAGAGGTGGACATGACTGAAATGACCAAACAACAAAAATTCCTGAACGTAGATTAGTAGTAGCAGGAATAGAGGCAGGCAGAACTGGGACTAAAATCTGCTGCCATCCCTACTGTTGTTCCATGAACGCTTACTCAACTCTGGCTAGAAACAATACCTTCTGACTGATGTCTCTTTTTGTAGTTATACTTTTTTTTCTTCTAGGTCTCACTGGCCAGCTAGGATAGAGTATGGGGCCTGGAGTCAGGAAGACTCATCTTCATAAATTCAAATCTGGCTTCAGATCCTTTTTAGCTGTGTGACCTTGAGCAAGTCTCTTAGCCCTGTTTGCCTCAGTTTTCTCATTTGTAAAATGAGCTAGAGAAGAAAATGGCAAACCATGCCAGTATCTTTGCCAAGAAAACCCCAAATAGAATCATGAAGAGTTGGACACAACTAATTGACCAAAAAAAAAAAAAAGTCAGTTGGGACACTGAGAGGTTAAGTGATTTGCTCAGGGTCACACAGCCAGTATGTATCAGAAGTAAGCTTTAAACAGTGGTTTTCCTGACTCCAAGGCTAGCTATCCACAACACCACTACTGCCTCTCAAATTTTATGTCTGAGGATGCTGAATTATGAGCCTGACACTATAGAGCAGTAGTTTTCAGTTTTCCTGTTGGGAAAACTTCACTCAGATATCTTCAGTTTAGGGGAAAATTCATCTTGACAGTATTTGACATCCATAAAACCAAGTTGTTGTTTTTTTTTTCATATTAGAAAAGCAAGGTGACCTAATGGACATCTTGTAGAACTAGAGTCAGAGGAAGACCTGGGTTCAAATCTCACTTCTGAGATTTACTGGCTCTGTGACCATTGACAAATTACTTAACTTGTCTGAGCCTCATTTTCCTCGTCTAGAAAATGAGAGATTGTATATTAAAGTGCACTATTAAAAATTAATCTTGGGGGCAGCTAGGTGGCATAGTGGATAAAGCACTGGCCCTGGATTCAGCAGGACCTGAGTTCAAATCCAGCCTCAGACACTTGACACTTACTAGCTGTGTGACCCTGGGCAAGTCGATTAACCCCAATTGCCTCACTAATTAATAATAATAATAACAACAACAACAACAATTTCATTCTGTTGCAAATGCACAGCCAGTGAGATAATTGCTCCTTCTGGAGCAATAGCAACCTTCTTATTTTTTCCCCCAGATCAACCACTAATTTACTGTATCTATTTGAGAATTAACTTTCCCTTCCCCCTGAGAGCCATTCTCTATCCTGACCACAGTGTTACTCTAGAGAGACAAGAGGGCTTTTCCCACATGGAAAAAAAATCTCCTTCCTCCTGTCTCCCTTGCTTAGAGGCACACATATATTTAAGGTTCCTCTTTAGAGCTGGAAGAGGAAAAAACACCCACAGCCAATTCCAAAGGCAGCACATTTTCAGAGAAGGGGGAGTTGTTGTTCTTTGGGAGCTGTACCTTGAAGATGGATGGGGTTCATTAACATTCCATTGATAAGGTGTAAAATGATCTATGCTGAAAAGGAGGCTCGAGGGGGGTCAGGAGGTTTATCTGTGTTTATCCCCGTTATGACTCATCTTTGGGTTCTGTTTCTCCTCACAGAGAATGTTTTGGCTCATTACCTCAAACCTCCTGGCCTGGTTACCAAATTTCCATTTAATTGGTTATGGGGACTCTGGCTCCTCCCCCAACACTGGGTCTCCAGGGATTCCCAAATCATTCCTCACCTGCTCTTGGGGCAGGTCCACAGTAGGGCTGAGGAAAGGGAGATAAGATGAATGTCAAGGAAGCCAACACTTCACAAGCCCTGTTTTATCCATCAGTCCTGTTTTGATGTGTGGCTACACTGATGGGTCCCAGAACTCCTTTCCCAGGCTTCTTTCTCCTGGACACAGAGCCAGAGGATCTGGGTTGAAGTCCTGATCCACCACCTACAAGCTGTGTGATCTAGGGAGAGTTGCTTACCCTCTCGGGTTTCTCATTTTTAAAATAGAGATGACAGCTCTATTACCTAACTTAAAGGCTTGTTTAGGAAAGCACTTTGTGAATCTAAAGCTCTTCCGAATCTGGGGCTTTGAGATAATGTGTATGAAGTGCTCTGTAGCTATAAAACACTACAGAAATCCAGGTTTGGTATTGTGTCACTTCTTTACCTTTACCTAATAACTTTCAACTCACTACAAAAATAAATAAATAAATAAATAAAATCTTATTTCCTTTCCTGCTCCTATCTCTCTCTCTTCTCCCTCAGTTGTTTTAAGCTCCAGACGCTCCTGGTATGTCTTTCATTAGCAGAAGTGCCTAACCTGAGAAAAGCAAGGCGATTTTCACAATTCCAGGCTAAGGAATAGGCCATTTAGTGGCAGGGCCTCAAAAGGACTAATTCTACAGTAGTAACTTGGACTCTTCTTGACAGAAGCTGCTTCCCTGAGACCTTTGGCCTCAAATGTCACTCATTACTACGAAGAATAAATATGGCTGTTGTTTCCCCCTCACCCCTCAATTCCCATTCTGGTGCTCCTGCTATTGCTCCTTTGCAGGCAGACTTGGAGGAAATCATTCCAGACCACGAGGAAATTAATGGATAAAGGAATGGGAGGATGGGGTGGGGGTGGGGGCATGGCTAATGAACTTTCTACCTCCATCCACTATATGATTTGAAAGGAAATCATCCTTCTTTAAAAATGATAATCCTAAGTATTTTTAATGCCCCCTACTAACAACTTTCTAGAAATATTAATTTTTTTCCAACTTGTTAGGGATAGGGACTGAAACAATGATTTACTGAGTTTAAGTCCCACCCCTGACACATTGGCTGTGTGACCATGGGCAAATCCTATAAATCTTTCAGCTCAGCTTCTCAAGTATGAAAAACAAATGCAATTCTGTTGTCTCCTCCCATATGCCTTAGACTAGATGGCCACTGAGATCTCTCCTACATCTACATATCTGAGCCCATGATCCTGCTCAAATCTGGGCCCAATTTGCCATGCATCTGTCCTTAAAACCACTGATAAAAAGAAATAATAGCACTTTTGTAATAGCTCTCATGCACTATAATAGGACAACATGTAGAACTTCATTAGCTTCCAGTGTTTGTATTGAACATGTATTTGCATATATAGGTACATGCACACACATATACACATATGTTATATGTGCACACACATGTGTGTATATAAAACAAAACACAACTCAACATATATATGCTGTCCTGTTCCTGGGAGAGACAATTGAGGCCTTGGTCCTCTGGCAGAAAGGAACATCTTCCCCCCCCCCCCAGGTCTACGTGATTCATCACTTGTCTCTGAAAAACTGAGGAAAAATCTCCAAATCTTGGAATGGTCTCATCAAATGTGTCTGAAGATTCTAGATTAATTCATATCCCAAAAGGTATCTCTACTATAACATACCCAATATGTGCCCATCCAACCTTTAATCAAAGATTTTCAGTAAAGGGGAATATGCCATCTCATTCTACTTTAAAATTGGTTTAGTGTTAGGAAGGTTTTTCTTATATCAAGCTTAAATTCTAGTCCCCTTCCCTCAGCTTCCAAACATTGCAATGTTCCTGCTTCTTCTCTCTGGGGACAAAAAGAACAAAACTAATCTCTCTGACTCTTTCAATTCTTGAAGGTAGCTTCCATACCCCACTCCTACCACCATTCTTCTTTTCTCTAGGGTAAACATCACCAGACCCTCATAAAACACAAAGTCAAGACCCTTCCTCATTCTTGTAGCCCTCCTCTGGACACCCCCTGATCTTTTCAATGTCATCAAACTAAACACAGTTCTCTATGTGTGATCTGGCCAGGACAGAATGAGAGGGACTAACACCTTTTTATTCTTAAAAGTTATACTGCTCAATAAAGCTCAGTGTTGCATCAGCTTTAATTGGCCATCAGATCATACTGTTGATTTATATCAGGTTTGCAGTCTTCCAACCTCTTCCCCCACACTACATCTTTTTCACAAAAATTGCTGTATAAAAAAAACATTCCTCCTCCATCTTGAATTTACAAAATTGAATTTTTAAACTCATGTAAGATTTCACATTTAGCACTATTGTGTTATGTTTTATCATCTTCAGTCCAGTTTTCCAATCTGTTAAAACAGTTTTTGAATCTTGACTCTATCAGTCACAGTGTGTTAGTTATTCCTCGGGTCTTTGTGTTACTTGTAAATCTGACTAGCAGTACCATGGATGCCTTTACCAAAGCCATGGATTAAAATGCTAACCAGCCCTGGGTCAAGTATAGATCTCTAGGTTACTCTGCTTAAGACCACTTTCCGATCTGACTTTCACTCACCATTGACCACTCTTTTAGTTTAGTAATTCAAGTTGTTCCAAATCCACCTAAGTGTCTAATCATCCAGCCCAAATCTCATTTTCCCTTCAAGAATAGCATAAGATACCTCCTCATAGGAACAAAAGCCATGATGAACAGGCTGCCACTTACCACTCATCAACTCCACTAAACAAGGTGTTTTATACTGTAAGTCTAGACTTATGACTCAAGCACAAATCCTATTTCTCTAGCTTTGTTATGCTTTATGATGAAAAGAACTAGAAAGTACTACATTGGATAGTACGGTCATCTCTCTTGTAATTGGTTTTCTCATCAGCAAAATGATGAGATTAGTTCAGATTTTCTCTGCAGTCCTTGGTAGGTAGTATAATGCTATGATTTTGTGTGTCTTCTTTCCATATTGCCATGTTTAATAAACTGTATGTATCATTTAAAGAATATACAATGTACAACATACAGGTAAATGACTTCTAATTTATTAAATACTCTATGTCCTTTGGTTATTCCATTAAAAGTTAGGCATCAGGCTCTTGGTCAGGAATGTAACACCCAAAGTTCCACTGGAAAAAATAGATTTGACTTGTCAGTACCATTAAGTGTGAGCAATGCCCACATGAGAATGGATGAAAGAACAGACAGGCAATTGTATAAAACCAATTTTTGTACTCCTACTTAAACTTCAATTAATTCCATCACTTTTCAAGTAGAAAGCAATAGCTTTTACTGGAAAAAAGGAGGGGAGAATAGACTTCAGCCGACCAAATCTTGGCTTTTTTCAAGATCTCTCATCTATTTGCAAAAACAAGGCCGTATTCCGTAATGTAGATCACTTAGACCATGTTGCTTCATCAAGACAATATAGTGCCTGCCAAATAGAAGCTCTGGTTCATCTATAGCGATGATTTTTCTTGGAATGAGTTAAATCTAACACATGCTACACATTGGGTTTACCTGCTTTCCTTGGAAAGGAAATTCAGACAAATTTTAATTAACAACATCTGTTCCAACTTTCTCCAAGGATCTCAGTAAATTGTGTAGATATTTAAAAATTCAAACTCATGATATTATGATGAAATAGATAGGGGGGTTGCATTCCAATGTTACCCATGAGGAAACAAACAGAGGTTAAGTAGCACTCCAAAGGTCACAGAGAAAGATAGGGTAGCATAATCAAGAGCTATCACCTAATTGCCATTTTTTCCCAAATATGCTTAGGGGACTGACTGATTTGAACTGACTGCCAAAAACAGGTTCATACCCTTGCTACAATAACTAACTACCTTAGGGTAGATAACCTTAAGAACCAGCAATCAATTTTTATTTTTAAGTGCCTATGTGTACATTATGGAAAATATAATATTTAGATAAGATCCAATCTCAACCCACAAGAAACATATACTCTCCTGGAGGGAAATGGGCCCTTCAGCTGAATGACCTTAATGAAAAAGCCTTTAACACAGAATAAAATTCCATAGATACACAACCAAAGAAAGATCTCAATTATGACCTAATGTCACTTAAATATAATGCTGTGGACACTCTCAAGTACTTTCATGGTGTAATGTGATTTTAAAAAGTTAATAGATTTTTATTGGCTTTTATCAGTTATGCAAACTCTGTAAAACTATTTTTTGGAGAGATGTTATCAAAATGCAAAACTTCTCCAGTTCCTCAATCATTCTATGATTACCCCTCAGTCTGTAGTAGAGATTTTTATAGTGCAAAGTAGAATCATAAAAGACTCTTCGCCAACAAACATGTAATCTTTCATATTACACTCATAGACACACACACACACACACAAATCACTATGTAATAGTGAAGATAGCTATTTTAAGTAAGCAAAAGCTTTGCAGAGTTGAAAATTACAAGCCAAGTTCTCAAAAGCTTAACAAATATAATCTTCCTCCCCTCCCAATTATGACTTTGATCTGTATAAGTAATGTGAACTGGGGTTTATTTCATTATTTCAACATCGCTACTTTTCAATGCAGATTTCCACTGCTCTCGAAGGTGGTGATGAGATGATAAAGTACAACAATGAGATATTTGGAGAGCAAATGAACCTAGAGGGATCTTAACCTATAAGTCATATTATTTTTTCTCCCTTTGGTTTGCCTTTGCCAAACTGGGAATCACCATAGGACTCCAAGAGGATTCTGGAGACTGGTATAATTTAAAAATGACAGTAGCTGCAAGGGAGCATCCTAATCAAAATCTGCCTTGAGATGATAAACACTGTGTTTTGTTCATCATCTCAATTTAGATTAATACTACCTTATCAAAAAGGAAGAAAATACCTCTTCTTGCTCTCCTAGTCCAAAATAAATGGGTTAAAAGCCTGCAAAATACTTGGGAACAGACATCATTTAGCCAATACTAGTTATCCACCTCCAGATTTGTAGAACATAGCAGAATACTCTTCCTCCAGATGGAGCCTATGAAATGGTAAATGTCTAAGAGTGGAATAAAAGATCTAAGAGTGGCCCTCCATGGGCATGTCAAAGTCCCCATGAACTCAACCAACAAGAGCATGTTAACAAAGAAATATCTGACAGATTACTGAGTCATTAGGATTTGTTTATGAAAATGGAAAGGTTGTTTATGAAAATGAAATGGGTATAAAAGACCAGGCCATTGCTACCAGAAGTTATAAAGAATTCATCCTTAAGGAATCTGGACTTAATGATCCATATGGACACGCCAAAGAAATGCTAGAAACTGTGTAACATATCATATCATTACAGGCTGCAAAAATATAGCATTTACTAAATACCTAGAAAGGTGTGATCAGGTGGCCAGATTTCTACACCAGAAACAAATGGATAACAAATGTCAATATGGTGAATACAAATACCAAAATATTAAAGACAAATACCAAAATATTATTAAAGACATGAAGTATATTATATTAGATGCATCTAAGTACTGTTACTCACAATCATCTGAATGTAATATTGACCCATAACAATTTAGAAATGATATTTTTAGTTTTCTCCATTTGAGGAAGTTCCCAAGGCAGTCATACTTTACTGCTTTACCTTTCCTCTGGCTCTGACTCTAAGGTATTTATCTTGCCCTTATACCCTACCCCCTCTCTCAGTTACCTTTTAAGTGTTGTCTTCCCTCATGAGAATTTGAGTTCCTCAAAGGCAAGGAATACCTTTTTGTTTGTATTTGTATTCCCAGTACTTAGCACAGTGCCTGGCTATCTATCTATGTATCTATCTATATATCTATGTATCTGTCTAATAGATGTTAAACCAAATACTCATAGCCTCCAGACTATGAATGAAGATCTCTAAAAATAGACACCCAGCAGAAGAAATCAAAGCCATGTGGGAACAGGATAAGGTACATATTATCTCCATCATCCTATCAGCTATTAGATATGTCACAAAGAAATCTGCGAGCCTATGACAAATGAATTTGCATCCCAATATTTTTATTCAATTACAAAAGTACAATAGTTTGCCAAATATAAAACATAAAAGAATAATATTAAGCTAATGACTTGCCTTAGGACCATTTCTATATTATTACCATCATGACAACAATAATAATCTCTTCATAGCCCAACCCATTATCCATGCAATCAGAGAAGTGGAAAACGAGGGGAGGAGACAACAATAAAGTAGGAGATTGTCAGTCAATGTGATACATAATAAGGAATTTATGTGCACTGCAATTATTGCAGCATCTGTGAAGACCTGGCAAGAATCTTAATAAATGTTTGTTAACTGACTGACTGATTTCCCTACTCAGAACTATCATGATGATCAGCTTGACACAGAAAACAATGGGGCAAGTGGTGCCACACAAAATAAATTAGAACAAATACAATCATTACTCTCCTCTTCTCAAAAACATAGACATTATGCAAATTTTTCTGTTTACATCTCAAAGAGGCCAATATAGATAGAACATGAGAAGGCAAGAAGAAAGGCCCTAGAAAATCTCTATTATCAGGACTGAAAATCAATGACCCTCAATGCAATGCTTTCCCACACAGTGGTAACTCTCTAAAAGAATAAGTAAGCTATGCCAAACTCAGTCTCATAAGTATTTTCCAGTAGCAGTACTAATGGACATCCCATGTTCTCCCCTGCTACCCTCTGGGTACCTAGTGGGATATCAAGAGGCAATGAGGACCATGAGCACATTGGATGAATCCCTTGTCCTGAACTTATGGAAGAATGAGGATAGAATGGGCAGGCATGGATGGGTTGCTAACAGCAACTTTGGAGAGAATACATTCTTTGATGAGAGTATGCATTTTAAAGATATCCCTGCTTAAGCAAAACATGCCATTAATCTTTTCATTTAGATAAATCTCAGATTATTTGTCCTTTCACTTTCCTAGGTTTCAGTTTCCTCCTTTACAAGATGAGAGACTTGGATTAGTTCAGCTCAATGGTCCTTTCCAGTTCTGAATCCATGACCCTGTGGCAAGGGCTAATGGAATTATTGGCAAATATTTCTGTGAGTAGCCAAAATTCTCTTTCAAACCACAAGACAACACTCCACCAAAATCATAGTTTTTACAAGAACTGTAGGAGTCACTGTATTACACCCTTACAGAACCATGCCTTTAAATTACCCAACTACAAATCCACAAGAAACCAGAGCAGAAAGGCAATGTTGGTGTAATAAACTATCAACTAGAACTTAAATAACAATGACTTCAGTTTATGCAAACAGTTCAGGGAGCAATCCAAAGGCAAAAACTGGTCCAAAATGTGTTTGAATCTTCAATGGGTCAGTAGCTTTTGTTTGCCCCAACTTTGAGTCTGAGATTGGATCCACCACCCTCCCCAGTCAGTGTTTGCTTTAGGATGGTAGAGTGTCTTTTTAGGAGAGAAGAAGCTCTCTGTCTGAGTGGAACTTCCTTATCTACCTAGGTTGTTTAGAAAAGGAAGCTTTTTGTTTGTTTGAGAGGTACTTAAAGGTCAGCTCTAGTCTCTGGAGGTTCCCAGCTGTACCTAGTGGGAGGTAAAAACTATTCATCTGTGAACCCTGGTCTGAGAGAGCTCCTCTTAGTGGCTTTAGGCTTCTGTCTGCAGTGTTTTGAGACACAGAAAATGAAAATGACTTTCTCCTCATTCTGTTGACACAACTCCTAATTATATAGCTGAAGTGTTTTTTTAACTCATTTTAGAAGATTTGAATGTAGGTCTTATGGACTCTAAGTTCAGCACTGTACATTAAGTTACTCAGCCTTTACTGAAAAAAATATATACACAGGTAAATATAAAACAAATTACATAGTTCACATACGGTGCTATGAGATTTTCTTCTTCTTCAGTCATTTTTCAGTCATATCTGACTCTTTGTGACCCCATTTATTATTTTCTTGGCAAATTGCCATTTCCTTCTCCAGCTCCTTTTACGGATGACAAATTGAGGAATTAGGATTAAGTGACTTGCCTAGGGTCACCTAGCTAAGTGTCTAAGACCAGATTTGAACTCAGGAAGATGAGACTTCTTGACTCCAAGCCCTGCGTTCTATTCAATGAACCACCCAGCTGAACGCAAAATAACTTCTAGTTGTGGGTGTGATGGAAGTGAAGAACTATCCCAGAGAAGGTGACATTTGATCTAGGTCTTAAAGGCTTAATGGGGCAGCTAGGTGACACAGGGGATAGAGCACTAGCCCTGGAGTTAGAAGAACCTGAGTTCAAATCTTACTTCAGACACTTATTAGCTGTGTGACCCTGGACAAGTCACTTAACCCCAATTGCCTTAAGCATACAGGGCCATCTCCAGTCATTCTGATTTTTTTTGGTGTACGTATGTGTGTGTGTGTGTGTATGTATATATAAATATACACACATATACATATGTAGATACACGTATACACATACATATATGTATACACACACACACATACATATATACACACACACATATCACCACCAGACCCAGATGGCTCTGGAGAGAGTGAGGTTGGTGACCAATTCAGTGCAAGTCATGACATCACCCTAATGTCATGGTTCTCTTCAGGAATGAAGTTCAACCCACAACAACCACAAAGGCTAAAAGGAAAATCTAAAGATAGAGAGGATAGGAAAAGGATATTCCAGGCATACGGTATAGCAGTGGGGGGCATGGGGGGAAGACAAGTAGGCAGGGAAATGGGAAAATATGAGCCCCATTTGTGGAAGGTGAATAACCCAATTTGTCTGAGGCACAGAAGTACAGAAGGAATGAAAAATAATATTGCAAAAGCAGTCTGCAGTCAGATTGTGGAGGACCTTGAATGCCAGCATCTTATCACAGAGTATTCATTTTCACACATGGATTTTTTTATTTGTTAATGCACTTACAGGACATACTATTTCAGCCAAGAAGTTAAAAAAAAAAAAAGCTTTTGGTTTGATTTGCATTGCTGGGAATTTTTGATTTAAAAAAAGTTTAACATCAAAATTGATTTGTAAAACACAAAAGTTTCTGGGATCCCCTGGGAAATATGGCATTTGCTTTGGTATTGGGTACAAGGAAAATCAGTAAGAGAACAAAAGAAAGAAAAACAGACTATAGGAAACAAGGAATTGTGAATTCCTTAAAACTCCGTGTCCCTTGTTTTGTTTTGAAACCATTTTCTGTGAAAACAAATTGTTTTGTTCATCACTATTACTAGAGTATGGGTGTTATAGTATGGGAGGTGTATGGAGGGAAGGCTTAAGGGTAATTTATCTGTCCTACTTCTTTTCCTAAACCTGGGATTTCTACCGTATTCTTGACTATTATCCAAAGTAATTTTGCATCTCTTTGCTAATATATTATTTACACAAATAGTTTTGGAAATCACAAATTGCTGTTTTTATTGAAAGGAATAACAGGTGAGATTCATCACTTTTGCTCTCACAGTTATCACAAAGATTCCCCCAAATTCAATTTGGACATAAAGTGCTTCCTATCTACAAAACTAAATAAAGCTTGTAACTGCTCAGCAAGCTCAACTGGATCAACCACCTGAGCCGAGCTCAAATGCTCCACCTCTCTTGGGGTGCTCAGATTTCAAGCAAATCAGCTGCACGGCAGAAGGTGATTTGGGTGATCAGACAACAACATGAAGTTGTTGGCTTCTCAGCTGCTGGGAGAAAACCTCTACCAAAACCCAATCCAAACAGCTTTTTAAGGGGAATGTCTTAGGCAAGAGAAATGATGCTTCTTCAGCAGCACAATTGCAATTTGAAAGATAAAAAGAGTTACTTTAAGAAAAGAAAAGGCAAAGTCAGACTCCCTTAAAAAATGTGTGATTTCTCCCCTATACATTTTCTAAAAATTTTTTAATTAAAAAAAAATTTTTTTTGGCCGGGCAGTGGGGGTGAAGTGACTTGCCCAGGGTCACACAGCTAGTAAGTGTCAAGTGTCTGAGGCCGGATTTGAACTCAGGTCCTCCTGAATCCGGGGCCGGTGCTCTATCCACTGCGCCGCCTAGCCGCCCCTCTCCCCTATACATTTGAAAAAGAAACACAGTAGGCAAAAGGGCCCAGGGAGGGGAAGCAACTTGCTGATTTCATAACATAATATGTCATGTTTCACATAGGAGTATTGGTCTACTTTTTCTCTGCCAGTAGATTATTCACTTTACAAACATTTTTTTTAAGTGGCTTCAGTAAAATGGTTAACATTTATAGCTGACTCACAAGATATTGGGCTTCTTAGATAAATGGGTAAGTAGGATCCATATCACTGGATATAGGAAAGCAGAGATGACCTCTTTAGGGGCCCTTTCAGCTTAAGTCTATGATTCTATAAGGCTCTTTTGTATAGGAGATTCATGCTTCAGATGAGGGTTAAACTAGAGATCGCTTCCAACTCTCGGATTGTGGGATTCTATGACTTCTTAGGAAATTGTAGCAAGAAGGAAGTTAGTCAAGCCCATTAGTAAGCTGGGTATCCAGGTCAAAAGGCCCAGCTCCTAGGACTTGATATTTTACACCTTGAAGCATCTTCCCTGTCTTTCCACACTCCCCCAAGCTCACAGAATTGCAGGCTGAGCATTCCCCTGAAAAAAACCCCAAAAAACAACCAAACAAACCCAAGCCTTAACTATTAAGAAAATTAATCATTCAAAACAGATGAAATTATGAAATGATTGCACATGAAACTATGAATCAATTTTGTTTTTAAAATGTACCTTACCAGGATAGTATCACAAAATTCCTGTTTACATCCATGTCTCCTCAATTCTTTTTCTTCCATGTATTTTTCTGGATTTTGAAGTAATCGGGTGCAGGCAGGGGAATGAATAGGATGAAAGGAGGTTGAGAATTTGGTGTTGGGGAGGAAGGAAAGAATCAATGAACAAATCTATTTCCTGAGCACCTAGGAAGAGCAATGTACTGCTTTATTGTGAGAGATCCCAAAAGAATCTAAGCAGATGGTCACTGCCTTAAAAAGCTGACTGGTAACTGAGAAAAGGAGAATAATAGTAAAGAACTAATAATACCAGGAAGGCCCAGTGTCCACTGAGGGTGATAGGCAATACATTTTCTAGGGTTTCATAGAGACAAGACATTCCCCAGCAAATTCGAGATCAGGAAATAGACTAGCATAGTTACATCTTAACATACACATAGGTTAGTAGTTGGGGAAAATGCTTTAAAGGTAAATGGAGATCAGATTGTGGAGTGCTTTGAATGAGAGCTAAAGAGATCAAATTATATGTTTATCACTATTACCATCTATGGACACACAAATGCATTTTTCCTCATCTAAATCAGGAAAGGTTCTAAAACAAGATTCACAGTACATGTGAAAGTTCTAGACTATTTCTGTCCAGGCTAGACTCTCCCAGACATTCTTGACAATGGCTCAGAAATCTCTTGTCCCAGGGACTCAGGAGGACCTGAGTTCAAATCCGGACTTACCCCAGGACTCCTAACATTGGAATCACCCTCTGCCACTGCAGCCTCTCCCTTTGATTGGCTCATTCCTCCCAGGATCTACATTTTTAAAATGAGGCCAACTCCAGGCTTTTCTTCAATATTCTTTAGCCTGCCTTACGGACTCTGGGACTTTCTTTCCAATGCAACCACTTAACACAGTGCTTGGCATGCGGTAAGCATTTGGTTTTTTTTGTTGTTGTTGTTGTTTTTTGTTTTTTTAGTAAGGCAATTGGGGTTAAGTGACTTGCCCAGGGTCACACAGCTAGTAAGTGTTAAGTGTCTGAGGCTGGATTTGAACTCAGGTACTCCTGAATCCAGGGCCAGCGCTCTATCCATTGCACCATCTAGCTGCCCCATGTGGTAAGCATTTAATAAATGCTTGTTGCAATGATGGCTGAGGTGATGGAAGAGTAAAAGAGGCAGGGCATACAAGTCAGGTACAAATTTTAAGGATGATGGACTCTGGTTTTACACTAAACAGAGAGGTGGTGTGGCATAGCAGAGTAACTGCTGGCCTGGGAATCAAGAGAGAAGTTTTATTTTTGCTGTTTATAATGTATTCATTATAATAACTGAGTGACCTTGGACAAGTTACAATCCTTCTGGACTTCAGTTTCCTAATCTTTATAATAATGGCATTGAACTAGATAATCTCTAAGTTTCCTTGAGGCAATGTGGTAAAATAAAAAGAATATTGGATATGAAGTCAGAGAACCTGGGTTCAAATCCTGAATTTGCCACTTGACAACTTTGTTACCATAGGCCAGTCACTTGATTTCTCTGGACGTCAGTTTGCTCACTTATAAAATGACAGGGTCGAATTGGGCAGCTTTGTACAGTAGATAGAGTGCCAGGCCTGGTATCATTAAGACTTGTCTTCCTGTGGGGGGCAGCTAGGTGGCACAGTGGATAGAGCACTGGCCCTGGATTCAGGAGGACCTGAGTTCAAATCTGGCCTTAGAAACTTGACACTTACTGTGTGAGCCTGGGCAAGTCATTTAACCCTCATTGCCCCTCAAAAAAAAAAAAAGAAAGAAAAAGAAAAGAAAAGAAAAGAAAATGGAAAAAAAGAAAACACCAGCTCTACTGTATTATATTTTGTCTACCCCAAGGTTGTAATCTTGTTCTTACTCCCTGAAGGAATGCCAAAAAAGGGTACCCTTTCTCTCATATTGCTTTGTATTAGTTTCAAGTCATCCTTATTGTGCAGTGGGGGAGGGAGGGATGCTTTGTTTTTCCAACTAAACGGCAAGTTTTTCAAAAGCTTAATGAGACCCTGCAAAGATTCTGGAGACTTTTTTCTCTTATGTTGTTCAAATATAAACACCTCCTGAAGTCCCTTATGCTATTGCATTGTCTGCTTTGTGATATAATTAAAATGGCATTTGCATTGTCTGCTTTGTGATATAATTAAAATGGCATAAGCCCAAAGGATTTTCTTTGGAGTCAGAACCACAGCTATGTGGTTTTATATCCTCTTTTACAGGGAAATCAATGAAACCATAGGAAGGCAGAGGAGAGGGAAGGGAACAAGCAGTTATTAAATACATACTATGTGCTAGGCAGCTAGGTGGCACAATGGCTAGAATTATAAGAGTCTGAAGTCAGGAATAACTTAGTTCAAATCCATCTTCAGACATTAACTAGGTATATGATCCCAGGCAAGTGTCCGAACCCTGTTTGCCTCAGTTTCTTCATCAATAAAATGAGCTAGAGAAGGCAGTGGCAAAGTACTCCAGTATCTTTGCCAAGAAAATCCCAGATGGGGTCCCAAAAAGTTGAACATCACTGAACAACAACAATGTGCCCGGTACTGTGTTAAGCACTTCAGAGGTATATCTTGTTTTATTCCTGGACAGAAGTACATGGCTGTCTGCTTTGAAAATTCTAAAGGTTAGGGAAGTAGCTTGGGATATATGAAGAAATTTCATAATAGGGCCCCAGAAATAATTATAGGAAAAAAAGAAATAATTATGGGGCACATAATGATGTGCCTACACGTAAGTAACTAGGTCATGGGTAGGAGTGAAAATGGGAGAAGTCTATGTCTACCTGGATGAAATCTCTAATCATCCAAATTTTCCTTTCAAGACCAATATGGATCTAACATTTTTTATGTGGATCCCTTCAGGGCATTTAAAAAACCCCACAGCTGCTTCCAATATCTTCTCTCATTCCAAAATGCATTTTCTTCTCATCTGAGTATAATGAAAATGCACAAATACTCAAAGGATCCATGATTTCATCAATGTAGAGAAGGTCCCTCTGTTCAGATGAACTAGTCTTCCATCTAGTAGACAAATCTTTGGGAACTGCAGGAAGCATATTTATACAATGTAGCTATTAATGTCAGAGGAAAGATTTGAACCTAGACATTTTAGACTTGGGACAGCTAGATGGTACAGTGGATAGAGTGTGAGGCCTGGAGTCAGGAACACTCATCTTCATAAATGCAAATCTAGCCTCAGATACTTACTAGCTGTGTAACCCTGGACAAGTCATTTAACCCTGTTTGCCTGTTTCCTCATTTGGAAAATGAAGGAAATGGCAAACTACTCCAGTATGTTTGCCAAGAAAACCCCAAATGGGGTCACAGTCAGACACAAATTAAAAAAAAAATGACTGAACAAGGAGCAGCTAGGTGATGCAGTGGATAAAGCACTGGCCCTGGATTCAGAAGGACCTGAGTTCAAATCCAGCCTCAGACATTTTACACTTACTAGCTGTGTGATCCTGGTCAAGTCACTTAATCCTCACTGCCCTGCAAAAAAGAAAAAGACTGAACAGCAAGTCATACCCATGAAGTCCCCCCAAAAATAACCCTTCTAAAAAGAACCTCATTTTAGTAAAACAAACCAAAAAATAGTTCTTTATTTATGTATACTTGGTGCAAGGTACAATAGAAGGTCTTTCCTTAAGTTATTAGAATTTTTTTTGTCAGCCTGCCCTTGGAATGGACACAGACAAGCTGAGCCGTCTCCCATCAAGGAAAGCCTTTTAGAGGTTATTCCTATAGATTGCTTCTTCATTCATTTACCCAACAAACATTAAGAACGTTTAGAACAGATGCATCTCCTGCAGTCAGACAGCTTCCATTACTCCTAGCTTCCTTCTCCTCAGGGAAACATGGGGAAAATATTGGCTGATATAATATCATTCCCAAAAAAGTAAAGGATACTATATCTCTATGTTGGATGTTATCCTTCCCTCTGATTATTGTTGTTCAGTCATTTTTCATTTGTGTCCAACTCTTCATGACCCCATTTGGGAAAATCCCAAAAAAACCCTTGGCATAGATACTGGAGTGCTTTGCCATTGCCTTCTCCCACTCACTTTATAGATGAGGAACTGATGCAGATGATATCACAAAGGCCTTTGTCCTCAGCAGACAATGCACTAGCATAAAGGACTTCAGGAGATGCTTAAATTTGAACAACATAAGAGAAAAAAAGTCTCCAGAATCCTTTCAGGGTCTAATTAAGCTTTTGAAAAAATTGCAATTTAGTTGGAAAAACAAAGCATCCCTCTCTCCCCCACTGCACAATAAGTATGACTTGAAACTAATACGAAGCAATATGAGAGAAAGGGTACCCTTTTTGGCATTGGTTAAGTGACTTGCCCAGGATCACACCGCTAGTAAGTTTCTAAGGCCAGAGTTAAACTCAGGAAGGTGTCTTCCTCACTCCAGGCCCCGCACTCTATCTGCTGTGAAATGTAGCTTCCCTCCTTCTGATTAAGCATGTCCCAAATCTAATGTGACAGGGAAGACTTCTATGACTCTCATAAAACAAATGCAGCAATACACCTATTCAGAATAAATTATCATGCTAGATTTTTTTTTTTTTAGTGAGACAATTGCGGTTAAGTGACTTGCTCAGGGTCACACAGCTAGTAGGTGTTAAGTGTCTGAGGCCGGATTTGAACTCAGGTACTCCTGACTCCAGGGCCGGTGCTCTATCCACTGCGCCACCTAGCCACCCCCATGCTAGATTTTAATGTGCTGCTTATGAAGAATCTTGAGTCCCAAAAGTCAACTGAGGAAGTCTTGCTGAACTTGTTGCACCACTACCCCCTGCCAATTTTAAAAAATAAAGATGGAAAGAGGAAAACAGATATGAATGTTGCATGCACAGTCTTACCAGTTTTACTTAACCGTTTCCTCTTGTAACAAGAGACCTCTCATGAACTTGGAGTAATCTGTAATTTTTGTCATCTAAAAACAAAACACAGCACTATAACTTTAAACACGTACACTAAACAGCATTGGGCTGAAAAGTGTATTCCACTGGAGTTGATGCCTTCCCTATTCGCACTGTCTAGTTAATAACAACTCCTGAGTATAGCCAGCCAACCTGTCCCGGGTCCATCTATCATTATATCTAATTCATATCTCTCCATGCTCTCCACAAGAATAGTATGAAATATTTTATCAAAAGCTAATTTTAGGGGCAGCTAGGTGGTGCAGTGGATAGAGCACCAGCCCTGGATTCAGGAGGACCTGAGTTCAAATCCAGCCTCAGACCCTTAACAATTACTTGCTGTGTGACCCTGGGCAAGTCACTTAAGCTTCATTGCCCTGCCCCCTCCCCCCCCAAATAAAAATAAAATCTTTTAAAAATATATAGAAATCAAAGTCAAACTCACTGGCCTTTAGTCCATTTTAGTTTGCTGAGACTCTGTTCTCAGCATGATACAGTGCCTTCACTTGGTTGTATATAAATTAGATTCAAAGGGCAAGATCTGGGTTTAAAAAGCCATTAGATATGGCAGTTACACCTCCAAAGGTTTCTGATCCCACCTAACAAAGCCATCAGATCTGTCTGAGCAGATTTTTCTAGTAACAGAAGGATAGCTGCAGCAAATAATCAAATACACGAGAGTGCTTTTTCAAACTGAGTAATAAATTTCAGCCACAGTTTAATCTTCAAAGAAATACTTATTGTCTGTTGCCAAAATCCACAAGCAGACTGATGTTTTCTCTTCTTAATTTCCATTCCTAAATATCTCTGATGAACCCATTATTCCTTAGGATATCTCTGTTCTAGTAAACAGATTTACAAAGAGTTATATATATAAAATCAGAACTCTTCTGAGAAGAAGTAAAATGCTAAATAATTTAAGTACTTCAGTGTCAGAAAGGCACTGAAACTTCTGTCCATTAACAAAAAAAATTTTCTATCATACCTCTTTCCCTCTTATCTGTGTTAAGAAAGATCTACGGTCAGTTCTCTGATGTAAAGCATACTACTGGATGTACCATTAAAGACAAAGTTTTCATAAAGGTGAACTTAAGGCACACAACATCTGCCTTCAATCATAAGCACTGCCAGTGAAAGCACGCTCCACATGGTGCACAACTATGTCTGGCTGTTGGAAGAATACTTTCTGATAAAAGCAATGAGCAAGAACAAACAAAAGGCAGGTGGTGTGGGGAGGCTGAGCTCTGGTGTGACATTTAAGGAAGTGAAATAGGGCACAGAAATGGACAGTGGACTCAAGTAGTCCTGGTTTAGGTTATAGTTGTGATTTTGTCTTATGCCTCTGAGCATGGTTTCTTCATCTGTAAGATGGAGGGGATGGGTGACCTAGATTACTCTACCAGACCTTCTTGCTCTAACATATGGATCTCTGGCAACTCCTGGGCTTCAGGATTGGACAGCTTTGGGGTCATAACTAATTTTGTCATGAATGTTAAAGAGCAGGAATTGTGATTTTCTTTTTTTTTCTTTTTCTTTTTTTTGCAGGGCAACGAGAGTTAAATGACTCACCCAAGGTCACATAGCTAGTAATTGTCAAGTGTCAGAGGCCAAATTTGAACTCAGGTCCTCCTGAATCTAGGGCCTGTGCTTTATCCACTGCACCAAGAGCAGGAATTGTGAAGAAAGTCATTCTGTTCAAAATGAGCATAGTTATTTTCCCACTGATATCCACCACTCTTTCCCTAGGGGGCCAGCAACCCTATCTTTGTCTTCCTATCATTCAAGCAGCTAGAATGAAAATAGAGCCCTATATCTATTGAATCAAAAAGTGTCACCCAGAGCTTTACCATAGCACCTGAAATGCATTGCCTCTTCACCTTAGCCTCTTAGAGCCACTAGTCTCCTTCAAGACCCAGCTCAAGTATAACCTTTTCCTAGAGGCCTTCTCTTTCCCTCCTCCATCTGCATAGTTATTTCCCCACTAATATCCACCACTGTGGATTAGACTTGCCCCAGCCCACCTCACTCCACAAAAACAAACAAACAAAAAACCCAACCCCCAAAACCGAAAATAAAAATAAAAACAGAACTAGGAGCAATGGCTGAAAGTTGTAAAGAGACAAATTTAGTAAGGAGGGACTTCCTAATGATCAGGATAGAATTACAGTTTGAAGAGGCCTCAGAGGTCATTTAGTCTACCCCTCACATGGTAAAGATGCTGAAACTGAGATTACCCTATATACATAAATACACATATATGTTCAAATAAATGTGTGTGGGGGTGTGTATAAAAATTGTATAGTTGTTTGCATGTTGTTCCCTTCCTTAGATTGTGAGCTCCTTGAGGGCAGGAACTATCTTTGCCTTTCTTTGTATTCCCAAAGCTTCATACCATGCTTATAACTTACTAAACTCTTAACTAAAGCTTGTTGAGCTGATGTCCAGAGTAGATAAGTAACTTGGCTCAAGGTCACATGGGTGGTAAAGTGACAAAACTAGAATTAAAATTCAGGCCAGGGGCAGCTAGGTGGTTGGAGTACTGACTCTGGAGTCCGGAGGACCTGAGTTCAAATAAAGCCTCAGACACTTGATACTTACTAGCTGTGTGACCCTGGGCAAGTCACTTAAGCCTGATTGCCTCACCAAAAAAAGAAAGAAAGAGAGAGAAAGAAAGAAAAAAGAAAAAAAAATCAGGCCATCTGATTTTAGTTCCTCTCTCCAAAATTGCCTCCTGAGAGAAATGATTGTTTCTCCCATATTAATAGCCAATTTTTAAAATTAGGGAGACCCAAGGTGTTTTTTTTTCCCTATCCTATTTCCTGGTCCAATCTTTCTAGGACAGGGCTGATTGATGACACATAGGATTAACATTCTCCTCAATCTGGGTATTGCTACTCCACCGAATTAGATTAGATTTCTTTTTTTTTTTTTCAGGGCAATTGGGGTTAAGTGACTTGCCTAGGGGTCACACAGCTAGTAAGTGTCAAGTGTCTGAGGCCGGATTTGAAATCAGGTCCTCCTGAATCCGGTGCTTTATCCACTGCTCCACCTAGCCGCCCCTAGATTAGATTTCTACTCTAAGGTGAAATCCCTTGCCCATTGTCTTCTATTCAGTCTTGAGTAGGGGAACAGATTCTTTGTTTAGATTGCCCAAGTCTGGTGTCATAATTTAGAAGTAAATGACATAATCAAAGTTTATTAGAATGGGTCCAGCCCCTCATTGTTATATTAATTTTCTCTTATTAATTGTTAACCAATAAGAGTTGATTGCCACTCTCTGAAACACCCACTTTTCCAAGGCCATGTAGCCCACCACAATGAGAGTCTTTGGAATTCAAGAGTGCCACCAATCTCTTTTATTAAAATGCTAGCATTATTAACAAAATGACTAATTACCCAGAAATTATCTTGTGAACCTTTATAAACACCACACTCTCCAAAAGGGAGAATAAGGTACCCAAAAGTGGAATGGACTGTCTTATGAAGTGTTGGTTTGACTTTCATGAAAAGTCATGAAGGAAAGATTAGGTGACCACTTGCTAGGTACAACTTTGAGATTTTGTGATTCTTGACTTGGTGATTGGGAGCTATGCGATTTAGACCCTAAAGGGTGGTCACCAAGGCAATGTGAGGTCCTGTGGACATCACTGTTTATTCTGGAAAATGGTTTAAATTCTGTTTCTCAAAAGTCTGCTAGTTTTCCAACAACGAACCTGGGAATTACAGAGTAATAAGTTTCCAGCTTTCTCTAAGCCCTTCTCAGTACATCCTCCTTAGAGAAATTACTCTTCCTAATAAGTGCGTCAAAATTGGGACTGTGCTTTCTGTTCTGGCAGTCTTCACACTGGAGACAATCCAATGGAACTGTTAGCTCAATGTTTAACCACCATCTGCAAAAGAAATATATAGGATAGTGGGGGAGGTGAAATGTCAGCCTCTGGTAAATAGATGAAAAAAATTCAAGAGGGACTTGGTTTTAATGGTGTTAGGAAAGAATTCTTCCCCGCATTACAGTTAGGTTTACTTTCTCCTAAGTGAATATCTCATTAAGCTATCAGTTTTCTGTTTTATAAAGTTCTTGTTATAATTACAATGTACTTGTGTTAGTACAGGCAATGCAAAGTTTTATTGCATTATATTTTTTATGTGATTTCTCTGCTAGTTATTCACCTATGTGCCCCCTTTGGTACATTATCATGGTATAAAGGTCATTCTATTTTTTTTTTTTTAGCGAGGCAATTGGGGTTAAGTGACTTGCCCAGGGTCACACAGCTAGAAAGTGTTAAGTGTCTGAGGCTGGATTTGAATTCAGGTACTCCTGACTCCAGGGCCGGTGCTCTATCCACTGTGCCACCTAGCTGCCCCACTCATTCTTATTTCCAAAAGGCTAGGCCAGTGAAAAACAAGTCATGGTGGGTCCTACCAAACTAGAAAGGCTTTGGGCATAAGCCTAATGACGGGACATGTGATTGTTTTCTGAAGACCACTTAGCTGTTTGGAAAGTCAGACTGGCACAGTGGATAGGACACTACTTTTAGAGTCAGGAAGGCCTGGGTTCAAATCCTGCCTCAAAGGCTTATTAACTGTGGACTCCAGCAAGTCTCTTAACCTCTCTGAGTTTCACTTTCATTTGCAAAATTAAGGGTTTGAATTAAAGGAACTCCAAGGTCCCTTTTCATCTCCAAATGTTAGCTCCTATGATCCTAAGCTCATCACTGGGGTAGCTCCAAGGTGATGGATGTTTTGGCTATAGGAACTCTCATAGGTCATCTATTAAATCACTGGTGATCCCCAAAAATAAAAACACAAGAGCCTTGAAGAACTCAAGTCTTCTTATCTAGTATTTAGAATTGAAGATGGGCATAGACTGTCACTCCAAAAATGAATTTCTATAGAGTCTGTGAGACTTGTCAAAACTGGATTCTGTGTAATTCAGTCAGTAGATAGATTTGGTATTGTTTTTGTTTTTTATTCAATGTGGATGCTCAAAAGAAACATAAGATGCAGAAATTTAGAGATGTCTCTCTCTCCCTTTCAAGTGTTCATGTAGACTATTTGTGCTCAACCTGTGATGGAGCCTTCCAAGCTTATGTTGGTCTGATTAGCCATAGCTGAACACAATGTATGTTGACCCCAACATCATGATGTCATTTGGATTCTCTTTGAGCATGAAGGACAAATAATAAGATCAGTGTTATTTATCATTCAAAACCAGAATTTTAGTTTTGGAAGGGATCTTAGTTGAGGACATGTGGTCCAACCTTTGACTCAGTACTGAATCTCTTCTACACTATCTCTGCTGAATGAACTTAGACTGAAAGCTTCTAAAGGGTAAGGTTTCACATTGTTTAATTTGTTTTATAAAATATCTAGAACAATGAACATATAGATGGACCGTATAGATGATTATGACATGAAAAGTATTAAAGAGAAAAGAAAGGTAGAAAGATAAGAAAAGAAGGAAGGCCATTCAGTGCCTCAATTAGCCCATCTGTAAAATGTGACTTGGAAAAGATGATCTCTCAGGTCCCTTTCTAAGTTTTCCCATTCTTGTGACTGTAAAAACATGTAACTACATCCTCTCCATTCCAACGTCCTACTTCTCGTCCTGTCCAGAACCTCTGGACTAGCGCCATAAAGTAAGTTCAGCTAGGAGGGCTGTAAACTCTCAAGCATTCCATCCAGTACAATATTTGTAAAGTAATTATTTTAGTCCAAGTAGATGCTGCTGACTGTGCCTGGCCTTGGCAAATGAGTACACTGTTCATACATCCTTTTGAACTGAATATATTGACAATGAAATGTGCTCTCAGAGAGCTAATCTCCATGTTCTCCAGTCCATGTAAGTTGTTCCCCACCTCCGCCCTTGGCAAGGCATTTCTCACGTGAAGAAAATCTGGCCTAAATTCCCAAGTCAAGAGAAAGATTCATTTATTCTTAGTATTTTTTTTTTCATTCCACCACCACAAAAATATCCTATCAGCTTTCAAACTCTGGATAAACAGGGTATTTTATATCATTCTGGAGAACCAAAGTTGCAAGGATTATCTGTGGCAATCACATCATATTGGATACTATAATTCAATGAATCAAATAATTCCCAAGAATTCAAGAATTTGAATTCAAAGAATTTAAAGAATTCCCGAGAATTATAAGGGACCTAAGAAGTCATCTAGTCGCACTCATACCTCAACAGGAATCTCCTCTATTACAAGTGGTCATTCAGCCTCTGTTTGAAGGCTCTACTTAAAAGGAACCCACTACTTCCTCCCCAGGCAATTGATTCCACTTTTGGATGCTTCTACTTAAGGAGTTTTCTCATAGATCAAGCTGAAATCTGCCTTTGTAATTTCCACTTAATGCTGCTACTTCTGTCAAAGACACCATCATCTTTCCAGTCACCCAGGTTTGAAACCTCAGTGTCGTCCTCAAACTGTTCACTCTCTCTCATCCCTCAGACCAATCAAGTTGACAAATCTTGTCATTATAACTACACAATATCTCTTGAACCCAATCCCCTTCTCTTCACTCACATGGCCACCTCCTTCGTTCAGGCTCTTATGACCTCCTTCCTGAACTATTGAAATAGATCCCTAATTAATCTCCCTGACTCAAGTCTAGTGCACTTGTGCACAAAACTACCATACATTCATTCAGTATACATTACATTTATACTTAGAAATGTTCAGATAGCCTCTCACATTGAAGGCAAAGACAGTCACTTTTGCATTTTGTATCCCTAGTGCTTAGCAACAATGGCTGACACAATAAATGTTCAATAAATGTTTCTTGATATATTGAAGTCTTTCTCCTCTAATGTATCCCTCATACTGCAATCAAAATGATAGGTCTAAAATGTCCTCCTACTCAATAAACCTCAGTGGTTCTCTATTACTTTTAAGGCTAAATATAAGCTATTCTTGTAGGCATTTAGAGTTCTTTACAAACTCAGTCAATTTCATTTCCAGTCTTATCACCCATTATTCTTCTACATACCCTGGGATCCAGCCAAATGGCCTTCTCACTGTTTCTCATACGTAACATTGAGTCATTGCACTGGGTGATGGCCATGCCTGGAATGCACTCCCTCTTACCTTCTATCTCTTAGAATCCCTGTTTTCCTTCAAGACTCAGTTCCAGTGCCAACCTTTTGCATAAAGCTTACTACTCTGGTTCTCCTCCCACCCTGTTCCCTCCAATCCCCAGAATACTTGTCTCACCCCACCCCCAAATGTTACTTTGTGTCTCTTCTATAAATGGTGTGTGTACATATGTATAAATTTATATGTACTTGTATATGTTAGCTTCTAGTCCTTTCCTCCCAAAGGTTACTTTGTACCTGTAGGAACTATTTTGTACATATATGTATACACATACATAGTTTAGTCCTCTATTACAAAGGTTACTTTGTAACTGGAAGTTCTGTTTTGTTATACATACACACGTGTGTGTATATGTATAAATATATAAGCATACATATCTATACATATATGTGTTTGTGTGTATATTGTGTGTTTATATGTACGTTAGTCTCTCTATTACTAAAGTAACAGGATCTCAAATCTATCAGATTGTGTGTATAGAATATACAGAATATATTGTATATAGAATACAAATATCATTGTGTGTATATTTATGTATGTATATACGTATATACGTATATACATATATATATATATACATATATATTCATGTTGGCTCTTCCATTAGAAGTTATACATACGCTTTATTATTGATTGAAGCCAAATGCAACAAGGCTTTTTTCTTTTTTTATACATGATAACCCTAGCATACCATGTTTCCTTTTCTTTTCCAGGTTTAATATCTCAGTTCTTTCAAAAATTATTAGTTTATGTGTCTTATTTAATAGATTGCAAGCTCCAAGGATCATGGTTTATCTTTTTCGGTGTTGTTGTTGGGGCAATGAAGGTAAAGTGACTTGTCCAGGGTCACACAGCTAGTGTCAAGTGTCTGAGGCTGGATTTGAACTCAGATCCTTCTGAATCCAGGGCCGGTGCTCTATCCACTGCGTCACCTAGCTGCCCCTTCAATTCTTATCATGAACTCTGAAAGGAGAAATTACCAAGCATCATATAAAATGATGTTTCTTGTCACTTTTGGGTGCATTACATAACCAAATCTGCCAACTGCTTTAATCATTTCTCTGAAAGGCACCTGTGAGCCATCCTTCCAGTTAGCTATGAATTCTTTCTGGTTTCTGCTATCATTCATACCAAAATTGTCAACACTAATATTATTCAATAGTATATTAACAATTGGATGTAGGCCAAAGATATTTCATTTAAAGTAACAACAGTTATTAATATTTCTCAAATTGTCAGTGCCCCTTACCTATTTTCATCTAATTCTGGTACCAGAGAATCTTGATTGACCAAAAGCCATCATTCTAACAATTTATACAGGAAAAACCTTTGTCTTGGGTGGGCAGCTAGGTGGTACAGTGACTAGAGTTACAGGCCCAAAGTCAGGAAAACTCATCTTCTTGAATTCAAATTTGGACTCTAACACTTATTAGCTATGTGACCCTAGGCAAGTCACTTAACCTTGTTTGCCTCAATTCCTCATTTGTAAAACGATCTGGAGAAAGAAATGGAAAAACACTCCAGTATCTTTGCTAAGAAAACCCCAAATGGATTGACAAAGAGTCAGGCACAACTGAAATGACAAACAAGAAAACTGCTTGGGTGCCTATTGTCCATTCTGAGGACTAATTGGAGTTCATCCAACAGTGCACATATCTCGGACATACATTGTAGATAGAAAGGTTGTGCTGAGCCCTAAACTGGAGAGTAGGCTGTATTACATTTGGGAAATTATTCAGTGTTTTCAATGATACCAAAATGTTCTTTCACAAAGATTCATCTTCCCAACAGTAATATTCATCTTATGATACCATATGACTGCAAAACATGGAGTACCCTGATCTCCAAAGAATCAAATCAGTGGATGAACCAAAGGGCAATAGAAAGATAAATATTGGAGGCAAATAGCCTTTCATGTATTTTTGACAATGCCCAAAATGCAAAAAGTGGCATGAAAGATATTATCTAGAAAATGTATAGTCAGTCAATAAATTGGCATCATGCCAAGCAGTTTGCTCCCACAAAGGACACAAAGAACACAAAGAAAAGTTAAAAGCAACAGCAATAACAACATAGTGCTTGCCCTCAGGAAGCTTTCAGTCATATAAGGGAGACAATATACAAATAAACTATGTACATACAAGTTGTCATTCAGTCATGTCCCACTCTTCATGACCCCATGGACCATAGTACACTAGACCCTTCTGTCCTCTACTATCTCTCAAATCTGTCCAAGTTTATGTTTGTTGCTTCGATGAAACTATCTATCCATCTCATCCTCTGACATCCCCTTTTCCTTTAGACTTTAATGTTTCCCAGCATCAAGGTCTTTTCCAATGAGTCCTGTCTTCTGTAGACAGGATAAACTGGAGACTATCTCAGAGGGAAGATTGGGAAAGACTTCTTGGAAAAGATGACATGTTAGCTGAGACCTGAAGGAAGCCAGGCAAGTTAGGAGTGGAGAAGATGACAGTATTCCAGCCATGGCAGAAAGGGGATGTAGGGTAGGGTGGGGTGGGAGGACAGCCAGGGCAATGTTCAGTGTGATTAGGAAAGGAGAAAGGCCAGTCATGTTTTGAGAGCAAGTCATAACAAATGTATAGCCCAAGTATTGCACTGGTACCCATGGAATGTTGCAAGACATAGAGGAAGGCCTCTAGCACATTGGACAGATCTCTATGGGAAATTTATGAGAGGTCATAGGCAATAATTATACAGGATAAAAAGACACGAGTGGATTGCAATCTGCGCCGATAAAGGGGGCATCAACATAGATGAGATGAGGAATCCATAGAAACATACAAGTGTCATTTGTTCATTCAACAAGCATTCATTAAGCACCCATATGCCATGAACTCTCTGAAAAATTTTAAAACATGTTTAATAAACTATCTGAACATTTAATTTTGAAGACATTATGCAAAGGCCACTGAGGCACAGAGATTTTAAATGAACAGCCAGCTCCCTATGCATGGCAAGGCCATTAAAAAGAGTAAACTCAAGATTTAGCCCAGTAATCTATCATTCTCTAGCTATCTCATATTCACTATTAAACTTTCTTTCTGACTTTCATTACAGTATATTCTTTATCTAGAAATAGCTACTAATGAAAAAAAATGAAAAAGGTAGAAAGGCAAAATACTTTAAATACAGGGTTATTTTGTTCATTTCCACTGAGATACTGGCAGGGTTACATGATATATGAATGGGCCTCCATAAGACCAGATTTTGGATTTCCAAAGCAAATTTAGATGTCCACCAAGGTAAGGGACAAGATCAAAGCAAGATGACCATTAAAAAAAGCAAGTAGACAAAAAGGCCTCAGATTATCTTTTTAAAAAAATCTTAAGGCAAGTCAAAAGCATGTGCAAATGATGCTCTTACCTTAATATGACTTAAAAATATATGTATAAATATGTAATCTACACACACTTATAATTTTAAAGTTCTTTATGTCTGTGCAGGTCTCATAAATGGAATTTATTGGAAGAGACAAGCGGCCTTTAAAATAATTTATATAATATGGCTGGGAAACTTGTGATATTACTGATCTGTGGTTAACTAAGTGGGGCCAAGAAAGTTCTGTATAAGAGACAGCTTTCTAAAATATGTTTTGAGCTCCATCATACACACAAACCTTTTCTCTGCTTTTTTTTTCTTTTCTCTGCTTTTAATGCTTTGTTACAGCACTACAATTTTATTTTTATTTCCTATCTGTGCTGCTAAGTATCACTATGGAAGCATCTAGTGAAACAGAGCTTCATTTTTCCTTCCCCCTTAGCTGTTTCCACCCTTGTTGGTGATGTGTTACAGTCCCGCTGTGGACAATTGACCCCAATCAGCTTTTCCTGAAGCTCAGACACAGTGACTTTTGATGAACAAACGGAACCAGATTTCTCCTTGGAATGTGAACTCCTTGACAGAAAGGGCTGTTTTTTCATCTGGATTCCACAAAAGCATCCATCTTTAGACTGGCCAGCCTTGTCATTTCCCACAAAGGCCACCAACAATGATGATTTGGAGAAACACTTAATGTAGGGTTGAGATTTAACATTCATCAAATATTTATTGGGCATCTACCATGGGGAAAGGATTAATTTTTCTCCCACCCCCAATAAAAACCAACATCTACCACGGGAAGAAGTCAACGAACTCTGAATGCTAGCCTTCCATTCTCTGTAGCTGGACTAAATTTCTCTATGATTTTCAATCATGTGGACAGATTCTCCTAAGAAAACAAGATGGTGACTGAATTTTTTTAATACTGGAAATCACAAATGTTTTCTTTGTAGGATAACTGGAAAACTTCCAGAGTAATGACTTTTAGGGTTTTCTTGGCAAATATACTTTGCCATTTCCTTCTCCATTGTGTCCCCATTTTACAAATAAAGAACTAAGGCAAATAGGGATTGCCCAGGTTCACACAGCTAATAAGTGTCTAAAGCCCCATTTGAACTCAGATCTTCCTGACTCTAGGACTGGTGCTTTATCCATTGCGTCACCTAGCTGCCCTCTGGAGTAGATTTTCACAATGGAAGTTACATACCCTGTTGAACTCATAGGTCTGGACCTCCACTTTACCCACAAATGCAAAATAAAATGGGAATAATAATAATACCTACTTAGAGTATTAATCCTGCAGCTTATCACAGACCATAGTAGGAATTCTAATTCATTTTGATAAAAATAGTTGCCTTTAAAAAGGATGGAGTGATTAAGATCATTTAATTGAAATGTATTAAGTAGAAACCCTGGTCAAAAAGAAGCTTATTGGTATAACTCCTCTCCTGTTTGCTTTTCGCTAATGAGGCAGCAATCATTTTGCAGATGTACTATAAGCTAAATTATTGTCCCAAACTAAATGCAGATTATTTTTGTATTCTTTCAACATGCCTGACCTTGCATGTGCACTGGAGTTCAAGGAATGAAAAAAATTCTTTCTACCTGGCATTGCTCTGTGTTTCTGGTATGGCCTAGAAAAGTCTCAAAGAACAACAATGGAAGATTACAGAGTGGCCTCAACTCTTCTCTGATGGGGCATGTGAAATCATAAGACTATGAGGTAGAGAGAGGCAGAGAAAGGAACTTCATTGGCATCAGTAAAAAATGTATAAAATATGTGCACATTCTATTTTCAAGCTGGATTTGTATAGACAGATACAGAGTAAGTGGAGATGATAGGGCACAAGCCCTGATTTCGATCATTGAACACTCTCAGAAAAACCAACCAACACACATATATGTGCTTAGTTTTATAAACAATTCTATTACAAGATGGGAGGGTAGCAAATAAATCCTCAAAATAGTTTACTCTAAAGAAAAAGTGTTCTATTGAAAGTAAATGCATTGATGAATTAATCAAAGTTTTCTAAAACCATATGAAAAAAATGCTCTAACTCACTATTGATTAGAAAGATGCAAGTATAAACAACTAGGGGTACTAGCTCCTACCTATTGGATTGTATAATAGGATAGCAGAGGAAAATGACAAATGTAGGGGATACGGGAAAATGAAACATCGCAGCATTATTGGTTGTGGAAATTTATTTTGATTTGGGGACCCTACCTTTAGGCTGAGATTAGAAAGTCTTAGGCCCTCAGGGTTTCTTCCCCTCCTCCTCAGCTTCAGCTGAGCCAAAAAGTCCTGTGGGCTATACAAGACACCAGGCCAGACAGCTGGGGGAAAAAGCCCCAGCTCCCACCCACCTGATCGGAGGAGAGATCCCGGATAGCCTGTGCTGAGGCAGGGCTGCTCACTCCCCCCCCCCCCATGCCACCAGCTGCAGCCCTGGCTGGCGGATTAGCTTGGTCTGTGGGGGCACAAAAAGCCCTGAGATTTGAGTGGAGATAAGAAAGGTGTATATATAGACATGGGAGTTAGCCAGCAAGGGGGTTCGGTTGGGCAGGGGCGGTAGAGAGAGGCTGAGAAGAGGTTCTGACACATGAGAGGAGGCGGAGAAGAGGTCAAGAGGTTGGCTGATGAGATTAGAAAAGGGGGGGGAGGGATGAGACGAACAGCAAAGCAGGACTAGGAGCAAAGGCGGCAGAAGACAGACAGAACAGGAGGCAGCGAGAGCACAGAAGCAGTCAGCACAGGGTAAGGTTGGAGAAAGTGAAGATTAAGAGGCCTTAGAAGAAAGTAGCTGAGCAAGTAAGTGCCCTGAGGCAAGAGACGGCTAAGGCCCTTATTGTATTCAAAAAGTTCGAAGCAGCAGGTGGGAAAGAGATGCAGTGGAAAGAGACTGCAGGAAAGCAGTCAGGTTGTACATTTCATTTCCCTGTATTCTTAATTTAAATAGTATCTCATAAATAAACTCTGCTTTTATTTAGTTAAGAGGCTTCTTAATCTTTAGTTTATCAATTTTGGGAGTGGAGCAGTGTGGTGGAACTTTATAAACGGCCCACATTCAATTAATGAAGTCGGATAGCCAGTTAGTCAAAAGTCCCCAGATTAGTCATCCACAGATTAGGCCCCCCAAAATTAGCCCCAGTCAACAAAAATATTTCTACATGGTGAAGATATAACTGATTCAAACATTCTGTAGAGCAATTTAGAATGACGGCCAAAGGGCTATAAAACCACGCATACTCTTTGACTTAGCACTACCACTACTAGGTTGGTATCCAAAAAGAGATAAAAAACAAAGTTAAAGGACCTATATGTACAAAAAATATTTATGGCAGCTTTTTTCTGGTGGCAAAGAATTCAAAATTGAGGGGACGCCCGAACAAATTGGTATGTGATTATGATAGAACACTATTTTGCTATAAGAAATGATGAGCAAGGTGGGGGGGGGGAACCAAAATGGCAAAGGAAAGACATTAAATCCACAGGGCTCCTGATACAATCACCCCAAAAATAGCAATAAAAGAACCCTTGAGGCAGAAAAACACACAAAAATATGGGCTGAGAGTTTTCTCCAGCTTTAGATAGATTTCAGGGGGCCATGCTGGGCCACGAATAAAGCCTAACCCTGCAATCAGGCTGACACACCAGACACCCACCAGAGGAATTTGCCCCAGTGCCTCTGAATCAGCTACAGCACCGGCGTCTTCTGGAACTGAGTGCGTGGTTGGACTGAAGGGCTGGTGGGGGGGGGGGGGTAAGTGCAGGGGTACCAGTGGACTGGGGGGAAGGATTCAACTGTCCCACCCCAGCGGGGAACCAGGAAGAAATCCTGAATGGCGGGAGACCCAGGTTGGGGAGGGGAGCAGGGAAGCAGTCTCATCAGAAGCTGAGAACCACACCACAGAAAGCTTTGCTGGTTGGTTGCTTAGTAAAGTAGGCCTGAGGTAATCTCCAGACCTGAGAACAGGCCAGGTGAGATTAAAGCCTGCCTCCCCTCAAACCAAAACACCTGGGACCCTCTGAAGCTGAGAACAGGAGTGGAGCCAAGAAGTAGCCCCCCAACCCCCACCCCCCAGTGGAGAGTTTAAAATCAAATGAAAGTGAGGCCAGGCAGGCTGAGAACAAGCCCAACCATCACCCAGGCCATGCTGTAGCTTGAACAGTGTGTCCTGGAAGCAGAGACACACTTTAAGAAGGAGTTAAAAGCCAAGAAATAGTAAGCCAGGATGAGTAGGCAGAGAAAGCAGAAGACCATTGAAAACTTCTTTGGGGGTAAGGTAGACCACAATACAACCTCAGAAGAAGAAGATAATAACGGGGTCAAAGCTCCAACATCCAAAGCTTCAAAGAAAAATATGAAGTGGTCTCAGGCCATGGAAGCTCTCAAAAGAGACTTTGAAGAGAAAATAGGAGAAATAGAAAGAAGATGTAGAAATGACGAGCAAGATGCTCTCAGAAAAACCTGGGAAGACTTACATGAGCTGATAGAAAATGAAATGTACTATGTACAAAGTAACAGCAATATTGTAAGATGATCAGCTGTGAATGACTTGGCTATTCTCAGCAAAACAATGATTCAGGACAACTCTGAAGGACTTAAAAAAAATGCAATCCATCCCCAGAGAAAGAACTGATGGTGTCTGAATATAGATTGAAGTATATTTTTTCCCTTTATTTTTTGAGGGGTTTTTTGGGTCTGTTTTCTTTCACAACCTGACTAATATGGAAATGTTTTACGTAACTACACATGTATAACTTATATTGAATTGCTTGTCTTCTTAAAGGTAGAGTGGAGAGGAAGAGAATTTGGAATACAATGTTTTAAAAATGAATGTTAAAAATGTTTTTATATGTAATTGGGAATTATAGGTTTTTTAAAAAAAACAAAACAAAAAACCTCATCCATGACTTCCCCCCAAATTTACATTAAATAAGAGGAATCAATGTAGCCTAAATAAATAAATAAAAGGGTTAGCCTGGGAAATGTACATTTTCTGAAGTACTTGAACTCCACCATGGTCAATATCTTCGACACGAGGAAGAACAACCAAAATAAGACACGAAATGCCAGAAACTATCATCTTTGATCTGCTATTTCCTAAGGTACTAAAGGGAATTCCTTCTGTGTCCTCTTAGAGCCTTTTAAAAGAAACAAACAACTCTGCTATGACAGGTAACAATCTGAATAAACAGAGCCCAGAGATGACCTTGAACCTTCCATTTTAACTGTTCCAATTTCATCTCTCCCTCCCATCCCCCCAGTATTTTGCCAAGAAAGTAAACTGGCTCCTGGGTTTTACTTTATACTTGGTGGGATCCACAAAATAAGTATAACCCACTTTTTGGAGATCTGCCAAAAGGGCTCAACATTGGGGAATAGAGAGTGGGGTTAGGGGTTGCTTGCTAACTTCCCCACAGTTCTCAAAGTGCCAGAATTTCATACTTTACCTGAGGACAAACTATATAGAGTGTTTTTTAGACCCTGACCTTGTAAGGGGCCTTGGGTGAAAATAAAAGTAAAACGTCACAGGCTGTGTTTCTACCATTACAAATTTATTTTTAATTCTAGAGTTTGGACAATTAAGTTGCTGTAATGTTATTTTGTGGGTATCTTTAGATGTTCAAGGAAGATAGAAGAATCTATAAAATATATTGAAAATATTTTCTATAGTAAGCCCAGTTCTAAGGCATGGATGTCATAGTGTCTCTGTGTGTATGTGTGTGTGTGTTCATAGGTATCTGGAATAAATAAAGTACTAACTGTGATCTATGTGACCCTGGGCTTCAGTTTTTTCTAAGTAGCTACGTTGGGCAGGTGACAAAGCAAAATCCTGTAGTCAGGCAGACCTGAGTTCGAATCCAGCTTCAGATTTTTACTAGCTGTGAGCCTGGGTAAGTTACTTAACCTCTTCCTGCCTCAGGTTCCCCAACTGTAAAATGGTGATAATAATAGCACCAACCTCCCAGGGTTGTGGAGAGGTAGAAATTGTTTTATCTCTTTATCAAATGAGAAAATACTTGGAAAGCACAAAACACAGTGCCTGGCACATAAGAGATACTTGGTAAATGCTTTATTTCTGTCCTTCCTTGCTTCCTTCCTTTCCTTTCTTCTTTTCCTCCTTCATTTCTTCTGTAAAATGAAATTAGACTATATTATAAGATTCCTCCCAATTCTTAATCCTATGATAAAGTTATGACAAATAATTCCTTAACTTTAAACTAGGTTTTATACTCACTGGAAAAGGAAACTCAGATCTCAGGGCTTGTGATAAAATTTTAAAAAAAATTCATATGTGTAAAAAAAAATTCATATGCGTAATATGCATAATAAGATCCAAATGCTAGAAATATAGCAGTTTGGGTTCCAAAATTTGGTAGTACCCCCTCCCCAAAGTTATTCCAAACTGTCCCAAAATGATGAAGCTAAAATATTATCTCCGAAGGTTATTTATTTATATATTTAGGCTGTTTGGAGATGAGGTGTTCTTTTCAGCTCAGAAGGCATTTTTCATGTTCTTTGAAGTTATTGAAATGATCTACAGAGTCAGAGTAATATTGGCAAGAGGGAGGTAGTAAGAGAAGGCACTCCATAAAAAAATGTTTTCATTATTAAGGAGAGCTAGTATGGATTTATGCAAAAGAAAGTCTATGTGAAACATACAAAGTATAATTATTTTGAAACCATTTGCAGAATAAAATAGGCCTTCTTGGTGTCTTCCTTCTTCCTCCTCCCACAACCACAGCATCGTTACACATATTGTTATCACAAGGCCTCATCATGTTGTAAAGAAAGAATTAGATTGAGGATGAGAAGACAAGAATTCATATCCCTGATCTGCTGTTTACTCTGTAGGTGTGTAGTCCTGGGTAATCATTCACTGCTCAGAACTTCAGTTTCTTCTTCTCTAAAATGAGGAGGTTGAGCTAAAATCTGATCTCCAAGGTCTCTTTCTTTAAAAAAAAAATTTTAATTTTAATCTATGGAATAAAACAAGAATTTCTATAATACAGTATAATTTTAAAAATTGCACATGATACTGAAAAGCTGTTATGTACAACTTGCTATTCTATTTATATACATAAATTTGTTATATTTAATAGTTAAATTAATAAGTGATATTTTAAAGTTATATTAATAATTTTCTTTTTTCTCCCTTTTTTCCCTTCACCCTCCCCTAGAAATGGTTACCATTAGACACAAACAGATATAGACAGACATACAGACATACATATAGACACATGACAGACAGATGGATGGGCAGATAGATAGTTGTAAGATTGTTCAATACATACTTCCATTTATCAGTTCTTTCTCTGGATACAGATAGTGCCTTCATTCATATCTCATTTGTAGTTAATTTGGATATTTATAATAGTTTCTTATTCACTCAAAGTTGTCCTTAAAACAAAATTGTTGTTACTCTTTACAACTGTAACGTTTGGAATGATGCCACCTGCTGGAGACCTACTGTAGAAGAGTTCCACCCATGAAGCGAAGGTCTTTGAGGGCAAGACCAGGAGTCTTTTCTTTGGCGTCAGGAAGTGACGCGGGCTAGTGGGAGGAGGAAGGAAGAGACTGGCGCTCGGTCTCACTCTCTTTCCTTTGGACTCTGGTGGAGAGCGGAGCTAGAAATGTGCTCTCCCTTTAATAGATAGGAATCTAGGCCTTTCTTTCTCTTTACCAAAATTCTTATTCTCCTTAATAAATGCTTAAAAGTCTAACTCTTGCTAAAGCTTATAATTTATTGGCGACCACTCATTGGATATTTTAGACAGACTAGCTAGAATTTTAGCCCTTAACAGAATGTTCTCTTCGTTGTGCTCATTTCGCTCTTCATTATTTCATGCAAATCTATCATTGAGCTCACAATTTCTTATAGTACACAGTAGTATTTCAACACATATACTACAACTTGCTTAGTCATCCCCCAAATTTACAGGCATGGCCACAATTTCTAGTTCTTTGCCACCACAAAGGGAGCTTCTATAAACATTTTAGAACACAAAGGTTCTTTTCTTTTTTCCCTAATCATCTTTGGAAATAGACCTGATAGTCTTTTTCTATTTTAAATTCTAAGATCCCAAGGAGGGCTTGGACAGCTTCTCTATTTTACTGTCCTAAGTAAGACCAAGCTGAGGGAATGATTAGTTGGCTGTCCTGCAGCTCTGCTGGCTACCTTGCGGGATATGTGGAGAGGGAGAGGGAGAGGGAGAGGGAGAGGGAGAGGGAGAGAGAGAAATATACATATATATTACCAAAAATCTGTGTGTATACATACATACATACATACATACAGTGTCCACCCTAGATTTTTGGTAATCATTTTGGACCCATTCTCCTAGCAATGCTGCCTTTGGTGAAATTCTCAAACGAAAGAAACTCACTTGGGAGCCATGGGAGAGCAGCAGCAGCCCACCTGGGCTGTGTAATCATTTTCCTGGGTTGTAGACAGTGCTCTTGTTAGGTGGTGTTCCTATACCTGTAGACTCTATGGAGTCCAGGCAGAGCATGTGCTTGGTCAGCACTTTGCCAGGCATATTTAATTTCCTTCCGTTTTCTCAGGACAAGAGGAACTCATGTAATTGAATTCCCTGTCCACTTGCGTTTTGAAGTTTCTTCAAGCTGAATGGAGATGCCCACACAAGCTGACTGATTGGTGAGGAAATGGTGAAGGCTGGTGTCTGGGGGCCCATGGGCAGAGGTACAGGGGGAAGGCTTGCTCTCCCTAAAGCTCCAATTGCCCTTTGTGACCCTTCCCTGCTCCTGTCCCCCAAATCCTGACTGGCTTCTGGTAGCAACATTGAGTAACTTTTGTTTCCTTCTGTTACATCAGTTTAATGTCCATGTTAGGAGACATGATAGCTGTGTTTATATTTCACCACCACATTTATTTTCTACACGAACAGCTGTGATCATTAAAATATTACACGTCTTTGTTAATCTCTATTAATTGTTCCTGGATAGCTAGGTGGTGCAGAGCATAAAGTACCTGCCCTGGATTCAGGAGGACCTGAGTTCAAATCTGGCCTTAGACACTTGACACTAGCTATGTGACCCTGGGCAAGTCACTTAACCTTCATTGTCTTGCCGCCCCCAAAAATTAGTAGTATTTTTTTTTTAATAAAATTAAAAAAAAAAATTTGCCGGGCAATGGGGGTTGTGACTTGCCCAGGGTCACACAGCTAGTAAGTGTCAAGTGTCTGAGGCTGGATTTGAACTCAGGAACTCCTGAATCCAGGGTCGATGCTTTATCCACTGCACCACCTAGCTGCCCAAATTAGTAGTATATTAACTGTTCCTTATGACAGCCAAGTGGGGGACAGTGGCCGAGGAGGAAGGAAATCCAATAGTGTGTGTATTACAGGTCTCCATCTATAGATGAACCAAAAGAAGGAATGTGGAGGTTTGGACTCTGATCAGAAAGAAATGCACAAAAATATGAAGGTAGAATAAGACTCCACCCATCGATGTATCTGTTTTCCCAGGCCCTGGATAGGGGAAACCATAGGAGGCTCTAACAGATCTCTAACTTTAAATTCTGCAGTGTCAAGGTGATTGAGGAAACAGATGGCAATGTATATGTTTGTTTTCCCCAAGGAAGAAGGGAATCAGGAGAGCTTCAGGGTAGGGGGATGAATCATTCTATGGGCTTAGTCTCAATTAGGACAATCAAATGAGAATGTTGTTCAAATCCTCCTCCAGAGCACAACATAAAGATTGTGCCCTGAGGGGTCCTTGATGTTTGGTAAAGCCCTGCCCAGGACACGCCCAGAGCCCCAGAGGCTTTGCTCACTTTGATTCCTGCTCATTCTCAGTACTGCTCCCCCTCCTGCCTTGCCTTTTGTGGGTACCATACTATCTCTTTCCAGCTCCCCTTTATGTTTTGTCTTTCTCCTATTAACATGTAAGCTTTGTGAGAGTAGAGACCCCCTTGTTTTCATGTTTCTCTTTCCCTGGTGCTTAGCTGTAGGTAATAAGGGAGGGTAGCTGAAAAAGGATGGAATCCAGCAGGCAAAGCAGGCCCTGAGGAGCTGTCTGTGCCTGATGATAGTACCTGGAGTGTATAAGTTGCACAGTGAATAGAGTACTATGCTGGAGTCAGGCAGCCTTGAGTTCAAATCCTGTTTAAGACACTTATTAGCAATGTAATCTTAGGTCATTTAACCTTTGTTTGCCTCAGTTTCTTCCTCTGTAGAATGAGAATGATAATAGCACCTACCTTTCATAGTTGTTTAAAGTACTATATAGGGTGCAGCTAGGTGGCCCAGTGGATAAAGCACCAGCCCTGGATTCAGGAGTACCTGAGTTCAAATCCGGCTTCAGACACTTGACACTTACTAGCTGTGTGACCCTGGACAAGTCACTTAATCCCCATTGCCCCGCAAAAAAAAAAAAAAAAGTACTATATAAACTCTATCATCATCGTCATCATCACCACCACAGTTCCTAGCACATAGTAAGCACTTTAATAATGCTCTATCATTTACCTATCTAAATAATACCTTTAGCTGGTACAAACAACCCAATGGTACAGAGGAAAGGGCACTGGGTCTTGAATTAGTGGACCTGGATTCAAATTTTTCCTATGTTTGCTACTTTTGTTACCTTGGACAAGTCACTTAACTTCCTTGGGCCTCAGTTTCCTCATCAATAAGGTAGAGGAAAGTGGGATAGGTACCCTCTGAAATTCCTTAGAGCTCTAGATCTAGGTACCCCTCTGCCTCACCTCCACTGGGAGGCACAGATACAGACACTCACAGCTGGGCTCGAGGGCACCAGAAGCGCTCTTAGGGGTTTCCCTTTGAGATTGCTTTCTATTTGTAGCATATATATCTAGTACAAGCATAGTTATTTGCATGGTATCTTTCTCATTAGACTGTGAGCTCCTTAGGAGTAGGGACCTTGTAGCCTTTGTATGGCAACCCTTATCATAATACCTGACACATAGTAGGTCCTTAATGAATGGGGTTTTTGATTGACTTGTTGACTGAGAAAGCAACTCTCAACTGTAAAGAATTAATTGTGATTTGAGGGTTTTATGACTCCATCTTTTGGCTAGAATTAAAAAAATCCCAGCGTGCACACTGGCTGGAGTGCAGGCGCCGCACCAGCAAGGTGCTCCATCCAAGGTGCTGAGCTCACATCATCACCATGTGCTGACAATGCCAATATGGGCCTGGCAAGATGATAATGACTGGAAGCCCAGTGAGGACAGTCATGTGACTGTCAGGACTGCCAGCCAATTAGCTTGGGGCTGTGTGTGTGTGTGTGTGTGTGTGTGTGTGTGTGTGTGTGTGTGTGTGTGTGTGTGTGGACAGCCTAGAGTCTGCTGGGAAGGAGAAGGAAGGAGATTCACCATTCTGGCATTTGAGCTGGAAAAAGACAGGATGCAGTTATATGTTCTGCTGAGCCCTGGGCAGTGGTGTGATTCAGGTATTATTATTTTCCTTCCTCCATTCCTTTTTTTTTCCTTTCCCTTAAATCTACTAATCTTATTTGTGTTTTTAAGTTCTTTCTTGTTAATAAACCTGTTCTGTTTTTGAAAGAGGCTGTTAATTTCCTTCCTTGTCCCAATATTGCAACTAACAGTCCCCTACACAACAAAACTACAATGCAGGCTTATTTATTTATTTATTTGGCGGGGCAATGAGGGTTGAGTGACTTGCCCCAGGGTCACACAGCTAGTAAGTGTCAAGTGTCTAAGGCGAGATTTGAACTCAGGTCTTCCTGAATCCAGGGCCAGTGCTTTATCTGCTGTGCCACCTAACTGCCCCCAACGCTTATTTTTCCATGTTCTTCTATACCAGACCCTAGCCTGGTATACAAGCACCTTTTTATTCCTCATGGCAGTAAAGTGACACAGTGGATAAAGCACCTTACCTGGAGTCAGGAAGACATCTTCATGAATTCAAATCCAGCCTCAGATACTTACTAACTGTATGACCCTGGGCAAGTCACTTAACCCTGTTTACCTCCATTTCCTCAACCATAAAGTGAACTAGAGAAGGAAATGGCAAACCAGTCCGTTAACTTTGCAAAGAAAACTCCAAATGAGGTCACAAAGAGTTGGACACGACTGAATACCACCACCACCACCAAATATTCTTCATATCGTGTTGGTGAGATGCTTTGAGGTGTAAAAACTAATTTACATAAACTACTTCATTTCATCTTCACAATCCTCCTGAGGTTAGGAGTTTAAGTATTTTTGTCATAATTTTCCAGAGAAAGAAATTGAGGCTTGAGTAAGTTAAATGATTTGCTCAAGGTCAGGGAGTGAGCACAATGAATCTATATGGGGTCAGATTTGGGTTCTCAAGTCAAGTATGGTAAAAATCTGCAAAGTTAATAATCACCCTTTCCTCTAAAGGCTGTGAAATATATGACAGCTGGAGGAGGGGCTATTGCAGCTCCCTTGAGGACTGGAGGAGGGGTGAAGAATGGGAAGCAAGGCAGCAGTCATGGGAGCCAGGCCCTTCGTGTTATTCTTTCTATGTTGAGACTCCATTATAAATGGCAGAGCTAAGACTCAAACCCAGGGAGTCAACCTTCAAGGCTGATGAGTGCTCTTCCCACCCTATATCATTGCCTTCTTCAGCTGCCATCCACTTCACACTTCCTCATTAACGACCTATTACTTTCACTGCCTTTGATTTCAGCTTTTCCCTTTGGCCCTTGTTTACTCTTCCAACTTGTTTAACTCAGCCCTCTTCCCTTAATGACCTCAGACCCTATGACCTCCTGTCTAGATTATCCTTTGTGGACTTTGAGAAGTAGGGTCCTAATAGCTGTGAGCTCCAGTAATCTTGTCGTTCAGTCATTTGAGTTGTGTCTAACTCTCTGTGACCCCGTTTGGAGTTTTCCTGTCAAAGATACTGGAACAGTTTGCCATTTCCTTTTCCAGCTCATTTTACAGAAGGGGAACTGAGGCAAACAGGCTTAAATGATTTGCCCAGGGTCACATAGCTGCTAAGCGTCCGAGGCCAGATTTGAACTCATGAAGATGAGTCTTCCTGATTTCAAACCCATAACTCTGTACTGTACCACCTAGCTGGCCCCTGATAATGTACCTACTTCTTAAGGTCCAACTCAAATCCTACATTTGTCATGATACTTTTCCTGATAGTTGTGAATTTTCCCTCCTCAGAATCCTCAGAACATATTAGTTTGTGCCTCTATTCTTCCCCTTATCACAGTAAGTACTTCTGTATGCCCCTTCTCCACTTTGCTAGGTTGTAAGCTGCTCAAGGCCAAGGTCTGTGACAATATAGCAGTAATATAATATATAATAATATAATATAAAAGTATAGCAGGGAAAAAACCCCCAATAACAGTTGACTCTGACAGAAACCCAGAGTTTGTGTTCTTATTATATCTGCTATTGACTAATTGACTTAATATAAAGCACTCTGCAAACATGGATTGTTATTCCTCTTCATATCCCTGGAAGTGCCTAGCACAGTGCCTTGTTTGGCATGGAAGAGATTCTCAGTAAATACTTATTGAATAAAGGAATGATATACTGCCTGGTGAGAGAAGCTGGCAAAAGGGATAATGAAGTGAGCCTTAGAGTCAGGGAGACCTGGGTTTAAATTTTGATTCTGACCGTTCACTGGAAATCCAGTTTACCTCTCAATGCCCCAGGCAACTGTTTTAGACTAGAAATTAAAGACCATTTACCAGTCTTCATTGGTAGAGGGAGTCTTCTTGTGGGAAAGCTCCCTAGCCCAGTGGAATCATAGATGCTAACAAGATGCTACCCAGAAATGAATAGCTCTGCATTCCCATCATGGTGAGTAACAAAAGATACACATATGAACAAAAAGAATTTTTTTTTAATGCTGCAGATGTCTCAATTGTCTTTGTATTATCTCCCTCAATACACCGAAGATGAAAATTATGCCTTCTTCTTTGTCTTCTATATCTCTCTGAACTCCTAGAAACAAAAATACTGGGTTCAGAGTAGGTGATCAATACATACTTTTTAGTTGTTGATTGATAATAAATAGCCTTTCTAAAACTTGTCTAAATTCTGCTCTCTATCTGTATCTTCAGATACTAACTTTATTCCTTCATGAAGTAAGCAAATCATGTTTATATACATATCTGATCCATAGTGTTTCCACATACCATCATGATCATCAAAGTTCAATGGTTAGATCCACAAAACAAAAATGAATAACTCGTGATGTGCTTCTTAGCACTTTTCCTGTAGTCATGTGTTATTTAAATTTCTAAATATAGGTTCTAATCTGTCTCCCCCCCCCCCCAGTTTTGGGCAGAAACTGACTAAAATCACTGATAAACAAATTTAGGCTTTTAAGGGTTTATTGAAAGAGAGTAAAGAAAGAAAAAGACTGAGAACAGGATTCCTACAACCTGTCAATCCTATCTTTCCTCAACTCCCCTGTGAAGTCCTCTGGAGTTTCGTCTCCGCCACGGCCAGGTCAGGAACCAAAAGAGAGAGAGCTTCCTGCGCAGGCTCAGATTCCTCCTTCCTGTCCCCTCCCAGAAATGGGAGGTTCTTCAAGCTGATTGGTTGACTGGGCTGGAACACCTTCCACCGTCAAAGTTCAAAATTCTTAGCTTCTGAGAACCATGCTTTCTTAAGTACCATCCAGATGTGCTTATAATCTGGTTAACTAGGAGTCAACAATCCAGTCAGCTGCCTTATCCAATTCAAACAGTTTAAATCTCCGGTGGGTCCCTGGATCCATTATCTTAACATAGTTACTAAGGAAAAATTGCATGTCTACTGTTGAATTACTGACATGAAAGCCTCCCCCTTTAAGGTAGAATTCAATGCTATTGACATGATGATCCTTCTGATTACATTTCTTATAATATGTCCCCACAATGGATAGGAAAGACATAGTTCAAAGGTTCTCATAGTACACATAATCACCTTTGCTTCTGAATAAATGCCCAACCAATGCAGCTTTGAAATCTTGTAAAAATGTTAAGCCATATTCTATAGCCTCCCAAGAGTGTACTTTACTTATTAAAATAATTTTAATTCATAAAATTGTGTCATCACTATAATATTTTGATAGAAAAGCAAAGTGGTGACTGGAGTTGATAGGCCTATTAATAGAGCCAGGACTAGGATGGTGACACTGGTAGTAAGAAGCAAAAAATGGACATGAGAAATATTCAAAAGGAAAAAAAAAACAAACCAAATTTGAAAACTAAATGTAAAATGGGCATAAAGGAAAGTGATGAGTTAAAAATCATGCCGTGGTTTCAAGCTTGAATGATTGGAAGAATGATGGTGTCATGGACAAGGATGGGGAAGTTGGGTGAGTGACTTGACTTATAAGGGAAGGTGATGAGTACAATATGTCATTTAGACATATTAAATTTATGATGATAGAAAAACTTCCAAGTAAAATGTGCAGCAGGCAAACAAAGGAAACTCCAGTGAGAGGAGAGGCGTAACTCTGGAGCTGAGTAACACAGATGTAATAATTGAAGTCATGAGAAAGGATGAGGTTTCTGTGGAATAGAGTATAAAATAAAGGATGAGAGGTAGGGGCTGATCCTTGAAGAATGTACACAATTAACAGGGAAAGGAGGAAAAGGTGCCTATTGAGAGACAGAGACACAGAGACACACAGAGACACACAGAAACATGTGCAGAGTTATCAGAAAGAAATGAAGATATTTCATATCATCTTACCACTGAAGCTATATATGAATTCTATTATATTGGTATAGTTATTGCCCACAAACCTACTCCTGAAGGAAAAATAATTTGAGTTGATGAAAGCCAATACTGCTTTTGAATAATTGACCAAGTACTTTCAGAAGGCCCTTGGGGTTAACAAAAGAAATACGTACTGCTTTCTTATAAGAGCGAGGCTTTATTGCTATCAAGGAAGCTTGACCAATTCCATAAACACTTACTGCTCAGGATGATACACAAGTAGAGATGATGTTCAAGCATGGAAAGGCTCCAGGAATGAAGAGCTGTGGTGTATACACTAGCATTGTGTCAGGACAGTTTTAGTGGGCTCTTCACATCTCAAAAATAGAACACGTTAGCATCTTCAAAGCATCTTATTCCAGAAAAACAATACTTAGTTTTGTGGAACAAAGTGTACTACCAATAAACACTCAACAGTTTTTCTTAAGGAAACGCTCCACTAATGGGATATACCATTTCCCTTTGGTGACAGGAAGTAGACTTAATCACGTATTTCCCATATCACATCTAGGAACAGATATATCAGCTTTGTCATTAACTAATTAAGCAGCTAGTACCAATACTATAGTGCTGTGTAACTGCCTAAGTCAATTGGACAGAATGAGATGTTGATTAACTTACCTATGCTAAATCACTTCAACTCTCTAGGTCTCAGTTTTCTCCTTTGTAGAAGGGAGTTGAACTAAATGATCCCTAATGTCCCTTTTCACCCTAAATTTATAATATTGTGATTTATACTATAAATTCCTCAAATTCAGGGAGTAGATCTTCTTTTAGATTCCCTACCATGCCTGGCACAGTACTAGGCATATCAAATGTTCTGAATAAATTTTGTTGCCAATTGTATCAGGAATGAATACATTTGTGTGTAAACTTCTTCATATGGGAGATAGTATAATTGTAATTGTGCAATTGTGGCTAAAAAGACTAGTGGAAAACATGATTTCTCTGTCTCTCCCTGCCCCTCACCCATCTGTCTCTGTATGTCTCTCTCCTTCTTTTCCTTCTTCTTCTTCATTGTCTCCCTCTCCTTTTTCTTCTTCCTTATGTTCTCTCTGTCTTTTTCTGGTCTTTCTCATAGTTTAATTGTATTTTCTCTCTCTTTTTTTGTTTATTTAGCACTTTATTTTTCCCCAATTATATGTAAAAGCAATTTTAACATCCATTTAAAAACCTTTGTGTTCCAAATTCTCTTCCTTCCTCCTTCCCCATCCCCCCCTTAAAGAAGGAAAGCAATTCTCATTGTATTTTTAAAAGTTTTACTAATTCCTTTCTAAAAGTATGTCATTGGGGCAGCTAGATGGCACAGTGGATAGAGCACCGGTCCTGGATTCAGGAGTACCTGAGTTCAAATCCGGCCTCAGACACTTAACACTTACTAGCTGTGTGACCCTGGGCAAGTCACTTAACCCCAATTGCCTCACTAAAAATAAATAAATAAATAAATAAATAAATAAATAAATAAATAAATAAACAAACAAACAAATAAATGAATGAATAAATAAATGAATAAATACATGAATAAATAAATACATAAATAAATACATAAATAAATAAATAAAAAGTATGTCATTTCTAGATCCCCTAAAATTGAATTCTCCCTTGTAAGAATCCAAAATTTGTTGTTCAGTCATTTTTCAGTCACAACTGACTCTTTATGACTTCATTTGGGGGTTTCTTGGCAAGGATACTAGAGTGGCTTGCCATTTCCTTCTCTAACTCATTTTGCAAATGAGAAAACTGAAGCAAAAAAGGTTAAGTGACTTGCCCAGGGTCACAAAGCTTATTAAGTGTCTGAGGCTCGATTTGAACTCGGCAATATGAGTCTTCCCAACTCCACGTCCAGCGGGCCTCAGTGAAGGTGGTGGCCACATAAGAGAGATAAAAGGGGATAGATGCTAGGATATTGTGTGGGAAGAATAGACCAGACTGGGCAGATGATTGGATACGTGGCAGAATGTAAAGTAAGGAGAGGAAGATGATAGTCCACCCATTCTGTATCAAGTACACTATTTAGAACAATCCCTTTTCAGCTCATATACTTGTAATGAGCCCAAGAAGCTTTTGCTCAAAAACAGCTACTCCATTCCGGATAATCATTTGCTGGAACACATTGGTTTGCCTCCCAATAATTCTCCCAGGAATCCACAACTATGGCCACATTTCTGAAAGCTGAGTCCTAGGAAACACCAAAAGCATTTCTCTTATGACCTTCCCTATTTGTCCCCCAAATTCACCTTCCCACACAACAGGTCACTCCATTAGTACAATTGCCAGTGATTTTTCTCAAAGCACAAATCTGACTATATCTGTCCTCTGCTCAGTGAATTCCATGGGCTTCCCATTATGTCTAGGCTTGGAAGAAGTGAAGCAGTTACAGGAACATTGAGTAGATAAAGACTGGTCATACCCAGCTTTGGAGACATTTACTGGCTTAGTTTTGCCCTGGATATCCCTTGAGTCCCTATCCAGCCATTCCTTTTTCCTATCCCTAAGATCACTATATCCTTTCTTTGCCTGCTTGTTCCTTGACAAAGAAGCTACATCTATATTCTCCTATCTTTCTTTTTATTGTCTTAAAATGTGCTCCTTTTCTACAGCTCTAGGCATCAGATATCTGTTAGCTGTTACTCTAACCCAGAGGCATCTGGTGGGATGTGGGGAGTGGGGGTGGAGGCATAGAACCTTCTTGCGAATTCAGTTTAGTGGGAAGGGATGGGCTAGAGTCACTACCACATGTAATATGATATGAGTCATAAACATAAGATATTGCATATGCAAGTATTTTAAATGTTGGTGATTCGCCACCTCCCATGAAGCAGGTAACCCAAGCCCACTTATGACTCTGCCTTACAAGTAGATAGATTGACTCCTGGTCTCCATAACAGATAGCAAGCAATAATCATTGGGGATGTTTACAGGTCCTCTCAACAACGCAATGAAAACAAGCTATTAAAAATCCCTCCATTTCCTACAGTGAAAGAAAGAAGGCAGATCAGAAGTGTGCTGCAGAGTTTGGGGCAAAATGCAGACCAGCTGCAAATCGGTTTTCTGTTCTAAAACAGAAAGCTTTATTAAGCTTATATACAGTCTGGTAGGTACCCTCCTCTTACACAGCCAAAAGCCTTCAGAATAAACAATTCCTCTTAGTGTATCAGTCTATTCTTGGTAACGACAGCAGGTAGCCAGAATTCAAAAATTTCTCTAACATGGAAGCTACCGTCACACTTGTCAAGACCTGCAGGTTCAAGGAAGGGAAAGCCCTTTGTCTCCCAAGGTTTAATAAATAAGACAAACTGATGGCATCCTAAGGCATGCCCAAAAGATTGGGATTCTTTTAGTCTCTGCCCCTTCCCTACTTTGAGAAAAGATCATGGTGTGGAAGAGTGCTCTAAGAATTGAATTATGTGGAGCAAACCTTCTGAAGCTTGGGACCTCAGTTTAGACCCACACTTATTAGGGAGGGAAGTTCCTGGCTCTGCTCATGAAGCCCGATTTTGGAAGTAGAAAGCATGAGATCAGTTATTCACACTAATTTACACCATGTGAGTGACACATACTAGTGGAAGAAGGTGAACTAAACTATTTGGCAAACTCATTCCCAATCTATCTTGGAGCTGGGAGCTCCTTGGAAGAATGAAAATCAAAGCAAGCCACCTCAAAGCCCTCCCACTAAGTGGACTTAAGACATCAGAGCCCTTATGATGGAAGATCAAAGGGGAGATCTTGCATAATCCAGTTCAGTCCACAAAGCATTAATTGAACATCAGTTATATCCCAGGAATTGGGCTAGATGTTAGTGATTCAAAAGGAAAAGGGGGGAAAGAAACCAATCCCTTACTTCAAGGAGCCTATGTCATAATCAACAAGCATATTTACCATGTGCCAGGAATTGTGAAAAATACTGTTACTGTCCCCATGGAGCTCATATTCTATTGAACAGGTCAAGCAAGTGGGACAATCTTATGGGTATAGAGGACCTTTGTCTTAGAAGAAACCTTTCTTAAATATTATTACCATTGTTATTGTCAAAGTATTATATATGTACATATATAATATTTTACTACAATAATATTGATATATGGTATTATATGTAGCATTATATGTAGTAGAATATAATATAATATATAATATAAATGATAATATAGTCCAGCCAGGTAAATAAAAGACTGTGCATATTTTTTATATTGAGATGTTTCTTCACATGTGAGTTATAACATAATTTTAGGCCATCTATTAGTGTGTTTACCTTATCACTAGAAACAGTAATTCAGATGAGCATTTAATATATGGAATCAAAGATTTAGAGTTAGAAATTACCTTAGACGGCATATAGTCCAACCCTCTATTTTTACAAATGAGGAAACTGAATCTAGGGAAGTGAAGTGACTTGGCCAAAGATGAAAACATTAGCAGAGGGGCAGCTAGGTAGCACAGTGGGTAAAGCACCAGCCCAGGATTCAGGAGGACCTGAGTTCAAATCCAACCTCAGACACTTGACACTTACTAGCTGTGTGACCCTGGGCAAGTCACTTAAGTCCAATTACCTCACCAAAACAAACAAACAAAAAACATTAGCAGAGTCTGGATTTGAACTCAAGATCCTTTGGTGCCCAATGCAGCCCTTTCCCCACTCCACCATGCTGCATTGTAAAGAAAAAACGTTTCAATTCCACGGCATTTCAGTGATGAGCACACTTTCCTTTCCCTGAAACTTAATTATAAAAACACTTCCTTTTAAACATCTTGACTCTTCAGTGCTGATTCACAGTAGGGACTATGCACAGGGCTAATGTTAATCATCTGCAATAAGAGTCAGGACAAACCTGGGTTCAGATCCCATCTCCAACACTTATTAGAGTGTCTGAGGATGAGTTATTTACATTCTTTTATCAGTTAAATGGAAATGATAAAATCTAGTGTACTTTATTTATAGTACAAGGGTATTGTGAGGATCAAATGGAATAATATATGCAAAGTTCTTTGCAAACTATAAAAGTGTCATCAAAAGGTGACTGTTATGAGAGGCTTAGAAAATGATCTCAGAAAAGATAGTTGATCAGAGGGAGGTTACAAAGATGTTTCATTACAGGATCAGAGAATGTTAGACCTGGAAGATCCTTTAGATATCACCCAATCCAAAATCCTCATGTTGCTAAGAACAAATTGAGATCTACAGAATAAAGCTACTTGCCCAAGATCATACAGATAGTAAATAACAGTCAGAATTTGAACTCGTCTATTGGTTCCAGATTCCAAATCCAGGGCCCTTCTACTATAACACATTTGGCCCATCTCCCAGTCATTTGAAACATAAGGCTAAATGGATCCAGAATTTAGACAAATTTTCTCCCAATAGGCTATTTTTAAAAATCTTCAATAAAAAAACAAACCTCTAAGTGTCAAGTATGAACATGACAAGGTAACAGTTGAATTGCTCCTTCATTTAAAAAAAAAATCATTTTTCCCTGGAGGACTAGGAGGATTTCATTTGGCAAAATTTAATGAACTAGTTCCATTCCATCTGATTTGTTAGTGTGTTCTGTGACCTATAGCCCTAGTGGCCCTTGACCCTTGGCATCTTCCCTGTCCTGTGCAGGACCAGGTGACATTTTCTGCCTTTGCTTCAAGGATCCAGATTCTGTCAGAACACAGGAATGTTGATTTCATGCCAAGTCCTTGGTCTGATATCTGAGAAAAAAACCCTAATAGACAGGAACTCAAGCATGCTGTTTGGTTTCCTTAGACAGATACAGCCTGACAGCTCCAATCCAGTGAAATGCTTTAAGTTCAGCACATGGAAGAGTTAAAAGAAAAATGCTGCTATCGGGTGTGAAAACAATGACAATGAACCACAAGTCATTCCCTGTGTCATTGGGGGTTCAGTGCTATAGACTCCCAGCTTGAGAGTTTAAGGGACATTCTGAAGCATCAGACTGGCTCCATCTGTTATAAATAAAGTCCTGTCTTGGCAGTGAAAGTGCTGTATAGGGGCTCGGGGTGGGGTGAAGGGGAAGAGCTGGCGGGAAGATGTGTTGTCTGCCTTTGCTGACTGTGTTTTTACAAATTTTAGTGGAGTTCACATTCTGGTTATTTAATGGGCTCACACAAAAGCAAAGAATCCAATCTTCAACTATGGAAACTTCCTAGGGAATGCATGGCTTGTCCTAGGACATCCCCCCTTCTACAAGTACTCAGCCTCCCATCTGGTTTCTGCCTTCAATGCCCACCCCCACCCCCCTCACCCCCAATTTCTACTTCCACCTTTCAGCTGATACACAGGTGGTGTGGTCTGCCTTGGCAGAGATGTGTGAAAAACACACAAGGCCTCTTGTCTTGAAGAGGCCCCCTGAGTCCTCAGCGAGTCCAAATCAAAGCTGTCTTCTATGCACACTGGCACTTCAGGGCACAGCTGGGTTGTGTCTTCCCAAAGTGATTAAAGTAGGAGCTGTGATTTCAAGGGCAAAATGTGAAGAGACCTCATATCAGCAGGGACAGGAGAGAGTAACCTCAAGTAACACTTGCCTCCCCAGCATTCTTTCCTGCCCATGATTAATAGAAGCATGGGGAGTGACCTTAATCAGATATACTGTAATTACTAATCGAATGTGACCCAGCTGCAAGGAGACAAAGGTTTATGTAATACCCAAGGCAGCTGTGGGAGCTGCGCTGGAAGCTAGGCTGATTTCCTGAAGACTTGGTACTGGATTCCCCCACAGACAGTGACCTCATATGCAATTATAGACTGTGGAGCTCAGTAGTCCAACTCTATTGTTTTACACAAAGAAATAGAGGCCCAGATAGGTTCAGCAACTTTTGAAATGTCACACAGGTAGAGACTCCAGGAAAAAGATGTGCATGATCCCTGATTCCCAGTCCAATGTTCCTCCCATCATAATGTGCTGCCCTCATCCCTCTCACTCTTCCTCTCCCTCTTCCTCTATCTCTCCCTCTGTCCCTTCCTCTGTCTCTGTCTCTTGTTTCTGTCCCTCCTTCTCCGTCTCTCTCTGTCTCCTCCCTCTCCCTCTCTCTCCCTGTCTCTCTCCTTGTCTCTGTCTGTCTCTGTCTCTCTGTCTTTTTCTCAGTCTCTCACATCAGGTCACTAAAAAAATTTCTTTTTTTACTCAGAGGATCAACAATAACAGAAAATGAAGATTAGGCATCCAAGGAATGAGTTGTTATTATTTGATCATTTTCAGTCATGTCCAACTTTTTGTGACCCTATTTGGAGTTTTCTTGGCAAAGATCCTAAAACAGTTCGCAATTTCCTCCTCAAATTCAATTTACAGGTGAGGAAACTGATGCAAACAGGGTTAAGTGACTTACCCAGGGTCACATAGCTAGTAAGTGTCTAAGGCTGGATTTGAATTTAGGTCTTCTTGATTCCAGGCTTAGTGCTTTATACACTGTGCCACCTAGCTGCCCTATGAGAATGAAGTCAATTATCTTTTCCATTTCAATGTGCTTTGGAGCAAGATATTTATGTACAGCAACATATCCTGGGTTTTGAGACTGAGGTACTTGGGATCTGCTATCTATTCTACTGTCCCTTCTATGTCTTCCCATTCCTGTACTGTAGAAGTCAGCATACTGGGGACAAGGGATGGGGGTAGAGGGGCAGTATTTCTGAGACCACAGCAACATGCCCTTCCACTCATACCATAGGATAGAAGAAAGTGGTTCGTTACCTTTCTTTGGAGACACATAGAGAAATAGATATATTTACTTATGTGCATGTTGTCTATCCTCTACCCCCTAAAATGTAAGCTGTTTAGGAGCAGGGAATGTTTCCTTTTTGAACAGATATAGACCATGCTGAGGATATACTGAAGAATTGCACCCCAAATGAATATCCTGAAAAGATCTGTTTAAAAAGAAAGGAAAAGGGGCAGCTAGGTGGCACAGTGGATAAAGCACTTGCCTTGGATTCAAGAGGACCTGAGTTCAAATCCAGCCTCAGACGCTTGACACTTAACTAGCTGTGTGACCCTGGGCAAGTCACTTAACCCTCATTGCCCTAAAAAAAAAAAAGGAAAAGATTGGGACAGCTAAGTGGCACAGTGGATAGAGCACTGGCCCTTGAGTCAGGAGTACCTGAGTTCAAATCTGGCCTCAGACACTTAACACTTACTAGCTGTGTGACCCTGGGCAAGTCACTTAACCCCAATTGCCTCACTAAAGAAAAAAAAAAGAAAGAAAGAAAGGAAAAGAGAAGGGAGAGCAAGGAAGGGAGAAAGGAAGTTGAAGGCAGAGCAGCAATAGACTGAAGTAACAATGGCTGCAGAGCATTGTGGTATATCCACTCATTTGCATATTACTATTCTTAGAGTTTTGAAATTTATAATTGACAATTATAAACCAAATACCTGGAGACTGTGGGAAGATTGTATAAGGGCTGTTAGGCTCACACATGATGGAAAGATGGATTCCTTTGGTTTTTATTATCAGCACCCATGTATCTGGCATAAAGTCAGTACTTAATTAATGTCTGATGACTGATAGGGTTCTCTGAGGCTCGATGGACCCATTAAACCTTTTTCCTTTACAACACCAGGAAAGAGGGCAAATTTTTGACATTTCAAAGTCTTTGGAACATTATTAATTATTTTACATAGCTCTGTTGTTATGATGTCATTCATGATCACTTACCTCTATAGCTCAGAAATACAGATGAGGAGAACATGTAGATAAGATTACGAATTAACTTGGTTATCCCCAAGAGATAAAAAAGAGAAAAGGGTCCACATGTACAAAATTATTTATAGCAGCTCTTTTTGTTGTGGCAAAGAATTGGAAATTGAGGGGATGCTCATCAATTTGGGAATGACTGAACAAGTTATTCTATATGAATGTATTGTGGGGCAGCTAGGTGCTGCAGTGGATTGAGTACTGGTTCTGAAGTTGGGATGGTCTGAGTTCAAAATCTCACCTCGGACATTTACTAGCTCTATGACCCTGGGAAAGTCACTTAACCTCAATTACCTTAAAATCTCCGGTTATCCTGATATCTATCTTGTCTCTGAACCCAGATAGCTGTACAGGAGAGAGTGAGGTTGATGACTTTGCACAGCCCTCCCTCACTTAAATCCAATTCACTGCAAGTCATGTTATCACCTGATGCCATTGTCCTCTTCGAAAGTGAAGGAAGAAAAAGAAGGAGGAGAAGGAGGAAGAGGAGGAGGAGGAGAGAAGGAGAAGAAGGAGAAGAAATGAATGGAATGGAATACTATTTTGCCATAAGAAATGATTAGCAGACAGATTTCAGAAAAACCTGGAAAAATTACATAAACTAATGCTGAGTGAAGTGAGCAGAACCAGAAGAACTGCTTGTACACTTTGTACACAGTACCAGCAACATTGTGCAATGAAAACTGCGATAGACTTAGCTCTTCTCAGAAATCCAATGATCCAAGGCAATTCCAAAAGTCCCACAATGGAAAATGCTCTCTACATCCAGAAAAATAACTATGGAGTCTGAATGAAGATGGAGGCATGCTATTTTCACTTTTTTGTTTGTTTGTTTGTTTCTTGGGGTTTTTCTCTTTTGTTTGATTCTTCTTCACAATATGACTAAGGTAGAAATATGTTTAACATGAATGCACATGTATCACCTACATCAGATTGCTTGATATCTTTGGGAAGGGAGGGCAGGAGAAAAATTTGGAATTCAAAATCTTACAAAAATGAACGTTGAAAACTACATGTTATTGGAAAAAATACTATTAAGTAAAAAAAAATGAGAGAATTAGTTTGGAGAGTTTACTGATTTGTTCCCAAGTGAAGTTTCAGCAAGAAGATTTGTGTTTTATTTTAAACTTGAAAAGATAATCCACGTAAAATAATTTAGCTGTTTTAACCAGTTATCATTAGAGAATCTCACTTACCTCCTAGTTCATTTACTCTTTCTCTACTTAAACATCTTTGGGTGGAGGAAGAAAGAAGGATAGAGGTGGAGGCTCCTTGGTTCTCTGCCAGCATGGAACGGCTTTGAAAAGTATTGACCTATTTAAGCTAGACAGTGATTTCTGCCTCCCAGGCTGGGACAAGCCAGATATATCTGGCAGGCTCCATGTTCAGAAAAGACCCAGGAGTCAAATCGAAGGAAAGAGAAAGAAAAGAAAGTATAGGATACTAGCTATGACATCTAGGTATTTCTCTAGTTCTAACTCAGCCACTTCTTACTTTGGGAATTAAAGGTCCCCAGTGAAGGACCAACACAAGTTCACTCTTCGGTCGTAAGGCACAGCATTACTTTGTGTTCTTTCAAATGGCAGCCCATTTTATCCAGTTAATCCTTATTGCCCTAATAGGAACTTTAATGGATAACCATGGTCAAGTGAAGGAGAAAACAAAGTTGACTAATGAACTACACTGTATAACTTCAAGTCTGATAAATGACATTGAGCATCCAGGTCTCACTTTCTTACTTACTACTTGTGTGACCTTGAGTTGAAGGAACCAGGTATCTTTGGCCTGGAGGATGTGTGTGTGTGTGTGTGTGTGTGTGTGTGTGTGTGTGTGTGTGTGTTATAAGGCTAGGGTAGGACAGGTATGACATCTGTCTTCAAGTATTCAAAGGGCTGCCACATGGAGCAGAGAATAGGCTTATTCTGTTTATCCTCAGAAGGCAAAGGCAGATTTAAGCTGAATGTGAGGAAATATTCCCCAATAATCAGAGATATACAAAAGCAGAATGGGCTGCATCAGGAGGTAGAAGGTTCCTCCTCACTGGAGACTTTTGATGACTATTTTGATGACTGAGAGATTATGACTTGATAGGATGTCATTGAGGGAATTCTTGGTTAAGATATGGGTTGGCCAAAATATGCCTCTGAGATTCTCTGCTTCTGTTAGCAGTAACAGTGTATCATCTCACTATGAAGCAGTGCAACTAGCATCCTGAGAAAGTAGCACTGTGGTGGTGACCCCTTCTGAGAATACTCACACCTATTAGCATGTTGGCAGATTGGGGTGACTGAGCCATCACAAAGAATGAGTGTGATACACACACACACACACATACACATACACACACACACACACACACACACACACACACACACACACACACACATATATATATATATATATAACCTATATCAGATTACCTGCTGTCTAGGGGAGGGAGGAGAGGGAGGGGAGGGAGGGAGAAAAATTTGAAATTAGAAATCTTATAAAAACAAATGTTGAAAACTATCTACATGTAACTGGAAAATAATAAAATACTTTTATTTAAAAAAAGAATGAGAGTGGAAGTCTGCATCATGCCTTGGCTACATCAATATTAATACTATTTTCTGATGGGTTGGCTCTCTACCCTTAAATATATTCATGCTTCTTTTAAAATATAATTTCATGATTCAGACATTGCAAGAATATTTCTATTCAATTATCTGGGTCTACTTTACAAATCTGTCCACATCCGTGCTTTCAGTCTATCTAATACTCTCGTAGAGATCTGTGTGGTAATTTTCTTATACCTATAACCCAAGTGAGCCTTTAATAAGCACTTTTTTGACAGTGGTGATAATTCATCACATAAAATAATATTCTGACTTTTGTCCATGAGGATCTTATTTTTTCCCCCAAAGCAGAGGTTTTTAGCCTATGGTCCATAGACCTGCAAGGGGCCCGTCGTTAGATCTCAGGGGGAGAAGAGTGTTTGTGAACTTGAACAGAAAAAAAAAATTATGTCTTTATTTTTATTAAACTCTAACTGAAATTTAGTGTTTCTTTCAATTATAAAAAAACAAAACAAAATAAAACCTTATTCAGAGGCAGCCTTGGGTTTCATCAAAGCTGTCCATGACACAAAAAACAGTTAAGAATCCCTGCTCTAAAATATAACAAAAAAGGAAAATACTGGATGTTGGAGGGGATGTGGGAAAACTGGGACACTAATCCACTGTTGGTGGAGTTGTGAAATGATCCAACCATTCTGGAGAGCAACATTCTGGAACTATGCTCAAAGGGCTATAGAACTATACATACCCATTGACCCAGCGATACCACTGCTAGGTTTATGTCCCAAAGAAAAGCCCCAAAAGAGCAAAAGACCTATTTGTACGAAATTCTTTATAGCAGCTCTTTTTGTAGTGGCTAAGAACTGGCAATCAAAGGAATGCCATCAATTGGGGAATGGCTAAACCAATTGTAGTCTATGATGGTGATAATGGAATATTATTGTGCTCTAAGAAGGACACGGGGGCAGCTAGATGGCACAGTGGCTAGAGCACTGGCCCTGGATTCAGGAGGACCTGAGTTCAAATCCAGCCTCAGACACTTAACACTTACTGACTGTGTGACCCTGGGCAAGTCACTTAACCCAATTGCCTCACAAAAAGAAAAAGAAAAAAAAAAAGAAAGGACACACAGGATGATTTCAGAAAGGCCTGGAAAAACTTGTATGAACTGATGTCTAGTGAAGTAAGCAGAACCAAGAGAACATTTTGCACAGTGATAGCAATATTGTTTGATGAAGATCTGTAAATGACCTAATTATTCTCACTAATACAATGATCCAAGACAATCCCAAAGGACTAATGATGAAGCATACTATCCATCTCCAAAGAAAGAAGTGATGTTGGGGCAGCCAGGTAGCGCAGTGGATAAAGCACCAGTCCTGGATTAAGGAGGACCTGAGTTCAAATGTGGCCTCAGACCCAACTGTGTGACCCTGGGCAAGTCACTTAACCCTCATTGCCCTAAAAAAGAAAAAAAAAGAACTGATATTGATTGAACATAGACTGAAGCATTCTATTTTTCACTTTCTTTCATTTTTTTCTTTTATTCAAGTTTTCTTGTACAAAATGACTAAAATGGTAATGTTTTACTGAATTGCACATGTATAATCTATATCTGATTGCTTACTGCCTCAGGGAGTGGTTGGGAGAGGGAGGGAAGGAAGGATAAAATTTGGAACTCAAAACTTTAAATAAAAATGTTTATTATTATAAAAAATCCCTGCCCTAAAAGTAGTAAGTTTAGCACCCAGTGGAGTTAAAATGGAAAAGATGCATGTGGTTGCAAAAGGGATGAAGTTTTCACTCAGGAAAACCCATGCCTCAGGCCTTTTTTACTCTCCCTTTGCTCCAAGTTCTCAGTAATTAAGCTTTATACATGTTCAATTAAGGGAGGAAAGCATCTACATGGCAACTAAAAGTAAAAAGCTGAAAGCTATTTTCTGTTTTGGCCAAAATCTTGCCTCTCCTTCCAAACTAGGATCAGATGGATGAGATTCTTCAGGAATTGAAAGCCAGAATGTGGTCCATTGGATAAAGAGTATGATTTTAATGACTGACTACAGCCTTTTGATTTCCAGTGGCCTAGGGAAGTACACAAGGGTCAGATGAAATCTCCATCCACTTGATATTCTCCTTCCCCAAGTCTAAAGTATCCACAAATCAAAAGCTGACACTTTAGGATATGGAGTCAGAAGAGCCTGCCTCTAAGATTTACTATCTATAAACCTCTGAGTTTCAATCTCCTCATCTGTTGTTTTTGTTGAGTCATTTTCAGTCATGTCTGACTCTTCATGACCCTCTATTTAGGGTTTTCTTGGTAAAGATACTGGAGTGGTTTGCCATTTCCTTCTCCAGCTCATTTTACAGATGAGGAAACTGAGGCAAACAGGATTAAATGATTTGCCCAGGGTCACATAGCTAGTAAGTTTCTGAGATCATATTTGAACTCAGGTCTTCCTGACTCCAGGTCCTTTGCTTTATCCACTACACCACCTAACTGCCATTAGGATGGGGTTAATCATTCCTTTAGCACCCACCTTATATGGTTGTTGGAGGATCAAATGAAATAACATATGTAAAGCACTTTACAAACCTTAAAGTGCTCCAGAAATGTCAGCTGTTATTTTTACAGAAATGTGAGTTAACTGTTCCAGTAGAACTTTTACCCCATTTATCAAATATACAAGTAGTTCATATTGTTTTTAACCTTATGACCATGCTTGTGGCTTTGATCCACCATTGGAAACAACCGAGTGGGCTCTTATTTGCTTTAATGATATACTCTTGGGTCAACAACATTCATGTTGTTTCCTTGGGCCAGATTGAGACTGAGACAAAAATGACTTTAACATAAAGGGTATCAGGTTCATGAAGGCCAGTTCTGATCCCAGCCAATCCCTGCCCCCCCCCACTTTTGGCTGGAACAATCCAAGCACCCACTGGATTATACAAGAGACAGAGCTGGTTTCTGAGTCCAGAGAAGTACTAGATCTTGTATTAGGTTATAATTTACATTGATGGTGATGAAAAATAATAAAAATTAGCATAGATATAGTGCTTTAAGGTTTGCAAAAGTTTTACAAATGCAGGACGGTCCAAAAGTCACAAAGGGTTTTAATAACTCCTTTTTTTGTTTGTTTTTTAATTTATAATACCATAGCATCATATACAGCATATATAGGAAACCAATGTATTATATTACATGTGAAAAATCAAATCTCATAAATGAATTTTCAAAAAGTTATTAAAACATCAGATCATTTCATGACTTTTGGCCCACCCTAAATTACCTCATTTTATTCTCCCAACCCCAGGAAATAGGGATATTGTTATCCTAATTTTATAGAAGAAGAAATTAAAGCTGACAGAGGTAAAGGGACTTATCCAAGGTCACACAGCTTATAAGTATCTGAGACAGATTTATACTCCAGTCTCCCTGATCCTAGGTCCAATGCTCTGTTCACTTTGGTATTTTAATTAATGGCCCTGGCCAAGAGCAAAATTCACTGGGTTTCAATTTAATCCAGTAAGTATTCATTGAGTGCCTACTTTATGCATTGCATTATGGTAGGTTATATTAGGGTATAAGGAATCATCAGTATTGAATAGGGAGATAACATGATCGAAGTATGAATTAAAAAAGGGAGTTCTCAAACTTTTTTGTGTCATGGACCTCTTTGGCAGTCTGGTAATGCTTATGAACCTCTTCTTATAATCATGTTTTTAAATAATTGAAGGAAAGACTCAAGTTCATTTAAAGGCTAGTAAATATAAAGAAGTAATTTTTTCCCCATGCAACTTTATGGACTCCTTGGAATTCATCCATGGACTACAGGTTAAGAACTTCTGCTTTAAGATTATTAAATAAACATGATCTCTACCTCTAAGCCCTTGTTGACAAATGCATATGGCACCCATACTTTCTTTTCTTTTCTTTTTTTAATTTGGTGAGGCAATTGGGGTTAACTGACTTGCCCAGGGTCACACCTAGTAAGATACTTTCTTCTATCATTGTTATTTGTATATTACTAGACTGTAAGCTACTCCACTCTATCCACTGTGCCACCTAGCTGCCCCTTAAACCATCTCTTTCTCTCCATGCATGCAGTTGTTCCCTTAGTTTAAACCCTCATCATCTCTCATCAGTATCACTCTATCATTATAGTAATTCTTTCCTTTTCCATTTGTCATTTATATAAAATTGATATTATTTTTTTCTAAAAATAATTTTCTACCTATAGACGACTTCTTACTTCATTTCCCTTGTGTCCTATGTCTTTGTGTCTCTCCCCTCTCCCAATAGCAAGTAATGGTAAAGACATATTTGTTTTCTATATTGTATCCCTATGCCCTAGCACAGTAGCTGGCATAGATTTGTTGTTGTTTAATTGTTTCAGTCTTGTCAGACTCTTTGTGACCCCATTTAGGGATTTCTTGGCAAAGATACTGGAGTGGTTTGCCATTTCCTTTTTCAGCTCATTTTACAAATGAGGAAACTGAGGTAAACTGGGTTAAATGATTTGCCTAGGGTCACACAGCTAGTAAGTATTTGAGGCTGGATTTGAACTCGGGTCTTCCTGACTCTAGGCCTGGCACTCTATCCACTGTGCCCTGGCATATATTATATGGTTAATAAATACTTATTGAATTGAATTCCCTCTTACTAGTGTGATTTGTATTTTAGCACTGAAGCAAGTTAGCCACCAGTTCATCTTACAGAAGTGGAGTTTGGCATTCCACATACTAGCATAAAATGCCTCTGTCCCCCTCATCCCTAACATGTTCATTTCATTTTATATAACTCTTTTAAGGCTAATCACAGGCCCCTTGTGATATTCTTCAGGAGGAAATTCCAAGCAAAGACGCTTTAATTTTGAGTACATTCCCTCAGAAGGCTTATACAGCCAATAATTCAACTCTACCACTCATTATAAGTGTCCTTAAAATGCTATAAAATCCTGGACAAACACATTAAATTAAAGACTCCCGAAGTAGTGCCATGTGCCATAAACCTGTTATAACTTTACACGGTCTTTAATATAGGCTATTCATATTTATGTTCCTAAATAGCACAGATGACACAGTAAGAGAAATAAACCTCAAAACCCTAAATAGAGAAAAATCACATTCACACTTTGTTGTGGATTGTTAGAGGTCTTATTTGTTAATGAATCTGATCTTAACAAAACACATTCATTAAAAACCAAACAAATCCCAAACTTCCTTATTTAGGAATAGCATAAACATAGTGACCTTTGTTTTCTTCCCTCTGAAAAACAGATGTTGTTCTTTATTACATAAATGTAATGAATACCAGCCTTGGAGATGGGAAAGCTGGGTTCAAATCCTGCCTCAGACACTAACTAGCTGAACAGCTATAGACAGGCCACTTAATCTCTCTGTGTTTCAGTTCCCTCATCTATAAAATGAGGATATTGGACTTGATGGGCCCCAAAGTCACTTTCAGCTATAAACACTATAATCCTTTGATCTATGGACCGTGGAAAAGGTCCAGGTGGGATGTTTAATGGTGATGATCACGATAATGCCTGAACTGTCTCACCTCAGCTTCTTGGAATTTCTATTTTCTTTCAAGTCTCAGCTCAAGTGCTACCTTTTTCAGGAGGCATTTCCTGGACTCTCCAGCTACCAGTACCCACACATCCAAGGTGACCTTGTTTCTGCCTTCGGTGTATGTGTGTATTATATATCATATTATTATGTATATAATGTAACAATATATTTATAGCTATTTGTACATGTCTTCCCTGTTCAAATGTAAGCTATTTGAGGACCTTACCTGTCTCACTTTTGTCTCTGTATTCCCAACACTTGGCCACAGTCTTGCCCCCAGGAACTGCTTAATAAATGTTTGTTGACTAAATGATTGGAAAAAAACCCCAAACAACCATCCTTTTTGTTGCACGGGAAGCTCATAATCAAAATGTACATTCAAAGATCAATTTATTGATTCAGTCAAATTTACATCCATTATTGGAGAGGAGGTATTAGAAAAACCTTTGAGTAATATTAAATTGCTTATACCCTGAAAACATTTGGCCCGTCATTGCCATGTCCCAGTTTCAATTTCCTTATGAGCAAAAAGAGAGAAGGCCCTGCTTTTTGGACATGTTAGAAATGAGGGTGATGGAAGATTTTTATTCTAGTAGGTAGAATGCCAAACTCCACTTCTGTAAGACGAACTACTGGCTAGCCTGCTTCAGTGCTAGAATACAAATCACCCTAGTAAGAAGGAATTCAATTGAATAAGTATTTATTAACCATCTAATACATGCCAGGGTACAGTGGATAGAGTACAGGTCCCTTTAATCTCTGACATTCTGTTATACAAAATAATGCCATTGCGCTAATTTGGGTCATAAAGTCATCTCCTGGGACAAAATACTCTTATTACGAGAGAGAGAGAGAGAAGAGGGAGAGAGAGAAGAGGGAGAGAGAGAAGAGGGAGAGAGAGAAGAGGGAGAGAGAGAAGAGGGAGAGAGAGAAGAGGGAGAGAGACAGAAAGAATTAAAAAAAAACAATATAAGACCAACATAATGACAATGACTCCTTTTTTTATTCAGTATCCCACTGTTTGTTTTTTAAATTCACTCAACTTTCAAAAGATGTTCCATCTCCAGGCTCTCTATGTGTTTTTTGTTTTTTTGTTTTTTGGGGGTTTTTTGGCAGGGCAATGGGGGTTAAGTGACTTGCCCAGGATCACACAGCTAGTAAGTGTCAAGTGTCTGAGGCCGGATTTGAACTCAGGTACTCCTGAATCCAGGGCCAGTGCTTTATCCACTGCACCACCTAGCTGCCCCAGCTCTATGTGTTTTTACTGTCTTCTTCTCATGCCTGGAATGCTCTGATTCATCATCTCCACCTCTTGGCTGTCCTGACTTTCTTTGAGTACCAGCTAAAATCCCACCTAAGACTTTTTTAATCTCCCTTAATGCTACTGCCTTCCCTCTGTTGATTTTTATCTCCAAATATACATCATATGCATATATAGGTATATATTTACATATATCTAATACACATAATATGCTTATATACATATATCTCCAAGTGTACATCATTTTCATATATATAATTGTTTTCACATTGTCTCCCCTTTAAGAGTATAAGCATACTGAGAGCAGATACTGTTTTTTGTCTTTCTCTGTGTTCCCAACTCTTAGAACAATGCCTGGTATCTAATACATATTTAATAGATGCTTATCGACTGACCTGACAATAAATATGGAAAGATGTGTACCCATGGACTACAAAATGATCAGTTCTAGTAGCAACAGTATGGGTTTATGTGTTTTTTTGTTTTGTTTTGTTTTGTTTTTGTGAGGCAATTGGGGTTAAGTGACTTGCCCAGGATCACACAGCTAGTAAGTGTTAAGTGTCTGAGGCTGGACTTGAACTCAGGTCCTCCTGACTCCAGGGCCGATGCTCTACCCACTGCGCCACCTAGCTGCCCCGTGTTTATTTTTTTTTAAGAGACAAAGAGACAGAAACAGATAGAGAAAAGACAGACAGAGATGAAGGCAGAGAAAATCCAACACATTCAAAGATAGCACTTCCTCTACAGCCTCTTTTTGTAGCTACAGCTTTAGGAACCCCAAAATTGGGGTGAGATGTGTGGGGTTGGATGAAAACAAGGGGAGAGGGAAGAAGCCAATTCTCAGAGCTTGAAGCTGTCTGATTTCAGATCAACCTTACTATTCAACAATTGCTATATGATTTTTGTCTGCCCTAATGACTACAGGCAGGGGTGGATATGAGTCTTCCCTACTGTTGGTGTGCCTGAGCTTAATGAAAGTATATCAGACTCCTGGCTTTCTCCTTTGAGATTTGAGATGAGCAACTAGGGTTCAAAGGAATGTACACTGGACTCATGGTAAAAACAAAGCAAAACAAACAAACAAAAAACCCTGGATTCGACTCGCCATTGTGCTGCTTATATGGGTAACCTTCTTCTATAAAATGGAAATTATAACACTCACTCCCTACCTATGTCACAGGTCTATTACAAAGGTCTGTAATTTGAGGATTGTTTTATGAATGACAAGCAAATCTGAGCTGTGGTCAGTATTATTCTTTTGCCTGCAGTGGTGCTGGGCCACCTCAGCAACTTGCTTATAAATGTTGACACACTAAAAGCTTGTTGCCTTGGCTGAGCATGTAGCTTCCCAGCTGGAAATGCTATAACGAAAATTTATCAATATTTATTACAATAATAATAATTAATATTTATATAGTGCTTTAAGTTTTATAAAGGACTTGACATGTATTATCTCAGTTGATCTCAGCTACTTTTCCCCAGGTGGTGCAGTAGATAGAATACTAGGCTTAGAACCAGGAAGACATCTTCATGAATTCAAATCTGGTCTCAGACATTTACTAGCTGTGTGATCCTGGGCAAATCAGTTAACCTGATTTGCCTCGGTTTCTCATCTATGAAGTGAGTTGAAGGATTCCAGTATCTTTGCCAAGAAAACCCCAAATGGGGTCACAAAGGGTCAGACACAACTGAACAGCAGTAGCATTTTCCTCCTAGTGCCTCCCATTTGGAGGCTTAAAGTGAATTAGGGGCAGCTGGGTGGCACAGTGGATAGAGCACCAGCCCTGGAGTCAGGAGTGCCTGAGTTCAAATCTGGCCTCAGACACTTAACACTTACTAGCTGTGTGACCCTGGGCAAGTCACTTAACCCCAAATGTCTCACTAAAAACAAAAACAAAAATAAAGTGAATTAAACACCTGTCTTGGATATCTATTCTTTGTTCCTCAATAGAGCCACTTCTCAGGGGTATACCTCAAGAATTTTGCAGGACAGAAGAACAAATAATGGTTCAAAAGATCCCAGGAAAGGTATGACTAACCTATTCTCCCTCTGTTCCTATGCAGGTGGGTTTTAAGTATGTGATGGACTTGAGTGCAGGAGGTCAGAGGAGTAAGGTCCTGATGATAATGGCAGATGAAGGAATGGTTTTGTTTTATTTTTGTTTTGGTTTTGGTGAGGCAATTGGGGTTAAGTGACTTGCCCAGGGTCACACAGCTAGTAAGTGTTAAGTGTCTGAGGCAGATTTGAACTCAGGTCCTCCTGACTCCAGGGCTGGTACTCTATCCACTGCGCCCCACCTAGCTGCCCCTAAGGAATGGTTTTAAGAAAGGGTATTAGGGGTAGGTAAAGAGGAGAGAGCCTCTCTTTGGTTTTCCTGTACATTTTCTAGATTTTTATTTCTTTGGAATAGAAAATGTTGCCTATCTTCAACCCCATCCGATTTCTATGCTTTCTGATGCCTCTTTTGTCTTCACAGTTTTCTCAGTTATTTATGTATCCCCATTGGAATTCCCACAGTCAGATTCCCTCAGATATGAGAGATGACAATGGCAATGAGGTAACTGAAGTAACAAAAAGTGATTCATGAGAGCTGGCTCCCACCATGCCAGCTAAGCATGCAGATGTTGGACCCCTGAATCCAACATACTTTGGTATAGCTGGAAAGGGAAAGATGAAGTTTTCATCCAAATTTATGGAAATATAAAGTTTGTCCAGATTCATTTTCTGAAGAGTTGGTTGTTGCTGTATATTTTTTCCTCTTTATCCTCCCTTCAGTTAATACAGGCTAGGTCTTTTTTTTAACAAATGTGTTTAATGCTTTTTCTTTTCTTTTCTTTTCTTTTCTTTTCTTTTCTTTTCTTTATTTTTTTGGTGAGGCAATTGGGGTTAAGTGATTTGCCTAGGGTCACACAGCTAGTAAGTGTTAAGTGTCTGAGGCCGGATTTGAACTCAGGTGCTCCTGACTCCAGGGCCAGTGCGCTATCCACTGTGCCACCTAGCTGCCCCTGTTTAATGCCTTTTTAATGAAAATATTTCATTGCCAACTAAATCAAGTTCTAGCAGGTTTGTGAGAGGCATCATGGTACAGAGAGAAGACACTCAGCTTCAAATGTTGAACTTTATGCAACTATTTTTGAGTTTTAAATGAAGGTCTGCTGCTCACTACCTAGTTACCTTTGGCAAGCCATTAAATTCCTTTGGACTTAGTTTCCCCATCTGTAAAATGAGAAACTTGGACAAGATGGCTTCTGAAGCCCCTCAAAATCTAGGATTCTAGGTTCTGGCTCCAAGTACTAGTCCTATGATTAATTAGGTACTTGTTGTTTAAGGACCAGTCTAGCAAATTTTGGAGAAGCTCATCACCAGATTGACCTCTTCTAAACTTGCCTTTTTCTGTTGAGATACCAGTCATTCAGGTTCACGACCTTGGAGTCATCCATGACTCTATACCTTCCCTCCCCCAGCATATCCAATCAGTTGCCATGTCTTGTTGACTCTACCTCCACAACATGTCTCACATATATTCTCTTTCTCTTCACTGACTAGCCACCACCCTAGCTTAGACCTTCATCAATTTCTTCTTAGGATACTCGGAATATAAAAAAATTTAAAATAAATAAAAATAGAATACATGGAATATTCCTAATTGGTGTCCCTGTCTCAAGCCTCTCCCCACTCCAATTCATCCTCTACACACCTGCCAAAATGATAAGTCTGACTATGTTACTTCCCTACTCAATAAACTCTAGTGGCTCCCTATTACCTCTAATATTAAAGAAAAATTATTTGGTTTAACAATGAAACAATTTACAACAAAATTCCTGACAATCTTTTCAGGCTTATTATACATGACTTCCCTTCATACAGTCTTGGTCCAGTCAGATTGACCTTCTTGCTTGTCACACATGACTTTCTATTTCCTATGACTGTACTCCTGCACAGCCTTTCCCCAATGCCATAAACACACTTCCTCCTCACCTCTGCCTCTTAGAATATCTAGTTAACTTCAAAACTCAGTTCAAATGCCACCTCCTTCATAAGGCCATTAATAATCCCCACAGCCTTTTATTTATTCTTTGGTATATAGTTATATGATACATGATGTCTCTCCCCAGTAGACTGTCAATTCCTTGAGTCCAGAGACTGGCTTATTTTATGTCTTTGTATAGAGAATGGTACATAGAAGATGCTTATTAAATGCCTGTTGGTTGGCTGCAGAGTGATGATTTATTTTTAGGAGATAGCTCTATCTTTTTTTTCAGTGACTGGAACTCCCTATCTTTCTCAGGATAGAAGAGCAGAGGTCACTCATGAACCAATAACACTACTGATCTGCACAGAAACTTTAGTCTGCTATGCTTCTGACCTCAGCCAAGTTCACCCCTCTTAGGCAGCCTGGTGGTCTACCTTTCCATGGGGCTCACCATTTTTGTGCCGGATTTAGTGCAGACACTTAATTGGGCTTTAAGACTACCAAGGCTCAGAGTTCCCAAATTCAAGTCTCAGATGCCCCCAGTAGCAGGAATTACTGGCATGTATCACCATACCTGCTGGATATAGTCCTACTTTCAGGCTATCTACTAACTTATAGATCTGTGGCACTGAAATTATAAAACCTAGAATTATTGGAGAGCTATGTACTTCAATATACTAAGCTTAGCATCAAAACGAATATGTGTGAAACAATTGGAGAATGAATGGGCTAAATATCTTAGGGGCTAAATATGCCCATTAAGTGTAATTCAAATTCAGAGAAGGGACAGAGTGCAAAAAGAAGAGAAAACTTCATTGATTGGAGAACCTGAAGTTGGGGCTTAAAAGACAAGTAGAATTTGTATCCTTCATTTTCAGAGAAGACCAATGACTTCAAGGGATGATGTCTTAACTTTTGAGTGAATTGGATTTAAGTGAGTCAGAGTTGTCCAAAGTTCCAGCCTCACAGTCTCTTCCAGAGTCATTGAAATATAGTGGCAAGACAAAAGTCAGCATGGCAACGACAGGGATACAGTGGATAATCTAGGCATCTTTAATGTCTGACCAAGTTCTAAGCACTCTATAGAGCCTGCTTCAGCCACTGGATTGTTCTCATCTGCCTATTCCATTGGGGAAAATCTTCACATCCTTGGGCTAGACATCCCCCTAATTCACTGATGGGTTTGAGGCCTGTCAGTTCCCCTCAACCTGGTTGAGCCCATATGCCAAGATGATTTTATTGGAATGCGACTGTTGCTCATGCTACACCTTCTTGGAGCCACAGGTGATAATTGGGTGATAGGTGGACACCAAAGGGAGACAAGTAGCCCTGAAAAGGGTTCAGCAGCCATCACACCAGAGGTGCTAGTCCTCCCTGAACAACCCCATATGAATGGCAGGGCCAGGGAGGGGGAGAGAAGAGTGCAATCTGGCAAGAGGCACAGAAGGGAGAAACAAGACTAAAGGCATAGGTCTTTGGGCAGAATTTATTGGTGGTAGGATCTAGAACTGTAAGGATCATCTCCTCCACCTCCCTCACTTTCCAGATAAGAAAAACAGAACCAAGAAAAGTGAAATAATTTGACCTAGATCATGTAGAGAGTAGGGAGCAAAGCCAAAATTCAAACATTAGGTTTGTTAAGGGCTAAAATTCTAGCTAGTCTGTCTAAAATATCTAATGAGTGGTCACCAATAAATTATAAGCTTTAGCAAGAGTTAAACTTTTAAGCATTTATTAAGGAGAATAAGAATTTGGTAAAGAGAGAGAGAAAGGCCTAGATTCCTATCTATTAAAGGGAGAGCACATTTCTAGCTCCGCTCTCCACCAGAGCCCAAAGGAAAGAGAGTGAGACCAAGCGCCAGTCTCTTCCTTCCTCCTCCCACTAGCCCGCGTCACTTCCTGATGCCAAAGAAAAGACTCCTGGTCTTGCCCTCAAAGACCTTTGCTTCATGGGCAGAACTCTTCTACAGTAAGTCTCCAGCAGGTGGCGTCATTCTAATCGTTACAGGTTCTGTGACTTGAAACCCAATGCTTTCCACAACAAAATAGCAAAGTCTATTCAGGGGACAGTGAATTGACTGAGTTGACTGGAGAGGAACAATATGTTTGGGGGAGCAGTGAGAAGAGTATATGGATAAAATAGAGCCAGATTATGGAGGTCATGAATGCCAGGTGAAGGAGTTTAGACTTGAAATAGTAGGCAATAGGGAGTCACTGGAAGTTGAAGTGTAGACATTGCTGTGATAAAGCAATGTTTGGGGAAGATTAATCCACTAGTGGAATGTTGGTGCTCTGACTTGATTTAAGCCCTAGAAGGATGTGAGCCATATGACAAGTTGGAGAGGCAGAGTCAGTGAGATCATCATTAGGGGAGAAATCCCATGTGTTACTTGATTGAGATAATCACCCCTCAGAGAATGAGGGGTAAGCAGCTCCACAGGAGGCTGGCTGGGAGAAGGCCAAGACCTCCTAGAGGCCTGAGGCAACTTATCAGCTCAATATTAAAAATGCTTTTGGTGAGACTTCCAGACAGGACAAAGGGTGAGCTGCTGCTGTGCGAAGCAATTAGGGCTGACTCCCAAGCCATTTAGCTCCAGTGGAAACCAGCATGTCAAAGGATACTGGGCAGGATGAACACAGAGGTAGCACAGCATCCTTCATTCAATGAAGTCTCCTTAAACCTATCAGCAGCCTGAGGGTGAGATCAGGTTGGGTCCCACAAAGCTTTACTTCCCATGTTTCTTCTCTCTATACTGCCCCAAAGGGATTATCTTGCACACAAATAAGTCTTGGGTTTGATTCAGAAGCTGTCACAAGTGATTAAATGGGAAATTTTTTCTAGTCCACTTTAGAAATAGCCAAGCACCAGGCCCCGGCGATGTTAGCCCATTTGGTAATTTATCTGCTACCTTTGTTATTTAAGTTTTTGAACACGTAGCTTGTCTTCCCAACTATATTATAAATGCCCTACTCTCAAGGATCTTATGTACTACTGAAGGAGACATTTATATAGATAAGTATGTCCAGAATAAATATAGGGAGAATAAATACATAATAAAGACAAGATAGTGAAGAAGGGCACTGGTAGTTGGGTGGGAACTGAAGCTCTCAGGTTGTAATTTTTCTAGAGCTTGGGAACAGGACCTTATCTTATATTTCTTTATGTTTTGCTAAGACAGTCCTGTCAGCCTAGTAGGTACTCAGTAAATATCTGTTAAATGAATGAGAAAAAGATCAATCAATCAATCAATCAACATTTATTAAGTACTGACTAGGTATCAGGAGCTGTGCTAAACATGGAACATACAAAAAGAGGCAAAAGACTGTTCCTGTCCTTAAGTAACTTACAATCTAATGGGGGAGACAATATGCAACCAAATATATACAAAGCAAGCTATGTATAAGATAAATAGGAAATAACTAACAAAGGGAAGGCACCAGAATTAAGACAGGTTGGAAAAGGCTTTCTGCAAAAGAAGAGATGTTAGTTGGAACATAAAGGAAGCCAGGGAAGTCAATAAGCAGAGCTAAGGAGTGAGAACATTCCAGGCATGGGGAGAGAAATTCTACCTTGTAATCTAGGCCAGTGTTTCCAACCTTTTGGAGTCTTAGGCCCTCTTAATAGCAAAATATTTCACACACATGTGGCATGTATTTATATAGTACGCAAGGTGCGTCATTTATCAGGTTGACTGAAGGTATGTTATATTGTCATGGTACATATTTTTAGAGATAAAAATTAAAATGGCAGTGTTTTTTGGTGCATATATGGATTCAAGGAGCCCTTGTCAAACCTGCATGTCTTCCCCCAAGGGTCTGAGGCCCACAAATTGGGAATCACTAATTGAATGATCACTCTTTACTTCCTTAGGGCTGGGCATTGTTACCCTACCCCCAACCTTGACCCTTCTCCAGATGGAACAATGAATTATGCTTAGTTTGTAGCGATGTGTCCTAAAACCATTCTCTTTGAGTCCCTTGCCCAGGGCAAGAAATGATTTGTCAGGTGAAAGCTATAGAGCAGGAATAACTTTTATTTTCCTTTCATTTGTGTCTCCTTAGGGATAAACTGCTGGTTGAAATGCTTTGGGGCTTAGGAATTTTGCCCAGTGGCTTATTTGGAAGACTGAGTGGGCCTTCTAGGCCTTCTGGTGTTTTTTTCCTTGGAAATCAATGGACAAATTCCCTTCCTGGGAGTTGGCCATGGGGAAGAAGGAAGGGTGTATGGAACTTAATGTGACTTACTAAACTAGATAGAGTACGAGAAGGTTCTCAAAATAGCACTGATATTCTAGTCCCTATTGTTACACAGAAACTATTCATTGACTCAGAAATTGCAGGGTGCCTAATCCTTCTTCCTTCCTCCTTCACCCCTCCCCCAGCTCTAAGAACTCTGATCCACTCCAAGTAAAGCCATGCTTGTCTCTCACTCTACTCAGCATATCATCATGCTTTGATGTCTTAATTATCTGCCAAGAAAACTGAATCATGCCTCTACTTTCCTTGTTCCTTTCTCCTTCAGCTCATCTCTCTGTTTCATCTTCCCAACAGGTGAATAAGCTTCCTAACTGTACTTTGAGACACAGAGCCAACCTGACCTAGCTGATGAAACCTTCTTAATTTCAGGCCACAATAATCTGTTGCTTTCCACTAAAGAGTGTTGAGGAATCGATCTGTTGTTTCTGCAAATGCTGACAGCCCATTCCTTTGGTAGGACTAGCAATGCTGCTGTTTATATCCCTCAATTCAAAGGTCCTTGAGTGCAAGGACAAGTTCATTTCATCATTTCTTGTGTAACCCCAGAGTCTTACTTATAGTTGACAATTAATAAATGCTTGTTGGACTGGATTCATTCACTATCCAAATGTAGGGACAAATATGTCTAAAGAGTCTTAGCTTTACTTTTGATTTTTTCATTCTGCAAATCCTTAGAATCAGAGATTTAGAAATGAAAGCAACTTTGGAGATCATCACATTCAATGCCCTCATTTTGCAGAAGAAAAGAAAACCAGGGACCAGAGAGGTCACTCAGTTTCATAACTTAGGTATCTTCCTTGACTCCTCCCTTTTCTTCACCCCTCATAAACAAATAGTCATCAAATCTTGACATTTTTTGCCCCACTCACACTGTCACCACCTTAATTCATGCCTCCATATTTTTTTTTTTTTAGTGAGGCAATTGGGGTTAAGTGACTTGCCCAGGGTCACACAGCTAGTAAGTGTTAAGTGTCTAAGGCCGGATTTAAACTCAGGTACTCCTGCCTCCAGGGCTGGTGCTCTATCCACTGTACCACCTAGCTGCCCCCATGCCTCCATTTCTAAGATTTTTGCCATGTAATTGCCCAGCCTGGAGTCAGGGAGACTTGAGTTCAAATCTGGACTCAGACACTAGCTACATGACCATGGTCAAATCACTTTACCTTGTTTACCTCAGTTTCCTCCTTTGTAAAATGAACTGGAGAAGGAAATGGCAAACTGTTCTCTTATCTTTGCCCAGAAAACCCCAAAAGGAATCACAAAGAGTTGGACATGACTGAAAAATGACTAGACAACAACAACCCCCTCAATTATTTCCCCACTTCAGTCTGTCTTCCACACAGCTGCCAAAGTGATTTATTAAGCACAGCTATGACCATGTCACTCCCTTACTCAAGTTCCAGTAGCTTCCTACTATATCTAGGAGGAAATAGAAACTCCTCGTTCAATCATTTAAATTACCTTCAACCTGCCTTTCCAGCTCTGCTGAATAGTATTCCTTTACTCTGCAATCCACCCAAATAGGGCTTTTCTCTCTTTCTCACACATAATGTTTCATTTCCATTTCTGGGCCTTTGTATTGGCTATTGCCTATACCAGAAATATGTTTCCTTCTCTTCTCCACCTCACAGAATTCCTCTCTTCTTCTAAGACTATATATTGCTTTCTACATGAAGCTTTTCCTGGTCCCCCTGAGTACTAATGGATCCCCACATGAATTCTGTATATATTTGTATATACTTGTTGTCTCCCCTGTTGGAATGTATGTTCAGTGCTTAACACAATGCCTGGTACATAGTAGGAGTTTAATAAATGCTTGTTGACCTATCACTTGATTGAACATCCAAGATCATACAGGAATGATGTAGCAAGACTGGTTTTTGAACCCAGGATCTCTGCCTCAAAATAGAATACTCTTTCTCCTGTATCACATTGACTTAAGTACTGTGCCAATGTGACCTGAGGAAAGAAAGAGGGAAAGAATCTGCTTCTTGGTGATACTTTGGAATTCCACTGTCAGTTTCATAAAGCCATGAAGCTCTTCTCAGCCTGAAAAGTAATAAGACATGAGTGCTGACTAAAATGTCACTTCTACTGTTGTTTTTCTATGTCAGATTCCTGATCAGCTCAGTATAGTGATCTGGTTGAAGGACTATCTATTATTGTAGCTGACATCGATTAGACTTTCACCCCTCTGTGAAGCTGGAACCAGTTGCTGGTAATAGGCACAAGGGAACCCAAATACAAATGACTCCCAGGATTTCCTGTTATTGATGACTGATTCTTGTGATGCTGGACCGATATCATACTCTTTTTTTTTTTTTTTACCATAATTAAACACATGTGAAATGGCACAATGCTGACTTTGCCAAGTATTGTTTTGACAATGCTTCCAAATGAAACACTTCATGGAAGAGAAATTACTATATACAAGTGTTGTTCCTAGCCGCCTGTGTCCATAGTGATATATCACACTGATTGTGTTTGAAGAAAAAAAATGCGCTGCCATTTGAGCAATGCCAAAATATGTAAATCCATCAAGATAATTTCTACAGCTTAGGCCAGTTTGTTTGATTATTCTCATTTGCTTCCAGACTTCAGCAAAAATAAATAAGCTTTGGGAACAAGGGAGGCAGCAGGTCTGAATGCAGCCAGTTGGTTGGACTACTGCATTTGAAAATGGCCCTAGACACTCAAGGCAGGGTTGGGGGTTGAGCTGAACACAAGATGTAGTGTTATGCTAATCATATAGTATGTCTTTGGCCAAGAAACCACAATACATCTAAGGCTTTCTTTTAATTTGTGTAATTTGGCCAAAACTTCAGTCAAAGCCAAAAAGTTTCAAAAAGATTTGAAACCACTTGACAATTACTAGCTGTGTGACCCTGGGCAAGTCACTTAACTCTCATTGCTCTACCAAAAAAAAAAAAAAGATTTGAAACCAAAATGTTGTATTCCCTGCCCTTCCCTCCCCCATTCCTCTATCTCTTCTACTGATACAAGAAACATGTTAGTAAGAGCTAATTGAAGACTCACTCCTTATGTATGGCTAGTGGTATAGGTGTAGATGTCACAGTGCTGGGCCTGGAATTAGAATGATCTGAGTTCCTATCCAGCCCCAGACACTTATTAGCGGAGTGATCTTGGGTAAGTCACTTAACCCTGTTTGCCTCAGTTTACTCAGCTATAAAATGAACTGGAGAAGGAAATGGCAAAGCTCTCCAGTATCTTTGCCCAGAAAAGCCCAAATGCGATCATGAAGAATAGGACATGACCAAAATTACAAGCACACAAGTTCTTAGCGTTCTTAAGTAACACCAGTATAAATCAGATATGTTCTTTGTGAAGCTTAAAAATTAGCAAAGTGCCAATATGCTCTTTCAGATTTACAGGATTATAGGATTAAGGATCATCATCAGACCACATATTTAGACTAGAAGAAACCTCTGAAATCATCTACTGAAACCGAGGCTCAGAGAGCTGAAGTAATTCACCTATTGTAACTCAGCAAACAAGTTTGAACCCCCATTTTTTTACTTCTTTGTTTCAATTGTCAGAGGTAAACACAACCAAATTCTTGCCAGAGAGAATTCTGCTTGTAACCCAAGGCGTAGATTTGATTATTTATATCTATGAAACTCTACATGGGTCTGACTGTGGTGGCTTGTGAGGCCTCAACCTGTCAAGGGTGTGTTTAAGTATTGTCTCCCTCCTTAGGGCTCTCAGATCACTTTTCTAACCTATAACATACTAGTTTGTACCTCCGTTTATGTTCTTATCTGCCCTTGCAACGTGAAAGCTAATTGGCTGACAATGTATCTTACTAACCCTTACATCTGTAATGATTGGAATGACGCCACTTACTGGAGACTTGCTGTGGAGAGCTCCACCATGAGGAAAATGCCTCAGAGGCATTGTGGCTTTTCCTTGGCGTCAGGAAATGACGTTTGCTCATGGGTGCTGTCTATCAAGTCTACCAGCCAATCAACTGGAGGAGCCTCCTATGGTCTGGGAGGAGACAGGAAGGAGGAAAGGGAGCCTGCACAGAGAGCGCGGGCCTTTGGGCTTCCGGACTTGATGGTGGTGGCAGCAGAGGACTTCACAGGAAATTTGAGGAAAGATAGGAATGCCAGGCTGTTGGAATTCTGTTCTCAATCTTTTTCTTTCTATTTTCCAATAATCCCTTAAAAACCTAAACTCGTTTTATCAGTGATTTTTAGTCAGTTTCCCCCAAACTGGGGGAACACATTAGAATCCACATTTAGAATCTTAAATTACACACATCCTCACACATAGCACGGGATTAATAATGACTTATTTAATTGAATGAAATGAAATAAAGAGTCAGCAGGAAAATTGTCCTGGAAAAGTGTGCCAATAAATAGTTATGATTATCAGTTTTATTATCTATAAAATGGGGATAATAAGAATTGTCCTCCAAGATCAATTAGATAGACAATATAGAAATAGATATATTAATATGTTGACAGAAAAGTGTTAATATGACAGAAATTGTTTATACCAAATGTAATATGGACTGCCACTCCCTTGTAATGTCAGAATTTTAATAATGTCCTTATATTCCCATTCTTAAGATATTTACCCTTGATTAGGGTGAGCTGAACCATACTTTTACTTTCCCCTACTCAGGGATTTTGCCTTATGGGGAGCCCAGCTCAAGCTGGATCTCAGCGTCTAGTTTCCTTGTCCCCTTCCATTGGGATTCATGGCATGAAGGATGAAACAGTCAGAATAAAGTGCTGTTCCTTGCCAAGGGCCACTGGGGTGTCACGATCAGGCCTTGCTACCTCATACTTTCTCTTCCCCCTCTCCTCCTAAAGGTATAAGAAGCTTTCTCTTGGGTCTTGAATTTGGGAAAATCCACCGGATATCCCCCAGGAAAGCAGGTTTGCTACCCTATTATTTCAAAGGCACTTTATTCCTCAACTCATGCTTTGATTCATTTTAGGGCTTGACATTAAAAATATGTGATAATGAGATAGTAAATTAAGAAAATGAATCGACAGTATGATATATAATGAGTTATGGTATCATAATAGAGAGAGAGGGCTAGCCTTGGGGTAAAAAAGATGCAGATTTGAGGCCTTCTTCTGATGTGTAATAGTTGTGTGACCATGGGCTACTCAACTAACCCTTTCAACTCCTAGACAACTATCTAAGTTACAAAAAAGTTAGTGAATCAATGGCCAAATTTTCCATATCCAGTAGTTCCCTTTACCAATGAAATCAGAGAAACAACAAACAAAAAAACAAGTTATAGTGGATAGAATATAGGCCTCTGATTTAGGAGAACTGAGTTTAAATCCTACCTCAGAAGCTCACTGGCTCCATAATTATAGAAAGATTATGACCTCTCTGACCTTCAGTTCCCCCCCCAAGCCTTTTCTTACTACCTTACCTATCTTTCTTATTACCTATCTTGTATTTATTCTGTGTATATACACATATATCTAAAATATAGACAAAAATGTTATATAGAGAGATAAAATAAATAGCCTATATATATACATGTTGCCCCCTCTAATAAAGCATAGGCTCCTTGAGACAAGATTTGTTTCTTTTTCTTTCTCTCTATTCCCCAGGGCTTGGCACCATGTCTGGGATGGAGTATGTGCTTGATAAATATTTATTTAATGATTACTTCAATTTCTTCTGTAAAATGGAAATAATAATACTTATATTAAATACCTGAAAGGATGGTTGTGAGGAAAGTGCTTTCCAAACATTTAAATAATAGAAATGTAAAGTATAGTTCTTGGAGCAGACACGGAAACATTTGGCTAAAGCAAAACCACTATACAAATATAAGATGTTAGCATGACTATTACTTCTGGGTTGTGTTCTAAAGAAATCTCCCTTTCACCCAAAGGGTATTCCCCCTTTCACCCAAAAAGTCTCCTTGCTTTGGAGTGTTGAGATAATTTCCTTTCATTTGCTGGGCTAGAGCTTTATGTTTGAGTAATATTCTTAAGGAAGAACACATCTCCTTATTCAAAGTACCCATGACCATAAGAAGTAAGATGCTGATAGGATAATGACGACAACGACGACGATGATGACAATGACTATGACTAAACTTACATAGTGTTTTAAGGTTTGCAAAGAACTTTACATATATTATCTCCTTTAATCCTCACAAGAATCCTATGAGGTAGATGCTATTATTATCCTCATGTCACAAATGAGGAAACTGAGGCTAAAAAAGGTTAAATTACTTCACCACTAATTTTTTCTGAGTCAAGGTTTGAATCCAGATCTATCCTGATTCCAAATCCAGCACTCCAGTTACCATTCCACCTATCTGCCTCTAATTGCAAATGTTATGAAATAGAAAGGAATGCTATATAGACATTATATTGTGGCAGAAAACCCACTGGCAAAATGAATGCTTACAAAATTAAAATGAGACCCAAACCATTACCACATTAACAAAAGTTTCACCAAAAGTGATCTCAGAAAACAACTAGGTGGTACAGTGCTTAGAGCACCGGCCCTGGATTCAGGAGGACCTGAGTTCAAATATGACCTCAGACACTTGATACTTAATTAGCTGTGTGACCCTGGGCAAGTCACTTAACCCTCATTGCCCCACCAAAAAACAAACAAAAAAATGATCTCAACTTACTGTTATCCACATATGTTAAGAAAGAACCAATTAAACTTTCTAGATTCTAGTGTGGATCAAGTTATAAAAGTTATGACAAAACCTAACCATCGCCTATGGCAGAAAAAATGGATGTGATATTGATATTGTCAGTAATCAAGGGAGAGACAAATGCCCATGATCAAAGTAAGGCAGATCAAGACCTCTTTAAAAGATGAGACATTTATGGACTCAAGAGAAAATGGTGAAAAGCTCTAAGGAGGGGGAGACATTCCCTAAGTAAGTGAAACCTCAAAGTTATTTCTCTGCATTTTCATTGTTGCTTTTGATTAAACATGGGACAACATTTCTCTTATCACCTCCACTGAAGCAGGACATTTGTTTTCACTGGTTATGGGTAGAAAGTAGGTTCAGTTTTCATCCTGACTGCAACATTCTTTCTCTCCACTCTACATCTCACCTCCTTACCCAACTGCTATGACCTTTTCATGTTTTCTTTGTTGTACACAGTGAATGAATGAACCTTGTCTCAGCCCTTCATAAGGAACAAAGCAGGTGAAATGGGTCTACTTGTTTAATTCCACAGGTCAGTGGCTGGCAATAGCTGATCAAAGAGGTTGGTCCCCCTCTGGGGCTTCAAAGCTGTTCAAACTAGAGTAAGATTGTTAGCAGGCCACATTCCCACCAAAAAGGGAAGCTTTATTGGATGGAGATGATGATACCAAGTCCATATTATCTATCTTTGTGCTAGAATTGCAAGGAATTTTGTGAATAAGATGTGGTGCAAAGAATTTCATAAAATAAATGTATGACTGAAAAAAAAGATAGGTCAATCAGAGTAGGGGATGTAGGGATAACTAAAGGACAAGTATATGCATCATTCATAGCCACATGATACAAAGAGAATACTCAGGAAGGTCCCCAGAATGGTGGGTGGCAAACTTTGGAAGGATGACACATAGATCAAGGTCACATAGGGTGGCAGGTATATATGGTTGGTGTTCTATATTACTGGAGGGATAAATACTCATCTATAATATCAGAGATCCATGTGCACATTAGTATGTTATGTTGGAACACAGCCATGAATGGAATCCTCTTGTTCATCCACCCAGAGCCAAAAGAAAGCCAGGTAGTAAGCCTGAGGAAAATTGGGCTATGGTCAAAAAAGAAATTCAATATGCTTTTTGTCTTCATAACAAAGAATTTCCTTCTGGATTAGGTTTCATGAGAATCAGTGTTTTGGGAAAAACACTGAGTGGGTATAAATGTGGTAGGGAGATGAATGTATTCTCTGTTACTGAGCTTAGGAGCAGGTGTAGAAAATGGGGATGGCCTAAGAGATAAAGGCATAGGAAATCTGGTACAGTGGGTGGGGTCAAGAAACATTGGGAAGACAAATCATGTCTAATAGTCAGCAGCCTGAAAACTCCATTACGATGTTTGTTTTTTTTTTTTTTAATTCTGAGCCAGGAGGGACACTTTTAGCCACTGATGCACCCTGACAGAGGCCAAGGACAAAGGTTGATGTTAATTTTTTAAAATTTAATTTCTATTTAAAATTTTTTTCTCAATTACACGTAAAGATATTTTTTGAGTACCCAATTTTTCTCCCACCTTCCCTTCTCTCCCCCCTCCCAAGGCCAACAAGAAATTTGATATGTTATACATTACAATCATGTTAAACACATTTCCACATTAATCAGTGCAAAAGGAAAAAATGCAAGAAAGAATAAACAAGGGAAGCTAGAAGGTACAGTGGATAAAGCACCAGCCCTGGATTAAAATTTGGCCTCAAATACTTGACACTAGCTGTATGACCCTGGGCAAGTCACTTAACCCTCATTACCTAAGAAAGAAAGAAAGAAAGAAAGAAAGAAAGAAAGAAAGAAAGAAAGAAAGAAAGAAAGAAAGAAAGAAAGAAAGAAAGAAAGAAAGAAAGAAAGAAAGAAAGAATAAACAAGAACAATAACAAAAAAGCAACAACAAAAGTGAAAATAGTATGCTTCAGTTTGCATTCAGACTCCATAGTTCTTTTTCTGAATGTGGAGAGCATTTTCCACCATAAATCTGTTGGTATTGCCTTGGATCATTGTATTGTGGAGAAGAGTTAAGACTATCACAGTTGATCATCACACAATGTTGTTGATGCTGTTCTCTTGTTAATACAATGTTCTCTTGGTTCTACTCATTTAGCTCCACATCAATTTATGTAAGTCTTTCTAGGTTTTCATGAAATCCATCTGCTTATCATTTCTTACAGCACAATAGTGTTCTATTACATTCATATACCACAACTTGTTTAGCCATTCCCGAATTGATGGACATTTCCTCAATGTCCAATTCTTTGCTACCACAAAAAGAGCAGCTATAAATATTTTTGTACATGTTGGTCCTTTCCCTTTTTTATGATCTCTTTGGTATATAGACTTACTAGTGGTATTGCTGGGTGTAAAGCATTGTAAGCACAGTTTTAAAGCCATTTGGGAATGGTTCCAAACTGCTCTCCAGAACAGTTGAATCAGTTGACAGCTCCACTAACAGTGCATTAGTGTTTTAATTTTCTCACATCTTCTCCAACATTTATCATTTTCCTTTTTTTTCATATTAGCCAACTGGATAGATATGAGTTGGTACCTCAGAGTAGTTATAATTTGCATTTTTCTAAAAGTAGTGGTTGAGAACATTTTATCATATGGTTGTAGATAGTTTTAATTTCATCATCTGAAAACTGCCTTTGCATATCCTTTGGCCATTTCTCAATTGGGGAATGACTTGTATTCTTGGATATTTGATTCAGTTCTCTCTATATATTTAGATATGAGGCCTTTATCAGAAACACTTTATGTAAAAAATTGTTTCCTAGCTTTCTGCTTTTCTTCTAATCTTTTTTGCATTGTTTTTCTGTGCAAAACCTTTTTAATTTAATGTAGTCAAAATGATCGACTCTGCATTTCATAATGTTCTCTATCTCATCTTTGGTCATAAATTCTTCCCCCTCCATAGTTCTGACAAGTAAACTATTCCTTCCTTTTCTAATTTGCCTATGGTATCAGATTGGTGTTAATTTGAAACCCAACTGTCATAGGATCAGTTCAAGAAAATTACAGCTTCATAGCCAAACATCTACTACTGTCAATTAGTTTTTTCCAATTTCTAATGTGAAACAGCACCATATTGTTTCAAACTTAAGACACCCCCCTCAAAAAAACTTGGAAGAGATAGAATGTTTTCCCAGGTACCTCTGAATATGGAAACCCAGGATTAGAACTTTGGAACTACCCGAAACCAAACAAATTTGAATTTGTGTATAAATGCATATAAACACATATACCCAGTCATACCCCAAATCTGAAAATAATTCACACTTCTATCACTTTAGTGTTTACAGATCACTTCCCTCACAATGACACTCTGAAGTAGTGCAAGTTTACTCACTATTTTCCAAATAAGAAAACTGAGTCTCAGGTAAATTGACTTGCCCAAAGTCACACAGCTATGAAGTCTTAGCTCTGGAAGTTGAACTGCTGCCAATTTTACTGTTCTTTCTACAACTTCTTGTTACCTCAATAATAAGGACTGCCTGTACAAGAATGCAAAGTGCACTACCTACACAATTTGTAGTGAGTTGTCTTTCGATGGCAAAATAAATGATCTAATCTATAGCTACAAAATAATTTTAAGGACAAAATAACTAAGTAAAATAAACATATAGCCATGTAAAAATGAAAGCATTCATTTTCTCACATGACATTAATTTTATGTCATTAATAAATTATATTTTAACGCTTTGGGTGCTTTTCCAAGTGTTTCCCTAACAACCTCATCAGCTGGGTTTGCAAGTATTAAGATCTTCATTCTGCAAATGAGGGAAGTAAGACTCTGAGAAATAAATTGGTTTGCTCATAGTTATTTTGTTAAGTTATATTTAGCCAATGTCCAACTCTTCATGACCCCATTTGGGGTCACCCACTGGAGTGGTTTGCTATTTCCTTCTCCAGATCATTTTACAGTTGAGGAAATTGAGGCAAACATGGTTAAGGAACTTTCCCAGGGTCATATAACTAATAAGTGTCTGAGACTGGATTTGAATTCAGGAAGATGAGTCTTCTTGACTCCAGTGCTGGCACTTTATCCACTGTACCACCTAGCTGCCCCATTGCGAACATTAAGCTGCCTCATTCATTAGTACTATTCTACAAATAGTTAAAATGAGACAGATGGTCAAAGTGCTTGGCTGAGCTGAAAACACCTGCTCTTGTTACATGGACTACATTTGTTGAAGCTGGGGAGCTGGAGATGTTTGTGTTGGCTAAGGAAGTGAGCATAGTTGCACTGATGTTAGGCAAGAAGTTTAAGTGGATGCTGTTTGAGCTTCTCGCATTTCTGTCATTCAGTGATGTCACACCACTTAGAACTTAGTTTCTCTTCTGGCTCCACTGATGACTCATTGGATTTTCCTCACCAGCAGCCTTCTCACCCTGGAGATGCCTCCTCCCCTTTGCCCTCTCCTCTGCTTGGTGAATTCCTGCCTGGGGCCACCTTTCATAAAGTGCCCAGGCCACCCATGCTTACTTTTCTTTTTCATCTCTACTCCTGACCCTCCAGATTTCTCTACCTCCTCACCAATAGCCTTAAGTCATTACTCCTTCCCCTCCAATATCCCCCACCACTTCCGTCCGTTTTTGTGTTATCTTACCCCATCAGAATAGAAATTCCTTCAGTGTGAGGAATGTTTTTACTTGTATTTCTAGTGCTTAGCACAATGGCTAGTACATAGTACACAGTTAACTAGTACACACTTAACTATCCATCTAACTATGAAAAATAGAGAGGAAAGAAAAGTTATAAGGCTATATATTCTAGTAAGAAAAGCCCATAGAGCCCAGAAGTCATACCTGAAGAAGAATTCTCTTTACAATCAATGAAAAAAGCATTTATTAAGTGCCTGTTATATTCCAGGGACTCTGACAATTGGCCATGAGTCTGGACTTAAAGAGCTAGAGTGATGGAGATGTCATGTTTCCAAGGCAACCCATTCCACTTTTGGATAACTCTACTTGCCAAGAAGTTGTTTTTTACTGGAGCTTAGAATCTACCTTTGCAACTTCCACACATTGTTCCTGATTCTGCTTTCTCAGACCAGATTCCCACTCTCTTCACCCCCCCCCCAAAAAGTTGAATCCCTCTTCCACTGGACAGACTAGCAAATACTTGAAGATAGTTAGAATATCCTACCTAAGTTTTTTCTTCCCCAGAATAAATATCTTCAGTTCCTGCTTATGGCATAGTTCCCAATCCCCTTGAGCTGAAACCTGCTCCAACTTGTCAATGTCCTTTCTAAAACATGACACAAAGAACTTAACACAATACTCCAGATGTGGTCTGACCACAATTGCATATGGTGGGACTGTAACCTCACTTGTTCTGGCACTGCCCCTCTATTCATGCAACCTAAGAACGCATAAACATTTTTGGCTGGAAAAAAAAAAGTGCTGTGCTCTTTCTCCTACCTCATGCCTCCATCCACCTGTCACCTCTCTCCCTTTTCAACATAAATCAGACTGCATTTGGTTTTGTTTTTTGTTGTTTTGGGGTTTTTTGGTGAAGCAATGAGGGTTAAGTGACTTGTCCAGGGTCACACAGCTAGTAAGTGTCAAGTATCTGAGGCTGGATTTGAACTCGGGTCCTCCTGAATCCAGGGCTGGTGCTTTATCCACTGCACCACCTACCTTCCCCTACATTTGTTTTTTTAATTACAGAAAAGGCATCTTTTACAAAGAAGAACATTATACATTGAAAGCCTCATATGTACATAGCCACTGGATGTACACAGATCTCGTAGGAAACTATCTAAATATGCTTTCGGCATACCACCTTTTTGTTTTTTATTCTATTTAGATGCTTTCTTTGGGGGAGCAGGAGAGACACCAAGTCTCTGAAACCTTGCCTGGCACCTTCCAACCTCTACCTCTACTCTCTTTCCATTCTACCCAAAATCTAATCAATACTGATATGGTTCCTAGATAGGATAAGTCAGTCTACCCTGCTATATCCTCACTCTCCATCCCTGTAGCTCTCCATATGAAAGCATCTCTCTCCAGCTAACCCCTTCCTTTGTGTCTTATCTCTCCCATTACAATAGAATAAAATGAGATATTTGTGAAGTGCTTTGCAAATCTTAAAGAATTATATAAACACTATCATCGTTGTTGTATAGGATGTAATCTTAAGGGCAGAGACTGTCTTCATTTTTGTATTTGTATCCCTAGTGTTTGGTAGTGGTTTAATCAAAGATCTTTAAGTCATTCAATCTGCAGTTAGGTTATAATTCCATTATGCTTTCAACCTTTGTGACCTTGACCAAATCACTTAATTTCCATGGGCCTCAGTTTCCTCATATGTAAGATGGAGGGGGAAGGGAGGGGGAATGGGGAGCAGATGGTATCTGAAGTCTCTTCCAGCTCTGTACTATGATCTTATGATCAGAAACAGGACAGCGGCCGAGTCAAATGCTCTACAATATCCATTGCAACAATTTGCACCGAGGAAGCATTTGGTGATTCTTAACTTTTTTTAAGGGCAGCTAAGTGGTGCAATGGACTTATCTTCTTGAGTTCAAATCTGGCTTCAGATACTTACTAGCTCTGTCACCTTGGGCAAGTCACTTAACTCTGTTTACCTCAGCTTCCTCATCTGTAAAACAAGCTGGAGAAGAAAATGTAAAACCATTCCAATATTTTTGCCAAGAAAACCCCAAATAGGGTCACAGAGAGTTGGACACAACTGAACAACAATTTTTTTTGCTGTTTAAGGAATGTTTAATAAAGAATTGCATAATCAAAAATATTTTTTCTTTGCTCACCTAGCATTTATCTAAAACAGTGGTGATATTCTAAGTTTTTCCCCAGAAAAGAATTACAAAGGGAAGGGAAGGACTGCTTTAAATGTGTTCAGTTATTATTTATTAATGGTAATGAGGAAACATGCTAGTAGATACTTTAGGCTGGTGGTCAGCTACTGTTAATGCCAACAGACTGCCAACTAATATAGACCATATCACTAAAGAATCTGGTAGTTTTAACTCTTGGCACTGAGTTAGGTCCAGGCTGAGCAATCAATTGTCTTGATTTCTAGTGTATTCAGGGGTATCCTGGAGCCAGGGGAGAGCTAAATTTTCAGCATGATCATTTACACTTTGGAAACCATCACATACTAAAAATCAGGGCTTGACTTATTATTTTGTTGACTGTCTGTGCAAAAGAAAGAAAAGAATAAAATGTTAATAATGCCAAACTTAATAATGCTTAACTAAACTTAAAAGTGTGACAGAACCTCCTTCCAAGAAAGCTGGTTTTAAAATATTTACCAGAATAGCATGAAATATATCTAAGTCAAAAATAGAGGATGGCCCAAGACTTCTATTCTTCAGATTGAGAAGATTGAAAATCTGCATTTACATAACACTTTAAGGGTTACAAAGCATGTTCCCCATAACAATCTTGTGAGTCAGGTTTTGCAAGTATCATTTGTCCCATCCCCTTTCTTACAGAAAAGGACACTAAGGCTCAGAAGTCAAATCACAAGATCCAGGATTCAAATTCAGGGCTTCTGACTTCACAATTGATGTACTTTCCCTACTAGCCTATGTGTGCAAGATGGTACTATAAGCAGACCCTGAAAATGCTTGGCACTCTCATATTGTTGACAGACGTATACCTCAAAAAGACCTTTGAGGATATCTAGTCTAACATGAACATTTCACATGTGATGAAATTGAGACCCAGAGAAGTTGAGTAACTTTCCCCAAAGTCACACTGGAAGTGACAGGGGCAGGATTTGAACCCAGGTCCTCTGACTTCAGATGCAGTAGTCTTTGCATTGTCCCACACTGCCTCTCAAACTTCATTCTTCCTTGTTTTTCATGTGAATTCCATTATCTTGTTTAAATAAAGAGTTTATAAAACAAACTCATACGGCATCCTTAAAAATGGTCTGAGGGAGAAGAGAGAACATCCAATTCTTTTAGTATAAATAATTATCATTTTCAATTGCAAGCCATGTGTTCCAGTGCTCTTATAAGGCCACTGCTGTGATAATTATTGTGCATAGTATTAAACATTTAGCTATAATATAGAACCATGGGGTAACAAAATAAATGTGCTATAGGGCACAGTTGATGTGGACCGTATTCCATTAATCACAGTCAATCAGAGTCAATCTGTCTCTCTTCAAAAGGTAACACTATCTTTTATAGCTAAAATGGAGGGTGTATAATGTTCTCATTGACAAATGAAAGACCTAAGTTTCTCTACAGAGCTGGCATCCAGGCTTCAACCACAAGAGATCCTTTTTGTTCAATTTGGAGGCCAATACTGAGCAAAGACATTGTTTCTGAGAAAGCAACACATGGAGCAGAGTCAGTATTATCACTGAGGCTTGGCTATTCTTTCATATCTGAGAACTCTGACTAGCATCCTATGCCGAATGGTGAATTAATCTCTGAGAAGAAAGGAACATATAAGATAAGGTGTCATGGGTTTTATAAACAAAAAATTTGAAATTTTATTTCTTTCATGAAGAATGTGCCAATAAGACAGTGAAATATCATAACAGTTCTCTTTTCACTATACAATGAAATGTGGTATAAGAACAATCCATCCTGGATCTTAATTCACAAGGCTTCAGATACTGAGTTTCCAAGAAGCCCTCATTATTTGGGTGTCTCACCTAAAATCCATTCTTATATCACAGTCTTTGGGATAATGATATATAAAGAGAAACTTTAGTGTTTCTATATACCCATGGAATTGTCACGCAGTAGCATGCCAGGAATTCATAATGGCTTTACTCCAGGTATCAGTTGAAGGTGTAAGTTTTATGAACTTGTCAGTCTTGTACAATAAGCAAGGTAGAAGCTGGGGGTCCCAGGTCCCAGTAATTGAACTGAAGTGGTTTTTGGTGGCAGACAGATAAGTGTGATTTTTGCAAGTGGAGAGCAAAATTGTCCTATATGAATCTTTGCTGGGGTGGGAGTAGGGAAAGAGAGATCCTCAGAAAACATACTGAGTCGCCCTCTACTTCTTTTCTTTAATATTTGAATGCCAGCTAACAAAGGTAATTGCCCACAAAGAGCAACTGTTGGCAGCTGGTTTACTAAGAATGGAAATACCCATTGTCTCCATAAAGAATGTTTGCAAAGGAACTGAGGAACTTAGTGTTAGGCTGTACTTTGAATTTCTTGCCTGCTATGGATTTCTGTCATTATGGAGCATTATCAGACATCATTTCCCTGTGCTGATTCCTTAAACCAAAACAAACGAGTCTACAAAAGTTTAAAAAGCTTATTTCCTGGAAGGAGGAAGAAGCAAAAGTCTTTTTATTGATTTGATTATTCAGAGGGCTCATAAAGAATAATCCTAAACAATCTGCAAAGTAGCCTTTCTAATGAATGTATCTGAACAAACATTTATTCAAAGTTAGAGAACTCATGAGCACAATGCTTCCTTTGCCCATTGATGCTGTTATCTTGATGTTTTATTATTTGATCCAGCATGAAATGTCAATATCCTGAAGCAGACTCATGCTTCTTTCTCTGTGCATCAACTCCAGAACACCTCCCCTCATTTTGTCTTATCATTTAGGTGATTAGGGTGCATGGTATTTCCTTTAATGTACACCTGCACAGTTAGATTAGATTAAAGAGTGGCATCTTGTTGAGAATCGAAGCCTTAGTGAAAGTTTCTATGATATCATTAGGAAGTGGACCAAATAACCCAGCAAAGTTATCAGCTTCCCAAATGAAGAGGGATTTTTAGCCATGGTTAGCTAAGCCAATTCTAATTACAGTAGTAGCTACTGTTCTGGGGATATAAACTGAGTGTACTGGCAGCAGTGTACTTTAGGGGAAGGATACTTAGATTAGGATGTAGAATGCCTGGGTTTGAAGCTCATCTTGGTCATCTTTTACCTGTATCACTGTGGACAAAGTATTTCATACAGGCCTTGTTGTTTCCATCTCTAATAGGAGAGAGATGGATCAGATGAGCCTGAAGGTCACTTCCTAATATTCTGAAATTCTCCAGAGAGCCCTGGTCAGAGCTGAGGCAGAAATATGATTTATAATTGCTCCAAAGAACAGTGAAGGGAAACAAAGTCTCAAACATAGTCAAGAAAAAAAGATTTCAAAATTGGGGAATGGGTGAACAAATTGTGGTATATGAATATAATGGAATACAAATGTCCTATAAGAAATGGTGAGCAGGCAGATTTCATAAAAAACTGGAAAGACTTGTATAAACTGATGCAAAGTGAAATGAGCAGAACCAGAAAAATATCATTCACAATATGTGCAACTTTTTTCACTTACTTTATTTTTTCATGTTTTTTTTTTCATTTTGGTTTCTTTCTCCTTTCACAACAGTGATTAATATGGAAATATATTTTACATAATTACACATATATAACCTATATCAATTTGCTTACCCTTTGAGGAAGAGGGGAGGGGAGGGAGAAAAATTGGAACTCAATTGTAAAAATGAATGCTAAAAATTGTCTTTATATATAATTGAGAAAAATAGAATACTATTATAAAAAGAAAAAAATATTTTAAGAACTTCTTTAAAGAACAGCTTCAAAAGACCTAAATCCTCATCTCTAACATTAAGTATATATGAAACACTTAATCATATGTGTATGTGATGTTCTCTAAGCACAATTTTATACATTTACCTAACTTTCTTTTGCCACCCAAAATATTACCACATTTTCTCCTGCTCTTAGGTTCTTTGTGATCAGGAAATGCATTTTGATGTTCATATTAGCATAAGAAAATAACTAGGCTAAAAACAATTGACCCTCTCCCCTCTTCCACATGAGCTATAAAACTGAACCACACTCCCATCTTTCTTTGCCAAAGTGGGAAACTATGGATGTGAACCACTACTTTTTTTCTTTTTTTCTTTTTTGCTATAAGGTAGGGCTCTGCAAGTGGGATAAGGGATATACTGGGAAATTAAGGTTCTATAAAACCAAAAGTTAGCAACAAAAAATGTTAAATATTTTTCTCCCCCCCACTGAAAACAAAAATAAAAATAAACTCTTGTGATACATTCTAGTACCAAATATAAATTACTTTTGGTCTTTCTGCTATTTTGTATTATCTACAACAGTACTTTTCTCTAGGAGTGCAGATAATAAAGAGCTGACTCTGAAAATATTACCTCCTTCTTCAAAGGACAATCAGAGAAGATTGATAAAAGGTTTAATGTGCATATTTGAACATTGAGCCTGAGATAATGTAAGCTCAGTGGACACATTAATAATCTTTACAATCCTGGATGCTGACAGGATTTGGTTGAGTATTCTCCCAAGATCAGTGATTTATGGTGACATCTCTGCATTCACAGCATTTTTCAAAATGGCATAGCCAATGATGGGCTGTCCCAGGAAAGGCATTTTACATGACCTAACTGCAAAAAAGTAATCTTGTGCACGTCAGAATTTTTACACCTTGGTACATGAATGGGATGAAAAACCAACTCAGAACGTGGGACTTGGAAATGCCAGTTTCTGATCGGGCAACTGTGAGAGACATGTGCTTCAATGGGGTTCTTGCCAGGCAGCACTTCCCCCGTGTTTCACCAAGGCAAGATTCTGTTTCTACTCAATGTCCAGCCCTTACTCTATACCCTTCTTATCCCACCTCGCTAAACAGATACATTAGCAGGGTGAGTGTTATAAAAGCATTCTGCACATTAGAAAAGGGATTTTTGCTTCATAACATTATTCACCATAGGCTCTTTTCAACTACCACAGCTAGAATCCTCATATATTTTAAAGGAACAGGAGTGTATAGCTTCCAAGAGTGTGGTGAACATAACACTTTTCAGAAACACATCTGTTATGTGAAATAAGTAAACCCAAGGAATGGCAAAATTTTATTCCCTTCCCCATTTCCACCTATAAAAATTAGACAAGCCCATTTTTAATTATTCCAATGCCCATTTTTTGTTTATAATTCTATAGAGGGAGATCCTGCTTTATATGATAGATGTATTTCCAAAAAAAATCATGTCTGTCAAATCATGTTTAAAATATTCCTTAAGCAAATCATTTTATAAAGCAAATAAACCTTTTATGACCAACGACAGTTTAATCTGTTTAGTGGGCTTGAGTTTTCTCAAAGAAAAGTAGAACTGGGATAAGATTAGTAATTGCTCCTAATAATTGAGCCCTTTAAGGTTTGCAAAGCACTTGGCTCATGTTTTAATTTATCATTTGATCCTCAAAAAAACCTGTGAGGCAGGAGTTCTTATATCTCTTTTACAGATGAGGAAATGGGTGTCCATTAGAGTTTAAATGCCTTGATCAGCATTGTAGACCTAGGAAATATCTGAGTAGGGATTTGAACACAAGGTTTTCTAACTTCGAGTCCAGCATTCTATTAGTATAGCCTTATTTGGCGATAGTCCATATTTTTTTTTCATTTTTTTTGTCCTTGTCTAAGCTAAATTGTAGTTTCCCAAGTGGATCTTATATTTAGACCAAGTAGGTGGTAACCTTCAAGGAATGATTGCAGGTCCTTGGGAAAGAACGAAGTTTCCTCTACCTCTCCCCAAATCTCCTTAGTAATTCTGCTATGGTACCTGACACTTAGACCTTTAAATTCTGGGTTTTTGTAGCATTGATGGTAGTTTCTAAAATTCAAGGAAAACACATTTAACTCACTTTAGCCATTAGCATCTTAGTTTGAATAAGTTTGTTTAGCAAAGGGTAGACCATGAGAAAACAAGGTGCCAGCTTTTATAGGTTTTTCTGATCCCTAGTCTCTCCACTCCTATCCCATATAAATTATTAGTAATCTCTCTCCCTTGAAATTATTTTGCGTATACTTTTTAATCTATTACCTCGTAGGTAGGACATAGAGTCCTTAAAGTCAGATGCTGTCATCCCTAGCATACTACCTTGCACTTAGTAGGCACTTAACAGGTATTTCTTATATTCAACTGAAAAGGAAGAAAAGGTCAGAGTGGGGGAAATGGGAAGAGAGTGACAAAGGTATATTTCACTGCCTTCACAAATTAAAAAAAAAAATTGGGGGGTGGGACAAAGAGGGTTAAGTGACTTGCCCAGGGTCACACAGCTAGTAAGTGTCAAGTGTCTGAGGCCAGATTTGAACTCAGGTCCTCCTGAATCCAGGGCCAGTGCTTTATCCACTGAGCCACCTAGCTGCCCTTGCCTTCATAGTTTTACTGAGGGCTGCTGGCAGTCATCCTCATCTTGATAGGAACCAATCACCTTTCTCTATAGCTCAGTCCCAGTCATGTCCTAGGTACCAACCAAAATGTGAATGAATGAGTAAAGCAAAGGAACAATTTCCTCATTTAATAGAAAATTAGACATATTCAAAATGTTGAACCAATAAAAAGCAGCCTGCAAGAATTCACCTCTTGTCTAAGAATAAACACAGTTACAGTTTCTCAACCTTTCTGGCAGAACACACTGACATTTTTGGGATTCTTTACTTTTGATTGCCAATTTTTTTTAAGAAAAGGGTTTTATTGATGCTTTTTGATTCCCCCAGAGGTTACTTTCCAATAACTTCCTACAGCTCCTCACAGTATTCTCCTACACAATAAAGAAAACCATTTAAAGAAAACCAACCAACAGCAACACACTGGATAGCATGGGTGACATCAAATGTTTACAATATATATCTTCCCACTTCTCTATGTAGAACATTGAAGTATGTTTCATTGTAATTACCCTGGAGTAGGGATACATTTTACATAGATATTTTATATCTGTCTGTATCTATAGCAATATATAAATATAAAATTTCTAGAATATCCTCCTCAAACTTTTCCCTGCTCATTGAATAAATACCATTTTCAGGCCCTATGGTTCAAGTTCTGTCTTTGATATAGATTATGTGACCTGGAACAAATCACTTAACCTCTTGGCACTTGGTCTAGACAAATCTTTAAGACTAGAAGTTGCTAGTCTGCATTGGTAATTTAATGTTCTGCCTCTGAGTGTTCCTTACATCAATGAAATCATTGGTCTGATCCCTAGCTCTCTCCTATCATTGCCTCACACCACTACCCAATGTGTTTAATCATGCAAGTACACATGTGGTTGTGCTTGTACACACACACACACACACACACACACACACACACACACACACACACACACCATGTACTCCAAATCAAAGAGAACCTCTGGAACAGCTGAATTTATAACTTCAATCATTTGCCTTTGACCTAAGAAATAAACCCCTCCCCAACTGAAGTATTTTCTTAGCTCTTCATTTAAAAGTACATGTTCATGTTCAGAAAGCTATAAACATAATGATGATCATATGCTTCTACAAGCTTAGCAATAAGAAATCTGAAGTTATCATAGAAGCTGGACAGTGTAAATTGAACAGATGGAGTTTAGTCAAGTTAACATAAGCCAGGCAAGCACAGAGACAAGTTTTCTGAGGGTCAATGCTGAAGCATGCTGATGGTTTTCAGTCACTTCTTGGAGCTAGGCTGAAGGACCAAAGGCCTATTGAACTCTTCGCTGCACAGCGTTGGAATGCTTTCTGTCTCCAGCTAGCTCATCTAAAGCTATATGCTGTTCTTTTTTTTGTTATTGTTTGGGGTCTCATCTTACTAGTGGAAGATATTTTGGCTTTCAGGGGAGCATGGAAATTAGAGACCAAATACCTACCCAGATAGTCGATCCATTGGGAATATTTCCCTAACATTGTTCCTTTCCTTAAACCAAGCCCCCTAACTACTAGGGGGACAATTACCCACTAGATACCACTACTTCTGTCATGTTGTCCTAGAATCCAGTGATTCTTAACCTGGTTCTTGCAACACCCCCATGGCATTTCTTGCTATTATGAATGCCATAAAACTGTCCCCTCTCAAATTTTCAAAATTACTTTTAATTGAATTTCACTTAAATTGATATGTATTTGTTATTTATAAAACAGTTATTTAAGGAATTAAAATACTAAGTTATAGGTATTAGAATATATCTAGGTATATCTAAATGTAATAATGTAGATAATTTACATAATATCTGTCACATATGTGTATATATTATATCTATGTTTGATATATATATATATATAATTATATATCCTAAATAAAAGATTTTTAAAAAAAGAATAAAAGAATAAATAAAAGCAATGATATTCTTAGGAGAATCATAAATTTAGAACTGGTAATGATCTTAGAGTCTATCTAGTACAAACTCCTTGATTTACAGATGAGGAAACTGAGGAACAGAGAACTTAAGCATCTTGCTACCACATGTGGTACGTAGGAGAATTGGGATTTGAATCCTGGTACTCTGCCTCCGAATATATTGCTCTTTGCATATTACTACACAACCTTAGCAAAGAATGATTTTTTTTAAAAGTCCAACAAAAGGATGGGACATCACAACCTCACCAGGCTTAGGAATTGTGGGTATAGAGGTGGAAGTGGGGGTATGCTGGAGCCAGCTCAAAGTGCTGATTATTAAATTTTCAGTGTAAGCATTTACACCTCGAAAAATAGACAAAAGCTGTGAATCAGGACTCTTTTTTTGTTTGTTCTGCTGAATGTCTAGACGTAAGAAAGTGATGAGAAAATGTTAATAATTCAGATTAAATCAAAATGCATGTCATGTATACAATTTTTTTCTCAGCCAGCTGTTAAACATGTATCAATAAAGCCCTGACTGGAAGAGAACATACAAGCCATGTAAGGTTAGCCTCCTCATTTAACAGATGAGAAATCTGAGACCCAGAGAAGGTAGAGTATGAAATAAGGTCTTTGACTCCAGATTCACTGCACTATATGTAACATGCTGCCTCTTAGAGGGAACAAAGGGCTTTTTTTTTTTTAAATAAAAGGATGAAATATCAAAGCACTATAAGAAGTAGGAAGTACTGCACCAGTCTGTCCTAAGATTATCTTCTGGTGTCCAGAAGTGCATTCATCCATGTGTACTAGACCACACTCCACTTTGGGAAATGCTAGTCTGGACAATGCTTTAAAAATCAAAGGATGCACTTCTCTCATAATACATTAGCATTATGTGTTAGAGATTTGCCAGTGTAGTTCCAAAGATCACATTCCTAAGAGCAAGGTTTCATCTTGATTAATTTCCCTGATGGAATTATAGTGTCTAGAAGGTATCCTGCAAGGTCACCTTGCCCTAGCCAAAGCTAGGATTTTCAAGTCCAAGTCAAAATTATGCCAAGTTGATGATAAATGCAATGCTCAATGGTACAAAAGGCTATGTTGTTGATTAGACGAGTGGCTAGCATGTTAAGACATACAAGACTTGAATATGTATTGAGTCCTTAGTATATTGAAAGGTACCATAATTAGACTTAGTGTAGGTATACAAAGCCTAATAAGGCAACAGCACCTGCCCTCAAGGATCTTATGATCTGACCAGTCATCAAAGCAATCATGTTTTCATAAATATAGGAAAAGTAACAAGCCCGCCATGACTTCTATTCTTGAGCAATTCTTTTCCATGACCTTCCATAAAACATGATAGATTTAGAAAGGAAGGGACCTCAGAGGTGCACATGTCTCATTTTACAGATGAGAAAACTTAGACCCAAGGAGGTTGCGACATGCCAAAGGTCATACAAGTAACAAGTGTCAGAGATGGGATTTGAACTCAGGTTCCATGACTACAGAACCATGCTATACACTTCACCCACCACAGTACCTCCCTATGGAATGTATCACAAGCCCTTTGGGAGCTCCTTTCCATAGGAAACCTCCAACCCCTATTAATTCGATTGCTGTCCCCCTTTCAATGATTTCCTATTTATCCTATATACAGCTTGCTTTGTACTTTGTATATATTTGTTTGCAAGTTGTCTCCCTCATTAGATTAGGGCATGGACTGTCTTTTGCCTCTTTTTTGTATCGCCAGCACTTAGCACAGTGCCTGATACACAGTATGTACTTGATAAATGTTTGTTGAGTTGAATGAGTAAGGTACATAATTCTTGTTTGCAATATCTGGGAGAATTCATCCAATACTCTAGAGCTCTTCATCTGGGTCTTTTAATATTGAGGGGAGAGGGAAGAAAGGGACTGAGGTAAGACAAGAATGTGAGGCGTTGTGATAAAGGGCTAACCTTAGAGTGAGGAAGGTATAAGTTTTAATCCTGTCTAGGTGGGTGTCCATGGGCAAGATACTAAGGCTCACAATGTTGTTGTTTGTCTTTTGTTCTCAAAGTGAATTGGATTTAAGGGACGGAGGGTTGTGTAAGGTCTCTGACCTCATTCTCTCCTCCAGAGCCATCCGGATATAGTGTCAAGATATACATTAGGATGACTGCAGATGGCCCCAGATGTTTAAGACAATTAGGGTTAAGTGACTTGCCCAGGGCCACACAGCTAGTAAGTGTGTGAGGTGAAATTTGAACTCGGGTCCTCCTGACTCCAGGGCCAGTGCTTTATCCACTGTACCACCTAGCTACCCTAAGGCTCTCGATAATGCCTGAGGGAACTACCTATGACTCTAAGTTACAGAGGAGTTACTGGTTTCAAACAGTGGTGGAAATTTCCATACTGTGAATTCCCTCCACCTATAGAACTGCTGGTCTCGACCACCTCCCCGACCCCCAACCCCCTGCAAAAAAAAAAAAAAATGGAACAAGGATACAAATAACTGCACTACAAAGTAAAACATAAGGATCACAGAAGAAATATAAGGAATTCCAGTGGTTCAAAAGATTGATCATGCTTTTTAGTACGGGGTTGATGGAGAAGAATTAACTTTAAGGAAAAGATGCCTGAAAGGGATAGAAATATGAACTGCATCTTGAAGGATGTTTTTGATAGGCAGAGACTCGGGGGTGGGGGAGAAGGGGAAGGAGAGGTAAAAAATAACAGCCCCAATGCACAGGGAATATTTGGGAAATGATGAATGGTCCAGTTTAGTTGGATGTACATGTGGAAAAATGTTGGGAGATGAGCCTGGAAAGAAAAGTTAAATATGAAGCTGAGATATTTCAAACTTATTCTGTGGGCCCTAAGGAGACATTGAAGATTTTAAACCTAGGAAGTGACAAAACCAGAACTATCACAAGTTCCTTTGGCAGTGATTTCCTGTCATTAAAATCAGAGTTCCTTCTGTTAATCATTTAAAAAGTCAGTGATCTCTATATGCCTCCTGACTTCTGGCAGCTTCAATTGTAGAACAAATGGCATCTGTGTGAACATCTAATTCAATATGAATGAAAAAGGAATGGAATACACCAAAACACTAGGTCTTAAAATGGTGGCTGTTCCCATATTATCTTAGAATTTCTAATTTTAGAAATTAAAACCAGAGACATTGAGAAGTTTTTATGGTGGCTGGGGTGGGGGGGTGGGGGGAGGAGAGGGAAGTGAGGAGGAACCCTGACAAAATGTCTAATGGATAGGTCCAGCAGATGAGTGTTCTGAATCCATGCCAGCAGAGTAGATCAGAGAGACATGTCTCTAATTATTTTTCTAACAGCCTCGCCAAATAATAGTTTTCTTTGTTTAAACACTAAAAATAAAATGTAAATAGAAGGGTATATGTGATTTGACCATTTTGGAAATGCTTCAGTTTTCATTTTTGGACTAGTGTCAAAAGTTTTAGATGAAAGAGGATAATATTTCAGAAATCAGCTAGGCCTGGACTGAGAGAGAATCATTCTTGGCTCTGATACAATGACAAAGGAAAGGAAGAAAAAAAATCTCAGCAGCAAAAAAGCTTCTTCAACTTTTGTCAGGAGCCGGATTTCAGTTCCTAATGTCCTCTCCTCTGAGGTATTCTACAGAAAACTTATCTCCTAAGATGATTCATTCTACTGAGATAGCAATTTTCTCATGGGTTAAGAAAACTCTCATATTCATCATGATGGATTAATTTCTCACAGCTTATTCAAGAAATGGATTAGTGTATAGGTCAGATACCAATATGTATCAATTAATATACTTAGAAATAGTTCTAGTTAAAGTCATTTGACTCCACTGATTAGAATGAAGTTAGAATAGGTCCCAGATTATGAATTTGACCTAGTTAATATCATCATCATCATCATCATAGTTTAGTTAATATCATAAAGAAAAAACCCTATTGTCTAGCCAGCATAAAATGATAACCCTAGATCACTTGTGCCATGGTACCAAAGAAAGATCCTTGTTTTCCTATTGCTGACCCTACTCTCCAGCCTGGCATCTGTTCCCTCTCTCAATCAAATGTCATATCACTCCCTGTTCTCCTGTCTCCAAGAAACAAAGAATATACAAATGGTCTCTACCTTTCTGGTCTATTGTCCAGGGGTGGTGGGACATGTATATTGGGGCATGATTTTATTTTTTTTTCTTACTGCAGACCTTACACCTGATGTTCAATAGGAGAAAGAAACTATTAAATTTGTGGCCGGGGGGGGGGGGGGAAGGCAGCTAGGTGACTCAGTGGATAGAGCACCTGCCCTGGATTCAGGAGGACCTGAGTTCAAATCCAGCCTCAGACACTTAACACTTACTAGCTGTGTGACCCTGGGCAAGTCACTTAACCCCAATTGCCTCATCAAAAAAAATTCTGTGGCCAGAGTTGCCCCCCATTACTTGGGGATAGGGTAGGAGAGGCACCCATATTGGGATAAAGCATTCTTCTGAAACATGCCATGGCCAAAATGCATCACAAATAAAGGCTATAACTTTGAAAACATTTAAGGTGTGCCACTGGCTACAAGGAGAAGAGGAGGTAGTTACCTTGGTACAGGATATCAAAAGTACATTTCCTATTGATGATGGATCAGTCCTATGATCTTTGAAGAAAGGATAGGCTTGTTTAAATAAAAGTTCTCTCACATTTTCTTTTTGAGCTGGCCAGAGTTCTCATAGGTAAGTTCCTTTCTGGAGGAACAATAGGAATACATTGTCAAATTTCTAGAAAATCATACTGAGACATCATCTAGTCCGTTCTCCTACATCCTGGGCATGATCTTTTTTAAAGGCTGTCTACCCTTTTTATAAAGATCTCCAGAAAACATTTCATAACCTCCTATGATAACAGTCTCAGAGTTTCACAATTGTAATTTGAAGATGAATTTGTTCTGACCTCTACTCAGTGGGTCCTGCATTGTAACTGACCCTAAATAACTGGGCAATTGGTACATAGTTAACAACTGAGGGGATACCAACTATAGCATCTCCAAATATGGTGTTCATGAAAGAAGGTATCATGATTCCCACAATTATCTCAGGAGATCCAAGAAAAATCCTCAGCATGATCCCAGCAATCCAATGTCAGGCCAAGCACCCAAGCTTCCATCCCATATGGGGTCTCCTGGAGGTTCAAGTGTTAGACAGGAAATTCCTGAGCTTTGGTAGAACTATAGGGGATTTCAAAACATCCCAAAGTGGCAGGGGATTCCCACTCCTGAACTCCTGGGGAGTGGACCTGGAATCCCAGTGGTTTCTGTAATTCCCAATTGACTGCTCTCCAGTCAATTTTTGTTTTTGGAATAGGTTTTCTGAATTCACAGTGGCTAAGTTTAGGCAGATGCTTTCAAGTGACAGACAGAAACCAGCCCATAAGAGCACTATTACTTGTTGGGTGTGAGTATAAACACCAGGGTATAAGCACAACTTAATTTAGGAGGATTTTAACCCCAGGAAGCTACCGTTGACTTGGGAGATGCCCATGACTGATAGTGAGTATTGTACTGAAACAGCAGGCTGCTGTTGACTCTTTTTTTTTTTTTTTTTTGGTGAGGCAATTGAGCCAATCGAGGTCTCTGTCAAAGTGAGGCATTGTAGCTTGAGAAAACTCATGATCGCCTCTACTCATGGAGAATTTGGATTGTTCTATGCTTATAGATTTATATTAGGGTCCATTTCAAAGCCATCCTCCCCTGGCAGGTTTTTGTTTTCATTGTTAAAAAGCAAAAATGTGTCCTAACCCCATGAAGCCCACTGAGAATGTCAGAAGTGAGCAAATCATTCTAGAGTGGAAATCAAAAGCTTGTGACTTATAGACAATTGATTGCTTTTTAAATCACAAGACCTATCTTTTTTTATTTAAATTACTGAAGTCTCCAGTATATAAAAACAAAATCCCTCAAACCTGGATGACGAAGATTTCCTGTGGTTAAGGACAATGGGAGAAGAGGAGGGGAGTGGAGGTTGGAGAGGGAGGGCTCTGCTTTAGTTGTGCCAAGTATTTTAATTAAATCTGTGCATGTTTACAAGGATCTGTACCTTTTATTCTTCATCTCTTTCATTTTTCCAAAAGCTTCTTTCCGTTGGGGTCTTTATATTCCTTTGTACATCTTTAAATAATTAGGAAACGCAACAATTGGTTGGCTTGCTGATGGATGAAAGTTAAGACATCCATAAATTTGAAGTATTTTAAAAATATACATAGTGCAACCAGACTGGAATGAAAAATATTGAAAAGAAATCCAATGTGATTTGGATTTCTGTTTGTCCTTTGTAGGCCACATTCACTACTATATAATGTACATTCTACATTTCAATTGGTTTCCTCTACTAACACGAAAAAGAACAGATTTCCTTTAGCCAGGATAAAAGACATCACGTATTATCTGATCAAAACGATTTTTCTTTTGAGTAAAAAAAATTGCTCTAGAGCAGTGGTGTTAGACTCAATTAGAAAAGAGGATACTAGGGGCAGCTAGGTGGTGAAGTGGATAGCGTACCCAGTCCTGGATTCAGGAGGACCTACCTGAGTTCAAATTCAGTCTCTGACACTTGACACTTACTAGCTGTGTGACCCTGGGCAAGTCACTTAACCCCACTGCCTCACCAAAAAAAAAAAAAAAAAGAAAGAAAGAAAAGAAAAGAGATTACTACACCACACAAAAAGATTCCTGCAGGCTATATATTGACTTTGAAAACTACATATCAACATTATCTATGTTCTATTGTATTTTTATTTAATGGTCAAGTATTTTCCAGTGACATTTTAATATGGTTAGGGTGGTGCTCAGAGTGAGTTGATACCTGTACCTTTCCTTCTGAAACTCTCCTCTGTCTCTGATGGTAGGTAAGACTCAAAGGGGTAGGCCATATATCCTTCTCCCTATGTTATTCATTCATTCATCCAACAGATATTAACTGAGATTGTACTCTGCCCTTGGAGCCACCATGGACTCTGATGGGCAAGCTTTCATCTTATCTGGCCAAAAACTAGGCCTCTAAATGCCATTGCATATACCACCACACCATCCTTGTTCTAGCTCCCCTTTGCTATTAGATTAGAAGTTCCATGAGAGCAGGGACTATCTTGCTTTTGTGCATTTGTATCCTCAATTACTCAATACAGTGCCTGGCAGATATAAAGTACTTAATAAATGCTTTATCACTGATCATTCATTTAAATTGTTGTTCAGTTTGTTTCAGTCGTGTCCACCTCTTTGTGACTCCACTTGTGATTATCTTGGCAAAGACACTGGAGCAGTTCGCCATTGCCTTCTCCAGCTCATTTTGCAGATAAGGAAAGTGAAGCAAACAAGGTTAAGTGACTTGCCCAGGGTCATATGGCTAGGAAGTGTCTGAGCCAGGATTTGAACTCAGGTTTTCCTGACTTCAGACCTGGCACACTATCTACTGATCCTTCATTTAAACACACAGCATGAAGTACCATGTGAGTGATCAAACCATTAAGTGCCCTGAATTCAGCATAAGAAGAAAAAATCATTGTGAGTTTGAGTGGTCACAGAGCTCTCATTTTCTTCATTTGTGAAATGAGATGGTGGTAAACCTTCTAAGGATCCTTCTAACCGTCTCTGACTTCATGAGTAGATAAGAAGCAATATGATATAGTAGTGTGTTGAACTTAGCAACAGGAATACCTGGATTCAAAGTCTGCCTTGGTGCCTACTTGATTGTGACACTAGGCAATTAATTTACACCCCCACCCCCATGTGTCTCTGCTTAGGACTCATTTACTAGGCCACAGATTGGCCACAATCTGCATTAGTGGAGGGAACTCCCACACTGGAAGCTACCTATGTTGGCAAAATCATAGCTTTTCTTGAACTCATGTATGAATAAGTAGCGTGGAATAATGGGAAGGGGGAAGAAGCATTGAACTGGGAGTCAACAGACTCTCTGCTTCCTGATACTTAACCAGCAAGTCATTTAACATCTTTAAATTTCATTTTTTAAATGAAGGAGCTGTAATAGATGTTCTCTAAGTCCATTTCAGTTCCAAAATCTAGAAAGTGGAATATATCATGCCCATAAGTCAAACTCCATCATGGTTACTTAGCCATGATGGAGTTTGACTTATTCCAGGGAGAGGAGCTATGGAGTACGACCCTACATATTCCCCAGGTAGTCCTTGAGAAACATAAAAGTTGAGACTAATTCTCATAGCCCAAATGTCATTAGGGAATGGCAAACCCTCTCCTTGAAGGCTAAAGTTTTATTCTGAGCAGCTGAGAGAATGGGGGAAACTGAGCTATTGTAAGGATAAATGAGTTAATGGCTACCAGACCTTTCAGCTCCTTGACTTGGAACAGCTTCACAAATAGTTTTATTGTTATTTCTAAAACAAACTTTTTTTTCCTTTTGGTCTTCCCACAGGGAGCCAAACTGAGGGCAGAATTTGGCCCTTACAGATAAGAATAGATCATCTCTCTGTAAAACATCTGATTTAAATGTAGTCTTTGGCCTTCTCCAGGGAGTATATTTCTTTTCTCTAATACCTTTCACATCCTGAGTCATTTTTTAGTTTTTCTTCATCTTTAAGTAATTACAGAATTATCTGTTTAGTAATTATCTGTTCTCACTGAGTACACAAAATAAAATTCACATTCCTCTCCAGCATTGTTCTTGCTGATCCCCCCAAAAAGCCCTCAAGAACCCAATCGATCTTCAGAAAAGGAGAAATGGAGCTGTATGGTCTATTGGGATTTCAAATGAATAAATGACATTCCTAGATCTAAAAAGGGAAAACTTAAGAGGTGTCAGACTCCTAGTCATGAAGTACCTTGAACCCTAGACCAAAGGAGGCCCCATTATTTTCTCCCCCTTCAACAAAGAACAGGGCTCAGGTCCCTTTGGTATCTCGAACACACTATTCCAAACGGCTTTGGTTCTTATTAGTATTTATTGAATGTCACTATGTGGTATAATAAATAGAGAGCTGTTCTCAAAGCCAGTAAGACTTGGGTTCAAATCCTAACATCGTTATCACTGGAGTTTATTTTGAAGGCTTATCATAAGACCTACTTTACTGATGCTACTGATCCTCAGAATACAAGTGCTGGGAAAGTCTAGAAGAGTATGACCTCATCAGCTATATGTGGGACCAACAGGCTTTTACAGATTGAGCCAAAGAACTATGCTAGGAGGGAACATTCACTTGCTAACATATCATCTCACCAGCTGTCTATTGGTATAGAATACATAGAGGAAAAATGTGTTATTTGTTTTGTAATCATCTCTAGGTCCCAGAACTCCTAGTTTTGGGGATATCTCAGCAGTCAGTAAAGCATTTATTTATTTATTTATTTATTTATTTATTTATTTATTTATTTATTTTTGCGGGACAATGGGGGTTAAATGACTTGCCCAGAGTCACACAGCTAGTAAGTGTCAAGTGTCTGAGGCCGGAATTGAACTCAGGTTCTCCTGAATCCAGGGCCGGTGCTTTATCCACTGCGCCAACTAGCTGCCCCCTTAGTAAAGCATTTATTAACCAGGAAATGTAGACACAGGTCAGGGCCAAATTCCCCTGGTTAGGGCAACACATATATCAAATAGGTAACAGTATCAGGGAATAACCCAATAGGAATCAAACATTACAACAGAGGCAAACTCAAGGCTTCACCAGTCACAGCAAGGGAATTATCTATCACAGCAACTGGGTTGTAAAACCAATCCCAGGAATACAAAGTAGGAAAAAGCCTTAAAACTGTCTGCCCCTGGGTCTCATAGACCTCCTTAGTCTATGCTAGTAATGTCTCTTGAACCAGGCCAGAGTCAATCAAATATTCACTCATGAAGTTCTAGTATGTGTTCATTGCAAGACTTGGCCCTGTTAGGGATTAAAAAGGACTATACCCCAGAGCTATTTAAACAATTATAGGGATAGCTATTTAAAATGGGTGTGGGGTGTTGCTGCATTCAGAAATCTGCAATCCAATTGACTAGATCATTCGAGCAAGAAAAATGACTGGAGAAAATGAGGGAGAACACATTCTGAACTCTTATAAAAGAAAACTGCTAAATAAATAAACTGATATTTGGGTCTTCAATCAAAATAATAACTTCTGGAAGACCACTTAACTAAAGGATCTCTAAGGTCCCATATAGCTACAAATTCTATACAGTCTCCATGCTACAGTCCTTATGTTGGCTGGGAATCAACAGGTACATCACTACCTTCCCAAGATTTCTCTTCAGTACTAGCTAAATGACAGTCATGCCCATTACCACCAATGTACTAATTAGACATGGATTTTTTGTTGTTATGAGGACTACCAAAAGCAACTTTAATGGTGAGGAGCTGGGTAAAGGAATGATGGGTGTGAGGAAAGGTAGAGAAGGGAAAAGGAGAGAGGAAGAAAATAGAAATAAGAGGAGGAAGTAAAAGTAAGAGGAATTTTCTAGGAGATTCAAATGACCATAAAAATACTGGAATAGATGGGCATATTCTTTTTTTTTTTTATTTTAATTTTTTTTTACATAAGGTATTTTATTTTTTCCGTTACATGTAAAGATAGTTCTCAAATTTTGTTTATACAAGCTTTACAATTTCAGATTTTTCTCCCTCCCTCCCCCCTCCCCTAGACAGCAGGTAATCTGATATAAGTTATATCTATATGTCTATATACATATACATATATACACACACACATATATATATCCATAATAACATTAATCCTATTTCTGCATTAATCCTGTTATAAGAGAAAAAATCAGGGCAGTAATGCAAAACCTCAAAATAGAAAAAAAAAAAAAACAACAGTACCCAAAACAAAAGAAATAGTATGGTTCAATCAGCATCTATACTCCACAGTTCTTTTTTTTTTTTCCTTGGATTTGGAGATCCTCTTCTATCATGAGTTCCCTGGAACTCTTCTGTGCCATTGCATCGGTGAGAAGAATATAGTCCATCACAGTAGATCAACACTCAATGTTGATGATACTGTGTACAATGTTCTTCTGGTTCTGCTCATCTCATTCATCATCAGCCCACGCAAGACCCTCCAGGTTTCTCTGAACTCCTCCTGCTCATCATTTCTTACAGCACAATAGTATTCCATTGTATTCATATACCACAACTTGTCCAGCCATTCCCCAATTGATGGGTACCCCCTCAACTTCCAATTCCTTGCTACCACATAAAGAGCAGCTATAAATATTTTTGTACATGTGGGTCCCTTTCCCTAGATGGGCATATTCAAAACAATCATATGGATTATATAAATACCGAACAAAATTGAATATTTAATCTTGCTACAAGTAAGGTCTCAATTTGGGGTGATGGTGAAGGAAGAGAGTTTCTTTCTATATGTAAATATGTTAGAAATTTAAATACTTGAAAAAAAACACTTCTGAAAGGACTTGTGTGTGCATGTGTGCATGTTTGTGCATGTGTATGTATTTTCACAAGTAGACCATAATAAGAAAAAATTATATTCATATGGTTGATAATGACAAAACTCATTTCTCTAGCTGAACATGTATTCCATCCTCATCTTCACCTCTCAGAAGCCTACCTTTCTACAAGGCTTAGTTTAGATTTGACCTCCTCCATCCTTGATCTGAGAGGTGCTAGTGCTTTCTCCCTTCTCATTTCCTTCTACTATGTTTACTTGTGTATTTATTTTCCCTAGTCAAATACTACTCTGAGGCACAGTAAGCTGGTAAATATCAGGTGCTCAATACATGATCACTGACTGATCAATGTGACAACCAAATTAGATGGTGTAAGTGAAAGGACTTTTTCTGACTTTAATTCAACGTTCGTTATGCACTAATATGTGCTAGGTGCTGAGAACACAAAAAAAACAAATCCTTGCTCTTAAGACTATATAGCCTATAATGGGAGATAACATGCATTTATTGAAGTATATAAAAATAAATACGGCATCCTTCTGAATAAGGGAGTGAAAGCATATTGTTCCCATTTTACAGGTTAAGAAACTACAGCTTGGAGACCTAAGAGACTTACCTATGATGCAGACTCAGGTTATCTAATTATAAGTTGAGCTTTCTTTCCACCATATCTCTCTGCCTCTAAGTTCACTCAGGAGAGGAACACTGACAGAGCCATGACTCCCATCTGCTTAATACTTCCTTATACTTAGTAGGTATTTTGTAATAAGTTAGAAGTTGAGGAAGGCAATGACTTCAGGTCAAAGTTCAACATAAATAGCTACCCTTATTTTACCCTTTTGGATTTATAGGCATTTCTTTTAAGGAACAAAGGAGCATTCCCATCTTAGGCATATACTTATTTTATGAAGCATACTCCATGGATTCAGGTTACAATCAGTTGAAGAGGAGATGAATAGTTCTCTCCTCATAATGGAAAATAGTTTATGACATGAAGGAAGTATATTCCAAGGATGAATATATCCATCTTAGTGAAAAATATTTTCCTGTGTGCCTGTTGTTTTAATAAAGTTTATGCACTGGAGTTTGTTTTAATTATCTGCATACTTAAAGAGGCTGTTATGACATCTCATACAAAACTGCCTTCAAATAAAGTAGTAAAACATTGCTTGCTCTTCAAAAGATATGGGCCATATGTTAACTCTCCTCCCAGATTTCTTTTGGCCAGCTAAGTATTTGTAAATTGAGCATTTCCATCATGGATTAGGGTAATACAAACAAAGCCTTAGCGGGGTGTTAGAAAAAACCCACCAAGGAAACAGTGTCCTGTAGAATGTGTCTTGAACCCTGTTCATTTGTGTTATTTCAGAATTAAAGTAATGCTAGATTTCATTCCATTCCATATATAAATACACCCTATATAACAGTGCCCTGACTGATATTCTACTATGATATTATTAATATATCATCAAAAAACCTCATCCACATCATACAAACCCCACTGTAACATCAGCCCCATTTACAAGATTGTCCCTGTGGACTAACTTCCCTCTCTAATACTGTTTCACCTAATGTGTTTCAGGGAAACATTTTATGATAATAAGTAGGGCACACCTATAATCTTGGCACTTGAAAGCTATTTCTGACATAAATATGCCCAGTAAGGAAATATTTTACTGGTACTCCAACAGTCCTTTTTAGTGGATAACCCAATCCTGTTGTTGTTTATCCTTCTTTCTCAAGAGGGTGATATCTTGACTTGCAACTGAATTGGATTTAAATGAGGCAGAGTTGCACAAGGTCATCAGCCTTACTCTCTCCTCCAGAGTCATTGGAGTCAAGGGGCAAGGCAAAGGTCAAGACAACTGGCCATGGCTCAGCATGCAATGGGTCTTTCCAGACCCAATTCTAAGTGGAGTCATTAAAAGAAAGTTCTATTCTCTTACAGTCTCATTTCATTCAATCAGTAATATTAACAGAGGGGAAAGTATTACTAGTTATCCCAAATGTGGATAATCCAGAGATCATTTCCAGTTGGTTTGCGAAAGAATTATATTTTTTGAAAGTGAAGCTTTACCTTCCTAATCATGCTAGACTTAGGCTATGACACAAGAAAGAATGTGATAAGTGCATAGCAGAAGTCCAGGGAGACTGCTATGAGAAATCTGGGCTCATGTTCCTTGAACCACAGACTCACCAGCTGGATAGTCTGTGAGAGGTGACCCAGAAGCATGCTCGGTATAAAAGGAAAAGCAGCCTGAAATACGATCTCTGAATAATTCACATACACATAATAGAAAAGACACTATGCTCTGAAACAACAAAAAATAAATATAATACTGAGTATCAAGATTGGCTGAGTGATGAGAGAAGCAACTGATGAGTTTTATGTCTGGAGGAGAAAGGGAACTGTCTGGGGCTGGTAATGTTTGACATGAGCTCAAGTAAGAGAAAAGAGAAGGCCTCTGAATCTCACAGAATCAGATTTAGAGCTAGGATGAACCTCAGAGGGCATTTAGTCCAATCTCCTTTTATGGATGAGCAAAGTGAGGTTCAAAGAGGTTACACAGGTTACTAAGTAGCATAGCAAGGATATGAACCTCGATCTTTTGACTGAATCTAAAGTTCTTTTCCACTGCATCATAAGTCATCTGTGGCCTGACCTTGTGAATAGAGTCAGCATTGCCCAAACCTTTTGCTATTTTCTGAGTCCAAAGACTCAGGAAGCTCAGAGCAAATTGCAATACACAAATTTTTCCAAGGAAAACACTATTAGGATGGACACAAAGAAAATCAAGTAAGCGATCATGCTCCCCATAGCTTCCACTGCTATGGTTCTTGACCTATGGAGAAATAGGTTTCTAGTAACCATGGTATGAAGGACCAGCCTTACCACCAACCCAAAGGCAAGTGCCCCCCCCCACCATGTTTTTATTTACTTTAACAAACAGCCTCACAGTGAGAATTTATCTAGAACTAGTACATGTAACTTATATATAACTAGTAGCAACAGATGTTGCTTTTCTTTCCCAAAAATTCACTGTCCTGCTTTCCTGATTATGGTAACAGATTCTATTAATAGGAGCTAACATTTACATAGCACTTTGAGATTTGCAAACCACTTTACATATATGGGGTCAGTTAAGTGGTACAGTGGATAAAGTACTAGACCTGGGGTCAGAAAGACACGTTTCTGAGTTCAAATTCGGCTTCAGACACTTCCTAGCTGTGTGATCCTGAGCAAGTCACTTAACCCTGTTTGCCTCAGTTCCCTCATTTGTAACCTGAACTATAGAAGGCAATGGTAAACTATTGCAGTACCTCTAGCAAGAAAATCCCAAACAGTGTTATGAAGAGTCAGACATGATTGAAAAATGACTGAAGGACAACAAATTTTATATATGTATGTGTGTATATATGTGTGTGTGTGTAAATATATATGTAAATTTGATCCTTATAACAACCTTGTGGTGTGGGTACTACTATTATTATTTCTGTTGTTGTTATTATGATTATGATTATGTTTATTTCATAGAGGGGGAATCAAAGCTGAGAGAGGATGAGTGATTTGCTTGGAGTCACACCAGATGTGAATTTAGATCTTATATCTGGAGCCAAAAGACAGGGTTCAAATCCTAGCTCTAACCATAACTAGTTTAGGACCATAGGTAACTGACAACTTATCTCAGTCTCCTCATCTATAAAATGGGAGTAATGAGACTTATCCTACCTCACAAAACTGGCTATGGAGAAAGCAGTTTGTAAACCATAAAAGTATCGATTTATATGTTTCATAGATATAGATATGGGTATGGGCATGGGTATAAATATAGATATAAGATAATCTGGTACATACATACATTCACATATGCATACACATATATATATACATATGTATATATATACATATGTATTTATATGTGTGTGTGTGTATATATATATATTATTTATATATATTTGCTAGGAACATCTGATCAAGAGAAATTTAAATGGAAAGTGGAAGTAGATAGAATAAATGACTGACATTTATCCAAGCTAGATACCACAAAGAGTAGCAGGTATGACTTAGGAGTAAGAATATTGGTGGGGAGAACCAGTAATCCTCAGAAGACTATAAACAGGAAAGTGACAATAACAAAATTCATGGTCTCAAAAAAGCCTATACACATATGCACAAAGTAGACATATATGATAATAAACAAAGTAGAGTTATAGATCATAAGGCAAGGTGGTAAACCCAACCCCAGAGTTATGTCTAAGGCCTGTTGGGATGGGGACTCTTGTTTGAACTATGTCTAATGAAAGAGAGTAATTTATTCAAAGGAACACAATTACAGAATGTTCAAAATGACCAGGTGGATGTGACTATTGGATTTGAAGTCCAGGACTGAGTTCAAATCCAGCCTCAGACACTCACCATCTATGGACTCTAGAAAGTCACTTAACCTCTGCTTGCCTCAGTTTCCTCATCTATAAAATGGAATTATCATAGGCACCTCCCACCTAGGATTGTTGTGAGGACCAAATGAGATAATAATTGTAAAGCATTTTTGCAAACCATTAAGTCCTATATGAATTATTGCTCTTATTATCATAAATATAATTTTATCATTGTTATCATGGTGGTGGTTTTGCTATACTATGTTATAGTGTAAATAGGAAAAAAAAGGGGGTAGCAGAATATTAGTGCATTTGTTGTAGTTGTTTAGTTGTTCAGTTGTATCTGACTCTTTGTGACCCCATTTGGGGTGTTCTTAGCCAAGATGTATTTTAGGGAACATTTATCCAAACGTCTATTCATCTAGCCCAGGTACCTAACCTAGATGTCTATATATTAGAACTTTCTTTCTACTAAAATTCTTGATGTGCTTAAATAATAATCTCATTCTTCAAAAGGCATAAGAAGGAACAAAGGGAACTGTTACTCTTCTCAGAGTAAAGTGAGGGGCAACTGGATGGCATAGTAGATAAAACATCAGGCCCTGGAGTCAGGAAGACCTGAATTCAAATCTGGATTGAGATGGTAACTGTATGACTCAGAGCAAGTCACTTAACCCTATTAGCCTCAGTTTCCTCATCTGTAAAATGAATTGGAGAAGAAAATGACAAACCATTCTAGTATCTTTGCCAAGAAAATCCCAAATGGGGTCACAAAGTGTCAGACACATCAAAAGGACTGAACAACAACAACAAGAAAGTAAAACGGACTATGCCAGTAAATGTGAGTTTCAACAATACTGAAGGCTTCAAGAACACGGTGAGTGATATCTTCAAGGATGGCATAGAGGTGATTTTCATTCAGGTTGATCCAGGCAGGTTAGATCAATCCCCTCTGTTCAGAGGAGGAATGAGGTTATGCAGATTGAGACAACTCCCAGGACTGAAGACTAATCTGTGAGGGTAGCCCTTATTCCAAAGAAATGCTTTCTTTTTTTAAAAAAAAAATTTTTTTAAAGAAATGCTTTCAACCTCCATGCTTCCCTTTACCTAACCTACTTGAAATTAGCTTAAGAAACTCTTGCTTTCTTTGTCTCACTCAGCAAAGAACCACGGGGTCTCTAAGACCTGAATGTCAGCTGGCAGTCAGAGGATGTCTGGATTGCCCACTTTCTGGGAGCAGTTACACGCATGCACAGCTCCATCTCTCTTGGGTCAGACAATAATGGGACCGTAGCAGCTGGCCCTCATACAGATGTTCCCAAATCTTCTTGTACCCTCCCTCTCTGAACGAGTATGCCCACATGGTTTGTATATTATTTAACAAAACCCATCATTAAATCAACTTAGTGTGAGGCTTTGTCTAAGTTCCTTAACATCTAAGTACCATGAGATACAGGTTGAGTTAGATGACTTCTAAGATAGCTTCCAACTCTGATATTCTAGAATTACTGTCCTTTTACCACTTATTTTGAAAAAACAATCAAAAAAACCCAACAACCTCAAACCGCTGGACTTATGACATAGACCAAATTCCCAAATGAAGAATACTATTACAGGCAGACCCCCAATTTATAAGCAGATTACATTTCAAAAGTTCATTTTTAATGATCAAAAATTTTTCTTTCTTTAAAAAAGCTTTATTGGTGCTTTTTGATTTTACTTTGCAGTCATTTTTATATATAGTCCTCTCCATGCTTGAAATTGAACATTCTCCTATAATAATAAAAAACCAATTAACTAAAAACTACCAGTATTAAGACCTTATCTGAAAATGTATGAAACATTTTGCTGAAGCAGAGTTCTGTTTCATTATCTGATCCCTGAGGGAAAGCAGTTTCCTATACAAATAATGTTACAAATGGTGTTTAAATTCTCCAGCCAACCCACAAAAGCCTACTAACCCAAATACCCTGAAAATCTAGTATTAGAGAGCTTAACTTCTGATGAGAAAATAGACTCAGATTTTTCACTTAGACTACTCAAAAGTTCTGTGTATCTCTCTCCACTGTTTGCCTGGCTGTGAAAGTAGTTATGTCTACTCCCTCTCCTCACAGTACCCACCCCTACCTCCAATGCATGAGAACCTGCTAGTGCCTGTGGCCATGCCTAGGAGCAGAGGGTTAAGGAGGAAGGACAGAGACAGGGGCTAGAGGGAATGTGCCAGGATAGAATATAGCCTCCCCCTTCTCTGTCCCCTCCCCTTTACTACTGCCCTAAACCTGACAGGAATGTGGACATAATGCAGACAGGTTCTTTCCTCTCTCTTCCTCTTCCTACTGCCACTGAGACCTGTGCTGACATGGGAAAAGAAGTCAAACTGTTTCCTTGTGGCTGCCCCCACGGTGATATTTACTTTGCACCCCCCCCCTTCTTGTTTCCCTTCTCTCTGGGGGAGGTGTAAAGTCAGGACTGGAGTTGGGAAACCCAAGGATTTTCCAGGAAACAACGGGATCTACAGCAGCAAGAAGGAAGGGGAGGGAGGAGGGGAAGAAAATACTCAGAGACAGGGGAGAGCAAAGGAGAAACCCAGAAGCTTCTGGGCTGTCATTCACATGATTGATGCAAGTCATGGGCTGCTGTAGAACCACAAGAAGTCTCTGTGTAACTCAAAGATTTCCAGGCCTGACTGATGTACTACTAACATCAAGCCATATCTGATAAAACTAAATTCCAGTGCAACAACAAAAATGACAAAAATGGGAGTCCCTTACAGATGGTTGTAATAGACTTTCATCTGTACTTCCAAATCATTGTTTGGGAGTACATTAAGAGAGCTTCAATTTTTATTATTACAAAAATGTACCCACCCAATAGGGCTATAAACAAGGAACACTTCAACTCACCATTACTAAAAACACAGGCTCTGGTGTACTAATGATCTAACTGTCCAACACAGCCTCCAGAAACATGTTTGGGTAAGTGAGCTGGGCCTCACACCAAGGCTAAAGGGTAAAAGATGCAGGTTTTAAGCCAACAAAAGGACCAAATGGTCCAGAGGACAGTTCTTCTTCCTCTCTACTAAGAATGCTTCTGTGGATTAATAGACTGCCAACAGTGAGTCTCAAGTTTTTCTCAATTCCTTAGGCAGTGTTACAAAGAGGAAAAAAATGTTTGACATTGGAATCAACCCCAAATGCCCCTTTTTGCCTTAAAAAGCAATATTTCAGGCATCTAAAGCAGACATTTCAATAATCATGGAATCAGATTCAATAAATGCTTCCCATAAACAGATAGGCCACATCAAAAATAGTCAAGCAAAACAAATGCCTTATTTGACAGTATGCAAAAAGATCTATGTTTCAATCTACACCCTAAATCCATGGACAGCTAGATGGCACAGTGGATTGACTGCCAGGCTTAAAGTCAGGAAGACCTGAGTTCAAATCCAGCCCCAAACACTTACCCTGAGTAAGTGTGACCCTGAGTAAGTCACTTAACCCTTTTTGCCTTAGTTTCCTCATCTGTTAAATAATCTAGAGAAGGAAATGGCAAAAGTACTCCAATATCCTTGCTAATAAAACCCCAAATTGGATGATGAAATGTCAGATATGACTGAAAAATAATTGAACAATACCACCCTAAATCCATGACCTACATCACTGTCATCAATAGTATGTTTTGTTGTTGGTCCTCTGGAATCAGGAATGGTTATTGTATTTGAAAAGGTTCTTATAGCTTTCAAAGTTCTTTGTCTTTACTGTGTTGTGATTGTATCAATCGTTACGGTTTTGTTTACTTTATTCTGCATCAGTTCATCATATAAGTCTTCCTATGTCTCTTTGGAATTATCTATTTCTTCATTTCTTATATCACAACATATTCTATCATATTCCCACGCCACAAAGGCCTTTGTATGTCATTCCTCAAATGATGGACATCCTTTTTGCTTCCAGTTATTTCCCAACCACAAAAAGACCTGCCATATTTTTTTTTTGTACATATGGGACCTTCTTTTCTTCCTCAGATATCTCTTTGGTACAAGTCTAGCAGTTACAAGGACATGGATAGACTACCCTTCATAATAATACTCCCAACCATCAGCCTTCTTAATAATGTTGCTAAGACCAGAGTCCACCATAATCATCCTTCACCCTGCAATAACATTAAGCTCCAGGATCATTGGTTCTGGCTCTTCTTTTTTGCTCACTTCCAGACTCCATGACCATGCTCCCTGCTGGATTCCTTCAGCTCTACCGTCTATGGACCTAACCACACCCCCACCAAGTAACACAGTTTTGCCCAAAGTCATGTATTCATGGATCCAATTAATGATGTTGAATGGAATGAGCCTGTTTCTGTGTGGTAAGCCCTTTGCAGCTCACTGCCTGCACCACTCCTTGCCCAGTCACGAAGACGTAAGTAGGAGAGAAACTCTGAAGAGCTCCAAACAGCCTTATTAAATTGGTTGTGACCACAAAGCAAACCAAAGGTTTGCTTGGGTTTTTTGAGTGAAATAGGGGATGAAGGTGGGAAAGTCATGATGTGAGAAAGTTTCAAAACACAGACCTATGCAGAAAAGGGACAAGGAAAAACACAAAAGACTGGTCAGAAAAGATTTGAAAGAATAATTCATGGCATGACTTGGATTCTGGTGATGTTTCTGTTAAAAGGCACTTTGGGTTAAATAGCGATATTTAAAACATTTAGAAAGACATATTGGTTTCCTTCTTAGTTATTAAGTCCATGAGCAGAATGCAAGGCTGTTTCTTTCCCTTCGTTCTAGGGAATGTGGCTCTCCTAGGAGACCTAGGGACAGGCAGTGCCAGCTTGGCTCAGATGAGGTTCTTGCAAAACTTATTTAAAAGTCAGATGCCAAAACTCCCTCCCTTCATTCCTATCTCTTTGAGAGCCGCCTGTCTCTCCTTCCTCTTTAGCCCTAAAAGAAGTGGTTAGCAAACAGGAGACTCTTTGAAGTGTGAGGTAGGGTCACCAGTCTCAAATAAAATATATCTAATTCGCAAAGGGAGAATTTTCAATACAAGAACCAAAGTACCAAGACAATTCTTTTTAAAAACAGTGTAATCCATGTATAACTTATGTCAAATTGCTTCTCTTCTCAGTGGAGCGGGGAAGGAATGAGGAAGAGAATTTAGAACTCAAAATTTGGGGGGGAAAGAATGTTAAAATTGTTTTTACATGTAACTGGGAAAAATAAAATATTAATTTTTTTTTTTTTTTTAGTAAGGCAATTGGGGTTAAGTGACTTGCCCAGGGTCACACAGCTAGTAAGTGTTAAGCGTCTGAGGCCAGATCTGAACTCAGGCAGTCCTGAATCCAGGGCCAGTGCTCTATCCACTGTGCCACCTAGCTGCCCCAATAAAATATTAAATTAAAAAATAAAAGCAATGTAAAAAAACTCAATTTTAGTGGCATGTTCAGTCTGGGAACTTGGGTTCTGGAGCTAAATTTGCTGGAGACTAGCCATGCGACCCTGGGAAGGCCTATTAATCTCTCTGAACCTTGGTTTTCTCGTGTCAAATGAGGATAATAAAATTTGCCCCATAGAGTTGTTGTGAGGATAAAATTAAATAATACATGTGAACAAATGTTCACATATAGAATATTATATGATGTTGGTGATGACAATTGGAGCATTGAAATAGAGCTGAAAGGGACATGGGAGTCATTTTGAATATAGGGAAACTAAGGCCAAGTGACTTGCCCAAGTACCATCAGTAGGAAATAGTCAAGCTTGGACTCTAGATCTAGTGTTCTTTCCAGTATGCCAATCTGTGTCTTGAGTTCAAATCCTAAGCCTACTACTTACTATCTGTATGACCTTTAGCAAATGACCTAAGCATTCTGAGCCTCAATTTCTTCATCTGTAAAATGAAGATTTTGGACTGGATGGTCTCTGGGACCCCTTCCAGCACTAAATCTGTAAGCCAGAGTCTCTGAAGCTCCTTCGGGATAGGGTGCAGACATTTTATTTGTTAAGCTTTCCACATTGTGCTCTTATACACAATACATAGGTATTGCATATTAAATTCTTTAAACTCTCATATACAAAAAGACTAAAATCAATCTGAAGTACTTTGTCTGCATGTTATACCCACTTATCCTGATAAATGGCACCTGAATGACTCTATGTATGCTACAGCCAAAAACAAAACAAAACAAAAAGTAGAGGCAGAGAGACATAGAGGGGGGAGAGAGATAGAAATAGAGAGACACAGAGAGATAAAAACAGACACAAAGAGACAGACAATGAGACAGGAAGACAGAAAAAAAAAACAGAAACAAAGGGACAAAGAGAGAGTCAGAGAGAGACAGAGAAAGGAAGGGAGAGAGGGGAAAATACAGAGACAGTGAGGCAGAGATGGAGAAAGAAGAGAAGGAAGGAGAGGGAGAGAGGAGAGGGAGGGGAGAAAGGAAAGAGACGGAAGACCCTGAGAGAGAAAACTGAGAAAGATGAATGTATTTAGAGTGAAGAAAAAAATCAACTTTCCAACATAGCAGTGAATGTCTCTTTGTTGGATGAGAAACAGGTCACAGGGCAACAGGTGGAATGAAAAGCCAAAGGCCAGAAAGTTCTCCCCCCGCCCCCTTCTTTTTTTGGTGTTTTCTCTGGACAGGTTTAAAGCACAAACTGTGTTACATTGGGTAGCCTTTGACTGCGAATAATGCTTGTCCTGGGGCATTCTACCACACAGGCTTTTAATTTGTTGGCCAGGAAAGCATCTGCATCTACAGAAAGTTTTGCAACCCAATCCTGTCTGCCTGTAGGGTCATGGGGTCAAACTTCAGTCCCCAAAAGCAAGGAGACTCCATACTTCAAAGGAGACCATCCAACCCAGTGCTACCCTGGACTGGAAGGGTCAGTGCCTGTCACCTAACCCCAGGGCTTGTTGCCTAACCCCACTGTCTAATCAAGGGAGTGGATTACTTTACAATCAAATGAGAAATCAGTACAAATCAGACTTTAGTCAACTAATTAATGGTTCATCTGACAGGGGCAAAATAACATTTGTCAAAATGGAGCTGAGATATAGCTATCCTTCAACGATTAAATCCTTTAAAAATCTGAGTTTATCACCAAGTCCCAAATGAAATCCTGAATGGGGGCACCCCTTCCAATTATTCTCTGAAAGAAGTCTGTATAAATTATATAGATTTGCTGCAGCACTATAAGAATTTTTGCTCTACGTGAAGCTGTTCTTACCTAAATCCAAATTATCTTAAACATTTTGGGGTTTTTAAAAAAGTGATTCTCTATTGAAGAAAGTGCTGGGACAAGAATGTAGCACACCTGGGTCATAGGCTGTTTCTAACTCTGTCAGAAGCGACCTGAGACAAGTTACTTAACCTCACTTATGCCCTCAATCTCCTCCTTTGTAAAATGAGGTGGTTAGTTTAACTGGTCTCTCCAGTCCCTTTCCAACCTAAAATGCTGATTCTTTGAGAGCGTTAAGTGATTTTACATGTTTTTATTTTACACAAGTGTATGCCATGCCTACAGGCAAAATGCCAGCTAATGTCCACAGCAAGAGAGAAATATTATCTTATTCTTGAATTATGTTTCTTTTATACTTCCATTCCTGAAGCTAATTTTTAAGTGGTTCTGTCTTGTTTTTAGCCTCCAGTAAATCAAAGTTGCCTGATTACCCCCTGCCCCCTCCCAAATATGCTTGAATTTCACAAATCTGACATTTCACACCAGAAAGCTTCTGGGAGAGGTGGAATGTGAGCCGGGTTTTGGAGAAAGAATAGGTTAGGGTTTGGACACCCAGAGGGGAGGGGAGACATTCTAGGTGGGAAAAAGAACAGGAAGAAACATACAAAGAAAGGAATTCGCATGGATTGGGAGCAGGTAGGGTAGATAGTAAGGAAAGGAGAATTAATAATAGCTAGCATTTCTATAGTGCTTTGGGCAGGTAGGTGACCCAGTGGATACAAGACTGAAGTTGGAATCAGGAAGACTCATCTTCCTGAGTTCAAATTTGACCTCAGACACTTAGGAGTTGTGCAGTCCTGGGCAAGTCGCTCAACCCTGATTGCCTCAGTTTCTTCATCTCGAGAAGGAAATGTCAAACCACTCCAATATCTCTACCAAGAAAACCCCAAATGGGGTCATGGAGAATGATGTGTGTATCTGTACCCTAAGATTAGAAATTCAAAGAAAGGCAAAAGACAGTCCTTGCCCTCAAGGATTTCAGTCTAATGAAATATCAGAATTTATATTATGACCCCTGAAAGAATAGGGTAAAGGCCTGATATATTCCATAATAAAGGAATACTCCAAATGGAATTTTGGACATGGGTATGCTAAAGTTTTCCAGTAGGCTGTTTGAAAGGAATATTCTAGGAATAAAGATTTGCTGCACCAAGCTTTTATGTGTAAAGATTACATCTAAATCTACCATGTCAGCAATAGTTATGACATTAATAATCACCTTACAAATGAATAAGGCCCTTTACAGTTTGTAATACCATAGAATTGGGAAGTAGGCAGTATAATAAGATCCATTCTGCCTTGGCTAGTCTATCACTCCTAAGGAGTATGTGGTTTCCTCACACATCTAAGAACAAGCAGCTTCTTGTGAATCCATTATTCACATTTTTTTACCCTTTTATTGCTAGTAGTGGTGGTGGTGGTGGTGGTGGTAGTAGTAGTAGTAGCAGCAACAAAAACTAGCAGTAATATAGTGTTTTAAGATTTACAAGGCACTTTACAAATATTATCTCATTTTCATCCTCACAACAACCCTGGAAGGTAGGAATTATTCCCATTTTACAGTAAGAAAACTAAGGCAGGCAGAGGTTAAGTAACTTGCCTCAGGTCACATGGTTAGTAAGTATCTGATGTGCCAAGAAAAACAATATCCATAGAGATGACATTAAAATGGAGAGAGAGAGCAATTGCAATATCTTTTCTGGGGGGGGGGGGTGAAAAGGGTGGGGCATATAGATTCATGACTTCATTTCATTTGTTTTGGAAGCTCTTCTTAAGGAAACTTCTTCCATTGATGCAGATTTGCAATTGTTCAGCAACTTTTGGACTTAGAGAATTAAGTGGAACACTGATCAGGGCCAACCAATCAGTATATGCCAAAGGATGAATTTAAACTCAGGTCTTCTTGACTGCGGATGGTTCTGTATCCATTATGCCATTGCTGCTTCCATGCTATGGTTATTAAGGATGCTATAAAAATACCCTCTATGTGAGTTATATTACAGGCTACAACAAGAATCTAATGTCCGTGGTAAAGCTGGGCAATTAGCAAATTCATCAAATGTGCTTTTGTGAAGCACTTGTTAATTTAGGTTCCCTAAATTAGAGCTTTCCAGAAGTGTAATGGGTGCCTCAGAATGTAGTGGATCTCCTTATTTTAGCTCTTCAAGAAAAAGCTTCATGGGTGTGACTGCCATTAAAGATGCTATAGCAGTTGTCTTGCTGAGTTCCCAGTTGAAGTAGATGGCCTTTGAGATTTTGTGGTTCTGTGTATGTTTTTATTTGAAGGTTAATTATTTTAGGCCTTTTGCCTTCATCAAATGAGAAAATATATGTAAAGTGCTTTGTGAACCTTAAAGCACTATATTCTGTTGTTGTTCAGTCATTTTCAGTCAATTCTCTGTGACCCCATTTGGAGTTTTCTTGACAGAAATACTGAAGTAGTTTGCCATTTTCTTCTCCAGCTCATTTTACAAATGAGGCCAATGGGGTTGAGTGATTTACCCAAGGTCATACAGCTAGTAAGTATCTGAGGATAGATTTTAACTCAGGAAGGTAAGATTTTGACTCCAGGACCATTATTCTACTGGGCCACTTAGCTGCCCTACTGGATCAAAAACTAATTACTCATGTATAGTTGGTGCTAGTATATTCAAATTGAATCCATGTACTGTTGAGTCATCTTATGCCATGATTTTGCTGTATTAGGCAATATAGCCAACATTTAGAATCCAAAAAGTTTACCTCTTATAACCAAGATTTATGACAGATGACAGCAGATCATGAGAAGGAATTCCAAGGATCAAATACAAAAAATAAATCCTTCACCATCAAATCATTCTATATTAAGTTTATAAAATAAGCAGATTTAAGTGAAATGATCTAGCCAACCTCCACAAGAATAACCCTGTGTTCTCAAAGCCCATGTCATGGAAACATCCATTCTAGCAGGTACCCCCAAGCTGAAAAGTCTTCAAGTATGGGCTTAGCATGAGCTATGTCTCTGAAGTCCAGGCAAGCTAAGTTCATCACTGGATGAAAATTTTTTTCATCCACAGTAATTCACAAGAACCTTTTTCTAAGGAAAAGGAATTTGCCACCAGTGTCAATGGAGAGGGTGCCCCACAGATGTAACTGTGGATCACTTATATACTGAAGTTGAAGTTATCTAGTCCTAAAAAGTGAGGTAGCTACGTGGGACAGTAGATAAAACACTACTCTTGGAGTCAGGAATACTTATTTTCATGAGTTAAAATCATGCCTCAGACACTTCCTAGCTGTGTGACCCTGGACATCATTTAACTCAGTCCAACATGACTGAAATGACTAAACAACAAAAAACAAAATCTGCTAGGGTTATATCTTTTATGCCATACTGGCTGAAACGACTCAACAACAACATACAGCTAGTAAGTGTCGCAGACATGACACAGATCTAAATGGATCTACTCTAAGATCTCTTTTAATTATACCCCAGGAAAGGCTACCAGAAACAACAACAATAACAATAGCTAATATTTGCAAAGAGCTTAAGATTTTAATTCCTTTAATTCTACATTTTAAAAATTATTTTGGTCCTCACTATAACTCTGAGATGCTGGTGCTCTTATTATACCCATTTTGTTATTTTGGTTATTCAGTCATGTCTGATTCTTTGTGATCCCATTTGGGGTTTTATTGACAAAGACATTGGAGTGGTTTTTGCCATTTCCTTCTCCAGATCATTTTGCAGATGAGGAAACTGAGGCAAACAAGGTTAAGTGACTTTCCCAGGGTCACATAGCTAGTAAGTACCTGAAAAGTCAGGTTTGAATTCAGGGAGAATCCAGGTCCAATATCCCCTTTACCATCTTGTTGCGCCTCTCCATTTTACAGATGAGAAAAAACAATACATAGAGAGATTAAGTGACTTGCACAGGATCACCCTGGAGAAGGAAATGGCAAAACACTCCAATATGTTTACCAAGAAAATCTCAAATTGGGTCATGAAGAGTTGGACATGACTGAAAAACAACTGAACAGCAACAGGATTACCCAGCTGGGAAGTGTTTGAATCAGGATTTGAACTCTGGTTTTCCTGACTCCAAGTCCAGTGATAATAATTACCATTCAGCCTTACTGCCCTCCAGGGCCTCAGTTTCTTTATGTAAAAAATGGGGAGATGACTACTAACGATACCTACCTCACATGATTATTATAAGGAATATCACAGAGTGTGGGATTTGGATTTGCAAAGGGTCCTGGAGCCCTATCTAGTCGAATCTCCTTAATTTTACATATGAGAAAACGGAGACTTATAAAGTCTAAGTGACTCACCCAATGCCACCTAAAGCAGCAGAGGCAAAATTAGAACCCCAAGACCAATACCTTTAACTCAAAACCCAATATTCTTTCTGCTATTCCACAATGAGGTAACACAAAGTGCTTTCTAATCTAAAGTGCTATGTACATGCAAGTCATTGACTAGAAAATTGAGTTTGGAGACAATTCCAAAAAAAAGAAGAGGTCCAAAAACAGTTAAGCAGTATCACAGGAATAAGAGCAAGGACTCCTGAGGTGACTACTTTGAAAGACAACAGTCACTTAGATGTATAAAATCTGAAATAAGAAAAAAAAAAATTCCATTACATTATAGTCAAATCCTCTCCATCCCAGGAGATAACTGCATTGCTAGACCTCCAGGAAACAATTATACCTTCAAATAGTGGTAATTTAGTACTTTGCCTATAGCATTTATTATCTCACAAACTCACTGGAGTCTGAAGTGCACATGAGGGCCCAGGCCTTCACTTTCACTTAGCCCAATGTTATTTCAGAGTAGGGGTACACCATGAAAAGCTCAGCTGGCCCGATTTTTAATCCTAAGTTATAAAAAGCAAACTGTAGATAGAGAGCAATATCACATAGATTCTCGACCTTAGAAGCCATTGGCAAAGCTCGGTTCCCAGGAAACAAAGGTCCAGCCCATGAAGCTGCTTTGAATGACTCATTCCAAATAGTGGGTAAGTGACAAGATGAATACAGAGACAGAGCCATCCCTCTAGTCTGTAGGAAGGAGGGTGGTGTAGCCAGGTCAAGACCGAGTGACTGGAAAGGCAATTAGGGCAACTCGTGAATGCCGGCTCTATCCCATGTGGTCCATAGTTACAAAAGAGATTTCAACTCTAGCTGCCCCCAGTTCTTAATAGGGAAACAAATATCATTCCAAATCCAAGTAGCTGGAAAAGGAGAGACAATGATTGGTGTGTCCTTCACATTTGCTAGTTCTAAGCTATTTCACTCCAAAACAAATTGCAGCCCGTAGGATAACAATCCCGAGGCTACGACATTGCACAGAGAATTGTTTGTGAGCAAAAGGGATTCTGTAAGGCAAGAATAAGAGGCAGGATACAAGGGAGTCATATATAAAAATTAGGTAACAGATAAAAATGGTTTTTGAAAACATTTTAAAATTTAGTTTGGATTTATTGGGATGATTGACAGTTACAGAAGAGAATTTCTCACCCATAGTGCACTCGGTGGTCTCAGCAAACCAAGGTTAGTCCAAAAAGCAGCTTCCTGAGTCTTTCAGAATGCACACAGGGCAACTTCCAGGAGAGCAATTAGGGAGTGAAGAGAGACCATGAAGAAAAGACCTCCCCCCACAGCCTCTGAGTCTACTTTGAAGCCAAATTAACTTATTGAAGCCTGCTCCAAAGATAAAGACTCAAAAATCAGAGTCATTATTAAAAGCAGAAAGAGTGGCACCAGGCTTGGAGTGAAGGGACCCAAGTTTGCATCTCAGCCCCAAAACTTGGGAGTTCTGTGATCATGAGCAGGCCAATTATTACCTCTGCCAACCTCAGTCTTCTCATTTGTAAAATAGGCATATTAATACTTGTAATACCTACCTCACAGATTTATGAGAAAGGTACTTTGTGCTAAATAATTAGGTGTTTCATAATCTAGGTGCTAAATAATTGCATCATATTGATTATTCATATTAGGGTTATAGATGTAAAGATGGAAGGGACTTCAGATGTCATCTAGACCAACTCCCTCATTCCACAGTTGGGGAAACTGAGGCCCAGAGACAAGTGACTTCCCCAAGGTGAAAGGCATAGTAAGTGATAGAAGATGGATTTGAATCCAGGATTCCAAATAGATCATATTTTCCACTGTATCAAACCAGGGGGGAAATGGGGAAAATGAGTTCTAAACTTACTTAGTTGTAACACTAACGAGCAGTGTGATCTTAGTTGGGAAAGGCACTCAAAATCTCTGGCCCAGTTTCTCATTCATTAACTAAGCAGCTATAATAATTGTAATTAGTAATAACAACATCAACAATAACAATAATAATAGCTAATATTTATATAATACCTACTATGTGCTAGGCACTCTTCTAAGTACTTTACAAATATTACCACACTCAGTCCTCACAACATCCTTGCAAAGTAGCTGTTCTTGTTGTTCCCATTTAACAGTTACGAAAACTGAGTCAGACAAAGGTTAAGTGATTTGACCACAGTCACATAGCTAATGCCTGAGAGTGGATTTGAACTCAGGTTTCCTGACTCCAGGCCCAGTGCTCTATCCATTGTACTATCTACCTATGATTGATGAGAAGATCATAAATTTAGAGACAGAAGGAGTCTTAAAGGTCATCTAATCCAACCTTTTATTTTCCAGACAAAGAAAATGATACCAAAAGTGGTGAACTGATTTGCCTAAGATCACACAGACAGTCAGTATTCATCAGGATTCAAACTCAAGACTTCTGATTTCATATCTAAGGCTCTTTCCTCTGAACTACACTGCCATGTCTTCATAGATGACTTCTTATAGTCCCTCTTGGGTCTAACATTAAATGATTCTAAAATTAATCACCAATATTAGATAATAATTTGTACAAAGATCCCAAAGTACATGAGGACCACAATAAAGTATGACTTCCAAAGTTGTATTCTAGTAAACCAAACCCAATTTTAAAAAAGTGTCATTTTTACATTTTCTTTCTGGCTTCCACATCAGCATTCCCCGCTTTATACAATTTTAAAGATATGTTCTTAAGAAAGTCTATCTATATGAAAATTTATAGAAAAAGATTTCAAATATGGGAAGTCTTTCACTTCCTCCAGCAATGTATCAATTGGTGATTAGGCAAAGATTTCACATTTAAAAGATCAATTATTAGGTTAATATCTGTAGAGGGTTTTTTAATTATGTGATTCATATTCTTCTCTGCCTCCTTTTTTGGCCATTTTACCATTGTCTCTGTGAAAATGGAGGTGTGTTACATATCACCTAATAGTAGGTAGAAGACTGGACTTGAAGTCAGGAAGGCCTGAGTTTCAGTCCCTCCTTAGACACTCACTATGTGATCCTTGGCAAGTCACTTAATCTCACTCAGCCTCAATTTCCTCATCTCTAAAATGGGTAAGTAATAGAACCTATCTCATAGGATTGTTGTGGGGATCAATGAGATAATGTATATAAAGTGCTTTGCAAACTTTAAAGTGCTATATATTTTCTATTTTCTCGAAGTTTCTCTCTAGCACTTTCATGCCCAGAACAGAACACAACCTGCATACATGCTCTGAACTGGGCAGAGTGCACGGGGACTATCACCACCTTATTTCTATACAAGGTACAAATGGAAGAGGGCAATGTGAAATATCTTCTTGGAAAAACAACTAACCTGGAACATAGATCCAGGATAGATAATTTCAAAATTATTGAATTACTTGAAGACCATGATCAAAAAAAGAGCTTAGACATCATCTTCCAAGAGAGTGTCATGGAAAATTGCCCTGATATTCTAGAAACAGAAGGTGAAATAGAAATTGAAGGAATTCACTGACCACTTCCTGAAAGAGATCCCAAAATGAAAACTTCCAGGAATATTATAGCCAAATTCCAGAGCTCCCAGGTCAAGGAGAAAATATTGCAAGCAGCTAGAAAGAAACAATTCAAGTACTGTGGTGGAGCCACAGTCAGGATAGCACAACATCTATTAGCTTCTACATTAAAAGATCAGAGGGCATGGAATATGTTATTTCAGAGGGCAAAGGAATTGGGATTACAACCAAGAATCACCTACCCAGCAAAACTGAGTATAATCTTTCAAGAGAAAAAAATGGTACTTCAATAAAAAAGAGGACTTTCAGATATTTGTGATGAAAAGACCTGAACTGAATAGAAAATTTGACTTTCAAATACAAGACCCTAGAGAAGCATAAAAAGGGAAACAAGAAAAGAAATCATGAGGGATGTTAAAAGGTTAAACTGTTTACATTCCTACGTAGGAATATATGTCTAATAAAAACTTTCTCAGCATTAGGGCAGATAAAAGGAATAAATTTAGACAGAACGCACAGGTGGGAATTAATTATGAAAGGAATATATCTCTAAAGCATTTATTTTTCATTTATCATTTTTTTGTGGAATGGTCAGGGTTGAGTGGCAAGGCTGGGTTGGAGGGGTTGGTCAGTGTCTTGTGTCTGAGGCTAGATTTGGGTTTGGGTCTTCCTGGATCCTGGTTGGGTGCATTGTCCACTGTGTCACCTACCTGTTCCATGATGACATATTTAGGGTAAAATTGAAGGGGGATAGGATTGCACTAGGGGAGAGGGAAGGGGAGAGGTAGAATGGGGTGAAATCCCACATGAAAGAAGCAAGAAAGGTCTTACGGAGTGGTGGGAGAGATAGGGGAGGAGTGGGGCAGTGAATGAACCTTACACTCATCAGAATTGTCTCAAAGACCTTACTCTCATCAGAGTTGGCTCAAGGAGGGAATAACATACACACTCACTTGGGTGGAGTAATCTCTCTAACCCTGCAGGAAAGTAGGAGGCAAAGGGGATAAGGAGGGAGGGGTGAAAGAAGGGAGGGCAGAGTGGAGGAGGGGACAGTCAGAAGGAAAACACTTTTGAGGAGGGAGAGAGTAAAAGAAGATAGAAATAGAGTAAATATCATGGGGAGGGAATAGGGTGGAGGGAAACAGTTAACAACAGTAACTGTGAAAAAATTGAAGCAGAGGCAAAAGTAAGGTAAGATGATGATGACGATTAATTGATGGATTGGTGATGATTGGAGGAAGAGGAGGATTATTGATGAGGAGGAATGGATGGTGATGATGATGATGATACTAAAATGTATGGTACTGTGGTTAAAGCACCGGCCCTGGATTCAGGAGTACCTGAGTTCAAATCCGGCCTCAGACACTTAACACTTACTAGCTGTGTGACCCTGGGCAAGTCACTTAACCCCCACTGCCCTGCAAAAAAAAAAATAAAAAAATAAAAAAATAAAATGTATGGTACTTACTTTGCTGGGCTTTTGTGAAGAAAATTTTTTATCAGGTATAAGGTACTATGTAAATTTTATCTATTACTGTTTTTGCAATAATTAACCTCATGGGTTTATTGTAAGGTAATCTTTCTTTAAAGTTTTATATATATATATATATATGTATGTATGTATGTATGTATGTATGTATATATATATATATATGTATGTGTGTATATATGTATATAAATGATGAGCAGGATGCTATCAGAAACACCTGGAAGGAGCTGCATGAGCTGATGCAAAGTGAAATATACTGTATACAGAATAACAGCCATATTGTGAGATGATCTGCTGTGAACAACTTGGTTATTTTTAGCAATGCAATGATCCAAGGCAAGTATGTTTCAGAATCAGGGCTTGACTCCAGGTCTTCCTGACTCCAACATTGACTCTGTCTACTATACCACACTGTCTCTTTCCATATATACATATAATTGTGTCTATATCCATAGACATGGGTATTTACTGGTGGTAGAGGTTGACAAACTCTCAAGTACTGAGTAGGAGGAATCAATCAGCCTGGATTACAATGGAGAAACAGTACAATGCTTTCAATAATCCCAAATCCCTGGCTGCTCTAAAAGCCCATCTTTATAATACTAATATTTTCCTGGTCAAGCAATGTATCTAGGAATCATGGACCACCATAGTGTTAAAAGAATCAAATTTCAAGACACTGGAAAAAATTCAAATAAATAAAGGTGGATATCGACACAGTACAAAAAATTACCTTTTCTAGAATGGGTATTCTTCTCCAGTGGCATAAACCATCAAGGATATATATGACTAGAAAAGGAGGTCATCTATTTATGTATGCAGAATGAATTCTAACAGCTCCAGCACTGCACTGATACCATCTAGATATTAAAAGAACAAGATGGCCTTCATAGTGCAGGGTAAATATTCAATGAAGAAAGTCACAGAGCTATAGCCAAGGTCCATTAGGAATTCATGTCACCTAAACTGACCTGGGCCCTTCCTCCTGAATAGCAATTTTTGTCCCTCTCTGGCTCTCCATTAAACTCCCCACAATAGTCATTCCATACCTCTATCTTTGAGACATTCCCAGCAAATGGCTTGGCCTCCTACTTTACTGAGGAAACTGTTGAAGTCATACATCATGGCTCCTTCTATTCTCCTACCCCATATTTCATAACCTCCCTACTTCTCTGCCTTGTCTCTCTTTCTTTGTTTCAGTCTCTGATGAGACAAGTCTTCTCCTTGCCAAGACCAAGCCCTCCACTTATGAACCTTGTTATGTATCATCCTATCTCTGAGTAGTACAGTAGACAGAACACTAGGCCTGGAATCAGGAAGACCTAAGTTCAAATCCAGTCTCAGATGCTCAGAAGCTGTGTGATCCTGAGCAAGTCAAAGTCTGTTTGCCTCTGTTTCCTCAACCATAAAATGGGAATAATAATAGCACCTATCTCTCAGGTTTGTGAGGATCAAATGAGATAATATTTGTAAAGTGTTTAGCACAGTGCTTGGCACATAGTAGGCATTTAATAAATGCTTGTTTCTTTCCCTCCTTCCTTCCTATGTCCTAGGGTAGACCCAGGAATCAATTATTCTTCCTCTCACCTTCAATCTCACCCCAACTGCTGGACTCTATGAGACCACCTATAAATATACTCAGGTCTACCATACCCTTAAAAACTTTCTCTTGAAATTGCCATCTCCTCAAGATACCATTCTATAAATCTCTCCACCAAATTACTGCACAGTTCCAAAAAAAAGTTGTAAACACTTGTAGCTTCCACTTCCTTACTATCCATTTACTCTTCAGTCTCTTGCAATGTAACTTACAACCCTATAATTTTACTGATATTGCTTTCCCTATAACCACTAATGATATTAACTGCTTAAATTCAATGTCATCAAATATCTAAACTTAAAAAATTCCCGATGTCATACAGATCTTGGTTTTTCACCTCCTATATAATATTTTCTATTTTTTCTTATAATAAATATGCATTGAGGGCATCTAGGAAGCACAGAGGATAAAATACCAGCCCTGGATTCAGGAAGACCTGAATTCAAATCTGGCCTCAGACACTTGGCACTTACTAGCTATGTGACCCTGAGCAAGTCACTTAATCCTCATTGCCCTGCAAAACCAAAAATAATAATAATAATAATAATAATAATAATAATAATAATAATAAATTACAAAGTAAAACAAATGCTCATATTGGTTGGATCAGAAAACGTGCCTCGTTCTGCTTCTTGAACTTGTCACCTTTCTGTCAAGAGGTGAGTAGCATTCTTCATAATCATTCCTCTAGAATCAAAATCACTGCATTGATCAGAGCTGGATAGTATGTTCAACATACTGAGCTCCTAATATGTGAAAAGCATATTCACTTTTTAAAAGGTGGCTGTGGAGATAGGGAGGCTCAGAGATGAAATGCTTCTACAATCGTTACATTTCAGAACTAAAACCTTAAAAATCATTTGGTCCAACTGACTGATTTCATAGATTAAGGAACTAAAGTATGTGGAGATTTAGGGACTTGCTCAATATTATATGACTAGTTAGGGGAAGAATCACAACTAGAACCAAATCTAACTCAATGTCAAAGTATTCTTTCTACTACAAGTAACTGGATGTTATACCATTCCATCATAACTTTTCTCATTTAGATATACTGATTTTCCCTTAAAATAGATAAAAAAGATAGAAAGTAGTTATTTTTTTAAAAAAACTAAACCACTAAATCTATAACTGAAATATGTAGCTCATTCAGGAATGAAACTACTCTCTCATCAAGATCTGTGGAGCCACGTCACCCACGATCTCCACTAACTAAGCCACCCAAATAGCTGGCTGTTTGAAGTGGTGAGTTTCTCACCATATTTATGCCACCACAATAAAAGCTGCCCCAAATGGATGCTTGTTGTAAAACATGATTGACTCAGGCATGTAAGGAAACCCTACAACCGACCTCTCTTCGTGTTCTACAAATGGGATTCTATTTAAACATATAAGGATCTCTCCCTCTTTAAAAATGACTTTTCTCTTTTAAAAAAAAAGTTCCATTGTCTTAAAAAAGTTCTTTTACAGACAACAAAATGATGCATTCTGCTAAATATGGGGACAGAAATAGGAAGCACTGGGGCTTTCGGTCCATGATCAGTCCTCTCTGTCAAACAGATAGCTGTGGTCATTGGATTTGGAATGAGAAGATCTGGGTTTTTTCCTGGTTCTGCCACTCAATGTTACCTTGCGCAAGGACGTAACCCCTCTGGGCCTTACTTTCCTGACAAAAATTTAACAGTTGGCCTATCTGATCTCTCTAAAGTCCCCTCTAGCTTTAAATCCTGTGACCTATGGTTTCTATTAAGCTCAGACTTGCAGAATCCTAACTGTTGATTTGACTTGGAGTCCAAAACCCCTAGATGAGGGTAGAGGGAAGATCTCTATATAGATCCAGTCTTTTTCACATGTCCCTTGCTAGCCTCCACTGTCAAAGGAGTGTAGTGAAAACTGTGTGCAAAGCAACTGGCAGGAGTGATCAAGTCAACTTGCCTTTTTAAAGCACCTACTATGTGCCAGGACCTGTGCTAAGTACAAAGAAAGGCAATAAAGAGCCCCTGCCCTCAAAGAGCTCTAATGGTAGGAGTGGCAGGTAGCAGAGATAAGCTATAACAGAAAAGACACATGGAAGAAAGGTTGAAAGGCTATATCTCAACTTTTATCTTGTTGGGTACCCTGCCTACTTGGTGATAGGGTTCTAAGGACAGGAACAGGCCTCTGTTGGGGCAGGAAAGGCAGAGTAACCTGGATGGGAGAGCTTGGAGGTCAGTAATTTGTGCCTTCTTTAGCTACCAAATAGAAACTAAAGAATGGATTGATTGAGTGTACATAGTATATCACCCTAACCTTGCCACACAGTCCTTCCTCCAGGCCTCAGTTACCTGCCTCTATCCCTCCCTGTCCAGACCCAGAGGAGTTTTCCAGGATGCTTCAGTGTATACATTCATATGCTGCAAAGCTGTAGCTGTGAGCAAGACCCTTGGATCCTGCCTAGTAATGCTTTCTCTGCTCCCAAGGGTACCATGCAGCAGCTCTCCAAAAAGTTTCTGGCAAAGGGGAGACAAATTTACTATTTGAAAGCCCATTAAAAATCCTTTAATCTTTCTTCACAAACACTCCATTCCATGAAGCATTTATACTGAGATCATAGTCACAGCATTGGAAATGTTCTTTGTCTTTGCTTCCTCATTAAACTTCTTACTGAAACTGCAGTTCTTGCAAATAAAAATCATGCAAATTTTTAAAAAATTTTTCACCCAAACAACCGACAAAAACACTTGGAATTACATACAGTGCAACCAAGCAACAAATAAAAATAACTTAACATTCTTAAAACATTCTATGTCTGTTGACTAATTGCCTCTTAATGCCCTGTAAAAGAAATAGTCTTAATTGACCCTGTTTTGTTTTTTGTTTTTTTTTTTCCAATTGGGAAGAAATTGAGAAGACATAGAGTCAGTGTCAAAGGCAGGAGCAAAACCCAACAACTGGTCTGGCTCTTCCCTTTCTTCCCCTGTTAAGGATCTTTTCCACCAGTTCTCACTGACTGACAGAGGCAGTGTGGGACAGTGGATAGAGAGCTGGACTTGTAATCAAGAACACCTGGGTTTGAATCCTACCTCAGATTCTTACTGGCTGTATTACCCTGGGAAAGTCACTTGTCCTCTCTCAGGTTCAGTTTCTTTAGTTGTAAAATGAGACTGTCTGCCTCAATGGTCTCTAAAGTCACTTATCTCTCAAAATGTACGACTGTATGTGTCCTCTTGACTCCGAGTTCCCTATAGTCCACTGAGTCCTGTCTACTCCAAGTGATGCCCCACTCTCTGGACTCTGCCCTTTAACCCATCAATCAATATTAAGTATTTACTATGTGCCCTTCACAATTCTCAACACTCTCAGAGATTTTGTAAAATGTGAAATGTCCCTGCTCTTGTGGAGTTTATAATTTAACTGAGGAGACAAGAAAAATACTCACACACTTTAAATGTTTAGAGGACAATACTAGACAGCATGTAATTAGGTTCTAAATTACCAAGTACTAGCTGGAAAAGCTGCTGGGTTTCAGAGAGAGAGACCAGGGAGGTCTGAAGCAGTCAGGGACACCCTTGAGGGGGCGGGCCTTGAACCTAGCATTGGAGGATGAGTAGGATTCAGATAAATGCAAATGATTAAAGAAAACATTCCAAAGACGAGAAACAGCACAACTCTATGCCTGCTAACTGGACTCTGACTGGACATGTAAATGTTCCTTCCAGCTCCAAAATCCTGAGATTCTGGAGTTAAAAAAAGGCATTTTACTTCTTTGTGACTCAGTTTCCTTATATAGAAGGAAGTAATAATTCAAAATGCCCTTTTTATCTCTGAGCATTCTCATCAATTAATAATAAAGACGTTCTCCCAATGGTGCACTACTTTACTTTTGTTAAGAGTGAAAGCTTGTAAAGTCAATTGTATGAAAGCCACTAGACAAAGAATCACAGAATCATAAAATGTTAAAGCAGAAAAGAATCATTCAGCCCAACCCTAGTCAATATTTTTCTTTTTAAATTTGTGTTGATATCTTTTGTTTTTATGTCACCTTCATTTATGATTATCATAATAAAGAAGAAGAGAAAAAAGAAAGATGGGTGAAAACAGTTCAGCAAAAGTTAGCAACACATCAATACAGTGCTACATATCCATAGTCCCCCACTTCTGGAAAGAAGTAAGTGGGGAGGATTATGTTTCATTTCTTCTTTGGTATCAAGCCTGTTCACCGTGTTTTTATAACGTTTCAATTTTTCATTTCCATTTGCTTTGTTTGGTCATTGCAAATCCTTTTCTGTTGGTTCTGCTTCCTTTCCCTCTGCATCACTTCATATAAGTCTTCAAATACTTTTAGGAATTTTTCTAGTGTATTGTTCCACTATATCCATATACTATATTTTGTCCAGACATTCTCCAATCTATGGACATCTACTTTAATTCCATTTCTTCTCCAGCACGCAGACACACACAAAAACAACAACAACAACAACCAACTGTGCTACCTTGGATATTTTGGAATATATGACAACCCACCCCTTCACCTCATTTTTTAGATAAGGAAAGTGAGGTATATGGAGGCAACCCTGTTTTGTGATCTGTAATTTATCAGCTCTCAATAACTATAGTGTGACCTTTTCCTCTGCAGTAATATATTTGCTGAGAACCTAATCTCTCTCCACAGTCACTTTTAGCATTGATACTCTGAGAATGTGCATTAAAGATAACTTTTCCATAAACACATTAGAGCACTCTAGTCCCAGAACAGGGTCATTCCCTCATTTCATCATTTTTTGCTTCCCCTCTTGCTACTATTCCCTGTCCCTGATGGAGACTGGAATACTTCTCTCCCTTTAGCATCATCTGTACATTTCATTAAACTGTGTTTAGAGGCTCTTCTCAATCCCTGATGAAGTTATTGAATGAAACTGAGCCAGAAACAACCCTTGTAACAAAACAGGCACTGGGAACATACTCTACATTGTTAGGAAGTTAAATAGTGGGAAAGAAAGAAGGACAGCCAATCTATTCAAAGCCAAACTGAATCTTCCTAAACACACATACACACACACACACACACACACACACACACACACACACACACAAAACCCCACCAACTAAGTTACATAAGTTAAGCATGCTAAAAAAACAGATCCTTTCTTTAGGAGGCCTTTACAAAACAGGATATGGTTCTTTCCATTAGTGTGTGTACAGTTACAAAATATATAGCTTATATACTGGATCAAATATACATGGAATGCATGGAATACAAAAAGAAAAATCCAATAATATTGAATCTTCCAAGTATCCTCTCCTAAAAATACATCTTCTTGTTAATTTCCTTCCCAAAATGTGATGTTCAGAGCTTATCACAATATTCTTGTCTGAGCAGGAAAGCATACAGGGTTAATGCTACCTCCTGCATTCCATGATTTGACTTTAAGGGATCTGTAATTATAAGAACAACAACATAGTATAAAAAAAAAAAAAAGATGAGCAGGATGTTATCAGAAAAACCTGGAAAGACTTATATGAGCTGATGCAAAGTGAAATGTACCATATACAAAATAACAGTAATATTGTAAGATGATCTGTGGTGAATGAGTTATTTTCAGCAATGCAATGATCCAAAACAACTCTGAAGGATTTATGAAAAATGCAATCCATCTACAGAGAAAGAACTGATAGTACCTGAATACAGATGGAAGTATATTTTGTTGTTGTTGTTAGTTCCTTTTTCTAAAGTTTTTGTCTGTTATGTTTTGCATGACTGCATATGTATAACTTATACCGAATTGTTTGAGCTCCTAAGGCAGGAATAGAGAGGAAGGATGAGAATTTGGAACACAAAGTTTTAAAAATCAATGTTACAATTTGTTTTTACAGGTAAGGTGTGGGAAAATTCTAAATAAATAAACAGAATAACAACATCAATAATAATAACTGGCATTAATATAGCACTTTAAGATTTGCAAAGTGCTTTACATGCATTATCTCATTTAATTCTTGCAATAGCTCTTTGAGATACTAAAGATATTAGTATGCCCATTTTACAGATAAGAGAACTGAGGTTGAAAAGAGGCTAAGTGACTTGCTCATGGTCACATACCTAGTAAGCTTCAGAGACAAGATTGGCCTACCTCTGTTTCTGGTCATGTATGTTCTTGATTATGAGGCAGCTAAGTGGCATGGTGGATAGAGAGCTAGAACCAGAGTTTGAATCTTCCTTCAGATATTCCCTAAATGACACTGAGCAAGTCACTTATACTCTACCTGGCCCGCTTTCTTCATCTAAAAAAATGGAAAGAATAATAGCACCTACCTCCCAGGGTTGTTGTGAGGATCAAATGAGATAATATTTAAACATCTCTTTGCAAGTCTTAAAGAATTATATAAATAGTAGCCATAACCATTGTGCCACACATGCTATGGCTTTCTCACTCCTGCCATTTAACTTTCTATTGATCTCTGTGTGACTTAGATTCATGACCCTATATGTTAAAGGAAGAGAAGCATTCCAGCCCCAATCAGGAACAGAAGAGTGGCAAAAAGGGAAGCAAGAAATGATGTAATGAGGCTCCTGAGATCATGAGTTTCTATGATTTGTTATCAGACTTATAGTATTACTAGGTGAATATCAATATTTAAAAGGTATCTTTAACAATTTGTTTATTTTCATGACCGGCTTGGGCTTCATTTGAAAGCACTTGTACAATTTGTCAACTGTGATTCAGCCTGATTCCTTCTTTCTACTCTGTTCTGTACTCAGTTTATAGTCTAGCTCTAATGAGCCTGCTGAAGATACATGCAGTATTACACTAAGAAACTCAGTCAACTTCCCACCCAGCCGCATCTCACAATCTAGGCAATATGCATTCTGCATCCATTTTGTTTTTCCTGTGTGCACTGCTAGACTGATCTCTTTTGAAAAGCTTAAATAGATCTCCTTTTGAAAGCTCTATAATGTTCTACACCTAAATGAAATCAGTGAAATGTCACCTACAAACAACAACTTTTGCAGAAACTCTCCATCAATAGTGAATCAATCTATTTGAACTTTTCACAGGATGCTGATGAGAATATGATACTTGGTGAGAATATGATTGATGTATACTTGACTTATTATTCCTGGCATAGGATACTTTATACATTATGCTTCTATTAAGGCAGCCTATTATCTCATTTTTAAACTGCCATTAAACATTCTTGACACATAGTAGGCTTGAAGTCCACTAAAACTCTCAATCTTTTTTATGTGAATTATTGTCTAGACATGACACTCTTATCCTATATTTGCAGAGATGGTTTTTTGAAACCAAGGGTAGAGCTGTACATTTATCTTAATTAAATTTCATCTTATTAGATTGCTGTAGTTGTAACAGTGCTTGTCTTTGAAGCATGTTCCAGATCACCTAACATGGAGGCATCCATAAGGGGATTGACTGAGCATGCTTAGGTTCTCCTAAGATGGAGGCATTCTTCATCCTTTACCACATGGATGGGGGTAGCCTCCTTTGATTGGATGAATAATTGGGTCTGTGTCATTAAAACTGGTGAGATTGAGATGTTTGCACTCTACTTTGCATGCTTTTCTCTGTTTTTTCCCTGATGTCCAGAGAGAAAAGATCCCTGTTCACCCACAGCATAGGTGCCATGATAATCAGTAAAAAGATTTCTGTATAAATATCTAAGAAATAGGGGTTTATTGGCTTTCTTGGATTTTTGTCTCCTCAGAATTTCAGGGCACAGCTAATACTATATTTCTTTACACATATGGAGCCTCTCTTTATGGTATCTAGCTTATGTAGGCAATTTTCTCTATTCTTTTATTAGATTTTCAAAATTCCAAGTAAATTAATATTTTTCCACTTTTATTAGTGGCACTGCTTTCCAAAAGTCTATGATTTTTATATTTTAAGCCATGGTTCAGAAATATAAAACCCATTCTCAGACGTCTTAGGGAGCTGTTCACTTTCAAAATCTGTCTTTCTTTTCTGAAGCCCTTGCCTTCGATCACCAGCATTTATAAGAATATCATTTGTTCCCCTAAGGTCTTCAGTTGAGCTACTTAACTGAAATACCTAAACTTCCCTGAGTCATACAGCAAATAGGTGTTTAACCCTCAGGAGCAGTAGTTTAACCAAGTTATTTGATTCTGCATCCTGCACTTATTTCATTTTGTTACAAGCCTAAGGCACTACTTAATCCTGAAATGTCTTCTGAATCATCCGAGAAAAAAGTCTTAGAATGAAGTGTGCCTTACTGTATCCTAGTTCTTTGACATTTGGTCTTTCCTTGTGAGATATTGACCCCCTACCTTATCAAAATCCAAGTTAGGTTCTAACACTTCCCATCTTCCTGTCCAAATATGCTATAGAGCATCAGGAAGCTTTTGCTGTTGTTGTTGGGGAGGTGATGGTTTCCCGGTAAGGCCTTCTCTAGCATCAGCTCTGCCCCAGGCATAACAATAATACTTAGAACAGTCATCACACCTTTTTCTACCATCACTAAACCCCCCAAAGAGGGGCCAACAATTACCAGTATCTCTGAGGCAGCAGCAGCATCTACCACTGCCATGAGTATTTCCTCCTTGGGCTCCCAGGCATTTCCCCAAAAGAAGAGAGATCGAAAATTTGGCCCCTAATGTCTGAAAGCATGCCAACCATTGCATTATGAGAATATCTATTTCAGGTGCATTAAGATCCAGAGAAAAGGGATTAGACCAAATTCACATACTACGTTAGTGACAAAGCAATCACCATCCCTCCAATTCTAGCATCCAATTCTCTGTACTTTCTCTTCTTACTATAAACAGTAATGGAGAAAAATTACATCTGTCCTATAAAAATGCAACATTTATTTCCAATGTAATCCATCTGTTCTTTTAGGGACTATGGGAGTATCCCAGATTCACATCAGATTTCTGAGAACAAGAAGTTTACATCTAGATGTATATAGGAAGATATGTTTTGAGAAGTGTCATCTGCTAGAAAACTCCCTCCTGCTCACCCATCTGTGGAAATGAACTGAAAGATAAACTATCGAGCTCCCTCACTTACCTCCAAATACATTTACTTTAGGGTGTTGACTAGAGCTCTGTCAGCAGGGCCCTACTGAAGGAAATTGTAAAATACATGTTTGACTTTTTTCCACACCTCTTAGTGTTTCCAGTAGCCCTCTCTTACTTCCCCTTTGTCTCTGGAGAATAGATATATCCCCTTGAAAATACTAGTCCTTACTCCTTTAAACTCTTCTTGCCTACCCTTGACTTAGCTCCAGTGATCACCCCCACCACAGCATATATCTTTTTTTGGGGGGGGGGGCAGGGCAATGAGGGTTAAGTGACTTGCCCAGGGTCACACAGCTAGTAAATGTGTCAAGTGTCTGAGGCCGGATTTGAACTCAGGTCCTCCTGAATCCAGAACAGGTGCTTTATCCACTGTGCCATCTAGCTGCCCCACAGCATATATCTTTAATCTTTGTCTCTCTCTGTGTCTCTTTTCTCTCTGTTCTGTTTCTCTGTGTGTTTCTCTGTCTCTGTCTGTCTGTCTGTCTCTGTCTCTGTCTGTGTGTGTCTATCCCTCTGTTTCTCTCTCCAATCAACAAGCATTTACTAAGTGCCTACTATGTGCCAGGTATTATGCTGAGATCCAAAGACAAAGAATTAAACAGTCCCTACCATCAAAGAGCTTATATTCTAACAGCTTCTACCTCTGCTTAGATACAAGCTCAGGTTTTCCCTATCCTGAAAACCAACAAAACAAACAAACAAAAAAACAACTCACCCCCTTTGGAAAAAGGGGGATTTAGGAAAAACACCAAAGGGAGACACTTGAACTGGAACTTGAGAGAAGAGTGAGATTTCAACAACAACAACAACAAAAGTACTTCAGCGGCCAGAATTCATCACAAACACAAACAGGAGTATGAATAAAGGCATAATAATAATTTTTTAAAGGTCAGGATGAGAATGAGAGACAGTGATAGTTTTGAATGGAAGAGTAAAAGGTATCAGAATGGCAGGTTATCAAGATGACTTGGGCAAATCATGTGGTAATGTGATCTCTCTGCAAATTTTTCACAGCAATTTGACAGAACCCCTCTCTTGCAATTTTAATATTTTTCTCTTAAATCCCAGTTATTTATTTATGTGGGGAGTTTTTTGGTCCTATTAAATTGCAAGCATCTTAAAAGTAAGATCTATCTTTGTATCTCCATTGCTGAGTTTAACCAGGATCATGCCATGAAAGATTGAAAGGTTGCCTGTCCTGCTTTTGGCCAATCACATGCATAACTCAGCACTTGGACATGTCATAGATGAGCTCCCAGGCAGCTTCCAGTCATGTGATGGCTCAATGGTGAATGTATTTGGTGTTTTGGTTTAACATGGTAAAGGAACTTCTTCATCCCCATGTTAGCTTCAGGGAGCAGGGTTGTTTGTCAGTTAAAAGAAAAGATAAATATTCTAATTTGTTTTCTTCCTCCAACCATCCCCTGTGATAAGTGGTGCAGTCTGTCTCAAGATTTCCCATGAGCAGGTAAGGAATGAGAGACTCTTTCATCTACCCCACAATTGCATCCAAGAAGAACATGAAGTGAACTAGGTGGTTTTGTGCTTGGATTCCTGGATGCCTTTTCCATTTTTCAGTTATCTTTCCTAAGTAGGTGCCCAAACATCATTCTTGAGATGTGCGTGATAGAGGTCAGAAGGCACCTTATGAGTTTGAGAGGTCCTGGGTCCTTATGCTTAGAGCCAACTGACAGCCTGGGGAATAGTCCACAGTAACTACTCCAGTGCTCTTGGAAAAGGTGATCACCACCACCAAGAGGATGACCAGCAAGAAGCCTTGGTTGGCCTGGATTGCCAGAACACATAGACTTTGGATGAGAAATGCTAAACTCAGGAGAAATACAAAATGATTAATCAGACATCCTGCAAACTATTTTCTGTTTCTTTTTGCGGGGCAATGGGGGTTAAGTGACTTGCCCAGGGTCACACAGCTAATAAGTGTCAAGTGTTTGAGGCTGGATTTGAACTCAGGTCCTCCTGAAAAAATTATTATTATAAGGGATGGGCCCCTTTTGATGGTGAAGGGAAGAAAAATTGAGGGAAATGTAAGGAATGAAAACAAAAGACTATATATATATATGTGTATATACACACACATACACATTTATACACATATATATGTAAATGTATATGTATGTGAACATATATATTTATATAAATTATACTTGTATCTAAAATTCATATATACTTGTGAATTTTAGCTACTAATGCAGACTTTAGGCAGGGTGCTTTTCAATTCCTCACAAATTACACGATGTAGTCTTTAAGGAAGTACCATATCTAAACTTGCTCTTATAATGATGAGGAACCTCAATGGCACTGATATCTGCTGGAGCAGTCTTTGCTAAAAGCAGGGTCTTTTATGTACTTAGAGTCAACTAGATGGTGCAATGGATAAGGTATTGGGCCTGAAGTCAGGAAAACCTGAGTTCAAATCTAACCTCAGACACTTACTAACTGTGTGATGCAGGGCAAATCACTACATCTCTGTCTGCCTCAGTTCCCTCAGCTATGGGGAAATGACACCTGCAAAGAAAGAATTGATGGAGTCTGAATGCAGACCGAGGCATACAATTTTTTACTTTTTTTGTGTTTTTTTTTGGGGGGGGGGTTGTATTCTTTCACAATATGAAAATGTTTTGCATGACTGCACCTATACAACATATATCAAATAGCTTGCCTTCTCAATGGCAGGAGAGGAAGGAAGGAAGGAAATTTGGAACTCAAAATTAAAAAAAAACAAATAATAAAATTTGGCTTTACATGTAATTGGAAAACATAAAATTTATAGAAAAGATAGAAGGATAGAGATTATAGGGAGATAATAATAGCACCTATCTCCCAGGGTTGTTGTGAGGATCAAATTACATAATCTTTGTAAAGTGCTTAGCATAGCACCTGGCACATAGAAGGCACTTAAAATGCTTGTTTCTGGGGGCAGCTAGGTGGCACAGTGGATAAAGCCCTGGCCTTGGATTCAGGAGGACCTTAGTTCAAATCCAGCCTCAAACACTTGACACTTACTAACTGTGTGACCCTGGGCAAGTCACTTAATTCTCATTGCCACACCAAAAATAAAAAAATCATGCTTGTTTCCTTCTTTCCTTCCTTAGATAATGATTTTTACTCTTTAAACAGGAAGAATGAGGCAAAGAGTACTGCCATTCTGGATCTGATGCTAACCAGTAAGGAGGAATTGGATGCCAGAATAGAAGAAGATTGGAAAAACCAGGAAAATCTCTCTTGGGGACCTCAAGAGAAGACAGACAGGCTCTGGTGGCCTAATATTCTTCAAAGGGAGTAAACTCTAATTGCGGGATGGTTGTTCCTTATATTGAGACTGTGTCTTTCTGTAATTTCCAGTTATTGCTAGTAGTCCTGTTTTCTGGGCCCACATCTATTCCCTCTTTCACAAGCAAGACCTCAAGATATTCTAAAACAACAATTATGCCTCTCTTCTCCAAATGAAAACTCCTCTGTTCAATCCATCCTCTTATGACATGACTTCCAGTTTTCCCTCATTCCTCTGGGCACAAGCCAGCAAAGCAATGAATGTCCTTCCTAAAACATGGTGCTCAGAACTTAACAAAGTAGTCTGGTTGTGGTTTGACCAGAGTACAATGGGAATCTTCTTCCCTCATTCTGGACAACATGACTGTATTAATTAATAAAACCTGGAGTCACTTTTAAGTTTAACTGATATAAAGCAGCTACCACAGAGTAGAGGCCAGAAACAGCCTTAGCCAGACAACATTTGATTTCCTTGCCAAGCTCAGAGAAATGGCAGGCAAGGTCATCGCCAGTTTAGAATAAAACATCACAGAGGAAGACAGTACAATATTATGAGCAATGTTGCCTTATAAAATTGAAAAAAGCAGTGGAGGGGCAGCTAGGTGGAGCCGTGGATAGAGCACTGGTCCTGGACTTAGGAGGACCTGAGTTCAAATTCAGCCTCAGACACTTGACACTTACTAGCTGTGTGACCCTGGGCAAGTCACTTAATCCCAATTGCCTCACCAAAAAAAAAAAAAAGAAAGAAAGAAAAAGAAAAAAAAAGAAAAAAGCAGTGGAAGTCAAAATACATTTAAAGAAAATTTGGTATGAGACCCAACTGAGCAATATCAACCCAAAGATATCTGGAAATACACAATTAGGAGGAAAAGAAATAAGTTACAATGGAATACATTTGTCAGCATTTGAATCATGATCTATTGCCATCACTGATTTATAAGGAATCACAAATTTTGGATTTTTAGACCTCAGTCTCTGAAATGTTCTTTGTAGAAGGAGAAATGGCCCTTAGGCAAATGAAGTCAGGAGGGCAGCTGAACCAGACCAAGTACCCACCAAAGAAATCTCTGTTGGAGAAAACAGAACCATAAAAGCATTGATAGATCACTTGTCAAGGTATCTCAGGGAGCAGTATAGCTAAAGAATGGGTTGGGGGAAGAAGGGAATTGCAGAAGAGGTGAAGAGCTAAAAAAGCCCATTGAGAAAAACATCAAGAAAGCCATATATACCCAATCAGCTTTAAGCTATCTCAACTCATAATAACCAAGCTCAACAGATTGGCCTGTCTCAGCTTCCCTGGTAGCAGGAATCATAAGCATGTGACACTATGCTCAACCATTTGTTAACTCTTACCTTAAAAAAATTACAGTGTTTGCCTCCAATTTGACTGCAAAATCCTTTCACCGTGAATGTGGCTATCCTGCTTTTATCATCTTCTGCTGCCCGAGTCAAAGAAATGCTCTATTTTATGCGACCAGAACGCTTTCTTAAGGCCTTGCACCTAAAAGAACTTAATTTGCAGAAAACACTGGGGCTCATCGAACTCTTCTCTTTTCAAGCCCTTGCCTTTCCCATGACTGAATCCAGAGATTCATGAAGAAATTCAGTGTGAAATGCATGGAACAAGCTACTGACCTCTCCCTCTTCCTGTGAATGATTACTTCCAATGCACTAAACTTTGCAGTGCTTTCCAGAGCACATCAAAGGGAAGAAAAAAGGAGACTCCAGCATCTTAGCTATTATACCTGAATTGAAGAGTTCTTTGATAGCCTACACAGAGACACACACCCAGACATGCATAAGCTATTTTGATGAAGTTTGAGGGTAAAAAAAAAAATTCTAAATTAATAGAATTTTCAGAAAAGTTTTTTAAAAGTGAAAAACATTTTATCCAAAACTCTTTTTTCTTTTTAAATTCAAAACAGCTTATATTTTGTACAGTCTCTACTGAAAGGCCCCATCCAAGGTGGGTGACTAAGACTGATAGAGCCATTAGGCAGGTGATTTATATGTAATCTGCTTATTTGTAGTAGGATTTCAGTCCAATTTAGGCAATCCCTTAGAATTTATGTAATGATCTTCACTGGTGTAGGGAATTCCCATACTAGGAATGCCTCATGTTGAGGAAATCAATCAACACACATTTATGAAACACCTATTATCTGTCAGGAAATGTGCTAGACTCTGGGATATAAAGACGAAAGTTCTATATTCTGTGCCCTTGTAGCATTTGGAATCACAGATCCTTCACAAATTTGTAAAGTATAATGTAGGAAAAGAAATGATACATAATAAGAATTCAGTGGTGTTTCCCAAACACTCTCCAGGGGAGAAGGTGTTATTTCTAGATGACTAGCCCTTGGATCTTCAAATAGAAATGTCACCAGAATGAAGGATAATTCATTAACCTAGTTGTGCTTGCTGCAGTCTATCCCACAAGAAGACTCAATTCCCATTCTAATTCCACATTCTGCAAATAACATTCTGTTTCTTTAAGTCCTGAATAGACTCGCCCACCAGGAAAGTGTGTTTCATGCAAACTAGCAATATTGATTTACATGCCTGCTCTATCTCCCAGTATTAAATTCCAGCATTCTAGTTTGTAAAAGGACTCTTTTGAGTTAGGTTAATGTGACTCAATTACCTAGTGCCTGACCCTCAACTGAACCAACAAATTCAGGTTTCTGAACCTGAAAAGCTGAGGAGCAGACCATAGACCTGCAATGACCCCACCAAGGTGCAGATATTCCAAAAGGCCCCAACTGAGCAGCCAGCTGGTTTCCCTCCAGCATCACCTTCTAGCTGCAAAAGTCATTTTAAACGTTTTTGTAACTCTGAAAGAGCCATTATAAATGAGCTACAACCCAGGTTCCAGAGAGAAATAGAGAAAGAATAGATGAGTAGAGTTCAAAACCTGAACCTGTACACAGATTTAGGATGAGCTACATGGCAGGTCAATTTGTGTATCACAATAAATATCTCTAAGGGGAGAGGCAGGACTAGATTATGAGTTCTTAACTTTTTTTTGTGTCATGGATTCTTTGGGCAGTCTGGTGAAGTGTATTGACCCCCTTCTGAAAACAAAGTTTTTAAATAATTGAAGGAAATGTTAACTCTCAGATAGAGGTTAATAAAAATAAAGATGTAGCTTGTTTTTCCCATACATATCTACAGACCTCCTGAAATCTATCCATGAACTCCCAGTTAAGAAGCTCTGGGTTAGGGGGCAGCTAGGTGGCGCAGTGGATAAAGCACCAGCCCTGGATTCAGGAGGACCTGAGTTCAAATCTGGCCTCAGATACTTGACACTTACTAGTTGTGTGACCCTGGGCAAGTCACTTAACCTTCATTGCCCCTCAAAAAAAAAAAAGAAGAAGAAGTAGCTCTGGGTTAGACAATATCTTGGGTTGTTTATAATCAATCAATGAATAAATAAGCATTTGTTAAGGGGTCACTATGTGCTAGGCATTGTGCTAGATACTGGAAATACTAAGACAAAACTAAACAATCCCTGCCCTCAAGAAGCTTATATTCTATGGGGAAACTAGTAATCCATGTTTTATCATTTAAAACAAAATCAAGATCTACTGAGGTACAATGTGAAAAGACACCTAAGATCACAGAACTAGTTGGTGCCATTTTCAAGACTGGAATCCAGGTCTTTTGAACCCCTGTCCCATGGTTCTTTCCTCTTTGCCACATTCTGTAGTTGGTCAAAGGTCATGAGGATTCAATACCTAAAGCATGTGTGTCACAGAAGGCAGAAGCATAATGTCCATAGATGACAGAGGCATGTGGAAGAGCAATAGATATCTGGGAGAGGTAGAAGCAAGCAAGATATTCCAAACTGAACCTAAAGAAACCATCTACCCTAGTTAATCCACTCAGGTTTGGCACTTCACCTAAAGGCTGACATTCTGATGGCAGATAAATCAAAATTCACCCAGCACATTAAACCTAGCTATCTTCAGACCATGTTTCACATTCCTCCCAACCATCCATAGGGATGCCAGGTCTTACCTGGCACGAACAGATTGTCATCTCTAGTAATAGTATGATATTACATCATTATCATTGCTACTGAAAGAATATGACCATCACGTGCCCTGTGGCTCTGCTCAAAATCCCCGTGACTCCCCAAACCAAACCTTCCTTGACTGTTTCCCAAATGTATTGTATCCCCCATCACAATGTCAGCTTTTAATAGCGTATATTAAGGTAATGATTGTTTTTATATCTGTATCTCCAACACCAGGCAGGCACAATGCTTTTAAAATGTTACTTCATTCTCTCATTCAAGTACCCAATCACTATCTCCTCCCCAAGCAAAACCCCCTCTCCCCTCCAGGTTTTTCTCCAGGTCCATAAAACTCCTTATCCTTTAGAGGTAAACTTTGGGAAAGTGGCCTTGTTAAATTTATAGGAACACCTTGGGAGGCAGGATTTGTGATTTGGCTTTAAATATTCCCACTGCCAGCCCTCTAGCCTCAAGCTAAGTGTGAAGAGTTTTGCTGCGGGCCACTCTGCATACTTCTGCACTCAGTTCAAAGTATAACACAACATTTGTACATTTTCAGGATATTAAAAGGTGACATGTGGATCCCGAGGCTTACATTTCTGAAGTAACCAATGTGGGAATCTGCTTTTCTTGACTATGCACATTTGTTTCAACGATTCTGTTTTTCTTTTTATAGGGTGGAGGGGGAGAGAATACTTGTTAATTTCTTTTTTTAATTTAATTTAATTTAATTTTCTAGTTACATGTAGAGATAGTTTTCAACATTTGTTTTTATAAGATTTCTAGTTTCAAATTTTTCTCCCTCCCCTCCTACCCCCCTCCCCAAGACAGCAAGCAATCTGATAAAGGTTATATATGTACAATCACAGTAAACATATCTCTGCATTAGCCATGCTGTGAAAGAAAAATCAGCAAAAGGGAAAAACCTTGGGGCAGCTAGATGGCACAGTGGATAGAGCACCGGCCCTGGATTCAGGAGTACCTGAGTTCAAATTCGGCCTTGGACACTTAACACTTACTAGTTGTGTGACCCTGGGCAAGTCACTTAACCCCAATTGCCTCACTAAAAAAAAAAAAGGGAGAAACCTCAAAAAAGGAAAACAAAAAAAGTAGAAATAGTATGATTTAATCTGCATCGAGATTCCCCAGTTCTTTTTTTTTTTTTTGAGAGCATTTTCAAACATGAGTCCTTTGAAACTATTGTGGACCATTGTATTGCTGGGAAGAGTTAAGTCTGTCACAGTTGATCAACAAACAATGTTGTTGATATTGTGTACAATGTTCTCCTGGTTCTGATCATCTCACTCAGCAACAGTTCATGTGAATCCTTCCAGATTTCTCTGAAGTCTACTTGCTCATCATTTCTTCATATTGATTTTTTAAAAAACTTTGTGTTCTAAATTTTCTTCCTCCCTCCCTCCTCAACCCTCCCTATGGAATCAAGCAATTCAAACACAATTATGCCAAGCATCTTCACATTAATCAAGTTGTGAAAGAAAATAGACAGAATAACTTTAGAAAGAGGAACTAAAATAAAATTATACTTCAATCTGTATTCAAATACCATCAGTTCTTTCTCTGTTGATGGTTTGCATTTTTCATATGTCCTTCTGATATCATCCTGCTCATCATTTCTTTCATAGTTACTATTGCTAACTGTTACCCTTCATCCTATTCCCTCTCCTTGATATTTGCTCCATTTTCTATCTTCTTTCACACTATCTCTCCTCAAAAGTGTTTTGCTTTTTACTGACTCCTGCCCCAGTCTGCCCTCCCTTCCTTCACCTCTCCCCGGCACCTCTTTTTCCCCTTCCCCTCCCACTTACTCTCAGGGCAAAATATATTACTATATCCACTTGAGTGTTTATGTTATTCCCTCTTTAAACCAATTCTGATGAAAGTAAGGTTCACTCACTCCTCCACTCCTTTCCCATTTTCTCCTCTGCTCCATAAGCTTTTCCTTGTTTCTTTTATGTGAGCTTTTTTACACCCTTCCACCTCTCCTTTTCCCTTTCCTCCTGTGCATTTCTCTTACCCCTTAACTTTATTTTAAAGATGTCATCATGGGTCTGCTAGGTGACAGAGTGGACAAAGCACTAGCCCTGGATCCAGGAAGCCCCAAGCCCAAATCCAGCCCCAGACATAAGCTACCCCATCCTGCCTTCCCCACAAAAAAAGATGGACAAATTCTTTACAGATATCATCCTCTCATATTCAATTCACACCTGTGCCCTCTGTCTATTTATATTCCTTTCAGCTGCCCTAATACTGAGAGAATTCTTATGAGTTGGAAATATTATCTTCTCAAGTAAGAATGTAAACAATTTAACCTTTTAATGTCCCTCATGATTTCTTTTTCTTATTTACCTTTTTATGCTTCTCTAGGGTCAAATTTTCTATTCAGTTCAGGTCTTTTCATCACAAATGCCTGAAAGTCCTCTTTTTCATTGAAGTCCCATTTTTACCCCTGAAACATTATACTCAGTTTTTCTGAGTAGGTTATTTTAGGTTGTAGTTCCAGTTCTTTTGCCCTCTGGAATATCATATTCCATGCCCTCTGGCCCTTAAATGTAGAAGCTGCTAAATCCTATGTTATCCTGACTGTGGCTCCACAGTATTTAAATTCCTTTTTTCTAGCTGCTTGTAATATTTTCTCCTTGATCTGAGATCTCTGGGATGTGGCTATAATATTCCTGGAAGTTTTCCTTCTGGGATCTCTTTCAATTCTTTCAATTTTTATTTTACCCTCTGCATCTAGAATATCAGGGCAATTTTCCCTTACATTTTCTTGGAAGGTGATGTCTAGGCACTTATTTTGGTCATGGTTTTCAGGTAGACCAATAATTTTCAAATGATCTCTCCTGGATCTATTTTCCAGGTCAGCTGTTTTTCCAAGGAGATATTTCATATGGCCCTCTATTTTTTCATTCAATTGGATTTGCTTTACTGTGTCTTGGTTTCTCATAAAGTTACTAGCTTCCATTTGTTCAATCCTGATTCTTAAGCAATTATTTTCTTCAGTGAGTTTTTCTATCTCCTTTCCCATTTGACTTTTCAAGCTGTTGACTTTTTTCTCATGACTCTCCTGCATCACTCTCATTTCTCTTTCCATTCTTTCCTCCATCTCTCTAAATCTTCCTTCTATCTCTCCTACTTTCTCTTCAAAGTCCCTTTTGAGCACTTCCAAGTCCTGAGACCAATTCATATTTTTCTTGGAAGCTTTGGATGTTGGAGCTTTGACTTTGTTATTATCTTCTTCTGGTCTATTTTTCCCCCAAAGAAGCTCTCTATCATCTGCTGTTTTCTTTTCAGACTCATCTCAAGCTTGAAGTAGATGTCTGATTGAAATCTGATTCTCTATGGTTGGAAGCTTGGTGTGCCTGTGCCCCTCCCACACTGGGCCACCACCACTTGATTTGACCCACTGTTTCCAAACCAGGGCACTTCATCCCAACTCCAGCAGAGACTACAGACACTTCACCCTGGCCAACCAATGAACCCCCTCACCCATCTAACAGCTGAGCTTCAGAAGAGGCCTCTGGTGCTGAAGACTTGGAGGTGTCTGTTCCTGTGTGGGTCTGGGCCGCATGCTGAGCTCTTCTTTCAGCATGGTCAACAGGTAATCTCAATTGCCATTTCTGGCTGGAAAATAATCTCACTCTGTTCTTATGTGAGTTAGGCTGCTTTGTTTTTTGTTTGTTGTTGTTGTTGTTGTTGTTGTTGTTGTTGTTGTTGTTGTTGTTGTTGTTGTTGTTGTTTTTGCGGGGCTATGGGGATTAAGTCATTTGCCCAGGGTCACACAGCTAGTAAGTGTCAAGTGTCTGAAGCCGGATTTGAACTCAGGTATTCCTGAATCCAGGGCCGGTGCTTTATCCACTGTGCCACCTAGCTGCCCCCTGTTATTTTTTTTTTATGGCATTATTTGGGAGTGAGTGGATGGATCTGTCAGGAGCTAGGGGGTGTCACAGCCTCTCCTCTGCCATCTTGGCTCTGCCCCCCTGTTAATTTCTTAAATTTTAAAAATAGGTAGATATTTGTATCCTGCCACATTAAGTCACTTTCACCTACCTCTCTTCCTTCTGCCATTTACAGACACAGTAGCTTTATGGTATTAAAACAAAACAAAACAAAAACCAACCAACACCCTACAGATAAGCTTTGCTTTTGTTGTCTATTTTATCACTGGCTATTTTTGCCTCATAATGAGTCCTAAAATCTCCTAATCTACTCTGAACAACTATGGCTCTCTGCTTGGCCTCCTTAATTAGTGCTGTGAAAATTTATCCTTAGTCAAGACTATCACTGGGAGAGTAACTCCAACAGAATAAAAATATAAATGAGGTTGACTGAAACATACAGTGGACTTCATAAGGTTTGGATATACATGATTAAAAATATTACTCTAAGTAGTATTGGTTGAGGTTATTATATGGGGTATGCCTACATTGTTTTCTTTTTTTCTCTTTTTCTTTTTGTAATAAACAGATGTTTATTTTATATTTCCACATATTAGATCTATTATGTATAATATATATATATATATATTTATACTTTACATTTATATTGATGCTTTATTAAAGACATTTCTTTCACTTACAATAATCCCCTCAATAGAACCTTCAATAAAATATTATATTGGCCAAATCTGCCAAGTTATGCCTTATTCCACAGCTACAGTCGATTACTTTTCTAGTGGGAGAAGGGAAATTTGTTCCACAGTCAGTACTCAATATTTGTCAATGCGTTAAGAAGAGTTCTGTTTTCTCTCTTTCTTTCTTTCTTTCTTTTTTTCAGGGAAATAACCCCAGGGGTCACACAACTAGTGTCAAATGTCTGAGGCCAGATTTGAATTCAGGTCATCCTGAATTCAGGGCCAGTGCTTTATCCACTGTGCCACTTAGCTGCCCCCTTTGTTATCTTTCATTATTGTTTTCCTTCATGTTAAATTCATCTAAAATATTTTATGGGCTTAGCTAACTTTGTTCTGCCTCAGTTTATATAAGTTCTCCCAAGTTTCTCTGAATTCTTCTTGTTCTTATACTGTAATAATATTCCATTACATCCACATGCCACAATTTGTTCAGCCATTTCCCAATTGTGAGGCTCCCACTTGTATTCATTTCGTTCCTTCTGCCCAGTGCCTAGTCCCAAGTCAAAGTTGGGAGACAAACTGCCTCAAAGCCACCTAGAAAGTAGGAAGAACTGATGCAAAGAAAACTTGCTTTTGCCACTATAGCACAAAGCTGCTTGTTGCTTGGCCACTCAATTTAGAGTTGTCCTAGTTCACATAACTAGTGAGTATGTGGGGCCAGATTTGAACTCAAGTCTTTCTTGAACCAGGTCCTATGCTATACTCATTGCCAACAGTATTCCCCCACCTTAACCACAATGATGCAGACAGTTTTCCCTTAAATTATTCTACTAGAGAGGCAGTTTGGTACAGTAGAAAGAAAACTGGCTTTAGGGTCAGAGGACCTGCATTCAAATTCTGCCTTTGACACTATCTGTGTCATAACTTCTCTGGGCCTTGCTTTCTTCATGTATAAAATGAGGGGGGTTGAACAGATGACCTTTGAGATCACTTATGATTCTACATCTATAATTCTATGATCTTATCAACCTTTGGGGAGCTTGCAGATATTGGTCCTACTTTACTTACACAATGTAATCCAGGCCTGGAAACAAGAAAGGGAAATGAGCATTTGTCTACTTCTAACCCTTCACCCAAATGGACCTAGAAGAAACAACTAGGTGGATGAGGAGCTGCACTGATAACCATCTGAAAATCCTTGAATCCATAACACATGAGACTCAAGTAGACTAGGCTTCTGCATTTTTTCAACTGGGAATGTTTACAGCATAGCTGCTTCAAGTTCATGACAGAGAATTTTGCCAATAGATACTAGAAAGTAGGATAGAGACCAGCTTGACTTCACCTTCAGCTATTACCAGACCAGGGCAGCCTAGGTCTCATTCTCTAGACTGGATGCTTTGGCATGGAGAAGCTTCTCCCAGTTTTTCCCTTAACCAAGATCAGGAAGTACCCCCTCCAAAAAACACCACAAACTTTTCTTTCCCCTCCTACCTTCTAGGGGCATATCTCCCTCTTTTTGCCCCCTAGATATATAAAGGATTTGTCTGTGTGGAAATAATAGCCATATTGGTATTATACTATTGGTATTATTTACTTATCATTATGTATAATATTTTTATAATGGTTAGTAATTATATTGTTAATAATTTATTTATAATAAATTAAAACTGCTTGCCAAATTGTGCCCAACTTAATTTTCAGTAACATAATTATCATTAAAGCTATGATATATCTTTACATTGATTTTGGTGTAAGTTTTATTTGATTTCAACACAAACACTTTTTCAGTATGCTCGGTTATCAAATACTACATCTATATTCCTCTCTCTGCCCCTTAGAAAAAAAAATATAGTGCGTATATGTCACAGCGAGGGATGACTGAGTATATATTGGTAGTTCAGTGCAGCTTATCATCACCCCTGTCGTGGGAAGAAAACTCTAAGCAAATTATCTATTAACTGTAGAACAGTAGCATCCTTATATACATGTCATTTTTGAGAGATTTTCTGTACTTGGTTATCAGTTGACAGGAAATTTCCAGTTTTATTGGCATAGCTTCTGCTCTTCCAGCATGCTGATCTGATCTTTACAGAAATAACCACAATGCTTTTCAACTGCATCTCAGCATTACAGATTTACTACCTCAAGGAAGATAACCACAGGGAGACTTGACACCTAATATGAACTCTCTCCACACTGCAATGCCCTTCAGAGAGAGAGGGAGATATGGGATTGGCAGATTTGCCACATCTGAATTCCTAAAGTGATCTCCACATTCAGCCTGCAGACAATACACATACATGCTACATGAGCCTTATGGGAAATGTTTGACAAGCTAAGGTTGCGCTGCCTAGGGGGCTGGCTGATGTTCAGTGTAAGCTAAATCTCCTTCTTGTGGTATGAACACAGTTTTAATATCATGATTGTATCTTTCTTTATTGGCTTGAAAAATTGAATTATTTATGCTTTAAAAGGGTTTGTGCAGCCTCCCTACCCTCATTGCAGAGGTGGGGGACTATGGATGTGGAGAAATGAAATTCATATGAGACTTTTTTGCTCTGTTGGCTAGTTTTTGTTGAACCAATTCTCCCCATCCCGTCCTTATATATATATATATATATATATATATATATGTTTTGTTAGAAGGGATAATTCCCAGGGAAGGGAATATGGAAATGACAGTGATGCAAAAAAGAATGATTTTCCCCTCAAAAAATTTTAAGCGTGTATATGGTAGAAGGGGGGGAATAATAAAATACATTTGCAGAGCACTTTATATTTTACAGACATGCTCATATCCATTGCCTCATTCAATCGTCACAAGAATCCTGTGATGTTGGTACAAAAAAGGGAAACTGAATCTCAGTCATCCAGCTAATAATACATATTAATCAGGACTCTCTCAGGCCCCATTATGAGATGTCACAAAAGGGTTAAAATGAACATCACTTACAGATGGAGAGATATATGCAATAGGGGCTAAAAGTCCCATTCAATTTGCTCTAGTCATGTTGGACTGGTGTTGGGAGTTCAAATCTGCCACAGTCACGGCTCTCCCCCAACAGCTCCTTCTTGAATCACTTACTGCCCAGACACCAGGGGTCATATTGCTGGCCCCAGGCTTTGGGCAGTCCATTGTGCTCCCAGGATGACTGACGGAGAAGAGCTATAACCCCCACATTCTCCCTCTTTTTAAGAAAGGATTTTGCCTCCAGGATGTTTTCCTCTGTTCGCTGGCTCTGGTATTTACTTAGAGAAAAGAAGAGGAAAGGCTAAGCCTCCAGTGACCCCCTCTGTCTTAACATTATGTTGCTGCGTGAGACAGGAATGGCTCCAAGCCAGTTGTCTGCCCAGGGTACCCAGAGAGAACTAAAGTCAACACCCTCCATTACTCTCAACCCTGTAGTACTGTACCTTCCCTTCCTGGGGGAGGGGCAAGGGGGAAGTACCAAGCATGGCATCATTTTATTCACCCCACCTCTCAAATTCCAGTGTGTGAATGACATTTAACTTCCAACTCCATTCAGCTTTTAATTATTCCATACTAAACCTTCTAATGTGATTTGGATTCAGAAAGTCTCTGGTATTTTAAAAGGCACCTAATCCTTTTTGTGTAAAGGATAATCATTTCAGAGAAAACTAGCACTGGGGCTTACACTAAGTACAATTTCCTCTGAAGTGTATCAACCCAGCTGGAATTTGTGAGGGTAAAGCATTAGCAGTGCCCCATGGGAAAGGTGGACAAACATTCCACATCCCCATGACACTCCCTTATACCCAGTCTCTGTCTCCTGCCCCCTCCCATTTTCATTATTAAGTACAGGTTTTTCCAAAACCACAGCTTTATTTATTTTGAGTTCCTCTGATCTCGTTGCCCCTTCAGTTCCCACCTGAGGCCACACTTCCTCTATAAGACCCATCACAACTGGTGGCTGGGGAAGTGACTCTGATGTCTAGAAGTGAGTTAGACCTCAGGTGGTAGGGGCAGCAGTGGGAGCAGATGGAATTTCTGAAAACAAAGATGCTGTTTTCTTGGACATAGCCCCCAGACCAGAGAAGAAGAACCTGCAACCCACTGTGCAGATGAAGAAGGAAAGAAAGACATGCAGCTGGGACACTGGAAACACAACTGATCCTCAGTACATTTTCCAAAAGTTTATTAAGCCTAATTCCCTTCTAAGAGCCAACCTAATGTCACTATAGACTAACTATGTGAGATTATTTAACTTCACACAAAATTTTTAGTACTATTTACTTTCTCCTTCCAAGGGCATAAACACTCAGAGAAGCAATCTACAACTACAGGCTGCTTGAGAATGAACCTCTGCACCCCACTAATTACAAAAATGCTCCAGGGGGAATTCTCAGCCCATGTGGGGAGCCCAATCTTTACAGGGCAGAGGCAAAACAAACAAGGAAGAATGTACAGATACTGATGTGTTCTGCAAGAATTTTTTTTTTAACTGGCCCATTGCCTGAATGTGGTCATGTGGGCCAGATAAAGGCATTCATTTCTGTCAGCTTTAGGGTAACTAAGTATCTTTTGACCACAGCACTGACACAGCAGGCTTCCAGTAAGACTAGATGGTAAGCTTCAGCTAAAGGCTTTAGCCAGGATGGTTTTCTTTGCAAATGTCTCATTTTGCTGATGGTCACTCAAATACCCAAGTCAAGATTCCCTCCGGATGGTAATTTTTTTCCACTAGGAGTCAAAGAATGTGACAGCTGTAGCTCAGCATGCCCTGCCAAGGATCTGTGCAGAAAGAGAATTAGATGAGCGGGGATTGAAGCATCTGTACTTTATATGAGGATAATTCTATTTCAGCAAAAACTTCAGGGCCAAAAATATGCTCATCACTGAAGTACTCAATAGCTATGGAAGGGATTTTAAAGATACAATCCAGTGACACTGCCCTTCTTAACTTCTTCGTTTCCATCAAGGGTGCCCTTCTTGGAGTATCTCATGTGAGAAGCAGCATTTTCTGATTCCATACATTTTTTCAGGCTGTCCCCCATGCCTGGAATGCTCTTCCTCCTCATATCCACCTCCTAGCCTTCCTGGATTCCTTAAAGTCCCAGATACAATTCCACATTCTATAAAGAGATTTTCCTGGTGCTCCTTAATGTTCATGCTCTAAGATTATCGCTCATTTATCCTGTATATATTTTCTTTGTACATATTTGTTTGCATTTTTTCTACCTTATCAGAATGTGAGATCCTGGAGATCAGGGACTGATTCTACCTTTCTTTGTATCACCAGCACTTAGCACAATGGCTGGTGCATACTAGGCATTTTGTAAATGCTTGTCGATTTAATTGAGGCCCCAAGAGTTAGTTAAATTCTCTCTCTCTCTCTCTCTCTCTCTCTCTCTCTCTCTCTCTCACACACACACACACACACACACACACACACTTCATCTAGTTTCTAGAGCTTGTGAAGCACAAGGACTTGAAAAGAATAAGCAGGCAATGTAGCCACCCAGATGGTGTGTTTTCCAAAGTTCTTGACTTTGAAACATGGGGAAATTTATACTTCACTCACATTACTGATAGGCTAGAACTGACGGCCCAGTGGTAGGACCCATGCACAACCTCCTTGCCTGGAGGTCTTTCAAAATACCATAGAGGGGCAGTTAGGTGGCACAGTGGATAAAGCACCAGCCCTGGATTCAGGAGTACCTGAGTTCAAATCTGGCCTCAGACACTTACTAGCTATGTGACCTTGGGTAAGTCACTTAATCCCCATTGCCCTGCAAAAAAAAAAATCAAATACCAAGAGTTTATCTATTTAATGGGGGCAGCTAGGTGGAGCAGTGGATAGAGCACCGGCCCTGGATTCAGGAGTACCTGAGTTCAAATCCGGCCTCAGACCCTTGACACTTACTATCTGTGTGACCCTGGGAAAGTCACTTAACCCCAACTGCCTCACCCCCCCAAAAAATACCATAGACACTGATCTTTTTAGATTGGTTAGGTCTGGTTTGGTTTTTAACCTGAAGGATAATTTCTATAAGTCCTTTCTAACCATTCATTTCAACATCAATGAGAATACCTCACAGAAAAACACTCCCTTATTCAACCTCTTGTTTTTAAAATCTTATTGTTTGCATAAAATAATACATTCCCTATGAAAATTAGAATTATTGACTCAGTATTTAAATAAGTATTTTTCTTAATAAAGAAATAAAATGTTGCGTGTCACCTATTTTTAACAAGTAACAACCCCCCTGACCGAATAAGTGAATCTATGTTTTCATAGAACCACAGAATTACAAAATCCTAGAGTTGCAAGGGACCTCAGAAGCCATCTAGCCCAAGCTATTTCTGGCTACAATCCCTGCTACAATGTACGTTCAAATGTGCTTAGTAATGAAAAGGGAAGTGGCAAGATTCAGGCTCCATTCAAAGATTTCCAAAGCAGCCCAATCCACTTTGGATTTGCTCTAATTTAGAGGAAAGTTTTCCTCAGCAGCAAGTCAAGATTTGCCTCTTCACAACTTCTACCCATTGCTCCTTGTTCTGTCCTCTGGGACTAAGCAGAATAACTAATTCTTCTCACACAATAATGCTGTAAATACTTGAAGAATGCTCTCATTTCTTATCTCCTCTCCCTTTTCCATTCTTCCAACTGATTCTAATATGAAATGTTATCAAAGTCCTTCTCCATCCTGGTCAACCTCCCTTGGGCATCCCCAGTTTATCAAGAAATATTTTAAGGGGCAGCTAGGTGGTGCAGTGGATAGAGCACCGGCCCTGGAGTCAGGAGTACCTGAGTTCAAATCCGGTCTCAGACACTTAACACTTACTAGCTGTGTGACCCTGGGCAAGTCACTTAACCCTGATTGCCTCAGTAAAAAAAAAAAAAAATTAAATGAAACTATTGCCTCCCTAGGCTTCAATATTATGCTTCATTTAATGCAAGCTTAACATGACCCAATCCTTTTTGGTTGCAACATCATTCAGTTGAATTATATTGGATTTACCATCCACTAAAACCCATACTTTATTTTTTTATATGAACTGCTTTTTGGCCACACCTTCCCCTCACTGGGACCTCACTGCTGCTTGCCTAATTGAATTCTTTCATACCTTTTCTTCTCTCCCTGAACCTCCTACACAATCCTTTCCTGCATATCAGCAAAGGATCTCACCTCAAACTTTGCAGAAAAAACAGAACCATTCCCTATAAACTTCCTTTTCTCTCCTATTCTATACCTCAAAACCACTTGACATCATCTGTCATTCTTTCCTCCTTTTCTCCAGTCTCTGAAGAAGGATAGTTATATCCTTACCAAGACTACCCCTTCTTAATTGTGTTTTGATTCCACCTTGTCCAGTTTTCTCCAGTGGCATGGGTATATTTCCAAGGCACTGTTCTTCACCTTCTTCTTTCTCTATACTCACCTGACAAGTATCCTCAACTCCCATGGGTTTAAATATCATCTTTACGAAGATGACTCTTATCTCTATCTAGCCCTAATCTTTCTCCTGAGCTCCACTTCTTGGTAATCAAATACCTATTGGATATGTCTTACTGGATACCTGATAAGTACCTTAAAATTAATGTGCTCAAAACAAGTTGTTCTCAAACCTGCCCACCTTCCTAATTTCCCTATGTCCATCCAGGGCACTGTCATTCTTTTAGTAATTCAGGTTAGTGACCTTGAAGTCAATCTTAACTTTTCACTCTCTTTAACTTCTCCAAAATGGATGGCCCTATGACAGATTGGCACCACTGCTATGAGATAAGGACCTTCCTCTTCTCCCCCTTTTCTAGTCTATCAATGGGCAGCCCAAAGATGGAACATCACCCATAGATACAAAGTCTGTAACTGGAGACCTTTCTTTTTCCTAACCCAACTTTCATTGCCTAATTCCCATCAGGCATTAGATGCCCACTTTTGACTGAATGTTGAACCCCCAAACCTCTCCATCTGCCAAGGGTAACCCAATGCCCTTATCTACTCTAACCCTTGGAAACACAACCCTTTTCACAACAGTCACTGGTCTTTCTAGCCATTAGATTATAAACTGCTTGAGGGCAGCTTTTTGCCTTTTTTTTTTGTCTTCCCAGCACTTAGCACAATTCCAGACACATGGGTGCTTAATCGTTAATTGCTTGATTTTGGTTGATCATTGATTCTTGATCTGGTAAGTTCTCTCCTTCATGAACCTCAATCTATAGATGAACTAGACTAGGCTATGCCATACCACTAACAAGCTCTATATTTTCCTTCTTCCACACTTTTACTCAAACTGTTTCCTATCCATAAAATGACTCTTCTTCTGTTGACTTCCTTTTAAAGACTAACCCTTCCTTTTAAAGAGTAACTCAAATGCTACCTCTAAATGAAGTTTTCCTTAATCCTTCAAATTAGTACAGGACTTTCCCCTTTCCTTTGATTTCATCAAATACTTGGTTTTTGCGCCTTTCTAAAGTGTTGTCATGTATTATTATATGGTTATCTATACACGTGTCCTATCTTCCTACTAAATTGAAAGAGAACAAAGGACAAACAACAACGAATACAGGTTAACTGCCATTTCCCCCCAAAGAACAATACAGAATTTTTAAAAACCCTTTAATATATTGTTAATAATATATTATTCTTTATCTTCCTTTAAAAAAGCATTTTGTTCCATCTGTCTATCAAAATCCATGTATCTCTTGGGGTTTGAATATATTTATCTAAGCAGGAAACATTAACAAGATGACACATCAGCTGGAAAAATACTTCCTGTTCCAAGATCTAAGCAACAAAAAAAAATCCACAAGTAGATACATTGGTGATTTTCTGTGGGATAATTTTATCAACAATCCAGAAACAAGGGAATATCCAGAAAAAAAATCAAGAACAAGAATGCTGTTTAGGTGGGGGCTTTAAAGTTTGCAAGATTCTTTTTTTCCCCAAAAACCACTTAGTAAGATATGTAGGGTAAGTATTATTGTCTCCATTTCACAGATGAAGAAACAATGACGAGGGTTTAAAACAGTGATGTTGAATACAAATGAGAGGTTGAATATCTTGCTCATCATTAGTAAGTAGTAAGGATGTCTGAGATGGCATTTGAACCCAGGTTTCCCAACAGTACATCCAATATCTTTCTACTACTCTATATTTTTCTCCAGTTCCAAAGAAATACCAATTACTCTTTATTCCCTAATTAAAATGTTCAAGCTTCTAAATAGGGGGAGAAATAAAACCACATTTGAAATGAGTTTTTAGAAAGATCCTGGGGCAGCTAGGTGGTGCAGTGGATAGAGCACCAGCCCTGGAGTCAGGAGTACCTGACCAGCCTCAGACACTTAACACTTACTAGCTGTGTGACCCTGGGCAAGTCACTTAACCTCAATTGCCTCACTTAAAAAAATTTTAAAAAAAGATCCTACATACTCCAAAATAGACATAGGAGCCTTTTTGAATCAGTTGAAATAAAATGGATACAAATTAATTAGGTTATGTTTGGACAAATAGTAGTTTATGAATGTAATGATTTATGATTGAGCCATAAGATTAACAAATATATAAAGAATTCATAAACAAGCATGATGACTTAATAATAGTTAATATTTGTATAACAATTTAAGGTTTGCAAAATGCTTTACATATTATTTCATTTTATCCTCACAAGAACCCTTGTGAGAATAGATGTTGTTATTATTCATTCCCATTTCATAGATGAGAAAATTGAAGCAAGCATATGTTGAATGACTTTCCCAAGGTCACAAAGCTAGCATCTGAGACCAGATTTGATTTCAGATTTTTCTGACTGCAAGTCTACCACTCTCTCTCCTGAGTCACTTAGCTATCTCTGGGAAGTAATAGAGAGTGAAGAAAACAAAGTCAAGGGAAGTACAAAAATAATGGCTACAATAATGTAAATGAAAACAGCAGAGACAGATAATTGAACAAAGAAGGCAATGAGCAATGTTTATTCCAGAAAACCAATGATGAAACATCTCCCTCTTCTCAGTGTAGTGGTAAGTTGCCAGGGTGCTGAATGCTATATGAGCCATCATAATGTGACTGTAACGTTAGTTGATTTTTCCTGTTTTTCTTTGTGATAAATGAGGGCTCTATGGAAGGGGAGAAGGGAAAGGTTATCAAGAAATGTCTGTGATATAAAGGAAAAAAGGCATCAATAAATGTTTTTAAAAGAAATGAGAGACATTGAAAGAGTTGTGGTAAAAATTATTGGAGTTTAGCTGACTCATTTGAGAGGGGCCACACCTGGCCCACCCTAAAGTTACATATGCTACTGAGGTCAGAAGGAGAAACCTCTCCATAGGCAGTTTTTGAAGGACCTCCCCTTTTGGGGGAGGAAGATTGAATGCTCCCTGAGGGGAGGCTGAGGCACTTCTAGAACACTAGTTCTCTCTTCTGCCTTTCCAGTGGTGTGAGCAACTGCAGATGTCCCAGGCGTGGTGAGTGAACACAAATTCCTTTGAATTAGCTTAATTGGAAATGAGCTGGGAATTGTATAGACAGGATAGAGCTAGGAGAATTCACTGTATTTCTTTTTCCCTACTTCCTTATCTTTAATTTTTTTATTAATTTCACCTTTGTTGTTTAATTAATTCCCAAGTAATAAAATCTGATCCTTTTGTGGAAAAGAAGCTGTAAGGCTCCTTTCTTATTGGCCTGGGAGAAATATCTAAAAGGGCAGTTCAGAGGGGAGGGAGCTTTGAACCTAGAGGTCCCTCATTATTTCCAGGACCCCAATATTTTGGCAAGTCACCCAATTATATATTAGATTTGGCCATCACAGAGTCTAAGTTTTAGAGAAAAAGTTCAGTGACTGACAAAAGACAGCATGAAGAAAAAAATTGGCTGAAGTGGAAACAACATATAATAAAAATAGCTCAAATTCATGTAGCACTTTACATGCTATGTAAACACTTTACATCTATTAGGTGCTATTATTAGCTCCATTTTGCAGATCTGAAAAATTGAGGCTGAGAAAAGTTATGGGACTTGCCCAGGGTTGCACTGCTAATAAGTGTCTGAGAGAAGAATCAAATTCTATCCTTCTTACTCTGAGTTTAGCACTGTAGTCAAGCTGCCACTCATAAGTATGAAAGATGATGATTACATTGCTCAAGGATCAACAGTGGCCTCAAGTATAAGATGTATGGGCCACCAGTGAAAACATTAACTTGATAGTGAAACACCTTAAAAAGGAAATAAAAAAGAGAGAATTATGAGAACTGCTAGAGTCACAGGAGGCGGGGGAAAAGGCCCAACTGGATCAATTTCACCATTGGTGGCAAGGCGACTGAAAAAGAAAAATGACCTTGTCATACAAGCTACACCAAAAATGCTACTTTTCCTGAAAGAACGATTTTCTTGGCAATATAACAATTGAAGTCTCTGATAACTCTTACTTTAGAGTCTCTTGCTACTTTTCCCAGGTTTACTGTGACTGTTCTGAGTAAATGGATAGGAAAATCATAACCCAAGGCCCCAACCAATGTTATAATTTCTATTATAAGACTATGTAAGAATCCCCAATTCAATAGTGAATGGATTTAATTAGGACAATGTAAACAACAAGAAGAAAGCAAATGGCAGCATCATTCTCTTTCTTTGCCATATAGAAATCTGTGACTGCTTCTATTGCCTGACATGGTAGACTACATAGCAGTCCTTCCTAGGAAAACCACCTCTTCTCAGCTTGCTTGCAATGAGTGACCAGTGTAGAGATCTGCTAACTCCTTGGGATGGACTGGAATTTAATAAACACCTACCTCTTGGTTTCAGGGTCAAGAGGATTTGTGAGCTTTCTTGGAACTCCAGCAGGAATCCTGTTTTCAGGAATGCCTTGAAAGCACTGCTCCACATTGTCTCCCTTTCATCTCTCTTTCCAGTTTGGCTCCCCATCTCATGACATCTCTGGAACAACTCAGGAGTTCCTGGACCCTGAGCCCAGATACCTTTTCATGCTGTTTCCCATGTTTTACTTTCTTTTCTTTTCTTTTCTCTTCTCTTCTTTTCTGGCACAATCCTTCAACATGGAACAGATGGGCTTGATACCCCAGAAGTTGCCCCAATCAACCTTAACTTTCTTGATTCATTACTATGGCAGAGCGCAGAGCACTGGAAAACCTGGATGCAAATTTGGCCTCAGATACTTAGTTACTGTATGATCCTGAAAGAGTCATTTAACCTCTGTCTGCTTCAGTTTCTATAAAATGGGGATAATAATGGTGCCTGCCTCCCATGGTTGTGAGGATAAAATTAGATATTTATAAAGGGCTTTGCAAACCTTAATGCGCTACATAGATGCTAGCTATTATAATTGTTACGTGTTTCATTTGAAATATGGGTGGGGAAGTCTGTCTCTGTTCTAAGTTATTGGCGAACTTAGCTGGGATTTCTAAATATTGCTACTTTTAAATTAGAGACTATTGTACCAGTTTGGGGCATTAAGCATTTATTGATCATATTAAATGTTAGTAAAGAGAGAGCACATGGCTTCAAATCAAAGTTCAGAAGCCTTATATTACCCAGATAGAGAGGAAAGCAAGGGGGAACTCATGGCTGCCTCTTTTAGAATCCTAGGCCAAGAGAGCAAGCTTCCTGTGGACCAGAGGAGAGGCAGCCCTTACACACTGTTCCAAGCTAATTGGCTAGCATCATTCAAATCTATTGGTTTACTGGACCTGAGAGTAGTCCATATTAAAATGAGCAATTTTGGACTAAACTCCAGGTCTAGTGAAAGACAGACCTTCTACTGAGGTTAAAAGCTTTCAGGTACATAGGGTTTTAATCTCTATTGTCTACTGAGTTAGTCTGATCTCTAATTCTACTGACTCTGGGCTGGCTCTGAGAAAATAGAGCACCTGAGGGTGTGTGTGGGGTCTCCGGGTCCCCCCCCCCCAAAAAAAACATTATTAATCATTACTTTCTCATATACTGACCCTCTAAAAGTATACTAGAATGCTTATTAAGGGATAATACTGGAAGAGTATTATTCCATTATATTAATATACCACAATTTGTTCAGCCATTCCACAATTCTCTAAGAGGCAATCTAAAGCATCCTCTTAGAACATAGTTTCTCCCTACTCTCCTTCAATCCATCCTTCAGTATCCAGAAGTTTGTTTTATTTGGAACTATTCCTTCCCTCATATTCATCATAATCCTCCCCTGTCTATCTCTACCTGTTTCCCTGCTGAGTGATATATTTTTACATTAAACTGTTTGTATATTTATACATGTGTTCAACCCTCCTTTGTCCATTTTAGATAAGAACTCCTTGCCCATGTGACAGAAGAATATTAGAAAAGTAGGAATAATTATAAAAATGAGGACCTAAAAGATCATAAGCGGGGGCGGCTAGGTGGCACAATGGATAAGGCACTAGCCTTGGATTCAGGAGGACCTGAGTTCAAACCCAGCATCAGACACTTACTAGCTGTGTGACCCTGGGCAAGTCACTTAAACCCCATTGCCCTGCCAAAAAAAAAAAAGATCATAAGGGGTTTAATAATCAACCAATACACAAGTATTTATTAAGCACCTACTATGTGTTAGGCACTGTGCTGAGCAATGGGAACATTAGTACAAAGAATGAAACAATCTCTACTCATAAGGAGCTTCTGTTTTGATGACTGAACAATCCCAGGAGATCTGATGTCTTGAGAGAACACTGAGTCTTTAGAGCTTGTAGTGGGCCCTGAAGATTCAGTGCTCTGAATCATGAAGATCCAGAGAGAGCTAATTTTGGGGAAGTGTAAGTCAGCATAGAGAGCAATAGTACTCAGGACAAAACCAAGCAGAACCCCAAACACATTTTGCAAAAGCACTGGAAGGGGAAGAGAGTGGCACTGGCACAGAGTCCAAATTTGAGAAATAATGCTGGACAAATTAATAAATAAAAGAAAACACTGACCAGTGTCAAAAATTGTTAAAAATACAGAGAGCTCCCAAAAGAAGGAATCAGTAACTCTGTAACAACTGAAAACAGGGGGAAGCAAGAAAATTAAGATGAAATAAAACCACTGTAGGAAAATATTGGAAGGCAAATAAGCACCTTAAAAGAGAAAGGTAAACCTTACCCAAGGAATGGGCTCCCTGAAAACTAGAAAAAAACAAGAAAAAATCACTGACTCCATGAGACAGCAAGAGATAGTAGAACAAAAATCAAAATATTGAAAAAAATAAAATAAAAAATAAGATATTTGACATAGAAAACAACTGACCTGGAAAACAGGCTAAGAACAGATAACTTAAGAGTCATTAGATTCATTGAAAGCCATGACTAGAAAGAAAGCAAGCACTGACGCTATATTTTTCATATATTATAACTTCCCAAACCTATTAGAATTACAGGTCAAAGTTACAATAGAAAGAATCCCTTGATCTCCTCCTGAAAGGCAACCCAAATGGAAAAGTCTCAGGAAAGCCAATCAAAACCCAAATTCTTATGTCAATGAAAAAATAATGCAATTTTCCATAAAGGAGCAATTTAAGTACAAAGGAACTATAGTGACGATAACATAGGACCTGGCAGCTTCTACTAAAAACTAAAGAAGATTAGGAATACAATATTACAAAAAATTAAAGAGAGAGGCTTGCAATTAAGAATTACTTAGCCTTCAAAGCTAAATTGGGAGGGGGAGGGGGAGCAGTATGGACCTTTAATAGGAGAAAGGACTTTCAAGAATTTCTGATTAAAAGACGGTAGCTGAGTGGGAACTTTGAAATACAAACATGAGTCAATAAAAACCTAGATAAAGAAAGTCATTTGAGCAATTAGAAGGAGCTATATGATGATGAAAGGTTAACATTGTATTGCAGTAGAAGAAACAAGTAGCCATTGAGTATCTTAATGTTTTCAAAAGTTATTGAGGGAGATAAGAAAATGAAGGTATTAGTGGTAGATGGAATATCTTCTGACTAGTGTTTATATTGGGAAACAGAAAGGAGGAGAAAAGGAGGAAAACACTAATGGAAAAAGGAGAGAGGATGGAACTTGCTGTTCCCAAATTGGGCATCGAGGTGGTACTGTGGATAGAGCACTAGAACTGGAGTACAGAAAACTCATCTTCATGAGTTCAAATCTGGTTTCAGACACTTACTAGTGGTGTAATCCTGGGCAAATGACTTAATCCTTTTTTACTTAGTTTCCTCATCTGTAAAATGGGGATAACGACAGCACCTACCTTGCAGGGTTGTTGGGAAGATCAAATGAGTTAATATTTGTAAAATGCTTGTTACAGTTTCTGGTATTTAAGAGGTACCATATAAATGTTTATTCCCTTCCTCCATCTCTTCCCAGAAGAAATTACAAAAGAGACAGTTTCAGAGAATTGTGAGTAGTGCGAATTGATATAGAGTGAAGTGAGCAGAAACAGGACAATGATTTATACACAGACAGCAACACTGTAAAGATAAACATATTTGAAAGTCTTAAAAACCAGGATCAATGAAATGACTGTCTATATTTCCATAGGATCAATGATGAAGCAAGTTGCTCCTGACAGAGAGATGATGGACTCAAGGTGCAAAAAAGAGACATAGATTTTTGGACTTGGTCACTATTTGCATTTGTTTTGAGTGATTGTGTTTTTGGTTACAAGATAATATATACTTTAATATAATTTTTAACAATAAAATTAGAGGTTTGAATTAAATGACCAGTCTCAGAAGCCCCTTCCCTCTCTAATATTTTATGTCTCATACTTAAAAGACTATATTTTCTATCTATGACATCCTATGTGTTATACTTGACATGAAAGCAAAGTCTGATATGATCCTTTTCAAGTGGAGCCAATGAAAGGCTTAAAAATTGTGCTTATCTGTGCAAGAATATGTTGGATAAAGCACATATGAAATCTAGATGACAGCACACTGAGTTATTGGAATGGAGGAGGGCAGTTGCCAGGAGGCAACTTTCTAGGACAAAATGAAGTACGATTTCAAATGGCTCCAGACAAAAACAGCATCAGGTCAACTGCAGGCTGACCAGTCATCAGAGATTGGGTGATTGCTTTGAGCCAAGATATCACACACCACAAAACAATGAAGCAGAGCCTTCAAGGGAAACCAACCACCCAGCAGCAGCAGCAGCAGCAGCAACAGCAGCTGCTGGCCAAATGAGCTGAACTCCACATGTCATCGTTAAACTACACAAGAAACAAAGAATTGCTAATCACCCATTAGGCTGCTTGCTCACATCTGCACATGCAGGAAATAAACACACCATCACCTTTGAAAGCAAAAGAGAACACCCCATTTACTTTTCAACAAAGCTTCATGTCAAATCATGGGATGCTTTCACATGCCAGCAAATAATAATAATAATAATAATTGCATTTGGGGACCATCCCAAATGTCTCTAATTTCAGAAGCTCCATGGGCAGAAAGCCAAGGATGAGGTTTTAGTGAGTGCATTTTAAACAATCTCTACTATTTCCGAACAGCAGAGAGATCTTTCTAAAAGTTGAGTTTAAGTGTCCAGATTACATTTTCAGAGAACAGGTCCCATTTACATGAATCACAGCATTCTTTAAGCATTCTTTATTCTTTTGAGAAAGATGAAATAGGGTTACCAAAGGGCCAGTATGTGCCTAAACATTTTAACACTTAATTTTTAAAAAAAGTAAACATGTGTATTATTTATAAGCAGAGTGATCAAATACATTATGAGCTCCCTATCTGAGCCACAACAAATTGCATAGCCCTTATCCGTGTGCTTTTCATTACAGGATGTTTCAAAGAGGAACTAAAATTCTAACAAATCTTAGGAGAGCAGCATGCTCCCAAAAGCAGGAAAAAAAAAACTGAATTGGTGGCTTGTATATTTGGTAATTGCTGGTTTGCAGTACATTTTGAACACAAGCAGGTTAATTTTCCTTCTAAAGGGCCCATTGCATCAAATTAGTTTTGACAAAGAGAAGGCTTTAAGATTCAGCTCAGAGAACCTGAATTCCAGGTCATTACTTTCAGCTTTTGATATGCAGCAATGCTATCTGGGCCTAATTATTTGCATCTAGGGGTGGGGAAGCAATTGTTTGGCATGGCTAAGTGGACAATTTTCTTTAGGGATGGAATTACTAACATGGGGAGGGGGGGAGGGGGGGAGAGGGGAGTCTCTAAATGAATGGCGGAGACCTCAGGTGCTGGATCCCTTTTCTACAAAAGGAGCTTTAGTCTCAGACCTGTTATTGTGCCTTTATAGTAATGTTCAGAGGAGATAATGCCACATGCTTATCAACGAGAAGCATCTATCTATAGGAATATTGGTGCCAGGTCATCAGGAATGAAGGCATACTGTTTGCTTCAGAACCTAAACCTCTGGACTTTGAAAGATGTGTTTTCATCTTATCTACCCCACAACCATGCATCCCTACAACTTTCTGCCCAACTACCACCTCCTCACTTCCCTTTATGTGTCCCCCCCCCCAAAAAAAATAGAATGTAAACTCCTTGAGGAGACAAGCTTTCTTCCTTGCTTTTGTATTTCCAGTGTTTATCACATTTCCTGATACATAATAGGTGCCTAACAATTATTTTATCTGACTATATATCTATATATCACCTGAGCCCAGGGATGCCCAACCTAAGGGAGCCTGGGCTCTGACAGTCCTGTAAGCAGATAGAATTAGAAATGTCATTGTAGAGAGGTGAATGGCAGTCAAAGACTGATTGATTCCCCAGGGATAAATTAAAAGTACAGAGCAGGACTGAAAATAATACCACCCTCCATGACCTGTCATTTTAGCTAAAATTTCCCTATGAGAGAGGCACTCTCCTGGGTTCAGTCATTGTATCCCCAAGAGTTACTTGTTAAAATTAAAATCTCCAGGGCAGCTAGGTGACACAGTGGATAAAGCACCAGTCCTGTGTCATAGGGAAAATAGGGTACAGGTTTGGGATAGGGGATAGGGGTTTGGGGTCCTTAGGAATTCCTCTTTAAAGAATTATACCCTCTTGCACACAAAAGCAGTTACAATAAGATAGTAGTTTATTTTGGGGCTGAGGAAGGGAAGGGAAGGGAAACCAAGAGAAATCCTTGGATTTCTCATGGGGAGAAAGGCATGGCACAAAGCATGTGGCTCTGAGATACCAATCTCCTCAAGCAGGAGATTGGCAGGTACTTTTATAGAGGACTGATGGTGACCATCTGACTGTGGAAAGTTCCTTTAGTGAGGGAGGACCATCCCCCACTGGTGGTAGCTCGAGGAGTTGGGTGACAGGTGGCAGCACCAAGCCATCTCTTCAGGACACAAAGGAAGCAGCCACACCTAATCTTATAGCCCCATGGTTGAGGGAGACTAGAATGAAGGGTGGGGGTCCCAAAACTAGCTCAGTCTGAACTGGTTCTGCTTATCTCTCTAGGCTGATCTGTCCTCTGGTTTAGTTTTTCAAGGAGAAGGTTCTTTGATGTGCCCCAGAGAACTTCTGGGGTACTCTGGGCCCATAACACCTGGATTCAGGAGGACCTGAGTTCAAATCCAGAACCAGACACTTGACATTTACTAGCTGTGTGACCCTGGGCAAGTCACTTAACCCTTATTGCCCCGCAAAAAAATAAAAATAAAATAAAATTCCCCTTTGGAATGGTGACACATTGAGCCATTATTATCCTTTTTTTTTTTTTGGTGGGGTAATGAGGGTTAATTGACTTGCCCAGGGTCACACAGCTAGTAAGTGTCAAGTGTCTGAGGCTGGATTTGAAGTCAGGTCCTCCTGAATCCAGGGCTGGTGCTTTATCTACTGCACCACCTAGCTGTCCTCCATTATTAGACTTTTAACACGAACTATATTATTAGATTAGCTCAAATATTAAATTAGCCACAGGTAAGGAGCAGACACTAGGGGGAAATGGATAAGGGATCTGCTCAGGTAGAGATTACTATGATCACAAGGCATGGTCAGAGAAGCATAGAAGGAGAAGGAGAGGGCAGGCACAAAACAGAGGTGGGAGGCACTGGAGACAAATATCATCTGCTTCCAAGATTTGCCAAGGACTGACCCTGGGCATAGTGCCACACAGTAATTCTACTCTGTACAATTCAGGTTAAGATATTTTAAAAGCATAAATCTAAAAATATGACTGCACTTCCCCTAAATTACCAGGTACAACAATCTCACAGGAATTTAGTTATTGTTTATGAGAGATTGCCTTTCTTGAAGGTACAGATTGAGGATATACTTTTTCTCATTCATTTAAAATCCAGCTGCATAGTAGATCAGAGATGGATTCTTTCTCATCCCCCCTTCTCTCTTTCTCTTGCTCTCTCCTCTCCTCCTCTTCCTTCTCCTTCTTGTCCTTTGACTTCTCCTCCTTCTTCCCCATCACTCTTTTTTTTTTCATTCCTTGTTAGGGAACATGTCTTCCTTACAAGAACTAACCTGGGGCAGCTAGATGGTGCAGTGGATAGAGCACCAGCCCTGGAGTCAGGAGTAACTGAGTTCAAATCCGGCCTCAGATACTTAACATTTACTAGCTGTGTGACCCTGGGCAAGTCACTTAACCCCAATTGCCTCACTAAAAAAAAAAAAAAAAGAACTAACCTGAGTTACAGGAGTAATAGATTAACTGAAAATAACAATTATATAAATGATAAACGAAAGTGAAAACTGGTTCTTTGAAAGACTAATAAAATTGATAAACCTTTAGTCAATTTCATTAGAAAGAAGGAAGAAAATCAAATCAACAAAAAAAGAAAAGTGAAATCACAAAAAAGAGTTACATTAGAATCTACTATGTGCCATTATGTGCCTAAAAAAAGCTCTGAGAACCCCCCAAAAATAAATACCTTCAAATATACAAAATACCTAAACTTAGAAAATATCAAAAAGAGGTCTTAAATAATCCAATTTTAGAAAAAGAAAGAGAATTAGTCATAAACAAAATTACCAAAAATATCCTCCTGGTCCTGATAGATTCACAGGTGAATTCTATCAAACTTGTAAAGAACAATAATTAAAGCCAATACTATGCAAATTGTTTAAAAAACTGAGAAATAAAGCACTCTGCCAGATTTCCTTTTGTAGAACAAATTTAGTCCTAATACCCAAATCAGGGAAAACAAGGCAAAGGAAAAGTATAGAGCAATATCATTAATGAATATCAATTTTAAAGTTTTAAGTAAAATCCTGTCAAACTCACTATAACAATTAATGCAAAGTGAATTTACATCAGGGTTGCAAAACCACATGGTTATCTCAATAGATGAGAAAAAGTCTTTGGGGGCAGAGCCAAGATGGTGGAGGAAAGGCAGCAACCCAGCTGAATTTTCCCAACTTTCCCTTCCAAAAACTTTAAAATAATGCCTCAAATGAAATTTTGTTGGCAAAGCCAACAAAAGGTCAGAGTGAGACATTTTTCCAGCCTAAGACAACTTGAGGTCATCAGGGAAAGTCTCTGACATGGAATAGGGGCTAGCCCAGAGGACACATAGCAAACAACACCAGCAGTGTTGGGGTAACCACCACAGCAGCAGCAGCAGAAACCTTGTGACCTCTAGGTCCAGAGACTTTAACGGGAGTAGGACATTTAATATGATAGAGGACTTTGAAGCATTCCTGATGAAAACACCAGAGCTGAATAGAAAATCTGACATTGAAACACACGATTCAAGAGAAGCATAAAATGACAAAAATGAAAGGGAAATCATAAGGGACTCAATAAGGTTAAATATTCCTATATGGGAAAATGATATATTTAACTCCTAAGATCTTTATCATTATTAGGGCAGTTAGGAGTCTACATAGGCAAAGGTCACGGTTATAAGCTGATTGTGTTAGGATGACTGAAAAAAAGTGAAGGGGTAAGAAAAAGGGATACACTTGGAGAAGGGAGAAGGGAGAGGTGGAATAGGGAAAATAATCTCACATAACAGAGGTGTGCAAGGAAGAGGTTTTACAGTAGAAAGGAAAATGAGGGGGTGGGCAATGCTTGAACCTTAATCTCATTGGCATTGGTTCAAAGATGGAAGAATACATATGCACACTCAGTTGTGTATATAAATCTATCTTCTCCAACAAGGACATGGGGGTGGGAAATTAAAAGAAAGGAGAGGGATGATAAAAAGGAAGGATGGGTTAAGGGAGGCAGTGGTCAGAAGCAAAACAAACTTTTGAGGAAGGACAGGATAAGAAGAGAGAAGGATAAACATCAGAAAATGGGATGGAGGGAAATATACAGTAATAATAATTGTGAATGTGAATGGGATGAACTCACCCATAATATGGAAAAAGGGGGCACAATGGATTAGAAACTAGAATTCAATAATATGTTGTTGAAAAGAGACACACTAGAAACAGAAAGACACATACAGAGTTAAAAATAAGGGGCTTGAAGTAAAGAAGGCAGAAGTAACAATCATGATCTCAGACAAAGCAAAAGCAAAAATAGACCTAATTGAAAACATTATTAGGGAAACCATATTTGGCCAAAAGGTACCACGCAGTAATATATATAAAAAAAAATTACAGCAAGTTTCTCCAATAAAGACCTCATTTCTCAAATATATAAGGAACTGAGTCTAATTTATAAAAATTAGAGCCATTCTTTAATTTTATAATGGTCAAAGGATATTAACAAGCAATTTTCAGAAGAAGAAATGAAAGCTATCTATATTCATTAAAAAGTGCAATATCATTATTTTCCCAGTAAATAAAGGAGAAAGGCAAAGATGCCCACTCTACCCACTATTATTTCATATTGTTCTAGAAGTACTAAAAAGAACAATATGACAAGAGAAAGAAATTAAAGTCATAAATATGGGTAAAGTGGAGACAAAATTATCCCTATTTATTGATGACATAAAAGTATATTATGAAATCCTAGGGAGTGAGCTAAGAGAATAAGTGATATAATTAAATGCTTTAGCAAAAAATTAACCCTCAAAAATCAACAGTCCTACATAATAACAAAACTCAAGAGGAAATAATAGGAAAGTAAATCCAACTCCATATAACTACAAAATGCATAAAATATCTGGGGATCCATCTATTAAAGCACACAAAAGACTCATGTAGATTTAACTACAAAGTGTTTTTAATGAACGAAAGGACAACTTAACTAGTTAGAGGACTATTCAGTGCTAGGCCAGACCAATATAATAAAGACAATACCATCACAGTTACTTTATAGTCTTATTGCTAATAGCAATCAAATTATCAAAGTGATAGTACATAGAATTGAGTAAAATATTAACAATATTCATATGGAAAAACAAAAGATCTAGAATATCAAGGGAAATAAGGGGGAAAGTGTAGGGACAAAGGGAGAATAGCACTTCCAAACCTCAAACTATATTATAAAGCAACAGTCATCAAGACCATAATAGGGCAGCTAGGTGGCGCAGTAGATAAAGCACCTACATTGGAGTCAGGAGTACCTGAGTTCAAATCCAGCCTCAAACACTTGACACTTACTAGCCTGGGCAAGTCGCTTAATCCTCATTCCCCTCCCCCCCTCCAAAAGACCATATCATATTGGTTGAAAAATAGAGATAGATGAATGAAATAGGCTAGGCAAAGGAAAAAACAATAGAATTCAACAATGTTCAATACAGCAGAAAGCAAATCACATAGGAAAACAGTCCTTATTTGATAAAACTAGTGGGAAAACTGGAAAGCAGTCTGGCAGAAATTAGAATTAAACTAGTGGTTCTCATTTACTGGTTCATGAGCCTCAAAGGAGTTTGTGATGATTGTTTAAGAGTCTTAATGGTACCTTAACTAGTAAATATTTGCCCAATTGTGATACAAATATATTTTTCTCTGTGATCAGCATGTGCATGTTTCAACTATTATAGGTTAGTGTCTACAGCTATTTATGATCACACACACTGATTTTGCTGTTCATGCAGCAATTATATCAAACTATAACCACTTCTCGGCAAGTATAACATAGTCTTATAGTTTCTAAACCTGTCATTAAACTGTTTCCAAATGGCTACAATTTGGGCACAAACTAATTCCCAATAGATGGTCAGATACATACCTATTCTCATTAGAATTCTGTACACTATATCAGAGTACATCCCTCATTCCCTTTTGTTAACCTTCATCTCATCAGCTGTGTAATCATATGATCAAGATGTTATGAATATATGTATGTATGTATGTATGTATATTTGTAGCACAGTCAGGCTTTTTGAGAATCATGATCATCAGGAATCCTCATTACAAGCCATCTTGAATTCATCATGGACCATCACAAACCATATGCAGAAACAAATCTTTTATTACATTTCACTGTAGTGTTAAGGCTGTTTTCCAATTTAAATCTGTTCTCTGCTTATGTTGAAACAATTCTAATGGGGAGATTCTTAAATGAACTGATTGGCAATACGGAGTTAGTAAATTCAGTAGGGTTTCTGTGAAAGTGTAGCTACTGTATTAGTGGGAAAAGAGAAGAAAATCATGTCTGAAGAAGTTTTGTTTTTCCTTACAAAAGTGTGTTTATAAATGAAGCAACATAATACACTTATTTCATATGTAACTTGTCATTGACCAGTAGAAAAATAAATGTCATAGGGGCAGCTAGGTGGCACAGTGGATAAAGCACTGGCCCTGGATTCAGGAGGTGAGTTCAAATCCAACCTCAGACATTTGACACTAGCTGTGTGACCCTGGGCAAGTCACTTAACCCTCATTGCCCTGCAAAAAAAAAAAGAGAAAGAAAAGAAAAAAAGAAAAAGAAACATATCATAAATAGCTATTTATTTTTCTCAAGTGCTTAGGTTGCTAAATGTTTTTTTAATTAATTTCTATCCTTCCACATGAGAACTTGTAAAATTCTACTATTATTTTCCACTATATATTTGTATGAATTGGTATTTTCACTTTTTTTTTGTTTTAATTCAAAATGCTGAAATAAACTCAATACAGAACAGATTTAAGACTGTGTCTAATATTGAGCTCAAAATAGCAAACATTTTTTTAAATGAAAAAGTCTAACATCAAAATTAAGTTTATAGATCATTATTACATAATTTAAATATGTTCTGAGTTATAACTTATTTCATTAAAATGTAATTTATATCCAACAAAATTTGTAAAATAAAGAAATTTAATATGAATCCTTGCAGCTAATAGTAAGCATATGAAGTCTTGCTGGATTACTTCTTTTAATTCTTACAAAATGTCCCACATAAAATATTTGTGTTTATTTTTGTTATCAAGAGTTTTATAATTTTATATTTAGGGTTTTTGTAATTATGAGAAAAATATACTTTATAATTAAAATTATATGATGTGAATTTTAATTTGGAACTTTGGGAATAAAAGCTATAATTGTTATTGTAAGCATTTGATGATTAAATCTAAAAGAAAAATTATGGATAGTATATCAAATTACACTGAAAGTTCATAATTTTTTTGGTGCTGAAATGGTTTTGAGAACCAAAAAATGTTGGGGACCACTGGCTTACACTGACACCTTCCAATGTAAAAATATATTCACAACCACATAAAAGGATGGTCCAGGGGGCAGCTAGGTGGCATGGTGGATAAAGCACCAGCCCTGGATTCAGGAGGACCTGAGTTCAAATCCGGCCTCAGACTCTTGACACTTATTAGCTGTGTGACCCTGGGCAAGGCACTTAACCCTCATTGCCCTGCAAATAAATAGATAGATAAAAGGATGGTCCAAATCACTAATAATAGGAATAATACAAAATCAAAACAACCTTGAGGTTTTATCTCACATGCTGCAAATTAGTAAAAATGATCCCCCCAAAATGGCAATGGTCAACACTGAAGAAGTTGTGGGAATATAGGTACCCTAGTGCATTGCTAATAGAGCTATGAATTTATACAGATAGTTGGAATTATGCAAATAGACTAAAATGCCTATTCCTTTTGACCTAGAGACTCTGTTACTGCACTTATATACTACAAGGAAGTCATTGACAAGAAGAAAATCCCCCTATACATCAAAATATTTATAGCCACAAGCTTGGTAACAAAACATTAGAAACACAGTAGTATATATATATATATATATATATATATATATATATATATATATATATATATATATAAAACCTATATCAGATTACCTGCTGTCTAGGGGAGGGGGGGAGGGAGGGGAGGGAGGGAGAAAAATCTGAAATTGTAAAGCTTGTATAAACAAAGGTTGAGAACTATCTTTACATGTAACGGGAAAAAAAATAAAATACTTTATTAATTAAAAAAAAAAGAAACACAGTAGATGCTCATCAACTAGGAAATGGCTAAACAAATTGTCATACATGGATGTAAAAGAATATTATTACTGTGCTTTAAGAAATTATAAATGTGATGAAAACAGAGAAGTATGGGAAGATTTACATGATCTGAGGAAGAACAAAGTAAGCAAAAAACATACACAATGACTACAACAATGTAAATGGAAAGAACAATCACACACATGCAAAATCAAAAGTGACTGTAGCAAAATTTTAAAGATCAAACATGACTCAAATGAAAACACACAGGTGACCCAGGGCATAGGGTCATCTTCTCACTGGAAACAACAGTGGGATTTAGCAGCCTCTTGGGTGTCTGAGCAGCCTTTGGAAGTCTGCACTGCTCAAGTCCTGGTATAAGGAAGGGGCTAGAAAAGGTGCCCTAAAAATTGTCTGCTTATCCAACCTTTGCCTGTTTACCATGACAGGTGGGCATCCCACCCTGTGGTGAAAACACACAAAAATATACCAAAACTTTTATGAAGATGATTCCACTCACCATTGGCACGTGCAATGTGCTCACACTTATAGACAACACAAAATCTTTGTAGACCTGAAAGAAGAAAAGTCCTCATTTTAAGAGAACTTAGCAGGCATTATATCCAAATAGCAGCCCTAGGTGAAACAAGACAGGCAAATGAAGGCCAGCTTGCTGAAGTTGAAAGTGGATACAGGTTTTTCTGGAGTGGGTGCAGTGAAGGGGAGACTTGTGAAGTTAGTGTAGGTTTTGCATTCAAAACTAATCTAGTCCAAAAGCTTGTATGCCTACCAAAAGGAATGAATAACAGGCTAATAACCATGCAATTGCTACTTTTAGGAAAGTGCCACACCACCATTATCAGTGCCTATACTCTCACCATGCTAAATCCTGATGAGGTCAAAGAAAAATTTCATGAAGACCTGGAGACCCTCATCATCAGTGTGCCAAAAGAGGACAAGGTTATACTTCTGGGCGACTTCAATGCCAGACTATTAGACATGGCAGGGAGTCCTTGGGAGGGAGGGAGTTGGAAACAGCAACAGCAGTGGTCACTTACTACTGAAAACTTGTGCATCTCATGACCTTCTCATCACTAACACTGTCTTCCATTTACCTAAATGCAATAAAACTTTGTGGATGCACCCTCACAGCAAACATTGGCATTTAATAGACTATGTTGGGCAGCTAGGTGGTGCATTGGATAAAGCACCAGCCCTAGATTCAGGAGGACCTAAGTTCAAATCTGGCCACAGACACTTGACACTTACTAGCTGTATGACAACCCTGGTCTGTTTACCATGGCAGGTGGGAATCCCACCCTGTGGTGGCAAGTCACTTAACCCCCACTACCCTGCAAAAAAAATTAAAAAAAAATTTTTAATAGACTATGTCCCTGTAAGGAGAAGAGACCAATAGGATGTGAGAGTGATGAAGGCAATGTGTGGCAAAGACTGCTGAACTGATCACAGACTTATGATCTCCAAGCTAAATATTTGAATTCAACAAAAGCAGTGGCCCCAAGGCAAGATGACTACTAGAAAACTTAATGTCAACAGATTAGAGTGCTTCTCCAAGCAGGAACAATCTGTGGCTAAGTTGGAAGGAAAGTTGAGCCAACATACAGTTAGCAACGTTAGGGCAGAAAAAGGATGGGCAGCTTTCAGAGATTGGGTGTGCAGGACTGCATTTACTCATCTAGGTCAGAACACTTGCAAACATCAAGACTGGTTTGATGAAAATGATGGGGAAATTCAGAAGCTATTAAAAAAAAAAGAGAGAGAGAATTCCCCAGGGTTTACTAGCAGGATAGTTCATTTGTCTCTAAGAAGGCAGTGTTTAACTCCATGAAAAATAAAGAACAAGTGAAGCTTAGAGGGGTGCAGGATTCTTGGCTCAGTGAGAAGGCAGATGGAATTCAGTTCTATGCTGACAGTAATAATCCAAAGTACTTTTATGATGCCCTAAAGACCATTTATGGGCTGAAAATGTATGGTGCATCTCAACTATTCAGTGCCGATAGGGCCACACAGATCAATGATAAGGACATGATCCTAAAGAGATAGGGGGAATGCTTCCATAGTCTTCTCAACAGATCATCATCAATCCGTGCTGAAGTCACTGACCATTTACCTCAGGTTGAAGTCCATCCCTCTCTAGCCAAATTTCCAAATGAAGATTTTGAATGACATTCGAGTCCTTTCCTGTGGAAAAGCATGTAGTTCTGATTCTATGCCAGCTGAGATTTACAAGGTCCATTGCTTGTACCAAAGATGACTGAAATCTTCCAGGTTATATGGAAAGAGAAGGTTATTCTCCAGAAGTTCAAGGATGCCTCCATTGTCTGTCTCTATAAAGACAAAGGAAATAGATTGTCCTGTGACAATCACAGGGAAGTCTTTCTCTTAGTCATTGCTGACAAGATTCTTGCCAGAGTCCTCCTGAATAGGCTGATCCTTCACCTGGAAGATGGTCATCTAGCTGAGAGTCTGTGTGGATACAGAAAGGGCTGAGGAACAAATGATGTGATATTTGCTGCCCAACAACTCCATGAGAAATGCCAGGAGCAGAATAGAAATAGGTATACAATGTTCACCAATTTGACCAAGGCCTTTGATGTGGTCAGTCATGAGGGCTTATGGAAAATTATGTCAAAATTTGATTGCCTGGAGAAGTTCATCGGTATTGTACATCAATTTCATGATGGCATGTTTGCCCAGGTTCTGGATAATGGACAATGCTCTCACACTTTCCCAGTCACCAATGGAGTAAAACAAGGCTGTGTGCTTGCTCCCATGCTTTTTAGCATGATGTTTTCAGCAATATTGTCAGACACCTTCAATGAGAATGAACACAGCATCAAGGTCAGCTACCTTGGTAAAATATTTTAACTTGAAAAGGCTACAAGCCAAGACTAAAGTGAAGGGAGAATTGGTGCATGATTTTTTCGTTTGCAGATGATTATGCACTCAATGCTGCCTCTAAAGTTGAGATGCAACAAAGTATGAATTGATTCTCTGCTGCTTGTGCTAATTTTGACCTAAAAATTAACACCATGAAAACACAAGTGTTCTACCAGCCAGCATCACATTATCTATACATGGAACTGATAATTACAGCAAATGGAGAAGTTCACTTACCTGACAATATGCTTTCCAGGGATGTAGATATGTGATTGATGCACACATTCCCAGAACTAGCTCAGTGTTTGGGAGGCTCCAAAGGAAAGTGTGGGAGAGTAGAGGTATTTAACTGACTACCAAAGTGAAGCTTGATAGAGCCATTATGTTGATCTCATTGTTGTATTTCAGTGAAACCTGGAGAGTATACCAGCACCATGCCAGGAAACTGAATGTCTTCCATTTGAACTATCTCAGGAAGATTCTGAATATTATCTGACAGGATAAGGTACCAGACACCGAAGTCCTTTCTCAAACTAAACTGCCAAGCATTTGAACTCTACTACAGAAAGTGCAACTCTAATTGGCTGGCCACATTGTTCAAATACCAAATGTACTCTTGCCTGAAAGACTATGGAGAACTCACACAAAACAAGCATTCACACAGTGGTCAGAAGAAGAGATACAAGACCATTCTCAAGGTCTCTCTGAAGAACTTTAGAATTGATTGTGTAATATGGAGTCACTAGCACAGGACTGCCCAGCATGGCATGCCCTCATTAAAGAAAAGGCTGTACACTTTGAGCAAAGCAGAATTAAAGTAGCTCAAAAGAAATGTGAGATGCACAAATTTAGAGAATCCACCCCAAATGTTCACATGGACTATTTGTATCCAACCTATGGTAGAGCATTCCAAGCTCATGTTGATCTTATCAGTCATATTTGGACACACTGTAATTTGACTCTAAGAAAATTATGTCATTTTTGTCCTCTTCAAAAACAGAAGACAACAACCAATCACTCCTTACAGTCCAAGCCCGGCTGATTCCATCTCCGTAATATCTAGTTCATCCATGCCTATTCCTTTGTACTTTTGTACTTTTACTACTATAGGTTGATGCAGGAGGCAAAAAGGGGTTAATAGAAAAACCTAAGGTCCAAGATCTAATTCAGATATGAGTTCTAAGAGGGATTCAGACCCCAGTTAATGGATAACTTAGAAGTCAGGATGCTAGGTACTCGTACCCACAGTAATCAGTACCCATAATGGGAACATAAAGAGGCAGGTCATATAACAATGGAAAAATTACAGGCTATAGAAACTTAGACTAGAAATAAATGATAAATGAAGATGTTTTGAAACTAAGCCTGGTAATCAGAAAGAGACATGCTCAGAAAAGGTCTAATTTGTCCCCAGATTCACCTTATGATGTATACACCCCCAAAACATACCTCCATGGAAAAAGGTACCCACCTTGGGGGTTGTCTTAGGGCCCCAGGAACTCCAAATTAGGATAAGCCCTCCTCAAAGTACTTTATGATAAGTACCTCCAAAAGGTAGAGATTATTATAATGAGTAGGACAGGCCCTCCCCTGTAACTCCATAAGGTGAAGATTATTATAATGAGACTGATAATCAATTTATCCATACTATAAATATAACTATCTTTTCTTTCCCTATTAGAGAGATACCTTTCCACTGTTCTGGTTCTCTCCCTGTGGTCACTCACAGTATTGCAATAAAACTTGGAAAACTGAGTCACTGAGTCTTATAATTCTTTTGGGACTGATATAGGATGGAATTAGGGTCAAACTGATTGTGAGTCATCCCAAAAGAATTACAAGACTCAGTGACTCAGTTTCCCAAGTTGTATTGCAATACTGTGGGTGACCACAGGGAGAGAACCAGAAAAGTGGAAAGGTATCTCTCCAATAGTGAAAGAAAAGAGTTATATTTATAGTATGGATAAATTGATTATCAGTATCATTATAATAATCTCCACCTTTGGGAGGTACAAGGGAGGGCCTATCCTAATTTGGAGTTTCTGGGGGCCTAAGCCAACCCCCGAGGCAGGTATCTTTTTCTGTGGAGGTGTGGTTTTGGGGTTTACATGCCATAAGGTGAATCTAGGGACAAATTTGGACTTTTCTGCCCATGTCTCTTTCTGGTTCCCATGCTTAGTTTCAAAACACCTTCATTTAGCATTTATTTCTAGTTTTGAGTTTCTATAGCCTGTCAATTTTATCATTATTACAGTCTCAGGTCTTCATGGCTTCTCTCCCTCTGCTCCCATTATGGATACTGATTACTGTGGATAAGAGAACCTAACATCCGGACTTGTAAGTTATCCATTAACTGGGATCTGCATCCCTCTTAGAGCTCATATATGAATTAGAGCTTGGGTCTCAAGTTTTTCTGTTAACCCCTTTTTTGCCTCCTACATCAGGATGACTCACGATCAATTTGACCCCAAAATCTATCCCACATCAAGGTTAGCCTTCATGTCTCCTCTTCTGTGCTATTTCAATAGTTTCATAAATGGACACCTTCCCACCAGTCTTTTCCCTCCCCAAAATATCCTTCTCACTGGGACTTGTGAGAAAATAATTATTAATAATGAATTTCTTGGGGGGACCCAGAGATCAGTTTCAATCCTTTCTCTCTCCCCCACCTCCTTCCCCACCCACTCCAGAAAGTCCAGTTCTTGAGGAACTTCAGCAAATCTTGCCAGGGACAAATCTAAGGGAACAAAGGAAATGGAGATTGATTCTTTTGTTTATCTAAGTGAAGAACCACACCCAGGCACTGGAATTTGTCCTTTTTCATACTCTCTAGACCACCCTCAAATCATGTCATGAATGATGCTATAACCAATTGGCTTAGATCAATTCTAAGGAGGATAAAACCCTTGGCCACACCAAAGTCAGGCTCTCTCCTTTTCCCCTCTCCTGCCCCTCTCTCTGGCCTCACTCTCTCACTTGTTGTGCCCTTCCTCCTGGGATTGTGCAGGTATGAAGGCCTGAGACTATGAGAACTTAAGGAGACATGCAGTCATCTTTACTGGTATATATGATATTAATGAATAATAAATGCTTACTGCCAAAATGGGTACAATAGCCATTAATATATAAATAGTAATTAATTTATAAAATACAGTAGCCACAATAATTTTTAAAAATTGAAGGAAACAAGTTATTTTGTTTTTCAATTATTTATTTGTTTGTTTGTTTGTTTTGCATGGCAATGAGGGTTAGGTTATTTGCCCAGGGTTACAAGTGTCAGGTGTCTGAGGCCAGATTTGAACTCAGGTCCTACTGCGTCCAGGGCCAGTGCTATATCCACTGAGCCACCTAGCTGCCCCCCCACAATAATTTTTATAAACACAACACCATTGCAAAGGGAATTATCCTAAGGAACCAGTTTAATCCTATCACTATTCTGCTAAAAACCTTTAGTCATTCCCCATTGCCTACTGAAAAAAATAACACAGAGTCTTCAGCCAAACATTCAGACTCCTACTTCCCCCACTCTTTCAGCTACAAACCTTGCTCATATATTAAAAAAATAATAATAATAAACCATTTGCCAAGAGCTCCTTCTTTTCCTTTCTTCTTCATCTCACATCATTCACATCTTTCCCAAATATCATCTACTGCACCCCACAAAGAGGCGGGGTCCCTTTTCCATGCCTATGCAAACCTTGCTAGACATGCACAAATGATCCCATTCTACTCCACCTTCTCCAACAGATTGCCCCCTCTAACATCTCTATTCTCACTAATTTTCAGTCACCTCCTGTCTACCAACTATTTCCCTGCTGTCTAGAAATATACCCATGTCTCCCCTGTCATCACAAAATCCTCACTTGATCCATACATCTCCCCCTAGCTACCATCCTATATCTCTCTTTTGTGGCTTAACTCTTTTTTAAATAATAATAATAATAATAATAAAGAACATCTACAATTCATAGCTCCACTTTATTTCCTCTCATTCTCTTCTTAACTCTTAGTCTGGCTTCTAACCTCATCATCTCTTAATAGCCAAATCCGATGGCAATTTCTCAAGCTTCATCCTTTTTGACCTCTCTGCAGTCTTTGACCTTGTCAATCACCCTCTTCCTAACACTATCTTCTCTTTAGGTTTTCATGATATTGCTCTTTCTTGGTTCTCTTCCTCCTTCTCTGACTACTCCATTTCAGTCTCCTTTGCTGAATTTTCATCCAGGCCACTACCGATAACTGTGTGGGTCCTGCAAGAGTTTGTCCTGGGTCTTATTTTTTTTTCTCTCTTCTTTGAATGTTCCACTTAATCTTCAGACTCTGTACATTTTCTCTGGCTATCTCCCATGCTTGGAATGCATTTCTCCTCATTTATGCCTCCTGGCTTTCCTGGTTTCCTTTAAGACTCAACTAAAACCCCTCATTTCACCAGATGCCTTTCTTGATCCCCCTTCATTTGAATCCCTTCCTTTTAAAAAAAAATTCATCTATATTTTTATTTTATTTTTGCATATTTTTTTTGTGGGGCAGTGAGTGTTAAGTGACTTGTCCAGGGTCACACAGCTAGTAAGTGTCAAGTGTCTGAGGTCACATTTGAACTCAGGTCCTCTTGAATCCAGGGCTGGTGCTTTATCTACTGCGCCACCTAGCTGCCCCCTCCCCCTTCCCTTTTATATTATCCCCAATTTAACCTGTATAAACCTTGTTTGGACATAGTCATTGGCACGTTCTTGTCCCCCCCCGCACCCCCCCCCATAATAATATGAGTTTCTTGAGAGCAAGGTCTAGGTTTCCTGTTCTTTATATTGCCAACACTTAGCACAGTGCCTGGAAGAGAACAAACAGGTTCTTAATAAATGCTTGCTACCTTGACTTGACTTGATCTATCTATAAGCTGTCTCCAATTCTCTTTGCAAACCCAGTTCATGCTATTCCCCTTCACATTCTTCAGCCTTTACAAGTTGGGTGTCTAATAACTTCCCACTCACCCTATCCTCTCCTGCCTTTGTGCAATTGCATATTGTGAGGAAAATGACTCCTACTCAATAATTCTCGCAGCAGCGGTGATGTGTCAAAGGTGTATTTATTGTCATTCTCGTGAGAATGGGCCAGCCAATGTGCAACTGGTGGCTGACCAAAAACGGAGGCTAGCAGGCCCCTTTTATCCTCTAGTCCCTAATGTGAAATGGCCCCTTCCCTTTTTCAAGGGTTACAATCTACACAGAAGAACTAGCTAGTCAGGACCAAGTATTCCCCAACCCTCCCCCAAGACTCTCAGGGGAAATTTCTCTATCTGAATCTGTGAATATTAGCATTTGAGTGTCTGCTTGATTTTCCATGGGGAAGTTTTTCTATTTGAATTGCCCCTCATCCATGAATACACTCTCCCAGAGGAGTCTAAATTAGCTTTTGAATTAATCCTTATTGAGGAGACAACCCCCCATTTCCTCACAATATGTCTCAAGCCTAGGATGGATTTTCCCCATGGAAACCCTTTTCCCCTTAGAAGTCCATCTTCTCCATGAAGACTTTTTTGATTCCTCCCTAAAAGGAAGTGATCTCTCCCTCCTCAAATCTATTAAGCCACTCTGTCTGGCCTCTCCTCAGCAGCAGTAAATAGAGTATATATTGGGACCAATGAAGTATCTTTAGGGCTTTTGTAATGATAAAATGAAATAACATATGTAGTGTTTTGTAAATCTTAATATGCTACATACATTTCAGTTTTTCTGATCAGCAACCACATCACAGTGGAATCTCTTCCTTCCATTGGCATCAGAACAGATAATAGCTAGCTTTGTTTCAGGAAACACAATTTGACATTGAGCACTGCCTATTTGAGTCTGACTAATGCTACTTGTAATCCAATAATGTAAGCACATAACTACAAATACTTTCAAAGGTTGTAGGGGATGGCAGAATGGATAGAGCATGGCCGCTGGATTCAGAAGGACCTGAGTTCAAATGTGGCCTCAGACACTTAACACTTACTATCTGTGTGATCCTGGGCAAGTCACTTAACCCCAATTGCCACACACACACACACACACACACACACACACACACACACACACACAAGGTTGTAGAGGGAAAGTTTAGCTGTAAATGGATCCATTTCAGCAATTGGTCTGTTTTTTTAAAAAATCTTCACACAAACACACACACACACACACACACCCAATTTAATTATGAACTAGAAAATTGTCATCAAATATGAACATTTCTGTATAGAAAGAAGACCAGAAAATGAGGATTTTATGTAAATCTATGATTTTCATATTCATCTCTTTTAAAAATCTGTATTGAATTTAATATTGGAATGCCAACATTACTTTGCTTGCCTGTGTCTCCTTCTAAACTTTGTTCTTCTGTCTTCTGTGCACTTTTGAAATGTTTCATTGATACTTTTTATTTTCCTTCTTTTTTTGCGCAACTATCACCATCCCCCATTTTCTCATACTCTCTCCCCGCAACAAAAGCCCTGTATTGTAACAAATAATTATAGCCAAGCAAAACAAATTTGTGTTGTTTGTGTTTGAAAATGTGTCTCTGTTCCTATAATTCACCACCTCTTCTCTAAGAGGTAGGAAACATGTTGCAACCCCATGGGCCATTTTTAAGAGGAGGAGGAAATACAAGAGTTAATAAGAAACTTTGAAACTCAAAAAGAAAATCAGCCTGAACTCTAAGGGGAGGTCTCATACTCATTTGCCTGCCTTCCACACAAATCACAAAACAAGTTATAATGAGTAAGCAGATAATATTTACAAAGTGTTTTGTGCTCTTTAGGGAAATGTTCGGCATAAATTCTAGGGATAATGTTACTTGAGAAATTTATGAACAAGGATGGCCCTCCCACAGTAAAGTTGGCACTGATCCCCTAAACTCTCTAATTCATTAAATTAGCAGATTAAGTAATCCATTTAAGTAGCTGATTCTGGAAATGAGAGTCATCAGGCTTGGCCTTATCAATCCCACAGCATCTTATGACTCTTAGAAGAATCCAAACAATTCTTGGAAATGCTGCTGTTTTATGCCTCCAGTTCATTCCAGTCCAGAAATTTGGTGAGGCTGATGAAAATTGTATTCTGGGCCTTCTACAAGAGTGATTAGTTGCACTTTTAGTGATTTTTATTGATTATTTTACAAAACTAGAGGAAGTGGGGGGAATAGGGGGTTGTTACCCTAATCAAATCCATTAATCACACCTAGACTTGTCTAAGAAAGGGAAATCCACCAGTGTTCTATAAGTGGCTGCATGCCCTGAATGGCAGGATTTCCAGACAATACTATAAGGGAATACAGCTGGGGTGAGTGTAAGTACATGGCTACATAACCAAGGATTCCATCCATAGAGAGCAGCTGAACTTTTCCGAGGTGGTCCAAATATAATTTCTATTTGTTTTTGCCACTAATTAGCCATTAGAACTTGGACAACTCATTTAACTGAAATCTCAAGATTCAGACCTGGAAAGGACTCTTAGAAATTATCTAGCCCAGAAGTTCTTACCCAGGAGTCATCCCCCAAGGGGGTCTGTGGGTAGATTTCAGGGGGACTGTGAACTTGGAAGGCAAAAATGTATATATTTATTTCAATATGTTTGGTTTCCTTTGTAATCCTGTGTATTTTATTTTATACATTTAAGAACATCATTCTCGGAAGGAGTCTGAGAGTTTCATCAGACTGCCAAAAGATTAATGACCCTTGAATTAGTTCAACCCTTTTATTTTACAGGTGAAGAAACAGAGGCCCAAAGAGGCCTCATTACTCAATAAGGTAGCAAGATGTCGGGGCAGCTAGGTGGCACAGTGGATAGAGCACCGGCCCTGGAGTCAGGAGGACCTGAGTTCAAATTCAGCCTCAGACACTTAACACTTACTAGCTGTGTGACCCTGGGCAAGTCACCTAACCCCAATTGCCTCACTAAAACAAAACAAAAAACAAAACAAAACAAAACAAAACAAAAAAAGGTAGCAAGATGTAGAGCTGGGATTTGAATCCAGATCCTCTGACTAGAGTCAATATTCTTTTGTTACATGTTGATTCAGATTGTATTAGCAACTGGTGTACATGATGAAGGAAGAAGTGATTCAGACTGCACTACCATGGATGCAGTTCTTTCTGAACATGATGCACTGATTAATTCATTACTACCATTGAGGTATTATCTATGCCTCAACCATTTAGGCATTATCTATGCCAAAGCTGCTCTATCAGCTAGAGGTTGAGCCTACAAAATTTAACTGAGGAATATGCATAGAATGTGCCCTGTCCAGAACAGACCATCTCTAAGTCTTTGTAGGGAACCACCTAGGCAAGTCACAGCAAGGCAGTGGCAATGAAAGACACCAAAACATTCACCCTCTGACCTGCTTGTGTAGGGTCCTACCGGGGCCTCACTCCCCAATAATCACTGACATCAGCAGAATAAAAAAAGGCAAGTTTTGAGATCAAAAGATCAAGAGTAGGGGCAGCTAGGTGGCACAGTGGATAAAGCACCAGCCCTGTATTCAGGAGTACCTGAGTTCAAATCTGACCTCAGACCCTTGACACTTACTAGCTGTGTGACCCTGGGCAAGTCACTTAACCCCCAATGCCCTGCAAAAAAAAAATAAAAAGACCAAGAGTAGCAATACAAACAGATGCCTGTACTTTACAATATACTGGTTGATTACAGCTCTTTTCCCATAAGTGGAAGGACCACACAACCACCCTTGGTTTTTGTTCCTGCCTTCACATTGAAGCTGCACTACTTACTGTTTCTGCTGTGCTAGAGCTTAGGGCCTTAATTTCCTCACTTCCAAAAGGAGGGGATTTACCTAGATGTCCTCTAAGGCCCCTTCCATCTCTAAAATGCCTCCAAGATCTTTTCTGGGGCTATTCTCTTCACCTAAGAAGTTCTCCTGCCTGTCCTATCTGCTCGTCTGAATCCTACCCTTCCTTCAAGGCTGAGTTCTACTCAATATAGTCCCTAGGTCACTAGTCCCTAGCTGGAACCATATCCAATTCTCAGACATCTTCCCCTAATCCTACAGCACATAGTCTATACCTCTTACTTAAAAACTCAGTGTGGATTACCTTCCTTTATTTTTTCCTTTTAATGTACCTTTGTTTGCCCAGTCTCCCAACTAGATGGTAAGTCCTTCAGAATTTCTTAAATCTTTAACCTAGCAGAGGGTCCCAAATACAGGGAGGGCCTAAAGAGTTCTCCATAATCTGACCATCACGCGTCTTTCTAGTCTTATTTTGAACCATCCTGCTTCATTGAAACAACACTCTATTTCAATCAAACAAGCCTTGTAACTGTTGCCCATACATAACACTCCATCTCTCATCTCTATTTCTTTGTACAAGTGGTCCCCCATATCTGGAATGTACTCCCCTATCACCTCTGACTCATAAAATCCCTAGCTTCCTTCAAAGAACAGGACAGATGCTGTGCATACACCAAACCTTTCCTAAATTCCCCATTTATAAGGCTCTCTTCTCTCCCTTGAAATTATGTTACATTTAATGACTAACGCAGAAATATGTTTAATGTGATTGTACATATATAACCTATATCAGATTACTTGCTGTCTTGGTGAGGGGGAAGGAGGGGAGGGAGGGAAAAAATTTGAAACTAGAAATCTTATAAAAACAAACATTGAAAACTATCTCTAAATGTAACTGGAAAATAATAAAATAAAATATTTATATGGAAAAAATTGTTACATTTGCTTATTTATATACATGGTGTAACCTTTTAATAGAATATAAGCTCCCTGAAGAGAGGTGCTGTTTGATCTTTGCATCCCCTCAGTGATTAATCTTATACAGAATGGGGGCAGCTGGGTGGCACAATGGATAGAGCACCAGCCCTGGAGTCAGGAGTACCTGAGTTCAAATCCGGCCTCAGACACTTAATACTTACTAGCTGTGTGACCCTGGGCAAGTCACTTAACACCAATTGCCTCACTAAAAAAAAAAACAAAAACAAAAACAAAAAACAAAATCTTATATAGAATGACTAGCCCAACACCTGTCAGACATTTAATAACTATTTGTTAAATTGAAAACCAAAATGTTCCTCTTATCACTGCTGCTGTTTCAGTCTTGGCTTTGTTATCAACTAGGTCTATATTTTGTAACGTTGCATGTAACAAAAGGTAATTGGAATGTGGGCTTATAGTGTCCATCTCAAGTAACATTAGCCCATAGCTTCTGAATGTGATGAGAGGTGAGCTTTGGGGAAGACAAAACCTCTGGTTTCTTCTGGCCGTGTGCAATTCAATACATGGCTGCTAAAAGTACATGTTCTTTCTAGGTAAGCTTTAGCCTAAGTGTCTTTTGTTTCTTATGTGTTTCTCCTTTCATTAATCAATCAAGGCTGTCAACAATAATTTATTAAACACTTATGTGCCAGGTACTGTGTTAAACAGCAATAATATGAATAAGGCTAAAAAAAAAAAAAACTTAAAACACTATACCTGCCCTCAAGGAGCATACATTCTAATGAGATAGACTACATATAAACAACTCGGTGCACACAAGATATTTACAGAGTAAATGGAAGATAAGCAATTAAGCATTGATCCTGAGAACATGTACAGGCTTAGAGGACACTTTGTGAACCACATTTGGAGGTCCTGGGTCTGTCAGATGGAGCTGACTAGCAACCAGGGAAGTTTCTGTATCAGAGATGATACCACCAATTGAGGAAGGAGCTCAGTCCCTAACCTGACTTGGCATAAGACATGTACATTAGCTGTCATATGATTGACAGTTTGCCTTGTCTTTTATGGTGGTAAAGGGCCAGCCTTCCTCACACCCCTCATTTTAAGTCTCAGTGTCATGTGATATCAATTGGAGGGCAAAAGAGAGACATGGTGGACATAATCACTTCCTTTTTAAAAGTTTACTGGATCAATTCTACAGGGTCTACAAGCCAACTCTTCAGGCTCAACTGCCAATAGGGGATTGCTTCCTTATTCTTCAGTGCTGAATCACATGTGGCAAAAAAAAAAAAAAATAGCCAGTAATGGAATAAAATCCTCAATAAAGCTCCAATGTGGTCTATCAGAAGCAGGCAGAACAACTCTGTGGGTACACCCCAGAGACAGCTATTCCTGTAGGTTTATACTCTAATACAACCCTCATCATGTGTGTATTATAGTTATTTCTGTAGGATCCTTTTTCACCCTACTAGACTATAAGCTACATGAGAACAGAAATTCTCTTATTTAAACTTTATACCTTCCCCAACCCATAGCACAGTGTGTAGAGGTACACAGTGGGCCCTTGAAACATGATTGCTAACAAATAAATGAATGTGTGACTTTGAGTTAGTCATTTCATCTCAAGACTTCCATTTCCTGTTCTAAAATAACAAAGGATAGAAATAGGCAGTGTTGGGAAGGTTTTAGAAAGACAGTCACTCTAATGCACTCTTGATGGAGCTCTGAATTGGTACAAACATTCTGGAAAGCAATTTGGAATTATTCTGAAAAGTGCCCAAAATCTCCATGCTCTTTAAGGCTGAGATTACAGTGCTAAACAATATACCTCAAGGAGATTGTTGACCCCCTCCTTTCCCAAAAAACTTCCATATACACAAAATATTTATGACATCACTTTTTGTTGTAGCATAGAACAGAAAATATTAATATCGATAGCTAACATTTATATAGTGCTTTTTATATATCCCAGGCATTGGGCTAAATACTTTAAAATTATTATCTCATTTGATACTCACAACAACCCTGGGAAATAGGTGTTATTGTTACTTTCATTTTACAGTTGTGGAAACTGATGCAAATAGCAGTCAATTGACTTGTCTAGGGTCACACACAACCAGTAAATGTCTGAGGCCAAATATGAAATAAGTTCTTTTCACTCTAGGACCAGCATTTTATCCATTTTATTCACCTTACTGACCATAAATTGGAGAAAGATGAAACAAATTGTGAAACATGAACATAAAGAAACATTATTATACTGTTAGAAACTATAAATATGATGAATACAAAGAAGCACAGAAAAACTTACATGAAGTGGCACAAAGTGAAGTAAACAGAGTTAGGGAAACAATATAAACACTGACTTGTTCAGTTGTCTCCAACTCTTTGTGACCCTGTGACAGCACATTAACACTGTCCATGGAGTTTTCTTGGCAAAGATACTGGAGTGGTTTGCCATTTCCTTCTCCAGTGGATTAAGGCAAACAGAGATTAAGTGACTTTCCCAGGGTAACACAGCTTGTAAGTGTTTGAGGCCGGATTTGAACTGGGATCTTTCTGACTCCAGGCCCAACATTCTGTCCACTTTACTACCTAGCTGCCTCCTATAAACAATGACTACAACAATGTAAATTTAAAGAATAACAACATACAAACAATTGAAAATAAATATTTCAAACTTATAAAGCATAAAATCAGTACAGAAGGCATAGAAGACTTTGGTTTTGTTTGTTTGTTTTAGTGAGGCAATTGGGGTTAAGTGACTTGCCCAGGGTCACACAGCTAGTAAGTGTTAAGTGTCTGAGGCCGGATTTGAACTCAGGTACTCCTGACTCCAGGGCTGGTGCTCTATCCACTGCGCCACCTAGCTGCCCCCATAGAAGACTTTGTAAGGGGTGAAGAGTTAGTTCCAAACCAGTGGGGAAGTTTTATGTTTTATGTCAGACTTTTTCAATGTATTGATTGATAGTGCTAATAGTTTTTCATCTTACTCTTAATTTCATGTACAATCATCTTTTCTATTGCATTATTATGGAAATGTTTATTTCATAAATTTAAAAAAGAAAAAAGAAAAATATATTTGTTATAAGGCATGACTAAGAAAGAGCAGGGTAGAGATACAGGGGCAAATCTAGGTGATGTAAAAAAAACCAAAGATAACAATATTTAGTTTTAAAACATAAATATAAAATCAAAGGAGTTGAACCGATTGATCCCCAAGGTCTCATGCAATTTTGAAATGCTCTGATTCTCTATGCACCATACTTCCTTTCCAAAAGTCCAGATTGCTTGACAGTCTCAGCTGAACACGTTGCAATGGGGTCCCTGAAAATGAACCAAGGGGCCAGTGCCCAGAAATTGACTTTGCAACTTCCACTTTTACAACTGGTTCTATAAATGCTGCTGCTTTGCCTCATTCATCAGGTACAGGCAGTAGAAGAAACAGATCCATCCCACAAAGAGATATGCATGGAGTTAAGCCCCAGAATAAAGACAGAGACACATACCATTGAAGAGAGGACCAGGTCTCCTTAAAGAATCTTTAGCTCTAAGTTTGGGGACCTGCCTAGTGGGAAAAGGGTGCCATAGGTCTTGACATAGGATCAGGATGCCAATCCCTTGAGACCAGTTTAAGGCAACCTACTCAGAGCACTATATCCAGGACATTCCCAGAGTACACGTGCAGAGGTTATACTCTTTGGAGATTCAAGTGTATGTAAACCATAGGAAGAATCTTTTAAAAATACAGTACATTTAGAAATGCTATTGAAGAGTTAATCCCATAGGACTATAAATTGTCAGCACTGAAATTCCAGTGAATATATCTTAGTTCCTCCTTCCTAAGGGAAAATCAGTCCATCATAATGTCACATTAAGTCAGAGATTGAGTCCACATTTCCAGCTTCCACCGGAAATAACAAGTAAAACACACCCAAATTTGTCCTTCAGAGATAGATTAATACGATGTGCCATAACATTCTTACCATATTAAATTCACAGGAGTAATGAGCTAGAACATTTTTACCCTCCTCTGGAAGAGCTTTTAATTTTTATGGCAAAAAGGTCTGCTGCAGATTGGCAAATGTCTTTTTTGCCCAGAGAGCTCAGTACCTGGCACACAACAATGAAATGGAAAATGCGTAAATAAATAAATCTTTGTAAGCTCTTATCTCCCTTGACTATTAGATTACTGTGAGGTAGGGTGTATGTGTGTGTGTGTGTGTGTGTGTGTGTGTGTGTGTGTGTGTGTGTGTGTGTGTGTGTGTGTGTTTTCTCCCCTTGTCCACAGCTATTTTCCCTGGAGATGTTCCAATGATATACTGTTAGCATACTCCCATTGTGGAATTCATCTGGAAAATTTTGCAACTTAAGAAAACATCCCAGCTTTCTACTGGATGTCTCCATGGACCTGCAGACTTGAGTCAAAAACATGCCTTAAGTATTTTTGGATTAGCTCAGTAGTAGTTTAATAATCAGACTAATTTGTGTATAATCATTTACTAAGCAAGTCAGACCACTGTTCACATGGTTGTAAAGAATTAAGGATCCCCAGGTCTTACAAATCATACTTTTAAGAAGCTCCTCTCTCCTGGGTTTGCTATGAGGAGGTGACATAAAACATTTTGTTACTGATGAATACTATGTCAAGTCCAAGATACTCACTAAAAGATGGATTCTTTGCACATCATAGCCCATAAAATAGAAAAATTCTAAATGCCTATTATTGTTATTTTTTTTATTATTGTTATTTTTTAACTCTGGTCCATAGCCTAGATTTTCCTTGGATATAATAAGTAATATTTGGGTAACATAATGTGGCTATCCACATTCCTCATTAAACTGAAAATTGTTCAATTCATGAGACATTGAAACAGACTTGGAAAATTCAATGAATATTGAATTCATGGCAATATACCAAGAAGTGGGGGGGGGGGGCGTACAATGTAAAGCAACATGAATTAGTTCCTGTGTGCATGGAATAAACTTATAATAGAGATGAAACCAATTAACTGGGGATATAATCAAAATTTTTTGTTACTGAAATAAATGGCCAGCCCTCAAAAAAAGTCCCTAGAGGAAATGAAAGAAAAGGTAAGAAAAATAGTAAGCCCTAGTCATGGAATTATTCAAGGAACTGAGGTATAGGCCATTGGAAGTAGAGAAAGCACATGCTATTTAGTAGTTTCACTTTAATTAGTCATTCTCACTACTAGGTGCTAAGCTCAGTTGTTTCTACATTGCTGAAAAACTGCAAGTGCTGCAAACAACTTCTAGATTTTAGCACTCTGGTATAAATTCCAGTTATCCCCACCTTGGTTGCAGCTCTTCCAATAGCTAAGGGAATAAAATAGAAATGGGGCAATACAGGTGACTATGTCTTCATCCTGTAAAAGAAACATACATCAGCTCTCCTTGGGTCTATATCTCTTTCTAATAAATTGGGATGGCCTCAGGGGAAAAAGTCAGAATCTACAAATTTAAAGCATTGTAAACTTGGTACATTAAAAGAGATATGGGGGCAGCTAGGTGGCTCAGGGGATAAAGCACCGGTCCTGGATTCAGGAGCACCTGAGTTCAAATCTAGCCTCAGACACTTAACACTTACTAGCTGTGTGACCCTGGGTAAGTCACTTAACCTTCATTGTCCCCCGCACCCCCCAAAAGAAAAGAGATATGCACAAGAGATGAGTGAGGGAAAAAAAATAAGTAGACATCTGGCTAGAACACTAAGACCATTTTAAACCTGTATAACTTGCACATAAAGTGGCCAAATGATTTTTAAAAAATCATTTAGACAACAGTTTCCCAAGAATGGCCTGCTGTGGATCATCACAACAAATGTACTCCTCTCACTCTGGGGATGAAGGCATCTTCTACTCAGGTGGCTTATTTCTTAAATAAATACAGACTAAACGATAGTCTCCCAGACCTGGAGTTTTTATCCTTCTTTGATGGCATGCCAGGTCTCCACTGTTAACACAATTTATAAAACCCAGGAAAGGGTCTTGACAAAGTAAATGGCTTTTGAGGGCCACTGTTTATGAATATGGTGATAGCTTTGAGGCATCTTTCTCTCCCATTCTATGTTCCTTTTATACGTGACCTACAATGAATTAGTCAGAGAAAATAAAACTATGCCACGTAAGTCTTTTCTTCTAGATAGGATCATAACATTTGACCTGGAAGAAAGCTTGGTGGCCATCAAGTCCAACCCCATCATTTAATAGATGAGGAAACTGAGGACAAGGGAGGTGAAGTGATTTTCCCAAGGTCATACAGGTAGAACAAGCCATTATTCAAACCCAAGGCATCTGATTCCAAAGCTAGTGTTCTTTCCACTATACCAGGTCTCCCTCAAATAGCTTGGACTTAATTATTCAGCAGGAAGACACCAGGACCAGGGAGCTCTAGGAGAACAGTTCTAAAATCCAACCGAAGGACCATGTGGTTGGTCAGGAGAATATTAAAGAGGAGACAGTTTGTGAATATGGATAGAAAGAACATCTGATTCCATGCAAGGATTCAATCTCAGTTTTCCTAGTGTTCTCAGACTCTTTTCCTTTTCCTGTTTGAATAAAAGAATGTTATTGCTGGGAAGGGACCTCAGGATTCCTCTAGACCACACTTCTCCTTATTGAAACCCATCTTTATTCCTTTCTAGGCATCACTTCTGACTCTCTCAATTTTCTTTACTATGTATGCTAAGGAAATTGCTTCACCCTAGAACTTCACTCTACCCCTAGATTTTTCTCACAGTTTGGAGTCACCTCATCCTGTGTGGCCTTTTCCTATGATTGGCTTGTTCCTTTCAGAACCTTCATTTTAAGAAGGCTATCCAAGCCAGATGTTTCTCCTCCACTCCAGATTGCATGCCTACCTCCAGACGTTCTCCACCTTGCCCATATTGGTGTATGCGAATAAGTGTGTATGTGTGTGTGTGTGTGGGGGGGTATATTTCCCTCCCCTCCCTTCCCAGCTTCCTTTTATATGATATCTTCCCTCATTAGAATGTAAGCTCCTTGAGGGCAGATACTGCCTTTTTTTCTGCTTGTATTTGCACTTAGCTTGGCACACAGTAAGCACTCAATAATTGATTATTGATGACTTCATTTGACACTTCATTTTACAAATAAGAAGCCTAAGTTCACATAGTTAGCAAATACTAGAGCTGGGGTGAGAACCTAGATCTCCAAACTCCTAGTCCACTGACCCTGTCAGGTTTCCTGACCTGAAGAAGTTAGGTGGCACAGTGGATATTAGAGTGCTGAACTTGGAGTCAGGAAGACTTAGGTTGAAACCCTGTCTGTGACACTTCCTAACTCTGTGACCTGGACAAAGTATTTTACCTGTCCAAGTTTCCTACAGAATCAATCAGGTCAGGTGCTGGGGTGGAGAACTTCGAACTATAGGACTTGTCAAGTTCCTCCCAGCTCTTCATCTATGATCTGGTGGTTCCAAGAACACTTCACAGTAACCTTCATCTCAGACTCCTTCACTCAACAATGAGATTTGGGAGGCAAACTTTATATGTGAAGCTGTTGCAATTTTCTTCTTATGGTATTTTATTGTCGACACAAGATTAACCAAATATATCAACTAAAGAAATCAAATGCATCAGCCAGAACCCTTCCCTCACCATTAGTGTACTGACTGGTTCTCACAGTGTATTTCTCTCAATCTGCCTTTTGGGAAAGTCCATTTCTATTCTGAAGAAATCTGGTCTATTCCCTAACCAACCAGTCTATTTCCCTACAACAGAATGTTGCCTCTTATAAACAGAGAATGGATAAGTGGATTGGTATAGGAATGTACTGGAATGTTGTTGCAATGTAAGAAATGGCAAATATGAACAATACAAAGAAACATGGAAAGACCTAAGTGATGCAGAGTAAAGACAGCAGAATTAAAAGATCAATATCTACACTGACTATGACTATGTAAAATATAGTAATGGCAACCACAATGAAGCTTGAGGGCAGAATGGTGAAGTGGATAAAACACTGGGCCTGGAATCAGGAAGATATGGGTCCAAACCCTGTCTCAAATACTAACTAGCTCTGTGACCCTAGGCAAGTCATTTAACCTCTCTCAACCTCAGTTTTCTCATCTTAAAAATGAGGAGAATTGGGGCAGCTAGGTGGTGCAGTGGATAGAGAACTGGCCCTGGAGTCAGGAGTACCTGAGTTCAAATCCGGCCTCAGACACTTAACACTTACTAGCTGTGTGACCCTGGGCAAGTCACTTAACCCCAACTGCCTCACTAAAAAATAAAATAAATAAATAAATAAAAATGAGGAGAATAATACCTGCCAGGGTTCTTGTGAAAATAAGATGAGATAGTATTTGTAAAGCACTTTGTAAGCCTTAAAGTACCATAAATATTATTATCATATATCATCTGGAACCATCAAAAAATGGATTATTGTACTTCCTATTGAATTAGAGTAATAAAAAGTAAAGGAGATCTTAGATCTCATGCCAAGCTGGTAATGTTGGTTATTAGAAAAAATAATTGTCAAGAAGTCCAATATATAATAAATATTTATAGCAGAACTTCTTTGGATAACAAAGAATTGAGACAAAGTTTGTCAAGTCAACAAACATTTATTAAACACCTACTATGTGCCAGATACATGTCATTTTGACAACCAGTTCATCTGGCTATAATCATGCTTTACAGCTGAAACTGAAATTTCACATTGCTCCTGGAAATATTTGGGGATTGTTTCATTGTGTATAGGCAACAGAAAAATATGTGGTTTTCTTCTGAAGTAAAAAAACAAAACAAAGTCAAAAACACCCTGACCTCTGCATGTCAGGGAACATTACATACAAATCCAGCAGTGTTTATAGAACTAAATTAATTTAGATGCCCTAGATCAGACTCTCCCTAGGTTAAAGTTTTCCATACCTCTCACTAGCAGACAAAGTAAATGGATTCAATGAACATTTATTTGCCTTGCAGCAGTTATTGTCAACAAAGAACAAAATCAATTTTCAAGAATAGGATGCAGTGTTGGGGTTAGAGTGAGTCAGTTTGTCAACTACCATTTGTTAAAGGCCTGCTGCATGCAAAACCTCTCAAGCACACTAAGGAAAGAACATGTGGCACTTAATAATGCTTGTTAATTTGAATTAAAGTACATTTAGTGTTATCAGACATTAGCTGAGCAGCAACATGCTAATCTAAATAAGAGCACAGCAGAAACAGCACCACTGGACATGGATGGGGTCAGAAGGCCTGGATTCTAACCTTATTTGCTGCCTGTGTGTGGCCATAAGCAGATGATTTCACCTCTCTGGGAGACAGTTTCCCCACTTGTAATATGAGTTCTTTGAACTAGATGATGTCAATCCCTTCTAGCTCTCTATTCTATTATTATTTTTGCCCAAGCTTACAGGTTACATAGAGTAATAAAGGATCAGAACAATGGAAATGCTGTAGCAACTCTCCATCAGCCAGTAGAATTTCTCCGAAAGCATCATAACCAACTAGGAATAAATATGGCTCCTGCTTGATCAGCTTCACTCCGCTGTAGAGGGTGACATGGATGACCCATTTCCTTATTGTTTTGGTCCATGAAAACCATGACTTCAATGTATAGATGACAAGAGACAGAAAATTCAGGAGTCTAGGAATCAAAGACCTATATCCTCCTTATCCTATCTCATCTCTACAACTAATGAATTCTTTGATGTTGGATTAATCACATTATCTCTCTGAGACACAGTTTCTTTGCCTGAAAAATGGGAACAATACTTGTTGGACTGTTGAAAGAATCAGATGAACTTATATTTTAAAACTGTAAAATGTTATGCAAATGTGATGGATTCTTAACATCATCATCATTATTAAAGTTGGTATTTTATTTAAGGCACATAGTAAGTACTATATAAATATTAAAGATGATGATAGAGATGGTGGTGGTGGTGGTGATGATGGAAGAACCATCTAATTCTACTTATAATTTATCCAACTTCTACTAATATAGTGACTAGAAAAATCTAGACTCCCTCAAATAGGAAGATACTACTTATAAAAATATGAACAAAGCATAAAGATAGGTTGGATGAGAGATGGGATAAAGTCCAAAAGGAAGGAAGAAACTGGAAGGTATTCACAAGGGAGATGGCATGGAGTAATAGAATAAATGTTAAGGTCATGAAGACCTGAGTTCAAATTTGGCTTCAGGTGCTTGCTAGTGTTATCCTGGACAAATCATTTACCCTCTATTTGCCTTAGTTTCTTCAGCTACAAAATGGAGATAATGATTATAGCACCTATCTCACAGGATTTTTATGAGATTCAAAACGTAAAGCAACTTTGCAAACCTTATAGTGCTATTATCAGGATGTGTTACTATTAATGTTATTATTATAATTCACTAGAAGTAAACATGAGGAGAAGAAAAGCCAAGGGGAACAAGAGAAGGGAGAATAAAGATGATTATAGGGCCAGCCATGTGCCAGGCACTGCTAAGCATTTTACAAATATTATCTTGTTTCATCCTCATTACAACCCCACAAGGTGAGTGCTATTATTATCCCCATTTTACAGTTGAAGAAACTGAGGCAAACAGAGGAGGGTAAGTGACTTGTCCAGGGTCAAACAGCTAGTAAAAACCTGCAATCAGATTTGAACTCAGGTCTTCCTGTCTTTAATCCCAGTGCTCAATCTGCTCCACCACCTAGTTGCCCTAGGCATGATGTCAGGACAAAGATATACTGGGAATGAATCATACATCACAGAATTATACAGAATTTGAGAACTGGAAAGAACTTTGGCAGTCTTCTAGTCTAACCCATTAAAAAAAAAAAGGTATTCCCATGATAATGTACCTTAAAAGTGATGTCGAGCCACTTCTAGGAAACTTCCAGAATGAGGGAGTTGGAGGGAGAGCCCTCTCCAGGTAGCTCATTCTACTTTTGGCTAGGTCTAATGATTAGGAAGTTTCTTTCTGAGAATAAACTAAATTGGCTTCTTTGAAACAATGAGGGCCCAGATGAGGTTAGCACAAATCTATAGTCAGTAGCACAGGGGTGAGAGTGAAAGCAATGCATAGCAAGTAGCAGAACTAACTCACTCTCTGTCTCTCTCTCTCTCTCTCTCTTTCTCTGTCTCTCTCTGTCTTTCTCTCTCCCCCTCCATCTCTCCTCCTTTTCTTCTTCTCTCTCTCACCTCCCACATATGTCCCAGACTGAATCTATTCTCTTCCTTACTCTCTCTAACTTTCCTATCACTATTCCTATTTCGTATTTCACCATCCTCCCAGTCACATGGGCTCACAACTTACATGTCACCCTTGACTCCTAACTCTCACCCCCACCCTATTTCTGATCTGTTACCAAGTCCTCTCGATTCCACCTTCATAAAGTCTCTCCTCTAACACTACCATCACCCTGGTCCAGGCTATCATTACTGCATGACCAGACTATTGCAATAGCTTACTGGTTGGTTTCCCTGCCTCAAGTCTCTCCCCACTCCATTCCATCTATCTCTCAGCTATTAAAATGATCTTCCTAAAGCTCAAATTTGATCTTGTCACTACCCTATTTAATAAAACCCAGTGGCTCCCTACTAGCTCGAGTAACAAATATAAAATCCTCTGTTTGATATAACCTGGCCCCTTCCCATCTTTTTAGTCTTCTCACAACTCCCCTCTATGTATTATAATGATCCAGTGACACTGGCCTCCTTGCTATTCCTTGAACAGAACACTATCTCCTGATTCCAGGCATTTTTACTGACTATCCCCTATATCCGGGACTCCTTCCCTTCTCATCTCCACCTCCTGGATTCCTTCAAGTCTCTAGTAAAATCATCCCTCTCACAAGAATCCTTTCCCAGTTCTCCCTAATCATAGTGCCTTTGCTCTGAGGTTATCTCCAATTTATTCTGCATTTACCTTGTTTGTATAGAGATGTGCTTTCATATTGTCTATCCCACTATATTGTGAACGCCTTGAAATTAGAAGTATTTTTTCTTTTCTGCTTTTCTTTGTCACCCAGCATTTAGCACAGTGCCTGGTAAAAAGTAATGAATGCTTGTTGACTTTTTACTCGACAAACACATGTCATGCTTTCATATATTTATATGTGTATATGCAAACACTACGGCTGAAGATAAATGTTTTCCTTTATATCAATAGTCGTGTAATTTGTTAATTCCTTTTATCTAGAGCCATGGCAAAAGGGGTATCCTAGTTTGGCATTCTTTGTGAGAGATCAATCCAGTCACAGGACATTGCCAACACTAGCATGGCTATTTTAAACCAGAAGCTATGCACCACTAATTTTTATGTAGAAAAGGTTTTCTCATATACTTCAATATTTTCCTTCAGTCTTTCTTGAAGTTTCCCTTTGGTCTGACTTGCACTTAACTTACATAATGAACCTATTCACTGCACAACAGTCCCTCATTATAATCAAACTATTCCTTTCTCAGCTTTTCTTTTCTTGTCTGTTTTAGAACTGCAAGTTCCAGTGTCCTTTATGTTATTTCAACATCACTTGAAATAGACAAACAAACGAATTTTTGGTATGTCTTTAGTATTTGATTGTTGGTTGTTTTTGTTGTTGGTGGTTTGTTTTGTTTCATTTTTACTATTAATGGAATGATTGCAGTATTTCTGTGCTCTCCCAATCATAAATAGGACTGAAGACTTTTTAAAATCCATTTAGATGGGTGGGAAATTCATAAACTGAAGAATATAGATAAAACACTAACTTACTAGAAACTAAATTTTCATTTAGTAATAGCTCACCAAACCTACATGACAATGTTAACATGAGTTTCTAGGAGACAGGACCACCTTATACGTGAGACCATTTGCCAATGAGATCCTTTTAGTACAATAGCAACAAAAAAGCTTTTAATGGGGGAGGGCACACTCTACTTAGATGAGGGGTTCTTAACCTGGGATCCTGGAAGCCAACTCATTAAATTTTCAGTGGGAGCATTTACAAGTCAAAAACTGTCTACTACTTTAAATCTGGGCTTGATTTATTGTTTTTTGATTATCCAGATTTAAGAAAGTGATGGAGAAAATGTTAATGAAGATTAAGCTTAAAAGTATGCCATGTATACATTTTATTTTCAGAGAGATACTTTTAAAACATTTACCAGCCCAGCCATGGATCCAAGGATAGATTCCAGAGGGTCCATGAATTTAGATGGGGGAAAAATACATCTTGATTTTCTTTTTCTTTCTTTCTTTTTTTTTTGCAGGGCAATGAGGGTTAAGTGACTTGCCTAGGGTCATGAAGCTAGTAAGTGTCAAATGTCTGAGGTTTGGATTTGAACTCAGGTCCTCCTGAATCCAGGGCTGGTGCTTTATCCACTGTGCTACCTAGCTGCCCCACATCTTGATTTTCACAAACTTCTAACTGAAAATTAGGTTTTCCTTCAGTTATTTAAAACATGATTCTAAGAATGTGTCCACAGGCTTCACCAGACTGCCAAGTGGGTCCGGGATAAAAAAAAAAAAAAAGGTGAAGAACCCCCACCTTCACCCAAATTTGCTTCTATGATTAGCAGTGACAGCATCATTAGTGAGGTATACAACTCATTTCCATTCTTGACTCCTGCTCAAATTTAAACATTTGGTATGACGCAGTGGAACAAAAACTGGACTGGGACTTAAAAGATCTGGATTTGATTCCTGGCTCTGCTACTAACTAATTGTGTGACCTTGGTTGAGTCACTCTAATTTATCTGGGCTTCTTTCCTCATCTATATGAGGGGGTTGTACTACATGAACACTAAGGTCCCTTCCAGTTTTGATACTATATGACTATAGCATTTGTTTAAAAGTATAAACTTTCTTTAGCAGCAAAAAAGAAGCATCCATGACTTACAATGTGGTCCAGGAATTATGTCTGGAAATAATATTGCCATGAGAAAACTTCCTGATTCTGAGAGAAAACAAAGTCACCTTTCCTTACCTTTCAGCAAGAAGTGAGTGGAATGTGGGACAACTATACATAGTTCAGTGGAGAGAACATTGTATATGGAATCAGAAGGCCCGAGTTCAAATATATATTCTGCTACTTATAACACATGTGACCTCCAGACCTCAGTTTCTTCATCTGTAAAATTACAGGGCCTGACAAGGTAGCTTCTAAGATCCCTTTGAGTTTTAATTTATGTTCTCATGAATTAAAATCATTAACAATTCACTTCTCTGTGTGGATTCTATTTCAGCTAAAACAACATGAAGTAGGAAGTAAAGGCACCAGCAGAAATCTAATTTTCTCTATTGAAGTTACAATCACAACCTGGATGAATGTTCTCTAACACAATCCAGGCTAAGACTCATTAAAGGAAAGGAGGTCAATCAATAAGGAAAAGAAAGGAGTCAAGATGCCAACTAATATGTTGCTCATGAATGTGATTGAAAACTAAAATGGAAGCAGCTCTTTGTGACAGAGACTTCTCTCTCCCTATGTAAAAGGAAATGGAAGAATAAAATCTTAAACCCTTTCTCTCAAGTCTGCGGCAACATTAGATGAATAATATAGGTAACTGACCCATTTTTTGTGTTTTATCTGACACATGTAAGACACAGACTAAATTATGTAAGGGTGTTCCTTAAATCCTCACTGAAACATTGGCCTGGCTAGATCTCCATAGCAAATGGCCAGCAATGATAAGCATGAAGAAGAACAATGACTTTGCTCCCCTTGCATTTTCCTTGCCCACTCATCTACATGATAAAACAAGAGAGATTAGATAGGATTAGAAAACTGATGATCCCTGAGCCCCAGACCTCTTAGGTAGTTACTGCAAAAATAACCATTACTTGCATTATAGTTGATACTCCAGGTATTAAAATTGAAAGATACATGAAGTGTTCACCATGAACTGGTATAAGCTTACTTACAGAGAATATGAGCCCAGAGGTCAGGTAGTGAAGGCTCTCCTCCCTTCCCAACCTCCCCCCACCAAATATTTTAAAATATGAAACCTCAGGGCTTGTTCTGAAGAGCCTGGCACCTACTTGGGAAAAAAGAAACTTAATAGCCTAGTGAAGACTCTGAAGGACCCAATAGAGGAGAACCTGATAGAAGACTTTTTGCTGGTTCAAGGCAAAGGTTTCTGCCTTTCCTAAAAGAGTTTTGACAGGAAAAAGTCTATGGGCTCCAAGTTAAAAGAACATGGCAGCATCTACTCTTTTCTTGAGGAAGATATAGCCAAGGATTTTAGCTGAGAAAGAAGTCAGAGGAGATGGAGTAGCTAGGAGCATGGGTGGGTTGGGGGGGAGGGCAGAGTGCAGTGGAATATATTCTATCTGAACAGCATCAGGCGGAGGTGACAAGACCAGTAGGAAGCAGGTCTGGCAGGAGCAAGGTGATGACATTACCAGAAGACATCAGTGGTCCTTCAACATCAGAGGCACAAGTTGTCCTTCTATGTACTCTGGAATGTACTTTACTTGATTGTCCTTGCATGTCTGTTCCCTACTTGTATATGCTCTTACGATAGATATTGGGTATACTTGTAGGAAAGGGCTACCCAGGATTATTGGGGGCATGCTATTTTGCCACTATTCTTAATGTACCATTCATTAAATGTCTTTGCTTTGAACTAGTTGTGTCCTCTGGCTGACCATTAACAGTAAACACATTGTCATGGGTCTTTGGGAGGGAAGATAGGTTGCAGGATGTGAACCAGAGAGTAGTTTGAACCTGAGAGTAGCCATTTTCTAGTAAACCCACTCTAAGAACTGGAGTGCTGCCCAGGAACTAAACTAAACTAAACCAAGACTAATGCAGCCCCTCAATTATCATGGCAAAAAAAAAAAATGGAGAACAAAGTTGATAAATGGGCAAAGGATATGAACAGTTTTCAGATGAATCAAAGCTATCTGTCTAAAGTCATATTTTTAAAAGGCTCCAAATAACCACTGATTAGAGAAATGCAAATTAAAACAACTCTGAGGTACCACTTCACATCTGTCAGATTGGCTAATATGACAGAAAAAGAAGATTTTAAATATTGGAGTGGATATGGGAAAACTGGGGACACTAATGTACTGTTGGTAGAGTTATAAATTGATCCAACCATTATGTAGAACAATTTGGAACTGTGCCCAAAGGGCTATAAAACTGTGGGTATCACTATTAGGTCTGTATCCCAAAGAGATCATAAAAAGGGAAAAGGACCCACATGTACAAAAATATTTATAGCAATCCTTTTTGGTGTGGCAAAGAATTGGAAATTGAGGGGGTGTCCAGCAACTGGAGAATGGCTGAAGAAATTGTGGCATATGGATGTAATGGAATACTTTTGTGTTATAAGAAATGAAGAGCAGGAAGATTTCAGAAAAACCTGAAAAGACTTAAGTGGATTGATGCTGGGTGAAGTGAGCAGAACCAAGAGAACATTGTACACAGTAACAGCAACCCTGTACAATGATCAATTATGATTGACTTAGCTCTTCTCAGTAATACGATAATCCAAGACAATTCTAAGGGACTCATGATAGAAAATGCTATGCACACCCAGAGAAAAACAAATGGTGTCTTAATGCAAATCAAAGCATAGTATTTTCACTTTATTTTTTTATGTTTTTTTCATTTTGTTCTGTTTCTTATTTCACAACATGACTCATATGCAAATGTGTCTTACATGATTGCACATATATAACCTATATCAAATGGCTTACCATTGGAGGGAGAGGGGAGAAAATTTGAAACTCAAAATTTTACTAAAAAGTGAATGTTAAAAATGTAAAGGCTAACTTTATTATATATTTAAAAAGAATAGCAAGTTGTATATAATAGATTTGTAGTTTCATGTGCAATCATCTTTTTAAATTATATTATGTCATGGAAATGCTTGCTTTATTCAACAAATTAAAAATAAATATTTTTAAACTGACTTTACATGTAATTGGAAAAAAATAAAATACTATTTCAAAAAACAGTGGGGAAAGGGAAATATCCCTAGCAAGGATAAAATAACAGAGATAATTTAAAAGGATGCACTTCCATATATAACCTGAGAAAAACATTGGGCCAAGAGCTGCTTTTGTCTACAGTATAAATAAATTCAAAAGGATACACACATGTAGGAATGTAAACTGATAATAAATATTAGTAAACACCAAACACAAAGAATGTCAAGTTCATGTTGACATGTAGTGAGATGTTATATTAAACAGAATGAGAGAAAAAATGTTTTTCATTGGCTGTGGCATTTTCCTCATTTTATTGGCTGAAAGATTTTGCTTTCTTTCAATGAGTCTCTAAGAATAGAAATGGATGCTCTTCCTTTCTAGTAGTGGGAGGTCTCTACAAGACTACGGCTCTTTTGCCAAGTAGAGGAAATTGATGGTTCACCCTCTGCTCTCCTACTATGTGGGACAGCAGATCTTCAAAGAAAGTAACAGAAAGAAAAGCAAGGGAGGAAGGGGAACAGCTTTTACTGTTACAACATCTCTTACTGTTACAACATCTGCACCAGACATGGTGCCTCTGTCCCCATAGCAACAAGAGGAAGCAATTTGCAAACACTCCCTGCTTTCAATTCTCTATGTATTTGGGGATGTCACAGATCTTTTTTTAGGTTAATTTGGATAAGAAGAATTATTATCAAAGAGCTTAGGAGGTGACCAGGTCCTGCTCACTAGCTTCAGGCAAGGCTGTGTCTCAGCTAGCCAAGGAGAAGATTGCCTATCCATTTCCCTTCCCCCACCCCCAGAGGCAGAGCCTGTTTCAGGACTTCTTATCCTCACAATTTATGATGTTATTCCTTATGTCAAACAACCCTCTTGTACTACAGCTTAAGTCCCTTTCCCATTGTTCTACCTTTTGTGGAAATGGAGAACAAATCTCAATTCTAGAAGATGGTAGAGCTGAAAGAGACTTCAGATGACATCTAGGCCAATCTTTTGAATTTATAGAAGAGGAAACTGAGGCCCAGAGAGGGAAAATAACTGGACCAAGCTAGTTAGTGATAGAGCTAGAAGCACAGCCCAGGTTTCCTAACTCACAGCCAGATCTCTCACTACAATTCCATAATATTCTCCTACACCCTCCCTAAGGACAGCTAAGTGTACAGTGGATAGAGGACCAGGCCTGGAGTCAGGAAGACCATTTTCCTGAGTTCAAATCCAGCCTCTGACACTTACTAGCTGTGTGACCCTGGGTAAGTCACTTAAAACTGTCTGCCTCAGTATTCTCATCTGTAAAATGAGCTAGAGAAGGAGATGGCAAACCATTCCAGTATCTCTGCCAAGAAAACCACAAAAGGGGTCACAAAGAGTTGGAAACAACTAAACAACAACAATCACCTTATTTATATCAATCCTCAATATGGAATGGACATTTTTAATACAGTTAATTTGGACAATTATTCTGCTTGATTATGCATATTTTTTATGAGGGGGTTGTTTTCTTTTTCTATTTTGTGGGGGATAGTGATGGAAGGAAGTAGGGCCTAGGAGTAGGGTCAACAAAAGAAAAAGAAAAGAAGGCCATGGAAGCATTTTTTTTTAAATGTAGAGAAAAAAAAGATAAGGAAGACCAGAAGGAATCACTGATAATCCAGACAGCTTTTAAAGTTACCTTGTGGTTCTACTTACCTCCAGAAAAAGGGCTGATGGACTCAGAGTATAGAATAAAGCTTTCTCTTTTTTGGACACAGCCAATGTGGGAATGTTTTGCTTGTCTATATATGTTTGAAGTAAGGTTTGTTTTTCTGATTTTCTCAGGGGAGTGAGGGAAAGAAGTAAAAGTAGGAGGGAGAGAAATAAAATGGATTCTTAAAAAGAAAGTTCCATGTTAAATTTATTATATATTTAAAAGGAAAATCAAACTATATGTAATAAAGATTCATCACTTCCAGTATAACATTTTTCTGTCCAATTCTGTAACTGGAAATGTTATTCTTTTTTTTTTTTTTTTTTTGGTGTTAAGTTCAGAACTTTAAAAAGTACAGTCCTCCATATAGTTGAAAATATCAGGGACAGCTAGTTGGCACAGTGGATAAAGCACCGGCCCTGGATTCAGGAGGAACTGAGTTCAAATCTGGCCTCAGACACTTGACACTTACTAGCTGTGTGACCCTGGGCAAGTCACTTAACCCTCATTGCCCCGAAAAAAAAAAAAGAAAAAGAAAATACCATCTTTGGCTTAAATCCTATACCCAATATAATACAAGGGTTCCTTTACCTATTTAATTACAAAATAAAGAGATCTCCAGGAGAGAAGGGGTCTCCTCTTTTTGTGGACATGGTTGTAATTGCACCTCCAAATCATGAAAACTTAGAGGGAGAAGGAATCTTAGAGACTGAAATATCATAGCTTTAAACCTTGAAATCATAGAATCAAACTCTCTCATTTTACCAACAAGGAAACCAAGGCCCAGAACAGTTCACTGACAGGCCTACGGAGCAAGCAACTGCCAAGGTGATATTCAAAGGAGATTTCCTGAGTCCTAGTTCAGGGCTCTACCCATTACACCATGCTGCTTCTTATCAAGTAAGACTCCCCATTTTTGATTGTCAAACTCCAGCCTTCTCTTTTTCATTCTAACAATGCACTGGGAAGAACACTGGACTCTGACACAGAAGAGGACTAGTTTCAAACCCTGCCTCTGACTTTTACTAGGCATATGACCATAGGCAAGTCACAGTCTTTGAGCCTCCATTTCTTCATCTATAAAATAGGGAGAATAGCAAACCAAATTGAAAGGGTTATTGTGAGGATCAAATGAGGTAATGTTATGTAAAACACTTTGAAAAAACTTAAAATTTAGATAGATTTACATATATGTGCCTATGTATATATTTAAAAGAAATATTATTATTAATTTCATTTTTCTTGTTCTTCAAAATGGGATTCAGATAGAAAGAGCCCAAGGACCAATCTGTCTCTTATTTTTATTCTTTTCTATTTCATGGATGGCAGATTTTTACTCAGGTGGTTAAACTGATTATTGCTCCTAATGTAACACAAGCCTTGGACTGGCTGCCAAAAAGGACTGTTACATTCATCAAATGGTTCATATAGCCTGGCAGAAAGAGTAAGAGCTTATCCACAAAGGTTTATTTCTCTAGCAATGCAAGACTGCCACAAACTCCAATTTGTTCTTGTCAGTCTAAGCTCAGTTCCTGCAGCAGCCCAGTTCTTAAAACATGACTAATAAAAAGTAAGGTTTGAACCTCTCTCTGTGTCTGGCCCAAGCAAAGGTGAGTGAAGAGAATGAATGTGAAGACTCTTCTGGTGCTTTACAACTTAGGGCAGACATCACTGTCACCAATGGAATAAAGGATATACAGGCAACGAAATGCTCAAGTGGGTCTTGAATCAACTCTGTGAATGTGTATCCAACACAGGATTACCTACCAAGCAAATGTTTTGCCATTTTGAAAGGGATAATAAGGAATAATTTATTATTTGTTTTCCAGGCAAGACTTCCTGGTAAAAGTAAGATGGGGAAAACTTCTTCAATCTAAAGAAGGCAATCCGTACTATTTTTTTCTTTTTTATTACCATCAACACAAATGTTTTAATACACAAAGAGCAACAGAGAGTTGTACAAGTAACTAAGAACTAGTCTGTACAATTTTTTTAAGTGTGTATTAAATTAAAGATGGTAGTCACAAAATTACATGGTTTGCTACCTTGTGCATACCCTTTGACCCATGAATACTACTGCTAGGTTTATATCTCAAAAACATTCAGAAAAAGAGAAAAGGATCTATTTGTTGAAAATTATTTTAAGTATCTCTCTTTGCGGTGGCTAAGAATTGGAAATCAAAGAGATGCCCATCAATTGGGGAATGGCTAAATAAATTGTAGTGTATATGTGTGAGAAAATGGGTAGTTATCTCCTCTCAATGTGGATATAACGATCAGTCATACTCCTCCTGACCTGTTTGTAGGACGAAGGTTTCAGATCCCCTCCTCTCCTTCAGGTAAACACAATCACATGGTTCAAGGAGCCCTGGTCTCAATAAGGTCCACTCTAGAGTTGTGTCCATACAAGGAAGAGGGGTGGGAATACTGCGTTCTGATTAGCTAGTTTTTGCCCGTAGATTGTAACCCTTGAGTAATTGGACCAGTGATGAAAGAGGGGAGGGTCCATTCATGTTAGGGACTAGGGTATAAAACAGGGCCTGTGAGCCCCCTTTCTTTGCACCCACTAGCTGCACACTAGGGTGCCTCCTTCTCATGAGAAGGAAATAAAGAGCCTTTGTCACCTCGCTGCTGAGTTCCCGAGAATTATTGAGAAGAGGATGTTTTCCCCTCACAATATGATTGTAATGGAATATTATTATGCTATAAGAAATGACAAGCAGGATGATTTCAGAAAGGCCTGGAAAGACTTGGATGAACTGATGTATAGTGAAATGAGCAGAACCAGGAGAACGTTGTGCACAATGACAGCAATATTGTTCAATGAAGAACTGTGAATGATTAATTATTCTCAGCAATGCAATCATCTAAGACAATCCCAAAGGATGAAAAATGAAGCATGTTGTCCACCTCCAAAGAAAGAACTGATATTGATTGGACACAGACTGAAGCATGCTATTTTTTACTTTCATTTTTTCTTTTATTCAAGTTTTCTTATACAAAATGATTAATATGGTAATGTTTTACATAATTACACATGTATAACCTATATGTGATTGCTATTGCCTCAGGGAGGTGGAAGGAGAGGGAGGGAAGGAAGGATAGAATTTGGAACTCAGAAATATAAATAAAAATGTTTATTATTATTTTCAAAAAAAAAAGAAATGAAGTAATCATACCACAGGGGTACTGAGCAAACTTTGCACTGAGGAAAGCAATCTATTTTGACCACTCATTCCTCTTGTTAAAATTTCTTTTCAATCTTAGAAATTCAGAGAAGCATGGGAAGACTTATGTGAATTGGTAAAGAGTAAACAAAATTAAAAGATCAATAGACACAATGACTACAATCACATAAACAAGAAGAACACTTAATGTAAACTAAGCTCTCATTGTTATGTTCATCTTGAACCTAGAGAACACACATTGAAACACACTCTTCTCTCCTTTCAGGAAAGTGGTGGAGAATTATGATACAGAATGCTGAATTCACTGCCAGATGTAGTCACAATATTTTGTTGGTTTTAATTGTTTATTATTATTATTATTATTACAAGTGAGAGGGACAAAATGAAGAATTGGGCATATTTGAGTTACTGCAATGTTTAAAAAAAAAAGCATCAATAATACTTTTTCTTTAAAGTCTTTATTCAAACTTCTAAGTTTGAAGTAACCACTCCTGTACCTTCCTATATCATAAAGTACCAAGTTTACTATAATGTTAATTACTATAATGTTACTATAGTGTTACTATAAAGTTACTATAATGTCCTCAGTTTCATTATTTAAGAAAAAGCCCAAAAGGGCAATTTCCAGCTACTGGCAATGGAAAGAGCCGTGGATTTGGAGTTAGAAGATTTGGTGTTTGAGTCCCAGTGCCTTCCCTTACTGTGTGATCTTGAGCAAGTCATTGGAGGCCTCATTTTCCTCATCAATAAGATGAGTAGGTTGGACTATATGACTTCCAATGTCATTTCTCATTCTAAATCTAGGGTTGTGATTTGCCTTCTTAGCTCAAAAGCATATTTTGCTGTCATACTCAAGAGCCATCCTCTGAATGAAAAGGTTTGTTAACCCTTTTCCTTCATTCCTATTATCTGTCTCTCTTTAGCTTACCATAATCACTGCTATAGTACTTTGGAAATGGGTTTGAAGTCATGTGTATATACACACACACACACACATCTTTTTTATCATAAAAGTATTTTATTATTTTCTAGTTACATGTAGAGAGAGTTTTCAACATTTGTTTTTGTAAGATTCCTAGTTTCAAAGTTTTCTCCCTCCCTCCTCCCCAAGACAGCAAGCAATCTGATATAGGTTATATATGTGCAATCGCATTAAACATATTTCTGCATTAGTCATGTTGTGAAAAAAGAATCAGAGAAAAAGGGAAAAACCTCAAAAAAGAAAAACAAAAAAAGTAGAAGTAATATGGTTCAATCTGCATCTAGATTCCACAGTTCTTTTTTTCTGGATATGGAGAGCATTTTCCATCATGAGTCCTTTGGAACTATCTTGGACCATTGTATTGCTGAGAAGAGTCAAGTCTATCACAGTTGATCAACACACAATGTTGTTGATACTGCACACACACATACATACATTTTATGGAGATTGTCTGGTTTGTGACTTTATGGTAAATATAAGGTCTGAGGCAAAATTATGTAGTCATAAATCAAAAAGATTCTTTTGTATAGCATAGAGTTTATGCAGGAATCTAAAAGTCTTGTGTTTATTGGGAGTAGAAGATTTTACTGAACTTTTTTTTTGGTAGGTGAAGAGCAGTGAAGTGGGGCTATGAGGATAAGGAGAATAGTCACTGCTTGTACTCCTAGCATATCTGTTCCAGTAAAAAAAATGCATTTTTATTTGATGTTAGCAAGTAAAGTGACAACACAGCTCTCTAAAGTAAATGTTTCAGCATATAAATCACTGATTCCATGTTCCAATAGTCCCCAAAGAGATCAAAGAAAAAAGCCCCATATATACAAAAATATTTATAGTAGCTCTTTAATAGTGTAAAATAATTAGAAACTAAGTGGCAAGGATTTATTAAGGGAATTAATTAAGGGAAATGTTTGAGCAAATTATAATATATGAATGTAATGGAATACTATTTATTGAGCAGTAAGACATCATGAAGGCATTTTAAAGTAACCTGCTAAGATTTGATGAAGTGATACAGAGTAAAGTGATTAGAAGCAGGAAAACAATTTATACAGTAACAACAATATTGTGAAAGACAAACAACCCTGGTAGATTTAAGAACTCTGACCAAAGGATTGCAGATGAACTATGCTACACATCTCTGGACAGAGAGGTGATAGGTTAAAGGTACAGAATGAGATATATTTTTTATCATAGTAATGTGGAGGTTTGTTTTGCAAACAAATTCAAATATGTATTTATTAGAAGTGTTTTTTTTTTCTTTTAAATGGATGAGGGCAGAGAGAAACAAGTGCTTGCTAAATGAAAAATAAAATGAGAGGCAGCTAGGTGGCACAGTGGATAAAGCACCGGCCCTGGATTCAGGAGGACCCAAGTTCAAATCCAGCCTCAGACTCTTGACGCTTACTAGCTGTGTGACCCTGGACAAGTCACTTAACCCTCATTGCCCCACAAAAAAAAAGATAAAATAAAATAAAATATGGGGGAGGAAGAAGGTTCATGCAAAGCAACAACAAAACAAAGGTAAAAGGACCCAAGGAACTCTGGTAACTGAACCAACTGCCACCCACCAACACTAAGAGTCTGGTGCAAAGTGGCTGCCTTAAACCTCAGAGATCATCCACACAGGATCCTCAAGGTCAATCATCCACGTTGCAGACAGTTTGCCTTTGGTACTCCCCTACTTATGAACTTCTACTTCTGTCAAGAAGCTTCCCAGCATGGTAAAGTAGGAATGACTGTCTGATGTTGATTAAAAGAACGTGATATGAACTGATGCTGAGTGGAATGAGCAGAATCAGAACACAGTACACAGTAACAGCAACATTGTGCAATGATCAAATATGATAGACTTAGCTTTTCTCAGCAACACAATGATCCAAGACAATACCAAAAGACTGATGATGGAAAATGCTCTCCACATCCAAAGAAAGAACTATGAAGTCTGAATGCAGATTGAAGCATACTATTTTCACTTTTTTTTTCTTTCCTGTGGTTTTTCCCTTTTGTTCTGATTCTCCTTTCACAACATGACTAATGTGGAAATATGTTTAAAATGACTGCACATGTATAACCTATAACAGATTGCTTGCTGCCTTAGGGAAGGAGAAAGGGAGGGAGAGAGAAAAATTTGGAACTCCAAAATCTTATAAAAATGAATGTTGAAAACTATCTTTACATGTAATTGTGAAAAATTAAATACTATCCATTGGGGGAAGGGGAGGAAAAAATGAACATGATTATGGATGAACTAGACAGTTCTGAGAGCAGACACAAAGGCCATGACTTACTAAGGCATTCTCAGGGTAGTCATAGACCACACCATCCAAGGATGTAGATCATCCAGAAATGCTGACATGAACAAGTTCAGTTTAGACCAAACAAGGAGATAGAAACTCAAAAACTTGAAGTATTCAGCCTATCATTGGGAGCCTGGACACAGTACCTCTTTATGCTTCAGTCAGGGTCCATTATCTTTTATTCTCAGAGACAACACAAAAAATAACTCAAAATTATTGAAGGGTAATGAGTAATATAAAGAGATCTAAGAATATTTAAAATATTTATGACATGTTCCCCTAACTTATGAGAGATTCCACATAATTTGATTCTTTTTTTTTTTGAGGCAATTGAGGTTAAGTGACTTGCCCAGGGTCACACAGCTAGTGTCAAGTGTCTGAGGTCAGATTTGAACTCAGGTCCTCCTGAATACAGCACTGGTGCTCTATCCACTGTACCACCTAGCTGCCCCTTTGATTCTTTAAAAAAAAAAGTGAATCTTACCAAAGGTTTCTATGGAAATCTTTTTAAAAATACATTACATACTGGGGGTGGAGCCAAGATGTCAGAGGAAAGACATTAAACCCACAGGGCTCCTGATACAATCACCCCCAAAATAGCAATAAAAGAACCCTTGGGGCAGAAAAACACACAAAAATTCGGGCTGAGAGTTTTCTCCAGCTATAAATAGATTTCAGGGGGCCATGCTGGGCCATGAATAAAACATAACCCCCCAATCCAGCTGACACACCAGATACCCACCAGAGGAATTTGCCTCAGTGCCTCTGAATCAGCTACAGCACCAGCGTCTTCTGGAACCGAGTGTGCAGTCGAGCTGAATGGCTGGCCCAGGGGGTAAGTGCAGGGGTACCAGCTGACTGGGGGGAAGGATTTGACTGTCCCACCCCAGTGGGCAACCAGGAAGAAATCCTGAGCAGCGGGAGACCCAGGTGGGAGAGGGGAACAGGGGAGCTGTCTCATCAGAAGCTGAGAACCACACCACAGAAAGCTTTGCTGGTTGGTTGCTTAGTTAGTAGGCCTGAGGTTATCTCCAGACCTGAGAACAGGCCAGGTGAGATTATAACCTGCCCCCCCTCAACCCAAAACATCTGGGACCCTCTGAAGCTGAGAACAGGAGTGGAGCTGAGAAGCAGCCCCAGCCCCGCCCCTCCTGCCCCCCCACCCAGGGAAAGTTTAAAATCAAATGAAAGTGAGGCCAGGCAGGCTGAGAAGAAGCCCAACCATCCCCTGCTTAAACAGTGTGTTCTGGAAGCGGCGCCACACTTTAAGAAGGAGTTAAAAGTCAAGAAATAGTAAGCCAGGATGAGTAGGCAGAGAAAGCAGAAGACCATCGAAAACTTCTTTGGGGGTAAGGTAGATCACAATACAACCTCAGAACAAGAAGAAGATAATAACAGAGTCAAAGATCCAACATCCAAAGCTTCCAAGAAAAATATGAACTGGTCTCAGGCCATGGAAGCTCTCAAAAGGGACTTTGAAGAGAAAGTAGGAGAAATAGAAAGAAGATGTAGAGAAAAGGAGGAAAGAATGGAAAGGGAAATGTGGAAATTTATTTTGATTTGGGGACCCTACCTTTAGGCTGAGATTAGAAAGCATTAGGCCCTCAGGGTCTCTTCTGTGTGGGAGGTGCTGGTGCCCTTCCCCCTCTGCTTCAGCTGAGACAAAAAGCCCCATGGGCTGTATAAGACGCCAGGTCAGACAGCTGGGGGGTGGGAAAGCCCCCAGCTCCCTCCGACCTGAGCAGAGGTGTCTGAGAGATCCTGGGCTTGTCCAGGCTGGGCTCTGGACACGTGAAGCTTGAGTGCACCCCCCACCACTAGCCGCAGCCCTGGCTGGAAAATTAGCTTGGTCTGTGGGGGCGCAGGAAGCCCTGAGATTTGAGTGGAGATAAGAAAGATATATATAGACCTGGGGGATCAGACTGAGAGGATGGGAGGCTGAGAAGAGGACTGACAAGAGGAGGAGGCCGGTGGACAAGACTCAGAGGGGGAGAGCAGACTAGAAGGAATGGAGGTGGCTGACGAGATTAGAAAGACTGGAAGAGGAGTCAAATGAGAGATGGGGGAAGGCTAAAGGACTAGGAGCAGAAAAAAGAGAGGCTGAAGGGCAGACTGACAGAGCAAACAGACAGACTCAGAAGCATTTGTGATGAAAAGACCTGAACTGAATAGAAAATTTGACTTTCAAATACAAGACCCTGGAGAAGCATAAAAAGATAAACAGGAAAAAGACTTCATGAGGGATATTAAAAGATCAAACTATTTACATTCCTACATGGGAAGATAATACTTTGAATTCATAAGAACTATCTCAGTAAGAAATTCACAGAAGACAGGGCTGAACTGTATATGAAGGGATGATATCTGTAAAGCATTTGTGTTTTTTTCCTTGTAGGGCAGATGGGGTGGGGTGTCTTATGTCTGGGGCTGGATTTGGGCTTGGGGCCTCCTGGGTCCAGGGCTGGTGCTTTGTCCACTGTGCCACCTAACTAATGCATGATGACATTATTAAAATAGGGTTGAGGTGTAGGAGGAATAAACTGGGGGAGGGAGAAGGGGAGAGATGGTCTGGGGAGGGGTAGTTCATATGAAGGAAACAAGAAAAAGGCTTATGGAGGAGAGTAGAAGAGGGGGAAAGAGTTGGGGAGTGAATGAACCGTAATATCATCAGCATTGGCTCAAAGAAGGACTAACATACATGCTCAAGTAGGTAGAGTAATATATTTTTACCCGGGGGTGGGGGGAGAGGGAGAAAAGGGGAGGAGGGAAGAAGGGAAGGAGGAAAGGGCAGATTGGCGGAGAGAGCAGTAAAAAGTAAAACATTTTCAAGGAAGATGAAGATGTTCTGCATTACTGCACCAGTATGACATATTGAATTGCTTGATCTCATAGGGAGGGTTGAGGAGGGAGGGAGGAAGAAAAATTTAGAACACAGAATTAGCTCAGGGATCCTGATCTCATTGGAGTGGGCTCATGGAGGGAATAGCTTTCATACCCGATTGGGAGGAGCAATCTATTTAACCCTGCAGGAAAATAGGAGGGGAAGAGGACAAGGAAGAAAGGGTGAAAAAAGGGAGTGCAGAGTGGGGGAGAGGATAGTCAGAAGTAAAACATTTCTGAGGAGGGATAGGTAAAAAGAAGATAGAGTAAATGTCATGGGAAGGGAGTGTGATAGAGGGAAATAGTTTTGATGATTGATTATAAAGGTGAAACATAAGGTACCTACTTTGCTGGGCTTTTATGAAGAACATTCTCTGTCAAGCTTAAGGTACTATATACAGGTTATGATGAACAGGATACTATCAGAAAAACCTGGAAAGACCTACATGAACTGAAGCAGAGTGAAATGTACTATATACAAAATAACAGCAATAGTGGGGGGTGATCTGCTGGGAAGCATGTGGTTATTTTTTCAGCAAGGCAATGATCCAATATAACCATGAAAGACTTATGAAGATTGTGGCCCATCTGCGGAGAAAGAACTGATAGTATCTGAAAACAGATGGAAACACATTTTAATTTTTTTTTCTTTTCCTCTTTGACAATTCCTTAATCTGAAGTTTTGGGGTTTTTGACTGTTTTCTCTCACAACTAGCTAATATGGGAATTTTTCCATGACTACTCATGTATAACTTATTTTGAATTACTTGAGTTCTTGTGGGTGGGGGGTGCAAATGGAGGAAGGAAGAGAAGTTGGAACACAAAGCTTTTTAAAAATTGATGTTAAAATTTTGTTTTTACATATATTTTGGAAAATAAAATTCTATTAAAAAATAAAAAGTTAAAAGTTAAATTTTAAAAATTAAAAAAAATACATTACATGCTTACCTGCTGGGGAAAACAGAGCATTTGATCTTTGATGGATCCAGAAATTCACTGGTACAGTTCTTTCTCTCTGTGTCTCTGTCTCTGTCTCTGTCTGTCTGTCTGTCTGTCTCTCTCTCAGTTTAGGTCATGACCCCTCTATTACTTTTCATCATGTCTTTCCATAAATTTTCCATAGAGGATCCAACGAATAAGCCACTGACATTCCTTTGGTTTTCTTGATATATCTGGGATATCAATGTGGCACTTGGTTTTGTCTGTCTATCTCTTAGGCTATCTATATAGCCATCGCATTTCTCTTTCTGTTTATTCATATCCTCAATGAGGTCCCCTATACACTTCTTGCACACAAATCATTCTGTCTCTTCCCTTGCTGAGTTTGATCTAGCCACAGTGGCCTCCTTGCTGTTCCAGAAACAAGACACCTCTTAACTCTGGTCATTTTTTTTTCTGTTTGTCCTTCATGCCTGGAATGTTCTCCTTCCCCATCTCTGCCTACTGATCTCCCTGGATTCCTTTAAGTCCCAATTAAAATCTCATCTTCTACAGGAAGCTTTTCCCAACTCCCTTAATTCAAGTGCTTTCTCCCTATTGTTTCCTGTTTTATCCTGTATATAAGCTTGTTTGTATATATTCGTTTGCTTGTTATCTTCCCCATTAGACTGTGAGCTCCTTGAAGGCAGAGACTATCTTTTTTGGCCCTTTTTATATCCTCGGTGCTTAGTATAGTGCCTGACACATAGGAAGCACCTCATATATATTGATTCTTTTAGTTATTTCCTGTCAACATCGATGTACCTGCTTCCAGTGTTTTAGAGAAGGTGCTAGATTTGGGATCAGCAGAGACTTGGGTTCAAATGTTGCCTCCCAAACTTGTTATCTCTGTGATGAGTATTTTAACCCCTCCCAGCATCAATTTCCTCATATATAAAAGGAAAATGGTAATACCTGAAGTATATACCTCACTACTTCTAGTGAGGCCCAAATGAGATAATAAAGGTCTAAGGTACTCAGCAATAACGAAAAGTGCTACAAAAATTTCAATTAGTATTATATTTATTTTCTAACTTGTTGGGAAACCATATAATAGATTGTTAAAATATATAAATTAAGAGTAAATAGGGGGGCGGCTTGGTGGCGCAGTGGATAAAGCACTGGCCTTGGATTCAGGAGTACCTGAGTTCAAATCCAGCCTCAGACACTTGACACTTACTAGCTGTGTGACCCTGGGCAAGTCACTTAACCCCAGTTGCCTCATCAAAAAAAAAAAAAAAAGCTAAATCAGATATTAATACCCAGATTTTGTAACATCTATTTAAAATTGCATAGATAGTTTTTGTTTTCTTCTGATTATCACCTACATTTCAAGTGAAAAGCACTACACCAAAACATAGCCAAAGAAATAGTAATTGTTTCAGGAAGAACTAGGGCATGAATTCTGTCTTTTTCTTTGTGATATTTTTTCCAATTATATGTAGAAACAATTCTTAATATTTGGTTTTTTTATCGCGTGTTGCAAAGTATCTCCTTCCCTCTTTCCTCTTCTCCCTTCCTGAGGCAGTAAGCAATCTAATGTAGGTTATATAAGTGCAATGAACATGCATGCTGTCTTATAAAAATCTGTTTTCCCTAGATGAACTTTTTTTTTTAGTGAGGCAATTGGGGTTAAGTGACTTGCCCAGGGTCACACAGCTAGTAAGTGTTAAGTGTCTGAGGCTGGATTTGAACTCAGGTAGTCCTGAATCCAGGGCTGGTGCTCTATCCACTGTGCCACCTAGCTGACCCCTCCTAGATGAACTTTTAAAATTCTCCACTTGAATTCTCTTCATCAGAAATGAAACTCTCTTGCATCACATTCTGGGTTCAGACACTTGAGTTTCTTTATGCCAGGTGCATTGTTTGGATATAATCTTGCCTACATAATCTGAAGTTGGTTGCAACACTTCTCATATTCTAGGAAAGCAACTTCTCTTAGTTACAATTTTTCTTCACAAGATTGTGATTGATCTCCTTAAGTGAGTTGATTCTGAAATGGAATATGACATGAGAGTGATCTAGCATGACAATCCCATGTGAATACGAAAAGGAAGTTTTACTTTGGTGAAGTCATGGAGTTTGGGATAATATTCAAGCTCTCCACCTGAATGTGCTTTGGGATGACTTCTGAGGTCTCAACACTCACATAGTATAGACTACATAAGAGAAATGCTACCAAAGAGCAAAGTGTAAGTTTGGACAATGAACATCCCTCCCAGAATGCTTAGTACAGCTCTAGCTTACATTCATAACCTACAAAAACACATATTGTTTAACTTAATCACTGTCACTGGGAACAGACTCAGTTCAAATAAATTAAGGCAGAATCAAGACAAGAGGGCTGTGTTACCAACTCCAACAGCTCTGCTGGTGATCTCTTTTGTCATCCAACCCAAGTTCAAGGTTATTTCCCTACCCCTTACCCTGCCCCCCACCCACCCCCTGCCCAGGATTTCTACTCGAGTCATCCTTCCTTCTATATTCTATAGTAAGTATATTCATTCATTCTCTCATTATGTCTCTGTCTCTCTCTGTCTCTGCTTTTCTGTCTCTCTGTGTCTCTATCTGTGTCTCTCTGTGTCTGTCTGTGTCTGTATCTCTCTGTCTGTGACTATGTCTATGTCTGTCTGTATCTCTTTTTCTTTGTCTTCCCTCCCCCACACACACACTATTTCATTTCTGTGGGACATGTGCCATATAGTAACTCCTACCATGGATAAATAGGAGTCTTAAGGAGTTGCCTAAGGCACTGAAAGGTTAAGTGACTAGCAGGGTCACTCAGCTATTATGTATCAGAGGCAGGACTTGAATCCAGACCTTTCTAACTCCAAGGCTGGCCCTTTATCCACTATACCATGCTGCCTCTTAATGAATGGTCTTACTTTTACTACATCTCCCATTTCTTTTACTCACTAAAAAATACTATTACTGGGGGCAGCTAGGTGGCACAGTGGATGGAGCACTGGTCCTGGAGTCAGGAGTACCTGAGTTCAAATCCGGCCTCAGACACTTAACACTTACTAGCTGTGTGACCCTGGGCAAGTCACTTAACCCCAATTGCCTCACTAAAAAAAAAATTTAAAAAAAACTACTATTACTGTTATCCTTTACATCTGGCTATTTCCATCAATACTTATTCTTCCCATCTACATATCTCTCTCATTTCTGGTCAGAAATATGCTGGGCTGCTTTTATGAAACTAAGCTGCCTATGCAATTACCAGGGTTGCTCAAAAAAGTCAGTGGACAAAAGTAATTACATACAGTATAATCATTTTCTGGGTAGCCTGGTACCTAGACAGGCTTGTATGGTGACACGGTGGACCAGATGTACAACCCTATCAGAAAAGAGCTTCTGCCCAGGACACATGGTCCTCAGACAACATTCATGTTGTGATTTGCTTTTTAAGCATGAGAAACATCCCCACTACAATAATGCCCTCTAACCTAACATACAGGTAGCCAGGGGTGTTCTTGCTACTGCTCCTCTGGGAAACAGAGGCCTTCAAAGCCCACCTGCTACAGGGCAACAAGAAGAGCTCAACTGGACTTATCAAAAGGCAAATGAAGGCACCTTTGCTTTTGCCAGGAAGAACAGATGGAGTATGCTTCTACTGCTCCTCTTATCAATAACAGAAACATTTGGTATACAAAGGATTTTACATTTTTCCAGGTGTTTTTATATACATTTTCTCCTTAATGCTTAAAGACAACTTGGGAGGCAAAAGTGCATCTTAGCACCCACTGCCTCCATTTCTACCACTTCAACATGATCACTATAGAAGCAGATGGGGATTACATACAATCAAGGGTCATTATTTATTTTTCTCCTGTTACAGGGGCTGTCATAAGCAAAGAATTCATCATCTACTACCTCTGCCCAAGTGGTGGTGATAAATCTCCCTGTGCTACAGAAGAACATGTGAAAGAATTTCACACTGAATGGAAAGGTACATGTTTTTGAAGTCATCCTCCTCAATTACAGAGGCAATATTGACACCAATGAGATCACAGATATCCACTGACAGGTTTCATTAAATAAGAAAAGTAGTTTGTGATAAAGCAAAACAACAACAACAACAAACAAACACTGGGCTTATGTCAAAAGATGCTGGGTCTATTCCTGGCACAGTTACTTCTGAGCTATATAACTTTGAGAATTTCACTCAACCTCTCCAGATGAATTTCCTAACCTGTAAAATGGAGATAATCACACCTGTCCTGCCTACCTCATAGAGCTAATGGTGGAAGGAAAGGGTAAAAGCTTTTATTAAGTGTCTACTATATGCTGGGCACTGTGCTAAGCACTTTGCAAATATGATCTCATTTGATCCTCACAACAATACAAAATAGGTGATATCATCATTGCCATTTTACAGTTAAGAAAACTGAGGCAGGCAGAAATGTGGGGATGCCCTGGGTCACACAGCTAGTAAGTGTCTGAGACTAGATTTTGAACTCAGATCTTCCTGACTCCAGGCCCAGCACCCTATCCACCTTGCTATTGCAAAGATTTTATATAAATATATATACACACACATACATACATATACATATACACATATATACATACATATATACACATACACATATATATAAGGGATGATAAAGACAGAGACAGATAATAGAGATATAGAGACAGAGATAGAGATAGAGATAGAGATAGAGATAGAGATAGAGATAGAGATAGACAGTGATAGAGATAGAGATAGAGATAGAGATAGAGATAGAGATAGAGATAGAGATAGAGATAGAGATAGAGATAGAGATAGAGATAGAGATAGAGATAGAGATAGAGATAGAGATAGAGATAGAGATAGAGATAGAGATATTTTACAAAGTATAATTTAGATTTCCTGTTTCCAGAGCTAAGGCCCAGCAAACAAGCTGTGCCTTGAGCTTATCAGGACAACAATTCTTTGGGATTACCCTCTGGATGATATTACCCTCTGGACTAGTCACACAATACATCAGGTGTTCTCTGGTCAAAGACAAACACTGGACAAAGTCAGAACGTCCTGTGGTGAATCAAATTTGTCACATGCTTGCTGCCCCTTCATTGTTAGGGCTACAATTTACTGAGTAGTCAGTAGTATAAGTGTTGAGATCTTTCCATACTACCTCGGGTCCCCTCCTCCCCCCACTAGCGTCCGGGGCCCTGGCACATGTGTCTATAGCTCCACCTTGCTTGCAAGCCTTTTTCCTCACTTAGAAAATAAACTTTCTCTCTAATTCCTGACACCTGTCTCTGGTCTATTTTGTGCAGCTCTGGCCAGGTTAGAGACTGAAAAAAGTCCGGCTGACAATGGAAAGCACTTTGAAAATTGCAAAACACTACACAAATATAACATCGGAGCAATGCATACAGTGGCTGACAAATGTTTACTGAATGCTGTTGAAATAACATTAGAATTGGGAAGAAGAAAGAACTTGTGATATATGGTTTCAATATCCTCAGTAAGTCAAGGTTCTTTGTTGACCTCATTCCAAAAGAAAAGATTAGACTAAGATTAGATAAAGAGATCAGTGAAGTAGTAATACATAGAAATGTATTATTCTGTGAGAAAATCCATCATCCCAAGAGGAGAAAAGGTGAGGCAAAGCATTTGAGTGAGAGTCAGTGGGAAGTAAAAACAGAAGGGAAATTGTGAGAAGAATATAAGCTAGAAGGGATGAAGAGATAAGAGAGGTAAGAGATGGTGGGTTTCAATAGCAGATAACAAAGTTAACATGAGAATGATTTAATGGTGCTGGAGGCCCTTCAACTTCCTTGTTCTACTAGAGTACAGCTGCTCTACTAAAAGTAGAAAAACTGATAAATTCTTTCTCTATCTTTCTCCCAAAAATCACCCCTCTTTAAAATTTCCTCTGATACTGTTGATGGCACTACAATCTCTACCAGACACCTAGATTCACAACCCCAGAGTCAGCATCCCTGCTCTTACTGCTACCTGTCCAATCAGTTGTCAAATCTCTTCTATTCCACAGCATCTCTCAAATAGCTCTCCACTCATAAAGCCACCACCTTAGTTCATAAAAGCCCTTTCTTGTGCAGCAAAGAACCAAAAATAAAGTAGATGCCCATTGACTGGGATATTGCCAAACACACTATGGTACATGAATAGAATGGAATACTGCTATACTACAAGAAATGACATGTATGATGAATAAAGAGAAGCCTGGAAAGACATGAACAAATACCAACTGAAGTAAGCAGAAACAGGAAACCAATAAACACAATGGCAACAACCACCACTACAATGGAAATGGAAAGAACAACAAAAGGAACTGACTACTGTGAAATCAGAATTTGGCTGCAAAAAAAAGCTATATGAGATTTCACCTTTCTTCTCTCTGTGGAGGTGCAGTGAGTATCAGTATGAAACATTGCATACATTGTCAGTCAGCCTTGATCTATGCATTGCAGAATTGCTTCTTTTCCTCTTTCTTTGTGTTCTTTGGTATAGGGGATGGCTCCATGAGAAGGTGAATGAAGAGGGACATGTTGGAAAGTGCAGATGATGTAAGAACAAAATATATAAATAAAAAAATTAAAATAAAAAAGGAATGCAGAGGATATAAACAATGGAAGTAACCAAAAATAAATTCAAAGAAAAGGCATGATCATGCAAAAATAATTTAATCAATCCCAAAATGACTTAAAGCTCACAATTAATGTTAAGTACAACAACTAGAGCAACAAGAACTGGCACAGTGGATAAAGCACTGTCCCTGGATTCAGGAGGAGCTGAAAATCCGGTCTCAGACACTTGACACTTACTAGCTGTGTGACCCTGGGCAAGTCACTTCATTCTCATTGCCCCACCAAAAAAGAAAAAAAGAACAAGAACAAGAGACTTTGTTAGATATTTTTAAGCAAGAAAAATGATTTTTAAAAACAGGTCATAGAATACCTGCTTCAGATGCATCAGATAAAAAAAAAAAGAAAAAGAATGAAAAAACGATCAATTTTTGTTTCTATTTCTCTACCCTGAAAAATGGCAAATGGAACTAAAAGCCAATATAATTGAGGAGATGGGAAGAGAGAACACAGTTGCCCTCAATAAGTTCTTTATGCATCTGCAAGGTCTATCCATATTATATGTATGGGTGGACCATCTCAATAGACTTTCCATCCAACTGCATATGGACAGTAGGTGTTCTTCATCCACTTGAGTTTTGCTGTGTAAAGAGGTGGGCTAACCTCTTTTCAATTATTAAATATCTCTTTTAGAAGATGCTGCAATGCTCAGGGGCTTGATGCAGCCTATATATCACCTATAAATGGGAACATCTGGAAGGTTTTCCATTCTATTTCATTCCAACTATAGGGAATTCCTCTTCTATTTCCCTATTTCAATTCAGTGCTGATGCTTTGGGTATAATCATGGAAGAAGGGAACAAGCATTTATTAAGTACCCACTATGTGCCTGGTGTTGTCCTCTGCACTTTGGAAATATTATCCCTTTGATCCACACAATAACACTGGAAATTAGATGTTATTATAATACTAATTTTATAGCTGAGGAATATGAGGCAGATAGAAATTAAGGTCACATGGTTAGTAAATGTCAGACTTGAACTCAGGTTTTCCTTATTCCAGGTCCAGCATTCTATCTCCTGCACCACATAGCTGCCTAAGTTTCTGATAGTAAACAACTCCTTTGGTGAACATGCTTCTCTTTTTTTGGTTTCTGTTTATACTAATAATCAAAGGGCCAAGTTTGAGCTGTTATTACATCTTTCAAAGAATCTCATTTGATTTTTAACTTATACATGGGAGATATCATGATGGAGAAGAGACTTTAAGATAGTATTTTGATTTACCAAAAATAAATACATCAGATCATGTCAATTTTCTAACTGCAAAGATGCAATGTGCTATAGAATATAATTTATGAATACCATCTAGTCCCCTTCTTTAGACTTTTCCTATCTTCTATTCTAGTTATTGGCAGCCGAGTAGTTAGTTACTCAGCCCAGAACTAGGACTATGGAATCTCATAGAGAACAACTATAAGACTTTAGAGCTATTCAGAGAAGAGAAGCCTAGTAGCTTAACCATCAATGTGTGGCACATGTGTTGTAGAGACAATACCAAGAAATATTGGAAGTTGGCTTTAAAGGCATTATCCTTGACCAAAGAACTTGTGTATAAATCAACTGAAACTTTTTCTGGTGCTTTAAAGTTCCTAAATGGCTTCATGGAAAAGTGAGGGCCTAGATTTTGGCAGAAGTAGAACTGCAGATGTTACAGCTGTTTAGTTTTTTTCTTGAAACAAAAACAAAATAAAAATGAAACAAAGATCTCTGCCTATTTTCTGAATTGTTATGCATGCCCATTATTGCAGGCAGTCTCTTTTTGGGGGGTTTGGTTTTGTGTTTTTGTTTTTGTTTTTTTGGCAGGGCAATGAGGGTTAAGTGACTTGCCCAGGGTCACACAGCTACTAAGTGTCAAGTGTCTGAAGTCAAATTTGAACTCGGGTCCTCCTGAGTCCAGGACTGGTGCTTTATCCACTGTGCCACCTAGCTGCCCCCAGGCAGACTCTTCATACACAACCACTGGGTTCCTCCCAAGAAGGAATGATGACAAAGTTTGAAAAGGTATTGCTGAATATCACTGAAGTGGTAGCTACAGACCAAAAATATAAACATTCCCTAAAGAAGAAAATACCTCCAGATTTTTAAAATCACTTCAGCTGTTCCTGGTAGGTAGTTCCCTCCCCTGCACCTAGGTTTCATTGGTGGTAATTGTTAAAAAGCTGCATACTTTAGAGACCCAAAGAACTGGCAATTGGATACCATCCCAAAGGGCCAATTGGTAAGAGGCTGCCCTTTGTGGAGCTGCTCCTTGAGGACTTATTTGCAATAACTTCCTATTTTTTCTTGCAGAATGTGTGTAAAGTGATACCTTACCTTGCCTCTCACCAACAGGCCCCAACTGCTAACTCCAAACAACTGGGTTCAATTGAAAAGGAGAGTGGGGGGCTGCCACCCTTCCCTTTAAACTGTGATCCCCCCTTCAAAGTCAGCATTAGCACAATTACTGGGTGACTGTGAGCATTAGTTTAATAACGGCTGGGCTATGAATTCAGGCACACTCTCTTTAGGGAAGGTTATCATTCTTTTCAATCAAATTGACTGAAATCTGTTTCTCCTGCCAGAATTCAGCACCTGCAACACATTAGTGATTCAAGTTAAACAGGTCTAGCTGTGAACCAGTGAGAAAAAGAGCAGCTGTTTCATGGTGGTACACTTAATCTCTCCTGGTTTTTTTTTTTTAAAGCTTTCCTGTCTCTGGACTAGGAAAAGATGGATACTGTGGACCCATCACTAACTCTGATGCGCCAAATACATCATAGTCAAGCGTCATCCTATGCCTAACATTAGTACAAGGATGACAGCTTGGAGCCTAGTATAGTAAGCCACCATCTACAGAATAAAACAAAGGGGATGCCAAAAGACCTCTTTGCCCAAAATGATAACAGGTAAGGTGGCACAGTGGATAGAGTACTGGGCCTAGAGCCAGGAATACCTGAATTCAAATCCAGCCTCAGACACTTACTGTATGATTCCGGTCAAGTCACTTAACCCTATTGACCTCAGTTTCCTCATTTGTAAAATGAGCCAGAGAAGGAAATGACAAAGCACTCCAGTAGCATTGCCAAATAAACTCAAAAACAGGGTCATGAAAAGTCAGCCATGACAGAAACAAATGAACAACAAAAGGCAGTTTCTGAGGAATAAGAGGTTGCCTTATTGGCATGCTTGATCATTATATAGTGGGATCATTTAAACATTTAAAATGGGTCATTTGATTGAAAGAGAAAAGAAAACTGGGCTCCCAAATCCCATGAGAAGCAGATTGAAAGTACCAGTTTAGCTTAGGAAATAATAATTAGAGCAAATTTACTTTAACATAGAAAAAAAAGGAAAAGAAAAAATCCCATATAAAGCCTTTGACTTAGGTTACAAAAGCAGGGAAACAAAAAAATCAAGTTCTAGGAAAGCCTCTCATATACTCCTTAGACAACCTGGTGAAGCTTATATACCTCTTCTCAGAATAACATTTTAAATGCATAAAATAAAAGTACACAGAGTAAACCAACTATATCAAAATGCAGTTATCAACATATTTAAAAAAAACAAAGGGGGAAGCTAGGTGGATCAGTGGATAAAGCACTCGCCCTGGATTCAGGAAGACCCGAGTTCAAATTTGGCCTCTGACACTCGACACTTACTAGCTGTGTGACCCTGGGCAAATCACTTAACCCTCAATGCCCCACAAAAACAAACCAACAAAAAAACTGCACACACAAAAATCCCTAAATTCATGTACCCCAGGTTAAGAAACCTTGCTATGTACTAAGCCACTAATGTCTTCGTTGACATGCATGTGTGTATGTATATATTATAAAACCATGTCAGATTCCAATCTTGTTTGCTAATTTGAGAATTATATATTTGTTTAATCTGAATTACTCATTTGTTCAACAAATATTTATTGATCTGTGTGCTAAATATTGTGGAGGTACTATAGTGATAAAGAATAATTAGAAGGCACAGAATAGACTTTGCTCTGGAGGAACTTAAATATTAGTCAGAAATATAAATTGTACATACAGTCCCATTAGAACTGCTGCTCAAAGGGAAAGTGGAAAATAAAATAGGAGAGGAATCTACAACACAAAATACAACTATCTGGATGGGTTACATGTTCATTCTAGGACAGCGACTTTACAAGACAAACAGCTATGCTTACAAGAGGTATGCTTTGTTCAGTGAGGAAAGCAAGAGATTTGGAGAGAGAAGATTGTTGTTATAATCATGGCCTTCACAGTTACTAATTAGAGGAAGGCATTTACATTCTCTTGACTTCTAGTTTCTTCATTCTGTAAAGAATTAATTGTTATTTTTTTTGTTTGTTTGTTTTTTTGTTTTTTTAGTGAGGCAATTGGGGTTAAGTGACTTGCCCAGGGTCACACAGCTAGTAAGTGTTAAGTGTCTGAGGCTGGATTTGAACTCAGGTACTCCTGAATCCAGGGCCAGTGCTCTATCCACTGAGCCACCTAGCTGCCCCAAGAATTAATTGTTATTTGAAGTTTTTATGCCTCTGCACGCACTGGCCTGGGGCTCCACAAACCGCATGGTGCTCCACCCACTGGTTGTAGCGTTGCCATGGCGCTGGCCTCTCACATCATCACCACTCTCCCACTCCTACATGGGCCTGGCAAAATTATAATGATTGGAAGCCTAGTGAGGGCAGTCATGTGACTGTCAGAGCAGCCATCCCATTGGCTGGGGCTGTGTGGGGTTTTTCTGGGATTGGGGAAGGAGAACTGGGCATTCTAGCTGGACGCTGGAAGGCCACAGAAGGTGGGTACTCTCAGCTGATTCCTGGGCGGTGGTATTTTCTCAGGTTGTATAATTTCCCTTTCCCCATTTTATTTCCTTTCCCTTGATCCTACTGATCCTGTTTGTGGGTGGTTTTTTTTTTTTAAGTTCGTTCTTGTTAAAATAAATCCTGTTCTGTTTTGAGGGAGGCTGCTGGTCTCCTTCCTTGCCCCAATATTGCGGTGAGTCGCTTAGCTAACACTCCCCAATTAAAAATTGGCCCCCACAATTCTTGAAGCAGGGATATTAATGTCCCCAACTACCCATCTCTCATGATCGTAAGGAAAGTACAACCTTAAAGTAGTATACAAATGTGAGAAGTTATTATTATTACCTAACCATACTATAGGAAGAGCTAGTTGGTATACTGGACTATAGAGTTGGGAAGACATCTTCCTGAGTGCAAATCTGGCCTCAGATACTTACTAGCTGTGCGACCCTGGGCAAGTCATTTAACCCTGTTTCCCTCAGTTTCCTCATCTGTAAAATGAGCCAGAGAAGGAAATGACAAACTGCTCCAGTACCTTTGCCAAGAAAACACAAAATGGGGTCATGAAGAGTGACACATGACTGAAATGACTGAACAACAACAAAAACCTACTATAACTCTATTGTGTGACTACCCACCCAGTAGTTCTTGCTTGTTTATGGAGGCAGAACAAGAACTGGGAGGAAAGGATTAAGGATTTGGAGAAAAGGAAGGAAAGAAAGAAAAGCCAGTTTATAGGCTTAAAAAAACAAGGACTCTAGGTAGTAAAAGTTTTGTGGACTGGTGAACATTTGTCATGGATCTGTGGCTAGGAGACATTGCTCTAAAACACTCACTAGCCTTTAACCCATTCCCTATAACGAGAAGTAAAATGTTATCATATGGTACTTTCACCTCCAATAAGTTCAAAATGACTTCGAAAGATTCACAGGCTGTTAACACTGGAAGGGACTTGAGTAGTTGTGTAACCTAACTTCCTCATTTTACAGATGAGGAAACTGAGATATGAAAAGGACTTGTACAAAATTCTCTCACTTGCATTCAAAACTCTTCCCCAAAATACTTTTGAGTAGATAGGAAGGCTCTCTCTCACAATGGTGCTGCCCAAGTTACTTCAACCCACCTTAAGCATAACTTAGGTAGGAATTGAAGTGTTTAGTATCATTAAATTTTGTCTCTTAGTCTAATGTAGTACAAGGGTGTTTTTTTCATTTCCAGGGGTCTCTAGACTCTGCTGAGACCCTTCACAAAATACTTTGGATTGCATCCTATGTATGTTACTGCTCTGTAGGATCATTATAAAGACATTCTCCACAAACCCAAGCCTAGGCTTTTATATAGCACTTTAAAATTTGCAAAACACTTTGCATATGTTATGTCATTTGATCCTCATGACAACCCTGAAAAGTAAGTGCTATAATTATTCCCATTTTACAGATGAAAACAACAAGACAGAAGTTGTGACTTGTCCACAGTCACACAGCTAGTGCCTGAGACAAGTCTTCCAAACCCCAAGTCCAACACTTTTTCAAATGTACCATTTAGTTGACTACATGCTTTTTAAAAAGTACTTCATTTTGAACACCTTCAGTTAAAATTTAATTTGAACATCTACCTCTAAGGCAGGAATTATTAGTCATTTTTTTTTGTATCAAGGACCCCTTTGGTAGTCTGGTAAAGACTATAGACCCCTTCTCAGAATAATGTGATTAAATACATAAAATAAAATATATTGGATTACAAAAGAAACCAGTTCTATTGGAATAGTTATCAAATGTTTTATGAAAACAAGTTCATAGACTTACACGAATGATATTGAGTAAAACGAGCAGAACTAAGAGAACATTGTACATAGTATCAGCAACATAGTGTGATGATTAACTGTGATAGACTTAGCTCTTCTAAGCAATACGATGATCCAAGACAATGCCAAAAGACTCTTGATGGAAAATACTCTTCACATGCAGAAAAAGAACTAAGGAGTCTGAATGCAGATTGAAGCATACTATTTTCACTTTTGATGTTAGGTTTTGTTGTTGTTGTTTCTTCTTTCTTGTGTTTTTTCCCTTTTATTCTGATTCTTCTAATGTGGAAGTATGTTTAACATGATTGTAATGTGTAACCTATATCAGATTGCTTGCTGGCTTCAGGAGGGGGAAGGAAAGGGAGGGTAGGAGAAAAATTTGGAACTCAAAATCTTATAAAAATGAATGTTGAGGGGGCGGCTAGGTGGTGCAGTGGATAAAGCACCGGCCCTGGAGTCAGGAATACCTGAGTTCAAATCCAGCCTCAGACACTTAACACTTACTAGCTGTGTGACCCTGGGCCAGTCACTTAACCCCAATTGCTTCACCAAAAAAAAAAAAATGAATGTTGAAAACTATCTTTATAATTGGAAAAAATAAAATAAAACACTACTTTTTAAAAAAGAAAGAAAGAAAACAAGCTCATGTACCCAAGGTTAAAAACCATTGACTTATAATCAAATAAGTTGGAAAATGGGAAGGTAAATAAATTACAACATGTCCAGGAGACAAAACAGGGATTCCCTTATCCTCAATAAGGAAAGATGGTACATACTATGTGGAAAATCTTATAGTGTATCCACAAAGACCCCTATTACTTTGAGGTAATCCTGATAACATTCTAAAAACAGAACTCCTCTATAACTTTCATTTGTCCTTACTCTTTAAAAAAATTTAAGTTGTCATACTTTTTGGGGGGGGGGCAGGGCAATGAGTGTTAAGTGACTTGCCCAGGGTCACCCAGCTAGTAAGTTTCAAGTGTCTGAGGATGGATTTGAACTCAGGTCCTTCTGAATCCAGGGCTGCTACTTTATCCACTGTGCCACCTAGCGGCCCCTATAAGTTGCCATACCTTCTAAGGGGTTTCTTTAGATTGGTATTTAATGAAGTAATCCATAAATTCATACCTATGGACCGATCAAATAATCAAATCACCTTTTCTTTTAAAATAAATAATGAAACCTGCAAAATTTGTTGAGGTCCCCACATAAAGGAAAATACAAGCTTCTGAACACTTTCTGAAAAGGAGGATATGAAACCATAGCTGCCCTTTATGCAGTGCTTTACATCCACCATCTCATTTGAACCTCACAATGACCCTGTAAGATAAGTACCATAGGCATTGTCATCCCCATTTCACCAATGCTCAAATAAGTCAAGTGATTCCTCGGTAGTCATACAGCTATGAAATGTAAGAGATGGGATTTCATACTGATTGTATGACCCCCCAAGTGCAGTACTTTCTTTCTTTCTTTTTTTGGTTTTTGGTTTTTGGTTTTTTGCAGGCAATGGGGGTTAAGTGACTTGCCCAGGGTCACACAGCTAGTAAGTGTCAAGTGTCTGAGGCCGGATTTGAACTCAGGTACTCCTGAATTCAGGGCCGGTGCTTTAACCACTGCGCCATCTAGCTGCCCCTTTTTTTAAATTTGTTTTTTATTTTTATTTTTTGGGGGGTGAGGCAGCTGGGGTTAAGTGACTTGCCCAAGGTCACACAGCTAGTTAAGTGTCAAGTGTCTGAGGCTGGATTTGAACTCAGGTCCTCCTGAATCCAGGGCCAGTACTTTATCCACTGCTCCACCTAGCTGCCCCACAGTACTTTCTACTATGCTCCACTGCCTCTCCTCTTATATGTCAGTTCAGAATAGCAATAAGCCACCAGTGGCTTTTAAAATATGACAGACTTTCTCTATTATGAATTTCTATAGAACCTGACATCCAGAGCTTCTAAAGAGAAGCAAACTATATATACCAAGTCATATGTCATCAAAATAGTCTTCACTGGAATAGCAGTGAAGAAATGCTCTTTCTTCATAGATTTCTTTTTTGAAAATATCTTTAATCAAATTCAATGGGGGCAGCTAGGTGGCGCAGTGGACAGAGCACCAGCCCTGGATTCAGGAGTACCTGAGTTCAAATGTGGCCTCAGACACTTGACACTTAGTAGCTGTGTGACCCTGGGCAAGTCACTTAACCCTCATTGCCCTACAAAAAAACCAAAAACCAAAACCAAAACCAAAAACAAAAATTCAATGTCATGAGCATCACCATTGGCCAATGAAAAGAACCTAGTCCTGGGAGTCATCATTGTAATCTTCTCTGCCAGGAACTAGTTGATTCTGGACAAGTCACTTAACCATTTTTGCCTCAGTTCCCTCATTGTCTATCAAAGTAGAGATAATCCCTTCCTTACCTCTCTGATAGGGCTGGGGGGGGGGGCGGGGAATGAGACAAAAAATTATGTGTAAGATTATTTAAAAGCAAGAAACATTATACAAATGTATTATCATTTTGTCATGATTGTATTATTAGAATGTAAGCTCCTCAAGGGCAAGAACTTTTTTGTCCCCAGGGCCTAACAAAGTGTCTTATACCTAATAAGTACTTGATAAATATTTCTTAAATTGAACCGAATTAGTAAATTCTCTGCATGACCATCAAAAAAAACCCCAAAAAAAACCCTACAGTTAGCAATTATGAATATAAAGAATTCAGAGCAACATGGGAAGCTGTTCGTATGATGATGCAGATGAAATAAGTAGAATCGAAAAAACAATAATTACAATGTAAAAGAAAAGATCACTGCAAAGGAGTTATACTCCAAGTGAAAAACCAAAAGTGGTACTGGAGAACTGGCAACATAATAGAATTTACTTCCCTTTTCTTAGCAGAGATGTGGAGGGACCCAGAGCTCAAAATATTGAACATATTGTCAGGCATGATCTCTATGTCAGTTGTTTTTATTTAGCTGTTTTTCTTTGATACAAAGGAGGGTTCAATGATGAGAAGGATGCAAATATCTGGAAATGACTGATGGTCCAAAATGTTAAGAACAACAAAGAAAAGACAAGGACCTGATTGACAATAAAAGGACAGATAATAGAAGATACACACATAGCCTGTCTCTTCTGAGTTGTTACCATTCCATATGCTTCAGGTATTTGGGAGCTGAAGATCCCCTTCCTTCCACATTTTTTAGCGTTCTGCTACTTTGCCTCCCTATTTCTTTTCATCCGTGGGTTCTGTCTTTCCTACTAGACTCTGAGACCTCCAAGGGTAGGGTTGTATCTTATATTTCTTACTCTTTAACCCCAATACCAAACATACTGCTCTGCGTTTACTTAGTATACTAGGCACGATGATGCTTATCATGAAAAGAGATTCTCCTTCATGGCCACTGTCTAACTATGTATTCTTTCTCCCCTCCTTCCCCTAGTAAAAGTATCCATGGGACTAATCTTCTAATGGGAAAGAAAAAAAGCAGTATCTTTCATGCCCCCAAAGCTAGAGCCTAGAATGCAGATGCTTAGACCCTAACTCTCCAGCCGGTGTGTGGCAGATTTCACTTCAATCTGCTGCTGCTCCTCATGATCTCTAATTTCTGCGTGAGAATTTTAAATTAGGCTAGATTTCCCAAGTCAAAGTAATTATCCTTGTCTACCGTTAACAGCAGCTCCAGGATCACATAAGAGAGAATTCCATTGGTCCAGGATAATCAAATGCTTCCTAACAACAAAGTATAAACCCAGAAACCCAGCTAGGTCTTGCTTTTGCAGACTCAGCTCTTTCCATTTCCAAAATCCTAAACAGAGGCAATGCCTTCCCTCAGCCTTTCTGTAGTCAATGAACTGCTTCTCTTCTTGCTGTTTCAACAATCCTGAAGTTTTCCAGATTCATCCAGCACACAGCAACCCACAGTCCTGTTGCTGCCCCCAACACACACACGTACACACACACTCTCTCTCTCTCTCTCTCTCTCTCTCTCTCTCTCTCTCTCTCTCTCTCTCCTTCCCACCCCATCACCTTGTCTGCAGAAGCAGAGACAACGAGCAAGGCTGTCCCAGCGGGGGGGAGGGTCAAGAGACAGCCAAGTGCCTAGTATTTTCCCTTTGTTGACTTTGGATTTTCAAAACAAAACAGCAAATGCTCAGGCAGCCATTCATCTTCCCCGTGCCCCAGTGTTTACATTCAAAGCCCAAATCAACTTTACTTCATAAACTTTCAACCTTCTCCTCCTTCCTCCCCGGCTCGGGCCCCCACCTCTACCACACACAAACAAGCAGGAGAGTGATAAACACTCTCGGGATCTTGATAGGCGCTAGCTCCAGCAGTCCAATCTGCGGCTTGTCTCTGGCTCCTATCCCGCCCCCAAACCGGCACGGTAGATAAACACAACAGGACACTATTCTCAGAGGTAAACTCCTCATCCACCGCGGGCTTATACCATGAGACACACAATACAACCGACATATCGCAGGTCTCTCCTTCGAACGCCCACCCCAAGTCTCCTTTACCTGATCTTCCACCCCTCAGCTACTTGGCTCACTTTAATTAGCGAAAGTCTCCTGTAAGTGCTGTCTTACCTAAAACACGTGGTGAGCTCGCCTGTAGGTTTTAGACAAGGATACTTGGTGGTCGCTATCTTGTTCTCTGAACAGACCTCTCTGGAAGAAAGTTGGAAAGAACATGCTGCTTTAGTCTGAGTCTGGAGATGCTCAGGGAACCTCAGTGTACCGAGAAGCGAGGACAGGCTAGTAGGATCCCTTATAGCTAAGGTGCTGCAGTTCACAGAATTTCGAATTGGAAAGGACCTTAGAGGTAACCCAGTCCGACCTTCTAGATTTGCGGATGAAGAAACAGTAGTATGTGATACCTCTCTCCGCACAGCAGAGGCTGTGGAAAGATCACTGGAGTCAGAGGACTTGGGTCTGAATGGAGGCTCTGCTGCCTACTAGCTGTGCGACCCTGGACAAGTCCTTTATTTGTAAAAATGAGGGGGGTTGAAATAGAGGACCTCTAAGGTTCTTTTCAGATCTAAATCTTACGTCCTATGAACCAGCGCGCTGACAGGAGCGCAAACTGGATCTGAATGCGTATGAAGTCCGCCCCCCGAGCGCAGCTCGGAGGGAATGCAGACGCGGGAGTGGAGCTCACTGAGAATCGGGGTGCTGGGCGCACGGTCGGCGCCCACTGCGTCAGGGAAGTGCAGGCTAGGACCGCCTGGGAGCCGGTTGAGAGCCGGGCACTGAGCTGCCCGCCACCGGTGATAAAAACGCAGCTATCTACTATGCCCGTCCTTAGGGCTTCAGCAGTCCCAGCGTCGGGGGCAGGGGCAGGGCTCACCTGTCGCTGTCCTCAAACTCCTCTCTGTAGGTCCAGGTGTGTCCTAGCGCCAGGAGGAGAAGCAGGGGACCCAGGCTTCTGCCCAGCTGTCTCTTCGCCCCTCCTCTCCCGCTCGGCGGAGGAGGCGGCAGCGGCGGCGGCAGCGGCAGCACCATCGGGCAAACTCTCGGGTAGCTCCCCCTCGGCGCCCAGGCTCTCACTCTTCCTCTCTCTCCTCTTAGCCTCCTCCTCTTTTTTTTTTTTTTTTAACTTCTCCTCCTTTTCCTCCTCTCCCTCCGGCAGGGGGCGCGAGAGGGCAGGGGTGCTTGCACCACCTGCCTGGGGCGCTCTGGGGGCTCTGCGGGTCAGAAGCGGAGCCGGGCTTAGGAAAGGAAGCTGCGGGGAAGAGAAGAGAGACCCAATTCAGGGGCTAGATCGTGCTCCACCCCTCCCCGGCGCATCCTGGATCTGGATGGGAAGTGCCAACTCAAAAGCGGACCAGGGAATTTGGGGGTCTGGAGGAGAAGACTGGAACAGGAAGGGTGTCCCGGCTACTGAGAGACTGTGCGAGCAGCCGGAGCGTCTTTCCCAGGGAGTGTGTCCTAGATGACAGATTGACTTGACTAAAGCTTTCAGGGCTGACTCCGAGTTTCTCCCTCTTTTCCTCTTTTGGGGAAGGGGAGGGAAAGGAAAGCAAAGAAGTCTAAGGGAGAGAAGGCGGGTGTCAGTATTTTGTATTGAGGTGGTATGGACAGCCAGGGGTAGAGGAGGAGGAGGAAGAAGAGAAGGAGGAGGAGGAGGAGGAGGAGGAGGAGGAGGGGGAGGAGAAGAGGAGAGGAGGAGAGGAGGAGGAGGAAGAGGAGAAAAAGGAGGAAGAGGAGGAGGTGCTTCCTATTCTTCTGAAAGGGGGAGGGGAAGAATGAGAGTTAATAAGGTTCCTTCCTGTTGTCAATTTCTAATGACTGGAGGTCCAAAATATTTTCCTTTTCCCAAATTGAGGGGTTACTCTTTACTTTTCTCTCCTTCTATATCAATGTTCATTTTAGCTCACGGAATCAAGGGAAAGGGTGAAAGTTTGTATGCAGCACCAGATCTCCCGAAACTAAGCCTCTTCAAAGTTGGCATATTCAATCTTCATTCATATTTCTTTTGAGTGAGATATGTTGTCCAATTCATTTGTAATGAATGATAGAATTTTATCACTCATCACTCAGAATTGCCGGAAAGGAATAGGACTCATTAGATTATTCTTGGAACTTAAATTGCTCTTGCAGAAATTCTCAGTTCCATTTGCAGATAGGTTTGGATACAAAGTGGTGTTTTTTTCCCCCGAAAGAGGATCGAAGAACAAGAAGCTGTTATATTAATGTTACTTAGTACTATACGCTATATGTCATTGTTATGTATAACATTATAACATTAAAAAGTCTATGAAATAGTGCTATTGATAATGATGGTAGTAGTTAATCATCGATCTAATTTAGAAATCTAATATGTAGAAAGTTGACTCTTAACCTATTATTTTGAAGTACTGTTTAGGGGTTGTTCATACCCATTAATGAAATACGCACTTCTAGCAAAAACTGTGACCAAGCAAAGTTCAGAAACAAATTATGAATTAGAGGTTTAATTTCCAAACTATGGGTCACCTGCTACCAACTATACATCACAAGGTGGTAACATAGGAGGTGAATCATTATACAAAAGATTAAGGTCAGAATGATTGAGGAAAAAAGAAGATGTTTTGCTTATTGAATATTTTAGTTGTGATACTGTTTTTATAGAATTAACAATAAAGGTCTGAATAATCCAAATAGCGAGTGACCCAAAGGGCAATAGCAAGATACAGATAATAAAAATAACAGAGAGAAAAAATAAAAATTCTAAAAAAAAATGTAAGTACATAAAATACTTTACAAATCTTAAAATGCTGTATAAATTTCAGCTAACATTATTATGAGTATCATTGTTATCATTATCATGAATGGAAATGAGCTAGAGGAAGGAGCATAAGGGTAATATCCAAGAAATATATGACCAGGAAAAGGAAGTGGACTAGTTATATAGCAAGAGCAAAGGATGGACCACCCTACTGCTATATTGGTACCCATGACATGTGAAACCACTAAAAATGGCCTCCAGCATGTTGGATAGGAGATAACATGGAGGAGAAGTACAGAGCATGAGTAAGAAATAAATCACAACATGTTCTAGTAGAGGGAATACACAGCTCAAGTCAAGTTAACATGCATTTATTAAGTACCTACTATGAGCCAGGCATTATGCTAAGTGATAGAATATAAAGGGGGGAAAACTAGTGCCAGTCTCAAGGAGTTCCCAGTCTAATGGGAGAGACAACATGCAAACAGCAATGTATAAACAAGATATAGACATGATAAATTGGATATAATCTCAGCAGGAAGACGCTAAAATTAAAGAGCATTGGCAAAGACTTCCTGGAGAAGATGGGACTTAAACTAAGTCTTGAAAGATATCAAGGAACCAGGAAGCAGAGGTAAGGAGGAAAAGATGGCCAGTAATGGGAAAATGCAAGGAGCTTGGGGTTAGATTAACCTGTCTGAAGAATAGCAAAGGAATGACATTAATGAGATCACAGATTCATTAAAGCTCAAAGTGTTTTACTTCTTCAAAGATTTACACATTTGCTTTTCTCATATTTCAATTTGCATAACAACCTTCTTAGTTGTGTAAAGAAAGTGTTATTATTACCATTTTGTAGATAAGAAAACTGAGGCTTGGAGAGGTTAGGTGACCTATTTAAGGTCACCAAACTAGCTATTGGCAGAGATCTGTTCCTTCTTAGTTCAGTCTCTTTCCACCATCCTCCATGTGCCTGTCAAATAATTAGAATACCAAAATATACTAAGCACTAAAAATAAGCATAATTGAATAGTTCTTTAATAATATTCTGAAAAGTCACTTCAAGATTTTGTAGGATATGAGGGTGTTCATGAAGAAATAAAGTTGTTTCTGACAACTATCATTTTATAGGTCTATAAAAATCCTAATTATTTGAACTAAATGATATTTTTGGATAGTGGCTAAATGGGAATTTACTGTACATAGAACTGTTTAGGCTCCTGAGGAAAGAAGTTAAAATGTGCTTATCAAAATTCTATCATTTTGGGTCATTCCAAAAATGTGCTTAATCCCTATGTTTAAGGAAAGAGGCCATCCTGTAGGAGGATCAATTTCTAGTTTTCGAAAACAGCTGTATTTTGATAACTGGGTACCTTATTTTTCAAAATTACCTTATTTGTCTACTGTTACATTTTGGCTTACTTGGAGTATTGCATATTCTATTTTCTCTTCCACCAGTGAGAAACAAGGGTGTGGGAGACCAATTATCAGCATCGTCAGACAATATTTATTCAGCCATATGTGTGGTTGCCCAGCCTTTGAGTTAACAACCTACAAGAAAGTAATAATTTAAAAAAATCATACCAAATGAGCACTTTGCAAACCTTAAAGCACTTTAAATTTTAGCTATTGTTATTATTGTTTTTGTTACCCATACCTGCATCAGTCAGTCAACAAACATTTATTAAGCACTTGCCAAGTACCAGGCCTGGATTGAGCACTGGGGATATAGAAACAAGCAAAACAGAAGAGCCCCTGCCCTCAAGAAATTTATGTTCTGATCAAACACAAAGGAAGAAAAAACAATTGTGATTTTTGTGTTTCATTATTTTTGAATGGAGGTTGCAAAAGAGTAGAACTGTGACCAAATCTTTGAATACAGGCTAAAGTCAATCCTTGGCAAATCTGGATACCATCTGGAGGCTGAGGAGTAGTATTGAGAAAGAAGTAAAGCAGAAGCAATCCGCCCCCCACACATACACACACACACATGTCCTTATCACCATAGTCACAGAGAATTTATTATGCACCTATTGGCACCTAGGTAGAGTCAAAGTTGGGCCCGAATATCACTTCAGTAGCCCTTGTGATCTGTGGTGCCAATTAGAAAGGGATCCATTTTTACTTTTTTTTTTTTGGCGGGGAAATGGGGGTTAAGTGACTTGCCCAGGGTCACACAGCTAGTAAGTGTCAAGTTTCCGAGGGTGGATTTGAACTCAGGTACTCCTGAATTCCGGGTCAGTGCTTTATCCACTGTGCCACCTAGCCGCCCGGGATCCATTTTTAATCTCCCCTCGGAAGAGTAGGAGATAGTGCTTAAAGTGAAAATCAATTAACAGGACCTAAGGGAAAGAAACCTAGGAAGGAGGTGTGAGATTAAAATTGGATATTAGATCATAAATCTACCCTACTTAACCTTTCCCTTAATTTATCTCCCAGACTAGTAAATGGAAGAAGCTTCTGATTTTCTAGATAGAGCTTTTATTGTATGGTAGTCACAAGGTGATGTTGATTAGAAGGATAGGAAAGTAGAAATACAATACAAATCGTCTTAAGTCTAGGCTTAGTCTATATTCCGTATAAAACTCACCAAAAGCGGAAGGCCACCTTTGGGGCGAGAGACCGAGTCAAGCGCGTGCTGTTAACCGAGAGCCGGGCCAAGTCAAACTCCAGTCCCCGTCTGTCTGTGCAGCGCAGCCAGGAGACCAGCGGAGCAGGAAAAAAAGGCCCACTTCTGTTCTATCCTTGCCTTTTAAGTTCGCACCCCGGAAGTCAAGTGCTCAGCAGGCAATCTGGCGTGCCTCGCAGGCGGACTGGTGTGCGTAGCTCATGCTGTTGGTCTCCTCCCCAAAAGGGTGGTCCTAAAAAAAAAAAATGGCATCTCTGCATTATCTAACTGACTGTTAAAACTTTTTACCACAGAGGGCAAGGTCCAAGGCATGATCTAAGGAAGCAAATGGGCCTGGGCCTGGCCAATCCACTGATTTAAATCAGGATTCACAAGACAACCAAATTCAAGGATATTGGAAGAGGCTGTAATTCCTAGCAATTGTCTAAAATTGAGAAAGTTAGCAAAGAATCAAGAACAGGAGAGTTAGAGAAAAGTAGGTCTCAGTGAGATGACAGTTTGCTCTAGAGGCAGCCTTCCTGCACCCCAGCAGCAGGTTAGCTACATGACTTTCTTGTATCTTTGTACACCAAAATAATCCAGAATGTTCCTCTATTGTGGTGAACTGGGAGACAGTACTTGTGAAAAATAATACTGTCTCAGGACTCATAATTTAAACCCAATAGTGAGGAGATTATTCAGTGGTTATAATAACAGTTGTATTATTTGTTATTATCAGAGCACTTAAATTTTTGCAAAGTGCTTTTTTTAATATATGTTTTCTCATTTGATCCTATCGGCTTTGGGGAACACATTTAATGAGCGAGAAAAATGGAAGGGCTTGCTTTATTGGACTATAAGAAGAGAGTATCTTCTGAAAACTGCATTTTCTTTCCTTGGAAAGACAAGGCCTGGATTTGCTCAGATGACTGATTCTACAGGAAATGTCAGCTATCCTGCCTTAGAAGGCAGAATGAAGTCTAAAGGAGAAAGCACTCCAAAGATCCCCCTTCTCTCTCTGGCACCCTTGTTCATCCACTCTGTAGCAGTGGTTCCTTCCCTTTGTTTGAGTTCCCCTTTTGATAAAACACAGTGGGATGGCTGGCAATCGCTATCTCCTGCCTAGTCCCCAAGGCTATTACCAAGATTAATGACATGATACCTGAAATGCTTTGAGTTCCTTGGGGGAAAGGTACTGTATGGTTATTTCTTTCTTAAGTGCTGCACCCTGAAACATTTTCCATACTGACCTGTCAATTGCTTTAAAGCAAAACAGAGTTGATAAACGCTACAATCCACTCAACCCTGGGAACCCAGAGCTGTAAGGAGAGACTGATATGTGTAGGACTTCCTGAATGGCTAGTGGCACTGAGTGTTGCTGACTTTAGCAATGTTTAATGGTATCTGAGATGTCCTGAGGAAAAGGGGACTAAGTGATCTAGTAGATATCATAGCAATAGGCACCTAGTCACAGATAAACACTATATAAAGAATCTGCAATTTCATGAGAGTAGGTACCCATTTCACTGAGGCCTTTCCCAAGCCCATGGGTTGTTAACAAGGTCCCCTTTCAGATTATTTTCATCTATTCTGCATATATCTTCTAATCACCTAGTTTCCATCCTATTAGAATGTATAGAACTGGGATTTGCTTTTATTTTGTTTTTTTATTTTTTTAGTCCAAGGCTCTTAGCACTGTTCTTGGCACATAATAGGAACTTAATCAAGGGTTGTTGATTGACTGATTCAGATGGCAAACCTTCCAAACCTTTATCGCCTTTGAGAGCTGTTGTGGCTAAGAACAATTCCTTACCCTACAGCTGACCTGATGTTGACCCTTTCCAAACTCAGGGGGGCAGGTTGTTCAACACACAATTCATCATCCTGCCTATGTTCACAGTCCAGATGGATAAGATTTGCCATAATTTGCACCTTGCTGGCATAGGCTTCAAAAACTCAGCTTCATTTCCCTCACATTAGATTCTAAACTCCTTGAGGGCAGGGACTGTCTTCTGTCTTTGCATTCCCATAGCTTAGTGCAGTGCCTGGCACATAGTAGGTTCTCAGTACACGTTTATTGATTGACTTAATGCTTATCCCCCAATGAAAGCACCATAGTAAGCTCTCAATTAATGTTTCATTGGTTAATTGACTGTTTTGATCACAACAAATTTATGAAGACGAAGAGAGGATACAACTCACCACCTGCTAGGTACAGCTTGCCCTTCCTCTGCTAATTTAAAGAGCATCACATTCCTCAGGGAGGGAGGGAGTTTGGGGTAATGAATGGAATTCTAGGCTAAGAATCAGCAGACCTGGGTTCTATGCATAGACTGGCCACTGACAAATTCCTCTTCTGAGCCTCATTTTTCTCACCTGTAAAAAAGAGGCAGAGAGGCATGGTGGATAAACTTGCCTTGGAGTAATGAAGACCTAGGTCTCTGACATTTAGTAGCTAGGTAACACTGGGTAAATTATTTAACCACTCACTCCCCTAGGCAACTCTCTATGACCATATGTTGCAAAACATGTACACGTCTGCAAGTTTTTTTCCCTGGGAGTTCCTTTCAAAATGGAAATCACAGTTCTGAAATGTGGTCCCTCTTCCTCACCAAAAAAAAAAAAAGTGATCTCTAAAGTCCTTTGCTAGCTCAAGTAGTCTGGTTCTGATTTTTAAATATATACTCTAAATTTGGGGGCATTACTTGGACTGATCTGGAGATTTTGAAAGTGAGAAAGGAGCATAAAAGTCAAAATGATTTGGCTGGGGGCAGAGAAGGAGAAGTGTGTAGGTGTACAAAGTAAGAGGTTTGAAAATTCTGTGGCTCCTACTTATTCTATGCTATTTTATCATATAGAAGCAATAGGAAACACAAATTTCTAAAAATACATGAGCACCCTGGGCAAGTCACTTAACCCTCATTGCCCTGCAAAAAAAAACACAACCCAAAGACCAAAAACAAAACAAAACAAAAAAAACAACACATGAGCATTGATCCTGAGAGACAACAGACTCCAAAATGTAGCGGCAAGCACTTACCTATAAAGTAAAGGCCATTTCGTGGAAACAAGATCAAACAAGTTTCATGTGTTAGACCAGCTAGCACAGTGCTTTATGAGTGGTGTTCATATTACCACTCAGCAGGATAGCTCAGCTTTGCAAGTTTTCCTTTGGTTTCATTTTTGATCGACAGGAAGCCAGTTTTCCTGAGAAAATAAAGGTTACATCTTGAAATGTGTTGAAGTGTGCCAGTCACTAAGGCAATGCTGGGATTCCCTGAGGCAACAAGAATACAGAATTGCTCTTAATACCACAGATAGAGCTTAAAGCTCTTTCAGTGGGGTGTGGAAGCTGTCTCTACACCAAGTCTGCCTGAGTTATGACTTGTACAGATCTTACAAGTTGAGAAAAACTGTGCATCTCTGGAATTTTCTCTGAACCTTGAAGAAAGGTCAGACTCAAATGTAAGATGGAAGCACATGATCTCTGTGTCAGTTTACAAAGGACAAAATCATTTAATATAGTTTAGTTGACTTGCTATACATAGGTACAGTCTGTTAAAAGTAAAATCCAACAGCAATGCCCACTATACATGGTCTTGTTATTTATTAGAATATCTTTTCAAAAGTTAAGAAGCCCTGAATCACATAATTTTAGGTTACTGGTACAAACTCATTAGAATAATAATAATAACAAAAACAATAATATAATAATAGTATTTACATAGCAATTTAAAGTTTGCAAAGTACTTTACAGATATTATATCATTTGATCCTCAAAATAATTGTGGGGTGAAGGTGTTATTATTATGTCCCTTTTGCAGATGAGGAAACTGACACAGTTAAGTCACTTAACAGAAATTAAGTGATTTGCCCAGGATTACACACCTAGTAAATATATCAGGCTGGCTTTGACCTCAGGTCTTCCTAACTCTAGATCCCTTAATTTATCAAAAAACAAAAAACAAAAACAGGGGCAGCTATGTGGCACAGTGGATAAAGCACTGGCCCTGGATTCCGGAGGACCTGAGTTCAAATCCGGCCTCAGACACTTGACACTTACTAGCTGTGTGACCCTGGGCAAGTCACTTAACTCCCATTGCCCCACCAAAACAAACAAAGAAACCCCCCAAAACCAAAAACGAAACTCAAACCTCTCTACCACTGCAGGATGGTACCTTCTTTACAACTTACAAGTTCCTTAGGGGATTGAGAGTTTAGGTGACTTGACCAGGATCACACACACACAGTATGTCTCAGAGGCAGGACCTGAACCTAGACCTTTGTTCAAATCCAACTAATATGCCATACTTCCGCTCATTTTCCATGTCATGAACTCCAACATATAGATATCTGTCTGTATATATATATTATGTATGCATATGTATATATGTGTGTGTAAATTCATACGTATATATGTTAAAACATGATATGTACCTCCAGATAGAGAATGTTGAATTGAGAGTGCAGACTGAAGTATATCTTCTTCTCTCTTTTTCTTTCTTTTTTTTTTTACCTCCACATGACTAATGTGGAAATTTGTGTTGCATGACTATACATATTTGTCATGATCTTTGTTTTCCTTGCCTTCTCAATGGCTAAGGAAAGGAGATGGATGGGAGAGAATTCAAAACTGAAAACAAATTGAAGAAAACCCAACTATCTCCATTTACTTTACTACTAGATTACATGCCTATATTCTAGTTCCATACCACTAGGGTAGTAGTCACATTCATCCTGTGGAGAGTGGGGCAGAGGAAAACCTTTGGACTTTGGGGGGAAATAGCATGGAGTCAGAAGATCTGGGTTCTAATTCTAGCTCTGCCACTAATTTGGAACAGAACCTCAGGCAATTTGTAAGCTTTCTAAGAATCAGTTTTCTCATCTTTAAAATAAGGGGTTAGATGAAGATTTCTAAGGCCCATTCTAGAATAGATATCCTGTGGTTCTATGGATTTGCTGAAACAATGAGAATTGAAGGTCCCTTGGCCCATTCAGGCAGGGCCTTAGATTCTTTGCTAGTGCTTCTCAATAAAAGGGGGGAGTGTAACGATTGGAATAACGCCACCTGCTGGATACTAACTGTAGAAGAGTTCTGCCCATGAAGCGAAGGTCTTTGAGGGCAAGACCAGGAGTCTTTGGTATCAGGAAGTGAGGCGGACTAGTGGGAGGAGGAAGGAGGAGACGGAGGCGCGCTTCCTTTTGGACTCTGGCGGAGAGCGGAGCTAGAAATGTGCTCTCCCTTTAATAGATAGGAATCTAGGCCTTTCTTTCTCTTTACCAAATTCTTATTCTCCTTAATAAATGCTTAAAAGCCTAACTCTTGCTAAAGCTTATAATTTATTGGCGACCACTCATTAAATAGTTTAGACAGTTTAGCTAGAATTTTAGCCCTTAACAGATGGCTGACCACGAAGAGGAAAGCTAAACTTCAGTCTTCTGATCTTCTGGTTGGGTAAGAAATTTCCCCTCCCTCTCCCTTTAACTGCTAAGTACTGGCGTACTGGCTGTGTTTTCCTTTAAATTTTTTCGAATGGACCTTTTAAACTCCCTAATTACCCTATTTTGATTTTAGTCTGTTTAACCAGACAAATGGGGATAAGATCATGTTAATGCTTTGTTTTTGTGGATTTTCTATTTTTCTTTTTATTTTTGTTAAAAGAGCCAGCAACTTACTCACACAAGGAAAAATCACTCCCTCTCCCAACCATGCTTTTTCAGAGAAACCTGAAGAGATTCCTGCAGCTTTTCCCAATTCTAACACTAATTGTTGCTCTAATTTTGCATTCCTGGAGGCAATGACCCACCCTCTAGAAGCTTTTAATCCCGTAGTGCCTGGAGGCAAAGTGGGGGAAGAGGAATCCAGGCCTGAGTTCAAAATCAAGTCTGATTCAAATTGCCCTGGTCCCTCCCCTCCTCTCCAAACCCCACCCTCTACTCCTCCCATGGCCAAGCCCATTGCTTCCCCGGCCTGGGAAGTCCAGAGATTTGATGCGCATGCTCAACTTTCTCTAACTACATTTGCAGCTTCAGGCTCAACTCTTCCCCAGCCTGGCTGTGCTTCTGAGACAACCTTAGAAAGCCCTTTAAATTCCAGATATGCTTGTTTTGTTCATAATTTTGCTAACCTGCTTTTGTCTTTAATTAGTAATCTTATAAAGCATTTGTATGGTGAAAAGCCCGACAGACAATATAGAGGGGTTAAAGAAGAAAAACTTAAGCTGAATAAGAATGACAATCAACATAGTTCAAGACTCTGCTTCTTTTGCCATGGAAGGGTATATATTTTACAGAAATGTAGAAGTAAGCAGCAAGGTATTGATATGAGTATTGGGGATTTTAGATATCGGAATCAAGAGTGTTCTGAATTCACTCAGATTATTGTCAGTTCAGAGGTTACATAGGATTTCTATGCTATTACATATACATTTTGGAATTAATGGTATAGGTTTATTTTCATAGAGATTTTCATGCTTTTGAGATTGTGTCTTATACTTAGTTTCTAAAACAAGGAGAATATTTGTAAAGCTTTTTATAGTCATATGATCAAGTTTATATTTTATAATACTCTTATTAATATTAAGTTCATATTCATTTAGACTTCCTTAGTTTGAATTTCATTGTCTTTTATTGTTCCATGTGTATTTTCTTCTATTCATTTGTCTATCTAATTTTGAAACATTGCAAGATGGTTTTGATTTTATTATACAATGTTAATTCTAGGAGTATTGTGCTCCCATATTCTGAGTTGTTTGTTTTTGTTATTTTTTCTCAACTGATTATTTGATCAAACTCTTTAAAGCATTTCCTTGGCAAATTGGTTGCCATGGCAAGTGTAAATTGATTCTAGAAGTATTATTTTTGATAAGCATATTCCCCCCCCCAAAAAAAAGAGGGGAACATTTGTAAAAGTTTTCTATTTTCAAAAAAAAAAAAAGTTCTTTGAGATTCTGTTGTGCTTTAACTTGTATTTAAATATGTTCTGATTTTTCACAAAAGTAATTGTATACTAAGTAAAAAAAAAGATTATTTGAAATTGTTGCATAACTATATATTGTGTTCTGAGTCAAGATGTATTCACATTTTTTTTGCAATCATTTATTATCCTCAATTTTTAAATCCATATGAGACTTGGATTATGGGAACTTATCATTTAAGACATTAATTGCCTTTATTCTGAGTTATCAGATGCCAGTTGGCCAAGATGCCATCCAATCACAAGAGGAATACATGCAAGAGCAGACACTGAACTGTCACATGAGGGGAGACATGCACGAAGTCAAGGTATGGCCGAGGGAACGGCTTTTGACAAATGTTGAGGTTGGATTCTCTTGGTTTAATATTTTATTTTATTTTTCCCCACAATATTGTACAGATGGCTGGAAGTATTGATCCCACCCATCTCACTTCTACACCTGGCTTCTATGCTCCCTCCTATATGCCTGATGCCATGGACCATCTCAATCCCATGCATCTGATTAAGTCTGACTCAGTTTCCTCCAATATGTTCGGTGGCATGGACGTATATTCCATCCACCTATTTTAAGCCTGGCATACTGTATGGGCAGTACATATTGCTCAAGTGTGGGAATGCTCATATCCCATCATTTCTCTGTTCTTTTATGGTAACCCCCATAATTATATCAGGTGTCATGATAAATAACAGTGTTGAATTTGGCCTTGACATCTGTTACTAATTATATTAGATTTTAAAATTTCTCATAATGGCATGAGGATAATTAGGCAGATGATGCAAAAAGTGATGAAACAGATAAAAATTATTTTTAATAATTAATATTGCAGCAATTGTCTTCTCAATTACCCTCCATAAGGGGGGGGACTATAGTAATATTATAATTTTAAAGAATGTTTCAATTTTTGTTTTATTATATGTTTCATGTGTAACAACTAAGATTCTGTATTCCCTTAGACATGTTTTTGAGAACTTTCATTGTTTGATTTTATTATTGACAAAGCTATTTTAAAGTTGTGTTAAGCTCAATTTTGTAGGAAATTTCCTGGCTGATTACCAGTATCCACACATCAACCCCTGAAAAGACTTCCATTCCACGACTACACCTAGAGGACATCTGAGAAAAGACTTTCAGAGACTTTAAATGAACAGTTTTGTTTTGTTTTTTTCTCTTTTCTTTTTCGGTTATAATATACACCATCTGTAATATGTACTCTCTGCAGAGGCCCTCCCTTTGCAAGACCAATGTCAAAGCGTCGGTTCATGAGGACAAAAAAAAAAATCGCCCCTCTGGACAAAACTTTCCTCTCTTCCTTTTCTATATTGTTGTTCACATATTATTAGTTAGCAATAGTTATTATATTCTTTTTACTGTTCCGTCAAGGAAACATTTTGTTTCTTGAGGAACAACAGGGGGGACTGTAACGATTGGAATAACGCCACCTGCTGGATACTAACTGTAGAAGAGTTCTGCCCATGAAGCGAAGGTCTTTGAGGGCAAGACCAGGAGTCTTTGGTATCAGGAAGTGAGGCGGACTAGTGGGAGGAGGAAGGAGGAGACGGAGGCGCGCTTCCTTTTGGACTCTGGCGGAGAGCGGAGCTAGAAATGTGCTCTCCCTTTAATAGATAGGAATCTAGGCCTTTCTTTCTCTTTACCAAATTCTTATTCTCCTTAATAAATGCTTAAAAGCCTAACTCTTGCTAAAGCTTATAATTTATTGGCGACCACTCATTAAATAGTTTAGACAGTTTAGCTAGAATTTTAGCCCTTAACAGGAGCCTGTCTCAGACTAACCCAAACTCAATAAAGTCTTCCATGGAAAACAAGAGTTTGAAAAGTATGAGACTAAAATGATCCTATCCTTGTGAGTCAAAAAGGCTGAGCATCTTAAAGGGCAGGAATCCCTTCCCACATAATACTGGGGAAGGGATGGGAGCTCAGGAATTGATCAAACCTTATGTTATGGTACTGGTGGGCAAGGGCAATTCTTTGCAGTTCTATCTGAAATCTCTGCCTACCTGTAGGGCCATCCTCAACTGTAACACATCAAACTCATGGGGCATTTATACCTAATCTTAGTTCAGCACAGGGAAATGCTCAGATCTGGAAACTACTATAAAATCAACATTTATTATTTTAATGTCAACAGGAAATCTATCTATGACAGTGAGCTTGAATGGTAGGCAGCTGTGGAATGGCAGCCAGAATATACAATAAACATAAACCTCTCCCGCCCCGCCCCCCAAAGTTAACAGAAGGAAAATGACTAGATGAAGATTCCAAATTAGATCCAGTTTTTGGAGACCTTGCTGAATGAAGCACATGCAGAAGAGCCAAGGAAATCGACCCAGGTGGAAGGAATCTAGTACCCAGTGAGCAAATCCTGATCATTTAAGAAGGCAAGCAGACTTTCCCTTACCTGAAATCCTGGCTCTTAGACTAATATTGGCAAATTCCAGTTCACCTTATTGTCCCCAGTGATAGAAAAAAAAATGGAGCTTTGAAATCTCTGGGGTGGTGTTGCTATAATTTTGTGACCACATACCATCTGTTCCTACCATGTTTCCTTATGGCTCATGGGAATCTCTGCCATAGAGAAAAAAACATACCTCTCACTTAGGGAGATATAGGTATGTAGGAAAGTATGCTTTGAGCACAAAAACACTGCAATTCATTAAGAGACTTTATGAATGGCTAAAAGTAAGCCTTGGTTTGGAGCTTTGGCAAATGAATTTAGTCCAGAGGACCTATGTAACCCAAATGCAAATCAGAAAGGGTAGGAGGAAGAGGATTGTTCTGGGAAAAGAGATGAAAGTTGTGATGCAAGCGATTGAAGTTATCTGCCCTAAAAGTCACCACTATGTACTCAGAGGTCCTAGGTTCCATTTCCTGTTCTGACATTTACTATCTGATTTACATTAGACTGGCACTGTAGGCAGCTCAGTGGCGGCAGCCTGAAGTCAGGAAGACCTGAGTTTAAATGTGGCTTCAGACCTTGGGCAAATCACTTAGCTTCTGATTACCTCAGTTTCCTCTGTAAAGTGGATAATAACATCACCTACCTCCCAGGGTTGTTGTGAGTGATTTGCCATTTCCTTCTCCAGATCATTTGACCAATGAGGAAAATGAGGTAAACAGGGTTAAGTGACTTGACCAGTAAATATCTGAGGCCAGATTTGAACTCAAGGAAGACATCTTGCCTTCAGGTAGTGCGCTCTATCCACTGTGTCATCTAGCCGCTCCTGTTAGACAAATCTTGTTCAAAAGATGAGTTTTTGTTTCAAAGAGGACTTTTTAAAAATAGAATTTTATAAAAGCACTATACAATTTTTCCCATAAAAGTATTTTATTATTTTCCAGTTACATGTAGAGATAGTTTTCTTAAAAAAATTTTTTTTGGTGAGGTAATTGGGGTTAAGTGGCTTGCCCAGGGTCACACAGCTAGTAAGTGTCAAGTGTCTGAGGCCAGATTTGAACTCAGGTCCTCCTGACTCCAGGGCTGGTACTCTATCCGCTGTGCCACCTAACTGCCCCAATAGTTTTCATTATTTGTTTTTATAAGATTTCTAGTTTCAAATTTTTCTCCCTCCCCAAGACAGCAAGCAATCTGATATAGGTTATATATGTATAATCACATTAAATATATTTCTGCATTAGCTATGCAGCACTACACATTTAAAAAAAAAAAACTAACCTAACTACCATATTCGGTTCTGATTCCAATTTATTGTCAATGCAGTGTCTGCCAAAGATAAAAGTACTGATGTACAAACTCTATGTGCTATCCATATCACTGTATGTAAAAGTTGGAACACTAAGCATTCTTTATCTACTTAATTTTTCCTGTGTGGATATTTACACCAAACTTTTTTGAGCAATTATATCTCTCATCCCAGAATTTCTGTCCTGTTTCAGGGATTGATGAAATCAAGACAATACTTATCAATTGCAAAAAGGAACATCTAGAGGACTTTACCATCTATGGGGACCCTTCTTCCATTTGGACTCTTCATTGGACAGCTTCCTTAATAGTGGTAAACACTTTAGTGAACATGCATCTCCTTTTTTATGTTTCCTATTATATATACATATATATATATATATATATATATATATATATATATATATTTTTTTTTTCAGGGCAATGGGGGTTAAGTGACTTGCCCAGGGTCACACAGCTAGTACGTGTCTGAGGCTGGGTTTGAACTCAGATCTTCCTGAATCCAAGGCTGGTGCCTTATCCACTGCACAACCTAGCTGCCCCTTGTCCTATTATATTAATAGAGAGTTTTCCGTTGTTACATCTTTTTTTGTCTTATGTGATTTTTTGTTTTGTTTTTTGTTTTCTGTTTTTTGCTGGGCAATGAGGGTTAAGTGACTTGCCCAGGGTCACACAGCTTGTAAGTGTCAAGTGTCCGAGGCCGGATTTGAACTCAAGTACTTCTGAATCCAGGGCCGGTGCTTTATCCACTGTGCCACCTAGCTGCCCTTTATGTGGTTTTGACATATACATGGTAGTCACATTATTAGAGGAGAACCTTTAAGGTAACTTTTTGTTTTCTCAAAACAAATGCTTTTTGATAGTCAACAAAAAATAAGCGCAACATATATAATCTATATAGAATTGCTTACCTTCTCAAGGAGGTGAAGGGGCAGGAAAGAGGAAGAGAAATTGGAATCCACATTTAAAAAATGTTAACAATCTTAAACATTGTTTTTCATGTAATTGGAAAAGATAAAGTAAAATTTTTATATAAATGCAATACGATATTATGCTATATTCACTTCTCAGATAATTATATGACTAACTATGCAGTCTTATATAATAAATTATTTGCAAAACCACATATTTCAAAATTTAAAAGACAATCATTCTGGTGTCTCTATGGATTGCCATATCTTCTATAATTGTTGGTATAAATTAAAGCCATGCTGGCCTATACAGGTTTTGATGATATGGAGATTTTTTTCACAAAACTTTTTTTAGGGATGGAAAAGTAAGCATATGAGTCATTAGCTATTAACATATATTCAATTATCTTTTTTTGGTAACAATAAGTTCTAAGACTTATTCCAAGCTTTAGGTATCCCTCTCTCTTTCAAATAGTTTGAGCATCACTAGCTCAAAACTGTTTCACGTTCAGTGTGGATCTTTTTGCATATATCTGGTCTATTCCAGCTATTCTTCCTGTCTATAATTTTTTAGAGACATTTTTATTTCCTCTAGTAGCACTTCAGAGATTTTGGTGTTAGAGCCCAAAGAAAGGGGCTTCACTCTAATGGTTGGGTAAAAGAGTTTATTGAAAAAAAGACATCTTTACGATCTCTTCCATTTTCTCTCTTGTTACTGTCCTCCAACACATAGGATACAGAGTGCACTCAATAAAAAATGGGTAAAGGAAATTATGCCTTTTCTGGGCCAATATACCCCTGAGAGAAAGACTACTTGCAAAACAGTTGCACAGTTGAAAACAGAAACCCAAGAATGTCCAAAGTTCACCATCCATCTTCTTTGGAACAAAACGTCCTTCAGAAGGGAAAAACACCAACTCCAATCATTGATCATATCTCATGCTGTGAAAATTGTGTCAGAGATAAAAAAAATACTTAAATAGAATCTTATGGATTCAACTATTCTACAAATTTGAAGAGCCTCAGTATTCTAAGAAACCCTAGCAAATCATTCTGGTGCCCCGTGTGCTAGAATTGTAGATTGTCTTATCTACTACAAGTATGTGTACAAATCAGAACAGTGCCGGCCTACACACCATCTGATAGGAACAATCTGCCTTTGTTCTTTAATTATTTGGATAATTTCTTAAAACATTTACTTGAGACTTCTTCTTTCGGTGACTATGGAGTTGCCCCATAGTGTCTGTTGGTTATATTTGTATCTGTGTGAACATATGGTTTGTTCTTTGCCTTTCTCTTATATAAATAATGTACTTTTAAATTGTGTTTGTGTGTAACAGAAGTAATGGGACAACTTAGTTTTTGTCTTTGTATACTTGGTGCCTAGTACTAGCACATGGGAGATTAATGAATTGACTTGCTCATTGAATTGAATTCAACAAGGTAATTTCCCTCTAGATCTTCACCACCTTCCTATCTAGGTAAGTTCTAACTTTCTTGTTTCTATTTAACATGACCTGTGGTACTAGATGAGAGTTTTAACCTGTCCTATCCTCTCTTGGAAAAATTTTCTGTTGGCTTCAATGGGAGTTGTGTTGGCACGAAGAGAATGAGATTAAATTTCAAAAGAGTTTGGAGGTTCTGACATTTTCCAATGAATATTCTGTAGTTCTATCCCAGGGCCTGAAACAGGTCTACACCAGTCATGGGGCCGCTATTGAACCCTGGGAGGATAAAAGCTTGCTCAGTAGGAGCCCTTCCTTCAGTTACCCCAGGGACAGACCTAAATGGAATGTTTGGAAAACTCTGGAGTCCAGCATCAACCTGCCGAACCCTATTTTAATTAGAAACTTATTCTGAGAATCAATTCCAGCAAGGGGTAGAGGAGGGGCAAGTAGCTGAAGCCCAGAATTTGGTCAATGAGGCCAAAGGGACTGAGGAATAGCATGCACACATCCACCCCACAAAGGCCACCAGTGAGGGACTTTTTAAAGGTCTTCAGAATGGTTTTGCATTCTTTAGTGCTAATCTTTCCCAACCAAACTGGATCCAAAATGAATTCCAGATAAAACAAGTTAACTTGGTCCAGTTTCCTTTAATTGGCACACATCCTTCTTTGATTTAGATGGATTAGGTGATAAGTTTCTTCTTTTTTTCTGCCTGATAAGTGTTATTTACATCTTAGTGTACATTTTCAGAGGTGCTTATTTTGGTTGGTGACCTCCAATGATCCCCATAGCAATCTATCACCAAGAAGGTAACTTGGGACTTTTAGAATCCTTTTTCTCAGGAGTTGTGATGATCTCAAATACAGCAGTTGTCTAAAAATACCTTTATCATGTGGTGTTGTTCTTTAATCATTTCAGTTATATCTGACTCTTTGTTGCCCCCCATTTGGGGTTTTCTTGGCAAAGATACTAGAGTTCTTTGCCATTTCCTTTTCCAGCTCATTTTTCAGATGAGAAAACTGAGGTGTAAACAGGTTAAGTGACTTGCTCAGTGTCACACAACTACTAAGTGTCTGAAGATGAGTCTCCTTGATTCTAAGCCCACTGTTCTATACACTTGGCCACCTACCTGCCCCTTTATCATGAGCATAGGCTATTTGTATGCAATGTGATATGTATCTGGCTCTCTCCTTCTAGTGCCCCCAAAATGGATTATTTGGCCTTACCCTCAGCCCCCCCCCAAAGAAAATCAGTATCTTGTCATTAAACCTTCTGACCCTATTTTTAAAAGTAAACTTTGCTTTTGTACTCTCTATTCTCCCCAACACTTCTAAGTTTCCTGGTTATCATCCATCTGATATAGTAGACTTTCACAGTAGTTTTAGTCAGAAAAATCCTGGATTCAAAATCCTGACTCAGGCACCTACTAATTGTATGACAATGGGAGGACATGTCATTTAACCTCTTGATGACTTGTTCTCTGCATCTATAAAATATGGATATCATTTCACAACAGAGTTGGTGAGAGGACCAAATGAGATCATGTAGGTAAAGAAGTTAGGTAGGGGGCAGCTAGGTGGCACAGTGGATAGAGCACTGACCTGGGAGTCAGGAGGACCTGAGTTCAAATCCAGCCTCAGACAGTTGACACTTACTAGCTGTGTGACCTGGCCAAGTCACTTAACCCTCGAAGAAGAAGAAGAAGTAGTAGTAGTAGTAGTAGTAGTAGTAGTAGTAGTAGTTAGGTAAACCTTAAAGTTCATTGTCAATTATCATCATCTTTACTACCACTACTGCTGCCATCATCATCATAGTTTTTCTCCCAATTCTGATTGTATACTATTTTTGTTTCCAGACTTCATTTATCTTCCTTATTCTTTTTCTCATTAAAAAAAAAAACCGGGGCAGCTAGATGGCGCAGTGGTTAAAGCACTGGCCCTGAATTCAGGAGTACCTGAGTTCAAATGCGGCCTCAGACACTTGACACTTACTAGCTGTGTGACCCTGGGCAAGTCACTTAACCCCCATTGCCTGCAAAAAACCCCAAAAAACAAAAAACAAAAACAAAAAAAAAAACCCAACACATACACACACACACACACACACACACACACAACAACAACAACAACACCTGTTTATCTCCTCCTGTGGTCATTCACATTCAGACCTTTCACCCACCCATTCCTTTCTAAAGCTTCTTTTCTTTGCTTTTACATCTCTTTGCATCTCTTTCATTCTCTCCATGCCCAGCTTTCTTCCTTCCAAGAGGCTTCTATTCTTCTCTCCATTCTTTAAAAATTCTCTCATTTTATCTCCCATCCCCTCAGTCTTTTAGTTACACTCTTTTTTCCTGTTCCTCCTTTTCTCTCCAGCATAAATGCTCTCTTCATTTTATCTTTTGCTCCTTCCTTTTCTTCCTTTAGTTTCTTTCTCTACTGTGGAATTTCCTAAATACATTTTAAACTTGTCTGATTCCATACATCGAATCAGTCAATTGACATGCATTTACTAAGAGCTCACTAGTTCCAGCACCTTTGTATACTTTTGTCTATACAAAGGGGAGAGGGGAAGGAAAAGAATAAACATTTATTAAGCTCCTACTATGTACTAGGCACTTTACAAATATTATCTCATTTGATTCTCACAACAATGGGGAGGGGGAGAAGCTATTATTATCTACTTCCTAGGGCTGCCTCAACTTTCTCAAGTATAAAATGGGGAGAATATTACCTGCTATACAGGGTATCTGTAAGAAATGAATGAGATATTTGTAAAAGTGTTTAGCATGGTGTCTGGCACTCCATAGGTGCTATATAAATGCTTATTCCCTCCCCCTCCCTATTATTATCTCCATTTTATAATTGAGGAAACTAAGACAGAAAGAGATTAAATGACTTGCCCAGAGTTACACAGCTAGTCAGTGCCTGAGACCAGATCTGAACTTTGGTCTTCCTGACTCCAGGTCCAGCACCTCATCCACCTGGTTACCACTTAGCTGCTTCTGCTCCACAAAAGTGAAAACAGCCAGTACCTGCCCTCAAAGACCTTACATTCAAAGTCTGCCAGTTTCCCACTTTCTGCTCCCTTCAGTTCTGCCCTATCTCCAAATTTCCTTGATATTGCTAGAGTTTCTGTCACACTATTTTCTTTAGCAGTCTATTTTCCAGTATTCTATGACTCACCACGGCAGCACAGAGTGGTGGAAAGAACACTGTGCTTGGAATCAGGAGATTTGGGGTTGAGATCCACCTCTGTTATTTGTAAGTTGTATAACATTCAGTTATTCCTTCAGGGACTAAGGTTATTCTTCATCTGTAAAATGGGAAACATTTGCCTTAAGGTGCTTTATAACCCCAAAGTTCCCCACAAATATAATAATAGCTAAATCAGCTGTTATTCTTTGTTGAGAGACATGAGTGCTGTGAAGAGAAGAATGCCATTTGGAAGTGAAGGAGAGAAGAAGAGAAATGAGAAGATACCTCCTCACCCTCTGTTTCTTTGTAAAGGGTGTGGAATATTGCATATAATGTGAGACTTTTTGATATGTTGTTGAGTTTGTGTAACTTTACTTTTACTTTCTACTTTTTTATTTTGATAATTTTTAATTGATCACTCTTTGGGAGGGGGTGAGAAAAAGACAACAGGGAAAATGTAGAGGATGAAACAAAAGATAACAAGACAAATAACTTTTTAAAATAAAATAAGATTTAAAAAGAAGACGTTAGGGGCGGCTAGGTGGCGCAGTGGATAAAGCACCGGCCATGGATTCAGGAGTACCTGAGTTCAAATCTGACCTCAGACATTTGACATTTACTAGCTGTGTGACCCTGGGCAAGTCACTTAACCCCCATTGCCCTGCCAAAAAAAAAAAAAAAAGAAGAAGACATTGGAAGATGGAGGGAGGTTGTGGCTTCCTTTAGGAAGAGCAGATAATATGGAATTGTTCTACCCCATGTGAGAAAATGGGTAGTTGTCTCCTCTCAATGTGGATACAACAATCAGTCATACTCCTCCTGATATGTTTGAAAGACAAAGGTCTCAGATCCTCTCCTCCCCCTGCGGTTAACACAATCACATGGTTCAAGGAGCCATGGTCTCAGTAAGATCTGCTCCAGAGTTGTGTCCATATAAGGAAGTATAAGGTCCACTCCTGAGTTATGCCCATACAAGGAAGAGGGGTTGGAATACTGCGTTCCAATGCATAGATTGTAACCCTTGAGTAATGGGACTAGTGATGAAAAAGGGGAGGGTCCATTCACCTTAGGGACTAGGGTATAAAACAGAGCCTATGAGCCCCCTTTTGAGATACCCACCAGGTGCACACTAGGGTGCCTCCTTCTCATGAGACGAAAATAAAGAGTCTTTGTCACATCCCTGTTGACTTCCTGAGAATTATTGAGAAGAGGATGGTTTGTTCCCTCACACCCATCAGACCATGAAATCAAAGTGGGAAAAACTGGATTTATTCAGTTTCTAGTTAGTTAGGTGTCTAAGATAGTTTTCCTACATTTTCAGGGAAAGGGTAGATGTGTGCTCTCTTAGATGATATGACTCCACTTTATTCAAATGTTTAAAGTATATATCATTTCCTCATTGTAGGTGAGGGTAGAGAGAGTCAGTGGGCAACTCTTCTCAAAGGCAACAGGTAGGGGGCAGCTAGGTGGTGCAGTGGATAAAGCACCAGCCTTGGATTCAGAAGGACCTGAGTTAAAATCCAGCTTCAGACACTTGACACTAACTGTGTGACCATGGGTAAGTCACTTAACCCTCATTGCCCCCCCCCAAAAAGGAAACAGGTAAAGGCAACCGATAACAAGAGTAGCCTGCATGCTACTGAAAATCAACCCAAAGGTTGAAAACAAATCCTTCCCACCCACTGAGGCCTTAAAATCCAGTCAGTTTTTATTTATTTATTAAGTACCAAGCCCTACAACACTAGGCTTTGATCCCTGAGGGTTTTCCTTTGATTCCCTTTAGGGGACACAAAAATCAGAGCAGGTTTCCATTGGGAGATAAAGGAAGAGAATGTGACCTTGGGAAGATGGAAGGAACATTAGAGAGATCAGAACAAAAAGGACAAGTACAGAGGTGCTGAAAACAAACTCCATTATTTGGTCTAGGGTTGTTCCTTGTTTAGTTTTTGCCCTGATTTGTCAATTCAATAATACGATCATATAGGACTGAGGGATCATAGACTTAGAGCTAAAAGGGAAGGCACAAGCATTTATGAAGCACCTACTGTGTGCCAGAAAACAAGTTGGGGGCTCTCTACACATATTATCTCACTTAGAGGCTATCTGGTTTACCCTCTGCATTTTGCAATTGAAGAAATGAAGGCCCAGAGACCCAGAGACCCAAGGCCACCTAGGTAGCCAATAACAGATCTGATATTTGAACCAAAGTTTTCTGCCTCCAAATTAAATATTCTTTCCAGTCAGATGAGAGCTTTCAAATGGCCTTGGGGGAAATACAAAGAACTCAGGAGCCTTGTCCTCACTTACCCTACCAATTAGTGGAGGAGGTAGAAATCCCTTCCATTCTAATCCTGGGGTAATCAATGGATATTTCCTCTCCCCTAAGACTAGTGCTAATATTAGCATTCCAAATAATGTGGCTGTAACTAGAGAGGCAGATTTGACCTCCAAGAGTGAGATGCATATGACTCTTCAAAGGGTTACTCTGTAACTAGTGTCGGCTCCATCTCTTTTTATTTATTTATTCCTTTCTTCTTGCAAAAACACCATCAACTTTCAATCAGTTCTCAAGGAGAGGGGTTAGAAGGCAAGTGATTTGAACTGCCTGAACTAAACCGTCCCTTTCACCTGGAAACTCTTCTCTTTCTGGAAAACCAGGCTCTTGTCCTAAGTTATAGTCACCACCAGGAAAAATTAATATCCCCTCGAAATTAGTTGAGCCCATGCCATCTGAAACACCACCCTCCAGGAGGTGCTAAGCCTCATCTCTGGCTGCTCTTGCAACAAGTTACTCTAGTTCATTTAGCTCACACTGTTTCAAAAACAAAAACCTCTAGCCAACAGTGTCTATTTTGAGGCATACTTTGTTTCCCCACTGGCCTGAATTCCCTAAAATATAAGGTTGAGGTTAAAAAAAAAAACACTCAGAAGATTGGTTATGGGGATTTGAAGGAAACCATGAGCCATCAAAATAGGATTTCTGTTAGAGAAGTCTTTCAGTAAGAGCTTTCATGGGGTTAAAGATATCTTTATGGGGATCCAAATGAGACCCAAATCCATGTGGGAGAAAAAACCCAAGAAAAAACCCACACAAGCACTCATTCAATGATATTTTCCCATGAAAATGGCCCTCTTTACAAAATCAATTGATTTCCTATGCCTTACATGGTTGTCTCTGAAAGCCCTAATAAGCTTTTTTATGATAGGACTATCTAGCAATCTAGAGTGATTGTGTTCTGATCTACCTTGCCACCAAAGAAGCTTTTGATGGTCTGCTGTTTTCTTTGCCTGCTCATCTTGACTGCCTATTTCTTGGCTTTTAACTCCTTCTTGTTTTTTGGTTTTTTTTTAGTGAGGCAATTAGGGTTAAGTGACTTGCCCAGGGTCACACAGCTAGTAAGTGTTAAGTGTCTGAGGCCAGATTTCAACTCAGGTACTCCTGACTCCAGGGCCGGTGCTCTATCCACTGCGCCACCTAGCTGCCCCTTTTAACTCCTTCTTAATGTGTAGTGCTGCTTCTAGGACACACTGACCCAAGCTACAGCAGGTCCCAGGGGGTGCAATTAGGCACCTTCTCAGCCCACCTGGCCTGTAAGTAACCAAAGCCTGCTTTCTCTTTAATCTGGAAACAGAAGTCTTATTCAATCTAGAGTGATTGTGAGACTATAACAAATTATAGCTATATCATAGCAAAGAGCAGAACTGGGGTAAATGAGGATAAAGGCCCTCTCACCTCTATGGGATCTATTTATCTGTGAGAATACTGGCTTTCTCGTGTAGATCACTGGTCTCCAAAGAGAGGTGAATATAGCCTAAGGGGCACATAAGATGATTCACTGGGGTATAGAGCTTCTAGATAGATAGATAGGTAGGTAGGTAGGTCAGGTAGGTAGATGGGTAGATAGGGTAGATAGATTAGATAGATTAGACAGATAGATAGACAGATAGATAGATAGATAGATAGATAGATAGATAGATAGATAGATAGATAGACAGACAGACAGATAGATAGACAGACATGATAAATGCTTGGTAACTGTCTAATAAAAATATGGTGGCTTGAATGTACCATGAATCAACAAGATATCTAATCTGGAATCTGGGAAATCCCAAGGGAGACTGAAATTTCCAGATCTGTAAAGAGTAGGAGAATGACTGTGCCTACCTATATCACCAATAGCCTAATGGGAAGGGCAGAACTGAAGTGCTGGGTAAAATCACTTTCACAACTCTCCTGTCTCCAAGAGCAATATCAGACTAGAATTCTATTTATCTATACATATCAAATATCTGTAGTCTAAAGGTACTCTCTTTTGTTGTTCGCGTGTGTCCAATTCTTTGCAACTTCATCTGGGGTTTTCTTGGCAGAGATACTGGAGTGGTTTGCCATTTCCTTCTCCAGGTCATTTTTCATATGAGGAAACTGAGGCAAACAGAGTTAAGTGACTTTTCCAGTGTCACTCAGCTAGTGTCTGAGGCCAGATTTGAATTCAGGAAGATGTCTTCCTGATTCCAAGACCAGCACTCTAGCCACTGTACCACATAGCTCAGAATAAAAGTTCCTTTCTTTGGTCCACCTAAAGGGGAGAGTAACAGCTTCTCTTACCACTTTAATTCCTGCCTACCAAATACTGTCATGGATAGCTACTCCAAGTCCTTATCAAAATAAACATGAGGGGCAGCTAGATGGCGCAATGGTTAAAGCACTGGCCCTGGATTCAGGAGTACCTGAGTTCAAATCCAGCCTCAGACACTTGACACTTACTAGCTGTGTGACCCTGGGCAAGTCACTTAACCCCCATTGCCTGCCAAAAAAAAACAAAAACAAAAACAAAAACAAAATAAACATGAAACTAAATCAGAGAAATTATATAGATTAGAGTAGATGAATGATTCTATAGGAGTAATAAACTCTTTGTAGTGAGATAAGATTTCAATTCAATGATCTCACAGGAGAAAGTATGCTTTTAACAGTCTCTGGGGTCACAGGCATTGGAAGTCAAATGCCATATGAAAGCATTGGCTTCCCCATGTATCTGAAGCTACAGAGAGATCTCCTATCTGCCATTCAAAAGCTTACCTTCTCTCTTGAACTCCCTCTCCACTACTCCCTACCACTTCTCTGAATCTGAAGAAATCCTGGCTCCACTTACTCAGACTCAAAGGAACTCAGAAAGCCCTCGGCCAATTGAGAGTCCCATTTCCTCCTATGTATACAATATACAATGCAACAGGACTGTCCCTCAGTAAACCCTGCTAAGCCTAGGAGGAAATATAATTACATTTATTTTTAATTAAAAAGATACAAAATTTTCCTAATAGTTAAAGAGGAAAGGGCAGCTAGGTGGTGTAATGGGTAGAGCAGCAGCCCTGGAGTCAGAAAGACCTAAGTTGAAAACTAGCCTCAGACACTTACTAGCTGTGTGACATTGGGCAAGTCATTTAACCCCAGTTGCCTCCATAAATAAATAAATAGATATCTAGGTAGACAGATGGATGGATGGATGAATAGATGAATAGACAGCATTATAGAACCGATAGAAAAATGGCCTTAAAGTTAGGAGAACTTGTGTTCTGATCAATACTGGCTGTGTGACCTTCAGCAAATCCCATTTTGACATATATGCTGTTGCCTTAGGAAATGAAGGGATTTGAAACTTGATTATGGAAGGTTTGTGCAGTTTGGTGCCCTGCTGCATTTTAATGCTTTCTTTGGCCAGGTAGCAAAGCAAGTTAGTTCATGATGCTAAAGTTGCAAATTTTTCAGTCTCTGTGTGTGTAAGCTGCCCTCTGTTCTATGGCTATTGGCTATATGGATAATTGCAGTCAGGGAGATTGGAATGCTTGCTATTTCAAAGGAAAATTGGTAAGGAATGAAGATAAATAGGGACAAACTTACCACTACTTTAGAAGAAGAAGAAAGAAACCTAAAATGTTCATTATAATGACCAAACCTGGCCCAGAGATGAGAAGACAGGCTTCCCACCCCTCTCTGCATAGATGGGGTGCTATGGATGTGGAACAATGTACACATTGTCAGACTCATTTGATGTGTTGCTTTTTTTCTCTTCTTTATTCTTTGTTACAGAAATGGCTCTCTGGAGGAGGGGTGGGCTATATTGGTAAATTAAGGTAATATAAAAGCAAAAGATTTGAACAAAGAAAGTTTGAAAAATACATCACATTGATAGATGGTTTTGCACACTAAAAGAAAGGACCTTTTCATTGATTAACTTGCTGCAAAATCAGAGATACTAAGAAAGTCTCTAATATCCCAGGTCCCAAGTAGATCAACTTAAGGGCAAAGAATTTAGAATAGCACCTTAGAGATGATCTAGGGCAATCCCTTCCCTTTGCACATGAAGACAACCGAGTCCCAGATAATCGATATAACTTGGTCCAAATCAAACAGGTAGTGAACACCAAACTTGGGTTCTCAGATCCCTGATACCAAGTCCAGGATTCTTTCCACCAAACACTCTGACCATGCCACATGCATCTTTGTGATTTCAATAGTACCTAGCTCTGATTTCCAAGAACATGCCATTTAATAAATATTGAATTAATGAATAGATGGATAGATTTTTTTCAAAATAAAAGTCTCATCATTGTATCCTTCAAAGGTTATTAGACATATTTTTCAACTGTCAAGATCTACAAAGAGAAGATAGACACATATAAGGCATTAAATAAATTCACAGACAGGGGAATAGCAGTTCCCACACTGGACCTAGTAGACAGGGTTCAGCTTGGAAGAAGAGCTAGTGCAAACCAAAAAAGCCAGACTAAGTTAGACTAGCACTGAACCAATGGGTGGAGATAAATGGGAAAGTGGTTGTTGCAATCTGGAATCAGAACCAGGAAGACAGGATCAGAGAAGGAAACCAAGTCAGAAGAAATGCTTCAAAGTTGACAGTTTGTCTGACTCAACCTGAATGGCCCAAAACTTTAATCCATTGACTTCAGCTGGGTGTATTCCCCAGGAAGTTCTGATCATGGGGTCCACCCAACTTCATCCTGACTCAGCCGCCACCACTGAGCTGTAAGAATTTCCACCATTTCTCCTCCTATAACCTAAGAGTATGATTTGGTGGAATGGGACTAGTGAGATGTTCTCCTAATTCTGATATGTATACCTTGTGTGTTGGTTTCCACATCTAATCTCAGGGCCTGTAAAGGCATGTATGTGGATTTATTGTTTCCATAATGCTTGGAGAAGAAAGAGAACCTCAAACCTTGGGGCAATAGTTGGACTATACCTCCCAGATGACTTGTGTAGGAGCTTCACAGCATAATATTATCCAGTTCATACTCTGATTGGGTTGAACCATTTTCAAAACACTGAATTGTGAAAGTTTGAGAAAATGTCAAGAAGCAGGCTCACATGGGAATTGGGCTTAGCAAAGGTGATATGGCATGTGTGGGAAAGACAATTCCAGCTAGTAGGCTACTGGATGGATTGACATTCAGTAGATTGTCAAAGTTTGTACCATCTCTTCCATCACTTTCTAGGAAAGTTGTTGGTTGAACTAGAAAGTTACAACATGAGAGCCAGGCTTTTTGGCTGCTTATACAACATGGTACAATTCCGGGACTCATCTTTGATTACAATAAATGTAGTGCATGGGATGAGAGCAGGAAAAAGCCATAGATAGAAACTAAGGTGGATTGAATAATTATTACAGAATTATGAAAGAGGTAGTAGAGTTGGCCCAGTCATCCTTTTGGCAACTATATCCTTTATAATTGTATATAAAGCTGGAGTATTTATTCTCTCCGCCCTTCACTTTCCCCTCCGGGAATAATGCATGGAGAAAGACCAATGGGAATTCTCTACCAGGTTGGCCCAGAACCTGGCCCATAGTAATACTTTGTCATGGAGCAGCTGGGTCATGCAGTGGATAAAACACTGGCCCTGCATTCAGGAGAACCTGAGTTCAAATCCGGCCTCAGACACATGACACTAGCTGTGTGACCCTGGGCAAGTCACTTAATCCTCATTGCCCTGCCCCCCCCCAAAAAAAAACAACCCCCTACTTTGTCATATTGTGCTCACAGAGGTAGATCTTTACCTGAAGAAGTGGGACCCTGATAGGAGATGAAGTGAGTGGGAAGGATGTGGTACTAAAAGATTTCAAGACTGGGAAAACAGACTAGACATTTTCTTTTCTTTTCTTTTCCAGGGCAATGAGGGTTAAGTGACTTGCCCAGGGTCACACAGCTAGTAAGTGTCAAGTGTCTGAGGCCGGATTTGATCTCAGGTCCTCCTGAATCCAGGGCCGGTGCTTAATCCACTGCACCACCTAGATGCCCCCCAGACTAGACATTTTCAAAACAGGTCCAGCATAAGGGAAGAAGTATACTATCTTGGTCAGGATATCTACCACCACTAAGTAAGCACCTTCTAGGTCAATTACTATCACCCAGTAGTTAGCAATCCTACTGATATTAGGAATTTTCACATACTTTGGGAGATAGTCCATTGACCAACCAGTTATCCTTACTTTACCTTAGAGAACTTAGCTCCATGACACCAACTTGGGTGCCTACCTCCCTAATAGTTAGCCAGTCAAGATTTATCAAGAGCTGGCTAGATGCCAAGCAAAAATGTTCCTTCCCCACAAGGTACTTATACTCTAATGGGAGAGACAACATTATACATAATTAGGTGCATTCAAGATATATACATAGCAGATGTACAAAATATGTGGGAGGTAATCTGAGAGGACAGTAGTAGCTAGGGTCTGGGAAAAGCCTCCTGAGGAAGGGAGGAATTAAGCTGATTCTCCAGGGTACATGTATCCTTCTGTGAACCTATCCCTAAGAAGCATTATCCCTCAGGATGGAGGCCAGTAAGTGAAAAAATCTACAATTACTGATACAAAGGGTCTGACAGAATTTTTAGCAAGCATGCTGGCTGGTCCACATCATGCTACAGTTCTAGTTAATGAAAATCATCAGTAACTTCATGTAAGATCTTAAAAGTTTCTTTTAGTTCATTCCTGCCTCATTATTGTTGCCAACAGAGCAGTGACAATGAAATGTCACCATGGGATGCACAGGCCAAATTGAAATATGGGAGTCCATCCAAGACCAATCCTCCCTCAGGTATGGGCATCATGGAGGGTAGATAATTATTCCTGAGTATAGACCTCCTATCCCTGTTTCTGGTTAATTAGAGAGGACTAAGCTGCCTTGAGAGGCTATGGGATCCTCCTCCTCAGAGGTCTTTAATCCTCTGGGGGACAACTACTTATCAGGTATGTTACAATGGTTGTTACTTTTGTGTATGGGTTGGACAGCAATTAGCCAATTACTGAGGTCCTTTCCAATTCACAGAATCTGTGAATTGGCTTTGACAGGTCAAATTTGGGTTTGGCGGCTACACAGTCCATTGTTTATAGAGGGATTTTTCAAGGGGGTGAATCCATCCAACTTAGGTTATGGCAAAATTGGACCTACTGACAGTAAACACCCAGATGATCTGGCATTGATTGAGTTACCAGGCAGTCTCAATGTGCTCTAAGTTCTTAAGACCGGTGTGGACAGTGATGGCATGGAGTATCCACATGAATGGAACCCCTATGCAACTCAGAACATAAGCCATTCCTCCTTTTCTACATTGGTCAATAGATAGGAGAAACATGCAGAAGAGCAATGTTTGGAGAAGGGCTAGTGTGAAATGAGAGAAGATAGATTCCATTTCAGTACTAGATACATCAATCTCCATTGTTCAATAAACATTCATCCAATACCTACTATGTGCCAGTTTCCATGATGCACATTGGTTCTCTGCAGATCCTGTTATATAGGACAGGGACTGTTTCATTTTTCCTTGTAACCTAGAGCCTAGAACAGTTCAGGCATTTAACAAATACTTATTGATTGATCAATCAACACTCTGATAAAGATAGGAGCTTAGGTAGATTGGTTTTTAGGTCATAAATAAAATTTGTAGCAAGCATGCCGGCTGGTTCACATTGTGCTACAGTTCTACTTAATTGAAGTCATCAATAACTTCATGTAAGATCTTAAACAGACTCCTTTAATCTATTCCTGCTTTCCCTTAGTCCATTCCCCTGACCCCCCCCACCCTGAAAAAAAATTAATATCTCCAAAACTTCCAGAACCAGGCAGGCATTTGCAGCATTCAGAGTTCAGGTACACCCTAAAGCAGTTTTTCAAAGATCTGAGTCAATGGCTATGAAATCTCTAAGCAGCTACCAAGTGGTGCTACCATTGCCACCATAGCCCTCAATCTTGGAAATTAGACAATACTGCCTGGTCCTGCCTAGGCAGGATGGGCACATGCCCAGGATTACACAAATCCACAGATGGGGAAAGGGCCAGGAGAAGTAACATAAGCCAAATTCAACAACAAAACTAAGTCAGGAATCAAAACTGAAGTGTTGATATCCAAGGGACTGAAACAAGTGGGAAACTGGGTGGCAGGGCTGAGATCAAGGATCAATAAGACCTTATCAAAGTAGAAAATCAAGCTATAAGGAGCATCTTTGCATTGATGATATGTCTACTCAACATGCATCTCCACAGCTTCAGGTGTTTAAGTACAACACTGTGTATTCCATGGCCAGTTCTAATGCTTCTATATGCCTATGGCTGACCCAGCTCAGCCTTGGATGGAGCCAGAGTGGTACCCAGAGAGGATGAGTAGCTTCTGGGTCAAAGCTGTAATAGTGAAAAATGAGAATGGGCTAGTCAAATAAGGCAAGTCAACAAGCATTTAAATATCTAATAAGTACTAAGCACTGAGGATACAAAGAAAGCTCCCATCCCCACTCCTCCCAAAAACCCAGTACCTTCTCTTAAAGAACTCATAGTCTAATGGATTAGATAACTATATAAACATATATACATACATATCTATATATGCATATATCTAGGCATGTGTTTATATATGTGATATGTGTATGGATGCATGTAAATTAGAGATGGCCAGCAGAGGGAAGGCAGTAGCATTAAGGGGGAATCAGGAAAGGTTTCTTGTAGAAGGTGGGATTTTGGCTGAGACCTAAAGAATGTTAGGGAAGCCAAGACCTGAAACTGATGGGGAGAACATTCCAGACATGAAGCAAAGCACCAGGAGATGGGGTGTCATGTTCAAGGAACAGCAAAGAGGCCAATGTCATTGGATTGTAGGCAAGTTAATAAGCATTTATTACATGGAAGACAATCAGGTCCAAGAAGACTGGAAAGGTAGAAAGGGTCCAGGTTATGAGAGGTTTTAAAAGGCAAGCAGAATTTTATATTATATTTCATCCAGGAAGGAGAGGTTTATGGCTGAACAATGAAGTTCATGCCTAGGAGAGGTCCAGGGGCATACCCGGAACTGACACCAGCCCCTGAGGCTCAGTATGGTAACTGCCTCTTCTTTATCTTCCAACCAGATGTATACATATAAGCCCAGTAGGTGTCCAGGTTGATGATTTTCTAGACTCTGCTTCTGAGTCAGTATGGTATAGTGGAGAAAGCAATGAACTGGGAATTAGGAGATCTGAGTTCAAATCCAGGCTTTTATCCTACTAGCTCTGCGACGTTGTCAAGGAACTTCACATCTCTCAGTCTCAGTTTCCTAATTTGGAAAATGGGGGAACTAGCATGAGTCTCTGTTAGGTTCCTTCCAGTTCTGACATTTCAAAAATTTTCCTCTTAAGCACATCTTTTGGCCACCTCACTTATCCTTCACTCTCTAATCAGATGGGCAGAGAATGGAAATTAATTATATTTGTTGCTAGCTGCCTTGGGGGAAAATATTTAGTGGGGAAGGAGGATGAGATTAACAGTTAATATGATGAAGCCGTGGAGATTATCCAAATTCCCTTGGTCCCCCATAGAGAGCAAATTATTATTTTGATGAGTCCTCCCCACCCCAAGGAACTAATGAGAATAAGAGCAGCATTTCTGGACAAAGAAGAATGAGTAACTTGGAGGGTAGATTTCACCTCATCCTACATGCAAAATCAAAATACCATCCCTTTCTTCTGGCTCCTCCTCACTTGAGGCACCACAGAAATGTAAGAAAGATCAATGCTTAGTTAGGAAAGAGTGGGAGCTTTTGGAGGACCATTTTCTCTGCCTAATGCTTCATGGCAATAAATCAATGGAAAGCATTTGAAATGATATTTTTATATTTTTCCATGAAACATTACCAGAAGTCCTTGTAAAAAAAATGTAATCATGATAGAGAGTTAGCAAACAATTTTTTTATTACTGTCACCAGGAAATACAAAAAAGTTCAAAACACCTCACAAAATGGAACCAACAGAGAGTTAGCCACCCCTTTTTACTTTTGCTTTTTTGTAGGCACAACTTATATCTGCTTTTGTTTTGTTTAAGTCAAAGTGTAAGAGTAGTCATGGTGGAAACTCATGGTTACTGAGTAAACCAGGAAGCAATCAAACTAACATTACAATGCATATCTTGGCGCATGGTTCCATCTGGCTAAGGTTACTTTTACTTACTCATCCTCCTCTCAGCTTCCAAAATGTTTTCCTGGAATATGTTCATGGGGGGTGAGGGGGAACTATTTATAATCTAGAATAATCCTCATTCTCATACTAAGCACATCTAGTGGCTAATTTCCATGGGCAGGGGGAAAAAAACAACACAAATGAATTTCAAGTGAATAAGTAAGTGTATTCTTCAAGAACTCAGGTTCCAAGGAATACAGAAATTCCAAGGAATTTGGAATCCCTAACACCTTCCATGTCCAAGAAGATCACAAGTTAGAAGAGCCTTTGACCACCTGAAGATGAGCCAATAAATGATGACAGCAATATGGAGGATAATTAAGGCTGACCTTAAAGTTAGAAGAAGAGGTCATTGACTGTGTGTGTGTGTGTGTGTGTGTGTGTCAATTGGGGTTAAGTAACTTGCTCAGGGTCACACAGCTAGTAACGGTTAAGTATCTGAGGCCGGATTTGAACTCAGGTCCTCTTGACTCCAGGGCCGGTGCTTTATCTACTGTGCCACCTAGCTACCCTCAGTCATTGACGTTTTGTTGTGAGTATAAGAAGTACAGAAAATTTGGCTATTGGTAGAAAGTAGGACAAATGTCATTAAGTCCATCAGATGCCACTAAACCCTCTTTTAATCTTAGTCTTACTCCTGAGTTAATTTACATGGCAACCAGAGTCATCATGGTCATTAGAAATAATTATATTACCCCAACTCCATCAGGTTCCACTGTAGTTTTCCCTGGGATGGTTTCATGAGGACCCAAACTCCTGACCCAAGGATATGATGAGTTAAAAGGAATTTCAAACAATGATTCAGATAAAGATGCAAATTAAAGGAGGAGAAAAGTGGTAGTAGAAGAGAAGTTCAAAGGCTAGACTTTAAAATGTCTAATGTACTGAAGAGACTCAACAACAACTGTTAGTGGAGGTATGAATTGGTCCAGTCATTCTAAAAAAATAATGTGGAATTGTATCCAAGAAGTTACTTAACTATGGATATTCTTTGACCCAGAAATTCCTCTACTAGACATATACCCAAAAGAAATTACAGAAGGAAATTACACATTTGTACAACATATTTGTAATAGAACTAAAACCTGGAAGAGTTCCCATCAATTAAGGAATGGCTGAACAAATTACAGAATATAGTTGAATATTACTGGGTTCTAAGAAAATTATGAAAATGGCCCATGTGGGGTGGAGAATAGACTCTAGGTGATTCCTCTACTATAGGAGTTGCTTATATCCGACTGCTTATGCCCAGGTCTAAAGAGTGGGGCTTTGTTCATTCTTCCATGTCTCTGCCAATCTTTCAGCAGATTTATTAAGTGTTTACCATGTGCAGAGTACTAGACTATACAGGGGACTTGGGGAAAGATGAGATTTAGATAAGATAGGGCAGCTTAAGGTGGTACAGTGGATAGAATGCCAAGCACAGAGTCAGGAAGACTTACCCTTTTGAGTTCAAATCTGGCCTTAGACACTTACTACCTGTATGATCCTGGAAAAGTCACTTGACCCTGTTTGCCTCAATTTCCTTCTCTGTAAAATGAGCTGGAGAAAGAAATGGCAAACCACTCCAGTGTCTCTGCCAAAGAAAAGCCAAAATGGAGTTACAAAGGGTTGGACATGATTGAAAGAACTGAACAAGAACAAAGAGTCTATCCTCACAAGGTTTATTCTCTTCATCCTTTCCCCCAGTATAGATATACATCAAGATGACAGAGACATGATGTGGCACATGTGGGGGAGGGAGAGTTTATACCACTCAGAGATTAAATGCATACCTGGGTTAATGATAAATGTGATAGTAATAATTAACTGACAAGAATCTTCAGAAAGAAAATGTTCAGATTGCTAGAGACAAACCTGACAGAATTAGGGGATCCTTTCCAGATCTGCTATTAATTTTCTGTGTGACCACAAGCAAGGCACTTAATATCATCATACTTTGGTTCTCCCCCCATAAACAAAGCATTTGCTCCCAGCTATTTCAAATGGAAAGAAGATTCATTAAGTTTGATAACATCTGTGTGGAGCTGTAAGCTCTTTCCTTTAAAAGGCTCTGTATCCATACCATACAGAGGATCACAGGATTTAGGGCTCAGAAAAACTTTGGGTATCATCTAAGATAGACATGGATATAATGTAAGTTCTTTGAGGTCAGGGAGTGTTTTCATTTTTGTTGTTCTAACCTTGGGGCCTAGCAAACAGTAGTCACTTAATAAATACTTGTTAGTTGATTGACTGATTGGTCTAATCCAACACCCTCATTTTACAGATGAGAAAATACTGTGGTCTGAAGAAGTGAAATATCTTTCCCAAGGTCCCACAGGTAGGAAATGGCAGAGGTGGGATTTGAACTCAGTCCCATGGCTTTAAAGAAATTGCTCTTCCAGAACCAGAAGAACATTGTACACAGTATCATCAACATTGAGTGCTGATCTACTGTGATGGACTATATTCTTCTCACCAATGCAATGGTACAGAAGAGTTCCAGGGAACTCATGATAGAAGAGGATCTCCAAATCCAGAAAAAAAAAACAAACTGTGGAGCAAATGCTGAATGAACCATACTATTTCTTTTGTTTTTGGTGCTGATGTTTTTCTATTTTGAGGTTTTTCCTCATTGCTCTGATTTTTCTCTTATAACATAACTAATGCAGAAATATGTTTAATGTTATTATGTGTATGTGTATGTATGTATATATGTATGTATATATATGTATATATATGTATGTGTGTATATATGTATATATATGTATGTGTGTATATATATATATAAAACACCTACATCAGATTACCTGCTGTCTAGGGGAGGGGGGAGGGAGGGGAGGGAGGGAGAAAAATCTGAAATTGGAAAGCTTGTATAAACAAAAGTTGAGAACTATCTTTACATGTAATGGGAAAAAAAATAAACTACTTTATTAATTAAAAAAACATATAATAAAAAAGAAATTGCTCTTCCCATTCTCCCACATTTCACTGTGCCTCTTCTTCATCATTATTTTTTTTTAGGGGGGTGTTAATCAGTGTTAAGTGACTTGCCCAGGGTCACACAAACTAATAAGGCTCTGAGGTCAGATTTGAACTCAGATCCTCCTGACTCCAGGGTTGGCGTTCTATCCACTGTGCCACCCAGATCCCCTGGAAATAATACTTTTTACCTTTCCCTTTGTAGGTATCACTATCTAGAGAACTTCTGGGGATATTCAAGATCCATTTCACAAAAGGAGTTTTCTCTTACATGCTATTGATCCTCAAGACTACCAGAGCATTCTATAAATTGAGGCAATGATAGAAAACCTGCCTAACACAGCTATAGTTTTTGTCTGTGTTTGTACAATAATGGATGGACCAGTGAGCTTTTGTGTTTCAGTAAATCATTCTTTTTTTAAAAAAAGCCCAATGGCTCTTTATTAATCTGCAGAGAATGGACAAAATAGCAGGCACAATTCCTTCCTCTGAAGAAAAGCGCAACAGCAAAGACCTTTCTGGTGACCCTGCTTATTGCCAGTTGGCCTCTGCTGTTGCAGTTGAATTTCACTGAGGCAGACTTTTCTAATCAGGCTGCCTTCTGGGAAATGCCTGCTTTTCCTTTGGAGTGCTTGAAACAGAGATGGACTACATTATCCAAATCCACAGTCATTGGAGGAGGCAGGAAACATGGGTGCTTCTGGCCATATCTGTCACAGCTCACAGTCATTTTATGTGCTATCGTATCACTCACATTGCAGTGCACAAAATGTCTGAGAACTTCTAGTAAAGAGCAGCCCATGTTCAACATTCCCTTATTAGTGATGGGTCTTAACAAATGGAGCCGTCATACTGCCAGAGGACTTACAGGATGTTCTTCAAGTCTGGAATTGACACAGAAGATGTGTTGATGAGTGACCAGGGGGTGCTTTCCATTATTCTTTTAATTAAAGCCATTCCTCAGTCAGTTTCAATTGTGGAACATACTTTTGTTATTTACTCACTGTTTCCAGCAAGACACAAAATGCTTACTAGGGTATCCCCCTAGTTCTTTTCCTTCATTTCAGGATTTGTACATTGCCCAGCACCTAGTTCTGCCCAAATTTGCTGATATAAAAGGAAAATGCTAATTGAAGTCTCTGGGAGTTAATCTGGAGGCATTTTTGTACAGTTTGGGGGGAGGGGTGCAGGGAAAGTGTGAGATTTGTAGTCAAAAGACCTGGGTGAAAACCCCAAATCTGTCATTTATTACCTTGGGCAAGTAAGTCATTTCAGGCTCTGGGGCTTCAGTTTCTATATATGTTAAGAGAAGGAGTTGCACTAGCTGGGGGTCCCTTCCAGTTCTAAGCTATGATTCTATGAGCTTGTGAGAAGTAAAACAAAGAAACTAGATTAGAAAACTGCAAAGGTCCCTTCCAGCTCAAAATCGAGGAGTTTGTGGTCCTTGAGGCATTTGTATTTGTTTCTCTTTCAAGATTGACCTATTTGATAATGAAAGTTTCTATAAATCAGAGGTGGCCAACATATGGTCCCAGGGCCCAGGTGGCTGCTCTGAGCTTAATGTATTGCAAATTGTAGAGGGAATAAAAATGGGCATAAATCATATTTTCTGTCAGTATCATTAAAAATGATTTTACATCTTTTAAAAGTCCCCAAATGCACATGGTAGTTGTTTGTGTAGAGGAGAGGAAGGATGACATCAGGAGATGGAGGCAAAATTCCCTTTTAGGTCCCTAACCAAATGTGATTGGTAAAGCTAAGACAGTACCATAGTATGGTAGGGGAGGGGAACACAGGACTGAGAGTCAAAGGACCTCAGTTCAAATTCAGACTTTACTGCTTGCTTACCTACTTGACTTTGAAGAAAAAAAGTCATGTTAACACATTCTCTGTGTCTGTTTCTTCATCTACAAAATGAGGGCCCCTTTAAGATCCCTTCTAGCTCTAAATCTATTATCCTATTACCTCTTCCAAAGTATTTGAGGGGGACAGATCATTGGAAAGGACCTTGCTTATCTTTTTTTTTTTTTTGGCGGGGCAATGAGGGTTAAGTGACTTGCCCAGGGTCACACAACTAGTAAGTGTCAAGTGCCTGAGGTCAGATTTGAACTCAGGTCCTCCTGAATCCAGGGCTGGTGCTTTATCCACTGCACCACCTAGCTGCCCGGAACCTTGCTTATCTTGAATAAACCTCCCCTATATGTGGTGGTGAGAGTTCCTGGAATGAGTGAATCTGGGAGGCCCAAGGCAACTATGACAGCTGTGGTGTTTCTTCCTGGGTCTCCTCCTCTAAAATCATCAGTTTGGTATCTGGGGGTATTTATGGATATTTGTGTCAGCAAAGGATTATAGTTCATGCTGGCCCAGAGCCTGTAGAAAGCTAAGCCCCAGAATTGAGGCATTTAACACCATTCTCAAAAACAAAACAAAACAATACCCATTACACCAATCCATTATGGAAGTAGACAGGTATTATGAACCAAATATACGATTACATACAATTTTCCCCAGTTTTGGGCCTTTAAAAATAACAACACTACATCTAAAAAAACCCCAGTAGCAGCAAAAAATAGTAATAAATTAACTACAATGTATGATGACATAACTTCTGATTCTCATTGTCATTTGAAGTGCCTCTGTTGGGAGGCTTCTTGGGGTCAAGAGTAGGGAAAGAACTATAACAATGTGGGTGTCTTGGCCTAAGGGAGCCTTTCAGAATCTATCTGCAGGCTTTCAGTAGCACATAGAAACTTAACCAGGACATCCAACTAAGACTTCCCTGGATACCCACATTCACCAGCCAGATTAATAGGACAAGCAAAGCAGCGGATGTGTAAAGCAATGTGTGTAGCACCCGTGACTAGCCCAGTACCTCATAAAACAGAGGGGCAGGGGACTGACTCCAAGTATAAACAGGAAAACTTCAAAAGCCCTCTCCTATGTGGATTCCATTCTCACCAGATAACTGCACTCCAGGATGAAGCAAAATTTAATTTCCTGTCAGTTTATGAACTCCCACCAGGAATGTGGTTAATAACCCACATTAACCATTAAAGTGCCTTTGGGTTGGGGGTGTGATTAAAATAAACACAAAGAAAGAGCTCTTCTCTATTGTGAACTCTTCAAATGGGGAGTCAAAATGAGTTAAAACTATACCACACTCAGGTCACATTCTGACTCCACAGATACCAACCATTGCAATGAGAAGTCCCGTATGACCAAATTTTTCCCTTGATCTGGCCTATAATCCACTCTTTGGAGAAATAACCAGTATGGCAAAGAAACAGAGAATGGCCAAGAGTTTACTATAATAGAATCTGATCTGTAATTCCAGCAATGTGATGAAACTATTTGCATAAGAAAATTTTTGTGCAAAGGAACATATTGAACTAGAGATCTCTTTTCTTAGAAGTCTTATCCAGATATGGGTTAGAATAGATATCCTTTGAGGTTCCTTCCAGTTCTAACATTCTATGATTTTGTGATTAGAAAGAAGGAATATTCCTTCTCATGTCAAAAGGGAAAAGATTCTATTGATCCACACTGAAGTGTTGGTATCCAGTGAGTTACATTTTCCCACATATTTCCTTATATCCTCACTGGAGTTACAATGAAAATAAGACTATACTGGAGGAAGGTTCAATTAATTCATCATTGAAAGTAATTGACAAGGGGCAGCTAGGTGGCAAGTCACTTAACCCCATTGCCTCACTAAAAAAAAAAAAAAAGCAATTGACAAGTTGTAAGAATTTATCCATTAATTCCATAAGTGGATGTTATGTTCATGAAAGAAGACCCCATTCTTTTTCTGAGGAGCAAAGTATTCAATGTATTCTTTTTTGATGTTGTTGTTGGGTTTTTTTTGTGGGGCAATGGGGGTTAAGTGACTTGCCCAGGGTCACACAGCTAGTAAGTGTCAAGTGTCTGAGGCCGGATTTGAACTCAGGTACTCCTGAATCCAGGGCCAGCATTTTAACCACTGCGCCATCTAGCTGCCCCCCATATGTATTCTTGATAAAGTGGGAAGCAATGAAAGATGCTTAGGAAGAATTTCTAAAACCACCATCTTGTTATGACCAAAGGTAGTGGGGTCTCCTTCAGTGGAGTTTTTAAAGCAAAGGCTGAAGATCCTGCAGAGAGGACTGTTTTTCATAGGAGTAGGAAGAGGTGGATTCTAATATCCCTTTCAATTTAAGAAGATCCTGTGACCAGAAAAGGGAATTTTTCTGCCTTATGTGACAAAGCAGGTGGGACAGGAAGTGTATTGTTCGATACTCGGGCATTACTTTTAAGTGAGTTCCATCTTTTTACTTCTGACTAGAAGAAAAGTTGACAGGATGAATGTAAGGAAAGTACTTTCTACTTGTGACTTTGTATCCCACCCATCCTAGCACAATGGCAAGGCAAGAAGCATTTGTTAAGCACATACTGTGTGTCAGGCACTATGCTGAACACTAAAGAGACAAAGAAAGGCAAAACAATCCTGGTTCTACTGGTCTTCACAGTCTCATGGGGGTAAATACAAATACTACATACACAATACTAAGTATAACAAGGTATACACAGGATACATTTGAGACAATATCAGAGCAAAGGAACTAGCATTCCAGGAGAGTGGGGAAGGCTTCTTGTAGAAGGTGGGAGTGGAAGATTGTTGCTGATTTTGATCCTTCATTCTTTTTTATTATTATTATTATTTTAAGTGAGGTAATTGGGGTTAAGTGACTTGCCCAGGGTCACACAGCTAGCAAGTGTTAAGTATCTGAGGCCGGATTTGAACTCAGGTCCTCCTGACTCCAGGGCCAGTGCTCTATCCACTGCGCCACCTAGCTGCCCCGATCCTTCATTCTTGAAGAGGACCAATGACATAATGTGAGTGATGTCTTTACTTGTTCGTGAATTGGATTTAAGTGAGATAGCCTTACTTTTCCCTCCAAATCATTCAAGTCCAGTGGCAAGACAAAAGTCAAGATGACTGGAAATGGCCCAGGATGGAGTGGATGAATTTGGCCTTTCTAAATTAAGGTCTTTCCCAGACCTAAATTTGTCTGAAGTAATACCCATTTGATGACTTAGGTTGGGTAAGAATTGAGACAAAAGGTGGCCTGACTGGAGTTGGAGAGACTTGAGACAGGGAGACCAACCAGAAAATTATCGCAATAGTCACAGCTTCAAGTGATGAGGGATTGTGGTGGGATGAGACAGTATAAATCGAGAGAAGGGTGAATATATGAGAGATGTTACAAAAGTAGATTTGACAGCACTTTGTAACAGATTTGATATTGGGTGGGGAGGGTGAGAAGTTGGGTATAATATTTAGGTTGTGAGCCTGAGGGACTGAGATTATGGTGGTACCCTCGATAGTAATAGGGAAATTAGGAAGAGGGGAGGGTTTAGAGGAAAAGATTATGAGTTCTGTTTTGAACTTATTGATTTTAAGATGTCTATGGAACATCCAGCTTGAAATGTTAAATAAGCAGTTGGAGATGTACAGTTGGAAGTCAGCTGAGAGGGCTAGATAAATAGATTTGACAATCATCAGCATAGAGATGATCATTGACTCTGTGGGAACTGATGAAATCACCAAGCAAAATAGTATAGTAGGAGAAAAAAAGAAAGCTCAAGATATATCCTTGGGAGACACTGTCAGCAAGCATGACAATAATGAAAATGCAACCAAGGAGACTGAGAAGGAGTAGTCAAATACGCAGGAAAAGAATCAGGAGATAGCAGTTATGGTAAAAATCTAGAGAGGAAAGAGTATCCAAGAGAAGAGGGGCCAAGAAGGATGATTATTGAAAAAAAAGTCATTAAATGTGGCAATTAAGAGATAGATCAGGAGCAGCTGGTGGTACAGAGGATAGAGGAACAGGGTCTGGAGTCAGGAGAACTTGTGTTCAAATACGGCCTCAGACAATTACTACCTGGGTGACCCTGGGCAAGTCACTTACCAGATTGTAGAGAATAACAAAGAGTAACAAGAAACGAAGTGGAAGCATGGATTATAGATGTCCTTCTCTCAAGAAATTTAGCCATGAAAGAGAGGAGAGGTATAAGAGAATTGTGGGACATAGGTAGACCATAACAAATGCTTGGTAAATGATTGGTTCTGTAGCATAATAGAAGGCCCAAGTGTAGGGCTCAGAGAAAAACTTCAACAGAATAGATCAACAAATGAGTTACATAGCATGCTAAATGTTCACCCTGATCTTCCATATCACAAACCATGGTCTTTTGGAATGCTACACAGGCCAGGACTAAGCATTCTGGTAGCATCTGAGTACAGGATAGGAATTAATTCCCTTTTACCACTGACAAACACACACATGCATGCACAAGAACACTTGAACATACATTCATACATATATGTGCACACAAACATACACACTTGCCAGGGGCAGGGATGGGGGGTGGGGAACCCATCTAGGTATGTCATGCCTAGCAGGGCAGGAGCAATCAGATTCGATAGGGATTTGTGGATTTAGGTCTCACTTTGCATGTTCTACATCAAGCCTGGTTTGTGCATTCACATTCAGACTGAGACGTTGTTATGGAATTTCAATTCCCAAATTATTCTTTTTTTTTTTTTAAATGAATCTTCCAAATCTGGAGCCGGGGAATTGGGATCTTAATGCTTCTCTTTGGAGAGTTTATTCACTGTTATGTCTTTTTTTAAAGTCATAAATAATCTAATTTAATCACAGGAAATCGATTCTAATCATAGGGAAAATGACTTGATGGGGGTCCTTGGGGTCCTATATGATGTATGTTTTCTATCCTGTTCTCTTGTCTCATATGAACATGCCAGAAACATTTCATTTTATTTAAATGAATGGAAAGATTATGACTTGGAAGGAACTTTTTTTAGCCCTGTTTATTTCAATAAACAACCAAACCTCTCAGCGCTCAATAAAAATGAAACCTGACATTTTGCAGAAAACATAAATTCTTGGATCTGCATTTCTAAGCTGATTGATGTATCCAGGTTCCTGTGACACTCCTGGGAGAAAAAAAGCTTGTTTCGATTTCCATGGCCAGAGAAAAGTGTCCCTTCAAAGAACCTGCTAAAAATTGGCCAAAATGCATCTAATTCTCAGTTTGTGTCTAATGGAGACTTTGAGGTTCACTGAACTCTAGAATTTCTTCCAAAACAACAGACACTAAAGGAAAGATTACACACAGAGGGAGGGGGAGGAAATCAGAGAAAGTTGAACAATTCACTTTGAATAATTGTGCAATTAAAATGGGATGAGGTCAACTAACATAGCCTTGAAAGATAACAGTATTTCTATGCTCTTGGCAACTAGGTCTGAGGCATATTTTAAAAATTCACTGGAGTTATGCAAAATTTAACCGTATCTATACCCAAAAAGTAATTATCCAGCTAATTCAAGCAAAGAAAACTAATTGTTGAGGGTTTCCCCTCAAAAGAAAAATCCAGTTTGGTTGAATAATAGCTTGGCTCTCTACTTACAAACTCAGAATCTCCAAATCTCCAAATGTATATAATCCTTTGTTGTTGTTCAGTTCTTTCAATCTTGTCCAAAATGACATGACCTCATGGACCTCCATTCATGATACTGGTGTGGTTTTGCCATTTCCTTCTACAGAGGAAAACAGAGGTTAAGGGACTTGCTCAAGGTCACACAGCTAGGACATTTCTGATAATCCTTTGAAGTTATTATCTAATTCAATTCTTCTATCCAGTGTAAAATGGGCTTTAATCTAATGCCCTATTACTGGTCCACAACAAATCAGACAAAGGGATCCAAGGACATTGGGGAAGATATTCTCCTATCCCTTCCAAAGATAGATAGATACACACACACACACATATACATATACATATATGTGTGTATATATATGTATATATGTATATGTATGTATGTGTATATATATATGTGTATCTATATCTATCTCTGTATCTATCTCTGTCTCTCTCTCTCTCTCTATCTATCTTTGCCTCTGACTTTGAGACTCCCCAGGCCCAAGGACAGAAGCTACTAATAGAGACCTCTCTAATAAAGCTGGTGTCCTATTAAGTACATTCCCTCACAAGGAAGGCATTGCCTGAGAAACCTGTTAAGAAATAATACTCCAACATCCCCAAAAGGAGAAAAAGACATATATATATATATATATATATATATATATATATATATATATATATATATATATATATATATATATATATATATATATATATATATATATATATATATATATATATATATATATATATATATATATACACACACACACACACACACACACATATATATATAAACATTTATAGCAGTTCTTTTTGTGGTGGCTAAGAATTGGAAATCAAAGGAATGCCCATCAATTGGGAAATGCCAATAGATGTGGGATATACTACTCCTGAGACTCTTAGTTTCAGGATTCTGGATTTTTTTTCATCCAGAGTCTGAAGAGAAGTGGTGGTGGTGGTTTGACTTGTCAAACACATAGTTCTAATTGTGTTATTTTAAAAAAATTATTGATAGCTTGTTGTTGTTCAGTCATGTCTGACTCTGTAACCCCATTTGGGATTTCCTTGGCAAAGATATTGAAATGGTTTTCCATTTCCTTCTCCAGTTTGTTTTACAGATGTGGAAACTGAGACAAATGGACTGTATCTGAACTCAAGTCTTCCTGACTCCTGGCCTTGGTACTCTATAGACAGCACTACCTAGCTGCCCTTATCTTTTCTTATACCACAATTATTTCTGATACATACTTGTCCATAAATACACACACACACACACACACACACACACACACACACTATACTTACCCTTGTAACAAAGAGAAACAGTTAAAAGACACTGACAGAAGATTTGTGTCTGACAGGACATTCAACATTCAACACTGTCATCTTCCACCTTGCTACAGAGAGGAAGGTGGTATTTCCATCATGTGTATTCTAGGATTAAGACTTGATCATTATGTTGTGCACAGAGACAGCAATATTGTTTGATGAAGAACTGTCAATGACTTAACTATTCTTAGGAATACAGTGATCCAAGACAATCCCAAAGGATTAGTGATGAAGCATACTACCCACCTCCAAAGAAAGAACTGATATTGATTGAACACAGATGGAAGCATGCAACTTTCACTTTCTTTCATTTTTTTTACTTAAGTTTTCTTATACAAAATAACTAATGTGGTAATACTTCACATAATTACACATGTACAACCCACATCTAATTTGTTTACCGCCTTGGTGGGGGGGGTGGCAAGGAGGGAAGGAGAGATAGAATTTAGGACTCAAAACTTCAAATAAAAATGTTTATTATCAAAAAAAAAAAAGATTTGATCATCACAAAAACAGGAAGGGAGAAGAATGGAGTGATTGAGAAATAGGGGGAATGGGGAAAGGGGTGATTTTTAAGGGGGAAGAGAAGAAACAGCCACAGCTTTTTCCTTTCTGAGAAAAAAAAACTCAAATAGATAAAAGAAAGAATCTCATGTCAGGCAAGGAGGTTTCCTTGTCTTTGCTTTCAGCAGCACCTTTAGAAATTGGCATCTCATTGCCAAACTGCTACTTCACTAACTGCTGCTGTTCCTGGAGCTAGAAAACATTGCCAACACTATCATGCTAAAAACCAGGAAGGAGGGTGGAGGAAAGTGTAAAGATAAAACCAAACAGTTGAAGGAAATCTTGAAGTTCCCTCCATTTAGGCAGTTCAAATATATCTGAAAGCTGATAGAGATCATTGCAGTCTATGCTATAAGCAGCCAATGAAGAGGCATTTTTTTTTCTTGCAGTCCTCTGAAATCTGGTGTGAGCTGGAGTGCTGTATCAATTCCCTTGACTCAGCAATAGAACGTGAAATTACCCCAAATGGAAAACTGGGAAAGAAAGGGAAGGAAATTGTTCTGAGCATATGTCACCAGTCAGTCAAGATCACATCCCCCAAATGGAAGAGAAACTTGAACTGAGTCCCTGAGAAGAACTTTTTTTTGTTATCACTGGGCAAAGTCTGTCCTTCACTACTTAAGTGGAGAGGCATTTCAAGGGTACCTGGATAGCATGTATTCTGACAGGTTTCTCTAGTGGAAGTGATGGGAAAGACAATCAGAGGCCAAAACTAATTTCAGGCAATATTAAGTGTCAGGGAAAGGTGATTTCAGGTCTGTGCTTATAAGGTCTGGGCTACATGTAGAATGTATGCCTGCAAGCAGTTGAAGAAAAAGAGAATAAAGAAAAGGAAAGAAGAGTCCAGGGCATTCAATGAGAAGTAGAATTCTTAAAAATTCAATAATTAATTTGTAGTTATCTTAGCCTTGCCTATGAAACAGAAAATATTATGCTTAGTTCTGACCATTAGAATTGGGACAGACCTGAAGTTTCACATTACAATATGGGAAAACCAGACTTTAAGAATGAGAGAACATTATTTTATGCAGATCCTTTGTGGCTTGGAAGTTCTTCACAGAGAAAATATTGTTTGCATAGATTTGAAACATGAAAATATGCTGTTCGATGATTAGGGTCAACTCAAAATATTTTATCTGAGTCTAGCTGTGAAGAACCCTAAGGAAGATTTGATCCCAAGCAGGGTATAAACAGTAGTATATGTGGCTCTAGAGGACTTAAAGAAACAGGTGTTTTGAGCTCTGATGACTGGAGCCTGAGCTGCTTCATTTTTATGTTTTTATTTTATTTTTGGTGAGGCAATTGGGGTTAAGTAACTTGCCCAGGGTCACACAGCTAGTAAGTGTCAAGTTTCTGAGGCCAGATTTGAACTCAGGTACTCCTGACTCCAGAGCTGGTGCTTTATCCACTACGCCACCTAGCTGCCCCCAAGCTGCCTCATTTTTGAGATCATTTCTGGACAGGGCCTTCTGTAAAGTTGCTATCTAGCTATACTGTCTAAAAATCTAATGAGTGGTTGCCAATAAATTAGAAGCTTTAGCAAGAGTCTAGACTTTTAATCATTTATTAAAGAGCATTAGGATCTAACGATCAGAGAGAAAGGTAAAAATCTAACTATTTCTAAGAGACCCTATCATCTGACCTGCCATGGCAAGGTCAGGAACAAAAAGGACCCAACGCTTCCTTCCTCCTCCCAGAAGCTCCTGTCTAAACCGGAAACATCAAACGTCACTTCCTGACACCAAGGAACTGCCCTGGCAAGCCACATGGCTTGCCATCAGACACCTTCTCCTCATGGTGGATCTTTCCTATAGTAACTCTCCAGCAGGTGGCGTCACTCCAATTGTCACACTTCTGAGGGAGGAAAAGGAAGGTAAAGTGTGAAGAGGTGGGCCAGGAGACTCCTAGAACCTGAAGAAGCATACTCTCACAAGGTTTCCTATAAGGCCGTCAGTCTGTAACATGCTACTAACCAAAGATGTGATACAAAGTTTGGGCTGATAAGAGGAAGAGAATGCAGAAGTGAAGAGACAACCCCTTTTCAGCAACATAAATTTCAAAGGATTGGAAGCAAGGATATTGCACTCTCTTTTGTCCTAGACCCCCCAGCCATACACTGTAAGGATGTGTTAGATATCAAGGAGTTCTCCACAAGTAAAGGTGGATCACACACATGACAATTTGTATTCCAAGTTCTCCACAGAATCCTATCAATTCCATGAAAAATTGAGATGATAGCAACTGAATGCTCCAAGTTGAGTGTTTTCATACCAAAAGGTATTCTTTCACTTGACTTCCCAAACTACCAAAGAGAGTTACTATATAGAATATTCAAATGTCAGTATCAGAATAATTCCAAAAGTGCTCCTAATTCCAAGGTGAATTGTAACTGCTATACACCTTTGAAAGGCAGCTCGGTGGTGCAGTGGATAAAGCCTCAGGTCTGTAGTTAAGAAGAACTGAGTTCAAATCCAGCCTCAGACAGTTACCAGCTGTGTGACCCTGGGAAAGTCATTTAACCCCATTTAGCTCAGTTTCCTCATCTATAAAATAAGCTGGAGGTGGAAATGGCAAACCATTCCATTATCTCTGTCAAGAAAACCCCAAATGGGGTCATGAAGAGTCAGAAACAACTGAACAACAAAAATAACAAACATACTTTCAAATTACACTGGAAACAGTTTTAGCTCAAATCTGGGAGTTATCAATAGAACCAAGTGCTAGACTTTCCACTTTAGAAACATTCCTGCTGAGAAGAGCCTCTATCATCACTCAGTTAGGCCAATGCCTTTGCCACTTCAAAAGCAGGTAAGGAGCACTGTCCAGTTGCTGGAAAAGGATCTTCAAGTTTTGCTACTTGAATCTATTGTGCTTGAGAGGGTTCTCAGGCAATTTATTCTCTGTAGAATATTGCAGTAGACAAGAGTCAAGAAAACTCACGTATTTATATAGGATCTCAACTGGATTGTTATTCTATTATTATTAAGGAAAAGTTTTATAAATTTATTATCTCAGATCACATTTTGCACATTTTGCCTTTTAAATAAAAGTCAGGGGTATATATTTTCCATGTGTCAATTGTAAAATCACCTGTTTAAGACATTGGGGAAGTAGGGAGACATTTTTAAAAACTATGACAAAAACAGATCATTACAATTAATTGGTGAAATGATTTTTTTTTTAGTTTTTTGTTCTATTATTGGAATAATTTTGACTTCTCGATTCTATTTACATCACTCTAAACAAGTTCTTGAGTCTTCCTATGTTTCTCTGAAATTCTCATACTTATTTCTTATAATAAAATAGTATTATACTGCATTTTTATAACATGATTTATTCAGCTGTTTTCCAATTAGTGGGTACCCCCTCTGTTTCCAGTTTTATACTACTATAAAAAGTGCTACTATGAATATTTTGCTATACATGAGGCCTTTCTTTCTGTCTTTGACCTTTTTTGGGTATATACCAATTAATCACTGGATCAAAGGACATGAAGAATTTGGTGAGTTTCCTTTCCTAATTTCATATCGATTTCCAGAAGGGTTGGACCAATTTGTAGTTCTACCAACAATATCGAAAAGTTGATCATTAGAACAGATTACATAAACAAGAATGAGAAGCAATTAAACAGTACCATGGTTTTAAAAATAAATCCAAGGATTCTCACCACTGGATTAAGGACAAAAATAGAAAAGCAGTGTGGCAAAAATTAGGTGTAGACCAATTTGTTGTTCAGTCATTTTTTTCAGTTGTGTCCAACTCATTGTGACCCCATTTTGGAATTTTCTTGGCAAAGATACTGGAGTGGTTTGCCATTTCCTACTCCAGCTCATTTTACAGATGAAAAACTGAGGCCAACAGGCTTAAGTAACTTGCCCAAGGTCATCTAGTTAAGTGTCTCATGCTGGATTTGAACTCAAACTTTCCTAACTCCAGGTCCAGTGCTCTATCCTCTTCTGCTAGCTGTCTTATCTTATTTTTTCCCTCTATATTATTTTACTTTGTGATTTGATCAGTTCCCATAGTTTAAATGATCAAGTCTGTTCAGATGACTATCAAATCTACTTGTCTATGTCTAACCTCTTTTCGTACCCCCTTCAATATTGCATTTCCAACTGCCTATTAAACATCTCAAATTGGAAGTTCCATAGAAATTTTAAGCTCAACATATCCAAAACTAAAGTCATTATTGTTCCCTTAAGACCCTTCCCTTTTCCTACTTCTTTTCAAATAATGAGCACATCTTACACTTGCTAATAGTAATTGAAGTCAGCCTGCAACCTTGCTTCCTAGTTTGAAGGTCTTCTCTTATCTAAATTCATCATGGACAATTTTCATGATCCTTGGACAACATGCTCTGGGTACTACCAACTGCTTCCTGGAACCATGTGTGGGGTCACTGACAGTCTGATACTCTGCTATATAACTACAACTTCTTCCATTGTCTCAACTATGGTATACCTTCTAAGGACTAGAATTTGAGTCCTTTAACAACAGTTCCTCATTTCTCAGCTTGCATCATTTCTCATAGTTTCTCATAAACCATCTGCTCTCACCATCAGTCATCTACAAACTGAGACAGAGAAGGCAGGTCCAGGGAAATAAGGTTCACATATATTGCTGACATATTGCCTAAGTGAAAGTCACAAATGTTCAACTGTATTGCCATTTTCTTGTAACCTAGCTCCTTCAGAGGCAAAGACAGCTTTCATTCTTTCCTTAGGTATCACCAAGGGTTTAGTGTCATGTGACATTCGGGGCAGGTAATATTTATTCCCATTACTCTTTTTTTTTTCTTTTGGTGAGGCAATTGGGGTTAAGTGACTTGCCCAGGGTCACACAGCTAGTAAGTGTTAAGTGTCTGAGGCCGGATTTGAACTCAGGGCCTCCTGACTCCAGGGCCGGTGCTCTATTCACTGCGCCACCTAGCTGCCCCATTCCCATTACTCTTTGTTGACTCACAGTATATGCTGAATCCATAGTCAACTAGTGCTGTCACCCATATCTTGCAAGTGCCATCTTACTTGGCACTAATCAAGATGTGCCAATGAATTGTCAGTCTACACATGCAATTTTCCTCCTAGCACACAGTCTTTCAACTGCTCAGTAGCAGCCAACTTCAAAGCCAAGAACTCTAGCTTATTTTTGGAATAAGCCGCTCCTCCTTCTGCTAACAAAAGTGACTAGTTTCTGGTACTCATCACTCTCTTGGTAGAGCTTCTACCAGACCCTTCAAGCTGGCATCTGTATGCAGGACAAAAGACTTGTTTCAATCTGCATGGGCCAATACCAGTACATCTGTGAGGCAGTTGACAATGTTTTTATAAGCTGTTCACATCTGTCTATGTATGCCCAAAAGGATTTGTGGGTATAAATTGGTCTTTCTTGACATTTTGCTTCTCATTCTATTCAGGCACAAGTGGTTTAGAAATAGAAGCAAGTATTTCAATGGAAGAGATATAAGGGACTTGGTCCCTGAAAGACTAGGACTTAATCACAAAAAGTAAGGAACCAGTAACAAGGTGTTAAAATAACTGTAAAAATGCAGTTATGTCAGTGATCCTTTTATGAAGTGTGAACAAGCCCCTTGAATTAAAAGAAGCAATACCATTAGACAACAGATGATTGGCCAAGCCCTCTGATACCCACTAAAAGACAGTAAAACAGAGAGGTATATATGTTTTAGTGGTAAGAGGCTAGAACCAGACTATAGCAGGAACTCAGCTCCTGATGAGACAGGTAGAAGGCATGGAAGACAAGAAGTGCTAAAGAAGAGAACTTTGGGAGAGGTCACATGGAGCTAGGAAACAAGGACTTGGAAAACCATGAAAGGGACTGAGTAGGCTAGTTTAGCATTTCTAGTCAGGCATTGTATCACGGGAAAATTCCTGGACCTCAGACCCCAAGACAGTAATTCTGTATTTCCTCTTTCCTCTTGGAATCCCTCAATATAGACTGAGGCCTTTTCTTTCTGGTAATGGGGAAAGTCTATTTACCTTTCTTTGTTGTTGTTGTTGTTGTTGTTTTTTGCAGGGCAATGAGGGTTAAGTGACTTGCCCAAGGTCACACAGCTGGTAAGTGTCAAGTGTCTGAGGCCAGACTTGAACTCAGGTCCTATCCACTGTGCCACCTTTCTTTCTATTAAATGTTTACATTGTGTTAATGACTTGTTAACCTAAGGCATTTGCTAGTCTCAGCACTCTTTTTTTCTTTTTGAGGGCAATGGGGGTTAAGTGACTTGCACAAGGTCACACAGCTAGTAAGTATCAAGTGTCTGAGGCCAGATTTGAACTCAGGTACTCCTGAATCCAGGGCCGGTGCTTATCCACTGTGCCACCTAGCTACCCCGCAAGTCTCAGCATTATTTTTTTTTTTTAGGCAATTAGGGTTAAGTGACTTGCCCAGGGTCACACAGCTAGTAAGTGTTAAGTGTCTGAGGTCGGATTTGAACTCAGGTGCTCCTGACTCCAGGGCCGGTGCTCTATCTACTGCACCACCTAGCTGCCCCAAGTCTCAGCATTCTTAAAGAGGAATCAGTTGGGAGGAGTTAAGTGAGAGGAGACATCCTTGAAGAAGAGAGAACTAGATTTAAAACTGAAGTCTTTGCCAAGGAACCATATATGACTGGGGGCTCAGAACTAGAAAGATAGAGAATTGTAGATTCCTCTTGTTACAGCTTCCCAAAGGAGACATATTTATTCCAGGAAACTCATTTAAACAATGAGTTAGAGGACTGGCTGAGCAACCCTGAATCCTGGGCCATCACCATTCATCTTGACTTTTGTCTTGCCACTGCACTTGGATGACTCTGGAGGAGAGAATGAGGCTGCCTCACTTAAATCCAATTCATGCAGAAGTCAAGACATCACCCTCATGATGTCATCCATCCTTTTTGAAAAGAAGGATGAACAACAGCAGCAGCAGCAACCACTGCTACATACATGTATAAGGAAATAGACAACAAGATGGTTTAAAGGGGGGAAGGGACCAGCAGCTTCAGGGAATCAGAAACAAACCTCTTGTAGGAGCTGCTGCTTGAATGGAACTTTGATGGGAACTAAGGATCTAAAAAGCAAAAGATAAGAAGGCAGCAAATAAGGGACATTGTACAAAAGTGTGAAGATGGGGAATGCATTGTCATGTGTGAGGAATAAGTGCTATAGGCCAGTTTGTCTGTAACTTTAAGTATTAACAAGGGTAGGAATATGTAAAAAGGCCTAAAAGTTAAAATAGAATAAGATAGGGGCAGCTAGGTAGTACAGTGGATAAAGTACTGGCCCTGGATTCAGGAGGACCTGAGTTCAAATCCAACCTCAGACACTTGACACTAGCTGTGTGACTCTGGGCAAGTCACTTAACCCTCATTGCTACAAAACAACAACAACAACAATAGAATAAGATAATGAATGGTTTTAGATGCCTCTAGAGGTATTTACATTTGATCCTAGAGATATCTGGAGCTATTTGATCAGCTGAACAATACTGTCAAACCTGCATGAAGCAATGGAAAAGGAAGGCTTATTCAGATCAAATACTTTTTTACCTTAGGTTGTTCTCTTTTGACTTTTAGGTTCTCAAAAATTTCTCCTCCCCTCATTCAAACATTAGTCTTCACCAATCCAGAGTTCTCCAAATCAGTCATGGTCTCCTCTTCATTCAGCTCAAGCCCTTTTCCTTTTCCTTCTTCTAGTTATTCTGTTATATAACCTTCTCCTTCAGAAGCTGAGAAGAGTTCCTTATAGAAATAAACAGAAGTATGTAGAGAATGTTTTACATACATACACACACACACACACATTTGTGTCTAATGGGAGCCATGGGGGAGGGGGGGAGGGAAGAAAAAAAAGGAAAAAAAGAAAAAATAAATTTGCATGATAAGTATATTATAAATTTTAAAAGGAAGAAGTTTCATGTGTAATTGTTTTTTATTATACCATGTTATGTAAATGCTTGTTTTACTCCATAAATTAAAAATAAAATAAATTCTTTAAAAATATTAGACATAGGGCGCTAGGTGGCGCAATGGATAGAACACCAGCCCTGGATTCAGAAGGACCTGAGTTCAAATCTGACCTCAGCTACTTGATACGTACTAGCTGTGTGACCTTGGGCAAGTCACTTACCTCTCATTGCCCAACCCCTCCACCTCCACAAATTTTTTTTTTTAATGTTAGACATAAGGGGGCAGCTAGATGGTGCAGTGGATAAAGCACTGGCCCTGGATTCAGGAGGACCTGAGTTCAAATCTGGCTTCAGACACTTCACACTTACTAGCTGTGTGACTCTGGGCAAGTCACTTAACCCTCATTGCCCTGCAAAAAAAAACAACAAAAAAACAAACAACCCCCCCCCCAAAAAAAGTTAGACATAGCAGAAGGAAGTGACATGGGGGTTGGGACTATTGAAGTTTAAACTGGCCTACTAGCTAAAGGCCTGACACACCCCCAAAATAAGGGAGATAAGCCCATTAAATGTGGTTGCTGCCTTATCAGAGCCAAGGGACATAGATAACTCCAGAAGTCAGGACCACCACCTCTCATTCAAGCTTTCCCGACCCCCAAAGAGAACTTTCCATAGTCAGGTGGTCACCCCATCCATCCCCCCACCATCTGTCCTCTATAAAAGTTTTTGCCATTCTTCTGTTTGAGGAGAAATGTGCCTTAGAGAATCATGTTGTTGTCTTTAAGCCATTTTCTCCCCTTAAGGGAAGTCTTTGACTTCCTTCTTGGTCACTTTCTCTAGCACCCAAATAAAAGACTATCTTATTCTAATTGGATTGTATTTGAGAGGATGTAATTCTTTAAAGAGGAATACCTAAGGATCCCCACCACCACCTCTTTTCCCATAAGGGAAGGAAGGAAAGACGGAAGGAAGGAAGGAAGGAAGGAAGGAAGGAAGGAAGGAAGGAAGGAAGGAAGGAAGGAAGGAAGGAAGGAAGGAAGGAAGGAAGGAAGGAAGGAAGGAAGGAAGGAAGGAAGGAAGGAAGGAAGGAAAAATAAATTGATTGCAACTGCTTCACCAACATTTCTTTGTTGAAACTCCTGTCCTCCTACATGGTAGAGGGACTTCTAGGAGAGTTGATTTCATTGAGTGAAGAAATAGAGAGGGGAAGGCACTAGGAAAGAGATCTAGGAAAATATGAGGAGGTAGAGATTGCACTGAAGCTTTCATTGAAGGGATGGCATTTGACTTAAATATACAGAAGATCATACATTTGAGATGTATGTTAAAGGTATAATGGACCAGATTTAGGAGGTGAGACAGAGGGAAGTGTCAAAGATGATCTCAAGTTTGGTGGTCATCTGAATGACTATGTATATCTTGCCACTGAATGAACTCACATGGCTCTCGAGGAGAGAATGAGGCTGGTGACTTTGTACAGCCCAACCTCACTTAAATCCAATTCCCTGCAAGTCATGATATCACCTCCTAATGCCATGGTCCTCTTTGAGAATGAAGGATAAACAACAAAGTTTATAGTGGGTGGAACCACAACAGAAATTAGGAAACTGGAAGAAGGAAAAGGTTAGGGGGAGATGGTCAGTTTGGTTTGGGGCAATTAGAACTGTCCCCAAACTGGAATGGTCTGCCTTAGAAGACATGCCATTGACTTTATGTAATATCTAATGTATTGAATGACAATGGATGTTTTGTTTTGTTTTGTTTGGCAATTGTAACGCAAAGAATAATTGTGTGAGCTATAGCAATTGGTAAGATGATACCTCTGTTCAAACTCAGTCTTGGTTCTCCATGTACTATGCCTGGGCAAGTCAGCTGGGTATTATATAATGAGAATACTTGCTATTTTGTTCTATAAAGAAACTCGAGTAGCTATTGCACACAAAAATAAATAACGGGTTTAATTTAGCATGATAATATGGTACTTATTGTCTGTAATTTCTTTCTGATAGTCTCCACCCACCCACCCACCCTTAATCATAACTCTAACTGCTTCCTATGAGGTTCTGGAGGTGTTGTTTGTTTTCCCCATGGCTGTCATATAGCAGAGTCTGAAGGATGAAATGCTTTATAAATAAATACAGCTGTCTCTTCAGCTAAGCTTAGTGTGTTCTGTATTGACAATCCAATTGGAGTGCTCACTTGGACCTCTTTTAATACAATCCAACAAACATTTGTTAACCACCTACTATGTGTAAGGCACGTGCTAGGTGCTGGAAACACAAGAGAAAAGCACCCTTGATCCCATCCCCTTTTATATTCTTCTGCAGATTGTCCCCACTATCACCCTGTGAGGAAATATGGAATGGTCTCCTCTCAATAAGAATATAATAGTCACCATTCAAATTACATTCCTCCGGACCTGTTTGAGGAAAAAGGTCTCCTTCTCCTCCTCCCCCTACTCAGGCAAACAAAATCATATGGTTCACGGAGTCCCTGAGCTGATCTCAATTAGGTCCACTCCTGAGCTACGTCCATATAAAGGAGGATTGAAGAATTGTCCCTGTATCACCTCTCCCATTGGCTAAGAAATACTGCATTCTGGTTAGCTAGTTTTTGCACGTATATTGTTATTCTTGGGTAATCAGACCAGTGATGTAAAAGGGGAGGGTCCATTTGCGTTAGGGACTTGGGTTTAAAACAGCGCCTGTGAGCCCCCATTCTTTGCACCCACCAGCTGCACACTGGCTTGCCCATTCTCAGAGAATGACAATAAATGAGCCTTTGACACATCACTGCTGCTGAGTTCCAGAGAATTATTGAGCAGGAGTCTTTTTCCTCACAACCCCCACTTGCTTTCTAATCTTCAGTCTTTCCCTACCCATTGGTTCCTTCCCTACTGCCCACAAATATATCCTAATGCTTAAAAAAATTCACTTCACTTAGCCTTACCATCCCCAATAGCTTTTGAACAATATCTCTCCCCACATCTTGGAAAACTCCTTGAAAAAGCCATCTATATTTAGTGTCTCCTCTTCTCTTACCTCTCTTCTAGACCCTCTGCAGTTGGTCTTCCAACATCATCGTCCAACTGAAATTGTTCTCTCCAAAGTTACCAGTGATCTCTTAATCACCAAATATAGAATTTTTCTCTATCTTCCTTCTTTTCATCTTCTCTATAGCCTTCAACACTGTTGATCACCCTCTTTTCCTGGACACTCTCCCCACTCTAGGTATTCATGACACTGCTCTCTTGAGATTCTTCTCACCAGTCTGACTTCTCCAACTCAGTCCCTTCTGCTGACTCACCATCCATATCATGATCCCTAATCATGGGTGTGACCCAAGGCTCTGTCCTGGACCCTGGTCTCCCTCAGTACTAAGTCTATATGATCTCATCAGCTCCTAAGGATTTAATTATCATCTCTAAGCTTATGTTGCCTACATCTATATATCTAAGTCTAACCTCTCTCCTGAGATCCAGTCCCATATCACCAACTGTCTTTTGTATATCTCAAATGGGAAGACCTGTAAATATCTCAATCACATGTCTAAAAATCAACTCATCTTTACCACCAATATGTCCCTTTCCCTCGACTTTCTAATTACTATTAAGGGCACCACCATCCTCCCAGTCACCCAGGCTCATAACCACAACATTACTCTTGAATCTTCATTCATACTCATATGAGTACACATATGGAATCTCTCATCAAGTTTTGTCAATTCTACTTTCACAACATCTCTCACTGTCCCCTTTTCTCCACTCATATAAGTACCACCTTAGTACATGCCTTTATCACCTCAAGTCTGGGCCATATACCCTTTTAGTTGGTTTTTCTGATTCATGGTTTTCCCCATTCTAGTTCAGCATTTACTCAGTTACCAGAGTGATCTTCCTAAAAAACATGTCACACACATCCATCACCTAATAAGTTCCAATGGCTCCCTATAACCCCCAAAGATCAAATATAAAATCCTCTGTTTGTCATTTATGATTCTTTTCAACTTGGTCCCTTCCTACCTTTCCAGGCTTTTCATATTTTATTCCCCTCTATACATTCTAAGAGTGTTTGGAGAATTCAAGGAGGACCAGCACCTCTGGTGTGAGGGCTTGCTGAACCTTTTTCAGGGCTGCTCATGCACCTTTGGTGTTCACCTGTCACAGAACTCTCACCTGTGGCTCCAAGAATCTATAGCATGCACAGAGGCCCACCTCAGTAAAACCATCCTTCCAGATGGGCTAAACCAGGTTGAGGGTAACCATCAGGCCCCCAACCCATCTGTGAATTATGGGATGTCTACCCCAAACATGTGAAGACTTCCTCTGGTAGAATGGGTGGATAAGAACAATTTATTCCAATGACCTTGAAGGCAGCTGAAGCAGGTGCTATGGAGTACTCAGAGCTTGTCAGATATTGAAGACCCCAAGACCACCCACTACATCCCAGGCTATAACCAGTTGTCTTGACTTTTGTGTTGCTACTGGACTTTGATGACTTTGGAAGGAAGCATGTGGCTGATGATGTCTTTGTGCAACTCTGCCTCACTTAAATCCAATTCACATACAAATCAAGACATCATCCCGTAATGTCATTGGTCCCCTTTGAAAATGAAGGATGAGGGTCAGCTAGATGGTGCAGTGGATAGAGCACCGGCCCTGGAGTCAGCAGTACCTGAGTTCAAATCCAGCCTCAGACACTTAACACTTACTAGCTGTGTGACCCTGGGCAAGTCACTTAACCCCAATTGCCTCACTTAAAAAAAAAAAAACAAACAAAAAAAGAAAATGAAGGATGAAAAAGAATACTCCATTTTCCAACTCTGGGCCTATTTTCTGGATGTTTGCTATGCCTTTAATGCTCCACTCCACTTCACCTTCTGGATTCTCTGGCTTCCTTCAAGACTCAAATCAAATCACACCATTTGCAAGAAGCCATTCTCATCCCTTCTCTTTGAAAATACCTTCCATCTGGGGGCAGCTAGGTGGCACAGTGGATAAAGCACTGGTTCTGGATTCAGGAGGACCTGAGTTCAAATCCAGCCTCAGACACTTAACACAGTAGCTGCGTGACTCTGGGCAAGTCACTTAACCCTCATTGCCCTGCAAAAAAGGAAAAGAAAAGAAAAGAAAATGAAAATGAAAATATCTTCCATTTACTCCATACTATCTTGCATATTCAAAGTTATTTATATGTTGTTTCCCCTCACACCCTCCTTTAGAACATGATCTTAAGGTAGAGATGCTTTTGTATTCCCAGTACTTAGCACAGTTCCTGACAGATAGTGAGTGCTTAAGAAATGTTTTTTGACTGGTTGAAAATTGGCTGACTTTAAGGCCTATAAAAACAACTCATTCATAAAATCCATGTGAGATAGGTAGAGTTAGTATAATTGTCCCCATTGTATAAATGAGAAAACGGAGGCTCAGAGAGGTATTATAACTTGCCCAAAGTCCCACAGCTAATAAATATCAGAGTCAAGATTCAAATCCAAATAACTGGAGCCCAAAGATCTTTCCTCGATATACATGGTCTTACTATTTAAATTATATCACATATACAGTTTTCTCTCACTTTTTGACTAGATACTATCTTGTATTGTTCTTTAATTATTTCATATACATTAATGTTATCTCCCCCACTAGATTATAAATACCTTGAGGACAGAGTCAGTATCTTAGACTTCTTTATAATTTCCCCTAGTTGGGGCAGCTAGGTGGTGCAAAGGATAGAGCACTGGCCCTGAAGTCAGGAAGACCTGAGTTCAAATCTCACCTCAGACACTGTCAAGCTATGTGACCATGGGCAAGTCACTTAACCCCAAGTGCCTTAAACATTTGGGGCCATCTCTACTAGTCCTGAACTATATCTTGCCATTGGACCCAGATGACTCTGGAGGAGAATTAAGTAAAAGTCATGACATCATCATCAACATCAACTACTTCCCTTAGCTAAATATATAATTGATGCCTCTTCTAGCTTTAAAATTCTGTGGTTCTCTCTGACTTTATAATCAAGTCAAACTCTGCTCCTGTACTCTTGAATGGTGTGTGTGGGTCCTGTTTCCTCCTGAGTTCTGTGGACAAGCCCAGTCTTCTGTAGGAATCGTATAGCCCTATCTCCCGCTGTGATCAGGCGCCTGGTTGCTGGTCTGTCCCTGTCTCCAGCTGGATCTTTGTTCCTGGGCCTCCCTGCTCTGGCCAATGCTCTGGCCCTCTCCCACATGCTGTGGCACCCTGCTATTTCCATTTACCTTACACCTACCCTAGTTTGTCTCCTCTTAGCTGTGGGGCAGAATTGGGAGGGGTGATTGCTACAGTCCTAGACTGATTTTCTTTGCATTTTTAAAACTTTACTGGTATATTTTTGGGGAACCTGGAATCTTCTAGATCCTAACATGCTGCCATCTTCCACAATCCTCTCTTCTATAACCAATTAAAGGGGTCATTTGTTGAATTATATTGAATGTATTTAATTGAACATGGTAGCACTCTTCATCCTATTCTCCTCCCTTACCCCCATGTAAAATCCAATTGATGGTGTGTGTGTGTGTGTGTGTGTGTGTGTGTGTGTGTTGGGGGGGGTTCCTTTTGTACCACAATCATTTCCTGATGTTCTCTCTCCACTGAGCCCTCCCCAGTAACACAGGGAAACGATGGAGCAAAACTGACAGCATAGCAACACTGTGAACCTATATTAAACCTATACTCTACTGAAAAGACACCGGTGCTTTTCACCATCTGTTCTCCAGGACAGTATATCATCCTCCATTTTGCAGATCAATAAGTCCTATCATTCACACATTATAGTCAATCAATAAATGCTTATCAAGTGCCTACTATGTGCCAGGCACTGTACTAAGCATGAGTGATACAAAGGAAGGCAAAAGATTTTCCCTGTTTTCCTGGGGCTCACAGCACAATGAGGGAAACAACAGGCAAACAACTGTGTACAAACAAGCTATACACTGGATAAATTGGAGATAATCAATAGGAGAAAGTCACTTGTATCAAGGGGTTCTTGTCAAAAGTGGAATTTTAGCTGAAACTTGAAGGAAGCCAGGAGGCTAAGATGAAGGAGAGCATTCCAGGCATGGGGGAAGCCAGTGAAAATGTACTGTCAGGGGCAGCTAAGTGGCATAGTGGATAAAGTACTGGCCCTGGATTCAGGAGAACCTGATTTCAAATCCAGCCTCAGACAATTGACATTTACTAGCTGTGTGACCCTGGGCAAGTCACTTAACCCTCATTGCCCTGCAAAAAAAAGAGAGAGAGAGAGAGAGAGAGAGAGAAAGAAAAAAAAGAAAACGTACTGTCAGAAGATACAGTGTCTTAGGTGAAGAAGAGCAAGAAGGTCGTTCTCAGTGGACCAGAGTCCATGGGGCCTGGGGATTGAAGGAAGAGGGCAGTGTAAGAAGATGAGAAATGTAGGAGAGGCCAGGTTATGAAGGGCTTTGAATGCCAAACAGAGGATTTTCCATTTGCTTCTGGAGGCAAAAGGGAGCCACTGGAGTTTATTCAGTAGAGGGATGACATGGTCAGACCTGTGCTTTAGGAAAAACACTTCATTGGCTAAAAGGAAGATTAATTGAAGTAGGGGGAGACTTGAGGCAGGGAGACCAACCAGGAGGCTATTTGAATAATCTAGACATGAGGTAATGAGGGTCTGCAACCAGATGGTGATGGTGTCAGAACAGAGAGGGGGGTGTATGTGTGAGAGATGTTACAAAAGTTAAAGAGATAGGGGGCAACTAGGTGGTGCAGTGGATAGAGCACCAGGTCTGGATTCAGGAGGACCTGAGTTCAAATCTAACCTCAGACACCTGACACTTACTAGCTGTGTGACCCTGGGCAAGTCACTTAACCCTCATTGCCCTGCCCCCCCCCCCCCCAAAAGTAAAAGAGATAGGTCTTGATGATTGATTGTGGATGTGAGAGGTAAGAGAAAGCGAAAGGATGAGGATGACACCTAGGTTGTGAGCCTGGGTAACTGGGAAGATGGTGGTACCTTCATTGTCTTAAAGAAGTCAGGAGGAAGGGAGAATCTGGGGGGTAATGACAATGGACTCAGTTTTAGATACATTGTGTTTAAGATGTCCATGAGACATCCAGTTACAGCTGTTCAATATGCAGCTAGAGATTTGAGATTGAAGGTCAGAGAGAAGTGAGGGTTGGATAAGTAGATCTGAGAATCATCAGCATAGAAATAATGATTGAATATATGGGAGTTGGTGATATCACCAAGTGAAATAGTATGAAGGAAGAAGAGACGAGGGCCTAGAATAGAGCCTGGTGGGCTACTCAGGTGGTATGTGAACAAAGATCTAGGAAAGGAGACTGAGAAGGTGTGAGTGGCGAAAAAGGATAGAATAATATCATGAAATCCCAGAAAGAAAAAAGTACCAAGAAGAAGGTGATTAGCAGTTCCAAAGGTTGGAGATGAGTCAAGACGAATGAGAATGGTGGGGGTGGTGGAAATCACTTAATAAATTAAGAAATCATCAACAACTTTGAAAAAATAGTTTTAGTTGGATGATGAGATCAAAAGTCAGATTGTAAAGAGCAGATAGTGAAAGGAAAGGAAGTAGAGGAACCAATTGTAGATGGTCTTCTCAGGTGTTTAACAACAAAATGGAGGAGAGCTATGGGGCAATAAATTGTAGGAATAGATGGAATGAATGAGGGTTTGTTTTTTTTTTTGTTAGGAAATACATGAACATTTTTATAGTCAATAGTGAAATAGCCAGTAGACAGGAAGAAATTGAAAATAAGTGAGAGTGGTGATAATAGAAGAGCAATCTGCTAGAGAAGATAGAATGGATTGTGGAGAGGCTTGCCTTGGCAAGAAAGGCCATTAAGAATAAAGGGGAGGGCGGCTAGGTGGTGCAGTGGATAGAGCACCGGCCCTGAAGTCAGGAGTACCTGAGTTCAAATCTGGCCTCAGACACTTAACACTTACTAGCTGTGTGACCTTGGGCAAGTCACTTAACCCCAATTGCCTCACTAAAAAAAAAAAAAATAAAGGGGATAGGGGCAACTAGGTGGCGCAGTGGATAGAGCACCGGCCCTGGAGTCAGGAGTACCTGAGTTCAGATCCGACCTCAGACACTTAACACTTACTAGCTGTGTGACTCTGGGCAAGTCACTTAACCCCAATTGCCTCACTAAAAAAAAAAAAAAATCTGAATAAGAATAAAGGGGATAGTGCCAAAAGGCATCTGGGTAGTGTGAAATGAGGAGGGGAGAACAGAGAATTGTTGGCAATTGCCATCAATTGTTTTAATGAAATGTGAGGTAGGTTCTCAGCTGAAAAGGTGAGGGAGGAGCTAAAGAAGTTTGAGGAGGGATGAAAAGGCTTAGAAGAGACTATGGTAAGTGGGATAAGTCACTTAGAAAGATGTAAAAGGATGGCAGGAAGACAGAACTACAGCTGGATGGGATAGTAATGGTCATGTAATCTAATACCCTTGTTTTTAAAGATGAGGAAACTGAGTCTCATAGAAGTTAAGTAACTTGCCCAAAGTCACACAGGAAGAGTCAGGATTTGAATTCACATCCTGTGACTCCAATTTCAACAGTCTTTTTCATTGTGCCACAGTACATCATGGGGTAAAATAACTCATTCAGATTATCAAGTGCAATGTTAGAAAATAAAAGCTGTAATTTTTCACAGATCTCTACCTTTACCACTGCCAAGACAATAGTGATAACCTTAAATGTTTCTCTGGCACCTGAACCAATACCTGCTGCAGATATCAGTGAGGTGCACCCATTATGGACAGTAATAAAGTATTGGCCTGAGACCTGTCTAATTTCAGCTCAGTTTTTCACAGTTTTTCAGAGGAGAAGTTTCCAGCAGCCTTCCACCTCTAAGAACTCTGCCTCAAAGTCTGGCTAGCATCATATGACCGGCTTTGTGGCAGTCTTACAATTGAGACTACTAGAACCAGAAGGCATATTTCCATCTGTATCTTGGGCCCACAGGCTGCTGCTCATGTCCAGAGATCAATAGTGATTCCAGTTTGCTCTAGGTACTAAAAACAGAAACTCAGAAGGTTTGTGACATGTCCATCTTTATCACAGACCACAGTGATCTTTCCTTGCTATGAATTCTCACAGTACCAACCAATTCAATTCAATACACTTTTGTTAAGTACCAGATACTGGTAAGCATTGAGGATTAAAAAAGAAGCCAAAAACAGTTCCTGCCATCAAGGACCTTATAATCTAATGACCACAAAATTTGGCACCTGTCCACAGCATCAGGCAATATATGTTATTTTTATATATTTGTCCTCTGTGTCTTTTCTCTAGTTAGACTGTGCACCACTTGAAGGAAGGCACTACCTAATACTTTTTCATATCCCTTACCTGAGAATATGGTTCAGTCTGGAGGGTACTATTCCAAATCAAGAGGAGAGTGATGATAAAGCAGAAGGCAACATATCTCAAGTAGACTGCTGGATGGAATGCAAAAATTTGGCTGGTCTTCTGATGGCTAGATACAGTGGGCTAGGTGAATTTATCCTCACCAACACAACAATCACGACAGCTCAGCCACACAGCAAGTGTTCCAATGCTAAGTGGATTAACTCCCCCAGGGACCAAAAGCCTGAGCAGAGGATTTCAGGTGAGGAGAAGAAGGCATATGCGAGGCAGATGGCAAGATTGCCCTTGTATATGGCTAGACAGGTGTGTTTGACTGCTGTGTTAATTAGCACTGGTACCCCCAGACTCCAAGAAGTATGCAGGTAGGCAGGGCCCCTACTACCTGCTATTAGCCATTGGTTTTTCAGTGCCAACTCAAGAGACCTAGTTTTGGGGATAAGGGAAAGCAAAAAGTTACGTTGAGCTTAGTGGTGGGGAGAAAGGAGAGCTAGATGCCCAGCCAATGAGGGCCTGAATGCTGGCCTCCTCAGGCAATGGCAGACTATATCTTTCTCCTTTATTTTTATTCCTAGTGAACTGCCTGGCTGCCCTCCATCCAAATTTTTGAATTCTGCTGCCTTTACTCCAGTGAACCAGCCCATAAGCCACCTGCCTTCCCATGTGGTAGGAGGAAAACCATTTATTTTCCCTCCTGCTTATGCCAAGAGAAGGCTGTTACAGAGGTGGCTTAAAGCAGAAGTTCTCAAACTGTGGCGCCCCACTTTCAGGGGTTTCCCAAGGTCAAAACTATTTTCATAATAATAGTAAGATGTTTGAATTTCTAATATGGTAAATGTCAATAGTTATGACCAACATAAGCAAAAGATCCTGGGAGGGGGTGGTCCTTAATCGTTTTTTTTTTTTTTTTTTTTTTTTGCAGGGCAATGGGGGTTAAGTGACTTACCCAGGGTCACACAGCTAGTAAGTGTCAAGTGTCTGAGGACGGATTTAAACTCAGGTCCTCCTGAATCCAGGGCTGATGCCATATCCACTGTACCACCTAACTGCCCCCGGTCCTCAATCATTTTTAATAGTATAAGAGGATATTGAGACTAAAAAAGGTTTAGAACCACTGGCTAAAAGCATCTTCACACAGAGCTTGCCTGAACTGGCAAAGTGACCCCAGGCTCCCCACACAAGGAAATCATAAAGCTTTTCTATACAGCACTGGAGAAGGCTTCAACAATCATTTTGAAACTGCCCCTCTTCCTGCCTCCCACTTCTGACATCCTTCCTTTGAGAATGTTTCCCCTCCCTTAAATATGGGCAGATCTATTAGCTGTTCCCTTGGGTAGGCCCGAGGCCTCCAAGTGACCCCCATCAGAACACTGGGTTTAGAATTCTAGTCTTAGATGAAAATACCCTGAGGGTTCCATGGTAGGCATGTTCTCCTCTAGACTTTCTCCTCTTCCCAGGTATTTGACTTTAAAAGGACATCTCTGTATTACTTCCTGTAGTTTCTAACTACTAGATTAGGGATATGCCATGCCCTATGTTCCCTGAGCAGGAAAAATATTGTGACAATAATTCATTTGTAATTGCGAGTCTGGTAAACACTATAATTGACAAAAAGCACTTTCCTCACAATACCCACTTGAGATAGGAAGTATTCATCTTATTTCCTTTTTACTGCTTTGGAAACTGAGTCTTAGGGAAGTGAAGAGACTTGCCCAGTGGTCATATAATGGAGCTGGGACTCAGACTCATTTCTTCTTTTAAATCCAGTTTAACTTCCATTCACCAAGCTGCCAGCCATGTTTCACCATTTATTTGATCGACAGGAGAGAAGTCTTCCTCAGTATTGGCTATCCTTAGACCTCATTTCCAGTAACAGCCCCAAGGTCATGGGAGGATGAGATCAGCTAGCTTGCTGATAGTACAGGCACAGACCTTCTCTTACTCTCTGCAAAAATGGGCCAGACCTGCTATCTGTCAAACCCACAGGGCATGTCTATATATGACCCATACACACATACATATCTTAAATATATATAGTGTTAAGTACTTCAAGACACATTTTGCATAAAGCATTAAATGAAATGGATATTTCAATGTCTATTGAATTGAAATCCCTCCCCCCACCCCCCATGCTTCTCTGTGGCCTTCTAGGGAGATAAACCACTGGTGTTAGCCAGGGAACCATAACTTGGCTTGTCATATGTGACCAAGTTGGTGGTCTCCATGAAGTCTTTTTTTTCTTTTTCACTAGTGTCTGAACTCCTATGACTAAGATTCTGACCTAATGTCCTGTCTGGTCAATTGAGCCTGACCAAGAATTATTGCACATGACCCAGTCATTGGTCATTACTCCCAAGATCTCACAAAGCCTAATAACTTTGAAATGAGATCAGGGAAGAAAATGGACTTGGAGGCACTCAATAACCTTTGGCCTGCTCAGAAAAATCATTTGCACTTCTTGATTGAAAAGAGACAAGCCAAGAGGCAGTGGAATATACACTGCAAAGTACACTGCTTGGTGTGGCAGGTAGAATGCCAGACCTACAGTCAGGAAAATGTGGGTTCGAATCCTGCTTCAGAGCCTGGACAAGTCACTCAACCTTCTCAGCTTGTTTCTTTGTGTGTTAAATGGGGATATTAGTGGCAATCTCTTAGGACTGTTGTGAGGATCAGATGAGACCTTGGATATAAAATGGTTTAGAAGCCCTAAAGTGATATATGTATGAAGATATATGTGTTATTCTTATTATTTGGAGTAAGATGACCTGGGTTTGAATCTGACTCTGCTATCTACTATCTGTGTGACCTTAGGAAAATTCTCTAGACCTCAGGTTTTTCTACCTAGAAAATGAGAGGGTTGAACTAGAAGAGAGTGAATGATCTCCCCCAAAGGAAGTCTTTCCTGTCAAACAAATGGTGAAAAATATCTGGCAGCATGGTGAATGGAAGGTATATGAGATTTAAAGGCAGAAAAATGGGTCTGAGTCCCTGGTCTATTGTGGAACCATTGGTCAAATCACTTCACTTCTTTGAAACAGTTTCCAAATCTGTAAAATGGAGATATTAAAGTTTACACTTTCAATCTTATTTGCTTATTGTGGGGAAAGTGCTTTTTGTTAATCACAGTGTTTACCAGACACAAATAAATGTGATTTATTGTTATAGTTACTGATATAGGAGGGGCAGGCAAAGTCCTGTACTTCTGAAGCTAGACAATTTTTTCTCCAATCTCCAAGAGGGATGACAAGATACAATTATATCTGCTACCTTTCAAATGTATGAGTTAAAAAAGAAAATCACTTCCTTAAGTGTTTTTTATCTTAAAAGTATTTCATTATGTTCTAGTAACATGTAGACATCTCAAGTGTTTTTAAAGGGAAAGGGTAATCCTAATCTTATACAATCCAGATTAGTCTCTCCTTACCAAACTTTGAATTACTCAAAAGATCATCACAAATAGTGAATAGTGAGTAAATCCATTTATCCAAGTAAAATAGCAAATGGAAATCAAACAAGTTATCAAGTATATAGATTAAAATATACCAGAGACAAGAATAAACTCTTCAGCCAGAAGTGAGAAAAGATCTCAGCTCAAACTAGAAGAGAGTGAATGATCTCCCCCAAAGGAAGTCTTCTCTCAACAGTCTCTAGAATTGCAAACTCTGGAAGTTAAAGAACACAATGGAGTTGCCTCCTATACATGTCTGAAGATCAGAGGACTCCAGTTTACCATTGAGAATCTTTCTTTCTTTACCTCCTTCTTGGACTATGTCTCTCTGAAGAGCATCTTGAATAAACTAAGGTAAATCTTCAAAGTGCTGGCATTCTGAAAGGAGGGCCAAACATGCACTCAAATAGCCGAACTACAACTTTGAATATGCTCAGATGCCTAAGAGAAGGCAAACAGAGTGGCATGACACGGTCAGAGAAAGGGGAATCATATAGACCCGGGGCAGCTAAAGAAGGCTTCACTGGGGAAGGGGAATGTGAGAATGAGATTTCAGAAAACTAAAGATAAAAATAAAAAAAGCTGAGATTGGGGTGAGTGAGAAAGATAAAGAGGGTTTCTGTTTCCAGCATGGTTAAATGACTTGCACAAGTAAGCATCTAAAGAGAAGAATATTAATGAAACATACTATCCACCTCCAAGGAAAGAACTGATATTGATGGAACAGACTGAAACATGCTATTTTTCACATTCTTTCATTAAGTGACAAATGTGGTGATGTTTTGCATGATCACATATGTATGGCTCATATCAGATTGTTTGCTTCCTTGGGAAGTGGGGACAGGAGGGAAGGAAGGAGGGATAGAGATTGGAACAAAAAAAAATAAATAGAAATATTTAATATTTAAACATTTAATCTGGAAAGGTGGTGGAGGGGTGTGCTGGGAAGGGTACAGGAGGTATATATGTATTTATATACACACATAAACATATATGTGCATTTATGAGTTATTTAGGTCTTATTTGTATAGTAATTATATTTAAACAAATTTGTCACATAAATTATTTATATAAATTGATATTTATATGTTATTTTTTATTTTATTTTTTGCAGGTCAATGGGGATTAAGTGACTTGCCCAGGGTCACATAGCTAGAGAACTCAGGTCTTCCTGAATCCAAGGCCGGTGCTTTATCCACTGAGCCACCTAGCTGCCCCCTGTATATGTTATTTTAAAAATGTTATTTAAGGATTTAAAATACTAAGTTATATGTATTAGAATTATATCTAGGTATTTCTAAATGTAATCATGTAGAAAATTTCCATTATATATTTCATAAATGTATGTAAAAAATAAAAATAACTAAATTTTTATTAAGCATCCCCCCCAAAAAAGAGAGAAGATCAGTAATTCAGTTTGAGTGGAGTGTAGGGAATGCAAAGCTGAATGTCATGAGATAAGGCTGTAAAGTTAGTTTGAAACCAGGCTGTGAGGGCCTTCAATACCAAGCAAAGGAATTTGCATTTTAATCAACAGGCACCAGAAAGCTACTGAAGGCTCTTGAACAAGTGAGCATCATTGCTCTCTCCTTCCTTGTTTACCCTTCGACTGTAACTACTTATATACTTGCTTAAAGGCCTGGAGTTACAAAGACCTGATGTCCAATCCAACTTCAAACACTTACTAGCTATGTGAGCCTGGGCAAGTCACTTAATCTCTCCCTGCCTCAGTTTCCTCAACTTTAAAATGGGGACAATAAAGGCACCTATCTCACAGGATTGTCATAAACATTTATAAAAACACTTAACACAGTGCCTGGCACATAGCTGGTTAGCTGTTGTCTGTGAAGAGGATCAAAATGACATCCCTATGTTATAGTCCAGTTACAGTGTGTCTGACTGTGGTTGATCAGACCAACGTGATCTGGGAATGCTGTACTACAGGTCATGCACAAATAGTCCATGTGAACAACTGGTCTGATTCTCTAAATTTGTACATCTCACATTTATTTTGAGCTACTTCAGTTCTGCTTTGCTCATAGAGCCCAGCACCTTCTTTTATGAGGGAACACCATGCTAGGCAGTCCTGTGCCAGTGTCTCCCATGTCAACTCAGCTCTTCTGACTCCATAACTAAAGGAGAACATGGTTTTGTTCCCTGTGTTTCTATAGATCCCTGCGATTAAAGAGAAAGAGTCCAGGGGCAGTTAGGTGGCGCAGTGGATAGAGCACCAGCCCTGGATTCAGGAGTACCTGAGTTCAAATCTGGCCTCAGACACTTGACACTTACTAACTGTGTGACCCTGGGCAAGTCACTTAACCCCAATTGCCTCACACACACAAAAAAAAGAGAGAGAGAGAGAGAAAGAGTCCTTCATCTTTAATACCAACCTTCAGTGGCTCTCTGCCTATCTTTCTTCGTAGAACACATATGTCCTGGATCAGTGGCCCCTAATAGCTTCTTAAGCTGCTCAACCCAGTCTTTGGCCCTGAGCTGCCCTTTCATTTGCTTCACTGGAGAATCAGCAGAAGGGATGGTCAATGGAATAGCCCTACAGGCCCCAGATGACCCAAGCAGCCTGAGGTAGGACTTCTCGATGCCTGTGTCTCCTCTTCTTTCACACCTATAAACTGGACTAGAGCTTAAAATCCTTGGTCATTTGACCTTTGGAAGAGAACCAGGCTGCATCATTATGATTCAACATTTCCGCTGAGGATGAAGACATACTGAGGGTGAGTAAGATAGCCACAGAACCCTAAGGCTAATTGGGTAGAACTCAAAGGTCTTTTATTTTGAGTCATTGTTAAAGTTGGATGGTTTAAACTTTTCATTTTCAGTCAGATAAAAGTAACGATGTAAACATTATCGTCTTTAGGGAAACTAAACACTTCAAGTTTAGAGACAATAACTGGTAGGTCTGGTTTCATGACAGACCAGAGTTTCTCTTGCTATTTCAAGGAGTATCACAAAATTCATTTTAATTCACTTAAGAGTGTGCCACATATAATTTTTCCAAGGCAGGAAATGTATGCAAATCCAGCAATCTGTGTCCTGCTGCCAGAAATGTTGTGTAACCTTCTTAAGAAACTTTGAGGACTGCCCATTTGCAACTTTGACAATTAGCAGATTCCATTTGGAATTTCAGCAGAGTACTTTTTACTTATTTCTTACTTCAAATATTTCTGATATGTGCGATAGCTTGGCACAAACATACTGGATCAAGATGTCACTGTAGATCTCCTTCCAAAGGATGCCATAGTGTAAGAAGCACTGGGTTGGGAGTCAGAAAGGCCTGCATTCAAGACCCAACCTCACCACTTATTAGCTGTGTGGTTTTTTGTTCCAGACTTCATAGTTGTAAGAAACTCCCCAGTAAGGAAATTCCCTCTAATTTCTTATTGTTCATGACTCATCATGATCCCATTTGGGTTTTCTTGGCAAAGATACTGGAGTGGTTTGCCATTTCCTTCTCCAGCTCATTTTATAGATGAGGAAACTGAGCCAAACAGGGTCAAATGACTTGCCCAGGGCCACAAAGCTAGTGTCTGGGGCTAGATTTGAACTCAGGAAGTTGAGTCTTCCCTGACTCCAGGCTCAATACTCTGTCCACTGCACCACCTAGCTACTAATACAGATCAGCAACTAAATATTCTGATTCTTGGAGGTTTTGGAAGTGACCTGGAGCACGTAGACACTGAGAGGTTAAGTGACTTGCCTGGTGGTCAAATAGCCACTATGTCCCAGAAAGAAGATTTGAACATAAGTCTCTTGGACTCTGAGTCCAGATCCCCATCCCCTATGCCAGCTTTCTCTCTCTAGCTGTATGACCTTGGGAGAAATCTCTGAATTTCTTTGAGCCTCAGTTTTCTAACCTAATGGAGATTCTAATCTTAAATTTACAAAGGTCTTTACCACCATTATCTCCTTTGAGTCAGACAACCATCCATAGCAATTAATAGACACAACTAGGATAACATCCAGGTTTTCTCAATCCAGTTCGTGTTTTTCCCTCTAATCACACTGCTTTTGTCTGTCTAGGCCTTTGGTCTTTCCTGGCGCACTTTGGTCCCAACCACATCCACCTCAGAGAGGAGAGAGCACCATCCTCCTTCAGGGGAAGTAGGAGCCTAGGCCTGCTCCAGCCTGCACTAGAGTGGGCTCATGGGGAGAGGTGGTGGGCTGAGCAATGGAGAGTCTGCATGTCTGCTACCCTTCCCCCCCAAACCCCACCCTATCCCCTACTGCTGCCCCTATCAGCAATGAAGGTATGTTTTTCCCCTGGTTTATGAATAAAAAAGAATATTTGAAATTTTTACAATCAGAGGTAGCTAGGTGGCACAGTGGATAGAAAGTCAGGCAGGAATACTCATTTTCCTGAGTTCTGGACTCAAACACTTACTAGCTGTGTGATCCTGGGCAAGTCACTTATCCCACTGGCCTCAGTTTCCTTGTCTATAAAATGAGTCAGAGAAGGAAAATGGCAAAACACTCCAGTGTCTCTGCCCAAAAAACTCCAAATGGGGTCAGAAAGAGTGGGACACAACTGAAAATGACTGAAAAACAACTGTCCCCAAATATCTGGGACATATGGTTGTCACACTTGTGACAGGTAGGCCAGACACATTGCCTCTCAGTAGCTATGTCTCTTATCATGGGGACATCTAGTGGGAAAGATTAGATTGGTGGAAAAGAATGCTTAAAACAAGCAAAGAAAGTAGTAAAGGAAGGCAGGAGCCAAATGAAGGGCTGAAGGAACTTTGGATATGAAGACTTGAAAAGCATCTGAGAAAAAGGACAGAAAAAGGACACTGTCTGGGACATTGAAGGAAAATTAGGCATAATCCATGAGCATGGAGAAGCAGAGGGGGCTGGGGGGGGGGGAGGAGGAGATAAGAACTCTGAAAATGTTGTTCCTTGCTGTGTTTCCTAATTCTCCTTCAAGTTTCAGCCTCTGAGATGTGTGAATGCAGATAGTCCTGGAGGAGAAGACCAGGGAGGCTCATTAACTGATTGCAGTTTTCCCCCTTAATCTTATCAAAGTTAAAAAATCTACATGCTGTGGCTTGGGCACAAGCCTGCCAGAAACAGTTTTATTAATCGCTATTATTCTTATCTAAGAGTATTTCTACGTAGAGAGAAATAATTAAACCAGTCAAGCCCCTTGATCCCTTTGGATATATCTTTAACACAAGTCATTTTGAAATCACAATCTGTAAAATTCTTGAGCAAGGAATTTTTCACAGTCAGGATAGAAAGAGAGTCCAGAGTTTAGGTAACAGTTCAATTAGCAGTTTGCTTCATCAAACAAAGCAATAGTCAGGACTTTGGAAGATCATTTTCTTGAAATCTTTCCCATTCTTCTTTGACCACTACCTTCAAGGATCCTTCTTTCTAGCTGGTCAAACATGAACACAAAGGATACCTCAATTAACTGAAGTAACCAAAGACTTTTGCCTTCTGTCAATCTAATCATTACCCTTAACCTTTCAGGGAATGGAGAGGAAAAAAAAGGTATAGTTCTTTTTTTTTTTTTTTGCGGGGCAATGGGGGTTAAGTGACTTGCCCAGGGTCACACAGCTAGTAAGTGTCAAGTGTCTGAGGCCGGCTTTGAACTCAGGTACTCCTGAATCCAGGGCCAGTGCTTTAACCACTGCGCCATCTAGCTGCCCCCAAAAAGGTATAGTTCTTAAAGAGATCAATCAAAGACCCCTTGCCCTTGTCGGGTCACATTCTAATTACTTCAAGGAGGAGTCAGTCTTTGGGCTGATCTGGAGGAGAGCAGGACATTGTTTTGGAACTGACAGTTAGAGAAAGACTGATAATTTCTCCTCTATGGCCCAAAGACTTTGGACTAGGATAATTTTAATACTTCTAAAAGTGAGAGGAAGGGGGATTAAGATGATGTCTGTTTCCATGAGCTCCAGAGGTAAGTTGATAAAAATGTAGCAGAGGCATAAAAGCTATAAGTAGTCCAGATGCAACAATGAAGTGGGCCACTCATGTATTGAGAGTAAGCAATGAGAGCTGCATCACCAAAGTTTTCCTCTAGTATAAACAGAGTATGAGAAAATTTAAGCAATGTGGTATGGTGCAGAGTTCTGGATTTAGAGTTAGTGGGTCTGGCTTCAAACCCAGCCCTGCGACTACAGCCTGTGGGACCTTACGTAAATCATTTAACCTCACTACGCTTTCATTGTCCTAATCTGTAAAATCAAAGAGTTGGGCTAAATGGCTCCTAAAAATCTCCTATAGCTCTAAATTTGTGATTCATAAGGCTCAGGATACCTTCAATCTGTTTCTTGCACTGAGGTCCGTGTTAGCATGATATGGCAGCTACTTTGCACTCCCTACCTGTACTTCAGCTGTCTATTCTTTGACTGACCTTGATTCTCCTGAGATGACTGTGATCCATGATTTGGGGTTGGTATATTCTGGCACAGAAAAAATATGGGTTTTCCTATCAATTGGGAAGTAGATGAATAAGTTACAGTATTTGCGATGGAATAGTATTGTGTTATAAGAAACAACAAGGTGGATGGTTTCAGAAAAACCTGAGAAGACCTATATGTACTGATGCAAAGTGAAGTGAGTAGAACCAGGAGAACATTGTACACAGTAACCCCAATACTGGATAATGATCAACTTTGAAAGACATGGGTACTGTGATATTTAAAATCTATATTGTTGTGATCGCCTTAAATTAGAAGCTTTAGCACCAGTCTTTGGGCATTAAACATTTATTAAAGCATACAGGTATTAACATGGAGTTCAGAAAGTTAAGAAAAGGCCTATCTCACATAGAGTTCCAGCCTGGTTGGGTTCTTCCTCAAGTCCTCCTCCACGAGCCTGCTTTAATCAGAAACTCTCCAGCAAGCTGATTGTGGAAGCTTTTTATAGGTCTGGAACAGAGGCAGTTCATACACACTACTTCAAGCTGACTGGTTGGCATCATCCAAATCCATTGGTTTTGAAAGTGTGCTCAAGTTGAGTTCACAATCTAGCTTCTGAGAACAATACCTTCTTAAGGAATAGCCAGGTGTGATTACAATCCAATTAACTTGAAGTAGGCTAATCAGCAGTCAATCACTCACTTGATTCAATCAGTCTAGATTAATCTCCAGGTGGGTCTTTGAGTATCTGCGAAATCCCATTATTTCATCACAGTATGGAGCAGCTAGGTGGCACAGTGGATAGAGCACCGGCCCTGGAGTCAGGAGGACCTGAGTTCAAATCTGGCCTTAGACACTTAACACTTACTAGCTGAGTGACCCTGGGCAAGTCACTTAACCCTAATTGCTTCACCCCCCCAAAAAAAATAAGAAAGACATGGGTAGTCTGATTAGCACAATAACCTAAGACAATTCCAAAGGACTGATGATGAAAAATGCTATCCAATGATAAACCCTTGAGTTCAGCTTGTAGCAATATTGGCTATCACTTTATTTTTCTTGCTTTCTTTTTCAACATGGCTAATAGAGAAATATATTTTACATGACTTCACACATATAATGGGTATCATATTGCTTGACTTCTCAATGGGCAAGCCATAAAGGGCTTGAGGGAGAGAGAAAATTTAGAACTAATTTTTTGTAAAAAAAATTATATTTTAAAATAAATAATTTTTAAAATATGGGCTTTCACAACAGAGAATAGCTTAAGGTCCCTGAAATGGAATATACTGTTCCACTCATTTTTCTCCTAATCTACTCTGAGCCAAATTGTGCCCATCTAGTCTACCTACCTAAAAGGAGTTTGTAAGACAGCATGGTGTATTACATAGAGAAAAGGCCTGGGAGTCATGAAGACCTAGGTTCAAGTCTGGCTTCTGTCATACATGGGCTAGTGACCCCAGGCAAGGAGACCTCACATAACTTTTCAATGTTCTAGGCAACTTTAGTTGCAGAGAAGGGAGAGTAAGCTACTCAACAGAAGTTCACTCTGCCAATGAAATCACACGCACACAAAAAAAATTAAGGAGGGCAGTCTCTGATCAGGGCAGCTGTGTGTGGTACCTTAGTTCATAGAGTGCTAGGCCTGGAGTCAAGAAGACTCATCTTCCTTATTTCACATCTGGTCTCAGACACTTACAAGGTGGGTGACCCTGTGTAAGTCAGTTAACCCTGTTTGCCTCAATTTCCTTATCTATAAAATGAGGTGGAGAAGGAAATAGCTACACATTTCAGAATCTTTGCCAAGAAAACCCCAAATGGGGTCATGAAGAGGCAAACACGATTGATCACCCACAACCCATTAACCCTAGTCCGGTTTCTAACTCTTTGCCTCTTAAAACCAACTTGATTTGATCTCTTACAAGCAAGAGAATCAGGCTCACTAAACTTGTGTACATATGATACAATAATAGGTCAAAGCATAACAACCAGGATTTTCAACAGTTTCAACTAGTAGAATAGATTAAGTACATGACTGATCTGGCAAATTTGGCAGACATAGATAACTCTTTAGATTTGACCCCAAAGATAAAACACAAAGACAAGAGATTGAGTGTCTCAAACCCTAGTCTAACAGCTAGAAAATTTTATGAGGTCATGTAGCATTCTAGTCCAGGGCTTCTTAAACTTTTTCTACTTGTGACCCCTTTTTCTCCTGAGAAATTTTCATGCAATCCCAGGTATATAGGGATATAAAATAGGTATACATAACCTTTTATTGTTGCTAAATTTTTCATGACCCCCATATTCAGTTACCTGACCAACCCACAGTTTAAGAAGTTTTGTTCTAGTCCATTCCCCTGCCTTCAGGCAGGATAATACTGAAACTAGGTCAAGAAGATAAAAATCTGGGGGCAGCTAGGTGGTGCAGTGGATAAAACACCTGGCCTGAATTCAGGAAGACCTGAGTTCAAATCCGGCCTCAGACACTTGACACTTACTAGCTGTGTGACCCTGGGCAAGTCACTTGACCCTCATTGCCCCACAATAAACAAATAAATAAATCAATAAGCAAACAAACAAATGGATAAATAAATAAGATAAAAATCTCCCTTTAAAAATTTCCTAAGAAGATTTTGAAATATTACTCAGGAACATATTCTAGTATTTAAGGAGATTTACTCTCAAGAAGTTCTTTATATCTAAACTGACTCATTCATTCTGTAGGAAAAGGTTATTGTGTTGTTGTTGTTGTTTTTTTTTTTCAGCAAAAATTGAGGACAACTGTGCCTTCTGTAAAGTCTAAAATTCTAGCTGTGATGTTTAAAATCTAATGTGTGGTCACCTGATCTGACCCCAGTGTGGGGGAATAAACTAGCTAAGATTTGCTGATCAATTCAGCAAGAGTTTAGGCTTTTAAGTATTTATTAAAGTGTATTAGAAGTTAGTGAAGAGAGCGAGAGAGGAAAACCCTAGTTTGGATCTATTTGGTATAGCCAGAGAGAAAAACTTGCCTTTTCCTAACAGCCCACATCAAGTTCCCTGCCACCACCCCAAAGTCCAGACGAAAAGATCTTGCTTCTCCAAGGCTTCTCCCAGAAGCCCCCTAGGAAACAGGGCCATCCACACACACATAGCTTCAAGCTAATTGGCTGGTAACTTTGATACACAAGACCCACAGGCATTAGACATACTTTTTGGACGACAGTTTGACATTCGAAAACCCAGAAAGGTCACTTCCAGACGCCAAAGTCACATGCTTTCTTTTCATGGTGGAGCTTCCCTGCAATATCTTTCTCAGCAGGTTGGTAGTGCTCTAATTCTCACACTCCTAAACCAGTCAACCATTTATTCAGTCAATATATATGTATTAAGTGCCTACTATGTGCTAGACACTATGCTAAGCATTGGAGATACAGAGAGAGGCAAAAGACAGTCCCTGCTTCAAGGAGCTCACCATCTAATGTAGGGCCAGGAAGGAAAACAAGCAAAGAAATAAGTATAAGCTATTGTTCAGTCACTCAGGAGCAACTCTTTGTGACCCTGTGAGCCATACTAATACTGTCCATGGGGGTTTTCTTGCAAAGATAATGGAGTGGTTTGCCAATTCCTTCCCCAGCTCATTTTGCAGATGAGGAAAATGAGGCAAACAAGGTTAAATGACTTGCCCAGGGTCACACAGCTAGTTAGTGTTTGAAGTCAGATTTTAACTCAGTGACTCCAGGCCCAGCACTCTATCCACTGTGTCACCTAGCATGCCCCATTGCCAGCTAGAACCAACTTAAAATATGATTGGGAAATGTTTACCAAAACAAAGTAAAATACAATACAACATGGATAACATCATATCCTATGAGTCACACAGTCATCTTGTGTCAGAGGAGAGACTTGTATGGCTCTTCCCAGACCCCGCATGCTGCTTCTCTGTATGTTTGTAAACATACATACATGTAGTTTTGAAAATTAAATTAATTTGAGATAAAAAATTTACAACTCTGGGAAAATTATTTTATTCTTTTTTTAAACTTGGTTTCTCTTTCAGGGCAGCCAGAGTAAACTGGAAGAGAAATGAGCAGCTAGTAGGTTCTTCCCATCCACTAGGTTGGACTGCCTCAGAGGAGTGAAGAAATTCCTTGGGGCTATGAAAGAGAGAAGTTCTTACTACCCACAGAGGTATCAAACTGCCATAAAGTTGTCCATCTTTACTTCTATCAAGAGCATTTCAAAATTTGCCTTTCACCTCACCTGTGCACTATAATTAAGTTCATCCATTCACCTCCTTCCATCCCTAAGCAGGTCACACCCTGGCACTCCAGCCTGTCCAGCGATTTCCTTGTTGGAGAAGGTTTGCAGGATTTCTGTACACCTGAGCCCCATGGCTGTACCAAGACTGCTTACATGGGTTCCTGTGCTAACTATACATGAGAACTGATCTGAAAAGAGAAAAGGGCCCAGCAGAGAACCTTGGGGAAAATCCACATTTAAAGGGAGGAATATTAATAATGAGCCAGCAAAAGACTAAAAGAAGGAGTTAGACTGGTAGGAGAACTAAGAAGGAGTTGTATCATGAAAATCCAAGAGAAGTTTACTCAGGAAGATAAGGTGGACAATAGTGTCAAATGCAAGAGTCAGAGCAGTAAAAATGAAGGCTACAAAAAGATTTGGCAATTAATAGATCCCTGTAACTTCAGAGAGAATAATTTCAGTTGACTGATGAAGTCCAAAGCCAAATTGCTAAGGGTTGAGAAGAGAAAAAGTTGGGGCTCTCAGTGTTGACTTTTTCTAGGGGTTTTTCTGACAAAGGAAGGAGAGATCTAGGACAATTGTTTGAGGGATGACAGGGTTTTTTAAGGATGATGGAGATGGGTGTGACTGTTGTTGTTTGTCCTTTATTCCTTCTCAAAGAGGACCATGACATCACCCTGATGTCAAGATCTTAAGCGAATTGGATTTAAGTGAGGAAGGGCTGTGCAAAGTCACCAGTCTCACTGTCTCCTCCAGAGCCATCTGGATCCAGTGGCAAGATATGTATCAGGATGACTGGAGATGTCCTTGGATGTTTAAGGCAATTGGGGTTAAGTAGCCTGCCCAGGGTCATACAGCTAGTAAGTGTCTGAGATGAGATTTGAACTCAGGTCCTCCCACCTTGAGGGCCAGTGCTCTATCCACTGGGCTATCTAACTGCCTAGGTATAAATGAAGGAACCAGGAGATAGAGAAGGGGGTAGAGTGATTCAATACGTTGTCACCTGTTGAAAAAAAGACAGAAGTGGGGTGGATTGAAAGGTATACAGAGAGAAAGAGAAAGGATCAGAAGCTGATTGGAAGAATGCTCCCTGTTGCTGATCTTATGATATAGATTCCCAGACATTTTTGTTTTTTCTATGCTCAAGATAGAGTGCCAGACCTGGAGTCAGGAAGACTTATCTTCCTGAGTTCAAATCTGGTCTCAGATACTTCCAGCCATATGACCCTGGGCAAGTCACTTAACAATGTTTGCCTCAGTTTCCTCATCCATAAAATGAGCTGAAGAAGGAAATGGCAAATAACTCCAGTATCTTTGGCCTAGAAACTCCAAATGGAGTCATGAAGAGTTGAACACAACTTATAATGACTGAACAACAACAACAACGATGCTCAAGACTGGAACATTTTTGTATCACAGCCTTACACAAAAGATTTCCCCAGGGATACATGTAAAACATGAAAATACTAAGATACCAGGAAAAGTTACCCAGAAACAGCAGACCACTCTGAACCTACTTAGAGAAATATCACCCCACCAAGAAGAGGTCTCACTTAACTCTTTTCTGCCTCTGAATCAATAATCTACCAGGAAGCCTGAAACTATGTGGGCATCTTGCCATTTGCTCTTCCACCATGTTCAAACCTTATTTCCAACCCTGAATTTACTTCTTGTCCTTGCTCTGGAAAGAGTAATCAAATAAGCAACATTGTGTGATGATCAACTGTAAAAGACTTAACTCTTCTCAGCAATACAATGATCCAAGGCAATTCCAAAAGACTTATGATGGAAAATGCTCTCCACATCTAGACAAAATAGGAAAGAAAACTATGGAGTCTAAATGCAGATAGAACTATACTACTTTCACTTTATTTGCTGCTGTTTTTTTCTTGTTGTTTTTCTTTTTGTTCTGATTATTCTTTTACAACATGACTAATGTGGAAATATATATATGATTGTACATATATAAGGCATATCTGATTGCTTGCCATCTTGGGGAGAGGGGAGAAAAGGCAGGTAGGGAGAAAAACTCATAATCTTACACAAATTAATATTGGAAACAATCTTTATGTGTAATTTGAAAATAAAATAAAATACTACCACAGTGTAATCAAATAAATGCTAGCATTGTCACTGAAAATAACATGATTATAGACTGCCCTCTAGCTTACGGTCTCTGTGTCTTCTCAGACCACTAGTACAATGCTTGGTATAATCAAACATAAATCCTTTTCCCTTTTCCCTTTTCCCTTCCCTTCCTTTCCTTCCTTCCTTCCTTTCTTCCAAGAAAACTCATTCTGCAATAGTCCAGTCTATAAATCCTACTTGAAAAGCTTTTCATCTGCCTACTTTTATTTTTTGCTTTTGAATGATGGCAGAGTAGAAAAGAGGCTTTTTGGTTTTTTAATTGATGACTGTTGTCTTTACCTTAGTTATTTCTGAAGATATCCTTCCTTACCCATCACATGATTATGTAACAAAGAAAAAACAGTCAAGCAAAACCAACTGAATCTGCCTGCTATATAGAATTCCACATCCATATTCCTTGATTTCTGTGTCAAAAATGTGTTCCAAATCCAGAGACTTCATTACAAAACATACCACCCATTTCCTGACAGAGAGGTGATGGATTTGGGATACAGAATAAGACATATTTTTTTTAACTAGGTGCATTTGTAACAAGTCATTGAGCAAGAAGATAAGCCCTTATTGAGTGTCTACTATATACTAAGCACTGTGCTAAGAGCTAAGCTTATGAAGAAAGACAAAAAACAAAACAAAAAAACCCCAACACCAAACAAACTCAGTCTCTGTTCTCAGAGTCAAGCCTAGTGAGGAGACAACAGGAAAACAGCATATAAAACTCCCATATACACATACACACATTATATATGATAAATTGGAGATTATCAACAAAGAGAAAGCACTAAGGGAAATCAGGCTCCAAAGGTGGAATTTTAGACAGAATTTAAAGGAAGCCAGGGGGTCCAAGAGATGGAGATAAGGAGGGAGAGAATTCTAAGAACGGCAGCAGGTTAAGAGTTGGGAGATAGGAAGTTAAGAACAACAAGGAAGCCAATGACTGGATTGAAAAGTACACAGGAGGGACAGCTAGGTGGCGTAGTGGATAAAGCACCAGCCTTGGATTCAGGAGTATCTGAGTTCAAATTCCGCCTCAGACACTTAACACTTACTAGCTGTGTGACCTTGGGCAAGTCACTTAAACCCCATTGCCCCACAAAAAGAAAGAAAGAAAGAAAAGAAAAATACACAGGAGCACGAGGGCAATAAGGTATCAAGACTAGAAAAGGCATAAGGGAACCAGCTGAAGAAAGACTGAATGATAAACAGAGGATTTTCTGTTTGATCCCTGAGGGTAATAGGGAGCCACTGGTCTTATTAAATTGGGGGTAGGGGATGACAAAGTCAGACCCAAACTTTAGGAAATTCAACTTGGCAAATGAGTTGAGGAGGGAGTGAAGTTGGGGGGAGGGAGAATGTGAAAAAAGAGGAAATATATTTTTTTATTCTTTGAAAATATTAAATTTAAAAGAACTAAAAGAGTGGACTTAATTTTCTCATTTCTTTTCCAGGGACAATAACATAGGATTTAGTTCCATTTTGTTAGCCTTTGCATTTATATAATTATGATAAATATGTATATTATTTTCCTGGTTTTACCTCCTTTATTTTGCATCATTTCATATGGCTTACAATGAGTCTCTGAATTCCTCTTATACATCAGTTCATATGGAGCAATAATGTTCCATTAAATTCACATAAACAATTTGTTCAGCCATTCTCTAGTTAATGGGCACCCATTTGGTTTCCAGTTTCACCTCCTTATGGTAAATAAAATGGGATCTCTGGGTCAAAGGGTAGGTGCACTTGTCAATTTGGGGGGCATAGTTCCAAATTGTGTGCCAGAAGTTGGACCAATTTAAGCTTAATGGAAGGATATTAAGTTGCCTGCTTTCTCATAGCCTTTCCTACAATGATGTTTTCTGTTTTGTGTCATGATTTTTAACCTCAATATGAGGTAAAATCAGAGAGGGTTTTTTTTTAATTTGCATTTAACTTATTACTAGTTATTTGAAGCAACCTTTCATAAAATCAGAAATTTAGTGTTAGAAGGGACCTGAGAAGTCATTGATCCCAACTCCCTTATTTTATAGATTAGGAAAATCAAGGTTAAGTGATTTGCAGAGGATTATACAGATATACAGTTTATGAGACAGGATTCAAACCCAGGTCATCCTGTCTTCAAGATGGCTCCAACATAATGCCTCTAAATATTAACAATTTCTAATTCTTCTTTTGACAACTGTTTATTTAGATCCTTGCATCACTTGCATATTAGAGAGTGGTTTTTGTTTTATCCATTCATGTTAATTTCCTATATGTCTTGGCCATCAGAATTTTATCAGAAATATTTGATGCAAGTTTTCTCCCAGTTAATGTTTTTTTCTTATCCAAACTACAATGATTTTGTTCACATAAAAGCGATTTAATAGGAGAAAGTTTGACAGAGACCTTAAAACTATGACAACAGATCTCATCAGTGTCCCTGGCTTCCTTACTGCACGTGATGAGGTTTATACCAGTCTTCCACCCTGTTCTCCCAACCCTGCCTTCATGCTACTGGTCTCAGTACTGCCCATATTATGGGCAATGAGACTTGACTCAGTGCCTTGTGTATTCTAGATGCTCAACAAATGGTTTTAATAGATTTGGGATTTTTAAACAACCATGAATGGATAACATGCTGATTTCTCTGTTAAGCACACCTTTGGCCCAAGTCTGGTAGTTTGCCCCATGGCATCAAAATACTAACAGTTTCAGAATCAATTATCCTGAGAGGTGAAAAACAAAATCTTGTAAGTTGAGTCTGCAAAACTGAACTTATGCCAATGCATAGTAATGTTACAAATAAGCCATTTTCTTCTTCTCTGAAGCTTCCTTACCCGCCTTCTGAGTAAATGCAAAGGTGAATCTTCCAGTTCCTTTGAAAGCAGTGTTATGAGGAAATTTAAGGACTTTTATCTGATCCTACTATTATATCTTTATCCCAGTCCCTACAGACTGGTTGGGTCCTCAAAATTTACTTCATCTTTCCTGAAGGCCCTTGAGGGGTCAGGGATAGCTCTTTAATGCCATAAGTTTAAGTTCCCAAATCATGTGCTTCTCCCTAAGATTATCAGTTGGGAATCATTTAGTCAGCCAGACTTTTAGACAAGGTTATTTACTAAGGTGATATATTAAAATGAGTTGGTATAAAATATCCCCATCAAAAAAAGCCTATTGGGGCAGCTAGGTGGCGCAATGGATAGAGCACCAGCCCTGGAGTTGGGAGGACCTAAGTTCAAATCCGATCTCAGACACTTGACACTTACTAGCTGTGTGACCTTGGGCAAGTCACTTAACCCTCATTGCCCAACAACAACAACAAAAAAAAGCCTATGATCTACTCTTCTACAAACACATGCAGAAACCATAGGGATGTGGTCTCAATCTTAGAAAGCACATGTGGCAAAAGGGTAACTCACAGCATCTGGGTGTTAGAAGCCCTTTTCCACTATTTATGGGATGCTGAAAAAGTTTTCCCTTAAAGCAGTGTAAATTAGCAACCATCTATCCATGGCTCCTGATACAGAGCTGCTGCCAGCTGATCAAAAGATGCTAGTCTGACATTGATGGGAAGTCCAAAATCTTCCAAATATTTTATTTTATTAAAATTTTTTTCTTTATTTCTTCAGAATTTTCCCCCACCTTACATGTAAAAACAAACTGTAACACCGATTTTTAAAACTTTATGTTCCAAATTCTCTTCCTTCCTCCCTATACCCCCTTAAGAACTCAAGCAATTCAGTATAAGTTATACATGTGCAGTCATACAAAACATAGCAGAAAAAAGAACTTTAGAAAAAGGAAGTAACAACAACAACAAAATACTTCCATCTGTATTCAGATACCATCAGTTCTTTCTTTGTAAATGGATTACATTTTTCATAAGTCCTTCAGAGTTGTCTTGATCATTGCATTGCTGAAAATAACTAAGTCATTTGCAGCAGATCATCTTACGATATCGCTATTATTTTGTATACACCACATTTCACTTTGCATCAGTTCCTGTAAGTTTTCCAGCTTTTTCTGAGAGCATCCTGCTCATCTTTTTTTTTTTAATTATTTTAATAATAAACTAAACTTATATAGTACACTAAAGGGAGATTTCCTTATAGAACACCCATGAGGTTGATTTTTGCAACAATAATAGCTACCATTTATATGGTACCTTATACCTGACAAAGAATTTTCTTCACAATAGTCCAGAAAAGTATCTTCCTCCTCCTCCTCCTCCTCCATTGCTCTTGTCTTTGCTTCAAATTTTTTCCCAGTTATTATTGCTGTGTTCCTCTTCTTCTTGTTTTTGGTGGGGCACTGAGGATTAAGTGACTTGCCCAGGGTCACACAGCTAGTAAGTATCAAGTGTCTGAGGCTGGATTTGAACTCAGGTCCTCTTGAATCCAGGGCAGGTGCTTTATCCACTGCACCACCTAGCTGCCCCCCTCAATCTTAATTCTTAAGCAGTTATTTTCTTCGGAGAGCTTTTCCATTTGGCTTTTTAAGCTGTTGACTTTTTTTCATGACTTTCCAGCATCACTCTCATTTTTTCCTCTACCTCTCTTACTTTATCTTCAAAGTCCTTTTTGAGAGCTTCTATGACCTGAGACCAATTCATATTTTTCTTGGAAGCTTTGGATGTAGGAGCTTTGACTTTCTTATCTAATTCTGAGGTTGTATTTCGATCTTCCTTTTCACCAAAGAAATTTTCTATGGTCCGCATCTCTTTCTGTCTGTTCATTTTGCTAGCCTATATATTGACTTTTAACTCATTCTTAAAGTGGAGCACTGCTTCTGGGATGCACTGTCCCAAGCTTCAGGGGGTCCCAGGTGGTATTATTTAAGGAAAGGCAATTCTGCACTAACCTGGCCTGTGCTCTGATCTGTAAATAACCCCAGGCCTCCTTGCTCTTTAACCCGGAAACAAAAAATCTGTTTCACTATGCTTGCAAGCTTCTGGTGAACCTGCACCCCTCCCCCACCTGGTCCCACCACTCAAGATTGCTTCTTGATTCCCAGCATGGGTAAAACAACCAAGTTCTGCCTCAGTGCCATCAGAGACCCCTGTAATCTTCCCTTGGCCAGATACTCAGCCCTCTCACCAGATGGTGAGCTTAGTTCTAGAAACTAATTCAGAGGCTCTGGGGGTCTCCTCTTATGTGGCCTGGGGCTGAATCTTCACATGAAGCAGCAGGGCTGTGCTTTGCTCTCACCCCAGTACAGCAGACCTTTCCTACCAACCTTCTAAGCCATCTTTGGCAGGAAAATGATCTCACCCCATCCTTTTGTTGGGTCTGCTGCTCTAGGAATTGTCTCATGGCATTATTTAAAGGTTTTTGATGTGATCATGTGGGGAGCTCCAAGAAGTTACTACCTTTCCTCCACCATCTTGGTTCCCCACCTCCCCCTAAATATTTTAAAATTCAAAACTCTTCTGGCCAAAGACAGTAGGGTTGGGGGGTGGGGAGAGGAACCTCAAAGGAATGGAGGGATGGGGGCAGCTAGGTGGCACAGTGGATAGGGCACCAGCCCTGGATTCAGGAGGACCTGAGTTCAAATCTGGCCTCAGACACTTAACTAGCTGTGTGACCCTGGGCAAGTCACTTAACCCCAATTGCCTCACCAAAAAAAAAAAAAAAAGAATGGAGGGATGGGTCAAGAAAACTTAGTCAAAGATGAAACCATAACCTCTTCTCCACCCCCACCCCCCCACCAGGAGGTTTCTTCTCAAGAGTATACAGGAAAACCCCCATTTCTCAAACCAAGTCTTCTCAGTTCACTCAGAAATCTCTGGTGTATAGCCAAGTTTCACCTCCCTACCTCATTTGAGTTTAAAGGTCTTTTAGCACTTAGGCTAGGGCCTTCAATTTGGTGATTGATTGAGACTTGTTCTCATCTACTTCAGGTATCAATGTTAAATGAGATGGGGTAGTTTAGACCCCAACCCCAAACTTACAGGTTTCAGGAGCTCTGACCTATACTCAATATGATATGAGTCTTCCAGAAGGTACCTCAGAATCTGCCTTGAGACCATTTTGTTTTTTCCTCCAATGACTTTGGGTAAACCCAAATAAAAAATGAAACACTGATTACAAAACGAATCTCAATTCTACAAGGCTGTGAATTTACATCTACCATCAGCTGTAGCATCACCTGGCCACTAGATGTCAGTATCACACAAATTAAAGGCCAGTATTTGCTTAACTAAAAATCAAGTATATATAGTATTAATACCAAATAGTTGGTATAACATTCATTGAATTTTAATAAACTTCACATATGCACGCATAACATAGTGGTGCTAAAGGAGGAAAAGGGCTTTATGAGGAGGCTAGAAAGGGTGAGTTGGACACCAAACAAATATATGCCCTGGGCATCTTCATGGCTGGGAATATTTACTGTATCTGTTCACTGACTTCCCCTATATCTGAAATACTCTCCTTCCTCACCTCTGCATCCTGTTTCCCCTGAATTCCTTTGAGTCTCAAATCAAATCCCACCTTCTTCAAGTTCCTTCCTCTTACCCCAATCCCTCACCCCTACTACTGCTGGTGCCTTTCATTCTAGGGTTACATCCCACTTATAATGTACATATCTGTACATAGTAGTTTGCACATGTTCTCCCCCATTAAAATGAACATTCCTTGAGGGCAAAGAATGCCATTGACTTTCTTTGCATCACCAAAGTTTAGCACAATTCCAGGCACAGTGTTTAATAAATGCTTGTTGACTGACTCCCCAGTTAAAGAAACTTCCTCTGCCAATCCAGGTTGGCACCTTCTCAGCAACATAGTCTTGGAAAATCAGTGAAAGCACCAAGAGTAACTTGCCTAGGGGCACACAGTCAACATGTATCATAGGATTTAAACCTAGGTCTTCTTGGCTTTGAGCAAAACCCTCAGATAGTTATAGCCACTCTTCACGTTATTACTTAGTAAATATTTGTTGAATTGAATTTGTTTTAATTGCTTCCCTATGAGGTCAAAGCATCTCTGTATATAAACTTTCTTTTCTTTTTTCTTTTCTTTTCTTTTAGATTTATTATTAAGTGCTTACTATGTCCCAAGAACTGCACTAAACAATGAAAATAAAAATACAAACAAAAAGAAAGCTAGCCCCTGCCCCCAAGGAGCTTACACTCTTTTACTGTTGCCAAATTTTGGGCAGTGCTCACATTCAATTACTTGACCCCATAGTGGGTTTGACCCACAATTTAGGAAGTTTTGGGCTAAATGACTTGCCTAGGGTCACATAACTTGTAAGTTTCTGAGATAAGATTTTTAATTAGGGGTTCCTGCCTCTGAGTCCAATGCTCTATCCATTACACCACCTAGCTGCTTCAGCTTTAGGTGTGAGGGAATTAAAGACTAGCTTTGCCTACTTCACAATTCTTTCGAGGGTCATGGGCCCCTAGGTAGGGTAGATACAGAAGCCCCTGTAGCAAAGTTGGAGGGCATGAGCAGGTACAGAAAAACACTTATTATGAGGCCACAAGCAAGCAATTTCTGGGAAAACTGCATTGCAAGCAGACAATACTTCTCCCCGACTTGTATAACATTTACCCAAGCTTGGTGACCCTTGACCTGAAGTAACAGGTGCATTTCACATCTCTTCATTAATGACATATGGATGGATGCTGGAAGGGCAGGTTACAAAGGCTGAACACAGAATTGACACTTGACAGAACTGTCAAATGTCTGAGGCCGGATTTGGACTCAGGTCCTCCTGAATCCAGGGCCAATGCTTTATTCACTGTGACACCTAGCTGCCCCTGACACTTGACACTTACTAGCTGTATGACCCTGGGCAAGTCACTTGACTCCAACTGCCTTGCAAAAAACAAAAACAAACAAACAAAAAAAACAATGCAATTTATGCATTTGCTTTGGTGGGAAAAGTAAAGGCTAGTTAACCCACACCCAACCTCAAAAGGAATGTATTTGCCTAAAGTACTACAAATTTCATCAAAAAGTCTTTAAAATACTCCAAAACCACATACTCTAGACCAGTGGTATCAAACTCAAACAGAAATGGGAGCCACTAATCCATACATAAGGATCCCTGCAAGTGCCCTGTTAACTTAGTTTTAAAATGTAACATTATCCATGTTTTATTGTAATTTTTTTATTTTGTCAAATATTTCCCAATTACATTTTAATCTGCTTCTGGGCTATACTTGACAGTGTTGTGAATGTATCTGTTACCCCTACCCTAGTTAGTAACCACAATGTAGAAAGAAAAAAAATTGTGGAGTTGGCTAGAAACTCATAGTAGAGAAAATCCAGAGTAACCTTTGGCCCTAAGCTAAATTCTGGGTTCACAAGGACAGGATTTTATCTTGGTCTTTGTTGTTGTTTACTTGTTTCAGTCATATCCAACTCTTCACACACTCATTTGGGGTTTTCTTGCCAAAGATACTGAAGTGGTTTGCCATTTTCTTCTCCAGCTCATTTTACAGATGAGAAAACTGAGACAGACAGGGTTAAGTGCTTTGTCCAGATTCACCCAGCTTGTAAATATCTGAGGTCATATTTGAACTCAGGAAGGGGAGTCTTTCTGACTTCAGGCCCAGCACTTTATCTACAGTGCTGCCCAGCTGCCCTAATCTTGGTAGCTTCATGAATAATTTTGCTCTTTGGCTTGTGCTTTCCCCAATGAACATCAGAACTGGGCAAGGCAAATTCACAAAATATCAGAATTAACCTGGTCATGGGCCTTTTATAACTTGTTAAGAAGACAGTGGCAGAAGAAAGTGGAGCAACAAGCATCAAGACAATTCCTAGGCAGACTCACTACACCAAGGAACCAGCAACAAAAGCCAAGGCCCCAGATTGCTATGCACAAATACAAAAACAAGTAACAAGCAAAGTAAAAATAAGCATCCTAATAAAAGAAGGCAGTTGGTCTGATAGGTATCATGAAGTTTTGTTGTGATGAGACTCCAGAAAATTTTTTTATTTAAAAAGAAAAGTCTAGGTAAAAGATGGTGGGGTTCAATAACATTGTGTTCAATAACATTTCCTTTGAGGAAATTCAAGGATCTAAGGAGGTGGGGTGGGCAAACATGGTGGAGAACATTTGCATAAAGATAAGTAGAAGCAGAAGTATATAATTGATAGATATATGGATATATCATATATGACATATATGGTATAGTCATCTGAGTATATGACAGATAAAAAGAGGAAATAGATGAGAAATTCAAAAAACAAATCAACAATAGAATGTTAGCAAGATATGTAAGTGATAAGGTACTTCAATTTTCTGGATGTCTCCTGAAGCCTTCTTTCTGCAAAAGCAAAGCAACTAATAAACAAACTCTTGACTATTTTGATAGCTTCATCCTTCAAAAGATGGAAGAGCCAATGAGTACCAATTCTGTTCCATATCTAATTCTCACTCACAAGAGGGAGATGTTTCCTGGGTTAGAAATGATAGGTACCATGAAGTGAATTAATGACTCCATTTTAGGATTTTTGATAGAGAAGATGAACGCTCATCATGGTTTAATGCGAACTCTTAATTTTAGGAAAGCACATTTCAAAGAGCTTGGAGAAAGCATAGATAGGATCCCAAGATTAAATTTTATAAGAGAAAACAGGTCAAGATGGATAGTAGGAATTCAATAATTAAATTCTGAAGATAAAAGGAGAAACAATTCTGATGGAGAAAAGTCAGAGTTGTCTTAAGAGACTGTTGATGCATAGGGAATTCATCAGCCTTCTTAAGAATTTTTTTTTATTATGAGGCAATTGTGGTTAAGTGCCTTGCCCAAAGTCACATGGCTAGTTAGGTCACATGGCTAGTAAGAGTCTGAGGTCAGATTTGAACTCAGGTCCTACCTGATATCAGGGTAGGTGCGCCTTCCACTACAACAACGAGCTGCCCCATCCTATTAAAGAATTTTAAAAGAATTGTACCAAAGGAAGGAATAGGGTCAGCTAATGAAGAATGAATGCAAAAGTGTGGTACCATTATGTTAGGATAGTTTTATTAGTGTTAAAATTCAGAATAAGCTGAGAATGGCAAGGAAAACTAGGCAACAAAGGGCCCCACTCTTACCCCCCTCCCCCCCCCAAGTCTGGCTCACCTGCTCCATCTCAAAGGCGTGCCCAAGCTCCAAACCCTTGATGAAGCGATCGATCCACGTCATCCTCCTCAGCCCAAGCAACAGGGAGCAGCTCCACTTGCTGCTTTCTCCACGCACCCCAGGCTGCACTTCCTCACCTTCCTTCTATTCCCAGAGCTCAAACTGCACAACATCCAGTGATGCTTCTTTTTCTCAGAAACTTCGTGGATTATAAAGTACCTGCCCTTCCCCCCAAACCCTCACCCCACCATCCTGGGGTGCGTGTGCGGGAGAGGGAAGGAGGGCAGAGTTTCTGTGTGTCCTTGCCAGCCTGTAGATGTGCATCGTCTCTCTGCTGGTGTGAGGGGGGTGCCAGCATGGGTTTTCTCCCCCAAGGTCGGGGAAGCTTTCTGCTTCTTTCCTGAATCTCCGACATAAATGATCTGATTCTTTGACCCCTTTTTGTTTGACCACATCCTACTCCTCTGCCCTATATGCACATCACTGTCAACACCTCCACCATCACTGGCCCCAGAGTCACCTCCTAAATCTTTTTTTTTGGGGGGGGAGGGGGCAATGAGGGTTAAGTGACTTGCCCAGGCTCACACAGCTAATAAGTGTCAAGTGTCTGAGGCCGGATTAGAACTCAGGTTCTCCTGAATCCACAGCCGGTGCTTTATCCACTGCTCTATCTAGCTGCCCCCTACCTCCTAAATCTTAACCAAACTTTGTCCCGAACCTTCCCTGACAAGGTGGCCCAAGCACCCGGTGTTTGGTCGCCTGATCCTTTTGGGCAAGAGAAACTAGTTCTCCTTTCTTGTTCTCCAGCCAAGGGAAAGAATGCTTTCCATATACATCCTCAACAAGTGGAACTCTAGTTTGCTTGGCTTTCTTGGGGTCTGAAGACAGTGCACTTAGGCCAGAAATCCTTCCCAGCTATCCTTCATCTTTCTGCTTTCCCATGCTTCCAGATCCCCATTCCCCACTCCCCCCCTGCCCTCCAAGGGACCTTTTCCCTATTAGGAAATACATAGATATGCGTTTGAATTTTTTTCTTTTCTTTCTCTCTCTCTCTTTTTTTTTTTTGCAGGGCAATGAGGGTTAAGTGATTTGCCCAGGGGCACACAGCCTTGAACTCTGGTCCTCCTGAATGCAGGTCCAGTGCTGTATCCATTGCACCACCTAGCTGACCCTGCTTTTGAATTTTGTAGGTTTATTTCATATGCTGAGACATGGTGAAAGCTGTTAATTCTAGTAGTTTTTAGTTTATTCTCTAGGATTCACTACCAATACCATATCTTCTGCAGAGAATGATAGTTTTGTTCCTCAGTGCCTATTTTAATTCATTCAATTTCTGCTTCTTTTGAAACTAGTTTCTATCTCTAGTTTCTGTTTTACTTTGCATTTCTCTGATTAATAGTGATTTAGAGCATTTTTTCATATGACTATAGATAGTTTTGATTTCTTTGTCTGAAAACTGCCTGTGCATACCCTTCGACCATTTGTCAATTGGGGAATGACTTATATTTTTATAAATTTGACTCAGTTCTCTCTCTATATTGAATAAATGAGGCCTTTGTCACAGATACTTGGGGGTTTTTTTGGTTTTTTTTTTAGAGATAATTGTTTCAAAAATTCTTTTCCAGTTTTCTGCTTCCCTTATAATCATGGTTACATTAGTTTTGTTTGAGAAAAAAAATCTTTTTAATTTTATATAATTAAAATTATCTATTTTACATTTTATATAGTTCTTTGGTGCTAAATTATATAATGATCAAAGCTAATTTTCTGGCCACTAATCTGACAAACTATTCCATGTTCTCTTAATTTGATTATGGTATCATCCTTTATATGTAAATCATGTACCCAAATTTGACCTTATTTTAGTGTATGGTGTGAGATGTTGGTGTATATCTAGTTTTTTGCCATACTGTTTTCCAGTTTTCCCAGCAGTTTTTGTCAAATAATGAGTTTTTGTCCTAAAACCTTGGATCTTTGGGTTTCTCATATACTAGATTGCTAATTTTTAAGGAATCATTTTCTTCAGTTAGCTTTTGCACATCCTTTTCCATTTGACCAATTCTACTTTTCAAGGAGTTGTTTTCTTCAGTCAATTTTTGTGCTTTCTTTACCAAGCTCTTGACTCTTCTTTCATGATCCTCTTGAATAACTCATTTCTTTCCCCAACTTTTCTTCTTCCCCCCTTATTTGATTTTAAAAAATTATTTTCTTTTACAAAATTAGTGGTTGTGCCATTTGGTATATATGTATATGTGTATGTTGTGTGTGTGTGTGTATGTGTGTATATATTATATATATGCACACATATGTGTGTGTATATATATATGTGTATGTGTGTATATACACACACACATATGTATTGATATTGCTATCTTTTCCTTAAGCATAATCTCATGTTTTCTATGGGAAGAGAGACTTTTCTTCTGCCCCTATAACCTGTCATAACTAAATCAAAAGCATTTTCTTATTGTTGAAATCATAGCACTTATAGTCACACACAGTATAGTTCTGCTATTTAATCTCAGGAAAACAAAGGTACAGGTGTTAGGAATGGTGTTTTTAATCACACTAGTATAGGCTTTTCCTCTTACAGTTTAAATCTTCAACTCCCAACCTTATCCCCAGTGCCTTCCAGAATGAAAATCTACAAAATGAAGTGCCCTCCATATTTTGTTTCCTATTACACTCTGTCAATAAAGTCATGATAGCTGGCATTAACACATATAGGATCTTTATGGGTCTTAGGAAGAGAGAGAGAGAGAGAGAGAGAGAGAGAGAGAGAGAGAGAGAGGGAATTAACAGAAGGGAAATACTCTGGGGAAAGTGACTGTATCTCTTTATGGAGAGGAAATTCTGCCACAGAACAGGATACTTTTGGTTTTATAGCTCCAGATAAAAAAAAGAAAAAAACCATTAGCCTTCAGTCCTTCATCACTTTTTGGAGCTGCTGGTATCTCTGCTGCTATAGTAGCAGCAGATGCCTTTATGCCTTCTTCATTGATCTCTAGGTAAGATGTATGCAAAACTTTGGATAAATACAAAGGTTTGAGCATGAACATTCCAGAAAAGTCAGCCCTGTGCTTATCGAATGCATCTGACATGCCCAAACTGTCGAGGACATGCTCCAAGTCACAAGTCTCTTCTATCTTGATTTTGGGAAGTAAAAATGTCTTGTCATGATTTTCCATCAAGGCCAATGCTTCTGGCTTTGTCCAGGTTACAAATCTTTCATAGGTAAGCCCCTTTTCCAACTGGAAGGCAAAAATTGAAAACCTTAAGATCCTGCTACCTGCATAACTCTTTATATTTCCTTTGGGATTAGGTTTTTTGTTTGTTTGTTTTTGATGGGCAATGGGAGTTAAGTGACTTGCCCAGGGTCACACAGCTACTAAGTGTCAAGTGTCTAAGGCCGGATTTGAACTCAGGTACTCTTGAATCCAGGGCCGGTGCTTTATCCACTGTGCCACCTAGCTGCCCCTGGGGTTAGGTTTTAATCTAACTATTACCATACAATTGAGGAAGAATTGAAGAAAAGTCCAAGTACTTCACAATTTCTTGTTAATATACAGGACTGGGATTGGGATGAGTAGAAAAGCTAAGGGGATTTGACACAATGGATTGAAGTCTGACAAACCAGATTATTTAACACTCAGTAAGTATCATGCATTCATTGCACATAACAGAATAGTAAATGGGTAGCACACTGTAACTGGAGTCAGGATGACTGAGTTCTCTCTCAGATGCTTACTAGCTAAATAACCCTGGAAAAGTTATTTAACCTGTCTGAGCCTTTTTTTCCTCATCTGTAAAATGGGAATAATGTAGGACCTACCTCTTAGATGACGTGAAAATCAAATGAGATAGCAAAAGCAAAGCACTTTGCAAACTTAAATTATTTGTAAGTGTTAGTTATCATTATTGTTGTTGGATTCAGTATACAAATCACCCTAAATACCATATTTTCTGTAGCTTTACATCAATGATCGTTTCTTTTATCTTGTTTCTGAGGCATTGAATCAGGCTCTGTTTCCAGCATCAGCTTTAAACTTGATTTTTGTTTGTTTGTTTTAGGGGGTTCTGTTCTTGGCTTACTTTCTTCAATCTAATCATAAGATCTGAGAGGTAATGTTTAGTCAAGAAGCAATTATTATCTACTGTGTGCCAGCCACTGTGTTAAGTGCTGGGGATATAAAGAAAGGCAAAGACAGTCCCTATTCTCAGGGACCTCACAGTCCGATGGAGGGAGAAAACATTCAAACAACTCTGTGCAAATAAGACGTATCCAGAATAAATTAGAGATAATTAACAGATGAAAAACACTAACATTAAGAGGGATTTCAAAGGCTTCTTAGAGAATGTAGAATTTTACTTGGGACTCAAAGAATGCCAGATGGATGCAGAACAGATCAGGGCTTATCCTGCCTCTGACAACATACTGTCTATATGACTGGACAAGTTCCTTAAACTCTCAGTAATCACAGGTAACTCTCCAAAACAGAAAAAGTGCTGATCTATATTGGAATTCCCTATGCCCATAAAATAACAGGTATAGTGTAAAAATATCAGAGAATCTAAAGATTTAGAGGACTTATAGTATAAACTCCTCATTTTACAGATGAAGAAACTGAGGTCCAGAGAGAATAGGTGACTTCCCCAAGATTGGACAAGTACTATTACCCTTATTGATTTTATCTTTAAAAAGTGGTATCTTGGGCAGCTAGCTAGGTGGCGCAGTGGATAGAGCACGGGCCCTGGAGTCAGGAGTACCTGAGTTCAAATCCAGCCTCAGACACTTAACATTTACTAGCTGTGTGACCCTGGACAAGTCACTTAACCCCAATTGCCTCGCTAAAAAAAAAAGTGGTATCTTAAAAGGAAAAGCTAAAATCCTTTCCTACAATGGTTGCTGATACCTTTCCAAATAAACCAGTAGGAAGTCTTTACAGATAAAGGATAATCATTATCAAGGCAATGCTTATAGCCTTCTTTGATAGAATAATAGGAATTGGACTGGTGATGTCTTTCTTAAGGAAACACTTAAGAGAGAAATCTCAGTCCTTCTACACAATGACCTGTACTGGGTCTGCAATTCATAGTCCCATAGTTGCCTAGATCACTAGAAAGTTATATGACTTGTTCCAGGTCACACAGCTAGTATGGATTTGCAGTAGGACTTGAATTCAGGTTTTCCTGGGTTCAGGTCAGCTTTCTTTCTATTCACTTTCCTTTGCTGCTTCAAATTTGATCTTTATAATAAAAAAGCATTGCATTCTATTCTTCATTGGGTGACAGATTAGATGGAATGAAAGCAGCCTTTAGAGCTGCATGTTCTGTGCCAGCCTGCTAGGCCTATCCAGCTTGTTTGAGATTCTTGCCTTTTTTAACAAATGGGAAGCATTCTGATGAAGATTTATTTGAAGCTTCTTTATAGGAAATTGAAAAAAGTGGAAGAAGTCTTTAGCTAAGGGAGGTTATGGTTCATGTATATTTAAAATGACTTGAAAGAGAGGCTATGAATATGCATAAGCATAGGCAATATAATTTCATGAAACTATATGCATGTATGTGAGTACACATATAAACACTCCAACTGAAATAAGGGCAAATCCTGGGGTGGGAGATGAAAGTATAGGAAAAGTATGGAAGAAGGTACCTTCTATATTCAGGCTGGGAAATGAAGGGAGATCTAGGGAAAGGGAACCTGGTTGACAGATCTATGTTAGTTCAGGATGGGCTCCAGGATTTAGAAGAAACTAATGATTCTTCTTCACTCCCTGAAACAGCTAAATGACCGGCAACCTTAACTAAGTCAGTTAAGTCAACTTTCTTTGGAGAAACAGGATACTGTCTGTTTGGAGAGATTTTAGGTTCCTTTTCATTTGTTATTTTCAATGGGCTAATTCAGGTTCATCTCAGGGGAAGGGGAAGAGAAGGCAATGAACATTTATAAAATACCTATTATGTGCCAGGTACTCTAAGTGTTTTACAAATATTATCTCAATTGGTCCTCAAACCACTGTGAAGTATGTATTATAATTATCCCCATTTTATAGTTGCAGAAACTGAGGCAGACAGAGGTGAAGTGACTTGCTCAAAGTCACAGAGCTAGGAAGTGTCTGAGGCTAGATTTGAACTTGGATCTTTCTGGCTTCAGGCCCAGAGTTGTGCCACCTAGCTCAGGGGGAACCTCAGGATCAACTGAGAAAGCCTAGGATGATTTCAGGGGAAAAACAAAATAAGCAAAACAACCTCATTTTCTTATCTTCCCATCTGCTTATTGTTTCCCAAAGTTCCATTAAGTCCACTTTCATTCTCCAAGGAGAAAACAAAGGTGCATGTTAGTGTGAATCAATTCGCCAACTGAATTTCTTGAATCCAAGCCAATGCTTTATCTACTGTACCACCTAGCTACTCCCTGTTCCTGTCTTTAAAAAAAGGAAAAGAGGTTGTTGCTTTTGAAATGAGGGGGCAATTCCCTCTTGCTAGTAGAAGGTTCAGAGGAGGGAGTCTGGGCATTCATAAGTTGAGGACCAAAAAAAAAAAAAGTTATAATTTTGCCAAGGATTGGTCTTTTACTCTAAACTGAAGTATAAATCCATTAAGGGCTAGTTCTCTTTCTTTCATATTTTATCCCCAGGTTTAGCACAGTGCTTAATACTTAGCTAATAGCTTAACAAATTATTTTTTGTTCAGACAAAATCTGTGGTGAGAGGTAAATAATTGGTTCAAAGAGACTGGGATGCTTCATTTGCAGGAGAATCCAGAGGCAGGAATGGGGTTAGTACCTTGAAATACACAACTAAAGAAATACCAAGATGGATCTAAAGCAGGCATATCTGAGAAGCTGGTTGAAAAAGAAGGAGGGGAGGGGCAGCTAGGTGGCACAGTGGATAGAGCACCAGCCCTGGAGTCAGGAGTACCTGAGTTCAAATCCGGCCTCAGACACTTTAAACACTTACTAGCTGTGTGACCCTGGGCAAGTCACTTAACCCCAATTGCCTCACTAAAAGAAAAAGAAAGAAAGAAGGAGGGGAACACTCATGTAATGGGGAATGGAAGAGAGAACAAGAATCAACTTAGATTGGGAATACAGGAAAAATGGTGGATATACCCATGGTGCTTGAATATTCAGGTTGCCCATAATAAGAGATGTTAATATTAATTTGGATCATACTTGCTAAAACAGGTATTGACTCTTTAAAGCAACCCAAATCTCTGCTTCATAATTATTACCAAGTTGTTTTTTTTTCTCATATTCCCTGTCCTCCTTAAACTCCTCATTCCCCAGATGACCTAAAGGAACTCAATTCTCAGGACACATTTCTTCTTTCTTTTAATGAAAGTAACAACATTTCTCTTCTTTTGAGCAAGCACATTTAAGTTGCTTTCTAAATCCAGTGATGCTTTAAGATAAGGGTGCCTTATCTCAGGAACCCATTCAGTCTTTTCTTGCCACGGGCTATGCCTGACCATTTGAATATTCAACATGAGGGAATGGGAGTGATTCTCAATGACTATTGTTATAGTTTTGTCTAGAGGAAGCTACTGCGGGATTGAAGACATGACAGAATAAAATGTTACCATTCTATGTACTGAGACTTACCTTGGTTAGGTCAGTATCAGAAGAAAACACAAGGATCATGGTCAATTCCAGTCCGCGATAGGGAAAGATGAAGACCTGTCCATCCAGCTCTTCTAAAGGAGATGTCAGAAATTCCTCTTTCTTCTTCATAATCTGAAATATTGTTCTTTCATGCTTAAAGGAAACAGATATGTGATTGAACCCAGATTATTGAAAGGAGCAGAGAAAACCCAAATATGTACTATTTAAAATATTTTCAAATTTATACACTATGCATGGGTACTCTTAAAACAGAAGAATAAGGCAAATAATTTCCAATTTATCTCTTCATGACAGTTCTCGGGTATTTGGAAACCCCTTGCTCCCTTCCTGCACTCATATTCACATCCTACCTCATTGACTTTTAAAATATCAGTATGTGTGTGCCTTGGATCGAATGCCCTCTCCCAGGTTGCTTGAAAGTTGATGGCATTCACAAATACCAGCAGGCTAAGTGGATCAACAAGACCATCAGGTAGTGCCTCTAAAATGTTACCTTTTAAGAAAATAGAAATTAGGTTTAGCTTTTTTCCCCAGGAAAAAAAAATTATGACACTTTGACATGCTTTATGCATTTATGTTCAATCTGAACACCAGGTTTTCAAAGTTTCTGAATGAATTTAATGCTAAATATACTCTTAATACAAATTCTTTGTTGTCAGAAAGTCATTTTATTTCTACAAGGTATGTGGCACTATATTGGGCTACTGGTGGTTTGGTAGCATGTAGTCTTTACCATCAAGGAAATAATCTTATATCAAGTAATGAGAGACAAAATATATATATATACACAAATAAAATACATATTTAATGTCTCAGTAATATGTTTCCATGGAGACAATAGCAACCATCCTTCCATATCTTTGTAGATTATTTCGGAGTTGCAATGGTTAAAAAACAAAGAAACAAACAAAAAGCCTTATTACTTTGTAGGACAATCTTCTGGGATCAGCTTCTCAATACTTAGTTATGCTGGTCCTTGGATCACAGACATCTAGAGGCTATCACTGGACCCAGACCCCAAATATTTCAGCCTGATAGATGTTGTGCTACACTCTTAAAACCTTTGGGAATCCAGCATCAATCAATCAACAAGCAGTTATTAAGTACCTACTATGTGCCAGGCATAGTGTTAAGTGCTGGAGATACAAAAAAAGAGGACAAAGATATTCCATACCCTCAAGGAGCTAATAATCTAATGGAAGAGGCAACAAATAAACAGGATAAATATGAATTATTATAAAGGTGGCACTAGAATTAAGGGGGTCAGAAACACCTTTCTATAGAAAATGGAATTTTAGTTTGGGGTCAAAGGAAGCCAGGGAAGCCAGAGATGAGGAGGGAGCATTATTGGCTCTCTTTCCCACTACTGAAGGACAGCCCGTGGAAATAGCTAGAGCTGAGAGATAAAGTATCTTTTTGTGAAAGGAAGCCAGTGTCACAGAACCAGAGAGTATACAGCCAGGAATAAGGTGTATGAAGACTGCAAAGTTAGGAGGGAGCTAGTTAAAAGGGGGCTTATGAAACAGAAGGGCATCTTTAAGCTGCGATAAGGAATCAGAGTAGAATTTTAGTCCTCCATCAAAGAATACAAGAAATAGAAATCTAAATATATGTACAGTATGATGGATCAATAATTGGTTATGTTAGAAACTGAGGCACAACTCCCAGTCTGGTGCAAAGAAGGAAGGCCCTTTTATTAGGATCTTTCAAGAAAGAGGACAACCAGACACTGAGATTTTTATGATTCTTTGTTCTTTAACTTCAGAAAACCTCTATTGACTCAGCAGGGAAAGGAAGGAAAATTTTGGGTAGTAGGAATAAGCCTTCTAGGGCTTGAATTATGTAGTTTGTTCTTATCTGAGAGGAACATTCTCTACAGGTTAACTTAACTCAGCAGGAAAAAAGAAGGAATGGGGGAGATGGGGTGGGGAAGAAACCCCCGGGACTTGAATAATGTATCTTGCCTTCAGAGGCAGACACACCATTCCTCTCAGTTGAATGTGATCAGATGGACTTAAATGTGATTTAATGAGGAATGACTCTGAAGGTGAATGACAATTGATAGAAGAAATAATGTAAGCAGGTCCCAGTGTGGGGGAAAAAAAAGTGAAATATAGAAAATGGGAAGAGGATACCTGGCTGGGGTAGAAGATCTGAGTATCAGTGTCTGAAAAGATGGCTTTGGTTAAGTAGGGTGGGGAAAAAGTGGTAGAGCTTCTAATACACAGGCTTCACTGCATTTGAACACTGATTGGGCCAGAAATCACTAGGGAGCAGTGATGTGGCTGAAAAATGCAAGACCACCTAGGGTGAAAGCTTCATGTGACAAGATGTTCTTGGTCATTACATGCCTATAAAGAAAAGCTAATGGCACAGTGGATAGAGTACCGGCCCTGGAGTCAGGAGGACCTGAGTTCAAATTCAGACTCAGACACTTAACACTTACTGGCTATGTGACCCTGGGCAAGTCACTTAACCCCAATTGCCCCACCAAAAAAAACAACAAAACAAGAAAAGCTATATGACCCCTTGTCAGGGCTATTATGAAAGGGATCATTGTTGAGGTTGTTAACCTGGAAATTAAGGAAACAATCAATATAGGAGAAATAAAGTCTTTAATTGGGGCAGAGGAACTATAGGAATACCCAAAGATGGGAACAGAGGACAGGGTTTTTATGGGGTAACAGAACAAAAAGGGAACCAAAAGATTGCTCCAGAGTGACATATAGCTACTTATTGTAAATGAACCTTTGACAAAAGAAATAAAAGAACTGCTCCCAAGTTAAGTATAGGCGTTACTGACTCTGAATAGAAACTACTTAATGTAGGTGGACCCTTTTTACATAATAACATAAAGTCCAGGGAGTAAGGTGGGGAACATTGGGAGGGGATAAGTTGCTGGGGGGAAGGTCCATAAGTCCATCAAGGGTCTGGAAATGACAAAGGCAGTCAACCCCAGGCAATTCACCTGCCTGAGAAAGAGGGGACTGGGTGGGGAATCAGTTCTCAGTAAATTTTGTAGTTCTCAAGGTATATTTAGGATTAGATGGCCTCTGAGGTCCCCACCAACTCTAAGATTCTATAGTAATAGCAGCCATCACTGGGGCAGGGCAAGGGTGAGCCAGAAAGAAAAAAAATGTACATGATAATTTTGTTGTATATTTGAAAGGAAAAGAAAGTGGCGCGTAGTAGATTTGCAGCTTCATGTACTTTTGTCTTTTTATTCTACTATGTTATGATAATGTATATTTTAGTCCATAAATTTAAAATTTTTAAATAAAATATAAAAAAGAGGTTCCTGAAAAGATGACTGATATAGACAATAGGGAAAGATAGAATTTATAACCTTCAGTCTTCTCTGCTACCCATGCATTTATTTTTTTCCTGATACCCTCTGCCTCTAGAGAAAAACAAACATCTTCCATCACTGAATTGCAGAATGCGAAACAGGCATCCCTAAAGGACTAGAAAAGAAAAAAATAGTCAGAGCAACATCCCTACTTTTATCCCCCAATTTTCTAAGAGCTAGAAATACCTCATAAGTAACATAATACACATACAATTGCTATGTGACCCTGGACAAATCCCAAATACTCAATGCCACAGGTAACTCCTTAAGACTGTAAGTAGCCTTCAGGGTTATATTGGATCATTGCCTTGCTGAAAATAACCACATGCTTCCCAGGAGATCATCCTCCACTATTGCTGTTATTTTGTATACAGTACATTTCACTCATGTAGGTCTTTCCAGGTTTTCCTGATAGTATATCCTGTTCATCATAACCTGTATATAGTACCTTAAGCTTGACAGAGAATTTTCTTTATAAAAGTCCAGCAAAGTAGGTACCATACATTTTGCCATTATAATCAATCATCATAACTATTTCCCTCCATCCCACTCCCTTCCCATGACATTTACTCTATCTTCTTTCTACCTATTCCTCCTCAAAAGTGTTTTACTTCTGACTATCCTCTCTCCCACTCTGCAATATAACCCTGAAGGACTTATGAAGATTACAGCCCATAAAGACCTGATAGTATCTGAAAACAGATGGAAACACATTTAAAAAAATTTTTTTTTCCTTTTCCTCTTTGACAATTCCTTAATCTGAAGTTTTGGGGTCTTTTTGGACTGTTTTCTCTCACAACTAGCTAATATGGGAATTTTTCCATGACTACTCGTGTATAACTTATTTTGAATTGCTTTAGTCCTTGTGGGTGGGGGGTGGGAATGGAGGAAGAGAAGTTGGAACACAAAGTTTTAAAAATTGATGTTAAAATTTGTTTTTAGATATTTTGGAAAATAAAATTCTATTCAAAGAAAAAAAAAAGACTGTAAGTAGCACAGAATGTACCATCCTGCATAGCAGAAAGGAATTTATTCATCTGGGAGTTCCCTATACTAATTAAATCACAAGTCCAGATAAGCAAGTAAATACATATAAGTCTTTGCTCATATACCTTTAACAACCTAGAAAAGAAACACTATTCAAAACAGAATCTATTCTAAAAATAAGCATAAAAAGTCTTATCCCAAAACTTTTCAATGACAAAGAACCAATCTTATAGTGCTTTTGCATTAGTTTTATTTTGCACTAATATCTTAAATAAAAGTAAATAGTTTTTGGCTATACTGATATGAGGCCTTCATCCATTCTTTGCAGTTAAAAGACTTAGAAAGAAAAAAAAAGTCAGAGCAATATCCTTATTGCTTAAAAAATCATCATAATTTCCCAGGATTTAGAAAACACTTTTGGGGGAAACTGGAATGGGGCTGTGTGCCTGTAATACAGTTGAGGCTGGTGAATGGCCTGAGCTCAAGAGTCCTAAGCTGGAACAGGGCTAAACATACATCACCTGTCCTCCCTAAGTCTAATATCAAAATTGTGAGCCTCTGAGGGCCGTGAGGTTGCCTAAGAAGGTGAAAACTAGCCCAGGTTAGAAAGAGAGCAGGTTAAAGCTTCTGTTCTCAAAGAAATAGACCCAATCATGAGTTGCCCCTGCACTTTCAGTTGGGGTGAAATAGAAGGGGGAAAGTCAGAGAGAAGAAGGAAAGAATTTTTTCCCCCTTAATGAGCTATATCCACATCTTAACCAAAAAATGCTCAATGTTCATTTAAATTGTATTAGTATATAGTATCTAAGTAGAAGCCATGAAGTAGAGTGGTGAAAAGACTAGTCTAGTCTTAGACTTTCTTCATCATTTAGTTATTTCACTTCCATTCTTCATCATATCAGTTTATGATAAAGTAGAAATATTTGACTTACTGTGAGGAAATTTCGATTGTTTTCTCCAAAGAGCTTGTTGGTAGTTTGAAGCAGATACCAGGTGGATGATTTATTCATTTCAGTAATAAGTGACCGGAATCCCAACAAAGGATCTTCACTTCTATGTAAAGAAAGTAACTAAGAAAAACAAAGACATTAACTTTCTCAGTTGGTCTCTGAAGAACGATGAGCAGAAAACAAACCTTGCTTCATAGGATCTTTGACTGGAGAAAATGGATTCATTGTGAAAGGACTATGCAGCACTGTGCATTTGAGAAGGAGGCAGCTGCTCAAGTAATGCTTTTTTATGCAAGGGAGAAAGGGGAAAACCCCAGCCGATAGAACAAATCTAACATCATTCTTGAGAACACACAAATGTATAGAAAGAAGGAGCAATTTTGTCTGCAGAGCTGAGAGTAGCTCTCCTGACTCAAACTTCCATTGAATCTGCTCTCATGAAGCAGATTTTTTCCCCCTCTAACCAGAATGACTTGGTGAAACACTTTGAGGTCTCCCTTCTGGGGCCAAGCTGAATTTGTTCACTTAGAGCTGGAGTCAGCCGACCTGGATTTAAATGCTGTCTCTGTCACCTAATTGCCCGGCAACTATGGGAAAGTTACTTTACTAAAATCTGCCTGGTAATGCTATTGTGAGGAAAGCATCCTGTAACCATTAAAGCAAGCCAGAGATATTTTCTTAGCTCTCTTAGGCTATATCAGTTGAGTACAAGATCTGTTGGGACTACTCAAAACTAGGGAGGCTTCAAATAGAGGTTTGCCATCAGATCGGTGATTTACTTGGAGTCAGCAAGACCTGGGTTTGAATCCTGTTTCAGATGCATATTGGCTGCATGATCCTGCATAAGTTGGGCAGTTAGGTGGCACAGTGGATAGAGTGCTGGGCCTAGAGTCAGGAAGATCCTAGTTCATATATGGCCTCAGACATTTAGTAGCTGTGTGACCCTAGGCAGGTCACTTAAACCTGTTTAACTCAGTTTCCTCATCTGTAAAAAGAGTTGGAGAAGGCAATGGCAAACCACTTCAGTATCCCTGCCAAGAAAATCCCAAATAAGGTCACAAAAAGTCAGATATGACTGAAATGACTGAACAACAAGAACAACCAGGACAAGTCACTTAATCTCTCAGTCTTATTTTCCTTATTTGAAGTGTGGTGAGGGTAGACTTATTGAGCTCTTAAAGCTCCTTCCACCTCTAAATCTATATTCCGATCATCAGTGTTTCTAAGTGCGAAGAAAGGTGTCACCAGATAGTTTGACCATAAAATTAATTAAAAAAAAATAAATAACCTTCAGGGCAGCTAGGTGGCACAGTGGATAAAGCACTGGCCCTAGATTCAGGAGGTCCTGAGTTCAAATCTGGCCTCAGACACTTGACACTAGCTGTGTGACCCTGGGCAAGTCACTTAACCTTCATTGCCCCACCAAAAAATAAAAATAAAAATAAATAAAAATAACCTTCAGTCCTATGTATCGCCTTTAGTCAAGCAGTAGAAAAAAAGGTCATTACTTGATTTGAAGTTGGAAGAACTTGGTTCAAGTCCCATTTCTGCCAATTACTACCTATATGACCGTGGGAAAAGCATTTCAACTTTTGGGGCCTCACTTGCTAAATTAATAGGTTAGAGTAGAGGACCTTTAAAGCTATTGCCTCCCATGTATCGTGCTTCTGTGAACATCTACAAGAATTAATGGAGTGGTCAGAGTTAATGACCAAAAAGTTGATACACCACTGGAGAAACTGAACCACCTTTACCTTGACATTTTTTGTCATCAAAACAACCAGAAGACAAGGGAGTTACACTTTAGCCAGAAGAAGAATATAGGGCCGACTTTAGGGATAATGAAGGAGTTGGTGCCATTAGCTTCATCATGAATCAAAAGACAATATATCTGTATTCTGTGAGGCAAATGAAAAAGAGAACTCTAAAGCTGACAGCAACTTATGCAACAATACGCAGGCCTCTAAATTCCACTTTACATTGTGCCCTGCCTACTGAGGGGACTAATTCCAAAGACTATTATTCATTGACCAGTGAAGGAAGTGCAGAAAGTGAAAAAATAGATTTAATACATGAGGATTTTAAAAAAATAAACATTTTTATTTGTAGTTTTGAGTTCCAAATTTTATCCCTCCTTTCCTCCTCCCTCCCTGAGGTGGTAAGCAATCAGATATAGGTTATACATGTGCAAGTATGTAAAACATTACTGTATTAGTCATTTATTACATAAAGATGTTGACTATATCCATCAAAACCAACATATAACTTGCTGCTCAGCAACATCAATGCAAAAATATCCTCAGGAAAAGAGGATAGAAACTGTGTTGGAAAATATTGGTTTGGGATTCAAGCAATGGAAGAGCCCAAAGACTTGTAAGCTATTCAGAAACTAAACCTATATATAATAAAATTATATATATATATATTATATATATAATTTATTCATGAAGAAAATTAGATTAGAAAGCACTGAACAGTACTCCATAAAGAAGGAAAAGAATGAAGGGAAAGGAGGGAAGGAAAGGAGGGAAAGAAAAAGAAATTGATTATGTTTCAACTGACAGGAAATTGACTTCCAATATAGTAGTAATTTTAGAATTAGACAAATCTGTGCCTTTTTAGGTAAAGCCAAAACAAATACCAAATTAGAAGGTGATATAGGACTATTTGTGATTTTATGGATATTGAGAAGTCCAATGTGAGTAACTTCTTTTTACCAATGCAAGTCAGTACCTTCCCTGTAACTCATAGTCTTAAGAACTGCCTAGAGCCCTTAGAGAAATGTTCAGCGACTTGCCCAGATTTACACAACCAACATGTGTCAGAGGAAGGATTTGAACCCCAGACTTCCTGACTTTGAGGCCATTTCTCTATCCACATCATTTTGACTTCAAATCGGAAGAAAGTATAAAACTGAAATGCTATTAAATACATTATGGCTGCTCTAGCCCCAACTATCCAAAAAAGTGGTCAACTCTGGGAAATAGACAAAAGGAAAGCCATTGGTTCTTTCATCATTTCTTAGAGAAGTTGAACCAATACAAAACAGTACCAAAAAAAGTCAAAGAACCCAGAAATTACTTCAACCAGTGAGTCCTTAATATGTGCTTTTTAGTTGATTGGCTGCTAAGTAGAAGAGAGAAAAAGACAATTTCAAATATAAGCTCATCCGCAAAATATGACTGAGGAACATGATGTATGATTACCAATATCACCTCATGAAATGGTGGAAAGTAGAAGTGAGTCAGAAGAGAACTTGATGTGAAAGAGAATAGCAATGTAGGTGTGTGCTTTCCATATAGGCTGTGTGTCTATGTGGGTCTGTCTAGATGTGGCTCTCAAGTAGGCATGGATAGTCTTCTCTTCCCACCAATCCCCAAGTAAGACCAATTCTTGACAGTGAAAAGATCAGGACCATAAGGCTGGATCATCTCCTTAGGAAAGTGGTACTAGGCTACAGTTATGTCTATCTGACCTAAATGTTATCAGTTTAGGGGAAATAATTTTTAGGTTCAAGCTACTCTCCCTTTAATTGAAGAGGTATATTTTAAGCTATATATCCAAAGGCTTAACCCTTCCATCAAATAGCAAAATCCTTTTATCCAAGTCAATAACAAATTGGAGAAGTTATACAGATTAGAATATATTGGACAATCTACAGAGTAAATTAGCTCTCCCACTGGGAATGAGACATTTCATCTCAACCAAGAAAGAGTCCCTGATCTCACTGAAGGGAAAAATTCCAGTCTCTAGCAGGTAAGCCAGGAATGAGGTACTGGTTCCTCTGCATGTCCAATTCTTCCCAAAGTCTTCCTCCCCCTCTAGGGATGTCTTCCTAAAGAAAAACCTGGAACTGTGTGTAGTCTCTCTCAAATCTAGAGACCCAAAGATTTTTCCTCTCCCAAGCTCTTGACAATTCTACCCCCACTCACACATAGAATAGTTAGTAGTTAATCTCCATCAATCAGAAGAATTTTATGCAATTGGGTTTGAGCACAGGGTTACATTCCAGTCAGATGATGCTTTTTGTAGGAGAAAACAGAAAGAAATACCAAAAAGCATGAAATCTTTAATTCTATTACCTTGTTATGAAAATACATAAATATTGTGGAATTGGGTAGAAAAGACTAGGTATGTTTTACTACTGGATTGCTTTCTTTTGTCCATCGATTCAGATTTTAAAGATCTCTTGGAGAGGAGATTCATATTTTGGATGATTCTCACTTCCATCACTCATAAATGAATAATGTTCTTTGGAATCATCCCCTAAGTATACAGGACATAATCTTAGGTGGACTCAAGAGGCCTGCTTGACTATTAATCTCATTTTCCCCTCCTTTATAGTCTAAAAACTCACTATTAGGGTCACTCCTTTAGGTTAGTCCCTAAGATTTGGGTTTGGGGAAAAAACCAAGGATTTGAGGCTACTTGTTAAAGAAACACGCACATACTATAGAGATAGATCTTAGCCATCATCATACTAACACAGTTTCATCTATGAATATAGCTTCTTTCCACCTGGAAAGCAAGGAGAAATTAGGCCTCATATAACAAGTTATAGAAGACCAGAAATTCAATAGGAGGTTTGGAGACTGAATCTATAAGCCCTGGGTTGTTGGTGAGGGGGAAAAAAGAGTAAGAAAGAAGAGTGGGGCCAAGATTCAGTCCAGTATTATATGGTTTTCTGACTTCTGGAGTCTATGTTCTTCCTTGCTCTGGTACCTTCTCTAACATTCCCTTGGGGAAATTGGAATAGTAAAGAGTAAGGCACCAAGAATAGAAGACATCAAAAGATACTCTGATGACTTTACAATTTTGATTTATAAAGGTCACACAACCCTGAAACTTTAGCATCCCCTGCCCCCTCATGTGTGTCTATTTTCAGAATCCTCTCTCAGGTGTTTTTTCAAAGATCTACCAGTGTTTTCTAAAATCCACAATGTGGGTTTGCCATTCTTGTGATTTTTGGACTTTTTACTTGGAATATGGAGTTCTGGCTCTGTGGAAGAAATGACATTTGTTCTTACCTTCCTTTGGGATAGGCAAACATACCTGTGCTATCTGTTCTGCTGTTTCTCTCCTTGTTCCCAAGAGGATCATGTTCAGGGTAAATAAGATGCTTGGGGGAGAAAACAACACATTTCGTGGTTTTTCTTCACAAAGCTTTTTCAGAAGAGCAATGGTGAATGTAATATTTCCTTCAGAAAGAAGATCCATGCTGCACCTTGACCAATCACACAGAAATATAGAATAAACACAAGGCTTGGGAGCAGCATGCCTTGCACATAATAGGAATTCAATATACATTTTGTTTTCACTTTGTATTCAACACTTCCAAACCTTCAGCCTACAGAAAAGACAAACACCTTGAAGGGAAAGGTAATCTTCCTTTGGTATACTCTTAAGCTCTGTAAATGTTTCCAAAGGTAGTTTTACACTAAGTGAAATGGACATGCATAGATCAGAACCATGTCTAAAGTGGCTAAGCACTTTATAAAGGATGAGAGCAACTCATTTTACACCCACATCCAAATGCAGAGTGTAGAAAAAAGTCCACAGGCTGCTTCCGCATAAAAAGCCAGGAGCAATGGTGGAGAGGAAGAAAGGAGTTTCCCAGGGCAGTGATCAGGAGGGATAAGAGTCAGCTGTGAAGAGTGTGCTACTGACTATCACACTGCAAAATTGAGAACTCAGAGGTGGAGATATAGGCAGAGAAAGGGGCAGGGCAAGGAAGAACAGACTCTACAGGGTAGGAGGCCAGTGACCTGGACTGAGACTTGACCCCCACCCCAAGCAATGCAGATAGCAGTTGGTAGCAGTTGACTAGTTGGTATCATTAGTTTTGTGGCTAAACCTCTTCTTGGAATGTGTTTTACAATGTTCTACATTTTGGATGGATTATTGCAGGGGAACTGAAGATGACAAGTGAGCAAATAAGTCAAAGTTGCTAGGTCTTTCAAAACAAGATAGAGGGTTATTATTAAGAATTCTTTAAGGCTAGACATAGTTTGTATGAGTGAAGAGCTTTTATCCCAGAGTTCACAAGTTACACAAGCTATTTATTTTTCACATAGAAGGCACAGATTAAAGTCAAACCTGTAGAATAAAACTGAGTCTATGCAAGGGTCCTCAATAGTAGCATTCTCACATCTGAAACATACACATAGAATTTATAAGTCCTCGTTAAGATTAAATGCCCAGGGGGCAGCTAGGTGGCGCAGTGGATAAAGCACTGGCCTTGGATTCAGGAGTACCTGAGTTCAAATCCAGCCTCAGACACTTGACACTTAACTAGCTGTGTGACCCTGGGCAAGTCACTTAACCCCCATTGCCCTGCAAAAATTAAAAAAAAAAAAAAAAAGATTAAATGCCCACTGGCTTAGGGCTAGAAGGAGGCACTACATACCACAAGAATAAACGGTGCAGAGTTTTTGTGGTCTTGGACTTATTTGGACTTTTTCTACTTTCTCACTACAGTTAGAAAATAGTCTGAAGGTAGGGACAGTGAATCACCTGTTAATGGTGAGGACCATTGCCTGTTTTCATATACTCCTGTCTTCTCATTCTTTTTCTACCACAATTGAACCACAATCAGAAAGGTAGAATTGAAGGTCAGTGTAATTTAGCCCAACCAAAGGTTCTTCAAGGAGTAAAAGGTACAATTCCCAAAGCAAAATGAATGCCACCACCAACACCACGGAGTAGTGGAAAGAACACTAGATTTGGAAGCTAGATGATACCTTAGGCCTTACAGTAAGTTTTTCTGCCCTAAGGTGACTCATGTAACCCTTGTAGGCTTCCAATTTCTCATCTACAAGATGAAGGAAATGGACCAGATAAATGTCTAAACTCATAATGCCACATACAATATTCCTTCTGAGCTACTTGGCTGTGGTTCCTTCTAAATGATCACCTCTCCCAATCCCTTACCTGTGAAGTGCCCCCTTCTGTTCCTTTTAATTGAGGAGTTATTTCTCTGAGGTAGTTGGGAATTTTTAAATAGTTAAGGAGTAGGTTTGGCAGGTGAAAGGCATCACTGGGATTAGAGGTCATCTAGGTCAGATGAGGAAGGTGAATCCCAGAGAGGTTAAGGTCGTGCACACAGTAAGGAGCAGAGCCTAGGTTTACTTTCTGCCTCATAATCCAAAACTATAGCAACAAAAATCACAAATTTAAAAGGGGACAAAACAACAGGCAGAAAAGGAATTGAAGTAGTTCAAGAAAATACTACAGGTACTGAGACTGATACTTTAGTGGATCCACAACCTCATTAGTGAGTCTTTCCATTGGGGCTGAGCAGAACACATCCACATTTCATATTCTGTAATTCTTGTCTACCTTCTCCTAGAGTCATCTATGGAGAATTGACCCTATGCACTAAACAACTTCTTTTAGAGTCTAGGTCTTTTTAATATCCCATGAGTTTCAGTGTGGTACTCAGACTCCCTGTTACTCTTCATTCTAATTATATCATTGCCCTGTTTCCTTTTCCAATCATGCGTCATGCCTTTCATGCTATTTCTTTCACACTTTACCAGTGGTGATACATTCTGAATTTCCCCATTTCTCTTCACCTATAGCATTGATTTTTTTTTTAAAGACTGTGGCATTACAAGGGTAGCAGAATATAGCAGAATTATTTGTTTCTTTTGTTTAAGGCTGGGTCTTTTTTTGGTAAGGAAACAGTTTAAGATCACTGAAAGAACTATGCATTTATTTTTATTATATTTTTTTAAATGTAAATAGTATTTTAGTACACATAAAGATAATTTTTAACATTCGCTTTAAATAAGATTTTGAGTTCCAATTTTTCTTCCTTCTGTACCCTTTTCCCCTTCCCTCTGCTACCTTCCCAAGATGGTGTGAAAATCAGAGCTCCACCCTGAGGAGAAAGCATGTGACTTGGCATCCGGATTAGCTTGGAGAGAGAGAGAGGGGTGTGTGTGTGTGTGTGTGTGTGTGTGTGTGTGTGTGTGTGTGTGTGTGTGTGTGTGTGTGTGTGTGTGTGTGTGTGTGTGTGTGTGTGTGTGTGTGTGTGTGTGTGTGTGTGTGTGTGTGTGTGTGTGTGTGTGTCCCTGTTTCCTGTTTCACAGAGAGTTTCTGGGAGGATCAGTCTCTTCGTTTCAGACATTGGCTTGGTGGTAGAATTTCATGTGGGCTGCTAGGAAAGGAGGGTCCCTCTTTTCATTGGGGACTTTGGCTTGGTGGGAGACAGAGAAAAGGCAGACAGAAAAAGAGAGGAAAGTAGATAGAAAGTAGACTTTTCTGGCATTATGGATCCCATGTGTTGTCTTTACTCTTTAATGAATCCTTAAAAGCCTAAACTCACTGAATTTATTAGTAAATCTTCGCCAGCTTCCACCCCCCAAAAACTAGGGGCGGGGCAGGTTAGGACCCACATTATATTTTAAACATCATAATAGCAAGCAGTCTGATATAGGTTATACATGTGCAATCATGCAAAACATATTTCCACATTAGTCATGTTGTGAAAGAAGAAACAGAACAAAAGGGGAAAAAACCATGGAAATAAAACAAAGTAAAAATAATATGTTTCAATCTGCATTCAGACTCTATTAGTTCTTTCTCTGAAGGTGGAGAGCATTTTCCATCATGAATCTACTAGAATTGACATGGATTATTGTTTTGCTAAGAAGAGTTATGTCAATCATAGTTGATCGTTGAACGATGTTGCTGTTACTGTGTACAATGTTCTAAGAATTATGCATTTCTACAAAAGCAATACAACCCATTCTCTTCCTCCTATTCAATTCTGGGCCAGATTATTTGCTGTGCCCGTCCAAGACATATATTTGAGCTAATTCAAAGGGCTATCCATTGGCAATCCATTGAGCTATATATTGTACCCTGGACATTAGGCATTCTTTGTTGATTTTATTTTTTTCTCTGTATATTACTGAGCTGAGTTCCTTTAAGTATTTGGAATCTCATTAAGGAGGCTCTGTACTGCTCTGAGGTTTGATGCAATAACCACAATAATATCTACAAACCAGAATATCTGGAGTGTCTTGACATACACAGAAACTCCAACTATTGGATGGACTCTGAAACTGATATCCTTTTTGACAATGTAAAATATTTTTGGTGACCATATGTTCCCCTGTTGTATGCCAAGCAGATCTCAACACCCTTGAATGGGCCCAAACCATATTATATATAATTGGGAAATATTTGACAAAATAAATAAATACAATAAAATATAGATGATGGTAACATGTAGTTTTATAGATCAGGGATCTTTATGTATCACTTAGTGGCCCCCATTAATGGAGTGGAGTTTGACACCACTTTCAAAAGAGGTGTAGGAACTCAAGTAACTCACACTTTCAATGGACTATTCACAGATTTTAATGATTGTGAAACTGAGAATTAGCCTATTTGCAGCTTTACGGGGTTTTAGACTTTTTAAGACTTATAAAAGCAAATGTTTGCCTGTAGTCACTCCTTTAGGAAGTATGAATTATAAAACATGGAACTATAAAGCAGTGAACGATTAGCTGCTTGAAGAATCAGTGACATTTCTCATAAAAAGCTGGCCAAATTTGCACCAAGACACTCTCTGAGATGTCAGTCAAAACAAGAAGGTCTTTGGATTCCTCCCTGGAAATAAAGAAAACGCGACATGACGGAAGAAATTAACTCTTTTTTTTTTTTTTGGCAGGGCAATGAGGGTTAAATGACTTACCCAGGGTCACACAGCTAGTGTCAAGTGTCTGAAGCGGGATTTGAACTCAGGTCCTTCTGAATCCAGGGCCGGTGTTTTATCCACTGCGCCACCTAGCTGCCCCAAGAAATGAACTCTTGAGAGGAAATCACTCTTGATATCAGCAATGGCACTTTTGTATTAAAACAATTTGCCCAGTAGGAGACACCATTCTGAGCAGACAGACAAGAAGCTCGGAAGTCAATTGTTGAATGACTAACACTGACTCTCTAATTCCTCTGACTTCCTGTATTAAAATCCATTTAAAAAAACAACCTTCCAAATCTGTATTCCTCAACTGCAGGTTATGATTTAAACTGTGGATGGCATTCTCCTCCTCTAGCATGAATTCTGTGAAGGAGAGGAGAGGTTCACTCAAAGTTCCCATCATTTCTAGATCAGAAATTTTCTTCTTTGTTGGTCATGATCAAGTCTGAAACAACACATCCTTATTGCTTCCTATGCTTTTTTAGGATGAAACTAATACTGAGACAAATCACAGATTTATGGTTTGAGCTTTTGGTAGAGAGATTCAAAAGATGGTGAGAGTTTCAGAGTCCTCCATCACTACAGTAGCATGCACTTGTGACAAGTTTGGGAACTGGTTCCCAACTTATCTAATTGCTTCTTCTGTCTAGGAGATCTATTCCAATAAAAACACCAACTCTGCTTCTACCTCTGTTCATTTTCAAATGTTCTCCACTATTTCCCTTGCTCTAGTCCCTATATTTCCTCACTTGAGTACATCTTCTTAATATATGATGCTGCTCTATAACTCTTTTTATGCATCCTTTTAAGGTCTAGTATTCTAGTACCATACTCCAGGCACACACACACACACACACATATATACATACATACATACACATACATACATATATACACACACCACACATATATGTATATAAACTGTATATTCTGTCAAGTATCAGTAATTCCAATGAGGTCAAAGTTTCATTTTTGTATTAGGAATTCTAGTTCACATTGATTATTATTCATAATTGAACACTTGAGTATTTGAAGCAATGGATATTTATTTATTTTGATACAATTATTAATTTATTAGTGGTACATTTTAAAATATGGTCTCCGGAAACTCTAAAAATCTCTATTGTAATTTTTGTCCTATAGTATATGTTAGTTACTCTCTGTGAGGTCTAGCTTGGTGACATATATGTGTCATTTTAATTTCTTCATCCATTACAGTTTAATGTCCTTTAAGGTTTGCAATATCCCAGGAAAATACATTTTTTCCCAGTCCTTTTCAGGGTCACTCTATCCTTAGCCAGTATAATGCCATTCTTATATTTTAAGCCATAGTCCAGAAAAATAAATCCTATTCTTATACTATATATGTGTGTGTATATATGTATATATATTTTTATATAAAAATTTATTTTTAGTTTTAGTTCCAAATCCTTTCCCTCTATATAGCCCCTCCCCCTCCCACACACACATTGAGGAGGCAGGGAATATCATACCTATCATATGCATGAAATATACTGCTAGGTGGCATAGTGGATAGAGTGCTGGGCCTGGAGTCAGGAAGACTTATCTTCCTGAGTTCAAATCTAGCCTCAGATACCTGCTAGCTGTGTGAACCTGGGCAAGTCACTTAACCCTGTTTACCTCAGTTTCCTCACCTATAAAATGAGCTGGAGAAGGAAATGGCAAACCACTCTAGTATCTTTGCAAAAGAAAACCCCAAATAGGGTAATGAAGATTTGGACATGAGTGAAACAAACTGAACAACAACATAAATATGAAGTAATATAAAACACATTTCTGTGTTAGCCATGTTCCACCCTACCTACCCCCATCCCGAAGCAAGAAGAGTAAAGAGGAAAAAAATTGCTTAAATCTGTACTCTGAGCCCATCAGTTCTCTATTTTGAGGTGAATAACAATTTATATCATGACTCTTTTTGAAGCTGTGGTATATCAATCATTGTACTGATTAGTTACTATGTCTTTCAGAATTATCTTTACAATTTTACTGTTAGTGTTCTTCTGGTTCTGTTCACTTCACTTTGCATTAGTTCATATAAATTCTCCCAGGTTTTTGTAAAATCATCTCCTTCATTATCTCTCATAGGTCCCCTCTCAACCAGCCTTTAGGCTATGGAATCCTGGTTCAGCAAACTGAACCAGTCTATGGTTAAATCAAATCCACCACAAAACTGAACTCTACCCATAATAGTAGATTTTATATAAATGTTAGCTGTTAATTAATACTGTGTATCAGGTACTGTGCTAAGTACTTTATAAAGATTATCTCATTTGATCTTCACAACAAACCTGTTTCTATTTTGATTCCCATTTTATAGTTGAGGAAACTGAGACAAAACAAGGTCATCTAGCTAGTAAATGCCTGAGGCCAGATTGAAATTCAGTTCTTCCTGACTCCAGGCCAAGGACTCTATCCACTGTTTGACCTAGCTGGACTCATGGGCAGATCAGTGAAAGCGCCACTTACATATATGTCACACCACCCCCAAATCTGGAGATAGAGTGAGGCATTAGAGGAGGAATTCTGTTCATGCACAGTCCGGTGCCTGTGTGTTACTGCCCCAGGAATTCCACCTCTGCACATCACAACCTCACTTTGACAATTACTTGAGCTGTGTGGGACAACAACAGCCATTTCACTGGATGACCCAGTCTCTAGTGATGAGATTCTATTAACCAAACTTGTATTTGCTCAAAATGAGCAAGCACAGCCTTTTAACCGGTCTTGTCCAATGGTCCTGCCAACTGTCAACTGGAAACATGTAGATTATTTTTATATCCTGTGCTCTTCTCTGAAATTTGTGATCCTAGCTTAAGTGGAAAGATATCTTTAGATAATTTGATAATCCAACACATCAATTTTGCAGAAGTGAAAAATGAGACTTTGAGAAGGCAAAGTAACTTGCTCCAAGGTCACATGAGTAATAATAATAATAAGAGCTGACATTTATATAGTGCTTACTATATGCTAGAAACTGGGATAAATACAATTATTTTCCCATTTGATTTCAGTATCTCCTTTTTTATAGATTAAGAAAGTGAGGCAAAGAGAGGTTAATTGACTTGCCCAGAGTCATACAACTACTAAGTCCAAATTTGGACTCAGGACTTCCTGACAACTGAACTACCTGCTGTCCCTACAGCAGCAAATATGGGACTTGCCCCTCTGGTCTCTAACTCCAAAATCTTCACTCTCTTTCCACTAGGCCATTCATTACTCCAAAACTTATCCCCGTGGGCTGAACAGAACAAATCCAATTCCTCTCTTGTAGGACAACCCTCAGTCACTTAAAGGCCAGGGAGAGGAGAATAGAACTTAGTGAACCTTGGGTGCTTTCCATTCTTGCTCTAATCTTTGACCTAATATTTACTTATTGGGGTTTTTTTTGTTGGTTTTTTTTTTTCAGGGCAATGAGGGTTAAGTGACTTTCCCAAGGTCACATAGCTAGTTAAGTGTCAAGTGTCTGAGGCTGGATTTGAACTCAGGTCATCCTGACTCCAGAGCCAGTACTATATCCACTGTGCCACCTAGCTGCCCCGAACTAACATTTATTTATACATTAAAGTTCAAGCCCTCTAAAATTATATTAAAAACAACTGGGCTAGGGGCAGCTAGGTGGCACAGTGGATATAGTACTGGTTCTGGAGTCAGGATGACCTGTGTTCAAATCCAGCCTCAGACACTTGACACTAGCTGTGTGACCCTGGGCAAGTCACTTAACCCTGACTGCTTCAACCCCCTCTCCCCCCCCAAAAAACTGGGCTTAAAAATAATAATTTAAAATAGAAAAAAAACAAATTCATAAAAGAAGCTTCTTCTCATGACTCCACCTTAATTACTTACTAGCAATGGTTGTTTTGTGACTGGGGGCAGATGAAGCTGGGGACTGTGGATGCTAATGCCAAGAAACCCACAGACCTCCTGATGCATTTCCTCAACTCTCTCCACTCTGCCTTCTTTTTCTCTCACTTTTCTCTTACCACATACATCCCTCTTCATCCCTCATTTACCCAGAGCATACACTTAGGTGTCTGCTAAGTAAACAAGATTTCCCTTATCTTTTTTTTTTTTGTGAGGCAATTGGGGTTAAGTGACTTGCCCAGGGTCACACAGCTAGTAAGTGTGTAAAGTGTTTGAGGCTGGATTTGAACTCAGGTACTCCTGACTCCAGGGCCAGTGCTCTATCCATTGTGCCACCTAGCTGCCCCTTCCCTTATCTTTTATATTAGGTCTCTCAGTTGCAGTCACCACTGAATCTAGCTACTGTAGAGGGAAAGAAAGAGCATATCCTCAGGGTGTATCCTGAGTAGAGCTGAAGGAGGCTGAATAGGGGGTGAGGTGGTGGTATAGTGGGTAGGGAGCTGGCTTTGGAGTTGGAAGTCCACAGTTTAAATCCCAGCTCTCCCATTTACTATGTTTGTGATGTTGGGGAAGTCACTTTATAATAATAACATTTCTGTCACTTTTTAAGGTCTGCTGAGTGCTTACATATGCCATCTCATTCCATCCTCATAGCAACCCTGTGATGTAGGTACTATGATTATGCCCATGTTCCAGAAAAGGAAATGGAGGTGAAAGGTTAAAGGACTTGCTCAGTGTCACACAACTAGTAAGTATCTGAGACAGGATTCCAATTCAGGTCTTCCTGACACCAAGTCCAACACTCTATTCCCTTGAGCTTCAATTTCTTCATCTGTAAAATGAGAGGGCTGGGCTAGGACCTTTCTTTTTCTAAAGCTACGGTCTGATATTCTCTGGACTCCAGTTTAGGATTGGACAGTCAGGATTGCTGAGCCAATGTCACTGTTGCTCAGATAGGCACTTTTACTTCCCCCTTTTTGTGATAGCAGGGACCTTGGGGGTGCAGACCCCAATGGGGGGGCTGGCCACTACTTACCTAGCCTGATTAGAGACGAGCTATTGTGAAGGGTACCCGCTGGCCCCAGAGTGGCATTTGGGATAGAGTCAAGAAAATCCAAGAACAAAGGCACAGAACTTAGTGTTTTTGACTTTTACAAAAAGGCACCCTGAATGGAGTATGTGAGTCAATTATACATTATCTGAGTCAGGAGGACCTGAGTTCAAATCTGGCCTCAGACATTTAACACTTACTAGCTGTGTGACCCTGAACAAGTCACTTAACCCCAATTGCCTCACAAAAAAAAAAAAAAGAAAAAAAAACAATTATACATTATTTAGGGAGGGACATTGTATCACTAGGCTGCCTCAAACTGCACAGAAAAAGGGAACAAAGCTAAGATCTCTCTGTTGTTGCTGCTACCATTGCTGAAGTCTAATTTGCTGTTGGTGGGCGGTCCATGAGGGAAGGAATTTCCTTTGCGTGGTGGAATGAGTTCTGAATTTGGAAGCAAAGACACTGGAATCTAATATCCTTGCTAATCTAATATCCTATCTAATATCCTTGATATCAGGTTTTACAGATGAGGAAGCTAAAGGTCTAGAGGAGTTACATGATTTAGGATTATAAATATAGACTTGAAAGGAATTACAGAGACCATCTGGTCCAACTCTCTTTTTACAGATGAGGAAAACCCAAGTATATTGTTTTACCCACAAGTAAATTGTCAAGGTAGGGAGGTTGTACAGTGGATAGAGACCATGCCTGGAGTTGGGAAGTTCATATCTGGCCTCACACATTTACTAGCTATGTGACCCTGGGCAAGTCACTTAACCCCCATTTGCCTCAGCTCCTCACATGTAAAATAGGGACATACTCAAGAAGGAAATTGCAAACTACTCCAGTATCCTTGCCAAGAAAATCCCATGGACAAAAGTCCACAGGGATGTGTAGAGTTGGGCAAGACTGAACAACTCAACAACAAAAGTTGTGTCGGAGGCAGGATTTGAACCTAGATCCTTTGACTCCAGAGCCAATGCATGCTCTTCAGGTGTGGATAGCATGAAAGATAAAGTGTACCTACTTTATAGGTTCATGGCAAACTAGTGAAATTGCATTTGATTTAGTTCAGACACTCAAGAAAGCAGGTCTGATGATGTGTGGAACAATGGAAAGAGTGCTGGCTTTCAATTTTCAGTACCACGTTCAAATCCTAACTCTTGTAATTATTACTTGTCCAACTTTAGGAAATTCAGTTGTTCTTAACCTCTCGGTTACTACATTTATAAAAAGAATCATTTTGAAAGTTCCTTCCTTCACTGATATTCAGTTGATATGCATAACTGGGCCTATTGGACAAATGGCTTCCTTAAAACATTTTATTTTTCAATTATTAAGTATCCATTTTCCCCTCCCTACCTCCATTCCCCTACCACTGAGAGCAAGAGAACAAGCACACAAACAAATTGTGAGAAACCCCATATAAAAATGTCTGGGACCCAGAGATGGAGAAGTATCAAAGGTCTTTACTTACATTCTCTGGAGAATGGGCCGTTCCCTAATGGAATGATGTCAGAACTTGGGCCCCTGAGCCTTTTTGTCCTTTAACACAGTTGGCCCCTCCCTTCTTCCCCAGTTACAATCTTCATGCCAAAACACTGGTGCCCAAAACTAGCCAATCAGAATGCAGTGTACCCAGTGGGGGGAGGAGACACAGAGACAGCCCTCTAAACTCCTCCCCAACTCTACCAGCCTTGGGTCTCCCTCAATATGTGATTCGGTTTGATGGGGAGGGGGAGGTGAGGCAGCCCTTTCTTAGACTGGGAGGAGCCCAGCCCCTGTTTGTGGACATTAGCATTTTCAGCTTTTGATGGAGGGGAGGGGAGGGGGGCACACAAATTTTCATAGTTATGCAAAACAAATTTTTACATTGGTCATGACCAAAAATGCAGATCACATTCTACACATCTAGTCCATCACCTGTCTGTCAAGAGGTGAGTAACAGTTTATCATGTTTCCTCTGGAGTGAAGGTTGGTTATTGTGTTGATCAAAGTTCTTTGGTAACATTATTGATCAAGTGTCTCCTAGCTTCTTGTGGTCCCAAGAGAGTGCACGTGGCTACCTTGCCAGGTTTTTAATCCCTTTTATATAAGAGGTGGGTCTATGGCCATCTCTCTCAGACCAAAGACCCCCTTCTCATGGTTGGATCTTGGTTCATATGCCCTTCCATTGTAGGAGGTCCATCACACAGCAAACACATCTAAATGGTTAGCATTATTCAAATCTAATTGGTTGATGTTATTTGAAGGTAGGTTATATTAAAATGAAGTCCAGGGATGACAAGACAAAGGAATGCAAGGCCCCCCAACTCTGGTTAGTCCAGGCAAAATACATTCATCTAGATGCGATTTAATCTCATCAGTAATGTCCTTGGGCTATCTACACAAAAGAATCTATCTCCACCCAAGGCTCCTTTTGGGAGCTTATCTTGTGTTTGGCCCCATAGAGAGATTTGATGGAATTTCTCAAGAAGAACTTGACTTTTTGGAGTGGTGGGGAGAGAAAAGACCAAGAATTAAGGGGAGGTCACTGGATCCCCCAAGATATTGATTATTAATAATCATTTTTCACAATCCCCCATCTTGTTTTCATTGAGAAACACATTTTCCTCAATGAATCACTATGAGAAACCCCATTTAAAAATTTCTGGGACTCAGTGTTGGAGAAGTATCAAAGGTCTTTATACATTCTAGAGCAAATGGGGCAGCTCCCTAATGGAAATGGTGTCAATCTTGGGTCTCGGGATCCCCTTTATCTCAACCCACCTGGCCCCTCCCTTCTTCCTCAGTTGCATTCAGAATGAAGTATAGTCAAAGGGGCAGCCCTCTAAACTCCTCCCCCATGTGATCAGCCTTGGGTCTCATCATGTGATCCTGATTGCTGGGGAAGTGGGAGAAGGAAAGGAGCCATTAGTAAACACCCTTCTCTCTGCTGAAATTCACCTCCTAGACATTAATTGTTCCCCAGACAATTTCAATAATTTTTTTTTGGGGGGGGAGGTGTCCATATTTTCCCACAATCACTAACTAATATTACTTAATTACACTTAATCAAAGGGTCTTAACTATGGGATTTATGATGGGTAACAATGTATGGGTAACAATGGTAAGGGAAAAAGGAGCTATGGAGCAACACATTGACAAAACTACCGGGGTTTAGTAAGTAAACCTTACAGATAATATACACAAAGGGAAAAGGAAAGCAACAAACAAAAAAGAAAATGTCAATTTAAATATCAAAAGTCTTTTCTCATGTCCGGTTCTCAGGACACCATCTCTTTCCCAGGTGTGATCTCTGAGCAGTTCTTCTCCAGCTGCCTATCTTCTTTAGACTTATGTTGCTTCTTAGAGGATCTTTTTCCTTTATTAAAAAATCTACAGAATTGATCTTTACATAACTTTAAATTATTTTGCCAATAACCAAGTCAGATAATGAGAGTTAGCTGAAACCTTATCATTAGAGACTAGAGGCTTTTAGTATTTTAGGTTATCCCCTTGTTACATATGAAACTCAAATACAAACAGAAAATTAAAAAACATTTTTTCTTTTCTTTCTTTTTTTTTTTGGCAGGGCAATGAGGGTTAAGTGACTTGGCCAGGGTCACACAGCTAGTAAGTGTCAAGTGTCTGAGGCCAAATTTGAACTCAGGTCTTCCTGAATCCTAGGCCGGTGCTTTATCCACTGTGCCGCCTAGCTGCCTAAAAACTTTTTTTTTTTTAATATTTAGCATTATTCAATCTCCCACCTGGAGGCTTAGATTCCACTAAGGAATCTCAGACTCCTTTATATAAGAAGATGGACCCTGGTACAAGAATGAATTCATATAAAAGTTGCCGGATTAACTTCAGTTGTAACAAAAAGTTCAGGAATGATATAGGAAAGCACATTAACTACTTTATGGTTGTCCTAAGTTTACATAGGAGATCACAGCCCAGCAAATTTTCAGGAGAGTTAGGCATAAGAAGAAATGAATATAGGGGCAGCTAGGTGGCGCAGTGGATAGAGCACTGGCCCTGGAGTCAGGAGTACCTGAGTTCAAATCCAGCCTCAGACACTTAACACTTACTAGCTGTGTGACCCTGGGCAAGTCACTTAACCCCAATTGCCTCACTAAAAAAAAAAGAAGAAGAAGAAGAAGAAATTAATATTCCATTGTAAATTCACTCATAGATACCATGCATGGAGGTAGCTTAGAAACAATCTGTGGTTTTCCTGAAACTCCACCTCCATTTAAAGATCCAATAGAAGTACATTCCAAATCAAGTTTGTTCACTAGGATTGATCTTGAGGCTCCTGTATCTAATCAACAGTCATAATAATTTTCCCCAAACTTAAGCATTATATGGCATATTTTATTTTGGGGAGGTAAATGGACTGGGATAATAAGGGCTAGGACACCAGGGTCTGGGAAAGTCAAATCTTCAGGTTCCACAGTCCTTTCCCCTCCCCTGTACCTTCAGGCATAACTATTCTTTTGGGAGAATCTAGAATCATTCTGGTTTCTCTAGTAGTCTCTACTCATAAAGTCTCAGTCATCTAAGGTCTTGCTGTCTTGTTCTACACTCCTGCAAAATACGACCTTGCTTATTGCAAAAGAAACAAGTACATGAATGCTAACAGTGGGTTTCTGCCACTTAAACTAGATTTCAGACATTTCCTGTAGGGGACCCAAGATAGTTTGGATTGTTTGTTTGCTCAGGGGTCATGGTATTAACACCCTTTCTTTGTTTTGCTCCTCTTTGTTCCACTTGTTTCACCTGTTTCTGTCTATTATCTCTCCTATCTTTTCTTTCTCACTTAAGTCTTTCTTGAACCTCCTCCACTTTCTGTCTCTGTTCTCTCTCCTATCCTTTTCATTCCCCTCATAAAAATATATTGCAATTTCTTTTATCCTTTCTGTATTCATGGCATTTCAATTTCATCCTGGACACTGCTTATCAAAATACTTCTTTATTTCTGGTAATGACTGATTGGCAAAGTGATTGTTAATGATATGTGCATCACTAGGGTTCAGCAGATCTCTAGGCCCACATACTACTTAGCACTCTTACATAATCTATCATATAATCAGTTAGGTTTTTCCTTCTCTTCCTAAAGTGTGTCTAGGAATTTCCGCCGGTTATCTGTTTTACTTGCACATACATCCATTGCTTTGAGTAAACTTGTGTTAGCTTCTAGTAGTTTACCATACTGCTCAAGGATATTGAAGATCCCAATTCGCATTCTCTAAAGGCCAATGTGCAGCTGACTTGCCTGCAGCGACTAATGAGTTTGCTGCTTCTATACCTTTTATTTCCTCTGGAGAGAGCAAAGTTTGCATGCGATCCATCACATCACTATAACTTGCTTGAAATCCCTCTCCCCCCACCCCCCCAAATTGCTCGAAAGTGTGTGATGACTGTTGTTGGATCCTCATCAAATTTAGGAATGTCCCTTTTCCAAGTACTGGGATCTTTGGGACTGAATGATTTATGCTGTCTCAGGACTACTATGGCACCTCTATGGTCATAAGAAACAATCTCCCGGGGCAGCTAGGTGGCGCAGTGGATAGAGCACCGGCCCTGGAGTCAGGAGTACCTTAGTTCAAATCCGGCCTCAGACACTTAACACTTACTAGCTGTGTGACCCTGGGCAAGTCACTTAACCCCAATTGCCTCACTAAAAAAAAAAAAAAAAAAGAAACAATCTCCTGCAGAGGTAAGATGCCCTTAGGTTTCGCTTTTGTCTCAAGGGAAGCTAGACTCTCAGTGGAGATGGATTTGTGGGAAAGTAATGTGGGTGTAGGGAGTACAGGGGGAGATGGAGAGCAAGAAGGGAAAGGGTTAAGAGGAGAAGAAGGGAGAGGAGCGGGCAGAGCAGGAATGATGAGTGGAGTCATTAGCTCCCTGCCCTTAGCAGCAAAGGTACCAGCAAGAGTGAAAACAGGGGTAATAATGGGAGAGGTGGAGTCAGGCACTGGGGCAAAGGTGGGGGCAGGGGAAGATACCAGAAGATAGGTGGGGCAAGGCATCATAGCCAGAGAAGCAGGAGGAGGGGGAAATGCAGTGTAAAAGGCAAGAGGGAGCAGGGTAAAAGGGGAATGGGGGAATGGTTAGCAATCGTTAGAAGGAAAGGAATAAACTGGAAGTGGGGGCAGGGGGGAAAGTGGTGAATGTTAGGAGGGGAGAGGAAGAAGGTGAAAGTGAGAAGAAAAGGAAATGGCAGAGAGGTGGGAGGAGCAAGAAAAGAGAGTGGGGGAGTTGGAGGTGGGATTCTGTGGCTGGGAACAGAAGAAAAGATGGGGAAGATAAGGGAGCTGGTGAGCGAGGAGTTTATTAGTAAAACTGGACCATAGGGAAAAACCTTCAAAAATCCCCAAATCCACTCATCAATGAATTCACAAGTCCAAAGAAACACACACACACACACACACACACACACACACACACGGAAAATTGTATTAAATTATTTCCTCTCACCTTGTAAATACTAAATCTTCTACAACATGAACCTGAACCAAACTATTTTTTTTTCTTTTCACCAACTATAGGATTATTGAGAAACTTTCAGGGCAAAGGTTTGCTTTCTGATAGTTAGTCCTTATATGTTGGAAGGCCATACTAAAGTGTTTTCCCCCTCTTTTCCTAACAGGCCCTTTCTCTAAACAGAGTTGGAAATATCCACCAGTCTTTTTTATGTACTTTTCACTGAAGTTAATAATCCTGGCCCTCAGTACTCATTTAGCCAACAAACTTTATGGACAGAAGATGTTTTCTTGCCTAGAAAGTAGAGTTGATGGAATGAAAGGGAATTGAAAATAGGTTGTGAGATAGAATAAAGGTTCTAGAAAACTCAAACATCATGTAAAAATTTACTTAAAAGGAACGTAGTCTATCGGTATTCTGACCTGTGGCTCAGGGGAAACCTTCCTACATGGGTGTCTGCTCTGGATTCACTGGATCCAGATTCATTCTGGGAACATTCAACCTTAATGAGCAATCTGTGTCGGTATTTCTGTCTTTTAATTGAGTTCATTGCCCCTACCCTACAAAAACTAAGGAAGCCACTAAGGCTATTTCATAGGATCATTGATATATAACTATAAAAAGACCTTCAAGACTATGAAATCTAACAATCTCTTTTTCTGGATGGAAGAAACAGAAGCTAACTGGCTTGCCCAGGGTCATGTAAGTAGTGTCTGACAGTGGTATTTGAAGCCATGTTCCAAGTCCAGTGCTCTCTCCTCTATGCCTCACTGCCTCTTTGTCCACTTCCCATGAATGCTGTTTGTTGGCCTGTGCTCTGTGAAGGAAATGGAAGAGTAGGTGAAACAATTATCTAGAGGCTCAAGTTCATCTAAGCAAGCGCGTGTTCTTGCACCATTGTCCTTGGACGTTCCAGAAATCCCTTCCCCAACTATTACTCTAAGTCCAAAGTCAGGAAAACACAGAACATATCCCAGAAGAGACTGGCCTGAAAGGGGCAGGGCTGTTTCTCTTCAAAAACTCTCATGGCCTATAGAGGAGCTAGCTCTTTCTGAGTCAGTTGCCATCCATCATCAACACAACAAACATCTTCCCCCTCTACCATCACAGAGATTGGAGTTGCTCTGTCTTCTTAGCAAGATATGTAGTCTTTCTCAAGGGGCCAGAGTACACATCCCACTGAAAAAAAAAAAGCCAAAGTGAATGAATAGTTCCACTGGGAGCTTCCTAAATCTATCCAACAATTCACCCCGGCTCTCCGGGCCCCTTCTTCCCTCTGATTAGAGAGAATAGACGGAGAAGAGGGCAGCTAGGTTCAAATCTGGCCTCAGACATTTACTAGCTTTGTGACCCTTGACAAGTCACTTACTACGAGTTGCCTTAGTTTCCTCAGCTGTAAAATTGATGTGGGATGGAATTTAGGGTCAAATTGATTGTCCCGAAAAAATTACAAGACTCAGTGACTCAGTTTCCCAAGTTTTATTGCAATACTGTGAGTGATCACAGGGAGAGAACCAGAAAAGTGGAAAGGTATCTCTCGAATAGTGAAAGGAAAGACAGTTATATTTATAGTATGGATAAATTGATTATCAGTCTCATTATAATAATCTCCTCCTTGGGGAGGTACAGAGGAGGGCCCATCCTTCTCATTATAATATTCTCCACCTAGAGGTGTTACAAGGGAGGGCTTATCCTAATTTGGAGTTCCTGGGGTCCTAAGCCAACCCCCGAATTGGGTACCTTTCTCAGTGGAGGTGTGTTTTGGGGGTTACACGTCATAAGGTGAATCTGGGGATAAATTTGGCCTTTTCTGCACATGTCTCTTTTTTTTTGGCGGGGCAATAGGGGTTAAGTAACTTGCCCAAGGTCACACAGCTAGTAAGTGTCAAGTGTCTGAGACCGGATTTGAACTCAGGTACTCCTGAATCCAGGGCCATCACTTTAACCACTGCTCCATCTAGCTGCCCCCCTGCACATGTCTCTTTCTGATTCTCATGGCTAGTTTCAAAATACAATCATTTTTCATTAGAATTTCTATAGGTTGTCTTTTTCCTTTATTGTTATTTTGACCTGACCCGTTCTGGTCCATTATGGATGTTGATCACTATGGGTACAAGAACCTAACATAAGTTATCCATTAACTGGGGTCTGACTCCCTTTTAGAGCTAATATCTGAATTAGGGCTTGGGTCTTGGGTTTTTCTATTAACCCTTTTTTCCTCCTACATCAAAATGAGCTGGAGAAAGAAATGACAAACCCCTCCAGTATCTTTGCCAAGAAAACCCCAAATAGGGTTATGAAGAGTCAGACATGACTGAAACAACTAAACAAGTTGAGAAAGGGCAGAGAACCTCAGTTGAAGGAGGGCACCTGGGGCAGCCATCTCCTTGTTTCCCCTCAGTAAAGATGTTTACCATTGCCATGTTGCAGGTACAGTACAGAGTCTAAGATGCAGAGGGATTTCTTGTGTATGACACTCCCCTCTAGATGTTCTTGTTCATAGATAACATCTTGTTGATGACATCAAGCACTGGAATATTGTGTAGTATCCTGTTACAGATCTATAACCACTCCAAAGGTTTGGGGTTAGCCACCTACAAGAGGAGAAAAAAAATAGATGAAGACTATTGTACAAATTACAATATATAGTTATATAGAAAAACAAACACCCCATAAACTTCTGTTACAAAATATATTTGGTACAAACAAAACAAAGTAACAAGTTGAGCCCAAAATTAAACTGGAGAAAAAGGCAAAGTACCTGGCTCATAGCAGGCCATTCAGTCAAATAAAGCAATCAGTCGTTTTTCAGTCATGTCTGACTGTGATCCCATTAAGGTTTTTCTTGGCAAAGATACTGGAGTGGTTTGGCATTTCCGTCTCCAGTTGTTTTTATAGATGAGGATACTGAGACAAACAGGGTTAAGTGACTTACCCAGGGTTACACAGTTAATGTCTGAGGCCAGATTTGAACTCAGGAAGATGAGTCTTTCTGACTCCAGACCTGGTACTCTATCCCCTGGGCCACTTAGCTGCCCCTTAGGGCACTTAATAAATGTTTGTTTGATTGATTATAAAGGGATTTTTAAAAAATTGTCAATTCAATTTTTAAATTTTACCTTTCAAGAAAATTAGAAGAGGTCCTATCTGCCAACTCCATTGATCTAATGAGGAGTCTTATCTTTGTCAATGCTATCTACTTCAAAGTAAAGTAGAATGAACAGTTTGAGAAAACTAACATAAGGGAATAGCCATTTAAAATCCATAAGACTAGGGGCAGCTAGGTGGCACAGTGATTAGAGCACTGGCCCTGGATTCAGGAGGACCTGAGTTCAAATCCGACCTCAGACACTTAACACTTACTAGCTGTGTGACCCTGGGCAAGTCACTTAACCCCAATTGCCTCAGCAAAAAAAAAAAAAATCCATAAGACTGGGAGAAATGTTCAGGCACATTGTTACTATCATGATAATATCAACTAACATCTATAAAGCATTTAAAATTTTATAAAACACTGTTTAAACATCATCTTGTTTGTTCCTCATAATGGTCCCGTGAGGTAGGTAAGAACAGGGATTGTTATCCTAACTTTATAATCTAGGAAACTGAAGCACAGAGAAGTGATTTGCCCCAAATCAAAAAGTTAATGAGTACAGGAAGTACAGTTCAAAGCTGGGTCTCTCCTCACTTTGTATCCAACATAGACCATGCTGCCAAGTTAAAAAGGAAAAATGTAAATACATTATATGAATATAACTGAATGAATATAATTCAAAGAATTTAGATGATGGTTAAAACACAGATTGCTTGAGAATATACCTCAGTGTAGATTGTCTTTTCCTATATACAGGAAAAAGTATACCTGAAGGTGTCATGCTCTTGTGTTTTCTTTTTTTTGTGGAGCAATGGGGGTTAAGTGACTTGTCCAGGGCCACACAGCTAGTAAGTGTCAAGTGTCTGAGACTGGATTTGAACTTAGGTACTCCTGAATCCAGGGCCAGTGCTTTAACCAATGTGCCACCTAGCCGCCCCCAACTCTTGTGTTTTCTTATACTCAATAGGGCAAAAAAAAAAAAAAAAAGGAAAAGAACACAACTACTGAGGGGAAAGTACCCTTTTCTTTCTTTCTTTCTTTTAAAAAAAAAATAATAAACATTTTAGGTCAGCTAGGTGGTGCAGTGGATAAAGCACCAGCCCTGGATTCAGGAGGACCTGAGTTTAAATCCAGCCTCAGATACTTGACACTTACTAGCTGTGTAACCCTGGGTAAGTCATTTAATCCTCATTGCCCCACAAAATAATAATAATAATATTATTATTATTAGTTAAAGTTCTGAATTCCAAATTTTATTTATCTTTCCTTCCCTCCTCTCTGCTCCCAGGTGGTAAGCCATCAGATTTAGATTATGCAATTATGTAAAACATTACCATATTAGCCATTTTGTATAAGAAAACTTGAACAAAAGAAAAAAAATGAATGAAAGTGAAAAACAGCATGCTTCAGTTTGTGTTCCATCAGTATCAGTTCTTTCTTTGGAGGTGGATAGTATGCTTCATCAATAGTTTTTCAGGATTGTATTTCTGAAAATAGTTAAATCATTCACAGTTCTTCATGGAACAATATTGTTGTCACTGTGCACAATGTTCTCCTGGTTCTGCTCACTTCACTATACATCATTTCATATAAGTATTTCCAGGTCTTTCTGAAATCTTCCTGCTTGTCATTTCTTAGAGCACAATAATATTCCATCATCATCATATACCACAGCTTGTTTAGCCACTCCCCAATTGATGGGCATTCCTTTGATTTCCAATTCTTAGCCACCACAAAAAGAGCTACTATAAATATTTCTGTACAAATAGGTCTTTATCTCTTTTGGGGATGTCTTTGAAAAGTGCTCTTTATCATGGTGGTTTTGTTTTACAAATCTAGTCACGGGACCACACACTGTCAGAGAAGGAAGAATCCATCCAATTCAAATTCTAACAAACTACAGCCCAAGGGCCAAATCTGGCCCTCTGCCTTTTTGCGTACATCCCAGGAGTTTAAAACAGTTATTACATTTTTTACATAAAGTTACATTTCAAAAATTTTAAATAAAGTTGTATTTTAAAAATTTTTTATGGGGCAGCTAGGTGGCACAGTGGATAGAGCACTGGCCCTGGAGTCAGGAGTACCTGAGTTCAAATCCGACCTCAGACACTTAACACTTACTAGCTGTGTGACCCGGGGCAAGTCACTTAACCCCAATTGCCTCACTAAAAAAAAAAAATAAATAAAATAAATTATTAAAGTATTTTGAAATGTAAAAAAAAATCTTAGCTCAGTACAAAAATAGTCAGCAGATGGAATTTGGCTCTTAGGATAACCCTTGATTTAGTCCAACTAGATCAAGACTTGCATCTACATTAGGCTGCATGGCCACTTGGGTACTTGTTTAAATCTCTATTCCACTTTTGAATAGCTCCGTAAATGTTAATAAGTTCTTTCCTTTTGCCAAATTTTATTAATAAGTTTTTTCCTTTCTAAATTGGCCTCTTTGCTTCTATAAACATATTCACATAGAAAATGCCTTGTGAATTTTGATTTAATTTGCTGATACCCCTCAATTCTCATGAACTCACTGGAAAAAGAGCTTGCCCAGGTTTAACTAGAAAATTGTTTTCCTCAGGCCTGATAATCTATGTGATGACGACAATCCAACCATTCACCTCTGAATACAAAGAAAACATAAATGAATAAAAGTCATCTTCTTTGAAACAATTCTACTCTACTTTAGGAAGGCAATGTCATAGGTATGCTGTTATCCTAGGGCCCCATTCTCACTTCCCCCACACTTTCCCCTACCTCATGCCCACCCAATTCCCACTGCTAGTCTTCTGCCTCCCCCTACTGGTATTTCATTTCTGACATCCTTTCTCTCAGCTTGGGATCTTAACTAGCTACCTATATTTTTGTAGGGGAGGATACCTGGGGGCCCTTCCTCTGAAATAACACAAATCTAGTGTTACATACACACACACACACACACACACATTGTGTGTGTGTGTGTGTGTGTGTGTGTGTGTGTGTGTGTGTGTGTGTGTGTGTTTGGTGAGGCAATTGGGATTAAGTGACTTGCCTAGAGTCACACAGCTAGTAAATTTAAAGTGTCTGAGGCTGGATTTGAACTCAGGTCCTCCAGACTCCAAGGCCAGTGCTCTATATCCACTGTGCCACCTAGCTGCCCCTTAGCTTTATATTTTTCTGGGTAATGACAACTGTCTATTACTATGAGATAACATTTCCCAAAGTATTTCTTACAGAACCCTGTTGTTTTGTGCCATGTGAATGGGAGTCAAAAACATATTGATATTAATTTTATTTTGTTCTCTGAAATATTAAATATGAAATTATATATTTATGAAAAACATATTGCTAATGGTTTATTACCATGAGAATGCCTTAATTTTGTCTTAATTTTGTCCAGATATTCTTGAAATTAGTTTATTCTGATTATTTCTTATTTCTACATTGGCTGGACTATCATTTATAAGCTTTCTCAATATATTTTGAATCTAAAAAGAGCCAAATAGAAGAACATACAGGAGTTTAAAATATCAAGCAAGAGAGAAAAGTTTCAAACTTAAGGATACTTTAAATGCTATTCCAAGCTACCTCATAATGGTTAAAAAATATAGTATTGTCAATGGAACAAATTAGAAAAATTAGAAAAGAGAGGATCAGAAGCAATGAAACAATGACTTGGTATTTGAAAAACCAGAAAACAAATTATTTAGAAAAGAACTCCCTATCTGATAAAAGCTGCTGGGAAAACTGGAAGGCTTAGACCAATACCTTATACCATATTCCATAATAAAATCCAAATGGATATATGAAACTTTAAAGTTCAACTATTTAAAAAAATTAGAATGGGAGCGGCTAGGTGGCACAGTGGATAGAACACCGGCCCTGGAGTCAGGAGTACCTGAGTTCAAATCCAGCCTCAGACACTTAACACTTACTAGCTGTGTGACCCTGGGCAAGTCACTTAACCCCAATTGCCTCACTAAAAAAAAAAAATTAGAAGCAATACAGATCATAGTCCTTTCACAGCAATGGGTATGAGATATATGCTTAATGAAACAAGGCATAGTAACCGTTTACCACCTCCGCCAAAAAAAATAGTTTTATTACACGAAATTGAAAAGTTTCTACACAGACAAAACTAATATATCTAGAATAACAAGGGAAGTGGTCAGATTGGAGGGAGAGATCTTTTATGAGTTTGGTATCTAAGATATATAAACAGCAGATATTTATTTGGTCAGAAATCTTTCCATAATAGATAAATGGTCAAATTATATAAACAAACTTCTCAAAGGAATTGCAAACTATTAACAATCACATAAAATTATGCTCTATGTCAATAATAGGAGAAATGTAAATCAAAACAACCCTGTGGTTTCCTCTACATCCTACAAATTATTGAAAATAACAGAAGATAGGAATGTTCCATTTTGGAGGGGTTGTGGGAAGATAGGCACACTAGAGAATTTGGGGTGGGATTTCAAATAAGTATAACCATTTTCAAAACCAGTTTGGAATATGCAAAGAAAGTGTCTGAAATGTCCATACCCTTTGATCCAGAGATACAATTACCAGTCTTAGATCTCAAGAAGGGCTTCAATATGAAGAAAGTCTTCATATATAATAAAATATTTGTTGCAACACTTTTTGTGATATCAAAAAATTAGAAACAAAATAGTTTCATTTGGGGAATGGCTAAATACATTGTGGTACATGAATGAAATTGAATTTTACTGTCATAAGAAATTATGAATATGATGAATACAGAGAATCATGGAAAGATGAACTGATGCAGCATGAAGTAAGAAGACCTAATACAACAATAAACGCAATGACTACAAGAATGTAAAAGGAAAGAAGCACCAAACACAAAAATCAAAAGTGAATGTTACAAAATTATAAAGAACAACCATGCCTCAAAAGAAAAGATATGAGAAGGCTCTCCTACCCAACCGTTTTGCAGGTTACACATTACTGTGAGAAAATAATGGGGTTCTATGAGACCCAGAGAGCCTGGCCAGACCTTTCTTAAGGACAGTCCAGAGTCAGGAGAATTTCAAAGGAAATGTGGTTGGACCTTAGACTGTGAATAGGGATTAAAACCACACCTACCTGAATGCTTTTTCCCCTCAGAGGGCTCTGTATTCTGACCTCAGCATGCACTGCACCAAACCAGCTTCAAATCCAGTAAACCAATAGATTTGAATGATGCTAGCCAATTAGCTTTGAGCAATGTGTAGGAGCGGGCTCTCCTCCAGCCCCCAGGAAGCTTACACAGTCACTCTGGCTCTTGGTCCTAGATCTTGTATGGGGCAGACAAAGCCCACTATGGCTCCTCACTATCTCTCCTTCTGATCTTTTTGAGCAATGTGTTCTCTCTCTCTTTACTAATATTTAATATGCTTTAATAAATGCTTAATGCCCCAAACTGGTACAGTAGCCTCTAATTTCTAAGTAGCAACATATTAAAATCCCAGCTAATTTCCCCCCAAACTTGGGACAATTATAAGGCAATTCTCTCTCTCTCTCTCTCTCCATATATATATATATATATATATATATATATATATATATATATATATATATATATATATATATATATATATATATATATATATATATATTTTTTTTTTGGGTGAGGCAATTAGGGTTAAGTGACTTGCCCAGGGTCACACAGCTAGTAAGTGTTAAGTGTCTGAGGTCGGATTTGAACTCAGGTCCTCCTGACTCCAGGGCTGATATTCTTTCCCCCATGTAATTTTAATCACCACATTACAAATGTCACAAAATGTCACCAGTGTCACCACTTTTACATATTTTAAGACTTCCAATGTGTTTGTCAGTTATACTGCTTTTTTCTTCTTTTTCTTTGATTTTTAAAAATAATATTTGCTAAAAGGGATATCTGTCTGAGAGGGGTGGAGGAGGGGTATTGGGGGAATCTATGATGATATAGAAAAAATTTTTAAAACTCAATAAAAATTACTTTTAACATATTCTTTCTGATCTTTTTGTCACCTTTTTAAGAATTAGACCTATACCTTACTTAACTCACTATGTATCTTGGGTAATTTTCCTATTAAAGATCTCATTCTTGGAGTATACCAGCCTCAATCCTGTTTGGGTAAAGTGTTAATCCAAGAAAATAGGCTCCTAGTCTAATGTAAGTTTACTTTGGATAATGCCACTAGGTTTCTTAACTCTTCTAGAATTTCTTGCCAATATTATCTCTAAGTTCTAGGCTCCTGTCTCAGAGAACAGCATTTCTTTTTGCTCTCTGAATTACTCTCTCCCATCAAGGTCCTTCCAGTGTGCTATCTTCAGCCCTTCCTTCCAGACTTTTCTATTTGCCTCTTTCGCTCTTAGTTGCAAACACCTTGACCTACAGAAACTCAGAGATGGAAGAGACATCAGTGACCTTCTACTACCACCTGCTGCTGAACAAGAATCCTTCCTACCAATCAAGGACAATAGACCAGAAGCACAGACATAAAACCCTCCAGGGAGGAAGAATTCTCCCTTTCCTATTAGTCCTAGGTAAATCTCTTACTAGAATCCATACCTTTAAGAACGTATCTGAGGTCAACAGAAAGATTAGCCACTAAAAAGAGGTTGAAAAGAATTTAATAGGTAAAGAATGACTAGTAACTTTGATTCTTGTCACTGTAACACAGATTTAGATCAAGAGTATACTAGTGTAGGGGCAGCTAGGTGGTGCAGTGGATAAACTGCTGGCCCTGGATTCAGGAGGACGTGAGTTCAAATTCAGCCTCAGACACTTGACACTTATTAGCTGTGTGACCTTGGGCAAGTCACTTTTTTTTTTTGCAGGGCAATGAGGGTTGTGACAACCTTTAACCCTCATTGTCCGACCCCCCCCCCCCACACACACACAAAAGAGTATACTAGTGTAGATTTAAGTCAGCTAAGTCCTATCTAGGAATGATGTGGAAGCTAGGTGGCACAGTAGATAAAGCAGAGGCCTGGAGTCAGGAGTACCCAAATTCAAATCTCACCTTAGACATTTACTAGTTGTGTGACCCTAGGCAAGTCATTTAAACCCAATTGTCTTAAACATCTGGGGCCATCATCAGTCATCCTGATATATATCTTGCCACTGGATACAGATGTCTCTGGAGGAGAGAATGAAGCTGGTGACCATGCACTCCCTCACTTAAATCCAATTCAGTGCAAGTCATGACATCACCTGATGTCATGGTCCTCTTTGAGAATGAAGGACAAACAAGACCAAGGAGTGATAGACAAATATAATGAAATGTACTAAATAGACATAGCATTTTCCACATACATAATTTTAATAATATTGATTTTGAGTTTTTCAATATTTACCTATGAAGGGAAAGATAAATTTCATACTGAATCAGATCAAACTTAAACAAGGATAGTTGCTTTTAGGAGCTCTCCTTTAAGAATTTTACAAATAAGGACTGGACCTATTTTTTTCATTGGTATAAGGAAACTTCCTCTACCAATGAATGGGGAAACCCTCTAACTTATAGTTCAAGAGGGTTGTCTAGAACACAAAGAAATTAAGTAACTTGCCCAAGGTCACACAATCAAATATACGTCAGAAATGGGATTTGAAGGCAGGCTTCATGACCTCGGTCTTGGCTCTCTGTCCATTATCCCATGTTGCTATGCCATGTCAGTTTTAAACAATCCTTTTAACTTCAAAAAAAATTTGAGGTATATTTGTGCAGATTTCAATAAGATTCTGTATGCAACATTGGAATGCAAGTAAAGAGGCCTGGATTCTAATCTCAACTCTGCCATTAACCATGTGACAGTGGATGAGTCATTTACAATTAATGGGCATCCAAAGACATCCCCAAAAAGAGAAAAAAGGTCTATTTCTGCAAAAATATTTATAGCAGTTTTTTGTGGTGGCTAAGAATTGGAAGTCAAAGGAATGCCCATCATCTGGAAAATTACTAAACAAGCTGTGGTAGAGGATGGTGATGGAATATCATTGTGCTATAAGAAATGACAAGCAAGATGATTTCAGAAAGTCCTGGAAAGACTTGTATGAACCGATGTCTAGTGAAGTGAGCAGAACCAGGAGAACTTTGTGCACAGTGACAGGAACATTTGTTCCATGAAGAACTGTGAATGACTTAACTATTATCAACAATACAATGAAAATTCTCAACAAGACAGTCCCTGTGACCTTGGGCAAGTCACTTAATCCTCATTGTCCTGAAAAGCCCAACAAACAAATAAAGCAAAACAAGCACAACAAACAAAAAAAAACCCAGGACGATCCCAAAGGACTATTGATGAAACATACTATTCACTTCCAAAGAAAGAACTGATATAGATGGAACACAGACTGAAGCATGCTATTTTCACTTTCTTTCATTTTTCTTTTTATTCAGGTTTTCTTATACAAAATGAGTAATGTGGTAATGTTTTACATAATTGTACACATATAACACATATCTGATTGCTTACCACATGGGCGGTGGCGGGGGGGGGGGTTAAGGGAAGGAGTAATAAAAATTAGAACCCAAAACTATAAATAAAAATATTTGTTACTTTTTTTAAAAAGCAATTAATGGGCATCAGTATTCAGGTCTATAAAAAGGACCGGGATTAGCTAATCTCAAATAGTTTCAGTGCTAAAACTATTTAATCTACTTATTTTTGTCCTGAACATGCACTGTGGCCAGCTATGTATCTTTTCTTATGCAGCTTTTTATGCCTCGAAAGCTCATCTTACCCCTTCAATCTATTCCTGTCTCTTCTAAATTTGAATAGAAATCCTAGCCAATTCTCAAGGCCTGGATCAAATGTCACTTATTTTTTTTGTTGTTTTGCTTGCTGAAAGTCAACTTCTCCCTCCTTCTGAACTTTGATAACAGTTTCTACTTCTCTATTATATCAGAATCCTTTTTATTCTTGTCATTTGTGTATTCTCTCCCCTACCATGTTGTGAGCTCCATGATGAGGTCTTATACATCTTTGTATATTTCACACTATGGAATAGAGGGATACTATGAATATATGTTGGGAACAGTTGTGTGCATACTGAATACAAAGCTGGGAGTAGAAAAATTTCCCTGAATGATAAATTGAAATGAAATTAACTGAGGATGAGCCACATGATTAGCAAATTGGTGGAGTTGTTTTTGCACAAATCTTTCCAAGCCAAAAATCTCAGAAAGAGATAATGAACCAGACACAGAGTGACTCAAGCTGCATCCATAAGATAAGACAGAAGCACTTCATAAGACAAAACACCACAAAATACCATCAGCTGTGTCCTATAAGTATCTTAAGCCCAGCTTCAACTCATTAACTTTTCTCCTAAATGCAACCCGCTTATTTCTCCTATTGAAGATACCTCCAATCATTCCCACATAACCTAACACTCATCCTTGACTCTGCATCTTTCCTTATCCTACATATGCAATCGGTAGCGGTTGTAGAGATTACACCTCTACAGAGTCTCTCTCATTCAAACTATCCTCTCTAATGACACAGCCACTAGCAGAGTTTAGGCCTTCATCTCCCCTTCCCTAAGCTACTGCAATAAGCCTCCTAATTGGCTTTCCTGAACCAAGTCCCTCCCCTCACTAATTTGTTCCTCATACAGCTGAAAAAGTACATTTTCCTAAAGCATACATTGATTATATCAGGCATATACTATACTCGAATTGTAGTGGCTCTTTATTACCTCTAGGGTAAAATAAGAACACCTGTGTTTAGGATTTAAAGCCCTTTACAATCTTCTCAGACTCCTTACCTTCTATATTGCTCTTTCCCACACTCTAAGACCCATACAAACTAGCATTCTTGCTATTCTTCACATATGACATTCTGTCTCCTAAAATACCCTCTCTCCTCTCCTCTATCTTTTAAAATCCCTAGTTTCCTTCAAAGATCAACTCAAACTCCTCTCTTACTTGATGCTTTTCCTGATTCTCCCAGCACCCCAGCTGGGGCAGCTGTTCATTGTTGTGAGTCATTTCAGTCATATCCAACTTCTCATAACCTCATTTGGGATTTTCATAGCAAAGATGCTGAAGTGGTTTGCCACTTTTTTCTCCAGCTCATTTTACAGATGAGGAACTGAGGAAAACAGACTTAAGTTCTACTTGTCCAGGATCACAGAGTTAGTGCCAGATTTAACTCAGAAAGATGAAATTTCCTGATTCTAAGTCCAATGCTCTACCCACTTTACAACTTTGCTGCCTTGTCTTAAATATAGTAGGGACTTAACAAATGCTTATCAATTGATTGTTTGATTGGCTAATTGTCTGAGGAGTACTATACCCAAGCACCTGGGAAGATGGAGAGAAAAGAGAAAGTTCAAGTGAGAAAGCTGTAGGGTAATCAAAGACTACAAGAGATAAAACAACAGTGTAGAAAAGACAGAAGGAAAAAAATGAGTAAAAAATGTAAAAGGGTCAGAACAAAACAAAAAAATATATATATCGAATCATATAGGAAAGGAAACCAACATTTCCTGAAGAAAAAGAAAATCATACAAACTCTTCAGAGATAATAGAATATTAAAAAAAAAACCCTCAAAAGTTGTTCTCCAGAGAAAGAAAAGTTTCAAAAGTTTATATTTGCAATTAGATTAGGTGAAACTTACAGGCCTCAACTCAGAATGAAAAAAACAAGGCAAAAAGCAAAGTAGAAAAAATATAGAATATATGATAATCTCTTCAAGGAAGTAGAGGTTGTGTGAGAGAGTAACAGATTTTAGATACAGAAATGTTTAAGTGGAAGAAAATTTGGCAGAAGAAAATGGTGATGACTTTAAAAATGTACCTCCCTCAATGAATTGGGCATGCAACTTGAAAAGCTAGAAAAAGAACAAATTAGAAATCCCCAATTAAATACTAAATTAGAAATCCTAAAAATTAAAGGAGAAATTAATAAAATTGAAAGCAAGAAAACTATAGAATTAATCAATAAAACTAAGAGCTGGTTTTATGAAAAAACCAATAAAATAGATAAACTGCTCATTAATTTGATTAAAAAAAAGAAAGAAGAAAACCAAATTACCAGTATCAAAAATGAAATGGGTGATTCTACCACCAATGAAGTGGAAATTAAAGCAATAATTGGGAAGTATTTTTCCCAACTGTATGCCAATAAATTTGACAATCTAAATGAAATGGATAAATATTTACAAAAATTCAAACTGCCCAGGTTAACTGAAGAGGAAATAAAATCCTTAAATAAGCCCATATTAGAAAAAGAAATTGAACAAGCCATTAATGAATTCCCTAAGAAAAAATCCCCAGGGCCAGATGGATTTATAGGTGAATTCTACCAAATGTTTAAAGAACAATTAATTCCAATATTATACAAATTATTTGGAAAAATAGGTGAAGGAGTTCTGCCAAATTCATTTTATGACACAAATATGGTGGTGATACCAAAACCAGGCAGAGAAAAAACAGAGAAAGAAAATTATAGACCAATTTCCCTAATGAATATTGATGCAAAAATCTTAAATAAGATATTAGCAAGGAGATTACAGCAAATGATCACCAGGATAATACACTATGACCAAGTGGGATTTATACCTGGAATGCAGGGCTGGTTCAACATTAGGAAAACTATTAAAATAATCAACCCCATCAATAAGAAAACTACCTAAAATCATATGATTATCTCAATAGATGCAGAGAAAGCTTTTGACAAAACACAGCACCCATTCCTAATAAAGGGAAAAGGACCCACATGTACAAAAATATTTATAGCTGCTCTTTTTGTGGTGGCAAGGAATTGGAAATTGAGGGGATGCCCATCACTTGGGGAATGGCTGAACAAGTTATTGTATATAAATGTAATGGAATTCTATTGTGCTGTAAGAAACGATGAGCAGGAGGAGTTTAGAGAAACCTGGAAGGACTTGCATGAACTAGTGATGAGTGAGATGAGCAGAACCAGAAGAACATTATACACAGTATCCTCAACATTATGTGTTGATCAACTGTGATAGACTAGATTCTTCTCACCAATCCAATGGTAAAAGAAAGTTCCAAAGGACATATGATGGAAAAAGCTCTCCAAATCAAGAAAAAAAAAAGGAACTGTGGAATATGGATGCTGAGTGAACCATGCTATTTCTTTTGTTTTTGGTGCTGTTGTTTTTCTTTTTTGAGGTTTTTCCTTTTTGCTCTGATTCTTCTCTTATAACATGACTAATGTAGAAATATGTTTAATGTTATTTTAATGTTTTATATATATATATATATATATATATATATATATAAACCTATATCAGATTACCTGCTGTCTAGGGGAGGGGGGAGGGGAGAGAGGGGAGGGAGGGAGAAAAATTTGAAATTGGAAATCTCATCTAAACAAATGTTGAAAACTAAAAAAAAAAAAGTATCTCCCAATGATCTGTCCTGGACCCTCTTATTCTAAACTATCTTGCTTGGTGATTTCCTCAGCTCCTAAACATTAAATTATTATCTCTATACAAATGAATCCCAGATCAACATAACCAGCCTTAGTCTCATGAGCTCCATTCCCACATGACCAACTGCCCATTGGAATCTCAAACTGGATGTCTCATAAGCATCTCAGATTCCACATGTCCAAAACAGAATTAATTATCCTTCCGCTCAAAACATTTTCTCTGTAAAGGGCACCACCATACTCTCAGTTACCTTGGTTTAAAATCTTGTTGTCATCCTCAATTTTTCACTTACTGTAAGGTCATATATTCAAAAGTGTCACTTATGTTTTCATATCCCCACATACATCCCCTTATCTCCACTTGCATAGCCATCACCCTGGTAAATACTTTTATCACCTCACATATAAACTAATATGATAACATTCTCATTTGTTTCCAAGTTTCAATTCTCTCTCTACTCATTCTCCATTCAGCTACCAAAGTGGTTTTCCTAACATGCACTTCTGTCCATGTCACTACTCAAACTTCGGTGGCTCCCTATTACTTCCAGGATCTAATATGAAGTCCTCTGTTTGGAAATTAAAGTCCTTAATAGCTTCATCCCTTGCTATATATCTAGTCTTTTTTATACTTCCCCCCTCCCCAGCCCCACTATGAACCCCAAGATTCAGTTTCTTGAATACAATACTCCATTTCCTGCCTCTGCACTTTTAAATGGGCTGTCTATCATGTTTGGAATGCTCTGCTCTCTCACCTCCATCCCTTGGCCTCCCTTGCTTTCCTTCAGGGATCACCTCAAATTCCATCTTTAGCAGATTTTTCCTGCCCCTTCCAATTACTTCCCCTGATAGTGCCTTCCCTCTAAGATTAATTTCTATCTAATCTGAATATATCTTCATGTACATAGTTATTTACATGTTCTCTTCCCCATTAGAATGGGAACTCCTTGAGGGCAGGGAAAGAATTTTTTTTTTTTACCTATTTTTGTATCTCCAGAATTTATCACACTGCCTGCTATATAATAAATGTTTAATAATTGTTGACTGACATGAATTCTACAAAAGTCAAAATTACTGACATACATTAAAGATGGAATGCTCAGAACTTTATGATCATATGTCTCCCAGAAAAAAACACATGACAAATAAAAAATATGAATACCTTATTACAGAAAACATACTTTGAAAATCCAAAGTATACATATATGTGTGGGTGTGTATGTGTACATACATCCATACTGGTTAAGTTTCACAATTTCAATCATAATTTTTTTAAAGCATCCTGGAGAAAGGCCTCTAAATATAAAAGAATATCCATTCAAGCAACCCATTATTACTCCATAGTCATGAAAAATCAGGGAAAGAGTAGAATAGAATAGTACAATAAACAAAGGCACTGAAGATGAAAGCCTAAATAACATTATGAATGTTGAATCTAATCATTAATGACAAACAATGGAGGGATTAAATTACAGTTCTCAAAAGACATGCAAACTATTGACATTGATATGAAATATTGCCCCCAATCACTAAGAGAGATACAAATCAAAGCAACATTGAGGTATCATATTATATTCAATAAACTGACAGATATGAGAAAAAATAGAAATCATTAGGTATGGAGGGACTGGGGGAAAAGTCACATTAGTAGTTGGTTGGTGAGTATGGGAAGTGGTCCAACCATTCTAAAAGTTATAAATTGGAATTATACCAACAAAGTGACTTCTGTGTCCATATCTTTTGATGTAGAGATCCCACTGCTAGGCATATAACCCAATGGCAAAGACAGAAAAGTCTCTACACCAAAAAAACATAGTAGCACTTTTTAAAGGGAGCATAGGACTTTAAACAGAATATGTGCCCATTGATTTGGGTATGGCTAAAGGTATTTTTGTATGTTCCATCTTTAATGGAGTCTTATTATTCCATAAGAAATGACAACTATGAATAATTCAGAGAAGCATGAGAAGAATTCAGAAGGGACTGATGCACAAGGGAAATAAAAAGAACTAAAAAAAACAGTATAAGCAATAACAACAGCATAAATAGCTAGAACAAAAGAGAATAAAACTGAATGTTGTATAATTACAAAAAATCAACAAAGAAAAAACAACGCTAGAAAGGATGTGACCAATGGAGTTTTGTTTTGATCTAAGAGGTGATATAGAGGTGCTAGTATTTATTGACTGACATAGTCACACTTTGGAAGCCATAGAAATAATGGATTGGAGAGCTCAGAGACTTGAAACAGGGAAATCAATTAGGAAGCTAGTTGTTGTTGTGTGTCCTTCATTCTGAAAGGGAACTATGACATTGAGGAGGTGATGTCATGACTTGCAATGAATTGGATTCAAGTAAGGAAAAGCTGTGCAAAGTCACCAGCCTCACTCTTTCCTCCAGAGCCATTTGGGTCAGCTGGCAAGATATCTATCAGGATAACTGGTATTGTTGGCCAATCAATGAGGGCCAGAGATGTGGCTGTGTGAATATGGAGAAGAGAATAAAAAAAAAATCCTGTGGAGATAGAAACAGAAGATTTGGTGGCTCTTTGGGAATTGTGTAATGAGAGATAGTGAGGACCAATTAAGACCTAGAGAACCTTTGAAGGCCATGACAAGACAGATGATGTGGAGGAAGTTGATGGATTTTATTACTATGAGATTTGAAGAAAAATGGTCTCTCCTGTTAAAGTAATTCCAGTCCCTTCCCCACAAAAAAATCGATGAGATTTTGTAAATAAAGGCTGTATTTTATTCTCCTCCCTGCTGGCAACAACAGGATAAATCTGATTTATTCTATCTTGAAAGAAGACTCCACCACCTTACATATTTACTGCCAAACCAGGATGTTCTGATACAACTAAATACAGAAATGCATTTTCTCAGAGGAACAAACTGACTTTAGCAACTCTTGTGGCCCCAAACTTGTGCATGTCTGTCATTTCCTTAGTGCACTAATAAATTTCTGTTCCTTTCAGTCTGGCTACTCATTATTTTTTAATTAATTAATTAATTAATTAATTAATTATTCTTTTTTTTTTTTTTGGTGAGGCAATTGGGGTTAAGTGACTTGCCCAGGGTCACACAGCTAGTTAAGTGTCAAGTGTCTGAGGCTGGATTTGAACTCAGGTCCTCCTGAATCCAGGGCCGGCATTTTATCCACTGCGCCACCTAGCTGCCCCTGACTACTCATTTTTTGACACCCCCTCCCCACAGTCTTACAGATCTCATGGTGGGTGAGACTCTCTTTGGGCTTTTATGGAACCCAAGCTAAGAAATTCTCACAGTGATAGTCTTCCATATTACCAGAAGAAATAAAATTAATGACTCCCTTCTTATCTAAGCCATGTAAGCAATCAAACAGTCCACCTAGGTTCTAAGTGGCTCAGCAATATAGTGTCCCAAGAATTGAAGTTATTTTGCTCAGAGACATAATGGAAAAGCATATGGTGGGTATGAGTTTACTACAATATATCACCACAAAGATATATGATCAGAAAAGAAGTTGGTCTGGTTATATGGGGAAAGTAAAGAAAAAACAGAAGGATAACCAGCCCATGGTGTCTATTGGTACTTATACAATGTCAAGAGATCTAGAGGAGGATCCTCACTTAACAGATTGGGTGGATCCTTTGTAGAAGGCTATGAGCAATTTGGGATAGCTGTTGGAAGGGTCACCACCATAACCATAGAAACTACCAGCTCCATAATAGAGGTATTTCTTTGGCATGTTTTTTTTTTCTTTCTGACCTCATTGAATTTTGAGGTTAAATGGAGTTGAGAAATCACTTGGTCCAAAGTACATAAAATACAGAATGAACCTGTCTGCTTCTTCCAGATCATCTAGAGGTCACCTTTCTCTCTAATTCACCATCATATCTTAGTCTCAGACCCATCCTAAGTGAAGTGCTCATCAAATAAAAAGCACCCAGATTGATTGGTACACAGGAGCTTCTGTCACCCTGTCTTTATTGGTTTTGGAAATAGTGGGCACATCTAAGCTCAGCTTCTTACTCTGTCTATGACTTTAATCTCTCTGAGTCTCAACTTTCTCATCAGTAAAATGAGGGGAATTAGATGGCCTCTAATTCTAGTGATACCTTTCACCTGCCACTCCTACTTTTGACTAGTTAAAAACTCATGTTCTCAAGTCTCAGTGAAAATGGCTTCCCAGTAAAACAGAAAAGAACAGGAGAAACTTCCCAGGTAAGTAAGACTTCATGTTTACATGATACAGCAAACTAAAAGTATTTGGGGAGGTCTCCTAGCCTTGAAGTTCAGAAGGAACATTAGGTCATTTGGAGGTTAGGGTTCTCTATCTTGTTTAATGCCTTAATTTACAGATGAGTAACAAGGGCCTATAGGGAAGCAATGTGGTGTAGTGGATATTGTGCCAGGCCTCAAGTCAAGAAGATTCATCTTCCTGAGTTCAAATTTGGTCTCAGAAACTTACTAGCCTCTGTTTGCCTCAGCTACACATCTATACAATGATGTGGAATAGGAAACAGCAAACCACTCCAGTATCTTTGCCAAGAAAACCCCAAATGAGACCACTAGTGTACAACAATGACAAAAACTAAGGTCTTTACAAGGTATATAGGTTGCCCCAAACCACATGGGTAATAAGGGTCAGCAATGAATTTTGATCCCTGGTCCTCTATCTTCAAATCCAGTGTTCTTTCCATTATTCCATGAGATGGGTGTAAGCTGTTCCATTTTGCTTTAGAAATCCTTTTATCTTAGAATATCCTGAGGCCAGGAAGAACTGCACTGACCTCATCTCTACTTTTCTAGTTCCAATTCAGCTTTGGGAAGAGAAGTCAGCAGTTCTATGAGCATAGGGATGGAGCCTCACCATTTGCAGTCAGTGTAATGCCACTCTGCAGATGATTTCTAAGACTGAAGACAAAAAAGGAGGTCTGAAAGAGTCAAAATCACAGTTTTTTGAAACATTTCTACTAGATGGACTATTTCAGAAAAGAATTAACCTCTCGGGGGCAGCTAGGTGGTGCAGTGGATAAAACACTGGCTCTGGATTCAGATGGACTTGAGTTCAAATCCCACCTCAGACGTTTGAAACTTACTAGCTGTGTGACCCTGGGCAAGTCACTTAACCCTCATTGCCTCTCACCCCCCAAAAAACAAAAACAACCAGCCTCTGAACATTATGTAGTCTCCAAAAGCCCAGGTGCATTCTGTATTTATAAATCAAATGAAAAGAAGTAGATCCATGTGGATATTTGAAATAGGTTTTTTTTCCATGTCAAGACTGGGATAACCTTTGCATAACCCAAGGAGTTTTATCATATTTTTTTCTAATTTGTGTGTGTGTGTGTGTGTGTGTGTGTGTGTGTGTGTGTGGCATTTGGGGTTAAGTGACTTATCCAGGGTCACATAGCTAGTAAGTGTTAAGTGTCTAAGGCCGGATTTGAACTCGGGTCCTCCTGAATCCACGGCTGGTGCTCTATCCACTGTGCTACCTAGCTGCCCCAGAGTTTTTATCATTTTGGCTTGATTTTTGGTCACCCTATGCCTTCTATATGGGATATAATTACTGTATGAAAACTGTGACTCAGATTCTCAGCTTCTCACTAAGACAAGGTCCAACCTTGAAGTCTTCTTAATTTCCTTCCTATCTCAGAAACAGCTGAATTTGGCTGATTTCCTCCATTAGAGTCTTTAGTTCCTTTGGAATCATCCATCCAAAGTGAAGAATATAATAGACATTTATACAAATGGATGTCAAGAATAGCTTCATCTACAAAGCTCATAGGGCCAGCTAGTCGAGTCCCAGTTGCATGTTCTCCTGGGATGAGTTCAGGGTTAGCTGTCTTCCTTCTCTCTGAGCCTTGCTTTTTCATTTTCTCTGGTACTTTTTCTTGGTCTATATCCCCATTTCTCAGTTCTTGGTCTTACAACTATGATATCCAACAGCTGTTGCTCACAACTGGCTCTCATTCCTCGTAATTACTACCCTGGAGAGTGCCTTCTCCTCACCCTCCCACTCTTTTACCCCCACTCCAGGCTATTTTTAAAAATAATAAAATATTTTATTTATACATTTGAGTTCCAAGTTTTATCCCTCCTTCCCTTCCTCCCCTCTCCCCTCTCCCCTTCCCTGACGTGTAAGAAATCAGATATGGGTTATACATGTATGATTATATAAAACATTACCATATTAGTCATTATACAAGATAAATAAAATGAAAAAATGAAAAAGTAAAAAAAAACATGTTTCAGTCTGTGTTCCATCAATATCAGTTCTTTCTTTGGAGGTGGATAGTATGTTTCATCAATAGTTCTTTGGGATTGTCTTAGATCATTGTATTGTTGAGAATAGTCAAGACCTTAACATTTCTTCATCAAACAATATTGCTGTCACTGTGCACAAAATTCTGGTTCTGATCACTTCATTATACATCAGTTTATATAAGTCTTTCCAGACCTTTCTGAAATCATCCTGCTTGTCATTTTTTAGAGCACAATAATATTCCATCACAATCATACCACAACTTGTTTAGCCAAATGATGGGCATCCCTTTGATTTCCAATTATTAGCCACTATGAAAGGAACTGCTATAAATATTTTTGTACAAATAGGTCTTTTTCTCTTTTTTGGGATGTCTTTGGGATATAAACCTAGTAACTGGAGATGGCCCCAAATGTTAAAGGCAATTGGGGTTAATGACTTGCCCAGGTTCACACGGCTATTAAGTGTCTAAGGTGAGATTTGAACTTGGGTTCTCATGATTCCAGGGCCAGTGCTTTATCCACTGTGCCACCTAGTGGCCCCTGGACAATATTAACTACAGAGGGAAGTGTGAAAATGAGATGTATATTGAGCTCTCACTATTCTGTTCATAAGCCTTGTTTCTCTTGCATCTTTTTCTGTGATTGATCAAGGTTCCAGCATGGCTTCTTTTATTAAGGCAAACAACACGTTCGCCATTACCCTCCTGAAAATGCTTTGCCAAGAAGAAGGAAAAGATGTGTTGTTTTCTCCCCCAAGCATCTCATTTACCTTGGCCATGGTTCTCTTGGGAGCAAAGAATGATACTGCAGCCCAAATAGAACAAGTAAGTATGTAAATCACAAAGGAAGGAAAGAGCCAGTGTATTTCCTTGCAAATGAACTTACAATTAAGCTTTTGATCATTGATTGGTTGATCATGATAGTAGAATGTTATGGAATGGAGGTATGAATGGGCTGGGACATACTGCATTAAGCATCTTATTGCCAGGATATAAAACAAACAAAAAAATTAAATATGAATTTCACATTTTTATATAATTAAAACTGTGGTTTAAAAAAATCACTAGATGATTTTAAAAAAAGATCTGAGAGGGGGCAGCTAGATGGCGCAGTGGATAAAGCACCGGCCCTGGATTCAGGAGGACCTGAGTTCAAATTCGGCTTCAGACACTTAACATTTACTAGCTGCGTGACTCTGGGCAAGTCACTTAACCTCAATTGCCTCACCAAAAAAAAAAAAGATCTGAGAGGATTCTGAACATCCAGTCTGTGGAGACAGGCAGGGATGGCAGAGATAGCTAAAGCTCGTGACCTTTGGAAATCAAAACCTGTGAAGTTATGTCATTATTATCTTTTGATGCCCATTATTTTTGGTGCTTTATTCTTGACTATTCCACTACTGAAGAGCTTTTTCTTTTCTTTTCTTTTTTACTTTTCAAATTTTAAATTTATTTATTTAGAATTTTCCCCAAGTTATATTTATAAAGAAAATTTCACATTGATTTTTTTCAGTTAACCTTATGTTTTTTTATTGAATAGAATTTTACTTTCCAAAATATATGTAAAAACAAATTTTAACATCAATTTAAAAAAAATTTGTGTTCCAACTTCTCTTCCTTCTCCATTCCCACCCCCCACCCACTAGAACTCAAGCATTTCAAAATAAGTTATACATGAATAGTCATGGAAAACATTCCCACATTTGCTAGGTTGTGAGAGAAAATAGTCAAAAAAACCCCAAAACTTCAGATTGAGGAATTGTCAAAGAGGAAAAACAATTTTTTTTAAGTGTTTCCAGGGGCAGCTAGGTGGTACAGTGGACAGAGCACCGGCCCTGGAATCAGGAGCACCTGAGCTCAAATCCAGCTCCAGACACTCAACATCCACTAGCTGTGTGACCCTGGGCAAGCCACTCAAGCCCAATTGCCTCACTTAAAAAAAAAAAAAAAGAAAAGAAAAGAAAAAAAAAGTTTCCATCTATTTTCAGATACTATCTCTTCTTTCTCTGTAGATGGGTTGCCATTTACATAAGTCCTTCAGGGTTATATTGGATCATTGCCTTGCTGAAAATAACCACATGCTTCCCAGCAGATCATCTTACACTATTGCTGTTATTTTGTACATAGTACATTTCACTCTGCTTTAGTTCATGTAGGTCTTTCCAGGTTTTTCTGATAGTATCCTGTTCATCATAACCTAAATAAAGTACCTTAAACTTGACAAAGAATTTTCTTCATATTAGCCCAGCAAAGTAGGTACCATATGTTTTGCCATTACATGAAATCATCATAACTATTTCCCTCCATCCTATTCCCTTCCCATAATATTTACTCTATTTTCTATCTTCTTTTAAACTATTCCTCCTCAAAAATGTTTTACTTCTGACTGTCCCCTCCCCTACTCTGCACTCCCTTTTTTTTTTTTTTCACCCTTCCTTTCTTATCCTCTTCCCCTCATGCTTTCCTGTAGGGTTAAATAGATTACTCCTCCCAACTGGGTGTGAATGTTATTCCCTCCATGAGCCAACTCTGATGACTTTAAGGTCTTTGAGCTAATTTTGTGTTCCAAATTTTCTTCCTCCCTCTCTCCTCAAACCTCCCTATGAAATCAAGCAATTCAATATGGCATACTTGTGCAGTTATGCAGAACATCTTTACCTTCCTCGAAAGTATTTGGCTTTTTACTTCTCTCTCCCCCAATCTGTCCTTCCCTCCTTCCCCTCTTCCCCCCCACCCCTTATCTCCCTCCCCTCCCTCAGGGCAAAAATATATTACTATATCCACTTGAGTATGTATGTTAGTCCTACTTTGAGTCAATTCTGATGATATTATGGTTCACTCACTCCCCAATTCTTTCCCCCTCTTCCCCTCCCCTCCATAAGCTTTTTTCTTGTTTCCTTCATGTGAACAACCTCTCCCCAGACCATCTCTCCCCTTCCCCCTCCCCCAGTCTATTTCTCCTACACCTCAACCCTATTTTAAAGATGTCATTATGGGTTAGTTAGGTGGCACAGTGGACAATGCACCAGCCCTGGACCCAGGAGGCCCCAAGCCCAAATCCAGCCCCAGACATAAGACACCCCACAAAGAACAAAACATAAATGCTTTACAGATATCATCCCTTCATAGTCAGTTCAGACCTGTGTCCTCTGTTAATTCCTTACTGAGATAATTCTTATGAGTTCAAAGTATTATCTTCCCATGTAGGAATATAAACAGTTTGATCTTTTAATATCCCTCATGAAATCTTTTTCCTGTTTATCTTTTTATGCTTCTCCAGGGTCTTGTATTTGAAAGTCAAATTTTCTATTCAGTTCAGGTCTTTTCATAACAAATGCCTGAAAATCTTCTTTCTCATTGAAATTCCATGTTTTCCTCTGAAAGATGATGCTTAGTTTTGCTGGGTATGTGATTTTTTGGCTGTAGTCCCAGTTCCTTTGCCCTCTGGAATATCATATTCCATGCCCTCCGGTCCTTTAATGTAGAAGTTGCTAGATATTGCTTTATCCTTATTGGAGCTCCACAGTATTTGAATTCCTTTTTTCTAGCTGCTTGCAACATTTTCTCCTTGACCTATGAGTTCTGGAATTTGGCTATAATATTCCTGGAGGTTTTCCTTTTGGGATCTCTTTCAGGAGGTGATCAGTGGATTTTTTCAATTTCTATTTTAGCTTCTGCTTCTAGAATATCAGAGCAATTTTCCCTCACAATCTCTTGGAGGATGGTGTCTAAGCTCTTGTTTTGGTCATGGTTTTCAGGTAGTCCAATGATTTTCAAATGATTTCTCCTAGATTTATTTTCCAGGTCAGCTGTTTTTCCAAGGAGATATTTCACATTGCCCTCTATTTTTTCATTCAATTGGATTTGCTTTACTGTGTCTCGGTTTCTCATAAGGTCACTAGCTTCTTCCATTTGTTCAATCCTAATTCTTAGGCAATTATTTTCAGCAGTTTTTTAATCTCCTTTTCCATTTGGCTTTTCAAACTGTTGACTTTTTTCTCGTGACTCTCCTGCATTGCTCTCATTTCTCTTTCCATTCCTTCCTCTCTTTCTCTACATCTTCACTCTATCTCTCCTACTTTCTCTTCAAAGTTCCTTTTGAGAGCTTCCATGACCTGAGACCAGTTCATATTTTTCTTGGAAGCTTTGGATGTTGGAGCTTTGACCCTGTTATTATCTTCTTCTTCTGAGGATGTATTATGGTCTACCTTTCCCCCAAAGAAGTTTTTGATGGTCTTCTGCTTTCTCTGCCTACTCATCCTGGCTTACTATTTCTTGGCTTTTTACTCCTTAAAGTGTAGCGCTGCTTCCAGGACACACTGTTCATGCTACAGCATGGCCCAGGGGGTGATTGGGCTTCTTCTCAGCCTGCCTGGCTTGTGAGTAATCACAGCCACTTTCTCTTTGACCCGGAAACAGAAGTCTGATTGAACTCTGATTCTCTATGGTCGGAAGCTTGGCGTGCTTTTACCCCTCCCCCGCTGGGCCACCACCACTCGATTCAGCCCACTGGTTCAGACTCGGGGTGCTTTGCCCCAACTCCAGTAGATACTGCCTCCATTTCACCCCAGCCTACCGCCGAACCCCCTCACCAGTCTGTGATCGGAGCCTTAGAAGCTGCTGGTGCTGAAGACTCTGACATGCGCTGGAAACACTGTCCCTGGCTGGGTCTGGACTGCATGCTGAGCTGTTCAGCCTGATCAGTAGGTGATCAGAATTCTCCTCTTTTGCGGAGAAATAGTCTCACTCTGTTCTTATGTGCATTAGTCTGTTCTGGGTTTTGATTTTTTACTGCATTATTTGGGCGTGAATGGACAGGTTTATCTGGAGCTTGTGGGAGTCACAGCCTCTCCTCCGCCATCTTGGCTCTGCCCCCACATTGATTTTTTAAAACTTTGTATTCCAAATTCTCTCCCTCCCTCCCTAACCCCTTATGAACTCAAGCAATTCAATATAAATTATACATGTGTTGTCATACAAAACATTACCACATTAGTCAAGTTGTGAAAGAAAATGGGCAAAAAACTTTAGAAATAGGGACTAATAAAAAATTATTCTTCAATCTGTATTCAGTTACCATTAGTTCTTTCTCTGTAGATGGATTGCATAGTCTTTCTGATAGCATCCTGATCATCCTTTCTTACAGCACAATAGTGTTTCATCCTAATCTCATACCACAATTTGTTCAGCTTTTCCCAAAGTGATGGGTATCCCCCCAATTTTGAATTCAACTTTTTAAAAAATCTCTTTTAGGATACCAACCTAGTAGTAGTATTACCAGGTGGAAGAGTAGGCATGGTTTTTTAGCCCCTTGGCCATAGTTCTGAATTGCTCTATAGAATATTTGAATCAGTTTACAACTTTACCAAGAGGATATTAATGTCTTATTTTCCCTATATCCCCCACAACATTTGTCATTTTCCTCTGCTGTCCTATTATCCAATCCAATAGGTATGAGGTAGTACCCAAAATTCTTTTGACCTGAATCTTCCAATCAATAGTGAGTTAGAGCATTTTTTTCATATGACTATAGGTGGCTTTCATTATTTCATCTGAAGACTTCATATCTTTTGATCATCCATCAATTGGTGAATTGCTCTCATTTTAACAAATTTAACTCAGTTCTCTGTGTTTGAGAACTGAGGCCTATCAGACAAACTTGCTTCAAGTTGTTTTTTTTTTTCCACAGTTACTATTGCTAACTGTATTACCCTCCATCCTATTCCCTCTCTTTGATATTTATTTTCTATCTTCTTTCACCCTATCCCTCTTCAAAAGTGTTTTGTTTCTGACTCCTCCTTCCCCTGATCTGCCCTCCCTTCCTTCCCCCTTCTCCCTTATCCCCTTCTCTTCCTACTTTCCCGAAGGGCAAGATATATTACTATACCCAATTGAATGTATATGTTATTCCCTCTTTGAGCCAATTCAGATGAGAGTAAGGCTCACTCACTCCCCTGCACCTCCCTCATCTTCCCTTACACTCCATAAGCCTTTTCTTGCTTCTTTTATGTGATACTTTACCCCATTCCACTTCTCCCTTTCCCTTTCTCCCAGTGCATTACTCTCCTCCCTTAATTTTATTATTTTTTAAAGATATCAACATGTGGCCATTAGGTGGCACAGTGGACAAAGCACCAACCATAGACCCAGGAGGAACAGAGCCCAAATCTGGCCTCAGACACCCAGCACTCACCAGCTACATGACTCTAGGGACCCAACCCTGATCACCCCAGGAAAAAAAAAATAAATGCTTTAAAGATATTATCCCTTCATATTCAACTCATACTTGTGCCCTCTGTCTAAATATACTCCACCCAGCTGCCCTAATAATGAGAAAATTTTTATGAGTTAGAAGTATCATCTTCCCAAGTAGGAATGTAAACAGTTTAACCTTTTAATATTCCTCAAGATTTCTTTTCCCTGTTTACTTTTTTTATGCTTCTCTAGGGTCTTGTATTTGAAAGTCAAATTTTCTATTCAGTTCAGGCCTTTTCATCACAAATGCCTGAAAGTCCTATCTTTCATTGAATTCCCATTATTCTTTTCCCCTGAAAGATTATACTTGGTTTTGCTGGGTAGGTGATCTCGGTTGTAATCCTAGTTCCTTTACCCTCTGGAATATCATATTCCATGCCTTCCAGCCCTTTAATGCAGAAGCTGCTAGATCTTGTGTTATCTTGACTGTGACTTCACAGAACTTGAATTGTTTCTTTCTGGCTGCTTGCAATATTTTTTTCTTGACCTGGGAGTTCGGGAATTTGGCTATAACATTCCTGGAAGTTTTTATTTTGGAATCTCTTTCAGAAGGTGATCAGTGAATTCCTTCCATTTCTGTTTTACCCTCTGTTGCTAGAACATCGGGGCAATTTTCCCTGAACAATTTCTGGGAAGATGATGTTTAAGCACTTTTTTTGATCATGGCTTTCAGGTAGTCCAATAGTTTTCAAATTATCTCTCCTGGATCTATTTTCCAGGTCAGCTATTTTTCCAAGGAGATATTTAACATTGCCCTCTATTTTTTCATTCATTTGGATTCGCTTTGTGTTTTGTTTTTCATAAAGTCATTAGCTTCCATTTGCTCAATCCTAATTCTTAAGTAATTATTTTCTTCAGAGAGCTTTTATATCTCCTTTTCTATTTGGCTTTTCAAGCTGTTGACTTTTTTTTTCATTACTTTCCTGCATCACTCTCATTTCTCTTTCCATTTTTTCCTCTACCTCTTTTACCTTATCTTCAAAGTTCATTTTGAGTGCTTCTATGGCCTGAGACCAATTCATATTTTTCTTGGAAGCTTTGAATGGAGGAGCTTTGACTTTATCTTCTTCTGAGAGTATATTTTGATCTTCCTTGTCATGAAAGAAACCTCCTAGGGTCAGCATATTTTTCTGACTGCTCATTTTGGCAGCCTATTTCTTGACTTTTAACTCCTTCTTAAAGTGGGGCACTGCTTCCAGGGGGAGAAGACTCACTGTTCCAAACTTCAGGGGCTCCCACATGGTATGATTTAAGGAGAGGCATGTTCTGCACTTCCCTGGCCTGTGCTCTGGTCCATAAGTAACCATAGGTCTGCTTGCTTGTTAACACAGGAACAGATTTCTGTTTCACAGTGGTGGCAAGCTCGGGCATACATGTGCCCCTTCCCCACCTGGGCTGCCACTCAAGATTGTTTCCTGGTTCTGAGCACAGGCAACACAACAGAGTTTCGCCTCAGCACCAGCAGAGAGCCCTGCAATCTCCCCCCAGCCAACTGCTCAACCCCCTCACTGGACCATGAGCTGAGTCCAGAAGTAGCAGCTGCTGCAGCCAATTCAGAGGTTCCCTCTGGTATGGCCTGTGTGGGGATGGATCTGCATGGTGAGGCCCAGGTCTGGGCTCCGCTCTCACCCAGTACAACAGACCTTTCCTGCCAACCCTCTAAGCCATTTTTGGCTGGAAAATTATTATCTCACCCCATCATTTTGTGGGTTCTGCTACTCTAGTAAGTATCTTAGGGCATTATTCAGAGCTATTTGGAGGGATCTTGGGGAGAGGTCTGTAAAATTACTGTTTTTCCTCTGCCATCTTGTCTCTGCCCCTGAAGAGCTTTTTCTACCCTCCTTTTTCCCCTATTCACAATCCAGAGCTGTATTCACTGTAGGACTTATAGTTTCCGTCCTTTGCCTTCTTCCTGAGTTGGTGTTTTTTGTATATTCCATTCTATCAGGTTTGGCCTCTCTCTACTTTCCAAGGCGATATGAATGATACTGATAAATGAACCCATGTTAGTATGATGATGGTTCATAGATAGAGGGCTGTCTAAAGTGTGTGTGTGCGCGCGCACACGCACGTGCATGCAGCCTCCTGAGCTCTTCCCTCTACAATAGTCCCAAGTTTTAGGAACTTATCCAAAGAAATGATCCTAATGATAAGTTTTTAGGATGAAAAGGAGGGGGGAAATGGGACCAGTAGCCAAGAAGGTTTTTTGAGTCCACCTCAGATCATACCCTTCTTACTTAGGGGACCAATCGAAAGAACATTATTCATTGATGAATGATTGAAGTGAGAAGTCATCTGAAACACAAATCACTTCTAGAGATCTTTAAACCTGAATGAATAGAAACACCAGGTAGAATGACAGGCATAGGCTTGCTTAGCAGTGAAATAATCCAATAGCTAATCCTGCAAAACATTTTCCTACCCAATTCTATAACATTTCTGGATTTTCATAAAGTGATAATAGGATTTGAACTGGAATATATGTTGATCTCATCTAGTTCTACCCCCTATTTTTAGAGATGAGGAAACTGAGCCAGAATTGTGATGTGTCTGGTCTAAGGTTACAAAGGTAGGAAGTTAAAGAGATTGGATTCAAAATTAAATGGGGGGGCAGCTAGATGGTGCAGTGGATAGAGCACCAGCCCTGGAGTCAGGAGTACCTGAATTCAAATCCGGCCCCAGACACTTAACACTTACTAGCTGTGTGACCCTGGGCAAGTCACTTAACCCCAATTGCCTCACTAAAAAAAATTTTTTAAAAACCAACAAAATTAAATGGGAAGTCTCTAATTTTAGTATTCTTTCCACTGCTCCATACTACCTTTCCTTGAGAATTACAGGAAAAGGTACCTTTGTCAGTGGCTGCTAAGTTATCTCCTGATCTCCCACAGTTTTAAAAAACAAAACAAAATAACAAGGTCTGGACTGGTGGTATTTTTCAACTTTAATTTTGTGAACTTTAAAAATATTGAAAAGTTTCATCCTTTACAAAATTCTCTGGCTCTCTTACGTATGTATAACTATGCAATTAGTAACTCCAAACAAATATGCAAGTTAATTCTTGAGCTTTACTGAACCAGAATGGGGCCTCTTTTCAACCGCTTTCAAACATGTCTTTGTATAATCTTTGGATTTAATATACTTTTGACTCAGAATCATGTCTGACACTCTAGGCAGGGAGCGAGGGGATGGCTGTCCTGCTGGGAGACATCTCAGAGAGGCTTCAGTGGGGTGGCCAGCTCTACTCCTCTCTCAATCTTGACTTTCCTTTACAAAGACTCTCAGCCAGCCTTAAGTAACATCTCCCTTCTATCTTTCAGGGGCCTACCAATCTTTTATAATTTTCCTCTTGAACATTTTAACAATCAAACCCCTAAATTCTTATATCTAGCACATCTAGCCCAGACTTCTTATGTATATATTTGATATGATCTAGTTACTTTTCTTAACTTAATTTTCTTAAGTGCTCATTAACTTTCCCTTTTAACTGCCTTGATTTTGTTTGTGCAAACACTGTGGGTCTTTACCAGAGTTGCCTTTTCTAAAGGCATTTTTTATAAAAGTTGACTGGGTGCTGGGATATAAAAATATCAACAAATTCAAAAAAGCATAAATAGTAAGGACACACTTTGCTGATTATAAAATGGAATTAAAGCCAGTAAATGCATTTGAAGAAATAATTCAAACCTAAATGAAAACTAAATAATACTCAAGAAGGTGAATCAAAAGAACAAATCTGGTGATAGGTGTCTCTGTAGTTAGTGAGGCTGGCTGACAGGCAGACCTGTAGTTGAAGCCTTCCCAACTTGGTGTTGAACCTCCCAGAGTTCAGGATACATTGTCATAACCTAACAGAAACAAGTAGTCTAGCCCATCAAACACCAGAAGCCAAGGAGTCAATGCAATAGCATTTTGGACTTCAGCTAATTTGCATTATAAGCCAAAAACCTCCAATGGCAAGACCTAGTTTTAGGTGCACATAGACTTTTAGGTGCAAACGGTAATTGTTCATTTTTGTTTAATATAGCACTGCCAGACATGATTCCTCACTTGAGGAAACATCCAGCAGTACAATGAGTGGATTTCACTTTCCTATACAACTGTAGACAAGCAGTGAAATGACTTTCTTTTCTTTTTTTTTTTTTAGTGAGGCAATTGGGGGTTAAGTGACTTGCCCAGGGTCACACAGCTAGTACGTGTTAAGTGTCTGAGGCCGGATTTGAACTCGGGTACTACTGACTCCAGGGCCGGTGGTCTATCCACTGTGCTATCTAGCTGCCCCTGAAATGACTTTCTTAACAAATAACACACCTAGAAATGGAGCCCAGTTTTTCATGTCAAAAGATTTGTAATCCTCCAAATTCTTGTTTTCCTATAAACTTACACAAATGTCCTAAATATGGATTTAAACTTAGCTTAAATATTTAATTTCAGCCTTTGTAACTTTTTGAGAGGGTAAATTTAACTACTCTTTGATATTCAAGTTCTTTACCCTTAAAGGGGTCCTAATAAGTTAGGCTTTGGTCAGTTTCATGTATATATTTTCATAAGAATCCAAAGTGACTGAACTTTACCATCTTTTATGTTGGCTCTTTCCCCCCTCTTGCAATCATAGAATCTTAGAACTAAAAAGACTTTTCTCAATCCATTCATCTAAAGAAATTTTAAATTTTTTCCAATTTTATGTAAAAACAATTTAAACATTCCTTTTGTAAAACTTTGAGTTCTAATTCTGTTTTTAAAAGAGCTCTCTTCAATGGATTTTTTGTGCTTTCAACATTTGATTTATTTTTCATGTTTACCTAAGTTTTGTACTTGAAAATCAAAATTTCTATTCAGCTCTGGTCCCTTCATTAGAAATGCTTGAAAATGCTCTATATTTAATTTAATATCCATTTTTCCCCATAAGGATCTTATTCCATTTTTCTGGTATGCGATTCTTGATTGTAATTAAAGATCCCTTGATTATCACATTCCAAGCCCTCAGATATCTTATTTTGGAAGCTGCTAAAGCTTGTGTAACTTTGACTGTGGCTACATAAAATTTGAAATGTTTCTTTCTGGTTGCTTGCAATATTTTCTTCTTGGTCTGGGATTTCTGGAATTTGGCTATAATATTTCTTGGAATTTTCATTTTGAGATCTCTTTCAGGTGGTGATTGGTAGATGATTTCAATTTCTATTTTACGTTTTGGTTCTAGCATATTAGGGCAATTTTCCTTGATAATTTCTTGAAACATGAAGGCTAGTTCTTTTTTTAATGCTTTATTTTTTATTTATTTTAAGAGTATTCTTTTCAAATTACATGTCAAAATTTTTTAGTATTCATTTTTTACAACATTTTGAGTTCCAGATTTTTCTCCTCCTTCCTGTCTTCTGAAAATGATAGCCATAATAGGAAGCAGGATGGATATCAGAGATGGTCTACCATTGAGTCTATCTTTAGATTGTACACACACAGATTCTAGCAAGCTCTTCATCTCTTTGACATGGGAAACCTTGACAATTCAAGGCATCTCACATTCTCATGATAATCTTGCTTTTATATAGAAATATCCTTAATCTTAAATCTTTAGCTTCTACCCTTAATCCTTGTCTTATGTAGTCATTTGCTTCCACCTGCCCAATTGGGAAACTTGATCACAGTTCAAGGACAGAAAAGAATGCTTGTGGTCACTCAAAGACCAAAGTACAGATTAGGAGAGCAGGGATCACACCTCTCCTTAGCTCATATCAACTTAGAAGCATCAAAAACTTATAGACCCCCAGAAGTAGCTCTGAAAACAGTAGCATGAAAAAATCTTAAGCTTAGGACAGTGTTTTTTCCACTCCAGGAACACTGGCAAACTTTAACATAAAGTTAAAAAGGTTAAGAAGTAGGCTGGAAAAAATACCAAACAACAAAAAAAGAACCTAATCATAAAAAGTTACTATGGTGACAGAAGATCAAGATACAAAATAAGAAGACAACATTGTCAAAACATCTACAAACAAGCGTCAAAAAATATTAATTGAACACAAGCCCAAAAAGACTTCATTAAAAAACTAAAAAAAGATTTTGAAAATCAAATAAGAGAGATGGAAGAAAAATTGAGAAAAGAAATGAGTGCTACAAAAAAATTATGAAAAGGGAGTCAATAGTTTGGTAAAAAGAAGCACAAAAATACTGAAGAAAAGAATGCCTTAAAGAAGAATTGGTCAAATGGAAAAAGTGGGACAATAGTTCACGGAAGAAAATTATTCCTTAAAAATTAGAATTGGGCAAGTGGAAGCTAATGACTACATGAGACATCAAGAAACAATAAAACAAAGTATAAAAGTCAAAGGATGAAGAGCCAAAAGGAAATGCACAGGAAGCCCCATTTGTACAGTATCTGCTATGTTTTTAGAATAGATCAGGTCACAGTGAAAGCACACAGTGAATACAAATCTATTTTTATTTAGTCCATTCTCTTGTTTCTTGGTTTATAGTTGTGATTGTACCTTGAATTAGTATCTGTTAAAAACTTATATGTATGCTAACGAAAGGCAATAGACATAATTTTCAGATGAAAAGACAAGGTGGACAACATTGTCACATATTTCAAATTGGCCAAGGAGAATGATTGAGAAAAAAACTAGTGGATTTTGATGATCATTAAAATACTGGAAGAGTCAGTATGTGGTACTGGAAAGAGTTTTGAACATGGAGCCAAGAAAGATCTGGATTTTAGATCTGGCTCTAAAATTTACTAGATTTAATACCTTGGGTCTCATATAGAAAGGGGAAGTGGTAGTTTTTATACTTTTAATATCCATCTCACAGAGTTTTGAGAAGGGTAAAAAGTAAAGTGTTTTGAGGCCATGCTGTTAAATGTAGTTTGTGTTTATGTAGTTAAATGTTAAATGACTGATGCTAAATGTAGTTTGTAACGATTGGAATGACGCCACCTGCTGGAGACTCTCTGTAGAAGAGTTCCGCCCATGAAGCGAAGGTCTTTGAGGGCAAGACCAGGAGTCTTTTCTTTGGCGTCAGGAAGTGACGCGGGCTAGTGGGAGGAGGAAGAGACTGGTGCTCGGGCTCGCTCTCTTTTCCTTTGAACTCTGGTGGAGAGCGGAGCTAGAAATGTGCTCTCCCTTTAATAGATAGGAATCTAGGCCTTTCTCTCTCTTTACCAAATTCTTATTCTCCTTAATAAATGCTTAAAAGTATAACTCTTGCTAAAGCTTATAATTTATTGGCGACCACTCATTGGATATTTTAGACAGAATAGCAAGAATTTTAGCCCTTAACAAGTTTAAGTAATAAAGATGGAAACTCTTAAAATAGCATTAATTGGTGACATTTGTAAAAAAAAAAAAACCATTAACTGCTAATCTGAAAAATTTAGAACTATCTATAGCTGTATTAGCATCTGAAAAATTATAACTTGCCCATAAGTCCTGCCATGGTCACCACTCAATATAAAAATATTATTAACTGGGCCCTAATCTGTGAACTCCTGGCTGGCTCACTATCTGACTGCTTTTAATTTAGTATGGGCCATTTATAAATTCCCACAACTGCTTCTCCCAAATTGATAAGAAAAAAATTAGGAAGCCTCTTTCAATTTAACAGCAAAGGGGTTTTTTATGAGAATAAATTTAGAGGAAAAATATACAACCCGACTGTGTTTTAACTTTCTCTCCTGCCACCTGTGTGTCTCTTGCCTGTGTCTGGCCAGTCCACTGCTGCAGCTCCCTGTGCTTACAACCCCTGAGCTGCCTCTCCTTTCACTTAACTTTCCCTCTCCTTTCACTGCTCTGCTCCTCCGTTTGTTTCTGTAGTGTCTCTGTAGCCTTCCCCCTTTCACTGTAGCGACCCCCTCTTCTAACTTCTCCCTTTCATTCTTTTTCTCTTTCACTCCCGCTCCCCTGAGCTTCTTCTCCCACTGACTGACCTCCAGCATCTCTATGTCTTCTCACTAGCTCCCTCTAGTCTCTATGCCCCAGCCTATATATCCCTTCTTCCCCTCAGAGGCCCTGGGCTAGGCTGCCTACACACACCAAGCTAATTCATTCTCTCCCCCAGGCTGCAAGGAGCCTCATGCTGGGCAGTCTTGGAGCTGGGAGCTGGGAGCTGGGTGGAGGAAGCTCTGGTGTTTTTCAGGCTTTTCGTGCATCTCCCGGCTGAGCAGGGTGTGGGCACGTGAGGTTTATGTGCCCGGGGCGGTTTCGGGGAGAGCCATCACACTGGGGGAAGGAGCAGCCCATTCGGGGATCCCAAGGCTAATTTTAGCCACCTACACATTAAAGGTTAAAAGACATTAATTGATAGCAAAAAAAAAAAATGGAGGTTGGGCAGGTCCATTTGCTTGAGAAATTTGGCAACAGACAGAAGAGGATAATAGCTTGAAGTGGTTTAGCCAAGTCAGGAGAAGGCATTTTCTGAATAAGAGAGACCTGAGTATATTTATAAGATGAAAGGGAGACAAAAATAAAAAAAAGGAAAGCTGAAGATATTGAAGGTCAAAAGTGAAAGCAGGAAACACTGGAGGGAAAAAATGAGATGGAGTATAATTTCTCCCTATAAGACTTATTTTGAGTAGGCTATTGGATAATCTCTTTACATTTCTTGTTGTTCATTTTTGCAGGTTGTCTCTCTCATTAGATTGTAAAATTCTCGAGGGAAGGGACTATTTATGCCTTTATTTTTATCCCTAGCACTTAGCACAATGACTGATACATTGTGAATACTTTGTACATGCTTGTTGACTTGACAAAAACACAGCTATTAGGTGGGATAACCAGAATTCAAACCCAATTCTTATAAGTCCAACCATACTTGAGGTCCAGATGGGCCAGGGCAGATTATGTTGGGGGAGGAAGGAGAATAATATCAATTTTATTCCCATGGGACAACTTTCATTGAAGTCTGAGTCTAGAGAGCTACTTTCTTTTTTTCTTTTTATGAGATATTTTATTTTTTCCGTTACATGTAAAGATAGTTCTCAACTTTTGTTTATACATGCTTTACAATTTCAGATTTTTCTCCCTCCCTCCCCTCCCTCCCCCCTCCCCTAGACAGCAGGTAATCTGATATAGGTTATATCTATATATCTCTATACATATACATATATATATATATATATATACACACATATATATATACACATAATAACATTAATCCTATTTCTGCATTAATCCTGTTACAAGAGAAAGAATCAGAGCAGTGATGCAAAACCTCAAAATAGAAAAAAAAAAAACAGCACCCAAAACAAAAGAAATAATATGGTTCAATCAGCTTCTATACTCCACAGTTCTTTCTTTCTTTTTTTTTTTTTCTTGGATTTGGAGATCCTCTTCTATCATGAGTTCCCTGGAACTCTTCTGTACCATTGCATTGGTGAGAAGAATATAGTCCATCACAGTAGGTCAACACTCAATGTTGATGATACTGTGTACAATGTTCTTCTGGTTCTGCTCATCTCACTCATCATCAGCTCACGTAAGACCCTCCAGGTTTCTCTGAACTCTTCCTGCTCATCATTTCTTACAGCACAATAGTATTCCATTGTATTCATATACCACAACTTGTCCAGCCATTCCCCAATTGATGGGCACCCCCTTAACTTCCAATTCCTTGCTACCGCATAAAGAGCAGCTATAAATATTTTTGTACATGTGGGTCCCTTTCCCCCTTCCATGATTTCTTTGGGCAAAAGACCTAAAAGTGGGATTGCTGGGTCAAAGGGTATGCACAGCTTTATCGCCCTTTGGGCATAATTCCAAATTGCTCTCCAGAATGGTTGGATCAGCTCACAGCTCCACCAACAATGCATTAGTGTTCCAATTTTCCCACAGCCTCTCCAACATTTATTATCTTCCTTTTTTGTCATTTTAGCCAATCTGATAGGTGTCAGGTGGTACCTCAGAGTTGTTTTAATTTGCATCTCTCTAATCATTAGAGATTTAGAGCATTTTTTCATATGGGAATAGATAGCTTTGGTTTCTTCATCAGAAAACTGCCTGTTCATATCCTTTGACCATTTCTCAATTGGGGAATGACTTGGATTCTTATAAATTTGATTTAATTCTCTATATATTTTAGAGATGAGGCCTTTATCAGAAGCCCTGGCCTCAAAAATTGTTTCCCAGCTTTCTGCCTCCCTTCCAATTTTGGATGCATTGCTTCTGTTTGTACAAAAATTTTTTAATTTAATATAATCAAAATCATCCACTTTGCATTTTATAATATACTCTATCTCATGTTTGGTCAGAAACTGTTCTCCTTTCCAAAGATCTGATAGGTACACTATTCCTTTCTCTCCTAATTTAGCTATGGTATCACCTCTTATGTCTAAATCATGTATCCATTTTGACCTTATTTTAGTATAAGGTGTAAGATGTTGGTCTAAGCCTAATTTCTGCCATACTATCTTCCAGTTTTCCCAGCAGTTTTTGTCAAATACTGAGTTCCTATCCCAGAAGCTGGAGTCTTTGGGTTTATCAAACACTACATTACTAGTGTCATTTACTACTGCATTTCCTGAGCCTAGCCTATTCCATTGATCTACCACTCTATTTTTTAGCCAGTACCAGATTAGAGAGCTACTTTCAACTTTGGCAATAAAATTATTTTTGTTTCATTTCTGAGTGTTTTGGTGTCTTCCAGGATGACATTGTTCTGTGACATGTTTGGCTTTGCTGGATTTGTTTTATTTTCCCCTTGAATAAAAGGTAAATCAGATATCCCCTCCTAGGATAGCCTGCACATGCTCAATTCACAATTAACCAGTTTTCTCCCTAATTAAGCAAAGATTGCATGAAGCTTTCGCTCAGAAAGTTTGTTTTCTGTTTGTCAGAGACTTACTGAAAAATTGAATGTCCTCTTCTTCCCCACTGCTTTTTCTCAGTTATTTTCTTCAGACAGAGGTGAAGATCTTAACCTGTGTTTCCAATCACTTCTCACCCAAATGAATGAACCAGACCCTTCATATCTGCTTGAAACTACCAATAGACTCTTTGGAGAGAATGTTTTAAATTTCCTCCCAGTAAGTCATGTGTTTCTACTTAATCAAAGTGATTATGAAGAATATTTGATGAGGACAATGAAATCTAAGTCTCAGATTAGATCAATACCCCACTATACCTTGCTGCCTCTGGTTGGATACTATGTGCTATTAAAATGTGATTTGCATGAACATTGGAGGGGAAGAAATGAGATGGAATATAACTTGTCCTATAAGAATTCTTTCAATAGTCTGCAATATCATTAAGAAACAATCTTACTCATTGGGAACATACGTTTGCATGTTTCTTAAAAGATGTTCATAATAAAAATATTGGTATATTCCTAAATATTATTTTTGTTATTTCTTAGAAATAGGTAAAAGAAATATCTGACTTTTCCCCCTGCTCTCTTCTAGTCTTTTAAAGAATCCTGTGAAAAGTTTTACAATTCTGTACTGGAACATGTTTGCTTTTCTGAAGAGGCAGAGACCATGAGGAAACACATAAATGCTTGGGTAGAAGACAACACTGAAGGTCATAAATTTATCTTTTCATGTTGGCCATATTGGTCATCTTTTCAGAAATATCCATATCAGTGGCTTACATCTTCACAGAACTCCAAAACCTCAGAGGCTTTATAGTCCTATCTGCACCTCATTAAGGATCTCTTCCAAAACAGACCACCTGACAAAGGGTCATCTAAGCTTTCCTTGAATGCATGTAATAAGAGGTAGTACCCTACCTTGTGAAATAGCCCATTCCATCTTCAGAGAACTATAATCCTTAAGAAGTCAACTTATAGAGAACTTGAATATACCTCTCTCTAGCTTCTCACCTTGAGTGGTCTTGACTTTTTCACCTACATCATAGCTGTCTAGTGGCTTCTGGTACCACCAAGTGATCAAACACAGTGATGCCTATGTGAAGTACTAAAAGTTCCATGATATTTCCCTACTCTACTTTATCACAGTCATCTCCTCAAGCACTGATACTCTGTCTTGCCCTCCATTCCAGACAGGTTGATGCTGAGGTACTCACATACAGTCATTCCTTTCTCACTTTCTGTACTTCGAGTACTCTGTTTGCCCAGACTGGGAACAGCTTGCATTCTTCTACCAGTTTTTAGTCACTGAATGCTTCAGAGTTTCTCCTAGTTAAGTCAGGTATAAGTTCCATCTGATTCTGTCCAGCATATTATTGGTTTATCATATTGCAGATTTGTATCTCTTTCCTGTATTTATCAATAGGAAAGGTAAGCACTTATCCTTTGCCAGGCACTATGCTAAGTGCTTTCCAATTATTATCTCATTAGATCTTCATAGCAATCCTGTGAAGTAGATGTTGCTATGATCCCCATTCTACAGTTGAGGAAACTGAGGCAGAGATAATCTGTGATTTGCCCAGGGCCATACATCTAGTAAGTGTCTGAGGCTGGATTTGAACAGAAGTGTTTGGAGTCTGGGTCCAGTAACCATCTCTGATTGTCTGTTATCCAAGAACCAACGTAACTAATTTCTGAGAAATTCATCTCAGAAGATTGCCAACTGAGATGATTTTTTTAAAGCCACCACAGCTTAAGGGGAAGTTTCAGTCTGCATTCACAGAGAGAACATAGATTCTTGAAACATTGAAGTACACATTTTATTTGCATATATTATATATTTCTATATCTCTTTTTCTTGATTCAAAATTATAATTCCTTTGAGAGTACAGACTATATCCAATCAAAATCCCTGCTGCCTAATGCAGTGTCATTGTGTGATGTAATGGTTAGAATGCTGAACTTAGTCAGGAAGACTTGAGTTGCAATCCTGGCTCAGATACTTATTAGCTATATAACCCTGGGCAAGACACTTTTTTTTTTAATCAACCTCTGTTTCCTCTTCTGTTAAATAGGAAAAATAACAGCACCTACCTGACAAGTTTATTTGGATCTAATGAGATAATAGATAAAAGATGAATTATATACTTTGAAATGTTGTATAAATGTGGACTATTATTATTATACAAGAGAGGTTTTTTATAACAATGAAGTTTTTTTTTTAATTTTAATGTTTAGAGCTGGGCATGTTGGCACATGCCTATAGTCCCCGTTGCTGGAAAGGCTGAGGCTGGCGGATTCTTAATCTCAGGAATTTGAGCTGCAGTAGGCCTAAAATAGATCAGGTATCTGCACAGTGTGACACCCATAACACAAGCTCCCAGTAAAGGAGGTTGCCTAAAGAGAGGTGACACTATACAGATTAGAAAAATGGAGAAAGTTAAAAGCTTTCATGCTGATCATGAGAAGCTAGAACATTTCTAATCTGGGTAAAATGGGGAGGTCTGTCTCCTTCATTAGATATCAAATTAACTTAGAACCTTAAAATATCTGGTGCTCAGTATAGGATCTTTTATATGTGCCATGCCAAAGTTTATCAATGGATGTATGTCTAGGAATGAAACATATTTTCTACTTAATTCTTAAAGGTAAAATTTTAGAGGCTGTACCCATGGATTCAGTTAATCCACTTAACCTATTGATCTTTGTGAATGCCATCAAGTTTAAATTAACATGGAAGACTGATCCTGAACCTATGAAAAGAACCCCTAGAAGTCAAAAAATCATACAGGTAGGATGGAAGCAGGGAGGGTTAAGGAAGGGTTTTACAGATAACATAGAAACTGTTATGAGGGAATATGTTAAAAGTAATTGCAATATGCCTTTGAGGTGAATGAATAGTTTAAATTTAAATGAATGGTTTAAAAATTCAGACATTTAATTTTTTTTCGCTTTTTACCTGCCCTTTTCCATAATCTGACTTTGATCAAATGTTCATTTGTTTCTTTTAAGCAGGAGTACAGATTCAGTCAGATTATATCAAAGGAAAAGCTATTTCTGGGATTCTATATAGAAGAGCTGAATGCTACTGTTTATATAAGTTCATATGATCAAACGGAATTGATTATTATATTTGTGTTTCCTCGTGATGATGGCAAAAAGGTAAGACTTGATGGATACAATGACAACTATGCATTCTTGTATGTCCTTATTCAAATTGTTCTTTTCTCATTGTCGAGTTGTTACCATAGACTTTGGATATGATTTCCATTCTCCCATGCTGATCTTTCAAAAGGCCCAGGGATGTAGTTAATTTTTTTAAAAAATATCAACTCAATTCTTGATATATGCCGTTGATCTTTATCATAAGACTCAAAATAATATTGGATTTAGAATAAAAAAAGAATGCATTTGATCAAAAAGAGATATTACCTTCTTTGCAAAAGAAAAAGGAAAGGAGAGAATCTTCCTTAGGGATGAAATACCTTTAGGTCAGCTGTAGGGATAGGGGCCAAGAAAGATAAGGATAACATTTTATGAATTTATGAAGCATAGATTTAAACTGAAAACTTGTGGAAAAAATTCTGGTTTCTGAAACCCACAAAGTACCCAAGAACATGACTTCAAATTTTGATTCAGACACTTACTAGATGTGAAGCTCTGGGCAAGTCACTTAACCACTGCCTATCTCCTCAACTGTAAAATGGGCATAATAACCACACCTACCTTGCAGGGTTGTTGTGAGGATCAAATTACACACACACACACACACACACACACACACACACACACACACTACATACATGCATATATATTTACATGTACATGTATATGTATGTATATATATATGTGTGTGTATATATATATATATATATATATTTATATACATAATGTAAAAAAATATTTTATTACCTGGTAGGCCTAATCTGTGAACTCCTGGCTGGCTATCTAACTGCTTTTAATTTTGTGAAATTTAAAATTGGATATTAGATCATAAATCTCCCCTACTTAACTTTTCCCTTAATTTATCTCCCAGACTAGTAAATGGAAGAAGCTTCTGGTTTTCTAGATAGAGCCTTTATTGTATATAAGGTGTTGTTGATTAGAAGGATAGGAAAGTAGAAATACAGTAGAAATCGTCTTAAATCTAGGCTTAGTCTATATTTCTTATAAAAACTCACCAAACCAAAAAAGGCCACCTTTGGAGTGAGGGAGACCGTCTGTGCTGCGCCGCCAGGAGTCCCGCCAAGCAGGCAAAAAGGCCTACTCTCCTTCTCTCCACCCCGGAAGTCAAAAAACCCGGCAGGCAGTCTGACATGCGCAGCAGGCGGACTGTACCCGGCAGGCAGTCTGACATGCGCAGCAGGCGGACTGTACCCGGCAGGCAGTCTGACATGCGCAGCAGGCGGACTGTTCATCTCCTCCCCAAAAGGGTGGTCCTTGAAAAACTGGCGTCTTTCAGTTATCCTAACCGACTGTTAAAAACTTTCATATTTTACCACAATTTAATATGGGCTGTTTATAAATTCCTACACGGCTTCTCCTAAAATGATAAGCAAACAGTCTCTCTCTCTTTTTTTAATAAACAAAGCAGGGTTTATTTATATGAAACAAACTTAGAATTAAGTGTAGAAACAAGCAAGGAATACAACCTGAAACACTCTCTCTTTCAGCTTTCTCTCCTGCCACCTGAGCTTCTCTGGCCTGGGGGTATGCTGGCCCCCACTGCTGCTGCGGCTGCTGCTGCTGCTGCTGCTGCCTGTGCTTACTGTTTGCTGTACCTGCAACTTTCTTAGCGTCTCCCTGTGTCTCCTTTATCTGTAGTGTCTCCTTCTTCTAGTGTCCCCTCCTAACTGCAAGCCCCCCTTTGTCTCCCTACGTCTCTTTTTATTAACCTCCTCTCTCAGGTGAAACTTGGGCTGCCCTCCCCAGGGCCATGGCAGAGCCTGTGCCATGCCAGGAGCTGGGGGCTGGGCAAAGCAAGCCAAGGTGTCCCTCAGGCCTCCTGTGCGTATTCCCACAAAGCAGGGTTTGGGCACTGGAGGCTTGTGTGTCTGGGGTGGTTTCGGAGAGCTGTAGTGCTGGGGGAGGGGCATGGTCCATTCAGGAGCCTGAAGCTAATTTTAATGCCTACAATAAACATACACACACATATACATATGTGTTTATATATATAATTTATATATACACGTGTGTGTGTGTGTGTGTGTGTGTGTGTGTGTATAAAATTTGGTTTGGTTTGCAGGACAACAAGGGTTAAGTGACCTGCCCAGGGTCACACAGCTAGAAAGCGTCAAGTGTCTGAGGTTGGATTTGAACTTGGGTCCTCCTGAATCCAGGGCCAGTGCTCTATCCACTGAACCACCTAGCTGCCCCCCCAAATGATATACATATATATTTTTTAATAAAAGTATTTTATTATTTTCCAGTTAAATGTAGAGATAGTCCTCGACATTTGTTTTTATAAGATTTCCAATTTCAAATTTTTCTCCCTCTGTCCCCTCCCTCCCCCATTCCCCTAGATAGCAGGTAATCTGATATAGGTTTACACACACACATATATATATATATATACACATACATATACATATGTGTTTGTATGTGTATATATAATAACATTAAACATTTCTGTATTAGTCATGTTATAAGAGAAGAATCAGAGCAAAAAAGAAAAACCTCAAAAAAGAAAAATAACAGCACCAAAAATAAAAGAAATAGTATGGTTCAATCAGCATCCATATTCTGAAATGGTTTCTAGATCTTTGAAAAAACTGTAAAGTCTTATCCTCAGCTTCTTGCTTCCTATTTATAAACCCTCTCAACCAACATGGAATTCTCCCCATATTTCAAAAGTAAAGCCTTCTTTTCCTTCTATCAAAGCCAGAGACAAATCCAGTGTTGGTCATTCTAGTTGTTGAATGAAGATGCTTCATACCCTGTTCAAATGAAAGTACAGGCTTACTTATTCTTTTGGCCTCTGCTTAAATAATGAAGATGGTCTTCTCTTGTCAATTTCTGGCAACAATAAGCAAATGGGAAGTTGGAGAGGAGTAAGATTTTTAAGGTCCCTGAAATGATTCTAGGCCTATCCAGTGAGACTTGAGGATAAACCAGACTTAGACATTTGATCTTAGAAGTGGGTGGCATGGTCAGACCTGTACTTTGAGGACAGGTTTGACAGCTGAGTAGAGGATGGACTGGAGTAGAGAAAGTCAAGGAAAGAATATTGTCCAGAAGGCTATTACAATAATCTATGAATTAGGTGATAAGGACCTATGCCAGAGAAGTGGGAATGTCAGAGTAAAGGAGGGCATATATGGGAAATGATGGACACAACAACTGATTAGATATAAGGAGTCAAAGTAAGGAGTCGAGAATGACACCCAGATTGAGAGGCTGGCTAACTGGGGAGATGGTATTACCTTCAACAGTAATTGGGAAGTTAAGAAGATTTTAGGAAAGAATGAGTTGTTTTGGACATCCTGATCTTAAGATGTCTATATGACATACAATTTGAGATGTCCAATATGAAGGTGCATATACAAGACTGGAAGATGATGGAGAATGGTTAGAACTGAATTAATAGATCTGTGAATCATATACATAGAGATAATTGAACCCAGGGGAGTTGATGAGATGACCAAGAGAACTAATTCATGAGGAGAAGAAAAAGATGGCCTGATGGATCTCTACAATTAGGAACAAAACCTGGATGAAGATCCAGTAAAGGAGACTGAGTAGTGGTCAGGCAGGTAGGTGTATAAGTAGAAGAGATCGGGGCCAAAAAAATCTAGAGAGAAAAGATTCTCAAGGGGAAAAAAGGTGATCCACATTGTCAAAAGATGCAGAAAGATAAAGAGGGCTGAGAATTGAGAAAAGGACATTAAGTTTAGAAATTAAGAGATCATTGGTAACTTGAGAGACAGCTGCTTCAGTTGACTAATGAGATCACAATCCAGGTAGCAAAGAATTAAGAGAGTGAGGAGAGAGAAAAAGGAAACATCAGTTGTAAATGGCTTTCCCAGGGCAGCTAGATGGCTCAGTGGATAGAGTACCGGCCCTGGAGTCAGGAGTACCTGAGTTCAAATCCGGCCTCAGACACTTAACACTTACTAGCTGTGTGACCCTGGGCAAGTCACTTAACCCCAATTGCCTCACTAAAAAAAAAAAAAAAAAAAAAAAAAAAAAAAAAGAAAAGAAAAAAGTAAATGGCTTTCCCAAGGAATTTAGTCATGAAAAGGAGAAATATAAAAAAAAAATAGCAGAAATGGATGGATCAAGTGAAGGTTGTTTGTTTCATTTGTTTTTTGGTGGGGGAAGGGAGGGTGTGGAGGAGACAGAAATACTATAGGGCAGCAGGAAAGCATCCAGTAGACAGGTAGAGAATGAAAATTAGTTAAAATTGGCTTGAAAGAAGAGACAATCACTTGTATATGTATAGGAGTTTGCCTTGGCCAAGAGAAAGACCACTTCTTCATGTGGAAATGGGGGTAAAGGAAAAGGCATTGGAGTGATATGAGAAGTATTTGGAGAAAAACACTTTCCAAAAGGTATGGAACAACCAATGTGATGAGCAAGGTAGTGACCCATCAGGAAGGTATAAAAGGATTACCTTGCTGCAGTTTGAACCAAACTGAGATTATGTAACAAAGATTTGTAGTGGATAAAGTCAAGGTGGTTTCATGATTTTTCTCCAACTTCATTCAGGCCAAGAATAGAACCTCTGAACACTCTAGTCTAGGGATGTCAAGTGCGAAACTGTTGTTAGAAAGTGGATCCCAGGGGCAGCTAGGTGGTGCAGTGGATAGAGCACCGGCCCTGGATTCAGGAGGACCCGAGTTCAAATCCGACCACAGATACTTGACACTTACTAGCTGTGTGATCCTGGGCGAGTCACTTAACCCCAATTGCCTCAGCAAAAAAAAAAAAAAAAAAAAAAAAAAGTGGATCCCAAACCATACAACAGCATATGAAAATATGTAGGGTAATAGGTATATGGTTTCCAACAATTTACCAAGTGCCCTCTGTGTAACACAGACTAATCAGTCTATTGATTCTCTCCTCAGCTCTCCTCCCCACCTTCAAGCATTCCTATATAGAAAAAACACACATTAAAGTACTTATGCCTATCTTCAATCCCCTTTCCCCTTGTGTGGTTATATCTATTTAAACATAGCCCCACAGAATAGCAATGCTTATATTTTGGGAGATGAAGGCATTGGCCGGGGGTTGGAAGGAGGGAGGCAAGGGAAGTGCCCAGTTAGTGTATTTGACAAACATTACAAAATTGCAGCTGACCCTGGGGAAACAGTTACTTTCTAGCTACATAGTGGAAGGAATATGAACATATGGAGCTATGCAGGCAGCTTAATGTTGGGATTTTCAAATCTTTCCTTTCAGATGGAAAAAGAGTTGACCTATGAAACATTTATAGCCTGGACAAAGCCAGATGTAAGAGCTTTGAAGAAAATTTTGGGCAAACAATTCTTACCCAAAATCAAGATAGAAAAGTCTTATGACATGTTTAATATTCTCTGCAGTTTGGGTATGTGTGATGCATTTCATAAGGATAAGGCTGACTTTTCTGGACTGTCAGAACTCAAAGCTTTTTACCTATTAAGTGTTTTTCACTCATCTTCTCTGGAATTCAATGAAGAAGGGATACAAGCATCTGCTGCCACTGTAGCCTTGGAGATACCAGGAAATGCACAGGGAAAAAGAAGATGTAAGACTGCTAGTTTATATTTTTTCTTTATCTGGAGCCAAAAAATTAAGAGTATCCTGTTCTGTGGCAGAATTTCCAGTTCTTAAAGAGATGCAGCCACTCTCTCCAAAGCATCACTGTTTCTGCTACTTCCCTGCCTCTCTCTTATTAAGTTGCATAAGGATGCTATGTGTGTATGCATGGTGAACTGGTCACTGTAGTGTAGTAGGAAAGAAAAACTAGTAAATCACTTCATCACTATGAAACATCTCACATGCACTATATAACCCTATACATTTTTGCCCTTTGCCCTACATACTGGCAGACCCTGGGGTCAAAGCCAGGAGTGTGAAAACAGGCTAGAAGGTGGAAAAGTCTATGCTAGGATCACTTGGGTAGGAGGGCCTAAGGTGGTTTGCAAATATACTCCCCTCTTTTTTTATACTGTCTTCCTAACAGACAATGTTTCTATAAAATCCTTGTTGGCTCATCACTAAGTCGGTCAATCTAGCAAATGCTAGATACTGAGCATGTGTACCTTAAATACTGAGCACATGTACCTTTGCTCTTTTGAGATTAAATGGCAGACCTACAAATGCTGTATGTGATTGTGAGTTCTATGTTTTCAGCATCAAGAAAGCACTTGTGAGGGGCAGCTAGGTGGCTCACTGGATAGAGCACTGGCGCTGGAATCAGGAGTTCCTGAGTTCAAATCCCGCCTCAGACACTTAACACTTACTAGCTGTGTGACTCTGGGCAAGTCACTTAACCCCAATTGCCTCACTAAAAAAACAAAACAAAAACCAAAAACACTTGTGATTATGTGACATTTGAAACTCAATGTGTGGTTGCCTTATTCCTGTCCCAAGTGTAGGGAAAACTAGCTAGGGTTTACTTATAAATTAGAAGCTTTAGCACCAGTTTTGGGCATTAGGCATTTATTAGGGGAAAAAGAACTCCTGGGTCAGAAAGCCAAAGAAAAAACCTATCTAGCCCAGTGTCCTCAATTCCTGCACCACCAGCCTGAGCAATGAACTGAATGAGCAAGCTTCCTCTTTGTCTCCAGGAGAGGTGGTCCTTCCACATTGCTTCAAGCTAATTGGCTAGCATCACCCAAATCCATTGGTTCACTGGACTTGAGGGTGATCCTGTGTTGAGGTCAAAGTCCACAGCCTCTGAGAGCACACCCTCTTGAGAACCAGGAAGGTGTAGTTTGGATTGAATTAACTTTTAGTGAGTTAATCAGCAGAGTCAGTCAGTCTCCCTCAATCCAATCTAGCTGGGGCCTTTGGGCATTCCAAAACCCATTATTTTCTCTCAATTAGTAGGAAAGATGAGGTGAGACCTTTATTTCTCCTTGGAAACTTTGCAAGATTTTGCTTAAAGGAACTATTAAAAATCAACATACCTAAGTGGTTATGAGTCAAAACAGAGAGAAAATTATACACATATCTATACATATGTGTATGTGTTTACATATTCATGTATATATCTCTAGTAAGTTAATAAACACTTATTAATGGCACAGTGCCTGGCATATAATGAGCAAAATGCTGGAGATACAAAGACAAAAGACAATCCCTGCTCTGAAGGGGCTCACAGTCCAAGTAGGGGAGGCAACATGCAACAATGACATACAATCAAGATACCTATGGGATGGGGCAGCTAGGTGGTGCAGTGGATAGAGCACCGGCCCTGGAGTCAGGAGGACCTGAGTTCAAATCCGGCCTCAGACACTTAACACTTACAAGCTGTGTGACCCTGGGCAAGTCACTTAACCCCAATTGCCCCGAGCAAAAAAAAAAAAAAAAAGATACCTATGGGATAAGTCAGAATTTATCAACAGAAGGAAATCATTCCCATTAATGGAGATTGGGAACTACTTCTAGAAGAAGGTGGGTATGTAGCTGAAACTTAAAGGATGCCAGGGAGGAAAGGCAATGGAGATGGATAGAGGGAGATTTCCTGATATAGGTGACAGCTAGTGAAAATGATATGAATGTCTTCTTTGAGAAAGAACAAGGAGGTCAGTGTCACCAGATCACAGAATATGTGGAAGAGAGCAAGGTGGAAAAAGACTAGAAAGGGGTCAGGTTATAAAGGGCTTTGAAGACCCAACAGAACTTGATTTGATATTTGATCCTGGAAGTGATTTAAAAAAAAAACCCACTAGATATTGATGAGTGGGAAGAAGGGAAAGATGACATGGTAAGACCTGTGCTTTAGGATGAGTAGAGGATTGACTGAAGTGAGGACACCCTTTAGGAAGAGACACTAATCAGAAGGGTATTACAGCATTCTAGGCTTTGAGGTGAGAAATAGCAAGAAAGTTACAGCAACATATGTTACAGATTACATCCTATGACTGTTGGATTTATATAAGGAATATATGATTGGTTCTATATTAAGAAAAGTATAAATAACAAAAAGCATATATTTATCAATGAGCATATACCAATATTTAATACAGTACACCCCACCCATTTGTTTTTAAATTCACATATACTAGAAAACATTGGAATAAATTCACCTTCCCTTAACATGGTAAACAGTTTACATTTTTAACCAAGAGTCAGCATTATATATAATGGGGATAAACTAGAGTCCATTCCAACAAGATCATAGGTGAAGCAATTATATCTATTTTCACTACTTCTATTTGATATATTGTTAGAAATATTATCTATAGTAATAAAGATGAGAAAAAGAAATTAAGTGAATAAGCATGGCCAAGAAAGAAATTAAATGATCACTTTTAACTTGTAATATACTGTAACAATTGGAATGACGCCACCTGCTGGAGACTTACTGTAGAAGAGCTCTGCCCATGAGGTGAAGGTCTTTGAGGGCAAGACCATACGTCTTTTCTTTGGTGTCAGGAAGTGCTTGTCAGGATGCTTGCTTGTGGGAGGAAGAAGGGGGAGCCTGGCGCTCTGACTCGGGCTCTTTCCTGTGGACTCTGGAGGAGAGCGGAGCTAGAAATGCACTCTCCCTTTAATAGATAGATGAATGTAGGCCTTTCTCTCTCTCTCTTTACCAAATTCTTATTCTCCTTAATAAATACTTAAAAGTCTAACTCTTGCTAAAGCTTATAATTTATTGGTGACCACTCATTAGATATTTTAGACAGACTAGCTAGAATTTTAGCCTTAACAATACTTAGAGAACCCTAAAAAGTTAACTAAAATTAATTGAAAGAATAGCTTCATCAAAGTAAGAGGACACACACACATTTTTCTATATTATAAATAAAACTCAGGAAGAGATAGAGAATGTTCATTTAAAATAACTACAAAATGTATAAATTACGTGGGAGTCTACCTACTAAGATATATAAAGGAACTACAAGAATACAAATACAAAATACTTTGTACAGAAATAAAGACACCTAAATAATTGGAGAAATATTAATTTCCTGTGGGTAAGATGAGGCAATGAGGCAGCTAGGTGGTGCAGTGGACCTGAAGTCAGGAACTCCTGAGTTCAAAGCCAACCTCCAATGTATATCACCTGTGTAACCTGGGGCAAGCCACTTAACCTCTGCCCCACTTCTCTCATCTGTAAAATGGGGGCATCTGGATCACTGCCTTGAAGTGATCTACCAGAAAAGGAAATGGCAATTACCTTTGCCAAGAAACCCCCACAGGGGTCACAAAGGGTCAGATATGACTGAACAATAACAAGCTAAGACAATGATAGTTACATTTATGTATTTATTCAATCAACAATCAACTACCTATTTATTACTTTTGTGAGAATTGGGGTGTCACCCCCTTCTGAGAAAGATATTGTGGAAACCAGGGCAGCTCTACCTTGAGGACAAAGCATGTGACTTGGCACCCAGAAGTTGCCTGGCATCCAGAAGTTACATCTATAGAACCACCTGTAGTCTTGTCAATCAAAGCTACCAGTCAATTAGCTTGGAGCTATGTGTGTGGATGGCCCTGCTTGCTGTTTTACAGAGGGCTTCTGGGAGAAGCCATGGAGGATCACACTCTTTTCATCCAGGACTTTGGCATGGTGGCAGAACTTCATGTGGGCTGCTAGGGAAAGGCAAGGTTTTCTCTCTAGCTATACCGAATAGATCTAAGCTAGGGTTTTCCATTCTATAAGAGATCTGCTCTTACCTTCTCTCTCTCTTCACTAACTTCTAATACACTTTAATAAATGCTTAAAAGCCTAAACTCTTGCTGAATTTATCAGTAAATCTTAGCTAGTTTATCCCCCAAACTTGGGGGGAGGCAGGTAAGGACCCAGATTTTTAGATTTTTTTTTTGGTAGGGCAATTGGGGTTAAGTGACTTGTCCAGGGTCACACAGCTAGTAAGTGTCAAGTGTCTGAGGCTGGATTTGAACTCGGGTCCTCCTGACTCCAGGGCCAGTGCACTATCCACTGTGCCACCTAGCTGCCCCCACATTATATTTTAAACATCACACTTTATGGAAGTAGAAAAAATAATAAAATTCACCAGGAGACAAAATGTCAAGAAGAATCTTAAATATATTAAGGAAAATAATTTTTAAAAGTACGAAGGGGGTTTAGCAGAACTATATTTCAAATTAAGTTATAAATCAGTAATCATCAAAAACTTGGTTTGGGTTAAAAGAGTCACTGAGAAGTGTAGGATATTAATTATATAATATGGGAAAAGCATATGAATACAATATCTAGTGTTTGATAAACTCAAAGACTCTACCACTATTTGCTGAAAACTGCTAGAAAAACTAGACAATGCCTGGCAGAAATTGGGCTTTAACCACCATTTCACACCATATACTAAGATAAGCTCCAACTAGATATAAAAGGTCACATCATAAAAAAAAAAATTAGACCAACATGGAAGTAATTCCCTTTAAAGTCTATAGATAGAGGAAGAATTCAAAGGATAGAGAAGAATTTGAAAGATAAAATCGATAATTTTGATTGCATAAAAATTATAAAGCTTTTGTACAAATACAATATAACTAAAATTTAAAAAGAAACCATTCACTTGGGAAAAATTTATAGCAAGTTTTTCTGAAAAAACCTCACTCTTTACATATATAAAGGACTGATTCAAATTTATAATAATGAAGACCATTCCCCAATTGATAAATGGTCAAAGGATGTAAAAAGTCAATTCCTCAAGAAAAGAAATTAAAACTATCTTTAGCCATAATGAAAAGAAACTCTAAATCACTAATAAAGTACAAGTTAAAACAATTCTACACTTCCATCCCACACCTATCAGATTGCTGAAAAAGACAAATGATAGAATTTTTGCAGGAAAACAAGCACATTGATACATTGTTAATGGAGCTATAAATCCGTCTGCCACTTTGAAAAGCAATTTAGAACTATGTCCCCAAAATTACTAAATTGCTCAAAATTGATCAAAGAGAGGGAAAGCTCCTTATATATAAGTGTATTAATAAAACTTTTTTTGTAATGACAAAAAACTGCTAACTAAGGGAATGTCCATGTTTTGGGAAATGGCTGAACAAATTTTATTATTTGAATGTAATGGTATATAATTGTGCTATAAAGAAATGAAAGATATAGTTTCAGAAAAACCTGAGAGTACATGTATGAACTAATGTAGAGTGAAAGTAGAACTAGGAAACAATTTAAACTATGATATCAACATTATAAATACAATTCTGAAATATTTAAGAACTCTGATCAAGGCAGAGATCAATCATTATTCCAAAGAACTGATAGTGAAGAATGCTTTCTACCTCAGTAGAGATAAGTAATAGATTAATATCTATTTTTATATATATCTATAAATATAATCCACAAATATCTAGATCTAATTTATATACTATATAACAACATATAACAAAAATATCTTAATGTAATCTATAATAAAAATATCTATCTATAAATATAATATTTGAATATAGTCAGTGTTGGAATTCATTTTGTATGACTATGCTTATTTACTAAAATGATTTTTAAAATATCTTTTTCTTCCCCTCAGAGGGGAGGAGGGCAAGGTTGTAGAACAATAAAAAAAATATTGCTTGGAAGTGGAAAAAATAACTTTAATTGTAAACATTTTTAAATCTAGTACTAAACATGTTCTTTATAAACCTTAGTTCAGTAAACTTAGAAACTAATACATGGTATGAAGTCAAAAGATACAGACTCGCATGTAGATTTCATGATGATATCTTGAATGATCAGAGATCAAAAGCCAAATAATAGAAATAATAAATAACTAGGTGAAACGAAACGATGTGACAACATACCAAAATATCTGGGATTAAGCTAAAGTGTCCTCAGAGGAATTATTATATCTCTAAAAAACACACACATCAAGATTTTTAAAAAATATAAGACTGATGGACTCTATATGCAATTTTTTTTTTTTAGTGAGGCAATTGGGGTTAAGTGACTTGCCCAAGGTCACATAGCTAGTAAGTGTTAAGTGTCTGAGGCCGGATTTGAACTCAGGTACTCTTGACTCCAGGGCCGGTGCTCTATCCACTGCACCACCTAGCTGCCCCTTCTATATGCACTTTTTAAATTGCAAAATAATCCTAAAATAAACAGAAAAGAGATAAAATGGAAAATTTCAAGAAGAACTGATAAAATTGAAACACTTTTAAAAACATAATACTTAACATAGACTATCATTAAAGGTGTAGACCTTCTGGTGATTCATGAATACTTGAACCTCTTTTTCAAGGAGGATTTAATTATCTACTCAACCTAAACGTCTTTGCTTACTGGCCTATCTTGTAAGGTCACACTACAATTGTGCTCTTATTTCTTCCCAATAATAACTTGACTTCTACAGCTCTTAGTTTCTGCATGAGTTCCTTTCTAGACCACATGGCTTTCATATATATTCTTCCATGAACACTGAACTTAATTACTGCTTAAGAAGAAATAATGCTGCAGAGAGCATCTGTACCCACACAAACACAGTATGTTAACCAAAGATTCCACAAAACATTTCTAAAATTAATTTCATCCCCTGGAGTGAGTTCCACTGTTTAGACAAAGTTACTTTCAGATTCAACCTTATGACTAAACACCAAGAAGCAGATTATGTTTAATGTTTCCTTTCAGGTTTCCATACATTTGATGTTTCTTTTTCTCTTTTTTGGCTCAGACTTGTAATATCATCATTGCAAGATAGCTTCACAGAAGTGAAACTCCTTTTGCCAGTGCAAGTCACCAATTCTGTAATTCATAGTTGGACACAGTTGCACTAAGTGACTTTCTCAGGAACACACAGCTATTGTTTGACAAAGGCAACATATGAACCCAGATCTTCCTGACACTAAGACTTGTTTGCTCTCTATCAACTATACCAAGCTGCCTCTCTATCATTACATATCAGCAGGAAGTAGTTATAATATTATATCAATGAAATATAGATATATTTGATATTTAAAGATTATATTTATAGATAGGGAGATGAAAGTATGAGTATAAAAAAAAGAAATTTCAAAACAAATAAAGAAGAAAGGAAGAAAATTATTAGAAACTTTTCTCAATTATATACCAATAAAACTAATAATAAATAAAATTATAAAATGGATTAATATACACACTCCAGGTAAAAAATAAAAAACCCCAGAATTTAAATAACCGAATCTCAGCAAAAGAAATTGAAAAGGAACTCACAAAGAAAACCTAAGATGTAATGAATTTATAAGCAAATTCTGTAAACCTTCAAAAGACAAATAATTTCAACACTATATAGTTTACAAAAATATGAAAAGGGATCCTACCAAGTTCTTTCTACAAAATATCTTTACGCCTAAACTAGGGAAAGACAAAGAAGAGAAGGGGAAAAACCCTATAGACTGATACCCCTAATAAAGACCAACAAAATATTTTAAAAGTGGCTTGTCACAGTAGATTAAGAAAATCTTTTGCTGTGACCAGGTTAGTTTTAAACCAGGAACAAAAGGGTGATCCAATATTAATTAAATTGTAACCCCAATAATTTTATTGATAACACAAACAATAAAAGTCGCATGATTATGTTAACATATCCAGAAAAAGCTTTTGATATAACGCAACCACCATTTCTGTTTAAAAAATAAATCTAAAAAAGCATAGAAAAAAAAGTACCTATCTTAAACATGGTGAATTGTGTCAGTCAGTCAAAAAATATTCTTTAGAAAAATGTGTTCCAATTTCCACAAAAGTGGCTGAAGCAGAAACCATGAAGTGCTTAGAGCTTGATCAGACAGTGAAGATGCCAACGTCATCCATTACATCCTGGGCCACTACCTATTGTCTTGACTTTTATCCTTCTATTGGACTCGGATGACTCTGGCAGAGAATAAGGATGATGACTTTGTGCAACTATGCCTCACTTAAATCTAATTTATTCACAAGTCATCACTCATGATGTCACTGGTCCTCTTGGAAAACAAAGGATGAACAATAACAATTAAACACCTACTGGGTGCCGCACAGTTTACTAAATGCTGGGCATACAAAGAAAGGTAAAATATGGTTCTGGCTCTAAAGGAGCTCACAGTCCAATGGGCGAGACACAATGAAATCAAGCTACACACAGGAACAATTGGAAATAATTAAAGAGAGGGCACTGAAATTAACGGGATCAGTTGTTTTCCTATAGAAGGTGAAATTTTAGGGAGGAGGTGGTGGCAGTGGTGGCTGGGGATCGGTGAGGTGGAGGAGGAGGATGAAGAATGCTGGAAGAAGCAGCAGTTGGGGCTGTTACAGCCTGCTTCCCGGTTTAGTGTTTCTTGCTACCTGCACAGCCAAAGAGTGTATCTGAGAAACATGGCGACCTACAATGGAAAAGTCATGGATGTTGTGGACCTTTGTTGAAAGATGGCTATTAGCCTCAGCTTCATGGTCTTGGGTTCTCTGCTGTATTTCTCTTTTACCTTTAATGGTGACTTTCCATCTGTATGGAAGCATCACCTTACTTGTACTAATATTTGTATCAATAGCAGGTATTCTATATAAATTCAGGATGTATTGCTTTATTTTCCAGAACAGGCATTATCATCGTACCTTTATGTCCCTATGTTCACTGGCATTCCATATGAAAACATTTTCATCAAAACCAAAGATGAAGTGCTTCTCAATCTTATTTTGTTGAGATATGGAAATGATTCAGCATATTCCCCCACTATCATTTATTTTCATGGAAATGCAGGCCATATTGGTCACAGATTACCAAATGCTTTGCTTATGCTGGTTAACCTGAAAGGTAACCTTTTACTAGTTGATTAGAGAGGTTATGGAAAACGTGAAGGTGAATCAAGTGAAGAAGGACTCTACTTCAGTTCTGAAGCAGTACCGGATTATGTGATGAATAGCCACTGCTATTGATAGCTTCTGAAAATTCCCATAGTATTTCAGCCATCATGGTAGAGAACACATCTCTAAGTATGCAACATATGGCCACTACTTTATTTTCTTTCTTTCCAATGAAATATCTTCTTTTGTTGTGCTACAAAAATAATGATAAAGCAGCTTTATGAACTTTCTCTGTCTCGGACTAAGACCTTTCAAACTTTAATTTTTCTCTTTAGGTAAGTACAGACAGGAATTTATTTTTGTAGCACAACAAAGGAAGATATTTCCTGTCCTAAAGAAAAATATCTCAATGCAGAATACCTTCTCTTTTCATCTCTGGGATCTCAGACCAGTTAATTACACAAGGAATGATGAAGCAGCTTTATGAACTTTCCCCGTCTTGCACTAAGATTAACAATTTTTCCTGATGGAACTCATAATGACACATGGTAGTGCCAGGGTTATTTCATTGCACTTAAACAGTTCATCAGAGAAATTATAAAAAGCCACTCCCCTGGAGAAAGAACAAAGACTTCATCTAATGTAACAATTATATAATATTCTTTTTTATTAATGCATTGTATCTTGATTTGTACAAAGTGATAATGTTGATCTTTAAATGTATATTATGTCTGTACTTACCTAAAGAGTAAAATTAAACTTTGAAAGGTCTTTGATACTTCTCTGTGATGATCCAGATAGTTTTTACATTTGAAGAACTATCATTGTGGGAATAGTTTCATACACTTTCATCAGACCTTTCAATATAGATATGTATCCATATTTATTATAATGAAGATTATTTAAGAGTTCCTGGTTATAGCAGTGGTAATGATCTATAAACTATGATATTCTTATACTTTTGGAGGAAGGGAGGGAGATGGAAAGAAAAAATTGAGATATCAAGACTTTTTTCCCATATTCTTCACTTTAGGAAATATTGGGACAATCATAGTTAGCAAACTATGTTCTGTAACTGCATATTTCATTTCAAGAATTATTACAAAATATATGACAGTATTGTATTCCCTGAATTATGCAATTCAGCATTTTTAATGTAATTAGCACCAGTAGTATACTAGTGTATACTACCATCTAGGTTATATCTATTTTTATGTAAACATTTTATTATATATTAGTCAAAAGAATAAACCATAAGGCTTATGTGCAGGGTACCATTGACTTAGTTTCTGTCAGTGCTGAAGTCTTTAGTAATAAGTAGAAGTATTATCCAAATGTAATCATAGTAGTTCTGTTGTGTACAACCCAAACCCTTGGCTAAAATAGCTATTTAGCATTTTACTGCAGCTTTGGTTAGTTGTATTTATCTAAATGTTTAAACATTTATAGTCATTTTGGTGGCAAAGAGAATTGTAGCTGATGTAAATATTAAGTCTGTAGCTAGACATACTAATAGCAGCCATAACAAAGATTTGAACTTTTTAGAGAACTAACCTAACTTTGGAAGTATTTCTCATTCTGCGATTATTTATGTTCTAAGAAGAGTTGAACTCTAACCCTTATTTGAATCTTAAGTCCCAATATCCATGTAAACCCCAAACCAAAGCCAAGATATCAGCTCAGTGGATTTACCAGGAGGAAGAGGAGGAGGAGAAATCATGTTTTTTGGTTTCCTGCTTCATTTGGTATTAAAGAGAACAGTGTCTACATCAAATGATATATTTTCTAGGAAGTATTTTATTCCTGTAGAAGTGGAGGGCAGAGCATTTCCTGACTTTGCTATAAAGCATATTTTGACAAGTATTTATTTAAGGTTTCTAGGCTATACTGTTTAGTAGGCTTATATGGAAGTAGTATTTAGATATGTTTGCAGAAATATTTTCCCTTTGATTCTTGGTGTATTCCATAATACTATCTTACCAAAAAATGTAGCAGATGAGCCATCATTATGGTCATGAATGGAGACTACTAATGAGGATTCTACAGTTCCCTCGTTATTTTTTGCATTGTTTATGAAATTTTGAGAAAAATGCAAATAATGCTTTCAGGTTATCCAGTTAAATCAAGCTATCTTCCTTCATATCACTCAGGTAAAATTACAAAATGACATCTATTTATAAATCTCCCAGTTGACAGGGTAGTCAGTGACATGCACTTTTTTGTTTATATATAATATATGCACATCAGTATCTCTTGGCTAATCAAAAGTGTCATATAGTATCATATGACATATCATTCATATGGTGAAATTAATGCAAACTCATTTTACCCATGAATCAATCCAGCTTGGCCAAGTGACACAAATATACCTCCACTTGTATTTCATAAGTTTAGAACTATATATACTTTAAAATGGGACTGTATACAAGAGATACTTTATAAAAGTGCCATATATAAAAACACATTTAGGGGACAGCTAGGTGGTGCAGTAGATAAAGCATCAGCCCGGGATTCAGGAAGACCTGAGTTCAAATCTGGCCTCAGACACTTGACACATACTAGCTGTATGAACCTAGGCAAGTCACTTAACCCTCATTGCTCCACAAAACCCCCCAAAACAAAATAAAAAAAACAAAAAAGCCCACATTTAACAGGGAAGAGTGATATGTGGTATTGAAGATGACTTATAATGCTAGCAGAATTCCAGTCAGTACAATGTATACTGAAAATTAAATTCTCTACATAAAATAAATATAGGATATAAAAAAAAATGGTAACAGCACTATTGTACAATGATTAATTGTGAATGACTTAGCTAACAATTCCAAAGACTGCATGATGAAAATGCTTTCGGGGTCCAGAGAAAGGACTGATGACATCTTAATACAGAACAAAGTATATTACTTTTTTCCTCCCTTCCTTCCTTCCTTCCTTCCTTCCTTCCTTCCTTCCTTCCTTCCTTCCTTCCTTCCTTCCTTCCTTCCTTCCTTCCTTCCTTCCTTCCTTCCTTCCTTCCTTCCTTCCTTCCTTCCTTCCTTCCTTCCTTCCTTCCTTCCTTCCTTCCTTCCTTCCTCCCTCTCTACCTCCCTCCCTTCCTAGCTCCCTCCCGGTTTTCTTCCACAAAATGACTAATATAGAAATGTCTTATATGATTGCACATGCATAACCTATATTGGATTGCATACCATCTCAGGGAGGGGACAGAGAAGGAAGGGATTAAATTTGGAACTCAAAACAAGATATTGAATGTTAAAAATTGTTTTAGATGTAATTAAAAAACACTATTTTAAAAATGTTATCTGCTTCTAGAGAAAGAACTGATGGAATCTGAATATAGGCTGAAGTACTCTATTTTCAGTTTTTATTTGGTTTGAGTTTTCTTCCAAACATGACTAATACGGAAATATGTTTTACATGCTCACACATGTATAACCTATATCAGATAGATTAACATCTCAGGGAGGGAGTGAAGGAAGAAGGGACAGAATTTGGAACTCAATTTTTATGAAAAAAAAAGTTTAAAAGTGTTTTTTATATTGAATTGGTGAACAAATAAAATATTATAAAAAAGAATTAAGAATAATTCATTAAGACTTCTTCTAAGAGTGGGACATTAGCTGAGACTTGAAGGAAGTCAAGGAAACTAGGAGAGGGAGATGAGGAAGGAAAGCATTAGAGACATGAGGGGCAGCCAGTAAAATACTTGGAGTCAGGAGATAGAGTATATCCTATATGAAGAACAGCAGGTCAGTATCACTAAATTGCAGTGTATTTTGGGGGGGGGGAATAATGAGAGTTAAGTGACTTGCCCAGGGTCACACAGCTAAGTGTCAAGTGTCTGAGGCCAAATTTGAACTCAGGTCCCAGATCGACTGTGCCATCTAGCAATTGCAGTGTATTTGGAGGTGAGAAAGGTATAAGAAGCAATTAAATGTGGGAGGTGGAGTGCAGGTTTTGAAGGACTTTAAAACCAAATGGGATTTTATCTTTATATTGTATTCTGGAAGCAACACAGACAGACAGACAGACAGACACACACACACACACACACACACATACACCATCCCCCTTTCCAGAAAAATAGAAACAGAAAAAAGAGAAAACAGAAAACTATGAAAAGCAGGTTCAACTTAATACTCAAAAAACATAACAGCATGGGGCCATTTGGATTAGAAGCAAACTGCTGAAAATAACAAAGTAACCCCCATGGAAAAACAAATACAGCAAAATACATAGCATTAATAATAATGACCCTGAACTATCAAGGAAGGATTAGATTACATATATTGTTTAAAGAGAAAGAATTATATAATTTATTCCATCAGAAATAGTTTAAAAATGTTATAGTACTTAAGTAAACCAGATTATTCTATGGAATGTATCATTTCATACAATCATAGACAAATGAGGCATTACTGGCTTTCAAGTTTCCATTTTTTTCCTTTTTACTGTCATTTGCTGTCATGAAAACTTTAGTGTATATCATAATGAAGAAATGAGATATTTCCCCTCAGTTGCAAACAGCTGAAAATAAAGAACAATTAAAATGACACAGAAGAAAGTTTTATTAAAGGCTGTTTGGAGAAGAAAGGTTTGGAAAGCACATTAAATGGGAAAACATGTGAATTTAGAGATAGAAAAGACTTAAAATTTTAAAAGACAAAAGAGCTAACTTAATCCCCTTATTGTGCACATGCCAACAAAGTCCTAGAAGAGCATTAATTTACCCAAGGTCACATAAATAGGAAAAGTCAAAGAATCCAATCCCAGGTCCTCTGATTCCAAATCCAGGCCTCCTTCTGCTGTCATTCTATTTGTCTGGTAGCTATAGTTTGGATAGTTTAACTGCTTTAAAAGACTCTTCATGAAAAGACTGTCTTGATGGTTAGATGAGGTAGCAGTAAAATCAGGAAGAATCACATCCAACTCTTCATTTATATTAATACTAGCTGTATGACCCTGGGTAAGAAGCCCCAGACAATTCTCTAAAACTGTATGTTGCAGAGGATCTGTATTGATTGGGTTAATTTCTACAATGATCAGATCACACGCTCTGTCCAGAAAGAAGTCTATTAACAGCCCAGAAGTGATTCAGTCACTGGGGTGGGGATGGTTGAACTGGAAAATCTTGGCAAGTAGCAGAGCAATCCTTGACTCTTCAGGAAAACAAGTCCAACCAAGCTGGACTGATGTCTCTCCAAAGAAAACTCAATATAAAATAAGTAATTTCTTTTAATTGAATATATTGTGGTGTTCCATTTATAGTCACTTCAGCATAATCGCTTACAGTATATTTATTAATTTATTTAGCAAGTGGTTCAATTGCTTGATTGATCTAGGTGACTACTAAAATGCTGACTATGGGAAAGAATTTTTTTAAGGCAAGCATAAAAATTAAAAGGGGAGGAATAGGAGAAATGTTGCTCTATCATACCTCACAGATTTTTTCCCTACCCACATAGGGAGAACACACCCTATTTCTTCACACCGGTATTTCTGCCCCCCAGGCGCTAGGATTTCTGGATCCACCCCCTTCTGGTTAAACCTTCCTGGCTATATAGAAGGTACAGACCACAGCTGGGCTGGCTTAGTCTTAGAAGCTTCCTTGTCTTCTTGCCTGAAAGGTGAAGGTCTTGTCTAGTTTCCTCTATCTAGATCCTGACCCGGTAAGAGCACGCCTCCTGGAGCTATTTCGAGAGGGAGAGGGAGAGGGAGAGGGGGAGAGGGAGAGGAGGGAGAGGAGGGAGAGGAGGGAGAGGAGGGAGAGGGAGAGGAGGGAGAGGAGGGAGAGGGAGAGGAGGGAGAGGGAGAACGTCACAGAACGAGCTGCGACAGCCTGCAGAGGCAATGATTACCAAGGAAGGAAGAAGCAGGAATTCCCCTCCCCCCCCCCCCCCCCTGCCCGCAACCCAATTACGGGATCCTCTGGGTGGGGCCGTTGTCCCTCCTACCTTGGGCCCACAGTTCCAGAGTATCACGAGATGCTCTTACAGGCAGTAAGCTGGGCTAGGGGGTGGTTCTCGCTGATCCAAGAAGAGGAAGTGAAACTCCAGAACCTTAGAAACGCCTCTAAGCTTCAAGAGATTCACTCTCCTCGCTGGGAGAGAAGGGGAACTGAGGAAACCTAAGAAATTTGTGTTTTCTCCAAGGAGGAAATTGAGTTACAGATCAGTGAGTTTTAGTCTCAATGTTTGGGATCCTGACCTATGTCTGGGATGGGGAGGAACGAGGGGAATCACTCTGGAAGAGCCCGGGGACCTCAAACTGTTGATGTTCTATGAGTTCTTTTCAGCCCTCCCTCTTTGCAGCTTTACCCTGGGACCAATAGGGATCAGTTCTTCCTGGTTTTCGAATCCACTTGGTTTTTTTGTTGTTGTTTTGAAAAGTTGGGGCAAATGCAATACGTATAGGTGTAGAACCCTAAAGTACTTTGCTCCCAAATGTTAGTGCTCAGAAATTAGTACCCTACTTTTTTTGGGCGGTGGGGGTGGGGCTTGGCCAATGAAGGAATTTGTTTTGTTTGACCAAGAATATCACAAGGGTTTTTCAGTTGGGTGAAGGAGGAAGAAAGGATAGGTTTTTGTTAACTGATAAAAGTACATTAAAAAAAAAAGTCTGTGATAATCGTGAGGTGCTCCAGGTGCAATGACAATTCAGGAAACATTTGCAGACCAGCTACTGTGTGAGAAGAGGCACTGAGAGGGCTCCAAATTTGCTGATGTCTAGATTTGTTGCTTTGCCTCTGACATATACTGACTTTGGGACATGGGAGGTCTCAGTTCAAATGAGTCCTTATTTGCCTCAATTTTCTCATCTGTAAAAAGGGGGTAATCTTAGCAAACCTCCCAGATCAAAGGAGATATTATCTGTAAAGTGCTTTGTGAACTTCAAATACTGCTTAGCACTAAAAGTTCAATATCAGTAGTACTAGTAGTACTTACAATTCTCTTCCTCCCTCCTCTTCCCTTCTCCTACCCTCAGGGCTTTAGACAGAAGGTACTTTTGTTTTGGTAGAGAGGATTTCCTAGGTAACTTTTTTTTTCCTTTTTCTGATACTACTGAAATCACTGATGTAGCCCCTTTCCTATCCCTCTGTATCCCCAGCACTTAGCAGAGTGCTCTGAACATAGTAAGCACTTTATAAATGCCTGTTTAATTGAAGGGCCAAAGCATGGCCCCTGAGCTCATGGATCTTGCAGTATGGTAGGAACTTTGACTCAGATAACTACAGTACATGTGACATTTCATTGACAGGACTACAGATCTATTGACCTGTGTACAACTAATCTAGTTGGAGAAAAGAATATTGTCACATCTTTAGTAAAGTAGAACCTGACATTGGGTTTCTACTGAACTTGTCTTGGGTTAGGCTTCCCAGCTTTTTTCCGAGAAAGTACATTTTACATATTAGGAAGAAGGCAGAAAGGCCTAAAAGGATTTAATTAATTTTTTTTTAATAAAAGGGTTTAATTGCCTCCCTTGCTTCAGGTGTGATTTTGTGGTTCTACAGCCCAGTCAGAACAGGCTGAGAAATTGGGGAAAATGGTAACATTGGGTTGGTTTGTATGCCCCTAAGACATGTTACTGGATGTTATTTTTTGTTGTAGTCTTAAACAATGGAACAGCTGAGTGTGGCGAATAACCGTTTTGCTGTTGAGCTCTACAAGGAGTTGGTTGAAACCCATCCAAAAAAAAACATCTTCATCTCTCCATTTAGCATTTCAACAGCTCTGGCCATGGTACTTGTGGGAGCCAGGGGTAACACTGCGGCACAGCTGTCTAAGGTCAGGAAAAATGTCTTTTCTATTAATATGAGAGTACAAAAAAAAAAAAGGGAGAGAGTACAGTGCTGCGTGTACTACCTAATACTAATTTTTCAGTTTTCAGTAACTTGTTAAAAGTTAAATTATATTCTCATGTATGTAACTTGGTTAGGAAGTCAAATTTATTGAAAAAGCAACCTCTCTGAAATGTTCATTTATATTTGACAAACTTTTCCCACTAGCAGAAATGTATTGACCTGGGATAGGCTTCTATGGGCTTTGCATGTGATTGTGGGGACCAATTTTTAATTGGGGAGTGTTACCTAAGTGGCTTGCCGCAATATTGGGGCAAGGAAGGAGACCAGCAGCCTCCCTCAAAACAGAACAGGATTTATTTTAACAAGAATGAACTTAAAAAACAAAACAAAACACGGGGGCAGCTAGGTGGCGCAATGGATAAGGCACTAACTAGCCTTGCATTCAGGAGGACCTGAGTTCAAACCCAGCCTCAGACACTTACTAGCTGTGTGACCCTGGGCCAGTCACTTAAACCCCATTGCCCTACAAAAAAACAAAACAAAACAAAACAAAACCCACAAACAGGATCAGTAGGATCAAGGGAAAGGAAATAAAATGGGGAAAGGGAAATTATACAACCTGTAAAGATACCACCGCCCAGGAATCAGCTGAGAATATGCAGCAAAACTCCTGTTGTTGAAGCATCCAGCTAGAAGGCCCAATTCTCCTCCCCCAATCCCAGAAAAACCCCACACAACCCCAGCCAATGGGATGGCCGCTCTGACAGTCACATGACTGCCTTCACTAGGCTTCCAATCATTATAATTTTGCCAGGCCCATGTAGGCTTCAGCAAGTGGTGATGAAGTGAGGTGCTAGCGCCATGGCAATGGCTACAACCAGTGGGTAGAGCACCTTGTGGTTTGTGGAGTCCCAGGCCAGTGTGCCCTGAGGCATTAAAACCTCAAATAACAGTTAATTCTTTACATGATGAAATGGCAATGTAACATACACTGTTACAGTGGACATCTTATATAGTATAGTCTCTGGCAAGCCTGTACACACACATACACACAAATGATCAAACTTCATGGTTTAGGTTAGACCATAGAAAGAACTTTCAGGCTACCACTATTATAAGAAATGGAGACATTCCACCAAGAGGAAGATGATGAAAACTTTTCTCTGGAAAATTTTCTTTAAAATGGTAGCTAACTATATTTCTGCAATGATTAGGGTATAGTTCTGACTGTAGTCACTGGAAATGAACTAGTGACTTTGTGAGATTTCTCCTGACCTATGAGATGGTGATGTTCTCAAACCTATCATTGATTTTACTCTTTTCCAGTGGAAAAATCATTGAACTTGGAGTTGTTAGAAAATCCAGGTCCAAGTCCTTGTTAGCTGCAAGACTTTGGGAAAGTCACCTAACCAATATGAGGTTCAGTTTACTTCTATATAAAATGGCATATTAATATTTATGTTACTTACCTCAGCATTGTTTTCTGGTTCAAATTAATGCATATAAAAGTCTGTGTAACTGTAAAGTACTATATAAATTTGTAAGTATTCATTACTACTACTGCCATTGCTACTGCTACTAATACTAATATCACCAGCACCAAAACAGAAGCATCTTTTATAATACAACATACTAAGCCGTAAACAAGATCATTTTATTGGTTTTTTCTTCCTTTATGAGAAAAATACAACTACATATGAGCTCCATCTTTATCAAGACTTAGGAAAGACAATAGATTATTTAAATAGAAAGAAAATAAATGAAACCCTTAGCTTGTTGGAAAGAGAACCATTAGTGATCTGAGTTTTGTTTGTATTCTTGCAAATAACCAAAATAGACCCATTAGTTCAGCTTGTGAAGGAGTTTATGAGGCAAAGATTTTACTTATTCGAAATCATCCCGCCCTCCTTAGAGCTAATAATTTAAAAACTAATTCATTTACTCCTCACATGTTATAAAAGGTTTTAATTTTATGGGATTATGATACCATATATAGATATAGATAGATAAATAGATAGATAGATCTAACATATATATCTATAGCTATAGCTATAGATATACATAGGCACTTTTTTTCCTTGCATGGCAATTGGGGTTAAGTGACTTGCTCAGGGTCACACAGCTAGTAAGTGTCAAGTGTCTGAGGTCGGATTTGAATTCAGGTACTCCTGAATCCAGGACCGGTGCTTTATCTACTGCGCCACCTAGCTGCCCCAGCTCCTTTTCTTAGAAATAATAACTGCTAGATGTTAAAACTTATAGTGGGAGGACAGAGTGAAGCTGGTGACTTTGCACCGCCCTTCTTCACTTAAATCCAGTTCATTGTAAGCCATGACATTATCTCCCTGGATGTCATAGTCTCCTTCCAGAACGAAGGACAAACAATAACAACTTGGAGTACTATTTGAATACATTGATAAACGAAGAAATTCATTACTGTTAATATCAGAGCAATAACAGGAAGAAACATATTCAATATCATTGTGTCTATATATAGGATATGACATTAATCCTGATTATATAACTTCTCAGTAAAAATAATTGCATATAATACTGTATCTATATCTGTATGTCTCTATGGAGTAATAAGTCTGATACTTAACCACATGTGTGGGGAAGTAAAAGTTGTTATCATACAAGCAGTAAAGAATTCGGGTTTTGTTTAATTATATCATCGTGCAAAGAAAAGACAAGGAGAAGGAGTGTTTTTTAAAAATATTTTTCACGCATTTGTGGAAATTTGGAAAAACATTCTCTTGTGTTATAATTATTCAGTTTTCTAGCAATGTACTTTTGTTTGTTTGTTTTTTGCAGGGCAATGAGGGTTAAGTGACTTGCCCAGGGTCACACAGCTAATAAATGTCAAGTGTCTGAGGACAGATTTGAACTCAGGTCCTTCTGAATCGAGGGCCAGTGCTTTATCCACTGTGCCACCTACCTGCCACTATCAATGTACTTTTGCACTATCATTTTTCATATTTTAAAGATTGATTTCTAATAAAAATACATAAAATTGAGTTTCAGAATGATAAAAATGATTTTAAAAATAGAGTAAATTAAGTTGGTGGAAGCAGAAATAGCTTTCCTATTCATAAAATATATTTTTTAATTCCTTTTTCTTTTTTTCTAAACAATTCAGACCTTTCATTTTGATGAAGTTGATGAAATTCATTCAAGATTTCAGAGCTTAAACACTAGTATTAACAAAAGTGGAACTTCTTACATCCTGAAGCTTGCAAACCGATTATTTGGAGAGAACACATACAATTTCCTTTCGGTAAGTATATTTGGGGGGCATATATGAAGAGAAAACTTCCAATTTCCTTCCGGCATTTTCTAATCTAGATGTCCATTAGAAAACTTAAAAGATCCTACTACCGAATGGATTAGTGTTACCATCCAACCAAGAAAAATTTATCTAGAACTTATTACATGCAATGCATTATGTTTGCAGATATTGAGGGGACAAAGGAGTATGAGTGTGAGTGGGTGTGTGTGTATGTGTGACATTTAAAAAGTTCTGGAGGCATAGTTTCTTGATATTTTATTCATTTTATTTTATTTTATTTATTATTATTATTTTTTTAGTGAGGCAATTGGGGTCAAGTGACTTGCCCAGGGTCACACAGCTAGTAAGTGTTAAGTGTCTGAGGCTGGATTTGAACTCAGGTCCTCATGACTCCAGGGCCGGTGTTCTATCCACTGTGCCACCTAGCTGCCCCTTTTTATTCATTTTATTAATATCGCAAGCATGCTATTCATAAAAGAGGTCAGTGGAACTCTCAAATGCCAAAGACCTTCATGGTGGCTCATGGCTTATAGCTCTTGGAAGAGGGGTGTTCCTGGACCTATTCTAATGAGCTTTGATTATATCATTTACTTCTAAATTGGAACAATCTATTCAAAGACTTTATCTCCACCCAAATCTCAGTAGAACACAATGAGCTTCCATACCTTGGTGAGATCTGAACAAGATTGTTAAGAAAATTAATCCAGTCAGAGGCTGAACTTTTGATATGAGCACTTTAGAAAAAGGGGGTCTTCTGGATCTCCCCAAATCATTGGTTATTAATAATCATTTCATTGTGTGTACATATATACATATATATGTATAATGTGAAAGTTTAACTTTTTAAATTTCTTTTACACATTTAAGCTTTGTGAATTTTGAATAATACATTTTTAAATTTTAACAAAACAGTGTACCTTGATATTATGTGTGCCATGTCTGACTGTTTCAGGATGACTGTTGCTGTCTCATATCAGACAAGATTGATAAAGGTAGTTCTCTTGATTGACCATGTTGGTTGACCTGATCTATCTCCATTAGATTTGGGGTCAAAACTGTTGTGAGTGCATCAAAATTTTATCATTTGGATGGTCTCAAGGCCAGGTTCCAAATACAGTCCTTTCAGTTACAGAGTAGCAGGTGATGAAAGTGGGTTTTTTTGTTTTGTTTGCAAATTTAAAAAATTAACTAGATTGATGTATAGAGCAAGTTGGTGGTTATGTTGAATTTTAATAAGAAAAATATTTTTCAATGTTAAATCATTGAACTTTTCAATTTTGGGAGTAAATTTGTAACTTTTATACTTTTTCGGGTGGGAGGCAGGGCAGTGAGGGTTAAGTGACTTGCCTAGGGTCATACAGCTAGTAAGTGTCAAGTGTATGAGGCCAGATTTGAACTCAGGTCCTCCTGAATCCAGGGGTGGTGCTTTATCCACTGTGCCACCTAGCTGTCCCCAGCTTTTATACTTTTTAAATGATAGTATATTATAGTGTTTTAAATTACACTCAGACTTTTGGGACACTGTTGGTACACAGACTCACACATATGAATTAGTTATTGTGTGTTTATAACTGACATGATCCTTGTTCTGAAATATCATAAAATATATGCAAATTATAGTTTTCAGGATTATTATTTAATTACTGTATGGTTTAATACTGGTAAATGAGCTCAATAAGGACTATTATTTTTTTACACTTTAATAAACGGGATATTTTCTTTGAAGAGCTTCAGATAAATATTATACCATAAAAATATATTGAGATCAACATATGGAGAGCAATTGAAATCAATCCTTTTATTGAGAGTTAAATTCCCGGATTTCAAAAATAGAACAACAGCTACTAAGATATTTTGATATTTTGCTCAAGCCATTGTCAGTGCTCCATGGAGCAGATTAGTTGAATGTAAACAATATCCATAATTTTCACTGTGAAAAGCTGATGATGATAAATCCTTTAAGAAGAGTTCCTGTATTTTTCTCTTTTTTGATGAACTGTATGTAGCACTAGACACAAGCAGAAGAGTTACCTCTGTCAGAATTTTATTGACCTATGGGAATAGAGTTCTCTGCCAATTCCTCATACTTTGGGAGATTTTTTTATAACTGCTCCAATTCCTGTATTTAATCTTTCTCTTTTCTAGGAATTCTTGAATTCTACCCAGAAATTGTATGGGGCTGAGTTGGCCACTGTCGACTTTCAGCATGCTTCAGAAGATGCAAGGCAGAAGATTAACCAGTGGGTCAAAGAGCAAACAGAAGGTAAGAGTGCTCTGGGTAGAAAACGGAACAAAATCTATTTGTATATTCTGTATATACAATTCAGTAGCATAAATACAGGTATTCTTTCTTCCCTGTTACCATTTTATTATTTTTCCTTATCCTAAGTCTTCCATCTCTGTTCTTCAACTAATGCCTATCAAACAGAAGAAGACAAGACTTATTTCTCACCCTCCTTAGGAGGAGTCATTTACACGTCCATGACATCTGCAATGTGCCTGTTTATCTTATTAATTTCCAATGATGGAACTAGATTTGGAGTCAAGAAGACTTGGATTGGAATCTTGCTTCAGACACTAGGTCACTTCACTTAACTTTTTTTTCCTATCATTTTTAAGCCTCTGTTTTATTCATCTGCAAAATAAAGGAATAGGATTCAGTATTGTGTAAGGTCCCTTTGAGCTCTCATTTATGATATTAGGATCCTATAAACTGCATGTTAGGATCAAAGATGAAAGGTAATAAATCTAATCATATTCTCTTTTGGCTATAATCAAACCAGATGATTTGATGAGATTGACGGAATGATATTTTCCTTCCCAATAGATAATCTTTAGGATCAAAACCAGTATTAGATGTTGAGTTATAAGAATCAAGTTTTTGAGAACATTCTAGATAGTGTGGCTTCAAATGACTTCAAAACACTTAACATATTTTTGTAACTCATCAATATGAATATTATGGGTCTTCTTGAGTCTAAGTAGAGTGTATGTATTGATTTTTCACATTCTGTATTGATTTATAATATTGCTTTCCTGGTTCCTTCAATGGGATTGTAAACTTCAGAAAGAAATAATATATCTCCAAAAATAGCCAGATTTTACCAGGAGAATAAATGCCTAAAATATATCATAAAAATTCTTTAAATTACCATCACTCCTTGACCATATACTGTGTTTGTGTAGGAAAAAAAAATTTGCCTTTTGGAGGTAAAATAAAAGCCTTTCATATTCTCACTATTCTATTTCATACACTTTAAAGAGGTGATTGACTCTAGTAACTTAAAAGAACTCTGTCGGGCGATTTAGGTGGTACAGTGGATGAAGCACCAGTCCTGGATTTAGAAGGACCTGAGTTCAAATCTGACCTCAGACACTTGACACTTACTAGCTGTGTGACCCTGGGCAAGTCACCTAACCCTCATTGCCCCAGAAAAAAAAACAAAAAACAAAAAAAAAAACCCCACCAAAAAACAAAACAAACAAACAAACAAACAAACAAAAACTAACCAGAACTCTGTCAAGGAATGATTTTATTTAAATGAATAATTGCCACCTGTAATGTCATGTCCATTGTTAATTGACAGATGTCTAGATCCACTTGAACTTGCTTGTTCTATCCTGTTGGCTATGGATTTGTGTTGCATGTGACTTCCTTTCTTTGTGGTTTATGCATCATACTTAGTTGTATAGCCCAATTTCTGAGTTAGTGTGTAAGCATTCTAGACACAGTTTTTCTAATGTAGTGCTCTTCATGACTGTATGGGATTGGTTCACACATGTTAAAAGTCAAAAGTCAAGTATTGCTCAATTTGGTTATATTACAATTTTGATTAGTTTAAATTTGGTGCTTTAATATATGAATTAATAAATCACCTCACTCACTTTTCAGGTAAAATTCCAGAGCTGTTGGCTTCAGGTGCAGTAGACAGCCTGACTAAACTTGTGCTGGTGAATGCCATCTATTTTAAAGGAAATTGGGAAGATAAATTTGATGAAGCACATACTACTGATGCACCATTTAGATTAAACAAGGTGAGCAGGAGGGAGTATAATAAATAGCCTTTTTACAAAGGATAATATGTGTGTGTGTGTGTGTGTGTGCTTTTTAAAAAAAATTCTACATATGTTATTCTGGGTTGTCTTTTTTGTATGTTTCTGAATGTTCAGAGAGAAAAAAAATCCGTGAAAATGATGTATCAGAAAAAGAAACTGCGCTATGGTTACATCGAGGCTCTCAAGTGCCAAGTACTAGAACTTCCTTACAAGGACAAAGACCTGAGCATGATCATTCTGCTGCCAAATGATATTGAGGATGATTCTACTGGCCTGCAAGAGGTACCTTAGACACTTTGGATGTCAATAATCTTTCTTTGGACATGGTGATTTTTCACATAGCACTAAACTCCAGCTTGTAGGGCAAAAGCAGATTTCTTCATACTATAAGTAAAATCAATGAGACTCCATGAACATATTTGTTGCTGTTGTTGTTGTTTAGTTATTTTTCAGTTGTGTCTGACTCTTCATGACCCCATTTCAGATTTTCTTGAGAAAGATCCTGGAGTAGTTTGCCATTTTCTTTTCTAACTCATTTTACAGATGAGGAAACTGAGGCAAACATGGTTAAGTGACTTGCCCAGGGTCACACTTGACTAGATTTGAACCCACAAAGATGATTCTTTCTGATTCCAAGCTGGGTGCTCTACCTAGCTGCCCTATGAACATATTTACTCTTACTCATAACTCTCTTGAAGTTGCTATCAGAGCTACCCAATAAGAGAAACTTGTCTATAAGATGTATCCAGTAATGCAAAGGCTCTTGGGCTGTGCTTACAGATTTACTTTTACGTTGACACATTTAAGTTTTATGGTTTTGGAAAGAGCCTAAAACAAATTGGCTCAGTTCCATTTATTGATTTTGAAATTTTTGTTATTAGAACTTCATACAGAGAGACAGAGACAGAGACACAGCTACAACACCCTCTGAATTTAGGTAAACAGAAAAACAAAGAAAAAAATGTTACAATGTGTGGTGATGCCAATGAAGATAATGGTTATATTTTTCCTCTGGCAAAGTTCAAGCCATCACATGATATCTTTTAAGTGACAAGCCATGGGATTGAACTCAGTGACAAGCAGAGGAAGAAGATTCTTCCATTCCTTTAAGTTTATTCTTCCACAGATCAGGCCTGAGGCCTGTTATGGAACAAAAATCAATGGAATTGGTATCCCAGAACCTAGTTTTGCTCCTTGCTAGCATGTCTCCTTGAACAAGCAATCAGCAATCATTTATTAAGCATTTACTTTGTGCCAGGGACTGTGTTCAAGCCCTAGGGATGTAGAGAAAAATCCAGAAAAAAGAAATGGTTGCTATTCTTAAGTAACATTTTCTTACTGGGAAGGCAATCAATATATACAAGAAGTCAGTTATTGCTTTAGCATTCCATTTCCTTATATTTAAAATGAGGCTTTGGACTGGGTGATTTCTAAGGAGCCTTCTAACTTGAAACACTAATTCTGTGAACATAGGCTTTATAACCACAAGTACAGGAATTTGGACATGATAAGAGCTCAGTAAATATTGGTCGAGTGTACAGATCATATGACCTCAGTTGGACTACTAGTACGGGAAATTCATCTTTGTTCTGTCATACCCAGCCAACCTGCTAGATAAGAACATAGTTCTCATAAAGGTATCAGTGTTGGAGGTGGGATTGGAAATGGAAGGAAAAGAATGAAGTGACTTCTCACCAGTTCATTCATATAAATTATAATAATTGTAAACATTTTGTCAATTCACCTATCTCATCAATAAATGCAATCCAGTTGTTAAAGTTCTGTCTTCTCTCCTTCTTTCTAATTTCAGATTGAAAAGCAACTCACTATGGAGAAGTTGACAGAATGGACACATCATGATAATATGCGTACCACTGATGTTCATGTACGTCTGCCCAAATTCAAGATGGAAAACACCTATGAGCTCAACTCAGATTTAGCACAAATGGGTCTGTGTGATCTGTTTAGCAGTGGTAAGGCTGATCTGTCTGGTATGTCAGGAAACAGAGATCTCTTTATCTCCAAGATTGTCCACAAGTCTTTTGTGGAAGTGAATGAAGAGGGCACTGAGGCAGCAGCTGCCACTGCAACCACTACATTCCTTTGTGCGATGAGGCCTGAAGAAGAATTTACTGCTGACCATCCATTCCTATTTTTCATCCGTCACAATCTCTCAGGAAACATCTTATTCTTTGGTAGATTTACTTCTCCATAAAACATCTGGAAATGCAAATTGAGTAAAGAAGACCCAATTTGTCAATCTGAATTTTAAAATCATGGGTCATTTGCTATATTGAATTTTCCTAATAAAATTACTGTTCAGAAACACATTTTAACATTGTCTTTACTAACTTCAATTTATTTGCTGATTAAATTCATGAAATTCCACACATATCCATTTCTGTATTTATCTTTGTCCCAAAGCTGTGAATGTTTTGTTGAAATGAATCAGGTATTGTTGTCGAGGATGGCTTCTCAGAATCCAATTCTGCTCTGTAACTTTCAGAACTAGAGAATTATTTGGTTTAGATGGGATAGTAGAGATTTAAATTTAATAAATATTGACTGGGTGCCTGCTATGTGCATGGCATTATGGGCACTTGGACCACAAGACCAAAAGCTCAACAGTCCCTACCTTAAGGAACTTGTATGGGGGTAGAAAGGAGGTATTGTATAATATTTAGCCAGTCAGTAGAATATCAAGTAGAGTGCTCAGGCAGAAAGAAGTGATATGCTAAAGAGATGCACTCTTTGTCATCATCCATTTGTACAAAGGCATCTGTGAGATATTTTCCAAATAAAAACATCAGCATCTCTCTCCTGATTGCACAACAATAATATTTAAATATTGTGTTCATCTTTGCAAAGTTATTTACATACATTATCTTATTTGAATGGCAAAAGAACAGTGAGGTCTGGAGTACAGGCATTACCATCATCATTTTATAGAAGAGAATGAATGACTGAAGGAAAAAGTATTTCTTAAGGGCTGACTATGTGCCTTAGCACTGGGCCAAACTCTGGGCTACAAATACAAAAGAAAGTCCCTGCCCTCAAGGAGCTTACATTCTAATGGAGGTTTGGTTAGTGGTTTTATTTTTGTTTTGTTTTGTTTTGTTTTTGCAGGGCAGTGAGGGTTAATTGACTTGCCCAGGGTCACACAGCTCGTAAGTGTCAAATGTCTGAGGCTGGATTTGAAGTCAGGTACTCCTGAATCCAGGGCCGGTACTTTATCCACTTTACCATCTAGCTGCCTTTGGTTAGTGTTTTTTTTTTTTTTTTTTTTTTTAGGCAATGGGGGTTAAGTGACTTGCCCATGGTCACACAGCTAGTAAGTGTCAAGTGTCTGAGGCCGGATTTGAACTCAGGTACTCCTGAATCCAGGGCTGGTGCTTTAACCACTGCGCCATCTAGCTGCCCCTGGTTAGTGTTTTGATGTTCTAAATCACAGGGCTGGTTAATGGAGTGGTCAGTTGACACTTTCCTTTTTTTTAGATGTAATAATAATAGTGTTTTGTTTACTGTTTCTAGAACATAAAGTAGAAGTAGGGGAATGATACCCCTACAACAAAACAGCAGGATGATGTCCAGCTGCGCTGGTGAAGTATTGGGATAGAAAAGTGTGTTTGGAGCCAGGTCAAAGAGCAAGAACAATAGCAGGGAGATGGAAACACAATAGTAAGGTGACCAGGGTGTGGCATGGTCAGCATATGGAGTGGGATATATACAAACATGTGTATATGTTGCTCAATCATTTCAGTCATGTCCAACTCTTTATGACCCCATTTGGGGTTCTCTTGGTAAAGATACTGGAGTGGTTTGTCATTCCCTTCTCTAGCTCATTTTACAGATGAGGAAACTGAGGCAAACAGTGTTAAGTGACATGTCCAGATCATACAGCTACTAAGTGTAAGATTGAATTTAAATTCACAAAGATGAGTCTTTTTGAATCCCAGCTCATGCTCCATCTACTTTGCCATCTAGGGTGTGTGTGTGTGTGTGTGTGTGTGTGAGAGAGGGAGAGAGAGAGAGAGAGACAGACAGACAGACAGACCAACAGACAGAGTACACACACAGATAGTTGATGCTGTTCCTGTATCCCATATAGAATCATAGATCATTAGAGCTGGAAGATCTAGATCTCTTGGAGATCACTGACCTGTTTCTAATGAGCAACTAAGGTGTAGAGGGATTAAAGGACTTATCCATGACCACACAATAAGATGCTGTCAAAGTAGAGATGAACTGGAGCTCCAGTCTCCTTATAGGGGCTGAAAGAGATCTCCATTACTGTACACAAAAGGCAATCAAACTGTACATACCCTTTGATGCAGCAATATCACTCCTTGGTCTATATCCTAAAGAGATCATAAAAAAGAGAGAAGGGCTTATATGTACAAAAGTATAGCAACTTTTTGTGGTGGCAAAAAATTGGAAATTTAGGGTATACCTATCAATTGAGGAAAAAAAACACCTGGAAAGACATATCAACTGATGCTGAGTGAACTGCGCAGAACCAAGAGAACATTGTGCACAATATCATCAACACTGTGTGATGATCAATTATGAAAGACTTAGCTCTCCTCGGCAGTACAATAATCAAAGACAATTCCAAAAGACTTCAGATGGAATATGCTCTCCACATCCAGAGAATGGACTATGGAGTCAATGCAAATTGGAGCATACTATTTTCACTTTTTTGGGGGGGGAGTTTTGTGTGTTTTTTCCTTTTGTTCCATTTCTTCTTTCACAACATGCCTAATGTGAAAATGTTTAACATGATTGTACATGTATAACCTATATCAGATTGCTTGCCATCTTTGGGAGGGTGGAGAAGAGAGGGACAAATATTGGGAGCTCAAAATCTTATAAAAAATGAACGTTGAAAACTGTTTACATGTAATTAGAAATTACATGTAAACATGTAATTACATGTAATTAGAAAAATACAAGTTACTAAAAAGAAAGATAAAGAGACTTGACAAAGAAAAAAAGAAAGAGATCTCCATTTACCTCATCTGAAAACCAGTGGGTATAGGGAGGGAGGGGGAGGAGGACAGTATTTCCCCGAGAGTCAGGCGACATTTCATAGAAGTAATTATCACAGTCCTAAATCAAGGAAGAAACTTTTCTTGCCTTGTTAGATACACAAATGTGCCATTGCCTCAGGCTGTGCAAAGGCAGTTTTGATTAAAGGTACACACTTCCTATGTCCTAATGCTTGCAAAATTTTCATAAAAAAAGACAAGGTGCATTCTAATAGCAGTGAGAGGGGGCAGCTAGATGGCGCAGTGGATGGAGCACTGGCCCTGGATTCAGGAGTACCTGAGTTCAAATCCGGCCTCAGACACTTAACACTTATACTAGCTGTGTGACCCTGAGCAAGTCACTTAACCCCAATTGCCTTACTCAAAACAAAACAAAAAAAACCCAAAACTAATAGCAGTGAGAGAAAAAAAAAACAAAAAACTTTTATTTGGACTCTTCTCAGAGCCCTAGGGAAAGAGAATGTGTTTAGTTTCAAATCCCCAACCTAAGTTTTGTTTTTTGAAAAGTCCATAAGTTATGTTAACAGAGAGCATTCTGATAAGGAGGAGAGGACACTCTTTCTCAGAATATATTAATACCTGGTATCATATTTCATACAATGTGATTGGTCAAACTGGTACAATACGATTGGTCTATACTGTATGTAAATGGAGGGTAGTAAATGTGATCAGTTGACCCTTGCTGCAATGTGATTGGTTGACTTGGTGTAATGTGATTGGTTGACAACTGGTGCACTGTGATTGGTCAACCTGGTACAATCTGATAAGTCTATACTGTATGTAAATAGAAGGATGATAAATACTGCCATTTGATTGGTCAGGAAGAGACCCTCTGTGTGTATAAATAGCTGTGTAGAGCTTTACTTTGGTTTCACTCTCTGGCACATTCAGGAGGGTGCCTACCTTTGACAAGATGTATTAAAGAAGCCTTCAATCACACTTTGCTGCCTACTTGGATTATTCAAGATGTAACACTTATTTGAGCTGTTAGCTGTGTTTCTAACAGCAGGATAGTCCCTCAATAGGCAATTTCATCTTAGTGTGGTCGCTTTTCAGTGTTTCCTTGAAGTCCCTAAAGGGGAAAGAAAGGCTGGGAAAGTAGTCTGGCAGCAGCTGAAGTCCTCCTTAAGGAAATGGAGGATTGCAAAGCACTTGCTCAAAAAACCAGTACAATGAAGAGTCCCCTGCAAATAGCTCCACTGCCTCTTCTCCCTAATCATCCATTTGAGATTCTGGCTCATTGTTTATACTCAACTATTAGATGAGACAATGGGCAGCTAGGTAGCACAGTGGATTAAGTGCTGGGTTTGGAATCAGGAATACATCTTTAGAAGTTCAAATCTGGCATCGAACACTTACTAGCTGTGGGACTCTGGATGAGTCACTTAACCCTGTATGCTTCAGTTCCTTATCTGTGAAATGAGCTGGAGAAAGAAATGACAAACTGCTTCAGAATCTTTGCCAAGAAAACCCTAAATGAAGTCACAAAGAGTTGGGCATAATTGAAAAAACTGAACAACAAATACTCTGAGATTCTGAACTGCTCATAAAAATGGTGCATGCACCAACTCCTCTCCCTATTCATTTGCTATTTGGTTTATTCTCCAGGATTATGTTTTGTCATGTACTCTTTGAACTACAACTTTCAGCAGGAGGAGGTGTGGTGTCTAATGCTCTACAGAGACAAATTATGTTTATAAATTAAAGAATAAAAGACAACATAAGAATTATCAGGCAGTAGCTGGAAAGCACCCCAGAGAGCATCTAGTCTATAGCCCTTCATTTCATGGATGAGCAAACAGAAGCCAAGCAAGGTTAAGTTTTTTGAGTATTGTCTTCATCTGAGTTTGTTTAGCTCTTCCCTGTCAACACAGAAGCTCTCAATGGTAAGAGCCCTTTTTGTTTCTTATTCATAATGCAGTTTATTTTTTTAAAGTTGAGGTCTGCTCCTGGGGCACAAAGGTCACTGTTTCAAGCTTCTTGTGCTGATGGATAGGGGCTGTGTCACTGGCTTTCTACTCTGAGGCCACTATGTCTTGTTCTCACCACCCTGGGCTTGCTTCCTGTGCTTGCTCCAGGCACTGGGATTTCCAGGCCCAGTCATGCCTGTCCTGTGGGTGGCTCTCCAGCTGGCAGCCTGTCCTCTCTGTTGGTGCTGATGGGTCTCACAACTGGCCTGCTTTGGCACCAGCTTGCTAAGCCAGGATCAAGGGGCCTCAGTTGCTCAGATGTAGCCAAGGGCTTCCTGCTGACTTGCCCAGACCCCTCAGTACTGTGCTGCACTGTCTGAGCTATGCTGTACTTCCCTTTTGCCAGAGTGAAAATGACCTTTCCTGAAGTTTTCTAAATTATCTCAAGTTGGAAGTTTGTGTCTCTGATTCTGAATGCATTTAGAGGCTTGATTTAATGTTGTTTTTGAGGGAAACTTGGGAGAGCTCAGGCAACTCTCTCAGGCTTCTCTCCTCCATCCTGCCTCCACCTCAGGAGGGAAGGTTTTCAAGTAAAGAAAATGAATCTGATATAGGAGGAAAAAAATGGGTTAAGAGAAAACCCTAAGACCAGAGGTCTAATTTAGATCAGAGCTCTAACAGGGATTCAAACCCAAGTTAATGGATAACTTAAGACTTAGAAAACAAGTCAGGGCCTGGTTCTTGCTACCTACATTAATCAGTATCCATAACAAGAACATAAAGAGGCAGAGAGATCTTATAACAATGGTACACTCACAGGGTCTAGAAATTGTACTGATAAATGAAGATACTTTGAAACTAGCCTTGGGAATCAAAAAGTTACACGCTCAGAAAAATCCAAATTTGTCCTCAGATTCACGTTATGATGTGTAAACCCCAAAAACAAACGTCCATGGAAAAAAGGTACCTGCCTCAGGGGTTGGCTTAGGACCCCAGGAACTCCAAATTAGTATAGACCCTCTGCTGTAACTCCATAAGGTGGAGATTATTATAATGAGACTGATATTCAATTTATCCATACTATAAATATAATGATTTTTCCCCCCTATTTGAGAGATACTTTTCCACTTTTCTGGTTATCCCTCTGTGTTCACTCACAGTATTGCAATAAAACTTGGGAAACTGAGTCACTGAGTCTTCTAATTCTTTTGGGATGACTCACAATCAATTTGACCCTAATTCCATCCCACATCAAGTCCAGTATAATATCTGATTAATATCTTTCTAAGAACAAAGAGCCAGCATTAAATGTCATAGAAAAAAAAATGAGGTATCTCCAATAAGAATAGTTTAAAGAAAGGTTGTCCATTATGACAACTGATGTATGATATTATGGTATACATGTTATCTATAATGACAAGGCAATAAAAAAATTGAGGGGAAAAACATAAGCAAAGAGAAAACAAAGTCATCAAATTTTGTAGATAATATATGGTATACGTTGACAATCTTCAAATCAATTAAAAATTAACTGAAACTGGCATCAATAAAAGAGCAGGAAATAAAATTCACAAATTATATCCTTTATATAACAATAAAATGAACTAAAAGGACATGGAAAAAAAGTCAATTCAAAATAGACAGAATGTATGAAGTATTTGGCAATCTACCCATGACATTCATGAGAATTATATGAATACAACTATAAAACATGCTTTACAGAAATTTATTCACTATTTCATTGGGAAAGAGAATTTCCTCACTATTTTTTGCAAAACACTGAACATTTACTTACTACAATATAAACACTTGGAAGGTAAGGACTTTTATATCTCCAGCACTTAGTACAGTGTCTGGCACATACAAGGTGCTTAATAAATGCTTGTAGATTAATTAGTCAGTTAATTGACTACACATAGACTACAACCAATTCTTGACTGTTATCATTTGAAGGGTGTTATATTCCACACAAAAATATTTGTTTTCCCCCCCAAAATAATGTAAATTTCTGGAACTGATGGATAGAAAATAAAAAAGCAAAATGTGACTGTTCCCAGAGAAAGAATATTCATATGTAATATGTAAGCACCAAATGTTCAGAGAATGATGAATAGCACCTGTGACAGAAATTAGTAAAATTTTGATTCTTGTCTTCTACTTTTTCATTCAATAAGAAGAAAGGACTGGATTATCTAATCAGGGCAGCATAAGAAAAGTAAAATTAATACATTCTTACTCACCCCACCATAAGATTGAGTCATTCTAGGCTCAGTTCTCACAAAAACTAATCTCTCTATAGCTTTGTAGAAAAGTTAAGTCATGGGCTTGTCTTTCACTGTTAAGCCCACTGCTTATTTAATGTATCCTTTTCCATGTATCTGTGAAGTTGACCTCCACAGAATTCAGTTGTTATAAGAAGAATGAGGTGGTAGAGGAGGAGTTTATTAAAATGAAAGGTTTTGTGTGTGTGTGTGTGTGTGTGTGTGTGTGACTTTTAAAATCCTTTGACTAGTTGGACCACCTCTACCAAAGAACAATCCAAAGAGATGGGACTCAAAACCATGTAAGTTGATTAAAAGAATCAATAGTGGTTAGGCTTTGGAAAAGAAAACTTAGGAGTTTAGACATCATCTTCCAAGAAATTGTCAGGAATAATTGCCCTGATATTCTGGAAGCAGAAGGCAAAACAGAAATTGAAAGAATCTACTGATCACCTTCTGAAAGAGATCTGAAAAGGAAAACTTCCAGGAATGTTATAGCCAAATTCCAGAGAATCCAGGTAAAAGGAGAAAATATTGCAAACAGCTAGAAAAAGAATGAAATTTAAATATTGTGGAGCTACAGTCAGGATAACACAAGATCTAGCAGCTTCTACATTAAAGGACAGGATGCATGGAATATGATATTCTGGAGGGCAAGGGAACAGGGATTACAACCAAAAATCACCTATCCAGCCAAATTGTGTATAACCTTTAGGGGGAAATATGGGACTACAATGAAGAAGAGGACATTCAGGCATTTGTGATGAAAAGACCTCAACTGAATAGAAAATTTGACTTTCAAATACAAGACCCTAGAAAAGCATAAAAAGGTAAACAGAAAAAAAGAAATCATGAGGGATAATGAAAAGTTAAACTATTTGCATTCCTACATGGGAAGATGATACTTCTAACTCATAAGACCTTTCTCTGTATTAGGACAGCTGAAAGGAATAAACTTACACAGAGGGCACAGGTGTGAATTGAATATGAAGGGATGATATCTGTAAAGCATTTATGTTTTGTTTATCCTTGTTTTGGGTGGGGAAGGCAGGGTGGGGTGTCTTATATCTGGAGTGGGATTAGGGATTTTGGCTGGAGGCCTCCTGGGCCCAGGGCTAGTGCTTTGTTCACTGTGTCATTAAGTTAAGGGGTAAGAGGAACGCACTGGATGAAAAGAAAAGGGAGAGGTGAAAGGGGGTAAAGTAGCTCACATAAAAGGAACAAGAAAAAGCTTATGGAGTGGGAGGGAAGATGGGGAAGGAGTGGGGGAGTGAGTGAGCCTTACTCTCATCAGAATTGGCTCAAAAAAGGAATAACATACACACTCAAGTGGATATAGTAATATATTTTGCCCTGAGTGAAAGTTGGAGGGGAAGAGGATAAGGGGAAGCTTGAAAGAAGGGAGGGCAGATTGGGGGAGGGGGCAGTAAAAAGCAAAACACTTTTGAGGAGGGATAGGGTGAAAGAAGGTAGAAAATAGAGTAAATATCAAGGGGAGGGAATAGGATGAAGGGTAATACAGTTAGCAATAGTAACTGTGAAATAAATGATGAGTAGGATGTTATCAGAAGAATGTATGAAAAAAGCAAACCAAAAACAGAGAAAGAACTGATGGTATCTGAATAACGACTGAAGTATAATTTCATTTGTTCGTTCCTCTTTCTGAAGTTATTTTGTCTGTTTTTTCACAATCTGACTCCTTGAAGATACTTTGCGTGACTGCACATGCATGAGTATATTGAATTGCTTGATTTCTTAGGGAGGGTTGAGGAGGGAGGGAAGAAGTAAATTTGGAATGCAAAGTTTAAAAAAAAATCAATGGGAAATTTTTTTTTACATGTAACCTGGAGAAAATTCTGAATAATAATGAAATAATAAAAAAAAACAACCCTTATTCAAGTCTAGGATTCTATGATTACATATTCAGGGCCTTCTGTTTATATCATGTCAGCGAAACATATACATGTCCACAGTAATTATTTGGTAGTTTTAATGATTGATCTAAACATGAATTAGTAACTTTTTTTTTCAAGTGCTCACAATCCATCCTTTTATTAGTTTGTTCTAGAATTTTGTCAAGAATGAAACTCAAGTTTCTCTAGTTAACAAATGAGGAAAGAGGGAAAAATCTGTAAATAATGACCAATAAAACAAAATGATTGGTTCTACCCTTTTTCTGTTTTCCATTATCACCTTTCCACACAAGCTCAGTAGTCATTATATCTCTTCTTTTTTTTTTTCAATTTTACAAACATTTTCATTTGAAGTTTTGAGTTCCAAATTCTGTCCTTCCCTTCCTCCCTCCCCTCCCCCTTCCTGAAATAGTAAACAATCAGATATAAGTTATACATGTGTAATTATATGAAACATTTCCATATTAGTCACTTTGTAGAAGACTCAAAGAAAAAAATGAAAAAGTGAGGTATTAACTATTAATGGCCCACATCTTTAAGATGACTAATAGGATGATAAGGCAGAGTTTTCAGTAAGTATCAGCAGAGGGAGTAATCACACTGATAAAAACCATTGATCCTATATACATGAATATATCCAAGTCAAGTCCTTGAGATAGAAATGTATTGATGACATTGTTCCTATATCCAAAGCCATTAGTATGGAGCACCAAATGATTAAGACATTACTAGACTGTTTGGGCTCAGGTTCAATACATCATAAAACAAGTATATACAATCTAACAGAATTATTATACCTATACAAACCTGAAGAAAGACAGTCAAGAAAGGCAACAGGGAAAAAAATAACACAATTCTATATAGGGACTATATATATAAATATATACTCAGTGTTTATTAAGCACTTACTATGTGCCTCACTCTGGGTTAAGTGGTAGGGGTACAAAGAAAATCAAAAGACAGTCCCTTCCTTCCAGGAGCTCACAGTCTAATGAGGGACATAACATTAAGAATGATTGGATGGAGGGGCAACTAGGTGGCGCTGTGGATAAAGCACCAGCCCTGGATTCAGGAGTACCTGAGTTCAAATATGGCCTCGGACCCTTGACACTTACTAGCTGTTTGACCCTGGGCAAGTCACTTAACCCCCATTGCCCCACTAAAAAAAAAAAAAAAAAAGAATGATTGGAGGGGAGCAGCTAGGTGCTCCAGTGGATAAAGCACTGGCCCTGGATTCAGGAGGAAGTGAGTTCAAATCCAGCCTCAGACACTTGATACTTACTAGCTATGTGACCCTGGCAAATCACTTAACCATCATTGCCCTACCGAAAAAAAACCAAAGAAACAAACAAAATCCCTATTTTCCAATATGCTCAAAAATTTTTTTTTTAATTAAATGAAAATAATTGGTTGGAGAAGAATTTAAAAAAAAAAAGAATGATTAGAGAAGGTGGAGTCAAGAAAGCAGCATAAGGCCTGAACTCTCCCAAATTTTCAGCCCAATAATTATAAAATAATGCCTCAAAATGAATTCTGGAGTGGCCAAACCAACAAAAGGATGGGATGAAACAATTTTTCATTCTATGACAACTTAGAAGTTTGGCAGGAAAGGCCTTGCTTCACAGGAGTAAAAAGGGAGTACAGTCCAGCAGAGGTAGCCTCCAGGCAAGCCAGAAGCCAGATCCCAATCCCCAGGATAGTCCAGAAGTGAGGCCCTGGGGCCCCCAATGCAGCCCAGCAGTGAGGCTCCCTGCCCTGGCATAGCCCAGCAGTGAGGCCCTACAGCCCACAGTGGAACCCAGTAGCAAGGTCCCAAGCCCATTCAAGAAGCTTGGGACAATACCCCTTACAACACAGGAGCAGAACCCACCTTTAACATAAAAGTCACTGAAAAAAAAAATTCCTTAAAAATTAGAATTGGGCAAGTGGAAGCTAATCACTTCATGAGACAGCAAGAAACAAACAAAATCAAAAGAATGAAAAACAAATAGGAAAAATGTGAAATATGTCATTGGAAGAAAAGTTGACCTGGGAAATAGGTTGAGTAGAAGTAATTTAAGAATTATTGGATTCCCTGAAAACTATGATCAAAAAAAGTGTCTGGACATATTTAAAAAATTATAAACCTTTGTATTTATAGTTTTGAGTTCCAATTTTTATCCCTCCTTCACCTTCCCCTTCCCCTCCTTGAGGTGTTAAGCAATCAGATATAGGTTATACATGTGTGATTCTGTAAAACATTACTATATTAATCATTTTGTACAAGAAAACCTGAATAAAGGAAAAATTAAAAACAAGTGAAAAATAGCATGCTTCAGTCTGTGTTCCATCAATATAAATTCTTTCTTTGGAGGTGGATAGTATGTTTCATCAATAGTCCTTTGGGATTGTCTTGGATCATTGTATTGTTGAGAATAGTTAAGTCATTCATCAAACAATATTGCTGTCTCTGTGCACAATGTAGTCTTCGTTCTGCTCACTTCACTATATATCAGTTCATACAAGTCTTTCCAGGCCTTTCTGAAATCATACTGCTTGTAATTTCTAATAGCACAATAGTATTCCATCACCATCATATACTGTAGCTTGTTTAGCCATTCCCCAACTGATTGGCATTCCTTTAATTTCCAATTCTTAGCCACCACAAAAAGAGCTGCTATAAATATTTTTCTACAAATAAGTCTTCTTCTCTTTCTGAGGATGTCTTTGATCCAGCAATACCACTGCTAGGTTTATATCTCAAAGGGTATGCACAATTCTCTTACCCTTTGGGTCTAGTTCCAAATTGCTCTCCAGAATGGATCTTTAGTTGGATCTTTTCACAACTCCACCAACAGTGGATTAGTTTTCCAACTTTCCCATATCCCTTCCAATATCCAATATTTTTTATTTTTGTTATATTGCCACTCTGATAGTGTGAGATGATACTACAGAGTTGTTTTAATTTTTCTGATCGATAGTGATGTAGAACATTTTTTTATGTGACAGAAATAGCTTTGATTTATTTGTCTGAAAACTACCTGTTCAAATCCTTTGGCCATTTATGAATTGGGGAATTACTTGTATTTGTATGTTTGACTTTGTTCTTTATATAATTGAGAAATGAGGCCTTTATCAGAGATATTTGTTTCAAAAATTCTTTCCCAGTTTTCTGTTTCCCTTTTGATCTTGGTTACATTAGTTTTGTTTGTTCAAAACTTTTTAAAATTTTATATAATCAAAATCATCTATTTTGCATTTTGTTTTGCTCTCTATATCTTCTTTGGTCCTAAATTCTTCCTCTGCCCATAAATCTGACAGATAAAGGATGATACCATATGCAAATGAAGAGAGCATGGAATCGTTTCTGTCTAAATCATGTATCCATCTTGACCTTATGTTAGTATACAGTGTGAGATGTTGGTCTCTACCTAGTTTTTGCTATACTGTTTTACAGTTTTCACAGCACCAGACATCATATTTTAAGAAATTATTAAGGAAAACTGCCCTGATATCCTAGACTCCATGGGTAAAATATAAATTGAAAGAATCTATCAACCACCTCCTGAAAGAGATTCCAAAATGAAAACTCCCAGAATTATGATAGCTAAATTCCAGAGCTCCCAGGTCAAGGAAAAAAAAAACATTTCAATCAGTCAGAAAGAAATGATTCAAATACTATAGAGCCACAGTCAGAAATACACAGCATTTAGCAGCTTCTACATTAAAGGATAAAAGGGCTATGAATCAAACTTGTCACTATTATCCCTCATAGTCAGTGCTACAGCTCACTGCATAGCCATTGGTACAAGTAGTGATATCTCTCCATACTGCATCATGTCCTCCTAGTATGGGTGGGGCTGAAACACATGTGTCCATAGCCCCTCCTTTCTTGCAAGCATTTTTACTCACTTCGAAATTAAATTTCTGTTTGATTCTTCACTCTCCTGTCTCTAACATGCTTGGTTCACCTTTGGCCATCCACAGGTTAAAGGACACATTAGAGGTCTGGTTGATAGAAGTGAATAACAGAAGGAATTAAAAATCAAAATTCTGCAATATATAGTTAGAAAAAACACACATTCGAAGCAGAGAGACACACAGAGCAAATGTAAAAGGCTGGAGAAGAGTTTATTATGCTTCAGCTGAAGTAAAAAAGAAAAAGCAGAGGTAAGGATCATGATCTTAGACAAAGCAAAAGCAAAAATAGATCTAATTAAAAGAGATAAGGAAGGAAAGTATATCTTGCTAAAAGGCACCACAGATGATAAAGTGATAGCAATAATAAACATATATGCACTAAATTGTATAGCATCTACATTTTTAAAGGAGACATTAAAAGAGTTACAAGAAGAAATAGACAGTAAAACTATATTAGTGGGGGACCTCAACTTTTCCCTCTCATAATTAGATAAATCTAACTAAAAATAAACAAGAAAGAAGTTAAGGGGGTGAATAGAATTTTAGAAAAAGTTAGAAATGATAGACATCTGAAGAAAACTAAATGGAAACAGAAAGGAATATACCTTTTCTCAGCAATATATGGCACTTACACAAAAAGTGACCATATATCAGGGCACAAAAACTATACAATGAAATGCAGAAAAGCAGAAATATTAAATGCATTCTATTCAGATAATACTTCATTAAAATACATTCCATAAAGGGTCATGGAAAGATAGTTTAGGATTAGATTCTTTAATTTCTAATTAATTTTAAAGAAAAAGTGGGTCAAGGTACAAATCAGAGAAACAATAATTTCATTAAAGAGGATGACAAGATTCAGATAGCATGCCAATATCTATGGGATATAGCCAAAACAATACTTGGTGGGAAATTTATATCTCTAAACACTTAAATAGATACAATAGAGAAAGAGCAGATGAATGAATTCAGTATGCAAATAAAAAAATAAAAAAGAATAAATTAAAAATCTCTAATTAAACATGAAATTGGATATCCTGAAAATCAAAGGAGAGAGTAGGAAAATTGAAAGTAAGAAAACCATTGAACTAATCAAGAAAACTAAAGGAAATAGATAAACTTTTGGTTAATTTGATTTAAAAAAAGAAAGAAAAAACCAAATTACCAGCATCAAAAATGAAAGAAAGAAATTCACCACCAATGAAGAAGAAATTAAAGAAATCATTATGTTATTCTGCCAAATTATATGCCAATAAATGTGACACTTTAAGTGAAACAGATGAATATTTACAAAAATATTAATTGCCCAGATTAACTGAAGGGGAAGTAGAATATTTAGACTAAGCAAATGAACACATCATCAATGAACTCCCTAAGAAAAAGTCCCCAGGGCCAGATGAATTAACAATTGAATTCTACTAAATATTTGAAAAACAATTTATCCCAATATCTAAAACTATTTGGAAAAATAGGTGGAGGACTTTTAATAGATTTCTTTTTATGACTCAAACAATGTGCTGATAGCTAAAACTAGGAAGAAAAAAAGTAGAGATAGAAAACTAAAAACCAATTTCCCTAATGAACATCAATGCAAAAAAAATTAAATAAAATACATGCAAGTAGATTACAGCAATTATCAAGAGGATCATATTTTATGACCAGGTAAGATTTATACCTGGGATGCATGGTTGGTTCAATATGAGGAAAACTATCAGCATAATAGAGGATATCAATAACAAAACCAACAGAAATCATCTATTTGTTTCAATAGTTGCAGAAAAAGCTTGTGACAAAAATGCAACACCTATTCCTATTTAAAACCACTAGAGGGCATAAAAAAATCAATGGACTTTTCCTTACAATGAAAAGTGGAATCTATCTGAAACCATCAGCAAGCATTATCTATAATGGGATAAGCTAAAAGCCTTCCCAGTAGGATCAGGGATGAAGCAAGGATGCCAATTATCACTACTATCATACTAAAAATGTTAGCTAAAGCAATAAGATAAGAAAAAGAAATTGAAGGAATTAGAATAGGCAATAAGGAAACAAAACTATCATTCTTTGCAGATGATATAATTGTATACTTAGAGAATCCTAAAGAATCAACAAAAAACCAGTTAAAATAATGGAAATATATAACTAGCTGAAATTAACTTTGGCAAAGTTGGAGGATATAAAATAAACCCACATAAATCATTAGCAATGCTATATATTACCAACAAAGTCCAGCAGCAAGACGTACAAAGAGAAATTCCTTTTAAAATAACTCTAGACAATTTAAGATACTTGCCAGTCTACCTGCCAAGAAAAACCAAGAAATTATATGAACACAATTACAATATACATTTTACAGAAATAAAGTCAGATCTATATCTTTGGAAAATATTAATTGTTCATGGGTAGGCTGAGGCAATACAATAAAAATGACAATTCTACCTAAATGAACTTACTTATTCAGTGCCATAACAATCAAATTACAAAAAAATATTTTTTAGAGCTTTAATACCATAATAAATTATTCTGTAAAAACAATAGGTCAGGGGCAGCTAGGTGGTGCAGTGGATAGAGCACCGGCCCTGGATTCAGGAGTACCTGAGTTCAAATCCGACCTCAGACACTTAACACTTACTAGCTGTGTGACCCTGGGCAAGTCACTTAACCCCAATTGCCTCACTAAAAAAAAATTAAAAAAACAAAAACAAAAACAATAGGTCAAGAATATTAAGGAAATTAATGAAAAAAAAAAGCCAAGGAAGGTGGCCTACCTATACTAGGTCTCAAACTGTATTATAAAGTGACATCATCAAAACAATCTAGTACTGGTTAAGAAATAAATTTGAGAATCAGTGGAATAGATTAGGTATACAACATACTATAGTAAGTGATGTAACACCTGGGACCGCTGGAGCCTTTAGACTTCCTCCAAGCCGGACTTCTGACTTGATTTAGCCGGTGCAAGGGACGGAAGACCGCTCCTTTCGGGAAGGCTCCCACAGTTCAGGAAAGGACTTCCCGGGTGCCATCTACATACAATCAAGCTCACAGATCGAGATGCGAGCGGAGCTGCGGAGGCAGCGATTGGCAAGGAAGCAAGAAGCAGGAATTCCCCCCACCCACACACCCCCTCCCCGCGTTCAGAGCACCAAGCCCGCAACCCAATTACGGGATCCTTTGGGTTGGGGCCGTGGTCCCTCCTACCTTGGGCCCACAGCCCAGGAGGATCCCGAGATCCTCTTACAGGCAGGAAGCTGGGCTAGGGGGTGGTTCTCCAGGACCCAAGAGGAGGAAGTGATACTCCAGAACCTTAGAAACGCCTCTAAGCCTCGAGAGGTTCACTTTCCTCACTGGGAGAGAAGGGGAACGAGGAAACTTCAGAAACTGCTGTTTTCTCCAAGGAGCAAATTGAGTTACAGATCAGTGGGTTTTAGTCTCAATGTTTGGGATCCTGACCTATGTCTGGGGTGGAGAGTAGCGAGGGGAATCACTCTGGAAGAGCCCTGAGACCTCAAACTGTTGATGGACTATGAGTTCTTTTCAGCCCTCCCTCTTTGCAGCTTTACCCTGGAACCAATAGGGATCAGTTCTTCCTGGTTTTCGAATCCACTTGGTTTTTTTGTTGTTGTTTTGAAAAGTTGGGGCAAATGCAATACGTATAGGTGTAGAACCCTAAAGTACTTTGCTCCCAAATGTTAGTGCTCAGAAATTAGTACCCTACTTTTTGGGGGCCTTTGGGGTAGGGCTTGGCCATTGAGGGAATTTGTTTTGTTTGACCAAGAATATCACAAGGGTTTTTCAGTTGGGTGAAGGAGGAAGAATAGATAGGTTTTTGTTAACTGATAAAAGTACATTAAAAAAAAAATCTGTGTGGATCCTGAGGTGCGCCAAGTGCAATGACAATTCAGGAAACATTTGCAGACCAGCTACAGTGTGAGAAAAGGCACTTAGCTCCAAATTTGCAGATGTCTTGATTTTTTGCTTTTCCTCTGATATATACTGTCTTTGGGACATGGGAGGTCTGAGTTCAAATGAGTCCTTATTTGCCTCAATTTTCTCATCTGGAAAAAGGGGGTAATCTTAGCAACCTACCTCCCAGATGAAAGGAAATATTATCTTTAAAATGCTTTGCAAACCTCAAATACTGCTTAGCACTAAAAGTTCTATATCAGTAGTGGTAGTACTACTTACAATTCTCCTTCCTCCTCTTCCCTTCTCCTACCCTCAGGGCTTTAGACAGGAGGTACATTTGTTTTGGTAGAGAGGGTTTCCTGGATACTTTTTTTCCTTATACTACTGAAATCACTGGTCTAGCCCCTTTCCTATCCCTCTATATCCCCAGCATGTAACAGAGTGCTCTGAACATAAGTAAGCACTTTATAAATGCCTGTTTAATTGAAGGGCCAAAGCATGGCCCCTAAGCTCATGGATCTTGCAGTCTGGTAGGAAGTTTGACTCTTAGATAATGAGAGTACATGTAATATTTCATTGACAGAACTTATGGTAGAGGTACTATAGATCTATCTACCTGTGTACAACTAATCCAGTTAGAGAAAAGAATATTGCCACATCTTTAGTAGAGCCTGACATTGGGTTTCTACTGAACATTAGTCTTGTGTTAGGTTTCCCAGCTTTTTTCCAAGAAAGTACATTTTATATATTAGGAAGAAGGCATAAAGGCCTAAAAGGGTTTAATTAATTTTTTTTTAATATAAGGGTTTAATTCCCTCCCTTGCTTCAGGTGTGATTTTGTGGTTCTACAGTCCAGTCAGAATAGGCTGAGAAATTGGGGAAAATGCTAACATCAGGTTGGTTTGTGTGCCCCTAAGACATGTTACTGGATGTTATTTTTTGTTGTAGTCTTAAACAATGGAACAGCTGAGTGTGGCGAATAACCGGTTTGCTATTGGGCTCTACAAGGAGTTGGTTGAAACCCATCTAAAAGAAAACATCTTCATCTCTCCATTTAGCATTTCAACAGCTCTGGCCATGGTACTTGTGGGAGCCAGGGGTAACACTGCAGCACAGGTGTCTAAGGTAAGGAAAAAGTCTTTTCTATTAAAATGAAAGCACAAAAAAAGAAAAAAAGAGTACAGTGCTGTATGTACTACCTAATACTAATTTTTCAGTTTTCAATGAGTTGTTAAAAGTTAAATTATGTTATCATGTATGTAACTTAATTAGAAAGTCAAATTTATTGAAAAAGCAACCTCTCTGAAATGTTAATTTATATTTGACAAACTTTTCCCACTAGCAGAAATGTATTGACCTAGGATAGGCTTCTATGGGCTTTGCATGTGATGAAATGGCAATGTAACATACACTGTTACAGTGGACAACTTATATAGTAGGCTCTGACAGCCATGTACACACACGTACACACAAATGATCAAACTTCATGGTTTAGATTAGAGAATAGAAAGAACTTTCAGGCCACCACTATTATAAGAAATGGAGACATTCCACCAAGAGGAAGATGATGAAAATTTTTCTCTGGAAAATTTTCTTTAAAATGGTAGCTAACGGGGCAGCTAGGTGGCGCAGTGGATAAAGCACCGGCCCTAGATTCAGGAGTACCTGAGTTCAAATCTGGCCTCAGACACTTACTAGCTGTGTGACCCTGGGCAAGTCACTTAACCCCCATTGCCCCGCAAAAAAAAAAAAAAAGGTAGCTAACTATATTTCTGTGATGATTAGGGTATAGTTCTGACCATAGTCACTGGGAATGAACTAGTGACTTTGTTAGATTTCTCCTGACCTATGAGATGGTGATTCTCAAAACTATCATTGATTTTACTTTTCTCTAGTTGAAAGCTCACTGAACTTGGAGTTGTTAGAAAACCCAGGTCCAAGTCCTTGTTGGCTGCAAGACTTTGGGAAAGTCACCTAACCAATATGAGGTTCAGTTTACTTCTATATAAAATGGCATATTCATATTTATATTACTTACCTCGGCATTGTTCTGTGGTTCAAATTAATGTGTATAAAAGTCTATAAAGCACTATATAAATTTGTAAGTATTCATTACTACTACTGCCATTGCTACTGCTACTAATATTAATACCACCAGCACCAAAGCAGAAGCATCTTTTATAATACAACATACTAAGCCATAAACAAGATCATTTTATTGTTTTTTTCTTTATGAGAAAAATACAACTACATGTGAGGTCCATCTTTATCAAGACTTAGGAAAGAGAATAGATTATTTAAATAGAAAGAAAAAAATTAAACTCTTAGCTTGCTGGCAAGACAACCATTAATGATCTGAGTTTTATTTGTTTGTATTCTTGCAAATAGCCCAAATAGACCCATTAGCTCAGCTTGGGAAGGGGTGTATGAGGCAAAGATTTTACTTATTCAATACCATCCTGCCCTCTTTAGAGCTAATACTTTTAAAAATAATTCATTTTCTCTTCACATGTTATAAAAGGTTTTTACTTTTATGGGATTATGATACCAGTAGTAGGCTTCCACCAGTCACGGATGACCATGGATCAGCACCTTGAAGAGCCACAGACCACAGTATGACTGTGAGTCTGATACGGGAAGCCGCAGCTCCTGCCACAATGAGGACAGAGTTATCACTGGTAACTACTGCATCCCATGTTGTATCTACCCCATGAGGAATAGCTGTAGTGTCCTCTCCAGGGTGCTGACCTTGGTGGATCAATATGGAAAACAAGCTGTTGCTCATGCAGCAGGTTTTCCCTCTCCGCAACATTGGTGGATCCAAAGGAGAGGCAGAGCCCATACACTTTGGCACCAGTGCCGAAGCAGGAGTTGCCAGAGGGATGTGATGTCCAACATCCAACTGCCTAAGGGACTCTGACTCCTGATTTTTCCTTGGGGTTAACTCCTGAAGCCTTTCCCATATATGGGTATAGCCGCAAGGCAGCGAAGGTTTAAAATCAGGGTTTCCTTCCCCTAGGCAAGTTGCCTACCAAGGCTGATGAGCCCCATCTGCCCGAAGCGCCTGGTTTTAAGGTGCCAGTGACTTGCCTTTGCCCCTTCTCCTGTTAGTGGAAACAGTTCCGCCATGGGAAGGCCAGGAGTTGGGCTTCGGTTGTCAGAGGCTATTTGAGACACATGCCATTCGAGCATTTTAGAGAGTGGGAGCTTATCCCCACTTCCACCCCGGTATGACAACCTTTGGATTATGATACCACATATATCTATATCTAACATCTATAACTATATATATCTATACATACATACACACATTTTTTTTTGACATGGCAATGAGGGTTAAGTGACTTGTGCAGGGTCACACAACTAGTAAGTGTTGTGTGTCTGAAGTCAGATTTGAATTCAAGTCTTCCTGAATACAAGCCTGGTGCTCTATCCAATGTACAACCTAGCTGCCCCCTCCCTATCCTTTATATTTTAAAGGGGAGCATTTGGCACAGTGGCAAAAGGGCTATCCTTAGAGTCCAGAAAACCTGGATTCAAACCCTATTTCACATATAACGGCTGTGTAGTTGGGAAAGTCACTAAAGCTCTCATTGCCTCAGGCAAATCTTCAAGGTTCTAAGTTAAAGAAAGATTGCCTTTCTGAAATACAGAAATTTGAGAAGTTTCCATTCTAGGTCCCTATACCAGTGGAATCACATCATCTACACAAACACACACACACACAGAGGCACGAACACTACTACAGCTTAGGGAAGATCTGGTTTGAGGTTTAGGGTTTGTTTGGGGTTTTTTCAGAGAGAGAGAAAAGGAAAGAAGAAAAGAAACTATGAATCATTCACGTAACCACCCATGTCCACCTCCCTATGAATAACATGTACTTTGTACTGCTGTATAGTTAGGTTGATTGCATTTTATAACCAATGAATCAGTCCAATCCTCATAAAACCAACCAACTCCTTTTCTTAGAAATAATGACTAAAAAAAAGAAAAAGAAAAAGAAATAATGACTGCTAGATGTTAAAAACTTATAGTGGGAGGACAGAGTGAAGCTGGTGACTTTGCACAGCATTTCCTCACTTAAATCCAGTTCATTGTAAGCCATGACATTATCTCCCTGGATGTCATAGTCCCCTTCCAGAACAAAGGACAAACAATAACAATGTGGAGTACTATTTGAATATATTGATAGATGAAGAAATTCATTACTGCTAATATCAGAGTAATAACAGGAAGAAACATATTCAATATCATTGTGTCTATATATAGGATATGACATTAATCCTGATTATATAATTTCTCAGTAAAAATAATTGTATATAATACTTTATCTATATATGTATGACTCTATGGAGTGATAATAAGTCTGATACTTAACCACATGTGTGGGGAAGTAAAAGTTATTAGCATACAATTAGTAAAGAATTCAGGTTTTGTTCATTTAATTATATCATCCTGCAAAGAAAAGACAAGGGGAAGGAGGTTTTTTTTTTTAATATTTTGCATGAATTTGTGGAAATTTATGGAAATTTGGAACAACATTCTCTTGTGTTATAATTATTCAGTTTTCTATCAATGTACTTTTGTTTGTTTTTGTGGGGCAATGAGGGTTTAGTAACTTGTCCAGGGTCTCACAGCTAATAAGTGTCAAGTGTCTGAGGACAGATTTGAACTCAGGTCCTCCTGAATCTAGGGCTTGTGCTTTATCCATTGTGCCACCTAGCTGCCGCTATCAATGTACATTTTCACTATCATTTTTCATATTTTTAAGATTGATTTCTAGTAAAAATGCATAAAATGGAGTTTCAGAATGATAAAAATGATTTTAAAAATAGAGGAAAATAAGTTGGTGGAAGCAGAAATAGCTTTCCTATTCATAAAATATATATTTTTAATTCCTTTTACTTTTTTCTAAACAATTTAGACCTTTCATTTTGATGAACTTGATGAAATTCATTCAAGATTTCAGAGCTTAAACACTAGTATTAACAAAAGTGGAACTTCTTACATCCTGAAGCTTGCAAACCGATTATTTGGAGAGAACACATACAATTTCCTTTCAGTAAGTATATTTGGGGGGCATATATGAAGAGAAAACTTCCAATTTCCTTCCAGCATTTTCTGATCTAGATGTCCATTAGAAAACTTAAAAGATCCTACAACCAAAGGGATTCATGTTACCATGCAACCAAGAAAAATTTATCTAGAAACTTATTACATGCAATGCATTATGTTTGCAGATATTGAGGGGACAAAGGAGTATGACTGTGTGTGTGTGTATGTGTGACATTTAAAAAGTTCTGGAGACATAGTTTCTGGGTATTTTATTCATTTTATTAATATGGCAAGCATGCTATACATAAAAGAGGTCAGTGGAACTCTCAAATGCCAAAGACCTTCATGGTGGCTCATGGCTTATAGCTCCTTGGAAGAGGGATGTTCCTGGACCTATTCTAATGAGCTTTGATTATGTCATTTACTTCTAAATTGGAACAATCTATTCAAAGACTTTATTTCCCCCCAAATCTCAGTAGAACACAATGGGCTTCCCCACCTTGGTGAGATCTGAACAAGATTGTTAAGAAAATTAATCCAGTCAGAGGCTGAACTTTTGAAATGAACACTTTAGAAAATGGGGTTCTTCTGGATCTCCCCAAATCATTGGTTATTAATAATTATTTCATTGTGTGTACACATATACATGTATATGGATATGTGAAAGATTAACTGTTTAAATTTCTTTTACATATTTAAGCTTTGTGAATTTTGATGAATACATTTTTAAATTTTAACAAGACAGTGTACCTTGTTATTATGTGTGCCATGTCTGACTGTTTCAGGATGACTGTCACTCTCTCATATCAGTCAAGATTGATAAAGGCAGTTCTCTTGCTTGACTATGTTGGTTGACCTGATCTATCTCCATTAGACTTGTGGTCAAAACTGTTGTGTCTGCATCAAAATTTTATCATTTGGATGGTCTCAAGGCTAGGTTCCAAATGCAGTCCTTTCAGTTACAGAGTAGCAGCTGATGAAAGTGCTTTTTGGTTTTGTTTTGTTTGCAAAGTTAAAAAATTAACTACATTGATGTATAGAGCAAGCTGGTGGTTATGTTGAATTTTAATAAGAAAACTATTTTTCAATCTTAAATAATTAAACTTTTCAATTTGGGGGGTAAATTTGTAGCTTTTATACTTTCTTAGGGGTGGGGCAGGGCAGTGAGGCTTAAGTGACTTGCCCATGGTCACACAGCTAGTAAGTGTCTAAGGCCTGATTTGAACTCAGGTCCTCCTGAATCCAGGACTGGTGCTTTATCCACTATGCCACCAGCTGCCCCTGGGTTTTATACATTTTAAGTTATAGTATATTATAGTGTTTTAAATTACACTCAGGCTTTTGGGACACTGTTTGTACACAGACTCACACATAAGCATATATGTTAGTGTGTGTGTATAACTGACATGATCCTTGTTCTGAAATATCATAAAATATATGCAAATGATAGTTTTCAGGATTATTATTTAATTGCTGTATAGTTTAATACTGGTGAATCAGCTCAATAAGGAATAATACTTTTTTCACACTTTAATAAATGAGAGAATTTCTTTGAAGAATTTCAGATAAATGTGATTCAATAAAAATATATTGAGATCAACATATGGAGAGCAATTGAAATCAATCCATTTAGTGAGAGTTAAATACCCGGATTTCAAAAATAGAACGACAGCTACTAAGATATTTTGATATTTCGCCCAAGCCATTGTCAGTGCTCCTTGGGGCAGATTAATTGAATGTAAACACTCTCCATAATTTTCACTGTGAAAAGCTGATAATGATAAACCCTTTAAGAAGAGTTCCTGGTTTGTTTGTTTGTTTTTGATGAATTGTATGGAGCACCAGAGACAAGCACATCAGTTACCTGTTTTAGAATATTATTGACCTGTGGGAATAGAGTTCTCTGCCACTTCCTCATACTGTGGGAGATTTTCTATAACTGCTCTAATTCCTGTATTTAATCTTTCTCTTTTGTAGGAATTCTTTAATTCTACCCAGAAATTGTATGGTGCTGAGTTGGCAACTTTCAGCATGCTTCAGAAGATGCAAGGCAGAAGATTAACCAGTGGGACAAAGAGCAAACAGAAGGTAAGAGTGCTCTGGGTAAAAATGGAACAAAATCTATTTGTATATTCTGTATATACAATTCAGTAGCATAAATACAGGTATTCTTTCTTCCCTGTTATCACTTTATTATTTTTCTCTATCCTAAGTCTTTCATCTCTGTTCTTCAACTAATGCCTGTCAAACAGAAGAAGATGAGACTTATTTCTCAGCCTCCTTGGGAGGAATCATTTGCATGTCCATGACATCTGCAATATGCCTGTTTATCTTATTAATTTCCAATGATGGAACTAGATTTGGAGTCAAGAAGACTTGGATTGGAATCTTGCCTCAGACGCTAGTAGGTCACATCACTTAACTTCTTTTTTCCCATCATTTTTAAGCCTCTTTAGTTTTATTCATCTATAAAATAAGGGAATAGGATTCAATATTTTGTAAAGTCCCTTTGAGCTCTCATTTATGATATTAGGATCCTATAAATTACATGTTACGGTCAATGATGAAAGGTAATAAATTTAATCATCATCTCTTTGGCTGTGGTCAGACCAGATCATTTGATGAGATTGTCTGAATGATATTTTCCTTCCCAATAGATAATCTTTAGGATCAAAACCAGTATTAGATGTTGAATTATAAGAATCAAGTTTTTGAGAACATTCTAGATAGTGTGGCTTCAAATGACTTCAAAACTCTTAAGTTAACATTTTTTTGTAACTCATCAATATGAATATTATGGGTCTTCTTGAGTCTAAATAGAGTGTATGCATTGACTTTTTCAGAGTCTGTATTGCTTTATAATATTGCTTTCCTGGTGTCCTCAATGGGATTTTAGACTCCAGAAAGAAATAATACATCTCCATAAATTGCTAGATTTTGCCAGGAGAATAAATGCCTAAAATATATCATAAAAATTCTTTAAATTACAATCACTCCTTGACCACATACTCTGTTTATGTAGGAAAAAAAAATTGCCTTTTGGAGGTAAAATAAAAGCCTTTCAGATTCTCAGTATCCTATTACATACACATGAAGAGGTGATTGACTAGTGAATTAAAAGAACTCTGTTGGGACAGTTAGGTGGTACAGCGGATGAAGTACTGGTCCTGGATTCAGAAGGACCTGAGTTCAAATATGGCCTCAGACACTTGACACTTACTAGCTGTGTGAACCTGGGCAAGTCACTTAACCCTCATTGCCCCACAAAACCCCCCCAAAACCAAAAAAAAAAACCCAAACCAAAACAAAAAAAAACCAACCAGAACTCTGTCAAGAAATGATTTTAATTTAAATGAATAATTGCTACCTGTAGTGTCAGGTCCATTGTTAATGGACAAATGTCTAGAGCCAATTGGACTTGCTAGTTCTATTCTGTTGGCTATGGATTTGTGTTGCATTTGACTTCCTCTCTTTGTGGTTGTATATCCCATTTTCTGAGTTAGTATGTAAGCATTCTAGACACGGCTTTTCTAATGTACTGCTCTTCATACGTGTATGGGATTGGTTCACACATGCTAAAAGTCAAAAGTCAAGTATTGCTCAAATTATTACAGTTTTGATTAGTTTAAATTTGGTACTTTTATATATGAATTAATAAATCACCTCACTCACTTTTCAGGTAAAATTCCAGAGCTGTTGGCTTCAGGTACAGTAGACAGCCTGACTAAACTTGTGCTGGTGAATGCCATCTATTTTAAAGGAAATTGGGAAGAAAAATTTGATGAAGCACATACTACAGATGCACCATTTAGATTAACCAAGGTAAAGGGGGGAGGAGTATAATAAATAGCCTTTTTTTACAAAGGATAATGTGTTTGTGTGTGTGTTTGTATGTGTGTGTGTGTGTGTGTATGGGTGTGTGTGTGCGCTTTTTAAAACAATTCTTCATATGTTATTCTGGGTTGCCTTTTTTCCATGTTTCTGAATATTCAGAGAGAAAAAAAAATCCGTGAAAATGATGTATCAGAAAAAGAAACTGCGCTATGGTTACATCGAGGCTCTCAAGTGCCAAGTACTAGAACTTCCTTACAAGGACAAAGACCTGAGCATGATCATTCTGCTGCCAAATGATATTGAGGATGATTCTACTGGCCTGCAAGAGGTACCTTAGACACTTTGGATGTCAATAATCTTTCTTTGGACATGGTGATTTTTCACATAGCACTAAACTCCAGCTTGTAGGGCAAAAGCAGATTTCTTCACACTATAAGTAAAATCAATGAGACTCCATGAACATATTTTTGTTGTTGTTGTTGTTTAGTCATTGTCTGTTGTGTCTGACTCTTCATGACCCCATTTCAGATTTTCTTGACAAAGATCCTGGAGTAGTTTGCCATTTTCTTTTCTAACTCATTTTACAGATGAGGAAACTGAGGCAAACATGGTTAAGTGACTTGCCCAGGGTCACACTTGACTAGATTTGAACCCAGAAAGATGAGTCTTTCTGATTCCAAGCTGGGTGCTCTACCTAGCTGCCCTATGAACATATTTACTCTTACTCACAGCTCTCTTGAAGTTGCTACCAGAGTTACCCAATAAGAGAAACTTGTCTATAAGATGTATCCAGTAATTCAAAGGCTCTTGAGCTGTGCTTACAGATTTACTTTTAAGTTGACACATTTAAGCTTTATGGTTTTAGAAAGAGCCTAAAGCAAATGGGCTCAGTTCCATTTATTGATTTTGAAATTTTTGTTATTAGAACTTCATACAGAGAGACAGAGACACAGCTGCAATACCCTCTGAATTTAGGTAAACAGAAAAACAAAGAAAGAGGAAAAAAATGTTTCAAAGTGGGGTGATGCCAGTGAAGATAATGGTTATTTTTTTCCTCTGGCAAAGTTCAAGCCATCACATGATATCTTTTAAGTGACAAGCCATGGGATTGAACTCAGTGACAAGCAGAGGAAGAAGATTCTTCCATTCCTTTAAGTTTATTCCTCCACAGATCAGGCCTGAGGCCTGGTATGGAAGAAAAATCAATGGAATTGGTATCCCAGAACCTAGTTTTGCTCCTTGCTAGCATGTCTCCTTGCATAAGCAATCAGTAATCATTTATTAAGCATTTACTTTGTGCCAGGGACTGTGTTCAAGCCCTAGGGATGTAGAGAAAAATCCAGAAAAAAGAAATGGTTGCTATTCTTAAGTAACATTTTCTTACTGGGAAGGCAGTCGATATATATATATATATATATATATATATATATATATATATACAAGAAGTCAGTTATTGCTTTAGCATTTCCATTTCCTTATATTTAAAATGAGGCTTTGGACTGGGTGATTTCTAAGGAGCCTTCTCACTTGAAACACTAATTCTGTGAACATAGGCTTTATAACCACAAGTACAGGAATTTGGACATGATAAGAGCTCAGTAAATATTGGTCGAGTGTACAGATCATATGACCTCAGTTGGACTACTAGTAAGGGAAATTCATCTTTGTTCTGTCATACCCAGCCAACCTGCTAGATAAGAACATAGTTCTCATAAAGGTATCAGTGTTGGGGGTGGGATTGGAAATGGAAGGAAAAGAATGAAGTGACTTCTCACCAGTTCATTCATATAAGTTATAATAATTGTAAACATTTTGTCAATTCACCTATCTCATCAATAAATGCAATCCAGTTGTTAAAGTTCTGTCTTCTCTCCTTCTTTCTAATTTCAGATTGAAAAGCAACTCACTATGGAGAAGTTGACAGAATGGACACATCATGATAATATGGGTATCACTGATGTTCATGTACGTCTGCCCAAATTCAAGATGGAAAACACCTATGACCTCAATTCAGATTTAGCACAAATGGGTCTGTGTGATCTGTTTAGCAGTGGTAAGGCTGATCTGTCAGGAATGTCAGCAAACAGAGATCTCTTTATCTCCAAGACTGTCCACAAGTCTTTTGTGGAAGTGAATGAAGAGGGCACTGAGGCAGCAGCTGCCACTGCAGCCATTGCAACGTTTTACATGTTGAAGTCCCATATAGAATTTACTGCTGACCATCCATTCCTATTTTTCATCCGTCACAATCTCTCAGGAAACATCTTATTTTTTGGTAGATTTACTTCTCCATAAAATGTCTGGAAGTGCAAATTAAGTAAAGAAGACCCAATTTGTAAATTTGAATTGTAAATTCATGGGTTATTTCCTATATTGAATTTTCCTAATAAAATTACTGTTCAGAAACACATTTTAACATTGTCTTTCCTAACTTCAATTTATTTGCTGATCAAAGTGATGAAATTCCACACATATCCATTTCTGTATTTATCTTTGTCCCAAAGCTGTGAATGTTTTGTTGAAATGAATCAGGTATTGTTGTCGAGGATGGCCTCTCAGAATCCAATTCTGCTCTGTAACTTTCAGAACTAGAGAATTATTTGCTTTAGATGGGATAGTGGAGATTTAAATTCAATAAATATTGACTGGGTGCCTGCTATGTGCATGGCATTAGGGGCACTTGGGCCACAAGAACAAAAGCTCAACAATCCCTACCTTAAGAACTTCTATGGGGGTAGAAAGGGGACATTGTAGAATATGTAACCAGTCAGTAGAATATCAAGTAGAGTGCACAGGTATAAAGAAGTGATATTCTAAAGAGGTGCACTCTTTGTTATCATCCATTTGTACAAATGGCATCTGTGAGATATTTTCCAAATAAAAACATCAGCATCTCTCTCCTAATTGCACAACAATGATTGATATTTAAATATTGTGCTCATCTTTGCAAAGTGATTTACAAAATTATCTTATTGGAATGGCAAAGGAACAGTGAGGTCTGGAGTACAGGCATTGTCATCACCATTTTATAGAAGAGAATGAATGACTGAAAGAAAAAGTATTTCTTAAGGGCTGACTATGTGCCTAAGCACTGGGCCAAACTCTGGGCTACAAATACAAAAGAAAGTCCCTGCCCTAAAGGAGCTTACATTCTAATGAAGGTTTGGTTAGTGGTTTTTTTTGTTTGTTTTTGGGGTTTTTTTGCAGGGCAATGAGGGTTAAGTGACTTGCCCAGGGTCACACAGCTAGTAAGTGTCAAGTGTCTGAGTCCGGATTTGAACTCAGGTACTCCTGAATCCAGGGCCCGTGCTTTATCCACTACACCATCTAGCTGCCCTTGGTTAATGTTTTGATGTTCGGAATCACAGGGCTGGTTAATGGAGCACCGAGTGGTCAGTTGACACTTTCCTTTTTTTAGAAGCAATAACAATAGTGTTTTGTTTACTGTTTCTAGAACATGAGGTAGAAGTAGGGGAATGATAGCCCTATAGCAGAATGGCAGGATGATGTCCAGCTGGGCTGGTGAAGTATTGGGATAGAGAAGTGGGTTTGGAGCCAGGTCAAAGCAGAAAGGACAATAGCAGCAACATGGAAACACAATAGCAAGATGACCAGGGTGTGGCATGGTCAGCATAAGGAGTGGGATACATAGACACATATGTATATGTTGTTTGATCATTTCATTCATGTCCAACTCTTTATGACCCCATTTGGGATTTTCTTGGTAAAGATACTGGAGTGGTTTGTCATTTCCTTCTCCAGCTGGCAGCCTGTCCTCTCTGCTGATGCTGATGGGTCTCACAACTGCCCTGCTTTGGCACCAGCTTGCTAAGCGAGGATCAAGGGGCCTCAGTTGTTCAGATGTGGCCAAGAGCTTCCTGCTGACTTGCGCAGACCCCCTCAGTGCTGTGCTGTACTGTCTCAGCTGTGGAGAAATGTTTTATATGATTGCACATGCATAACCTATATTGGATTGGGTACCAACTCAGGGAGGGGACAGAGAAGGAAGGGATTGAATTTGGAACTCAAAACAAGATATTGAATGTTAAAAATTGTTTTAGATGTAATTGAAAAAAATTTTTTTTTTAATGTTATCTGCTTCCAGAGAAAGAACTGATGGAATCTGAATATGGACTGAAGTACTCTATTTTCACTTTTTTTTGGTTTGAGTTTTCTTCCCAAAAATGACTAATATGGAAATGTTTTACATGCTCACACATGTATAACCTATAGCAGATAGATTAACGTCTCAGGGAGGGGGTGAAGGAAGAAGAGACAGAATTTGGAATTCAATTTTTGTGAAAAAAATATTAAAAAGTGTTTTTATATTTAATTGGTAAACAAATAAAATATTATAAAAAGAATTAAGAATAATTCTTTAAGACTTCTAAAAGTGGGGCATTAGCTGAGACTTGAAGGAAGTCAGGGAAACTAGGAGAGGGAGATGAGGAAGGAAAGCATTATAGACATGAGGGCAGCAAGTAAAATACTTGGAGTCAGGAGATAGAGTATATCCCATATGAAGAACAGCAGGTCAGTATCACAACATTGCAGTGTTTTTTTTTGGGGGGGTGTGGGGGTGGGACAATGAGAGTTAAGTGACTTGCCCAGGGTCACACAGGTAAGAAGTGTCAAGTGTCTGAGGCCAAATTTGAACTCAGGTCCTCCTGAATTCAGGGCCAGTGTCTTATCCACTGTGTTATCTAGCATTGGCAGTGTATTTGGAGGGGAGAAAGGTATAAGAAGCATTGAAATGTGGGAGGTAGAGTGCAGGTTTTGAAGGACTTTAAAACTGTTGTGGGCCCAAAGTACCCCAGAAGTTCTCTGGGGCAAATCAAGGAATCTTCTCCTTGACAAACTAAACCAGAGGACAGATATGCCTAGAGAGATAAGCGGAACCAGATCAGACTGAGCTAGCTTCAGGACCTCCACTCTTCATTCTGATCTCCCTAACCCCGGGGAGATAACTTTGGATGTGGTTGTAGCCTTTGTGTTCTGATGAGAAAAATGGCTAGAGAGATCCATAGCCACCCCTCACCCAATTCCTCTAGCCACCACCAGTGGGGGATGGTCCTCCCTCACTAAAGGAACTTTCCACAGTCAAATGGTCACCCCCTCCCTCCATCAGTCCTCTATAAAAGTACCTGCCAGTCTCCTGCTCTAGGAGATTGGCACCTCAGAGCCACGTGCTTTGTTCCATACATACCTCTCTCCCCATGAAAAGTCCAAGGATTTTTTTCATGGTTTCCCTTCCCCTCCCTTCCCCTTCCCCTTCCCATAAATAAACTACCATCTTATTCTAACTGCTCTTGTGTGCAAGAGGGTGTAATTCTTTAAAGAGGAATTCCTAAGAACCCTACCCCTACCCCAAACCCTGTATCCCATTTTCCACCATAACAAAACCAAATGGGATTTTATCTTTATATTGTATTCTGGAAGTAACACAGACAGACAGACAGACAGACAGACAGACAGACACACACACACACACACATACACCATCCCCCTATCAGAAAAAGAGAAACAGAAAAAGAGAAAACAGAAAGCTATGAAAAGCAGGTTCAACTTAATACTCAAAAAACATAATGACATGGGGCCATTTGGATTAGAAGCAAACTGCTGAATATAACACAGTAACCCCCATGGAAAAACAAATACAGCAAAATACATAGCATTAATAATAATGACCCTGAACTATCAAGGAAGGATTATATTACATATATTGCTTAAAGAGAAAGAATTATATAATTTATTCCATCAGAAATGGTTTTAAAATGTTATAGTACTTAAGTAAACCAGAGTATTTTATGGAATGTATCATTTCATACAATCATAGACAAATGAGGCATTACTGTCTTTCAAGTTTCCATTTTTTTCCTTTTTACTGTCATTTGCTGTCATGAAAACTTTAGTGTATATCATAATGAAGAAATGAGATATCTCCCCTCAGTTGCAAACAGCTGAAAATAAAGAACAATTAAAATGGCACAGAAGGAAGTTTTATTAAAGGCTGTTTGGAGAAGAGAGGTTTGGAAAGCACATTAAAAGGGTAAACATGTGAATTTAGAGATAGAAAAGACTTAAAAATGTAAAAGACAAAAGAGCTAACTTAATCCCCTTATTTTGCACATGCCAACAAAGTCCTAGAAGAGAATTAATTTACCCAAGGTCACATAAATAGGAAAAGTCAAAGAATCCAATCCCAGGTCCTCTGATTCCAAATCCAGGCCTCCTTCTGCTGTCATTCTATTTAACTGGTTGCTATAGTTTGGATAGTTAAATTGCTTTAAAAGACTTCATGAAAAGACTGTCTTGATGGTTAGATGAGCTAGCAGTAAAATCAGGAAGAATCACATCCAACTCTTTATTTGCATTAATACTAGCTGTATGACCCTGGGTAAGAAGCCCCAGACAATTCTCTAAAACTATATGTTGCAGAGGATCTGTATTGATTGGGTTAATTTCTACAATGATCAGATCACACGCTCTGTCCAGAAAGAAGTCTATTAACAGCCCAGAAGTGATTCAGTCACTGGGGTGGGGATGGTTGAACTAGAAAATCTTGGCAAGTAGCAGAGCAATCCTTGACTCTTCAGGAAAACAAGTCCAACCAAGCTGGACTGATGTCTCTCCAAAGAAAACTCAATATAAAATAAGTAATTTCTTTTAATTGAATATATTGTGGTGTTCCATTTATAGTCACTTCAGCATAATCGCTTACAGTATATTTATTAATTTATTTAGCAAGTGGTTCAATTGCTTGACTGATCTAGGTGACTAATAAACTGCTGACTAAGGGAAAGAATTTTTTTTAAGGCAAGGATAAAAATTAAAAGGGCAGGAAAAGGAGAAAAGTTGCTCTATCATACATACCTCACTGACTTTTCTCCTACCCACAAAAGGGAGAAACACACCCTATTTCTTCACACAGGTGATTTCCGCCCCCCAGGCGCTAGGATTTCTGGGTCCTTCCTCATTATAGAAGGCACTGACCTCAGCTGGGCTGGCTTAGTCTCAGAAGCTTCCTTGTCTTCTTGCCGGAAAGGTCTTGTCCAGTTTCCTCTGTCCGGACCTTAGACCTAGACCCGGTAAGAGCACCCCTCCTGGAGCTGAAAAAAGGGAAAGGAGAGGGAGAGCGAGAAGGAGAGTGTGTGTGTGTGTGTGTGTGTGTGTCACTCCTGACTTGACTTGGCAGGTGCAAGGGAGTGAAAACCGCTCGCTTCGGGAAGGCCGCCAGGGTCCCCACCTTCTGGGAAGAACTGCCTAGTTCAGGGACCGCTCCCACAGTACAGGAAAGGACTTGCCTATTGGCATCCACACGCAATCAAGCTCACAGAACCCAGCGGCAAAGGGGCCTGCAGAGGCAGCGATTGGCAAGGAAGCAAGAAGCTGGAATTCCCCCTCCCCAGGAACTGAGTATCAAGCCCGCAACCCAATTACGGGATCCTCTGGGCGGGGCCGTGGTCCCTCCTACCTTGGGCCCACAGCCCAGGAGGATCCCGAGATCCTCTTACAGGCAGGAAGCTGGGCTAGGGGGTGGTTCTCCAGGACCCAAGAGGAGGAAGTGATACTCCAGAACCTTAGAAACGCCTCTAAGCCTCGAGAGGTTCACTTTCCTCACTGGGAGAGAAGGGGAACGAGGAAACTTCAGAAACTGCTGTTTTCTCCAAGGAGCAAATTGAGTTACAGATCAGTGGGTTTTAGTCTCTTATGTTTGGGATCCTGACCTATGTCTGGGGTGGGGAGGAGTGAGGGGAATCACCCTGGAAGAGCCCGGGGATCTCAAACTGTTGATGGACTATGAGTTCTTTTTAGCCCTCCCTGTTTGCAGCTTTATCCTGGAACCAATAGGGATCAGCTCTTCCTGGGTTTCCAATCCACTTCTTCATCTTTTTTTTTTTTTTTTCAAAGTTGGGGCAAATGCAATACGTGTAGGTGTAGAACCCTAAAGTACTTTGCTCCCAAATGTTAGTGCTCAGAAACTAGTACCCTACTTTTTTGGGCGGTGGGGGTGGGGCTTGGTCAATGAGGGAATTTGTTTTGTTTGACCAAGAATATCACAAGGGTTTTTCAGTTGGGTGAAGGAGGAAGAAACGATAAGTTTTTGTTAACTGATAAAAGTACATTAAAAAAAAATCTGTGCTGATCATGAGATGCGCCAGGTGCAATGACAATCCAGGAAACATTTGCAGACCAGCTACTGTGTGAGAAGAGGCACTGAGAGAGCTCCAAATTTGCTGATGTCTTGATTTTGCTTTTCCTCTGACATATACTGACTTTGGGACATGGGAGGTCTGAGTTCAAATGAGTCCTTATTTGCCTCAATTTTCTCATCTGGAAAAAGGGGGTAATCTTAGCAACTTACCTTCCAGATCAAAGGAGATATTATCTTTAAAGTGCTTTGCAAATCTCAAATATTGCTTAGCACTAAAAGTTGTATATCAGTAGTGGTAGTACTACTTACAATTCTCCTTTTCCCTTCTCCTACCCTCAGGGCTGTAGACAGAAGGTACATTTGTTTTGGTAGAGAGAGTTTCCTGGATACTTTTTCCCCTTATACTACTGAAATCACTGGTCTAGCCCCTTTCCTATCCCTCTGTATCCCCAGCACATAGCAAAATGCTCTGAAAATATTAAGCACTTTATAAATGCCTGTTTAATTGAAGGGCCAAAGCATGGCCCCTGAGCTCATGGATCTTGCAGTGTGGTAGGAAGTTTGACTCTTAGATAACTACAGTACATGTGACATTTCATTGACAGAACTTATGGTAGAGGTACTACAGATCTATCTACCTGTGTGCAACTGATCCAGTTAGAGACAAGAATATTGTCACATCTTTAGTAAAGTAGAGCCTGACATTGGGTTTCTACTGAACATTAGTCTTGTGTTAGGTTTCCCAGCTTTTTTCCAAGAAAGTACATTTTACATATTAGGAAGAATGCAGAAAGGCCTAAAAGGGTTTAATTAATTTTTTTTTTAATATAAGGGTTTAATTCCCTTCCTTGCTTCAGGTGTGATTTTGTGATTCTATAGTCCAGTCAGAACAGGCTGAGAAATTGGGGAAAATACTAACATCAGGTTGGTTTGTACGCCCCTAAGACATGTTACTGGATGTTATTTTTTGTTGTAGTCTTAAACCATGGAACAGCTGAGTGTGGCAAATACCCGTTTTGCTGTTGAGCTCTACAAGGAGTTGGTTGAAACCCATCCAAAAGAAAACATCTTCATCTCTCCATTTAGCATTTCAACAGCTCTGGCCATGGTACTTGTGGGAGCCAGGGGTAACACTGCGGCACAGGTGTCTAAGGTCAGGAAAAATGTCTTTTCTATTAATATGGAAGTACCAAAAAAAAAAAAAAAAGAAAGAGAGAGAGTACAGTGCTGCGTGTACTACCTAATATTAATTTTTCAGTTTTCAGTGAGTTGTTAAAAGTTAAATTATATTCTCATGTATGTAACTTGATTAGGAAGTCAAATTTATTGAAAAAGCAACCTCTCTGAAATGTTAATTTATATTTGACAAACTTTTCCCACTAGCAGAAATGTATTGACCTGGGATAGGCTTCTATGGGCTTTGCATGTGATGAAATGGCAATGTAACATACACTGTTACAGTGGACATCTTATATAGTATAGTCTCTGGCAAGCCTGTACACACACATACACACAAATGATCAAACTTCATGGTTTAGGTTAGACCATAGAAAGAACTTTCAGGCCACCACTATTATAAGAAATGGAGACATTCCACCCAGGGGAAGATGATGAAAACTTTTCTCTGGAAAATTTTCTTTAAAATGGTAGCTAACTATATTTCTGGGATGATTAGAGTATAGTTCTGACTGTAGTCACTGGAAATGAACTAGTGACTTTGTGAGATTTCTCCTGACCTATGAGATGGTGATGTTCTCAAACCTCTCATTGATTTTACTCTTTTCTAGTGGAAAGATCACTGAACTTGGAGTTGTTAGAAAACCCAGTTCCAAGTCCTTGTTAGCTGCAAGACTTTGGGAAAGTCACTTAACCAATATGAGATTCAGTTTACTTCTATATAAAATGGCATACTAATATTTATATTGCTTACCTCAGCATTGTTTTCTGGTTCAAATTAATGCATATAAAAGTCTGTGTAACTGTAAAGTACTATATAAATTTGTAAGTATTCATTACTGCTACTGCCATTGCTACTGCTACTAATACTAATATCACCAGCACCAAACAGAAGCATCTTTTATAATACAACATACTAAGCCATAAACAAGATCATTTTATTGTTTTTTTCTTTCTTTATGAGAAAAATACAACTATATGTGAGCTCCATCATTATCAAGACTTAGGAAAGAGAATAGATTATTTAAGTAGAAAGAAAAAAATGAAACTCTTAGCTTGCTGACAAGAGAACCATTAATGATCTGAGTTTTTTTTTTGTTTGTATTCTTGCAAATAGTCCAAATAGACCCATTAGCTCAGCTTGGGAAGGAGTTTATGAGGCAAAGATTTTACTTATTCAAAACCATCCTGCCCTTGTTAGAGCTAATAATTTTATAAATAATTCATTTTCTCCTCACATGTTATAAAAGGTTTTTACTTTTATGAGATTATGATACCATATATATCGATATCTAGCATCTATATCTATATATATCTATACATACATACACACATTTATTTTTTGGCATGGCAATGAGGGTTAAGTGACTTGTGCAGGGTCATAAAACTTGTAAGTGTCAAGTGTCTGAGGCCAGATTTGAACTCAGGTCTTCCTGAATACAGGCCTGGTGCTCTATCCATTGTGCTACCTAGCTGCCCCCTCCCTATCCTTTATATTTTAAAGGGGAGCATTTGGCACAGTGGCAAAAGGGCTATCCTTAGAGTCCAGAAAACCTGGATTCAAACCCTATTTCTCATATAAGGGCTTTGTAGTTGGGAAAGTCACTAAAGCTCTCATTGCCTCAGGCAAATCTTCAAGGTTCTAAGTTAAAGAAAGATTGCCTTTCTGAAATACAGAAATTTGAGAAGTTTCCATTCTAGGTCCCTATACCAGTGGAATCACATCATCTACACAAACACACACACACACACACACGCACACACACACACACACACACACACACACACACACACAGGCACGAACACTACTACAGCTTAGGGAAGATCTGGTTTGAGGTTTAGGGTTTGTTTGGGGTTTTTTCAGAGAGAGAGAAAAGGAAAGAAGAAAAGAAACTATGAATCATTCATGTAACCACCCATGTCCACCTCCCTATGAATAACATGTACTTTGTACTGCTGTATAGTTAGGTTGATTGCATTTTATTCTCATAAAACCAACCAGCTCCTTTTCTTAGAAATAATGACTAATAAAAAGAAAAAGAAATAATGACTGCTAGATGTTAAAAACTTATAGTGGGAGGACAGAGTGAAGCTGGTGACTTTGTACAGCCCTTCCTCACTTAAATCCAGTTTATTGTAAGCCAATGACATTATCTCCCTGGATGTCATAGTCCCCTTCCAGAACAAAGGACAAACAATAACAATGTGGAGTACTATTTGAATATATTGATAGATGAAGAAATTCATTACTGCTAATATCAGAGTAATAACAGGAAGAAACATATTTAATATCATTGTGTCTATATATAGGATATGACATTAATCCTGATCATATATAATTTAATTTCTCAGTAAAAAGAATTGTATATAATACTGTATCTATATATGTATGTCTCTGTGGAGTGATAATAAGTCTGGTACTTAACCAAATGTGTGGGGAAGTAAAACTTGTTAGTATAAAAGCAGTAAAGAATTCTGGGTTTATTCATTTAATTATATCATCCTGCAAAAAGACAAGGAGGAGTGTTTTTTAAAAATATTTTGCATGCATTTGTGGAAATTTATGGAAATTTGGAACAACATTCTCTTGTGTTATAATTATTCAGTTTTCTATCAATGTACTTTTGTTTGTTTTTGCAGAGCAATGAGGGTTAAGTGACTTGCCCAGGGTCACACAGCTAATAAGTGTCAAGAGTGTGAGGCTGGATGTGAACTCAAGTCCTCCTGAATCCAGGGCTGGTGCTTTATCCGCTGCGCCACCTATCAATATACTTTTTCACTATCATTTTTCATATTTTTAAGATTGATTTCTAGTAAAAATGCATAAAATGAAGTTTCAGAATGATAAAAATGATTTTAAAAATAGAGGAAAATAAGTTGTTGGAAGCAGAAATAGTTTCTTATTCATGAAATATATTTTTTAATTCCTTTATTTTTTTCTAAACAATTCAGACCCTTCATTTTGATGAAGTTGATGAAATTCATTCAAGATTTCAGAGCTTAAACACTAGTATTAACAAAAGTGGAACTTCTTACATCCTGAAGCTTGCAAACCGATTATTTGGAGAGAACACATATAATTTCCTTTCAGTAAGTATATTTGGGGGGCATATATGAAGAGAAAACTTCCAATTTCCTTCCAGCATTTTCTAATCCAGATGTCTATTAGAAAATTAAAAAGATCCTACAACAGAATGGATTAGTGTTACCATCCAACCAAGAAAAATTTATCTAGAACTTATTACATGCGATGCATTATGTTTGCAGATATTGAGGGGACAAAGGAGTATGAGTGTGAGTGTGTGTGTGTGTGTGTGTGTGTGTGTGTGTGTGTATGTGTGACATTTAAAAAGTTCTGGAGACATAGTTTCATTTTATTAATATGGCAAGCATGCTATTCATAAAAGAGGTCAGTGGAACTCTCAAATGCCAAAGACCTTCATGGTGGCTCATGGCTTATAACTCCTTGAAAGAGGGGTCTTCCTGGACCTATTCTAATGAGCTTTGATTATGTCATTTACTTCTAAATTGGAACAATCCATTCAAAGACTTTATCTCCACCCAAATCTCAGAAGAACACAATGGGCTTCCCCACCTTGGTGGGATCTGAACAAGATTGTTAAGAAAATTAATCCAGTCTCATTATCAGTAATGTCCTTCAGAGACTGAACTTTTGAAATGAGCACTTTAGAAAAAGGGGGTCTTCTGGATCTCCCCAAATCATTTCTTATTAATAATCATTTCATTGTGTGTACATATATACATATATATGTATATACATAATGTGAAAGGTTAACTATTTAAATTTTTTTACACATTTAAGCTTTGTGAATTTTGAATAATACATTTTTAAATTTTAACAAGACAGTGTACCTTGTTATTATGTGTGCCATGTCTGACTGTTTCAGGATGACTGTCACTCTCTCATATCAGACAAGATTGATAAAGGCAGTTCTCTTGCTTGACCATGTTGGTTGACCTGATCTATCTCCATTAGACTTGGGGTCAAAACTGTTGTGTGTGCATCAAAATTTTATCGTTTGGATGGTCTCAAGGCTAGGTTCCAAATACAGTCCTTTCAGTTACAGAGTAGCAGCTGATGAAAGTGTTTTTTGGTTTGGTTTTGTTTGCAAATTTAAAAATTAACTAGATTGATGCATAGAGCAAGTTGGTGGTTATGTTGAATTTTAATAAGAAAAATATTTTTCAGTGTTAAATAAATATTTCAATTTTGGGGGTAAAATTGTAACTTTTATACTTTTTTTTGGGGGGGGGTAGGGCAGTGAGGGTTAAGTGACTTGCCCAGAGTCACACAGCTAGTAAGTGTCAAGTGTCTGAGGCCGGATTTGAACTCAGGTCCTCCTGAATCCAGATCCAGTGCTTTATCTACTGTGCCACCTAGCTGCCCCCAGCTATTATACTTTGTAAGTTATAGTATATTATAGTGTTTTAAATTTCACTCAGACTTTTGGGACACTGTACACAGACTCACACATATGCATATTTGTTAGTGAATGTGTATAACTGACATGATGCTTGTTCTGAAATATCATAAAATATATGCAAATGATTGTTTTCAGGATCATTATTTAATTATTGTATAGTTTAATACTGGTGAATCAGCTCAACAAGGAATATTGATTTTTCACACTTTAATAAATGGGAGAATTTCTTTGAAGAGCTTCAGATGAATGTTACACAATAATAATATACTGAGATCAACATATTGAAATCAATTTAAATCAGTCATTTTAGGGAGAGTTAGATTCCCGGATTTCAAAAATAGAACGACAGCTACTAAAATATTTTGATATTTTGCCCAAGCCATTGTCAGTGTTCCTTGGGGCAGATTAATTGAATGTAAACACTCTCCATAATTTTCACTGTGAAAAGCTGATAATGATAAATCCTTTAAGAAGAGTTCCTGGTTGGTTTGTTTGTTTGTTTTTGATGAATTGTATGGAGCACCAGAGACAAGCACATCAGTTACCTGTTTTAGAATATTATTGACCTGTGGGAATAGAGTTCTCTGCCACTTCCTGATACTGGGGGAGATTTTTTATAACTGCTCCAATTCCTGTATTTAATCTTTCTCTTTTCTAGGAATTCTTGAATTCTACCCAGAAATTGTATGGGGCTGAGTTGGCCACTGTGGACTTTCGGCATGCCTCAGAAGATGCAAGGCAGAAGATTAACCAGTGGGTCAAAGAGCAAACAGAAGGTAAGAGTGCTCTGGGTAGAAAATGGAACAAAATCTATTTGTATACTCTATATATACAATTCAGTAGCATAAATACAGGTATTCTTTCTTCCCTGTTATCATTTTATTATTTTTCTCTATCCTAAGTCTTCCATTTCTGTTCTTCAACTAATGCCTATCAAACAGAAGAAGACAAGACTTATTTCTCAGCCTCCTTGGGAGGAATCATTTGCATGTCCATGACATCTGCAATATGCCTGTTTATCTTATTAATTTCCAATGATGGAACTAGATTTGGAGTCAAGAAGACTTGGATTGGAATCTTGCCTCAGACGCTAGTAGGTCACATCACTTAACTTCTTTTTTCCCATCAATTTTAAGCCTCTTTAGTTTTACTCATCTATAAAATAAGGGAATAGGATTCAGTATTTTGTAAAGTCCCTTTGAGCTCTCATTTATGATTTTAGGATCCTATAAACTACATGTTAGGGTCAAAGATGAAAGGTAATAAATTTAATCATATTCTCTTTTGGCTGTAATCAGAACAGATCATTTGATGAGATTGACTGAATGATATTTTCCTTCACAATAGATAATCTTTAGGGTCAAAACCAGGATTAGATGTTGAGTTATAAGAATCAAGTTTTTGAGAGCATTCTAGCTAGTGTGGCTTCGAATGACTTCAAAACACTTGACATATTTTTGTAACTCATCAATATGAATATTATGGGTCTTCTTGAGTCTAAGTAGAGTGTATGCATTGACTTTTTCTGAGTCTTCATTGATTTATAATATTGCTTTCCTCATGGCCTCAATGGGATTGTAGACTCCAGAAAGAAATAACATCTCCATAAATACCCAGATTTTACCAGGAGAATAAATGCATAAAATATATTATAAAAATTCTTTAGAATTGCATCACTCCCTGACCACATACTGTGTTTGTGTAGGAAAAAAAAATTGCCTTTTGGAGGTAAAAATAAAAGCCTTTCATATTTTCAGTATTCTGTGTCATATACCTGAAGAGGTGATTGACTAGTGAATTAAAAGAACTCTGTCGGGGCAGTTAGGTGGCACAACGTATGAGGCACCAGTCTTGCATTCAGAAGGACCTGAGTTCAAATTTGACCTCAGACACTTGACACTTACTAGCTGTGTGACCCTGGGCAAGTCACTTAACCCTCATTGCCCCACAAAAAAAAAAAAACCCAAAATAAAACAAAACAAAACACCAAAAAAAAAAAATCAACCAGAACTCTGTCAAGGAATGATTTTATTTAAATGAATAATTGCCACCTGTAGTGTCAGGTCCATTGTTACTGGACAAATATCTAGAGCTACTTGGACTTATTTGTTTTATCCTGTTGGCTATGGATTTGTGTTGCATTTGACTTCCTTTCTTTGTGGTTTATTCATTATACTTGGCTGTATATCCCATTTTCTGAGTTAATTTGTAAGTATTCTAGACCCAGCTTTTCTAATGTAGTGCTCTTCATGACTGTATGGGATTGGTTCACACATGTTAAAAGTCAAAAGTCAAGTATTCCTCAATTTGGTTGTATTACAATTTTGATTAGTTTAAATTTGGTGCTTTTATATATGAATTAATAAATCACCTCACTCACTTTTCAGGTAAAATTCCAGATCTGTTGGCTTCAGGTGCAGTAGACAGCCTGACTAAACTTGTGCTGGTGAATGCCATCTATTTTAAAGGAAATTGGGAAGATAAATTTGATGAAGCACATACTACAGATGCACCATTTAGATTAAACAAGGTGAACGGGAGGGAGTATAATAAATACCCTTTTTACAAAGGATAATATGTATATGTGTGTGTGTGTGTGTGTGTGTGTGTGTGTGTGTGCTTTTTTGAAAATAATTCTTCATATGTTATTCTGGGTTGTCTTTTTTGTATGTTTCTGAATGTTCAGAGAGAAAAAAAATCCGTGAAAATGATGTATCAGAAAAAGAAACTGCGCTATGGTTACATCGAGGCTCTCAAGTGCCGAGTACTAGAACTTCCTTACAAGGACAAAGACCTGAGCATGATCATTCTGCTGCCAAATGATATTGAGGATGATTCTACTGGCCTGCAAGAGGTACCTTAGACACTTTGGATGTCAATAATCTTTCTTTGGACATGGTGATTTTTCACATAGCACTAAACTCCAGCTTGTAGGGCAAAAGCAGATTTCTTCACACTCTGAGTAAAATCAATGAGACTCCATGAACGTATTTGTTGTTGTTGTTGTTGTTTAGTCATTTTTCAGTTGTGTCTGATTCTTCATGACCCCATTTCAGATTTTCTTGACAAAGATCCTGGAGTAGTTTGCCATTTTCTTCTCTAACTCATTTTACAGATGAGGAATCTGAGGCAACAAGGGTTAAGTGACTTGCCCAGGGTCACACGTATCCATATTTGAACCCACAAAGATGAGTCTTCCTGATTCCAAGCTGGGTGCTCTATCTACTATGCCACCTAGCTGCCCTATGAACATTTTTACTCTTACTCATAACTCTCTTGAAGTTGCTATCAGAGCTACCCAGTAAGAGAAGCCTGTCTATAAGGTGTGTCCAATTATGCAAAGGCTCTTGAGCTGTGCTTACAGATTTACTTTTAAGTTGACACATTTAAGCTTTATGATTTTGGAAAGAGCCTAAAGCACATGGGCTCAGTTCCATTTATTGATTTTGAAATTTTTGTTATTAGAACTTCATACAGAGAGACAGAGACACAGCTACAATACCCTCTGAATTTAGGTAAGCAGAAAAACAAAGAAAGGAAAAAATATGTTTCAAAGTGGGGTGATGCCAATGAAGATAATGGTTATTTTTTTTTCCTCTGGCAAAGTTTTAGCCATTACATGATATTTTTTAACTGACAATCCATGGGATTGAACTCAGTGACAATCAGAGGAAGAAGATTCTTCCATTCCTTTAAGTTTATTCCTCCACAGATCAGGCCTGAGGCCTGGTATGGAAGAAAAATCAATGGAATTGGTATCCTAGAACCCAGTTTTGCTCCTTGCTATCATGTATCCTTGAAGAAGAAATCAGCAATCATTTTTTGGGGGGAGGGGGTGAGGCAGTTGGGGTTAAGTGACTTGGCCAGGGTCACACAGCTAGTAAGTGTCAAGTGTCTGAGGCCGGATTTGAACTCGGGTCCTCCTGAAAGCCAGGGCCGGTGCTCTATCCACTGCGCCACCTATCTGCCCCATAGTAATCATTTATTAAGCATTTACCTTGTGCCAGGGACTGTGCTCAAGCCCTAGGGATATAGAGAAAAATCCAGAAAAATAAAGTGGTTGCTATTCTTATATAACATATTTTCTTACTTGGAAGGCAATAGAAACATATAAGAAGTTAGTTATAGCTTTAGCATTCCTTTTCCTTACGTTTAAAATGAGGCTTTGGACTGGGTGATCTTTAAGGAGCCTTCTAACTTTTGAAACACTGTGATTCTGAGAACATAGGCTTTGTAACCACAAGTACAGGAATTTGGACATGGTAAGAGCTTAGGGTGGTAAAAATTACTGGAGTTTAGCTGACTCATTTGGGAGGGGCCACACTTGGCACACCCTGAAGTTACATGTGCTAGAGGTCAGAAGGTCAGAAGGAGAAACCTCTTCATAGGCAGTTTTTGAAGGACCTCCCCTTCTCCGGGAGGAAGAATGAACACCTGCTGAGGGGAGGCTGATTGGCTTCTGCAACGCTGGCTCTTCTCTCTCCTTTGCCCTTTGCGGTGGAGTGAGCAGCTAGCCCTGCATTCCTTTGAATTAGCTTATTTGGAAACAAGCTGGGGATTGTATAGACTTAGGTTAGAGCTAAGATAATTTATCTGTATTTCTTTTTCCCTACTTCCTTCCTGATTTTAATTAATTTCACCTTTGTTATTTAATTCTCAAGTAATAAAATCTGATCATTTTGTGGAAAAGAAGCTGTAAGGCTCCTTTCTCCTTGGCCTGGGAGAAATATCTAAAAGGGCAGTTTGGAGGGGAGGAAGCTTTGAACCTAGAGGTCCCTCATTATTTCCAGGACCCCAATATTTTGGCAAGTCACCCAATTAACTCTCCATATATTAAATTTGGCCCCCACATCAGTAAATATTTGTTGAGTATATAGATCACATGACCAAGTTCCCCTCAGTTGGACTACTTGTAATAGAAATTCATCTTCGTTCTGTTATCCCCAGCCAACCTGCTGGATGGGAACATAGTTCTCATAAAGGAATCAGTGTTGGGGCTGGGAGTGGAAATGGAAGGAAAAGAATGAAGTGACTTCTCTAACCTGTCCATTCATATAAGTAATAATAATTGTAAACATTTTGTCAATGCACCTATCTCATCAACAAATGCAATCCAGTTGTTAAAGTTCTATCTTCTCTCCATCTTTCTAATTCCAGATTGAAAAGCAACTCACTATGGAGAAGTTGACAGAATGGACACATCATGATAATATGGGTATCATTGATGTTCATGTACGTCTGCCCAAATTCAAGATGGAAAACACCTATGACCTCAACTCAGATTTAGCACGAATGGGTCTGTGTGATCTGTTTAGCAGTGGTAAGGCTGATCTGTCTGGTATGTCTGGAAACAGAGATCTCTTTATCTCCAAGATTGTCCACAAGTCTTTTGTGGAAGTGAATGAAGAGGGCACTGAGGCAGCAGCTGCCACTGCAGCCATTGCAACGTTTTGCATGTTGATGCCGGAAGAAGAATTTACTGCTGACCATCCATTCCTGTTCTTCATCCGTCACAATCTCTCAGGAAACATCTTATTCTTTGGTAGATTTACTTCTCCATAAAACATCTGGAAGTGCAAATTGAGTAAAGAAGACCCAAGTTGTATATCTGAATTTCAAAATCATGTGTTATTTACTATATTGAATTTTCCTATTAAAATTACCATTCAGAAATATATTTTGACATTCTTTCCTAACTTCAATTTATTTGCTGATCAAAGTCAGGAAATTCCACACATATCCATTTCTATATTTATCTTGGTCCCAAAGCTGTGAATGTTGTTGAAATGAATCAGGTATTGTTGTCGAGGATGGCCTCTCAGAATCCAATTCTGCTCTGTAACTATCAGAGCGAGAGAATTATTTGCTTTAGATGGGATAGTGGATATTTAAATTCAATAAATATTGACTGGGTGCCTGCTATGTGCATGGCATTAGGGGTACTTGGGCCACAAGACCAAAAGCTCAACAATCCCTACCTTAAGAACTTGTATGGGGGTAGAAAGGAGATATTGTAGAACATGTAACCAGTCAGTGGAATATCAAGTAGAGTGCACAGGTAGAAAGAAGTGATATTCTAAAGAGGTGCACTCTTTGTCATCCTCCATTTGCTGTTTGGTTTTTTTTTGGGGGGGGCAGGTAAATGAGGCTTAAGTGACTTGCCCAGGGTCACACAGCTAGTAAGTGTCAAGTGTCTGAGTCCAGATTTGAACTCAGGTCCTCCTGAATGTCACCATCCATTTGTACCAATGTCACCTGTGACATTTTCCAAATAAAAGCATCAGCATCTCTCTCCTGATTGCACAACAATAATTGATATTTAAATACTGTGCTCATCTTTCAAAAGTGATTTACATACATTATCTTATTTGAATGGCAAAGGAACAATGAGGTCTGGAGTATAGGCATTATCATCACCATTTTATAGAAGAGAATGAATGACTGAAGGAATAAATATTTTTTAAGGGCTGACTATGTGCCTAGGCAGTGGGCCAAACTCTGGGCTACAAATACAAAAGAAAGTCCCCACCCTCAAGTAGCCTACATTCTAATGTAGGTGTGGTTAGTGTTTTGATGTTGGAAATCACAGAGCTGGTTAATGGAGCATAGAGTGGTCAGTTGACACATTCTTTTTTTAGAAGTAATAATAATAGTGTTTTGTTTACTGTTTCTAGAACATGAGGTAGAAGTAGGGGAATGATACCCCTACAACAAAATGGCAGGATGATGTCCAGCTTTGCTTGTGAAGTATTGGGATAGAGAACTGTGTTTGGACCCAGGTCAAAGCAGCAAAGACAATAGCAGTGAGATGGAAACGTAATAGCAAGGTGACCAGGGTGTGGCATGGTCAGCATATGGAGTGCAATACATACACACATATGTATATGTTGTTCAATAATTTGTCATGTCTGACTATGACCCCATTTAGGGTTTTCTTGGCAAAGATACTGGAGTGGTTTGTCATTTCTTTCTCCAGCTCATTTTACAGATGAGGAAACTGAAGCAAACAGGGTTAAGTGACATGTCCAGGTCACACAGCTAGTAAATGTCAGATTGAATTTAACCTCACAAATATGAGTCTTTTTGAATCCCAGCTCATGTTCCATCTACTTTGCCATCTAGGGTGTGTGTGTGAGTGAGACAGACAGAGCATACACATACAGATAGTTGATGCTATTCCTGTATCCTATATAGAATCATAGGTCATTAGAGCTGGAAGATCTAGAACTCTTGGAGTTCACTGAGTTGTTTCTAATGAGCAACTAAGGTGTAGAGAGATTAAAGGACTTATCCATGACAACACAATAGGATGCCGTCAAAGTAGGGGTGAGCTGGAGCCCAGGTCTCCTTATTGGGGCTGAAAAAGATCTCCATTACTGTACCCAAAAGGCAATAAAACTGTGCATACCCTTTGATGCAGCAATACCACTCCTAGGTCTATATCCCAAAGAGATCATTAAAAAGAGAAAAGGGCTTACATGTACAAAAGTATAGCAACTTTTTGTGGTGGTAAAAAATTTGAAATTTAGGGAATGCCCATCAATTGAGGAAAAAAACACACCTGGAAAGACATATCAACTGATGCTGAGTGAACTGAGCAGAACCAAGAGAACATTGTGCACAATATCATCAACATTGTGTGATGATCAGTTATGACAGACTTAGCTCTCGTCAGCAGTACAATAATCCAAGACAATTCCAAAAGATTTCAGATGGAAAATGCTCTCCATATCCAGAGAATGGACTATGGAGTCAATGCAAATTGGAGAATACTATTTTCACTTTTTTTTGGGGGGGGGTTTCTGTTTTGTCCCATTTCTTCTTTCACAACATGACTAATGTGGAAATATGTTTAACGTGATTGTACATGTATAACCGATATCAGATTGCTTGCCATCTTGGGGAGGGGAGAAGGGAGAGAGGGACAAAAATTGGGAACTCAAAATCTTATAAAAAATGAATGTTAAAAACAAAGTCATCAAATTTTGTAGATAATATATGGTATACGTTGACAATCTTCAAATCAATTAAAAATTAACTGAAACTGGCATCAATAAAAGAGCAGGAAATAAAATTCACAAATTATATCCTTTATATAACAATAAAATGTACTAAAATGACATGGAAAAAAAGTCAATTCAAAATGGACAGAATGTATGAAGTATTTGGCAGTCTACCCATGACATTCATGAGAATTATATGAATACAACTATAAAACATGCTTTACAGAAATTTATTCACTATTTCATTGGGAAAGAGAATTTCCTCACTGTTTTTTGCAAAACACTGAACATTTACTTACTACAACATAAGCACTTGGAAGGTAAGGACTTTTATATCTCCAGCACTTAGTACAGTGTCTGGCACATACAAGGTGCTTAATAAATGCTTGTGGATTGATTAGTCAGTTAATTGACTATACATAGACTACAACCAATTCTTGACTGTTATCATTTGAAGGGTGTTATATTCCACACAAAAATATTTGTTTTTCCCCCCCAAAATAATGTAAATTTCTGGAACTGATGGATAGAAAATAAAAAAGCAAAATGTGACTGTTCCCAGAGAAAGAATATTCATATGTAATATGTAAGCACCAAATGTTCAGAGAATGATGAATAGCACCTGTGACAGAAATTAGTAAAATTTTGATTCTTGTCTTCTACTTTTTCATTCAGTAAGAAGAAAGGACTGGATTATCTAATCAGGGCAGCATAAGAAAAGTAAAATTAATACATTCTTACTCACCCCACCATAAGATTGAGTCATTCTAGGCTCAGTTCTCACAAAAACTAATCTCTCTATAGCTTTGTAGAAAAGTTAAGTCATGGGCTTGTCTTTCACTGTTAAGCCCACTGCTTATTTAATGTATCCTTTTCCATGTATCTGTGAAGTTGACCTCCACAGAATTCAGTTGTTATAAGAAGAATGAGGTGGTAGAGGAGGAGTTTATTAAAATGAAAGGTTTTGTGTGTGTGTGTGTGTGTGTGTGTGTGTGACTTTTAAAATCCTTTGACTAGTTGGACCACCTCTACCAAAGAACAATCCAAAGAGATGGGACTCAAAACCATGTAAATTGATTAAAAGAATCAATAGTGGTTAGGCTTTGGAAAAGAAAACTTAGGAGTTTAGACATCATCTTCCAAGAAATTGACAGGAAAAATTGCCCTGATATTCTGGAAGCAGAAGGCAAAACAGAAATTGAAAGAATCTACTGATCACCTTCTGAAAGAGATCTGAAAAGGAAAACTTCCAGGAATGTTATAGCCAAATTCCAGAGAATCCAGGTAAAAGGAGAAAATATTGCAAACAGCTAGAAAAAGAATGAAATTTAAATATTGTGGAGCTACAGTCAGGATAACACAAGATCTAGCAGCTTCTACATGAAAGGACAGGAGGGCATGGAATATGATATTCTGGAGGGCAAGGGAACAGGGATTACAACCCCAAATCACCTATCCAGCAAAATTGAGTATAACCTTTAGGGAGAAATGTGGGACTGCAATGAAAAAGAAGATTTTCAGGCATTTGTGATGAAAATACCTGAACTGAATAGAAAATTTGACTTTCAAATACAAGACCCTAGAAAAGCATAAAAAGATAAGCAGAAAAATGAAATCATGAGGGATAATGAAAAGTTAAACTATTTGCATTCCTACATGGGAAGATGATACTTCTAACTCATAAGACCTTTCTCTGTATTAGGACAGCTGAAAGGAATAAACTTACACAGAGGACACAGGTGTGAATTGAATATGAAGGGATGATATCTGTAAAGCATTTATGTTTTATTTATCCTTGTTTTGGGTGGGGCAGGCAGGGTGGTGTGTCATATATCTGGAGTAGGATTAGGGATTTTGGCTGGAGGCCTCCTGGGCCCAGGGCTAGTGCTTTGTTCACTGTGTCACCTAGCTGACCCATGATGACATCTTTAATATTAAGTTAAGGGGTAAGAGGAATGCACTGGATGAAAGGGAAAGGGAGAGGTGGAGGGGGGTAAAGTAGCTCACAAAAAGAACAAGAAAAAGCTTATGGAGCGGGAGGGAAGATAGGGACAGAGTGGTGGAGTGAGTGAGCCTTACTCTCATCAGAATTGGCTCAAAGAGGGAATAACATACACACTCAAGTGGATATAGTAATATGTTTTGCCCTGAGTGAAAGTTGGAGGGGAAGAGGATAAGGGGAAGCTTGAAAGAAGGGAGGGCAGATTGGTGGAGGGGGCAGTAAAAAGCAAAACACTTTTGAGGAGGGATAGGGTGAAAGAAGGTAGAAAATAGAGTAAATATCAAGGGGAGGGAATAGGATGAAGGCTAATACAGTTAGGAATAGTAACTGTGAAATAAATGATGAGTAGGATGCTATCAGAAGAATGTATGAAAAAAGAAAATCAAAAACAGAGCAAGAACTGATGTATCTGAATAAAGACTGAAGTATAATTTCATTTGTTCTTTCTGAAGTTATTTTGTCTGTTTTTTCACAACCTGACTCCTTGAAGATGCTTTGCGTGACTGCACATGCATGAGTATATTGAATTGCTTGATTTCTTAGGAAGGGTTGAGGAGGGAGGGAGGAAGTAAATTTGGAATGCAAAGTTTAAAAAAATCAATGGGAATTTTTTTTTATATGTAACCTGGAGAAAATTCTGAATAATAAAGAAACAATTTAAAAAAAAACCCTTATTTAAGTCTAGGATTCTATGATTATGTATTCAGGGTCTTCTGTTTACTTCATGTCAGCAAAACATATACATGTCCACAGTAATTATTGGTAGTTTTAATGATTGATCCAAACATGAATTAGAGAGTAACTTTTTTTTTCAATTGCTCACAATCCATCCTTTTATTAGTTTGTTCTAGAATTTTGTCAAGAATGAAACTCAAGTTTCTCTAGTTAACAAATGAGGAAAGAGGGGAAAATCTGTAAATAATGACCAATGAAACAAAATGACTTGTTCTACCCTTTTTCTGTTTTCCATGATCACCTTTCCACACAAGTTCAGTAGTTATTACATCTCTTCTTTTTTTTCAATTTTACATTTTCATTTGAAGTTTTGAGTTCCAAATTCTGTCCTTCTCTTCCTCCCTCCCCCCTCCCTTCCTGAAATAGTAAGCAATCAGATATAGGTTATACATTTGTAATTATGTGAAACATTTCCATATTCGTCACTTTGTAGAAGACTCAAAGAAAAAAATGAAAAAGTGAGGGATTAATTATTAATGGCCCACATCTTTAAGATGACTAATAGGATGATAAGGCACAGAGTTTTCAGTAAGTATCAGCAGAGGGACTAATCACTCTGATAAAAACAATGGATTCAATATACATGAATATATCTAAGTCAAGTCCTTGAGATAGAAATGTTTTGATGACATTGTTCCTATATCCAAAACCATTAGTATGGAGCACCAAATGATTAAGACATTACTAGACTGTTTGGGCTCACGTCCAATACATCATAAAACAAGTATATACAATCCAACAGAATTATAATACATATACAAACCTGAAGAAAGACAGTCAAGAAAGGAAACAGGGAAAATAATTAACAAAATTCTATATAGACACTATATATATAAATATATTCTCAGTGTTTATTAAGCACTTACTATGTGCCTGACTCTGGCTAAGTGGTAGGGATACAAAGGAAGACAAAAGACAGTCCCTTCCTTCCTTCCAGGAGCTCACAGTCTAATGAGGGACATAATGATTGGAGGGAGCAGCTGCTAGGTGGCGCAGTGGATAAAGCACTGGCCCTGGATTCAGGAGTACCTGAGTTCAAATTTGGCCTCAGACACTTGACACTTACTAGATGTTTGACCCTGGGCAAGTCACTTAACCCCCATTGCCCCGCAAAAAAAAAAAAATGATTGGAGGGGAGCAGCTAGGTGCTCCAGTGGGTAAAGCACTGGCCCTGGATTCAGGAGGACCTGAGTTCAAATCCAGCCTCAGACACTTGACACTTACTAGCTGTGTGACCCTGCAAGTCACTTAACCATCATTGCCCTACCAAAAAACAAACAAACAAAAACCCTGTTTTCCAATATGCTCAAAAAATTTGAAAAAAAAAAAATAATTGGTTGGAGGAGAATTAAAAAAAAAAAGAATGATTAGAGAAGGTGGAGCCAAGAAAGCAGAGTAAGACCTGAACTCTCCCAAATTTTCAGCCCAATAATTATAAAATAAGCCTTCAAAATGAATTCTGGAGTGGCCAAACCAACAAAAGGATTGAATGAGAAACAATTTTTCATTCTAAGACAACTTAGAAGGTTGGCAGGAAAGGCCATGCTTCACAGGAGTAAAAAGGGAGTACAGTCCAGCAGAGGTAGCCTCCAGGCAAGCCAGAAGCTAGATCCTAATCCCCAGGATAGTCCAGAAGTGAGGCCCTGGGGCCCCCAATGTAGCCCTGCAGTGAGGCCCTACAGCCCCCAGTGGAGCCCAGTAGCAAGGTCCCAAGCCCATTCAAGAAGCTTGGGACAATACCCCTTACAACACAGGAGCAGAACCCACCTTTAACATAAAAGTCACTGAAAAAAATAATTCCTTAAAAATTAGAATTGGGCAAGTGGAAGCTAATCACTTCATGAGACAGCAAGAAAAAAAACAAAATCCAAAGAATGAAAAACAAATAGGAAAAATGAGAAATATGTCATTGGAAGAAAAGTTGACCTGGGAAATAGGTTGAGTAGAAGTAATTTAAGAATTATTGGACTCCCTGAAAACTACGATCAAAAAAAGAGCCTGGACATATTTAAAAAATAATAAACCTTTGTATTTATAGTTTTGAGTTCCAATTTTTATCCCTCCTTCCCTCCTTCACCTTCCCCTTCCCCTCCTTGAGGTGTTAAGCAATCAGATATAGGTTATACATGTGTGATTCTGTAAAACATTACTATATTAATCATTTTGTACAAGAAAACTTGAATAAAGGAAAAAATAAAAACAAGTGAAAAATAGCATGCTTCAGTCTGTGTTCCATCCATATAAATTCTTTCTTTGGAAGTAGATAGTATGTTTCATCAATAGTCCTTTGGGATTGTCTTGGATCATTGTATTGTTGAGAATAGTTAAGTCATTCAAACAATATTGCTGTCTCTGAACAATGTAATCTTGGTTCTGCTCGCTTCACTATATATCAGTTCACACAAGTCTTTCCAGGCCTTTCTGAAATCATATTGCTTGTAATTTCTAATAGCACAATAGTATTCCATCACCATCATATACTGCAGCTTGTTTAGCCATTCCCCAACTGATTGGCATTCCTTTAATTTCCAATTCTTAGCCACCACAAAAAGAGCTGCTATAAATATTTTTGTACACATAAGTCTTCTTCTCTTTTTGAGGATGTCTTAGAGATATAAACCTAGCAGTGGTGTTGCTGGATCAAAGGGTATGCACAATTCTATAGCCCTTTGGGTCTAGTTCCAAATTGCTCTCCAGAATGGATCTTTTGTTGGATCTTTTCACAACTCCACCAACAGTGGATTGGTGTTCCAACTTTCCCATATCCCCTCCAACATCCAATGTTTTCCATTTTTGTTATATTGCCACTCTGATAGTGTGAGATGATACTTCAGAGTTATTTTAATTTTTCTGATCGATAGTGATTTAGAACATTTTTTTATGTGACAGAAATAGCTTTGATTTATTTGTCTGAAAACTGCCTGTTTATATCCTTTGGCCATTTATCAATTGGGGAATTACTTTTATCTGTATAAGTTTGACTTTGTTCTTTAGATAATTGAGAAATGAAGCCTTTATGAGAGATATTTGTTTCAAAAATTATTTCCCAGTTTTCTGTTTCCCTTTTGATCTTGATTACATTAGTTTTGTTTGTTCAAAACTTTAAAAAATTTTATATAATCAAAATCATCTATTTTGCATTTTGTTTTGCTCTCTATATCTTCTTTGGTCCTAAATTCTTCCTCTGCCCATAAATCTGACAGATAAAGGATGATACCATAAGCAAATGAAGAGAACATGGAATCGCTTATGTCTAAAACATGTATCCATTCTGACCTTATGTTAGTATACAGTGTGAGACATTGGTCTCTACCTAGTATTTGCCATGCTGTTTTACAGTTTTCACAGCACCAGACATCATATTTTAAGAAATTATTAAGGAAAACTGCCCTGATATCTTAGACTCCATGGGTAAAATATAAATTGAAAGAATCTATTGGGGCAGCTAGGTGGCCCAGTGGATAAAGCATCAGCCTTGGATTCAGGAGTACCTGGGTTCAAATCCGGCCTCAGACACTTGACACTTACTAGCTGTGTGACCTTGGGCAGGTCACTTAACCCCCATTGCCCCGCCAAAAAAAAAAAAAAAAAGAAAGAAAGAATCTATCAACCACTTCCTGGAAGAGATTCCAAAATGAAAACTCCCAGGAGTATGATAGCTAAATTCCAGAGCTCCCAGGTCAAGGAAAAAAACCCAAACATTTCAAGCAGTCAGAAAGAAATGATTCAAATACTACAGAGCCACAGTCAGAATTACACAGGATTTAGCAACTTCTACATTAAAGGATAAAAGGGATATGAATCAAACTTGTCACTATTATCCCTCATAGTCAGTGCTACAGCTCACTGCATAGCCATTGGTATAAGTATTGAGATCTCTCCACACTGCATCATGTCCCCCTAGTAGGGGTGGAGCTGCAGCACATGTGTCCATAGCCCCTCCTTGCTTGCAAGCACTTTTCCTCACTTGGAAATTAAGTTTCTGTTTGATTCTTTGCTCTCCTGTCTCTAACATGCTCGGTTCACCTCTGGCCATCCACAGGTTAAAGGACAGGTTAGAAGTCTGGTTGACAGAAGTGAATAACAGAGGGAATTAAAAAACAAAATTCTACAATATGTAGTTAGAAAAAACCATATTTGAAGCAGAGAGACACACAGAGCAAATGTAAAAGGCTGGAGATGAGTCTGTTATGCTTCAGTGGAAGTAAGAAAAAAGCAGAGATAACAATCATGATCTTAGACAAAGCAAAAGCAAAAATAGATCTAATTAAGAGAGATAAGGAAGGAAAGTATATCTTGCTAAAAGGCACCACAGATGATAAAGTGATAGCAATACTAAACATATATGCATTAAATGGTATAGCATCTACATTTTTAAAGGAGACATTAAATGAGTTACAGGAGGAAATAGGCAATAAAACTATAATAGTGGGGGACCTCAATTTTTCCCTGTCATAATTAGATAAATCTAACCAAAAATAAACAAGTAAGTAGTTAAGGAGGTGAATAAAATTTTAGAAAAATTTAGAAATGATAGACACCTGGAGAAAACTGAATGGAAATAGAAAGGAATATACCTTTTTCTCAGCAGTATATGGCACTTACTTTCCTCCTCCTCCTTCTTCTTTTTGTGGGACATTGAGGGTAAAGTGACTTGCCCAGGGTCACACAGCTAGTAAGTGTCAAGTGACTGAGGCCAGATTTGAACTCAGGTCTTCCTGAATCCAGGGCCGTTGCTTTATCCACTGTGTTACTTAGCTGCCTGGTACTTACACAAAAAGTGACCATATATTTGGGCATGAAAACTATACAATGAAATGCAGAAAAGCAGAAATATTAAATGTATTCTATTCAGATAATTCTGCATTAAAAATACATTCCATAAAGGGTCATGGAAAGAGAGTTTAGGATTAGATTCTTTAATTTCCAATTTTAAAGAAAAAGTGGGTCAAGGTACAAATCAGAGAAACAATAATTTCATTAAAGAGGATGACAAGATTGAGATAACATGCCAATATTTATGGGATACAGCCAAAACAATACTTGGTGGGAAATTTATATCTCTAAACACTTAAATTGATGAAATAGAGAAAGAACAGACAAATGAATTGGTCATGCAAATAAAAAAAAAAGAAAAAGAACAAATTAAAAATCTCCAATTAAACATGAAATTGGATATCCTGAAAATCAAAGGAGAGAGTAGGAAAATTGAAAGTAAGAAAACCATTGAACTAATCAAGAAAAATAAAAAAAATAAACTTTTGGTTAATTTGATTTAAAAAAAAGAAAGAAAAAACCAAATTACCAGCATCAAAAATGAAAGAAAGAAATTCACCACCAATGAAGAAGAAATTAAAGAAATCATTATGAGTTATTCTGCCAAATTATATGCCAATAAATGTGACACTTTAAGTGAAACAGATGAATATTTACAAGAATATAAATTACCCAGATTAACTGAAGAGGAAATAGAATATTTAACCCCATTTTAGAAAAAGCAAATGAACACTTTATCAATGAACTCCCTAAGAAAAAGTCCCCAGGGCCAGATGAATTAACAAGTGAATTCTACTAAATATTTGAAAAACAATCCCCAAATTATGCAAACTATTTGGAATAATAGGTGAAGAAGGACTTTTACTAGATTCCTTTTTATGACTCAAACAATGTGCTGATATGAATATCAATGCAAAAACATTAAATAAAATACAAGCAAGGTGATTACAGCAATGTATCAAGAGGATCATATTTTATGACCAGGTAAGATTTATACCTGGGATGCAGGGCTGGTTCAATATTAGGAAAACTATTAGCATAATAGATGATATCAATAACAAAACCAACAGAAATAATATGATTGTTTCAATAGTTGCTGAAAAAGCTTGTGAAAAAAATGCAACACCTACTCCTATTTAAAACCACTAGAGGGCATAAAGAATCAATGGAGTTTTCCTTACAATGAAAAGTAGTATCTATCTAAAATCATTAGCAAGCCTTATCTATATGGGATAAGCAAAAAGCCTTCCCAGTAGGATCAGGGATGAAGCAAGGATGCCAGTTATCACCACTATCATACTAGAAATGTTAGCTAAAGCAATAAGATGGGAAAAAGAAATTGAAGGAATTAGAATAGGCAATAAGGAAACAAAACTATCACTCTTTGCAGATGATATAATGGTATACTTAGAGAATCCTAAAGAATCAACAAAAAACTGTTTAAAATAATGGAAGTATATAACTAGCTGAAATTAACTTTGGCAAAGTTGGAAGATATAAAATAAACCCACATAAATAATTAGCAATGCTATATATTACCAACAAACTCCAGCAGCAAGAGGTACAAAGAGAAATTCCTTTTAAAATAACTCTAGACAATATAAGATACTTGCCAGTCTACCTGCCAAGACAAACCAAGAAACTATATGAACACAATTACAATACACTTTTTACAGAAATAAAGTCAGATCTATATCTTTGTAAAATATTAATTGTTCATGGATAGGCCAATAGAATAAAAATGACAATTCTACCTAAATGAACTTACTTATTCAGTGCCATAACAATCAAATTACAAAAAAAATTAATTTATAGAGCTTTAAAACCATAATAAATTATTCTGTAAGAAGAAAAGGTCAAGATTATTAAGTAAATTAATGGGGGGGGGCAGGGAAAGCCACAGAAGGTGGCCTAGCGATACTAGGTTTCAAACTGTATTATAAAGTGAAATAATCAAAACAATCTAATATTGGTTAAGAAATAAATTTGAGGATTAGTGGGATAGATTAGGTATACAACATACTATAGTAAGTGATGTAACAATTGGAGTGACACCACCTGCTGGAGAGTTACTGTAGGAAAGCTCCACCATGAGGAGAAGGTGTCTGAGGGCAAGCCATGTAGTTGGGACGTCAGTTCCTTGGTGTCAGGAAGTGATGTTTGCTGGTGGGTACTGTCTATCAAAGCTACCAGCCAATTAGCTTGGAGCTGTGTATACACATGTGGATGGGATGTTCCCAGTTTCAGAGGAGGCTTGTGGGATGAAGAAGGGATGAGGCTCACACACTCTTTCTCTCTTCTGTGAGGACCTCAGCGGGGAGCAGAGCAGGAGAAGCTGGATCCCTGAGATAGATGTAGGAATTTAGGCTTCTTTCTCTCTTCACCAAATTCTTATTCTCCTTAATAAATGCTTAAAAGTCTAAACTCTTGCTACAGCTTATAATTTATTGGTGACCACTCATTAGATAATTTTAGACAGACTAGCTAGAATTTATCAACCTTACAGTGACCATAGTAATTATGTGTTTAATAAACTCCCAAATCTCAGATTTGGGGAATAAGAACTCACTATTTGACAAAAACTATTGGGAAAACCTTAAAGCAGGATGGTAGAAACTAGGTATAGACCAACATCTCACACCATATACCAAGATTAGGTCAAAATGGGCATGTGAGTTAGACATAAAAGGTCATACAATTGGCAAATTAGGGGTGCATGGAATAATTTCCATATCAGATCTATGGATAAGGGAAGAATTTAGGACCAAACAAGGGATAGAAAGCATTATGAAATCTAAAATGGATAATTTTGATTATATTAAATTTAAAAGGTCTTGCACAAACAAAATCAATATAACCAAATTTAGAAGGAAAGCAAAAAACTGGGGAAAATTTATTGTATGTCTGTGATAAAGGTCTCATTTCTCAAGTATATAGAGAAATGAGTAAAATTTGTAAAGATATAACTCACTCCCCAATTGATAAATGTCAAATGATAAGAACAGGCAATTTTCAGAAAAGGAAATCAGTAATCTAGAGTCATATCAAAATGGTCTGAATCACTATTGATTAGAGAAATGCAAATTAAAACAATTCTGGTGTACCACTTCACAACTATCAGATTGTCTAATATGACAGAAAAGGAAAATGATAAATGTTGGAGGGGATGTGGACAAATTAGGACATTAAATGTACTGTTGGTGGAGTTGCAAATTGATCCAAACATTCTGGAGAGCAATTTGGAACTGTGCCCAAAGGGCAATGAAACTGTATAGCTTTCTTTTGACCTAACAATACCATTACCAGGTCTGTATCACAAAAAGCTTTTTTAAAAAGGGAAAAGGATCTATTTGTATGAGGTTATTTATAGCCACTTTTTGATGGTGGCTAAGAACTGGAACTGGAAACTGAGGAGATACCTATCAATTGGGGAATGGCTTCACAAGATGTGGAAATGCTTGTAATGCAATACTATTATACTATAAGAAATGATGAGCAGGATGACTTCAGAAAAACCTCAACAGATTTACATGAAATGATTCAGAGTGAAGTGAACAGAAACAGAACATTGTAAACAGTAACAGCACTATTGTACAACGATTGATTGTGAATGACTTAGCTAACAATTCCAAAGACTGCATGATGAAAGAACTGATGACATCTGAATACAGACCAAAGCATATTATTTTTTCTCTTTCTTCCTCCCTCCCTTCCTTCCTTCCTAGCTCCCTCCCAGTTTTCTTCCAAAGAATGACTAATATAGAAATGTTTTATATGATTGCACATGCATAACCTATATTGGATTGCATACCATCTCAGGGAGGGGACAGAGAAAGAAGGGATTGAATTTGGAACTCAAAACAAGATACTGAATGTTAAAAATTGTTTTAGATGTAAATAAAAAAAATACTATTTTAAAATGTTATCTGCTTCCAGAGAAAGAACTGGTAGAATCTGAATATAGACTGAAGTACTCTATTTTCACTTTTTTTTTTTGGATTGAGTTTTCTTCTCAAAAATGACTTATATGTGTGATGTTTAAAATCTAAATTTTGGTCGCCTTAAATCAGAAGCTTCGGCTCCAGTCTAGCCTAGAGTTCCAGCCTGGTTGGGTTCTCCCTCAAATCCTCCTCTACCAGGCTGCTTTAATCAGGAATTCTCAGCAAACTTATTGTGGAAGCTTTTTATAGATCTGGAACAGAGGTGGTCTTTACACACTGCTTCAAGGTGATTGGTTGGGTCATCCAAATCCATTGTCTTTGAAGGTGTTCTCAAGTTGAGTTCACAGTCTAGTTTCTGAGAACAATACCTCTTAAGGGATAGCCAGGTGTGATTACAATCCAATTAACTTGAAGTAGGCTTAATTAGCAATCACTCTCACTTGATTCAATCAGTATAGATTAATCTCCAGGTGGGTCTTTGAGTATCTGCTAAATCCCATTATTTCATCACATTCCCCCCTTTGTTTCTTCTAGGAAGAGGTATTCCTAGATGAAACAGTAAAAAAATAATTAAGTCTTTGTAAGTCTTTTCTCAGTTCTCTTGTCTTCTTGGAGTGGTAAGATGTCATCAGGAGAAAGCTGGATTCTGGTCTGGAAAGCCGGATTTTTCTTCTTTAACTGAATTGCTGGATTTTTTACTAAACCTTAGCATAGCGTTGTCAATGATCAAATTTAGTACATTCCATTACATTCCCTCCTTTATATAATAGAGGGTTGAGGTAGTTATGCAATCTATAACACCTCTTACCACCATGTGTCTGGATCAAAGCCAAATTTAGTAATGTGTTCATGACATCTGAAAATGTTATGGAAAGGTTATCATACCACATCTCATGGTTTCGAGACATCCAGTAATTGTTCTAGGCCACAGGTGGATGGATTCTGACTATTCCATCAGACTTAGTGAAAGAAAAAGAAAACTTTTAGAAGGGAGAGAGGAAGAAACTGGACTGTGTCCAGCAATTGTGGTCTATATAGTTGCCATCATAAGCAAACCATAGACTTACATGTACCTGTCTCTCCTCCTGTTGTACATATATTCTCTACAGGGCCTATATCAAACTCATTGTAAGAGCAGTTAGTCTCTGAGATGATAAGTTTCCATAATTCATATATCTCATATTAATTTCACCAAAGACAGCATGATGGTAAAAATGCATGTTATGTTACATAATTGATGATGTACTTGGAATATATATAATAATTCCAAACCATACCCACAATATACATAGTCACAATGACATGTAAATGATATATGAATGTAAATGACTGATAATATTAGACATTATTATATAATCTTCTTTTAGCAAGTAAACACATTATCTTATACATGAATTCTCTATCTAGTATGACAGTAACAGATACTTAAAGTGATACACAATTTATCAAAAAGAAATAAGACTCAATATTCAATATGTTCATTGATAAATCAAGCAATAGGTTTTAAACATAATACCATAAACAGACTCATTAAACTCATGGTTCAAAAAAAACCAAATAAACAAACAGTTTACTTGAAGAAGGAAAAGCTTGTTAAGGTTAAAGAATTTAAGCAGTCAGAATTTGGGGTATGCCACATTGTTTTATCTATGTTCCATTCCTCCCCTTCATATTGTCAATCCTGTGCCCCCCTTTGTGGGAGTCCACGGTTACCCTGATTTTGGTTCTGTCCTTCTGTTCCTCCCTGATAGGGTCTACGGTTATTCTGATACTGTCTCTTTGTATCCCCCTGAAAAGATTTATATCCATTTTGATTCTGCCTGTAATAAGGCCTATAATTACTCCGGTTGTTTCCTTTCTGATAAAAGTTTCCAAAATTATTTCGATTTCCCCCAAAGAATTCCTCAAGGCTCTCGGTCATTGTCCTCTTAAGGTCTTGTTTTCTAGTCCTACGTTCCCTCAAGAAGTGTCCTTGTTTTTTGCAAAGTTTAGGGGGTTGATAACGATTTTCAATTTTCCAGTTTTTCTGCCCTGTTGTTTCCTGTACTGGAGCTAAAATGTCCTGTCCCTTTCTTCTCTCTCATTTCCTTTGTAAATATATGTTGCTATTTCTTTAAGTCTGTCAGGACTCAAACTATTCCACCCAGGACATTGCTTTTTAAAATATTTCCGAATTTCTGGTAAGAACTGGTTTACAAAATGAGAGCAGATAATATGGGTGTCTCTACTGTCTAATGGGTCTAGTCTAGCATATTGCCTGGCATACTTACACAGCCTGTCATAAAATCTATTAAGTCTCTCATCAGGTCCCTGAACTGTATCTATAAATTTTTGCCAGTTATCAGTCTTTCTAATACAGGATTCCATTGCCTTCAGCAATGTTTCCCTTGCATCTTTCAACATATCAAAATGCTTAGGGTTATTGGGGTCCCAGTCAGGGTCTTGAATAGGCCACCCAATATCAACCTTTCCCATGGCTTCCAGGCTGTTTGCTGCAGCTACTATATCTGCTCTTTCCCCTGGGGACAATATTGTTTCCATAAGGTCAGTAACATCATTCCAATTGGGCTGATATGCTCTAAAAATTGCTCTAAACTGCTTGATAACTGCTGTGGGATCTTCATCAAATTTAGGAGTGATTTGTCCCCATAAAACCAAATCCTTGGGTGTAAAAGGTGTGTATTGTCTGAGCTTATGTATAGTACCTTTTTGACCAGGGTGGGGATCTCTTGAAGGGGAAAAATTTTTACTTTCTCTCTCCTCTACAGGGGAATCCTTTCTTTCTTTCTTTCTTTCTTTCTTTCTTTCTTTCTTTCTTTCTTTCTTTCTTTCTTTCTTTCTTTCTTTCTTTCGCATGGAGGAAGTAGAGGGCGAGGGAATAAGAGTTGGGTCATTTGGAATTTCAGTCTGAACGGCCTTGCATTCAATCTCGGGTTTGGATTGAGTTGTATTATTGGGCCTTTCAGTTTGGGAGGCCATGTCTACAAGCTTAGGCTTGTCAATTTGGGGTCTGGATTTTCTTCGTCTTATATTTTTAGTATGATAATTTTCACTTGCTCTGGCCCAGATTTTCCAATAACGTAAATGTTCAGGTGGACATCTACTTAGGGTTCTTTGCAAATGCCTCAATGTTTGGGGATCAAATGACCCATATTTGGGCCATTCTTCCTGTAATTCCTCATGCCACATAAAACACAGTCTGATAAGCCCTCCTCTGGTCATGGTTCTATTTAGTCTAAGTTTTCCCTCATTACAAGTAGCTTTCCTAATGGGGAATCCTGGGGAATCATCTTTATTCTAATATTATCTAGGGCATGCCAAATTCTCCATACCATACCACAAAGCCCCACAAAACCAAAAAGAGTAATAAAAATATATTCAAATTCAAACTGGGCAACATCTCTGATTAGTGAAGGTAAAGCTAGAAAAGGGGTACTTAGGATGTTTAAAAGATCCATTTGAAATTTAAAACAGCCTATATTTGGCAGTACTTTCCAATTTAAAGGGACAGGAGAGGGGAAATCTTACCCTCAGAAGATCAGAAGATGAACGTTCGGTTTTCCTCTTCGTGGTCAGCCAAACTGTGATGTTTAAAATCTAAATTGTGGTCGCCTTAAATCAGAAGCTTCAGCTCCAGTCTAGTCTAGAGTTCCAGCCTGGTTGGGTTCTTCCTGAAGTCCTCCTCCACAAGCCTGCTTTAATCAGGAACTCCTTAGCAAGCTGTTTGTGGAAGCTTTTTTATACATCTGGAACAGAGGTGGTCCTTACACACTGCTTCAAGGTGATTGGTTGGGTCATCCAAATCCATTGTCTTTGAAGGTGTTCTCAAGTTGAGTTCACAGTCTAGTTTCTGAGAACACTACCTTCTTAAGGGATAGCCAGGTGTGATTACAATCCAATTAACTTGAAGTAGGCTTAATTAGCAGTCAATCACTTTCACTTGATTCAATCAGTATAGATTAATCTCCAGGTGGGTCTTTGAGTATCTGCTAAATCCCATTATTTCATCACATATGGAAATATGTTTTACATACTCACACATGTATAACCTATATCAGATAGATTAACATCTCGGGGAGGGAGTGAAGGAAGAAGGAACAGAATTTGGAACTTAATTTTTGTGAAAAAAATGTTAAAAGGTGTTTTATATTAAATTGGTGAACAAATAAAATATTGTAAAAAAGAATTAAGAATAATTCTTTAAGACTTCTTCTAAAAGTGGGACATTAGTTGTGACTTGAAGGAAGTCGGGGAAACTAGGAGAGGGAGATGAGGAAGGAAAGCATTAGAGACATAAGGGGCAGCCAGTAAAATACTTGGAGTCAGGAGATAGAGTATATCCTATATGAAGAACAGCAGGTCAGTATCACTAAATTGCAGTGTATTTTTTTTTGGGGGGGGGTGCAATAATGAGAGTTAAGTGACTTCCCAGGGTCACACAGCTAAGTAAGTGTAAAGTGTCTGAGGCCAAATCTGAACTCAGGTCCTCCTGAATTCAGGGCTGGTGTTTTATCCACTGTGTTATCTAGCATTGGCAGTGTATTTGGAGGGGAGAAAGGTTTAAGAAGCATTGAAATGTGGGAGGTAGAGTGCAGGTTTTGAATGACTTTAAAACTAAATGGGATTTTATCTTTATATTGTATTCTGGAAGTAACACAGACAGACAGACAGACACATACACCATCCCCCTTTTCAGAAAAATAGAAACAGAAATAGAGAAAACAGAAAGCCATGAAAAGCAGGTTCAACTTAATACTCAAAAAACATAACAGCATGGGGCCATTTAGATTAGAAGCAAACTGCTGAATATAACAGAGTAACCCCCTTGGAAAAACAAATACAGCAAAATACATAGCATTAATAATAATGACTCTGAACTATCAAGGAAGGATTAGATTACACATATTGTTTAAAGAGAAAGAATTGTATAATTTATTCCATCAGAAATGGTTTAAAAATGTTATAGTACTTAAGTAAACCAGAGTATTTTATGGAATGTATCATTTCATACAATCATAGACAAATGAGGCATTACTGTCTTTCAAGTTTCCACTTTTTCCTTTTTACTGTCATTTGCTGTCATGAAAATCTTAGTGTATATCATAATGAAGAAATGAGATATCTCCCCTCAGTTGCAAACAGCTGAAAATAAAGAACAATTAAAATGGCACAGAAGAAAGTTTTATTAAAGGCTGTTTGGAGAAGAGAGGTTTGGAAAACACATTAAAAGGGTAAACATGTGAATTTAGAGATAGAAAAGACTTAAAAATGTAAAAGACAAAAGAGCTAACTTAATCCCCTTATTTTGCACATGCCAACAAAGTCCTAGAAGAGAATTAATTTACCCAAGGTCACATAAATAGGAAAAGTCAAAGAATCCAATCCCAGGTCCTCTGATTCCAAATCCAGGCCTCCTTCTGCTGTCATTCTATTTATCTGGTAGCTATAGTTTGGATAGTTTAACTGCTTTAAAAGACTCTTCATGAAAAGACTGTCTTGATGGTTAGATGAGGTAGCAGTAAAATCAGGAAGAATCACATCCAACTCTTCATTTATATTAATACTAGCTGTATGACCCTGGGTAAGAAGCCCCAGACAATTCTCTAAAACTGTATGTTGCAGAGGATCTGTATTGATTGGGTTAATTTCTACAATGATCAGATCACACGCTCTGTCCAGAAAGAAGTCTATTAACAGCCCAGAAGTGATTCAGTCACTGGGGTGGGGATGGTTGAACTAGAAAATCTTGGCAAGTAGCAGAGCAATCCTTGACTCTTCAGGAAAACAAGTCCAACCAAGCTGGACTGATGTCTCTCCAAAGAAAACTCAATATAAAATAAGTAATTTCTTTTAATTGAATATATTGTGGTGTTCCATTTATAGTCACTTCAGCATAATCGCTTACAGTATATTTATTAATTTATTTAGCAAGTGGTTCAATTGCTTGATTGATCTAGGTGACTACTAAAATGCTGACTATGGGAAAGAATTTTTTTAAGGCAAGGATAAAAATTAAAAGGGGAGGAAAAGGAGAAAAGCTGCTCTATCATACCTCACTGACTTTTTCCTACCCGCAAAAGGGAGAACACACCCCATTTCTTCACCAGGTTATTTCCACATGCCAGGCGCTAGCATCTCTGGACCCACCCCTTCTGGTTAAGCCTTCCTGGCTATAGAAGGCACAGACCACAGCTGGGCTGGCTTAGTCTCAGAAGCTTCCTTGTCTTCTTGCCTGAAAGGTGAAGGTCCTGTCCAGTTTCCTCTGTCCAGATCCTGACCCGGTAAGAGCACCCCTCCTGGAGCTACTTCAATAGGAAAAAGGGGAGTGTGTGTGTTTGTGTGTGTGTGAGTGCGCGAGCGCGCGTCCAAAAATCTGCAGCGCTTAGTTCTTTGAACCCCTCCTCACTACTGGAACCTTTAGACTTCCTCCAAGCTGGACTTCTGACTTGATTTGGCAGGTGCAAGGGAGGGAAAACCGCTCGCTTCGGGAAGGCCGCCAGGGTTCCCACCTTCTGGGAAGAACTGCCCAGTTCAGGGACCGCTCCCACAGTTCAGGAAAGGACTTCCCCATAAAGAATCAATCTCACGATCCAGCTCACAGAACGAGCGGAGAGCTGGGCTGAGGAGGCAGCGATTGGTAAGGAAGCAAGAAGCAAGAATCCCCCCCCCCACACACACACACACCCTCTCCCCGCGTGCAGAGCCCCAAGCCCGCAACCCAATTACGGGATCCTCTAGGCGGGGCCGTGGTCCCTCCTACCTTGGGCCCACAGCCCAGGAGGATGCCGAGATCCTCTTACAGGCAGGAAGCTGGGCTAGGGTGTGGTTTTCCATGACCCAAGAGGAGGAAATAAAACTCCAGAACCTTAGCAACCCCTCTAAGCCTCAAGCGGTTCACTCTCCTAGCTGGGAGAGAAGGGCAATGGAGGAAACCTCAGAAACCGCTCTTTTCTCCAAGGAGGAAATTGAGTTACAGATCAGAGGGTTTTAGTCTCTTATGTTTGGGATCCTGACCTATGTCTGGGGTGGGGAGGAGCGAGGGGAATCAGTCTGGAAGAGCCCTGAGACCTCAAACTGGTGTGTCGGACTATGAGTTCTTTTCTGCCCTCCCTTTTTATAGCTTTATCCTGGAAACAATTGGGATCAGTTCTTCCTGGTTTTCGAATCCACTTGTTCTTTTTTGTTTTTTTTGCAAAGTTGGGGCAAATGCAATACCTGTAGGTGTAGAACCCTAAAGTACTTTGCTCCCAAATGTTAGTGCTCAGAAATTGGTACCATACTTTTTTGGGCGGCGGAGGTAGGGCTTGGCCAATGAGGGAATTTGTTTTGTTTGACCAAGAATATCACAAGGGTTTTTCAGTTGGGTGAAGGAGGAAGAAACGATAGGTTTTTGTTAACTGATAAAAGTACATTAAAAAAAAACAAAACAAAAAAAAACCTGTGTGGATCCTGAGGTGCTCCAGGTGCAATGACAATTCAGGAAACATTTACAGACCAGCTACTGTGTGAGAAGAGGCACTGAGAGAACTCCAAATATGTGGATGTCTTGATTTTGCTTTTCCTCTGATGTATACTGACTCTGGGACATGGGAGGTCTGAGTTCAAATGAGTCCTTATTTGCCTCAATTTTCTCATCTGGAAAAAGGGGGTAATCTTAGCAACTTACCTTCCAGATCAAAGGAGATATTATCTTTTTTTATATATATAAGGTATTTAATTTTTCCGTTACATGTAAAGATAGTTCTCAACTTTCGTTTATACAAGCTTTACAATTTCAGATTTTTCTCCCTCCCTTCCCTCCCTCCCCCCTCCCCTAGACAGCAGGCAATCTGATATAGGTTATATCTATATATCTATATACAAGATATTATCTTTAAAGTGCAAATTTGCAAAGGTAAATCTCAAATATTGCTTAGCACTAAGAGTTTGATATCAGTAGTGGTAGTACTACTTACAATTCTCCTCTTCCCTCCTCTTCCCTTCTCCTGCCCCCAGGGCTGTAGACAGAAGGTACATTTGTTTTGGTAGAGAGGGTTTCCTGGATACTTTTTTCCCCTTATACTACTGAAATCACTGGTTTAGCCCCTTTCCTATCCCTCTGTATCCCCAGCACATAGCAAAATGCTCTGAAAATAGTAAGCACTTTATAAATGCCTGTTTAATTGAAGGGCCAAAGCATGGCCCCTAAGCTCATGGATCTTGCAGTCTCATAGGAAGTTTGACTTAGATAACTACAGTACATGTGACATTTCATTGACAGAACTTATGGTAGAGGTACTACAGATCTATCTACCTGTGTACAACTAATCCAGTTAGAGAAAAGAATATTGTCACATCTTTAGTAAAGTAGAGCCTGACATTGGGTTTCTACTGAACGTTAGTCTTGGGTTAGGCTTCCTAGCTTTTTCCAAGAAAGTACATTTTATATATTAGGAAGAATGCAGAAACTCCTAAAAGGGTTTAATTATTTTTTTTTAAATAAAAGGGTTTAATTCCCTCCCTTGCTTTAGGTGTGATTTTGTGGTTCTACAGTCCAGTCAGAACAGGCTGAGAAATTGGGGAAAATGGTGACATCAGGTTGGTTTGTATGCTCCTAAGACATGTTACTGGATGTTATTTTTTGTTGTAGTCTTAAACCATGGAACAGCTGAGTGTGGCGAATACCCGTTTTGCTGTTGAGCTCTTCAAGGAGTTGGTTGAAACCCAACCAAAAGAAAACATCTTCATTTCTCCATTTAGCATTTCAACAGCTCTGGCCATGGTACTTGTGGGAGCCAGGGGTAATACTGCAGCACAGCTGTCTAAGGTCAGGAAAAAGTATTTCTTATTAATATGCATACAAAAAAAAAAAAAGAGAGAGAGAGAGTACAGTGCTGTATGTACTACCTAATACTAATTTTTCAATTTTCAGTGAGTTGTTAAAAGTTAAATTATATTCTATTACATGTAACTTAATTAGTAAGTCAAATTTATTGAAAAAGCAACCTCTTTGAAATGTTAATTTATATTTGACAAACTTATCCCACTAGCAGAAATGTATTGACATGGGATAAGTTTCCATGGGCTTTGCAGGTGATGAAATGGCAATGTAACATACACTGTTACAGTAGACATCTTACATAGTAGGCTCTGGCAGGCATGTACACACACATACACACAAATGATCAAACTTCATGGTTTAGGTTAGACAATAGAAAGGACTTTCAGGCCACCACTATTACAAGAAATGGAAACATTCCACCAAGAGGAAGATGATGGAAAATTTTCTTTAAAATGGTAGCTAACTGTGTTTCTTGGGATGATTAGAGTATAGTTCTGACTGTAGTCACTGGAAATGAACTAGTGACTTTGTGAGATTTCTCCTGACCTATGAGGTGGTGATGTTCTCATACTTATCATTGATTTTACTCTTTTCCAGTGGAAAGATCATTGAACTTGGAGTTGTTAGAAAATCCAGGTCCAAGTCCTTGTTAGCTGCAAGACTTTGGGAAAGTCACCTAACCAATATGAGGTTCAGTTTACTTCTATATAAAATGGCATATTAATATTTATATTACTTACCTCAGCATTGTTCTGTGGTTCAAATTAATGCATATAAAAGTCTGTGTAACTGTAAAGCACTATATAAATTTGTAAGTATTCATTACTGCTACTGCCATTGCTACTGCTACTAATACTAATACCACCACCACCAAAGCAGAAGCATCTTTTATAATACAACATACTTAAGTCATAAACGAGATCATTTTATTGTTTTTGTCTTCTTTTATGAGAAAAATACAACTACATGTGAGCTCCATCTTTATCAAGACTTAGGAAAGTCAATAGATTATTTAAATAGAAAGAAAAAATGAAACTCTTAGCTTGCTGGCAAGAAAACCATTAATGATTTGAGGTTTTTTTGTATTCTTGCAAATAGCCTAAATATATTCATTAGCTCAGCTTGGACAGAAGTTTATGAGGCAGAGATTTTACTTATTCAAAATCATCCTGCCCTTTTTAGACCTAATAATTTAAAAATTAATTTATTTTCTCCTCACATGTTATAAAAGATTTTTACTTTTTTGAGGTTATGATACCATATATATAGCATCTATATCTATACACACTTTTTTTTTGCATGGCAATGAAGGTAAAGTGACTTGCACAGGGTCAAGAGCAGATTTGAACTCAGGTCTTCCTGAATACAGGGCTGGTGCTCTATCTAATGTGCTACCTAGCTGCCCCTAACCTATCCTTTATATTTTAAAGGGGAGCATTTGGCACAGTGGCAAAAGGGCTGTCCTTAGAGTCCAGAAAACCTGGATTCAAACTGTATTTCACATATACTAGCTCTGTAATTGTTGTTTGTGACCATTTGCCTCAATTTACCCAAATAATCCAAGGAGACCACCAAGTCAAGCAGAGACAGATTTTTTTCATTCTCATGGGAATGAGTGACCTCATACAAGGGATGAGGAGCATGCTAATGACCTCATGAGTTGGGTTTTTATAGAAGTTTGGGGCGGGGGTCCCCTCATGCACAAGGTGAGCTCACAATCTAACATCCAATCCTGTCTCACCCAGAATGCGTGTCCAGCTCGTGATCATGGTAGGATGCATGCTCAGCTCTGAGAGCTGGGGGAAGGGGAGGGCAAAGGGTGAAACCACTCCACCCTTGTAAGGAGGTGGCAGAGGGGGAGAAGGGGAGAGATGGTAGACAGATTTATTTACGATTTGACCTAAGAGGTGAGAGGTAGCATCAGGGTGTCTTTGATAACGAGGGACAGTTCTCCTGCAGGGTCATAAAACAAGGTCATAAAACAAGGGGGACAAGACAGAATACCTTATGATACCAGACTGGGGGTGGGGCTTTCAGAACGTGGGCAAGAGATGAGGAACATCTAAAGGGAGGCACTAAGTCTAGTGAAGCAAGATAAATGATTTAGCATTTTGACACAGACAGAATAATCTGATAATAATTCTCCGAGTCCGAGCTGGCTCAAGTCCGCCATACTCCACCAAATCCGCCCCCCCCCCCTTTTTTTTCTGCTCAGAGAGCATAACGCTGGGCTGGACTTGAGCCACCGTCTTGATACTTCTTCCAAGGATTGCACAGGATTTCAGCTTGCCAATCTAAGTCCAGATCCTTACTCATCTCTCCTTTCTGAAGTTTTAGAATCAGGGTCTTTTCTCTTTTCTCAGTGAGCTGCTGGGTCACTGTCAGCTGCATCTCTTGAACTGTACATTGTATCAAACCTATAAAGCAGGGGACTAAAGAGGGAAGTATAGGGAGAACTCCCAAAATTCCTATTACCATAGAGATTATCCTAGACCAGGAATCAGAAAACAAAGTATCTAACCAACTTGTCCAAGTATTTGCATCCTTTAGAGCCAATTCCTCAGATAGGGCAGCAAGACCTTTTAATGCTTGGGTAATAGTGCCATTCTGTTTTCCCAAGCCATATGGCTGGTAGAATCCAGTTGTGATATGCCTCTCACAGATTCTCTAGTATAATTTATAAACCTCTGTTGACTCAGCAGTAAAAAGGAAGGAATATTGGAGAAGTGGAAGAAGCCCCCAGGACTTGAATAGTTTATCCTGCCAACTGAGGCAGACACAGCATTTCTATTAATCCCTTCTCTTTTCATTTCTTCATTTGTGTTTCTTCTCACCCATTGCTCTCCTCCCTTGCTAAGTAAATCTGATCCACCATTTCTTTCATCTCCTGATCTAGATTTTGTTTAATCCCTCATTGACAGATCATTGTTTGATACCCTTCTTCGACTCTTTTTGGTAGGGTTACTACCTGCATTCCTTCCACCATTCTAATAATTATAATAATAAGGCAGGGAATTAGGCAGTGTATGACTAATAGAGTTGCCAGGGCACATAGGAGAAAGAACTCCAGTTGATTCCACCAGCTTCCATTTAGCCATGAAAACCATCCACCCTTAAACCAAGAATTCCATTTCTGAACAGGTACATGAGCTACCTTCCTAATTTCTGTGGCTATAATCTTTAACTGCTTCATACACTGAATACCTAATCCTGTCCCATAGGTATCTTTCAGGAGAAAAATTGGGGCCTAATTATCCCAGGATACCATATACTTGTTCAGTTCTTGAGAAGACATGTGTTAGCAGTTTTGGGTCACAAATCCAATAGTGTCTTCTCAAGACTGGTTTTGTTCCTTGAAATATTCTATCCTCATCATATTTCTGGAAACAACCCTCAGTTATAACACAAGGAACTGATGTCAATACCTACAAAGATTATAACAATAAACATGGCTAAAGTCTCTTTGTAATTTCAGTGATGTGCTCCCAGTGTCCATTCACTTAGCAACTTCATCTTAGATCTCAGATGTTCCTATTAGAGCCTCTTAGAAAACAGATTTAAATAGCAAATACAACTGTTTCCCAACTTTTTCCAAGGAAAGAGTAATCTCTAACTGACCCCTTCCAAGTCTGAGCATCCCCAACTGGACTCAGGCCCACCAGGCTACCACTACATTTCCCCACCCCTTCTTCCAATAGCTAAGGGAAAAGAGGGCGAAGATCTCTTCTGCTCCTTCCACTACCAGCTCTACACCCAAATTCAGCTCAAAGCAGTTACAGAAGAAGTCCTTGTGGGCCTGGTCCAGATGGTGAAGAAGTATTTAGGCTGGAATTTCTACCATAAAGTTGAAAGCCTTGAGCCTGGATAAAACAAAGTATCAAGAGGTTAAAGAGACAAAGGCCAAAAATTTAAAAGGACAAGAACCAGTATTACTATAGGGAAAAGGGGCAAACCAAGAGAGAGAATCCAGGAACCACAGGATCCTGCATCAGGAGTAAAAAGCTGTTCACAAATTTTCTTCATCCAGTGAGAGGTGTCATGAATGCCCCATGCTGTTCAAAGCTTTTTCTAGTTCTGTATCTGACAGACATTATTAACAGATCAAAGGGTTACCACTACCTTGATACATGCAAGCCATATAACCTAAATGTTTCAAAATGCCACAGAAGGCAGAACCCTTAAATCTTTCCAAATTACATATATGTCCATTTCACTTTATTTCTCCAAAAGTTTTCACTCAATTGTTTAAGATCTAATCCTCACATAAAACTTAGGTTACAAAATACCTTTGTAAGAAGATTACCACAAATGAACTTACATAAAAGTTACCAAGTTAACTTCAAATCTAATAAAAGTCTTGGGATGACACTTAACCCATTAATTTCAAAACAGTGCATGTCAAATATTATTAATAATTATGAATAATTAATAATGATAAACCATGTTTGTATTACAGGACATGCTCTACAGACAGATGTTATTTGTACATTACACCATAAACTTATAGTTGACCTTTCCATAGGTATAATAAAACATTCTATTAGTTACCCCCTCTCTACTTTTCTAGAAACAGACTTGAGATGTTTCTGGTTCAGTTTTAAAGTGCATAACTAACAACAGACAGATGACAAGGCTAAATGCTTATACATTCTAGTTGTTTAGATTCTGAAAGGGACTAGAATTTCTAAGTAAAATATCTTGAATCTTACATCTGCATCTCACCCAGACATTACAGTATTAACCTAGAGATAAAGACACAATATTGTGTTCATGCTGATCAAGTGACATGATTATATGAACTTGCCATAAAAGAAAAAGAACAAAGCTCTGAGGGAAAGGTGCTTCTCAACTCCCAGTAGAAGTTCTGTAGACGGCCAATGCAGTATGCCAGACTTAACATCAGCCAGGTGGGAGAGTTTACGTTCCATATGTAATATTTGGGGAAACCAAGTCAGGAGACAACTACCTCAACTTTTGCCAAATAGTCAGTTTCCCAGCCTTTCCCAAGAGAACTCCACCTGCAGTGCATAAAAACCCCACAGGGTTGCTGGCACCATGGATCATATGGCTCACCATTCCTTGATAGTCATAACTGGAGTCAGACTCAGAGCAATAATGATTAATAGTCCCATAATGTCTTAAATAGCAAGTCCCAATAACCAGTACTAAAAGTGAATTTACTTCTCAAGGATCACATATCCTAGACAGCAAATATTATCTATACTTGTACTTAAATAGGTTTTTCATCCCTAAGTTAGCACTACACAAATGAATCTGCCTTGAGATGCTCAATAACAAGCAATGGTTGAAATGAGCGCAAACAATCCCAAATTGCATACTGGGAACAAACTAGAAAATGTTCCACACAATAGTACATAGTGAAACAGGTTTAGGTATTAAACATAAGATACTGCCCTCAGAATTCCCCTAAACAATGGGAACATCTTTAAAGTGATAACTAGTTTGCATGCGTTTATACACATGTTCTAATTCCAATTAATTAACAACATGAGTAAACTCAGATTCCCCATTAAGGTGATATAAGATAGCTCATAAGTTACTATTGTTCACTAACATGTCATACATGACAAGTTCAGGCATCAATTTAACTTTTGCTTAGCACCAATAAATTCAGATCAAAACAGCAAGATCTTTCTCATAACTTACTAGTTATTTAGGTGTCCTAGTATTAATTTGATAACCAATTAATTCAATATTGCAATAACAAATTTCCACTTTGTCTACTCTTACAATAGAGATATACCTTAAGAATCAAACTCAGATATTCAAATATTCAGGATTCCAGAAAAGCTTTTTCCACCAATTAAGAAAATTTCACCAATCACAGTAGGTTTGGACATGATTGCTATCAATATCAAATGTGCCATTGCAACAAATTAGCTTACAAATAAGATAGAAAACCTTCTAAATTTACATATGTTACACATTATGTCCTGAAAAATATCTTCTTCTTCCCTTTTTAAGAAGCAGCTTAAAATTTAACCTTATGTGAAAAGGAATATTCACCAACCCCTCATGCCATAAAATACTTTCAAATGCTAAATATATCTCTTTTATTCAATCCTCAAAGTTAGAGGGGAACCTTTAAGATTGGAATTTCCCAAGATTAAGTTGAGGAAAGTTAACTTTATCCCTGCTCTCCTTCTCTCTCATCCAAAGTGTTAGCAGTGGGGAGGAATTTCAGCTTCTTCTAAACCAAAAAGGAAATATTCAATTAACTTATTCTTATTATAATAACACATTTTTACTAGGTCCCTTTTAAAATTCTCGAATTATCTTTTGTGGTTGTTTTTGTAGTTATTGTTGCTGTTTCAAATTACAGTATCCCAGATCACCATACAATTTAGCCAGACCAGGTCTTTATCTCTAGATTTCTTTTCAAGATAAGCAACTACTCTAAGGATTTCAAGTCCCATCCTCCCTAACACCAAATTGCATTTCACAAAGAGATTCCATCAAGCTTCTAACTCTTAAAAAGCAAATCACTGTATTTTACTGAGGATATGATTAGATCTCAAAGCCTTCATATACAGCTGAGAATATTCTTACTAAGCCCACTTCACAGAGAACCATTATCAGTCAATTAAATTCATAACCCAAAGGAATTTAGAGAATCCAAATCTGACCATATCTCCAATACAAGAAACTATTAAACTGTTGATCACTTTTCCTTTACATATTACAAATCACCTTGAAGTAACCAGCTTAAAACTATACAAATAGAACATCACAGTATATATTTCACTTAGAATTGAATCAGAATTAATTCAATTAAACCTGAATTTGTTTTCTGAATGATATCATATAGAACCTTATTGATAATTTCATTTTAGTATTAGTTTGTATGATTCCCAAAGTTTCTTAAATAAATAGCCCAATAAAATTCAATTACCCTTCTTTTTTTGTTTGTTTTTTTTGTTTTTGCAGGGCAATGAGGGTTAAGTGACTTGCCCAGGGTCACACAGCTAGTTAAGTGTCAGGTGTCTGAGGCTGGATTTGAACTCAGGTCCTCCTGAATCCAGGGCCGGTGCTTAATCCACTGCGCCACCTAGCTGCCCCCAATTACCCTTCTTGATTCCCTAATAACACAAACTTCTTTTGCTGGTTTAAGTGAATATTTTAATGACACATTCAATCCTCCAATCAGTCTGCAAGACAATGTCAGAGCAGCAAGGTTTCCCTTGCCCCTCCCCCACTTCTGTAACCTAGCTTGGCTTGGGCGTAGCTTTATCAAACAATTAAACAAAGCTTTTCCTTCTAGATTCCAGGCACAGACAGACATACATAATTTCTTTTTAAAGTTTCCTTTCTTAAACCTAATTTAGGCTGGTTAAAGGAGTTCCAATAGGCCAATTTACTTTATTATTTTTAGTCAATTCTAATCATTTTAAAACAATCTTTGTGCACATCAAAAGCATATTTCCTGACCATTTGCAATGCAACAGATCTCAAAGAAGGCTCTGCTAAATTGGATATGCCTCAACCTTTTACCCTGAGACATCTCTAGCCCCAGCAAATAGTTTGATGGCTATCCTGTATTCCAAAACCAAAAACTGTGCTTAGGCATTGTGGTTCAATGATTAGAGAAAAAAAAATTCCCTTGAAACTTTTACGCATTACAAATAATTCCTGGTTTTAAGCTTCTCCACTACAAAAAGATTTTAAGACAGATCAAAAGCTTAGGCACTAGATGTTTATCAGTTGGCTCTCTCCTTCCCCACTGCAGAAAACTGCCAAGTGATAAAGGGGAAGGGGGGTTTTCCTTTCTTTCTTTCTTTCTTTCTTTTCTTTCCTCCTGCTTTCTTTTCTTTCCTTCTGCTTTCTTTCTTTCTCAAAAATTCCCAACTATTTACTCTCATATTTCTGTTCACACTGTCAATGCAAACAGGACACACTTTTCTTTTACCAATCATAAATACTTGATCAAAACATTAATTATTAATCATGGCACTTCAGACCATGTAGGCCAGCAAACAGCTTCCTAACCATTCATTCCTCCTTCTTACTTAAAACAAAAACAAACTTCCTCATACCTTCTCAACATACTTAAACCATCTGAAACTGGCAAAGTGGCAGTTTAGCCAATATTTCACTAAAAGCCCTATTTATTTTTAAGGATAGACCCAAGGGATTCTCTTCATTAATCTGCCTATTACAAAATTCAGGTGTTTCCTAAGAACTCTTTAAACAAACTTGAAATTAATCAATCATACTCACTCCTTCTTCTCTTGTGGTCAGCAGCTCAATGCTTACCTAAGGCATAGCAGGGAATCCACATTCCTTTCTTTTTTTTTTTTTTTTTTTTTGCGGGGCAATGGGGGTTAAGTGACTTGCCCAGGGTCACACAGCTAGTAAGTGTCAAGTGTCTGAGGCCAGATTTGAACTCAGGTACTCCTGAATCCAGGGCTGGTGCTTTATCCACTGCGCCACCTAGCTGCCCCCTGGGAATCCACATTCCAGGGGCTTAATTCAAATTCTGAGTAATTTACACTCCTGTAACCTCTTCATCCCTTCTCCAATCCAGACTACATGATCAATTTCCCTCTCTTCTTCTTTTGTCAATACAGCCATTTTAATGGAAATTTTTGATTCATGGACCTCTACATTTAATTCCAATTGTTAAGGTCTCGACCATACAAATTACTTCCTGCCTCAGAGATCAGCAACATTCTGACTATATATTCCTTTTCCCCAGCTTTCACTTTCATCTCCTCAAAGATAGGAACCTCAAAACCCCTCACCCTTAACCCTGTGGACTCTCAATTGTCCTTGTGATAATCTAGCTCCACAGGGAGGGCAAATTAAGAATGATCTAAAGGCTCCTGTATCTACCAAAAATACCATCAGTGAAATCTGTAGCCTTGGGGGAAAGCTATCTTTCTTTTCTTCTATGGTTCAGAGCACTCCCTCTTGAATGGTATCAAGTTGCTGTTCCTCTTTGTCTCCCTTGGTTTCCTTGTAATTTCTTATGCTTCTTTTTCTTGAGGCCCTCACTCTTCCCATTTTCTAGCGAGTTTCTGATTCTATTCTTTTCTGGACTATCTCATCTACAACAATCACCATATTTTTCATATCTGCTTTGAACCCCCATATCTCATTGTTAGTCAGTGGGGCCTTAACAAACCCAATTCCCCGGGCACATCTTTATATTAGACCTGATTATATAATCTCTCAGTAAAAATAATTGCATATAATACTGTATCTATATATGTATGTCTCTACAAGTTGATAAGAAGTCTGATATTTAACCACATGTCTGGGGAAGTAAAAGTTGTTAGCATACAAGTAGTAAAGAATTCTGGTTTTATTCATTTAATTATATCATCCTGAAAAAAAAAAGACAAGAAAAAGGAGTGGTTTTAAAATAAAATTTGCACGCATTTGTGGAAATTTATGGAAATTTGGAAAAACATTGTCTTGTGTTATAATTATTCAGTTTTCTATCAATGTCCTTTTGTTTGTTTGTTTGTTTTTGCAGGGCAATGAGGGTTAAGTAACTTGCCTAGGGTCACATAGCTAATGAGTGTTAAGTGTCTGAGGACAGATTTGAACTCAGGTCCTTCTGAATCCAGGGCCAGTGCTTTATCCACTGTGCCACCTAGCTGCCATGATCAATGTACTTTTTCCACTATCGTTTTTCATATTTTTAAGATTGATTTCGAGTAAAAATGCATAAAATGGAGTTTCACAATGATAAAAAATAGAGTAAATTAAGTTGGTGGAAGCAGAAATAGCTTTCCTATTCATGAAGTATATTTTTTAATTCCTTTAATTTTTTTCTAAACAATTCAGACCTTTCATTTCGATGAAGTTGATGAAATTCATTCAAGATTTCAGAGCTTAAACACTAGTATTAACAAACGTGGAACTTCTTACATCCTGAGGCTTGCAAACCGATTATTTGGAGAGAACACATACAATTTCCTTTCAGTAAGTATATTTGGCGGGCATATATGAAGAGAAAACTTCCAATTTCCTTCCAGCATTTTCTGATCTAGATGTCCATTAGAAAACTTAAAAGATCCTACAACCAAATGGATTAGTGTTACCATCCAACCAAGAAAAATTTATCTAGAACTTATTACATGCAAAACATTATGTTTGCAGATATTGAGGGGACAAAGGAGTTTGAATGTGAGCATGTGTGTATGTGTGACATTTAAAAAGTTCTGGAAACATAATTTCTGCGTATTTTATTCATTTTATTAATATAGCAAGCATGCTATACATAAAAGAGGTCAGTGGAACTCTCAAATGCCAAAGACCTTCATGGTGGCTCATGGCTTATAGCTCCTTGGAAGAGGGGTCTTCCTGGACCTATTCTAATGAGCTTTGATTATGTCATTTACTTCTAAATTGGAACAATTTATTTAAAGACTTTATCTCTACCCAAATCTCAGTAGAACACAATGGGCTTCCCCACCTTGGTGGGATCTGAACAAGATTTTTAAGAAAATTTATCCAGTCAGAGGTTGAACTTGTGTAATTTAAGATTCTAAATGTGGATTCTAATGTGTTCCCCCAGTTTGGGGGAAACTGACTAAAAATCACTGATAAAACGAGTTTAGGTTTTTAAGGGTTTATTGGAAAATAGAAAGAAAAAGATTGCCTGGCATTCCTATCTTTCCTCAAATTTCCTGTGAAGTCCTCTGCCGCCACCACCATCAAGTCCGGAAGCCAAAAGGCTAGCGCTCTCTGCGCAGGCTCCCTTTCCTCCTTCCTGTCTCCTCCCAGACCATAGGAGGCTCCTCCAGTTGATTGGCTGGTAGACTTGATAGACAGCACCCATCAGCAAACGTCATTTCCTGACGCCAAGGAAAAGCCACAATGCCTCTGAGGCATTTTCCTCATGGTGGAGCTCTCCACAGCAAGTCTCCAGTAGGTGGCGTCATTCTAATCATTACAAACTTTTGAAATGAACACTTTAGAAAAAGGGGGTCTTCTGGATCTCCCCAAATCATTGGTTATTAATAATCATTTCATTGTGTGTACATACATATATATAATATATATAATATGAAACTTTAACTGTTTAAATTTCTTTTACACATTTAAGCTTTGTGAATTTTGAATAATACATTTTTAAATTTTAACAAGACAGTGTACCTTGTTATTATGTGTGCCATGTCTGACAGATCAGGTCAACCAACATGTTCAAGCAAGAGAACTGCCTTTATCAATCTTGACTGATATGAGAGAGTGACAGTTATCCTGAAACAATCTCCATTAGACTTAGGGTCAAAAATGTTGTGTGTGCATCAAAATTTTATCCTTTTTATGGTCTCAAGGCTAGGTTCCAAATGCAGTCCTTTCAGTTACAGAGTAGCAGCTGATGAAAGTGTTTCTTGGTTTTGCTTTGTTTGCAAAGTTAAAAAAAATTAACTAGATTGATTCATAGAGCAAGTTAGTGGTTATGTTGAATTTAATAAGAAAAATATTTTCAATGTTAAATAATTAAACTTTTCATCTTTTTTAGGTAAAATTGTAGCTTTTATACTTTGCAAGTTATAGTATATTATACTGTTTTAAATTGCACTCAGACTTTTGGGAGACCGTACACAGACACATATGCATATATGGTAGTATGTATGGATTAATGACATGATCCTTGTTCTGAAATATCATAAGATAGTTTACAGGATTATTATTTAATTACTGTATTGTTTAATACTGGTGAATCAGCTCAATAAGGAATATTATTTTTTCATACTTTAATAAATGGGAGAATTTCTTTGAAGAGCTTCAGATAAATGTTATACAATAAAAATATATTAAGATCAACATATGGAGATCAATTGAAATCCATCCTTTTAGTGAGAGTTAAATTCACAGATTTCAAAGATAGAATGATAGCTACTAAGATATTTTGATATTTTGCCAAAGCCATTGTCAGTGTTCCTTGGGGCAGATTAATTGAATGTAAACACTCTCCATAATTTTCATTGTGAAAAGCTGATAATGATAAATCCTTTAAGAAGAGTTCCTGGTTTGTTTGTTTGTTTTTGATGAATTGTATGGAGCACCAGAGACAAGCACATCAGTTACCTGTTTTAGAATATTATTGACCTATGGGAATAGAGTTCTCTGCCACTTCCTCATACTGTGGGAGATTTTCTATAATTGTTCTAATTCCTGTATTTAATCTTTCTCTTTTCTAGGAATTCTTGAATTCTACCCAGAAATTGTATGGTGCTGAGTTGGCTACTGTCGACTTTCAGCATGCTTCAGAAGATGCAAGGCAGAAGATTAACCAGTGGGTCAAAGAGCAAACAGAAGGTAAGAGTGCTCTGGGTAGAAAATGGAACAAAACCTATTTGTATACTCTGTATATACAATTCAGTAGTATAAATACAGGTATTCTTTCTTTCCTGTTACCATTTTATTATTTTTCCTTATCGTAAGTCTTCCATCTTTGTTCTTCAACTGATGCCTATCAAACAGAAGAAGACAAGACTTTCTCAGCCTCCTTGGGAGGAGTTATTTGCATGTCCAAGACATCTGCAATGTGCCTGTTTATCTTATTAATTTCCAATGATGGAACTAGATTTGGAGTTAAGAATTGGATTAGAATCTTGCCTCAGACACTAGTAGGTCACATCACAACTTTTTTTTTCTATCATTTTTAAGCCTCTGTTTTATTCATCTATAAAATAAGAGAACGGGATTCAATATTTTGTAAAGTCCCTTTGAGCTCTCATTTGTGATATTAGGATCCTATTTTAGGGTCAAAGATGAAAGGTAATAAATTTAATCATAATCTCTTTTGCTGTAATCAGACCAGATCATTTGATGAGATTGATTGAATGATATTTTCCTTCACAATAGATAATCTTTAGGATCAAAACCAGGATTAGATGTTGAGTTATAAGAATCAAGTTTTTGAGAACATTCTAGATAGTGTGGCTTCAAATGATTTCAAAACACTTAAGTTAACATTTTTTTTTGTAACTCATCAATATGAATATTTTGGGTCTTCTTGAGTCTAAGTAGAGTGTATGCATTGACTTTTTCTGAGTCTGCATTGATTTATAATATTGCTTTCCTGGTGCCCTCAATAGGATTGTAGACTCCAGAAAGAAAGAACACATTGCCATAAATTGCTAGATTTTACCGGGAGAATAAATGCCTAAAATATATCATAAAAATTCTTTAAATTGCCGTCACTCCCTGGCCACATGCTGTGTTTGTTCAGGGAAAAAATTTGCCTTTTGGAGGTAAAGTAAAAGCCTTTAAGATTCTCAGTATTTTATTTCATACAACTGAAAAGGAGATTGACTAGTGGCTTAAAAGATCTTTGTCAGGGCAGTCAGGTGGCACTGTGGATGAAGCACCAGTCCTGGATTCAGAAGGACCTGAGTTCAAATCTGGCCTCAGACACTTGACACTTACTAGCTGTGTGACCCTGGGCAAGTCACTTAACCCTCACTGCCCCACAAAAAAAACAAACAAAAAACCCCAGCTCCCCCCCCCAAGGCCCCCCCAAACCACTAAAAAACAAAACAAAACAAAACAAAAAACCCAACCAGAACTTTGTCAAGGAATGATTTTATTTAAATGAATAATTGTCACCTGTAGTGTCAGGTCCATTGTTAATGGACAAATGTCTAGAAGCCACTTGGACTTGCTTGTTCTATCCTGTTGGCTATGGATTTGTGTTGCATTTGACTTCTTTTCTTTGTGGTTTATGCATCATACTTAGTTGTATAGCCAATTTTCTGAGTTAGTGTGTAAGCATTCTATACACAGCTTTCCTAATGTAGTGCTCTTCATGACTGTATGGGATTGGTGCACACATGTTAAAAGTCAAAAGTCAAGTATTCCTCAATTTGGTTATATTACAATTTTGATTAGTTTAAATTTGATGCTTTTATATATGAATTAATAAATCACCTCACTCACTTTTCAGGTAAAATTCCAGAGCTGTTGGCTTCAGGTACAGTAGACAGCCTGACTAAACTTGTACTGGTGAATGCCATCTATTTTAAAGGAAATTGGGAAGATAAATTTGATGAAGCAAATACTACAGATGCACCATTTAGATTAAACAAGGTGAGGGGGATGGAGTATACTCCATATAGCCTTTTTTTTTTACAAAGGATAATGTGTTTGTATGTGCTTTTTTGAAAATAATTCTTCATATGTTATTCTGGGTTGTCTTTTTTGTATGTTTCTGAATGTTCAGAGAGAAAAAAAATCCGTGAAAATGATGTATCAGAAAAAGAAACTGCGCTATGGTTACATCGAGGCTCTCAAGTGCCGAGTACTAGAACTTCCTTACAAGGACAAAGACCTGAGCATGATCATTCTGCTGCCAAATGATATTGAGGATGATTCTACTGGCCTGCAAGAGGTACCTTAGACACTTTGGATGTCAATAATCTTTCTTTGGACATGGTGATTTTTCACATAGCACTAAACTCCAGCTTGTAGGGCAAAAAGCAGATTTCTTCACACTCTGAGTAAAATCAATGAGACTCCATGAACGTATTTGTTGTTGTTGTTGTTTAGTCATTTTTCAGTTGTGTCTGACTCTTCATGACCCCATTTCAGATTTTCTTGACAAAGATCCTGGAGTAGTTTGCCATTTTCTTTCCTAACTCATTTAACAGATGAGGAAACTGAGGCAAACAGGGTTAAGTGACTTGCCCAGGGTCACACGTATCCATATTTGACCTCACAAAGATGAGTCTTCCTGATTCCAAGCTGGGTGCTCTATCTACTATGCCACCTAGCTGCCTTATGAACATATTTACTCTTCCTCATAACTCTCTTGAAGTTGCTATCAGAGCTACCCAATAAGAGAAGCTTGTCTATAAGATGTGTCCAATAATGCAAAGGCTCTTGAGCTGTGCTTACAGATTTACTTTTAAGTTGACACATTTAAGCTTTATGGTTTTGGAAAGAGCCTAAAGCACATGGGCTCAGTTCTATACATTGATTTTGAAATTTTTGTTATTAGAACTTCATACAGAGAGACAGAGACACAGTTACAATATGCTCTGAATTTAGGTAAACAGAAAAACAAAGAAAGGAAAAAAAAATGTTTCAAAGTGGGATGATGCCAATGAAGATAATGGTTATTTTTTTCCTCTGGCAAAGTTCAAACCATTACATGATATTTTTAAACTTACAATCCATGGGATTGAACTCAGTGACAATCAGAGGAAGAAGATTCTTCCATTCCTTTAAGTTTATTCCTCCACATATCAGGCCTGAGGCCTGTTATGGAAGAAAAATCAATGGAATTGGTATCCTAGAACCCAGTTTTGCTCCTTGCTAGCATGTCTCCTTGAACAAGCAATCAGCAATCATTTATTAAGCATTTACTTTGTGCCAGGGACTGTGTTCAAGTCCTAGTGATATAGAGAAAAATCCAGAAAAATGAAATGGTTGCTATTCTTAAGTAACATTTTCTTACTGGGAAGGCAATCGATATATACAAGAAGTCTGTTAAAGCTTCAGCATTCTATTTCCTTGTGTTTAAAATGAGCCTTTGGACTGGGTGATCTCTAATGAGCCTTCTAATTTGAAACACTGCGATTCTGTGAATATAGGCTTTATAACCACAAGCACAGGAATTTGGACATGGTAAGAGCTCAGTAAATATTGGTTGAGTGTATAGATCACATGACCAAGTTCCCCTCAGTTGGACTATTAGTAATGGAAATTCATCTTTGTTCTGTTATTCCCAGCCAACCTGCTGGATATGAATGTAGTTCTCATAAAGGAATCAGTGTTGGGGCTGGGAGTGGAAATGGAAGGGAAAGAATGAAGTGACTTCTCTAACCTGTCCATTCATATAAGTAATAATAATTGTAAATATTTTGTCAATTCACCAATCTCATCAACAAATGCAATCCAGTTGTTAAAGTTCTATCTTCTCTCCATTTTTCTGATTCCAGATTGAAAAGCAACTCACTATGGAGAAGTTGACAGAATGGACACATCATGATAATATGGGTATCATTGATGTTCATGTACGTCTGCCCAAATTCAAGATGGAAAACACCTATTACCTCAACTCAGATTTAGCACGAATGGGTCTGTGCGATCTGTTTATTAGTGGTAAGGCTGATCTGTCTGGTATATCTGGAAACAGAGATCTCATTATCTCCAAGATTGTCCACAAGTCTTTTGTGGAAGTGAATGAAGAGGGCACTGAGGCAGCAGCTGCCACTGCAGGCATTGCAGAGTTTGCCATGTTGAGGCCTGAAGAAGAATTTACTGCTGACCATCCATTCCTGTTCTTCATCCGTCACAATATCTCAGGAAACATCTTATTCTTTGGCAGATTTACTTCTCCATGAAACATCTGGAAGTGCAAATTGAGTAAAGAAAACCGAATTCGTATATCTGAATTTTAAAATGATGGGTTATTTCCTATATTGAATTTTGCTAATAAAATTACTGTTTAGAAATACATTTTAACATTGTCTTTCCTAACTTCAATTTATTTGTTGATTAAAGTCATGAAATTTCTGTATTTATTTATTTATTCATTCATTCATTTATCTATCTACCTATCTGTTTGTTTGTTTGTGAGGCAATTGGGGTTAAGTGACTTGCCCAGGGTCACACATTTGTAAGTGTCAAGGGTCTGAGGCCAGATTTGAAATCAGGTCCTCCTGAATCCAGGGCCGTTGCTCTATCCACTGCACCACCTAGCTGCCCCTCTGTATTTATTTTTGTCCCAAAGCTGTGAATGTTTTGTTGAAATGAATCAGGTAGTTATATTGTTGTCTGGAATGGGCTCTCAGAATCCAATTCTGCTCTGTAACTATCAGAGCTACAAAATTATTCAGTTTAGATGGGATAGTCGAGATTTAAATTCAATAAATATTGACTGGGTGCCTGCTATGTGCATGGCATTATGGGCACTTGGGCCACAAGAACAAAAGCTCAACAGTCCCTACCTTAAGAAATTGTATGGGGGTAGAAAGGAGATATTGTAGAATATGTAACCAGTCAGTAGAATATCAAGTAGAGTGCACAGGTAGAAAGAAGTGATATGCTAAAGAGATGCACTCTTTGTCATCATCCATTTATATAAATGGCATCTGTGAGATATCTTCCAAATAAAAACATCAGCATCTCTCTCCTGATTGCACAACAATAATTGATATTTAAATATTGTGCTCATCTTTGCAAAGTGATTTACATACATTATCTTATTTGAATGGCAAAGGAACAATGAGGTCTGGAGTATAGGCATTATCATCACCATTTTATAGAAGGGAAAGAATGACTGAAGGAAAATGTATTTCTTTTTCTTTTTTTTTAAATAATAGCTTTCATTTTTTTTCTTTTATTATTTTTTTATTTGTGGGGCAATGAGGGTCAAGTGACTTGCCCAGTGTCGCGCCGCTAGTAAGTATCAAGTGTCTGAGGTGGATTTGAACTCAGGTTCTCCTGAATCCAAGGCCAATGGTTTATCCACTGTGCCACTTAGCTGCCCCCGGAAAAAGTATTTCTTAAGGGCTTACTATGTGCCTAAACACTGGGCCAAACTCTGGGCTACAAATACAAAAGAAAGTCCCCACCCTCAAGGAGCTTACATTCTAATGGAGGGCAAAATGTAAAGGAGAGGTATGGTTAGTGTTTTGATGTTCTAAATCACAGGGCTGGTTAATGGAGCATAGAGTGGTCAGTTGACACTTTCCTTTTTTTAGAAGTAATAATAATAGTGTTTTGTTTACTGTTTCTAGAACATGAGGTAGAAATGGGAGGATGATACCCCTACAGCAGAATGGCTGGATGATGTCCAGCTGTGCTGGTGAAGTATTGGGATAGAGAAGTGGGTTTGGAGCCAGGTCAAGGCAGCAAGGACAATACCAGCTAGATAGAAACACCATAGCAAGGTGACCAGGGTGTGGCATGGTCAGCGTATGGAGTGGGATACATACACACATGTGTATATGTTATTCAATCATTTAAGTCATGTCCAACTCTTTATGATGCCATTAGGGGTTCTCTTGGCAAAGATACTGGAGTGGTTTGTCATTGCCTTCTCTAGCTCATTTTACAGATGAGGAAACTGAGGCAAACAGGGTTAAGTGACATGTCCAGGTCACACAGCTACTAAGTGTCAGATTGAATTTAAACTCACAAAGATGAGTCTTTTTAAATCCCAGCTCATGCTCCATCTACTTTGCCATTGTTGAAATATTTTGACCAACTAGGGATAATTTGGGGGGACTAATCTGACAGGAGGGCTAATCTGGGGACTTTTGACTAACTGGCTATTTGACTGCTATTAATTTAATGTGGGCCGATTATAAAGTTCTATCACACTGCTCCACTCCCAAAATTGATAAGCAAAAGAATAAGAAGCCTCTTCCATTTTAACAGCAGAGGGTTTATTTATGAGATACAATTTAAAATTAAGAATACTGAGAAATAAAATGTACAACCTGACTGCTGTTGCCACCTCTTCCCTTAGGGTCCGTTCCACTTTCACTGCTCAGTTCCTTTCACTAATTCCAAGCCCCTTTCACTTTGTCGATCCCTCTGCATCTAACTTTCCTCTCCTTACTGCCACCACTGAACCTCTGTGTTTCTCTCTCACCAACCTCTCCTTCCGTTTTCCTAGTGCTCCAGTGTCCTTCTCTGTTCCATTCATCCCGGTCCTCTGGCATCCCTTTCTGTCCATTCCTTTCCAACCTCTTAACCTTCCAGCCTCTCCCTTCCTCCTAGCTTATTCTCCTTCCCCAGTCCTCTTAATCTCCTGCGTCCTTCTCTGTTCCCTTAATCTTGTCCCCACCCCACCCCCCCACCCCTTTCTCTAACCCTCCGGTTTATATATCTTCCTTTTCTTCACTCAAATATCAGGGCTTCCTGCGCCCCCCCCCCCCCCACACCAAGCTAATCCACCAGCCACCCTCAGGCTGCGGCAGGGGAGGCGGGGTGCTCGAGCCTCCCGTGTGTACCACACCCAGGGCTCCAGGGGCTTGTGTCGCCCGCTGTGCGCCCAGGGACCTCGGGACGGGCTACACCAGAGCCCTGCCTGGACTAGGCCAGGATCTCTGGGGTAGATTCCCTCAGGGTGGAGGGAGCTGGGGCTCCTTCCTCCCAGCTGTATGACCTGGCATCTCAGCCCATGGGGCTTTTTGGCTCAGCTGAAGTGGAGGGGGAGGGGCACCAGCCCTTCACATAGGAAAAACCTTGAGGGCCTAAGGCTTTCTAATCTCAGCCCAAAGGTAGGGTCCCCAAATCAAAATAAATTTCCACACCATATAGGGTGTGTGTGTGTGTGTGTGTGTGTGTGTGTGTGTGTGTGTGTGTGTGACAGAGTATACACACACAGATAGTTGATGCTGTTCCTGTATCCCATATAGAATCATAGATCATTAGAGCTGGAAGATCTAGAACTCTTGGAGATCACTGACCTGTTTCTAATGAGCAAGTAAGGTGTAGAGAGATTAAAGGACTTATCCATGACCACACAATAAGATACTGTCAAAGTAGGGATAAACTGGAGCCCAGGTCTCCTTATAGGAGCTGAAAGAGATCTCCATTACTGTACACAAAAGGCAATCAAACTGTGCATACCCTTTGATGCAGCAATACCACTCCTAGGTCTCTATTCCAAAGAGATCATTAAAAAGAGAAAAGGACTTACATGTACAAAAATATAGCAGCTCTTTTTCTGGTGGCAAAGAATTAGAAATTTAGTGGATTCCCATCAATTGAGGAAAAAAACACATGGAAAGACATATCAACTGGTGCTGAGTGAAGTGAGAAGAACCAAGAGAATATTGTGCGCAATATCATCAACACTGTGTTACGATCAACTATGACAGACTTAGCTCTCCTCAGCAGTCAAATAATCCAAGACAATTCCAAAAGACTTCAGATGGAATATGCTCTCCATATCCAGGGAATGAACTATGGAGTCAATGCAAATCAAAGCATACGATTTTCACTTTTTTTGTTTTATGTTTTTAGTGTTTTTTACTTTTGTCCCATTTCTTCTTTCACAACATAACTAATGTGGAAATATGTTCAACATGATTGTACATGTATCACCTATATCAGGTTGCTTGCCATCTTGGGGAGGGGGAAGGGGAGAGGGGGACAAAAATTGGGAACTCAAAATCTTATAAAAAATGAGTGTTGAAAACTGTTTACATGTAATTAGAAAAAATACAAATTACTAAAAAGAATGAAACATAAAGAAGCTTGACAAAGAAAGAAAGAAAGAGATCTCCATTTACCTCATCTGAAAACCAGTGGGCACAGGGAGGGAGGGGAAGGAGTACAGTATTCTCCAGAGAGTCAGGTGACATTTCATAGAAATAATTATCACAGTCCTAAATCAAGAAAGAAACTTTCCTTGTCTTGTTAGATATTCAAATATGTTAAGGCGTCAAGCTGTGCAAAGGTAGTTTTGATTAAAGGTGGCACACTTCTTGTTTCCTGATGCTTGGAAAGTTTTCATAAAACAGATAAGGTGCTTTCTAATAGCAGTGAGAGAAAAAAAAAATTTATTTGGACTCTTCTCAGAACCCTGGGGACAGAGAATGGGTTTAGTTTCAAATATCCGAACTATGTTTTGTTTCTTACATATCTTTTTTTTTTTTTGAGGGCAATGAGGGTTAAGTGACTTGCCCAGGTTCTCACAGCTAGCAAGTCTCAAGTGTCTGAAGCTGGACTTGAACTCAGGTCCTCCTGAATCCAAGACCGGTGCATTATCCACTGCGCCACCAAGCTGTCCCCCTATGTTTTGTTTCTTGAAAGGTACATAAGTTATGTTAACACAGAGCATTTTGATAAGGAGGAGAGGACACTCTTGCCCAGAATATACTAATGCCTGGTATCGTATTTCATACAATGTGATTTGTCAAGCTGGTACAATATGATTGGTCTATACTATATGTAAATGGAGGGATAGTAAATGTGATTGGTTGACACTTGGTGGAATGTGATTGGTCAACTTGGTGCAATGTGTTTGGTTGACAATTGGTGCACTGTGATTGGTCAATCTGGTCCAATCTGATTGGTCTATACTGTATGAAAACAGAGGGATGGTAAATACTGCCATCTCATTGGTCGGGAAGAGACCCTCTGTGTGTATAAATAGCTGTGTGACACTTCACTTTGGTGCACTCTCTGGCACATTCAGGAGGTTGCCCACCTTTGACAAGATATAATAAAGAAGCCTTCAACCACACTTTGCTGCCTACTTGGATTATTCAAGATGCAACACTTATTTGAGCTGTTAGCTGTGTTTCTAACAGCAGGATAGTCCCTCAATAGGCAATTTCATCTTAGTGTGGTCCCTTTTCAGTGTTTCCTTAAAGTACCTAATGGGGGAAAGTAGTCTGGCAGCAGCTGAAGTCCTCCTTAAGGAAATGGAGGATTGCAAAGCACTTGCTCAAAAAACCAGTACAATGAAGAGTCCCCTGCAAATAGCTCCACTGCCTCTTTTCCCTAATCATCCATTTGAGACTCTGGCTCATTGTTTATACTCAACTATTAGATGAGACAATGGGCAGCTAGGTAGCACAGTGGATTAAGTGCTGGGTTTAGAATCAGGAATACATCTTTAGAAGTTCAAATCTGGCCTCAGACACTCACTAGCTGTGGGACTCTGGCTAAGTCACTTAACCCTGTATGCTTCAGTTCCTTATCTGTGAAATGAGCTGGAGAAAGAAATGACAAACCACTTCAGAATCTTTGCCAAGAAAACCCCAAATGAGGTCACAAAGAGTTGGGCATAACTGAAAAAGCTGAACAACAAATACTCTGAGATTCTGAACTGCTCATAAAAATGGTGCATGCACCAACTCCTCTCCCTATTCATTTGCTATTTGGTTTATTCTCCAGGATTATGTTTTGTCATGTACTCTTTGAACTACAACTTTCAGCAGGAGGAGGTGTGGTGTCTAATGCTCTACAGAGACAAATTATGTTTATAAATTAAAGAATAAAAGACAACATAAGAATTATCAGGCAGTAGCTGGAAGGGACCCCAGAGAGCATCTAGTCTATAGCCCTTCATTTCATGGATGAGCAAACAGAAGCCAATAAGGTTAAGTTTTTTGAGTATTGTCCTCATCTGAGTTTGTTTTTAGCTCTTCCCTGTCAACACAGAAGCTCTCAATGGTAAGAGCCCTTTTTTGTTTCTTATTCATAATGCAGCTTATTTTTTTTAAAGTTGAGGTCTGCTCCTGGGGCACAAAGGTCACTGTTTCAAGCTTCTTGTGCTGATGGATAGGGGCTGTGTCACTGGCTTTCTATTCTGAGGCCACTATGTCTTGTGGATTTCTCACCACCCTGGGCTTGCTCCCTATGCTTGCTCCAGGCACTGGGATTGCCAGGCCCAGTCATGCCTGTCCCATGGGTGGCCCTCCAGCTGGCAGCCTGTCCTCTCTGTTGGTGCTGATGGGTCTCACAACTGGCCTGCTTTGGCACCAGCTTGCTGAGCCAGGATCAAGGGGCCTCAGTTGCTCAGATGTAGCCAAGAGCTTCCTGCTGACTTGCCCAGACCCCTTCAGTGCTGTGCTGCACTATCTGAGCTATGCTGCACTTCCCTTTTGCCAGAGTGAGACTGACCTTTCCTGAAGTCTTCTAAATTATCTCAAGTTGGAAGTTTGTGTCTCTGATTCTGAATCCACTTAGAGGCTTGATTTAATGTGGTTTTTGAGGCAAACTTGGGAGAGCTCAGGCAACTCTCTCAGGCTTCTCTCCTCAATCTTGGCTCCACCTCAGAAGGGAAAGTTTTCAAGTAAAGAAAATGAGTTTGATATAGGAGGTAAAAAAAGGGGTTAACAGAAAAACCTAAGACCAAAGATCTAATTTAGATCAGAGCTCTAAGAGGGATTCATATATTTCTTTCTTTCTTTCTTTTTTTTTTTTTGGTGAGGCAATTGGGGTTAAGTGACTTGCCCAGATTCACTTGGAAAAGAAGTCAGGGCCTAGTTCTTGCTACCCACATTAATCAGCGTCCATAACAAGAACATAAAGAGCCAGGTCAGAGAGACCTTATAACAATGATACACTGACAGGATATAGAAATTCTACTGATAAATGAAGATATTTTGAAACTAGCCATGGGAATCAAAAAGTCACATGTGTAGAAAAGGTCAAATCTGTCCCCAGATTCACCTTATGATGTGTAAACCCCCAAAACACAACTCCACAGAAAAAGGTACCTACCTCAGGGGTTGGCTTAGGACCCCAGGAACTCTACATTAGGATAAGCCCTCCCTTGTACCTCCCTAAGGTAGAGATTATTATAATGAGACTGATAATCAATTTATCCAAACTATAAATATAATGATCTTTTCTTTCCTTATTTGAGAAATACCTTTCCACTTTTCTGGTTCTCTCCCTTTGTTCACTCACAGTATTGCAATAAAACTTGGGAAACTGAGTCACTGAGTCTTCTAATTCTTTGGGGATAACTCATGATCAATTTGACCTTAATTCCATCCCACATAAAGTCCTGTATAATATCTGATTAATATCTTTCTAAAAACAAAAGCCAGTATTAAATGTCATAAAAAAGAAATATCTTCAATAAGAAAAGTATAAAGAAAGGTTGTCCATTATGACAACTGTTGTATGATATTATGGTAGACATGTTATATATAGTGACAAGGCAAGAAAAAAAATTGAGGGGAAAAACATAAGCAAAGAGAAAACAAAGTCATCAAATTTTGTAGATCACATATGGTATACATTGAGAACCCTCAAATCAATTAAAAATTAACTGAAACTGGAATCAATAAAATAGAAGGAAATAAAATTCACAAATTATATCCTTTATATAACAATAAAATGAACTAAAAGGACATGGAAAAAGAAAGTCACTTCAAAATTGACGGAATATATAAAGTATTTAGCAGTCTACCCATGACATTCATGAGAATTATATGAATACAACTATAAAACATGCATTATAGAAATTTATTCACTATTTGGTTGGGTAAGAGAATTTCCCCGCTGTGTTTTGCAAAACACTGAACATTCAGTTACTAGAATATAAGCACTTGGAAGGTAAGGACTTTTATATCTCCAGCACTTAGTACAGTGTCTGGCACATACAAGGTGCTCAATAAATGCTTGTGATTTGATTGGTCAGTTGATTGACTATACATAGACTACAACCAATTCTTGACTGTTATCACTTAAAGGGTGTTATATTCCACAAAAAAAAAAAATATTTGTTTTTCCCTCAAAAAAAATAATGGAAATTTTTGGTACTTATGGATAGAAAATAAAGAAGCAAAATGTTACTGTTCCCATCTGTAATATGTAACTACCAAATATTCAGAGAATGATGAGTAGCACCTGTGTCAGCAATTATTTAAATTTTATTCTTGGCTTCTACTTTTTCCTTCAGGACTGGATTATCTAATCAGGGCAGAATAAGAAAAGTAAAATTAATACATTCTTACTCATCCCACCATGAGATTGAGTCATTCTAGGCTCAGTTCTCACAAAAACTAATCTCTCTATAGCTTTGTAGAGAAGTTAAGTCATGGGCTTGTCTTTCACTGTTAAGCCCACTGCTTATATTGTGTATCCTTTTCTTCTTTTTTTCTTTTTTCTTTTTTTATTTTAGTGAGGCAATTGGGGTTAAGTGACTTGCCCAGGGTCACACAGCTGGTAAGTGTTAAGTGTCTGAGGCCAGATTTGAACTCAGGTACTCCTGACTCCAGGGCCGGTGCTCTATCCACTGTGCCACCTAGCTGCCCCTGTGTATCCTTTTCCATGCATCTGTGCAGTGGACCTCCACTAAATTCAGTTGTTACAAGAAGAATGATGTGGTAGAGGAGGAGTTTATTAAAATGAAAGGGTTTTGGTTTTTTTCGTGTGTGACTTTTAAAATCATTTGACTAGTTGGACCATTTCTACCAAAGATCAATCCAAAGAGGTGGACTCAAAACCATGTAAATTGATTAAAAGAATCAATAGTGGTTAGGCTTTGGAAAAGAAAATTTAGGAGATTAGACATCATCTTCCAAGAAATTGTCAGGAAAAATTGCCCTGATATTCTGGAAACAGAAGGTGAAATAGAAATTGAAAGAATCTACCAATCACCTTCTGAAAGAGATCTGAAAAGGAAAACTTCCAAATTCCAGAGACTCTAGGTCAAGGAGAAAATATTGCAAACAGCTAAAAAAAAAAAGAAATTTAAATACTGTGGAGCTACAGTCAGGATAACACAAGATCTAGCTGCTTCTACATTAAAGGATAGGAGGGCATGGAATATGATATTCTGGAGGGCAAAGAAACAGGGATTAAAACCCCAAATCACCTATCCAGCAAAATTAAGTATAATCTTTTAGGGGGACATTCAGGCATTTGTGATGAAAAGACCTGAACTGAATAGAAAATTTGACTTTTAAATACAAGACCGTAGGAAAGCATAAAAAGGTAAACAGAAAAAAGAAATCATGGGGGATAATAAAAAGTTAAATTGTTTGCATTACTACATGGGAAGATGATACTTTTAACTCATAAGACCTTTCTCAGTATTAGAACAGCTGAAAGGAGTATACTTACACAGAGGGCACAGGTGTGTGTTGAATATGAAGGGATATCAGTAAAGCATTTATGTTTTGTTTATCCTTGTTTTTGGTGGGACAGGCAGAGTGGGGTGGCTTCTGTCTGGGGAAGGATTAGGGATTTGGGCTCAAGCCCTCCTGGGCCCAGGGCTGGTGCTTTGTTCACTGTGTCACCTAGCTGACCCATGACAAAATCTTTAATATTAAGTTAAGGGGTAAGAGGAATGCCCTGGATGAAAAGGAAAGGGAGAGGTGGAAGGGGGTAAAGTAGCTCACATAAAAGGAACAAGAAAAAGCTTATGGAGTGGGAGGGAAGATGGGGAAGGACTGGGGGAGTGAGTGAGCCTTACTCTCATCAGAATTGACTCAAAGAGGGAATAACATACACACTCAAGTGGATATAGTAATATATTTTGCCCTGAGGGAAAGTGGGAGGGGAAGGGTATAAGGGGGAGAGAGGTGAAGGAAGGGAGGCAGATTGGCAGAGGGGGCAGTAAAAAGAACACTTTTGAGGAGGGATCAGGTGAAAGAAGGTAGAAAATAGAGTAAATATCAAGTGGAGGGAATAGGATGAAGGGTAATACAGTTAGCAATAGTAACTGTGAAATAAATGATGAGTAGGATGCTATCAGAAGAATGTATGAAAAAAGCAAACCAACAACAGAGAAAGAACTGATGGTATCTGAATAAAGATTGAAGTACAATTTCATTTGTTAGTTCCTCTTTCTAAAGTTATTTTGTCTGTTTTTTTCACAACCTGACTACTTGAAGATGTTTTGTGTGACTGCACGTGTATGACTTATATGGAATTACTTGATTTCTTAGGGAGGGTTGAGGAGAGAGGGAGGAAGTAAGTTTGGAACACAAAGCTTAAAAAAATCAATGTGATTTTTTTTTACATGTAATTTTCTTTTTTTTTTTTACATGTAACCTGGGCAAAATTCTGAATAATTAAAAAAAACCCTTATTCAAGTCTAGATTTCTGATTATGTATTCAGGGTCTTCTGTTTACTTCATGTCAGCAAAACATATACTTGTCCACAGTAATTATTTGGTAGGTTTAATGATTGATCCATACATGAATTAGAGAGTAACTTTTTTTTTCAAGTGCTCACAATCCATCCTTTTTTTTAGTCTGTTCTAGAATTTTGTCAAGAATGAAACTCAATTTCTCTAGTTAACAAATGAGGAAAGAGAGAAAAATCTGTAAATAATGACCAATGAAACAAAATGATTGGTTCTACCCTTTTTTTGTTTTCCATTATCACCTTTCCACACAAGCTCAGTAGTTATCCCATCTCTTCTTTTTTTTTCAATTTTAAAAACATTTTCATTTAAAGTTTTGAGTTCCAAATTCTGTCTTTCCCTTCCTCCCTCCCCTCCCCCTTCCTGAAATAGTAAGCAATCAGATAAAGGTATGTAATTATGTTAAACATTTCCATATTAGTCATTTTGTACAAGAAGACTCAAAAGAAAAAAAAAAGAAAAAGTGAGAGATTAACTATTAATGGTCCATATCTTTAAGATGAGAAGTCATGGAATTTTCAGTGAGTATCAGCAGAGGGAGTGATCACTGATAAAAACCATGGATCCATTATACATGAATATATTGGAAATTAAAGGAATGCCAATCAACTGGGGAATGGCTAAACAAGCTGCAGTATATGATGGTGATGTAATACTATTGTGCTATTAGAAATTACAAGCAGGATGATTTCAGAAAGACCTGGAAAGACTTGTATGAACTGGAAGTGAGCAGAACCAAGAGAACATTGTGCACAGAGACAGCAATATTGTTTGATGGATGATTTAACTATTCTCAACAATACAATGATCCAAGACAATCCCAAAGCACTATTCATGATACATACTATCCAACTCCAAAGAAAGAATTGATATTGATGGAAAACAGATTGAAGCATGCTATTTTTCACTTATTTTAATTTTTTTCCTTTTTTTGTTTTCTTGTACAAAATTATTAATATAGTAATGTTTTATAGAATCACACATGTATAATCCATATCTGATCATTTAAAACCTCAAGGAAAGGAAGGGGAGGGAGGGAAGGAGGGTTAAAAATTGGAACTCAAAACTATAAATACAAATGTTTATTTTTTTTAAATTATGTCCAGGCCCTTTTTTTATCATAGTTTTTAGGGAGTCCAATAATTCTTAAATTACTTCTCCTCAATCTATTTTCCAGTCAACTTTTCTTGCAATGACATATTTCAAATTTTTCCTATTTGTAGTCACTTCCACATAATCGCTTATAGTATATTTATTAATTTATTTAGCAAGTGGTTCAATTGCTTGATTGATCTAGGTGACTAATAAACTGCTGGCTATGGGAAAGAATTTTTTTTTAAGGCAAGGATAAAAATTAAAAGAGGAAGAGTTGCTTTATCATACTTCCCTGATTTTTTCCCTACCCACAAAAGGGAGAACACACCCTATTTTTTCACACCGGTATTTCCGCCCCCCAGGCACCAGCATCTCTGGACCCACCCCTTCTGGTTAAGCCTTCCTCACTATAGAAGGCACCAACCACAGCTGGGCTGGCTTAGTCTCAGGAGCTATCTCCTTGTCTTCTTGCCTGAAAGGTGAAAGTCTCATCCAGTTTCCTCTTTCCAGATCCTGACCCGGTAAGAGCACCCCTTCTGGAGCCGGACTTCTGACGTGACTTAGCAGTTGCAAGGTAGGGAAGACCACTCCATTCCGGAAAGCCGCCAGGGTCCCCACCTTCTGGAAAGAACTGCCCAGTCCAGGGACCGCTCCCACAGTTCAGGAAAGGACTTGCCTATAGGCATCCACACACAATCAAGTGCACAGAATGAGCAGCAAGCGGGGCTGAGGAGGCAGAGATTGGCAAGGAAGCAAGAAGCAGGAATCCCCCCCCCCCCGCCCCCAGTACTGAGCACCAAGCCCGCAACCCAATTGCGGGAGTCTCTGGGCGGGGCCGTGGTCCCTCCTACCTTGGGCTCACAGCCCAGGAGGATTCCGAGATGCTCTTACAGGCAGGAAGCTGGGCTAGGGGGTGATTCTCCGGGACCCAAGAGGAGGGAGTGAAACTCTAGAACTTTAGAAACGCTTATAAGCCTCAAGAGGTTCACGCTCCTAGCTGGGAGAGAAGGGAGACGGAGGAAACCTCAGAAACTGCTGTTTTTTCCAACGAGGAAATTCAGTTACAGATCAGTGAGTTTTAGTCTCTATGTTTGGGATCCTGATCTATGTCTGGGGTGGAGAGTAGCGAGGGGAATCACTCTGGAAGAGCCCGGGGACCTCAAACTGTTGATGGACTATAAGTTCTTTTCAGCCCTCCCTCTTTGCAGCTTTACCTTGGAACCAATAGGAATCAGTTCTTCCTGGTTTTTGAATCAACTTGTTCATTTTCTTTTTTTTTTTTTTTGCAAAGTTGGGGCAAATGCAATACGTATAGGTGTAGAACCCTAAAGTACTTTGCTCCTAAATGTTAGTGCTCAGAAATTAGTACCCTACTTTTGGGGGGCCTTTGGGGTAGGGCTTGGCCAATGAGGGAATTTGTTTTGTTTGACCAAGAATATCACAAGTGTTTTTCAGTTGGGTGAAGGAGGAAGAAACGATAAGTTTTTGTTAACTGATAAAAGTACATTAAAAAAAAAATCTGTGTGGATCCTGAGGTGTGCCAAGTGCAATGACAATCCAGGAAACATTTGCAGACCAGCTACTGTGTGAGAAGAGGCACTGAGAGAGCTCCAAATATGTGGATGTCTTGATTTTGCTTTGCCTCTGATGTATACTGACTCTGGGACATGGGAGGTCTGAGTTCAAATGAGTCCTTATTTGCCTCAATTTTCTCATCTGGAAAAAGGGGGTAATCTTAGCAATTTACCTTCCAGATCAAAGGAGATATTATCTGTAAAGTGCTTTGCAAACCTCAAATACTTCCTAGCACTAAAAGTCTGTATCAGTAGTGGTAGTAGTACTTACAATTCTCCTCCCTCCTCTTCCCTTCTCCTATCCTCAGGGCTGTAGACAGAAGGTACATTTGTTTTGGTAGAGAGGGTTTCCCGGATACTTTTTTCCCTTATACTACTGAAATCACTGGTCTAGCTCCTTTCCTATCCCTCTGTATCCCCAGCACATAGCAAAATGCTCTGAAAATAGTAAGCACTTTATAAATGCCTGTTTAATTGAAGCATGGCCCCTAAGCTCATGGATCTTGCAGTCTGGTAGGAAGTTTGACTTAGATAACTACAGTACATGTGACTTTTCATTGATAGAACTTATGGTAGAGGTACTACAGATCTATCTACCTGTGTGCAACTAATCCAGTTAGAGAAAAGAATATTGTCACATCTTTAGTAAAGTAGAGCCTGACATTGGGTTTCTACTGAACGTTAGTCTTGGGTTAGGCTACCCAGTTTTTTTCCAAGAAATTGCATTTTACATATTAGGGAGAAGGCAGAAAGGCCTAAAATCATTTAATTAATTTTTTAAAAAAATAAAATGGTTTAATTCCCTCCCTTGCTTCAGGTGTGATTTTGTGATTCTATAGTCCAGTCAGAACAGGCTGAGAAATTGGGGAAAATACTAACATCAGGTTGGTTTGTACGCCCCTAAGACATGTTACTGGATGTTATTTTTTGTTGTAGTCTTAAACCATGGAACAGCTGAGTGTGGCGAATACCCGTTTTGCTGTTGAGCTCTTCAAGGAGTTGGTTGAAACCCAACCAAAAGAAAACATCTTCATTTCTCCATTTAGCATTTCAACAGCTCTGGCCATGGTACTTGTGGGAGCCAGGGGTAACACTGCGGCACAGTTGTCTAAGGTCAGGAAAAAGTATTTCCTATTAATATGCATACAAAAAAAAAAGAGAGAATACAGTGCTGTATGTACTACCTAATACTAATTTTTCAATTTTCAGTGAGTTGTTAAAAGTTAAATTATATTCTAATATATGTAACTTAATTAGTAAGTCAAATTTATTGAAAAAGCAACCTCTTTGAAATGTTAATTTATATTTGATAACTAGCAGAAATGTATTGACATGGGATAAGTTTCCATGGGCTTTGCAGGTGATGAAATGGCAATGTAACATATACTGTTACAGTAGACATCTTACATAGTAGGCTCTGGCAGGCATGTACACACACATACACACAAATGATCAAACTTCATGGTTTAGGTTAGACAATAGAAAGGACTTTCAGGCCACCACTATTACAAGAAATGGAAACATTCCACCAAGAGGATGATGATGGAAAATTTTCTTTAAAATGGTAGCTAACTGTATTTCTGGGATGATTAGAGTATAGTTCTGACTGTAGTCACTGGAAATGAACTAGTGACTTTGTGAGATTTCTCCTGACCTATGAGATGGTGATGTTCTCAAACCTATCATTGATTTTACTCTTTTCCAGTGGAAAGATCATTGAACTTGGAGTTGTTAGAAAATCCAGGTCCAAGTCCTTGTTAGCTGCAAGACTTTGGGAAAGTCACCTAACCAATATGAGGTTCAGTTTACTTCTATATAAAATGGCATATTAATATTTATATTACTTACCTCAGCATTGTTCTGTGGTTCAAATTAATGCATATAAAAGTCTGTGTAACTGTAAAGCACATATAAATTTGTAAGTATTCATTACTGCTACTGCCATTGCTACTGCTACTAATACTAATACCACCACCACCAAAGCAGAAGCATCTTTTATAATACAACATACTAAGTCATAAACAAGATCATTTTATTGTTTTTTTCTTCCTTTATGAGAAAATTACAACTACATGTGAGCTCCATCTTTAACAAGACTTAGGAAAGATAATAGATTATTTAAATAGAAAGAAAAAAATGAAACTCTTAGCTTGCTGGCAAGAAAACCATTAATGATCTGAGGTTTTTTTGTATTCTTGCAAATAGCCTAAATAGATTCATTAGCTCAGCTTGGGCAGAAGTTTATGAGGCAGAGATTTTACTTATTCAAAACCATCCTGCCCTTTTTAGAGCTAATAATTTTAAAAATAATTCATTTTCTCCTTACATGTTATAAAAGGTTTTTACTTTTATGGGATTATGATACCATGTATCTATCTATCTAACATCTATATCTATATACATATATATCTATATACATACATCTCTCTCTCTATATATATATACACACACACACACACACACACACACACACACATACATACATATGCCCTTTTTTTTTTTGCATGGCAATGAGGGTTAAATAACTTGCACAGGGTCACACAGCTAGTAAGTGTCAAGTGTCTGAGAGCAGATTTGAACTCAGGTCTTCCTGAATACAGGGCTGGTGCTCTATCCTCTGTGCTACCTAGCTGCCCCCTCCCTATCCTTTATATTTTAAAGGAGAGCATTTGGCACAGTGGCAAAAAGGCTGTCCTTAGAGTCCAGAAAATCTGGATTCAAACCCTATTTCACATATACTGGCAGTGTAGTTGGTGTTTGCAACAATTTGCCTCAGTTTATCCAAATAATCTGAGGAGGCCACCAAGTCAAGCAGAGACAGATTTATTTCATTGTCATGAGAATGGGTGACCCCATGCACGGGATGATGAACAGTCTTTGTGCACATCAAAAGCATATTTCCTGACCACTTGCAATGCAACAGATCTCAAAGAAGGCTCTACTAAATTGAATATGCCTCAACCTTTTACCCTGAGACATTTCTAGCCCCAGCAAATAGTTTGATGGCTATCCTGTATTCCAAAGCCAAAAACTGTGCTTAGGCATTGAGGTTCAATGATTAGAGAAAAAAAAATTTCCCTTGAAACTTTTACGCATTACAAATAATTCCTGGTTTTAAGCTTCTCCACTACAGAAAGATTTTAAGACAGATCAAAAGCTTAGGCACTAGATGTTTATCAGTTGGCTCTCTCCTTCCCCACTGCAGAAAACTGCCAAGTGATAAAGGGGAAGGGGGGCTTTCCTTTCTTTCTTTCTTTTTCCTCCTGCTTTCTTTTCTTTCCTTTTGCTTTCTTTCTTTTCTTTCCTGCTTTCTTTCTTTCTCAAAAATTCCCAACTATTTACTCTCATATTTCTGTTCACACTGTCAATGCAAACAGGACACACTTTTCTTTTACCAATCATAAATACTTGATCAAAACAATAAGTCTTATTAATCACGGCACTTCAGACCATGTAGGCCAGCAAACAGCTTCCTAACCATTCATTCCTCCTTCTTACTTAAAACAAAATCAAACTTCCTCATACCTTCTCAACATACTTAAACCATCTGAAACTGGCAAAGTGGCAGTTTGGCCAATATTTCACTAAAAGCCCTATTTACTTTTAAGGATAGACCCAGGGGATTCTCTTCATTAATCTGCCTATTACAAAATTCTGGTGTTCCTTAAGAACTCTTTGAACAAACTTGAAATTAATCAATCATACTCACTCCTTCTTCTCTTGTGGTCAGCAGCTCAATGCTGAATGGATAGTAGGGAATCCACATTCCAGGGGCTTAATTCAAATTCTGAGTAATTTACACTCCAGCAACCTCTTCATCCCTTCTCCAATCCAGGCTACATGATCAATTTCCCTCTCTTCTTCTTTTGTCAATACAGCCATTTTAATGGAAATTTTTGATTCATGGACCTCTACAATTAATTCCAATTGGTTAGGTCTCTACCATACAAATTACTTCCTGCCTCAGGGATCAGCAACATTCTGACTATATATTCCTTTTCCCCAGCTTTCACTTTCATCTCCTCAAAGATAGGAACCTCAAAACCCCTCACCCTTAACCCTGTGGACTCTCAATTGTCCTTGTGATAATCTAGCTCCACTGGGAGGGTAAATTAAGAAAGATCTAAAGGCTCCTGTATCTACCAAAAATACCATCAGTGAAATCTGTAGCCTTGGGGGAAAGCTATCTTTCTTTTCTTCTATGGCTCAGAGCACTCCCTCTTGAAGTGGCCAGGCTTCTCACAATGGTATCAAGTTGCTGTTCCCCTTTGTCTCCCTTGGTTTCCTTGTAATTTCTTAAGGTTCTTTTCCCTGAGGCCCTCACTCTTCCCATTTTCCATATATTTCTTTGTTTCTTCCTTTGTTTCTTCCTTCCTTTCTTTCTCTTTCTTTCTTTTTATGTGAGGAAATTGGGGTTAAGTGACTTGCCCAGGGTCATACAGCTAGTAAGTGTTAAGTGTCTGAGGCTGCATTTGAACTCAGGTCCTCCTGACTCCAGGGCCGGTGCTCTATCCACTGCACCACCTAGCTGCCCCAACTCTTCCTTCCCCTTTTCCAGCAAGGTTTCTGATTCTATTCTTTTCTGGTCTATCTCATCTACAACAATCACCATAATTTTCATATCTGCTTTGAACCCTCATATCTCATTGTTAGTCAGTGGAGCCTTAAGAAACCCAATTCTCCCAGCAGGTCTTGATATTAGTCCTGATTGTATACAATCTCTCAGTAAAAATAATTGTATGTAATACTGTATCTATATATGTATGTCTCTATGGAGTGATAATAAGTCTGATACTTAACCACATGTGTGGGAAAGTAAAAGTTGTTAGCATACAAGTAGTAAAGAATTCTGATTTTATTCATGTAATTATATCATCCTGTAAAGAAAACACAAGGAGAAGGAGTGGTTTTTAAAAATATATTTTGCACGCATTTGTGGAAATTTATGGAAATTGCGAAAACATTGTCTTGTGTTATAATTATTCAGTTTTCTATCAATGTACTTTTGTTTGTTTGTTTTTGCAGGGCAATGAGGGTTAAGCAACTTGCCCAGGGTCAACACAGCTAATAAGTGTCAAGTGTCTGAGGACAGATTTGAACTCAGGTCCTCCTGAATCCAGGACTGGTGCTTTATCCACTGTGCCACCTGGCTTCCACTATCAGTGTACTTTTTCACTATCATTTTTCATATTTCTAAGATTGATTTCTAGTGAAAATGCATAAAATGGAGTTTCAGAAAGATAAAAATGATTAAAAATAGAGTAAATTAACTTGGTAAAAGCAGAAATAGATTTCCTATTCATAAAATATATTTTTTAATTCCTTTAATTTTTTTCTAAACAATTCAGACCTTTCATTTCGATGAAGTTGATGAAATTCATTCAAGATTTCAGAGCTTAAACACTAGTATCAACAAAAGTGGAACTTCTTACATCCTGAAGCTTGCAAACCGATTATTTGGAGAGAACACATACAATTTCCTTTCGGTAAGTATATTTGGGGGGCATATATGAAGAGAAAACTTCCAATTTCCTCCCAGCATTTTCTAATCTAGATGTCCATTAGAAAAACTTAAAAGGTCCTACAACAGAATGGATTAGTGTTACCATCCAACCAAGAAAAATTTATCTAGAACTTATTACATGCAATGCATTATGTTTGCAGATATTGAGGGGACAAAGGAGTTTGAATGTGAGCATGTGTGTATGTGTGACATTTAAAAAGTTCTGGAGACATAGTTTCTTGGTATTTTATTCATTTTATTAATATGACAAGCATGCTATTCATAAAAGAGGTCAGTGGAATTCTCAAATGCCAAAGACCTTCATGGTGGCTCATGGCTTATAGCTCCTTGGAAGAGGGATGTTCCTGGACCTATTCTAATGAGCTTTGATTATGTCATTTACTTCTAAATTGGAACAATCTATTCAAAGACTTTATCTCCACCCAAATCTCAGAAGAACACAATGGGCTTCCACACCTTGGTGGGATCTGAACAAGATTGTTAAGAAAATTAATCCAGTCAGAGGTTGAACTTTTGAAATGAGCGCTTTAGAAAAAGGGGGTCTTCTGGATCTCCCCAAATCATTGGTTATTAATAATCATTTTATTCTGTGTACATATATATATATATGTGAAACTTTAACTGTGTACACACACACATATATATATGTGAAACTTTAACTGTTTAAATTTCTTTTACACATTTAGGATTTGTGAATTTTGAATAATATATTTTAAAAAATTTTTTTTTGTTTTGTTTTTTTAGTGAGGCAACTGGGGTTAAGTGAGTTGCCCAGGGTCACACAGCTAGTAAGGGTCAAGTGTCTGAGGGTGGATTTGAACTCAGGTCCTCCTGAATCCAGGACTGGTGCTCTATCCACTGCGCCACCTAGCTGCCCCACATTTTAAAATTTTAACAAGACAGTGTACCTTGTTATTATGTGTGCCATGTCTGACCGTTTCAGGATGACTGTCACTCTCTCATATCAGACAAGATTGATAAAAGCAGTTCTCTTGCTTGACCGTGTTGGTTGACCTGATCTATCTCCATTAGACTTGGGGTCAAAACTGTTGTGTGTGCATCAAAATTTTATCGTTTGGATGGTCTCAAGGCTAGGTTCCAAATGCAGTCCTTTCAGTTACAGAGTAGCAGCTGATGAAAGTGCTTTTTGGTTTTGTTTTGTTTGTAAAGTTAAACAAATTAACTAGATTGATGCATAGAGCAAGTTGGTGGTTATGTTGAATTTTATAAGAAAAATATTTTCAGTGTTAAATAATTAAACTTTTCAATTTGGGGGTAAATTTGAAGCTTTTATACTTTGTAAGTTATAGTATAATATAGTGTTTTAAATTACACTCAAACTTTTGGGACACTGTACACAGACTCGCACATATGCAAATATGTTAGTGTGTGTGTATAACTGACATGATCCTTGTTCTGAAATATCATAAAATATATGCAAATGATAGTTTTCAGGATTATTATTTAATTACTATATGGTTTAATACTGGTAAGTGAGCTCAATAAGGACTATTATTTTTTCACACTTTAATAAATGGGAGATTTTCTTTGAAGAACTTCAGATAAATGTTATACAATAAAAATATATTGAGATCAACATATGGAGATCAATTGAAATCAATCCTTTTAGTGAGAGTTAAATTCACAGATTTCAAAGATAGAATGACAGCTACTAAGATGTTTTGATATTTTGCTCAAGCCATTGTCAATGTTCCTTGGGGCAGATTCATTGAATGTAAACACTCTCTATAATTTTCACTGTGAAGAGCTGATAATGATAAATTCTTTTAAGAAGAGTTCCTGTATTTTTCTCTCTTTTGATGAATTGTATGTAGCACTAGAGACAAGCACAAGAGTTATCTGTGTCAGAATATTATGGACCTCTGGGAATAGAGTTCTCTGCCTTCCTCATTCTTTGGGAGTGTTTTATAAATGCTCCAATTCCTGTATTTAATCTTTCTCTTTTGTAGGAATTCTTGAATTCTACCCAGAAATTGTATGGGGCTGAGTTGGCTACTGTGGACTTTCGGCATGCTTCAGAAGATGCAAGGCAGAAGATTAACCAGTGGGTCAAAGAGCAAACAGAAGGTAAGAGTGCTCTGGGTAGAAAAAGGAACAAAATCTATTTGTATATTCTGTATATACAATTCAGTAGCATAAATACAGGTATTCTTTCATCCCTGTTACCATTTTATTATTTTTCCTTATCCTAAGTCTTCCATCTCTGTTCTTCAACTAATGCCTGTCAAACAGAAGAAGACAAGACTTATTTCTCAGCCTCCTTAGGAGGAGTCATTTACATGTCCATGACATCTGCAATGTGCCTGTTTATCTTATTAATTTCCAATGATGGAACTAGATTTGGATTCAAGAAGACTTGGATTGGAATCTTGTCTCAGACACTAGTAGGTCATGTCACTTAACATTTTTTTTTCCCATGATTTTTAAGCCTCTGTTTTATTCATCTGTAAAATAAGGGAATAGGATTCAGTATTTTGTAAAGCCCTTTTGAGCTCTCATTTATGATATTAGGATCCTGTAAACCATATTTTAGGGTCAAAGATGAAAGGTAATAAATTTAATCATATTCTCTTTTGGCTGTAATCAGACCAGATCATTTGGTGAGATTAAATAAATGATATTTTTCCTTCACAATATATAATCTTTAGGATCAAGACCAGGATTAGATGTTGAGTTATAAGAATCAAGTTTTTGAGAACATTCTAGCTAGTGTGGCTTCAAATGACTTTAAAACACGTAAGGTAACTTTTTTTGTAACTCATCAGTATGAATATTATGGGTCTTCTTGTGTCTAAGTAGTGTGTATGTATTGACTTTTTCAGAATCTGTATTGATTTATAATATTGCTTTCCTGGTGCCCTCAATGGGATTGTAGACTCCAGAAAGAAACAGCACATCTCCACAAATACCCAGATTTTACCAGGAGTATAAATGCCTAAAATATATCATAAAAATTCTTTAGAATTACTATCACTCCCTGACCATATACTGTGTTTGTGTAGGAAAAAAATTACCTTTGTGGAGGTAATATAAAAGCCTTTCAGATTCTCAGTATTCTATTTCATATACATGAAGAGGTGATTGACTAGTGACTTAAAAGGACTCTGTCAGGGCAGTTAGGTGGCACAGTGGATGAAGGACCAGTCCTGGGTTCAGAAGGACCTGAGTTGAAATCCGGCCTCAGATACTTGACACTTACTAGCTGTGTGACTGTGGACAAGTCACTTAACCCTCACTGCCCCACAAACAAAACAAAACAAAACAAAAAAAACACCAAAAAAAAAATCAACCAGAACTCTGTCAAGAAATGATTTTATTTAAATGAATAATTGCCACCTGTAGTGTCAGGTCCATTGTTAATGGACAAATGTCTAGAGCCACTTGGACTTGCTTGTCCTATCCTGTTGCCTATGGATTTGTGTTGCATGTGACTTCCTTTCTTTGTGGTTTATGCATCATACTTAGTTGTATAGCACAATTTCTGAGTTAGTGTGTAAGCATTCTAGACACGGCTTTTCTAATGTAGTGCTCTTCATGACTGTATGGGATTGGTTCACACATGTTAAAAGTCAAAAGTCAAGTATTGCTCAATTTGGTTATATTACAGTTTTGATTAGTTTAAATTTGATGCTTTTATATATGAATTAATAAATCACCTCACTCACTTTTCAGGTAAAATTCCAGAGCTGTTGGCTTCAGGTATAGTAGACAGCCTGACTAAACTTGTGCTGGTGAATGCCATCTATTTTAAAGGAAATTGGGAAGAAAAATTTGATGAAGCACATACTACAGACGCTCCATTTAGATTAAACAAGGTGAGGGAGTATAATAAATAGCATTTTTTTTTACGAAGGATAATGTGTGTATGTGTGTGTGTGTGTGTGTGTGTGTGTGTGTGTGTGCGTGCTTTCAAAAAAATTCTTCATATGTTATTCTGGGTTGTCTTTTTTATATGTTTCTGAATGTTCAGAGAGAAAAAAAATCCGTGAAAATGATGTATCAGAAAAAGAAACTGCGCTATGGTTACATCGAGGCTCTCAAGTGTCGAGTACTAGAACTTCCTTACAAGGACAGAGACCTGAGCATGATCATTCTGCTGCCAAATGATATTGAGGATGATTCTACTGGCCTGCAAGAGGTACCTTAGACACTTTGGATGTCAATAATCTTTCTTTGGACATGGTGATTTTTCACATAGCACTAAACTCTGGGTTGTAGGGCAAAAAGCAGATTTCTTCACACTATAAGTAAAATCAATGAGACTCCATGAACATGTTTTTTGTTGTTGTTGTTTAGTCATTTTTCAGTTGTGTCTGACTCTTCATGACCCCATTTCAGATTTTCTTGAGAAAGATCCTGGAGTAGTTTGCCATTTTCTTTTCTAACTCATTTTACAGATGAGGAAACTGAGGCAAACATGGTTAAGTGACTTGCCATGGGTCACACTTGCCCAGATTTGAACTCACAAAGATGAATCTTCCTGATTCCAAGCTGGGTGCTCTATCTACTATGCCACCTAGCTGCCCTATGAACATATTTACTCTTATTCATAACTCACTTGAAGTTGCTATCAGAGCTACCCAATAAGGGAAGCTTGTCTATAAGATCTGTCCAATAATGCAAAGGCTCTTGAGCTGTGCTTACAGATTTACTTTTAAGTTGACACATTTAAGCTTTATGGTTTTGGAAGGAGCCTAAAGCAAATTGGCTCAGTTTCATTTATTGATTTTGAAATTTTTGTCATTAGAACTTCATACAGTGAGACAGAGACAGAGACACAGCTACAATACACTCTGAATTTAGGCGAACAGAAAAACAAAGAAAGAGGAAAAAATATGTTTCAAAGTGGGGTGATGTCAATGAAGATAATGGTTATTTTTTCCTCTGGCAAAGTTCAAGCCATTACATGATATTTTTTTAAAAAATTATTTATTTAAGTTTTCAACCTTTGTTTAGATAAGATTTCCAATTTCAAATTTTTCTCCCTTATTCCCCCCTCCCCCTCCCGTAGACAGCAATCTGATATATAACATTAAACATATTTCTGCATTAGTCATGTTATACAAAAAGAATCAGAGCAAGAAGGAAAAACCTCCAAAAAGAAAAACAACAGCATCAAAAACAAAAGAGAAAGTATGGTCCAATCAGCGACCATATTCCACAGTTTCTTTCTTTCTTCTTTTTTTTTTCTGGATTTGGAGAGCCTTTTCCATACATGATATTTTTTAGCTGACAAGCCATGGGATTGAACTCAGTGATAAGCAGAGGAAGAAGATTCTTCCATTCCTTTAAGTTTATTCCTCCACAGATCAGGCCTGAGGCCTGGTATGGAACAAAAATCAATGAAATTGGTATCCCAGAACCTAGTTTTGCTCCTAGCTAGCATGTCTCCTTGAACAATCAATCAACAATCAGCAATCATTTATTGAGCATTTACTTTGTGCTAGGGACTGTGCTCAAGCCCTAGGGATATAGAGAAAAATAAAATGGTTGCTATCCTTTTTTTTTGGGGGGGGAGGTGGTCAATTGGGGTTAAGTGACTTGCCCAGGGTAACAAAGCTAGTAAGTGTTAAGTGTCTGAGGTTGGATTTGAACTCAGGTCCTCCTGAATCCAGGGTTGGTGCTCTAATCAATTATGCCACCTAGCTGCCCCAGTGGTTGCTATTCTTAAGTAACATTTTCTTACTGGGAAGGCAATCAATATATACAAGAAGTTAGCTATAGCTTTAGAATTCCATTTCCTTATATTTAAAATGAGGCTTTGGACTGGGTGATTTCTAAGGAGCCTTCTAACTTGAAACACTAATTCTGTGAACATAGGCTTTATAACCACAAGTACAGGAATTTGGACATGGTAAGAGCTCAGTAAATACTAGTTGAGTGTATAGATCACATGACCAAGTTCCCCTCAGTTGGACTACTTGTAATGGAAATTCATCTTTGTTCTGTCATACCCAGCCAACCTGCTGGATAAGAACATAGTTCTCATAAAGGAATCAGTGTTGGGGGTGGGATTGGAAATGGAAGGAAAAGAATGAAGTGACTTCTCACCAGTTCATTCATATAAGTTATAATAATTGTAAACATTTTGTCAATTCACCTATCACATAAACAAATGCAATCCAGTTGTTAAAGTTCTGTCTTCTCTCCATCTTTCTAATTCCAGATTGAAAAGCAACTCACTATGGAGAAGTTGACAGAATGGACACATCATGATAATATGGATACAATTAATGTTCGTGTACGTCTGCCCAAATTCAAGATGGAAAACACCTATTACCTCGAGTCATATTTAGTACAAATGGGTCTGTGTGATCTGTTTAACAGTGGTAAGGCTGATCTATCTGGAATGTCAGGAAACAGAGATCTCTTTATCTCCAAGATTATCCACAAGTCTTTTGTGGAAGTGAATGAAGAGGGCACCGAGGCAGCAGCTGCCACTGCAATCATTACAAAGACTGCCATGTTGAGGCCTGAAGAAGAATTTACTGCTGACCATCCATTCCTATTTTTCATCCGTCACAATCTCTCAGGAAACATCTTATTCTTTGGTAGATTTACTTCTCCATAAAATGTCCGGAAGTGCAAATTGAGTAAAGAAGACCCAATTTGTATATCTGAATTTTAAAATCATGGGTTATTTGCTATATTGAATTTTCCTATTAAAATTACCATTCAGAAATACATTTTGACATTGTCTTTCCTAACTTCAATTTATTTGCTGATCCAAGTCAGGAAATTCAACACATATCCATTTCTGTATTTATCTTTGTCCCAAAACTGTGAATGTTTTGTTGAAATGAATCGGGTAGTTGTCTAGGATGGGCTCTCAGAATCCAATTCTCCTCTGTAACTATCAGAGCTAGAGAATTATTTGCTTTAGTTGGGATAGTGGAGATTTAATTTCAATAAATATTGACTGGGTGCCTACTATGTGCATGGCATTATGGGCACTTGGGCCACAAGGACAAAAGCTCGACAGTCCCTACCTTAAGGAACTTGTATGGGGGTAGAAAGGAGATATTGTAGAACATGTAACCAGTCAGTAGAATATTAAGTAGAGTGTGCAGGTAGAAAGAAGTAATATCCTAAAGAGATGCACTCTTTGTCATCATTCATTTGTACAAATGTCATCTGTGAGACATTTTCCAAATAAAAACATCAGCATCTCTCTCCTGATTGCACAACAATAATTGATATTTAAATATTGTGCTCATCTTTACAAAGTGATTTACATACATTATCTTATTTGAATGGCAAAAGAACAGTGAGGTTTGGAGTATAGGCATTATCACTGCCATTTTATAGAAGAGAATGAATGACTGAAGGGAAAAGTATGGCTGGATGATGTCCAGCTGTGCTGGTGAAGTATTGGGATAGAAAAGTGTGTTTGGAACCAGGTAAAAGCAGCAAGGACAATAGCAGCTAGATGGAAACACAATAGCAAGTTGCCCAGGGTGTGGCATGGTCAGCATATGGAGTGGGATACATACACACATGTGTATATGTTATTCAATCATTTCAGTCATGTCCAACTCTTTATAACCCCATTAGGGGTTCTCTTGGCAAAGATACTGGAGTGGTTTGTCATTTCCTTCTCCAGCTCATTTTACAGATGAGGAAACTGAGGCAAACAGGATTAAGTGACATGTCCAGGTCACACAGCTACTAAGTGTCAGATTGAATTTAAACTCACAAAGATGTGTGTTTGAATCCCAGCTTGTGCTCCATCTACTTTGCCATCTAGTGTGTGTGTGTGTGTGTGTGTGTGTGTGTGTGTGTGTGTGTGTGTGTGTGAGAGAGAGAGAGAGAGAGAGTGAGGATACACATACAGAGATAGTTGATGCTGTTCCTGTATCCCATATAGAATTATAGATCATTAGAGCTGGAAGATCTAGATCTCTTGGAGATCATTGATCTGTTACTAATGAGCTACTAAGGTGTAAGGAGAGATTAAATGACTTATCCATGGCCTCACAATAAGACTCTATCAAAGTAGGGATGAACTGGAGCCCAGGTCTCCTTATGGAGGCTGTTAGAGATCTCCATTACTGTACCCAAAAGGCAATCAAACTGTGCATACCCTTTGATGCAGCAATAGCACTCCTAGGTCTATATCCCAAAGAGGTGATTAAAAAGAGAAAAGGACCTACATGTATATAGCAACTCTTTTTGTGGTGACAAAGAATTGGAAATTTAGAGAATGCCCATCAATTGGGGAGAAAAAACACCTGGAAAGATTTATATGAACTGATGCTGAGTGAAATGAGCAGAACCAAGGGAACATTGTGCACAATATCATCAGCATTGTGTGATAATCAACTATGACTGACTTAGCTCTCCTCAGCAGTACAATAATCCAAGGCAATTCCAAAAGACTCCTGATTGGAAATGCTCTCCATATCCAGAGAATGAACTATGGAGTCAATGCAAATTGAGGCATAACATTTTCACATTTTGGGTTTTTTTTTTTTGTGCATTTTGTTCCATTTCTTCTTTCACAACACGACTAATGTGGAAATATGTTTAATATGATTGTACATGTATAACCTATATCAGAATGCTTGCCATCTGGGGGAGGTAGGAGGGGAGAGAGGGACAAAAATTGAGAACTCAAAATCTTATAAAAATAAATGTTGAAAATTGTTTACATGTAATTAGAAAAAATACAATTTACTTAAAAAGAAAGAGATCTCCATTTAGTTCATCTGAAAACCAGTGGGTGCAGGGGAGGGAGGGGAAGGAGTACAGTATTTCCCACAGAGTCAGGTGACATTTCATAGAAATAATGATCACAGTCCTAAATCGAGAAAGAAACTTTTCTTGTCTTGTTAGATTTTTAAATGCGCCAAGGCCTCAGGCTGTGCAAATGCAATTTTGATTAAAGGTGGCACACTTCTTGTTTCCTAATTCTTGGAAAGTTTTTATAAAACAGACAAGGTGCTTTCTTTTTTTTGGAGGGGAGCAATTAGGGTTAAGTGACTTGCCCAGGGTCTCGCAGCTAGTACTTGTCAAGTGTCTGAGGCCAGACTTGACCTCAGGTCCTCCTGAATCCAGGACCACTGCTTTATCCACTGTGCCACATAGCTGCCCCCTAAGGTGCTTTCTAATAGCAGTGAGAGAAAAAGAAAATATCTGGACTCTTCTCAGAGCCCTGGGGAAAGAGAATGGGTTTAGTTTCAAATCCCCAACCTAAGTTTTGTTTCTTGAAAGTTATATAAGGTATGTTAACACAGAGCATTCTGATACAGAGGAGAGGACACTCTTGCCTAGAATATGTTAATGCCTGGTATCTTATTTCACACAATGTGATTTATTCTCCAGGATTATGTTTTGCAATGTACTCTTTGAACTACAACTTCTAGCAGGAGGAGGTGTGGGGTCTAATGCTCTACAGAGAAAAATTATGTTTATAAATTAAAGAATAAAAGACAACATAAGAATTATCAGTCAGTAGCTGGATGGGACCTCAGAGAGCATCTAGTCTATAGCCCTTCATTTCATGGATGAGGAAACAGAAGCCAAGCAAGGTTAAGTGATTTGACCTAGGTCGCACATGAAATGTGTCAGAGGTAAGATTTGAACCCAGGTTCTCTGACTCCAGAAGCAGTGCTCATTTCATTACATTATATGTATTATCTGGTGGAAACAGGGAGGTATAAATTCTGACAACCCATAGTAATTTTCTATAATAGGATTTCCCTAGTGGATATGTCTACATATAAGAAATAGTTTCATAGGAACCTCAGGTTTCGTTTCTTCTTTCCTTTCCTTTCCTTTCCTTTCCTTTCCTTTCCTTTCCTTTCCTTTCCTTTCCTTTCCTTTCCTTTCCTTTCCTTTCCTTTCCTTTCCTTTCCTTTCCTTTCCTTTCCTTTCCTTTCCTTTCCTTTCCTTTCCTTTCCTTTCCTTTCCTTTCCTTTCCTTTCTTCCTTTCTGGCAGATTAGTCACTGAGTCCTACCTGCAACCTGAACTTTACTTTCTGAAAATTTTGAAGATTATGAGAGACTATTCCTATCTGAGTCATTTGATTTGGACACTCAGACTTTTCAGATGTGACAGAAAGTGAAGTTAAGGCCAGGAGGACCAAACAGGACACAAAAATTTCACAAAGCCATGGTTTGGAGCACTAGACTCTAATTTGGCTTAGTGGCTAAAAATGTTACATACATACAGATTATTTAAAGGAAGTAATTTCTCAAGTTAAACTGAGAAGTGAGGAGAAAGGGAGGCAATATACTGATTATTACAAAATAGTTAAAACTGGGCTCAGTATTTCATGATTCTTACTTAATTCTGTTTCTTTAGAGAAAGAAGTTCCTTACATTTTCATAATTTCCAAAGGAAGGATTGCAATATGCCACAACTTGGGGGCCACCATTTAGCTTTCAACAGCTTCTTCTCATTTTATAAAAAGCAGCTGAAGTAGGAATGCTTTTTGCCTCTTTACTTACTGACTCCCCTTATTAAGCCTTTTGATGGCATTGTCATACAAGGAAGAGAGGATGAAAGCATAAGCACCCATATCAGACAAGCTTAAATTGGACTTTGAAATTCCTGGAATAAGTATTCAAAGAGATTCTGGGAAGTGAAGATTTGAGGTGGGTGTTCATCTTCTTCTGGGTGTCCCAACCAATTCAAAATTAAATCTGGAGTTAAAATTTGATTTTGGAATTACTGAAAATTTAATTTGAATTGACATGGAAAGGAATATTAAAAAAGAGGTTTTGTTCATCAACATTAGCATTGTACATCAGCATACTGGGACCATGCCCTACCACACCTCATTCCTGAGTTGGGAGAGAGCTGTTTTCCCCTAGGCCTAGGGGGTTTGAACCTTTTGAATTTCTTGGGGGTCCCATTACAAACCTAATAATCATCAGAGCTATAGGAAGAACATCATACCAGACTACCAGTAACTCATTTAAAAGAGTTTCAGGGGCATAGCCAAGATGGTGGGGGAAAGACATTAAACAGAGGGCTCCTGATACAATCACCCCAAAAATAGCAATAAAAGAAACCTTGGGGCAGAAAAAACACACAAAAATTCGGGCTGAGAGTTTTCTACAGCTATAGATAGATTTCAGGGGGCTGTGCTTGGCCACGAATAAAGCCTAATCCCACAATTGGGCCGACACACCAGACACCCACCTGAGAAATTTGCCCCAGTGCCTCTGAATCGGCTGCAGCACTGGTGTCTTCTGGAACCGAGTATACAATCAGGTTGAATGGCTGGCGGGGGGAGTGAGCGGGGGAGGAGGATTCGACTGTCCCACCCCAGCAGGGAGCCAGGAAGAAATCCTGAGGTGCTGAAGGCCCAGGTGGGGGAAGGGAGCAGGCAGGCTCATGGGAAGCTAAAAACCACACCACAGAAAGTTTTGCTGGTTGGTTGCTTAGTAAGTAGGCCTGAGGTTATCTCCGAACCTGAGAACAGACCAGGTGAGATTAAAACCTGCTCCCCCTCAAACCAAAACACCTTGGACCCTCTGAAGCTGGGAACAGGAGTGGAGCTGAGAAGCAGCCCCACCACCCGAGCCTCCCTCCCTGCCCCCCCCCCCCCCCCCCCCGTCCCGCACTGGAGAGTTTAAAATCAAACAAAAGTGAGGCCAGGCAGGCTGAGAAGAAGCCCAATCAGCCCCTGGGTCATGCTGTAGCTCGAACATTGTGTCCTGGAAGCAGCACCACACTTTAAGAAGGAGTTAAAAGCCAAAAATAGTAAGCCAGGATGAGTAGGCAGAGAAAGCAGAAGACCATTGAAAACTTCTTTGGGGGTAATACAACCTCAGAACAAGAAGATAATAACAGGGTCAAAGCTCCAACATCAAAGCTTCCAAGAAAAATATGAATTGGTCTCAGGCCATGGAAGCTTGCAAAAGGGATTTTGAAGAGAAAGTAGGAGAAATAGAAAGAAGATGTAGAGAAAAGGAAGAAATAATGGAAAGGGAAATGAGAGTGATGCAGGAGAGTCATGAGAAAAAAAGTCAATAGTTTGAAAAGCCAAATGGAAAAGGAGATTAAAAAGCTGTCTGATGAAAATAACTGCCTAAGAATTAGGATTGAACGAATGGAAGCTAGTGATCTTATGAGAAACCAAGACACAGTAAAGCAAATCCAATTGAATGAAAAAATAGAAGGCAATGTGAAATATCTCCTGGGAAAAATGGCTGACCTAGAAAATAAATCTAGGAGAGATAATTTGAAAATTATTAGACTACCTGAAAACCATGACCAAAACAAAAGCTCAGACACCATCCTCCAAGAGATTGTGAGGGAAAATTGCCCTGATATTCTAGAAGAAGAAGCTAAAATAGAAATTGAAAGAATCCACAGATCACCTCCTGAAAGAGATCCCAAAAGGAAAACCTCCACGAATATTATAGCCAAATTCCAGAACTCCCAGGTCAAGGAGAAAATACTGCAAGCAGCTAGAAAAAAGGAATTCAAATACAGTGGAGCTCCAATAAGGATAAAGCAAGATTTAGCAGCTTCTACATTAAAGGACCAAAGGGCATGGCATATGATATTCCGTACCCAGCAAAACTGAGTATAATTTTTCAGCGGCAAAAATGGGATTTCAATGAGAAAGAGGTCTTTCAAGCATTTGTGATGAAAAGACCTGAACTGAATAGGAAATTTGACTTTGAAATACAAGACCCTGGAGAAGCATAAAAAGATAAACAGGAAAAAGACTTCATGAGGGATATTAAAAGATCAAACCATTTACATTCCTACGTGAGAAGATAATACTTTGAAATCTTAAGAACTATCTCAGTAAGAAACTCACAGAAGACATAGGTCTCAACTGAATATGAAGGGATGATATCTGGAAAGCATTTATGTTTTGGTCTTTGTGGGGCAGACAAGGTGGGGTGTCTTATGTCTGGGGCCAAATTTGGACTTGGGGCCTCCTGGGTCCAGGGCTGGTGCATTTCCCACTGTGCCCCCTAACTCATGATGACATCATTAAAATAGGGTTAAGGTGTAGGTGGAATAGACTGGGGGAAGGAGAAGGGGAGAGATGGTCTGGGGAGAGGTAGTTCATATGAAGGAAACAAGAAAAAAGCATATGGAGGGGAGGAGAAGAGGGGGGAAGAGTTGGGGAGTGAGTGAACCTTAATATCATCAGAATTGGCTCAAAGAAGGACTAACATACATACTCAAGTAGGTATAGTAATATATTTTTGCCCTGAGGGAGGGGAGGGAGAAAAGGAGGAGGGGGGAAGAAGGGAAGGAGGAAAGAGCAGATTGGGGGAGAGAGCAGTAAAAAGCAAAACACTTTCAAGGAAGATGAAGATGTTCTGCATTACTGCACCAGTATGACATATTGAATTGCATGATCTCATAGGGAGGGTTGAGGAGGGAGGGAGGAAGAAAAATTTAGAAAACAGAATTAACTCAGGGACCCTGATCTTATTGGGGTAAGCTCATGGAGGGAATAGATTTCATACCCAATTGGGAAGAGTAATCTATTTAACCCTGCAGGACAGTAGGAGGGAAGGGGAATAAGGAAGAAAGGGTTAAAAAAAAAGGGAGTGCAGAGTGAGGGAGAGGATAGTCAGAAGTAAAACACTTCTGAGGAGGAATAGGTAAAAAGAAGAGAGTAAATGTCATGGGAAGGGAGTGGGATGGAGGGAAATAGTTATGAAGATTGATTATAATGGCAAAATGTATGGTACCTACTTTCCTGGGCTTTTAATGAAGAAAATTCTGTCAAGCCTAAGGTACTATATACTGGTTATAATGAACAGGATACTATCAGAAAAACCTGGAAAGGCCTACATGAACTGAAGCAGAGTGAAATGTACTGTATACAAAATAACAGCAATAGTGGAGGATTATCTGCTGGGAAGCATGTGGTTATTTTCAGTAAGGCAATGATCCAATATAAGCCTGAAGGACTTATGAAGATTGCAGCCCATCTGCAGAGAAAGAACTGATAGTATCTGAAAACAAATGGAAACACATTTTTAAAAATTTTTCTTCTTTTCCTCTTTGACAATTCCTTAATCTGAAGTTTTGGGGTTTTTTTGACTGTTTTCTCTCACAACTAGCTAATATGGGAATTTTTTCATGATTACTCATGTATAACTTATTTTGAATTGCTTGAGTTCTTGTGGGTGAGGGGTGGGAACAGAAGGGGAAAAGAAATTGGAACACAAAGTTTTTTTAAAAATTGATGTTAAAATTTTGTTTTTACGTATATTTTGGAAAATAAAATTCTATTCAAAATAATAAAAAGGGGCAGCTAGGTGGTACAGTGGATAGAGCACTGGCCTTGGATTCAGGAGGACCTGAGTTCAAATCTGTCCTCAGACACTTGACACTTAACTAGCTCTGTGACCCTGGGCAAGTAACTTAACCCTCATTGCCCTGCAAAAATAAAATAAAATAAAAAATTTTAAAAATTTAAAAAGAAAAAAGAAATTAAAAAAAAAGAATTTCAATTTAGCTAAGTGGTACAATGAATACAGCACAGGGTCCGGAGTCAGAAAGACATATCTTCCCAAGTTCAAATCTGATCTCAGATACTTATTGGCTGTGTTACCCTGGGCAAATAATTTAACCTTGTTTGCCTCAGTTTCCTCATATGTAAAATGAGCTGGAGAAGGAAATGGTAAACCATTTCAGTATCTTTGCTGAGAAAACCTGAAATGGGGTCACAAAGAATCAAACATGACTGAAGAACAATTGAAGTTTTCAATTTCCACATACCATTTGGTTTTTTTCCTTCCTTGTTCTGGTATTATAGATAAAATGGACAGCATATATTATGAGTTAGAGGAAAAACCTGGAAGACCTGACATGTATAATTAGTCCTCTCTTGATACTATCAGAGACTTCAAACAGGAAAAACATGATTTAAAAGTTTCTTTCCAACTATTTTTCTTTTTTTGGCAAGGCAGTCAGGGTTAAGTAACTTGCCCAGGATCACACAGCTAGTAAATCTAAGTGTCTGAGGCTGGATTTGAACTCAGGTCCTCTTGACTTCAAGGCCAGTGCTCTGTCCACTATGCCATCTAACTGCCCCTTTCTTTACAATGCTTAAGAATTTCTATATATAAAAGCCTCCATCTAACTGGAGAATTTATAGCCAATTACTAAAACACATCCAAAGCCTTTATTATTAGTATGGTATTTAAAAAGTTTTGAGAGACAGTTTCTAGGTAATTTAATCATTTTATTAATAATGCTAGCATTTTCAATAAAAGGATGGTCATTTGGGTGTCTCTCTTTGACCAAAAACCCCGAATGGAAGTGGACTCACAGCTTATATGCCCTTGGAAGAGCAGGTATTCAATCAACTTTGATTGAACAGTTCAATGAGAAAATGAATATTATAATGAAGGGTGGTCTATATTATAATGTGGATCTTGGAGTATGTGACTTGGGTCACATTTGAGGGAACTTGTGACCTGGATGGGGGTGGGGATTAGCTTACCCAAAGAACTGGAGGCTTATGAATCTAGTAAAATAAAAGATTTATTAGGAGAGAGGAATATATATATATATATATATATATATATATATATATATATATATATATATGGCCAGGGGCAGATCACTATGGAAAATTGTCCCAGTTGAGTTGAAGAATACCTAGTCTTTTGTATGTTTACAAAACAAAGGAGAGGAAATTACAAAGCAAGAGGAAATGCAAAAACTGGGAAGGGCAAGATAACTAGGAGGGGATCTTTGAATAATGGTGTATCAGTAGGATCCATCCATACCCTGCATATCATCTTGTAGACCTTGGTATTGCTGATCAGCATACCTGGTTTGTGCTTGGCTGCACCTATTCCTGAGGTGGGAGACAGAGCTGCTCCTCTGCTGGGAAAGTTCAAGGATTCCTTCGGTTTTGGGGTCCCTCATCGTACAACAACTTAATCTTTGTCTGCCTCGATCTAACTGTAGAATAAACACTTAGTGTTGTCAAATATTAAAATATAGTTTTTGTATCTGCCTGTCTTCTACAAACTGATCAGAGAAACAATGTTTAATTTCTCCTACAAATTAATAAATAGATCAGAGAAATTATAATATCTTATAATATCTCCTACAAACTAGAAAGAGAACAAGATATTCATACCTGTCCTCCTGTGAAACAGATCAGAGACAGGCAGAAAAAACATGATATCAATTTAATATTTTATTGTCCCAAGAAGAAATATAACACGACATGGTCACATAGAGACTTCCCTCCTAAGAGAGAAGCTTGGGGGACTCCCCATTTCTGAGGGTATATATGGTTTTAGTCCACTGATTACAGGGCATTGTCAGTTTGAATAGTGTGATACAGAAATCAACCCAGAAGCAAAAAACAGTTTAACAGTTTCAGTTATAACAAGTATGGAGGTGTTAACCTGGAAATCAAGGAAACAATCAATATAGGAGAAAATAAGGTCTTTAATAGGGCAGAGAAACTATAGCTAGTGGTATTGCAAAGGTCGGAAGCTAGGAATACCCAAAGATGGGAACAGAGGAAAGGGTTTTTATGGGCTAACAAAACAAAAAGGGAACCAAAAGATTGCTCCAGAGCAACATATAGCTACTTAATGTAAATGAACCTTTAACAAAAGAAATAATAGAACTTCTCCTAAGTTAAGTATAGGCATTACTGACTCTGAATAGAAACTACTTTATGTTTTTATGTAAAAGAGTCCATCTACATTAAGTCTAGGAAGTAAGGTGGGGAACTTTGGGAGGGGATAAGTTACTTGGAGGAAGGTCCATAAGTCCATCAAGAGTCTGGAAATGACAAAGACAGTCAGCCCCAGGCAATTCATTTGTCTGGGAAAGAGGGGACTGGATAGGGAATCAGTTCTTAGTAAATTTTGTAGTTCTCAGAGGAAATACAGAAGCATCATGATAAGACTACAGGATTCCAAAAAAGTGTTTGGCAAGGATGAGGACACCCAGATGTTACCATAAGATAGGGACTTACTATCCAGAGAGAAAAGAAATCACTAGGTAGGGCCTTTTATCTGCTAGCTATCTGGGTTCAGTTAAAGGACATTTTGCTCCTATTAATCCAGGGTTTCATAAAACTCTCCTCGGATAATAAAGTACCTCCATTAAATCCAGGTGATCCATATATTCATATTAACAGTTTCTAGTTACAAGGCATTGAAAAGTAGAACCTTTCACAAGAAACTCATAAGACTGGAGATATTTACTGGAAGATAAACAAGATTGGGCAGATAAAATCTCTGTCATTCCTTACTTTTAATCCTGAAGTAGCAACTCCTTTTCAGTATACCTGGACCCAAATCAGCTTCCACCAGTGTTCCGTCTATGGCCTTGTTGTTGTAGGCAGAGCTTGTGACCTGGGTTGGGGTGCTAACTCACCCAAAGAGGTTTATTAGGAGAGAGGAGTACATGACCAGGAGAGAGTCATGATGGAGACCATCTCTTTGAATAAGAGAATTTACCTTTTATACAGTTTCAGATAAAGAAGGCAACATGCCAATAGTAATGAGATTGCAAAAACTACCGAGGAGGGGGACATTGGGTGGGGGTGTTTTGGGGTCAAGTGATGTACATGAAAAAGATTCCATATCTTGAACATATGGAACTCACATGTCATCCTTGCAGACCTTGATATGCTTATTGGTGTTTACATCATAGATGGAGCGGTTTCAAAACATTCTAGGGTCTACATGACCCCTGGTCTATGTGTCCTGGCAACAACACATTCCTGAGGTGTGAGACAGAGATTGTTTTTCACTTCTGGAATCTTTGGTTTTGGTGTCTAAATTTTAAGGATTCCTTAGGGTTTGAGGCTTTTTAAGTTTCTTGGGGTCCTACATAGCACTACAGCCTTAAAATCCTAAATATGCCCAATCTTATCTGATCTTGGAAACTAAGCAGGATCTGGCTTGGTTAGTACTTGGTTGGGAAACCAGTTTGGAATACTGAGTGCTGTAGGCTTAGATTTGAGTTTTTGGAGACTCCTCCCACCAAAGGTGGACCAAGAGGAGGAAGATCTGGTTGGCTGGCAGTGGGCTCTGGCAACTGTGAGAGGGAAGGTCACCATGGACAACTTCCAGAAAAATACTTCTATCCTTTCTTGTGTGATGACTTTGTAGAACTTTCTTTGAAAACCAGATGAGACAGGATCTAGACTGAATGTGTAGTACCAGCAGAACATGCAATTAGAGAAAAGAGCTGAGCAGATCTGTTAGAAATCTAACCTTATCCAGGTAGAATGGGGAGAAGATACAGATGGAGTTGAACCATCAAAAAGGGCTTGAGTTGAACCTGAGAAGGCAGCAATAACCATTGACAAGAATTATGAGAGAGAGGCTGACCACAACCATGAGCTCCTGACTGGTATTAAGTAGCTCAAGGAGAGGGAGGTGGGAGGAGGAAGCTAAGAATAAATTGAAGGAACAGACAGAAATCAACAGGTCATGGAAAGAATTTTGACATAGCAAACAAGATACCCTAGGAGAAAGAGAACAAGTTATGTGAAGCTAATGAGACCATTAGTGTTCTGGGGGTAAAATTCTGAGTTTCAGTGGAATATAATGAACCAGAAAATGCAAGTGAAGAACTTGGAATCCCAGGAGGAGGAGCTGATGGAACAGTTAGATGTGAAGCCCAATGCTCACATATTAGAAAAGATGTTTTAATAGCTACTAGATTCACTTTAAGGTGAAGTCAACTGGTAGAGGAGAGGAAGACCTGGCCCATCATTTTCAGAAGCCAGTTTTCCTTTTAACAAAGGAGAGAGATGTAATGAGATCTATCTTAGGTTCCTTTGAAAATTATCTGTCCCAATTAGAGTCTTCTCCCCAGTTGGCCCTCCAAGTCCAGGACATGGTACAGAATTTGCATGATAATTGCAGATTATGACCTGAAGAGGTAATTTAGCCAGTGAATGAGTCCTTCATCAAGTCCAGTCAAGAACATGAGGAATTTCTCTATAGCGTCTAGGTTTTTAAAGAAAGTAAATTGAGCATGAGAGCATGAGGAGTCATTCCATTCTAGAAGTATTTGGTCCCATTTTGGAACAATTCCCCTATCTGTAGATGTGTGAAACATCTTTTATTACCCCTCATTACTACAAGGGTCAGATTTGCCATCTGAAAAAAAAAATACACACACACACACACACACACACACACACACACGCTCTCGCGCACACGTGTGTGTATGTATGTGATTTAAAATTTAATGTGTGGTCGTCTTAAATTAGAAGCTTTAGCACCAGTCTTTGGGCATTAAGCATTTATTAAAGCATACCAGGTATTCATGTGGAGTTCAGAAAGTTAAGAAAAGGCCTATCTAGCCAAGAGTTCCAGCCTGAAGTCCTCTGCCACAAGTCTGCTTCAAACACAAACTCCCCAGCAAACTGAGTGTGGAAGCTTTTTATAGGTCCCAAGCATGGATGGTCTTTACATACTGCTTTAAGCTGGATTGGTTAGCATCATCCAAATCCATTGGTTCACTGGACTTGAAGGTGGTTTCAAGTTGAGTTCAAAGTCCTTAGCTACTGTAACGATTGGAATGACGCCACCTGCTGGATACTTACTGTAGAAGAGTTCTGCCCATGAAGCGAAGGTCTTTGAGGGCAAGACCAGGAGTCTTTTCTTTGGCGGGGAGGAAGTGACGCAGACTAGTGGGAGGAGGAAGGAAGAGACTGGCGCTGACTCTAGGGCTCTTTCCTGAGGACGCTGGCGGAAAAGGGAGCTAGAAATGTGCTCTCCCTTTAATAGATAGGAATCTAGGCCTTTCTCTCTCTCTTTACCAAATTCTTATTCTCCTTAATAAATGCTTAAAAGTCTAACTCTTGCTAAAGCTTGTAATTGATTGGCGACCACTCATTAGATATTTTAGACAGACTAGCTAGAATTTTAGCCCTTAACAGATGGCTGACCACGAAGAGGAAAGCTAAACCTCAGTCTTCTTCTGATCTTCTGGTTGGGTAAGAAATTTCCCCTCCCTCTCCCTTTAACTGCTAAGTACTGGTGTACTGGCTGTGTTTTCCTTTAAATTTTTTCGAATGGACCTTTTAAACTCCCTAATTACCCTATTTTTTATTTTAGTCTGTTTAACCAGACAAATGGGAGATAAGATCATGTTAATGCTTTGTTTTTGTGGATTTTCTATTTTTCTTTTTATTTTTGTTAAAAGAGCCAGCAACTTACTCACACAAGGAAATATCTCTCCCTCTCCCAACCATGCTTTTTCAGAGAAACCTGAAGAGATTCCCGCAGCTTTTCCCAGTTCTAACAGTAATTGTTGCTTTAATTTTGCATGCCTGGAGGCAATGACCCACCCTCTAGAAGCTTTTAATCCCCTAGCACCTGGAGGCAAAGTGGGGGAAGAGGAATCCAGGCCTGAGTTCAAAATCAAGTCTGATTCAAATTGCGCTGGTCCCTCCCCTCCTCTCCAGACCCCACCCTCTACTCCTCCTATGGCCAAGCCCATAGCTTCCCCTGCCTGGGAAGTCCAGAGATCTGGTACGCATGCTCAACTTTTTCTACCTGCATTTGCAGCTTCAGGCTCAGCCCTTCCCCCGCCTGTCTGTGCTTCTGAGACAACCTTAGAAAACCCTTTAAATTCCAGATATGCTCGATTTGTTCATAATTTTGCTAACCTGCTTTTGTCTTTAATTAGTAATCTTATAAAGCATTTGTATGGTGAAAAGACTGACAGACAATATAGAGGGGTTAAAGAAGAAAAACTTAAGCCGAATAAGAATGACAATCATCAACATAGTTCAAGACTCCGCTTCTTTTGCCATGGAAGGGTATATATTTTACAGAAATGTAGAAGTAAGCAGCAAGGTATTGATATGAGTATTGGGGATTTTAGATATCGGAATCAAAAGTGTTCTAAATTCACTCAGATTATTAATAGTATCAGTTCAGAGGTTACATAGGATTTCTATGCTATTTCATATACATTTTGAAATTAATGGTATGGGTTTATTTTCATAGAGATTTTAATGCTTTTGAGATTGTGTCTTATACTTAGTTTCTAAAACAAGGAGAATATTTGTAAAAGCTTTTTATAGTCATGTGATCAAGTTTATATTTTATAATACTCTTATTGATATTAAGTTCATATTCATTTAGATTTCCTTAGTTTGAATTTCACTGTATTTTATTGTTCCATGTGTATTTTCTATTCATTTGTCTATCTAATTTTGAAACATTGCAAGATGGTTTTGATTTTATTATACAATGTTAATTCTAGGAGTATTGTGCTCCCATATTCTGAGTTATTTGTTTTTGTTATTTTTTCTCAACTGATTATTTGATCAAACTCTTTAAAGCATTTCCCTGGCAAATTGTTTGCCATGGCAAGTGTAAATTGATTCTAGAAGTATTATTTTTGATAAGCATATTCAAAAAAAAAAAAGAGGGGAACATTTGTAAAAGCTTTCTTTTTTCAAAAAAAAAGTTTTCTTTGAGATTCTGTTGTGCTTTAACTTGTATTTAAATATGTTCTGATTTTTCACAAAAGTAATTGTATACTAAGTACAAAAAAGGGGTATTATTTGAAATTGTTGCATAATTATATATTGTGTTCTGAGTCAAGATGTATTCACATTTTTTGCAATCATTTATTATCCTCAATTTTTAAATCCATATGAGACTTGGATTATGGGAACTTATCATTTAAGACATTAATTGCCTTTATTCTGAGTTATCAGATGCCAGTCCAATCACAAGAGGAATACGTGCAAGAGCAGACACTGAACTGTCACATGAGGGGAGACATGCATGAAGTCAAGGTATGGCCGAGGGAACGGCTTTTGACAAATGTTGAGGTTGGATTCTCTTGGTTTAATATTTTATTTTATTTTTCCCCACAATATTGTACAGATGGCTGGAAGTATTGATCCCACCCATCTCACTTCTACACCTGGCTTCTATGCTCCCTCCTATATGCCTGATGCCATGGACATCTCAATCCCATGCATCTGATTAAGTCTGACTCAGTTTCTTCCAATATGTTCGGTGGCTTGGACATATATTCCATCCACCTATTTTAAGCCTGGCATACTGTATGAGCAGTACATATTGCTCAAGTGTGGGAATGCTCATATCCCATCATTTCTCTGTTCTTTTATGGTAACCCTCATAATTATCTCAGGTGTCATGATAAATACAGTGTTGAATTTGGCCTTGACACCTGTTACCAATTATATTAGATTTTTTATTTTCTCTTGATGGCATGAGGATAATTAGGCAGATGATGCAAAAAGTGATGAAACAAAGATAAAAAAATTATTTTTAATAATTAATATCGCAGCAATTGTCTTCTCAATTACCCTCCATAAGGGGGGGACTATAGTAATATTATAATTTTAAAGAATGGTTCAATTTTTGTTTTATTATATGTTTCATGTGTAACAACTAAGATTCTGAATTCCCTTAGACATGTTTTTGAAAACTTTCATTGTTTGATTTGATTATTGACAAAGCTATTTTAAAGTTGTGTTAAGCTCAATTTTGTAGGAAATTTTCCTGGCTGATTACCAGCATCCACACATCAACCCCTGAAAAGACTTCCATTCCACGACTATACCTAGAGGACATCTGAAAAAAGACTTTCAGAGACTTTAAATGAACAGTTTTGATTTGTTGTTTTTGTTGTTTTTTTTCTCTTTCTGTTATAATATACACCATCTGTTACATGTATTCTCTGCAGAGGCCCTCCCTTTGCAAGACTAATGTCAAAGCGTCGGTTCATGAGGACAAAAAAAAAATCGCCCCTCTGGACAAAACTTTCCTCTCTTCCTTTTCTATATTGTTGTTCACATATTATTAGTTAGCAATAGTTATTATATTGTTTTTACTGTTCCGTCAAGGAAACATTTTGTTTCTTGAGGAACAACAGGGGGGACTGTAACGATTGGAATGACGCCACCTGCTGGATACTTACTGTAGAAGAGTTCTGCCCATGAAACGAAGGTCTTTGAGGGCAAGACCAGGAGTCTTTTCTTTGGCGGGGAGGAAGTGACGCAGACTAGTGGGAGGAGGAAGGAAGAGACTGGCGCTGACTCTAGGGCTCTTTCCTGAGGACGCTGGCGGAAAAGGGAGCTAGAAATGTGCTCTCCCTTTAATAGATAGGAATCTAGGCCTTTCTCTCTCTCTTTACCAAATTCTTATTCTCCTTAATAAATGCTTAAAAGTCTAACTCTTGCTAAAGCTTGTAATTGATTGGCGACCACTCATTAGATATTTTAGACAGACTAGCTAGAATTTTAACCCTTAACACTTCTGAGAACAATACTTCCTTAAGTGCCATCCATGTGTGGTTACAATCTAATTAACTTGAAGTAGGCTAATTAGCAAAGTCAATCACTCTCACTTAATTCAATCAGTTTAGATTAATCTCCAGGTGAGCCTTTGAGTATCTGCCAAAATCCCATTATTTTGTCGTGTGTGTGTGTGTGTGTGTGTGTGTGTGTGTGTGTGTGTGTGTGTGTGTGTATGTATGTATATATAGAATTTATTGTATTTTTTTTCCTTTTGTATTTTGATAAACCCTGAATTTAGCTTCCTCAGGTATTCTGAGGGTCCCATTAAGATAAAAGGTGAATGGCAACATGGTGTGTTGCTCTCAAATTGAGCCACTCATGGCCTCAGAGGTGAGGTAATTTATTATACCCCAAAGGAAGGCTAGATGGAACAATTTCAGCCATAGCCTTGTGACATTTCCTGAGATCATCGTATATAAAATACCCCACAGAGAGGCAAGAGATTCAGAGAAACTTGAAACATGAAAGATATTTCTTATCTTATCTCTGGCATGAGTCTGAAGGACTCTGAGGACAAGTAGGGCATTATTTTTATACTGAGGATTATGGACTTAGGCCTTTGCAGCCAGGCTGTAGGCCACTAATATACAAGTCATCACACTACATACAATCATCTAGACAAAATCTATCTTTTCATATATGGGGCAACTAGGTGGTACAGTGGATAGAGCAGTGGCCCTGAAGTTGGGAGAACCTAAGTTCAAATCTCACCTCAGACACTTCGTTGTGGGACCTTGGGCAAGTCACTTAACCCTGGAGGAGAAAGTGAGTTTGGTGACCATGCACAGCCCTCGCTCACTTAAATCCAATTCAGTGAAAATCATGACATCACCCTGATGTCACGGTCCTCTTTGAAATGAAGGAGAAATAACAAAAACAACAATCTTTTCATATAAGAATATTTTTATAAAGTTTTTCAAGTGCTTTCTTGAAGTCTAGCCATAGTTCTGGGTCTATGACATTCTCCTGATTCGCTACCAGTCTAATAGTTCTGCCTGTCATAAGCTCAAAACTAATGTGATCTGATATGACATTTTTGACAAACCCATTGTGGTTCTAGTAGCGATCCCCACTAAATAGCACTTGAAGACTTGCAAAGTGCTTTGTGTACATAATCTCATTTGATCCTCACAACAAACATGGGAGGCAGGTGATATTATTATCCCCATTTTAGAGATGAAGAAACTAAGGTAGGCAAAGGTTATTTCTGGCCCAAAGACACTTGCCCAAGGTCAGATAATTAGTGTCTAAAGTTGGATTTGAACTCAGGTCTTCCTCCAATTAGAAATCAGATTACCTAATATTATATACTGGTTAATTGTTTTCTTTTAATTAATTGGTCTTATTTGATTGTTCTTAATACATAAAAAATAAGTCTCACTCTGTATTCAGGATCTCTGAACTGACTAGGTAGTCCATTGACCTGTTTATTATGCACATTTTATTAATAAATCATGTAGCTTGGATTATTTCCTTAGTTATTTCACCAGGTCTGTAAAATGAAGAGTGGTGGATTCTAATACTTCAGGAGTCCCTTCTGACTCTAAATATATGGTTATTATTGAAGGAGGTTGTATTTTGCTTCATTTAGCTATGCATTTTTTATTTTTGTAAAAACAACCACAGTGGTGGCTTTATTTGGCCTTTCAAGACTCCAGTTAAAGGAAATACTTGGGTTCAGGATTTTTGGAAAAGTGGTATTCAGAGAAATGATGTAATCACAAGCTTTATTATTATGCAATGCACAAAGCAGGCAAAGTATATACACACTATGGCAATATAAATAAACAGAGGTTTGTCTCCACATGTAAGAAACTCACCCCAGCTAGCAGATGAGGGAAATGTGCTGGGGAGAGAACATGCTCAAAGTTGGTGTTTAGGTGGCAAGATTGTACACCCTAAGAATGGGCTTGGTTGAAAGCAGACAATCAGTGTCAGATATAGGAGGGGGAATTCCTTATCAGACACAGATAGGATGGAAAAATTCTCAGAGTGCAATACTGATACCAGGCTTGGGTGAAGCTTAGGTAGGGGGAATTTCTTTATGGGACCATAAGCTGATGGGAGGGTCTAATGTTAACTAAGGCATCAGATGGAGAGTAAGGCAAGGCCCCTCCAGCAAGTCTAAAGTTCATCCCATCAAAAACTGCAAACCTTATTCTCATAACACAGAGTTAACAGAAAATTACAAATTATGTTTCCTCTAAATATTTCTATGGGCAATAGGACCACTTAACCTAAGTGACTCCACGATGAAGTCCTAGAATTATAAATATAATATCAAACAATATCAATGACATCAAATAATCTTAACATAAAAAAATATGAAGTTTAAAATAATCATCTGGGATCCCTATATAATCTGTACCTTTTAGTAAATTGTGCCTTCATACCATATCTCTAATATTAATCTATATCCAAGCCACTTCTAGCTTGAAGAGAAAAATGTTTTTCAAAACTGGCATAGTCCTGTGGAAATTTATTTTGATTTGGGGACCCAACCTTTAGGCTGAGATCAGAAAGCCTTAGGCCCTCAGGGTCTCTTCTGTGTGGGAGGTGCTGGTGCCCCTCCCCCTCTGCTTCAGCTGAGCCAAAAAGCCCCATGGGCTGTACAAGACCCCGGATCAGACAGCTGGGGGGAAAAAAGCCCCCAGCCTCCTCTGACCTGAGCGGAGCTATCCAAAAGATCCCAGATAGCCTGTGCTGAGGCCCCTCCCCCACCAGCTGCAGTCCTGGCTGGAGGATTAGCTTGGTCTGTAGGGGCGCAGGAAGCCCCGAGTTTTGAGTGGAGAAAAGAAAGGTATATATAGACCTGGGGGTTAGACTTTGGGGGACAGACTAGATAGAGAGACTAGGAGGTGGAGAAGAGGTCAAAAGGCGGCTGATGAGAAGGCAAAGGGGGGACAAGACGAACAGTAACGCAGGACTAAGAGCAAGGAGGAAAGGCCGGCAGACAAGATTAAGAGAGGTGGATAAGATTAGAGGGGCAGCAAAGGCGACAGAGGGCAGACTGACGGAGCAGACAGACAAAAGGTTCGTGAGAGAGAAACATGGGGGTTCAGTGGTAGCAGTAAGGAGAGGAAAGTTAGAAGCAGGGGGATTTACAAAGTGAAAGGGGCTAGGAATTAGAATAAAGTACCTGAGTGCCCTAAGGCAAGAGGTGGCTAAGGCCCTTATTGTATTCAAGAAGTTCCAAGTGCAGCAGGTAGGAAAAAGACACAGTGGAAAGAGATGCACTGCAATGCAGTCAAGTTGTACATTTTATTTCCCTGTATTCTTAATTTTAATAAGTATCTCATAAATAAACTCTGCTTTGATTATTTAGTTAAGAGGCTTCTTAATATTTTGCTTATCAATTTGGGAGTGGAGCAGTGTGGTGGAACTTTATAACTACCCATATTAAATTAACAGCAGTCAGATAGCCAGTCAATAGTCCCAGATTAAGTACCCCAGTCAGCTTTAGCCCCAAATTAGGCTAGTCATTTAAAATATTCTTTCAGTCCCTTATGCCCTCTGATGTGACTCTGCCCCAAGATGACACCAGTTAACATTTACAGAAATCCTGGGGTGGGGGGAGGGAAATCACAATACATTAAAACTATAGTTCTTGGTTAATATTCAGACAAGAGTAGTCAATAGCCATTCCTGTCCCTTCCATTATTTCTTTTGCCTATATGACCAACAAGATAGAGGACTGGACATTTTTTCTGATGCTCACAACCTCTCAAACATCTCCTAAACATAAATATGCACCAAAGATCAAGCACATTCAATTGTCTTCATGTTCACAATGGTGTCAAATTCAAATAGAAACAGATTCACGTGGGCTGCAGATTGCCTTGGAAAACCACAAATTAGCAGTATCTATATTGTATTGTATTTTTATTTACTTTGTTAAATATTTCTCAATTACATTTTTTTTTTTAGTGAGGCAATTGGGGTTAAGTGACTTGCCCAGGGTCACACAGCTAGTAAGTGTTAAGTGTCTGAGGCCAGATTTGAACTCAGGTACTCCTGACTCCAGGGCCGGTACTCTATCCACTGCGCCACCTAGCTGCCCCTCAATTACATTTTAATCTGGTTCAGGGGTTTGCAGGTTGCATGAAGCCTTGAATTTTATACTTCTGTCTAGGACATTGAAAATTCACAAAAAGGAAAAAAAAAAACACTCCATGAACTAACACTTAACTTGTTACAGTAGCAAGGCCACACTAGCCAACACAACCTATGTACTTGCCACAAAAAAAGTCCTACATCCTGACTTTCTCCCCTCCTCTTTCCACTGCCTGGAGATCCAAGCTCCAAACTAATGGTTGAAGCCACAATAGCCAGCAAGAGGCAGCATTCTCTGTTACAAGAAAACTCTGTAGGAGAGTGGAGGAACAGAGGAAATGGGACAAGGCAAATGTCTAGGCTTGTAATAAAGTTTAATTCCACACTGATTCCCCTACCCCCTTCCAGAACTGAAGAGATACAAACTCCAAACTAAAGAAATTTGTCTAGGCTGCAATAGCACCAGTGTGGCAACATTGTACTGTTAGGCCAGAGGAATAGAGAGGATGGAACAGGATGCTGGGACAGGACATATTTATGGGAAAGTTGTGTGGCACTCTCCTAAGACTGAGGGAAAGATCATACAATCTAGATGGGGCCAGTTTTATCTTCCGAAAGGTTTATTGGCAAAGAGACCTAGGCTGATGAATCTTAAATTGCCCAGTGTGAGAGAAAGTTAAGACATTATGAGATCTACCTCCAGGAAAACCAACATCATGAAGGAGGAAGTCAGGAAGTGAGCAACAGGGTGAAGTAAAGGGGGAAAAAAGACCGAAATTACCAAAGATCTCAAAAAGAAGAAAACTTAAAAACCTCGAACATAAGCAGATAAATCAATATTAACTGTAGGAGAAAATATGGCCTCCAGATGTAGTAAACAATTTCAGGCATCTATAAATAAATTCTATAAAACAAAAGAAAATTACTCAGCACTTGATGAAACAGAGGACTCTGTATAATTTGAGAAGAACATGGAACTACAACATGTCATTTCTGAGTGGTTTAAAGGAAAGATGACAATTATAAGAGCAGAAACAATTGTCAGAAAAAGAAAACAACCTTAAATCTGTGGTGACAAGTCTCACTGAAGAAACAAAAGAGAGGACAACTGATTGGGAATGCAAACACTCAGAAATGAAAGATAATCTGAAAGAAGAGAAAGAAAAAGCAGTAGGGTTAAAAGAAAGCATGCTATCCTTTCAAGCAAAACTTGTTGATCTTAAAGACAAGATGAGTAAAGATGACTTAAAGATTATAAGTTTCCCAGAAGCACATGACCCATCAAAAAACCCAAACACCATAATGCAAGAAACAAAGAAAACTTCCCAGAAGTCCTAAACACAAAAAACAAACACCCAATTGAAAAAATATAGAGATCATCTCCAGAGAAAAACAAACAACTACAACAACAAAAATGCAAGGAGGCAAGCTAACACATATGGTTAAAAATAACAATCCCTTCGAGAAAAAACAAATTCCACAAGTGACTACAAGATGTTGTGTTTTTTTTTAATTTTTAATTTTATTAATTTTGTCTTTGATTTTTAGGATTTCTATTTTGCTGCTTACCTAGGTTTTTTGTTTTTTGTTTTTTTAGTGAGGCAATTGGGGTTAAGTGACTTGCCCAGGGTCTGAGGCCAGATTTGAACTCAGGTACTCCTGACTCCAGGGCTGGTGCTCTATCCACTGCACCACCTAGCTGCCCTGCTTACCTAGATTTTTTAAAAATTCGTTGTTTCCCTATTTTCTTAGCAATATGCCCAGTTCAACTCAGAACTATATATGCAATGAAACTATAAGTGATTTAACCCGAAATAAAAAACAAACAAACAAAAAATAGAACAAATAGACCAATCCTAGTTTCTATAGTTAACTGCATAATCTGGTGAAAATGGCATATGTGAATTTAAAATCCCACAAGAGGAATGTTTTAGAGTGATCAATTAATATGCTAGCTGTTCTGAGGCAGTCCAACCTCAAGGGTTAATTCTTTGGAGACTAGTTATTTTATTCATTATTTTATTTTATGTTTTATTTTGCAGCGCAATGAGAGTTAAGTGACTTGCCTAGAGTCACATAGCTAGTACATGTCAAGTGTCAGAGGCTGGATTTGAACTCAGGTCCTCCTGAATCCAGGGCCAGTGTTTTATCCACTGTGCCACCTAGCTTCCCCCTATTGTATTCATTATTATTCATAATTAAAACTCCCTCTTCTCTCTAGGATAAAAATACAAAAATTGTAGCCTGATATTGAAGAACCATTTTGTCCAAACATTTACTAACTGATGCCCAAAGCAAAATTTGATCTCTCTCCTCTGTGCTTACATGCTTTGAATATGTCTTTATCTTTGTATCTCAGGATCACCATCTTAAAGACTTAGCTCACATCTCTTTTGTGAAACCTTCTGTGAATCCTCCCAAATTATTAATGTCCTTTTCCTGCTCAGATTCTTTTGTAATCACATATTGAACCAATCCCACTAAATGCCAATTTCTCAAAGGCATTTATATCCCAGCATTGAGCACAATGACTTTCACAAAGAAGACACTTAATAAATATTCTTTGAAATTAAATTCCCCACCCAAAATAGCCAGAAGAAACTCTAAATACCAGTTGTATGCATTTTTAAAAAGTGACCAAGTCATAAAAGTTCATTACATATACCTAGAGAGGAATTTTCCCGAGCCTTATCATCATCAATGCACCTTACAGCTTGCCCCTCAGAAGTCTTCTGCTTAGGACTGAATTGAGAAGACATTTATTTCCTTATATTCCTCAAAATTGGCCAGATAAGAATAGATCAAGAGAGGTAGAAAAGTTATCAAATACTAAGTTTCTCTTTAAATTTTATTCTCATTACTTAACATTCCCTTTAAAAGGGGGTTGCTTTTTAAATAATTTAAGAAATCCTTTGTAATCCTTAAATTTTCCTTTTTGTTATTTGCTAAGTCGTCTTCTACTTAGTTTATTGCTTATTCTTCTAGGGGAACTTTTTTTAAAAAAAGATTTTAGTATAAATCTTTTACAAATTAACATTATCTTGTAAAGACAACTGGGATAAAAGCATGTTATTTTGCTTATACAATTTATGGAAAAACACGCAAAAGTTCTCCCTCTGTCTTCTTCCACTAACCAGTTATCTTTATCTCAGATGTAAAAATTTCCCATATTTGGGTAGTTGTTGCAGAAGCTCATACTAGTTGGACAACATTTTTTTCCTCAAAAGACAAACTCTTTATTTTCTAGGAGTAGTTTAATCACACAGCTGTTGTTAAGAGGAATCATGGGTAGACTTTAGCTATTTCTTCTTTACAAAGAAGTAAACTGGGGCAGCTAGGTGGCGTAGTGGATAAAGCACCAGCCCTGGATTCAGGAGGACCTGAGTTCAAATGCGGCCTCAGACACTTGACACTTACTAGCTGTGTGACCCTGGGCAAGTCACTTAACCCCAATTGCCTCACCAAAAAAAAAAAAAAAAAAAGAAGAAGAAGTAAACTGAAAAGAAGCCTTTCAGTGAAAAGAAGCCAATCAGTTATTTCCAGCAGGGCCAGTTAAACAGTGATGGAAATTTCTATGCAAATGAGTTATTCCTCCTAAAGGAAGAGGGTTGAATCAGAGGAGCTTTAGGGTTCCTTTTAGCTCAGAACTTGATTGAAAGGAAACAATTTATTTGGTTGTGGCATAGCTGGCTGCAATTCACCCTTTATTCTGGCCTCTACAACCGATCTTCCTGGTTTATTTTTCTTATTTCAGGATATCTTTGATTAGAAAAAGTTCTAGGAGCTTGCTATATTAGAAAAGAGTCTGGGTTTGAGTACCCACTCTGTCACTTCCTGGGTAAGCCATTTCTTCTCAAGTCTATTTCTTCATCTGTTATGCTGCAATAACAACAGTTGCTCTCCCTATTTCACTGGATTAGTGTTGGGGTCAAACAGAGCACTTTGTAAATTGCAAAAGTCTCTCTGTATGGCTCTTTAAGCTATTACAAACTGACAAGGTATTAGGAAACTGCCTGCTTTCCAAAGCTAAGGCCCAGCAAGCAAGCTGAACCCTGGCACAGGTTGGCAAAACAAAATAACAATCCTTTGGATTCACCTTCTGAATGATCTCACCCTCTGACAAAATCATACAATTATTGTATTGCTTTGACCAGCACCAGGTGTTCTCTGAACTTGGACAAGCACTGGAAAAGCTTGGAAAAGTACCAATGTTGATGTCATGAAGTCCTACCATGAGTAAAATTTGTCACATTGTTGCTGTTATCCCACATTGTCAGGGCTACAGCTCACTGCTTAGCCATTGGTATACTGCCTCAGGTCCCCCCACTAGGTGCAGGGCCCTGGCACATGTGTCTATAGCCCCTCCTTGCTGGCAAGCCATTTCTCTCATTTTGAAATTAAAACTTCTGATTAATTCCTGACTCACTTGTCTCTAGCCTGCTCTGTTCGGCCTGGCCATTCTCAGGGTAGAGGCCAGTTGTGGTCTGGTTACCAAAGCATGAAGTTGCACTAAGACTTTGGGTACACATTTATATAGAAAAATCAGGTCTGTTCTTTGGCTAGTGTGAAGTCTTCCTGGGCTCCCTATATAAATGTTGAGTCAGGGTACATTCCTGGCCTTTTTATAGACTTTCTATAAAAATATATATGCACTTCTGTTAAAGCCTAGATGCCATGAGAATTCTGTGTCTCTTTTAAATGTCTTTTCCTCCTTCCACCTCCTCCAAATCAATATAAACAAAGTAATTTGAACCATTGATCTTTCCCATGTCTGGTAAATCTTACCTTCTTATGTCCTGGGCAAGTTTTCTGTACAGAATTGATTGGGTGAATGAGCAAATTATCAATGGTAAATACCTGGTTGTATTAAAGTGAACCATGGACAGAGCCAGTTCCCGAATTGGGGGCTGGTGCAAAGAGCCAAATTCAGAAAAGCCTAGGAATATGGATAACATTATAGTCATAATAACTGCTCACTAATAAGGTACTTTTCTTACAACAACCCTGTGTAGTAGTAAAATACTCCAAGGGACAAATGATCTTATCAATATGCATTTATTAATTTCCTAAAATATGCCAGTGATTGTGCTAAGCACTTTATAGGTACTATCTGAGCTGATCCTTTCACAAAAACCTTGGGAGGTAGATGTTAGAATTATTCGCATTGTGAGGAATTTTATAATTGAAGAAAATTAGGCAGATAGGGGTCAAGTAGCTTACTCAGGGTCACATAGCTAGTAAGTGTCTTAGGCTGAATTTGAACTCAGACCTTTCTGACTTCAAGGCCAGCAATCTATCCACTCTGCCACTGACTAGCACCTGATATGTACCAGGCACTTCAGTGGGAATATTCTTCACTATCCCTTCCCTTAACTTGCAAGATCCTAGATCCAGAAAGACCATCAAATCACCCTGAGGCATAAATTTGGATCTAAGGGGGGATAAATGAAGCCTGGGGTTCTTGTCTAGGATGCCTCACTCCCTACCAGGTATTCAAGTGCAGGCTCTCTGGGACAAGTATAACCTTATGGTGCTAGTACAATGCCTTTTATCATTAGGACTTAGACTATTCTTATGCTACATAAATAATGGTTATCATCAGACATAATCAGCCTCCCTGTTCCTAACCCAAGTCCTAGAGACTTTCTCAAGAACAGACAGAGAGTCAGTGTCCCTGGTAGAGGACTAGAACCTGCAATGTCTGAATTGAAAGTAATAGTAATAGATTTGCTTGGTTTGGGGCTCTTCCTTATTTCTTCCTTCTTCTTTCTAACATCTGTGGAATTGAGGCTGTGGTATATTTAATGTAGATTTGAAAGGGATTTCAGAGAGCATGGAAGTTTGCCACTACCCCTCCTGGGGTTGAAGGCACAAAGATAATACTTGGATGATTTGCTCAAAGGCCTCAGCAGATTAGCAGCCCAGTGTCTCTCTCCTCCCTTGTTTATTGGGATCCCAAGAACTGCTTCCCTTAGGATGATGGCTGTGATGTTCATGATTGTCACCGTCACTGCTGAGGGAGGCTCAGTGCCTGGCAAATGGGCCCCATGGTTTTGGAGTCAGACATTATTAGTTACTGGTCCTCAGACTATGGGCATTGACTCATGTGAGTGTGTGTGTTTACATACATACAGGTATAGAATGTCTGTATGTATGCATATGTGTATACATATATAGGTATGTAAATATAAGAGTAGATATAAAGATATGAAGTTGTGTATTACATGTGTGTATATATACATATTTATGTATTTATACATAAATACATATTTGTTGTTGTTCAATCATGCCTGACCCTCTGTGACCTCATTTGGAGTTTTCTTGGCAAAGATGATGGATTGGTTTGCCATTTTGTACTCAAGCTCATTTTATAAATGAGGAAACTAAGGCAAACGTGGTTAAGTGACTTGCTCAGGGTTGAAAAGTTAATAAGTATCTGAGGTTAGATTTGAACTCAGGAAGATGAGGCTTCTTGATTTCAGACCTGGTGTTCTATCTATTGTACCACCCAGCTGTCCCCCATATATTAGATACACAGATATATGAAATCCCCTTTCTTTTTATTCATTTCTTCATGGATGGAATGGAGGCCAGTATCCTATATTAAATATGGCAAGGCATTTCAGACGTCATCAATAAGAATCCTTAAGAATGTGACCTCCTTGAAAACAGGAACTTTTTTTTTTTTAACATTTTTTTTGGTGGGGAATGGGAAGAGGGGGTTATCCCACAGGGCTCTGAATATAGTAAACCCTTAATCAATGTGAGAAGAATGATGTGTCCTCCTCAGTTGGCAGGATACATTATTCCAGTCCTGGGGCCTTATCGCTCCCACCACATCTCCACCATTCCTTCCTTTTTCCTACTGAGTTGACAATTAACCAGTAGAGCATGTTCCTCTCAGATAAAAACAAACTACTAATTCAAGCCCTAAAGGCTTATTTGATTCCTCAAAATTTCCCTTCCTTTCCCTGCTGAGTCAACAGTGGTTTTCTAAAATTAAAGAACAAAGAATCGTAAAATCTCAGAGTCTGGTTGTCCCATGGGGTGGGGGCAGCAGTGGTGCCACATCTGGGGGGAGGGTCCACATGTTTAGAATTGTCTTGAAGAATGTGAACCCAGATGGGAGAGGGACCTTGTGTTAGATCTGGGACAAAAAGGGGAACTTCACTGGGTCAAGTCAGGCACAACTGCTTTGGAGTTCTCACCCCTTCTTGCAAGATTGTAAATAAAGGCCTTCCTGCTTTTGCACCAGACCAGGGGTACTGCCTCAGTTTATTTGTTTCTGACAAGTTTATCCATTCATTCATTCATTCATTCATTCATTCATTCATGGATTCTGAGATGGATATTATTTGTCTAGCCCCTCACCCCAGTTGTTTAATGTTTGATCTCAGTCTAGGGTCATTTTTATTGTTTTGGGTTTTTTTCGGGGCAATGAGGATTAAATAACTTGCCCAAGGTCACACAGCTCGTAAGTGTCGAGTGTCTGAGGCCAAATTTGAACTCAGTTCCTCCTGAATCCAGGGCTGGTGCTTTATCTACTGCCCCACCTAGCTGCCCCCTCTAGTTTCATTTTTATAGATCTCTTAAGATTATCTCTGACTTTTTTTAAAAATCACAACCAGCAGCACTTTCATTATTCTGGACATATGCCTTCCTCCTGTGAACAAAGTTTGTATTGCAGTCTGTCTGTCTATCACTCTGTCTCTCTCTGTCTCTGTCTCTGTCTCTCTCTCTCTCTCTCTCTCTCTCTCTCTCACACACACACACACACACACACACACACACACACACACACACTCTCCCTCTCATTTTCTAACTCTTACCCCATTCTCCCTTTCTCTGTCTCTCACCCCCTCCTCCCTTTCCCCTCCTCTTCTTCCCCCTCACCTCTCTACTTCTCCCTCCCATTTACTATATTCCCTCTCTCTCTCCTACTTCCCATCTCTTAAACTCTCTGTATTTATGAAATGTGAAAAAATATTTATAACATCTCTTTTAGTGATGGCTAGAATTTGGAAAGCAGGGGAAAGGGTGCCCATCAATTGAACAACCAGCAAGTTATGGTATATGAATATGATGGAATAGTATTGTGCCCAAAGAAAGAATGTAGGTGATGAGGTTTCAGAGGAACCTTGGAAGACTTGTATGAACTGATGCAAAATTAAGTGAGCAAAATCAGGAGAGCAATTTATATAAGAACAATGATATTGTAAAGACATATAACTTTGAAAGACTTTAAAAATTCTGATCAACAGAAGGATTAATAATAATAATAAGAACAACAACAACAATTAACAGTTATATAACACTATGTACCAAACACTATGCTAAGGCATTTACAATTATTGTCTTTTGTGACTTTCACAAAAACTCTGGGAGGTAGGTACTATTATAATCATCTCCATTTTATAAATGAAGTAACTGAAGCAAACAGAGATTAGGTGACTTGCCTAGGGTCATCACACAGTAAGTGTCTGGAGCTGTATTTGAACTAAGATTTTGCAGATTCTAGGCCCAGTACTCTATCCACTCTATCTACTACCTAGCTTTTTTTCCCAGAATTTTCAGGAACTTTCAGAGGACTCATGAAGAAACATGTTACCCACCTCCACTTAGATGATGTACTCAAATAATGTAAAGTACTTATTGAAGCACTTTTTTATACATGGCTAATTTGAGAAATTGTTTTGCTTCACTCTACATGTTTATAACATGTTTTGCTTTTCTTTCTTTTTCAATGGAGAGACTAGGAGGAGATGGGAAAGAACAAATTCAGAGCTGAAAATAAAATTGAATTTTTAATTACATTTACAAATTTTTTTCAAAAGGAAAAAGAAAAGAGAAAGTGAAAAAACCTTTAAGATGTTGGGTGTACACCTTGCAATGAACTTACAGGAGGGCAGAAATAAGGGTTACGAAGGACAGCTAGGTAAGGGTGGGTTGTGATTGGTAGGATTGGATGTACCATCCAAATGAATGAGACAGTAGGTTTCTTTTGAGTATTTCCTACCCCATTCCACTTGTTACCAGATGCATAGGAAGCATCTTTTTCCACAACTAAAAGTTAGATCTGTCTTGGCTCACAGCCTCAAATACCCATATAACTCATGATTGTTGATCATCATCCCCATCTCTGAGGTTGTTGGAAGTTAAGTTCCATCTTCTACCAGATAGGAAAACATAATGACTTCTACTTACCCTATACATATACATACATACATACATATGTATCTGTGTTACGTATGTATGTATATACACTTATATAAAGGACCATAAAGATGCATTTATTTCAATCTCTATCATTCTTACAAATTAGGAAATAGAGGCCTAGGGAGCCCAAGCTCATACTAGTAGGAGGTAGCATAGTCAGGAATCAAATATCCCTTATTGTGGCTTGAAAAAATGGCAAGACAGGTCCTTCAGACCTGTAGAGTAGAGTCTGAGACCAACATAAACAGCTTCTGGAGAATTCTGGCACGGACAATTGTAGCTCCCAGATTAACCAAGATCCTGGCACTGGTGGATAATCCTCAGGGACCCTTGGTATAATACCAAGATCCCTCTCCCTCTCCCTCTCCCTCTCCCTACCTCAGAACTAAACTAAAATACTGTTCTGGAACTTTATTACTGCCCATGGTCCACAGATGATGGCTTCTATGAACTCAATGGAATCTGCCTACTCTATGAAAGATTAACCATAGTACCTTGGCAGAATGCCTTAAAGAACGATACCCCTATGATGATCTTGCAGTGTGAGGGCCAAAATTTGATATACGGAGTATAATTAAGGTGACTCGCTTTAAGATTGGGGTCCCGGAAATATGAGGGACTCTTTTAGGTCTAATCTCCCCTTTGAAATTTCCTTTTTATATATTCCTCCCAGGCCAATAAGAAAAGGAACCTCTGAGCTTTAGTTCATAAAGGATCAGGTTTTATTACTTGGGAATTAATTAAACCTCAAAGGTGAAACCAATTAAGGAAATAAGGAAGTAGAAATACAGATAGTCTTAACTCTAAATTTAGCCTGTATAATCCCAGAGTGTTCCCAATTAAGCTAGTTCAAAGGAATTTAGGATTTTCCTTAATAAAAACCTCACCAAACCCCGGTCAGTTTACAGTTACTCAGCAGTCGCCCAAAACAGAGAAAACCACATGCCTCCGCCAGGTCCCCGAATGCCACCATTTTCTTTGGCTATATAGCAAGTCACTGAATTGACAGCCTTGAATACCACCAGTGACCAGTATTTTTTTGGGGGGGGTGGGGCAATGAGGGTTAAATGACTTGCCCAAGGACACACAGCTAGTAAGTGTCAAGTGTCTGAGGTCGGATTTGAACTCGGATCCTTTCGAATATAGGGCTGGTGTTTTATCCACTGTGCCACCAAATTGCCCCCTGGTACTTGGTTTTGCAGTGCAAGAAACTATTTTGTTTTATGAGCACTATATGGCATGAAAGGACTGGAAAAGTGTCTTTTCTGGAAGACTGGTATGAGCAAAGATAAATTTAACTTTTAATTGTGGGAAAAGATGCTACCTTAGCATCTGTTAACAAGTAGAATGGGATAGGAAAGACTCAAAAAGTCTGGAAGACTGGAAAAGGTGCCTAGGTTATAAAGGGCTTAAAATGCCAAACAGAGAGAATGAGTTATGACACTTCGGGCTCCTTATGTACCTTGGTGTAAACATAGGCTCATAGATACAGAGCTGTAAGAGACCTTAGGCTTTTGAGTCCAACCCTCCTTCCTTTACAGACAAGGAAATTGAGGAGAGCAGCCCAGAGAAGTTAAGTGACTTACTTGAGGTCACATAGCTAGTTAGTGTCTGAGGCAGGATTTGAACCAAGGTCTTCCCAAGTAGAGATCCAGTGTCATATCCACTATGCCATTGCCAGAATTCCAATGGCAGCTGACACAGAGGAGCCAGCCTAAGTTGATGTTAACCAGAGAGTCCTAGCTTATGCTGTGTCTTGTCACTGTTCATAGCATCACTGGTTTTTCAGTCACTTTCAGTTGCATCTAATTCTTTGTGACCCCATCACTTGTTAATTAATAAGCATTTGTGAAGCATTTGTCTCACCCCATGTAGACTTTATTATTCACTATTCTGGCAGTGGAACAGCTGGGTGGCAAAGTGTATAGAGGTATGTGTTTGAAGTCAGGGAGACCTGAGTTCAAATCTGACCTCCAATACTTATTAGCTGTGTGACCTTGAGCAAGTCACTTCACCAGGTTTGCTCAGTTTTCTCATCTGTAAAATAAGCTTGAGAAAGAAATGACAAATCACTCTGGTATCTCTGCCACAAAACTCCAAAGGGAGGTCAGAGTCAAATACAACTAACCCACTAAATAACAACAATTCTGCCAGCAGGAAAATAGACCCAGAAGAGTGAAGAAGTCCCTTATCCAGACTGACAGACTGATGATAGCTGAGTAACATTAAACATGGGTTTCCTTTTTCTTTTAAATTAATTTTATTCTGAACTTAAGAAATAAAACAATCATTTCCATAATGTAGTAGAATGGGGGGAAAAGATGATTGTGCATAAAACTGCAAATTTATTATATACAGATTGCTATTATTAAATATATAGTAAATGTATTGTGTAACCTTCCCTGCTTTTTTTCTTCCCTTCCTTCTCACCCTAGAGATGATTCTTATTTTCAATTTTATATTCTTTCTCCTATTTCAGAACAGGCCTGGGCAATGGCAGTTGTCTAGCTATTATAATTTGAAGACCCTCAATACTCCACAAATATTATCCTATTCATGTGCCTGGAAAGCAAGCTCAATACTTGCCTCTCAGAAATGCTCACTCTTCTTCCTGCCCCAGTAATACCTGGAATTTTAGGTGGGACTTGAAGGAAGTCAGGAAACCTGGGAGGTAGAGATAAGGAAAGAGCATATTTCAGGGATGGGGAACAGCCAGAGAAAATGCCCAGAACCCAGAGATGAAGTATCTTGTTCATGAAACGGTAAGAAGGCCAGGAGGACATATTTCAGACATGATCTTTAACTCAGTAATTCCACTACTAGGTCTGTATCCCAAAGAGATCATAAAAAAGGGAAAAGGACCCACATGTACAAAAATATTTATAGCAGCTCTCTTTGTGGTGGCAAAGAATTGGAAATCTAGGCAATGCCAATCAATTGGGAAATGGCTGAACAAGCTGTGGTATATGAAGGTAATGGAATACTATTGTGCTGTAAGAAATGATGATCAGGCAGATTTCAGAAAATCCTGGAAAGACTTAAGTGGAGTGATGCTGAGTGGAGTGAGCAGAATCAGGAGAACATTGCGCATAGGACAATGTAGGTCCAATGGCCTGAGACCATGAGAAGTTAGGGAGACACATGGTCAATAATTTACTGATATACAATATTAATTAGTAATACATGATAACTGCCAAAACTGGTATAAGAACAATAAATTAATTTATAAAGTACTGTAGTAGCAATAATTTCTCAATGAGAGAAAGTGGAAGCACCTATTTGTAGATGGCTTTTTCAGGTTCAGCCACCTTCCTATTCAATATTTCTCAATTTATTTTATCCATATATGTTTCTAAAACATATTGGCTTTAAAGGGATCTCTAATACTGTCATTTACTTGCTTAGAGGTAGGTATTAGCTGAAGAGCTCATGTGAGCTCATGGCATAGGACATCATTTCATTGGCCACAGAACAAATACAATTCTAAAACTTTGCCTTCTTCAAAGAAAATGTACTACAAGGGCCAAGTAAGAAGCCACCTGGTTATTTTAGAGGTAGTGGAAAAATAACCATCCCCCAAACTAAGACACCTATATACTGGATTGAAAATGTCCACTTGTAGTTTTATCCCTTTAACTAGTGATTCTCCATCTGTATGACAGTTTATTTATTTTTTTTTTTGCAGGGCAATGAGGGTTAAGTGACTTGCCCAGAGTCACACAGCTAGTAAGTGTGTCAAGGTGGAATTTGAACTCGGGTCCTCCTGAATCCAAGGCCCATGCTTTATCCACTATGCCACCTAGCTGCCCCCAGTTTAATCTTTATGACAGGTTTCATTAGAAAGAAAATGAAAGGTGATTGAAGATATTAGCCCTGAGGCAAGGAATTTAGACTGAAGGTAGGAAAATATAGATTTGCCTACTAACCACCTTTGTCTCCCTTGGACCCAGGCATAAAGGAGACCCAGAAATTAAAAAAAAGAAAGAAATGTCTTTGGAGAAGATCCTTGAAGCAGTCACTTGTCTTGCCCTCAATCCCCCATACCCCCATAATTAGGAGATTAGATTATTCAACTTCTAAGCTCTTTTCTATTTCAGACCCCTTCTATGTTCAAGCCAGTTTAGCATTCTGGATCACATCTCTGATGTTTAATACCTATACAACCTTAAACAAGAGCATTAATCTCCCTGGGCTTCAGTTTCCTCTTCTGTAAAAGACAGACCACAAGACCTTTAACAATCTTGGATGCTGAAGGTGATGTTCCCTTATCTATTTCAGATTTAAGTCTCTTGTTTCTTTATTAATATTTTGACATTTTCTGTTATAGGGCTTCTTCTGTATATTGGCTCTTCTGTTATAGGTTTAGCCTCTACTTAAATCTTTGTTAAACTAAATGCAATTCTTTAATCTTTTTTCAGCAGCTGGGACTCTAGAACCCTAAAGCTGTATCCAATGGCATGCTGAATACAGTTGAAACAGGATTTTCAGTGTTAACATTCATACTTCAGAAACTGTCAGATGCCACAAATCTGGGTTTGATTTGTTGTTTTATTGATGGTTTAGACTTAAAAGCGATAAATAAAATGTTAATAATGCAAATTACATGTACTGTATTGTGAATACACTTCCCTTCCCCCCTCCCCCTCCCCCTCCCCCTACCCCCCCCCCCCATAACTCAGGTTGTTAAATACATACCAGCACACCTGTATGTGTTCCCTTTGACTAGGCACTAGATGCCTTCCCATTCTAGTGGGATCAGGGTCTCCCATGAAATGTTCTTGTCCCAGAGATCACAGTTGTATCTGGCAAGGGTTCCTACGACTGTGACCTTGGGCTGCTTTGCTGCCCACAAAACATTCCCTCCCTATCCTAGACAGTTCCTTAAAAGGGGAAGTAGATTGAAAGAAAGAAAAACACCTAACAAAGGAGCCACCTAACAAAGGATCAGGGAATGAACACGTGAGTCTCTTAGGAGGTTGAGCTGTCCTTCCATACACCCCAGGCCACTTTTTTTTTTTTTTACTGAGGAAGGAACTTAAAAAAAAAAAGTCCTGAGACATTTTTTTTTCCCTCCTAATGAAACCAGTTTCCCTGGGAAATGGCTCCACTGCAGCTATCCTTGAAATCTACTACAGGTGCTAGGAGGAGTATACAGAATTAATGAGGTACGGCTGGTGAAAAGCAAGAGGAGTTAGTGGTTCTCAATGAGCATGCGCAGAGCTGCTTGCCGCCTTTAAAAGCAGCTGTGAGGAACCCTTAGGCAGAGCTAGCTTTTTTGGAGGACGTTTGGGTTCTGTTCTCTTAATGAAACATTAAGAAGGGAAAGTGAATAATTGTTTCTTTGCTGTTCGGTAGGAAAGCTTTCTATACTTCAGGTTTTTACTCCTTTTCTTTTGTAAATGATTTCTTTTCCTGCTCTTTTGACAAAGGAGTTATTTTAGGAGATACTGTGTGTTTAGTGAAGGGATCCTGGGTTGGAATCAGAACTGGGGTACAAATATTTCTTCTTAGTTATTACCACACGGATCTACACTTAGTATATGCTCCAGATAGACTTAGTTTTGTCACGATCTCTTTCTAAGTCCTATTATTTTTCAGACATGAAACAAATGTTGGAAATAAAAATTTCCAACGACACTTTTGAGGTCCTGATCTTGCCTATTAGACTTTCATCTCTTGTCTCTTTTTATCTGTAAAATGGGAATTATAATTAACAATATCATGTAATAGTTAAGAAAAACACTGAGAAAATGCTACATAAACATGATTTACATGGGAAGTAGCTCTTGTAGTAACTGATAGCAAAATGTTTTGTCTGTCCCCTATAGGTTGTGATATCTAGAGGGAAGGTAGCTTTTAAGTTGGAGTGGAGGTTCTCTCTAACTTATTTCGTGGTTCCTTCCCAATGGGTTCTCGCTATAACCCTAAGCAATAGGAAACTTAACTATTAGTGGTATTGATCCACGTTTTATAGAGGGCCATTAGGGATAAAAGGGGCTAAGTGATTTAGCCATTATCACGCAGCTAGTGAGCATGAATAGTGAATTCAGGGCCCAGGTGTTCCCCTCTATAAATCCCCTAAACCTGAGACCTCTCTGCTTAGTTTTCTTGCCTTTATTTAATCTTTCTCAACAAGGTAAAAAAGGGTCCAGGAAATGCCTAATTGTATTGCCTTTACCGAAAGGCACACATCAAACATAGATTTGTTTCCAGGCACTTGATTTAGAGGCTTGGGATGTCTCATACTTTGATTAGAAGTTGCCTTAGTGACTTCAGGCACTCTAAGGCCCTCCCTGGGGGGTAGGGGTGGTGAAGGGGGGGGTAGGAGAGTGCTATAGGGATCTTTTCTAGGAAAATATATGCGGGGATATCTGTTTTTCCCCACCCTTTCTATTTCTACTTCTAAAGCTAATCTTGAGATGATAGCTTTATTAGAGCCCCTTTCTTTCATAAGGCATCCAATCCTAAGTCCCTGCCAGGAACACTAAGTGCTCAAATATTTTAGTAGTATCTGTCCAAACAAGGCTTCCTCGGGGTGCCTAGATGATAAGGGTATCTTGCCTCTTGCCGGCTCTAGACCTTTTTACTTCTATCTAGCCCGGATACTCATAATGCTTCCTCTCGACCTCTCCTGTCTCCAGGGAAGACAGGACTGCATATCAGGTGTTAGGCTAATTGCAAAACTGGCAAAGTTCACCAATATTCTTTCTTAGCTCAGTTATAGGAAACTTGGCCATGGACAAGGATGGGCCCTAGTCCTGTGTGAGATATGGCAGCAACAGATTAGATTGCTAAAGGTTCTTATTGGCTTCTACCTGCCTGTTGGCCTGTAGGCAGTGCTTAAAAATGAGTTTTTATAACTTCCTCACAAGATCACTAGAGAACTTTCCAAAGAACTGTGTTCCTCTGCCCAGAACAAACTGCTTGGGGAACCCATTCAGACCCAATAGGAAACCACAGGATTCTGCGCTAATCGGGATAGTGCAGGCTTAGCGGTGTAAGTCTCCCCTCTGAAAGGGAGAGGGATACCCCATATGATCCCACAAACCTGAGGAATGTGCTTATGAGGTTGTATAATAGCCCACTAAGGTCCAAAATTTCAATAAGTAAATAGGGAAGGTGGTTCTAGTGTAGTAGTCAATTATTCACAATTCCTACAGTGTCAGAAGCTGTCATTGGTTTTTCCCTGGCTTATATTTTCAGTAAGTGATGGTACTATTCATCTGTTCTGAGTTCAGGCTTGGTATAAATCTTTATTTTCTGAATTCATGTGAAAAAAAACATGGAAGTCTCCTTACCACATAGGTCAACTCATGTTGAGAAAGTAGTCTGCTGCCTGGAAATTTCTGACTCCCTTGATTGAGAGGGGGTAGCATTCTTCTTAATCATGACTTGCATAGGCTATCTTCCTGTAAGAGGAGTCTTATCAAGGAAGATGCTTGACATAATTGAAAGGTATACTCTATCCTTAAAATGTGAGGAAGTGCTTTGTCATCCATCCCTTTCCCTTTTAGAGAAAGAAAGGGGGACCCAGAATATCACAAGAGGGCAAAATATTAAACTCTTAATGTTTCTTCGTCGATTCTGTACTTGCCCCTCTTTCCCTTCGTGTGTCAGAAACCTGGAGGTCCTCTATGGAGTGACCTTCCCAGTATATTCTGAGGAACTTACATAGAAATAATTGTGGGTTCCTGGGCCAATTCCTGGTTAGGTGGGCATAGACTTTCTGGGCCTTTTGCATGGCTAGCCAGATGAATCGTGCACCCATGGCTTTGACCTGGTTATAGGATTCTGAAATTCCTTAGCAGAATGGGACAGAGGAAGTGGGCCTGCTTTTTGGGTGGAGGAATGGGGGGGGGTTCTGAGTCTGAGCCAATGAAGCCTAGCCCTTTCTGGCAAGGGTGTGTTAAGCTTTAGTATTGAAGCCAATTTTGGAAACCCTAGTCTTTACCCAGAGCCTGTGAGGGAGGCTCGGGTTCACTCTGAGCTGACTGGACTGGAGGTAGCAGAGTCTTGTGAAGGGGTTTGGTGGGAAGCTTCAAAGGAGTTTCTTCTCCGCGCCCCCCCCCCCCAGGCCCTTCTAAAGGAACGTAGGGAGGTGGTAGAGGCAGTGGAGACTCTATACAACTCTTTGATAGAGGGCGAAGAAGAGCTGCCTGATGCAGCTTAAACTTTCCATAGGGCCCATGTGCACAGGTTGGCTGTTCTGGGGCAGAGGCAGTTTCTCAACTTTCACCTTCAAAGTGTTCCTCTGGTCCTCATACATGGCTTCTAATGGCTTTCCCTTCTGTTTTTTTTGGGGGGGCAACTGGGGTTAAGTGACTTTCCCAGGGTCACAGAGGTAGTAAGTGTCAAGTGTCAAGTGTCTGAGGCCAGATTTAACTCTGGTCCTCCTGACTCCAGGGCCAGTGCTCTATCCACTGCACCACCTAGCTGCCCCCTGTGGCTTTCCCTTCAAGAAACTTCTTGTTCCTTGATTTTTGATTGACTCCTGCTGGAGTCAGTTAGCTTCCTCTCCTTTAGGGCCCTTTCTCCTTCATTTAGGATCCTACCACTGCCCATGGGAAGGAGGAAGAAAGGGGAAGCCCTTTGGTCCTAGAGGCCTCGACAGGGAGAATGACTGGAATTGGCTCCAACACTTTTATACCTGTTGTAGGAGGAGGGAGGGAGGGGAGGGATGGGCCCTTAATGACAAGGGAGTGGTCCCTCATTCTCAGAGGAGACAAAACTAACTTAAAATTCAGGCAAGGTGTTTACTGCTCATCTACCCCAACACTTGCAGTGGGGAATCATATGGTAAGGGCCGAGCTAAAAGAACACAGTAAATACCTGGGGTCCTTAAACCATTCTTTTTCTTTTTCCATATTAGCCATGTTGCAAAAGAGCACAAAATTAAACAAAGTGACACAAAGTATGCTTGAACTCTACATTCAGTTTATCCAGCTCTCTTCTAGAGGTGGGATGATAGCATCTTTCATTATGGGTCCTCAGCCCTCAAATCTTAGGCCTCAGAATCCAGACTTGGGAAAGATTTACAAACATAGTTGGTTCCTATCCTTTGTGACTTACCTTGGGATTTTGGGGGTGCTATTACTGAATACATTCTAGTTATAAAAATGACATGCCCATACATAGGGGATTGGGTCAAAGAACCTCCCATCCAGTTGTCTTGATTCCATGATTAGCCTCCAAGGAGGGGGAGGTGGAAAGAGGATGTGTTATGCTTCTAAAGAAATTTATTTTTCTTTTATTTTTAAAAATAAGTTTGAAGTACAAGTATCTTGAAAGACTTCTAAAACTTAGTCTTGGACCTGGTTAGTGAATTTACAGTGGCCCCTTCACATCACTGAGCCTCGATTTCTCTAATCAAGGACTGGAGCTCCTTGGATTTTGTTTTCTAGGTACTGAGCTGGATAATTGACAAGGTGCCAGTTGGCACCTGTTCCTGTAACTTGTAGGAGGTCATAGTGACCCTGTATGAATCTTGGACCTTATATTTACCCCAATATACATTGTCTGTCCCCTGAAGCATTGGGGAAAGCTGGATGACTTTCAATGACACTCAAACCAGCTCTTTTGTTCACATGCTATGATATTCCCCAAAACTAGCACCTCTCCTCTTGGGGGGGGGGTTTCATCACTTGTCTTCACCAAATAGGTATGTTTTTATCTAGAGTGCCTGAATGTGTCTCCATTGTTTGAATTCCTAATTCTTAATACAATAAGTACCCTCATGAGCCTTACCTCCACCAGGAACTGAAGATAGCCTTCTTGCTGGAGCCTGGCTCTTCATTTAAGAGGATAAGACTGGTTGTTGTCTTCAAGAGAAGCTGGTAGAACCTAGAATGAAGATACTGCTTCAAAGAGCTTAGGCTAATTTCAAAGGCTAAGAGGTATGTGTGTGTGGTCTGTCAGATCTGTAGTATTGGTAGGGACGACTGGATCCCTCCCTCTCTACCAGACATGAACCAGCCCAATGGTGTTACACAGAGCACCATGTTTGTGATGGCTTGTGTTGTTGAGGATGGCCTGTGCCTAGATCTGTTTAATTTCCTCAGAATACTTGTTGCTTTCACTTTTTTGCGGGGGGGGGGCCCCCCAAAGAAGGGGTGGGGAAGGTGATGCGGCGGCAGAGATACTCTTCTCTTGAAGCAGACTCTCTACTTCTGAGCAGCTCAGGCTTGATGTTAGGAAAGCTTTCCTAATGCGGCATCTTGGAAGTTTCCATGATAGCATCCTTTATTCTGCATGAGTTCTCCATCTTGATCTTCCAAATATTAAAAAACTGCTATCATGTTCAGAGTCTTCTCTACAGGTTGCACACAACCATTTCCTTTCCTTCATCTGCTCCTCATGTGCCATGAGCTCAAGACAAGGAGGCAAGAAGTTGCCTTTTTTTTTTTTGCATGGTATCTTCAGTTTCTCCTAGAACTGAACCCTACTCTAGATGTTTGACAAAGGTGTAAATTGTCATGGGCTTATCACTTCTGTATTCATGGAAACCAGGATTCTCAAATTCCTCATCTGAAGATGGCATTATCCATGGAAGGTGCATCAGGGCTACATAGTAGATTGAGTTGTATTTGGAAGTGGGAAGACCAGAGTTCATATCCTGAATAACTTATTAGTTGCTCTCTGGAACAGATTATTTAACCCCTCTTCAGTTTCCCCATCTGAAAAGTAGGAATAATGGAACCTAACTCTCAGGGTTATTGTGAGGATCAAATGAGATGTATGGTTAGTGCTTTGAAAACACTAGAGCTATAGAAATGTTACTTGGTGGTGGTGGTGGTGGGAGTAGTAGTAGCAGTCATATCACACTAATACATATTGAGCAGGCAGGGCATTCCCAAAGTACCAGATCTTTAGAATCCTACACTGGTGAAGTTTTTTATTTTTTTTCCCCCCAAGATCAAAACTTAAATCTATTGATTCTTCTTTCTCTACTTGGAAGATCTTGACAAGTTAGATAATTGTTCTTAATCCCTTCTATCCCTCCTAGCTATCACCACTATAAATGTGGTGAGCATACCATTTATGCTTTAAGTCACTAATAAATGATCAGCACAGATTCCTAGGGTGTTGGGTGGAAGACTTCTTGCTACATTGACATTGAACAATTAAAAATTTCTCTTGGAGTTCCCTCATACACCCAGTTCTGAATTTGATTGCATTATCTAACTCTCTGGTTTCTTAGGACCATGGTCCCATGCATGCTGAGAGAGAAGGGTGTGCTCAACAAATCAGGGTAGAAAAATTGACTGTAAACTATTGCTCCTGTGATAGCTAAGTGTGATCTTTCTCCAGCTTTTGTTTCTGCACCCAAGACAAGTCCTTCAGATTATTTAGAAATTACAATAGCATGTACAACAGCTGTAAAGTTTTGCTTGGAAAATTCCTTACAAATGCTAAGTCTTCCCTTTTGCCCCCCACTCCATGTTGTAGAGAACGGGCTGGGGAAGGGGTGGGGGAGTGATCACTGAGAATGGGCCTTGCCTTCCTATTCTGTTTATGAACTTCTCTTTAGTGATCCTGTCTTGACTTTCTAGGACTCTGTCAAGCTTCCTGGCCTAGTTAGCCTGTTTTCTTTCTCCAACCCACAAACTGGACACTTGCCCTTGTCCAGTATTGTGTTTTGCCATTTTCATGTTCCACATATCACTGATAGTGATTCACCAATCACCTACCACTGTGTAGGGCCTGAAGCTGACTTGGGCCAGGGTGCATGAATTCATCAAGGGTAACCAGGTTCTCTTTAGTATCCTTAAATACTATAGTATTATAGAAGCCAGAATTTAAACAAAGGACAGATATCTTCATAGGGTATAAACCTCAGTCTCTTCCTGAATCAGATTACCCTCTTTAGCCTCTCCTGTTTCTTGAAATACTTCCTATTCTGTGGCAGCAATATTTGAAGACAGTACTCTAGTTGTAGTCAGAACATCAGACCGGACAGATGATAGCCCTAATGTCTTCCTGTGTGTGTGTGTGTGTGTGTGTGTGGGGGGGGGGGATATAAAGGTTTCTCAAATTTTATTGAAATTTCAAAACACAAAGCCTAAATATTTAATCACTGAACTGTCTAGTCATGCCTCCTCCATATTCTTTGTAAAACTGATTTTGAAGGAATCCAAGCTTAAGTTCTCAGATTTATCTTCATTAAATTTCATATTATATTTAACCTGATTTTTCACTTGTCTGGATCTTTACATCTCAATTGTCTTCTAATGTTGGCGTGGTGTCTATTGACTTGGACAAAGACACAGTTGGCTGTTTTTTGGTACCTTAACTTATCAAATACCATTGATACTACAATGGTTGCCTGAGCATGTGGAAGAATGAAGAATTGTACGAAGTAAGATGGGTTATTGGACAGGTGGGTGGTGTTTACCTTGGGACTGGATCTAGACATTTCTATCCCCATAAGGCCATCCCTTTCACTACCTCTTAAAGGCCCTTAAATTGGAGGGAAAAGGAGTTGGGGAAGAATCAATGGTCCTCACTAGTATGATGCAACTAATTTGTTTTCAGGGTTGGTTTAACTTTCCAACAGGAAGAATCTGTTCAGCAGATGGGTCCCTCTTAGCTTCTTGACATTGACTTTTTCTTAGAATCTTTCTTCAAGGCTTCCTTGACGGAATATTTCTTCCTAGCCATCTTATATCTCTTAAAAGATTTTGTTCTGAATATACTTGTATATGTTACCCAACAATAAAATGTTGCTTCAGAGTGGGGATTTTTTTCACCTGTCATTGTGTTTATAGTATTTTGCACCATAGTGTTTAAAATTCTAAATGTCCATGGAAACAATTCTTTTTTTTTTTTGCAGGGCAATGGGGGTTAAATGACTTGCCCAGGGTCACACAGCTCATAAGTGTCAAGTGTCTGAGGCCAGATTTGAACTCTGGTACTCCTGAATCCAGAGCCAGTGCTTTATCCACTGCGCCACCTAGCCGCCCTGAAACAAAATTCTTAATCTTCCTATTTTGGATGGTCAAATTTCAATTACTCACTTTTACAGTGCTTGGCAGCTCATGCATGCATGCCTTCCTTCCCATACTAATACCTTTGGCTTTGTTGACCTGTGTGTTCTCTATGGAGAACTTACTGGATTAATTTACCTCATAGCTTTCAAATGTCTCCTTAGTATGCATGACTTAACTAGGAAATTAAAGTATTATCCTTAACTTTTTCACTATGAGGCCAGTCAACTTTTAGCATGAACAACACTGATGTGTTCTGCCTCTGGGTCTCATGTTTCTCTCTTACCCTCTGGGTCATCTGCATTTTTATACTATGGCTATTATGATTATCCACAACACAACTATATTGAATCAAATTGTTAAACTTTTGTGTCAGGAAGTGTTTTTGCAATACAAACGCAGCAAAAAAAAAATGCAGCCCAGCCAACTTTGCTCTACTGCTTCCATTGTGGGGCATGTTTTCTTTCTGTAAATCTCCAATAGAGAAGTGCTATATTCCATTATTCATGTCTTAGCTCTATAATGGATGTGAACATCTTGTTATGTCTGGTCTATGTCCTGATCTCTGGGATCAATGACCCACTTAAGAGCTTCCCTTCAGTCAAGTCATGGGAGAGAAAGCCTTGCTCATAATTTTGGAAGAATGTGGCCTTCTAGGAAAACTTTCAGAGCATATTTCTGAAGGCTTACAATCAGGCAGGTGTATGACCCAGAGTCTGTAAAAATAAAGGGCTTTGTATGGACGGAGATAAGAAGGAACTCTGAGTCTAGAGGCAAGAATTGGGGTCAAATTCTGCTTCCAACATTGCCCATTTGTAGAACATTGTGTATTAGAAATTGGAACACTTCTTCAACAGAAGGCAAAATGAAGTCTTCATACAGAGGAAGCATCTCGAGGGTTAAATCATAATTTTTCTCCAAAGTTGGAGTGGAGGCACAGCTAAATGGCATTTTGGATAGAGCACTGGCTCTATAATTGGGAGGACCAGAGTTCAAATTCAGCCTTGGACATTTCACTATTAGCTGTGTGACCCTAGGCAAGTCACTTAACCCTGCTTGTTACCCTTCCCCCCCACCCTGCTACTACCCCAAAAAGTTGAGAGGTGCTTTATAATGGATGTCAATAATTCTTTCTGTTCACTTTTGTTTACTACACACCCAGAGGGGTAAGATGGCCTTGTCAGTAATTGGAAAACCAGACCATAGACCATTCTGTGCCTCGGGCTCCTTATCCATAGAACAAAGAGGTTGGATTACTAGATGGTTTCTGAGGTCCCTTCCACTACTGGAGACAGCAATTCTGCAAAAAGGAGGATGTAGATGCCTTTCCTTTCAGTGGAAAGGACAAGATAAGCTAAATGTATCAAGTCGGATACCAAAATGCTAAATCCTACAAGGTGAATCTCTACCTCTGGAAAAAATAAGAATTAAGCTCTGGACCCCATTATTCCTACTGTTCTATTCAAATGACTGAATAGAAAAACACATCAACCTCCGTCTGAATTCAAACCTGGCCTCGGCCACTAGCTGTGTGATAGTGGGCAAGTCACTTTACCTCTGTTGGCCTTAATCAACTGGAAAAGGAAATGGCAAACCACTCCAGTATCTTTGATAAGAACTTCATGGACAAGCATTGGTGTCCTATGGTCCACAGGGTAATGGAGTCAGATGTGAAAAATGCAGCAGCATGTTTGTGATGCTATGCCATATGTTAGAGATGAACATTTAAAAAGGAGTCCCTATTCTCAAGCTCATTCTATTAGGGGGAGATGACGCCTATATAGGTGGATGGAGGCCAGCACAGTTTTGGCCCAGGCAGCCAGAGAATCTGAATCCATAAAGAATGATGGAAGTAATTTGGTAACTATAAGATGAATATGTACCACTGTCACCTTCACTTTGAAGTATCCTGTGGACCCCATTCTCAACTTGGGTCCCTCAATCTACCAAATTACAAAGTGTTCCTCAAAAAGCATGCTGCCCCTCTTTTTTCTATTTCTGATTTTCTCAGAAGAATTAATGGGAGAATGCAATCTACTGTTTTAACAGTACATAGATCTAATCATGGAATGGATGAATATAATTTAGTATCTCAGCAGTACTTAGATAATAAACTTCCCTCACCATGTTAGAACCATGGTACTTAGGGGTGGCATTTTGGCCAGTTCATTAGGTCACTTAGGGGAAGCTTTATTGACAATACTTTCCCTTCTGTGTCCATTTCGCATTCTACTTAACTTCATCTTCCTGGGAGAGCTTATTCTCTAAACTGCCAATTCAGCTTCTATCACTTTTTCCTCCTAATGAAGTACCCATTCAGCTGTTTGGGCTTTTGCCCATAGTGTTGGGAGGTCTGGGAAAATTCTTTGCTATTCACTTTGAGGAGGCATTGGGGGAAAGAGCCTGGTACAGTAATGGGTAGGGCTGAAACTAGTTTTGGAGTTACGGGGTCTGGATTTACATCTTGTTTTACACTTACTACTTACGACCTTAGGTGGGTAACTTCACCTTCTTGGGTTTCAGGTTTCTCTTAGAGGGGGGAAAAAAGTGGGATTGCTCTAGAAGGCCTTTGGGGACCCCCTTCAGAAGCCTATGATTTTATAATATTGGATGATGTTTGAGAGGGAGGGACAAACTCATGATCTTTGGGACTTGAGATCCCTCTTGGTTCTCTGCTAGTGCCTCTGGAAACTCTTGAATGTATTTGCATGTTTCTGTAGACATGCTGAGTGCAGATGACTGCTTGTGAGGGGCTGGATGTATTATACCTCACCAGAGCAATGAACAAAATACTTTCTCATGTGTGGCTTCACTGTCAAGTCTAAGCATAGAACTTGAGGTTTGCTAGGAAAAGATGCATAGGACTTATATCACTACCAGGTCTAAGGTCTGTACAGAAGGACACAGTGGTAGTCCAATAGGTTGAAGAGCAGGAAGCTTTCAGGAGTTAGCCCACTGCTAGAAGGACCACCTTCCCCAATGCAGGCTAGAAAGGAAGTGGGTTTGGTGCCTGGCATAGCTATGTTGCTCTTAGAACCCCCCCTCCCCCCAAAAAGGTCCTTTTCTGTAAACAGCCTCCAGAAGCTATTCTGTCTTTATTTTTGAAGAACACCATGAATCGGGAGGTAACATCAGGATTTGTGATGTGGATTTAAGTAAGGGAGGGCTGTGCAAAATCACTAGCCTACCTCTCTCCTCTAAAGCCATCTGGTCCAGTGAAGATATACATCAGGACAGCTGGAGAATGGCCCTGGATGCAGTGAGAGACCTTGACCTTCTTCAACTAAGGTTTTTCCCAGATCTCGGCTTGTCTGATGGAACAACCATTCAGTGATTAAGGCTAGGGTAAGGAATGAGGCAAACAATGGCCTCCTTTACCTAGTCAAAGCAAATAAATGAAGGAAAGAATGAATGGAGAGAAAAAGTAGTCTGGGAGGGAAAGGCCTTCCTGTTTTCTGTTCAAAACAGGTCATTGCTATTGACAATAACAGACACTAAAAGGCTAAAAAATGACCAATGAGATTTGGGCTAGGTCCTGTTGTTGGCCAATCTGTGAACCAAAGTGATTTGGGGTTAAGACAGTTCTCAAACTCTAGACCCTAAAGACCATGGCATCTCATGAAGTTTAAGCTATCAAAACATATATTCCTTTGGGAAGAGTCCCGGTTGACACCAGGAGGTAGCCTTGTAAAATTCAAGGCTTTTTATTAGGCCCTTTCAGTGTGTCTCATCTATTTTCAAACCTACCAGGTCTCCATGCTTTCTTGGCCTTTTTTCTCCTATAACAAAACACCAGTAAGCTGTTATTCCTATGCTTTGACTTGTGTGTGTATCACAGAACCCTAAGTGACTCTATCAGTTAATAGAGACATATCCTAATTGGATTGCAAAGTGGCAGACGATTGTGAAAATTGTTAATAAATGCTTCCTACATACCTTTTAATGTAACACTTTATGTAGCAGTCTTTGGAATGTAAGGGCCAAATTTATTATGGGGGAATTACTTGGGCAGCTCCCCATAATATTGGGTTAAGAAAAGGAGATCAACAGCCTCTTTCAGAAAAAACAAAACAGGGTTTATCAATGGGAACAAATTTAAAACACAAGGTTAATAAAAATAGGGACAAAGATAAAGGGAATAAAAGGAAAATTATACAATCTGCAATCATACCACCACCACCTGGGCTCAGCAGTTCCCAAAGAGCAAACAGCTGTGTCCTGTCTCTCTCCTTCTCAACGCCAGAATGACTCTTCTCTTCTCCTTTCCAGAAAACCCCCTCCCAACCAGAGGAGTACAATGATGATAACAGATACTTGAGGTGATAAATAATTTATCAAAAGGCAATAAAATCTCAGTGAGACTCGATATGTTCATTAATTGCCTTACAAGCAAAGCAAAAAAGTTCAATAACTGTTTCTAGAAGTTAGTCATGTGCTCTTGGTAAAAGTTTTTCACCTGTAGAAGGAAATGTTTAAGGTAAGAGCTTATTGCTCGATTTTGGGGTACACCATATTTTTTTAAACTGGTTCCCTAATTTTCTGCATGCCAAAGTGGCAGGGGTTTCTGATTAATCATTGATTCTTCTAATGCTGTCCATCTTTATGCTAGAAAATATGGAGTTCTTTAGCATTGCATTTCTGTGCCACATTTGCCATAGGGGTTTATTCAACTGATGTATGATTATATTCAGTTGGTTATGTTGGGCAAAGGCTACAATGGCATCATTCCCACAAAGCATACCAGCTTTTCTTAAGTCAGCAATATTCTTCAAAGGGAATATCTTTTTTTCTATAAAAGACCCAAAATCTTTGAGCATATAATTAGCAGTTTCTTCTCTGTTTGAGATGGCTTCTTGAATGACCTAACTGGTCACTGAGGGCTCTGAAAAGACAATTTTCAATCTGATAGCTCACGGAGTTTGAGTCCCAGGATTCGCAATTGAATGATGGGGCTTGAAATTTGAGCTGTCTACCTCTAGGTTCCATTTGGTTTCTTTGCTCTTTAGCAGTTTGAGTTTTATCTGAAATTACTTTACCTACAAATGGTACAGGCTTCACATGGGAACAATGAATCCAAGATTTTCTCCAATTTTCATAGTAGTAGGAGTTTTCAATAATACCTGAAAAGGTCCCTCCAAAGCAGGCTGGGTCCCACTGGTCTGTTGAATTCTTTATATACGTTGTCTCCAGGGCTTAAATCACACAAGGAAAAATCTAAAGGACTAGCTTGTACAGCAACTCCTGCTTCATGGAATTCACATAGCCTGTTCTGTAGTTCCTGTATATAGGAAGCAACAGAAGTGTCACCTCCCACCAGGGATGTATAAACTGGGGAAAAAGTTTTAGCTTGGATAGGAGGGTGACCAAAAAGCATCTCATAAGGAGATATATGGAGTTCTCCTCTTGACCTACTGCATAGATAGAATAATGCCAAGGGTAGAAGATCAGGCCATTTCAAATGGATTTCAGTACATGACTTGACAATCATGCTCTTAAGCTCTTTATTCATATATTCAGCTCTACCTGAGCTTTGAGGGTGATAAGGAGTATGAAATCTAGGAGTTTCTCTCAAGAAAGAATGAATCTGGGAGAGAATTGAATCTGTAAAGTGTGTACCTCTATCAGAATCAATGCATGCTGGTGGTCTAAAGCGGGGCACAATCTCTTTAAGGAGAGCTTTGGCTACAAAGCCAGCCCTGCCTCGTGGGGCAGGAAAAGCTTCCACCCATCTAGTGAGCTCATCAACAATAACAAGGCAAAATTTATATCATCCTGCTTTGGGCATAGAAATAGTCGATTTGTAGATGTTCAAAAAGTATGTTGAAGGGTATCCTCCATATGCTTTAGCATGGAAGGCATGTTGATTGTAAGATTGACATGTGGAGCAGCCTGAGCAGATTCAAGACGCTGTTAGTTATACCTGGTGCTGTCCAGGCCCTCCTGAGTCCACAATGCTTTGTGGACCAAAATGTCCTCTCCTGTGAATAGAGGCATACCTGGTGATAGAATTTCCAGGTGAAAAGTAGTTTTCCCCTGAAGACATTCAGACTCCATTGATCTGTTTAGCCTTGAATTTCTTTTTCCACCTTTCTACTTCAGAATCCTTGTAAGTTAGGTGGAGAGGAACATCCTCAGAAGGTGAGAGGCTAAATACATGTTCAGGGGCTTCTAAAGCAGGGAGCTTAGTTGTTGAATCAGCTCATGCATTCCCCTTTGAAACGATCATTATTCCCTGTGTGGGCAGGGCAGTGTACAATTGCTAGAGCAGAGGGAAGTTTGAGGGTAGATAGGAGGTCCTTGATAAGGTCTCCATTAGCAATAGCTTTGCTCGAGGATGTTAGCCCCTCTGTAGCCAAAGCATGCCTACAGCATGGCATACACCAAACGCATATCTGGAGTCAGCATAAATGGTAGCACTCTTCCCTTTGGCTATTTTACAGGCTTGTGTGAGAGCCACAAGTTCAGCAGCTTGTGCCCTAAAATGGGAAGGCAGAGAAGCTGGTCTAGATAGTATCATAACCAGAAACTACAGCAGGCCCCAGTGTAACAGGTGCCCTCCTTCATAAATGAAGAACCACTGGCATTGTGTAATTTAAAGTTTTAAATGTGGGTTCTAATCTGTCCCCCTCTAGTTTGGGGGGGAAACTGGCTAAAATCACTAAGTGAGTTTAGGCTTTTTAAGGGTTTATTAAAAGATATGATAGTAAAGAGACTGAGAACAGATTTTTATAGCATGGAAATCCTAGCCTTCCCAAACCTCCCACTTATAGTCCAAACCAATGTCTTGAACCAAAAAGAGCCAGAAGTCCCCCACCAGCATCAACTTCCTCCTTCGTGTTCTACTCCCAGAAATGGAAGGTTCTTCAAGCTGACTGGCTAGCATCATTCAAATTCATTGGTTCACTGAACCCAAAGGTGGTCTGTTAAGTTCAAAGTTTTTAGCTTCTGAGGACAATGCCCTCTTTTTTTTTAATATATTTTTAAAATTTTTTTTAGTGAGGCAATTGGGGTTAAGTGACTTGCCCAGGGTCACACAGCCAGTAAGTGTTAAGTTTCTGAGGCCTGATTTGAACTCTAGTACTCCTGAATCCAGGGCCGGTGCTCTATCCACTGTGCCACCTAGCTGCCCCGACAATGCCCTCTTAAGGGCCAGCCAGATGAACTTACAATCTAGTTAACTGGAAGTGGGCTAATCAGCAGTCGATCACTCTCACTTAATTTAATCAGTTTAATCTCCAGGTGGGCCTTTGAGTATCTGCTAAATCCCCTTATCTGCCACATTCCATTACCTTGACACAGTATAGAGGACAATATCCGGTTCCTATAAAAGTGTATCCAAAACATCATCACAGGGTTTCTCAGCCATATCAACTAAAGAGGCCCAAGAGTGGTAAGTTAGGGAGCAGTGTGGCTGGGTTAAGGACTGTATAGCATTTTTAAAGTGGCATTCTCATGACCTATCAGGGTTACTTCATACTTAGCCAGCCTTCAATCCCAAAAGACTTGTGCTCTATGGTGTAGTAAGAGGGTCTCTACTTTGTGAGGACATTGTTATTGAAAGGATTACCTAAGACCAAATCGGATATCTTTTCTACCAAAAGGGTGGTACCTGCCATTGCCCTGAGGTAAGGTGGTGCCACAATCTAGTTACCTGTAATAATAAGGTATTGGGCATTGAACAGTTACTAAGGATTGAGTCAGGACCCCAGAAGCCACTCCTTCCTGTTCATCTACAAAAAGAGTAGAAGACTTAACTGTAGTCTGGGAATCCTAGTGCAGGTGCTGACAATGCCTGCTTCAATTCTGTTTTAGCTGAATGATCCTAGGAATCCAGCTGAAAGTTCTGGGACAGAATTTTTGGTTAGAGCTATAAGAGGCTTAGTAATCTTTTTTCTTTGAATAGAATTTTATTTTCCAAAATATTATGCAAAAACAAATTTTAACATCAATTTAAAAAAAAAACTTTGTTCCAACTTTTCTTCCTCCCTCCATTCCCACCCCCCACCCACAAGAACTCAAGCAATTCAAAGTGAGTTATACATGAGTAGTCATGGAAAAATTCCCATATTAGCTAGTTGTGAGAGAAGTTAAAAAAAAAATCCAAAACTTCAGATTAAAGAATTGTCAAAAAAAAATTTTTAAATGTGTTTCCATCTGTTTTCAGATACTATCTGCTCTTTCTCTGCAGATGAGCTGCAATCTTAACTCCTTCAGGGTTATATTGGATCATTGCCTTGCTGAAAACAACCACATGCTTCCCAACAGATCATCCCCCACTACTGCTGTTATTTTGTATACAGTACATTTCAGTCTTCAGTTCATGTAGGTCTTTCCAGGTTTTTCTGATAGTATCCTATTCATCATAACCTTTATATAGTACCTTAAGCTTGACAGAATTTTTTTCATAAAAGCCCAGCAAAGTAGGTACTATACATTTTGCCATTATAATCAATCATCATAACTATTTCCCTCCATCCCACTCCCTTCCCATGACATTTACTCTATCTTCTTTTTACCTATTCCTCCTCAAAGGTGTTTTACTTCTGACTATCCTCTCTCCCACTCTGCATTCTTTTTTTTTTTTCACCCTTCCTTATTCCCCACCCTTCCTTCCTTATTCCCCTCCCCTCCTACTGTCCTGCAGGGTTAAATAGATTACTCCTCCCAATTAGGTATGAATGCGATTCCCTCCATGAGCCCATTCTGATTACATGAAGGACCCTGAGCTAATTCTGTTTTCTAAATTTTTCTTCCTCCCTCTCTCCTCAACCCTCCCTATGAGATCATGCAATTCAATATGTCATACTGGTGCAGTAATGCAGAACATCTTCCTTGAAAGTGTTTTGCTTTTTACTGCTCTCTGCCAATCTGCCCTTTCCTCCTTCCCTTCTCCCCCCCCCTCCTCCTTTTCTCCCTCCCCTCCCTCAGGGCAAAAATATATTACTATACCTACTTGGGTATGTCTGGTCCTTGTTAGAGCCAATTCTGATATTAAGGTTCATTCACTCCCCCTCTCCTCCCCTCCATAAGCTTTTTTCTTGTTTTCTTCATGTGAACTACCTCTCTCCAGACCATCTCTCCCCTTCTCCCTCCACCAATCTATTCCTCCTACACCTCAACCCTATTTTAAGGTCATCATGGGTTAGTTAAATGGCACAGTGGACAAAAGCACCAGCCCTGGAGCAAGGAGACCCCAAGCCCAAATCTGGACACAGAAATAAGATGCCGCACCCTGTCTGCCCCACAAAGAACAAAACACAAATACTTTCCAAATATCATACCTTCATATTCAGTTCAGACCTGTGTCTTCTGTGAATTCCTTACTGAGAGTTCTTATGATTTCAAAGTAATATCTTCCCATGTAGGACTGTAAACGGTTTGATCTCTTCATGATCCCTCATGAACTCTTTTTCCTGTTTACTTTTTTATGCTTCTCCAGGGTCTTGTGTTTGAAAGTCAAATTTCCTATTCAGTTCAGGTCTTTTCATCATAAATGCTTGAATTGAAAGACCTCTTTCTCATCAAAATCCCATTTTTTGCCTTTGAAAGATTATACTCAGTTTTGCTGGATGTGATTTCTGGCTATAGTCCCAGTTCCTTTGCCCTCTGGAATATCATTCCATGCCCTTTGGTCCTTTAATGTAGAAGCTGCTAGATCTTGCTTTATCCTTATTGGAGCTCCAAAGTATTTGAATTCCTTTTTCTAGCTGCTTTGCAGTATTTTCTCCTTTACCTGGGAGTTCTGGAATTTGGCTATAGTATTCCTGGAGATTTTCCTTTTGGGATCTTTCAGGAGGTGATCTGTGGATTCTTTCAATTTCTATTTTAGCTTCTGCTTCTAGAATATCAGGGCAATTTTCCCTCTATCTCTTGGAGGAGGATGTTGTCTAAGCTTTTGTTCTGGTCATGGTTTTCTTCAGGTAGTCCAATGACTTTCAAATTATCTCTCCTAGATTTATTTTCCAGGTCAGCTGTTTTTTCCCAGGAGATATTTCACATTGCCTTCTACTTTTTCATTCAATTGGATTTGCTTTACTGTCTTGGTTTCTCATAAGGTCGCTAGCTTCCATTTGTTCAATCCTAATTCTTAGGCAGTTATTTTCATCAGACAGCTTTTTAATCTCCTTTTCCATTTAGCTTTTCAAACTCTTGACTTTTTTCTCAAGACTCTCCTGCATCGCTCTCATTTCCCTTTCTATTCTTTCCTCTTTCTCTACATCTTCTCTATATTTCTCCTACTTTCTCTTCAAAGTCTCTTTTGAGAGCTTCCATGGCCTGAGACCACTTCATATTTTTCTTTGAAGCTTTGGATGTTGGAGTTTTGACCCTGTTATCTTCTTGTTCTGAGGTTGTATTGTGGTCTACCTTACCCCCAAAGAAGTTTTCAATGGTCTTCTGCTTTCTTTGCCTACTCATCCTGGCTTACTATTTCTTGGCTTTTAACTCCTTCTTAAAGTGTGGTGCTGCTTCCAGGACACAATGTTCGAGCTACAGCATGACCCAGGGGCTGACTGGGCTTCTTCTCAGCCTGCCTGGCCTCACTTTTGTTTGATTTTAAACTCTCCACTGCTGGGGGGGCTGCTCCTCGGCTCCGCTCCTGTTCTCGGCTTCAGAGGGTCCCAGGTGTTTTGGTTTGGGGGGGGGCAGGTTTTAATCTCACCTGGCCTGTTCTGAGGTCCAGAGAACCTCAGGCTTACTTACTAAGCAACCAACCAGCAAAGCTTTCTGTGGTGTGGTTTTTAGCTTCCCATGAGCCTGCTCCCCTCCCCGACCTGGGCCTCCCATCACTCAGGATTTCTTCCTGGTTTTCTTGCTGGGGTAGGGACAGTTGAATCCTTCCCCCCCCAGTCCACTGGTATCTGTGCACTTACCACCCCTCCCCGCTGCTACCCGGACAGCCATTCAACCTGACCTCATGCTCTGTTCCAGAAGACACAGGCGCTGCAGCTGATTCAAAGGCACGGGGCAAATTTCTGGGGCGGGTGTCTGGTGTGCCTGCCTGACTGCAGGGTTAGGCTTTATTTGTGGCCCAGCATGGCCCCCTTAAATCTATCTATAGCTGGAGAAAACTCGGCTCATGTTTTTGTGTGTGTTTCTGCTCCAAGGGTTCTTTAATTGCTATTTTTGGGGTGATTATATCAGGAGCTCTGTCCGTTTAATGTCTTTCCTCAGCCATCTTGGCTCCTGCCCCTGAGGCTTGGTAATTTCACCAAAGAGGTAAAATTGTCTGCAATACCTAGCTGCTCCCAGAATGGCCCTTAGCTGCTTCTTAGTAGAGGGAGTAGAGAGTTATTGAATAGCCTGGACTCTCTTAGGAGAGACAGAGCGAGTTCCAGCAGCCAGAATGAAGCCCAAATATTCCACCTGAAGTAGGCACCATTGTTCCTTAGACCTCGTGGCCTTTCTTGTGTAGGTCTAATAGTAAATGGCGGCCGCCTTCCTGGCGGATTTCAGCATTAGGGGAGGCTAAAAGTAAGTCATCAACATGTTGTACTAAAGTGGAGCCATTAAAGGTAATGGAGGCCAGATTCTGCTGTAAAATTTGAGAAAATAACATAGGACTCTCTACAAATCCCTGTGGGAGTCGAGTCCAGGTCCACTGTGTCTTTCCAGGTATGGGCAAATAAACATTGGACATCCTCATGCACTGGTATAGAGAAATGCAGAGCAGATGTCTACCACTGAAGCGTGTAGAAGAAACTGATGGCAGAATATAGGACTATGGCATGTTTCAGCATAATATAAGAGTTTATCACTGTAAGATCCTGTACAAAACAAACAGGTTTGCCATCTGGCCCAGAATTAGGTTTAACTGGCAAAATGTCAGTATTACATGGAGAATGATGGCATGGAACACAATACCCTGGCTTTTCAGAGCCTCAATTATAGGGGTGATTCCTTCTATGGCTTCTTTAGACAATGGATACTGTGGAATGGTTGGGGGTAGTCCCCCTTTAACTTTAATAGTAACAGGCATAGCAGATTTAAGGAGCCCCAGTTCAGTAGAGGATGAGGCCCATAGGGACTCAGGAATGTCAGAGGGGATTTTGGATGTATCCCCCTACTGTTCCTTGAGTGTCTGCCATCAAAATTGGCAATAAATGAATAGTATCCCCTGGCAATTATAGGGAGATGCTCCCATTTGTAGCACAATATATGGTTGCTCTAAGTTTACAAAGGAGATCACAGCCTGATAGATTTACAGGGGCATTGGGCATAAGTACAAATGAATGTTCTACTGTTAAAGGCCCCATAGATACCATGCAAGGGATTAAGTCTCCCACTCTTTGGGCTTTTCCCGAGACTCCTACCACACTTACAGATCCAATAGCATTGTATCCAGGGTTTGGTTTCCTCAGTGAGATTGATTTTAGAGGTTCCTATATCTAACAAACAATCATAATACATGTCCCCAACTTTGAGGGTCACATGGGGTTTGTTACTCTGGGGAGGTGAATGGATTGGTGTAAGAGGGTTAATATATTCAGGGACTAGAAAAACGAAACTTTCAGTGTCTATTGTCCCTTCCCCGCTGTACATCGTTATTCCTGTGCCTCCGTCTGAGGGATTCCATAGTTACCCTGATTCTGATTTTGTCCTTCTATACCTCTCTGATGGGTTCTATGGTTATTCTGATTGTTTGTAATAAAGCCTGTAATTACCTTGGTTGTTTCCTTTCTGGTAAAAGTATCCATAATTCTGATTTCTCCTGAAAAAATCTTCAAGACTCTCAGTCATTGCCTGCTTCAGTTCATGCTTTCTAATTCTACATTACTTGGAGTAATTCTATGTTCTCTCAAGATGGCTTGATTGACTTCTTCCATCTGACCAGTGTCCAATTTAGACACTGTTAGAAAATATTTATGGATTTCTGGTAAGGATTGGTGGACAAATGTATTAAGCACAATGTAGGAATCCTCAGAATCCAGTGCATCTAGTCTTATAAATTGCCTAGCTGCTTCACAAACTATCATAAAACCTATTAGGTTGTTCATTAGGTTCCTGAGTGATTTTTAAGAATTTCTGCCAGTTTTCAGACTTCTTTTAGAGCAAGTTTCCATTCCTTTCAGTAGTGTTTCTCTAGCATCTTTTAATTCTTGGAATTGTTGTGTATCAATTCCAATTTGGTTCCCATAGAGGCCATCCTGTTATAGCTTTGCCTGAGGATACTAAGGAATTTCCTGCTGTGACAATATCTAAAATCTTACTTGGGGATACTATAATGCCCATAGGACAAGTGACATAGGCCCAAATGGGTTGATGTCTATTAAATATAGACCTTAACTGTGAAGTTACAGACTTTGGATTTTGATCAAATCTAGGGATGATTTTCTTCTATGCACTCAAATCTCTTGTGCTTAATAGTATTTTCTAAGCTGCACTGCTGTTCCCTTGTGGTTATGCTCTATAACATCCTACAGGGGGAAGCGGTTTCTACTGATCAGATTCTAAAGATTGGTCAAGATCTGTTTCTGAACTCGGGTCATCTCCAGCAGAAGGAGCTGTCTTAGCTTCTCTCTGAACACATGGCCTACTATGGTCACACTCTTTTCTCTTTCCAGTTTATTATGAGAAAATGCCATGTTACAATATTGCTAATAGAGAATAAAATTTATAAATCACTAGAGCTATGATTATACCACCATAGTCAGGTTCAAATTTAGTTATAATGCTCCCAGTAACATTAGACATGTGCTCAGGGAGGGAGACACTCTCCCACTTATTACGCCAAAGGTTTTGTCTCTCATAGATGAGAAGAAAGCCTGTAAGACTACAAGAAAATACTGAGTAGGTCATCTTTTTGAACCTGGACGTTACTTAGTCACAAAATACTACAATGAAGAAAAGCATGAGGAAAAAAAAATTCAATCATGATGCCATTTAAAATGGACTGGCTTTTGGGGCATCTAGGTGGTGCAGTGGATAGAGCACCAGCCCTGGATTCAGGAGGATGTGAATTCAAATCCAGCCTCAGACACTTGACACTTACTAGCTGTGTGACCTTGGGCAAGTCACTTAACCTCAATTGCCCCACCAAAAAAAAAAAATCGGACTGGCTCTTCTCTTGAGGTAAGGCTTTCAGAGGCTTTTAAAAGTAAGGGAGATTGGTTAAGTGAGGAAGGCAGTGGAGGGGGTGGAGATTAAAGAGATCCACCAGGTTCATTAAATCCTGGTTGGCTTGCCAATCTGTAAGGGCCAAATTTATTATAGGGAGAGTTAATTGGGTGGCTCACCATAATATTGGGGTTCAGAAAAATAAGACCTCTAGATTCAAAGTTTCCTCCCTTCCAAATTGCCTCTTTTTAGTTATTTCTCTCAGACTTAATAAGAAAGACTAACAGCCTCTTTTCCACAAACAATCCAGCTTTATTAATGGGAACAAAATTTACAACAAAGGTGAAGTTAATAAAGCCAGGGACAAGGGAAATAGAGGAAGAGAAAATGAGTAAGTTCCGTGTTTCAGTGATGTCTTGCATAGCTGAGGATGGCCATGGTCTAGACCTCCATTTAGTTTCCTCATGATACTTCTGCCTTTAACTCCTTCTTACTACTCAAACAAGGCAGGCCAGCTACTTGGGTGTCTTCCTTCTAACCTGGAAGAATACAGGAGCAACTCTTCTAACCTCTGAAGTAAGGAGTTAATTTTTTAGATGAATACAAACATGAAAGAAGGTCCCTTGAAATGTAGCTGCTAGAAAGCCTTGCACCCTGGCAGTTGGGAGATAGTATAGAAACTTAGTTGTGTCCTGTCCTGTTTCTGTTTCTAAGCCCTCATTAATGTCTGCTGATGGCCTAAATTCCCTTGCATAATCTTTTTATGTACTTCAGGAAGGCTAGGATGTATTATGCCTACCTGATAGGCACATAGGGAGAATCCATAAAACCTTTGGACTATGATCTGCAGAAGGCAGAATGTTCTAGATGAGTTCATGGAATTGCAATGGATGGCCACTGGAATTAGTTCTTCTGTAACTATAATGTGGCATCAAAATATTCTAGATGGCTTGACTGACTTTTTCCATCTGACCATTAGTCTGTAGTAGGTGGTGAGTAGTCACAAAATTTCCTATTCTTTCCCTTAAAATTCAAGCTAAGCCTTGCAGGTGATCAAAACAAGTTTCATGGCAAGCTTATAAAAGTCAATGACCCTTTTGTGTGCCAATTTTCATATGATTAGAAAAGTAGCTTATAATATGGAGACTAATGGTAATACTCTATAGCAGATCTATAGCTCTAGGGATATGTGCCATTTTCCCCTAAAAATGTAAAATGCCTTAGGGAATTGAAGGAGTTAGTCTGCATCTAGAGACTCGGCAAAAGGTAACTCTTGATGCTTTGTCCAAACTGATTACCCAGAGAGATCTGGAGTTGTGCCTAGTCATGTTTCTAGTACCAGGCATGGTGTGATTGGGTGCCTTTAGGCAGTTGTGTGTTCTCTGTTCTAGGATAACTGTCACAGAATTTCTAGTTCAAACTATACACAAGTCCCCTCACTACAACATAATGTCTGACCTGTCGGCTTTGAATAAAAGCCTCCAGTTAAAACGAAACAAATCCTCATCTTTTGAGGAACGCTCTGTACTTCTGAACAGCTCTGGCTTGGTGAGGAAATACATTCTAACATGGCCTCTTGGAAATTTCTATGATAGCCTCCTCTATTCTGCTTAAGTTCTCTTCATTTTGATCTTTCAAATATTACAACTCCACCATCATGTTCTTTTTGAGTCTTTTACAGATTACGTACAGTCTGTTCCTTCATCTGTTCCTCATGTACCATGAGCTGAAGGGAAGGAAGCAAGAGGTTGCCTTCTTTGGCACCCAATAGCTTATCAGTGTTGCTCCTAGAATTGAACACAATACTCTGGATTAGGTTTGACAATGGTAAGATATCATGGGACTATCACTTCCATATGGGTGGAAGTTAGAATTCTCAAATTCCTCCCCTCAGCATGGCATTACCCGTGGAAGGTGTAGTAAGGTTACACACTAGATAGAACCGGATTTAGAATCTGGAAGAATGAATTAGTTTACAACTTTACCAAGAATATATTAGTCTTATTTTCCCTACATTCCCTACATTTGTCATTTTCCTCCTCTGCTGTCTTATTATCCAATTCAATAGTTGAGGTAGTACCCCAGAATTGTTTTGACCTGCATCTCCAATAGTGAGAACATTTTTTTCATGACTATAGGTAACTTTTATTTCACCTGAAAGCTTAATATCTTATGATCATCTATCAATTAGGGTATGGCTATTATTTTTAACAAATTTGACTGAGGCCTCAGTTCTGAAATACAGAAAACTATCAGACAAACTTGCTTCAAATTTTTTTTTACTATTGCTATTCCCTCCCCATGACATTTATTCTTTTCTATCTCATTTCACCCTATCCCTCCTGAAGTGTTTTGCTTCTGACTACCCCCCCCTCCCCAATCTGTCCTCCCTTCTTTCACCACCATCTCCCATATTGCCTTTCCCTCCTACCTGCCTGTAGGACAAGCTAGATTACTATACCCAATTAAGTGTGTATGTTATTCCCTCTTAGTGCCAATTCTTATGAGTAAGGTTCACTCACTCCCCAGCACGTCCCCCATCTTCCCCTCCACTGTATAAGGTTTTTTTTTTGTTTTATGTGAGAAACTTTACTCCATTTCATCTCCATTTCCTTTTCTCCTAGTCCATTCCTCTCACCCCTTAATTTTATTTTTTAAAGATATCATACCTTCATATTCAGCTCATACCTATGCCCTTTGTCTAAATATACTCCACCCAGCTGCCCTAATAATAGAGTTCTTATGAGTTACAAGTGTAAGCTCATGTAGGAATGGAAACAGTTTAACCTTTTAATATCCCTTATGATTTATATTTCCTGTTTACTTTTTAATGCTTCTCTAGGATATTGTATTTGAAAGTCAAATTTTCTATTCAGCTCAGGCCTTTTCATCGAGAAAGGCTGAAAGTCCACTTTTTCATTGAATTCCCATTTTCCCCTGAAGGATTATACACAGTTTTACTGGGTAGGTGACTTTTTTATTGTAATTCCAGTTCCTTTGCCCTGCATAATATCATACTCCAATCCCTCTGATACTTTAATGTAGAAGCTGCTAAATCTTGTGTTATCCTGATTGTGGTTCAACAATACTCGAATTGTTTCTTTCTGACTGTTTGTAGTATTTTCTCATTGACCTGGGAGCTCTGAAATTTGGCTATCATATTCCTGGAAGTGTTCATTTTGTGACCTTTCAAGAGGTGATCAGTGTATTCTTTCAATTTCTATTTTACCTTTTGGTTCTAGAATATCAGGGCAATTTTCTTTTTTCTTTAAGTGAGGCAATTGGGGTTAAGTGACTTGCCCAGGGTCACACAGGTAGTAAGTATCAAGTGTCTGAGGCCAGATTTGAACTCTGGTCCTCCTGAATCCAGGGTCAGTGCTCTATCCACTGCACCACCTAGCTGCCCCAGGGCAATTTTCCCAGATGATTTCCTGGAAGATGATGTATAGATTCTTTTTTTTTTCCTTTTTTGGGATCATGGCTTTCAGGTAGTCCAATAATTTTAAAATTACCTCTCTTGGATCTATTTTCGAGGTCAGTTATTTTCCTATGAGATATTTCACATTGCCTTCTATGTTTTCATCCTTTTACTTCAGTGTCCTGATTTCTCAGTCAGTTTCCATTTGTTCAATCCTAATTTTTAAGGAATTATTTTCTTCAAAGAGCTTTTGTACCTCTTGCCCATTTGGCCAATTCAGCTTTTAAAGTCATTGACTTTATCTTCTTCTGAGGGTGTGTTTTCTATTTTCTTTCTTACCATAGAAACTTCCTAGGGTTAGCATTTTTTTCTGTTCATTTTCCCAGCCTTTTTCTTGACTTTTAACTCTGTTATAGTGCATCACTGCCTCCAGGGTGGAGGAAGCACTGTCCCAAGCTTCAGGGAGTTTGAGCAGCTCTTTTCCTACATACTTGTAGGAATTGAAGTCCTTAGTTCTTCCAAGATGGTATAATTTAAGGAGAGATATGTTCACCACTCTCCTGGCCTGTGTTCTGGTCTACAAGTAGCAACAGGCCTACTTCTCTGCCTTGGAACCCAGAACAGAGCCCTGCTCCACTGTGGCTGCAATCTCTGGTGTGCTTGTGTTCTCTCCCCTCCCCCCCTCCCCCCCACCTGGGACTGCCACTGAAGACTGTGATCTGGATCCAAGCATGGGCAAATCAGAGTCCCACATCAGCACCAGCAAAGAGATTGCTGTAATCTCCCTCTGGCCAACTGATATCCCTCCCGCTGCCCCCTCCCCCCCCCAATCTGTGGGCTTAGTTCCAGAAGCAGCTGCTGCAACATATGATTCAGAGGCTCCCAAGGCCTGGTTCTCTGGAGCTGGTTCTGTGCTGGGATTGGATCTGTGCTGTGGCTATGTTCCACTCACCCAGGTACAACAGACATTTCTGACCAACCAAGTTGTCTTTGACTGGAAAATGATTCTACCCTGTCCTCTTGTGGGTTCTGATGCTCTAGGACTTATCTTATGGCATTATTTGAAGGTATTTGGAGGGGTCTTGGGGAGAGCTCAGGAAAGTCAGTCTTTCCTCCACCATCTTGGCTCCACCACCAACTAATTTTTTAATTAAGCAATTAAAGTATTATTCCTTAACTTGACTATGTTGCCAGTCAACTTTTACAATGAACATCATTGTTATGTTCTTCAACCTCTGGGCTTCTGTCACATTTCTCTCTCACCCCCTGGGTCACCTGAAATTTTTATATTCTGTCAATTAGGACTATTAGTGACACAGGTATATAACATCAAATGTTAAAATTTTGATGTCAGGGAGTGCACTTTTTGAAAATACAAACATAGTAAAAGGGTTTTTTTCATATGCAGCCCAGATACCTTTGCTCTACCACTCCCATTTTGAGGCATAGGTTTTCTATCTATATCTCCAAGGCAGAAGTGATACTATATTCAGCTTTTTCTTTGTCTGGTCTATAATTTGAGAACTTTCCATCATCCAAGTCATGGGAGGGAAAGCCTTGCTTTTACTTCCAAAGGAATGGGGCTGTCTAGGGAAACTCTTTTTTTTTTAATGTTGGGTTTTTTCAAATATGAAAGTATTATTATTTTTCAGTTACATGTAGAGTTTTCAACATTTCTTTTTTTATAAGATTTCTAGTTTCAAATTTTTTCCCTCGCCCTGAGGCAAACCCAGAGGGCTCTCTGGCACCCCTCTAACTGATTTTCCCCCTCCCCAGGCTTGGGCCATGGTCAGAGGCAGCAAGTGTCCTAGGAAACTTTGTGGTCAAGGCCTGAATTCCTGAGACAATGCTTGGCTGGCCTCCCAGGGGTCCAAAGACTCAGCTGTACAAACCTTGCTCTGCCTAAGCCTGGAACAAGTTCTACCAGGTCAAGGCTGAAAGGTTGGAAAATTATTCCTATTCTCTTAGAATTATTCTAGCAGGGACTATTTGATTTCTTTATGGCTTTCTGCTATAAATACTGAGCTATCCTGGATAATAAAGTGCATGTAGTTTACCACACATAATGTGGTGCTGATGTATCAATGATGAATCGTCTCTGATCCTCAACTTCCATCAAGGGAATTGAGCCCACGACCCTGACATACCCCCCCACCCCAAGACAGCAAGTAATCTGATATATGTACAATAACATCAAACATATTTCTGCATTCTTCATGTTATAAGAGAAGAATCGGAGCAAAAAGGAAAAAGCTCAAAAAAAACCAGCACCAAAACCAAAAGAAATAGTATGGTTCAGTCTACATCCATATTCCATGGTTCTTTTTTTTTTTTCTTTCTGGATTTGGAGAACCTTTTCCATCATGAGTACTTTGGAACTATCTTGTACCGTTGTGTTGCTGAGAGGAATCAAGTCTATCACAGTTGATCAAAACATAATGTTGATGATACTGTGTACAGTTCTGGTTCTGCTCATCTCACTCAACAGTTCATGCAAGTCCTTCCAGGTTTCTCTGAACTCCTCCTGCTTACTGTTTCTTCCAGCACAGTAGAATTCCATTACATTCATATGCCACAACTTGTTCAGCCATTCCCCAATTGATGGGCAGCCCCTCTAGTTTCTAGGGCAAAGTTCAAAGCACATTTCTGGGGGCTTACAGGTGTATGACACTGAGCCTGTGGTTAAAAAAAAAAAAGTAAAGGGTTTTGTATGGATGGAGATAGCGAAGGAGCCCTAGGTCTGGAGGCAGGAACTGGGGTGAAATTCTGCTCCCAACATTGCCAACTTTTGGCTAATAGATGTTAAAAATTGAAACACAAATATTCCAACATAAGGAAGAATGAGTTATGCATTCAGTAGAAGCATCTCAATGGTTAAAAGTTGTTTAATATTCTCCTGAAAGTTGAGAGAAGGCACAGTGCATAGAGCACTGGACTTGCAATTTGGGAGAGCTGAAATTTGAATCCAGCCTGACATTTCCCATTTATTACATGTGTAATCCTTAGCAAGTCATGTTGTCAGACATGAGTGAACCACCAACTGCCACTACCACCACAACAGGTTTGTGATGCTATGCCATACATTAGGGAGGAACATTTAAAAATGAGTCCCTATCCTCAATAAGCCCATATTCTATGGGGGGGAGATGACACCTATATAGGTGAATGGAGGCCTGAACAGGCAAGGTAGTTTTGGCCCAGGCAGTCGGAGAATCTGAATCCTTGAATGATGGTAGAAGTAATTTGCTAACTATAAGAAAAATATCATTGCTGCCACCACCTTCAAGTAAGCTGTGGATTTTCCAACTTCAGTCCTTCCAAATCTACAAAACTACAAAGGGTTCCTCACACAGCATGCTGTGCCCCTCTTTTTTTTCTTTCTAATCTGCTCGGGAAAAGAACAAATGGGAAAACGCTTAGATCTATGTACCATCTATTAAGATACTAGCTATCTATTCATGGAACGGATGAATGTAATTTAGCATCTCAACACTCCTTGGATAACAAATTTCCCATACTATCTCAGATCCAAGGTACTTAAGGGTGGTATTTTGACCAGTTCATGAGGTCACCATTGGGAAAGCTTTATTGATTCTACTCTTCCTTCTGTGTCTATTTCATGTCCCACATAAACTCTCCCAGGAAGGAAAAGTTACTGTCTAAACTTCCAATTCAACCTCTATCAATTTCCCTCCCAATGAAGTACTCATTCAGCTCTTAAGGCATTTGTCCATAGCATAGGGAGGTCTGGGAAAATTCTTTGCTATTCAATTCTTTAGGGATGCATTGGAGAAAAGAGCCTGGTACAGAGGTAGAAGGGAGCTAAAATTAGTTTTGGAGTTAGAGGGCCTGGTTGTAAATCTTGTCCTTTTACTACTTACCATGTATTATGACTTGGGGTTCATTAACAGCCCTGGGTTTCAGCTTTCTCATTGAAAGGTAAGTAGTATGCCCCAGTGGGCTGCTGGAATTCCCTTCCAAATCACATGGTTTTATAGTATGTTAGGTGAAGGTGTTACAGAGGGAGGGGCGTAAATCTGTGGCATTTGGGGCTTGAGCTCCCTCTTTTGGTTATTTGATAGTGTCCCTAGAAGCTCTTGATTGTACTTACATTCAACCTCTCACAAGCAGTCATCTGCACTCAGCATATGTACAGAATCGTGTGTTATAGCTCGTCAGAGCAATGAGCAAAATACTTTGTCTCACCTGGGGCTTCTCTGTCAAGTCTAAGCATAGAACTTGAGGTTTGTTGGGAAAAGATACAGAGGACTGTCACTACCAGGTCTAAGGTTTGTACAGAATTGGGGACACAGAGTGCTAGTCCAACAGGCTGAAGAGCAGGAAGCTTTCTGGAGGAACCTTGTTAGCCCACTGCTAGAAGGATAGCCTCTTCCAAACTTGGTAGAGTGGCTTCTGTAAGTGAGCAGCATCCCTTAGAAAACAAGGGGCATCTCAAAGGCCAAGGAATATAGGGCTATATAGGAGGTGCTGGCAGGGCAAATTAGCTGCTATGGATTTCTCTTCTGGCATAGACATTAATGAATGGACCAGACCAATGTATCCCAAAGATGTCTAAGGAAGACCTTGGGGGCAGGAGGTGAGGAAGAGAAGGCTTCCCTCTCTGTGTGAAGAAGTTACCTTGTGGAATTAGACCTGGTGTGATAAGATGAAGTGACATGGAGCCTTCATGGTGGATTCCAGGGTGGCTATAATGAATGTCTACCCACAAGGGCTTGCTTTATCGAATAGCATGAAGGAGGAATAAGTGGTTCTGTTTCTTGTTTTGGGTTTTTTTTCATGGGCTAACATTTACTACTGTCTTCATAGACAGTAACAGCTTGCATTTGTTTGGGTCATTGTTTGCCTTCTTTTAACAGAATCTTCAATTTTATAGTCATACTTAAGCTTACAACCTTTTCTTTTGGGGGGGGGGGAAGATTTGACCATTGTAATTGTTGCAAAGGTAGAAATCGGCAAATTCCTACAAAGGGCTCACTTTAAAGAGGAAGACATTCTCAATGTTTGAAAATACGAAGGGAAAGTTTTAGGTATCCTATCAAACATCTTGGTTCTTCCTCATCCTTCTTTCTGTGTAAGCTGTGTTCTACAACGGGCTGATCTCTTCTATTCATCCTGTTGGTTGTTCTACCATTAATGTAATCAATATTTGGGCCTGAGAATCTCTTCCTTCATCCAGTATCTTAGACTTGGGAAGCCTTAAACATGCCTAAATGTACTTGAGGCCAATCTTGACACTGACTCTTGTGAGAAGCAGTTTGGACTGTCTTTGGTCGTATCTCAGAATAGTTTGTATTGAATCTTTTCCTGTGCCAGAGTTGGTAGCCAATCTGATACATAATGATCGAGGACTACTTGGGCCCCCTTTCAGTGACTTGATATGAAGATGACAATTACTTTGGCTCAGTTCCCAGCACAATTGAACCCCATACTTTTTGGACTTTCTGAATATCTGAATAAGAGATTCATGGTTGGTAGGGGTGCCCTGTGAGTTTTTTTCCAAAGGATTTGTTACTGGCTCAATCGTAGGCACCATTTCAGGAATAGAAAAGTAGAACTGAATGTGCACAGTGAGGGGGTCTGCATTAAGAAAACTTGGTCGGTTCAGATGGAGTGGGTGCAATATCATCTTTGCTTTCCTCTCCGGGGCTGCTTCACTGGCTGCAGCCCTTGCCCGCACCCCGGAGGCCCTTGGCTCCTCCGCCGGCCGCGGCTCTTCATCCCATGGGCATGAGCTGCACTCGATCCTGTAGAGCAGCACGCCGGCCAGCAGAGCGCTCACAGCCTCCAAGGCCACTCCTCCCGCCGTGGCCCGCGGCCAGGCAGGGCCGAGTCACACAGTCGGAGCCCGCAGACAAATCGGTGTTGCCCTGGCTCAAAGGGGTGGCAGTGCAACGCCAAGAGCCGCTCGCTCCCTTGATCCCTCCACGGATTTACCCGCCCCGCGTGCCTCAGTGCCCTGTGATCTGAATCTTTCCTCATACCTCAATAGGCTCCAAAAGTGATAACTCACTAGAAGGGCATTGAAGCTCGTAATTTATCATAAAAGCATTCCACTGTTTTCCAGTTAAATGCAAAAAAGTTTTCAACATTTGTTTTCATGAGACTTCTGGTTCCAATTTTTCTCCTCCCCCCTTCCTATGACAGAAAGCAATCTGATATATGCTATATACAAACATTCACATCGGATATATTTCTGCATTAGACATGTTGTGAAAGAGGAATTGGAACACAAGGGGAAAACCTCCCAAAAGAAGAAGAAAATAAGCAAAAAGCAGAAATAGTATGGTTCAATCTGCATTCAGAACCCAAAGTACTCTTCTCTGGATGTGAAGTAGAGTTTCCATCATGAGTTCTTCAGAATTGATGTGTACCAGTGCACTGCTGTGAAGAGCCGTATCCACCACAGAAAACCATTCTCTTTACTCCTATCACCTATTCTACTTCATCTATGCATTCTCCAAAACACTAGGAATCCTGTTTGTTTTTCCTGATATTAGATCATGAATTAAATAAGTACTTGTAGGGAGATGTGCTTCCCATTGTCTGTTCTGCCATTCATCATTAGGGTTAATTCTAGTGGTGGTCATGAGAGATTTTTTTTCAAGCATATATTCACTTAGAGGATTTTGAAGCTGGAGGTGGAACACACTGATACTCAAGTGCTTTATTTTTGGAGGCTAAACTTTTCCCTTCATGTTGGGCTGAGGACTGTGGATGAGAGGGTTTACAACTTGTTGGTAATTTCCTGTAATTTAGCAAGGAGCTATGTCTCTGATCAGGAAACCGTCAAAAGATGTTTGGATCTTATTTGAGATTCTTGGGACTCTTGGGGGGCAGGGGGGGAGAGAATAAAGAATGAGACCAGAATGTGAGGTTGTAATTCCTGCCACTATTTTAATAGAGGGTCAGAAAGCTTTGGCATTTCTTCTGTGAAGAAAAGGCAAACGTAGGAACCAAATCCATAGAGTTAGCAGAAACACAAGTCTCTCTAGGGTGGAATTGTAGACAGCATTTGGGTTGGAACCAGATTTTCAGATGACTGATTTCCAATCCCTTTCTTGGAGATTGTGAGCGAAGATATTTTTTCCACATAAATATTTTATTATTTTCCAGTTACATTTAGAGAGTTTTCAACATTTGTTTTTATAAGATTTCTAGCTGCAAATTTTTCTCCCCCCACTCCCCAAGACGGCAAGTAATCTGATACAGGTTATACATGTACAATCACATTAAACAAATTTCTGCATTAGTCATGTTATTAGAGAAGAATCAGAGCAAAAACCTCAAAAGAAAAACGACAAAAAATGATAGAAGTAGTATGGTTTGATCTGTATCTAGATTGCAGTTTTTTTTTCTGGATTTCAAGAGCATTTTCCATCAAGAATCCTTTGGAACTATCTTAGACCATTGTATTGCTGAGAAGAATCAAGTCTATCACAGTTGATCAACACAATGTTGATACTGTGTAAAATGTTCTGGTTCTGCTCATGTCACTCATCAGTTCATGCAAGTCTTTCCAAGTTGAGAGAAGATATTAAGACTATTGGATTGTTAGAAGCTAGGGCATATGGAAGTTTCATTTCAACCACTGAATGTGTCTTGTGGCTCCCCCCCCCTTAAGACTTTAAGAAGCCTTATGAATATAATGAATAGATATGAGGGTGTTCTGCTTGAATGCACAGTTTACTCAACATTACAGAATTCATACTGGAGTGAAACGTCATGACTAAGGGGGAAGGATTTCTTCCAGAGCAAATGCCTTCCTCAATATTGGCTGATGCATTAACACATCCCATGCAAAGGAACTTCATTCTTCATTTAGAACAACTCCTGGGGCGGCTAGGTGGCGCAGTGGATAAAGCACTGGCCCTGGATTTAGGATTACCCGAGTTCAAATCCGGCCTCAGACGCTTGACACTTACTAACTGTGACCCTGGGCAAGTCACTTAACCCCCATTGCCCTGCAAAAAAAAAAAAAAAAACAAAACAAAAAACAAAAACAAAAAAAAACAACCTAATAGAGATTTCAAACTTGGTGCTCTAGATGAGGATTCTTAACCTCCCTATTTATCATGGACTCCTGTGGCACTCTGGTCTTTGGCCTCTAAATTTTCTCAGAATATTTCATACATATTAAGATAAAATGCATAAAACATACATGGGATCACAGAGCACCAATTATGTAGAAATGTAATTATCTGTTGTAGAAATAGTTATTGGAGTACAGGTTAAGAATACTTGCTGTAGCTGTGTGACTCTGGGCAAGCCACTTAACCCTCATTGCCCTGCAAAAAGAAAAAAAGGAGATACTTGCTCTATCTGAAGCATAGCTTTGCCTACTTTTCAGAAATAGCTGTTGAAACACTTGCTTACTTGTCAAGTCCCTGGGCACCTCTTTTCCAAACCCTTAGATATGCTACAGATTAAGATTAATGAATGAAGAGAATGTTGCTTACCCTGATTGCCACAATCTTCCTTTCATTTTGTTTTTATAATGACTTGCTCCTAGTACCCATTCTGTCAGATGATGCTCTAGGACTAATGGCTTGCCTGCACCTATTATATATGACTGAGATTACTTCTAAGTTTAAAGCTTACTTCAAACTTTACCACCAGCACGAAAAACCCTTTCACAAAGGAATTGGTCTCTTCCAGAAGTCCATATACCTGGGGGTGATATTTAACTACAAGGTCACTGGAGATTTGCCTGAATTATCAAAATGATTTAGCTGTTAGTACCAACTGCTCTGGGTACTGATAATCCTTTCTGGGAAGCCAAAAGGATACTCTAACCTGAAGACCTGACTATCTATCTCTGTCTGGGAGCAATCTTCATGAGGGGAGCCTCAACCCATCAGGTAAAGTGGTTTATAATCACAAAGATAAAGGAAGCACCTCTGGGCATCAGCTCCATGGGCCCTACAAGTTGAAGATTCATGTGAAGCAGAACTCTGGCCTGGGCCATTGGTGCTACTTTCTTGGGGGCTACTACAGCTGCTGGTAGGAGCTCCATCTTGGGTGATCCAAAGGGTGTCATCTTGACTTGAGATGCCAGGGTCTCTTCCTATCAGGGTTCTGGGAGCCTTTTCCTCTTAGGTTCTGAGGGGAATTCTGTCTCAGGTATCAAGGGCTCATCCCTCTTATGCTTCTTAGCCTTGGCATTCTGGGCTTCCAACTCTGCCAACTTGTCCTTCTGGTATTTCTTACCTACTGGCAGAATTGGAGGGGGGGGTGATTCTTGGCTAGTAGTGAGATTTGTTGATGTTGTTGCCTATGGTCCAGATGCCATAGTGACTGTCCTTAAGACAATATGTGAGCCTCCTCAAAAGCTTTCTACCTCTTCAGGGTGAAGAGAACTTTCTGAAACTTACCTTGGCTCTGGTAGTAAACTCCATTGTCTTCCAGGACAAAATTGGAGTTTAGACTAAGATTTCTCGTCTCACTGTGTCAGGGAAAAGGTCATCTTCAAAAGCTCCATAGTATTGACCTTTCCAGGAGCAGAGGTCATTGGCCACCAGTCTAGCAAGTGTGCCCGTTCACTAGTAGGGGGAATTAAAAGGTAAAGAAAACCCTTCAGCTCAGTGCCGCCCACCCCACACCCCTTCACATGAGCCTCTGTCTCTCCATGTGTTGTTTCTAGGGCTATCTGCTCTTTTTGACTTGCTTGCTTAAGCAATTCCCATGACAGGAAATGAGAAGACCTAGGAAGCAGGACAGTCTGAGCAGGTGACAAAATGGATGGACTCTCTTCACATCCAGCAAATGCCTCTTTTTGTCTTTGGGTGACTCTGCCTCCCCTCTACAAATGGTTCTTGGGAAATATTTTAAAAAATAGAAAAACTATTCAATGATATTAGCTTACATACATACAGAGTATACATCTATTTTTCTAGTTGTGTGGCCTTAGGTAAGTTATATTCCCTCTCTGAGACTCAGTTTTCTTTATGTCTAAATAAGATTGGAACTAGAAACCCATGAAGGGTCCTCTCTGAAGCTTGGAGCCTTTGTGTAAAACAAGTGTGATCAGGCCTATGAAGAGGTTCTGGAGCCTGAGGTCTCAAATTTGCCTTGAGATTGAAAGAACAGAAAGTATGAATATTTGGCATGATAGGTCATATCAGATGACTGCGATTGTTTCTTACTCATTGAACAACCTATGGCCTGTGACCACTCCTTTATACCACCTCTAGGTGCAGATCCACTCACTTTTCAACCTGGGGCCTGTGATAAGTAATAGAGATAAGTGATAGAGAACTGGATAATAAGTGATAGGCCAGTTGGCACCTGTTTCTAAAACCTGTTAGGTCATGGTGAACCCTGTGTGGATCTTGTTTTTACCCCAGTGCACATCCTTGCCATTCAGTCACTGACTGCTAGAATATTCTTCGTCACATGTTCTTGGCCAGACTCTATTTCCCCCAGTTTCTTCAGACCCCTGTCATCTTAAGCCAACCTGAGCTAGAAAAGAAGCACTGATTTTTTTTTCCCTTGGATTTCCTCATTAGGACTTGGTCTGGTGTACTTTTAAAAAATTTAATTTTATTTTCCAGTTACATATTACATATAAGGATAGTTTTCAACACTTGTTTTCACTGGATTTTTAGTTCCAAATTTTTATTTTTTCTTCTCTTCTCCCCCCCCCCCGCCTCTTCCCTCCCTCCTCCCCAAGAAGAAAAGCAGTCTGATATAGGTTACATATGTACAATCACATCAAACATATTTCTACATTAGTTTTCTTGTGAAAGAAGAATCAGAGCACAAAGCAAAAGCCTTAAACAAGAAGAAAAAAATCCTAAAGAAGAAACAATATGATTCAATCTGCATTCATAATCCAGTTTTTTTCTGGATGTTGAGAACATTTTCTATCATGAGTTGTTTTGAAACTGTTTTGGATGCACTGCTGAGAAGAGTCAAGCCTATCCCCATTGTTGATTACACAATGTTGCTGTTACTGTGTACAATGTTCTCCTGGTTCTGTTCCTCTCGGTCAGCATCAGTTCATGGAAGCCCTTCCAGGTTTCTCTGAACTCCTCCTGCTCATTTCTTACAGCACATTAATATTCCATTACATTCATGTAACAACTTATATAGCCATTCCCCTACTGATGGGCATTCCCTCGATTTCCAATTCTTTGCCACCAAAAAGAGCTGCTATAAATATTTTTTGTACATGTGGATCCTTTTCCATTTTATATGATCTCTTTGAGATATGGACCTAGCAGTGGTACCACTGGGTCAAAGGCTATGAACAGTCCTATAGCCCTTTGGACATAGTTCCAAGTTGCTCTTCAGAATGGTTGAATCAGTTCATGGCTCCACCAATGATGCATTAGTGTTCCAATTTTTCCGCATCTTCAACATCTATTATTTTCCTTTTTTGTTATATTGTCCAACCTGATAGGTGTGAGGGGTGGTACCTCAATTGTTTTAACTTTCATTTCTCTGATCAATAGTGATTTAGAGCATTTTTTCATATGGCAATAGATAGCTTTGACTTCATCAGAAAACTGCCTGTTCATATCCTTTGACCATTTCTCAATTGGGGAATGACTTGGATTCTTATAAATTTGATTTAGTTCCCAATATATTTTAGAAATGAGGCCTTTATCAGAAGTACTGGCTATAAAAATCGTTTACCCAGTTTTCTGCCTCCCTTCTAATTTTGGCTGCATTGCTTCTGTTTGCACAAAAGCTTTTTAATGTAATAGCAGTCTTCCATCTTGCATTTCATAATATTCTCTATCTCTTGTTTGGACATAAATTGTTTTCCTATCCATAGATCTGAGAGGTAAACTATTCCTTCCTCTCAATTTATCTATGGTATCACCCTTCATGTCTAAATCTTGAACCAATTTTGACCTTATTTTGTATAAGGTGTAAGATGTTGGTCTATGCCTAATTTCTGCCATACTATCTTCTAGTTTTCCCAGCAGTTTTTGTCAAATACTGAGTTCCTATCCCAGAAGCAGGAGTCTTTGGGTTTATCAAATAGTAGATTACTATAGTCACTTACAATTGTGTCTCCTATGCCTAACTTATTACATTGATCCACCACTATTTCTTAGCCAGTACCACATAGTTTTGATGACTGCCACTTTATACTATAGCTTCAAATTTGGTATGGCTAGACCACCTTCCTGTGCATTTTTTTCCATTAATTCCCTTGATATGGACACTTTCTTTTTCCAGATGAATTTTGTTATTTTTTCTAGCTCTATAAAAATAATTTTTTGGTAGTCTGGTAATTTAGGAAGAATTGTCATTTTTTATTATATTAGCTTGGCCTATCCATGAGCAATTGATATCTTTCCAATTATATAGATATGATTTTATTTGCGTGAAATGTTTTGTAGTTGTGTTGATAGTTTCTGGGTTTGTCTTGGCAGGTAGACTTGCAAGTATTTTGTTGTCTACTGTTACTTTAAATGGAGTTTCTCTATCTCTTGCTGCTGGACTTTGTTGGTCACGTATAGAAATGCTGATGATTTATGTGGATTTATTTTATATCCTGCAACTTTGCTAAAGTTGTTAATTGTTGCAAGCAGTTTTTTTAGTTGATTCTTTAGGATTCTCTAAGTATACCACCATCTGCAAAGAGTGAAAGTTTTGTTTCCTCCTTGCCCATTCTAATTCCTTTAATTCTTTTTTCTTATTCCTAAAGCTAACATCTCTAATACAATATTAAATAATAGAGGTGATAATGGACATTGCTGTTTCACCCCGATCTTATTGGAATGCCTCTAACTTATCTCCATTACATATGTTTGCTGATGGTTTTAGGTAGATATTGCCTTTCATTTTAAGGAAAGCTTCATCTATTTCTATGCTCTAGTGTTTTTAATAGGAATGACTGTATTTTGTCAAATGCTTTCTCTGCATCTATTGAGATAATCATATGATTTTGGTTAGTTTTGTTATTGATGTGGTTGATTATTTTAATAGTTTTTCTAATGTTGAACCAGCCCTGTATTCCTGGTATAAATCCCACTTGGTCATAGTATATAATCCTGGTGATCACTTGCTGTGACCTCCTTGCTAATATTTTATTTAAGATTTTTTGCATCAATATTCATTAGGGAAATTGGTCTAATTTTCTTTCTGTTTTTGGTTCACCTGGTTTAGGTATCAACACCATATTTGAATCAAAAAGAGTTTGGTAAAACTCCTTTGCCTATTTTTCCAAATGGTTTGTATAGTAATGGAATTAATTGTTCTTTAAATGTTTGGTAGAATTCACGTGTAAACTCATCTGACTCTGGATATTTTTTCTTAGGGAGTTCATTGACTTGTTCAGTTTATTTTTCTAAAATGGGCCTATTTAAGGATTTTATTTCCTTTTCAGTTAACTTGGGCAATTTGTATTTTTGTAAATATTCATCCATTTCATTTAGATGGTCAAATTTATTGCCATACAGTTGGGCAAAATAACTCCTAATTATTGCTTTAATTTCCACTTAATTGGTGGTGAAATCACCCCTTTCATTTTGATAATGGTAACTTGGTTTTCTTCTTTCTTTTAATCAAATTAACCAATGGCTCATCTATTTTATTTTTTTCATAGCACCAGCTCTTAGTTTTACTAATACTATAGCTTTCTTGCTTTCAATTTTATTAATTTCTCCTTTAATTTTTCAGTGTTTCTAATTTAGTATTTAGTTGGGAATTTTTAATTTGTTCTTTTTCTAGCTTTTTTAGTTGCATGCCCAATTCATTGATCTCCTCCTTCCCTTTTTTTATTCATGTAAGCATTTAGAGATATGATTTCCCCTAAGCACTGCTTTGGTTGCATCCCATAGAACTTGGTATGTTGTCTCATTATTGTCATTCTCTTGGATGAAGTTATGATTGTTTCTATGACTTGTTGTTTAACCCACTCATTCTTTAGGATGATTGTTTAGTTTCCAATTACTTTTCAGTCTACCTTTCCATGGCTCTTTATTGCATAAAATTTTTATTGCATCATGATCTGAGAAGGATGCATTTACTATTTCTTCCTTTCTACATTTGACTATGAGGTTTTTGTGCCCTAATACATGATTAATTTTTGAGTATGTGCCATGTACTGCTGAGAAGATATATTCCTTTCTATCCCCATTGGGTTTTCACCAGATGTCTATCATATCTAACTTTTCTAATATTCTATTCACCTCTAACTTCTTTGTTATTTATTTTGCAGTTATATTTATCTAATTCTGAGAGGGGAAGGTTCTCATCCCCCACTAGTGTAGTTTTGCTGTCTATTTCCTCTTGTAACTCATTTGCCTTCTCCCCTAAGAATTTGGATGCTATACCACTTGGCACATACATGTTTAGTATTTATATTACTTAATTATCTATCATACCTTTTACAAGATGTAGGTTCCTTCTTTATCTCTTTAATTAGACCTATTTTTGCTTTTGCTTTGTCTGAGATAATTGCTACCCCTGCTTTTTTGATGTCAGCTAAAGCATAATATATTTTGCTCCAACCTTTTACCTTTATTCTGAGTGTATCTCTGCTTCAAATGTTTCTTGTAAACAGCATATTGTAGGATTCTGATTTTTAATCCACTGCTATTTGCTCCCATTTTATGGGAGTTCATCCCATTCACATTAACAGTTAAAATTATTAACTGTTTATTTCCCTCCATCTTTTCCCCTTTGTATGTACTTTTTTCCTTTTCACCCTATTCCACTTGATCAGTATTTTGTTTCTGACCACTGCCTCCCTAAATCTGCCCTCCCTTATATCAGCTGCCCTTCTTTTTCTTGCCCCTTTTCCCCCTTCCTCTTTTGTTTCCTTAAAGAGTAAGCTAAGTTTCTTCATACAAACGGAAGTGTATTTTATTCCCTCCCTGAACCAAATCTGATGAGAGTAAGGTTGCAACAATGCCCAAACCACCCTTCTTTCCTTCTATTGTAATGGGTTCTTTTTGTGCCCCTTCATATGATGTAATTAATCTCATTCCACCTTCACCTTCCCTCTTATCCCCCTAGTCTTCTTTTATTCTTCCCCATAAGTTTCTTTATATCATCGCATCAGTTGATTTAATTGCAATACCTTAACAGAGATATACAGATCCCTGGAGTTAAAAGTATTATCCTCCCTCATAGGGAGGCAAGCAGCTTAACATCATTGAACATTCTTCCTCCTACCCCCCCCCCCCCCCCGCCCCGTTTGCCTCTTTATTTTTCTCCAGAGTAGTGTATTTGGAGATCAAATTTTCTGTTCAGTTCAGGTTTTTTTCTCAAGAAGCCTTGGAAGTTCCCTAATTCATTGAATTTCCATCATTTTCTCTGAAAGAGAATGGGTAGTTGATCAGGGGGTGTAATCCAAGCTCCTTTGCCTTCCTGAAGATCATATTCCAAACCCTGCTATCCTTTACTGTTGAAGCTGCCAGGTCCTGTGCAATCCTGATTGTGGCTCCATGATATTTAAATGGTTTCTTTCCTTCTGCTCTGAGTATTTTCTCCTTCATCTGTTAATTCTGGAGTTTGGCTACAATATTCCTTGAAGTGTTCCATTTGGGGTCTCTTTCAGGAGGTGATTGGTGGATCCTTTCAATGATGATTTTATCCTCTGATTTTACAATTTCGGGGCAGTTCTCATTGATAATTTCCTGGAATATGGTGTCTAGACTCTTTTTTTTTTTTCTGATCAAGGACTTTAGGTAGTCCAATAATTCTCAGATTCTCTCTCCTGGATCTATTTTCCAGGTCAGTTTTTTCAATGAGGTATTTCACATTTTTTCTATTTTTTTTTTTGTCTTTAGATTCTGCTCAGCAGATTCTAGGTGTCTCGTAGAATTAGCAGCTTCTGTCTGCTCAATTTTAATTTTAAGGCCTTATTTTCCTCAGTAAGCTTTTGCACTTTTTCCATTTGGCCAGTTTTTTTCTCCCATTTGGCCTTTTTTTCTCATTTGGCCAATTGTATTTTTTAAGGAATTGTTTTCCTCAGTCAATTTTTGTGCTTTTTGCAGTGAAATTTTCATTCTCTCATTTCTTTTTCCATTTTTTTCTTCTACCTCTCTTGGTTTTAAAACAGTCTTTCTGAGCTCTTCAAAGAAGGCTTTTTGGTCTTGAGACAAGATCATCTTCCCACCTGAGTCTTCACTTGTAGGTGTTTTGACCAATTCCTATGGTGAAAGAAGACCAAAACTCGAATCCAGAAGTTGTCGGTGAATAAGGGTCCTTTTTGGTTTCTTGATCATGTTGTAGCCTATTTTTCAACTTACAAAGTTGCAACAATGAACCCTGTGCCCCAGGAGCAGATTTCAAGCTTCTTGCTGCTCTCAGCTGTGTTGAGTTGCAGCAGTAACAAGCTGCCCACAGAGCTGACCTGTGCTGAGGTGAGCTGCCAGCTGAGATGAGTAGTGCTGAGCTGCCCTCTCCTCTCACCCAGGTGAGACAGACCTTTCCTGAAGTCTTCTAAATTATCTCAAGTAGCAGGATTGTCTCTCTTTGTAGGTTCTGTAGTTCTAGAATCTGTTTAGAGGCTTGATTTAATGTTTTTGAGGGAAATATAAGTTCCTAGCTTCTTTCTCTGCCATCTTGGCTTTGCCCCTGGAAGTCCTCCTAGTCTACTTTCTAGATCTTTGTAGATGAGGTGTTAGAGCTGGGCTATACTGCTTGCTGCTGCTGTCATTTCTTCCCAACTCAGAGGCTGTGTTTAGGTTCCTCATCTTCTATTGTCCAGCTCTGAGTAGAGCTGTCTGCTTTGAATAAAAGCCTCCAGTTAAAATGACAACAAAACAAACCACCATCTCTTGAGGAAGGCTCTCTACTTCTGAGCAGCTCTGGCTTGGTGAGGAAATACATTCTAACATGGCCTCTTGGAAATTTCTATGATAGCCTCCTCTATTCTGCTTAAGTTCTCTTCATTTTGATCTTTCAAATATTACAACTCCACTATCATGTTCTTTTTCAGTCTTTTACAGATTATGTACAGTCTGTTCCTTCATCTGCTCCTCATGTACCATGAGCTGAAGGGAAGGAGGCAAGAGGTTGCCTTCTTTGGCACCCAATAGCTTATCAGTGTTGCTCCTAGAATTGAACACAATACTCTGGATTAGGTTTGACAATGGTAAGATATCATGGGACTATCACTTCCATATGGGTGGAAGTTAGAATTCTCAAATTCCTCCCCTCAGCATGGCATTACCCGTGGAAGGTGTGCAGTAAGGTGATACACTAGATGGAATTGGATTTGGAATCAGGAAGATTTTTAATTGGGCAATTTAAGTATCATTTCCTAACTTCACTATGCTGGCAGGCTACTTTTAGTATGAATATCATTGTGATGTTCTGTAGCCTCTGAGTTTCTGTCACATTTCTCTCATCCTCTGGGTTACTAGCAATTGTTATATCATTTAGGACTATTAGTAACATAAGCATCTTAAATCAAATGTTGTTAAAACTTTGTATGGGAGTGTACTTTTTGAAAATACAAACATAGAAAACCTATGCCCCCAAATGGGACTGGTAATGCAAAGATGGCTGGGCTGCATGTGGAAAAAACTTGCTATCTATATCTCCAAGGCATATGTGACATTATATTAACCTTGTTCTTTGTCTGGTCTATAATTGGGTCATTGTTCTCAGATCAAATCAAGAGCTTTCCCTCGTCCAAGTCATGGCAGGGAAAGCCTTGCTTTTACTTCCAAAGGAATGGGGATGTCTAGGGAAACTTTCAAAGCACATTTCTGAGGACTTACACTCAGGTGTATGACACTTAGCAAGTATAAAAAGAAAAGTTGAGGGCAGCTAGGTGGTGCAGTGGATAAAGCACTGGCCCTGGATTCAGGAAAACCTGAGTTCAATTCCAGGTTCAGATTCTTGACATTTACTAGCTGTGTGACCCTGGACAAAAAAAAAATAGAACACAAATATTCCAACATAAGGAATGAGAGTTGTGCATTCAATGGAAGCATCTCAATGGTTTAAAATGGTTTCAATTTTTCCTTGGTTAATGAGAGAAGGCACAATTAAATGTCACAATTCATAGGGCACTGACAATGCAGTTTGGGAGGACTGAAATTCAAATTTGGCCTAAGACATTTCCCATTTATTAGATGTGTGATACTGAGCAAGTCATGAAAAGTCAGACATCAGTGAACCACCACCACCACTACTGCCACAACAGTTTTGTGATGCTATGCCATACATGAGGGAGGAACATTTAAAAATGAATCCCTATCCTCAATAAGCCCATATTCTACTGGGGGGAGATGACACCTGTATAGGTCAATGGAGGCCCGAACAGGGAAGGTAGTTTTGGCCAAGGCAGCCAGAGAATCGGAAGCCATGAAAAATGGTAGAAGTAATTGTCTAACTATGAGACAAATACTCACCATTATCACCACCACGCTCAAGTAATCTGGGGACTTTCCAACTTTGTAATTTGGTAGATTTGTAAGGACTAAAGGGTTCATCACAAAGCATGCTACCCCTCCACTTTTTCTTCCCTTTCTGATCTCAGGAAGAGAAGAATGAATGGGAAAGTGCTCCTCTAACATCTTGTTTTTTGTTTGTTTTTCTTTTTTGTTTTCTTTCGGGGGTCAATGAAGATTGTGACTTGCCCAGGGTCACACACCTAGTGTCTAGTGTGTGAGGCCAGATTTGAGTTCAGGTCCTCCTGAATTCAGGGCCAGTGCTTTATCCTCCTGAGCCACCTAGCTGCCCTTAGCTAGTATCTTAACAGATGGTATATAGATGTATCCATCCATGAAATGGATGAATGCAATTTAGCATCTCTCAACAGTACTTGGATAACTTCCCTCACCATCTCAGAAACAAGGTACTTAAAAGTGGTGTTTTGGCCAGTTCATGAGGTCACCATTTGGGTAAGCTTTATTGATCCTACTCTTTCTTCTTTGTCCATTTCATGTTCTATATAAATTCTCTATCTTCCTGAGAAACTTTATTCTCTAAACTTTCTCTATCAATTTCCCTCCTAATGAAGTACTCATTCAGGTGTTGAGGTTTTTGTCCATAGTTTTGGCAGGTCTGGGAAAATTCTTTGCTATTCAATTCTTTAGGGATGCATTGGGGAAAAGAGCCTGGTACAGAGGTAGAAGGGAACTAAAATTAGTTTTGGAGTTAGAGGGCCTGGTTGTGTAAATCTTGCCTATACCATTTGCCACTTATTATGACTTTGGGTGAGTTGCTTAACCACCTGGGTTTCAGCTTTATCATTAATAAGATACTCTAGGGCAGCTAGGTGGTGCAGTGGATAAAGTACCAGCCCTGGATTTGGGAGGACCTGAGTTCAAATCCGGCCTCTGACAAGTGACACTTACTAGCTGTGTGACCTTGGGCAAGTCACTTAACCCCAACTGCCTCACCAAAAAAAAAAAAAGTAAATTGCTTTGCCCTGCCTAAAAAAAAATGCTCCAGCTGACTCCTTTAGAAGCCCATGAATCTATAGTTTGTTAGGTGAAGATGTGCCAGAGGGAGGGACATAAACCCATAGCCTTTTGGGCTTGAGCTCCCTCTTTTGCTTCTTTGATAGTGTCCCTGGAACCTCTTGACTGTGCTTACATGATGCTGTACATATACTGAGTGCAGATGACTGCTTGTGAGGGGTTCAATGTATTATAGCTCATCAAAGCAATGAGCAAAGTACTTTGTCTCACCTGGGGCTTCTCTGTCAAGTCTAAGCATAGAACTTGAGGTTTGTTGGGAAAAGATACAGAGGACTGTCACTACCAGGTCTAAGGTTTGTACAGAATTGGGGACACAGTGCTAGTCCAACAGGCTGAAGAGCAGGAAGCTTTCTGGAGGAACCTTGTTAGCCCACTGCTAGAAGGATAGCCTCTTCCAAACTTGGTAGAGAGGCTTTTGTAAGTGAGCAGCATCCCTTAGAAAACAAGGGGCATCTCAAAGGCCAAGGAATATAGGGCTATATAGGAGGTGTTGGCAGGGCAAATTAGCTGCTATGGATTTCTCTTCTGGCATAGACATTCATGAATGGACCAGACCAATGTATCCCAAAGATGTCTAAGGAAGACCTTGGGGGCAGGAGGTGAAGAAGAGAAGGCTTCCCTCTCTGTGTGAAGAAGTTACCTTGTGGAATTAGACCTGGTGTGATAAGATGAAGTGACATGGAGCCTTCATGGTGGATTCCAGGGTGGCTATAATGAATGCCCACTCACAATAGTTTGCATTGTCAAATACCATGAGGGAGGAATAGCTGGTTTTGGTTTTTTGCTTTTTGGGGTTTTTTATGGGCTAACACTTACCACTCTGTCTTCAGAGACAGTAATACTTCATATTTGTTTCTAGAATTGCTTGCTTCCTTTTAATGGTCTTCAATGCTTTTGTGGGGAGGGGGGCAATGGGAAAGATTTGCCTGTTGTAATTGTTGTGAAGGTAGAAATCAAAGAACATTCTCTCAATGTTGGAAAATTCGAAGGGAAACCTTCAGGTATCCTATCAAAGATCTTAATTCTTCCTCATCCTTCTTTCTCTGTAAGCTGTGTTCTCTAACCTACTGATCTCTTCTAATCATCTTCTTGGTTGTTTTACCAATAATGTAATCTAATTTTTAGGGTCTGAAAATCTCTTCCTTCATCTCAGTGATGTGGGAAGCCTTAAACATGCCTAAATGTACTAGAGGTCAATCTTGACACTCTCTTGTGAGAAGCAGTTTGGGCTGTCTTAGGTTGGTCATATCTCAGAACAGTTTGTATTGAGTCTTGCTTTTCCTGTGCCAGTCCATAGCCAATCTGATAGTGATTGAGGGCCACCCGGGCCACCTTTTAGTGGCTTGGCATATCAAGATGACAATTACTTTGAAGTTCCCAGCACAATTGAGCCCCATCCTTTTTGAACTTACTGAATATTGGGATAAAACATTCATGGAAGGTAGGGGTGCCCTGTGATCCAAATTTTTCTTCAAAAACCACAATCTGTCAATAGTCTGCAAAAGTGATAACTAGTCACTAGAAGATCATTGAAGCACATAATTACATTAGCTTGGGAGAGGGGAAAAGAATGTTTGGGTCTTGCCTCACTTGGCTTAACAGCTTTGAACTCCAAGCACTAAAAAAACAATTCTCTCTCTTTAGCCCTATGAAGTATCTATTTCTTTTATGCATTCCCCACAATGGTAGAAATCTTGTTTTATGAATTTTTTTCTGCTATTAAATCGGGATTTAAATGGGTATATCTTTAGGGAGATGTCTCCCCTTATCTATTATGATATTCATCATTAGAGTTCTAGTGGTGTTCGTGAAGGTTTTTTCTAGCACATTTGCCTACAGTGTTTTGAACCTGGGGAGTAGGCTTCCACCAGTCAAGGATGACCATGGATCAGTGCCTTGAAGAGCCACAGGTCAGTGTGGCTGTGCAGTCCAATACGGGAGCTGCAGCTCCTGCCACAAGGAGGACATCGGAAAACTGCCCTCTGTTGCATGTCAGTTCCTGCATCTCATTCGTTTTTCTTCCTCCAGAGCTTGGAGGCCTATCTCGGCTGTGTGCAAACTGCTCCTGAGTACTGAACTCCACTGGGTGCTGTTCTTGGCCATCTCCTCCCAGCTGCCGGTGTCTATTCCCAGAGCCCTCAAGTCTTGCTTGCATACATCTCTGTAGAGGAGCTGGGGGCGTCCAGCAGATCTTTGGCCTGAGGCTAACTCACCATAGAGTAGGTCTTTAGGAATGCGCCTGTTTTGCATGCGGTGCACATGACTGAGCCAGTGCAGCCGTCTGTTTCAGTAGCATGTAGATGCTTGGAAGTTGCACACATTGGAGCACTTCTGTGTTGATCATATCTGACCAAGATATGCCAAGGATGGGCTGAAGGCAGCGCATGTGGAAGCTGTTAAGCTTCTCTTGTCTAGTGTATGTAGTCCATGTTTCACTGCCATACAGTAAAGTACTCAGGACGCATGCTCTATAGACGGCAAATTTGGTGGTTCTTGTCAGTTTACTGTTTGCCCAGACACGCTTGGCAAGCTTAGACATGCTTGAAGTAGCTTTCCCAATCCTCTGATCTCAGAATCAAGTGACAAATTCTCTGACATTAGAGCCAAGATACGAGAATTGGCTTACAACATCCAACTGGTAGCTACCGATGTGTATCAATAGAGGTGACATAGCACTCTGACACATGACTTTCATCTTTTTAAGATTGATGGTTAGGCCAAAGTCCACGCAAGCTTGGGAGAAGGTCTGCAATTCATGCTCTGAGTGACAGGCAAGTGTGGCATCATAGGCTAAAAGCAGGTCTCTAAGGGTGCTACCTCTAGCTCTGGTTTTGGGTCTCGGACGTGAAACGTTGAACAGGCCTCTGTCCAACCAGGAATGCAGATAGATGCCATCAGTTGACAAACCAAAAGCATGATGTAACAGCATGGAGAAGAAAATTCCAAATAGCGTGGGAGCAAGCACGCATCCGGGCTTGACTCAGCTGTTTATGCTGAATGCTTCAGAGGTGTTGCCTTTGAACTGTATGACAACCCTGCATGTTGCAATGAAAGGAGCGAATCAGGCTATGGAGTTTAGGAGGGCAACTAATTCAAGAGAATCTTGAAAAGACTTTCTCCTGGTACAGACAGTATTGCAGCTGAATTGATCAAATGCTCTAAACACGTTCTCTTTAAACCCTTGCATGAATTGTTGTGCCTGTGTTGGAAAGAAGGTGAAGTGCCACAGGATATGCATGATGCCTGGGAGTGGAACAGATACTCATAGACTTTTTTTTTCCTTGAAGGTTAAGTTTTTCCCTTTATGTTGACCTGAGGACTATGGGTGAGAGGATTTGGAATTTGTTGGTCATTTCCTGTAACTTAGCAAATTCTTGGGACTCAAGGGTGAGAATGAAGAACAGGACAAGAATGTGAGGTTGTAATGCATACCCCAGTTTTAATGGAGGCTCAGCAAGCATGAAATTCCTCCTGTGAAGGAGAGGCAATCACGTGGGAGCCAAAGCCATAGGGTTACAGAAGAACAAGACTCTCTAGGCCAGAAGCCTAGGCATATAGTGTATGTTGGAACTAAATTTTCAGATCCCAATTTTCTAATCCACTTCTTTGGAGTCTGTGAGAGAAGATCTTCTTAAAAAGAAGAAAGACTATTGGATTGTTAGAGCCAAAGGCATATGGAAATTTGACCTCAAAAAATCTTTGTGGGTTTTTTTTTGGGGGGGTGGAGGGAACATGTAAGAAACTTGATGAATATAATAAATAGGTGAGGCCATTCTGCTTGAATGCACAGTTTACTCAACATCACAGAATTCATACTGGAGTGAAACTTTATGAATGTCTTAACTGAGGGGAAAGGATTTCTCCCAGAAGAAATGTTTCCCTCAATATTAGTTCAAATTAGAAAGCTGTGTGTTGGCTGAGTTGACACATTCCATGCAAAGGAACTTCATTTTTCATTAGGGAGAGTAGCCTTACCCAGTTCATGCATGCAGAAAGGAATTCAATCCCAGCTTTGTCCCATGATAGAGATTTCAAATTCAAGAAAACCTTCTAGACCAGGGGTCTTAACCAGTTTTCCCCCTCTTTGTCATGGATTCCTTCGGCACTCACATCTTTTTCCTGTGAACTTTCTCAAAATATAACATTAACATTAAATGTATAAAATAAAATACATGGGATTACAAAGGAAATCAATTATGTAGAAACATAGTTATCATAATGTAGCAGAAATAAAGTTCATGGAGCACAGGTTAAGAATACTGGCTCTACCTGAAGTTTACCTTTGTCTACTTTTCTGAAATAGCTCTTCAAACACTTGTACTTGTCAATGCCCCATGTACCTTCTTCCCACAACCTTAGAGCTGCTACAGATTAAAATGGATGGATCTAGAGAAATCATTAACTGTCCCAATTGCTGCAATTGTCCTTACATTTCACAGTCATGATGCCTTTCTCTAGTAAGCACTCTGTCAGATTCTGCTCTAGGACTAATGGGCTCTCTTCCAAAAGCCCATGTGCCTGGGGGTGACACTTAACTACAAGGTCACACTGGAGATTTATCTGTATTCTCAATCTGATTTAGCTGTTAGATAAACTTTGTTGCTCTGGGTGTTGATGTTCCTTTGTGGGAAGCCAAATGTGGATAGTACAACTTGAGGAGCTGTACTGCTGTTTCCTTGGAAGAGCAGGTCTTCATGAGGGCAGCTTTGACCCATCAGGTGAAGTGGTCTACAATCACAAAGAAAAAGGAAGCACCTCTGGTCATTAGCTGCATGGGCCCCACAAGTTGAAGACTGATGTGAAACAGACCTCTGCCTTAGGCCCTTGGTGCTGCTTTCGTGGGGGCTACTACAGCTGCTGATAGGAGCTCCATCTTGGGTAATCCTGGGGGTGTCCTCATGACTTGAGGTGCCATGGGCTCTTCCTTCCAAGGTTCCATGAGCCATTTCCTCTTAGGTTCTGAGGGGAATTCTGTCTTAGGTTATCAAGGGCTTTTCCCTCTTAGGCTTCTTAGCCTTGGCATTCTGGGCTTCCAACTCTGCTAACCTGTCCTTTTGATATTTTTTTACATTCCTTCACCCACTTTTAGGCTTGGGGAGTGATCCTTGGCCAGTAATGAGATTTGGAATTGTTGACACTCATCAGGACTTGATGTGGTCTACTTTCTATATCTTTGTAGATGAGGTGTTAGAAGAGCTGGACTATACTGCTTGTTGCTCCTCTGTTATTTGTACCCAAATCAAACAATAGAAGATGTGAAACCTCTGCACAGCCTGCAACTCTGAGTAAAGCAGAATTATAAGTAAAGGAGTCTCTTGTTACCTTTCCCCAGGGATTTATGCTCTGGCATAGATATTGATGTCTTTCTGCCTCTCTAGTAAAAACACCTGAGATTCCTCATTTCCAGGGGCTCACCTTCATTTGCAATATTTTGCCTAGACTATTTTAAATTAATATAGAAATACAAAAGCCAATTTTGAAAAATGTTAAACACTCTGCATAAAACTAATCAAAATCATCCTGCCAATTTTTTACTTTTTCTAAATGAACATCCGGGCAACTATCTTCTGTGCTTCATCTGAAGCATTGGGGAAAGCTGGTGGATGCCTTTCAATGAAACACTCAAACAAGCTCTCTTGTTCTTATCCTACAACAGTTAATTCCCCAAACTAGGACCTTTACTTTTGGGGGATTTTCACCTTCTTTTCTTCACCAAATAGGTGCGATTCTGAGTGCCTATATGTGTCTCCATTGTTTGAATCCCCTTGTACCAATGAGGACCCTCATGAGCCTTACCTCTACCAGGAACTGAAAATAACCTCTTTCTTGGGGCCTGGGTCTCTATTTATGAAGATAGGGCTTCCCAAGTGTAGCTGGTAGAACCTCTAATGAAGGATGTAGCTTCAAAGAGCTTAGGCCAATTTCAAGGTCAAGGAGGTGGGTGAGGTCTGTGTTAGATTTGTAGTATTGGTGGAGACAACTGGATCCTTCCCTCTTTTTCCATTCCAGAGTTGAACCTGACCAATGGTGTTACACGGAGCACCATGTTTCAGTGATGCCTTGTATAGCTCAGGATGGTCTGCCTTAGATCTCCACTCAGTTTCTTTATAATACTTCTCCCTTTATCTCCTTTTTGCTCCCCAAAGAAGGCAGGCCAGCCATTTGCATGTTTTCCTTCTGTGGAAATTTATTTTGATTTGGGAACTCTGCCTTTGGGCTGAGATTAAAAAGGCTTAGGCCCTCAGGTTTTTCCCTGTGTAAGAGGGGCTAGGGCCCCTCCCCCTCCACTTCAGCTAAGCCAAAAAGCCCTGTGGGCTTTGCCAGGTCAGAGAGCTGGTGGAAGAAAACCCAATCTCTCTACTCCCTGAGGGGTGGTGCCCTGGAGATCCCAGGCTTGTCCTGCCAGGCCCAAGCGTAGCCCACGTGGAGGTCCCAGACATGCAGCAAGGGGTATGGGCCCCTTAAGCCCTGCTGGACACAGCCCTAGTGTGGCCAACAGAGTAGCTTGGCATGTACAGGGGCGCATGGAGCCTGAGGTTTGAGGGGAGAAAAGGAAGATATATACAAGGGAGTTGGAGATGCTTTAGGAGGTTGGAGAAGACTGGGAGGCTGCTACAAGGATGCTAAGGATACTGAGGCTACCTAAGGAGGGGGGAGATGGAGAAAAAGCTAAGAGCAAGGAGGCTGGAGGATGCTGGAGGACGAAGAATGCAAGGTCTATGAGAGAGACAGTGGTTCAGCGGGGCAGTACAGAGAGAAAAGTTAGACGGTAATGGGGGGTCTACATAGTGAAAGGGGCTTGTAGTTAGAAGAAAGGAGTGGAGCAGTAAAAGTGAAGCAGGGAAGCTGGAGTGAAGGAGAGAGTGAAAGTTGGAGAAAGCTGGAGAAAATACCCTAAGGCAAGAGGGGGTGAGGGCCCTTATTATATTAAAAGCAGACAGGTTGTATAATTTGCATTTCTTAACCCTTATTGTTTACATTAATTTTTATAAATAAATTCTGCTTTGATTATTTGAGGCTTCTTTATCTTTTGCTTATCATTTTGGGAGCAGACCAGAGTGGAGAAATTTTTGAAAGACCCATACAGCTTGGATTAGGAAACTAATAGCAGTCAGCCAGCCAGCCAAAAGTCCCCACATTAGTCCTCCAGTTAGATTAGGCCCTCTAGCCAAATTGGGCCAAGTTAGTTTAAGTTATTCTTACATCTGAATGGCGACCTCGGCAGGATTTACGACCCAATTATAACTTTTCTAAACTTATAATTTTCATAAGTAGTTATATAAATTTTTCAGATTAGATTCAGTTAAGTTATTAATTTTTTTTACACACTTCTAACCTGCAAGAAGACAGAAGCAACTTTTCTAACCTCTGAGGTAATGAGTTAATTTTTAGAGGAATACAAACAAACATGAAAGAAGTTCCCTTTAGTCCCCACTACTGGGTTTCAATAGATTATGTTAATTTGAGACCATGGACCTTGTAGCTGCTAGAAAGACTTAGCCAAACTGGGCTTTCCTTGACCCTTCCTGATATTGGGATCCCCGGCTTAGTAGTCACTATAAACCCTCAGGAGATTTTTTGGGTATATCCCATATTCTTGCTGCAGCTCACAACCATCCAGAAAGTGACCACCCCTGTATAGCATGGATGATTATGGCCTTCTCCCTGGGTTACTCTTTCTGTCTCTCCCCGCCCCCCCAATCCCTTCTCCCTCCTGGATGCCACAGCCTCTAGAGTATCCTGCCAACTATGCCACTTGTAGGGTATGGCTGTGGCTCAGGTGTGTAAGGCCCCTAACTTAGATGAAAACTCAATACCAAAGAGCCATTGGTTGCAGCAGGGTGAAAGAATTTATTTAAAGGTAACTTACTTATGGCAGGCTGACATCGTGAATTTCTTTGAATTCCCATGCCTTCCCTCCCATTCCCCTCTCCTATTTGTACATGTGGGTTACATAGGACAAAGCCTTCTTTGTTCTAACTAGCATTATTCATTGTTTGTAGCACTTGTGAAGAAAATGCTGATTAAGTGACCCCAGAAGCTACTCCTCTCTGTTCATTCACAAAAAGAGCAAAAGATCTACTGTAGTCTGGGAGTCCTAGTACAGGTGCTGATAAGGCCCGTTTTAATTCTGTTATAGCTGAAAGATGTTTGGAATCTAGTTGTAAAGGTTCTGGGACAGTATTTTTGCTTAGAGATGTAAGAGGCTTTAGTAATTTCACCAAAAGAGGGTATCCATTGTCTGCAATATTCAGCTGCTCCCAGAATAGCTCTTAGTTGCCTCTTAGTAGAGGGAGCAGAGAGTTGTCGAAGTCTGGACATGCTTAGGAGAGATGGATCAAGTGCCAGCAGCCAAAACAAAACCTAAATATTCCACCTGAGGTATACACCATTGTACTTTAGACTGAGAGACCTTATGGCCCCGTTTGTGCAACTCTAAAAACGGGTGTCAGGTGTCTTCCTGGCAAATCTCAGTATTAGGTGCAGCCAGGAGTCAGTAGTCTATATATTGGACTAAGGTTGAACTTTTAAAGGTAATGGAGGCTAAATCTTGCTGCGAAATTTGAGAGAATAGTGTGGGACTGTCAACACTCCCCTGTGGGAGTCTGGTCCAAGTCTGCCATCTATTCTTCCAGGTAAAGGCAAACAAGTATTGGGAATCCTGATGTACTGGTATTGAAAAGAAAGCAGAGCATAGATCTACTACTGTAAAGCATGTTGCTTTCCATGGAATGGAGGAAATGATTAATATCAGGGTTGGGCACTATCGGATGTCTAGGTATAACAAAGGAATTAATTGCTAACAGATCTACAAAACGATAAACAGACTTGCCATCTGGCCTGGGCTTGGGCTTTTTAGCTGGCAAAATAGGCGTATTGCGTGGGGAATAAGGGCATGGGACAATTATGCCTTGGTTTGTCAAAGCCTCAATTATAGGAGAAATTCCCTCAATGGCTTCTATAGGTAAGGAATATTGTAGAATGGATGGTGGTGGGCCATCTTTGGTCTTAATGGTAACAGGCACAGCAGATTTATGGAGACCTACATCAGTAGAGGAGGAAGCCCATAGGGACTTGGGAATATCAGAAGGGATTTCAAATGTATCCCCCACTTTTTCCTGAATGTCTGAGATCAAAAGCAGCAGTAAGTAGACAGTATCCTCTGGCAATTCCAGGGAAATGCCACCATCTGGAGAACAAGATATGCTGGACTCTCCTGCAAACCCATTAGGTTGTGACCTCCTTTGTAAACTTAGAACAACCGTAAGTAGAAAAAAATGTTCTACTGTTAATGGGCCCAGATTCACTGTGTGAGGGAGCAACTGATTGTGCTTTTCCTGAAATGCCGACTACATTTAGGGATCCAATAGATGTACATTCGGGGTTAGGTTTGCTCACTAGGACTGATCTTGAGGCTCCTGGATCTAATAAACAATCATTCTCCCCAACCCTAAGGGTTACATGGGGTTCGTTATTTTGGGGAGGTGAATGGACTGGCACAAGAGGGCTAAAAATTTCAGGGTCTGGAAAGATAGTCTTCAGATTCTACTCTCCTTTCCCCTCTCCTGTACCATCAGTCCTCTATATCTCTCTGATCTATATCTCTTAGGGTCTATAACTGTTCTCATTTTGCTCCTCTATCTCTGAAAAGATCTATATCTATTTTGATTCTGCCTCTCTGTACCCCCTGAGAATATCTATCTATTTTGGTCCTGTCTCTATCTCCCTTGGCATGATCATACAGTACTGCATTATGTGTCCCTGTTTATTGCAGTAATAGCAAAATCTAGGGGGTTGATAGCGATACTGGGGTTGATAGCGATTCTTAACTGCCCAGTCTCACTGCCTTGTTTCCTGGAGCTAAAATGCCCTGTCTGTTCCTTTCTTCTCTCTCATTTCCTTCATAAATATGTTGCTATTTCTTTGTCAGGACTCGAACTATATTCCAGCCTCGACACTGCCTTTTGAAATATTTCTGAATTTCTGGCAAGGACTAGTATACAAAATGAGCAGATAATACCGGCATATCTAGGGTCTAATAGGTCTGGTCCAGCATATTGCCTGCAAAGGAACTTCATTTCTCATTAGGGAGAGTAGCCCCACCCCTCCCCAGTTCATGCACACTGGACAGAATTCAATCCAAGCTGTGATCCTTGATAGAGATTTCAAAGTCAAGATAATCTTCTAGGTCAGGGTCCTTAACTCCTCCCCCCACCCCTTTATCATGGACTCCTTTAGCTTTCTCATCTTAGGCTTATGAACTTTCTCAAAATATAACATTAAAACTAAATGCTTAAAATAACATAGGTGGGATTACAAAGGGTACCAATTATGTAGAAATAAAATTATCAAAATTTTGCAGAAGTTCATGGAGCACAGGTTAAGAATGCTTGCTCCTTCTGAAGCATAGCTTTGTCTACTTTGCAAGAGGTAAGTGTTGAAAAACTAGCTTACTTGTCAAGTCCTGGGGTATCTCCTTCCCATACCTTTAGATGTGCTACAGATTGAAACTGATGAATCTAGAGAAAATGTTGCCTGCCCTGATTGCCATAATCGTCCTTATGTTTCATATTCATGTTGCCTTGCTCTAGTAAGCATCCTGTCCGATGATGCTCTAGGACTGCCAGTATTTATTGCATATGACTGTGAGATTACTTTTGAGGGTACTGCTTGCTTGAACCTGAGGCAATGATCTCAAGTGGCAGAAAGTACTAGCTTTGAAGTCAAAGCATCTGAATTAAAATCTTGCCTGTGCCACTTAACTGTGTGACCTGGGTAAGTCACTTCATTCTTCTGAGTCTCATTTTCCCTCTGTGTAAATTCAGTTTGTTTTGGGTGAGGCAATGGGGGTTAAGTGACTCAACCAGGGTCACACAGCTAGTAAGACTCAAGTGTCTGAGGTTGGATTTGAACTTGGGTCCTCCTGAATCCGAGGCCAATGCTTTATCCACTGTGCCACCTAGTTGCCCCTTGTAAATTCAGTTTTGTTCTCAACTTCTGCAGAATCTCATTTTGAATTTGCCTCTCCATGTAAGGCTCAGTGAATGTGACCCTAGTGACAGTCTGAGTAGAAAGCACAAATGCCTAAAGAAGATGCTTTGTGTTGTCATGGTGGGTTCAAAGCTTCAGAAGTTCTAGCATGTTGAGGGTACAATACATGCAAATAGACATATGAATGTAAGAGGATGCATAAGAAGCATTACTGGATCATGTCTAATGGCTCATTTTGAGGTGAGGTTTGCCACTAGGCAAGGTGAGGCTATGATGATGGTTGGCTCAACAGGTTAAGGCCATGTCTTGGAAGACATCGCACACAATTCCGTAATTTGATGCCTCTGTCCTCATCCTGAGTTTTAACCCACATTCACCTAAGGCCATTAGACCATTTTCCTTACTTGTGAAAATGCTGTCCTGAATAACCTCTTCTCTTAAAGAGTATAATACTGAGAGCTTTCCTTAATGCTTGCTGGGGAATAAAAGAAATTCAAGACAAACTTTATCAAACGTATTCCTTCAGCAGGGTGAGATTGCTCTCCAATCCACTACTTGTCAACTTTGTGACTATGCATATGTAAGTAATCTGTGCAACCTTCCCCAATCTGGGCCTGGGAAGTCAATGCTTTGACTAGTGTAGGGTGCAGTCTTTGTTAGAGTCTTACATTCAAACCCATAATCTTGTGGAATGAACTCTTTGCCTTGTAAACTTTGGAAGGTGGTCCCAACTATGTGCTTACCCAGGTTCCTACACTTGTCTTGGTTAGGCTGGGAATGGCACTGAGTGCCAATGCTTCTTCTGTAGCAGGAAGTTCTTTGGATAATTATCTTGGCAGCCTCCTATTTTGTGTAATTGTATCTGAAAGATCAGGTTACAAGTTTTTGGTAAGCCCCTACTATGTGTCGGACAGCATGCTAAACCTGTGGTATGCAAAGAATGAGTAAACAATTCCTACCCTTAAGGAGCCTCCCATTCTAATGGGAGGAGAGGCAAAGTAGCCAATTCTCTGGAGGCCCATGCAGGACATAGAAATGCAAGAAATAGATCAGGGAGTGCCCATAACAGCAGGTTCTTGTTTGTCCTTCATTTTTGAAGAGCACCATGACATCAGGAGGTAATGTTATGATTTGCAGTCAATTGGATTTAAGTGAGGGAGGGCTGTGCAAAATCACAAGCTTACCTTGCTCCTCCAGCCATCTGGTTCAGTGACAAGACATTCATCAAGACAACTGGCGATAGCCCTGGATGCAGTGAGAGACCTTGACCTTTTTCTGTTTTTCCAAGGAGATATTTCACATTGCCCTCTATTTTTTCATTCAGTTGGATTTGCTTTACTGTGTCTTGGTTTTTTCTCATAAGGTCACTAGCTTCCATTTGTTCAATCCTAATTCTTAGGCAATTATTTTCAGCAGACAGATTTTTAATCTCCTTTTCCATTTGGCTTTTCAGACTGTTGACTTTTTTCTCATGACTCTCCTGCATTGCTCTCATTTCTCTTTTCATTCCTTCCTCTATTTCTCTACATCTTCATTCTATCTCTCCTACTTTCTCTTCAAAGTCCCTTTTGAGAACTTCCATGGCCTGAGACCAGTTCGTATTTTTCTTGGAAGCTTTGGATGTTGGAGCTTTGACCCTATTATTATCTTCTTATTCTGAGGATGTATTGTGGTCTACCTTTCCCCTTTCTGCCTACTCATCCTGGCTTACTATTTCTTGGCTTTTTACTCCTTCTTAAAGTGTAGCGCTGCTTCCAGGACACACTGTTCGTGTTACAGCATGGCCCAGGGGGTGATTAGGCTTCTTCTCAGCCTGCCTGGCTTGTGAGTAATCATAGCCACTTTCTCTTTGACCCAGAAACAGAAGTCTGATTGAACTCTGATTCTCTATGGTCGGAAGCTTGGTGTGCTTTTACCCCTCCCCCACTGGGCCACCACCACTCGATTCAGCCCACTGGTTCAGACCCAGGGCACTTTGCCCCAACTCCAGTAGATACTGCCTCCACTTCACCCCGGCCTACCGCCGAATCCCCTCACCAGTCCGTAATTGGAGCCTCAGAAGCTGCTGGTGCTGAAGACTCTGACATGCGCTGGAAGCAGTGTCCCTTGGCTGGGTCCGGACCACACGCTGAGCTGTTCAGCCTGATCAGTAGGTGATCGGAATTGCCCTCTTTTGCGGAGAAACAGTCTCACTCTGTTCTTATGTGCATTAGGCTGTTCTGGGTTTTGATTTTTACTGCATTATTTGGGCGTGAATGGACGGGTTTATCTGGAGCTTGTGGGAGTCACAGCCTCTCCTCAGCCATCTTGGCTCCGCCTCCAAATCCTTATTCTTTGTTTCTCAGTAGTGGCAATGGATTGGCTAAGGACCATACAAAGCCTTTCACCTGTCCCCCAAGTGGTCAGCAGGACATACTTCTAAAACAGCTCACCAAGACTAAGTTTGTGGTCAATCAACCTTGACTTTTTTCAACTAAGGTCTTTTCCAGATCTCAGTTTGCCTGAGGCAACACCCGTTAGGTGATCAAGGTGCTAGGTAAGGAATGAAGCAATGACCTCCTTTGCCCAGTCAAAACAAACAAATAAATGAATAGATGAACAGAGAAGAGAGAAAGAAAGAAGGAAGTCTGGGAGGGAAAGACCCTTCAGGTTTCTGTTCAAAACAGGTTATTGCTATCAACACTCACTCTGAGCCATTCAGGGGTCAAACAGTGGCCAATGAGGATTAGGTTAGCATGCATTGGCCAATTTATTAAAGTCAAAGTGATTTGGGGTTAAGGCCTAGTTCCTAAAAACTCTAGGCCCTAAAGCTCAGTATCTTGAGAGGTTTAAGCAATCAAGACTTATCTTCTTATGGCAGAGCACCCACAGTTAAGGTATAATTACACATTTGGACAGAGGAGTGAGAGGGAGCTTCATTGGCCAACTGGAGCTTGGCACTTGGGTCCCCAGTGAGGTAGCTCTTGCTCACAGAATGGTGGTGGTTGTTTGTCCTTTGTTTTCAAAGAGGATCCTGAAATCATGTCCTGGTGACTAAAGGGAGGTAGTTTTGTGAAATTCATGGCCTTTTATTAGGCCCTTTCAATGTGTCTCATCTATTTTCAGACCCACTGGGTTTCCATGCCTTTTCCTTGGCTTTTTTTCTCCTGTATCAAAACACCACTAAGCTAGGTTATATTCCTGCGCTCTTGACTATAGGTGTGTATTACAGAACCCTGAGTGACACTGCAATCCAATTAGGATATGTCTGTATTTACTGATACAAAGTGGCAGGAAATTGTGAAAGTTGTTAAAATGAATGCTTCCTACTTGCCTTTTAATATAACACTTCATGTAGCAGTCTTTGGAAGCCATTTCATGTAGAACTAAACAAATCCTCTTTTCATGTTAGATAATAAGCTGACACTTTTTCACCTAAACTTAATGTGTTTCTTTTTCATTCTTTTTGCTAGATAAGTGCTTTTTTATTGATAGCAATACTTCTTAGCATAGAGCAGAACTGACGACCTGGTAAAAGCAAAGAACTCAAGCTTCAAAAGGCCCCCTTTAATGCCATCAGTGCCTACTACATAGAGGACCTGCAGGTTTCTCAGAACTGACCCCCACTGTCTGCAGAAGTGCAAAATGCCCCCATTTTCCTTCAGGGCTAATGTGCTGATCAGTTCTGGGTGACCCGACTTATTTGGAACAATGGAGAATGAAATAAGTTAGTGAGAGGACAACATGACATAAATACACAGATTCCAGAAGGGGACATCGAAATCATCTGGACAATTCTGTTCCTACTTTGTTGAAATCAATATACAAATTTTAAAAAATATTCCTAGCTCAATTTCAGTTTCATATATAATCGATCTTCTTTGTGTTTGATGTGGGTTAAGTTAAAAAATTTCAAGGGGGTGAGGGAAACAGTCCTCTCTGAAGCTTGGAGCCTTTGTGCTAAGTAAGTGTGCTCAGGTCTATGCAGAGGTTCTGGAGCCTGGGATCTCAAATCTACCCTAAGATTAAAAGGGCAGAAGTATAGATATTTGGCATGGTGAGGAGAGTCACAGCCAATTTTTAGACAGGTCAGATCAGATAATTTAGACTTTCTTAATTATTGAACAACCCATGACCTGTGACCACTTCTTTATACCACCTCTAGGTGTAGATCCACTCACTTTTCTTTTTTTTTTTTTTTTTTTGGCAGCTAAAGGTTTGTATATATTATCAAAATCTTATGGAAAAACAGGTACACAGCTATTCCATACAGTAGCTGGTAGATGTGAGGGAAATGTCTGTTGGTACCTGATGTGACCAACTGTCATTCTTGGTGTGCCCCTCCCTCATTTTTGCCCAGCAGCCAGCCCCTTCCTCTTCCCCTCTATTACAAGAGTTAATACAGAACACTGCTATTCCCACCACTTCCTTTCCAATCAACCCAGGCACATTCCAGGAGCACTGGGGGCAGGATACTGCCCTCTTCCCATATCCAAGGATTTTGGGGGTGGCTCCTATCTCACCCTTATCTCTTTCTGAAAAAGAAATGCAATTCCTCCCAATTATGTGCAGCCCAAACAATTATGATTCCTTTTTGCCTTCTGTTCACCTCTACCCTTCCATACCAAGTCATCTCCTCTCTCCTGGCAGTACCACATTCAGAGACCCACCAACCCCATCAGCTGTGCCTCCTGGGCTCCTCGGAGAGCCGAATCCCAGCCACAGGAGCAGCAGGCATTGGGAGGAAAGGGAGAAGAGTGTCATGTGGTCCTTGCTGGGCATCTCTCTAGCCATAGGTCTTCCATGGCCAGCTGGGAGCATAGCACCCAGGAACAGTACCACCTTCTGAGTGGCACACTAGGTGGGCTCTTATAGTCCAGAACCCTTGATTCCAGGGAAAAGAAATCCTTGGAGAATCTCAAAGATAAGAAAAGAAAGGTGAGGTTAAAGGAGGTGTCTTTCCTCGAATATGGCCTGGACTCCAGGGTCCTTGGCCTCTCTCCTGGGACTCCCTTCACAGTGTAGGTCCCTCCACAGCGGGAAGCCGAGGTTGGGGAAGGTCTGCATCATTCTGGGAGGCTTGGTCTGAGCACAGTTATGGGATGGGCAGACATGGTCCCCAGGCCCCTCTTCCTACTGAAGCAGCTTGGGCACTTCCACCTTCTTGAGCTGCTTGAGGTTGCTGGAACGGATGGCAGCTAGCAGTTGGTCCCGGGAGTTCTTCTCTTGTGCTGGGAGGACCTTATCTCCCATCTCCCTTTGAGTGGCTGGAGAAAGGGAATTCCTCAGGTTCTCTGGCAAGAGGGGTGGAGCCAGGGGAGGTGGGGGTGGGGGTGGGGCAGCAGGAGTGCCTCCCTTTTGGGGGGAGTTCTTCGGGGAGGGCTTTGGAGAGGGCTGTGGTGATGGCTTTGGGGAGCCTTTGGGCAGGGCCCCAATCTTGGGGACTGTCAGCTGGTCCTTCTCCCCGCCCACACCCTGTGCCTGTTTCTGCTCCTGCAGCCTCTTCTGCCTCTGTTTGTCCATGTTGCGGCTGAGCAGATTGGTGACGGTCATCCGGGGGCCTGCCAGCTCAAAGTGATAGCCCAGCTTGAGCAGTGTGGTGTTCTCCTTCAGGAGCTTGGCGATCTCCATTTCGGTCTTGCCTCCACAGATATGTCTTTGATTATGGAAGCGAAGCTCCGTCAGGGTGTTGTTCTGGAGCAGAGCCCGGAAGATGGCGAGGATGCCTTTGCCAGTGATGTGGTTCGAGTCCAGGTTGACGCTGGTGATGGTCTTGTTGGCCTTGAGCATGATAGCGATGGCGAAAGCTACGTGGTCGTCTGCCCGGGTGTTGGCCAAGGCAAACACCTTGACCACAGTGTTGAATTCCAGTGCCTCGGTGAATTTGACCAAAATCTCATTTGTGATGCAGTCCGAGTTGTTGACATTTACCTCGGTCATCTCCGGGTCATTGTTCTTCACCCTTTCCAGAGGCTCATCAAATATGCTGGGGGCTGCTTCCTCTTCTGCTTTTGCTGGGGGCTCTGGGGCCTTGGCAGGGGTACTGGGGGTGGGCTTCTCAGGCTCTGGGGCCTTGGCAGGGTTACTGGGGGTGGGCTTCTCAGGCTCTGGGGCGTTAGTATTCTTGGCATCAGCGTTATCCTTGGGGTCCTTCTGAGTAGCGGGCTCCCCCTTCTTAACTTTCCCATCTTCCTTTTTGGCCTCCACTTTGCCACTCCCCGTCTTCACTTTCTCTTCCTCCTTTTTTTTATCCACTGTGTCACTCTTGTCCTCTCCCTTCTTCTCCTTCTCTTTGTTCACACTCCTGCTTTTTTCAATCCCCTTCTTTTCATCGTCTTTCTTTAATGCTGCTGTCTTTTCTTCTCTCCCATCCTTTCCTGTCTCTTTCTTGTCCACAGCAGCCTTGACCCTGCCCTTGTCTATCCCCCTCAGTACTTTGTCATCCTTCAGCCTCTCTTTACTTTTGCCATCTGCTTCATCTTTTTCTCTTTGTCGGCTTATCTTTGGACTGTCCTTCTTCTGTTCTTTTCCCAGCTCTGAGTCCCGTTTGGAGCTAAGGACTTTTTTACCAGCATCCCTGCCCCTCTCATCTCCATTCTTGGCATCTGTCTTGGTCTCCACTTGCCTGCTTTCATCCATTGACATCTCCCTCTGGATGAGTTTCTTGGTCTCTTTCTCACAAAAATTGAGCATGGCTTCACGGTTGTACAAGCCTGTGGACTGCTTGTCCGTCTGGTTCCTCTGCCGGAGCCCCACGGGAATACTCCCATCTGGATCCACCACATCCAGCTCCTTCTCCAACTCCTCCATCTCCTCCGGAGACAGCGTAGACAGCAAGCTGTCGATATCAGGATCTTCGCTCACCTGCCTGCGGTACTTGGCTACCTTGGACATCTTGAAGAGATGGGGCTCAGCTCAAAGCGCTGTGTGCGAGTGTATGGAGGAGGGCGGGGGGCTCTGGGCTGCTGGGTGAGCAGGTGGAGGGGCTCGGTTTGGAAGTTTGGAGGAGGGAGAATGGGCTTGATCCACTCACTTTTCAACATGGGGTCTGTGACCCAGAGTTGGATAAGAAGTGATAGAGAAGCCAGTTGGCACCTGTTTTTATGACTTGTTTACACAAGGGCACAAGGTCATTGTGCCCCTGGGTGGACCTTGTTTCTACCCTAAAGTACATCTTTGTCTCTTTCAGTCACTGAGTGCTGGAATGTTCCTCATGTGGCATGTTCCTGGCCAGACTGTTTCTCCCAGTTTCTTCAGACCCCTGTCATTTTGAGCCAATTTCAGTTAGAAAAATGATGCACTGGGGTTTTTTTCCCCTTGGATTTCCTCATCGGGACTTGGTCTAGTCTACTTTCTAGACCTTTGTAGATAAGATGTTAGAAGAGCTGGGCTATACTGCTTGCTGCTGCCGCCGTTTCTTCCCAACTTGGACAACAGAAGATGAGGAACCTACACTCAGCCTGTAGCTGAATAGAGCATACCTACAAACACAGGGGTCTCGGGGTGCCTTTCCCCAGGGGCTTACATTTTGGCAAAAATACGGGTTTTCCTCTGCCTGTCACCTAAGACATCTGGTATTGCTGGTAAAAGTTCTGGTTTTCCTCACAGAGGCTCACCTTAGTTACAATATTTTTCCTAGACTACTTTTTTTGTCTTATTATAGCAATATAAAAACCACTTTTATACAAAATGGTTTAACCATTTAAAGAAACTATCAAAATCATTCACTCAGTATTTTATTCTTTCTAAATGAACATCTGGGCAACTATCTTGTGTGCTTTTATCTGAAGCATTGGGGAAAGCTTTTGGTTACCTTTCAATGACACTCTCAAACCACTTTTTTGATTTAATACTACAGTAGATGCTTCCAAATACTAGCTCCTCTACTTTTGGGCTTTCACCATCTTTGTCTTCACCAAATTGGTTTATTTTTATCTCGAGTGCTTGAATGTGTCCCTTTTGTTTGAATCCTTGATTTTTTTTTAATCAGTGATGATTCTCACAAGCCTTACCTGAACCAGAAACTAAAGCTAGCCTCTTCCCTGGGGTGTGGGTCTCCATTTATGAAGATGGGCCTGGTTATAGTCTTCAAGTGAAGCTAACAACCTAGAACAAAGATATGGCTTCAAAAAGCTTAGACCGCACCCACCTCCTAGACCTTGAAACTGGCCAATGTGTTAGATTTGTACTATTGCTGGGGACAACTGACCCTGTCTCTAACATAACCCCTTGTCCTATGCCTGACTTGAAGCAGCTCAATTGTTACAAGGAGCACCATGTTTCAGTGATGCCTTGTATAGCTAAGGATGGCCTGTGTCTAGAACTCTACCTAGTTTCACAACTACACCAAAAGTGAATTAGCATCTCGGCTTTCCTACATCCCCTCCAACATACAATATTTTCCATTTTTCTTATATTGCAAGCAACTTTTCTAACCTCTGAGGTAATGAGTTAGTGTTTAGATGAATACAAACATGAACGAAATCCCCCTTTAATCCTCACTACTGGGTTTCATCAGATTATGTTAATATTCAAGACCATTGACCATGTAGCTGCTAGAAATACTTGCCCCCTGGCAGCTGGGGCCTAGTATAGAAACTTAGTTCTGTCCTGTCCTGTTTCTGTTCCTAAACCCCCATTAATGTCTTCTGATGGTCTGAATTCCCTTACATAATCTCTTATACTTCAGGAGGAAGGCTAGGATGTACTATTATGTCTATCTGATAGGCACACAGGTAGGGAGAATCCATAAATCCCTTGGACTATGATCTACAGAAGTCAGAATGTTCCAGATGAGTTCATGAAATTGCAATGGGTGGCCAATGAAATCAGTTCTGCTGTAACTATAATGAGGCATCAAAATAGTCTCTGGCTTGACTGACTTCTTCCATCTGCCCATTAGTCTACAGTAGGTGGTGAGTAGTCATGGAATTCCCTATTTTTCCTGTAACATTCAACATTGCCAGTGAGCCAAAAAAAGTTTCATGGCAAGCCCATAAAGGTCAATGACCCTTCTGTATATTTATTAATTATCATCATATGATTAGAGAGAAAGTAACTTAAGATATGGAGACCAAGGACCTTACTCTATAGGAGGTCTAAGGCTCTAGGAACCTTTCCTACTGTGGAAATTTATTTTGATTTGGGAACCATGCCTTTGGGCTGAGATTAAAAAACCTTAGGTCCTCGGGGTTTTTTTTTTCTGTGTAAGAGTGGCTAGGGCCCCTCCCCCTCCGTTTCAGCTGCAGGGAGGCCTATGAGCCGGGCTAAACTGCACAAAAACCCAAGCCATGGGTGTGGCACTGTGTGGCCCTGTTGGCAGTGGAAAGGCCCACAAAAACCCTCAGGGATGCTGGGGTTTGCTTTGCCCAGCTCCAGCTGCGGGCTCCCAAAGCACAGGGCTCAGCTGGCTCTGGGGGCAGAGAGCCCAGGTTTCACCTGAGAGAGCAGGTTAATAAAAAGGGGGCTGACAGATGGAGGGGGAGAGCTAGTGAGACAGTGAGAGGGGGATGCTGGAGGACTAGGAAGGCACGAGGAGGCTGGAAGATTAAGAAGACAGGAAGGGAGGATGGGCAAAGCAGGGATGTGGGAGCACTAGGAGAATGGAAGGAGAGGTCGGTGAGAGAGAAGAAACCCAGGGGTTCAGTGCTGCAGTACAGAGAGGAAAGTTAGACGGTAAAGGGGGGGGGGGTCGACAAAGTGAAAGCAGCTGAGCAGTGAAAGTAAAAGAGGGAGCTAGAGTGAAGGAGAAAAGAGTGAAAGTTGGAGAAAGCAAGAGCATACGTTAAGGCAAGAGGCAGCAATGGCCCTTATATTAAAAGCAGACAGGTTGTATAATTTGCATTTCTTGACCCTTATTGTTTACATTGATTTTTATAAATAAATTCTGCTTTGATTATTTGAGGCTTCTTAATCTTTTGCTTATTAATTTGGGATCAGGGGCAGTGTGGAGAAAATTTTAAAACAGCTCATATTAAATTAATAGCAGTCAGATAGCCAGACAGTCAAAAGTCCCAGATTAGTCCTCCAGTTATATTAGGCCCTGCAATTAGATTAGTTCCCCCAAATTAGGCAAGCAAGTTAAAAATATTTTTCCATTTGAATGGAGACTGAAGGGACTTTTGGCCCAATTACAATTTTTCTAAAGCTATAATTTTTCATATACTTATAACTTTTCTTATAAGCACAGTTATGTTTTCAGATTAGATATAGTTAAGTTAAAAAAATTTTTTTACACGATGAAAGAGTAAAATGCTTAGGAATTGAAGGATTAGTCTTTATCTAGAGACTGAGCAAAAGGTAGCTCTTGATGCTTAATCCAGATCTCTGTGTAATCAGTTTGGAGTTGTGAAATAGTCATGTTTCTAGTAGCTAGCATTATGTGATTGGGTCCCAGTAGGGGTTTTTCTGTTCTCTCTGTTCTATGATCACTCCCAGAATTTTGGAGTTTGGGAGGACTTCAATAGTCCTCTTGTTCAAACCATGCACAAAAGTCCCTCACGATAACATGATATCTTACCTGTCTGCTTGAATAAAAGCTTCCAGTAAAAAAAAAAAGTCACCATCTCTTGAGGCAATCTCTCTACTTCTGAGCAGCTCAGGCTTCATGTTAGGCAGAAATAAAGGAGCCTATCATGAAAAGTTCCAAGAGGCCATACTAGGATGTTTTTCTTAAATTCTGTCTTGATCATTAAATATTGCAAGATGGCTTTCATGTTCTGAGCCTTTTCTGATTGCACATACCCAGTTCCTTCATTGGATCCTCATGTGCCATGAGCTGGAGGCAAGAGTTTGCCTTCTTTTGCATGCTCTCTAGCTTCTTAGTATTTCTCCTAGAATTGAGCACAATATTCTAGATGAGGTTTGACAAAGGTAAAGTATTATTGGACTATCACTTCCATATTCATGGAAGCTATGATTTTCAAATTCCTCCCCTGAAAACAGCATGATCCATGGAATGTGCATCAAAGTTACATAGTAGAAAAAGTTGGCTTTGGAATTAGGAACACATTTTTAATTAGGCAATTAAAGTATGATTAACTAACTTGCTGTGTGGCCAGTCTACTTTTAGCATGAACATCATTGTGAGGCTTTATAGCATCTGAGCCTCTGTCACATTTCTCTATTACCGAGGCGCCCCGCCCCCCCCCTCCCCGTCTTATCAACTGACATGCTTCACCTGTATGAACTCACCTTTCACTATGCCTTGTTAGAACATGTACCCCAATTCTTAATACATAATATACCATAAGTGGGTACTTCAGGAAGCAGATTTTGAACCCAGTTCCTGCCTCTCAAGCTAGGGTTCCTTCACTATCTCCATCCACAACATGTTTGATGTTATGCCATACAATAGTATATGAACTTATTGAAAATAGGGACTCATTTTTAAGTGTTCACCCCTGACAGAGAGAGATGACACCTATAGGTGAATGAAGGCCAGCACAGGGAAGGTAGTTTTGGCCAACGCAGCCGAAGAATCTGAATCCATGAAGAATGGTAGAAGTAACTTGCTAAGATGAATGTGTACCACCGGCACCCCCCCCCCATCCTAAACTAACCTTTCGAACTTTGGTCCTTCCAAATCTACCAAATTACAAAGGATTCCTCACACAGCATGCTGCCCCTCTCCTTTTTTTTTTCTTTCTGATCTGCTCAGGAAGAGAAGAATGAATGGGAAAGCAATTAGCTAATGTTTTTTAACAGATGGTACATAGATCTATTCATGTAAAGGATGAATATGATTTAGCATCTCCCAACAGCACTTGGAAAGCAAACTTCCCTTGCCATCTCAGAACCATGGTACTTAAGGGTGCTGTTTTGGCCAGTTTGTGAGGTCATTATTTGGGGAAGCTTTATTGATCCTGCTCTTCCTCCTTGGTCCATTGTCCAGTCTACTTCAACTTTCCCAGGAAGATGGAGAAGTTATTCTCTCAACTATCAACTCAACCGTTGCTTTTTCTTCCTAATGAACTACCCATCCAGCTGTTTAGGCATTTGTCCGTAGTATTGGCAGGTCTGGGAAAATTATTTTGCTATTCACTTCTGTGAGAGGGTATTTGGGAAGAGAGCCTGGTACAGAGGTGGAAGGTAGTTAAAACTAGTTCTGGAGCTACAGCACCTGGGTTAAAATCTTGCCTTTACTCCTTACCATCTTACATGACTTTAGGTGGGTTACTTAACCACCCTGGGTTTCAAATTTCTCACTAAAAGATAAGTAGAATGCCTATGGGACCCCCTTCAGAAGCACCTGATTTTACAGTACATTAGGTGAAGATGTTAAAGAGGGAGGGACATATATCCATGGCCTTTTAGGCTGGAGATCCCACTTTTGGTTCTTTGCTAGTGCCCCTGGAAGCTCTTGTACTTGCATGTTTCTGCACATATGCTAAGTGCAGATGATTTCTAATTAAAGGTTTGTTGTACTATACCACAAGAGCAATGAACAAAATACTTAGACTTGACAGTGAAGCCCCACCTAAGACAAAGCATGTAACTTGAGGAAAAGATACAGAGGACTATGTCACTACCAGGTGTAAGGTTTGTACAGAATTGGGGACACAGAGTGCTAGTCCAACAGGCTGAAGAGCAGGAAGCTTTCTGGAGGAACCTTGTTAGCCCACTGCTAGAAGGATAGCCTCTTCCAAACTTGGTAGAGAGGCTTTTGTAAGTGAGCAGCATCCCTTAGAAAACAAGGGGCATCTCAAAGGCCAAGGAATATAGGGCTATATAGGAGGTGTTGGCAGGGCAAATTAGCTGCTATGGATTTCTCTTCTGGCATAGACATTCATGAATGGACCAGACCAATGTATCCCAAAGATTTCTAAGGAAGACCTTGGGGGCAGGAGGTGAGGAAGAGAAGGCTTCCCTCTCTGTGTGAAGAAGTTACCTTGTGGAATTAGGCCTGGTGTGATAAAATGAAGTGACATGGAGCCTTCATGGTGGATTCCAGGGTGGCTATAATGAATGCCCACTCACAATAGTTTGCATTGCCAAATACCATGAGGGAGGAATAACTGGTTTTGGTTTTTTGCTTTTTGGGTTTTTTTTTATGGGCTAACACTTACCACTCTGTCTTCAGAGACAGTAATACTTCATATTTGTTTCTAGAATTGCTTGCTTCCTTTTAATGGTCTTCAATGCTTTTGTGGGGAGGGGGGCAACAGGAAAGATTTGCCTGTTGTAATTGTTGTGAAGGTAGAAATCAAAGAACATTCTCTCAATGTTGGAAAATTCGAAGGGAAACCTTCAGGTATCCTATCAAAGATCTTAATTCTTCCTCATCCTTCTTTCTCTGTAAGCTGTGTTCTCCAACCTACTGATCTCTTCTAATCATCTTCTTGGTTGTTTTACCAATAATGTAATCTAATTTTTAGGGTCTGAAAATCTCTTCCTTCATCTCAGTGATGTGGGAAGCCTTAAACATGCCTAAATGTACTAGAGGTCAATCTTGACATTCTCTTGTGAGAAGCAGTTTGGGCTGTCTTAGGTTGGTCATGTCTCAGAATAGTTTGTATTGAGTCTTGCTTTTCCTGTGCCAGAGTCCATAGCCAATCTGATAGTGATTGAGGGCCACCCGGGCCACCTTTTAGTGGCTTGGCACATCAAGATGACAATTACTTTGTGGTTTTTGAAGAAAGATTTGGATCACAGGGCACCCCTACCATCCATGAATGTTATCCCAATATTCAGTAAGTTCAAAAAGGATGGGGCTCAATTGTGCTGGGAACTTCAATCTGTCAATAGTCTGCAAAAGTGATAACTAGTCACTAGAAGGTCATTGAAGCACATAATTACATTAGCTTGGGAGAGGGGAAAAGAATAGTTTGGGTCTTGCCTCACTTGGCTTATGTGATGTTTAAAATCTATATTGTGGTAGCCTTAAATTAGAAGCTTCAGCACCAGTCTTTGGGCATTAAACATTTATTAAAGCATACAGATATTTACAAGGAGTTCAGAAAGTTAAGAAAAAGAAGTCCTACCTAGCCTAGAGTTCCAGCCTGGTTGGGTTCTTCCTCAAGTCCTCCTCTACCAGCCTGCTTTAATCAGGAACTCTCAGCAAACTGATTGTGGAAGCTTTTTATAGGTCTGGAACAGAGGCGGTCCTTACACACTGCGTCAAGCTGATGGGTTGGCATCATCCAAATCCATTGGTTTTGAAGGTGTTCTCAAATTGAGTTCACAATCTAGCTTCTGAGAACAATACCTTCTTAAGGGCTAGCCAGGTGTGATTACAATCCAGTTAACTTGAAGTAGGCTAATCAGCAGTCAATCACTCTCACTTGATTCAGTCAGTCTAGATTAATCTCCAGGTGGGTCCTTGAGTATCTGCTAAATCCCATTATTTCATCACACTTAACAGCTTGGAACTCCAAGCACTAAAAAAAAAAAAAATTCTCTCTTTAGCCCTATAAACTATTCTATTTCTTTTATGCATTCCCCTCAATGGTAGAAATCTTGTTTCATGAATGTTTTCTGCTATTAAATCAGGATTTAAATGGATGTATATTTAGGGAGATGTTTCCCCTTATCTATTTTGCTATTCATCATTAGAGTTCTAGTGGTATTCATGAAGATTTTTTTCTAGCACATATTTGCCTACAGTGTTTTGAACTGAGGAGTGGAACAGATACTCATATGCTTTTTTTCTTTCTTGGAGGTAAAATTTTTCTCTTCATGTTGACCTGAGGACTATGGGTGAGAGGATTTGGAATTTGTTGGTCATGTCTTATAACTTAGCAAATTTTTGGGACTCAAGGGTGAAAATGAAGAACAGGACAAGAATGTGAGGTTGTAATGCATACCCCAGTTTTAATGGAGGCTCAGCAAGCATGACTCTCCTCCTGTGAAGGAGAGGCAATCACATGGGAGCCAAAGCCATAGAGTTACAGAAGCACAAGCCTCTCTAGGCCAGAAGCCTAGGCATAGTGTATGTTGGAACTAGATTTTCAGATGCCAATTTTCTAACCCCTTTCTTTGGAATCTGTGAGAGAAGATCTTCTTAAAAAGAAGAAAGACTGTTGGATTGTTAGAGCCAAGGACATATGGAAATTTGACCTCAAACAATGAATGTTTGTGGGGTTTTTTTTGGGGGGGGAACATGTAAGAAACCTGATGAATATAATAAATAGGTGAGGCCATTCTGCTTGAATGCACAGTTTACTCAACATCACAGAATTCATACTGGAGTGAAACTTTATGAATGTCTTAACTGAGGGGAAAGGATTTCTCCCAGAAGAAATGTTTCCCTCAATATTCAAATTAGAAAGCTGTGTGTTGGCTGAGTTGAAACATGCCATGCAAAGGAACTTCATTTCTCATTAGGAAGAGTAGCCTTACCTAGTTCATGCATGCAGAAAGGAATTCAATCCCAGTTTTGTCCCTTGATATTGATTTCAAATTCAAGAAAACCTTCTAGACCAGGGGTCTTAACCAGTTTTCCTCCTCTTTGTCATGGACTCCTATAGCACTCATGTCTTTCCTATGAACTTTCTTAAAATGTTGTAGTAGTAGCAGCAGCAGGCTTCCGCCAGTCATGGAGGACCATGGATCAGCACCTTGAAGAGCCACAGGCCACAGTGTGGCTGTGCAATCTGATACGGGAGCCGCAGCTCCTGCCCACAAGGACATCAGAAAACTGCGCTCTCTGTTACCCATTGGTTCCTGTGTCTCATTCGTTTTTCTTCCTCCAGAGCTTGGAGGCCCATCTTAGTTGTGAGCAAGCTGCTCCTGAGTACTGAATTTCATCAGGTGCTGTCCTTGGCCATCTCCTCCCAGCTGCCGGTGTCTATTCCCAGAGCCCTCAAGTCTCGCTTGCATACATCTCTGTAGCAAAGCTGGGGGCGTCCAGCAGGTCTTTAGCCTGAGGCTAACTGGTCATATATAGGTCTTTAGGAATGTGCCTATCGTTGTGTGCAGTGCACATGACTGAGCCAGCGCAACCATCTTTGTTTCAGTAGCGTGTAGATGCTTGGAAGTTGCATGCATTGGAGCACTTCTGTGTTGGTGATCATGTCTGACCAAGATATGCCAAGGATGTGCTAAAGGCAGCGCATGTGGAAGCTGTTAAGCTTCTTCTCTTGTCTAGTGTATATAGTCCATGTTTTGCTGCCATACAGTAAGGTACTCAGGATGCATGCTCTATAGACGGCAAATTTGGTTCTTCTTGTCAGTTTACTGTTTGCCTAGACATGCTTGAAGTAGCTTTCCCAATCCTCTGATCTCAGAATCGAGTGACAAATTCTTTGACAATAGAGCCAAGATACGAGAGTTGGCTTACGACATCCAACTAGTAGCTACTTATGTGTATCAATGGAGACGACATAGCACTCTGACATGACTTTAATCTTTTTAAGATTAATGGTTAGGCCAAAGTCCATGCAAGCTTGGTAGAAGCAATCCATCAAGGTCTGCAATTCACACTGAGTGACAGGCAAGTGTGGCATCATAGGCTAAAAGCAGATCTCTAAGGGTGCTACCTCTCACTCTGGTTTTGTATCTCAAAATATAACTAATATTAAGTAAAGATTAAATGTATAAAATAAAATACATGGGATTACAAAGGAAATCAATTATGTAGAAAAATAGTTATCATAATGTAGCAGAAATAAAGTTCATGGAGCACAGGTTAAGAATACTGGCTCTCTGAAGTTTACCTTTGTCTACTTTGCTGAAATAGCTCTTCAAACTTGCTAGGATGAAGTGACATGGAGTCTTCATGGTGGATTGCAGGAGTGGGCTGTGATAAAGGATGAATGTCTACTCATAATGGTTTGTTTTATCAAATAGAATAAAGGAGAAATAACATTTGTCTTTTTCATGGGCTGGCATTTACCACTCTGTCATCAGAGACAGTAGTACCTTGCATTTGTTGCTGGCGCATTGCTTTCTTTTAATGGAATCTTAAATTGTGTTATTTATACTTAAGCTTACAACCAGTTCTTTGCATGGAGGGGGTGGGTGGAGATTTGACTGTAATTTTTGCAAAGGTAGAAATTGGCAAAGCCCTACAAAGGGCTCCCTTTACACAAGGAAGACATCATTCCCTCAATATTTGAAAATACTCTCAAAGGGAAAGCTTTAGGTATCCTATCAAATATCTTGGTTCTTCCTCATTCTTCTTCTGTGTAAGCTGTGTTCTCCAACCTGATGATTTCTTCTAATCATCTTCTTGGCTGCTTGACCATTAATGTCATCCCATCTTTATGGCCCAAGAATCTCTACCTTCATTCAATATCTTGGAAGTGGGAAGTCTTAAACATGCCTAAATGAACTTGAGGCCAATCTTGACACTGAGTCTTGTGAGAAGCCCTTTGGGGGGGCTGTCTTAGGTTGGTCATCTCAGAATGGCACAGGAAAAGCAAGGCTCTCAATACAGGCTAGATTTGAGAGCCAATCTGATGTATAGTGAATTGTGGACCACTCAAGCCCCCTTTCAGTGGCTTGGCATATGAAGATAATTGTTTTGGGGAGTTTTCCAGAACAAATGAACCCCATCCTTTTTAAAAACAGATTCATGGATGGTGTGTGTGTGGGGGGGGGGGGTGTCATGCCCTGTGATCTGAATCTTTCTTCAAAAACCTCAATCTTTAAGTAGGCTCCAAAACTGACAACTACTCACTCGAGGGCATTGAAGCTCATAACTAAATTAGCTTGGGAAGGAGGAAAAGAATAAAAACATTGGGTCTTGCATCATTTGGCTTAAGAGTTTATAATTCCAAGCACTGAACAAAAGAAAACTATCATCTTTATACCTAGAACCTATTCTACTTCATTTATGCCTTCTCCATAACACTAGGAGTCTTCTTGTTTTTTTTTTTTTATACTAGATCATGAATTAAATTAAGTACCTTTAGGGAGATGTGCTTCCCATTATCTATTCTGCCATTCATCATTAGAGTTAATTGTATCGGTGTTCCTGAAGGATTTTTTCAAGCATATTCACTTAGAGCATTTTGAACCTGGGGGTGGAAAACACTGATACTCAAGTGCTTTATTTTTGGAAGCTAAACTTTTCCCTTTATTTGGGCTGAGGACTGTGGATGAGAGGGTTTATTATTTGTTGTTTATTGCCTATAATTTAGCAAGGAGCTATGCCTCTGATCAGGAAACCATCAAAAGATGTTTGGATTTTATTTATCTGAGATTCTTGGGACTCATGGAGAGAGAATGAAGAATGGGACCAGAATGTGAGGTTGGAATCTCTACCATAATTTTAATGGAGGGTCAGCGAGCTTGGCATTCCTGCAAAGGAGAAGCAAACATGTAGGAGCCAAATCCATAGAGTTAGCAGAAGCACAACCCTCTCTAGGGTAGAACCCTAGGCAACATTTGGTTTGGAACCACATTTGCAGAAGGCTGATTTCTAACCCCTTTCTTGGAGGGTGTGAGAGAAGATATTCTTTAAAAAAAAATTTATTTATTTATTTATTTATTTTTTTTTTTAGTGAGGCAATTGGGGTTAAGTGACTTGCCCTAGGGTCCCACAGCTAGTAAGTGTTAAGTGTCTGAGGCTGGATTTGAACTCTGGTCCTCCCGAATCCAGGGCTGGTGCTCTATCCGCTGTGCCACCTAGCTGCCCCGTAAAAATTTTTTGAAAATAAAGTATTTTATTATTTCCAGTTACATATAAAGGTAGCTTTCAGCATTTGTTTACATAAGATTTCCAATTTCAAATTTTTCTCCTTCCCTTCCCTCCCTCCCCCAGACAGCAGGCAATCCAATATAGGTTATAAATATATACACACACATACATAACAACATTTAAACATTTCTGCATCAGTCATGCTATGAGAAGTATCAGAGCAATAAGGAAAAACCTCAAAATAGAAAAACAGCACCAAAACCAAAAGAAATAGTATGGTTCAATCAGCATCCATATTTCAGTTTTTTTTTTTCTTTCTGGATTTGGAGAGCCTTTTCCATTATGACTCCCCTGGAATTTTCTTGTACCATTGTATTGGTGAGAAGAATCCAGTGTATCACAGTTGATCAACACAATGTTGATGATACTGTGTATAATGTTCTTCTGGTTCTGCTCATCTCAGTCATCATCAGTTCATGCAAGTCCTTCCAGGCTTCTCTGAACTTCTGCTTGTTTCTCGCAGCCCAGTAGAATTCCATTACGTTCATATCCCACAACTTGTTCAGTCATTGCCCAACTGATGGGCAACCCCTCAATTTCCAATTCCTTGCCACCACAAAAAGAGCAGCTATAAATATTTTTGTACATGTGGGTCCTCTTCCCTTCGAGAGAAGATATTTTTAAGAAGAAAGATTATTGGATTGCTAGAGGCTAGGGCATGTGGAAGTTTTATTTCAACCACTGAATTTGTCTTGTGGAGCAAGGGGTGGGGGTACTTCAAGAAACCATATGAACATAATGAATAGATATGAAGGTGTTTTGCTTGAATGCACAGTTTATTCAACATCACAGAATTCATACTTGAGTGAAATGTCATGACTTAAGGGGAAGGATTTCTTCCAGAACAAATGCATCCCTCAATATTCAAAATGGAGAGAAACATATGTGTTGGCTGATGCATTAACACATCCTGTTCAAAGAAACATTTTTCATTTGGGAGGGCCCTGATAATTGGAGACTTCAAACTCAAGAAAATGTTCTAGATCATGATTCTTAACCTCCCTATTAATCATGGACTCCTGCAGCACTCTCATTTTTGGCCTCTGAATTTTCTCAGAATATTTCATACATATTAAGATGTGACAAATCCAGAAGGCTCTGTCACCGTCTGAGTTCCCCCTCCCCAGGCTTGGGCCGTGGTCACTGAGGCAGCAAGTGTCCTAGGAAACTTTGTTTTCAAGGCCTGAATTCCTGAGACAATGCTTGGCTGGCCTCCCAGGGATCCAAAGACTCAGCTGTACAAACCTTGCTCTGCTTTAGCCTGGAACAAATTCTGCCAGGTCAAGGCTGAAGGGTTGAAAAATTATTCCTGTTCTCTTAGAATTATTCTAGCAGATACTCTATTTGATTTCTTTATGGCTTTCTGCTATAAATACTGAGCTATCCTGGATAATAAAGTGCACATAGTTTATCACACATAACATGGTGCTGATGTGTCGATGATTAATCATCTCCGATCCTCAACTTCCGTCAAGGGAATTAAGCCTGAGACCCCAACATTAAGATGAAATGCATACAAGGATATATGTGGGATTACAAAGGATACCAATTATGTAAAAACATAATTATCAAAATGTTGCAGAAATAAAGTTCGCGGAGCCCAGGTTGAGAATACTTGCTCTAGCTGTGTGACCCTGGGCAAGTCCCTTAACCCTCATTGCCCTGCAAAAAGAAAAAAAAAGAGAATCTTGCTCTATCTGAAGCATATCTTTGTCTACTTTCCAGAGGTAGATGTTGAAACACTTGCTTACTTGTCAAGTCCCCAGGCACTTCCTTCCCACACCCTTAGATGTGCTACAGATTATGATTAATGAATGTAGAGAATGTTGCTTGCCATGGTTGCCACAATCCGCCTTGCATTTTGTATGCATGATGACTTGCTCCTAGTACTTGTTCTGTCAGATGATGCTCTAGGACTAATGGCCTGTCTGTATCTGTTACATATGACTAAGATTACTTTTGAAGGTACAGCTTACTTCAACCTGAGGCAGTGTGCTCAAGTGGGAGGAATACTGTCTTTGAAGCCAGTGTTCCTTTTCACCACCAGCATGTAAAACCTCTTCACAAAGGTACTGGTCTCTTCAAGAAGCCCATATGCCTGGTGGTGATATTTAACTACAAGGTCACACTGGAGATTTGTCTGCATTATCAAAATATAATTTAGCTGTTTGGACAAATTCATTACTCTGAGTTCTGATGATCCTTTCTGTGAAGCCAAATGGATTGTCCAACCTGAGAACCTGCCCAGCTGTCTCCTTGGGAGATCAGATCTTCATAAAGGGAGCCTCAACCCATCAGGTGAAAGGAAGTACCTCTGGACATCAGCTGCATGGGCCCCAGAAGGTGAAGATTGACATGGAACAGACCTCTGGCCTGGGTTGTTGGTGTTTTCTTCGGGGCTACTGTGGGAGCTGGTGCTAGGAGCTCCATCTTGGGTGATCAAGGGGGTGTCCTCGTAACTTGAGGTGCCATGGGCTCTTCCTTCCAAGGTTCCAGGAACCATTCCCTCTTAGGTTTTGAGGGGAATTCTGTCTCGGGTACCAAGGGCTCGTCCTTTGCTTCTTTGCCTTAGCATTCTGGGCTTTCAGCTCTGCTAACCTGTCCTCCTGGCATTTCTTACATTCCTTCATTCACTGCCAGGATTGGAGGGTGGTCCTTGGCCAGGAGTAAGATTTGGTGATGTTGCCTGTGGCCTAGATGCTGTGGTGACTGTCCTCAGACACAATGTGAGCCTCCTCAAAAGTTTCCTACCTCTTCTCCAGGGTGAAGAGAACTTTCTGAAACTTACCTTGGCTCTGGTAGTAAAGTCCATTGTCTTCCAAGACAAAATTTGAGTTTAGACTAAGCTTTCTCTTGTCTGACTGTCAGGGAAGAGGTCATCTTCAAAAGCTCCCTAGTATTGACCTTCTAGGAGCAGAGGTCATTGGCTGCTAGTCTAGCAAGTCTTCCCATCTACTAGAAGGGGGAATTAAAAGGTAAGAAGAACCCCTTCAGCTCAGAGCTCCCCCCCCCCCCGCCCCTTCACATGAGCCTCTATCTCTCCATGTGTTGTTTCTAGGGCCATCTGCTCTTTTGACTTGGCTGTTTAAGCAATTCCCAGGACAGGAAATGAGAAGACATAAGAAGTGGGACAGTCGGGGCAAGTGACACAAGTGGTGTATTCTCTTCATACCCCCAATGTACGTCTCTTCTTTGGGTGGTTCTTCTCCCCGCCCCCCCCAATGGTTCTTGGGAACTATTTTTAAAAATAGAAAAACTATTCAATGAGATTAGCTATAGATGCAGAGTGCATCTATTTTTCCAGTTGTGTGGCCTTAGGCAAGTCATTTTCCCTCTTTGGGACTGTTTTCTTCATGTCCAAATAAGATTAGAATTAGAAAGCCATGAATAGTCCTCTCTGAAGCTTGGAGCCTTTGTGTAAAGCAAATGTGATCAGGCCTATGCAGAGGTTCTGGGACCTGGGGTCTCAAATCTGCCTTAAGATTGAAAGGGCAAGAAGCATAGACATGTGGCAGGGTGAAGAGAGTTCCAACCAATTTTAGATAGGTCAAATCAGATGACAGATTTTTCAGTTCTTTAATTTTTGGTTCTGCTGAAGGGCTTTTTCTAGAGACTCCACTTTCATTTGCTCTTTTCTGAGGCCAGCATGGAGAGCTGCGCTCTCAGCTTTAGCTTTTGCTCAAACCTGCGCAATTTCTTCATTGGTTTTATCTAGTTTTTCTTCTGCATGCAGTTTCAGGGCCTGATACCACTACTCTCTTGTTTGAGAGTGATTGAATTTGCTGACTTCAAGTCAGTCAATGCAATCAGTCCAAATCAATCTGGGGCCTTTGGGCATTGGCAAAGTTCATTTTCTTACAACATTCAGTCACTGAGTGCTGGAATGTTTCTCATGTCACATGTTCTTGGACAGACCCTTTTCCCCAGTTTCTTCAGACCCCTGTCATCTTAAGCCAACCTGAGCTAGAAAAGAAGCACTGTGATGTTTTATTTTGTTTTTTAAATTTCCTCATTAGGACTTAGTCTGGTCTACTTTCTAGATCTTTGTAGATGACATGTCAGAAGAGCTAGGCTATACGGCTTGCTGCTGCTGCCATTTCTCCCCAACTCAAACAATGGAATATCAGGAACCTATACATAGTCTGTAACTGAGTAGAGCAGAACTACAAATACAGGAAGCCCCTAGGTGACTTACTCCAGGGGCTTACGTTTTGGCATAGAAAATGGTTATACCTCTGCCTGTCACTTAAGACATCTGAGATTGCTGATAAGAGCCCTGTTTTTCCTTATTTTCCAGATGGTCACCTTGGTTGGAATCTTTTGCCAAGACCACTTTTTTATTTTAGCACAGAAACATAAAAGCCACTTTTAAAAAATGGTTAAACCCTTTGTATAAAACTAACAGGGGGCAGCTAGGTGGTACAGTGGATAAAGCACTGGTCCTGGATTCAGGAGTACCTGAGTTCAAATCTAGCCTCAGCCACTTGACAGTTACTAGCTGTGTGACCCTGGGCAAGTCACTTAACCCTCATTGCCCTGGAAAAAACCAAAAACAAACAAAAATAAAACTAACAAACATCCTGCTAGTTTTGTACTTTTTCTAAATGAACACCCGGGCAACTATCTTCTGTACTTCATCTAAAGCATTGGGGCAAGCTGGTGGATGCCTTTCAATGACGCACTCAAACCAGCTCTTTTGTTCTTGGGCTGCAACAGTTAATCCCCAAAACTAGGACCTCTACTTCTGAGGGATTGTAACCATCTTTGTCTTCACCAAATGGGTCTTATTTTGAGTACCTGAATGTGTCCCCATTGTTTGAATCCCCTTGTACCAATGAGGACCCTCATGAGCCTTACTTCTACCAGGATCTGAAGATAGCCTCATTCCTGGGCCCTGGTTGACCCTATAGGAAGATAGGGCTGGTTATAGTAAGTGAAGCTGGTAGAACCAAGAATGAAGATATGGTTTCAAAGAGCTAAGACCAATTTCAAAAGTGTGAGAAAATGATCAGTAATGATGGGTTTTGGGGGGGACCCAGAGACACACACCCTCACTTGGGAACTCTGGCTGATTTCTCAGAGCCAGCCCAGAATCAGAATGAGAGATCAGATTAACTCAGTAGAAAATAAAAACCACACCTACCTGAAAGCCTTTGCCCTCAAGTGGGTTTGTGTTTCACTAGACCTGGAGCTCAGCCCAGCATTGCTCATTTTAATATGGACCACCCTCAGTTCCAATAAACCAATGGATCTGAATGATGCTTACCAATTAGCTTGGAACAGTGTGTTAAGGGCCTCCTGTCCTCTGGACAGCAAGAGGTTTACACTCACTTGGCCTGGCACACTGAAGGAGGCAGCTATCTGTTTTCTCCCTCCTCTCCCTTCTCTCCCCTCCCCCCCCCCCAGCTCTAGGTAATGGAAGGCTTCTGAACTCTAATTCAGAGCCATGTGCTCTCTCTCTACTAACATTTAATATGATTAATAAATGCTTAATGCCCAAAGTGGCACAACAGCCATTAATTTAAAAGTAGCAGTATATTAGAAACCCTAGCTAAGTTCCCCAATAACTTAGAACAGAGACAGGCTTCCCCCAATATTTTCAAAAGACACAAAGGATAGAAGGTGGGTGAGGTCAATCTATATGCATTAGATTGATAGTATTTGTGGAGACAACTGGCTCCCTTCCTCTCTACCATAAGCCCTTTGTTTCATACCAGACCTAAACCGAACCAGTGGTGTTACACAGAGCACCATGTTTTAGTGTTGCCTTGTATAGCTGAGGATGGCTTGTGTCTAGATCTTTATTTAGTTTTTTCATGATACTTCTCCCTCTAGCTCCTTTTTGACCCCCAAAGAATTCAGGCCAGCTACCTGGGCATTTTCATTCTAATGGCTAAGCTGAGAGATAAGAACAACTTTTCTAACCTCTGAGGTAATGAGTTAATTTTTGGATGAATACAAACGAACATGAAACCTTTTAGCCCCAACTACTGTTTCACCAGATTATGCTAATATTCAAGACCATTGAACATATAGCTGCCAGAAAGCCTTGCACTCTGGCAGCTGGGGGCTAGTATAGAAACTTATTTCTGTCCTCCTGTCTCTCTATTCCTAAGCTCCCCTCCCCCATTAATGTCTGCTGCTGGCCTAAATTCCCTCAATTTTTTACACACTTTAGAAAGGCTAGGATGTACTCTTATGTCTACCTAATAGGCATATAGGTAGGGAGAATCCATAAAGCCCTTGGACTATGATCTACAGAAGGCAGAATGTTCCAGATAAGTTCAAGAAATTGCATTGGAAGGCCACTGGAATCGGTTCTGCTGTAACTATAATGTGGCATCAAAATATTTGAGATGGCTTGTCTGACTTCTTTTATGTTCCCTTTAAGATAGTAGGTAGTAAATAGTCTTGACATTTCCCATAATATCCATCCAAAACCTTCCCAGTGAGCCAAAACAATTTTATGGCAAGCCCCAAAGGGTCAATGACCCTTTTGTGTGTTAATTCTCACCATATAATTAGAGAGAAAATAGCTTAGGATATGGAGACCAAGGGTCATACCCCACAGGAGGTCTACTGCTCTAGGAATCTTTTCTAAGAAAGTAAAATGTTTAGGAGTTGAAAGAGTTAATCTTCATCTAGAGACTCAGAAAAAGGTAGCTCTTGATGCTTAATCAAGATATCTGGGTTATAAATTTGGAGTTGTGATTAGTCATGTTCCTGGTACAAGACATTGTACTAGAGGGCTATTGAAATCTTTCCTACTCCAAAATTCTGTGAGTGATCCTGGAACCGAGAACAGACAACTCCCTACTGGCACCCAATCACACAAACCATACACAAGTAGTTCCTCTCTTTAATATAATAATCTGTCTTGTCTCTGCTTGATTAAAAGCTCCCAGTAAGAAAAAAAAAACACCAACAAAACCAAAAACCAAACAAAAATAGGCTTTCTGTCTGTAGATTTCCAAGGCAAGAAGAGCTACTATATTCCGTTATTTATCTCTGAGCTCACTAATGGATGTGAGCACTTGTTTGTCTAGTCTATAACCTTATCTCTGGGATCAATGATTCATTCAAGACCTTCCCCACGTACAAGTCATGGGAGGGAAAGCTTCATTTTTACTTTCAAAAGGATGTGGCCTTCTAGGGAAACTTAACCCTCATAGCCCTGAGGGAAAAAAAAAAATTAAGTGACTTGCCCAGGGTCACACAGCTAGTAAGTATCAAGTGTCTGAGGCCAGATTTGAACTCGGGTCCTCCTGAATCCAGGGCCACTACTTTAGGGGGCAGCTAGGTGGTCCAGTGGATAAAGTATATTTCTGAAGGTTTAAAATCAGGTGTATAGTCCAGAGCCTATTTAAAAAAAAAGTCTTAAAGGGCTTTGTATGGATGGAGACAGTGAAGGAGCACTGGATGTAGACAGGAACTGGGTTCAAATTCTCCTTCCGACATTGCCCATTTGTGGGATATTAAATATTAAAAAGTGAAACACAAATGTTGTAACATAATACATAGTTACATTCTTCATACAGAAGAAGCATCTCAATGAATAAAAATTGTTCCAATTTTTCTTCAAAGTTAATGAGATATGGCTAAATAGCACAATGGATAGAGCACTGACCTTGGAATACAACTTTTCTTCCTATTTGTTGAAAATATTTTCTTCTTTAAACACACTTCTCCCTTTCTTTCCTTTTAAAACTACTACTGAACTGTTTACTCTTAAACTCCCTATTGTTCAACCCCACCCCCGCATTCAGCTATGAGAGGGAGGGAGGGAGAAACAGATAACTTTCTTCTTTTAACTGCTCTTATTCCTACTTACTTAAATTTTCTCACTTTCCCTTCTATATACATATCCCTCTGGTGGACTTTGATTAAATCCCCTTTAAAACTATACACATCTTTTTTCTTTTGTATTCTGATCTGATACTTTCACTTTTTCTTCCTAGATCCTAGCTCAAGAACCATCCCATGGGAGATTTTTAAGGCAGTGAGGAGGGACCCACCTCACCAAGGCACCAAACTGAGCCCTCCTTGTCCCTTCCCAATATTGGGATCCCCTGTTTGGCTAATAGCTGTTCTAGACCCTCAGGCAGTTTTGGGGAGTACCACATATTCATAGTTCACAACTGTCCAGAAGGATGGACATCAGCATACAACATGAATGACTGTGGCCACCCAGGGATCTCTCTGGATTATCACCTTCTCCCTCCTGGACATCCCAAGTCTCTATGGTATCATGGTAACTATGCCACTTATGGGGTACAGCTAGGGCTCGGGTGAGTAATGCCACCAAACCAAAATGAAAACTCAATACCAAAAAGAGAGGTTAGCTGTTCCAGTGTGAAAGAGAATTTATTTAAAGGAAACTTACTTATGGCAGGCTGGCACTGAATTTCTTTGAATTCCCATGCCTTCCCTCCCATTCCCCTCTCATATTTGTACATGTGGGTTACATAGGGCAAGGAGCCTTCTTTGTTCTAACTAGCATTATTCAATGGTTGCAGTGCTTGTGAAGAAAATGCTAATAAGTTTAAAATGGTGACTATATGAACTTTAAGTGAAGCATATATGGCTCTTCCTTACAAGGATATCCATACTGCATGTCTTGGAGATCCCACTTTTGGTTCTTTACTAGTGTCTCTGGAAGCTCTTGATTGTACTTATATGATTCTATATATGTGCTGAGTGCAGATGACTGCTTTTTTATCATAAAATTATTTTATTTTCCAGTTGCATGTAAAGATAGTTTTCAACATTTGTTTTCATAAGACTTTTAGTTCCAAGTTTTTCTCCCTCCTGCCCTTCCCTCCCTTCTCCCCAAGACAGAAAGCAATCTGATATAGGTTATATCTGTACAATCACATTAAACATATTTCTGCATTAGTTATATTGTGAAAGAAGAATCAGACCACAAAGGGGAAACACCAAAACAAGAAAAAAAGTTGCCAAAAAGTAGAAACGATATGGTTCAATCTACATTCAGAATGTACAATTCTTTTTTCTGGATATGGAGAACATTTTTTATCATGAGTTCTTTGGAATTGTCTTGGATCATTGTGTGATGATCAACTGTGATAGACTCTGCTCTTCTCAGCAGTGCAATGTTGCAATTACTGTGTACAATGTTTTCCTGGTTCTGCTCACTTCACTTGGTATCAGTCCACATAAGTCTTTCCAGGTTTTTTTGAAATCTGCCTGTTCATCATTTCTTAGAGCACAATAATATTCCATTACCTTCATATACCACAACTTGTTCAGCCATTCCCCAATTGATGGGCATTCCCTTGATTTCCAATTCTTTGCCACCACAAAGAGAGCTGCTATAAATATTTTTGTACATGTGGGTCCTTTTCCCTTTTCTATGATCTGTGAGAACTGAGAGCAGTATTACTGGGTCAAAGGGTACATATTTACAGCTTTATAGCCCTTTGGGCATAGTTCCAAATTTATCTCCAGCTTCTCCAACATGTAGTATTTTCCTTTTTGGTCATATTAGCCAACCTGATAGGTGTGAGGTGGTACCTCAGAATTGTTTTTATTTAGCATTTCTCTAATCAATAGTGATTTAGAGCATTTATTTCATATGGCAATAGATGGCTTTGATTTCTTCATCTGAAAACTGCCTGTTCATATCCTTTGACCATTTATCAATTGGGGAATGACTTGCATTCTTATAAATTTGATTTAGTTCCCTATATGTTTTAGAAATGAGGCCTGTGAGGAGGAGCCAAGATGGCAGAGAGAAGCCAGGAAGTTGCCTGAGTTCTCCTAAGTTTCCCTCAAAAACAACATTAAATCAAGCCTCTAAATGGATTCTGAAACTAGAGAACCTATAAAAATAGAGGCACAATCTTCCAACTTGACATAATTTAGAAGACTTCAGGAAACATCAGTCTCACATTGTCAAAAGGGGAGTGCAGTGCAGCTCAGAGTATAGTACAGCACAGAGGGGGTCTGGGCAAGTCGGAAGGAAGCTTTTGGCCACAGCTGAGCAACTGAAGCCCCTTGATCCTGGCTCAGCAAGCTGGTGGCACAGCAGGCCAGTTGCAACATCCACCAGCACCAGCAGAGAGGGCAAGCTGCCATCTGGAAGGCCACCCACAGGAGAGGCACAACCTGGACTGGCCATCCCAGCACCTGGAGCAAGAGCAGGGAGCAAGCCAAGGGTGGTGAGAAATCCACAAGACATAGAGGCCTCAGAGTAGAAAGCCAGTGATACAGCCCCTATACCCCCAGGACAAGAAGCTTGAAACAGTGACACTAGTGCCCCAGGAGCAGACCTCAACTTAAAAAAAAAAAAATAAGTTGTAATATGAGTAAAAAGACAAGAGGGCTCTTACCATTGAGAGCTTCTGTGTGGACAGGAAAGAGCAAAACAAACTCGGATGAGAACAATATTCTCAAATCGCTACATGTGAAGCCTCGAGGGAAAATGAATTGGTCTCAAGACCAAAAAGCCTTCTTGGAAGAGCTCAAAAAGGATTTTAAAAATCAATTGAAGGGGCAGCTAGGTGGTGCAGTGGATAGAGCACTGGCCCTGAAATCAGGAGTACCTGAGTTCAAATCTGGCCTCGGACACTTAACACTTACTAGCTGTGTGACCTTGGGCAAGTCACTTAACCCCAACTGCCTCACTAAAAAAAAAAAAAAAAAAAAAGCAAAAAAAAAATCAATTGAAAAAGGTAGAAGAAAAATGGGGAGAGAAATGAAAGCAACACAAGAAAATCATGAAAAGAATCAGCAGCTTGGAAAAGAAAGTACATTACTTAAAAAATTCATTTGACCAAATGGAAAAGGAGGTGCAAAAGTTTACTGAATGATGCCTTAAAAATTTGAATTGGACAGATGGAAGCTAAGGACTCCATGAGACACTAGGAATCAAACAATCAAAAGAATGGAAAAAATAGAAGAAAATGTGAAATCTCATTGGAAAGACAATGAATCTGGAAAATAGATCCAGGAGACAATTTGAGAATTACTGGACTACCTGAAAGCCATGATCAGAGTCTAGACACCATATTCCAGGAAATTATAAAGGAGAACTGCCCTGATATTATAGAATCAGAGGATAAAATCCTCATTGAAAGAATCCATCAATCACCTCCTGAAAGAGACCCCAAAAGGAAAACTCCAAGGAATATTGTAGCCAGATTCCAAAATTATCAGGTGAAGGAGAAAATACTCCAAGCAATTATACAATTATTTGGAAAATTAGGTGAAGATATGCTACCAAATTCCTTTTATGACACAAATATGGTGTGGACACCAAAACCAGGCAGAGTCAAAACAGAAAATTACAGACCATTTTCCCTAATGAGTATTGATGGAAAAATCTTACATAAGATACTAGCAAGGCAATTATAGCAAGAGATCACCAGGATAATTCACTATGACCAGGTGAGTTTTATACCAGCAATGCAGGGCTGGTTCAACATTAGGAAAATTATTAACATAATCAACCACATCAATAAGAAAATGAACCCAAATCATATGATCATCTCAATAGATGCAGTAAAGCTTTTGACAAAATATAGCACCCATTCCTAATAAAAACAATAGAGAACTTAGGAATAGGTGGAGCGTTCCTCAAAATAATAAGCAGTATCTACCTAAAATGATCAGCAAGCATTATATGTAATGGAGAGAAGTTAGAGGCATTCCCAATAAGATCAGGGGTGAAACAGGGATGTCCATTATCACCTCTATTATTTAATATTGTATTAGAAATGTTAGCTTTGGGGGTAGATAGGTGGTACAGCGGATAGAGCACTGGCCCTGGATTCAGGAGGACCCGAGTTCAAATCCAGCCTCAGACACTTCACACTTACTAGCTGTGTGACCTTGGGCAAGTCACAACTCCAATTGCCTCACCCACCCAAAAAAAAAGTGCCATCAGAGAAGAAAATGGAATTAAAGGAATGAGAATAGGCAAGGAGGAAACAATATGAGAATTATACCTGCTCAGATGATTAACCCATGTAATGGTTCCTTTTATATTCCCAGAGCGTTATCGTTTGTGTAAACGGATGATCCATTGTGGGGAATTGCTGCATATGTGTTTATCCTTTGACCTTTCATTTGTTAGGGAATGGCTCTTATTTTAGTCTTATAAATTTGAATTGGTTCCTGCTTAGCTAAGATATGATACCTTTATTAGATACTTTTGCTTCAGTGATTCTTTCCCTCTGTTACTTGTCTTTAGGAAGGGATTAATAAAAGTTTTCCATAAACTTTTCTTTTTTTCTTTTAATTTTTTCTTTATTTTTAGTTTTTGACATTTGCTTTCAAATTCTAGTTTCAAATTTTTCTCCCTCCCCAAGACAGCAAGCAATCTGATATAGGCCATATATGTACAATCACATTAAACATATTTCTGCATTAGTCATGCTGTGAAAGAAGAATCAGAGCAAAAAGGAAAAACCTCATTAAAAAAGAAAATAGAAATAGTATTGTTCAATCTGCATCTAGATTCCATAGGCTTTTTTTCCTGGATTTGGAGAGCATTTTCCATCATGAGTCCTTTGGAACTATCTTGGACCATTGTATTGCCGAGAAGAGTCAAGTCTATCACAGTTGATCAACACATAATGTTGATGATACTGTATATGATGTTCTCCTGGTTCTGCTCATCTAACTCGGCATCAGTTCATGTAAGTCCTTCCAGGTTTCTCTAAAATCTGCCTGGTCATCATTTCCTAAAGCACAATAGTATTCCATTACATTCATATATCACAACTTGTTCAGCCATTCCCCAATTGATGGGCAGCCCCTCAGTTTCCAATTTCTTGTCACCACAAAAAGAGCAGCAATAAATATTTTTGTACATGTGGGTTCTTCTCCCTTTTTTATGATCTCTTTGGGGAAAAAGACCTAATAGTGGTATTTCTGGGTCAAAGGGTATGCACAGTTTTATAGCCCTTTGGGCATAGTTCTAAATTTTTCTCCAGAATGGTTGGATCAGTCCACAACTCCACCAACAATGCATTAGTGTTCCAATTTTTCCACAGCTTTTCCAATATTCATTATTTTCCTTTTTTGTCATATTAGACAATCTAATAGGTGTCAGGGGGTACCTCAAAGTTGTTTTAGTTTGCATTTCTCTAATGAGTAGTGATTTAGAGCATTTTTTCATGTGGCAATAGATAACTTTGATTTCTTCATCAGAAAACTGCCTGTTCATATCCTTTGACCATGTCTTGCATACATTTTTAAAAAGAACCAGCTGTTAAATATTTAAATTTAAGCTCTATTATAACTTTAAGTCCAGACAATTAAGAAAACAATAAGTCCAGTCCCAATCTGTAGTATTCACCAATTTGAAATGCAAATGATTCTAATGAGAATCTAACACTTAACATTTATTAGTTGTAGAGGACTCTAGTATACCCCTGGCTGTTTTCCTCTTAATTTTAACTGCATAAGGTTTCTTTGTGCAAAAAACATTTTATGTAAACAAAATTGTCTATTTTATGTCATCACTATCATTTGTTGTAATCATGAATTCTTCCCCTATTCGTAGATTCAAAAAATAATTTATTCTTTGCTCTTATTTTTTTGGGGTGCGTGTGTGCGCGCGCGTGTGTATGTGCGCGCAATCTAGCTCATTGAAAGTTCTCTAGGTATATTGTGTGAAGTGTTGGTCCCAGTCTACCTTACTGCTGTCCAGTTTTCCCAGCAGGTTTAACCCCATTAGTAACTACAGTTTTTGGATTTATTGAGCTCCATGATATTATATTTGCTTCTGTATGTTGTGTACTTAATCTGGCTCACTGATCTCACTCTTTTTTTTTTTTTTTAAACCAGGACAATCACTTTAATGGTTAATTTGAGATCTGGTATCAATCTATATACTTATTAGGTTCCTGTTATGTGCCACACAGTGTTCTAAGTACTGGACAGACACACACACAAGTGCACGCACGCAAAGGCAAAAGAGTCATTGCCCTCAATCTTTCAATCTAATGGGGAGATGAGATAATATGCAGACAAATACTTACAAGGTAAGTTATATACAGGATAAATAGGAAATAACAGAAGGAAGGCTTAATAATTAAGGAAGTTTGGGAAAGGCTTTGTGTAAAACATGAGATTTTAGTTGGGACTTGAAGGAAATCAAAGAAGTTTGTAGGCAGAATTGAGGAGGGAGAGCATTCTGGCAATATAGGACAGCCAAAGAAAGTGCCTGGAGTCAAGAGACGGAGTATTTTGTTCATGGAACAATCAGGAGACCAGTGCTATTTGATGGGGAGTAAGATGTAAGAAGACTGGAAAGGAAGTAGGGAGTTAGGTTGTGAAGGGCTTTGAATGTCAAAGAAAACATTTTGTATTAAACTCCAGTGGTTCTCAATTCCCTCCAGAATTAGAGTAGGAAGGGTGACATGATTAAACCTCTGCTTTAAGAAAATTGATTTAGTGGCTGAATGGAGGATGGATTGGAATAGGGAGAAATTTGAGGCAGGTAGATTTTGACAGGTTATTACAGTTGTACAGGAATGAGGTAATGAGGACCTGCACTAGAGTGGTGGCAGGATCAGAGGAGAGAAAGGGATGTATTCAAGAGATATTGCAAAGATAAAGTTGATAAGTCTTGGCAACAGATTTGAAAGTTGAGGAGGGTTGAATTTAGGGTGAAAAAGAAGGCCTATTAAAAAGATTGGTTAGCAAAGAATTTGAAGTAGGATAGGGTAGCTATGAGAATCATCAGCATAGAAATGCTAACTAAATCTGCAGGAACTGACAAAATCTCCAAGTGAAGTAGTATAGAGGGAGGAGGTGACCCAGGACTGAACTCTGAGGGAACTCTAACCTATACGGTTAGAGTATGATCTGGATGAGGATCTAGCAAAGTAAACAGAAGGAGCAGTCAGGATGAGAAGCAGGAAAGGATAGTGTCTTGAAAACCTGGAGAGAACAGTATTGAGGAAAGGAGAAGATAAGTTGGCAAAACTGAACAATGTGAGACACCCTCCCCCCAACCCTCACAAAACTGAAAACCTCATCTCGGCAAAGTAGAGGGATAGGTGAATCTTTTCTTTGGAGATGTGTTTTCTGTATAGTTTTTCCACTTCATTACTATGGGGAATCTTAACTTGAATTTTTAGTTATCTTAAAAGCTGCCTCTAGAAGGGAAAGGGTAGGCAAGTGCAGTGAGACTGCTTTTCCTAGTGTAAAGACTTCCACTTCTCTTTTATCCAGTTTGCCACTTGAGGAAAAAGCAAAAAGCAGGAGCAAAAGAGGGAGAGAATATGAGCAAAGCTACAGAGGGAACTGGCCTCATCACATAATCTCTGCTGGTCACTGGCAGACTCCAGAATCTCCAGAGTGCAGATTGGCTGCGTGAGGTTACCTGCTAGCATTGGAATGTAGCATGTGGGTTTCTCCAGGCTCAACTCAAAAAGGTCAGAAGAGGACCTGAGGCTGGGATACTGACTTGGTTCTTCAACCCATTCAGCAAGGGACAAACCCCCTATTGCTCCAAATCTTGTAGCCAAGTTATTCAGAACTCCTTTCGTGTCCACTGCTCTCTGAGTCACTTGAAGCAGACATGGTGGCACCATCAACCAAAATGGAGCCTGAAGGTGGGGATTCAGGACTTTTTCCTTCATGCTTTTTTATGCTCTTCTTTCTCCTCTTGAATGTCTACAGTGTACAGTTCTTGTTCTTGGAGTTTGACATAACTGCTGTAAACATCTTTGGGGTGATCGTCATGGCCGTGATGGTCACTTCTGCTGTCATGCTTGTCATTGCTGTCATCAGAATCATCACTAAGTGTAATCACTGCTGTTTTTACTGTCAGTCTGGTAGGCAGGTGGGAGGTCAGGAAACAAAGGCTTCCAAGTCTTCCCAATGTCTTGGGACAAACTTGGGTGACAAAGGAAGCAAAATGAATTCTTCAGTACTCTGGGGGAAAAAAAGCCTGAAGATACCATCATATCAGTTTCAAGTGACGCAGAAGAGTGGAAGTGAACATATTCCTTTTCTTCCTGAAAGTTCTCTTTCCTTCTCTCCCACTTCCACACCTTTTTCACTTCTTTCTACAATTTGTTCTATGGAGTAGTAAACATCTCTGCCAGGTTGAGAAAGTGGAAGTCAGCATCGTATACTGCTTTTCCCTAGAAGTTAAGCTTTGTCCTTCCAGCAGGCTTTTCAGCCAGGAACACAGATGCAGTTGGAATTTCTGCTCTGAGCAAAAATATTGCTCATCACTTCTTATAGCAAAATAGCATTCTATCACAATCGTGTATCACAGCTTATTCAGCAATTCACTAATCGATGGATGTTCCCATAACTTCTAATTCTTTGCCACCAGAAAAGAGCTGCTATAAATATTTTTGTACATATAGGTCCTTTCTCTTTGTCTTTTTTTGTTTTTGTTTTAAATCTCTTGGGATACAGTCCTAGCAGCGATATTGCTGGTGCATGGTTTTATATATGCAGGGTATATATATATATATATATATATATATATATATATATATATGCATAGTTTTATAGACTCTTGGGCATAGTTCCCAAGTGCGCTTCATAATGGTTGGATCAATTCACAACTCTACCAACAGTGCATTAATGTCTCAATTTCCCCACATCCCTTCCAACATTTGTCATTTTAATTTTCTATTAGCCAACCTAATAGGTGTGAGGTAGTACCTCAGAGTATTCGCTTGCATTTCTCTTATCAATAGTGATTTAGAATATTTTCTCATACTTAATCTGAAAATTGACCATATTTTTTGATCACTTATAATTTGAGGAATGGTTCTTATTCCTATAAATTTGAATCATTTATATATTTGAGGGATGAGGTCTTTATCAGAGAAAAATTCATTTTTGTAGTTATGATAACTGTATTTTGCTCCATCCTATCTCCTCTTTATTCTCTCTCTTCTTTCATCTTGTCCCTTCTCAAATGTGTTTTGCTTCTGACTATTGCCTCCCCCAACCTGTCCTCCCTTCTTTGAGCACTAGCCCCTTCCCCTCCTACTTTGCTGTGGGGTAAGATAAATTTCTATACACAAATTAGTTGTGTATATTGTTCCCTCTTTGAGCCAATTCCCATGAAACTAAGGTTTAAGCATTTCCCCTGACAATCCCATTTTCCCCTCCATTATAAAAAGCTCTTTAATGTCTCTACTTAGCCCATTCTACTTCTTTCCCTGCCTCCCAATGCATTCCTCTCACCCCTAAAATTTTTTGCATATCATACCATCATATTCAGCTCACACCTGTGTCCTCTGTGTGTGTGTGTGTTCTAACTGGTCTAATAATGAGAAAGTTCTTAGGAGTTACAGGTATCATCTTCCCATGTAAGAATATAAACAGTTTAAGTCCCTTATGATTTCCCTTTTCTGTTTCCCTTTTTGTTTCCCTTGAATCTTGTATTTGAAAGTCAAATTTTCTATTCAGTGCTGGTCTTTTCCTCAGGAATGCTTGAAAGTCCTCAATTTTATTGAATGTCCTTATTTTTTTTTTTAAATAACCCTGAAGGATTTTTTCAGCCCTCAAGGGCTGAGGCCTTGTATATATTTTTTTTTTCTCATAGCTTGTTTTGGTAAGGTCAAGTATTTCTTTAATTTTTCCTTTCTGCCTGTGCAAAGCACTGAAGGCTACAAAGAAAGAACTGGTAGTGCCTCTACAGGTGACAACAGGTTCACACCAATTCTCTAGTAAAAATAACAAAGTCCATGCCTTAGAAGCCCAGGATCCATGGCCCCTTTTTGGGGACAGGCTGAACTCCATAAGAGATCCTGGAACTCCCAGCTACGTGTCAGGCTCTGAAATGTTTCCTATGGATTGTCATCCTAGCTGGATGCTCTCACAAATGTGTGTACTCACCCCACATTGCACCTATACAACCAGAGTTTATAAACAATGATCCCAGAAAGCTATGTGTAATGATGCTGTCCTTCCTTCCCTAGAAACTCCAGTCTCTTGAGGAGGGAACTAGAAATTTAAGTCCATCTGGTTTAGGGGACAATATGCTTGGAATGATCAAGAGAGGTTTGGTATGAAGGTTCCACTTGTAGCCCCAAAGTCTATGTTGAACACTACTTTCTGGAAAGTGCTGTCAGGTCCATAGCAAATAACACAAAAATAAGCCCCTGAAGGTCTCTGGACAGACAGAAAATTCTCTTTATGGGAGAGGTCTATAGGTAAAGCTTTTGGCAATATTTGCTTTATTTGTAGGAACAAAAGGATTGGGGATAAATTCCTTCTTCTAGATTGAAGGAATGATGAGATTAGACCACACCTGGATAATGGATTTTTGTCCTTGTGGAGGGGACAGGGGCAGAGCTTAACATTCCTTTCCTTACCAAGAGTTGTGACCTGATCTCATTTCTAGAGTTCATTATAATATAAACCACCTTCAATTCCTGTCAGTAGATTTGATTGAATAATGCTGACCAATTAGCTTTGATTAATGTATAATGACCTACCTCTATCAAAAGAGTATAAAATCCTTAGAAGCCACTTGAAGGCTTCTGGGATGTCTTCTGGGTCTCTCTTGGCTCTCTGAGACCACATGGTCTCTCTTACTCTCACTGTCTTTCTTGGGTCTCCTTTAGACTATGATGTCTCTCTGGGATCTCTTGGGGGCTTTTCTCCTGCTCATGCTCACTGGCATGCTAAAGCTCTCTCTACCTTTCCTACTATGTAGCCTAGGACCATAAGAAATTAGGGATACCGGGGCAGCTAGGTGGTGCAGTGCATAGAGCACCAGCCCTGGAGTCGGGAGTACCTGAGTTCAAATCTGCCTCAGACACTTAACACTTACTAGCTGTGTGACCCTGGGCAAGTCACTTAACCCCAATTGCCTCACTAAAAAAACAAACAAAAAAAAGAAATTAGGGATACCTGTGTAGTCAATCCTTTAATGGTATAATATTGATAAATTAATAATATGCTTACCCCAAACTGGTGTCTAGTAATCAGTTTTCAACAACACAGTCATAATATGTGGTCAGTTTTTGTGTAGGTGTCATGTACTGCTAAGAAAGGTATGTTCCTTTCTATTGCCATTTAATTTTCTCCAGAGATCTATCATATCTAACTTTTCCAAAATTTTATTCACTTCCTGCAATTGTTTATTTTTTGGTTAGATTTATTTAATTCTGAGAGGGAAAAATTGAGGCTCCCCACTAGAATACTTTTATCTATTTCTTCCTGTAACTCATTCAACTTCTTCAAAAATTTAGTGAGTGTGTGTGTGTGTGTGTGTGTGTATTTAGTATTGTTATAACTTAATTGTCTATGGTACCTTTCAGCAAGATAGTTGCCTTCTTTATCTCTTTTAATTAGATATATTTTTGCCTTTGCTTTGTCATGATTTCTACCACTGCTTTCTTTTCTTTAGCTAGAGCATGATAGACCTCTTCCAGCCCTTACCTTTACTCTGTGTGTATCTCTGCTTCAAATTTGTTTATTTAAACAACATATCATAGGATTCTGGTTTTTAATTTGTTCAGCTGTCTCCATTTTATAGGCGAGTTCATTCCATTCACATTTATAGTTATGATAACTGTATTTTCCTCCATGCTATTTTTCTCTTGTTTATCTCCCGCTCTCTCTTATCCCCCACCCTTTCCTTCCTCCCAAGTGTTTTACTTCTGATTACCATTTTCTCCAATATATCCTCATTTTTACTGGTCCCCCATCCCTCTTCTAGTATCTGTGTCCCTTTTGATTTCCTTATAGGGTAAGATTGCTATATCCAAATGTGTGTATGTTATTCCCTCTTCAAGCAAATTTTGATGAGAGTAAGGTTTAAGCTCCGGGCCCCCATTCTTCCCCCTGCGGAGAATAAAAACTTATGGGGTCGCCCTATAATTGCCCCAAGTGTTAGGGAATTTAGTGGGGAATTATAATATATTTGTTGCTTAGAAATTAGAGGCTACTGCACTAGTATTGGGACATTAAGCATTTATTAAGGCATATTAAATATTAAAGAGAGTGTACATGACTCAAAGTTAAGAAGCCCTACATACCTAGGACAGAGGTGAAAGAGAGCAGCATGGGAGAGGGAAGAGCTTGACAAGAGAGGGAGAGACCCCTCTCCAGGGCTTTTTAACCTGTCTCAGAGGTGGGTCACTCCACCTTGATCCAAGCTAATTGGCTGGTACCATTCGAGTCCATTGATTGACATGACTTGAAGGTAGTCTTAAGTTAGTTAACTTCCTTTAGTTAGGTCGATCTACATTTCCTGTTAAATTCTTCTGACTCTGGGTTGGTCCTGAAAAACCAGCGCGTGTGTGCATGTGTGTGTCTCCAAAACCCCATTATTTCCTCACACCCCACTATAATAGCTCTTTCATGTCTCTTATGTGGGATAATTTAACCCATTCAATCTTCTTTCAATGCAATTTTTTCTCACCCCTTTATTTTGTTTTTTTTGGGGCTGTAAGGGGCTAAAATTCTAGCTATACTGTCTAAAATATCTAACAAGCGGTCTCCAGTAAATTATAAGCTTTAGCAAGAGCTTAGACTTTTAAGCATTTATTAAGGAGAATAAGAATTTGGTGGGGAGGGAGAGGGAGGGGCAGAGGGGCAAAGGCCTAGATTCATCTATCTATCTTGGGGAGATACAGTTCTCCTGCTCTGCTCTTCACGAGAGTCCTGGTGAAAGAGCAAGAGAGCCAGCCTCCCCCCCCCCCCCCTCTTCCTCCCACAAGCAAAGGTCGCTTCCTGACACCAAATAAAAGCCATATGGTTTGCCCTCAGGCACCTTCTCCTTATGGTGGAGCTTTCCTACAGTAAATCTCCAGCAGGTGGTGTCATTACAATCGTTACAGTGGTATCATCCCATTAAAGTTACCTTATATCCACACCCTCTGTCTGCATATATTTCTAATTGTTCTTATAGTAATAAGGTTGTTGACTTCCAAATATTTTGTCTTTTAGAAATATAAATAATTTAACCTTATTGAATTTCTTATGTTTTTTCATTTCTTATTTCTTTTACCTTTTTATGTTTCCATTGAATCTTTTTTTTTTTTTTTTTTAGTGAGGCAATTGGGGTTAAGTGACTTGCCCAGGGTCACATAGCTAGTAAGTGTTAAGTGTCTGAGGCCAGATTTGAACTCAGGTACTCCTGACTCCAGGGCAGGTGCTCTATCCACTGTGCCACCTAGCTGCCCCCTTGGTGGTCAAATTTTTATTCAGCTCTTGCCTTTTGATTAGAAATGCTAGAATATCCTCTTTCATTAAATATGCACTCCCCCCCTTAATGATTATATCCAATTTTGCTAGGTATGAGCCTTGATCCCAATCCTAACTCCTTTAATTTTTGTTTTATTATATTCCAAGCCTTCTGATTCTTTAATGTTGAAACTACCACAAATAATTTTTACCACACAGTATTACACAGGATTTGGCAAAGATTAATATTGCAGTTTTTAGCTGACTCATCTGGGAGGGGCAACACCTGGCCCACCCTGAGGTTATGTATGCTACTGAGGTCAGAAGGAGAACTCTCCATAGGCAGTTTTTGAAGGACCTCCCCTTTTGGGGGAGGAAAGATTGAGATTGAACGCTCCCTTTTTCCAGAACGCTAGGCTTCTTCCAAAACAAGGTTGCTCTCGGGCTTCTCCCCTTGTGGTGGTGGTGAGAGTTCTGTCTCGGGCATCTGTTTTTCTCGGTAGGTGCCGGCAACTGTAGATTGTTCAGGCTTTGAGTTAATTATGGAAAACCCTAAATTCCTTTGAACTCACTTAATTGGAAATGGTCTGGGGAATTGCATAGGTTAAGTTTAGAGATGAGTATTTATCTGTATTTCAATTTTCCTATTTCCTTATCTTTGTTTTTTTTTTTTTTTTTGCAGGGCAATGGGGGTTAAGTCACCTGCCCAGGGTCACACAGCCAGTAAGTGTCAAGTGTCAGAGGTCATATTTGAACTCTGGTCCTCCTGAATCCAGGGGCTGTGCTTTATCCACTTTGCCACCTAGCTGCCCCCACCTTTGTTGTTTAATTGCCAAGTAATAAAATATGATCCTTTTGTGAACTAAAGCTCCTTTCTTATTGGCTTGGGAGAAATATCTAAAAAGGGGCAATTCAGAGGGGAGGGTGAACCTAAAAAGTCCCTCATTATTTCCGGGACCCCAGTATTCTGGTGAGTCACCCAAATACCTCTCTATGTATCAAATTTTGGCCCTCACAACTGACTATACATCCATGGTAATTGAATTGTTTCTTTTTGACTACCTGCAATATTTTGTCCTTGATCTGTGAGCTCCGGAATTTGGCTATGATGTTTCTGGAAGTTTTCATTTTGGGATCTCTTTCAGGCAGTGATTGGTGAATTCTTTCAATTTCTATTTTGCCCTCTGGTTCTAATATTAGGGAAGTTTTGTTTAATTTCTTGAAAGATATCCAGGCTTTTTTTTTCTTTTATCATGGCTTTCAGGTAGTCTAATAATTCTCTCTTGGTTCTATTTTCTAGGTAAGTTTTTTTTTTCAATTAAAATTTTCACATTTTCTTTTTTCTTTATTTTTTTGTTTTGTTTTATCATATTTTGATCTTGGTCATTAGTTTCCACTTGTCGAATTGTATTTTTTAAGGAATTGTTTTCTTTAGTGAGTTTTTGTACTTCCTTTTCTATTTGACCAATTCTATTTTTTACTTATTTTCCTTGGTAAGTTTTTGCATTTTTTTCCCATGCTTTTGACATTCTTTTAGTGATTCTCTTACGTTAGTCTCATTTATTTTCTCTATTTTACCTCTGCTTCACTAATTTACTTTTTTAAATCCTTTTCCAGTTCTTCCAGAAATTCATTTTTCTTTGAGGCTTCACATATAGTCATTTTGATATTATTATCCTCTTCTAAGTTTATGCCTTGATCTTCCTTGTCACCATTTTAACTTCCTATAGTTGAACTTTTTTTTTTTTTGCTAATTTTTTCTGCATTTTTTAAAAAGACTTGGTGTTTTTATGTGTTGGGCTCTGGTCCTACACCATCCCGAGCTTTTGGTGCTTGGACTCTGAGTCTAACCGCTGGATTTCACTGGGCTTTAGAGCTTAGCTGCTTGCTTTCTATGAAGAATAGGCTTCCATTCTGTTTCATCCTTGGGGGATGGGGCCTCCCTGTTGACCTCCCCTGTGTGTGATTTAGCTGCTGGCCTGCTCCAGGTGTGAAGCCTTGCTGTTGGATTGCTATGGTAATAGTCTTTCTGATGACTGTCCCTGGAGGAGGGATCTTGTTGCTGGTCTGCCCCAGGAGTGGTGCCCTGCTATCAGGTTGCTAGGGAAATAGGGTTTTTCTGTTGGTAGGCCCCGTGGGTGGGTTCTTACCATTGGCCAGCCCTAGGGCAGGGCTTCACTACTGATAAGCAAACTGGGCACAGGGTCATTGGGGTGGGAACTTGTTGCCCTGCAAAGATTGCTCACTTGCCTTGGGGGCTGCTGGTTTGCAGGAGGATGGTGCCCCACTGGTAGACTGTCCTGGCTTGGAGCCTTGATGCTGGCCCCTTGATGTGAGGCCAGCTGCTGCTTTTGGACTTTGTTCCCCTCCCACACTAGTGAGAGAGATCTTTCCTGCCAGGCTGGTAATCTGATTCTCTGATCCTAGATTAATTCTGAGACAGTTTTCTAATTGTTTGGAGGGGAATATGGGAGGGCTTCAGAGGGTTCCTTCCTCACTCCACCATCTTGGCACCAGAAGTTTGAGCAATAGCTCTTGAAGAGTTCTGGGTAACATTGAAGAAAAACTATAAGACCCATACATAGTTCTATAATCTTCTATTCCATTTCTTTAATCATGAACTTCCCTCTGGGTATATAGTGTTGACCAATGAAAATCAAATGAGAACTGAGCAGGTATTTTTCTTTTATTCAACTACTGTTTTAAAAATACAAATATGCAGGTATTATAATCACATAAATGGCTCGTTTCAGAATTTTCCTTCTGAATTCTTCGATACCTGGTGGCAATAAAACATTAGTACAAGTATAAAGCCTTTACATATACACATAAATAATGTGTAAAAATGATAAGAAAAATGAAATACCTTATGCTACAATTCTGTATGGGGTAGACTACTCCTTGAATTAATTGAAGATAAAAATTATTTATGCCTTGCTAAAATTATCTATAGTTATCTATACTCTCTATATTAATTATATTAAACTATAAACTGTCTCCTCATAGTGTATATATTTAGATCAATGTATGTACATATATGTGTGCATGTGCATATGTATATATGTCCATCTAATCAAGTTCTACAACAATTTCCTCATGATATTTGTATACCTCAGACTTTTTTTCCTTTTAATAGTTCTTGTACAGTTATGTCTGACTCCATGACCCCATTTTGGTGTTTTATTGACAAAGATACTGAAGTGGCTTGCCATTTCCTTCTCCAGCTCATTTTACAAATGACAAAACTGTGTCAAACAGGGTTAAGTGACTTTACAGGGTCACACAGCAAGTGTCTAAGGCCAAAATGAACTCATGTCTTTGACTCCAGGGTCAATGCTCTATCCACTGTGCAACCTAGTTGCCTAGCCAGTTTTGATAGTACTAAGTCTTTAGCCAGATCCCAAGCTCCCATAGTTCCCACACTTCTAAACCTTCCTGAGCCATGTGTTTATATGCTATTTGATATTCTTCAATTTTTTTCCCCCTGTCCATTTGGAAGGCAAAAAATATCTATTTTCAAAAGGTATAGTAAAAATCAATGGTAGTATGGCTCTTTTGGTCAGGAATTAAATCCAGTTGTAGTGCCTCTTCCAAACCTGGGACAATCAATTTAACCTGACCTTTGGTAGTTTCCAGCATCCTGATACTTAACAGGATCAGGGAACTGGTCAGGAGAATAACTTGAGGGTTAAAGTTATAAATGCAAGCATTGACTGTGATAAGAGGAAAAGACAAAGCAAATTCACCATGGGTAAGGATTTATTTATTTTTGTCTCAGATACTCACAAAATTTTCTCTCTCTCCTATATATTTGTTGCATTTTGGATGATGGATATTTGCATATTTTTCCCCCAAGTTTATAATAAAGATTAAACAAAAATAACAATATAAGGATATTCAATCAACAAGCATTTATTATTTGATTTTGTTTTAGCTCTCAGTGCTAAGGAGGGGTATTGTCTTGCACTGAGGATACAAAAACAAAATCAAATAATAAATGCTTGTTGATTGAATTTTATTATATTATTTTTTGTTTAATGTAAACTTTTCAAGACTGTTCCATATGGGCCCACATTAATTCACAAATTTTAATGCAGCTAATAAATGTACAGTATCACAACAATGATCTACTGGATTAATATACTGCACTTAAGAAATACAATAGTAGAACAAAAATATAAATCCAAATGCTGAAAACTCCAAGGTGCTCTATCCACTGTACCACCTAGCTGCTCCGCTTATTCTTCATTTTCAGAGAAGACCAGTGCCATCATGGGGTGATGTCTTGACTTGCAAGTGAATTGGATTTAAGTGAGGGTACAGAGTTGCACAAAGTCATTAGCCTCACTCTCTCTTCCAGAGTCAGAAGTACAGTAGCAAGAAAAAATCAAGACAACTGGCGATGGCCTAGGATGCAATGAATGACCATGGTATCTTCCATGTCTGCCAAGCTCTAAGCACTCCACAGCACCTGCTTCAGCAGCTTACATAGCTGTTGGAACAAATTGTTTTTATCTCTCCCTTATACTAGAAGAATTCTTCACATGCTCAGGGGAGACATTTCTCTAACTCACCAATGGATTTTTGAGGCCTGTTGTTTACCCTCATCATGGTTTAGCCTGTCTGCCAAGACGGGTTTTTAACAGAGTGTGGTTGCTGGGCATTCTACAGCTTCAAGAGTGTGTGGGGGTGTTCAAAGAGGACTCTATGCAGACTTGCTGAGCCCTTTTTTCAAGGCTGCTCATCCACTTTGGGTGTCCACCTTTTTCACCCAAATTGCTATTTCACCGGTGGCTCCAAGAAAGGGATAGGTAAGAAATGAGGAAAAGGAGATGTCTTCAATATCAGTCTGAAGGAAAAAAATGCCTTCCCACCGAAGTTGCTCAGAAAAGCAAAACAAACAAACAAAACTGCTGTCACACAAACTGTAAACTGGGTTATTTATAGAAAACAATTAATATTTAATTTTGTTCTAGGCCAGCAAAAGTATAAACAAACCTAAAGTTGGATAAAGCACTGGGACTGGAGTCAGGAAGACTCAACTTCATGAGGTCAAATCTGTCAGATACTTGCTAACTTTGTGACCCTGGGAAAGTCACCTAACCCTGTTTGCCTCAATATCATCATCTGTAAAATGAGCAGAAAGCAGGAAATGACAAAACATTCCAATATCTTTGATAAGGCTGATTGTTTTTGTTGTTCCATCATTTTCAGTTGTGTCTGACTCTTCGTGACCCAATTTGGGGTTTTCTTGGAAAATTGAAGATTTGAGCTTTCAGTGGTCATTCCATAAAATTAAAAGCCTGAGGCATTTGGGTTTTAAGGCATACTGGAGCAGCCCCATTCAGAAAACAGTAGGATGCTTTTAAGGTAAAATACTACAGAACCTCAGAAAGACAGTAGGGGAAAAAAGTGTCCAAGGCTTTTTGGAAGAACATTAGCAAAATCCCCCATGATATCTTGTTAAAAAATATATATATAGAGATATAGTCATATATCTATATATATCTATAGATAGAGATAGATAGATATAGATAGCCTGGAAAGACATGTATAAAATGATGTATCATGAAGTGAACAGAACCAAGATAACATTGTACACAGAGACAGCAATATTGTTTGAAGAACTGTAAACTCTTCTCAACAATACAATAATCCAAGACAATCCCAAAGGACTATTTATGAAACATACTATCCCCCTCCATAGAAAGACCTGATATTGATGGAACAGACTAAAGCATGATATTTTTCTTTCATTTTTTTTCTTTTAATCAAGTTTTATTTTACAAAATGACAAATATGGTAATAACATAAACATACATGTATAACCCATATCTGATTGTTTGCTGCCTCAAGGAGGAGGGAGGGAAGGAGGGATAAAAATTGGAACCCCAAACTACATGTAAAAATGTTTATTATTAAAAAATAAAAAGGAATGAGAAGCTACAGCTGTATTCCTGAAGACAGCACCCCCACACGTAAAAAAGGTTGTGTCAATGCTATCGTTTTACCCTAGTAGGTTATGTGTGTTCACCTGGGTCTTTCTAGATGTGGTCAGCAAATGGCAGGAATAGATAGTTCTAACAACTCCTTTTCCCACCCTTCTCCAAGGAAGATCTTGATTCTTGCCAGCAGGGAAAACGGGAATTGGGGGCAGAGGTTAGCCATTCTGTTCTGCTCAAGAGAGAGGAGGTACTGAACCAAAACTAAATATGCTTGCTTAAATTGTTAGTCCTAGGAGAAGTACCTCTTATGTTCAAGCTATACTTCTGATCACTATCCCTTAATAGGAAAGAAGTGCATCAGACAATATATCACAGTCTGGATTCCCTTCACACCAGATGCCAGTTCCACAATGAACACACAGTAAATACTACATAAATTCATTTATCCAAGTTGAGAGCAAGACAGAAATCAGAGAAAGTATATACCAGATAATGAAGAATGAATGAGTTCTCTCATTGGGAATGAGATGATCCAAGGGGCAATGCCCCAAATTCTCTAGTGTAATGTTAGGGATAGGGACATGGTGAAGATAGCCAACTCCTCTACATGTCTGCTTTTCCCCAGGATCTTGCTCTTTCCCCTCAAGGACTTGAAGAGAGGTTGGGAAGTATGTATCTTCTTTCTCATTGTATTTTCTCTTGATATCAGAAGCCAGAAGAAATAAAATCTCTTCTCACTAACTCCTGCTCTTTCCACCTCTCCTCCCTTCCACATAGGGCATTGAGTAATCTATCTCTACCAGTGAGAATAATGTCTCAAACAAGGGCTATATATACATTTATATTTATATAGATATAATTCATATATGCTATATACTCATATATAACACACATCATACATATATATGCTATGATGTGTATGATACATACATGTGATACATATGGATGCATGTGTATATAGATATAGATTCAGATGTTAATTTGGCTACTCTAACATGCCTGACTTTTGGCAATGGGGATCACAATTCAACCCCATCCCAAGTTTTCTAGCACCCTTAAAGGGATTGAGATGCTTTCTGCAAATTGCTCTACCCCTCCACCTATCACATTCCTCCTCAAGTGTAATTCCATTTAACCACTAGCAGTCAGATTAGATTTTACAAAGAAATGTTTATTTCAAAGGTATAAGAACAAATATACAAATAGATTCTCTCAGTTCCTATAGAGCATTGTCCCAGTTCCAAGTCCATCACCACCCTCCCTGACCCAGGCTTAAGTCCCAGGCATTCTAGCTTCTTGGGGGTTTCCCTGGTGCACTGGGCTGGCTACAATATCCTGCCTACAATCACGTTTCCAAGGTCCATGTGGTTTGAACTCCCAGTTTGGGTAGGAATTGCCACTGGCACCCCCAAACTGAAAGACAAACTAAACCGAACAGAAACAAACCCTTCAAGGTCCCCAAGAGTAAAAGGGGAGGGGGGGAGGAAGATATCTTCTTAGTTCATGATGCCCATACTTTGACTGAATTGTGCTCTTTGCCCACCAGACCTACCCTAATAGAAAAAGCATGAATGAAAGAAGGACTGTGCCAGTGTGCCACTTTTAAAGATGTGGCCTCTTGGCCTCTTCTAGTCATGAACTCAAAGGAGTTCCCTCCTACATAAGTGGTGGGGGAAGCAGGGTACCTACATGTTAGGCAGTCTGGACATGAGTAGAGTACAGAGCAAGACCATGTAATTTACATACATATATAGATATATGCACATATTCACACATATATGTGTATATGTATGTATCTAAGTGTTAGTACTAAAAGGATAGCTAGTTAGATACATACATACACATACACAAAACCTGTTTGGTTTTCCCAATGGAAAATAGTATTGCCTGGCCACTACAGTCTCAACAAAGGTAAATAACTGGAAGATAGGCGAGTTAGTGCATCTGTAACCATCATATTCTTCCTCTCTTCTCCAGTTTTCTTAAAAATACAAACTTTCTCTGTCATTACGTTTTTTAGGGCTCTTCAGTGCTTCTGAGTATTTACATTATAATTTGGGTGGTGATATACTTGGCTATAGGTAAATTATTAAGTAGGAAGTTTGATTAAAATAGCCAAAACCCATTAGAAATCTTCATGATTGGCTGAGAACAAGCCAGACATTATAGAATAAATAAATGAATTTGATCCAGAGTAGCCCAAAAGGATAATAAATTGGTATGGTGGTACATGACCACTTTCTTCTGGGAATGAAAGAGCAGGATATTTTGGAGTGGGACAACTAACTCAGAAGATCATGAGCCAAACTAGACATGTGGAACCTATCTAGATAGAATAACTTAGAAAATCTACCTAGTCACAGACTAGTGATATTTAATTATTCTTTCTGCTCCTAGTTTTGTTTTTAGTTTTACTTTTTCTCTTTCTTTCTCCTCCCTTTTTTTTTTTAAAGCCCTTGGAGTGTTAGTTCTGAAACTGTTTATATTCTGTCCTCTGGTGAGTGAACCCTAGAAAATGTATTCCTGTAATTTTTTTTTTTTTGGCAGGGGCAATGAGGGTTAAGTGACTTGCCTAGGGTCACACAGCTAGTAAATGTCAAGTGTCTGAGGCTAGATTTGAACTCGGATCCTCCTGAATTTAGAACCAGTGCTTTTGAATGAGTGGCAACTGGGCCATGGGAGAGGGAGATAGTCCCCAGTATTGCATAAGTATGGTGGTAGCAAGAGCAGCAGCAGAAATGTGAAAGGGAATTAGGAACAAGGTAGAACAGAACTTAATCTAGGGTAGCAAGCCACCTCTCAGGGACTCAAGAAGGTTCAGAAAGCTTCTAACTCAGTGTAGATATGGAAACTAGTATAAAGTAAAAAACAAACAAAAACAGGAGTCGAAGGCAAAGGTCCCCTCCATCAGTTCCAGGAGGAAAAGCCAGTGCTCAAGGAAACTGGACAAACTGGGGCAGAGTGTGGGACACAAGCAAAGCCTAGGAGCCAAATCCTAAACATTGATCACCTCAGGCAAATCTAACTGCCTTTGCAAAATCAACCAATGAAATCACTGTATCTCCATTGGGGGTGATTCTGCCCTGCCCTTCCTCAAGCCTAATGTAATTTTTTTCTAGGTCCTGAATATGGAAGTGAAGGAGTAGGATGTGATCATTGGCCTTATTTTAGCTGACCTTGACAAAACCCCCCCACCAGGGAGGTTAGGTTTTGCATCTACTATATTATAATTTCTAACAACTCTTTTTTTTTTTTTTTTTTTTTTTTTTTTAGTGAGGCAATTGGGGTTAAGTGACTTGCCTAAGGTCACACAGCTAGTAAGTGTTAAGTGTCTGAGGCCGGATTTGAACTCAGGTCCTCCTGAATCCAGGGCCGGTGCTTATCCACTGCGCCACCTAGCTGCCCCTCTAACAACTCTTATTTCCTGATTCCCTGAATTTCAGTAACTGTCTCCTGTGCCTGAAATGCCTGATCTTCATCTCCTAGCTTTCCTGGGTTCCAGCTAAAATACTACCTTCTAAATGAAAACTTTCCCACTTCCCCTTAATTCCAATGCCTTCCCTGTGTCGATTATTTCCAATCGATTCTGTCTGTAACTTGTTTGTACATAGTTGTAATCTCCTTGAGAACAGGGATTGTCTTTTGTCTTTGTCTCCCCAGATTAAGTAGGGTGTCTGGCCTGTTATTTGGAATAATACCCAAAGTCAATTGATAAATATGTGCCAAATTATCTTTTTCTTCTTTGGTTTCTACTAAGTTTTCATCCTGATTAGTAATAAAGCACTGCATGAGAGTGCAAGATCATTGATTCTAGTATTCGATGGCCCAGAGTCTCATCCTGAGGAATCATGGGAAATTGGTATTTGGTCTAAATCTGGAGTTGTCTGTTTTTGCATTTGAGACAAATTTCGTTGCAATAATGATTCTCTAACACTAGAGGGTGGGACATGTCAACATTTTAACCATCAGTAATGCCAAAAGATTCAACATTATCTGTTAAGACCAGGATTTAGGATGTTGATTTTGCAGAAGATAAAACGTCTTGGGACATAACATTTTTTTTCCAATTCTTCTCCTTCCTCGTATTCATATTTCCAGAAAAACTTAAAATGTGTATAAAGTTTCTGGAATAGTAGGATGGAAGTGAATATGGTTTCCTTGTATTAAGAATTTTTCTAGTTTGTTTCCCAGTTTTAAGTTTTTAGGTTTTAACCAAAAGCTTCCTTATGTTCTCATGGATTTCTCTTATAAGCAGTACAATATTATGGAGTTGTGAAATTATATATTTGTTTTGTTTTGGTGAGGCAATGAGGGTTAAGTGTCTTTCCCAGGGTCTCACAGTTAGTGTCAAGTGTCTGAGACCAAATTTGAACTCCGGTCCTCCTGACTCCAGGGCTGGTGCTTTATCTACTGCGCCACCTAGCTGCCCCCAAGATTATATTTTTTATTGAAGAAAGAGGATCAAAGTTACGACTTCAGATTAGATAGTAGATCTCTTCCTAGAGGTCTTCTAGCTAAGTTGTCGAGGATGTTATATGGGGCATTCTGGTTCTGGTTCTGGTTCAGCTTTGACTTGATGACCACTGAGATTATCAATGTTTACTGATGTATTTTGTCATCAAAAAAGTTTATCAAAAGGAGAACTAAGAGGATTTTGTTATGGCAAAAAAAAAAAGACAGCTTGAATGCATCATTGAGATGCAAATAAAAATGTGATATAAAACAAGAAATATAATCTTACTATGAATTTTAAATATAATATTTAAAACATCATTCTGTTGAGTAAGAAACACTAATATATGAGTACAAGATAGAAGATAAATGGCTTGGCTGCCTCTAGCCTCTTACTCCAGGTGAAATGACATCTTGCCCTTAGCTTGTAGGGAAGTGTGACACTTATCTCTTTTGTGGATGATTCCAGGACAAGAAATATAGAAGAAAAGGATGACTTGCCTGATTATGTCCCTCTTTCCTTTCCTTCCTGGTTAGGTGGTCTTCAGCCTTCTGGCTTTTCTGGTCTGTTCAGAGGGAATTTATCCCTTTTAACGTAAGTCCCTTGATGAAGAATGTAGTGTTACTTCTTCATGGTCCTGGCAGATGAAAGGAATACATACATTCTTAGGACCAAAGAAGAGGGGCTTTTCAGTTTGGAGCCATGTGTAGCTTCTATCTCCTCCACTTCAACATGTCTCAAAAAGAATCCATTATCTTTCTCTATACCCCTTTTATGAACTTCCCTATTGCTGCATAGAGGGCACCACCATCTTTTTGGTCACTCAAGTTCCCAATATCATTGTCATCCTTAACACCTTACTCTCACCTCACATATCCAAGCCATTGCCAAATCTGGTCCTTTCTATCTTCACACCACCTCCCATATACATCCCCCTTCTTGTCTCATGTACAACCACAAACCTAGTCCAAGCCCTCATCACCTCTTGCCTGAATGACTGCCACAGTCTTTTAAAGGATCCTTCTGCTTCATGCCACTTTGACAGTTCTGGGAAGGATTGCTTAAAGTGACTTTCCTGAAGCAGAGATCTAACGTACCATTCTTTTACTTGAGCTCCTCTTGCTCCGTTTTCCACTAGGAACAAATGCAATTGATTGATTTTAAACTCCTTCTGTTTGCCTTTAAAGCTGTGCATATCCTGGATTCACAGAATGCCTGGAATGCTCTCCTTCTAAACAGAGAACTAGGGAAGCAGGAGTCCAGGACTGTAAAGAAAGTACATTGGAGAGACTGGAGCACATTTAGACATGCCTGTAACTGGCCCTGGTCACCTAATCACTTTTGGGTTGTAGAATCATTTGTTAGCCTTTTAAATTCCAGCCTGTGAGAGTGGAATCTTCTTGGCTAGTTATGCGCGCGCGCGCAGAGAGTCAGACAGACGGGTGCGTGCGCAAACAGATGGATGTGTGTGCACAGAGAGAGGGGGCTATGCAGGGGGGGGTAGCACAGAGAGGGAGAGAGGGAGGGGGGCGCGCACAGGGCGGGGGGCGCACAGATGGGGGGGGCGCACAGAGAGACAGACAGAAGAGGGGGGCACGCAGAGAGATGAGAGAGAGAACGCGAGCGAGGGGGGGCACGCACAGAGAGAGAGAGAGAGAGAGAGGAGGGGGGGCACGCACAGAGAGAGAGAGAGAGGAGGGGGGGCACGCAGAGAGAGAGAGAGAGAGACACGAGAGAGACAGAGAGACGAGAGAGAGACAGCGCGCGCGAGCGAGGGGGTGGTAGGCACAGAAAGAGCGTGGGGGGGCACGCACAGAAAGAGAGGAGAGAGGGTCACGCACAGAGAGAGACAGAAAGAGAGAGGAGGGAGGGCACAGAGAGAGAGAGAGAGAGAGATGGACAGAGAGAGAGAGCGCGAGCGAGGGGGGGCACGCACAGAAGGGGGGCACACAGAGAGAGAGCGTGAGGGGGGCACGCACAGAAAGAGAGGAGAGAGGGTCACGCACAGAGACAGAAAGAGAGGAGGGGGGCACAGAGAGAGAGAGACGGACAGAGAGAGAGCGCGAGCGAGCAGGGGGCACGCACAGAGAGAGGAGAGGGGGTCATGCACAGAGAGAGACACAGAGAGAGAGAAGGAGGGGCACGCGGACAGAGAGAGAGCGCGAGCGAGCAGGGGGTACGCACAGAGAGAGCGCGAGCGGGGGGGGGTCACGCACAGAGAGAGAGAGAGAGAGAGAGAGAGAGAGACGGACAGAGAGAGCGCAAGCGAGCGGGGGGCACGCACAGAGAGAGAGGAGAGGGGGTCATGCACAGAGAGAGACAGAGAGAGAAGGAGGGGCACGCAGACACAGAGAGAGAGAGAGAGAGAGAGAGGAGAGAGAGAGCGCGTGAGCGGGGAGGGACACGCACAGAGACACAGAGTGAGAGGAGGGGGGGCACGCAGACAGAGAGAGAGAGAGAGACGGACAGAGAGAGAGAGAGCGAGCGGGGGGGCACGCACACACAGAGAGAGCGCGAGCGAGCAGGGGGGCACGCACAGAGAGATGAGAGAGAGAGAGGAGGGGGGGCACGCAGAGAGAGACAGAGAAAGAGGAGGGGGGGCACGCAGAGAGAGACAGAGAAAGAGGAGGGGGGGCACGCACAGAGAGAGACCGAGAGAGGAGGGGGGCACGCACAGAGAGAGACAGAGAGAGGAGGGGGGGCACGCACAGAGAGGGCGGGGCACACAGAGAGAGGGAGAGGAGGGGTGGCGTGCACACAGGGAAAAGGAGAGAAGGGCGAGCACAGAGGAGGGGGGCACGCACACAGAGACAGAGACGGACAGAGAAAGCGCGCGCGAGTGGGGGGGCACGCACAGAGAGAGACCGAGAGGAGGGGGACCGCACAGAGAGGGGGGGCACAGAGAGAGAGAGAGAGGGAGGGAGAGGAGGGGTGGCATGCGCACAGGGAAAAGGAGAGAAGGGTGAGCACAGAGAGAGAGAGAGAGAGAGACAGGCACACACCCAGCTACTCTTTACATAATTTAAAGGTAGTTTTTCCTTTTAGTGAAACGAAATCTAATTCCCTTTAACTTCTATCTATTAATACTAATTCTGGCATATGGGCTTTAATTTCTTACCCTTCTCAGTCTGCAGATTATTCTTCATAGAGAAGGTAGGAGTTGGGTAACTCCCTTTCATGATAGCATCCACCGCAGTAGGTCCTTTTTTTTTTTCTTAAACTTAGTCTTTCTCTGAATATATCTACAATGGAAACACTTGAACATATAATCAGAACTTGAAATAGCAGTTTTCATTTCAGGCACAGGCACACAGACACACACACAGGGGGTTATCTAGCAAGACCTCTTACCTTACTGCTTGGGTCTCACATCTTCATTTTACAAATGAGGAAACTGAGGCCTAGGGAGGTTAAGTGACTTGCTTACAATCATCCACCACACCACTTTTTCAAACTAGCAGACTGTTATTTGTCAGTAAGGATTGTATAATGGGGCACTTGACTTGAGATTTCAAGAAGCCTAGATCACTTATCAGCTATAATATAGCAGGGATCTTTGTTCAGGTATAAGCTGGAAGTTGGAATAGACTTGTAACATTTGTAGCTGAGATCCCTTTCAGTTCTGAAATTATAGAAATGCATCTCTATCACAGGCTTTAGAATGGGTGTGAAAGGTCTTTGGAACTGAAGCAAGAGAATCATGTTGTGTTGGATGGGCAGAGGAAATTTTGTCTTACCCCAGGAGTTATCTATTAATTATCAAGCTAGTGTAGCACTGAAGTCATTGGGATGGCTTTGAGTTTCTGTCCTAGGTTAATTCTTGCATCTGTTCATAGCTATGTCATACCATATTTTGAACTAAATCCATATTGGACCTAGATTTGTGGGTCTACAAAGAACCCAGCAATGAGCTACTTCATGCCAAAAGGGAACTATTTGAATACCCCAAGAATTGAAGACAATTTCTAGCAACCAAAACTGTGAGAAGGAGGAGAGAGGATATTTTTATGGTACCACTGTATCAATATCCCTTTCTAAAAGCTACTTATGGCTAGCTGACTAAATGATTCCCAACTGATAGAGGTAGAAGACACTGTGGGGGGCTTAAACATTGAAGAATCAGCCCTAGTTCTCCATGGGGCACCTCCTAGAACCTTGAGGGGAGAAATGTAGCCTTGTTATGGTACCTGAGGCTTATCTGTGAGAGAGGGAGTTGGCAAAAGGATTCTTAGAGATTACATAGGTGTAGAAGTAATTCTGTGATCACATTTATAGATGCTTAGCATAGGTACTTCTCTGTAGAAAAGCAGCTGACTTTTCTGGCTAGTGAAATGCTCAAAGAAATACATGCAGATTCTTTCTGAAAAGCAAATATTTGTTCAGTTCTCTAAAGGGTCCGGGCTAAAATTCATTAGAAGCCAATTATTTTATGGTATACTTCTTAACAGAACTCCAAGGACCATACTGTCTCATTTTAGAATTGTCAGCTTTCTTATTCAATCACAGTCTCCTTGACATTCCAAATTCTGTTAATTCCCTTTCAAACCATTTTTGTCTTTCTGGAATTTTCCTGATGGCAAAAGTACCATTATTTCTATTAAATCATCAGTCTCTGACACATAATTATCAGCTCTCACTTTATTCTCAAAGTGGAAGCTTTCACAGTCCATGAATTGAGTTACTGATATCAGCCTTTGCTGGGCTCTTTAAAATTTTATATGTGTTCATATATACATATATATACACATACATACACACATATACATATTTGATGCTTTTTATTTTGTAAATAATTACTTCTTAACTCCATCCTCCAGAGTTCCTTCCCTTGTAACAAACGTATCAGTTTGTTATTCATAACAGCTTCCATTGGTCAGATCTGACAGTATTTGTAACATTCCATATCTACAATCCACCACCTTTGAGAACATGTACCATCAATCCTCCCTTGGAATCAAGATTGGTAATTACATTAATAAGAAATCTTATGTCTTTAAGTATTCTTTTCCTTTATATTGTTGTGGTTCCTATGTTTAATGTTCTCTTGGTTCATTTTTCTTTGTGTCTGCATCATTTTATCAGTGCATTGGTTTTCTCAGGTTTCTTTGAATCCTCCATATCTGTTATTTCTTACAGCATAATAATATTCAGTTCCGTCCATATGCTACAATTTATTTAGCCATTCCCCGGTTGTTGGTCACCCGTTTTCTTTCTGTTTTTTTTACTACCACAAAAAAATCTGCTACGAATATTTTCTTCTAGTACAAATGGAATCTTTCCCTCAACTGTATTTGTATCAGCCTGCATAATCTCCAAACTTTCTATTGAAAGAAGAGATTTTATCTGTTTACTAGTTCTAAGATTGCTGACCCATATCTGCCCACACATTTCCAGTACCAGTTTATATAAATTTAGAAGCAAGATGGTCCCCATACTAAATACCTTATATAAGATTCATTTGATGATATTCTAGAGTCCTCTAAATAAATAATGCTGTCTACCACCAGTGAACATCATTTGAGTAAGGTACCTTGAACCTTGGGTTTACGGAAACAATAATGAAAATAATACCAAATAAAATAGTTATAATGAACATTTGCATACTGAATATCATTAATTCAGAGGGACAATAATTTTACATCCTGAGAGCAATTTGTACCAGAGCAGTCTTTTAGCAAGAAGTAGCTCTTGAGTCAGAATTGAGAATTTTGAAAAAAGATACTCATGGGTTAAGAGAAAACAAACTGAGGGGAAGGAGTGGGAGTGTGGCATCTTCCGTCCTGCCAAGGATTTAATGAGCCAAACTAGACAGAAAGTATTATCAAAACTTGTGCATCAACCAAAGGAGAAAAAAAAAACTGAAAGGAGATATTTAAAGAAGGGCAGACTGTGGTAGGGAAGGGAGAGTTAAAGGGTATATAGGTACCTTGATATTTCAGAACATGAAACTCAGGATGAAGATACTGGTTATCCTCTCCAGAGACTGAAGGAAGCCCCTTCTCCCCTTGCAAAAATTTTTTTCCTACAAATTCCCTCCCCCATATCTATCCAACAACAGATACATAATGTGCTCTGTTGGCTTCTTTTATTGAAACTTTACTTATCCAGATCTTGCCCTCAAATATAAAAAGACCAGGAGCTAGCCAAAGATACAAAAAAAATTAAATGTGGACAAAGAGCCAAATCTGTCTGGATATTAGAATGTTTCCTAAAAAGGAGTTCTAAGACATCATGCCTATATTAATAATTTACCTGATTTAAATTCTGTAAAACAGCAGAGGAGAAAACATTGACCTGAGGGTCGTCATAATTCCACTAGACTAAAAAGCAAACTAATTATTATAATAGAGGGTGACTAATTAAATTCCCTGTCCCCATGTGAGAAAGGATGGAGAGCATGGGAGAAATAGAGGTCTGGATGTGGCCTACTTGTGACTGAGTCTATCCTTTCAATTTCCTCTTCCCTTTTAGAAAGGGTAAAGCTATCTACTTCATTGTACCCACTGGTATTGCACAGTGCTTTAATGTTCAGAAAGTACTTTCCTTACAATAATTTTCTGAAGTAGACATTTACCAAAAATTAATATTCATACACAGGTTTAATAAAATACACATGGAATGTCATTGTAATATCACTTATAACTTGATTTTATACTTTGTAGAAAGTCAATCAGCTGGATTGAGTGCTAGGCTTAGGAAGATCTGATTTCAAATCCAGCTTCAGGTACTTATTGACGGTGTGACCCTGGCCTGGGCAAGTCACTTAACCTCTGTCTGCTTCAGTTTTCTCAACCATAAAATACAGATGGCAACACCTATCTCCCAAGGTGAGAATCGATTGAAATAATTTTTGAAAAGCACTTAGCACAGTGCCTGTCACATACTAGTCACTTAATAAATGCTTATTCCCTCAACCAACAAGCATTTATTAATTACTTTATATGTGATAGGTACAAAGTAAGGCAAAAACAGTCCTTGCCTTCAAGGATCATGTATTCTAATGAAGAAGACAATATGTTAATAACTAGCTACATATAAGATATCTATGGGGCAGCTAGCTGGTACAGTAGATAGAGCACCAAACCTGGAGTTAGGAAGACTCATCTTCCTGAGTTCAAATCTGGCTTCAGATACTTAGCTGTGTGACCCTGGTCAAGTCACTTAACTCTGCCTCAGTTTTCTCATCTATACAAACAAAATTTATACAAATCTATGTACGAACAAGCCATATTCAGGATAAATTGGAAACAGAGAAGGCACTAGATTTATGGGTATTGGAAAGGGCTTCCCATAGAAAGTAGGATTTTAAGGAAGTCAGGATGTGGAGATGAGAGAGAACATTCCAGGCATAGGGGACAGTCGATGAAAATGCCCAGAGTTGGGAGATGAAGTCTCCTTCCTGTTCCTTAGACAAATGTCACAAGATTGCAGAATGGGGTAGGGGGGTGAGGGTGTCAAAAAGTCATAAGAAGATTGGAAAGGTAGAGAGAAGAGGCACAGACTATGAAGAATCTTGAATGCCCAACAGGAGATTTTCTATTTGATCCTGAAGGTTACATGAAGCCACTGGATTTTATTGAGCTTTTCTTCTTTTATAAAATGGGATTAATAACAACCATATTATTTAGTTTGAGACTCAAATAAAATCATCTCTATAAAACATTTTGCAAACCTTAAATATCAGGCATTTTCTTTTTCTTCTAAAGAAAAATTGCCTTTAAAGTACATGCTATTTACTGAATTTGACAAGGCTCCCATTCAATTATAAGGGCACTGAATTTTGAATCGGAAAACATGGGTTCAAATCCCTGCTCTGACACCGAGAACTGTGTGACATTGGCCAAGTCCTTTACATCTTTCAGTTCACCACATGAATTTCACCCATTTATGTTGGGGGCCTTTCTAACATTCTTTTGACATTACCAGAATATCAATAAAGCACACAAAGCTATCCATTAGTTATCCTTCATACTAGCTAATCTTTTTGGACCCAACATTTTCTCGATGGCATCCCTTACACTCCTTCTATATTCTTCTTTGCAATTGTTGCATCCTACTCATTCCCACCATGCACTACCCTTTAGGTGATGTGAAATTTGTTGTTCAGTTGTTTCATTGGTGTCCAACTCTTCTTGACCTTATTTGGGTTTTCTTGGCAAAGGTAATGAAGTGGTTTGCCATTTCCTTTGCCAGCTCATTTTTGCATCATCTCCTTGTCTTTCCAGAGGCTGACCCATATGCTTAGAATTCATTTGCTTCTTACTTTCTCCTCTCACAATCTCTATTTTCCTTCAAAGTCCAATTAAGGTGCCACTTCCTACAAGAACTTTCTTCTCTCATTTATCAGTACTTGTCCCCTCCCCAGAATGCCTTGTTATTTATTTATGTATTTACATGTTATACCCCTCTCTTCCACTAGAATAAAAGCTACTCCAGGTAGCTTGTTATTTGTTTTTGTGGCCCCTGGTGCTTGGCACACTTAGATGCTGCATGGCACATAACATGTGCATAATAAATGCTTTCTGATTGATTAAATCACTAAATTCAACTGAATTAACCTGATAAAAATAGTTCACATTTATACAGACTTTAATAAGTGCTTTTCTTATAACTTTGTGAAGAAGGTAGTATAGATATTATTATCCCAGTTTTAGAGATGGAGAAATTGAGACTTAGAGAGATTAAATGAAATGGAGCTCAGATCTTCTGAACTGAAATAGTTTACTTTCCACTAAGAGACCATGGAGTTCTATAAGAAATGAAATTTACTGCTAACTTTGTGATTTGCAAGGACTTTTTATGGTTTCTTCTTTTTTTAAATCATACTAATTCCTCTTAGGTGGTTAGTTCCAGAGTAATTTGTCTCCACAAATTTCCTCAACATCAGACCTGTATTACTTCGTTCACTTTAAAGGAGACATGCCTCATTAGGCAATAGCAGAGCTCAGTAACTAAGGAAGAGCCTTGGGACTCCAGTCCCACTGTGTATAATAAACCAAAGCCGGCACAGTGACGCCATTCTTTGTACCATGCTGCAGTCCCAGAAAGCCTTCCAGAAAGTTCTATCTGATACATCTACCCTTATGCAAATTTAGTCTTTCATTTTAGGTGGTATAGTCATAGACCATTACAAATGGAAATGATCTTGAAGTCCTAATCACTGATTTCTTAGTGATTGATGGTAGTTTGACAACATGATAAGAATTTTTACGGGGAGGGGGAAATGGTTGGTGTGGGGTGTGGGGTGTGGGGGGTCATTAGGAATTCCTCTTTAAGGAATTATACCCTCTTGCACACACATCCAATTAGAATAAAATAACATTTTATTTGGTCACTAGAGAAAAGAAACCAAGAAAGAATTTCTTGAACTTCTTCTCAAGGAGAGATACTTCTAAAGAGGTGGTTCTCCAGGAGACATGAAGTATTGCTATTTCTATTTCCAATATTAAGGTCTTCCATAGCAATTAATACAGGGATTAACTGGGAAGTGTCAGACACCTAAAAGGCAAAAACAATTTAAATGTGTTCTTAAAAGAGATCCCTAGGGTAGAGAAAAGCAATTGAACACCTCTAATAGGGACAATCAAAGATTGGATTGTGTTGGTTTATACAATGATTTATTTGAAGGAGGTATTTCCAGGGTTTTCATGGAGAACAGAATAAACTGACATTAGTCAAAACTTTAATCTAGGAGTAGAATGTCATCTATAAGCCAACCTAATTTATTCTATTTTTCTTCTCATATTTAATTTTATTAACACATTTGATTTTGTTTTTTTTAAATCATCATAGTCATATTCTGATGTACTCCTCAGCCCTGTAATTGAATCTATCTTTGTACTAAAAAAGAATAAAAAATAGTTCAGTGATTAAAACAACTGTCTGACCACATATGCTACATTCATCACTCATTGTCCCCCATTTCCTTCCTTTCTCTGTTTTCCAGAGCCAAAATTGTTCACTGAAATTCATCTGAGCTCTCTGCCTTTTAGTGATATGTTTATTTACATTATAGTAATTGTGTATATTCTTTTGTCTCTGTTTTCTTGGTTTCATATAACTTTATTTGAGTCTTCCCAAGTACCTCAAAACACCTCATTACTCTTGAATAATTGGAAGAGCACTGACTACAGAGTCAGATTCTAAATCTGAATCAGCTTCTTATTAATTAGAAGGCCATGGGCAAATTTCTTAACTTTTTTGAGCCTCAGTGGTTAGTACGAAGATCAAAGGAGCTAATGTTTCGAAAATGTAAAAACCCAGAAAGCTTTGCATAAATTTGAGTCAGTGTTATTCTTTGTTATTTCATTGTTATATTCAAGTAATGAGCAAAAGACTAAAAATTGGAGAGCAGCAAGATAAGATATAGCAGAAAGAACATTAGAAGTGGAACTAGAAAACTGGGCTTTGAGCCCCAAACTCACCATTTCTGAGATATGTGACCTTATGCAAATCAGTCAGAACTTCTCTGGGCCTCATCTGTAAAAACAAGGCTTCCTTCATCTATAAAATGAAAGGTTTGAACAAGGTGACCTCCAAGTACACTTATTACTTTAAAGGTCAATGATTCTACAGATTATTTGGCTGTGATTTTTTCATGGTGAGGAAAGAAATGGGAAATTCCCCGGGGTCCTACAATAATCTGGCTAGAAATTAAAGTCAAGGACTAGGGGTTGGAAAAGGCTGGAACTCACAAAACAGAATTAGCCCTTGAAAGCAAATATAATGGAAGGAATTGGCTAATGAAGACCTACTACTGCCTTATATTCCCCTACCCAGCTATCAAATAGCTATGAATGCATAATGTTATTTTTTTTTGTCTCTGTGTGTTTCTTTCTTGATTATTCGTATTGGAGAATAAATTTACCAGATTACAATCTTATGGAATTCTAAAGGCCAGAAGAGCCACCAGAGGTTTAGCAACCAGAGTCCATAGCTGAGCCTTCCAGCACCATCAGTAGTCAAGTTCAATTAGCAGTTAGCCCTGAGAAGCCACCTCTGTGGCCCAAGACAGCAGTGAACTGACAAGACAATTAAGACACTGTGTCCTTTAAGTAAAGAAATGACTCAGTCATTGGTGATCCAGTTATCCCTCCCACACTGCAGGGGTTAGGGACTTGGCTCCCCATGCACATAAAAATTTCTGGTCCTTCCTTTATACCAGAGAAGAAGTCTGAATTATTATGATATAAAGAGATAAAATATGTTAATGTTACACAATACTCTGCATATATTTTATGCATTTTTGGGTTTCTAAACCTTTTCTGTGTCATCTGTGACTTCTGCCAAACTCCCCAAAAGTTTCCATTTAATTTCTTATGCCCACCTGTAATATATCAAAATCACAGTGGGGAAAGTTGAGATGTGGAAGGGATAACTATACTATATCCAAGGGTTACTTTAATACAGAAAATACTTCTCAGAAATCCTTTTGAGTTTGAATTCATTCTCCTCAATCAGACCTTAGATATTCCTTCTCAGTAAACGTCCATTTGTAAAAGTCAGAACCTAAAGGGGAGATTGTCAGCTGAACCCTGGGGACCTGACCTGATAATCTGAGTCGGGGTTGGAAGAGTGAACCTAGAGTCTGTCCTACACAGGGTTTAATTCTAACTTTCCATCTGCCATGCAAAACAAAATGCTGATTCTTTACAGCATAATTTAAGAGGCCTAAGCCTCCTTTTAGATAAAAACAAAACCAAAACAAAACAACTCAGGAATCATGCAATTATTTCCTTGGGGAGGGGGGGGAAGCTATTTTCTGTTTTTTAAAAGTATTTTATTTTTTCCAATTGTATGAAAAGACATTCATTTGAACAAAATTGAGCTCCAAAGTTTTCTCCCTCTCTCACTTCTACTCTTCTAAAACTATAAACAATTAGATATATTATATGTGCAATTATGTAAAATATATTTCCATATTATTCATGACATGAAAGACCACATTAAAAGGAAAACACGCACACAGAGAAAGTGAAAATAGTATGCTTCAATTTGCATTCAGAGTCCATCAGTTCTTGGGACAGCTAGGTGGTGTAGTGGATAGAGCACCAGCCCTGGATTCAGGAGGACCTGAGTTCAAATTTGAGCTCAAGACACTTGACACTTACTAGCTGTGTGACCCTGGGCAAGTCACTTAACCCCAATTGCCTCACAAAAACAAACAAACAGAGTCCATCAGTTCTTTCTCTGGATGGGGACAGCATCAAATTCTCTTGGATCATTGTATTGCTGAGAGAAGCTAAGCCATTCATAGTTGATCATCACACAATGTTGCTGTTACTGTGTGCAATGTTCTGGTTGTGCTCATTTCACTTTTCATCCATTGATGTAAGTCTTTCCAGGTTTTTCTGAAATCTGCCTGCTCATCATTTCTTATAGCACGTTAGTATTCCATTTATTCATGTACCACAGCTTGTTCAACCATTCCCCAATTGATGTGTATACTCTTATTGCAATTCTTTTCCACCACAAAAAAGTTGATAAGTATTTTTTGTGCATGTAAGGTTTTTTTTCCCCTTTTAATGATCTCTTTGGGATTCAGATGTAGTAGTGGTATTGCTGAGTCAAAGGGTATACTGTAACGATTGGAATAACGCCACCTGCTGGATACTACCTGTAGAAGAGTTCTGCCCATGAAGCGAAGGTCTTTGAGGGCAAGACCAGGAGTCTTTTCTTTGGTATCAGGAAGTGACGCGGACTAGTGGGAGGAGGAAGGAGGAGACGGAGGCGCTCTTTCCTCTGGACTCTGGTGGAGAAGGGAGCTAAAAATGTGCTCTCCCTTTAATAGATAGAAATCTAGGCCTTTCTCTCTCTCTTTACCAAATTCTTATTCTCCTTAATAAATGCTTAAAAGTCTAACTCTTGCTAAAGCTTATAATTTATTGGCGACCACTCATTAGATATTTTAGACAGTTTAGCTAGAATTTTAGCCCTTAACAATACCCAGCCCCATAGCCCTTTGGACATAGTTCCAAATTGCTTTACAGAATGGTTGGATCAGTTCAAACCTTCACCAACAGTGCATTAGTATCACAATTTTCCCACATCCTCTCCAACATTTATCATTTTCCTTTCATCACATCAGTCAATCTGATAGGTGTGAGGTGGTACCTCAAGGTTGTTTTAATTTGCATTTCTCAAAAGTAACTTAGAGTATTTCTTTAGATATCTATAGATAGATTTGATTTCTTCATCTGAAAACTACCTGTTCATATCATTTGACCATTTATTTTTTTTTTGTTTTGTTTTTTTTTGTTTTGTTTTGTTTTTTAGTGAGGCAATTGGGGTTAAGTGACTTGCCCAGGGTCACACAGCTAGTAAGTGTTAAGTGTCTGAGCTCAGATTTGAACTCAGGTACTCCTGACTCCAGGGCCGGTGCTCTATCCACTGCACCACCTAGCTGCCCCTTGACCATTTATTGATTGGGGAATGGCTTATAGTCTTATAAATTTGACTCAATTATACATATTTGAGAAATGAGGCCTTTATCAGAGACATTTGCTGTAAAGATTCTTTCCAAGCTTTCTTCTGTCCTTCTAATCTTGGTTTCATTAGTTTTATTAACACAAAAGCTTTTTAATTTAATATAATCAAAATTATTTATTTTGCATTTTGCAATGCTCTTTATCTTGTTTAGTGATGAATGCTTTCCTTCTCCATGGATCCAACCAGTAAACTATTCTGTCCTTTCCTAATTTGCTATTGTTATCACTTTATGTCTAAATCATGTATCCATTTTGTCCATAACTTCATATATGGTATAAGATGTTAGTCTATACCCAGTTTCTGCCATGTTGTTTTTCGGTTTTCCTAGTAGTTTTTGTAAAATAATGAGTTCTTGTCCCAGAAGCGGGAGTCTTTCGGTTTCTCTCACACTCAGGATGGTCATTTACTACTATGTTTTGTGTACCTTATCTGATCTATCACTCTATTTCTTAGCCAGTACCAGATAGATAAATGTAAATAAAGTGGCAACCATCAAAACTATCTATTTGTCTGTCCATCCATTTTGCTAGGCAATGAGGGTTAAGTGACTTGCCCAGGGTCACATTGCTAGTAAGTGTCAAGTATCTGAGGCTGCATTTGAATTCAGGTCCTCCTGAATCCAGGGCTGGTGCTTTATCCACTGTGCCACCTAGCTACTCCTGCTTGCCACTTTATAATATAGTTTGAGATTTGGTACTGCAAAGACTCTTGGGGGTTTATTTTCACTGTCTTCAACACCATTAAGTCCATATACAACTTAAAATGTCTTATACCACAAAATAGGGTGTGCATTTAGATTTTCATTATGTAATTATAGTGATTTATTAATGCCAAATCAAGCAATTGAAAAACACTCTTCTTTGAAATAAACACTGTCTTTGGGGGAAGAAACTGATGAGGAAACACTTTCCCATCATTCTGTTAAAATAACCTGCTGAAGCGTGGCTTATGATCACATCTTCAGGGCAATTCTAACACATTTTTGTACATTACCTCAAGCAAAAACTGTGGTCTCATTACTGAACTAATGTTAGGGACACTGTACATGGAAACTAATTTTTCTGGTAAATTCAAACATATCAGCTTTGCTCTAATAATCCTATAAAGAGTAATAGGTTCAGTCAGTGATAAACAGGGAGCAATGTACCATTCTGACCATGATTCCCCAAACACAGTGGCAAACACTAAAATATACTTTATTCAGCACTGTGTTTCACAAAAACACAGTATCAAAGTATAATGTAGGAAAGGTTCATTTAATTTAACACATACAGCAAACATATTTAGCATCCCTTTGTGCAGACCATTGACCAAAAATCAATAGGAAATAAAAAGTTTTATAATAGCAGTTCACATTTATAAAGTTAGCTAGTCAATTAATAAACATTTATTAAGTACCTACTATGTCCCAGGCACTGTGCTAAAAAACTGGGGATACAAAAAAAACCCCGAATAATTCACCCCCCCTCCAAAAAAAAGTCAATGCTTTTAAGGAGCTCACAGTCTAATGAGGGAGATATAAAAATAACTTTGTATAAACAAGTTATAAACAGAATTAAATTGGAGATAATCACAGAGGGAAAGGATTAGCATTAAGAGGGATTAGGGAAAGACTTCATATAAAAAGTGGGATTTGATCTGGGACTGTTGCTTTGTGGATTCCAAAGCCCTCCTTTCACAGTAACCTTGTGAAACAGGTTAATGGAAGAATTATTTATCCCTTTTTGCGGATGAGAAAGCTGGCTTTCAGGCTGTCATGCTGAAATAGGATCAACAATCATATGAATTATATTTTTATTCTTGGACTAAAAACATATTGTTTGACAACTAAGGTAACAAGCCTTTTAGCAGTTACAGATATATGAACTATAAGATGCAAGACGCAGGAAAGGGTGTACTGGTAGGTTGAAAAACTAGATCTCCTTCCCAGATTTTTTTACTTGGGACACATTTTGAGTTAAATCTACATTGCTACTGTTTTATCTATCATTTAATGTTTTGTTGAATGTTTAAACTTAATAAAGTCAATTCCTGATTTGTAGCCTTTGCCACTTTCCAAGATATAAATGCTCACACTTGGCTCTCCCAAGGTGGTTTGAACTAGCTCCAGCATGCCCCTGGATGGGGGTAAGGAAACTAAAAATATAAGCCACTTCTGGACTTTATACACTGGAAGTACCCTTCAACTCTCCTTCTGATTGATTCATCTCAGAGCCTCCATTTTTCAGGAGTTGGCCTAGGCCAGCCATGTCTTTATTCTTCTCCAGGCTATACTCTTAATTTTCCTGGACATTCTCTATAAAATCCAGGCACTTTTGTTCCCCCACCCCCTCTTTTTAGCTTTGTTGTTGGTTTTTGTTGTCATCTTCCTCCATTAGAATGTAAGCTGTTTGAGAGTACGGACCTTTCTTTCTGCTCATATTTGTATTTCTAGCCCTAATACTGTGCTAACACCATGCCTTATGTGTAGTAAGACTTAATAAATGCTTGTTGACTCCATTTGACTTGACATCCTATATTTACCCCACCACCACTCAAATCCTTCCCTTCCTTTAAAACAGAACCATCCCTTTTAAACAAAGGATTAAAAAAAAAAGGTGAGGAAAGAGTTCAGAAAAGTCAACATATCCCTAAAGTCTGACTTTGTATGCAGTGTGCCACATACGTAGTCCCTAACTTTGCATAGAAAAGAAAGCAGTGCATTTTCATATCTCTTCTTGGGGCAACCTTGGTCATTTTAATTTCACAGTACTCAGTTTTTTACTGCTGTATTGTTCTTTCCATTTCCATTATTATATTTATTGTGTACATAATTTTCTTGGTTGTGCTGACTTTATTTTTCATTAGCAGTATTGCATAGTGGATAGAGATGTTACCTTGGAGACCAGAAGATTCTGGGTTTGGGTTGGCTCCATGATATTTACAAATCACTTAACATCTCAATGCTTTAGATAAGACTCTAAAACCTAAGTTTCAGAGAGAGTGCTTACTTGCATTAGTAGAGGGAATTTTCTCACCAGAGAGTTACCCAGATGGCTTTATGTTCCTAAGAATTTATCATATTCATAAATTCTTATTGAGCGGTAATGTATTTTATTATACTCATGTACTATAACTTGTTTCACCATTTCTTAATCAAAGGGCATCTACTTCTTTCCTGTTCTCTTCTACTGAAAAAAGCGGGCTATCAGTCAGTCAATAAACATTGATTAAAAATTTACTACATGGCAGGTACACTGCTAAGTATTGGGGATATACTGACAGAAGTTAAGCAGTCAATGCCTACAAGAAGTTTAATGATGCTAAGGCTAAATACATACTGATTCATTTCACACCAGGGGGCACTGCTGGCCAATGCCTGATACCATGCATCCCAAGTATGTCTGGTTACACTCCCAGAAATGTTGTATTCTAATACTCAAGGATGCTCCAGGGTACCACCAAGTTCTTTATGGCTCTCATGGAGCAAGCCATCCTTCTTCTCTTGCTCTATATGCTTTTGAAGGTAGTAAAGGGGAGCTTACTACTTTAAGGCTTTAGTGTGGATGTATCCAATCAGACTGGGCTCATCCCCACTCATAGGTAAACCTTACCCTCTCTAGATACCTTCTGATTTCCATGGGAGTCTGATGACACGGGCACAGCATAACTGTATACAATTCTTTCATTGTCATAATGGGAAAAGGAATGAAACCAAATATATTAAACACCAATATCTCCTACCTTTCTGGCCTCTCTCAACTATAGTCTCTAAATAAATTGTCTGTTTCTTTGAATTCTGCAGGCAAGCAAAAAAAAAAAAAAAAAGGTGAGGTGTTAATATCCAAAATTCCTCAAAGGCAACTTGTGGCTTCCAATTCTACCTTTACAATCCTTTAGCTAATGATTCCTTCACAAAGGGAAGAGATAACTAATACAAAATGGAAAAAAAAAGGTGATTATTGAAGAAAGCATACTAACAGATCATAAAGGCTTTATTTAGATGGTGTTACTTAAGTATTTTTGTGTATGTGGGACCTTTCTTTTTATTGGTGACCACCTTGGAATATAGGTCCGGTAGTTAGTGGTTAAATGAAACTGACAGACTGATCATGGGCTTCTTAAAATGGAAACACAGGGGCAGCTAGGTGGCACAGTGGATAGAGCACTGGCCCTGGAGTCAGGAGGACCTGAGTTCAAATCCGGCCTCAGATGCTTAACACTTACTAGCTGTGTGACCTTGGGCAAGTCACTTAACCCCAATTGCCTCACTAAAAAAAACCCCAAAAAATGGAAACACAGCTGGTAGGTGCTGGAGTGGGTAATGGTAGGAAAAAGAAATCATAACCCCTCAGGGTACCAGAGAACCATGACAGTGTAGATGTAACAGTCCTGGACCTAAGAGAATGGGGAAAGAGCAGATACATTACACAGCTATTATGATTATTCCTTAGTATATATAAATAGAAGGGAAGATAGGTATGTGTTTCAAGGGTTTCAATTTACAGACATAAGAGTCAGAAAGTTTAAAGTGGTCAAACTGCAATTCTGCCAAGAACTAACAGAACTCTATCTCCCCTCTAGTACTCCCCTTTTAGAAGTATCAATACTTGCACAGCATGTCATGCAATAATTTGTCAGTGTTTGGATGAAATTATTTATTCTTTAGGGTCAAACAGATGCTATATGGCTAGTCTTCCTAGTTGTGGGATCTTGGACTAGTTACTTTCCCTCCTGGGCCTTAGTTTTCTCATCTGTAAAATGAGGATATTTCATTCCTTTTAATTTTATAGCTATGATCCTAGCGTCCTACTTGTGGGAAGTTCTAATCAACACTAGAACTCCAGCTGAGATGCCACAAATTTAGTTTATTATGTTGTCTTTCAGTTATTTTAGTCATGGCCTACTCTTCATGATCCCATTTAGGGTTTTCTCAGCAAAGATACTGGAGTGGCTCGTAATTTACTTCTCCAGCTCATTTTACAAATGAGGAAACAGGCAAACAGGGTTAAGTGACTTGCTCCAGGATCATATAGTTAGTGTCTGAGGTCAGATTTGAACTCAAGATGAGTTTTCCAGATTCCAAGCCCAGTGCTTTATCTGCTGTACCACCCAGACGATGATTATATATCTTTGTTAAACTTATTTAATATCAAATGTCGTAATGACCTAAGTCATAAGTCATAATGATGTTGCAGGTTCCAGACATAATAATTAAGGGACACAATCCCTATTCTCAAGAGGACTGTGTGACATAAATAAGGACGAATATTTCGTAAACTTGCTCAAATCTACCTACCTACAACACTGTACAATGGAAAAGGAATATCACTTAGAGTTAGAGAACCTGAGTTCAGAATCCCAGATCTAAATTTTAATGTCTTTGTGATCTTAGAAGTTACATAACTTCTCTAGGGCTCAGTTTCTTCATCCATAAAATGGGAGTTTGGACTTGATGATGTCTACGGTCTTTCCAGGCTTAAGCTATTTGCACAGAGGTCAAGGTTTTCTGTCTACTTCTCTCATAAGGGATAGATTGGGGGAAAATGCATTTTATTGATGTTTTGATTATATATCACCTATGTTTCTCACTATATTAACATTGAGTTTACAATTGAGTTAAAATGAATATTTTTTTCTAGAAGGTTTTATTGATTCCTTTAATTTTTATACCACAATCATTTCCTGATAAACCCTGCCCTTTGAACCCTACCTTGTGAGAATAAATCTAAATCTGGCTTAGTCCCTCAAATTCAAGATTTTTGTTGTTGTTATTTAAAATGCAATAGGCACAGGAGTCATATAAATCCAATCAAAAGTGTTATAATAATTTAAATATAACATTATAAGTAAAACAAATATATTACTAAAAGAAATATCACTCATATTGTGAATAAAGATAAATAGTATAATAGAAATAAAAATATTATAAATAAAATAAACAATTCTAATCTTAATCTTTTTATAATTATTTATTAAGTCAAACCACCCAGTTCGCAAAAAGCCCCAGGTCAGGGGGTGAGGTGGTGACCACAACAGCTAAAATAGCTCCAGGAGCCTGGTACCATTGCAGAGTTTTTTGTTTTTTTGTTTTTCTTTTTGTTTTTTTAATGGCTGAGCAAAAGCAACCAATAAGCAATTGAACCTTTCATCATCTACAAAGTTCCACACCCATGGTTACCACTTACTTAAATGAGGTAATATCCATTAAGTGCTTAACACAATGCCTGGCACAAAGTAAATGCTTAATAAATATTGATTCTCTTCCTCTTTCCCACTTATCCACCAAGAGTAATGTGTTTGGATTGAATTTTAAGGAACAAAAGGAAATAGGATGGCAGAGAAAAGTGGGAACTTATCATGTGTAACCTGCAATTCCTGGCCATAAAAAAATCTTAATTAACCATATTCTATGTATCTCTGCAATGGTTCTTAGAGTTAGAGATTTTCTAATTCTTGGTAAAACTTTTCAGAGATAATTCAACACTTGGGGACTTGGTATAGCTTTTCACAGGTAATCTCAAAATTTTAAGTAATTTTAAAAATAAGTTTTAATAAAAAAAGCTAACTTTATAAATCCTGCCTCAGGATCTTCTATTTACTTTATTTCTCTATGACTTTAATGATGCCTGCTGGCAACCCCTTAAAGCATGTGGGGATCAGCTGATTCAGGCTGGTTCCTCTGTTTCCCTGGGGGATCCTTATTCTATTGGAAGGAGGTCATCGGCATGTTCTAGACACTCTTTCCAAATGAAGGCTACATGGGCCATTTCTTGCCCTCATTACTGGTTTATGATAATACATGGGAAGCAGAGAGGAGTGGTATGGAAGGAGTGCTGGATTTTGAATCAGAGGGCCTGGATTCAAATCCTGCTCTGCCATTTGTTACCTTTGTGACCTTGGACAAGAAGATCAGTGACTCTGGACGCCTCAGTTTCTTCATACTAACATGGGGAGGGTGGACTCGATCTAGACCTTGCAGGTCCCTTCCATCTCTAAATCTATGATCCTCATGATCCTACAATTCCTTACACAACACACGAGGTCATTTCCTTTATAGCCCTTACCTATCCAATATTTAAAATCATGAATAATTCCTTCAGGGGTCAGATAAAATGAAAGACAGTTGGCTTTGAGAGCCTAATCATGCAATTACAGCAATGGAACTAAAGGAATAATTTGAGCTAAAACATTTTAATGGGACCAAAATTATATAAACTTACCATTGACAATTAGGAAACAGCTGAGTTAGGATTTGTAATTAAATGTGATGTGATTTTCCCTCATGGATATTTATTGCCAAATCGATTGGGGAAGGTGAGAATTCTTTCACATTGTAATTTTTGTAACCTTTTCATAAAGTGCAAAAGCAAAACCAGGAGAATTCTGGGATCTTCATTTTTCTCTGCTGGGTATAATAAGATCTGTAATAGCTCTGCCTAAATTGAGAGAGTTTCATGAAATGTGTCTTACTTTTCATTTACAAGCCTTACTTTATTGCTCCTACAGGAAATGAAGGGAAGAACAGATGCCCACTGATATAATTTGAAATTTAGGAAGAAGTTATATATTTAGAAAGAAAAAGACCCTTTAAGTGTTTCCGAGAAACTGCTATAATAAATGAAATCGTTCCAGACCTCTATCACTTTCTTGCTTGCAGAATTGATCAGAAATCACCAAAAGTCTGAAAAGACCAATACAAAATACTTTTAAAAAATAGTTTCAGCCTATTTAGATAGTACTTTGTTACAGAGGAAGAATTACTTTAATGTGAGATTGAGTAGTTTAGACTTGAAGGTGGGTGGAACGACAACTTTAAAGGAAGGAATTGGACTAGATGACCTCTAAGGTAACTAATATAAATCTATGATCCTATATAATGTCATTTGTTTAGTCATCCTGCCAATCAATAGAAATATACTTTATTACCAGTTCCTTTCACCAAAAAAAAGTGTTGATATGGATATTTGGTGTTTATGGGACCTTTCTTTTTATAATTGACTTCCATTAGTTATATGCTAAGCAATGGAATCTCTGGGTCAAAGGGAATGAATGTTTTGGTCCCTCTTGTTACATCATTCTAAATTGCTTTCCAGAATAGTTCACTGATTCACTTCTCCACTGACAATGTATTAGTTTGCCCTTCATACCACAACTCTTTCAACATGGATTTCTTCTATCATTTTTCATCTTTGCCATTCTTATTAGTATGAGTATCATTAGTGATCTGGAGCATTTTTTCACATAGCTATTTATAGTTTCTGATTCTTTTGAGAACTATTGGTTCATATCTTTTGATATGATCTGTTATTCTTGTATTTTTATATTATGATTTTAACTTTTGCATCATATAACCATTTTGAATTTATTTTGTTGTGTGGTATGATGTTAATTGAAACTTAATTTTTGTCAGATGGCTTTCCAATTTTCCTAGAAACTTTTTTTAAAAACCCCACAGTTCTTTCCTAGGTAATTTATGTTTTCAGGTTTATCAAATACTTAGTTATTGACTCCAATTATTTCTGATTTTTCTTGTTTAGTTTATTGCGTTGATATACTTTCCTGTCTTTTAAAACCAGTACCAAGTATTTTTGATGATTACTGCATTATGATATAGTTGAGGTCTGGAAATGTTGTTATGCCTTCATCTAGACTTTTTTATTGCTTCCTTTTTATATTTTTTGTTCAAAATTAATTTTATTATTGCTATAGGCAAAACATATCTTGTAGCCTGATTAAACTATCAAAGCTATACATTATTTTGATGGCACAACCCATTCATGAAAACTGAATATTTCTCCAGCTGTTTATGCTGGCCTTTTAAAAAATGAATTCTTTGGATTGGATCTATACATACATACATACATACATACATACATACATAGAGAGTGATTGAATGTGTTTTGGCATATTGATGCCCATATAGTTTATGCATTTTACTTTGAGTGAGACTTTCATTTCTATGATTGTCTCCTATCTTTTGTAGTATCATTATCTCTAGTAGTGATTTGCTGATTCCCTAGAACTTTCTAAGTGAACTAGTATGTCATCAGGAAACGAAGGTATTTTTGTCTCCTCTTCGCTTATTTTTATGTCTTTGATTTATTTTTCTTGTCTTGTTGCAATTGCTGACATTTCTAGAAACATATAAAATGGTGGGAAATACTGGAGAATTTTTCCTATTTACTAAGGAAGCTTCTAGTGTTTACCCATTGCTTTTTTTTGTCCTATTGTTTTAATGTAAGCCTTTGCTTTTAAAAAGATACTTTTTATTATATTAAAAAAAGATTCCTCTGACTACATTTTGTAGAACTTTTAGCATAAATTATTGCAGTACTTTGTCAAAGGCTGTTTATAGATCTATTGATACACTCATGTGGTTTATATTTTTTGGTTTTTAATATGATTAATTAATTCATATAATTATTCATCCTATTGCTTATTTTCCTAATGTTAACTTGGTCCTGCATCCCTAGTACATCTAAATTCATAAAAGAAAAAATTAACCAAAACGCAAAAAGATATGAATTTAGATATTATTTGGTGTGTGTGTATTTAACATTGATATTGATTTATTGTCTTTGGTTTCTTTAAGCACAATATGTTTCTTGTTTTTCTCTATTGATACAGGGATTTTTTTTTTTCCTGTCTGATAAATAACTTCTGCTTTTTTGGGATTAACATAATACAAAATGGAGGCTTGAGCTGATAACATCAGAGAAAGGAAGACTCCTGGCCCCTCAGAAATACCCCTAGAATGCTGAGGAAAGAGCCTTATTTACTTTTGAAACCCATCATATTAGTGTGTTTAAGGTAGGAAGGTGCAGCAAGTAGAATTAAATCCAGAGTCCCACTAAAACTTAAAATTAGTTTTCTGCTTTCTTGCATTTGTACTTCTGGTATTTAAAAAATTTCCTTTCAAGTCATTTAACCTCTCTGTGAGACTCAGTTTCCTTATCTGTAAAATGGGGCTAATAGTAATTACCTCAAATAGTTGGGAGGAAAAATAATATGTATGTAAAGTGCTTTGCAAATCTTAAAGGATTACATAAATGTCAGCTATCATTATATGGCATGAATTAAAGGTAGATCTTTCACCACTTTTGTAGCCTTCTTTTCTGTTTTCCAGCTTAACAGTGGCCTTCCAAAATATGCTGGCTAGAAATGAATACAAAACTCCAGATGTATTACCATGACAGAATTTTCTCTCCTTTCCCAATATGAACTATTTTATCATCTAGAATAGAACTCCACATGGAAGAAAATACAACAGGAAAAAAATAATTATTTTCAAATAAAAATCTAAGGTTAAAAACCTGGATTTCCCTCCTCTCCTCCTATATAAATCCTACCCATTTCCTAATTCTATTTTATCTCTTTCATACATAAAAGCCTATTCAAGGAGTTCTAAATATTGATTTCTCCCCATTTGACCACTCATGTCATTTTTATTTAGTCCAATAATTTTGACCCTGGATTTTGTTCTTCTTGTTTTGCTGTTTTTCAGTTATGTCTGACTCTGTGACCCCCCCACTTGAGGTTCTCTTGGCAAAGACACTGGAATGGTTTGCCATTTCCTTTTTCCAGCTCATTTTACAGATGGGGAATGGAAGCAAACAGGGTTAAGTGACTTGCTTAGGGTTGTACAGTTAGTATGTGTCTGAGGCCAGATTTAAATTCAGGTCCTCCTGACCCCAGGGTCAGTGCTCTATCCACTATGCCACCTGACTGCCCCTTTATCCCTAGATTGCATCAAGTTTAACACTTTATTATATTTTGCCTTATACTTCAATATTGTAAACACCCAAGATTTTTGGGAGGTATAGCCACCAATGCAATTGTTCTATGATTTAGGAGATTATTTTTTTTTTTGGTGGGGGAGCGTGGGGATCACTGTTGTTCAAAACTTCAACAACCTGTGACCAATCTGATGATGAGCATCCCTCAGCTTACCTAGATTTGTACTTGGACGATAAGCATATCATCTGGGCCCATATTCAAAGCTTCTCCATCATGATAGAGCCTGCCAGAGATTGTACTCTGGTGGCATATCCTTGGAAAACCTAATGTTCTCCACGATGAGGAGGAATCAGGACAAGATTAGAGCCGATGAATTTGCTTTGTATTTTATCCTTCTCTAAGTTTTTGTTATTAAATTTAATTTTTTAACCAAGAAATCAATCTCTCACCCTCCCCCATTGGAAAACAAACAAACAAACCCATGTCCTATTTTGTACCCTGAGATATCATGCTTCATCATTTCTTGTCCTCTGGAATCATAGTAATTGTGATAATTATATCCTCTAATTTCTATATTCTCTAATTTTTTCATATGCATTAGTTATGTCTTTTCAATATGATTGAATGGTCTTTGATAGTAGGTTTTATGTCAGATATCTTTTTTTTTTTTTAGTGAGGCAATTGGGGTTAAGTGACTTGCCCCAGGGTCACACAGCTAGTAAGTGTTAAGCATCTGAGGTCGGATTTGAACTCAGGTCCTCCTGACTCCAGGGCTGTTGCTCTATCTACTGCACCACCTAGCTGCCCCTTCTATTTCTGATAGTGCTTTTATGTCCTGTGTTTATCATAATAAGTACTTATCAAATTAGTTTCAATTGAGTAATGAAATTTTAACTCTAATTATATTCTAGTATCTAAAGGTCTACTGGAGTCTGAGATCTTATACATAAGAAAGTGTCTCTTGATTCTGCATCTTGCTGAAGTGGGGATTCATTTTGCTTTTTCACAGTCTGAAGGCAAGAGGACATAATTATGTATAAAATGAATCATAACTTTAGCTTGATGAATGTGGTTTTCAGCTAAAGAAGATGTCATGTAGCACAATAGGAGATTGCCAGTAAACAATTTAAGATCTGTGGGAAAGCATTTAACTATATGGTAGAGGCCAAATAAGTCACTTCCCTTTACGTAGTTGTCTGACAGCATGGTCAGAATGTAGTTCCAATTATGCATGTATTTTTAGAAAATTGAATATTGAATCTTGGAAATGACCCGATAGTTCAGCTGCTCCAACTTCTGATTTTACAAATGAAGAGGCTGAGGCCCAGAGGACCTGTGTGACTTGTTATGTACCTCTAGAGAGTAAGCACAGAAACAGAACTTTTAGATAAAGAGTTTACAAGATAAACGTCTTATTTGCTTCTTATTAAAAGGTCCATTCAGTGTGAATGATTTAATTTTCTGCTTTCAGAGCCATATTCAATTATATTGTTTACCAAAAAAGTTACTGGGGACTAGAAGTCATTATCAAGATGAATCTTGGAGGACAAAAATTCAATTATTTAGTTCTCATCCGCTCAGAGGTAAAATTATATTTCTTTGTTTATTTTTTTCTCTGAAATCATGCAATTTTACAGAATTAATTGGAGTTAATATTGTTTGTCAGAAGATATATGAGATTACCCTAATCAGTCTTTTGTTATTCCAAATATCTAGCTGTAAAGTCAGTGATAACTTGGAGTACAATATGAGGATAATTAAAGAAATCAACTTGAGATGAAACAAGGACAATATACTTATAGACACATTGAATCCTTCCCTGAGAGGAAGTGTGGGCCAAAGAATTGTAGATTTAGAGCCAGGAGAGGGACCTTCTATGCAACTGAGTACAAACACTCTTCCTCTACCTTCCAATTTTGCAGATGGGGAAACTGAGGCACATGAAGGTTAAGTGACTTGCCCAGGGTCACAAAACTAGTAAATGTTCTAAGCAGGACTTAAACCCTAGCCTTCAGTATTTCCTTACATCAATAGTTAAGAGACAGGATTTCAAATCAAATGTTCCAGAAGAACATATCTGCCAAGAAATTGTTTGCTTCTGGTTATATTACTATTGTTTATTTTGCCATATTTTCCCTGGATCTCTTTTTCTTATCAGCATAATGAGAATGAATAGATAGACATAACAGTCTTTTGTAATCATCGTTAATTCATTTAATGTGCTAGGGCTATGGCCAAAAAAACCATGTATGGGATATTCAAAAGGCATGTTCTATGCCGTCTGGCAGGTTTTTTTTGTTTGTTTAAAATTCTTACTTTTTTATTATGAACTTAACCATTATTTGGTCAGCTAGGTGGTGCAGTGGATAGAGCAATGGCCCTGGAGTCAGGAAGACATCTTCCTGAGTTCGTCTGGCCTGACACTTATTAGCTGTGTGGACCTGGACAAGTCACTTAACCCTGTTTGCCTCAGTTTCCTCATCTGTAAAATGAGCTGGAGAAGGAAATGGCAAACCAGTGTCTTTGCCAAGAAAACCCTAAATAGGGTCACGAAGAGTTGGATACGACTGAAACAACTCAACTACAACAACAACATGACAACAGTATTTTCCCAATGATGTCATATGGTTGCAAATCATGGAACATCATAATCTCAGAAGAGTAAAAATTGCAGTTGATCCAAGAGAGGTAATGGAGAAGAGACATATATCAGACAAAAGCCGACTTCAGCATATGCCCAATGATCTTCAAGGATAAATGTGATCAGAAAGGAAGATGGGCACATTATGTATTGAGAACAAGATAACATAAAAAGCCTGACTGCTACATTGGGAATGTTACTGTGTTGGGTAGACTTTCTGGGGAGAATTTGTAGAAGAGTAAGAATCAATACAGGATAAGAAGTGGTTTTGTTCTAGTAGAATACCGTGGATTATGCACATTGAATGAGATCACAGATCCTTTGAAATATTTTAGAAAGCATATTAAAAAGGACAGATTCCAAGAGATGCTAATCTCACTGGAAAATAAATATCCACATCTTGGACCTCATTGGTAACTTTGTTACTTTTATTAGTCAACTCCCTTTTAATTTTCCGTTTAAACCCACATGCATAGGTTACTTTAAACTCATAATCATTAGTAGTCTGGTTATTAATGGTGGTATGCAAAATAATAATGATGGTGATGATTATAGCATTTGTATAGCATTTGCAAAATACTTTTCAAATATTATCCAATTTGATCCTCACAACAGCCTTTATCCCTATTTTGCAGATGACAAAACTGAGGAAGAAAAGGGTTAAGTGACTAGTTCAGGGTTACACAGATAGTATGCAGATTTGAACTCGGGTCCTCCTGACTCCAGGTCCAGCACTCTATCCACTGTATCTCCTAGATATATATTCAAGGAAGATATGTTGTATATACTTTTTGTATATACTCATGGGCACATACATTTCTTCCCCACCCCCACCCCCACAGCAAAAAAGATGAGTCTGTTGAGGGCAAGGACTGTTTGTTTAGTCATTGACATATAACAAGTTCTTAATAAAATAGGTTGATGGATTAAACGATCGGTTCTTCCTTATTATTGACTACTAGGCTGTTCCCTTTCTTACCTCAATGGAGACAAGAATGATCAGGAAATTTGAAAAACTCCAGCAAAGCACAATATGATTGTCTCTCCAAACTGGAAAGTTAATGAAGAGATTAACAGAAACAAATCACAAATATTGTTGCAGTGGAGTGAAGAGTAGTGAGAGGAGAGAAGAAAAATCAGTGCTGATTTTACCCACTACAAATCTGTTACATAATCTCAACTGGCCTCTCACTACAGTAAAACAATTCTGTTTTTATACATCCCCAATCAATTCACTGTCCCACTTGGCACAGCAGCTTTTCCAAAACTTTTCATCCTTACTGAAACCTCTCCCTACTTCCTCTCCCCCAAGCTTCTCAGCTGAGAACATAGCCTTCCACTTTACTGAAAGAAAAAAAAAATGAGGCCATTTACTGAGCATTCCTTCTTCAAGACTATCTCCCAACTCTCCATTTTCACTAGCTATTCTTTGCATTCCTAGAATTCTCTCCACCACCTGACTTCTTTCAAGTCTCAGCTCAAGTCCCATCTTCTACAAGAAGCCTTTCCCAATCCCCTTAATTCTAGTGTCTTCCTTCTGTGGATCATCTCCAATTAATCCTATCTAATTTTTGTTTTACATAGTTGTTTGCACATTGTCTCTCCATTAGACTGAAATCTCTTAGATCGAGGATTGTTTTTTTCCTGTCTTCGTATTCCTAGTGCTGAAAAAAAATGTATTCATGGTGCTGAGAAAAGTGCCTGGAACATAGTAGACACTTAATAAATGCTTTTTAATGAGGAGGAGGAGGAGGAAGAAGAGGAAGGACTCTGCTTGTTTTTTTTTTCTTCTCAATTCTCACTTTGCTTCTGAAGATCAAATGAAGTTAATGTTCAGAGTGACCCAGGAATAACACGAGTCACTAATAGAAAACAGGGAGATTTTTCAAAAGTTTTCTTCAATAGGGCATACATACACATTGCAATGTGTTCCCATGTCATGTTTCATAGTAAAGATTTGGAAATATAGAAAAGAAAACTTAAGTTATAGATGAATCTTTATTAATCTCTTCCCCAAACTTGTAGGTGTGGCCTGATGCCTGAAGTGTATTAGATAATGATTTTTCCCCCCCATCGGATCTCAGGTTTTGATGAATTCCCATTACCTTTCCTCAAAAGAAAATTTGTAAACCTGCACCACCTGATATGCCAGCACTGTGGTTTCTTGTCAGGCTGAGATCATTCTGGGAGGATACCTAGGGCATCAAAACAAGTAAGAGTTCATTTGGTTTGCAAACATCAGCCTGAGCAAACCTCTTCTGCTCAGTAAGCCACGGTGGTCACGTGGCAGTGCAGAGCTCATGGTTATAACTTTGTAAGGAGAGCATGAGTAAACTGACCTTTCATTCTTGATGCCTTAATTGTCGTGCCTAGTGCTACAGGGACTTTTATATAACCATTCATCAGAAGCTTGTCTCTTTAGATAGCCTTCTTTTCTGTTGCATTTCTCAGGGTCAGGATGCAGTGCTCATTTGTGTAAGCGGCTGGGACAGTAATATTCAACATGGCAAATTGCTTCTCTCTTAGCTTTTTCAGTGGCATTCTTCTCTTCCTGTTTGTGTAACAGATCGGTCTTTGGGAAGCATATGCATTATTCTCCAATAACATAGGCTTCTCATCTCTGGGCTTAGTTGTATTATATTTTCATAGATTAAATTTCTCTAGATTTGTGTCCATGCAGAATGAGAGCCATTCTGCCAGACACCTGCCAGGACCCATTCAAGAGTAGGAGGAAAGGAAAAGCACCTCCCTAGTAGCTGTACTCTCTGCCACCCTGCACACAGGAGCCAGATAACGTGAAATGGGGTGTCCGTTATGTGGAAGGCTGAGTTACATGTTGGCTCCTCTGTTGCCCCTTTTAAACTCCTCCTCTACTTCACTTAAATTCGATGAGAGTCAATTGAGCTCTAAGGGTTGTGGCAGTTATTGACCTTATACGATAGCCTGTGACAATAATTAGTTCATTTTAAGTGTAATAAACCATATGATGGCACCTCAGGTCCAGGTGCTTCCTTCCTCTCCTGATTTATGCAATTTCTATTAATCAAAAATTTGAGAGAACAATAATAACTTAGCTGAGTCCCTAGTTATGGAAATTTCTAAAAATTAGGAAGAGATTTGGCTCTTGGCTTTAATTATAATTTATATGTATCTTTAGATAATCCCTCACCTTAGTGAGGTTGAGGCAAAATTCATGTTATCTGAAATATTTGTATACTTAAGCAGTAAAGTAAGTTATATCTCTTAACAGGCAGACAGGTCTGTGGAAGTCAGTAGAAAAGCTATTATCACTCCTTTGAGTTCTTTAGATGGTAGATATAACAAGTGGTGTGAGCCTGAGTCTTCTGCTTCAAGATGATTGAGGGTTCTCCTTGATCTCTCCCTTCTCTGGCATAGCTCAGCCCTACTTTCCCTTTTCTTTTGTAAGATATAATAGGCTTTTTGTCAAGGCCCAAAGGCCCCAACCAGCAGAGATTAATCTAGACTGATTGAATTAGGTGAGACTGAGAGTGATTGACTTTGCTGATTAACCTATTTAAAGTTCCTGTTTATGGTGTTTATCCTGTTTATCAGTGCTTCTCCATGGTCTTGTATTTGAAAGTCAAATTTTCTATTCAGTTCAGGTCTTTTCATCACAAATGCTTGAAAGACCTCTTTCTCATTGAAATCCCATTTTTGTCTCTGAAAGATTATACTCAGTTTTGCTGGGTACGTGATTTTTGGCTGTAGTCCCAGTTCCTTTGCCTGCTGGAATATCATATTCCATGTTCTTCGGTCCTTTAATGTAGAAGCTGAAATTAAATTGAAGCCACACCTGGCTGGCCCTCAATAGGGTATTGTTCTCAGAAGCTAAGGACTTTGAACTCAACAAGGAGACTACCCTGAAGTCCAGTGAACCAATGGATTTGGGTGACGCTGAAGGGTGGCCTCTTCTGGGGAAAGAGACAGGAAGTAGAAAGGGCTGCTGGCTCTCTGGCTCTTTCTCTTTCGTGGCTGGAACCTTGTGTTGGTGGTAGAAGGGAAGGAGAAGAAGGAGGCCAGGCTGAACTCTTAGGGTGGATAGATCTTGCTATCTTTCTGAACTCCATGTGTTCTCTCTTTACTCTTTAATAAATGCTTAATGCCAAACTTGGTGCTAAGGCTTCTAATTTATAAGTAAACCCTAGCTAGTTTTCCCTAAGCTAGGGAAAGGAAAAAGGTGACCACACACTAGATTTTAAATGTCACACCTTCTAGTAAGTTGTGCCTGGGCTCTTGATTTATCTGGTTCATCTCTTGATATCTCCATGCCTTCTTCTCCAATGATAGATACCTGAAATCTCCCCTCAGTTCTGAACTAGCTCCTGCTTTCATATAAGCTCTTTGGGAAAGTTCAAATCTCTCTTTCAATTAGAAGAGATTTCCTATTTCATCTAAATGGAATATCTTTGATTCAAAAAGGTATGCAGGCTATGTTCACATGTAGTTGATCTGCTTAGATCAACTTAGAGGGTAGAATCTGAGCAATGGATAGAAGTTGCCAAGAGGTATGTTTCACCTCAATAGAAGTGAGGGGAGGGTTCTATTTATTACCCCACTCCACTTAAAAGTAATTACCCTTGTTAGGTAAGGATACTTCTTGATAGCTGAGTGATTCATGTCTTGCCTCTAAGCCTCAATTTCCTCATCTTTAAATGGGATCAATAATGCCAGTGGTACTTAACTCACAGAGTTTGTGAGACACTTGATTTGACTTGTCACTTGCATAGTAACACTGATTTACTGATTCCAAGACTCAGATTAAATAAAACTTCTGACTCCATACCTTTTCTGACCCCCCCTTTCTCCATCCCTCCCCCATTACTAATGATTTTCTTACAGATTATCTTGCATTTATTTTGTCTATATTTTGTATAGACTTATATGTATGGGGCAGCTATGTGGCACAGCTAGCCTGGAGTCGGGAAGATTCTTCCTGAGTTCAAACCTGGCTTCAGACACTTACTAGCTGTGTGACCCTGGGCAAGTCACTTAACCCTGTTTGCCTCAGTTTCCTCATTTGTAAAAAAAGATGGAGAAGGAAATGACCAACCACTCCAGTGTCTTTTCCAAGAAAACCTCAAATGGGTTCACAAAGATTTAGACATGACTGAAACAACTAAACACAAAAAACGTGTGTGTGTATGTGTGTGGGGGGGTGTGCATGTGTGCGCGTATACTTATGTGTGTATGTGAATACATATTTCTGGATGTGCATGTAGTCTCACCTCATAGCACTAAGTAATAGAATAGAGTTGCCCTCTTTGAGGGTTAAGACTATTTCATTTGGGTCTCTTGAGTACTAAGAGTGCTTAGTGTAGTTCCTAATACATAGTAGGTTTTTATTTAATAAACTTTTGTTGGTTAATTGATTTTTTTGGCTCATCTACACTATCCTTTTCTCATCTTCAGCATTCATGGGCAATCTAATCTTGCTATAAATTTTATGGTGGTTGATATTACTCTTAGAAAACCATGCCATTCTCTATATTCATCCTCAGCTACGTAACTTGGCTTCCATCTTCAGGGCATGTCTTCTAAGGATCTGAGGTAGTGCATGAATTTCCCTACGTATTCACCATCTTTTTCATTTATTTACATGAGTCTTTGATGAATCAGCTTCCCTGTCACAGTATATTGTAAAAAATTTTGCACATCTACACCTATAAAACCTGGCAAAAGCCCAATCACCAATTCATATTCAGTGCAGTTTTCTGGTTCTATCCCTAGTAATACTAAATTCTTCTTTAGTAATAATATGCTGCCTCTCATACCATGTAGAGGCAAAGCTACAGCATTCAGTTGTAGGATATTTGCTTAAAGATGTTTTTCCAGTAGTTACTGATTTGCACTGGTGAAAAACTTCCTTGCCAGAGGATCATCTTCATAGTAGCATCAATTATCAAGGGCCCTCAGAGGTTATCTAATCCAAACTCTTTAATAGATGATGCAACTGAGGACCAGGAGGATGACCTAACTGGCCAAGGTCACATAGGTGACCTGTCAGAGGTAGAATTTGGGTCCAGGTCCTCTGATAACAGAACCATCACTCTGTCCTCTACCTTCCCACACTGATAAAATCACAGGTTTGGACCAAAATATATTTTTTCCGTGTTCAATATGAATATTCTTTCTTCAATTCATCAAGGATCTATGATTTTTAGAAATGTGAGACTGATATGAATAATTATCCCACCAGAGTAGTGTGTGTGTATGGTTGGGAGAGATAAAGAGTGAGAGAATGTGTGTTTGTATATGTGTAGCTATGGTTTTAAAAGTTCATTACCCAGGGGCCAGCCTTCATGCTATTAACCTTTCCAGAAAACATTCTGAACTAAGGAACAGAAAATTTTTATTCAGTAGCAATAGTAGTAGCATCAGCAGTAACAACTGTGTAGTAACAATAATAGCAATAATTTATTGTTCAGTTTTGTCCAACTCTTCATGACCACCTTTGGGGTTTTCTTGACAAAGATACTGGAGTGTTTTGCCATTTCCTTCCTCAGTTCATTTGTAGATGAGGAAACTTAGGAAAACCCAGTTGAGTGACTTGCTCAGGGTCATATAGCTAGTAAGTGTCTGAGGCTGGATTTGAATTCACATCTTCCTGACTCTAGATCCAGCACTCTATCTACTTCAGCACCTAGCTGCCCACAATAATGGTAATAGCTAACAGTTAAATAGAGGGAGCTAGGTAGTATAGTGGATAGAGAGTTATTCCTGGGGTCATAAAGAACTCAGTTTAAGTCCTACCTTAGACGTTTACTAGCTGGGTGACCCTGGGCAAGTTTTATAACCTCAATTTCAATCTCCTCCTCTGTAAAATATACATAATTATAGCACTTACCTTTTCATGGGTGTTGTGAGGATCAAATGTGATCACGTGTAAAGTGACTTGAAAACATTAAAGTGCTATATATGTTGGTGGTGGCAGTGGCAATAGCAGCTTTGGTGGTAGAAATGACCCCAACCTGGCCCTCAGACAGATATACACCCATATATCTCAACAGGCCCCTAAGTGAAGCTTATATACCATTTGCATAACTTTTGAGAAGCAAGACTTCCCTCCATCTCACCACGAAGACAGTGGGACAGGACTTTGGTGGACATACTACTACTACTACTACTACTACTACTGTAAGATCCAAAGTGCTAATTAAAAATCATTGCTATCATGTAAGAGACATAAACTTCTACTGAAATCACCATTTATGGAAAATACATTTAATCATTTAGATAGCATAATAGCTAGGGCCTGGTTCAGGCCAGTCTCCTTGTTGTCTGTGTCTGAAACTGAAATGAAATGAGACGGGGAAACCCATGTAGCAGCTGATAAAAGGAAGTTTACTTAGCCACAGCAGAGGAAGGAGTATCAAGGACAAAGCATTCTTTCATCTGAGCATTGCTTTCAAGTCTTGTTCGTACAGCTCCTCTACAGCCTAAAGCTTCGGGGGGGGGGGCGCCCTCAAGACCCTCTGCGTTCTGACTATTTTTGTGCCCAGGTGAGCAGGAAACTGTGTTAATAGCCCAGTCCTTAATTCTCCAAGCCAACCAAATCTCAAGGACAAATTCAACATCTTTTAAAGGAAAAACTGTCCTGACTTGGGAGAGAATGTACTTTAGGTTAGACATCCCACTGTACATATTATAGAACTTTTTACTCTCCAAATATAAATTTGAAAAGCACTTAATTATACTATTATGACATTAAAAATGATTACATAGATGAGACAAAAAGAATATTTGTCACTAGTTTAACCTCGGAAACAACCCCTTCTAAATACATTCAGTGTATACAAACAGAGTCATAACATGGACATTTTCCACAGATAGAGCTCTAGAAATAGTTATGGGGTAAATCAAATTCTAAGTAAGTGAATAGGTAACAATAGTCATCTGGGGTCCTAAACACCTTAAAAGGGACAATGACTCCAAAATTCTTAGGGTGGTTATGACCCTACATTTAAGTCAAATATGGAATTTAACTTAAAATTAAAATGAACATCCTGGTCAAAGATCTATTCTTACCGTTTGGGAAGATGGAATAAATAATGGTATCACTTCCTTAGGGGAATAATGTACATTTCTTTGGGCAAGTCTCCAGTTCTGATTTAGAACTTGCAAGCTCAGAGGTAGCTTCCCAAAGGCCTCTATGACACTGAACATGCCCTTTGGTTGAGAAAGCTTCAGGTTTATGCCTTCCTTGTTAGCCTTTTGAAAATTATATTTAAAATAAGGCACTAAGCCACAATCTAGTCTGTAGAGGGAAATTTTCAGTTTTGCCCAGAGGGAAATATGTACGTAATTCTCATTAACAAGATTGTGATTTTCAAATAGTATTCCCTAAACACTGAGCTGTGTATTCATCCATTACTGCCTGGTCTCCAAGACATGAAACTCCATTTCTAATACTGTTTCAACTGTGTCACAGCAATTAGAACTGAACTATGATTAGTGTGATAGGCACAGTTATGGATTTTGAGCCACCCAGATTGTGCTGAGATTATCTTCCCTGAAGCTATCCATATTGTATTAGTTTACAAAAGTACCCAATGTTTCTATAATAATTGAAATTAGTTATAGATGTTCTAAGAGTTTTAATGCAAAGCACACCTAGTTCTTTTAAAGTAAATTTAAATCCTGAATGTTCTAATAACTGTAACAATTAGGATTGTTCATCTCATCTGCTTGATACTATTCAAAAAATAAAATTGGCTCTAATTGTTATCCATTAGACTCATTATCTATGTTTGACAGATACTCAAGATAAAAATACAAGAAAAGGGTTGAAAGAAGAATTTAGAGAAAGGAATGAGGCCAGGAATATTTGGTCTGTCTTTAAAGCCTGGTTATCTTAAGGTGACTAAACTGATTCAGCATAGACTTCATTGTGAAGTTTAAGGAGGTATTTTATTTTAAAGTTTATTTTATTTTTCAATTCAGGGAACAAAACAAGCATTTCCATACCACAGCCCAGTAAAAAAAAAAAAAGGATGATTGCACATGATGAACCCATTGATCTTAGTAAGGAGGTATTTTTTTTTTTTTTTGGTGAGGCAATTGGGGTTAAGTGACTTGCCCAGGGTCACACAGCTAGTAAGTGTTAAGTGTCTGAGGTCGGTTTTGAACTCAGGTACTCCTGACTTCAGGGCTGGTGCTCTATCCACTGCACCACCTAGCTGCCCCTGTAAGGAGGTATTTTAATGAAGAAAAGGCAAACTAAAGAAGTTCATTCATGTACAGCTGTCTATATGAGAGTTTGATGATATATGAAAATATGAACTTTTGAGATAAGAATGAAGGAGATGAATATTTCATTTGAATAGTGTTGTCCCAAGAGTGCAGTAGTGTAAGGATATCATGAGAAGAGAAAAGATATCAGGGTCCTGCAGTGCTACAGGCATGAGTTGCTTTAACCACATGTGTTGTTGTATATGTGCCTGACAAAAGAGAGTGTTCTATCTTTGTGCACACCCTCAACACCAGCACCAGGTATATTAGTGGGATAATTCACCCTAGATAATTTACAGGGATGTTTTGTAGCTTTTTTTCTTTTTGTTTTAATATGCCATTTTAATAAATGCCTTGGCTTTGATCTAATTGTGTTTTCTGTCTGACTAAGGTAATAGCACTGGTGAGGGCTCAGGAACTATCATTTTAGGAATGCGGACACAGAGGGTATTTGTGCCTGGGAATAGATGCCCCTTGGAGGACTTAACTTGTTAAGTGTGAGTGTGAATAGGGGATGGGAAGGGAGAATTATACACATATGTATGCATGTGTATATATTAAGAGTCAGTCTAGGTGACGCAGTGGATAGAGCACTGGCCCTGGAGTCAGGAGTACATGAGTTCAAATCTAGCCTCAGACATTTAACACTTCCGAGCTGTGTGACCCTGGGCAAGTCACTTAACCCCAATTGCCTCAGTAAAAAGAGTCAATGTGGCAAAAAGGATAGAAAACTGGTCTAAAGTCTAGAAGACCTAAGTTTAAATCCTGACTCTGCTAAATAAAAGATTGCAACAATGCATACGTTATTTGCCTTCTCCAAAGTCCAAGCAACTAACCAAGAAACTCAGCTGAGTTACCAATCTTCACCAGAGTCATTAAGTATTTATTAAATGCTTTCTGTGTCCAGGCACTGTGCTAAGTGCTGGGATACAAGGAAAGACGTATGATTGTGAGCTCCTTGAGGGCAGGCAGTATCTAGTGGGGGAAGAGACCACATAAAAAGAAGCTAAAAGTCTGGCAACTGATGTGGAAAATGATCTCAGGAAGCGAGCCTTTCAGAGCTGATTTTCTCTTGCAGAATAATAAGTTTCTGGAAACCCCAAAGTCCAGGAAAAGAACCAGAAGGCAAATGTGAATTCCTTAAGTTGTGGAAGACCTAGGAGATCTCCTGTATCTACCCTCCACTCTCTCCAATCAGAGGGAGGGAGGGATCCCAGGGGCAGGGGGTGTTGGGGAGGTGTCTCATCAGAGAGTGAAGAACATTGCATCACTTGTTTGTGGGCTACTGTGAGTACTTCCTATGTGGCTACTTTTTTTTTTGGTGGGGCAATGGGGGTTAAGTGACTTGCCCAGGGTCACACAGCTAGTAAGTGTCAAGTGTCTGAGACTGGATTTGAACTCAGGTCCTCCTGAATCCAGGGCTGGTGCTCTATCCACTGCGCCACTTAGCTGCCTCACTGGCTACATTTTCTATGGGGTGAAATACTATCCTATACCTGATAAGCACTGTCACTTTGAATACTTGAATGGGAACTGAGGACCTATTTACCCATTTTTAGAGTTGCAGAGTTGATTTCCTCTTGCAGAATGGTGAGTTTCTGGAAATGATGAATAAGAGAATAGCTACACCAATGGAGGGGGTTTCCATCCTGGTAGTATCCCACATTAATGAAATCATAGATGTACAGCCTTTCCAAAATAAACAAATAACCATGGTAACACCATTATTATGTAATATACTTAATAATCTGTCTGTTAGAAGTTTGAATAAAGCCATGTCATTGGACAGTCAGTAGATAAGTGAATGGAAGAGCTATTCTGGAATGCTCAGATATAATGATCTCACAATAAAGTGAAGTTGTTAATGTTACTTGCGGAAACAGAGAGGCTGTGTTGATTGGGAGCTTTTTATCCCTAGAATAGGGATGCTCTACTAATGCAGGTCATACTTTCTCTGAAATTTAAGGATTAAAAAGTTGCCTAGAGCACTGAGAAGATGCGATATTTAAAATATCGTGGGAGAAGTCTGTTTCTGTCTAAATTATTGGGGCACAAGGCTGGGGTTTCTAAGAATACTGCTCCTTATAAATTAATGGCTATTGTACCAGTTTGGGCAGTAAGCATTTATTATTAAGATCACATATTACTAAAGTATTGACCACGTGTCTGACTGACATCCCCGTTAGTTTACTGGCCTAAGTAATTGCATAACCAGCTTGGAGTAAGAGTCCCAGGAAGGACAGGAGAGGGTGAGGGCCTACTTAAAGAATGTCTCTGGTGCAAGAGGGCATTGATCACATTTAACACAAGCTGAAAACCCCCCAGCGCCATATTGTCTCTAAGAGAGAGCACACAGTTCCAGGTAGAGTTTGGAAACTCTACATTACCTAAAAAGGAGAGCACTCACGAACAGGACAACCTTCCTCACCTAGCGTTCCACCCAGAATGGCAGTCACCTTGTGATCTCAGCCTCTTTTCCAATAGAGGTGACTCTTACACAAAGATCTAAGCTAATTGGCTAGCATCATTCAGTTCCATTGGTTGAGGTAACCTGAGGGTGGTCCATATTAAAATGACCTCTACCATGATGAGGTCAGGGTCTAGTGAAAGACCTCCTGAAGGCAAAGGCACACTCAAATAGGTGTGGTTTTAAAAGAAAGCTGACTAAGACTGTGTCCCTGTGTCCCCAAGAAATCTATTATCAATAATTATTTTCTCACAGAGGGTAAAAGTTTCCCAGGGTCATATAGTCTGTACATATGTTAGAGGCAGATCTTAAATCCAGGTCCTCCTTATATAGAATTAATTGTTATTTGAGGTTTTTATGACCCCATCTTTTGGCTAGAATTTTAAAAACCCCTGCATGCACTGGCCTGGGGCTCAGGCCAGCGCCTCTGCAAACAGCACGGTCCTCCACCCACTGGTTTCAGCTGTCACCATGGTGCTGGCACCTCACGTCATCACCACTTGCCAATGCCTACATGGGCCTGGCAAAATTATAACGACTGGAAGCCCAGTGAAGGCAGTCACGTGACTGTTAGTCAGAGCTGCCAGCCAATTGGCTTGGGGCTGTGTATGGTCAGCCTGGGGTCTGCTGGGAAGAAGGAAGGTTTTTCACCATTCTAGCTTGAAGCTGGAAGGTGACAAGATGCTGCTGTGTGTTCTCAGTTAATTCCTGGGTGGTGGTGTTTTTTCAGGTTGTATTATTTCCCTTTCCCCATTTTATTTCCTTTCCCTTAATCCTACTGATCCTGTTTGTGTTTTTTTTTTTAAGTTCGTTCTTGTTAAATAAATCCTGCTCTGTCTTGAGGGAAGCTGTCAGTCTCCTTCCTTGCCCCAATATTGGGGCAAGCCGCCTAGCTAACACTCCCCAAGTAAAAATTGGTCCCTACATCCTGGTTATGTGTCTACTTCTCTATCCACCATACCATAAATGCAAAGCAAGAGTTCATGTCATTACAATTTATAAATATATAAAAAATGTAAGGGTATCCATGCAAAACTAGTAGAATGGACCCCAAGGAGACCATGTGGAAATTATTTCTACTTCTAATTTCTACTTACTACTTATCATAAAGATAGGTAGCTAAACATTTTCTATATTGGGTCTTTCTCAATTTCTTCTAATGAGAGATGATGAAAGAATATGTGATTTACTTTTCTAGAGAACATGGTTGAAGAGGAATCATGACATTTTAGAGATAAAAAGGGCTTTATTCCCTATTATATAACTTCTCCTGTTCATAGTTTTATTACATTGTAATATAATACATTGTAATTGTAATTGCATTGATGTAATACAAGGCCACGCACTTTGATGAACATATCTTAACCTGATCTCTAATGAATGTATTGCTATTCCACCCAACAAAAACCATTGCATTTATTAAAATTTTAGGGAGTTGATCTAAGAAGTTCATTAATCAACTTCCTAACCTTATTGGATATGGAATCTTTTGTTTGGGACTTTGTGGAGGATGTGGACATGCTCTTTGACAGTATCACTGAGAAGACTGAGGGACATCTTACTGGGACATGGTCACTGGTGATAAGACTATCTCAAAGTTCATCTATTGGGATGGAGTTATTTGGTTCAGATAGGAAGGAAGTACCCCTTTGAGTAGGGCCTAATAAATTGGAGGTGACTTGCAGAGTCAGATACTTTTAGAGAGATAATGAGAGGCTGAATGTCAGAGAGCAGCTGAACTAAGATCAGACCTACACACTTTTGGGGTGGGTGTCAAGCAAATGACTTTACATGCATGCAGTCTCCCTCTTGGAATCAACAATGGCTGCCTTGGAAGAAAGGCACATCAAGATGCATATGCTCTCATTCACATAGCTCAAGAAGAGAATTGTTGAATCTCTGAGCTGCTGCACATTGAATTTCTGATCTCAGGTGTGGAGAGGCAATGATATAATCTCTCAGCCTGAATGATGGCAGCCCTGGAGAGAAGAATAATGTGGCCAAGTGGTGGGACCTCCTATACTTTGTTTTTTAATTCTTTAAAAGGTTAAACAAACAACAATAACAAAAAGAATTGCAAAACATCCTGTACCCCAACCTTCCTGGATAGAGGAAAGGGAAATTTACTAGATAATGCCAAGCTCTTGGAGAGTTTGGGGACCCAGGCTACAAAAAGAGAAGTTCCTAGAATGTTCCAATTTCTTGGAAAAAAGAAGACCCAAGTATGTAACTCAATAGCTAGGGGACCAACAAAAGATTACATCCCATTATGGAAGTGCAGAAACCTGAATCTTGCCATTTGCTGTTACTGTGAGTTATTTGAACAGTACAAGTCTGATGGGGAGAGGTTGTCTATCTAGAAATCCCCACTTTGTTACCCTTATGACAGTGGTCCAAGCTATATGGTGGCATATGAGTATAAGGTACTGTGGAAGGTTCTAAGGGAAGATTGGTCTCATCAGAGAGTGAAGAACATCGCATCAATTAAGTCTGTGGGCTACTGTGAGTACTTCCTATGTGGCTGCATTTTCTATGGGGTGAAATACTATCCTATACCTGATAAGCATCATCACTTTAAGTACTTGAATGGGAGTTGAGGACCTATTTACCCACATTTATAGATATGAGCTATAGTCATACTATACTCTAAAACTTTCCAGGGGAATCTGGGTGAGGAAAAGACAAACCTAATAGATATAATTTTGAAGGGTTTGCCCCCAAGATTGAATCCTTAAAGTAAGCCTAGAACCTGGGGAGTGGGGTCACAGGTTACACAGAAAACAAATATCTTTCATAAAAATTTGTATTCTGAAAATCACACATCCCTAGGGTAGCTTCATAGATAACACTTTTTGTGGGAGTCATTTTTAGAAGAGTGTAAATTATTTTCTGTGAAGCCTCAAATTTAACTTTTTCCTCCCTCCAGTCTAGCAATTATATCACTTTTTCTCAGAAACAGTAGTGCTTTAGAGCAGTCACAATGAACCTGTTATGTCAAGTCACGCATTCTCTTTTACTTTCCTTGTTTCAGAATCAATAGAGCAATGTAGCCTAGGTTACCATGACGCACTGTAAAGTCAGGGAGGAATAGAATCCCAGTCCTAAAGTTGATGAAAACTACATGTGTGTAATACACAAATTGTTCTTGGCAATGTACATCAGCTCCTCAGGCCATTTGTTTTCTTAATCAACAGCTACAGGTCCTGGGATTGATATTTAAAGCCAGTAGTACCCTAGCTCCATTCATCTTCCTCTCCTCCCCCAGTTTCATTTCTACTTTATCAAATGACAGCTCAAGAACAGGTTTTACAAATATTTGAATCAGGTTTAAATTATCTTGGGGATTAATCATGCAATGAAAAAAAAAAACCTAAAAACATTATCAATTACACATTCTATGAGTTTATTCTTCCTACAAACCTCTACCAGGAACCCTTCTGCTAATGATCTCTTAAAGAGGGGCAAGCAGGCAAACATGTCAGGAGAAACTAGCAGGACTAATAGCTAAGGGAGTTAGGTGTGTACTACTACTATTACCTACATAGAAAATCTGTAAGGCTTATTCCTGTAGGGACTGTGTCTTTACAACAGGCTCATGCACCTGATAGAGAAACAACATCATAAAGCTATCACAGATATGCTGTGTCCCAAGTGGAAATCTCTTTTAAAAAAAATAGCCTGATGCCATCTCTGTTGATGTCTTTTTTCCCTCTCCTCCTCTCTCCCATATAAAAGGTTACTATTACCTTTTTTCTGTAATATCCATCCTGAAAAGAATTTTCTACAGGAAAAAGAACACTTAAATAGGAAGTGAGCTAAGCAACATGAAATTGGAGAAAGAGAAAATGCATGTCATTCATAAATAATAGAAACACATTACTTAATTAATTAGTAAATTCAGTTTCTACCCAAGGGAAACTCTTTGGTTGCTAATATATGAACAATTTGAAGGAGTTCCCCGTGTCATAAATATGCCTAAAATAAAGAATTTTATTCAACTCTAGGCACTGATTAGTAAAATATATGTATCCTCCACCAATAGATATAGAAGTATCATTTTTTTCTGGTAAATAATAAGCAATGTAAAATGCCAAAATTACTTACCTAATCCTTGTTTAGTTTCAGAGGGCTTAATGATATTTTTTGATAAAGTATGGGGGAATGATAAACTTTTACAAATTATGAAAGCCTTTATCTAAACTAATCCCTAAGGCTAGATCCCTGAGAAAGACTGTGGTAATGTTTACATCATATGTTTATATCATCAGCCTTCAGGATCTGTAATCAAAATGCTATTTCTTCTCACTATTGGTATTAATGAAAATTATCCTTAAGATCCTAAGGAAAATATTATACTATACTTTTATATATTATGTACATATATACATATTTTATACATTATATACATATGTGTTTACACACTTATATGTATGTGTGTTTATATATGTATATATATTTATATACATACATACAAACACAATCTTTCATGAAAGAGTCCCTTGCTTCCTTATCCTACCTAAATTCACCCACACAATCAGAAGATAAAGAATGTTAGAGTCAAGTTACAGTGTGTCTGACTGTGGCTAATCAGACCAGAATGAGCTTGGAATGCTCTACCACAGGTCCAGCACATATAATCCATGTGAACAGTTGGGTTGGATTCTCTAAATATGCATATCTCACTTTTCTTTTGAATTACTTAAATTCTGATTTGCTTAAAGAGCACAGCACCTTCTTTGATGAGGGCATGCCATTGTGGGCAGTCCTGTGCCAGGGCCTCCCATGTGATGCAATCAATTCTGAAGTTTTTTAATAGAGACCTTAAAAGTGTCCTTATATTGCTTTTTCTGACCACCATGTGAGCACTTGCCTTCTGTAAGTCCTCCTTAAAACATTTTTTAAGCAAGTGTATGTTTGGTATTCGAACAACATGGCCAGCCCATTGGAGTTGCACTCTCTGCAGTAGAGTTTGAATGCTTGGCTGTTTAGTTCAAGGGAGGACCTCACTGTCTGATATCTTATCCTGCCATATTGCAAAAGAAAACACAGACCAAAAACACAAACAAGAAAAATTTTAAAAAGTTTAAAAAAGTCTGCTTCAATTTGCATTCAGTCAATCAGTTCCTTTTCTGGATGTGGATGGCATTTTTCATCATCATTCCTTTGGAATTGTCTTGGATCATTGTATTACTGAGAACAGCTAATTCATTCACAACTGATCATTATACAATATTGTAGTTACTATGTACAATGTTCTATTGGTTCTGCTTACTTCATTTTTCATCAGTTCATATAAGTCTTCTCAGATTTTTCTGAGAGCATTCTGATCATCCTTTCTTTCTAGCACAATAGGATTCCATCAAATCATATACTACAATTTTTTCAGCCATTCCCCAATTGATGGGCATCCCCTCGATTTCCAGTTCTTTGTCACCACTAAAAGAACTGCCAAATAGATTTTTGTACATATAGGTCCTTTTCCTTTTTAAAAAAATCTTGCTGGGGTACAGACCTAGTACTAGTTTTATTGGATCAAAGGGTACGCACAGTTTTATAGCCCTGTAGGCATAGTTCCAAATTCCTTCCCAAAATGGTTTGATCAATTTACAACTCCATCAACAATGCATTAGTGTCCCAATTTTTTCACATCCTCTCCAACATTCATTGTGTTCCTTTTCTGTCAGACTAGCCAATCTGATAGGCATGAGTTGGTACCGCAGGGTTGTCTTAATTTATATTTCTCCAATCATAATTTAGAAAATTTTATATGACTATAGGTAGTGTTGAATTCTTCTGAAAACTGTCTGTATCCTTTGACAACATATCAATTAGGGAATGACTCATATTTTTATAAACTTAACTCAATTCTCTATATATTTGAGAAATGAGACCCCTATCAGAGAAACTTACCATAAAACAACAATAACAACAAATCTTTTTTGGACAATGAAAACTTGATGTCCCAAACACATCTCAAACTCAACATATCCAAAACAGAGCTCATTATCCTTTCCTCAGACTCTCCCCTTTTCCCAACTTTCTTATTATTGAGGGCATATTATCCTACCAGTAACCTGGACTTGCAACCTCCTTTTCATCCTGGACTCACTCACACATCAAATACATTGCCAGATCATATCATTTCTACCTTTGGAACATCTCCCAGGTATGTGCCCTTCTCTTTACTCAATCAGCTAGCACACTGAGAGTTCAGAGTCTTAGTACTTCTCAACTGGAGTATTGACAATAACCTGCCGGTCAGTCTTCCAACCTCAAGTCTCTCCCTACTCCATTCTACCATCCACCCAATTGTCAAAGTGATTTTCCTAAAGTGCAGATCAAACCATCTCACCCCACCCTACTTAATAAACTCTAGCAGCTTCCTATCATCTCTAGGATTAAATAAGATATTTCCCCATTTGGTTTTGAAAGACCCAACAACTGGGCCCCTTCTTACCTCTCCAGTGTCCTTATATTTTATTCTCCTCAATGTGCTCTATGACCCAGTCACACTGGATTACTTGCTATTCCTTGCCCAGGACATGCCATCTTCTGACTCCATGTCTTGGCACAATCTGTCCCTGTGACTGCAATACTCTCCTTCTTCACTTCTGTTTCTTAGTTTTCCTGGTTTCTTCCAAGAGTCGATTCAAATTGTATTCTCTGCAGGAGTTTTATATCACCAATTACATTTTGGACATGCTGCTAGTGCCTCCCCTCTGAGATTACATGCCATATGCTCTATGTGTATCTTTTATTCTCACAGTTATTTGCATGTTGTTCCCCAGTAGAAAATGAACTCTTTGAGGGCTAAAATCATGTTTTTAACTTTCTTTGTATCCCTAGCATACTATACCTGACACACAAGTGCTAAATGTTTGCTGATTGAGATTTTGAATCCAAATATGGAGACTTCATCAACATTGGTTAAAAAAAATATAGAAATTTAAATAAATCTTTGCCATTCTTCATATGTATATTTCTCTCCTTCATTTCATCTTTAAATGTACCTGAGATGATATCTTATTTGTTTCTCATGCTAAATTTTCTGCAAAATCATCCCCCCCGCTTAATCACTTCTTGCTATTTTATTAGGCAATGTTGTTCATAATTTTTCACCATCCTTATCCATAAGGTTTTGTGAATAACTTTGTATTCTAAACTAGTTATTTTTGTGAATAAATTTTTATTCTAAACCAGCTGTTGTGTCCTTCTATTTGGCAAGGAGAATATTTGTTGTCTGAAATAATCTCTCAAATACTAATGGGAGTTTGGGGAAATAGCATATGAAACTTTGGAAGATTGTACTGATTTGTATACAAGGCCTGAGTATGATTCTACACTCATATGTAGATTACTTTGGACAAAGTAAATTATTTATATTTATTGACATGTAGTATACTTTAAAATTTGTTTATCTCCAAAAATCTTATAATAGGCAACCTGTCCTCCTTTTGCCTACATCACTGGTTTTACATAATTGAACACTGAATTAACAAGCTTTTAATATATTTCTTAATTTTTATCACAAAATCACACATTTATCACATTGGATAAGTGTATTTTTGACATTTTCCCAAGGTTTTCAATGGAGTTTAAATCTGGCAAGCTCCCAAGACAATGAAGTTAGTTTTTTTGCATCTCTACTTCCAACTTTTTTTCGAGCCTTTTGTGACATAGTATAGTGCGAGCTCATGTGGCAGTATTCAATCTCCATTTAAGAATTTCTGTATAACTAGTGACTCAAAGCTCATTTGCCTTAGACTCTTCTCATTGGTAGAGATTGATTTTTGGGGGTGCTTTTATGAAATGCAAAGTAGTAAAAAGCCTGATGGAAGGAGATACCAGTCTTCTGGATTCCACCTTCAAAAGATGTATATTTCTAGATTTTCTTCAGGGAGAGGTCCCTGAAGGGAGAGAGAGACTTTGGGAAGAACCCAACATATGGTGGAGTTAATATGTAAAGAGGTTCTCTTAAGTTTTCACTAATTCTATCCCTTCGGCAGGCATTAGTGATCAGTCTCCACCAAGGAGAAAAGTCTTATGCAAAAGGGCTTTGAGCCCTTGGTTACATTTGTAATCCTGGAATAATTTTGTTTCTCAGTGTAGAATGTAATGATTGGAATGATGCCACCTGCTGGAGACTTACTGTAGAACTGCTCCGCTATGAGGTGAAGGTCTCTGAGGGCAAGACCATGCATCTTTTCTTTGGCATCAGGAAGTGACGTTTGTTTGTGGGAGGAAGGAGGAGCCTGGTGCTCTGCCTCTCCCTCTTTCCTGTGGACTCTGGAAGAGAGTGGAACTAGGAATGCTCTCTCCCTTTAATAGATAGAGGAATCTAGGCCTTTCTCTCTCTCTTTACAAAATTCTTGTTCTCCTTAATAAATGCTTAAAAGTCTAACTCTTGCTAAAGCTTATAATTTATTGGTGACCATTCATTAGATATTTTAGACAGTATAGCTAGAATTTTAGCCTTTACAAGAATTAGGTTCTGCTCTTACTTTTTTTGGTCTTACTTTCTTTAGTCACTTCCAACTAGCAGGTTGGGTCCCCAAAGCTCAGCTCTTGCTTCTGCTTCTCTGTGTTCTATGGTTAACCTAAGGAATTGTGGCATTTTCCCCCTCTAATAACCATGACTCTCAACCCCCTATCTGGTGTATGCCTCCTAATGCATTCTACCAGTTAATGCATCCCTGATATAAATTAACCAATTAATATTAACCATTACAAAGGGATATTAGGAAGAATATATAATAAGACCTGAAACAAACATAAAACTTGCCAAATTAGGATCCCAGTCTTCTTTATGATCTGTCACCAGAGAGAATGGACTCTAAATTTGTAACTACCAACTCATTAAATTGACTTCTGGGTTTGACATAGCTAATGAACAAGTTGCTCCTTTGCTTTCAGGATTGGTGTCTCATATGCAGGTTGATTTACTGGTAAACTCAGTCAGGTGACTCATCAAGCACGGCTCCTCACCAGCTTGACTGCTGTTGCCTATGGTTAGACTACTATGGACTGCAGTTTCTGGATGTTGAGTGGATACTGAGTGGATTGACTATATGAGGCTCAGAAGATTGTAATCCAGTTTCATCTATCTCCGATGTGTGTCTATTCCCTTTAATCAGAAAAAAATAGACATAAGAGAGGTAAATGAAACAAAAGTGGTCATGAATTCATGGCCATGTGGCACCCCTGATGGGAGATAAGATAGATAGCATAAGTGTCTGCTACCTCCCTTCCCACTTTACAACTTTTCTTCCTCAGCCAAAAGTCACCATAGAAAGAAAGAGATTTCATAGTCATTCCTTTTATGTACACAATTAATTCTGGTTCAGTAGCCAGTTAAAGGGTTTTCTATCACTATGCAGTAAACTGACAAAGCAATACTGCACAGTCTCTGAATTGGAACAAGACTTCTCCATTACACATTATCATTCATTTCCAGAAACAGACGCACCAAACATCCACATGAGTTGATATCAGGCAAAGCATGTGGTTCATTCTCTGAAGGACTGGACTCTCATTGTCCTGTCCTTCCCCTTCCTCCACCATATCATGATATCATATATTTATTTGAATTCCTAATTCATTTAATGGGGACCAAGACTTTAAGGCCTACTCAAAAAAATTTAATTCCTAATTTTGGGGAGGTGGGGTGGATATGTTACAGCTGTAATTAATATCCAGATCCTACAAGATCACTTTGTCTTCTTATGACAATGGCTTTGGTTCAGCTTTGAATGAAAAAAAGTGATTATCATCATCATTTTCCACTCTTCATTATTTCATTCTTTGTATTGTTTTCCATATGATGAGTGGTCTTCCTTTATATCAACAGTTGCACTATTTCTTTAAATTGTTATCATTTCTATTTATAGAAATAACAATATCAACAATAGTTGGCACTATTTCTTTAAATTGTTATAATTTCTATTCTCCCAACCTCAAAAAGCCTAAGGCTTTCTATAGAGGAAGCAATTATAACATCTCAGCTTCCAAGTCCCTGTAAGAGTCTTTTGCCATTTTCTGAGGCTTAATTAAGTTGTTTTACAGAACATTTTTCAGTTAGAGTTGTTTTTCATTTTTGTTTTCCAGCTTTCATTGTGCTTCCATGTGACTGATACTATTTTACTATGAGCTTGGCTAATCCTTGCAATGTTTGACTTTCCCATAGCCATAAAAAAGATCAATAAAAACATAGATGGTATGAAAGCCAGCATTCAACTGACAGTAAACTAAAGAAAAGTGGGGAACTAGTTCAAACCAGTTTCAATTACTTAAGGTCAGCCTAGTATCAGTAGAAGCACACACTTTTGACCACTGCTGTCACAAAATGAAACAGTATTAGAGTAACTTCTTGTCCCAAGTACATAAATTTTATTGTTTATTTTTTTTACTTTGCTATTCTGTATTAATAAAATTTCCAATTTGATTCATGATTTCTTTGTCTGTGGTAAAAGAGGTATTGGATAGGGACTTGAGCCATATTTATTTTTCACGCTTAACTCAAGTAGTATGTAATTGCAGATTTGATTGAAATATTTATTCCATAGGTATGATACCTTCTGTTTTCTAACTCTGTGCCAGACCTGCAGGTTGGTGAAGATGGCCTTCCTTTTTAAGGAAAAAAAAATCAATGTTGAATAAAGGAAGTCCCACCCTATTAACAACAAGAAGCTACCTACTCAGTCCAGTGACATTGGTACCCACCTTCCCATGACTCTATTATTCTTACTTGTGCTAATTGAGGAAGTTATTGTACTTCCCTCCTATTCCAAATAGCCACAGTGTGTCAGTTGTTAATTAAGACATTGATAAGAAAGATTAAGCAGAACCATAGAACTTCAGCATTGGAAGAGACCTCATTGAGCATTTAGTTCCATCCATAAATGAAAAGGAATCCCCACTACCAACATAACTAACACATGGTCATTGCTTGAAGGGGAATCCACTACATCTTAAAGCACATATCACTTTTTTATAGCTTTAATTATTAGAAAGTTTTCCATAAATCAAGGACATAGTTGTCTTTTTACAGTATCCACTCATTGATCAATGTCTAATCTCTCTTTTATGATGCACTTTAAATATTTGATAGCTTTACATACATCCTGAATCTTTTTCTGTCTCTAAATTAAACAAGCCTAATTTCGGTAGTCTTCATATCAAATGAAGTTAATGCCTTTCATCATTTCAGTTGTCCTCCGAAAGATGTTCTCTAGTTTATTAATTCCTTTCTTAAAATGTGAGCAGAATTGAACTCAGTACTCTATATGTGATTCAGAGTACAGTTGCATTATCACATCTTATTCCTGGAAACTATGCCTTTGTCAGCCTAGCTCAAGAGGTTTGTGACTGCTGCAACAATTCGTTTATTCCCATTGGATTTATATAATTCATTAAAGCCCCCAGATTTTTTTTGCATGCATGCCTGTATGCTGCTGTCTTAGCCATCCATCCATCCATCCATCCATCCATCCATCCATCCATCCATCCCTTACTCTTCTTGTACGTATGAAATTGACTTTTCAAAATTCAAATGTAAGACTATCTTTATTAAAATATAATCTTATTACATTCATTCCAATGTTCTAGCACATCAAGATATTGTTTGAATTTTGAACATTTCATGGAGTAATTTAACTCTCCCTCTCAATTTTATGACCTTTACATTTATGCCTTGATTCCAAGTAAATAGTAAAAATTTAAATATCACAGAGTCAATCTGAGATCCACAGGAAGCTTCTTAGATGACATTGATCCCTAAATGTATATACCTTGGGCCTGGCCATTCAACTAAAATTGAAATTAAACTCACTGGTTTACAGTTTGCATATTCCATTCTCCTCCCCTACCTTTTAAAAATGGGACATTTGCCCTTCTCCTATTCTGCAGTGATTTTCCCATTCTCTCTGATCTCCCAGAGATCAGTGACAGTGTCTCCTTGGTCACATCTGCCAATTCTTTTGATACCTGAGGATGTAGTTCCTCTGAGCCAGGCAACTTGAACTAATCTAGGGCAACTACATGTTCCTTTACTATCTCTTTACTTAGCTTGGGCACCAACTCCCTGTTGTTCTGTTCTTTCCATTCTAAAGGTTATTCTTGTCCTCAGAGAAAACCAGAGTGAAAGAAGAATTAAGCAGCTCACTGCTCTCATTATCACCACTTCATCTACTCTGGAGCATGATGCCTTGCCTAACATTTCTGCCCGAATGGAAACAAGAAGCAGATATTAAGTAGATTTAACCTTTGTTTTTGTCTTTGTTATAAGAGAGCTTTGAGATAAGGTAAGTCTTTTCTCATAGAAACCTGTATGAAGAAACTTGATAGCAGATCTATGGCGACAAAGAAGAAATAATACCTGCCCCACCAGGTTCACAGAGTAATTGCAAGGATCAAATGAAATAATGTATCTCAAAGTGTTTTGTCAATTGTAAATCACTTCACATGGTATTATTAGTACTAATCATTAGTTTTTTAAATATTAAAACTATGTGCAAATGCTAACTCTTGTTGTTCTTGTCATTAATGGAGGAAGTGGCACCTGAGTGGAGACCTGAAGGAAAGGAGGCATTTACACATATGGAGTTAGGGAAAGGGGAAGGAGGAAAGTGATTAGCATTCTCCCTTCTTTTTCTTTTCTTTTCTTTCTTTTTTTTTGGGGGGGGCAGTTTACAGGATTACTAAACTGGCAGGTCAAAGGAATGCTTTAGAAAATTTATAATTTACCTAGATTTTAGTAAAGTATTTGATAGCATCTCATCCTATTCTTAAAAAAATTTTTAATGATATAAATATTTTATTTATAGTTTTGATTTTTTTGATTTCCAATTTTTATCCCTCCTTACCTCCTTCACCTGCCCCCTCTCTGAAGTAAAAAGCAGTCAGATATAGATTATACATGTACAGTTATGTAAAACATTACCTTATTAGTCATTTTGTACAAGAGAACTTGAGGAAAAGAAAAATGAAAGAAAGTAAAAAAATAGCATGCTTCAGTCTGTTCTCCATCAACATCAGTTCTTTCTTTGCAGGTGAATAGTATGTTTCATCTTTAGTCCTTTGCAACAGTCTTGTTTAGAATAGTCAAGTCATTCACAGTTCTTCATCAAATAATATTGCTGTCTCTGTGCACAAAGTTCTCCTTGTTCTGCTTACTTGACCATACATCAGTTCATCCAAGTCTTTCCAGGACTTTCTGAAATCATCCTGCTTGTCCTTTCTTATAGCGCAATAATATTCCATCACCATCATATACCACAGTTTGTTTAGCCATTCCGCAATTGATGGGGATTCCCTTGATTTCCAATCAATCCTTAGCCACCACAAAAAGAGCTGCTATAAATATTTTTGTACAAATAGGTCCATACCACAGTTATTGATGACCACACTCTTTGGTTCTTACCATTTCATTAATTCCTAATCCATCTATCTATAATCTCTTATCTTGCCATCTTTTGCACAAGAATAGGATGAGATAAAAAGAGAAAAAGACCTAATGTATGCTTACTTGGTGGGTGCTGCCTGTAGCAATAGCTGCCCAAACTAGGCTTGTTCCCCTGCCTTCTGAAATATACAGGAAAGCAAATTGTCAATTAGTTAACCATTAGAGCATATAATATCCATTTGAGCCACCAGGTGGCACTGCCCTCAAGCTATCAACCAAGTGGCTTGTCAAAGGCTAGTCAATGTCCATACACCGGCTTTCCCAATGGTCAGAGTATATAACACTGTTCACCAAAGGGTGATGCCTACAAGTTTTTAGACTATTGATTCTCCTGAACTTGAACCATAGCCCTGCTGGCCTCAGGTAAATACTGATCTGGAGTATGAAAAAAAGGGGATGGAATATTTCTTTGAAATATTAAAATTATGCATGTTTCCATATGGATCCCTTCCCCCTTCAATTTGGGAAATCATCTGTACTTGGTTAGTCAACCTTATTCATAAGACTTAGACAATCCACTTGTTAGTGTTCATATAACTTGTTAAAATTAGATAAAGTTAATAACTGTAAAAGAAAAAAATAAAGAAGCTGTTGCCTAGCAACACTGTAGAGAAATTTGTTTGCTCCAACATCTTTCCCCTGATCTTTCTAACCATCCTCACAACTCTCCCAATGGAAAGGATTAGTGAAAGGAATAATGTGACTGAACCCATTGGAATCCACCAGGAATGACTGCAAGCAATCAGAGAAAAAGGAGGAAGACATTGATACTCGGAGGGTTGGAATATCATCAGTGGCTGAGATCTTGTAGCCTTTCTGCTCTGTGCCCTGGTCCTAGCCTAATGGTCCAACAATGCTTCCCAATCACCTAATATCTAGATCCTGTCTCTCCATCATGTTTCTGTCTTCACTAAAGCTTTTCAGGATCTGTCTCAGCTTGTTCTTCACTGAACCCTGGTTTGGGCTATAGTGTGTATCAATGAACAAGAATTTGTTAAGCACCTGCTATGTGCTAGGTTACGTACTACATACCCTATCTCCTCCCCAAGAGTTCCCTCTCTCAGGAACTTCTCTGACCTTGGCTGCATGGAGGGAATGTCTCTTCAGCCAAAGGAAATAAGCATTTGGGTAAATGTATGCCCACATTCCTTTCCTACCTCCTCCTCCATTGTCCTGTTCATCAATTTCCCTCAGTTAGCTTCTAAAAGGCATTATGAACACTGGTTAAAAGCCATTCTGTATCCAAGTAGGAAGGATGTTTTCAGTGAAAGATATAGGACTCTCTGTTTGGCCCTGGGATGTTTAAGACATATAACAAAGTCTTAGACAAAGACACAGATCACATTTGAAGGTAACATATCTGGGAGAGAAAGCTAACTCATTTTTCAATTATCATGAAGAGCTAGAAAATTGAGCCAAATTAAATTAGGTGAAATTTATTGGGGATAAATGTAAACATAATATTAGGTTAAAAAAATCAACTTTAGGGGCAGCTAGGTGGCCCAGTAGATAAAGCACTGGCCCTGGATTCAGGAGGTCCTGAGTTCAAATCTGGCCTCAGACACTTGACACTTACTAGCTGTGTGACCCTGGGCAAGTCACTTAACCCCAATTGCCTCACCAAAAAAAAAAAATCAAAAAACAAAAAAATCAACTGTACAAACACATGGTGAGGTTATCTTGTTCAGGTACAAGTTAGCCTAGCCAATCTCTGAAGTCCCTTCAAATTCTGAGGTATCATGATTTTCTTAGTAAATGGATTCTAGTTCTGAAGCAAGGAAGACACAGTTGAAGTTACAGCAGAACTCTTTTCTATCTCCAAAACGACAGAACATAGGTTTGACTTCTAACTTAATAACGTTCTTTGTAGCACACCTTCAGAGAAGCTTCCTGGATGGTGCCTAAGCTCAAACTTAAGCAGCAACTAACTCAAAGAACAACTAACCGTATCCTGACTAATTGAATAAATCCTTCATTTTGTTCTTTATGTTTGTAACACAGCCAGAACATTTACCTTTGCCAACCCAGAAAGTATAATACAAGGATTTGGTGTATTGCTTTTATCAGTGAATCTCTTAATAAGCATAGACTGATTAAACTGTCTTGTCTCTATTGTCAGAAATCTTAAAGGACTCATTTGCATTCCTATTGAACATACATCTCTCTTTCTAACAATGAACTATAAACAAAATAGCTCGTTTCTGGGTTAATGTGACCACCAACAAAGGAGAAGCAGTAAATTAATAATTCATTGAAAAGACATTTTTTAAAAAGAAAGGATATAGGGGCAGCTAGGTGGTGCAGTGGATAAAGCACCGGCCTTGGATTCAGGAGGACCTGAGTTCAAATTCAGCCTCAGACACTTGACACTGAGCTATCTGTGTGACCCTGGGCAAGTCACTTAACCCTCATTGCCCAACAAAAACAAACAAACAAAAAAAAGAAAGGATATGAACAAAATATTGTAAGCCTAAGAATAGCTGGAGACCAGCCTGAGATTCCCATTACTAATGATTTACAACTCAGAACAGTAAGTCCTTCCCACAAAATGAAGCCATACCATAACCAAAAGTAGAGCCCATAGCCTTTGGTTATTTCAGTCTAGTTACACATATAATCTCTTCTGCCCGTCCGTATTTTAATCCTGCTTATAGGCTTTAGCATGTTGGGTCATTTAAGGATGTGATGAGAGTATTACTCCAATGTCTTAGATTAGTGAGTTTATATAATGATCTAAGACAATTAATATGTTCTTAACACACTTTGGGCATATCTATTTTCATATTTTCTATTAAGTATGCTTTACATATGTATTTATAGTACATCCATAAATGCATGGTCATATTATAACTAGACATACTGATAGACAGTATGTATACACAGACATAGTATACACATACTAGTATAGTAAATATACACATAGTATACACATACTGGTATAGTAAATATGCACATATATACATATAACTGACATATATGTATACCTGTATACATACTGGTTGTTTACATCGCTGAATATCATACTCTAAACAATAAACACTTTCCCTGTATGTATATGTTCAACTAACAGGTGGGGTTGTTTTACATTGGCACAAAGAGTATGGCTCCATTAATTATTCAGAGTTCATTATGTGTTCTAGCTGCACAGGACTGGCACTTTATAAGATAGTTCCTGACCTCTGCATATGAGCAGATAAGTGTTGCCTTTTTCCTTTCAGTGACTTAACGTTAATTTCTTTCTAGTGTAAAAGTATGGTTTATTCTCATCAAAATTCATAATTCACCTGACTAGCACCCCCATTCTCACAATATTTAAAATTTCTGAAAGGATTAAAGATTAAATATAGATTAAAGAACACTTATTGATTGGAAATGAAAGGTACAGTGCTAAAATTTGCTTTCTCTTGGGTAAGCCATGATCACTAGTCTTGAGATTTTCCATGTCCCACCCTTCTCATCAGCATGTAGTCTCTTGCTCCCCAAAGTCCTTAATAATAAGGTTACTTCAGTTGTGTTAAGGATTATAGGCAGTCACAAAAGGTGAATATGGAGGTGGGAGGGGAAAAGAAAGAAATCATTATGTCATCACTCTCCCATTAATACCTTCTCTCTCTGTGGCTGGTGATAATCACACAGCTACTTGACAAATTGCAAATAAAAGCTGTGATCTGATATATCAGGAGGTGGATCATCAGAGATCAGATAGATAAAGCATTTATTAAGAACTTTCTATATGCTTGTTATTGTGTTGTGTAGAAATAAAAATACAAGCAAAAGTAAAGGTAGTCATGCCCTCAAAGAGCTTACATTTTAATGGTGAAAGGCAATACATAAAAGGAAACTAAAAAGGGCTAGGGTGGTGGGGACAAGGTACAGAAGTCATTGGGTTGTTGTAAGTGAGCATGGCTGAATGGGTACTTCCTCAAATGGAGGTTCTTGAGAGGAACACACCAATCAGAGGTGGAGGCCACAGACCTGGAGGCAATGCCATTGTGAAAAGTCCTCAGAAGTGGAGGTGGAAAAGTAGTCCAAGGAGTCTAGGACCTGAGATTTTGAATTTCAAGGTTATGTACAGCCTCTGTGTTATTTCCCCAAGGGTTTCCCCTCAAATGAACCCCTCACTCCTTAACATTTTTTTTCTTCCATCTTCCTTTCCTCCCTACCTCTAGACTCCAGCTCAGTAGACAGCTGTATATCAATTCTCTCTTAATTAGCTCTGGAGCTTCTGGGATGATACATCTTTTTTTTCTTTTTTTCTTTCTTTTTTATTTTTTTGGTGAGGTGCAATTGGGGTTATGTGACTTGCCCAGGGTCACATAGCTAACAAGTGTCAAGTGTCTGAGGTCAAATTTGAACTCAGGTCCTCCTGACTCCAGGGCCAGTGCTTTATCCACTGTACCAACCTAGCTGCCCTGATGCTATATCATTGAGTGGGGTGAAACAGAACTTCTCCAAAGAAAACAGTGACTACTCTCCAAGCTTAGTTTACAAACTCAAAGAGAGCATCCCCACAGCTAGAGAGAGCAAGATGCAAAGTGCTGTGCCAAAAAAAAAAAAAAATCCTGTCCGTCAACAATGTATGACTTTTGTTTACCATAATCCCCAGAGGCTATTTAGCCCCATACTCCCCATCCCTATGGTGTCTCAACATCTGGGCAGTGTAAATATATATAAAATAAAATAAAAGGCTGACTGGTGAGGGATTGGTCAACAGGTGATAAATTCAGTTTGCTTTGTCCTTTATGGATAGTTAGACCAAACCCTTCTGAATTATTATGGATTTCATTTAGGAGGTTCTAAAATCCCCAGGGACTTGACATAATCAGCACAATGCCATCCATAAACCAGAATATCTAGAAGACTCCAGCATCTATAGGGAATTCTTCTTTAATTTGGACTCTGCTGGGTCTACTTGATGTTCAGCAGGTATATGAATCCTGGTGTCTTATCTTTCTTCCCACACCCTCTACTCTTAGCAAGTTATCCTATTACTCAAGTAGGCACCACCCTCTTAGTTACCCAGGCTCTCTACATTGGCATCATCTTCTACTGTTCCCTCTTATTGACCCCCTATATCCAATTCATCTACAAATCTTACAACAGATTTAGTATATGTCTGATCATCTCCATTCACAGAACCACCACTGTGATTCAGGTTGTTATGACCTCTTGACTGCAATAAGCTTTAGTCTCCCTGTCTGATGTTTCTCTCAATTCCAATCCATCTTCCCCTCAACTCCTAAGTAATTTCCCTAGAATTCTGAGCTGCTTCACTTCTGCTTCTTAGTTTGGCTTTGTCCCAGACTACCTTCTCTTTTTCTGTTTTTCTTTAAAAAATATTTTTTGTTATATGGGATGGTTCTCTATGAAGAAGATTGGGAGGGATGCTAGGAGAAATTTAGATGATTTAACAACTAAAGTTATCACTAAAATTTATTGTAAGAAAACATTTATGAAGCCCTTAATGTATGCCAGGCAGGCCTTGTGCTAAATCCTAGAGATACAAAGAAAGGTAAAAACAGTTTGTGCATTCAATGAGCTCATAATTTTCTATATGTTTTAGCTGTACTTGTAAATATCTTATATATGCATAGTTATTTCTGTGTTTCTCATCTTCATTAGAATGTGAGCTCATTGAAGGTAGGAACTATTTTTGCCTTTCTTTGTATCTCTCCTCAGAGAGAGCCATACCATATAGCAAAGAAGTTTTGGGGGAGAGGCAATGAGGGTTAAGTGACTTGCCCAGGGTCACACAGCTAGTAAGTGTCAAGTGTCTGAGGCCAGTTTTGAACTCAGGTCTTCTGGAATCCAGGGCTGGTGCTTTATCCACTGTGCCACCTAGCTATCCCAGCAGAGGATATTTTTAAGGAAAAAGGGAAATAAGAGGAAAAAAATTCAGCAAAACTGATGAATAGATCAAAAAAGTCTGTGTAATTCTGACTCTAGCTCCATGGTATATGAATTGTTTCTTTTTGGTTGCTTGCAATACCTTTTCTTTGATCTGTGAGTTTTGAAAATTGTTCATGATATTCCCGGAAGTTGTGTTTCAGAAATAAGATTAAAAATAAATAATTATTAAATGAAAAAAAATAAATAAAAATTTAAAAAAGTCTGAAAGCATATGCTGTTTCACACCCATGAATCTCCTGCCTCTACAAAGAAATGGAGAGAAGTGACTTCTTATATCTCTTTGGAGACATTCTTATTCCTCCTAATTTTTCAAAACTTACTTTCTATTGCTTTGTGGTAGTTTCCATTTATATTGTTATGGTCATAAATATTATTTTATTGTCTCTGCTTTCTTGACTATGTATCAGTTCATGTAAGTTTTTCCCTGCTTCCCTGTATTCATCATATTCTTTGTTTCTTACAATACAATAATATTCTAGGATTCTCACATGCTATAATTTATTTAACTATTCCCTAGTCAATAGGTATGTACTTTGTTACCTATTCTTTGCAACTACAAAAAGTGCTGCTATAAATATTTTAGTATATAAATGGATTTTCTTCTTCTTGATGACATCCTTGAGATATATGCCCAATAATGGAATCACTGGGTCAAAGGGTATAGACATCTTAGTCACTTTTTTTTTTGCATAATTCTTCTCCACAACTCCTCTCTCCCCGGCTCACATTTACTATCTTTTGTGAAATTTGCCATTTTGAAACCCTGAAGTTATTTTGATTTGCATTTCCTTTATTAGTAGTGATCTGGAAAAATCTGGTTGTTAATAATTTGTAATTCTTATTTTGACACTGTTCATTTTTATTTTTTACCACTTATCTAGGCGGGGGGAATCAGTGAATGCTTGGCAACTAACTGGCTGACTGATAGAATAAACAAAATTGAAAATGAAAACAAACTAGGTACCTAACTATTGAAGGATAGCTAACACATTATGTTATATGGGTAAAATGGAAAATATACATTTGTGTGTGTATGTGTATGTGTATTTGTATAATGTGATCACTAGAACCAACAAATATGAAGAATGCAATGAAATATAGGAAGATATATAGAAGAATAAAGAAAGTAGAACCAAAAGAATAGTGTACAACACACTGACTACTGGTGTAGTGGATAAAGCACTGGATCTGGATTCAGGAAGACTTGAATTCAAATCTGACCTCACACTCTTATTAGCTATGTGACCCTGGGCAAGGCACTTAACGCTATTTGTTTTAGTTTCTCATCTATAAAATGAGCTGGAGAAGGAAATGACAAACTACTTCAGTACCTTTGCAAAGAAAAGCCCAAATGGGGTCATGAAGAGTCAGAGACAACTGAAAAATGACTAACCAAAAAACAAAACATACTGACTACAACTTTAATTAAAAACAATAATAGCAGCAACAAATCTTTGCCAAACCCATAACATTACTAATAATAGCTAGCACAATATAAAGTTTTAAAGTTGGCAAAGTTCTCTACAAATATCTTCTCTTTTTGTCTTCATAACAACCCTGGGAAGGATGTGCTATTGTTATCCTCTTTTTACAGATGAGGAAATAGAGGCAAATAGAGGTTAAGCAAAAGATTACTAAAACAAGAAAGATGACAATGCTACTGCGTGCAAAGAGATATTCACATCTTTTAGGTTGGAGTTAGTAATAAATAAATTACAATTTGTGGCTGTGCATACAACTTTTGCAATCTCTTTCCTTCCTTTTATTATTTTTTTCTCATTTCTTTTTGTGACTTTGACTACCTATATTTGTCAACAGAATTTAAAATGAAAGGCATATTAAAAACAAAAGCAAAACTATAGCCTGGGGACAGAGTTTTTTTTTTTTTCAGAGTACAACAGAGAAGGGAGACTTGAATAGCCTGAGACTGTGTCGTCAGCCAATCAAAGCATTCTTTGCCTTTATATGGAGAACCACAAGCTGTCTGCTTTGATATTCTCAAGGTAAATGAGAGATCATTTTTCATCTGCTTAGAGATATAAAATAATGCTTACTATTTATATCTCTCTATATGCCAGGAGTAGAGCAAATACCCTCCTAATGCCAACCACACAGGGGAGCAATCTCTAAGCTATGCAGTCAGCTGTGCAGGTGGCATTTCAGGACTGGGAAAATTCAGCCAGTTTATTATGACATTTTCAAAGGGTAAGGAATCCCCCCACCGCAGGTTTTCTAAGCAGTTTAGCACATTAGGCATTCACCTAAAAATCAACTGAAATTTACATTGGTAGCTGGAGCCCTCGGGTTTTCCTCCAACAAACCCTGTCCTTCTTCATGAAAATCACCCTCTTCCTCTCTCAGGATCAGTGAAGCCCAGAGGTATTTCTTTAACAAATTACTGCTAAGAATAGCAACCCAGATTGGAAGGATTTGTGCAGAGAAACAGCGTCAAACAAATGGAGTTCCAGAGCAGTATGCTTCTAAATAGTGTCTAACTAGAATTTTTTTACAGGAGGAAACAGTGGATTCTAGTGGTTAGCCTATGTATGGTGCCTCCTACTTCCCTTTTCAAAGTGCCCCTTTCTCCCTTCCTGGCCCCTTTGGACTCCTTTTCTATATCATTCTTTTTTTAAAGTAATAAACATTTTTGTTTATAGTTTTGGGTTCCAATTTTTATCCCCTCCTTCCCTCCCTCCCCTCCACCCAGCCTGAGGTGGCAAGCAATCAGATCTATATTATTCTTTTTTTTGGGGGGGGGGGGAGGCAATTAGGGTTAAGTGACTTGCCCAGGGTCACACAGCTAGTAAGCATCAAGTGACTGAGGTCTCCTGACTCCAGGGCCTGTGCTTTATCCACTGCACCACCTAGCTGTCCTGATCTATATCATTCTTAACTACATTCCTCCCCCTACCAAAGTTTAGCTGGCTCAGGTTTTATCAAGAACAATAGATTTGCAGTTAGAAGTCCTAGGTTCAAATCCTGACTGAAAATTCTAGTACCTTTTTTCTCTTAATTCTTTCCAACTTATTCTGTATAGATCTTATTTGTTCAAATTTGTTTGCATGTAGTCTTGCCTATTCAATCATGAGCTTCTTGGAAGTTGTTCAGACATTCAGTCATGTCTGACTCTTCATGACCCCATGAACCATACTGTACATGGGGTTTTCTTGGCAAAAATACTAGAGTGGTTTTCCATGTACTTCTCCAGTGGAATAAGGCAAACAGAATTTAAATGACTTTCCCAGGATCACAGAGCTTGTCAGTATGATGAGCCTGGATTTAAACTTAGTTCTTTCTTGACTCCATGGCCAGCACCCTATCCATTGAACCATTGATTCCTTGAAAGAAGGGACTGCTTTTTGCATTTTTTTTTGGTATTCCCAGCTCTTAGTAATGCCTGTAACATAGCAGTCACTTATCAAAGGATTCTTGACTGTTGACTGATTGCCACTTATTGTGTGATTCTGGGCAAGTTATTCTAACTCTCTAAGTCTTGGTTTCCTCATCTGAGAATGGAGGGGCACGAGACTAGATTAATGTAAGTCTTTCCAGCTCAAACTCCATTATACTAAGATACTGTGATTCCTGTTATACTGTATCTATATTTTAACAGGAACTCTTGGAGGCCAAGGCAATTCAAGACTCATTTGAGTCTTATAGTAGAGGTCTCTATAGCAGCAATGATGACAAAGATTTCATATGCTATTTTGTAAGATCTTTATACATTTCACATAATTATAGACATGATATAGGAATAAAATTACTTATACTCCCTGCTTTTTTTCTTATTGATTTGGAGAAAAAATATGAACTAATTGTAACACTAATAAAAGTTGTTTCTTTGTCCTTGTGTGTTCGATGGCTGAAAAAAAATTGGGATTGGGAGCATCTGGGAAGTTTTGCATTATTAGTTTTGCTTTTACAGTTATTCTTTATATATTTATATGAGTACTTGTTTTTTCATCTGTTAGAATATGAGCTAACAATTATTTCATTCATTATATTTATACCATTGGTGCCTAGAACTGTGCCTGGCACATCATAAGCATTTAATAGAGTGGTGCCATGGATAGAGCACTGGGCCTCGGATCAGGAAGATCTGAGATCAAATGCAGTTTCAGACACTTACTAGCCTAAGCAAGGCACTTAAACTATGATTGCCTCAGTTTCCTCAACTGTAAAATGGGGGTGATAATATCATCTACCTCCCAAGGTGGTTGTGAGAACAAAATAAGGAAACCTTTTAAAAATATTTAGCGTGGTGCCTGGTGCATAGGATATGTTTAATAAATACTCATTTTCTACATTAATCAATGCATGATGACTGATTGATTACTGGGCAACTCAACATCCAGAGTCTCACTCTGTCTTTGATTATCTCCATATCTTTGTTTATGATGTCTCCCATTGCTGGAATGGGTTCCTTCTTCCCTCTTCCATGTTGCCCCATTCTACCTATTACAATATCTTCCTGTCTTCCAATACCCAATACGGTTGCCATACTTTCCATGAAACTATCTTTGATCAGCTCAAAGTAGTTTCTCCCTCCTCAAATTTCTTACAGCATAATCATTCTCTTTCATGACCTTATCCTAATCTACATGGGGTCACACCTATTTGTACATATAGATTGTCTTCCACAATTAAATTGTAAGCTTCTTGAAGTTGAGCTATGTCTTATTTCATCTTTTTTCAAAATTTATTTTATTTTCAATTCACAAAACAAAATAAGTGTTTCCATAACATAGTACAATAAAAAAGATAATTGCCCATGAAACCACACATCTACCATGTATACCTTGCTATTCTCTCCAAATATACAACAAGGTTATCATGTAAGATTATTTTTCTTTTTAATTTCATCTCTTTATCCTTACATAGGACTAAGGTACCTGCAGGTAGCTACATGGTAGAGTAGATGGAATACAAGGCCTGGAGTCAGGGAGACCTGAGTTCAAATTCATATTTAGATAGTTACTAGCTGTGTGATTCTGGAAAAATCACTTAACTGCTGTCTGCCACAGGTTCAATATTATTTGTAAAGCACTTATAAGAGCACCTGGCACATAGTAAACACGGAATAAGCAATTTCTCCTTTCTTCTTGCCCTACATATTGGCACGATATATGGTTGTTGAATTCAAACAAATCATCAATTTTGTGTTTTGATGAAATATCTATTATTTTATCTCAATTACCATTATCATTGACATTGAATTCATTTGTTTAGCTGTGAAGGAAAGAGAGCAGTCACACAGCAGACATCCCCACTGTCTCTCTTTTTTCTCTCAACATCTTATTTCCCTTATTTTGACTGTGAGAGATTTGATTGCTAGGACAGAAGGATAAAATCCTGAGTCTGGGGGCAGCTAGGTGGCACAGTGGATAGAGAACCAGCCCTGGTTTCAGGAGGACCTGAGTTCAAATCTGGCCTCAGACACTTGATACTTATTAGCTGTGTGACTCTGGGCAAGTCACTTAACCCCAATTTCCTCACAAAAAAAAAATCCTCAGTCTGGAAAAGGAATGGGATTTTCAATGATTTGCTCTTTGTGCCCTTTGATCATTGAATGCTTCATTCTTCCCCTCTCCCCTCTCAGATATCTACAACCTCTCATAAACTTTCTGCAGGGCAAAAGGAAAGGGAGCTGTTCCCAACTAACATGGATGGCAGCCATGCCCACCACAGGGACTGGGGAGTGGGTGAGAAATGAATAACAACAGGGAATAGTTCAGTTGGTTGCCCCTCATTGTCCCCAACTCTGTGGGCAGGCTAGTGACTCAGTCGTGCAAGCACTCTAATCCCAGGCCCCAAAGCCATTCAGATCTCAACATATAGTTTTAGACAGAGAGCTGATGCAGCACTAATAGGATACTGACTGCCCCATCACCACTGATGAAGTAGTCTACACCACTGAAATCGGGGTATTCTCTGAAATTCCTAATAAAGAATGAGGAATGAGAGGCAGGGGCCTGATAAACTTAACTCTAACTGTGCTATAGCAAGTATGTGGCTAGGAAGGGGCAAGGGAGGGGAGTTGTCCAGTGGCCAGATCAGTTAAGTTTTAGCATACATACATGCATCCTGTTTGCTGTTGGTGCACTAGCTAGTTTAATTTTCTCCAACTCATATCTTCCTTTGTAATAAAGACTAAAAAAAAAAAAAGGAAATTTCAGCCAAACCAAGTAACCGATTTATCACACCTGACAGTATGTAATGAATCATACCCATAGTCCTCCTCATCAGTGAATGGAGTGAGGTACATTTTCTCAATCTTTCTTCCTGTCAAAGCTTGGTCATTATAATTACATTGCTTTGTTAGTTTTTATTGTTCTTCTTATACATATTGCTTTCTTGGCTCTATTTTTTCCACTCTACATTAATTTCCATGTCTTCCCACCATTTTCAGAATCCTTTATAAGTATAGAACAGTATAATTCTCAGAGGGCACCATTTGTTTAGCCATTCATTCCGCAATTAGATGAATATTTTTTTCTAGTTCTTTACTGACATGAATACAAACACATAAACAAAGGCTGCTATGAGTATTTTGACATATTTGAGACCTTTCTGTCTCTGACTTCCTTGGGGCAGTAGAATTTCTATCCTTTTATTTCTAACCAGGACGTGATAGTGGAGACCATTCATGTCTTGTTACATGAATACTACCTAGGTGTTTTTTTTTTGCTCTTGTTTCCAAAAAAAAAAATCTTTTAAACATTTTCTTCTCCTGATATCTAAAATGGCCAAGTTAGAACAGCCTTGTGTTTAGTGACTATAATATCCCTGGAACTGTTTGCCCATTTCCAAGGCAATTATATCTCGCTCTAATAAATCTTTGGACATGATTTATTTTCCCAGGGCTTACATAGTCATAGAGGCAGAACAAATCCTGTAATGACAGACAGAGATAGGAAATTGCATGTAGGTCACTCAGCTTATCCCAGGTTTTTGCTGACTGTTGACTGTGGCAGATTCTCCTACTATTCTTGACCCTCTGATTTCATTTCCTTGCTTTGTTTATATCTCCTGGTTTGTAGATTTGATTATGAGTTATTCAGTAATTAATCTAGGGAGATTTAGAATAGCAGAATGCTAAAGCCAAGGCCTGTATTGACTCTAGGCAATATTTTTTTTTTAAGAACAAAGTGTTGAAACTAAATTCATAGTCTAGTCAACTATTTTTTTTTTTTTACTAATGGAGGTGAACAGTGAATAATCTTAAATAATTTCTATTTGCCACTGGGATGCATTATATGCTTGGGGTAGCAAGGAGATCAGGGAAGATGAAGTATTATTAATTCCCAATGATTTTTCCTTAGGCTCATATTAAAATCTTTTTGTTTTTTCATTTTTTGAGCCCACATTGATTAGTGGGAATGTTTGTTGAAGGGTAGAAATAATACTGAGTGGCCAACGGAGCCAAGTCTGGGATTTAATAATTGCTACAAATAATCTATAGCTTGGTGCTTCTTTTTTTTTGTGAGGCAATTTGGGTTCAGTGACTTGCCCAGGGTCACACAGCTAGTAAGTGCTAAGTGGCTGAGGCCAGATTTGAACTCAGGTCCTCCTGACTCCAGGGCCAGTGCTCTATCTACTGTGCCACATAGCTGCCCCTATAGCCTAGCTTCTTAAACTGTATGTTACGACCCCATATGGACTTACATAAATGAATGTGGGGATCACGAAAATTTGGCAACAATTAAAGGATAAGAAGCTTTGTTATATATCTATATTACCTGAACTCTCTAGTGGAAAAAGAAGCCCTGATCTACAGCAGTGGTGTAAAACTCAAATAGAAACAGAGACCACTAACACATATATAAAAATCTTTAAAACTGTGTTTTGAATTAGAAAATTACACATTAACATCATCTATGCTCTATTGCATTTTTGTTTCTTTTGTAAAATATTTCCTAATTAAATTTTAATGGCCACACTCAGGAGTTCTATGGTCTGACTGACCCGTCTAATCTACAAAATTGAAAATCACACATATAGATTTTATATAGATTAATAAAACATCTAACAAATATTTAATGACATTTAGTGATGGTTTGACAATTTATTTCTATGTTCTATGGTTGTATAGATTAAGGGCAATGGCAAATTGCATCCAAATTCTTTGCTTTTTTCCACTTTTGGCCATTTAACAATCCAGAGCAGATGCACTAACCTGCTTTGTTAAGATAATACAGTTGTTAGGCTTTTGGCTTCTCCTTTTCCACTCTGCACCTGGGACCAGTAATATCTCACCAGAATGTGTGCCTTCTTGTATCATACTGCTTAATTGTGTCTGTGTTTGTTTTATAGGCAACTGGAAGCTTATAGTTAGCTATAGGAACCTTCCTCCAGTGTATATAGTGGGCACTTTTTCAACAGCTGCTGTTATAGTTGCAGAACAGAGCACAGCAGCTAACAGATGGCAGCCACTTAGCAATCTCTACATCCATATCTCATAAAAAAGGCCTAAGCTGGTGATGCCTAAAAGGGAAGACTGGGAAGCAGAAATTTTGTATTTCTCATCTGCTAATCCAGGAAGGTGCTTGACTAACCATTTGAGATACCATTTGCTTTCTAGCTAAGTAGTACAACCAACCATAGCCCTTTATGTTCAGATCAGAAGGGAAATGTTTATGAAATAATTGAAAATTTAACTTTAGTGTCAACATCCAGCTGAAAATGACTATTTGGTGAATATGTTGCCATGATTCTGTGAGTCTTGCTTTAAAGAGCAATATCCTCACCGTATAAAATTAATAATTAGTGGATCTTGTGGCCTTAAACAGCCAGAGATGTATTTGATGGGCATGAATAAATAATGGAGAACATTTCTACTGGTGCCTTTTAAACCACTCATTAAATATTCACATCCTGTAGGTTATTCGGTTTATTCCATTTTCACATCTCAACTTGGGTGACTGGTATTTAGCCAGTGAAATGGACCAAAAGTGGACAGGGGCATTATTTTATTTGAAAATAAAATATTGGTTTTGTGTTTTTTTTTTCTCATTGTAGATGAGACTAAGAATTCCTTAATAAACTTTATTTTTATTTTATTTTTGCAGGGCAATGAGGGTTAAGTGACTTGCCCAGGGTCACACAGCTAGTGTCAAGTGTCAGGCTGGATTCAAACTCAGGTTCTCTTGAATCCAGGGGCAGTGCTTTATCCACTGTGCTACCTAACTGCCCCCTCTTTAATAAACTTTAAAGACTACTTGCATATATGAAATATTTTCTCGCTCTGCCTGTTTGCTTTCCTATAATATAATGAATCTAAAGTAAATTTGCAAAAATATTCCAAGCATAATTCTTGAAAATTCAAGTGTATATATAAGCAGAATTACATGAAGAACTACATAGTGTATAATTAGTGAATTAGTGTAAGAAGGAACTTTCATGATCATCAAGTCCAACTCTATTATTCTATAGTTGGGAAAAGTAAAAAATTGTCTTTAGACTATTTTTTTTTTTGGTTTGGTGTGACCTGTAACTTCATTAGTATTGTGAGTTTCTTAAGGGCTTTTTTGTTGTTGTTGTTGACTCATGTTTTACTCTTTGTGATAACATTTGGGGTTTTCTTGACAAAGATACTGGAGTGATTTGCTATTTCCTTCTCCAGCTCACTTTACATCTGAGGAACTGAAGCAAACAGAGTTGAGTGACTTACCCAGGGTCACACAGCTAATACATTTCTGAGGCCAGAGCTGAATTAAGGAAGATGAGTCTTCTGGACTGCAGGACACTTTATTCACAACACTGCCTTAAGGGCAGAAGTTGTATTTTACCTGTCTTTATATCCCCATTTCAACATAGTGACCCTTACACGGTAGATATTTAACAACGCTTATTGATTGACCAACAATAAGCAACTTTATCTACCAATAAAGGGGTGTATCTTGTCTGTTACTTAGAGTCTAATATAGAGTTATAATATAAAATATAATATAGAGTTATAATATAAAATATAATATAAAAATAGAGTTATCTAGGTCATTGAAAGGGACAGTAACTTTTTAAGGATTCAGCATTTTCTGCCAGAGGGGAAATGTGAACACAGCCCTTCCTGATTCTGAGTCCTCCTCTCTAACCTCAACCCCATATTGCCTCTCCTTTGTCTTTCCATAGTGTTTTTGTTTTTAAAAGATGCTCCCCAGGGGGCAGCTAGGTGGCACAGTGGATAAAGCACCAGCCTTGGATTCAGGAGGACCTGGCCTCAGATACTTGACACTTACTAGCTGTGTGAACTTGGGCAAGTCACTTAACCCTCATTGCCCCACCAAAAACCAAAAACCAAAACCAACCAAACAAAAAAAGATGCTCCCCAAAATTCATGTGTCCTATAGCCATTGGTCACATTGCCAGACCTGACCCATTTAGGTAAAATGTTATATCAAGACATTGCAATGTCTGATCATACATTTTGAACTGAAAGGGACTTCAGAGTCATCTAGTTTAGTTCTTTTTTTTTTAATAGATGAAGAAACTGAGGAACAGAGAACTTGTTATTTTCCCAAGGTCAATCAATAACACTTAATCAATCAATTTATTAAGCACCTAATGTACGCCAAGCACTGTACTAACTGCTGAGGCAAAAGAGAGGGAAATAGTCCCTGACCTCCAGAAGCTTACAATCTAATGGGGGGGGGCAGTATGCAAGTAAATATATACAAAGCAAGCTATGTACAGAATAAATAGGGAATAACTAACAGAGGAAAGACTTTGGAATTAAGAGAAGTTGAGTAAGACTTCCTGTACAAGGTGGGATTTTAGTTGGGAGTTTAAAGGAAGCCAGATAAAGACTTACATGAACTAATGCAAAGTGAAATGAGAAGCAGGAGAACATTGTATACAGTAACAACAATATTGTATCATGAGCAACTGTAAATGATTTAGCTTTTCTCAGCAATACAATGATCTAAAACAACACTGAAGGACTTATGATAAAAAACACTATCCATGCCCAGAGAAAGAACTGTTGGAGTGTAAGTACAAATCAAAGCACCATTTTTTAAACTTTATTTTTCTTGGGTTTTTATTTTGGTCTATGTTTAGTTTTACAACATGACTAATATGGAAATATGTTTTATATGACCATACAGTATTAATCTGTATCAAATTGCTTGCCTTCTCAATGAGAGCCAGGGGGAGGGAGAGAATTCAGAACTCAATTTTTAAAATGAATATTGAAACTTGTTTTTACATATAATTAGGCAAAATAAAGTACTAAATAAAAAAATAAAAATAAAGGAAGACAGATGATACAAGTAATAAGCCACAGAGTCAGAATTTGAACCCTAGTCTTCTACTTTCAAATCCATTGCTTTCCATAGGACCCTGCTGCTTCTCAGAAGTCCTCAGCTCCACTGGGCTCTGAAAACAATAACATTTTCTTGGTAGCCAGATTGATTAAATGGTAAGTCTCCCTCCCTCCACACACACACACACACACACACACACACACACACACACACACACACACACACCAGTGAATTCTGCTCAGAAGGACATCTGATATTCCATCAAAAATATAACATTTGGTCTGTCATTCTTTTAACATAGGTGGGTTGTTCAATACAAGAAGGTGGTATCAAACATCTTTCATTAAATATGTAACAGAGTATAAATGGGCCCATAATCTAGTTAATTATATATTTTCTATAAAATAAGTTCTTTATTAAAATGAATGGTATTAATTAAACCAATCCCTAATCACTATTTTGGCAACAGTTAAAGGAGAATAACTTAGGTACAAATTAAATGCCTTAATGTAATTATTAATCACACCTTTGATTTTCCTTATTCTAGTATAAGCAGAAAGCTTTCTTTTTAGACACACTTCTCTTTCACTTTCCAAGAAAGGAATTTAACTTTTGCTCCCCAAACTTTCTACTCTTACCTGGTTTTCTGTTTCCTTTTGCTTTCTCTGTTATATTCACACTGGAATATAAATATTGGAAGCCTTCTCATGCAGGAGAAGGAGGGACTTTTCCATTTTTGGAGAAAACTCATAGTAGTCTGTAATCCTGAGTATAATTTTTCACTCAATGCTTCAGAAAGTCTTTAAAGCTTGGGTTTTTGACAAAATATTTAAATCCATAGGGAATGGGATTCTTTAAGAACATTTTGTCTGGGCTTTCAGTACATTTGGAACCTAATTTCTACTGAAGCCTCTTAAAATCACTGTATTTATGTGAGGAATTTTAAAACACGTTTGAAGAAGACCATTTTCAGAGATAACTACTGGTGTCTTCATGGATTCCTGTCATACATAAACATTTTGTGAAAATAATCATAGCCTTTGTTAATAAATTATTAAATTGACATCTGGGTTTTCTGGATCTGATAGCAAAGAATGCCAGGATTTTGTACTCGTTAGTTTATTATTTTTAATAGTGATAACAAAGATGACTTTTATAAAACGATATGGTAATCTTTCCTTGCATGCCTACTGTGTAAATAACATTAGAATAGGTAGAAATGTTCTTATGCCCTACAAAAGATAATTCAATTCATTTGACCACAATTGTTCTTGGCCCCCATAAAACAAATATTCAGTATTGGTAAAGTGTCTGTTTTAGCTAGGTATCCTAATGTACACTGTCTATATTTCTCTAAGCAGAATGCAAAAAGTTTCAGGATTGGTATGGATTATGGTCCTAAAAATGAATTCACAGTGAAGATGATTAAGATGTACATTTACAAACATCATCTATTGGAAAAGGAGTTGTTTTCCCAGATCAACAAAACACAAGGCAAACTATCTCAACGTTAGCAATTATTGGGGGTGGGAGGGAGGTTTGTGGAAACAGATGGATCAGGGAAGCCTAGGGCAAAGATAAACAATATAATCATGATCTAATTAGTTAGCTCATATGAAATATCTTTTTGAAGGGTTTTCCATTTAAAGAAAATGCTTTGTTGTCTTAGTAAGTGGCCTAACAACAGTTCAATTATAAAAATGGAAAACTCTAAGAGCAATTGCAAACTGTGTGTTTGAAGAAGATGTAGTTAATGTACACTGCCAGTGATCCGTGCATTAACCTGCTTTGACAATCCAGGTATCATTAAACAAACTGCTGCATTGTGTCAGTGGGCATTGTTTCTGGCAGGCTTTGATCTGAAGGCCAGTGACACAATACAGGGGGTAGAGAGGTAGAAACCTCTTTATATTTCAAAAGGGGACCTTGTCTAGGGGAGTGCTTTTTATTATTATGACTTTATATTTTTTAAAAAATTTATCTGTCCAAAGAATAATAGAACTAGATTGTTCTTTCCTATTTCTTCTACTAAAATCTTGCCCTTGCTTTCTGAGCTAGGGTAGCTTTCTAAGGAAAAACCTACCTCAAAAGATTGTTATAGGAGCAGCTGGGTGGCGCAGTGGATAAAGCACAGGCCCTGGATTCAGGAGTTCCTGAGTTCAAATCCGGCCTCAGACACTTGACACTTATTAGCTGTGTGACCCTGGGCAAGTCACTTAACCCCCATTGCCCCACAAAAAAAAAAAAAAAGATTGTTATAAGGAAATTGCTTTGTACTTAAAGCCCTTATCCAGGTGGGGGGACCTGGGGGGGGGTGTTGAAGGTCACCCAGGGGACATCTAGACCTGTGATTTCACTGGTATAGGGAATTCCCAATGAGGAAACTCTCTCTGCCAATGCAGGTGAACAACTATTCTGAAACGTATGGCTTTAGAGAAGTGTCTGGGTGCCTGGGAGAGATAAAATGACTTGCTCCTGGTTACACAGCCAGTATGTGTCAGAATCAGGGCTTCAACCAAGTCTTCTTTACTTCAAGTCCAGTTCTCCAGTCAATATTCTACCCTGCCTCTCATATAAATGTTGGTAACTATCTTTCTCCTCTTCTTCCTCCTCCTCTCCCTTCTCCTCCTCCTCCCACTTCTCCTCCTTCTCCTCCTCTTCCTCAGCAATAATTGTAATAATAAAAGATGCCGGGAAACCTTATTTAGCCAATGGATTTCCCTCTACTCCACAATATATACATGATGTTCAAGGTCTAATTGTATTTCAAATATTAGAAATTTGAGCAATATTCTTCTAGGATCATACATAGAGAACTGGAAAGACCCTTAGTGATCAATAGGTTCAACCCTCATGAGGAAATTGGTACAAGGAGATGCTATATGACCTGTTCAAGTTCACCCAGGTAGGAAGTAGCAGACCCAGAAATTGAAGCCCGGTCTTCTGACTCCAAATCTACTGTTGTTTCCAGTGCAAGGATGCCCAAATTCCCTTGATTCTGCCTTCTGTTGTTTCCCTTCATACACATAATTAGCTGTGTAACCCTTGGTAAGTCACTTAACCTGTCTCAGCTTCAGTTCCTTCATTTGTAAAATGGGAATAATAATAGCTCTTAGCTCTCAGGGTTTCTGAGAGCTTCAAATGATATAATATGTATAAAGCACTTTATGAACTTTAGAGCACTATATAAATGTTAGTTATTATTATCATTATTTTATTGCTACTTCAATAATTCCCTTCTAGCTATCTCATTTCCTGTTTTTTCCCACAATGCTGCTTCCTTCTCTATCCAGGCCGCCTCTATTCAAAAATAACAACTGTCCTTGATCCTGCCACACCTCGATATGATCCTCTTACCTCTGCTCTCCCTTTCATTACTACCCTTCCATCGGGAATAGTTAGTCTGCCCTTGTTGCCTTACTTCCTTACCATCCATGCCCATCTTAACATAGCCTGAGCGCTATCTCAGTTTTTTGACTACCAAATCGCTACTGTTTATAAGGTACTTTAAGGTTTGCAAAGTACTTCACAAATGTTCTCATTTTATCCTCTCAGTAACTCTGTGAGGTCTTATTATTATTATCATGCTCATTTTTCAGATGAAGGAACTGAGGTTGACTTATACAGCCATTAAATGTCTGAAGCAGGATTTGAACTTTGGATATCCTGACTTCTTGTTTAATACTCAATCCACTGGGGGGCAGCTAAGTGGTGCAGTGGATAAAGCACCAGCCCTGGATTCAGGAGGACCTGAGTTCAAATCCGACCTCAGATACTTGACACTTACCAGCTGTGTGACCCTGGGCAAATCACTTAACCCTCATTGCCTCCCCCCCCCCAAAATACTCTATCCAATGGGCCACCTAGCTGCCACATCACTCTGTTTACTCATATTGAGCCTGAGATCCATTAAAAAACCCAGATGTCTTCCAGAACAATCCTATCTAAACAGGTCTCCCCCATCTTGTACTAATAGAGTTGATTTTTATACTCGGGTGTGCTCTCAGGTGTACAATTATCACTGTTGAGTTTCATGTTACAAGACTCGGTGCAATGCTCTGACCTGCCAGGCTTTTTTTAGATCTTGACTTTATCATCCAGCATGTTGATTATTCCTTTCAGTTTTGTGTCATATGAAAATTTGATGAATGTGCCATTTATGTTTTTATCATTCTATCATTTATCATCTATCATATATAGGAAGCACAGGACCTGGGGCACTCTATTGGAGACCTCAAGGATGTTGACATTAAACCATTTTCTGATACTTTCAAATGAAAGTGATCTTGCCCTTTTCAAATTTTATTATACCTCTGTCTGGACACTTCTTGTTCAATCACATTCTACCTATTATGGTACTTTTTAATGTACATATCATCTATCATCCCTCCTTTCTCCCCTAGTACCATAGTTGCTATTAGATTATAAACTTCTAGAGAGAAGGGATTCAGTTATTTTCCATTTTTTGTACCCGCAGCCCATAGCATAATTCCTTGCCGGCCATTCACTGAAACATCCTTCATATATAACTTCTAGCAGTTGACCCACTTTGTTTGTGCCAATAAAATTCCAAACCTGTAAGACCGAATTTGAGTCCTACCTTCTCCTTGAAGCCTTCCAAGACAATTTTGTCTCATCCTTGAGTCTCTCCTTATTAATGCAAGATTATGGACTCAGAGCTAGAAGGTATATTAGAGCTCATCTACTTCAATCTCCTCATTTTACAGCAGATACTGTGTCTCAGAGAAGTCAGGTGACATGAGCAAGGGAAATCAGTCAATAAGCATTTATTAAGAGATTACTACATACCAGGCACTTTGCTGGGCAAGAGGGATGCAATAACAAAAATGAAAACACTCCCTGCTCTCAAGGTACACACACACACACACGAGAGCTGTGTGTGTGTGTACCTTGAAAGCATGAAGTATTTATATGTGGTACATATATATACACATTACACATATGTGCACATTACATATATATGTAATGAGAGAGGTCTGTGTTTTTGTCTATGTATGTATGTATATATGTATGTGTAGGAAGAGAGACAGACAGAGATACAGAGACACAAAGAAACAGAGAGATTGGGGTAAATTATTGGGCACTGATATTTGGGATATTTCTTGAAAAAAGTGGCACTTGAGCTGAGCTTAAGGGAGCTAAGGGATCTAGGTGATAAAGGTAAGGTCAAACAGATAAACATATGAATGCAGATTCACTCATTATAGATCCAGTGCTATCTCATGCAGCCCCTAGGGATGTTTCTGACATTTGAGGGACTGTCGTTCTCTCTCCAAAAATCTTCAAATAATGCTTTGAAAATGTCCTGTTTCTAGTTGATTTGAGAAAATGAAATGAAAGATATTTAAGTGCACAATTTTACATAAGAAAAGCTTAAGACTTTCATTACTGTATAGTGTTGTTGATAACTTCCTGGAACACTCCAATCTGACTCCACTTTTCACAGATATTTTTCATAGCTACAAAGATATGTTTTTGTATTCTACTTCTTTAGCAATAGCTGTAAGCTTGTATGCTTCTCAGAGACTTCCTGCATTTAGTTTCTCTGTAATTTGATTGTAAGATCCTTAAGAAGACCATGCTTGCTTCTTGTTCCTTTTCCCTCAAAGTGCCTTGTACAATACTACCCATAGACCCAATTTAGGAAGGAAGGAAGGGAGGGAGGAAGGGAGAAAAAGAAAGAAGGGAGGGAGGAAGGAAGGAAGGAAAAGAAAGGAGGTAGGGAGGAAGGAAGGGAAAGAAAGGAGGTAGGGAGGAAGGAAGGGAAAGGAAGAAGGGAAGGAGGGAGGGAGGAAAAGAAAGAAGGAAAGGAAGAAGGAAGGAAGGAAAAAGTATTTATTAAGTACTTACTGTATGCAAAGGACTGTGCTAAGTGCCAGGGATAAAAACAGGAATGCAAGACAGTCCTTGATATCAATGACCTCATGTTCTTATGAAGGACGCAACACTTAAATGGTTTCAGCTGCAAATCTGGTAACTTGAGTTATCCCAGAATGGCCTAGCTATTCCTGCATCTATGTCCTATTCCACTTTACTCATTCAGTACTTAGTATGGGCCTACTTTGTACATAGAGGTTGTTGGCATAGTGTATAAAATACTAGGTTTGGAGTCAGGAAGAACTGTGTTCAAATCCTCCCTCTGATAATTGCTCTGTAACCCCGAATAACCCACTTAATCTTTATGTGCTTCAGGCAATATCCCACCACTTATCAACTGTATTCTAGATGATTTCAATCTATATTGGTGGAGAGAGTTCACCATGCTGGCAAAATCATGAATTAAGCATAGTATGTGAATAGTTATCACTGTGCTAGGCACTAAGGGACAGTCAAAAGAGATGGAAGACCCAATTCCTATTATGCAGGGACTCACAGTTTATTTGGAGATAACTTAAACCTTTCTTCTAGACTCTCCCAAAATGTCTAAGCCAATTTGCCTTCGATAAATGTCTTTTATCACAGTTTTAGCTAAGTGTTCATATGTCTATTTCCCTCTGTTAATTCTAATAGGTCTCAAATGGTGTGCATCACACTCCAAAATATCTCACACTCAACAGCATACAAACCTCATCCCCACAACTTTCACTTCTAGCCAAACCTGTACCTCAATCAAATTAAAGGCTAATGGGTTCTCTTGATCTACAGAACAGGAGCAAAAGTACACTGAGCACACAACAGCATGACAGTGGCTGAGTTGGAAGGGCCCTTCATCTGGAAGGAGGAGAGATGAGATGACTTTTCAGCTGATGCCATCATCAATATCAGTCACTCTGATCTATATCTTGCCACTGGACCGAGGTGACTCTTGAGGAGATAGTGAGGCTGGTGACTTTGCACAGCCCTTCCTCACTTAAATCCAATTCACTTCTAGTCACAACATAACCTCCCAATGTCATGGTCCTCTTCAAGAACAAAGGATAAGGGACAGCTAGGTGGTGCAATGGATAGAGCACTGGCCCTGGATTCAGGAGGACCTGAGTTCAAATCCAGCCTCAGACACTTAACACTTAGTAGCAGTGTGACCCTGGGCAAGTCACTTAACCCCAATTGCCTCAAGAAAAAAAAAGAAAAAAGGACAAACAACAACAATCATCAACATAGTTTGTGGACAAACTGTGGATTTTAGTTTCATTGGTATATAATTTATATTTATATAAATATATTAAATAAATATAAATTATATGTATATATGTATATAAATATAAATATGGTATATTTATACGTGGTATATATTTATATGGTATAAGTTTATATATGATATATAAATATTGGTATATAATATAGTTTCAAAACTATATTAAGGAGTGAAGGATGAGGGCATGGTAAATATTCAACAATACTTTACCACTATCTGTCCTTTAGGTGATAAAGTAGAGTCTCTAAAACCTGTGAAGTTTAGTTATTTCAGTGTACACTGAGGGGAAAGGAGACTGATTCTGCCACTCCGGGGAAACGTGACAGCTTTGTATATAATCTGTGTACTCAGTATGTGTCAAGTGTTCTTCTGGATATGAAGCAATGGTTTTAAATACATCTCATACTCACTTTTCAGAATCCAAGCTCCCAGCGATAGATTCTGAGTTCTGGTGGGAGAGGGAGGGCCAGAATAAAAATGACATAACTTAGAAATAGCTGAGGAGATAGATTATTGCCAAGGACTCACTTCTTTAAGTTATTCTAACTAAAGCAGGAGTTTGTACACATACATACACACATACGCATATACACATGTATGCATATATGCACATGCGATCTATACAAACGCGTGTAGGTATACATGTACATATATGTTGTATACATATACATGTGTGTATATACATACATATATATCATATCAAGACCTGTTTGGCAGTCTAGAAGAACTTGTGTTCCTTCTCAGGGTATTGTTTTTCTAAATACATAAAATACACAGGATTACAATGTAATGATTGGAATGATGCCACCTACTGGAGACTTGCTGTGGGAAAGCTCCACCATGAGGAAATGCCTCAGAGGCATTGTGGCTTTTCCTTGGCGTCGGGAAATGACGTTTGCTCCTGGGTGCTGTCTATCAAGGCTACCAGCCAATCAACTTGAGGAGCCTCCTATTTTCTGGGAGGAGACAGGAAGGAGGAGAGGGCGCCTGCGTGGAGAGCTCTTGGGCTTTTGGGTTCCTGACTTGGTGGTGGTGGTGGCAGCAGAGGACTTCACAGGGAATTTGAGGAAAGATAGGAATGCCAGGCTGTTGGAATTCTGTTTTCAATCTTTTTCTTTCTATTTTCCAATAAACCCTTAAAAACCTAAACTCGTTTTATCAGTGATTTTAGTCAGTTTCCCCCAAAACTGGGGGGACAGATTAGAATCCACATTTAGAATCTTAAATTACACAACAAAGGAAGCCAATTATATTGGAATAGAGTCATCAAAATAATTTTTTAATTTATTTCAATATTCAAGTTCATTTTCACTTGTGTGTATTGTTTTCCATGTTCTGTTTACTTTATATCAGTTCATGTTCATCTTCCCAGATGAACAAATATTTATTGTTTATAATTTGCCAGGCAATGTTCTAGACACTGGGGTTACAAAAAAAAAATCAAAATGAAAGAGTCCCTGATCTCAATGAATCTATATTCTTCTGGGGGAGACTACATGCACTCAGTACCTTCCACTATGATATTCTACAGGGGCCTCTACTCCTGGTAGAACCTCATTTTCTGTACCTTTGCTATATCCTCTCTATCTCCAGCAAAACTTGCCTGTCCCGTGTTCTTTTGTATTAGATCCCTTTTCTCCTCCAAGCTTCAACTAGCTGATCTTCTCAGTGAATCTGAACTGATGTATAAGTTTATCTAGAACAGTTTTCTGTTTATATTGTTTTTTGTTTTATTTTAATTTTTTAATGTTTTTATGTATATATATATATATATATATATATTTTTTAGTGAGGCAATGGGGGTTAAGTGACTTGTCCAGGGTCACACAGCTAGTAAGTGTTAAGTGTCTGAGGTCGGATTTGAACTCAGGTATTCCTGACTCCAGGGCCGGTGCTCTATCTGTTGCGCCACCTAGCTGCCCCTGTTTGTATTGATTTTATCCAAACCTACTACTTCAGTGGTGGAAAGTTCAGACATGGGGAGATGGCATTTTTCTACTTATCTATCTGTTTATTTATTTAAATTGTTTTGCTTGTTTGTTTTCAGTTAAGAAAGAAGCTTCAACTATTCCAACTACACACAGAATTCATTCTGTCTATAGATAACTAGATTTTCTATGCTAAAGACAAATGAAGGTTAAAATAAATCAATACGTACATAATAGATAATGTCTTGAATCAATAATTGAAACTTCTTCCTCTTATCTTTGTAATGAAACCTTTAACCAGGATTATTAACAGGGAAAAGAATGGCCTGGTGTGTTTCATTTTTGCCACCTCTCTCTGCTTCCTTTCTAGCAATGCTGCTTAATTAAGAGGGAATTGGCCCAAAGGGGGCAGCAACAGAATAAGAAACACATTTTGTGAATAATCTAGTAAGTGGACGATTAGAGTCTGAGAAAATTGAGTAACTGTTTTTTGTTTTTTTTTTTCATCTCCCATTTCTATTTAGCAGCAAATTCTAATTTCCTAATAAAACATGAAGGAAAAAGGCTGCTCATAGATTAAGAGAGATTCCAGATGGATAATGATAGTATTCATATTCATGACATACTGAACTACTACTGTATTTTAAAAGTCACAATGAAAAGCTTTGTCTATCCTGGCTGGACCTTTTATAGAGGATTATCAGAAGACATGGACAAGAACTGCACAGGATAGGATGGTTTTATGGGCTTGCAATCTGCTCAGTCGATCACTACATGGAGGAAATTGAAAAATCAAGAATATTTCCAAGGATCATTCTTTTCTATCTGTACAGACACCCTGTTAATATAATAAGGTATCTCAGTAGAGTTAGACATTGGGTTTTCATTTACTTACTCAAATCTTAGAAGATCTCTTTTGTTTTCAATTTAATTACTTTTTTTTTTGGTGGGGCAATGAAGGTTAAGTGACTTGCCCAGGGTCACAGAGCTAGTAAGTGTCTGAGGTCACATTTGAACTCAGGTCCTCTTGAATCCAGGGCAGGTGCTTTATCTAAAAAAGCTATCATTCTAGTGGTGGAGACTATCGCTATCACTATCTCTTTCTCTCTCTCTCTCCCCCCACCACATGCATATGTATGTGTATATATATATATGCATATATATCTATATGTATACACAAACCTAACACCATATATGTATAATATATTCATGTGTGTGCATGTATATGTGTATATACATATATACAAACATAGCTACATGGATGGATGGATGGAAGGAATGGCAGACAGGCAGGGATGTTTTGGTTTAGAAATTCAAAGAAATAATGAGTAGAGCCATAGAGAAGTAAATCAACATACTCTTATAAGTAGCAATGGTAATATTGATTTGACTGTGGTTTCTGAAGAAAGATGAACAGTTATGAGCAGTACCTAACAAAAAGCAGAGGGAACAGTGAGGGATAAAACCACTTTAAATCAAAATTGATAAGATAACCAACCAAACAAAATTATCCCATGGGCATTCAAGGATTAAAATAGAAAAAGGACTACAAATGAAAGAAAATAAAAAGATCAATTGACTATTTCTTCCTTCAGAATTCTAAGAGTAACCCTGAAGAGTTGTGGCTTCTAACACTATTGTTCACACATACACACACACACACACACACACACACACACCCCCCAGAAATGTTCTCTTTACTAGTTGAATTCTATTAGGTTTTGGAAAAGGTATTTATTGATAGGGTATAGCAAAATAATTGCTACAGAATAGTCCCTCTAAAATGGAGGTGCACTCTTCCCTTGCAACATACAAGGTCCCTGGGGAGAATGTACTCAAACAAAGTACAACAGTAGTGAGCTACAAGTATAGGGAAAGGTGGCAAAGAGTTACTATACATGGTCAGACACAAAGCATCCTTTTCTTCCTTGTGGCATTTTCATGAAATTCTCCTTGGGTAAGGTTCTCTGCTAGAGTCTGAGGATTCTACTTTTATAGAATCAAGAGGTAGTACTCTCCATCATGGTGGATTGGGATTCCTAAAACTACTGCTGTAGTTGGGTGGCTGTTTTTTTTCTGCATCCTTCTTTTTGTTGTTGTTGTTGTTGTTGGTTTTTGTTTTTGTTTTTGTGGGGCAATGAGGGTCAATTGATTTGACCAAGGTCACACAGCTAGTGTCAAGTGTCTGAGGTCAGATTTGAACTCAAGTCCTTCTGAATTCACGGCCAGTTCTTTATCCACTGTGCCACCTAATTGCCCCTTTCTGCATCCTTCTACAAATGTTTCCTCTGTTGTTGGTCATTACCACTCTCATGGCCACCGCTATCAGATCCAATGGATCTGTCACCAAATTCAGTTACTTGTGAGTCTGTTGATGGCTCTGATGGATCTCTTAAACTTTCATGGTCACCTAGGAACTTGCTCTCCATATACTTATTCATGTAAGATAAGGAAAGAATAAACATAGAAATTATAAAAAAAAACCAACAACAACTAATGATGAATATAATTCAGAGGGCAATAGAAAGACACATGGTGAGTATGACCAGAATTCACAATATAATCAATGAAGATCTCAGAAAGAGTGAAGAATGTTGTCAAGAATTGACGGGGGGGGGGGGGCAGCTAGGTGGCGCAGTGGATAAAGCACTGGCCCTGGGTTCAGGAGGACCTGAGTTCAAATCCAGCCTCAGGCACTTGACACTTACTAGCTGTGTAACCCTAGGCAAGTCACTTAACCCCAATTGACTCACCCTCCCCCAAAAAAAGAATTGACAGGAAAAGAAGATAGACTAGTTAGGTGGCAAGAGTAAGGAATGATGAATAAATGGCCAAAGTAGTCCAATGGCATGCCAATTATGTCAGGAAAAGGAGAAGACAATCTCCAGCCCGTTGTATGAACTGAATGTGGCAAACTTTTGTGAAGATATGGATGATAATCACATAGGAAGAACAGGCATAAATGAGTTGTGATCTGTGTGGCTGGAAGTAGTTACTGAATTGGCAAAACCACTGATCAATTTGAGTATGGTTCCAGGTATAGAAAAAATAGGGAGTATGTGTGATAGCAGATATAAAATATAGTGCTTAGTACAGTGCTCAGAATATAGTAGGTGCTTAATAAATGTTTATTAATTAGTTGGTGTGGTTAGGACCAGCTACATATAAAGGACCACGTAATAGACTCACCAGTCATGATAGTGTGGACCCCAGTAGGAGAGCTCCAAAGCTAAAAGGTAAGCCCCATGGGGCATAATGTCTGGTCTTGAGAATTCAGGAGCAGGGCAGTAGTCAAGAAGATAGCTTGGGTGTAGAATAAAATATGGCTAGGATTGATTTTTAGAAGGTTTTTTTGGAATTATTTTGTTTCTTCCTATTTATAGTGATGGCGGTGGCAAAGCAGGCGAGCTATAAAAGTAGGATGGTGGAATTACCATTGTGATAGGAAGGAAGGAAGGAAGGAAGGAAGGAAGGAAGGAAGGAAGGAAGGAAGGAAGGAAGGAAGGAAGTGTGATGTTTAAAATTTAAGTGTGTGGTTGCCTTAAATTAGAAGCTTTAGCAGCAGTCTTTGGGCATTAAGCATTTATTAAAGCATACTAGGTATTAGGGAAAAAAAAAAGAACACATGGAGTTAAGAAAAGGCCTATCTAGACTAGAGTTACAGTCTGGTGTGGTTCTTCCTCAAGTACTCCAACATAAGTTTGCTTCAACCATGAACTCCCCTCAAACTGAGTGTGGAAGCTTTTTTATAGGTCTGGAGCAGAGGCAGTCCTTACACACTGCATCAAGCTGATTGGTTCGTGTCATCCAAATCTATTGGTTCACTGGGCTTGAAGGTGGTCTCAAGTTGAGTTCAAAGTCCTTAGCTTCTGAGAACAATACCTCCTTAAGGGCCAACCAGGTGTGGTTACAATCTAATTAACTTCAAGTAGGCTAATCAGCAAAGTCACTCACTCTCACTTAATTAAATAAGTTTAGATTAATCTCCAGGTGGGTCTTTGAGTATCTGCCAAATCCCATTATTTTCTAGGAAGGAAGGAAGGAAGGAAGGAAGGAAGGAAGGAAGGAAGGAAGGAAGGAAGGAAGGAAGGAAGGAAGGAAGGAAGGAAGGAAGGAAGGAAGGAAGGAAGGAAGGAAGGAAGGAAGGAAGGAAGGAAGGAAGGAAGGAAGGAAGGAAGGAAGGAAGGAAGGAAGGAAGGAAGGAAGGAAGGAAGGAAGGAAGGAAGGAAGGAAAGAAACAAGCACTTAGCAAGCAACAATTATGTGACAGGCACTCTACTAAGTATTTTACATTCTCATTAGTAATATGTATGTGTAGTTAGGGATGGGGTGAGACACTCATACTTTAGTTTATGAAGCCAAAAAATATCTCTTCCTTTTGTCATAACTAGATAGTTCAAAGAATTAACACAAATGGTTGTGATTGCTTCTCCTTTTAAAGATGGAGGCAAGGGGCAGTTAGGTGGCGCAGTGGATGGAGCACTGGCCCTGGATTCAGGAGGAACCTGAGTTCAAATCTGGCCTCAGACACTCAACACTTACTAGCTGTGTGACCCTGGGCAAATCACTTAACCCCAATTGCCTCACCTAAAAAATAAAATAAAGATAGAGGCGATTTCTTTAGCATTCTTAAAAAGGTAAACTCAAGTACTTCAGCTGTCCAAAGTTCATTTGCTCATTCCTGAGAGGCCGTATCTAGTTAGTATTTTCCATTTGTTGCCTGTAGATGGTGCATAGGTTATGCATGATTAGTGAAACTGTCTAGTCCTCAAATTCTCCTCCAGAAGAATTGCAACTTAATAAATTGAAGGAAAAATCATTCCTGGGACAACCATTACATGCTTATTGATGGAATTTGGACTCATTTGAAGATGATCCCCAGGCTTTCACTCCCAGCCTCTTCTCCTTCTGGAAACTCTGAAACTGAATATCTAACAGATGCTCAAAAACTACACGTGGGCTTATCCTACTTGAAAACTCTCTAACAACTATAGCCACAGTTGGTGTTTTGAGACATCAATTGAAAAATATCCAATAAACTAGACACCTACTTGCTCTAGCTAGGTTATGTGTGTCTGTGGAAGTCTGCATGTATGTGTGTGTGTTTTCTGTGGTCTTTTAGCCTTTCCCCTATAATTTCTTTACAAATTTCTTCGACAGGTCTGTCATAAAAATATATAGAAGCTGACTGTATATCTGTTTTCAATCAATTTGAGTTTGGCTCCTCAAAACTAGAGCAACCTTAAAACTGAAGATCAATCAGTGAATAGGAAAACATCCTTTACATGGGAGCTCCAACTAAAAGGAAGCAGAGGCCCTTGTTCCAATTTAAGTCCAAACCTAGATTGTTCTCATGACAGAATGATACATTCAATTTCCCAGTCTGAGTAAGAATACCTATAAACTATTTACTGAGACAGGGCAGACAAGCTAAAACTATGTAGACATAAGGTACAGGTGGTATATGGGACTGAGTATTCTGTAAGACAGTATGTATGACTGTAGACTTTTCCTCAGGAAGTCATGCAGATAATGTTTTTGAGTCAAAAGATGTTGATGAAAATTCTCTAGGTGTAGGCTCTTTAACAAATCATTCAATAAATATTTATTAAGCACCTACTACATACCAGGCATTCTTCTTAGTGCTGGGAATACAAATATTTTAAAGTCGCTATTCCCAACTATTTTACATTCTATGGGGAGAGACAACATGTGTGTGGACACAAGTGTATATGTATATACATATGTAGATATATATATATATATATGCATATAAAGGCACATATTGTATATGCATATACACACAGTGTATATATACTATATATGAATATACATACATACATCTCCAAGATGACTGACTTTTGGGGAGGTGAAGTAAGCATGTAAAAAGGGACAGAGAGAAAATAGGATGTCATATATGAAGAAGAACAAGGTCAATTTGGCTAAATCAGAGAGTGTATGGATGGGTTAATATAGAATAAGGTTGTAAAAGAAGGTGGGGACTGCGTTGTAAAGGTCTTTCAATGCCAAATAGAGGAGATTACATTTGACCCTAGAATGAGTAGAGAGTAACTAAAGTTTCTTGAAAAGGGAGGTGAAATAATCACATTTATGCTTTATTTAAATCATTTGGGAAGCTTTGTGGAAGATGGCTTGGAAATAGTAGAGACCTAAGGCAAGTCGACCAATTAGAAGGTTATTGCAGTTATCAAGCAGAGAGGTAATGGGTATCCTACACTGGTGGCTATACATAAAGGAAAGGGGATAGATATGATAGATTTTGTGGGAGTAGAAATGTCGATATTTTCCAATAGTTGATTTGATAGTTTATGTGAAATGAACCCTGTTAAATTTCTTCATCCATTCATTTAAAGAAAGCCTTTTTTCTCCTTTTGTCAAGACCTATGTCACCTTCAAATGGAGAATTAAGGAAAGGGCCTATTAGCAAGCCAGAGAATGCTCACAACATTTTTAGTTTTACAAAATTTGTTTTGTTTTTTGTTTAAATATACTTCCACAATGGGATGGCTTTATGGAGGAAGAGGCATTTGATTTCTGTCTTATAGAATGGGTAGTAATTCGATAGGGAAGGCTGGAGGTACATCCAAGGAGAGACTTTGCAGGTACAGGGAACAATCTGAGAAAAGACTCAAGAGTTGGGGCAGCTCAGAGTATAATCAATGGTCTGGTCTGACCACAGAATAGAGTGAGAAGAGTAGAGTAGCACTAGATAAGCCTGGAAAGGAAGGATGATATCAGATTGTAGAGTGTGTTGAATATCAGACAAGGGATCCCAGGCCTTTATCATTCTCACCTGGACTATTATAATGGGGTCACAAGTGGCTTCCAATTTATCCTCCACATAACTGCTAAAATAAACAATGTTACTTCCAACAGTTTACTGATAAATGGTCAAGAGTTAGCTATCTTGGGTGGGAGTTGGGGAGGGACTATGTTCCAATACACTTTTAATCTGCATATTTAACATTTTCTCCATTACTTTCTTACGTATAAAGGGCCAAGAAAGCAATAAATCAAGCTCTGATTAGTAGCACTGCCTATTTCTGAGCTGTAAATGTTCATGCTGAAAATCTGAGCTGGTTCTGGCCCACCCAGCCCTGATTGGCTCTCTATTGCCTCCAGGATAAACTGCATACTCCTCATTTTAACATTTAAGGAAGGACTGACACAATTTGGCTCCTTTCCAGCCTAATTCAGTGCTATTTCCCTTCAGTTCTCTATGCTTTAGTCAAACAGGTCTATTGGCTGCTCTTAGAAGTGGAAATTCATCTCTTACCAGAGGTAACTTTTCACTCAGTGGACAGAGTTCTAGGCCTGGACTCGGGAAGATTGAATCCAAGTTCATCCTTAGACACTAGCCATATGACTCTAGGCAAGGGATCATAACCCCTCTCAGCTTCAGTTTCCCCATCTGTTTATTTCATAGTGGAGAAAATTGAGGCAGAGATAATACTAGCAATTACCCCAAAAGGTTATTGTGAGATTGAAATGAGATAGTATGTGTTAAAAGTGTTTAACACAGTGCCTGGCACATGGTGGGTGCTATAAATGCTTATTCCACCCGCCCCTCTTCTTTACTTGGTGCATTTTTTTAATAAACAGTTTTATTTCATTTTGATTTCCAAATTCTATCCCTCCCTCTCTCCCCTCCCCACTCCCTGAGGTAGTTAGCAATCACATTTAGGTTATACATGTGCAATTATGTAAAATATTTCCATATTAGTGATTTTGAATTATACTCAAATAAAAGAAAAAAATGAAAGAAAGAAAATGAAAAATAGCATGTTTCAGTCTGCATTCAATCAATATCAGTTCTTTCTTTGGAAGTGGATAATATGCTTCATCATTAGTCCTTTGGAATTGTATTGGATCATTGTATTGCTGAGAATAGCTAAGTCATTCACAGTTCTTCACCAAACAATGTTACTGTTACTGTGTACAATGGTCTCCTGGTTCTGTTCACTTCACTATACATGAGTTCATGTAAGTTTGTCCAGGTTTTTCTGAAATCATCCTGCTTGTCATTTATAATAACACAATATTCCATCAAAATCACATATCACAGTTTGTTCAGCCGTTCCCCAATTGATGGGCATTTCTTTGATTTTCAGTTCTTAGCCACCACAAAAGAGCTGCTATAAATATTTTTGTAGATCCTTTTCTCTTCTTTTGGATGTCTTTGGGATATAAACCTAGCCATTGTATTGCTGGATCAAAGGGTATGCACAGTTTTATAGCTCTTTGGGCATAGTTCCAAATTGCTCTCCAGAATGGTTGGATCAGTTCACAACCCCACTAACAGTGGATTAGTGTCCCAGTTTTCCCATATCCTCTCTGACATCTGACATTTTCCTTTTTGTCATATTAATCACTCTAATAGGTATAAGATGGTACCTCGACTCTGTGCACTTTCATAAATTGTCCCTTTTCCCTTTTTATGTTCAAAGATTTAAGGAAGTTACCCTAGATGACACCATGTTCAACTCTTTCCTCCCCCCTCATCTAATTTTACAGATGACAAAACAGAAGCCTAGGTGGGTTTAGTGGTTAACTCAAGATTGCATAAGGATCTCCTGACTCCAAAGGTAGATCTTTCCATTTACTGCCCTGACCCAAGAATCTACATTTCCCTTCAAAGTTCAATTCAGTAACATCTCTTTCATAAAGTTCTCTTCATCCCCCAAGGTGTTAATGTTCTGTTCTTAATCAGTTGTGTGTCTATAAGTTATATCTCTTTAAGGCAGAAGCTCTTAACCTAGGGCCCACAGACCCCTAAGTAGTCTATACATAGATTCGACAGAGTCCATGGACTTCAACAGGAATTCTTTTGGGGCCCAAGACCAATTCACATGTTGTTTGTTTTGTTTTTGTTTGTTTTTTGTTTTGGGGTGGTTTTTTTTAGGCTTTGGATGTAGACGTTTTAACCTTGTTGTATTCTTCTGAGTTTGTGTTTTGATTTTCCCAGTCATGAGAGTAACTTGCTATGGTCAGGTTCTTTTGTTTGTTTGTTTCCTCATTTCCAGTCTATCTCTTGACTTTTAACTTGATGTTAAAATTGGTCTCTGCTCTTGACATGGAAGGGGTACTGTCCAAGCTTCAAGTTTTTGTGTGAAGTTTTCAGAGCTAGTTCTAAGGGTCTGTAAGCTGTTGGTTCTTCCAAGGGAGAGATATGTTCACTAGTCTTCTGGTCTGTGATCTGGTCTGTGTGCAACTAAAAGCACTCTTTTCCACCCTAGAACTGTTACCAGCATCCTTGCTTCCCTGTAGTTGCAAGCTCTGATGTGCTAGTGCTCCTCTTTGCCCTAGCATTGCAGCCCAGGACTGCTACCTGAATCTGCATAAAAGCAATGCAACAGAGTCCTGCACCCAGTGCCAGCAAAGGGACTCTGTAATCTCCTTCTGACCAATTGTCCGACACCTATTTGTAGGATGAGAGCTCCAGAAGCAGCCCCTGCCCCTGCTGATTCAGTTGGCCCCAAGGCCAGCTGCTGATTTGCCAGGTCAGACCCTGGGCTGACACAGCCTGTGCTGGACTATACTCCATTTTCACCCAAGTGCAAAAGACCTTTCTTGCCAACCTTCTAAGTTGCCATAGACTAGAAAGTTATTTTACCCTGTGCTTTGGAGGTTCTGCCACTTCAGAATTCATTTTGAGACAGAATTTAAGGTTGTTTGGAGGAGAATTTGGGAGAGCTCAGGCAAGTTCTTGCCTTTTCTCCACCATCTTGGCTCTGCCCCTCTTTTGTGTATTTTTTGTTTTGTTTTGTTTTTCCTTTATTTGCAGGGCAGTGAGGGTTAAGTGACTTGCCCAGGGTCACACAGATAGTAAGTGTCAAGTGTCTGAGGCTGGATTTGAACTCAGGTCCTCCTGAATCCAGGGCCGGTGCTTTATCCACTGTGCCACCTAGCTGCTCCCTTTTGTGTATTTTTTAAATGTTTTATTGACATTATTTTTTTCTTGCATTTCTCCCATCCTTCTATCAATTCTCCCCCCCAAAGAATGTCTCCATTCCCAGGTATAGTCAAGAAATAGAAATTCATTATTGGCCAATTCTGAATATATATATGTATATATACACATACATGTGCACATATATACATACACATACATGTTTTATGTGTATGTTTATGTGCGTGTGTGTGTGTGTGTGTATATATATATATATATATATATATATATATATATATATATATAAACATTCTACAATCAGAGTCCTTTGCCAATAGGTGAGAAGCATGTTTTCTTATTAGACTTCTAGAGATGATCAGTTATTTCATTGAATAGAATTCTTGTCTTTTCAAACTTTTAATTTTCCTTTTTGATGTTGTAGTCATTTTATAAATTGTTCTCCTAATTCTGTTCACTGAACCAGTTCATACTTTTCCCCAGCTTTTTATGATCTTTTTCATTTGATTTTTTTATTGTACAATAATATTCTATTATTTTCTATACCATAATTTAACCTCTTTATTCATGGCTACATAGTTTGTTTCCAATTTTTCACTATAACAAAAAGTATTTTATATATATACAAATACATAAATATATACATACATATATATATATATATATATATATATATATATATATATATATATACTATATCAAAAGATATACCCAACTGACTTTTTATGTATAGTTCCAATTCCTTTCCACAATAGTTGGACCAATTAATAACTCCACTACTAATACATTACTTTGCTCTGTGTGTGTATGTATGTATCAATTTGAATATTTTGTGGCATATATCCATTCAGATGTATTTATGGGTTTTGAGTCATTGCTTGGAGCCAGGGGTCTAAACATAATTTTTGTCAGATATTTTCCAGCTTTCCCAATTTTTTTCATCAGTTCTTGAATCCTTATCTCAGTAATTCGTGTTCTTGAACTGAACAAAAACTATGTTCCTCTATTTGATTGTGTCTGGGTTCTGTGTGCACAGTTTATTCCACTAATCAACTTTTCTATTTCTTAAGCAGTACAAAATAGTTTTGTGATCTCATAGTTGCTGAAACAAGCCCTAACAATGCAGATCACAATCTAGTAATGCTCTTCAGCCTTGACAATTCTCATTGATGTAATTTTCCAAAACCTCCATAGAGAATATGTTAATGTGATAGAATTTTCCTCTTTTGTTTTTGTTTTTCAAATATCTTGTGAATAGTAGAACACTGAGCCTTTATATCTCTATTCCAACACTAGCTACAGATCCACCCTACCTCCTTTTCCACATATCCTTGTCCTTTGCATGCTCCTCTTCTCACATAAGCCATCATTGGCAATGTCTTGCAACCAATCTACCATGCATTTTTCAATTGATCTTCTTTTTATCTCTTCTAATGAAATCATGATAATTTGTGATGCACACAAACAAAACATCACCAAGAGAATACTGATGTTGAAACAATGGGGTTTTGTATCAGCAAGTAGCTTAGGATCATTGAAAGAATTGTTTGGTATATACATTCTCCTCCCTTCCACCTGTCACAATCACTAACTTCTTTTAGGGTTCATCTCAGTGCTACAGCCTATAAAAAGTCTTTTCTAATCATCCCAGTTGTTTGCGCCTTCCTTCCTCCCCCCCCCCGCCCCCAGGGAAGGAGAAATTACTTTGTATATACTGTACATTTACTTATATATAAAAAATATTTTATCTCTGTAGTTGAAGGTAAGCTTCTTGAAGGCAAGGCTTATTTTAATTTTTTTCCCTCTTGTATCTTTAGCACTCAGCACAGTGCCTTGAACGAAGCAGGTTCTTAACATCCTTACTGGATTGAATTGTATTGAATTTCAAGCACTGAACAATTTCTCAAGTGATATGTAAACTAATCTCCACATTTTCATTTATGGGTTCAGTTCATAATCCATCTGCAGTGCCTGGCTAAGATAGATGTACAGATGGACTATATCAGTGGATCCAACTGTAGCCAGGCAATATGTCTTCTACAATGTGTGTGTGTGTGTGTGTGTGTGTGTGTGTGTGTGTGTTTGTTTGATTCAACTTGGATTTCCCCACGTGGATGACTAAGTCCCTCTCTTCTGAGTGACTGTGTATTCCATTAAGGAAGCTCTCTCTATTGATGTAATCAGAACAACAACATAGTCAATGGACAGGAGAATAGGAACATCTGGAGGAGCTATGTGTAGGATAGAGAATTCCCTTTCTATCTGACTTTCTAGAGAATATCTTCTATGACATTAGCACATAAGTTTGGCAAGCATATCTGTCTCCCTTGATGTTGATACTCAGAAGGTGTTAAATGATGTTACTTCCCCAGTCACACTTGTCATGCAATCCTGTATAGTCTTAATATATTTATGGGAGAGATTCAGTTTGAGGAGAGTCCTTTCTTTGGAAAATAAAGTTTTATGTATAACTGTTTTTCTCTCTATCACAGTCACCACCCCCCACACCTCCAGATTGGACCCTCACTTTTAACAAAGAAAAGCAATTAAATGGAAACATCCTGTACAGAAACCTTGTCTAACAATGTATATGACATTCTGTCATAATACTCCTCCACCTTTCTTCTGTGAAGGAAGAAGTATGTTTCATGAGCTCTTGGGGAGAGCTGTTTTGTAATCATCCAATAGACATGATGGAATCTTAAGGACTCTCTAGACCTCTCACTCAACTCTGTGACTAAGAATATGTGGGCTTCTGTGAAAATTTGCCTGTTGGGGAAGGGAATTTTCTTACTAAAGAACCCCTTATGATAATACCACTTATGACCCCATGAAGTCCCCAGCATCCAAATTCCTAAGAAACATAAATTTCACGGCCGTTACTGATTTAACTAAATTGGAATCAGGCCAAAGAGAGTTATGATTCTGAAGAAGAGGTTTTATGAACTGTATCATGGATATTTAGAACTTAGATATGAAAAAACCCATGATCTATTTTTTTAATAAATCCCTGCCTTTTCACCAAAAAGATATTAACTTCCAAGTGTAATATTAAATCATGTGATTGTTTAGAAAGCAAATTCACATTGCTGAAAGACTGTGATACTCAATGTTTTCTTTTGGTAAGACTCTTATAGGATTTCTGAAGAATGACACATCAGTAGGAAACCAACAATGTTTCATAGTGTACCATAGTTTCACATATTAATCTCATAGTTAATTCCTTTGTTTGGACATCTTTCTTTTCTATCCAAGCAGGTTTTTTTATAGTATCATGATTACTTGCCCATAATTGAGCATATTATAACATAAGGTCTCAAGACTCTTGTAAGAATGACATGAAAGACACAGTTGTAAATACCTCATGAATTCTGTCAGCATTCTATTGTCCTCAATCCTTTGTTTCTCTGAACATGGTCTGTCATTCTAATTATACAAAGAATCATCACCAAAGCACTTGTCTTTTCTATCAGTGAGAACACTGTATTAACTAATGATAACATGCTTTTATAGCAAACCATTCTCTTCTCAACCAGGTATGGAAGTAAGTTAGTACAATTGATTATATCAAGATTCAAACTCAGGGATTTTAAATCCCAGGTCAAGGCTCTTTCCACTACAGAAAACAAATGAACATAGTCTCTGTCTACTAATAGTTTATAGGTTTTCATATTGATTGTTTTCATCAAGAGCCAAGTATAGCCTGGAAGTACTTGAAAACAAAGAGGTAGTGGGGCTCACTGGGCAGAGCTCTGGCCCCTACATCAGGAAGACCTGGGTTCACATCTCATCTCAAAAACTTACTAGTTGCATAACTATAGAAAAGCCCTTTAGCTTCTCTGAGCCTCAGTTTCCTCATCTATAAAACTATAATAATAATACTTGTAAGCACCTGTCTCACAGGGTTGCTGTGAAGGTCAAATGAGGTCATGTCTGCAAGGTGCTTTGAATATTTTATAGCACTATATAAATGGCAGTTATTGTCTTTAGTGGCTCTGGGATCATGGGCAGGTCATACTGGCCCATAGGGCCAGCCAAAGTCTGGTACATACAGGTACATTGCAGCACAGATGGGAGTTGGGAATATGAAATACCATTGCTAAGAACTGAGTGGACTGGTCATTGAATTACAAAGGTTTGGATGGTTTGGGGAGAGATGCCAGAAGCTGGTGCACAATCACAACTGGGAATTCATAACTAGGTTCAAGAAGGAGCCTGAAAGAGACAAGATCTGGATGTCAGGTAGCTGAGCCATAGTGAGGAGCCGTGCTACATAGATAGTGTGGTCTCATCATGTTGTATTGGACATATTGTAGGCTTAAACAACTGGGATGTTTCTCCCAAATCATCAGAGCACTCCTAGGGCTTCTACTTAAATGGAAGGAAGAGATCCACCCCCCCCCCCAAAGTGTACTTGGATTCTTTATGCATCTTCATGTTGTCAAAGAATCACAGAATTTCTGAGTTGGGTGGCACATCTAGTCCAACCCATAGCTAAAACATAGTCCCCTCTCCAACATCCCGACCAAGCAACCATCCAGCTCTTTTTAAAGGCCATTAGTGAGGGAAAACTCCTTCTTTACAAAGTGGCCCACTCTTTCTTCTGACAGCTCTAATTGTTAAGAAGTCTTTTCTTGACAACAAGCCTACAATGGTCTCTTTGCCATTTCCACTCGTTGCTCTGATTCCTCCTCTCTGGAGTCAAACAGAATAATTCTAATCCTCCTTTCATATGACCATCACCCAAAGACAGATATTATGTTCACACAGGCATTATCTTCTTCAGGTAAAACATCCCCAATGCCTTAAGGAAGACTCATGAGTCTTAGACACAAGGGCTAAAATGATTCTACCTACCTCACAGAGTTTTTCATGAGGAAAGCCTTTTATAAAGATTAACACACTATAGAACTTTGAGTTGAGTTATGCGCAATGTCATGAAAGGTAATGGAAGCACACTTTGACCCTGATTAATCACTTAACAAGTTACTGAGCTCTTACAGTGGTGCTGGTCCTGTAGGATCATAGGGCTGCAGTTTCACAGTGGGAAGAATGTTAGAGGCTGACTAGTGCAGTATTCTCATTTTACAGATGGGGATTAAAACCTAAAAGAATCAAGTGACTTGCCAAAGGTCACAGAGGTAGTTAAGTGACAGAGTCAGGCTTTGATTCAGGGAACTCTGACACCAGCACCAATGCTCTTTCCAATAGGAGTTATTCTCCTCAATAAGCTTACAATCTAAATTGTGAGTTAAGATGAATATATATGAAATAATTATCATGTTGTTAGGGAAAGAGACCTGGAATTGGAAGAGAAATTTCAGGTACTTAAGAATTTAGCTGACTACATTTATATATATATATATTTGGTGAGGCAATTGGGGTTAAGTGACTTGCCCAGGGTCAGACAGCTAGTAAGTGTCAAGTGTCTGAGGCCGGATTTGAACTTAGGTCCTCCTGACTCCAGGGCCGGTGCTCTGTCCACTGTGCCACCTAGCTGTCCCTACATTTATTTATAACTAGAATTCAGTCATTTTCCGGTCACGTCTGACCCTTCGTGACCCCATTTGGGGTTTTGTTGGCAGAGATACTGTAGACATTTGCCATTTCCTTCTCCAGCCCATTTTACATATGAGAAAATTGAGGCAATCAGGATTAAGTGACTTACCCAGGGTCACAAAGCTTGTAAATGTCTGAGGTCAGATTTGAACTCAGGAAGATGAGTGTTCCTGACTCCAAGCCCTGCACTCTATCCACTGTACCACCTAGCTGCCTTATAAATAGAATGGAAAGTAATGATACATTTTTACCAGTAGGAAAAAAACTATCATGGAAGGCTCCCTCTGCATGAGAATTGGCATTAAACAAAAGACAGAGATACAGCTTGTATTTTAGAGGTACAGGCCTCATCTGACTGGTTTTTATCCAGATTTCGATGTGTCCCCCTGAATGCTGTGAAGCATGCAATCGGCAGTGAAAAACCACGAATCCTTCTGTCTCCACTTCCCATGCCTGTGAGAACAAAGAACAGCTGTCCCTGCTTGGGTTCCACATGGGGACTAATGGGACACTACAGAACTATGTTAAAATTATTTTGATTGAACAGACTGTTGTTCCAGGTGACCTTCAGGTTGTGGGAAATGAATGGCTTGTGGTTAATATTCAGGCATGACAATGAAAGGGAATGCAAAATTAGGGACAGAGTGTACAATCTGTTAATGTTTTCTTAAAAATCTTGTTAAGTACGAGCTAAAGTCATCATTAAGGAGGGCTGTATGAATTAGGGTCTGTAATTAACAGTCCAAATATGGACCTTTGCAGAGGGTTATCTTTATGTTACTCATTCAAATAATTATATCATTTTGGTTAATGAATGATAAACTAGAAAACTGAGTAACCTACTAGGGGGTTGAGACTTCTCTCTCTGGCTTTCATTTGCAGGTGATTTCTTTCTTACCTTTCCTTTGCTGGCTCTGTTGTCTTTAGTACTTGTGTGACATTGGGAAAGTAACAACCTCTCTGGGCTTCAATTCCCTAATCTGTAAATTTAGGGATTTGAACAAGATGATCACTAAGGTCTCTTCCAGCTCACAATTTATGTTTCTATGACAAATTTTCAATTTTCCTTTTGTTGTTGTTGATTTCAGTTGTGTCTGACTCTCTGTGACCCCATTGGGGGTTTTCTTGGCAAAGTTACTGCAGTGGTTTGCCATTTTCTTCTCCAGCTCATTAGACTGCTGAGGAAACTGAGGCAAACAGGGATAAGTAACTTGCCAGGGGTTTCACAACTATTAAGTAAGTATCTGAGGCCAGATTTGAATTCATGATGATTAGTCTTCCTGATTCCAGGCCCAGTTCTCTATCCACAGTATCACCTACTTTCCTTAATTTTCCTGTAAACTTTGGCATTTAGTTTTGTGGGGTACACCATTTCATTCAGTTGCTTTCATGAAAAAAATTATGGTTTGTTTTTTTTCCAGAACAGTAAGGCCAAGGAAGGGGCAGCCTTATCTTAACCCACTTCTATCTACTTTGATACAGTGAATCAGGACTTTATAAACTTTACCTTTAACACCTCTCCCTGCACAATCATAAACTTTGTTGAGTCAAGTTGACAAACATTTATTAAGTGGCTACTAGGTGCCAGACACCAATGATAAGTGGTGGGCATGTTAAAAAAAGTAAAAAATAGTTTCTACAATCAAAGTGCTTATGGTCTAATGGAGAACACAGCATGCAAAAAACTACAAACAAGATACATAGAAAGTAAATTGGAGATAATCCCTGAGGATAGGCACCAAGATCAAGAAGGAACGGGAAGGGTTTAGTGCAGAAGTTGAAACTTTAGTTAAGGCTTTCACAAAACCAGGAGAGCAGGGATCAGTAGCCCGGAACACAGTGTTAGTAATTACTATATACCAACTATTTGCCTAAGTGAATTTAATTGATTCTGGTGTGTCACTGTGATAGTTATAAAGTACTCAAGGTAATCTTAATTGGCAAGCCTCCTTTCTCACATGATATGTATGTGAGAACAAAGTACAGTTTTATACCCTTAACTAGCTGAGTGACACTTGGGTAATGGGTGTACAAATGATGGAATTAATATTATGGAATACTATTGTGCTATAAGAAAGGGGGGTGATTCAGAGCAACCCAAGAAGATTTGTATGCCATGATGCAGAACAAAATGAACGGAACCAGGAGAATAATTTATACACTCACAATAACATTGTAATGAGGGGGCGGCTAGGTGGCAAAGTGGATAAAGCACTGGCCCTGGATTCAGGAGGACCTGAGTTCAAATCCCGCCTCAGACACTTGACACTAGCTGTGTGACCCTGGGCAAGTCACTTAACCCCCATTGGCCCGCAAAAAAAACCCCCAAAAAACAAAACAAAACAAAAAAACATTGTAATGACAAACAACTTTGAAAGATTCAGAATCTCTGATCAGCATAATGATCAACTATAGTTTCAGAAAACTCATGAGGAAACACACTATTCACCTTCTGATAGAAAGGTAAAAGTCTCAGAGTACAGAAGGAGATACACACACATATAATGTGTTTTTTCTTTTAAATGTGGCCAATATGGCTGTTTGTTTTGCTATACATGTTTGTAACAGGAGTTTTGTTCTTTCATTTTCACTTGGGTGAGTAGTAAGAGAAAGTGGATTTTTGCTAATTAAAAAAAAATAAAATGTGACTTAAAAATAAAGGATTTTGTGAAGTAGAGGTGAAGAGGGAGTGCATTCCTGGCATAGGAGTGGAGGTGATTATTGGAATATGGGAGTGGGAGGAGAGATGGCCATTGTTAAATACTGTGATAGGAGACAGAGTGCTGTGTATGAGGAGCAGGAAGAAGGTTACTTTGGGTGGCTTGCTAAGTGTGGTACTGCAAGTGATGCCTAATGAGACTAGAAAGACTGAATGCAAGGTTGTAAAAAGTTTTAAAAGCCAAACAGAGGAGTTTAGGTTCTATTCTAGAAGCAATAGAGTTTATAGGATAGGGGTAAGTGAATGACATGATCTTACCTCTATAAGGAAAGGCACTTTGATAGCTATATACACACAAACATACACACATACACACATAAATATATATATATATACACACACACACACACACACACACACACACACACACACAGAGAATGGATTTAAGAGAGGGTATTTGAATCAAAGAAACCAATTAGAAATTTGTTGCAGTAATCAAGGTGAAAATTGATAGAAGTCTACACCAGAATGGTAGCAGTGTAAGAAGAGAAGAGGATCAGATGAAAGAAATGTTATTGAAGTATAAATAGAAAGTTCAACAACAGATTAGCTATGTGGAATGAGGGAGAATAAGGAGTTGAGTACAATGGTAAAGTTGTAAACCTCAGAGACTGAAGAAGAATAGCTCCTTTGACAGATGTAGAAAAGTTTGGAAAAGGGCTAGGTTTGGGAAGTGAAAGAAGATAATGAGTTCTGTTTCAGGCATGTTGAATTCGAGATGACTATAGGATATACAACTTGAAGACTCCACTGTACAGTTGGTGATGTGAGATTGGCCTTCAGTAGACAGAATGGATATACAAACCTATAAGTTTCCCACATAAAACTGATAATCCCATGGTAGCTAGTGAGGCTACTGAGAAAGAGAGAGAGAGAGAGAGAGAGAGAGAGAGAGAGAGAGAGAGAGAGAGAGAGAGAGGGAGGGAGGGAGGGAGGAGAAGAAAATAAGGCAAACGGCATAGCCTTGAGTTACATTTATATTTAGGGTGCTCAATATGGATGATGATATAGCAAAGGTGTTTGAGGTGAGGCCAAACAAGTAGATGGGGACTCAGGAGAGAGCAGTACCACGAACACATTGAGAAGAGAGTTGGGAGGTCAAATTGGTCAAATGCAGCAAAGAGATCAAGAAGGATGAGGACTGAGAAAAGATCTTCAGATTTGGCAATGAAATAATCATTGGAAATGCTACCTTTTGGCAATTTCCTCATCTTTGGAATAATTGACTAAGTCACAGGGATGCTACAGGCATCTATTCCATTGATAAGAAAATATAAAGTATAAATGTTTGAGTTATGCCATGTTTGAGGAGGGTGGATTTAGCTTGAAATTTGTCACTAACAGAAGCAGGATGAGGAACACCACCCCCACACCCTGTCCACCCCCCCCACACACACACACAGCACAAGTTAAAAAAAGGGAATTTCCAAAGGAGCCTTAAAAACTTGGTTTCAAGATAAGTACCAGAAGGAAGAGAATACCACAATTAGACTGATGGACCAGTGGAGAAAAAAGGGGGAACCTGGACTGACATAACCACAAAATAAATAGAATCATAAATAATGTTGCAAGAGGCAGCTAGGTGACACAGTGGATAGAGTGCTAGGCCTGAAGTCAGGAAATCATCTTCCTGAGTTCAAACCTAGCCTCAGACACTTACTTACTGTGTGACCCTTCAAGTCACTTAACCCTGTTTGCCTCAGTTTCCTCATCTATAAAATTAGCTGAAGAAGAAAATGGCAAACCACTCCTGTGTCTTTGCCAAGAAAAGCCCAAATGGCGTCACAGTCAGACACAATTTAAATATCACAACAACAAAAGCTTCAGTGTATGGGTGGAGTTGTGTGAGGAAAAGAGGCTAGGGGAGATAAAAGCAGGAAGAATGGTAGGGGACATTGGATCTGGGTGTTATGTGAGTGAAAGACTGATTGGAACAGTGAAGCAATGTATAGGATTGGCTTCAGTAAGCAGTTTTTATCTAAAGGACATATTTGTAATGGTGAAAAAAATTGTAAACATTTATTGTCCTATCATGTTTATCATAGGAACAAAGAACTGGTCTTAAAAGGAACCTCAGAGACCATCTAATCCAATCTTCTCATTTTATAAATGGAGAAACAGAGGCCAGTTACACAAGATCTCATACGTAGTAAGTAGGATTCAAATTAGGTCATCTTATTTCAAATACAGTGTTCTCTCAGGTCTTTATCTGTGTTCATGACTACTCTTATGGGACAAAAGGAGTTAAAGTAGACTAGGGTGATGAAGTTGGATTATCTGTGAATGAAGAGTCTAAAGGGATTCATGTGTGGTGCTAAGTAGCAGGAGCTGCTCAAAAATAGAAAAAGACTCATCCATATGGAGAAAAATAATGACTTCCCTACTAAAGAATGAGGGTCTGGGGGTGGGCAGCTAGGTGGCAGAGTGGATAAAGCACTGGCCCTGGATTCAGGAGGACCCGAGTTCAAATCCAGTCTCAGACACTTGACACTTATGAGCTGTGTGACGCTGGGCAAGTCACTTAACCCTCATTGCCCTGCAAAAAAAAAAAAAAAAAAGGGTCTGGATTAGTGGTGATCTGTTTGTCTCTTAGCATATAGGCCCAGGCTTAGGCAAGAACTTAGGCTAGAACTTAAAAGACTTGATACTGTAAGAACCAAGTACATAGCATGGGGTGATTCTTAGAAGAAGTGTGGAATAATGGATAGCATGCTAGACCTGGACTCTGGAGTCATAGGTATAAATTCTGGTTCTGATACTTATTGGCTGGATGACCTTGGGCCAATTATTGAGCCTCAGTTAACTCTATCTGTTAAATGGGGGAAAACATGTCTACCTACCTCACATGGAATTTGTGAAGAAAGTAATTTGTAACCATCAAAGTACCCAAGAAATGTGAGCAATTACAATTGATACATAGCCAGCCCATTCATACAGGGCTGTTCTTAATCTGCAAAGGAGGAAAGGCAGTTGGGCATCATATTCTCTGGTTCTCTGACACCATGATTTACATGTAATAGGCTTCATAGATATTTGTTAACAGATTTATAGGCAGCAAGTAAACTTTGATGCTTTGATCGATATAGTCATAGATCTGTGACTCTATCAGTGATATAGCTGCTTCCTCCAGTGGTGTAGACCACAATTTATCTCATAATCCCTCTACTGATGAAACAACACACCAGAATGGGGTAGGGGAGATGTTTTCTCTTAATTCCTTAACATTATGTAGAAACTCATGGAACAGATAAGCTTCTATAAGTTATCCCTAGCTCTAGTCCATCTTTCCCCTCAGTCATTGCATTCCTCAGATGATACCGTATATCTATAATGCTATTTCTCTTTCACAGTTCTTGGTTGGTAATGTAATAAGTTTGTTCGTGCTAACTGTATGCTGCTCCATCACCTTTTGAGTGACCCTCAACTTTAATTCCATGGAGGCAGTGGCACTTCACAACTCATGGCTATTCAGCACCCCTGTAAGATTATTGACAAGACTCATTTTTGGATACTCAACACCTCAGGTGCCTCAACCTCTCTCTCTTCTGACTGGAGGGTAGAACACTAAACCTCACCCAAAACTTTCTTTTAAAGAGGGCTGGGATATGAATTTTTTCCAGGTAACTGCATTTTCCATTGGTAATTCTGCTTGGTTTTGACTCCCAGAACATCAAAACTCCCTGGTAGCCATTTTTCCTTTTCAACTTCCTTTTGTGTGTTATTGTTCCCCATTAGACTGTAAGCTCTATGAGGGCAGGGCCTATTTTTCTTTTCTTATTTGTACCCCCAGTACTTAGCACAGTGCCTAAAACATTGTGTTTAATAAATTTTTATTGAATTGAATTGATGTTTAGAAAATGAAAATATTTCAAGAAACTTGGGGACTAAAGAATACTATAAATGATGTCTGCATAAAATATGAAAAAGAAAAATGAAACAAAGACATCTTCTCCACCCCTCTGTCTGGCAAGAATGCTTTTTAAATGTGCTTTCTCTGTTTTACTGATATACCAAATTTGTGAAATATGCCTCCTGCCTTGAAAAAGTCATGTTAACTACAATCTTAAAAAATAGTTGACAAAGATGCAGGCACCAGGGGCATTTATCATATTACATCTCATATTTTCCCAGAAAATACCTCTTTTTTTTACCTACACCAGTTAGTTATTCCCAATTTATTTTCCAAAGTACTTTCTTCAAATGGTTCTATTTTTAAACAACTGAATAGGTATGTGTTCAACTTGTCCCTCTCTTTATTTTAGATCCTGTTTGTTACCTCTATCCACATTATTGCATCAAAATCCATCTTTGATGAATCTGATTTTCACAGCCTTTATCTTCCCATGTTGATTTCTGGTTCTATCTATAGCTTTACTTCCCTGCTGCTACTGTCCAATTCTCATCTGTCGGCTCAATAAGATACTGTGGAAAAAAGAATTCTCCTAACCATATCTATTACCTTTTAGAACTACAAAGAAGATATAGCCAAAAGCAATAATTCTTTTTTTTTTTTTTGGTGGGTCAATGAGGGTCAGGTGACTTGCCCAGGGTCACACAGCTAGTGTCAAGTGTCTGAGGCTGGATTTGAACTCAGGTCCTCCTGAATCCAGGGCCAGTGCTTTATCCACTGCACCACCTAGCTGCCCTGCAATAATTCTTAATGGAGCTTCAAGATATAAACACACATGCATCTCTTCTGGTCCCCTGACTTGCTAAGGAACCATTGCCCATCCTAGAAGGTCCCCTCCTTTTTTCTTTCTTTTATGTCTATACCTGTGATTTAATTAGTGCAATATATAGTCTTAGAGAGTTGTCCTAGGGCAAGGGATAGAGATTGAGTGGCTTGCCCAGCATAGCACAGCTAGTAAATGTTGAAACTCTAATGTTCTTGATTCCCAGATTGACTCTATCCACTACCACACTTCCCCTTTCTGGAGTCTCTTATAAAAAAGAAACTTTTTCTTAGAATCTTAAAAAATGGAGAATAAAAATGTATTTGGTACTATAGAAAAATTAAAAAGAAATGAGCATAATGTGGCTTCTGTCTTCGAGGAGCTTACAATCTAATTGGGGAGAGAAAATATGTAGCTGAATGGTAAGCATAAGACCATTTCATAACATGCTCTATCTATGCTCACTTCACTCCCAGGTAGACTGAAGGTTTTTCTGCCTTGTCAATAGTTACCTTCCCAGCCTGGACAAACATCCACCTTAGAGACACTGTATTGATTTGTGGCTTCCTGGCCCAAACTATCATTTCTTTAAGGGTCTCAGACATGTTCATTTTACTTCCCTCGACTCATTCTCTAGACTTCTCCATCTCACTTCCTCACTTCCTCCTTGCCTCACTTCCTCAAAGGTACCCCCCCATTTCGAGCTCCCTTTTATATGTTTTCCCCCCATAAGACTGTCTTATTTGCTTATATTTGTATCCTGAGTGCTTAGCACAGTGCTTCCTGACACATTTTGTTGTTCAGTTCTTCAGCTGTGTCCAACTCTTTAAAAAAATTTTTTTTAATAGAATTTTATTTTCCAAACTATATGTAAAAACAAATTTTAACATCAATTTTTAAAAACTTTGTGTTCCAACTTCTCTTCCTCCTTCCATTCCCATCCCCCCAACAAGAATTCAAGCAATTCAAAATAAGTTATACATGAGTAGTCATGGAAAACATTCCAACTCTTTATGATCATAGCACGCCAATACTGTCTATGGGGTTTTCTTGGCAAAGATATTGGAGTGTTTTGCCATTTCCTTCCAATGACACAGATAGGGAAATAACCTGAGAAGATGGAAGGAGAATTTGGGGGGCTTGAGAGACAGACCAAAGAGTAGTCCCAGTTCCCTGATAATCTTCTACTTTTTTATTTATAGTAGCTCATTGTGGGTAATCTTGGTCCCCTTTCTTCTCAGAGAGATAGAAGTCACCTCAGATAGCAGGCCTTTTTCTGTTGGCTTTCAGGCATTAGGGGATAAGAGAGAGAGAGAGGAAAACAAACTCCCAAACCTTCAAAACTTTTATCTCGCAATCTCATAAGTTTGCTCTGGATTGGGAAATACTCATCAGAAAAGCTGATGTCATGTCAAACTATTCAAGAAGAATTCTGCTTTATCAATCATACTTACAGCTGAAAAAATCCTCCAAATTAATTGATGAAACCAAGGACAGCTCTCTGACTTATAATATCATTTCTAAGAAGCACTAGCCTTCTGATGGCAGCTTGCTGTATGTGGTCTTGTTCAAAAGACAGCCAACATTCTAACTCTTTGGTTAAACATGGCTTCTTGGCATATACCATAGAGTCAAGAATAAGAAATTTGAAATATTCTCAACATTAGACTAACAGAGTACAGTATTTCCTCTTTTTGTATTTAAATAGTTTGGTTGCTGAAAGGGAAAGAAAAAGAAATTCTGTGTAAGGAAACTTGGGGAACTATAAAAGCACTGCAGAAAATGCCAAGGACTCCTGTTGCATTGTTTCTATTCATGTTGGAATAAAAACCTGCCTAGTAATACTGAGAAATGGAACAAATAAATTTTTTTTTTTGTGGCCCCTTGAGGAAGCATGGTCCGTGGCACAAATAAAACTTTGTCACTTCACACCCTGACAGATTGCCAACATCTTTATTTTTAGTCATATCTATCAAGGTTTATTATTCTCTCTGAAATGGGAAGCAAAACTCTTTGCTAGTCCTGAATTTCACAGTTACAGATTGGTTTGTGACTGTGAAATGGGAGGCAGGGTGGCACAGTGGAAAAGAACACTGGCTCTGGAGTTCGAGGACCTAGATTCAAATTTTGCCTTTGATAGCTTGTTGTTGTTGTTGTTGAGGCTTTTAAGTTGTGTTCCACTCTCTGTGACCCTATTTGGGGTTCTCTTGGCAAAGACACTGGAGTGGTTTGCCATTTCCTTTTTCAGCTCATTTTACAGATGAGGAAACTGAGGCAAACGGAGTTAAGTGACTTGGCCAGGGTCACATAGCTAGTAAGTGTCTAGGGCCAGATTTGACCTTAGGAAGATGACTCTTCCTGACTTCAGGCCTAGCACTCTATCCACTATGCCACCTAGTTGCCCTCTTGATATCTTACTCCCTGTGTTACTTTGAACAAGTTGTTCAGTCTCTCATGTTGCCTACTTGGTGATGAACTTATGAAAGTTGTCAAGGATGGAAGGGAACCCATACTGATGAAACCAGAGATCCTGGAAGTACCAGAAAGCCAAGGGGATCTCTCTCCTTGTATGGTAGAATGCCTTGGATGTATAATTTATGGTGCTATTAGGTAAATTCTAAAACTAGAATAAATTAACTTCTAGCCTGTGTTTTATGTTCAGTTGAGAAATAAATTATGACAGAAATTTCTTCCCATTTTAGCATTTGTGAAAGTTGTTAGCACTTTTATTTTCACAGAAGCCTGTTTGGGGTTCATGATGCTCTAAAATAATGAGGTAATATTATCAGTTCACCATTAATATAACCCTTTATAGACTTCTGTGATGTTCAGCTGAGCATGTTTGAAATTTCTATCCTTAAATTGAAAAGTGTGGCAATGTAATAGGAAGTCAAAAAAGTAGTCTTACAGCAAACTGCCCCAGATCCTCATTGGACCCTTGATTTATTTCTACATTAGTTTCATCTTAAACTCTAATGCCACTTAGCCATGTTTCCATTATGGCTTTTAAATTTCTGTGTGAGCATGAGCACAAAAACAATGGGCATGTTATATTTACAGGCAAATAAGGAAGACAATCTGAGTGGGTGCAGGAAAGTTAATATAAAGGATTGCCCCTCCCCCCTTTCTACTCTGTTCCTTGGGTCAAGTGTCAAAAGTTATAGAGCCAGAAAGAACCTCAGAGGTCATCTAAGTCTAACTTTCTTATTTTACCAATGAGGAAATTGAGACCCAGAGAGGTTTCAGGAAGTGACTTAACCAAGATTTCAAAGGCATATAATTACAGAGGCAAAATTTGAACCAAGGTCCTCTGATTGCTAAATCCATTTCTTTATCTACTAGTATAAAGTTGTTGGTTCTTGATCATAGTAATCTTCTCTTTCTGCTCTCTGGAAAGTTTATCTTTTAAATGAAGAACAAGGTAAGAGAAATACACAATTCAAATTATTGGTAGCAGTATTGTGTAGTAATTATTGTGAAATAGGTTGCGCAAAAAACTAGATCGGTTTCTCTGATAGAACAGCTATCCTGGAATACAGTGGCATATTCTCCCGAGTCATTGTGCTTGCACAGTAAATGAATCCCTGTGGGAAAAGCATCCTTTGGGACTCCCCAAAGGAGGATTATGGAACCAATTAGGTCAAAAACATTTCACAATGCTTGCACTCCCTTCATTACAGGAAATTTGGTGTATTCCATAAGATTTACTGATGGACTGAGCAGGAGATGGCCTCCACCCTGATGATGAGCACATATGCTTTCCATAATGCTAATGGTTTCTGGGATCTCTTTCGTAAATCTAAGTGTCAGACATTTCCACAGAAAAAGAAAAGGCAATTTAAATAGCAGCAATTTCTTCACTTTGCATTACTTATACTGATTTGTACATAAACCCAGACACTACTTTGGCTCAGATCTGCCTACAATTATAGTTAGCTTGTCAAGATAGTTGGGAAAGGAACACTTATCTGCCCACTCTTCTCCCATGAAGGCTAAAAATTGGTTTTTACTGTAAGAAGAGCCTTGTTTGAGTGTGGATTGGTTTAGATGACCTCTAAACTGACCTGATACTCTGGAATTCTCTGAAGGAACTTGGTTAAATGCAGCTAAAAACCATTTAGCAGCTATTACAAGCTAAGTAACTGATTAACAAAGGTATTTGACTAGCAGAATATCATAGTATTTCCTTGATTAGACTGACAATTCATGGTGATCTCTAAGGTAAGTTTAAAGATTCATGGTTTCTGGACTATACCAGTGTTTCCCAAGCCAGAACTTAATAGCAGAAGGCCACTTTCTTCAAATACCATTTTTTCCATGTTCTCATGGCATAATGATTAGTAACTAGGAATCATTTCTCAAATTTTATGCATATAAAATAAACAAGGAAGAGGAAAAGGAGAGAGAGAGAGAGAGAGAGAGAGAGAGAGAGAGAGAGAGAGAGAGAGAGAGAGAGAGAGAGAAACCTTGTTAATCTGCAAGGAACAGAACAGATGCTCTGTAGGAACATGATGTATCCAAGAAGAGTATCTGAAAATGAAATAAAGTGAGCGACATTAAAGTGAAAGAATGAAATCACATAGGGGACCATTCTGTTCTGACTGACTTCAGAAACTCCAGTCAGATTAACATTCCGGATGTTTGCATATTTCCACTGAGAAAAAGCAAAATTAACAAAATCAAACCAAAGAAGTGTTTACCTTCTGATAACTCATTTTCTTGTCAGGATTAAATAAAAGATCCAAGCATAAATGAGTGATCTCCAATAAATTGAAATATGCCACCAATTCAAAACAGATGCTTGTGGGGGCAGTTAGGTGGCACAGTGGATAAAGTACGAGCCCTGGATTCAGGAGGACCTAAGTTCAAATCCGGCCTCAGACACTTGACAATTACTAGCTGTGTGACCATGGGCAAGCCACTTAACCCTCATTGCTCCACCAAAAGCAAAAAAACCCAAACAAAACAGATTCTTGAATATGATGATGATCCTTCCCTTCTCTTCCCCCAATGTTAAAAAGTGGTAGTTAGTGCTTTAACAATCCACATGTCAGACTAATGCTTCTAATTTATACCCAAATAAACCATGTGGAGGCAGTGTGACATAATGGATAGAGACCTGCTTTGGCTCAAGAAAGACTTGGGTTCAAGTTAGTGCTGGGATTCATAGCAGGTTCCAGTCCTAAGGTTATAGTGTAAAATGCCAGATTTAGTTTGATGCCTTTCTGGTTTAAAGGCAGTCATATAGACTCTGCAGGCATACATTATTAGAATGGGAATTTGCCTGCTGCCTAAATAGGCCAAAGTTGGTCAAAGTCCCTGGAAACTGATCAAGGTCAAATGAAGAAGGACTGTACTTAAGGTCTATAACATTTCAGCAGGCAGAAATGTCAGAGCAAGGATATACAAATATAAACTGGAGGAATTATCATCATATAGGCAGCTCTCAAACTTCTACTCTCTTGGAAATCTGACTAATAGAAAACTTCATTGCAGCCTAAAATTAATGCTATAATTCATAAATTTAAATTTGTATTTTTCCTCTCAAAGAGATGTGATTTTTAAACTATGGTTTATGTTTACAGGGGAACGATATAGACTACATTACAGTCTTGGAAGAATTCTTTTCCTAGGTGGAGACCTAAATGACATAAAAACCCAGATGTATCATTTTTCTTTTTGTTCTTTTTTCAGGCACGGGACAGCTTTTTATTTCTTCTACCACAAAAAGAAATGCTTAAAACACAAAAGATTTATAGGAGTACATTAACCAACTCTTGAAACATAAAACAATACTCATCATCATCATTATAAGGTCAAGGTACTTTGAGACTGCAGGATGGAGATTTCATTTTCATCTCTGACAGGTACTGTCTGTACAACTCAGAAGTCCAGATCTCTTGGAAAGGCAGGGCACCTTAGACATTACGAATCCTCGAATCCTCTCAGAATTACCTGGCAAATTCTTCTGGCAGAGGAACATCTTCTCTGAGAAGCAGTGTTGTTGTAGAAAGCATCTCCATGTGGGCAGATGTCAGTGACTCAGGAACTCACGACCAATCGAACTCACAAGATAGCCATCAAGTTGGAAATGACTGTTTCTCAGGATTGTGGTTCAATGCCACCCACTCAGGAAAAGAAATCCAAAGCAGAAGAGGATGTATCAAGCTTAATCACACTTTCATAAGACAACACTTAATAAGTATACAGAAGAGACTTGAAATCTGATCTCAGGCTCACTCAGGCAAAGTATATGTTCTTCTTGTTATGTTCTCATAAAGGCCATGACAATTGGAGGAGGGGAGGATAAAGAAAGCCCGTCTTCTCTTATACCAGAAGTCCAAGGAACATCTGAGATGGTAACTCAGCCAATTAATCAACAAGCCTTAATTAAGTACAACTCTGTGGTCAGCACAGTGCTGGATATTGGAGCTACAAATAAAGAAAAAGAAATAATCTTTACTCATAAAGACCTTACATGCTCAATGAGAGGAAGAACTGTAGAGCTTTCCATAATTCTTTTTTTTTTGGGGGGGGGCAGGGCAATGAGGGTTAATTGACTTGCCCAGGGTCACACAGCTAGTAAGTGTCAAGTATCTGAGGTCAGATTTGAACTCAGGTCCTTCTGAATTCAGGCCTGGTGCTTTATCCACTGTGCCACCTGGCTGCCCTGCTTTCTCTAATTCTTATTGTCTAATGAAGGGGTAGCTCTTTTTTGTCTGAGTCACAATTATCTTAGACACAGGCCCAGTCCCCATTCATGGAGATCAGTAAGGGTCATGTAATATAAAGTTCAATGAGTCATCCCAAAACATAAGTCCATTGCTGAGTCTGATCATCTGTCCATCCCTATGGATGGTATTCTTGATGCCATGCTGAATGCGTTACTTTGTGAGAGCTACTCTAGCCCCTAATCCAGTGGATGGAGAGGAGGGGGCTGATTTCCTTTTTCATACTCCCCCTTTTCTCAACTGCTTTTCTTTCCATCTCCATGTAGTACTGTATAATTGGCTCCCTTATTTCATTTTGATTCAGTTTACATATCTTTCCACAATTCCCTGTAAACATCATATTTGGATAACTTAGTTCTTAATACCCTCCTGAATGCCATGCAGAATCTCAAGCAGTTCATTTAGCAGAGTTTTTAGACAACCCCCAAATCAAGAGGTTTTGTGTTGCTATTTTTTTAGGGGGTGAGGAAAGGGTCCAGACCTACTATATAGCCAGTGACTTGAAAAATTATGATCAAGCTGCCTCCTACCCCATATGAAGTTAAACAAATTCAATGTCCAAACAACATTTTACAAAGTTCTAATAGGTCACCAAATGCTTGTTGTTTATAAGGGCCTATCCCAATCCAAAAAAATATATTAGGAAAGGACAACATTTTAAGTTAAAACATAATAGCAAAAGAAAGAAGGGAAGGGAAGAGATGAAAGAGTGGGAGAGGAAAAGGAAAGAAAAAGGGAAGAGAAAAGGGAATGGGAGGGAAAGGAGAGGAAAACAAAGGAAAGGACAAAGGAAAGGAACAATTAAGGAAGATGTTACCTGAATACCAAGTGACATGCTCAGAAGAGAATGTACCACTTTTCTGCCTTAAAACCCCAAAGACCACCGATGTTTTTTCCAGGCCAGAAGTAATTTAAAAAATTTTTTATAAGAAGCCTATCATTGTTCTTCTGTTTATTACTTAATCCTTGAATTTATAGAACTCTCATTTCTTCCTTTAAAAAGCCTGTGTTTTGTTTGTTTATATCTCTCCTTTCTTAAAACAATAATATAGTATAGGCCTTCACCACCCTCTGCCTATGGGTTCCTATGACAGGCCAGCATCTTAGAATTGGAAAGATCTCAGGTCATCTGAACCAGGCATCTTCCTGATGGATAAATCACCCATAAATATGCCTGACTTGATTATCCAGTTACTTCTTGAACACTTACAATTTGAAGGTAGTTATTGCCTCACAAATACTGTATCACTGTCTTATTTTCTTTTGTTTATTCTAATTAATAGGAAGTTCTTCCTTATATTTAGATGAAACCTGCCTCCCTATAATTTCTATACATTGGTTCTAGTTCTTCTATCAGCAGCTAAGTGGAATAAGAATAATCCCTCTCAATTGCCTAAGTTTAATCAATTAATCAATCAACATGCATTCATTAAATATTAATTATGTGCCAGGCTGTGCTAATTGCTGGAGGCACACAAAAAAATGTAAAAAATAAAAGCAGTCCTTGCTCTTAAGACAAAATGTATATAAACAGGCATATACTATATACATGTATATATGTGTGTATACATACATATATACACATAGTGTATCATGTGTATATTAATGTATCTGCATGTATACATATACACATAAACATACATGTGCATGTATATATTTATGTATATGTGTATACATGTATATAGAGATATCTATATCTATCTATGTACTATCTATATCCTAGAAGGAAGGTAATCTTAAAGAAGACCCAGAAACTTTGAAAAGTGGGGAAGTGCTTTATGGTTTACAAAGTACTTTATATACATGGTGTCATTTGACCCTCATAATAGCCCCTGAAGTAGGTAGTACAATTATCATTATTAATGTAGTAAAGGCTAAAGACTCACATCTCCCAGACCAAGATCAGCTAGCCATATTCCTGACCCACCCACCCGGGTTTCAGAGGTAGCTTTCTCTAATGCTATTGGCTTGAGCCTCCTTTCCATTGTTTTCCACCAACTGCCATCCAAAAATGATCAGTGTTCCATTTTAAATTAATCAATTAATATCAATTAGCTCACAAATGGATATTTATTTTGGAGCTATAGCAAGAGTGAGTGTAAATAACAATTATTTCTGTTCTGGTTAGAAACTCCGAGGGTCTTCCCCTCACAGACTGATATTTTTTTTTAGTATGTAAAAGAGGCCATTTTTTTGCCTCATTTCTTACCTATCCTTAATTGCTGAATGAGTGTTGACCCAGGCAAACTGAGACCTGGGAAAGACCTTAGCTCACAAAGCTGTCTTCCACTGCATCTGACCCATCTCCAGTCATACTGATCCATATCTTGCCATTAGGCCCAGATGGCTTTGGAGGAGAGAGTGAGGTTGGTGACTTTGCATAGCCTTCCCTCACTTAAATTTCCTTTCCAGCTGCCTGAAACTCACAAGATTATATCTATCTCCAATCTTCCTTCATCCATAACAGGAAAGAACAAATGCAAAGAGGCAAAGAACAGAGGTCTGTATACACTGGGGGAAGGCCAAGTCCCTTACACATCTATGCACTTCTAGCATGTCTCTCCTCAAGTTCTACAAGAGCAAAAAGAACTATAGCAAAATTCTCATTTGGTCTTGCTGGTGCCTTTTGAATATGCCTCATTTCAGGTTCTTCAGCCAATCAGCAATTGGACTCTTCACTGTTTGTGTAGCTGACTAGAACCTGTTACAGGTTATGTCTATACATACTTTAAATCAGTGAGCAGAACACTTCCACAATACATCAGCAAGCCTTTCAAGAAGTGGGTTCCCCAACTTTTTCCATGTGAGGATTGCCCCCTGTTTTATGATCATTTTTGCTATTATTTTTGTTCAGTTCTTCAATCATGTCTGACTCTTCGTGACCCTATGGGCCATATTGTCCATGGGGTTTTCTTGGCAAAGATACTGTTCTATCTAAGTGTTATAGCTACCCCTGTGTTATAGCTCATCCAGCAGGGTAAATGTGTGGATGAACATCTATGTTGATGATTCCCAAATTTACCTAACATGGCCTAATCTATATGCTGAATTCTAATCTCATATCTCCAACTGCCTTTTCCAGACATCTAAAACTGGATGTCCATCAGAAATCTTAAACTCAACATGTCTGCAACTGAACTCAGTATCTTTCCCCTAAACCTCCTATTCCCCTTCTCCTCCCAAAGTGGTAACTTAATGGTGGCTGGATTGAATTGAATTGAACATCTGGGCTTCTCCCCCAGATAGGAATATGAAGCTAGTTCTGGAATAGACTGGGGATTCAGCCAGACCTAAAAATGACTGTTAAGTTTTCTATCTATATATCTACATCTACATATCTCTTATCTCTACCTCTATATATTATACATAAACCTGTACTCAGCTAGTATCTAGATCTATAGATCTATTTTTGAGAGTTTATTAAAGAGTTAATTTTTTCAGCAGATTCATTATTTTGTGTTTGCTGATGAAATACTTTGATTTAAAGGGAAACTCATTCTTCTCCTTGAATTTTCTCTTGCCAACATCTAGCTACCTAGATGGAAAACTTAACTAAATTCAGTTTTATATAAGTGTATATATATATATATATATATATATATACACATATATATATTTCTTCTTCTTCCTTCTTTCTTCTTCTTCCTTCTTCCTTCTTCCTTCTTCCTTCTTCCTTCTTCCTTCTTCCTTCTTCCTTCTTCTTCGACTTGCCCCAGGTCACACAGCTAGTAAGTGTCAAGTGTCTGAGACTGGCTTTGAACTCAGGTCCTCCTGACTCCAGGATCAGTGCTTTATCCACTGAACCACCTAGCTGCCCCAACATTCTTCTTATGAAGGACTATTTCTCAAGGGATAATTAAAACAGAAGCTGTTGGCTTCTTCACCCATAGTGACCAGCTGTGCTGAAGGCAGCAGAAAAAGCTACAAAGAGGATTCAAAGGCAGCAGAGAAAGCAGAATAAAGTGTACGAGGTTGATTTTCTATGTGCTTAGCCATCTCGCTCTGTCTCAGTAATTCCATCAAAAAGTCCTTCCACAGACTAGCTCCAATTTACCTCAAGATGAAGTTATTTCCATTACTTCCCAAAGGCATTCTCCATTGCAGATAGGCTGATTTACCCACTGTCCTCGGATGCTCACTCCTATCCATATGTTTTTATGGCAACCACTGGCAAGGGATTGCCCAGCCACAAAATCCCTGGAATTTGTAATTCTTCCCATTTTGGGAAGAAAGGAAAATAACATGAGATCAGCCTTCTGGTTGTAAGGTGGAGGTTTCTCAAGAATGGGGTACAGCAGAAGTTTGGGGGACTCTTCAGGAGAACAAGGGGAAGATGAAGAAGAGGAGGCAGTCATCCCATAGCTGCCTCGAGATTGTGGTTGCTCATACCTTCCACATGTTCACTTCTCTTCTTCAAGAGCATGAGAGAGAGAGTTTTTGAATGGACAAGTGGAGACATGTGTGACTGCTCTTTATGGCATTTGCTCCAGTAGCAGGAGTGCTGAAGGAAACAAAGCAGTCATCCCTCTGCCCCAGCCCTGCTTCCATTTAGCTGTATTTTTAAAAGCTATTCTGTTAAAGAATGCATCTTCTAGGTTTAATATTACTTCTCATAAGCTTCCTGTGGTTGACCCTAATTTTATATTGCCAGGTGCCCATCCCATTATTTGCAGGATGAGGATGAAATGGAAGTGACACTGGAGAGAGGAAACTTTCTATTTCAAGGCTGGGAACTCTACCCTCATTCTATTGCTAAGAGTTTTGCCCTCCAGTTTGGAACTATGCCCAAAGGGCTATAGAACTGCATACCCTTTGATCTAGCAATTATCATTGCTAGGTTTATATCCTAAAGACACCCACCAAACAGAAAAAGACCTATTTGTACAAACATATTTATAGCAGCTCTTTTTGTTGTGGCTAAGAATTGGTACTATAAGAAATGACAAGCAGGATGACTTCAGAAAGGCCTGGAAAGACTTGGATGAAATGATGTATAGTGAAGTGAACAGAACCAGGAGGACATTGTGAACAGTGACAGCAATATTGTTTGATGAGGAACAGTGAATGACAACTATTCTCAGCAATGCAATGATCCAAAGCAATCCCAAAAGACTAATGATAAAGCATACTATCCACCTCCAAAGAAAGAACTGATATTGTTGAAACAGGCTGAAGCATGCTATTTTTCACTTTCTTTCATTTTTTGCCCTTTTAATCAAGTTCTCTTGTACAAAATGACAAATATGGTAATGTTTTACATAATCATATATGTATAACCCATATCTGATTGCTTGCTGCCTCAGGGAGTGGGGAGGGGAGGGGAAGGAGGGAAAGGATAAAAATTGGAACCCCAAACTATAAATAAAAATGTTTATTACATTTAAAAAAACAATAAAAATGTTTAAAAAGTTTTGCTCTCTAACTGGGGGTATGAAGTCAGTAGAGCAGTGGATAGAGTGCTGAATGTGGAGTCAGAGAAGTTAAAATACAGCCTAAGACATTTACCAGCTGTGTGACCCTGGGAAAGTCAATTAACCCTCTGTTTACCTCAGTTTCCTCCTCTGTAAGATGGGGATGAAAATAATAGCCCCTATCTCCCAGGGTTGTTATCGAGGATCAACTAAGAAAATTGTAAAGCACTTAGGACAGTGCCTCGAACATACTAAGCTAATTATAAGTTAATTATTATAATCATGAGCCATTTTGCAACTGTACTTGAAAGTGCAGGATTTCTATGAAAGGGGACCATGTTTTATAAATTTGCCCCCAAAGACATGAGCCTAAAAGTAACTGGATCTTACACTTTCTTTGTTCTTCCCCTCCTCCTCTGTACCTAATCAATCCTTCCCATACTTAAAACCCAGGCAACATCTTGCTTTCTTCCTGGAGCTTTCTCAGTCACCTGGTACTAATCCAATTCTCTGTACTCTGTGCTATTCTTAAATTGCATCACACACACCTTAACATTTACTTGTTCTAGAATTATTGGGCAAACATTGACTTTGCCTCTCTAACTAAATGTTAAGTTCATTGAGGGCAGGAAACATGTTCTGTATTTCTGTAATTCCTGCTATGCCCTGGGACAATAGAATCATTCTGAAACCTGGACAAAAGCTCCCTAGTTTCTGTGGTGTGTGGGAGCAGAGTCTGGAGTTTAAAGCATGCTCATTAACCTGCCAATCACATATTGTTCTCTTTTAAAAGGTAGAAACTATTTAGTCATTAAAGAGTTCTTGCTGAATAGTGTACAGGGTGTACAATAGGCACTCGGGTAGTAGCAGTTGTGAATTCAGAAAGACAAACTGTCCTCCCTCAAGGAGCGTGATGGAAAAGAGAGACAGACACAGGCACATCTATGAGAGCTCAGTCATTTTTTAGAAGGTCCTTTTCTCCTCAAAGCGCAGCAATACAAACAAGATTTGTTTTTAAATAACTCTTTAGAGCTGTATTCATTTAAAAACAAAATTTTCCATCATGCATAAAACAATCCGATCTAATCCAACAAACATTCCGTAAGCACCTACAGTGGGCCAGGTACTATGCTAAGTTATGGGGATTTTTAATTAGATATATGTAAATACTTTCTGTTATATTAATATGTAATTAATAAAAAAGATAGTCCTTGCCCTCAATGAGATTAATCTGAAAGAGGAGACAACACACAAAAGGATCTAGAAAAGGGAAGAGGAGTGGGGAATCGGGTTTCCCAGCCAGGGCATCTTGTTCAATGGAGCTGAAATCAGGTATGTCAGCAGATGCAAAGCAGTCATCTGGGTGTAGTTTCTGCCCTGTATAAAGGAAGGCATTGGGAGGAGTTGGATGCTCTGCCTTCCAAACAAAGGGAAGAGGATACTGAAGGAGGTGGAGTCAGTCAAGGCTTGAGTCAGGAGCATGGTGGGGACTTTAGAAGTGATGCTCTTATCCTGGGAGAGTACTGGGAGAGTACTCAAGTGGTTCCAAAAAGTTCAAATAACTCTCCAAACTGAATTAATATCATGCAATATTGGAGGTTGTGTACATTTGAAATGTGCTTTTCTGCGTTTAGAATTTGAAAAGAAAGATTGTGTGCATTTCTTGTATCCTTAGACAGATGGTAGACTTTATGCAAACAGGCACTAGTTCATATTCCTATTTATTTCATTCAGATCAATCTTTTTTTTCAAACATCATGAAAGTATAGACTCATTAAATACCAAACACAAAATCAACAATCATATACTTGACCAATTAATCATAGGAGTTAGAGCTGAAAAGCCCATTGAGATTATAGGAGTTCAGAATTTGGAGGAGCCTTTGTGGTTTGTAACATTTTGAGCTGGATTAAATTTTAAACATACTAGAATCTCACAGTGTAGAGGTACCCAAAGACTCATGGTATTGAGAGTCAAGAGACACCTTAGAAATCTTGTTTAATCTCTTCATTTTACAGATTAGAAAATTGAAGTCCAGAGAATTTGAGTGACTTGTTTAAAATACCTAGAGCAGGGATTTGAACCCAGGTCCTTTGATTCTAGAACCACTATTTTTTCCCAATGCACATCAGACCGTCATGTAGCACAATCTGAACCTAAGCAGGAATCCTCCATACAACACCACTGAAAGGCATTCGTCACATCTTTGTTTGAAGGCCTTCAGAGAGAGAAACATTTTCTGGGAAGGCATATTCTACCTTTGGACAACTCTGATGGCTTACTTGTATTTCCTTACATTGAACTTAAATCCACTTCTCTGCACATTCAACCCATTGTTCCTACTCCTTCCTTCTGATGTCACCATCTTGGTCACCTTCTCTCCCATCTCCTCCCCTTGGACATGCTTCATTCTATCAATGTCCTTCCTGACATGTGGTGCCCCAGCCTGCACAATATGGTGGATGTGGTCTGATCACACTATTTAATTTGCTCCCCTCATTCTGCAGATGAAGAAAATGGAATCCAAAGCAGTGAGGAGACCACTGAGGTTGCTTCTTGTATTCAGTTGTTTTTTTAATAATCGGTAGTTTGTGATATTCAGATTGTTACTAGCAATGTTTTATTCCACTGGAGACTCCTGTTTATTTGGTCTGACTCTAGGGTTGTTTCACTCTCCTCTGCTTTACCAAAGGCACCTATAGTGGGGAGTGTGCCTGCCAGGCTTCCAGACATGGCAGATTAAAACTCTGCTTCTATCATCAAATACAACATTCTCTCTATGGCATTCAAAGCCCATTACAACCTGCCTCCTTCCTACCTTCCCTGTCCACTTATACTTCACCCCACTCTGTTCAGTGGCCTACTTAACTGTTCACCAAATAGAACCCCCCATCTTCCATCTTCAGTCCTTTATTCTGGTGCTCTTTCGTTCCTGCCTGCAATACTCTCCTTCCTCACCTTTATGTGCTATCTTCCCTGGCTTCCTTCAAGACAACTCATATCCCATCTTGTGCAGAAGGCCTTTTTTGGTTCCTAACCAGCAAGTACTAGTGTCTTTCCTGTGAGATTACTTTTTTTTTTGAGGCAATTGGGGTTAAGTGACTTGCTCAGGGTCACACAGCTAGTAAGTGTCTGAGGCTGGATTTGAACTCAGGTCCTCCTGACTCCAGGGCCAGTGCTCTATCCACTGTGCCACCTAGCTGCCCCAAGATTACCTTTTATTTGTATTTTATGGACAGTGGGGTTTTTTTATCCATGTTGTCTCTCCTATTAGAATTTGAAATCCTTGAGGGCAGAGATATTTTTTTTTTATCTTATCTTTCTTTGAATTCCCAGTTTTTAGCACAGTTCCCGGCAGATAAATAAATGTTTGTTGACTTGACTTGACCTGGGGTAGATAGAAGTGATGACTCTCAAAAGCCAGACATGTTGAAAAGGTCTGGCTAGTAGAATTTGCTTTAGGGAGCAACAGAAGGAAGAGACATGAGAGAGGAAGAGAGAGAAGGTAATTCCAAAGCCCCAAAGCCCTGAAGGGCTCCTTTTGTTGTGAGTCTGAGAATAGAGGGTTCAAGAAGTCATTTATCAAGTCCATAATAAGGAATTAGGGTGAGATATACTGAGAATGTTTTAGTTGAGGAGTATAACACCTGCTTAATTTTAGACTTCTGTCCCCATAATGGATGGGCTGAAGAAAAAGATTCTGTAGATTTGAGATTCAGTATTTGGTCAGTCAAATTTGTGGCAAGGGAAATAGAAATCAGTTGACAGTAAGGCCAAAACACAGCAAAAAGGATTTAAATGAGGCAGAGTCTAATGAAGACTTGGGTCTTGTTTGAGTTGTTGCTCAGGACTGACATTAAGCTATAAGAATTTTTGTGATCTTTGTTGTAGCTAGTCCTAATTCAGTTGTGTAAGCTTCCTCACATTCCCCCATCTCCATAGCTAATCCCCTAAAGAAACCTAAAAAGGTTAATGTGTTGTTATCAAGGAGCAAGGGCAAGGGGTGGAGGAAAAGGGAGAACTATTGACCCACTACTCAGCCATCCCACTGATTGAGAAACCAAGAAATCTATGGTGCTTGACAGCAGAAGACACATAGTTGAGATCACCAGAGATCTGGGTAATGAGCTGACATGTGAATGTGAGGCTGTGGAATAGAGGTGGCATGCCCAGAGGAACTGGCCCTCCCTGCCCCAGGGCTCATGACAAAATAACAACTAGCATTTATACAGTGTCTTAACATCCGTGCAGTCCTTTATATTCATTTGATTCTCACAACAGCCTTCTGAGGTGGATGCTCTTATTATCACCAGTTCCACAGATCCAAGAAAACTGAGGCATTGAGAGGTTAAATGAGTTGGCCAGGATATCATTTGAATACATCTTCCTGACTCCAATTTCAGTGCTTTATAGACAGACGCCAGTGGGGTCAAACTCAAATAGAAACAGATCCCAGAAGGTACATATTGATTTAGTAAACTATATGTTAACATCATCCATGTTTTATTGTATGTTTATTTTATTAAACATTTCCCAATCGCATTTTAATCTGGTTTGGACAATCCTGGGGCATTTTCCTTATCCCTGGACCACACTGCCTAATTGCCCCATGATATGATCTAAGAAAGATGATGATTCTTATAATAATAAAAAACAAATATTTAACAAGCACATACTATATGCTGGGCACTGGGGGAGATAGAAAAGTGAAGATCACATTCTATGTTCTCCAAATTAAGAAAACAAGCAAGCAATCAAACAAAAATGTATTTGTTAAACATATACTAAATACCAAACACTGTACCAAGGTTTCGGGATACAATAAATTAAATAATAAATAATAATAATAATAAAATAATTCCAATTGACAAATTTATATTCTAATGAGACAACAAACTTATATATAACATATACATACATACACATATATTAAATACAAAATCCATATAAATATATAGAAAATACTTGAATACAAGATAGTTTGGGAGGGGGAACTAATATGGGAGGGGGGGGTCAAGAAAGAGGTAATGTAGAAGGTGATACTTGAGTTTTATGTTAAAGGAAGAGAGGGATCCTCTGAAGTGGGAGTAAAGAAGGAGTAATGTTCCAGAAGAACAGCATGGTAGTCATTATGAGCCATCACTCACTTGTGCTATAATGAAGAGCTCCACTCTTCCTGTTGCTATGAACTAGCAAATCTAGGGTGATTCTGGCCCCCATTACAGGAATTTGATTTAGAAGCAGCCTGACTACTAAAATTAACCTCTTGCACATCATAACCCATGTTTCCTATAATATTTTAATGCTGTTTTCAACCAGCTATTCCATCTCACCAAGACTGAACATACTAGAATAGAATATAGTGTTGTAATGAAATAAATATTTTAATAAAAGTTAATTTGATCTTAATTTAATGATATGTACTGCATGATATGTATGAATAAATATCAAGGGAGGCCAAACAGCCCAGTGAAAAACCTTCATTTACTCCATAATTTTGCCTAAGTCCATCATTGCTAATGACCTAGGCTATACTAGTGTCACATTAGTCCCCTAGTTTAGAGGTATCTATGAAGTGAACCTCTGGGGTGAGAAATAAATTTACTGGAGTCAGATCCAGAATCTCCCAAGGTGATTGATTCTCTACAGCTTCTACATGTTGCTCTAAGTGGTATTCTCTGGGGCCAAGCAGAATAAGTCTAATCCCTTTTCCACATAATATTGCTTCAAATATTTAGCATAATATACCATGTTTCCCTATGTGTTCTCTAATTAAAAAAAAAAAACAGTTCCTTCAATTGATCCTCATATGACAAGGTTTCAAGATCCTTTACCATATTGGTCATTCTCCTCTGGACACAATCCCATTAGCCTGTGTCCTTCACAGAATTTTGTACCCACAACTGAACACAATATTCTAGCTGGGGTTGTGTGTAGCTCCATGATCAATAGATATTGGGCGACTTCTTATCCTATGTGAGTTTTGTCCATGCCCTTCCATAAATCTTTCATAGAGGACCTACCTACACAACAGAGCCAAAGGCATTTATTTGGATCTTTTAGTATTTGGGCTAGAGTAGCATGGCACTCGGGGTATTGGATTCCTTCTTCTTTTATGGAACCTACATGACTATTTTTCTGGTTAAGTAAATCCTTGTTGATATACGTTTGCATGCTTATTTTTATATACAAATTATTATTGGTAATATAAATTAGCTTACTATGTCATGGATACTATACTTCCATTTAGACAGCATGATTGCATTTTATTCTATATAATCAAAATGGTATGATTTTTTAAAAAGTTTTTTATTGATGCTTTTTTAGACATCACTGCCACTTCCCAGTAATCATCTTGCCCACTCCCAAAAGCACTCTCCAGAAACAAAGAAACACAACTAAGTAAAATAAGAAGGAACATTGACCATATCTTAAAATGGAAGCTATATTCTTCACCAGTGCCCCACCCCATTCCTTCTGCCAAGAGGAAAAATGGATGTTTCATTATTAGTCCTCTGGAATTGACTGGTCAAGGTAATATTATTTTCAGGTGAATCTTTAATGCAGAACTTAACCCAAAATAATCAAGAGTTAAGTGAAGATGAATTCATGTATCAGAAAATATCATTTTATGTCTTATAAATTCATTTATATTAAAAAATAAATTTCTTCTTATAGAAAATCCTATAATCTTTGAAAGTCAACAAACATTTATTTTTATTTTTAAAATTTATTTTTTGTTGCATTTTAAGTTTAACAAGAATTTATTAGGTGCCTATTATATACTAAAAGTTTTAATAGAAAGGGGAAAAGAAATGCTGTAGAATTTTTTTTAATGTATGGCTGTTTTTAAATGAGCAAAGATTCTAATTTATTCTTCTTGCTTCTTGAAAGTTTGCAATTCACAGCTTACGCAAAAATCATTTTCATAACATATGTCTGCTGTGTTTGTAAATATTTAGAACAGAAATACCAAATGTAGAGGCAGTAAAAGGATTTCAACAACACTTTATTTCCTGAATGTCTTAGCCTCCTCAGACACTTAAAGGTCTAGTGGCAAGTTTACCCAGCCTGATCTCAGGCCCTTGTTCTTTTCTGTGACTTGAGCTGGATCCAGAGTATTTGGGTGTACATGGGAAATAAGCTAAAGGAAACTGGATATGTCTAGAGAAAAGGACGATCAAAGGAAAGGAAAGGAAACATAGTATAATGAGTAACATAAACAATGTCCTGAAGATGTAGGAATCCTTTTCCTAGTCTTTCTGCCCGTGAATTGCTCTTGCTAACATTATTATTAGTCTCTGTGTCTTAGGTTACATCTACATGGGGGTAACAATTGAATTGGAAATGGAAATCAATTTGATCTGTCCCTGTGGGCTATTTGAGCTCATGAACCTATAACTTCTGCTCTCATCAAAAGGTACGTAAATAGAAAGATGGATGGGTAGATAGATATAGATGCTATAGATGTATACATATGTTATACACACAAACACATGTATGTATGTATATACATATATTATATATGTGTATATTTCATTCCTTATTCAAAGCAGTTATTTGAGTTTTCCCTATTCATAGATAGCTAAAAATTCTAGTCTTTATGGAAATTCTATATGTACAGACATATAGAATGGGATAATAAGTTTGAATCGGTATTTTGATTTCCAATCTAGCTATTCCTTACAGATATAAGTTGTTTCTTTGTTTTAAGATAAACTAACAAAAACAGTTTTAGTACAATTATAAAATTAAAATATATCACAGGTTTAGCTAATCATCCATGCTGGGAACTAGGTAAAGAGATAGAAATATTTGGGCAGGGTAATCAGATGAAACTGACATTTAGAGTTCAATATGGCTGTCCCATACAAATACAACTTTACTTGACATTTGGGTTTGAAAGGTAGGTGCAATGAGCCAGATTCCCTTAAAGTTTTGCTTCCCACCTGGAAGAAACTTCTATGTAACACCAATAATATGACTGTATAAAACCACTTTGATATTTATCCCAGTACATCTTGAGTATCTTCAATGTAAGTAAAAAATCATTATAGTATGTGAAAATTCCTTATAAATTATAAAAGATCACCCACACAATAGAAAAATAAAGTAAGCAAGCATTTATTAAATGCATACAATGTTCCAAGCACTGTGCTAGATGCTGGGAATACAGTGCGTAAAAAAAAAAAAGTCCCTGCCCTCAAGGAGCTCACAATCTAATGGGGCAGACAACATGCAACTGACTATGTACAAACAAGATATATCACAGGATAAATTGGCGATCCCCCCAGAGGAAAGGCAGCAAAATTATGGAGGACTGGCAAAGGTGTTTGTTTTTTGTTTTTTTTTTTTTTGCAGAAGGTGGGGTTTTAGCTGAGACTGGAAGACAGCCAGAGAATGTAGGAGATAGAGGTAAGGCAGGAGAGAATTTCAAACAGGGAAAAATGAAAATCGTCGGGAAATGGAGTGTTTTGTGTGAGAACACTATGTGGATGGGAGTAAGCCATAAGGGGAAGAGAAGGGGTCAGGTTTAAAAGCCAAACAGAGGATATTATATTAGATCCTAGAGGCAACGGGGAGGCACTAGAGATTTTTATTTCTATATCTTATTTTGACTAGGAGTGGCATGGTCAGACCTATGCTTTAGGAAAAGCAATTTAACAGCTAAGTCAAGGATGGACTACAGTGAGGAGAAGTTTGAGGCAGGGATGTTGATTGGCAGGCTATTGCAAGAGTCCAGGTCTGGATATGAATAGGCAGTTTTCTGATGAAGAAATCAAAGCTATCTATTGCCATATGAACAAAATACTCTAAATCACTATTGATTAGAAAAATGCAAATTAAAATGACTCTGAGGTACCACCTCACACCTAACAGATTGGATAATATGACAAAAAAGGAAAATAATAAATGTTGGAGAAGCTGTGGAAAAACTGGAACACTAATGCATTGGGTTTTGTTTGTTTGGTTTTGGTGCTTTGGTGTGTTTTGGGGCTAAGTGACTTGCCCAGGGTCACACAGCTAGTGAGTATCAACTGTCTGAGGCCAGATCTGAACCCAGGTCTTCCTGACTCCAGGGCCAGTGCTTTATCCACTGTGCCACCTAGCTGCCCCACACTAATGCATTGTTGGTGGAGCTGTGAACTGATCCAACCATTCTGGAGAGCAATTTGGAACTCTGCCCAAAGGACTATAAAGCTGTGCATACCCTTTGACTCAGCAATACCACTATTAGATCATTTTCCCAAAGAGATCATAAAAAGGGGAAAAAAGACCTGCATGTACAAAAATATTTATAGCTGCTCTTTTTGTGGTAGCAAGGAATTGGAAATTGAGGGGATACCCATCAATTGGGGAATGGCTGAATAAGTTGTGGTATATGAATATAATGGAATACTATTGTGCTGTAAGAAACAATGAGCAGGCTGATTTCAGAAAAACCTGTAAGAACTTACAGGAACTGATGCTGAGTGAGATGAGCAGAACCAGAAGAACATTGTACATAGTATCAACAACATTGTGTGTTGATCAACTGTGATAGACTTAACTCTTCATAGCAATACAATGGTCCAAGATAGTTCCAAAGGATTCATGATGGAAAATGCTCTCCAAATTCAGAAAACAAAAACTGTGGAATCTAGATGCAGATTGAACCATAAATTTCTACTTTTTTTGTTTTTATATTTTGAGGTTTTTCCTTTTTCCTCTGATTCTTCTTTCAGAGCATGACTAATGCAGAAATTTGTTTAATGTGATAGTATACACACACACACACACACACACACACACACACACACACACACACATATATATACCTATATCAGATTGCTTGCTGTCTTGGGTAGGGGGAAAATTTGAAACTATAAATCTTATAGAAACAAATATTGAAAACTATCTCTACATGTAACTAGAAAATAATAAAATACTTTTTATGATAAAAAGGAGTCCAGGTATGAAGTGATGAGGACCTTCATCTGGGTAGTAGATGAATCAGAGGAGACAAAGGAGTATATATGAGAGATATTGTGAAGGTAGAATTGGCAGGACTTGGCAACAAATTTGATAAGGTGGGGTGACAAAGAGAGAAGAGTCAAAGATAATATTTAGGTTAGGAGCATGGATTACTAAGAATTGGTGTTGCCCTTGTTATTATTCAGGAAATTAGGAAGAAGAGAAGGTCTTGGGAGAAAGATAATGAGTTCAGTTTGGGATATATTGAGTTTGAGGTCTCCAGGATATCCAATTCAAGATTTCCAATAGATATTTGGCAATGTGAGACTTAAGATTGGGACAGAGTTTAAGGAAGGGTAAGTAGATATGAGAATTATACCATCTGTACAGAGATAATAATTGAATCTGAGCTGATGAGAGTATAGTGGGGGGGAGGGGGGGAAGAGGACCCAGGCCAGAGCCTTGAGAGACATATGCAGTAAGTATGACCTAGATGAAGATCTAACAAAGGAGACTTAGAGTCATTAAACGGATAAGTAGAAAACCAGGATAAAACACTATCAAGAAAATCTGGAAAAACTTGGGAAAATTTATATTAACTCACACTAAGTAAAGTGAACAGAACCAGGAGAACATTGTACACAGTAACAGAAATACTGTATGATGGTCAACTGTGAATGAATTAGCTATTCTAATCAATACAGTGACCCACAAATAGTCCAAATGACTCATGATGCAAAATGCTATCGACCTCCAGAATGAGAATTCTGAGTTCAGATTGAAGTATATTGCTTTTCACATTCTTTGTTTTTCTTGTTTTGGTTTGGGTTTTTTTGCAACATGGCTAATACAGAAATATGTTTTGCATAACTTCATATGTAGAATTGGTATCAAATTACTTGTCTTTCCAATTGGTGGTGGAGGGGATGGAGGGAGTGAATTTGGTAATTAAAATTTTTAAATGTTAAAAAGTTTAGAGATGAGAATATCAGAAAAGAGGATGATTGACAATGTCTATAGCTACAGAGGGGTCAAGATAGATTAAGGCTGAGAAAATGTCATTACAATTGGCAATTAATTTATCATTGGTAATATAGATTTCAATTGAATGATGGGGTTAGAAGCCAGACTGCAGAGTTAAGAACACAATAAGAGGAAAGGAAATGGAAGCACCAATTATAGATGATCTTTTCAGGCAGGTTAGCTATGAAAAAGAGGGGAGAGACAGGAAAATAGCTAGCAAGGAAGGATGGATCAAATAAGGATTTTTTGAGCACGGGAAGACATAGTGAGAAAGGGGTTGAGAGAAACCCTATTCATAGGGTAAATATATTTTTCATTACTATAATTACCCAAATCATCTTGCCTTGTTAATGGAACTGAACATTTCTTTGATTTTGTCAAAAAAAGAGAGAGATTTGAACAAAACTAGATCCCTACATTATTTTATAATTAATTGTTAGTTGCTTTATTGCTATGCCATTGATGAATGTGGGACATACCACCAAGATATTTGGTGGTGGATAGATCTTGGAACTTGTGTGACAGAAAGCAGGCTAGACTGTCTGATTGTTTTAGATGTGATGGTTTATCTTATGATGAAGTAAATGCTATGCCTTATGAAGTGAGGTTTGGCAAACATTTCTGACCTAAGGCAAAAGCATTTGAATTGTCAGTTCACTGTCTCCATGTGTTGAATAAATTGCTAAGCAAAAGGAAATTTAGGAGAAAAGTATACTTGTTTCACATTGCATGAATGACTTAAAGTAAATCAAAGCATATTTTGCTCTATTTAGGACCACCTGTTTTCCTGTCTATAAAACCAGAAATAAAGTAAGTAAAATAGTGAAAAATCATCATTTAAAAGAATCATTTCTTTCCTAGTGAACATAAGAATTTATGGAAAGTAAAAAGCTTGTTATCTTTCTAGGGGAATTAAAGTGAAACAATCCTCCAAAAGTATGGCCTTCACAACTTTTAGATATTTTCCAAAAATCTACCTTTGGTGGAGAAGTGAGGGGCTACAAATACCAAATATGGCATATGCTGTGAGATAAAGCAACTGTGTTACTTGGTTTTGATAAACTTTTTGTTTGTTTGTTTTTAGGGACAGTTTGTGGTGGATTGGGAAGAATTCATATGTGTCTGTGGGAATATATTTAAATTACTATCATATAAAAACAAAAGTGTCAATAACTTTTTAAAGAAAATCTTTAAAAAATATTAATAGAAAAAGGTGCAAACAACTTCAAGGGAAGTCCTAAAGTCAATTTTTTTCCTATATCTCTCTGCAAGCAGGTGTGCCATTTTGAATAGATATTGGCTAGAAACATTGATTCCTGAGTCAATTATGACTTAATTATCAATATTATAACATCATCATTGAACAATTTGTGAATCTCTTGATCTTCTAGGAGCTATATAGAAAGAATGTATGTCCTTGAAATTCAAAATTTCAGTAATCAAAATCAAACCAAGCCCTCACTTATTATAGTATTCAAGACATTAATTTATTTAGGCATTTACCAAAGAGGGCAGTTTCAATGGTTTCAATGAACTGAATAGAAACAGAAAAGAATGAGCTTTCTAGGAAATTGCCAACTATGACCAGTATGCCTTGTCTTACTTGCTATATAATTCTGAACCCTTTTACATGGGGGGCGGGGAGTGTTGAAAATGTTAGACAAGGTAGTAACAAACAACTGAATACAAAATAGATGTCCATTGATTGAGGAATATCTAAATGAATTGTATCTAGTACATGAATGTAATGGCATAGTACTATACTGTGAGAAACAATGAAGAGTATGATGAATACAAAGAAGTATGGGAAGATGTTTAGGAACTGATGCAGAGTAAACAGAATGAGGAAAAATATATAATGAGAAGAACAATGTGAATAGAAAGAGGAGTAACAACAAAACAATCAGAACTGAATCCTGTGAAGTTATTATGACCAAACATGCGCAAAAGAAGGGTTATGAGAATGCACCTCTTTCCTTACTTTGGAGAGGTAGGGAACTCTGGGTTTGGAATACTACATACAATATATATGGTTGATTTGTAGATTAATTTTGCTGAATTATTTCTTCTCTCCTTTTTTGTCCTTTATCACGAGGTATAGTTATTAGAAAAGAAGGGGAAGAAAATATGGGGAAATGCACATGACAGCAAAACAAAATATCACAAATACTTATAAACAACAAAAAGGAAAGTGTTTGACTATTTAAATAAATTGAACCTTTATCTAATTTAACAGAGGAAATAAATTTAACAAAATTTATTAATATGCAGATGCTCCAAAGGAAAAAAAGTCAATGAAACTCATGGGATCATTCCATTCAGAGAGGAGATGGAGGATTGGGCTTGAAGCCAAGAAGCCCTGAGCTCAATTCTTTTCTTTTTTTTTTTTTTGGTGGGGCAATGGGGGTTAAGTGACTTGCCCAGGGTCACACAGCTAGTAAGTGTCAAGTGTCTGAGGCCGGATTTGAACTCAGGTACTCCTGAATCCAGGGTGAGTGCTTTATCCACTGTGCCACCTAGCTGCCCCTGAGCTCAATTCTTACCTCTAATACATATAGGCTATGTAACCATGGAACAAATACATTTCTGAGACTCTGAATTATAGACAAGTTGCTAATCCATATTGGTAGGAGTTTCCTCATAGGTAGTTCCCTAAAACAATGAGATCATAGTTCCAGGCCACATCTCTACTCATCACACCCCTGAAAAAAAATTTATCTATCTATCTATCTATCTATCTATCTATCTATCTATCTATCTATCTATCTATCTATCTATCTCGGGATCTCTGACCTAAAGGGTATCACACAGAGGGAGAGAAAAGATAATAGAGTGATAGGAACTCCTTTAAAAAGATCTAGAAAATGTACCAAACCTAATCTTAATGGGAAAAAAAAAAAACTATAGTGAGTTGTTTAGCTCAACTCAGAATAATGGACAGAGAAGGAGGTCTGTTGTCATTGTAGATGGGATAAGGAAAGAAGCATGCTATAAGGAACACTCCAATGCCCAGGGAAGGGCTATGTATGAGAGCAAGACTGTATTTGGACTTGACCAGAACCAGAGCAACACAATGAAGGAAACAAGTGCCAACTGGCAAAGTCAGGAAGTAGACTGGAAGAATGGGCAAATAAAAAAAAAGAACCATACCATAATGAGCTATTTTGGTGGTAGGAACTCTCAAGACACAAAGAGAGATGAACAAAAATATATTTACAAGCAATGCCTCAGTGAAAAACATAGTTTTGACACATATCCAATTAGAATTCCTGAAAGATATGAAGCAAGAGTTTTAAAAAGTTTTAATTTTTTGAATAAATGGAACAAGAGTGATTGAGGAAGAAATTGGAAAAGAAATCAGAGCTATGGAAGAAAAAATGGAAAAGAAATTAACATCTTAGTGCTAAAGGTACGAGACCATGTCCAAACAACAAGCTCCCTAAAAATTAAAACGGACCAAATAGAATCCAGTGGCTTATGAGGCAACAAGAAATATTAAAGCAAAGTCAAAAGGCTGGAAAAAATGAAAGAAAATGTAAAGTATTTCATAGCAAAAACAATTGATCTGAAAAACAAATTAAGAAGAAAAAAATTTAAATTATCAGACTATCTGAACACTGACCAAAAGAAAAAATAAAGTCTAGATAGCCTATTTCAAGAAATCATAAAAGAAACTGCCCAAATCTCTTGGAACCAGGGCAGGGAACAAAAACAGAAAGAATCTACTGCTTACCTCCTGACTAAAACCCCAAAATATAAACTCCCAAGAATATCATGACCAAAATTAAGAGCTTCCAGGTTCCAGCCAGAAAGAAATAATTCCCATACTAAGGAACTACAGTTTAGCAACCACCACTATAAAGGCACAGAGAATTTTGAATATAATATCCCAGAAGACAAAGAATATGGACTTAGAACTAAATTTAACTTATGTGACTAAAATGAGTATAATGCTGCAAGAGGGGAAATGGATCTTTAATGATACAAAGAACTTCCAGGTATATCTAAAGAAAAGACCAGAGACAAGAAAGTTTGAATTTCAAATATAGGAGTGAAGAGAAACATAAAAATGTAAACGTGAATTAATAATGACAAAAATTAAATAAGAATGAACTGTTTGCGTTCAAATATAGGAAGATTATACCTATGTCCTTTCTGAACTCTATCATTATCAAGGTTCATAAGAGAACAATAAGGACCTGGGGATAGTTCTGTTATATCTTGATGATTTTAAGGGAGAAAAAAATGAAAGAGACAGAAGGAGGAATACACCAAGGGGGAGAAAAAAAAAAGTTACACAATCTAGGTGCCCAGTAGACATCTGTACAAAGAAGGAGGAGAGGGTAGGGATAACAGCTAACACTTGAATCTCACTCTCATCTAAACTGGTCAAAAGAAGGAAGAATACAACTTATACACACAACTAGATACCAAAATGTATTTCACTCAACAGAGAAATCGAGGGAATAAATGGAAGACAAAAAGGGGAACTGAAAGGCAGACTATGGAAGAGATTAGTCATAAGCAAACAAACTCTAAGGATGTACAGAAATATTAATAAATCTTTTTGAGTTGGCAAACAATGGGAATCTAAGGGGGTACCTATAAATTGGGGAATGGAAGTTATGGTCTATAAATATGATGGATTGTTATTGTGCTGAACTCTTATCATCCCAATGACCAACCAGGATTTCAAGGAACTAATGAAAAAATATGCAATCCACTCCTGAAAGAGAGGTGAAGGATTCAGAATCCAGAATTAGAATTTTTTTTTCTTAGACATAAGCAATGTGAAAGTTTATTTTGATTAACTATACATGTTTGTAATGTTTTGTTTTTCTCATGTTCTCAAGTGGAGAGGAGGAAGGATAAGAAGGTGGATCTTGGTTGATTAAAACAAAACAAAATGTTAAAAGGTGTTATGCAGAAAGGAAGTAGAGGATATAAAAGACATCCTTGTATTATTTTTAGCATCAGAAATATTCCTACAGGGGTGGCTAGGTGGCACAGTGGATAGAGCACTGGCCCTGGAGTCAGGAGAACCTGAGTTCAAATCCGGCCTCAGACACTTAACACTTACTAGCTGTGTGACCCTGGGCAAGTCACTTAACCCCAATTGCCTCACCAAAAAAAAAAAAAATTAAAAAAATTAAATAAGAAATATTGCTAGGCTGTGATTTCTAGTCAGGAGTGTTTAAGGGACATTTTCTTCCAAATCTAACAACAAAATTGCAATTAATCTTGATGGGAGGGTGACTGTCAACACTTATTTTGCTCATTCAGTTTCTAATTCAATAGATTTCCTTGGAGAAATTTGGTTGAGTTTGAATGAGACAATCAACAAAACAATAAATCAACCCTGATATGCTGCAGTGGATTTCTGGGGTATAAATTCTCACACTGAAAATTTAGTAATTGGCTCTCCCAAGTCAATCTCTGAAGTGGGTTTTAAGTGAAGTCTCACGAAAGGAAAAACCTAGAATGTCTCATTGTCATTGTTTTCTGATCATCCCAATGAATACAAGACCCTTAGACTCAGGAGCAGAGCCATACAGAAGGTATAACAAGTTCAACTTTGAGAGCACCATCAGTAGTTGAAGCTAAAGGTGTGCTGAAGCCAGCTCTAACTGGCTTACAAAAACCAATTGTTAAATTTTCAGTGTGAACATTTATATCTCAGAAATTGATATTGCTAAAAGTCAGGGCTTGATTTATTGTTCTATTGATTGTCTAGACTTAAGAAAATGTTAACAATGCAGATTAAATTTAAACATATATATATGTGTGTGTGTGTGTGTGTGTGTATATATATATATATATATATATATATATATATATATATATATATATATACACTTATACATGTGCATACAAACTTTTTTCTTTCCTGGAGAGCCTTTTGTTTAACATTTACCAGCATACCTCTGATTGAAATTGAGTGCTGCTAGCCTAAATAATAACTAGACTGTACGTGAAACAGGAAGTTAGGAACTGCAGTGGGTAAGAATGTTATACTTGAAGTCAGGAAGATATGAGTTCAAATCCTATCTCAAACACTACTATCTGTCTCTGGGCAAGTCACTTAAATTCTCTCAACTTCAGTTTCCATAATGATAGCATTTACCTTCTAGGAGAGCTGTGAAGATTAAATGACATAATATACCTGTTAAAGGACTTTGCAAACCTTAAAGCACTATATAAATATTCATTAAAACATAAGGAATTCTAATCCTACTGCTCACAAATACTTAAGCAGATAGCTTTTTCAGATAGCTATCACTCCTGGTAAAGTGATGTGTGTAGTTGAAAACAAATTTGTATCTTTTTTCCCCCTTTCATATACTATCATTACCCTAATTTAATCTTCTGCCTTGCCTAGTGACTGATGAGTACATGGCTAGACTTTGGAATCAGCAACCTGCCCTGCTGTTCCTGGCCCACAAGTGAGTTCACAGTCTTCCTACATGAGGTAGCTTATTGCTGGAGGGGAGAGCAGGAGATCTGAAGTGAAAAAAAAATTGAATAATTTCTACTAGTCCCTAGCCAGGAATTCCTTGGACTGCCTGAAGTATTGCCCACTCAGTTACCCAGGTTACGTCCTACACTACCCAGCTCCCAGTACTCTTAGAATTTCATCAATAAAACTATGTTCACAAGAACAAAGACTTTTATTATTTTTTTCCTCTGGAAAGGAACACATTAGCTTCACATTGAGCTTGCTGCCCACTCCAGCTCAGTGTGCTGGTGTGCTTACCCTCTCCTTCCCCCCTCCCTCTTCTCATTCCCCTTCTATTGTTACTGCCTCTCACTATTCTTGAATTTAACAGAGCTGCCCTCTTGGCTTCATCTAGAGAACAGGTGAGCTGATGGATGATTGAACAGCTGTAGGAGAGCCCATCAGCAGGATGGTAGGACACCTGGCTTTGCTCCCACGTGCTGACTATATCACAGCCTGATCTCCTAAAAGCTCTCTTCCTCGAACTGCATATATTTTAAAAGATTGCTGCTATTACATGATAGGAAAATTCTCCTTCTGACCAAAAGTGATTTTGATGTTTGTTTGGCTTTTTTACTCCAAAGGCCACATGGTTAGAAGTGCAATTTCTGTGCAATTTTAAAAAGACATTGTTAACTTCTTTTGGTTTTATATCAACTGTATTCCTGAATATATCCTTCTCCTACCCTACCCAGTGAGCCACCCCTTATAAGAAAAAAGAAAGAGGAAATTAAATTCAATTCATCTAAAGAAACCAACACATCACCTGAGTCTGCAGAAATGTGGGAATCGTGTGAGGGGAAAGGTCCATGCACTGTCAAAGACTGGAGTAAAGTTTGTATATTTAAATTCAAGCAAAACTGAGCTTTAATTTCATACAACCATATCATCATTTAGTTGCAGGAAAACAGATAACTATTCCATGTGAATGTGGACCTGAATCACTAAGAACTATCTACTAATTCTTTCAGTCATGTCAAATGAACAAACATTTGTTAAATGCCTATTATGTACCAGTCACAGGCACTAAATGATGGATGGAGAAAAAAAGGAATATTATAAAAAACAAATATAGCTATAGAGAGAGACAGAGAGCAGGCCCCAAATGTGTAGAGACCTGCCCTTGTGTGGCTCAAAGGGTGGGAGAGTAGACTTCTCTAGCCTCTTCTCCCACGTTTTCCAAGGGAAACTTTCATTCCCACCAGGACAGGGAGCAGGAGTTTGGGGTTGGAGACCACCACTCTACTATCCTCAGAAAAAGGGATAGAGGCTAGAATGACATCTGTTTACTCCCTTATATATTATTCATAGGGGGCAGCTAACTGGCACAGTGGATAAAGCACCGGCCCTGGATTCAGGAGGACCTGAGTTCAAATCCAGCTTCAGACACTTGACACTTACTAGCTGTGTGACTCTGGGCAAGTCACTTAACCCCCATTGACCCACAAAAAAAAACCAACAAAAAAATATTATTCATGTAGAGGATATGATTAGATTCCATCTAACTTTTGATTACTTTGCCATTTAGAGGGCAAGGAGGTCTCCAAGATCTGTATATAAGGCTCGATCTCTTCTCCACCTCATACCAGTTCGACAATGAACACACAGAGAGTAGCAAATAAGCCCATTTATCCAAATCATCACAAAATAGAAATCAGAGATTGCATACATAGAATATATACCAGACAATACAGAATGAGCAAGTGAGGTAACTCAGCTGAAGAGAGAGGGTCCTGGATCTCATGCAAAGGGAAACTCCCCCAAATCTCTAGGGTAGTAAGCTAAGGATGGGGACGTCATAAATACTGCCCTCTCCTTTCATGTCTTCCAGACATGAGTTCTTCAGCAACCTGAAGTGGGCTTTCTGGAAGCCAACTTAACCCTATGCTTGAAGACTCCCTTGGAGAGTCCCTAAATGCCAATCAATGACTTCTGACTGAAGAGTGCCCCAAGGGGAGACTAACTGAGGACTCATGCTGGGCAAGGGATTCTTCTCCACCAATAAGGGAAGAGTCTCATACCAATGGGCTTTGGGACAGGAACTACACAAAAAAACTCAGTCCCTGTTCCCAAGGAACTCATAGTCTAATGAAGGAAGCAACATGCAGATAACTGTGTATTAACAAGAAACATATAGGATAAATTGGGAGTAGTTTCAGAGGGAAGACCCTAAGATGAAAGAAGACTGGCATAGGCTTCCTTTAGAAACTGAGACATGAAGAAAGCCATGAAGCATAGATGAGGAGGGAGAGAGATTGAAGCAGGGGGGCAGCCAGTGAAAATGCCCAGAGTTGGGAAATGGAATGACCAGTAGTCCAGCAGCATCATGTTGCAGAGTATATGGGATGAGGTAATAAAGTATAAGAAGACTGGAAAGGTAGGAAGGGGCCAGGTACAGAGGAATTTAAAAGTCATCAAACAGAGGCTTTTATATAGGGTCCTGGAGGTAATAGGGAGCCACTAGAATTCACAGAATAGAAGTAGGAGAGGTGACATGGTCAGACCTGGGCTTTAGGAAAACCAGTTTGACGACTAAATGGAAAATAAACTGAAGTGAGGAGATACTTAAGGCAGAGAGAATAACCAAAGAACTATATTTTTCTCATTTAAAGGGTAAATTTAAGTAAGTTTCTAAATCAATATTAGTAGTGTGCATCACCAGTGAAACAGCTCGCTCATGCCCATACTGAACTTTTACTCCCCCTCCCCATCAAACATGCAGATTGACTGCTTGGAAATGAGCTCCAAAGGTAGCTTTTCTCTGTTTCTTCTCTTCCCATTGTTGGCCCTCCCTCTTCCTCATGATTACCTTCTCCTTGTACCTTCAAATAGAACAGTGGCCTGTGGATGCTCTTACTGAGAATAAAATGATGCTTTAGAATGCTGAGAGGAAGGCTTAATAAGCTAAGCATGTTTCTACTTCACTTAATTTAAAAATAAGCCTGGTATTCTAAATCGCCTTCCAAAGGCCCAAAGAAATAGCCTTAGAGTACATAGATATATAAAGTGTTAAAGGGCAATGATATCTCTTTTGGAAGATGAGGCAAAATAACTCAATTCCAGGATAATCTCTTGGAAATGAAGTGTCTCACAACCTTGTTTGTCCCTTAAGTGGCTGACTCATGCAAAGACTTCAGTTTTTTAAAATCTAATTAATGCCCAGCTAGAGCACAATTCCCAGGACACTTAAAGATCTATAATTTTGTTAGTGAGGTTCTTCTATCACAGAGATCACAACCCTTCTGCATCTTAGTAGAACACAGATCTAAAGCTGGAAATGACCTCGGGCTCTGTCTGATCCAGTTCCATCTCTAGAACATAGAGGAGCATGGATTCAGGGCTGGAAAGACCTCAGAAGCTGTCTACTACTCATTTTACAAATGAGGAAATGAAGGCTCATGGAAACTAAATGTCTTGCTCAAAGTCAAGGAGGAGGTCATTGGCAGAGCCAGAAATGGAACTGAAATTTTCTGGCTTTAGGAGTCATTGTACCACACTTCCTCATATTCTTGGCAGGTAAATCATAGACAGAAGAGGCAGTGTGTGTGAAAGTCAATTCTTATTTCTAAGGAGAATGGGGGGAGGAAGAATTCTGGTTACAGGAAACTCTACTTTATTACTTTTTTTCTGGTAACTTAGGTGAGCTGCTTCCAGAGAACCTTGCATCTAGAACCAATGGGCAAGAGGGCAGCTAGGTGGCATAGTGGAAAAAACACTGACCCTGGATTCAGGAGGACCTGAGTTCAAATCTGGTCTCAGACACCTTACACTTACTAACTGTGTGACTCTGCACAAGTCACTTAACCCTCATTTCCCCGCAAAAACAAACAAACAAACAAACAAACAAAAACAAAAAACAAAACAAACAAACAAAAAAAACAGCGGGCAAAGCAATCATAAACTCATAAGATCTTGAAGCTGGGAGGGATCTTAGAATTCACTTGGTACAATTATCTACTTGGAGCTTGAATTTCCACAACAGAATAACAGGCATCTGGTCTTTGCTTGTGTAAAATATACATGCCCACATGTAATGTTATGTATATATAGATTATCTAAAAATAAAGACACATCTCATGGGTAGCATTGATAAGTTTGATCGAAGATTTGGACCATCTCTATAGGAAGAGGGTGGGAAGAGAGCCAAAGGCCTTACTTTCACTGACAGGATGCTAACTGGGGGTAGGGGATGAGGGAACAAACTCTACAATAGACAAGGCTGGGCAATCTTTCCCATAGTTTCCAAGAGGGATGTGGGGCCAGAATTATGTCTCTCTATCTCAAATACTTTTGGTCAAGGTGTAAAATAGGTTGATGATGAAAACCACTACCCTGATTACTCTTAAGCAGGAAGGTATTCCTTGGACAGTGTGGTGTGCTAGTCAGTTCATACTGGCTCACTAGAGCTGATTGTTAAATTTTCAATGTGAGCATGTTCACCTTGAAAATTAATCAATGCTAGAATTTAGGGCTTGATTTATTGTGCTATTGATTTCTAGACTTGAGAAAGTGGTAGATTAAATGTTAATCATGTAGATTATTAGTTAATTAATGTAGATTAAATGTTAATAATGTAGATCTTTAGTGTGCTGTGTGTACTTTTTGGAAGGCCCATCATTAATATTTACCACCATACTCCTGCCCATAGCTTAACATTCAATTTAGCCCCTCCTTACCAAATTCTAGTTACACAAAAGATCATCACAGATAGGAAATGGCAAGTAAAACAATTTATTCAATTTAAATGACAAACAGACTAACAGAAATTGGAAAAGTTATATAGGGCAAAATATATTAAAGAATACAGTAGAATGAAAGAGCTTCAGTAGGATTGAGATAAGTTCTCAGCTCAACCAAGAAGAGAGAGAAAATGGATCTCAGGGGTCCATAGACCTTCAAACAATTTCAGGGACACAATGGAGTTGACTTTCCATGAATGTCTTCCATTCCAAAATCTTTCTTTCTCCACCAATTCCCTGGAGCTCCTTTCTCCATATTTCTTTTCTGAAGCATGTCTGGAACCAATTCAAGCCACTTAATCATAGATACATAGGATTCTGCCAGTTAGGAGCCATGTAACCCATGTAACCCATACACAGCACAAAGTATAGGTCTATCTTTTCCATCTCCCTTGGGTGGGAGTAGGCTCACTCTTGTATAATAGAGATGATCTAGGGAATCCCTGAGTCACTGGGCTGAGGCCCCTTCTATATGACTAGACATGCATTTGGCCCTCTTTGTGAGGGACGTGCACCTTTTCTGAGATGATATAGAGGAGGAACTTGCCCCCAGATCATCTATAAGAACTGTGGAAATAGCTCTGCTAGCCCTTTTTTTGGATCCTTCTCTTTGGGGCTCTTTCATTGTTTTCCTTTCCTTGTTCATTCAGTAAGTAGAGGAAGGGATTTCTCAATTCTATCTCTACCAGGAGCAGTGACAACTTGTTTAAAGTGCATGACCTTGGCAATAATCCTATATTTTCTTATGTAGGTTTGAGAGGATACCTTGAGTCCTTGGCTGTTTCCGCTTTCTTAACGCAGGTCAGTTAGTAGCTAGCCTGACAAACATGTTTCTGACCTTTGTAGTAACCTTATGGGTCAAGAATTGTTCTTGAGCTCCTGAAACTCCAATTGGAGAGTTTTCCAATAGCCTACTTCTTGAGAAAAATGATGGCTTCTCCCAGGAGAATTCTGTAGCTGAAACACTAAAGAAAACTGGTCTCAGTTAGACAAAAGAACCTGGATCTTGTGAATTGCTCAGACAGAAAAGGTCTACAACAAATGAATAATATCTCCCCAGACGTCACACAAAAGGTTTTCCCTTTTTTGAGGCGTATAATGACTATGACAGACTAATGGAGTCTTTTATTTTATTTTACTTTATTTTATTTTATTTGTTTTTGTTGACTTGCCCAGGGTCACACAGCTAGTACATGTCAAGTGTCTGAGGTTAGATTTGAACTCAGGTCCTCTTGACTCCAGGGTCTATGCCTTATCTACTGTATCACCTAGCTGCCCTGGTTGAGTCTTTTAGAGCCATGCACTGGATAGAGTGCCAGGCTTAAAATCAGATGTCCTGAGTTCAAATCTAGTCTCGGATACTTATTGGTTATGTGACCATAGGCAAGTCACTTAACCTCTTTTTGCCTCAGTTTCCTTATCTGTTAAGTGGAGATGATAATAGCACCTACCTCCCAGGATGGTTTTGAGGCTCAAATAAGATAATTGTAAAGTGCCTCACATAGTAAACACTATATAAATGTTAGCTATTATTGTATTTATTCTTTGAATCTTTTGGATTATATGTACTTTCCGTGGTGGAAGAAATTACTGTCTTTTCTCTGTATATCGAGTACATTTTCTAGAAGGAGCCCCTACTACTTACATGTTCAGGAGGCCATACAGTAGTCATACCTAAGCCTTGTTTCAGACATTTCCTCAGATTTTTATTCTGGGATAGAGGCAGGGTCAAGGGGTAGAATCTGAATCTCCTCTTGTATAAAGTCCTCCAGCATAACCTCAGCTCTGTGTCCATCAAGAGCCACAACTTCTGGGGGCAGCTAGGTGGCTCAGTGGATAAAGCACTGGCCCTGGATTCGGGAGGACGTGAGTTCAAATCCAGCCTCAGACACTTGACTCTAGCTGTGTGACCCTGGGCAAGTCACTTAACCCTCATTGCCCTGCCCCCCCCCTAAAAAAAAGAGCTACAACTTCTGTCTGGGCCCCTGGCTACACTTGATTGTGCTGCTGGATGCTAACATGAATAAGTAAAAAGAGATTGATGGAAATTTCCTATTCCTCTACTTATGACTTGAAAAAGATGGTTTTTATGACTTCAAAATATTTATTGGTTCACATGTATCAGTGATTTAGAAAGAGGGATAATCCTTTAAGTCTCCTTCCCAATTCTATTTAAAAAATCATGATTTTAAAAATAGTACAGTACCTTAAAGAGAGAAAAAATATTTAAAATATTTCTGAAGCAGTTTTTAATAATTTACTACTGGCTCCCGCAACCCATCATCATCAACCAAGGCATGTTGAGGCCTAACCTTTTGATTAACCACCATGCTTCTGTCCTTTACCCGTTCACGTTCCCTCATCTCTCTTGCTGTTGTGTGAGAGGCATTCTCCCTTAGTTCAGAAGAGATCAAACATGGACATGCTCCAGTGTCTGCCAATACAGGTTGAGCCATGGGAGAAGGCTGTTTAGATCGCCTTATCTAGATTCTTACAATCCTGTTCTGACATTCATTCACTCTAACCACTTTAATTTTTTGCAGGGAAATTTTTGTCCATTTTCCTTTCAGGACATGCAAACAATTTTACAGTAATCTTGAATCTGGGTAACCAGAAACACAGTGCACTTCAATCTCTGAAGCAGAAAAATTTGCCATCTGTTTTCTCTCTGGAAAGAAATGCAAAGGTCTTTAGAACAGATGATTGATTTCTACACATCCCTGAAAACTTGTTCAATTCAGAACATTGTATGGTTGGTTTTTTCCAGACTTCAGAAAAGGCCAAAAGAAAAAGAGTGAGGGAGAGAACATAACTATCATCAAAATATTTGTATTTTGTGACAGGATCTTCCTGAGAATTCACATAATCCTTAGATTAAAGAAACAATTTTTTTTTTAGGATAGTCCTGCTCTGTGGAGATCTTTTCCATGGGATACAGCAATCCTCGTACTTGCAAGACACAGTGATGACAAATGTATAACTACATATATCATCAACTCTAATTTGTCACTCCTCTGCCCAAAAAATTACAGTGCCTACTCTTAAAATAAACCTAAATTCTCCTTTTTTGACGTTTCACTCTTCACTTTCCAACCTGCCTTCCCAGACTTACTCCTTCCATACTCCATGCTTTAGCCAAACTCTTCCAATTACTTTTCCCTGTAGATGACCTTCAAATTCTCACTTCCATGTTTTTGCATGTGAGATCTCCCATGGCTGAAATGCTATCACTCCTCACCACCACTTTATGGAATCCCAGCTCCCTTGCAAGCTTAGCTCAAGCCCCACATGTTTCCAAAGGCCTTCCCTGATTCCTCCATTTTTTAGTGCCTCACCATGTCACCGCATATTGTTGTGTGTGTTTTCTTCCCCATAGCCTATATTCAATCTATAGATGCTGCATTGTATTGTGAGAAAATAATTGTTAATAATCAATTTCTTGGGAGATCCAGGGATCAATCCTTTCTCTCCGCGCCCCCCTCCAGAAAGTGATATCTCCTTGAGAATATTTCATCATATCTCATCTAGGTCAAACCCAAGGGAACAAAAGAAATGGAGGTAGATTCTTTTGTCTAGATTCCTGAAGGACTGATGGGATTAAACCACACCTAGACAATGGATTTTGCCCTAACCAACCTGAGTGAGGGGTTTTACATTCCTTTCCCTGATGTCATCCCTAGAGTTCATTTTAATATAGACCATCTTCAAGTCATGTCAACATATAGATTTAAATGATGTTACTCCAGGCTGACCCCCACTCCAGTGTCACAATCTCTCCTGCTGACCTCATAAGTTATCTTAGGCTATAAAAGTGTCTCACTGACCCTTTGTTGGTTATGTTACTCCAGAATTCAATTTGGGGTATTATTTTAAAGTTGTTTGGAGGGGAATGTTAGGAAAATTTGCCTTGGTTGCTGCCTCTATTCCACCATTTTGGCTCTGAGAGAAACCAATGTGTTTTCTCTTGTCTCATATTAATATAGGGATGCTCAATAAAACTTTTTTCACTGAAATGTGGAAAGTTTATATAATATAGAGGTTCCATTTCTTACACAAGACCAGTGATACATAGCTATAGTAGAGGGCCTCAATATGTCTTTGCTCATGCTACTCTCTATGCCTGAAACCCCTCCTTCCTCCTTTTCAGTGGTTAAATTCTTTCCATCATTTAAACACCAACTCAGAGACCATGTCCTTTAGGATGTCTTGTCTTATCTTCCTCCTTCCTCTCACCTATCTCCCCCACTTCATAAAGTACTGTTTTATAACTCCCTATTTCACTCATCATGCAGTGTTGTACTCTAGCCATCTATATTGCTATTTTTTTCTATTAATACTGTAAGTTCTATGAGGGAGTTATCAGTCATTATCTAAATATTGCCTTCTGCCCCCTTTTCCCCCCAGAGTGCCTAGTAGAGTACTCTGCACAAATAGAAAATGAATACACATTTCTTGATGGATTGGTAATCTAATGAAGCATTCCTGTGTTCTAACTTGGGGGTTCCAAATTGATTAATAGTCGTCTGACCTAGTTGATCTCAGGGTACCAGCTGCCACTATGGGCCTTGCTTGAACTCTGGGCACATTTTCATTGCAGAGAGGCATCTAGGGCATGGTTCTTAGAGAAATCATCCCAACTTTACTCAAAGTCTTCACTGTCAGCACCTCTCCTTGTCATCTCCCTTTCATGAGTTCAAGGCTTTAGGGATAAAAAAGTACGTTTTACACACAAAAAGATTTCAAGTCACTGTTATAGCTGAAGAAAAATCTCTAGCTGTCTTTCCAGAATAATGGCATTCATTATTTCTGCTTTCTATCTATTCATATTCTGTCCAATTCAAATATGCCTCATTTTAAGTCAATAGGAGTACTCTATGGGCACTCCTCTTCTTAATAGACCAACATACAGGGGTCTGCAAGTAAAGGTGAAAGCTTAAGATTTTCACTGAACAAACCACTTTAAAAATGCTTTCCTTTTCAGAGAGAAAACTATTAACAAAGACCATCAACATCCTGCATAATTAACTATAAAAGAGAGTTTGGATTATCTGGAATTTATCTTTCACTCTGTATCCATGGATACCTAAGCCAAAAGAATGGGACTGAATTACTCCTTCTCCACTATGATTTAGTCCATATTGCCACCTAGGTTATAGGTGGGAAAGGTTATAGACTTTTTTATTCTATTCATCACCCCCTATACATAATACACACATGCATATATGCACACATGCATTCACACACACAGAGTTATCTTTCCGGGGAAGCACTTCTGAGCCCAAGCTGCTGGTCAGATATGGTCATTTTTGTTACAATAAATTTCCTTTTCTAACTTACATTACTGATGTGCTACTTAATTAGATCGTTCTACTCCACATGTTAGGACATAAGAAGACCTGGACTTGTGCATCTTGTTTTTCTCCAGGAAGTGAATGCTTGCATTTCAAATCATTTTATAGGTACAGAAACAGAGACTAAATGTAGGAAATGGGCATTTAATCTCTTGACATTGAATACATCCTCTAAGACAAGGTCACACAGATCTGTATTTGAACCCAGGCCCTCCGATCCACTGTTGGTTTTTTTTTTTTCAATCTTTTTTATATATCAGTTTTTTTCTCTGCTGCTGGTCTATAAACTATTTGAAGGAAATTAACGCCTACACAGCTCCAGTCGCTGTGCTATGTATTGGATATATAAAGACAAAAATGCAGCAGTCCATGCCTTTCAGGAGTTTCTATTTTATCAAGGAAATGATATAAGCATATGTACAGAAAATATATATAGAACAAGGTAAGCTTTTGAAGGAAAGTAATAGCAGCTGGAGGGAGGGAAGAGACATGAATCAGGAAATGCCTCACATAGAAAGTATCACTTGAGTTAAATAAGTTCTAAGAAATCCAGAAAAGAATCCAGACCCTTGGTGAGCTTTGCTCAGACCTCAATTTTTAAAAGGGGGAGGGGGGAGTATCTTTCAAATTTCCATCACATTTTTCTCAGTGACTCACTCTCCTGAGACTCAGAAAATTGAAATATGATTTCTCTCTCCCTCCTTAGATGTCTTTTTCTTCTCCAGTCTCAGGAAACTCTAAGTCACCTGAGGATTTCCCACTCTGGATAAGGAGGTTAGCCTTGTCACAGAGCAGAGAATGAAGCTGAAGGATGGGATGCAAAAAGCCATTTTCATTGGTCACTTTCATTATCTGAATACCTCCCCCAAACAGACATGGTTTCCCCATCATCATTGTAATCCAGTGGTTTGTCCCTGTTGACAGCCAGCATGGTTGATGTCACCTACAAGATCATTTGAATTTTTTCATGGAAGAAAGAACCCACTGACCACAACATCATACTTTCCATGGACATCAAGCTGTGGCACAACCTGTAAAAGCAAGACATGGAAGTGATGTAGATCACACCAAAATCCTGCATACAGGGCAATATCATGGGATGGTGGGGCATAGTATGGGACTGACTCCTCAAAGACAGCCTGTCCCACCCTTGTTTCAACAACTCTCATATTTTAATAGTCATAAAGCATACCCTGGCACAGAGCCCCAGCAGTTTCAAAGCTTCTTGTTCTTTCCCATATAAAAGCCGTGCCAGGGTGTTCTTGGTATCATTGGGCAGCTGGAACAGTGCCTAGTATCTCTCACTCATTACTCTGGCTTCAAGATGTCATTTTAAAACTACTTTTGGCTCATTAGCAGTGCCAGACATGGTGCTATTCACATAATAATACAAAATGAGGTTCTTTCCTTTAACCAATCAATGGGTACTTATTAAACACCCACTACATGCCAAGCAGAGTGTTAGGCAGGGGTGATATAAGAACTTGAAAAGAGCAGGGGCAGCCAGGTGGCACAGTGGATAAAGCACCAGCCCTGGATTCAGGAGGACCTGAATTCAAATCCAGCCTCAGACACTTGACACTAGCTGTGTGACCTTGGGCAAGTCACTTAACCCCCATTGCCCTGGGGAAAAAAAGCAAACATTCTAGTAGGGGAAAGAACAAGTACATATACATGTATACTGAATAGATATAAAGTGAATAAAAAGAAGTGCATAAAAAGTAGTTAAATACAAGGTAAATATAGCCAGAAGGGAAGGCACTAGTGGTCAGGTGATGAAGCAAAGACTTCCTACAGAGGATGGAGCTTGAACTGCATCTATTTTTTTGTGTGTGAGGCAATTGGGGTTAAGTGACTTGCCCATGGGTCACACAGCTAGTAAGGGTCAAGTGTCTGTGGCTGGATTTGAACGCAGGTCCTCTTGAATCCAGGGCCAGTGCTCCATCTACTGCACCACCTAGCTGCCCCTTGAGCTGCATCTTAAAAGAAAAGGTGGATCTATGCATCCTATGAGGCAGGGGTTAAGGAAAGAGAGTGCATTGAAGGCAAAATAACTAGTGAATAGAATGATTTTTTAAAAAGCTGTTTGTAAATACATTAGCAATATGCTCCCATTGCACAGAATTGTCATTTCTTCCTAATCAAACATTTCTGTAGCATTTTACACATTTATGAAACTTTCCCAGTAACAATCCTATTTTTTTTCTTTTTTGGTAAGGCAATTGGGGTCAAGTGACTTACCCAGGGCCACACAGCTAGTAAGTGTTAAGTGTCTGAGGCCAGATTTGAACTTAGGTCCTCCTGAATCCAGGGCCAGTGCTCTATCCACTGTGCCACCTAACTGCCACAACAATCCTATTTGATAGGTATAAAAATCATTATTCCCATTTTATTGATGAGTAAATTGAGACTCAGAGTTTCAGTGAATTTCCTACAATCACTCAGTTAATTGTGGCAGAGCAAGGGCAGAGACTTCACCCTCTTTTGTAACCAGTTCATTTATTCAACAAGCATTTATATTAAACATCTGCTATGTGCCAAGCACATGGAGGATAAATACAAAAATGAAGCAGTCTCTGCACTCAGAAATTTACCTTCTATTGGGCATGGGAGTGAACAGCATATGCCTATAAATGCATTTTTAAAAATTAGATAGGGGGCAGCTAGGTGGTACAGTAGATAGAGCACAGGCCCTGGATTCAGGAGGACCTGAGTTCTAATACGATCTCAGACACTTAACACTTACTAGCTGTGTGACCCTGGGTAAGTCACTTAACCCCAATTGCCTCACACACACAAAAATAAATTAGATAGTAATTGCAAAATAATCTTGTTAAAGATGAGCACTGTCAATTACAAGATCAATGCTCCTCTCTCATTCTGCAAAAGAAACAGGAAAGTGACCTTGAAAGTGAAGCTCCATCATCATCTACTTAGCAGAATACAGGATGATTTTTTGTATCTTAGCACTATAGAACTTGATCCTTTAAAGTACTAATTATTCCTCCTATAGAGAAACTGGAGCCCAGAAAGGCTCCATTACTTCCCAGTGGTCCCACAGTTGTCAGGAATGTGGCCAGAATTAGATCTTAGGCTACCCCAACCCAGCTCTGTTCACTGTCTAGTTGATATGTGGTTTGGGAAGGCTCAGTCTGATCCAGTTAGGGCACCAGATGCCATCTCAGTCATTCTCAAGCTGACAAGGAAAAGGGGAGTCCTCCGTTCCCAAAGAAGCACTTATCTCTCTGAGGATAGACATCACTAAGCAGAGCAGAATGCCTCTGCAGAGACACAGAGGGGAATTATGTTTAAAAAAAGTCCTATTCTCTAAAGAGATATCGTGAATTGCTTGCAGATATTGTGAATTGCACTTAGGGGATCAGGGATGGGAATGTGTTCTATACAGCATCAGGGAACTGTGTTACACACAGCTTCATGGTTTTAATTATAGAAAGAGAAAACTGAACAGAATAAAAAAAGGTAACCTCAGCCTAAAAAAATGTATCAACAAGTATAAGTTGGGCAGGAGCAGGGAAATGGGCTTTGAATAATTTGAAGCATTTATAATGGAGAAGAATTGAAGCAGGAGGTTTTATAAGTGTAACATGAAGACTAACATCTTCAGTAGCAACCCAAAGCCTATTGGATAAAATAGGAGTAACTTGGTCTAGTCCCACTCTACTCTTCCAGCCAAGTTTAAAATGATGCTTCACTGGAAACACTTCACTTGCAGTACTTTTCCCAGCCTTGGCCCTACTATCATCCACATCCATGACTTTATGTTCAGTCCCTTGTGCTTGGAATGAATTTCTGGCTCATCTCTACCTGTTGCCTTGTGATGTCCTTTGTTCATTTTGAGAATTAAGGATGAACGGCAACAACAACAACTTGCTATCATTGTTGTTTACCTTCAAGGCCCAGCTCAGGTTCCTCTTTCCTTAATAATGCCCTCTCTGATCCTCCCAGCTTGGACTGAATTCTTTCTCCTTGAATCTCTCAAACTATTTTTTTTTTTTGCAGGTCAATGAGGGTTAAGTGACTTGCCCAGGGTCACACAGCTAGTAAATGTCAAGTGTCTGAGGCCAGATTTGAACTCAGCTCCTCCTGAATCCAGGGTCAGTGCTTTATCCACTGCGCCACCTAGCTGCCCCCTCAGACTATTCTTTTTGATCTATCGTGTACATATAATTTTATTATCTAATTTCTATTATAGTTGTCTGCATGTTTCCTCTGACTGTATTATAAGTTCCTACAAGACACATGAGTTATATTTCATCTTTGTAGCTTCCAACAGTCCCCTAAACATATTAGATGCTTAATAAATGTTCATTGATTTTAAGTGAACTGAGCTGAATTAATTGATAAAGAAGGCTCAGAAAAAAGCACAACACAAGAGAAAAAAATCTGAGTTTGGTGTCATAGAACCTAAATTCAAATACTGGCTCTGCCTCTTATTATCTGTGTGACCTTAGGCAAGTCATTAACATCTCTTGACCCCAGCTTCCTCATTTATAAAATGAGGGGGTTGGACTAGGTGGCTTTTCAATTCACTTACAGCTCATGAGCTAGGAGCCCATGATAACTGACTAAGCAATGTGTTAAAAGTTGGTCAGGTAAAAACAGTTCAAAGGACAAATAAAGACTTGGATAGAGGCACACAGTGAAAGTTTAACATTTATTTCTTGGAGCAGCTAGGTGGCACAGTGGATAGAGCACCGGCCCTGCAGTCAGGAGGACCTGAGTTCAAATCCGACCTCAGACACTTAACACTTACTAGCTGTGTGACCCTGAGCACTTAACCCCAATTGCCTCACCAAAAAAAAAATTTTTTTTCTCATGCAAAGGTAATTGCACCCTGAGAAAGATAAGTATAATGTGAATTTGCTTAGGAGATTTGGATGAAACTTCCTGAGTTAGTAGGGAATAAAAACTAAGTCTACAGAGAATTTGAAATATCTATATCGCTGTCTTACTTGTACAGATTTCCTCACTTTTTAAAATGCTGCCACAATAACCATCTCCTTGGATCTAACTCCAGTAATATGCAGCTCACCCATGCATACGTAAATAAAAATCACAGTAAAAATCACAGATCACCTTTGTCCTTAAGTGTATTGGAAGGGTTACAGACCTACCTCATTTCAGTTTATAGAGACTCGCATAATGAGGCTCCTGATCTCAGAGATCAGGTTTATTCTGGCAAAATAAAGCAAAGATTAAGACACTTATCTGTAAACATTCAGGTAGATAAACAATTTCTCATGTGGATAAGTAAGGGTAAATCTTATTTTGTTTGTATTACCAGGATAATTGCCCTGAGTCTTCATTTTACCTTATTGGTCCATATCGCTTCACAGTATTTCACTCACTAGCATATTAGGCCAAACTCCAAAGTGAGCAGTGCAATCATTTTTCTTAGTTTACTCTTTCTCAGAGATCTAAGAGCTAGGCAGAGAGTAGATATTGGTGGTGGTGGTGGTGCTGTTCAGTCATTTTTCAGTTATATCTGACTCTTCATGACCCCATTTGGGGTTTTCTTGGCAAAGATACTAGAATGATTTGCTATTTCTTTCTCCAGCTCATTTTACAGATTAGAAAACTGAGGCAAACAGGGTAAAGTGACTTGTCCCAGGGTCACAAAGCTAGGAAGTGTTTAAAGTCAGATTTGAATTCCTGAAGATGCGTCTTCCTGACTCCAGGCCAGGCACTCTATCCACTGAGCCACCAAGCTGCCCACAAATATTGGTAACTCCATTTAAAAGAAATTTAAAAAATGATAAACAAATATACTTTTCATTTGCATATCTCTACCTCCATTTCTTCTCCTTCTTAAGAATGCCCAATTTCTAGTTTTGAGAAGAAAATTTGATTCCAACTCCTCAAAAAATTCCCTCCCTCTTTCAATGGCAACAGGGACAACTCCATTATCTTTATCAAAGTATATTGAAGAAACATCAATGACTGCCAAAATGTAAAGGAAGATGGCATTTTTCACACATCTTTAGCTGCTCTTACCAAACCTTTAACAACTACCTCAGAAAATTATGATCTATGTTTCAACCTCAGTAAGATTTGAGTCTTCTAAAGTCATCTCAGCAGAGGAAATAAAAAGAAACTCATCTGCAAAACCTCATTAGCCCTCAATTTTAGTTGTTAACTACCTGCTTTTAAAAGGATCATAGAAACTACACAGGGAAATATGGTAAACAAAAACAATTTGTATTAATTAGAATCTGTCAAAATGAAAATGGAATGGAGCTTGATTAAAGGCTTTTGAGTTTGCACCAGTCCCCAATTCTTGGCAGATGTGACAGGACTCACTATGAAAGTTCAAAGAACATATTACACCCAGTGTAGTCACTCAACAACACTGGAATCTCTTGAGTGCTTGATGGAGGTGTTTCATGTTATAGTCCCAAATGTGCACAAAGTGAGTCACTTTGCAAGAGACATAAATGTGCCATCTATTGTGGCCCTAAGTTGAGTCAGGTTTTCAATTGATTCCTTTTTCTAGATGAGGAAATTTCAGTGGGTTTGGGTCCTGTTCAATCAAACCTCCAGTGTCCCCATGCCATGAAGTTGTCTTCCATCAATCACTCTGTGTTCTGGATACATACTTGTAGAAGATGGATGGTGATGATTTGTGTATCAGAATGGTGGTTTGCACTAAACCACTGCCAACATGAAGAAAGCAAAGTAGTAAAAGAGAGGGGTGAATTTAGAGGCAGGAAGACCTAGATTAAATCCAGCATATTCCATGTTGTAGCTGTATGTTCATGAGAAAATCACTTAACCTTTCTGAATTTTCTTAACCATAAAGCAGTCATGATTCTTGTTGTTTGGACATTTCAGTCATGTCCAACTCTTCATAGCCCCATTGGGGTTTTTTTGTTGGTTTTTTGTTTGGTTTTTTGGCAAAGATGCTGGAGTGGTTTGCCATTTCCCTCCCCATCTCATTATACAGATGAGAAAACTGAGTCAAACAGCATTAAGTGATTTACCCAGGGTCACTTAGCTAGTAAGTGTCTGAGGCCAGATTTGAACTCAGGAAGAGGTGTCTTCTTGACTCCAGGCCAGGCACTCTATCCACTGAGCCACTTAACTGCATTGTATAATATCTGCATTATAAGAGGGTTGAGATAATGAATATTCAGTGCTTTTCAAACTTTGAAACACTATATGTAAAAATATCAGTTATTCTTAAGCTTAATTCTACCATTGAGAGCCTAGGATTTTTGTGTTTTGTTAGTCTTTCCGCCATTGGCATTTGCTAATCACATTTTTTTAAAATGGCATTTATTGGACTTTCTCCTTATTCCATATATGGTATTTAATCAGAGCCACATTTTCACTGAAGGGAAGCATGAAGTAATAGAGAAATAGCCTTGAAGTCAGGAAGACCTGGGTTCAAGTCCTGTCTCTGTCTCATAGTGCCTGTGTGACACAAAATTCATTTAACCTCTCAGTGTGCTAGGAAATTCTTTAAGACTGTAAATCTGAGGAGGTGCCAGCCTGCATTGGGAGAGGGAGTTACCTCCTCTGGGAATTCTTATGTACTCAGTTTCACTGGCTTGTATTATACAGTTCACTCAATGATACAAATATATTCTAAAATTCTAAATGCATTTGAACACATTTTTGCCACAAACACACTGGTAGAAAAGTAACAAGCGGTTTTGTGTTCCAGGATTTCAGGCATCCATTAGAACGGTCAATAAAATTCACTAGTAATTTTAAATTCACTGGTAAAATTCATGCTGGTACAGGCATACTCCAAAATGGATACAGTTTCTCTTTATCATAATGCAAATAAGTGAAAAGTCTCTGCCCTCTTTTGAAAGTGAAACTTGAGGCTTTTTTATTTATGGAAGGTTCTGAACACTCCGTACACAAGGCAGCATACCTCCGTTTCTTCTTACAGTGCTAGCTGAAGGTTAAGACTAATTATAACCTTGACTTCATTTTCTATACTAAATCAAAAGTGTTAATGCCTTTAAAATTCTGACCAGAGCAGTAGCAACTCTCCTCTTCTCCTTGGAATCCTCTCAATTACACACTTACATTTCCCTGTTCTGGGTCAGGGGATTGCTGACAATAGAGATAAGTACTCCAATGTTTAGTGTTTCTCTCTTTGATCTGGAAAACAGACTGGAAATCTCTAGTGGCCAGGCTTTCCTGACAAGTTTCCTGTTCCCCCTCCTTTTAGCTGACCCCATAAATTGAAGAGACATTTCCTCTCTCCTCTCCTCCCCACCCCACAATTTCCAATATTGAAGTCTATCTAAGCAGAGACACATGACCCACATATTATATTTTATAGGAAGATGTTTACTAAGGAAATGACATGTGCCACTCTGTATTTACCCAGTACTTTTCCAGAATTCATTTCAGGAACATAAAAAATAATGCCCATAGACACCCATTTCCCTATGAGTTTGGTGGTGAAGGACCTTAGAACAGCTTTGCTGATGAAGACACAGAGATTCAAGAACTAAGAAAACAAAAGGATTTCTGGATCTATTGTAGTACTGTGGTGACCTATGATCCAAGTGATACATTTGGGGCATGACACAGCTGTAATCCAAATTGATGGAACATGGAAAAATCCACAAGTCTTCAAAGTAAGTATGAATCATCAAATGAGAGGTTTAACCTCATATGCTTTCCCTCCCAATCTGCTTTCTCATCAAGGTTGTGAGTATACTGATTGCCATTTGGTTTTTGCCGTTGTTGTTCTTGCTTTTGTTTTATAAGCAGAGAACTTTGATACAAATTCCTTTTGTATTAGTATCTCAGTAGATACTAGGAAAACCAATTGCTATTTGAATAAAAATTGACCTAAACCCTGCTCTAGAACTGAATTCATTCACTTATATTTCATATGGACTTATCATATGATACTTAAAGCAATAATATAATGGTAAGAACACCGAGTCTTGTCATTAGGAGCCCTGGTTTTTAATCCTGGCTCTGTCACTTACGAGTTTTGTGACCTTGAGCAAGTCCTTTCATCTCTGAATTTCATTTTCTTTATCTATAAGGGTGAAGAGTAAAACTATCTATCCTACTCACTCTACAGGGTAATTGTGAGGGCCTATGAGGTAATGTTTAGGAAATGAAAAAGTTAGTCATCATAACTACAAGCATTCAACATGCTATTTCAATGTGGCCAAATTAACCTCCAGATGTCCAGTTGGATAGGAAGGAAAAGATCTTTAAAGCAACATTTTTGGAAGGAGAAGCTAGAAACCCAACACAATCAGGGAGTTTTTCTATATCATATGGACATTTAACACAGTCCAAAAATGCGAAGGACTGCTGGGGGTTGGGATGGGGTGGAAGGGAAGATTGTGGTTCTTTTGCTGGAGGTCCATCCTATAGTCTTCAAGTGGCAGCTAGAAATCTGTGTGTTAGTGGCATTATAAACTAGATAGGGATGGGCCTAGATGATCTAAGATCCAAGACTTAGAGCTAGAAGGAACTTCAGAGGCCATGTAGTCTAGGGATAGGGATACAAATAAGGATAGGGATAGGAATGGAGTTAAGGATGGTGATAGAGTTAAGGATAAGGATAGGAATAGGAAGGACAGGGACAGAGATTAAGGAGAGAGATAGGAACAATGATAAGAATATGGGTAGGAATAAGGACAAGAATAGGAATAGGGGTGAGAATATGGATAGCAATAGGGACAGCATAGGGATAGGGTTGAGGATAGCACTAAGGATAGGGATAAGGGCAAGGATCAGAACAAGGATAGGGATGGGGAGAAGGATAGAGATAGGGATAGGGTGACAGATAGGGATAAGGACTGCACCTGTGATTTCATGGGAACTCTGCCAGGAGCACTGTGGTAGGTTCTAGGGGAGATCTACTTAGATAGATAATGGTTCACATAATCATATATGTAAAGCTGGAAGAGACATTAGAGAGTATCTAGCTCTTCATTTTACAGATGAGGAAATGGAGGCCCAGAGAAGTTAAATAGCTTATCCAGAATGTCATACAAATAAGAAGTAGCAGGGATGGGATTTGAATCCAGGTCTTTGGACTCCAAATTCACCACATCTGTTTGTCTGGTAAGGGGATGAGACACCAATATAGATAGATAGATTGAGATGGATAAATGTATATGCACATGTGTATATATATATATATATATATATATATATACATATGTATGTGTGTACTATATATACATGCATGTATTTATTATATTATATGCTGAGTGCATTAAAGAGATACAAAACCATCTCTCTTTTTTTAGTGATTTTATAAGTAATGTTGAAATAACAATATTGTTAAGATAAATAACTTTGAAAGACTTAAAAATTCTGATGAACACAATGACCAACCACAATTCTGAATGACTCATGATGATACATACTACCCACCTTTTAACAGAGAAGTGATAGACTCAGTGTGCAAACTGAGATGTTTACTTTTGGGTATGACCAATGTAGGAATTTGCTTTGTTTTACTATGCATGTTTGTAAGAAGAGTTTTGTTTTTCTTGTTCTTTCAATGTTAGGTGACTGGGATGGGGAGAGAAGGAAAAGAAGGTAAATCTGAAAATTAAATACAGTTAAAATTTTTAAATTTTATAAAACAAATATATACCATCCTTTGATTATATTGTACACTGTTTTCTTTTTTTGAAAAAAACAAAAAGGAAGAAATGATGTGAGACAGTGTAAAATAGTGGTTAGAAAGTTGGTCTTAGAGTCAGGAAGACCTGAATTCAAGTTCTGACTGCTACATGTTGGTCATGTTACTATGGGCAAGATACAACCTCTCAGTGACTTAGAAAATTCTATAAGACTGTTAAGTTAAAGAGCAGGTACTGATGTGACCAGGTAGAGGAAATTCTTTCCTAGTTGTTCTATAAACTGATGAAATTACAGATGCTTTTTTTAAAAATTCAGAAATAAGAGGAAAACCAGAGAAGGGATAAGATCAGGACTTGAGAAGATTGAGATGATGATAAGGAATGAAAAAAGCATACAAATATTACACTTTAATTTTATTTCTGTACCTCGAAAAATGATCTTCAGACTAGGAAGGCACCTAGCTAGTAAGTGTCTGAGGCTGGATTTGAACTCATGAAGAAGAATCTTCCTGGCTCCAGGCCTAGCACTCTATCCACTGTACCACCAGCTGTTATATCTATATCTATCTATATCCATATGTTATATCTATTGACCAGACCACACTACCTTAGGAGCACTCTAAACTTCCAAAACCCCAGAACTAGCTCTGAAAATAGCAGTGCAAAAGTATGAGACAGTGCCCCTAACATGCACACACCAGGTACAGATCCCAACTTTAAAATAAAGTTCAAAATCAAGAAATAGGGTGGGAAAAAATTATCAAATGACAAAAAAATAACATGACCATAAAAAGCTATGGTGACAAGGAAGAGAAAGACACAAACTCAGAAGAAAATGAAGATAAAACAGTTACAAACAAAGCCTTTGGCTGGGGTGGGGGGGAGCTGAATTGGACATAAATACAGCAAGAATACTTGAAAGAGGCAAAAACAATTTTAAAAATCAAATAAGGGGGCAGCTAGGTGGTGCAGTGGGTAAAGCACCAGCCCTGGATTCAGGAGGACCTGAGTTCAAATCTGGCCTCAGACACTTGACACTTACTAGCTGTGTGACCCTGGGCAAGTCACTTAACCCCCATTGCCCTGCAAAAAACAAAACAAAACAAAACAAAAAATCAAATAAGAAGGGCAGCTAGGTAGCACAGTAGATAGAGCACTGGCCTTGGAGTCAGGAGGACCTGAGTTTAAATCTGGCCTCAGACACTTGACACTTACAATCTGTGTAACCCTGGGCAAGTCACTTAACACTCATTGCCCCACAAAAAAACAAACAAACAAACAAACAACAAAAAAAAAAACAGAAATAAGAGTGATAGAGTAAAAATTAATTAAAGAAATTTGAGCAAAGGAAGAAAATTATAAAAAGACAATTAACAAAAAGACACAAAAATACTGAAGAAAATAAAACTTTAAAAAGCAGAACTGTCCAAATGGAAAAGAAGGCACAAAAACTCACTGAAGAAAATAATTTCTTAAAAATTAGAATTGGAAAAATGGAAGATAATGACTCAATGAGACATCAAGAAACATCAAACTAATGAAGAAGTAGAAGTATTAAATATTTCAGTGGAAAAATAATTTATCTGAAAAATAAATTGAAGAGAGCTAATTTGAGAATTGTTAGACTACCTGTGGACAATGATTTCTTTAAAAAAGCCTGATCATATTTCAATAAACTATCAAAGAAAGGTGCCCTGATATTCTAGAATACAGGGGGTAAAATAGAAATTAAAAGATTCATTGATTAGCACCTTAAAGAGATCCCAAAACAAAAACTATTATAGCCAAATTCCACAGTTACCAGGTCAAAGAGAAAATACTTCAAGCAGCCAGAAAGAAACCATTCATATATCATGGAGCCACAGTCAGGATCACTCAAAGAGTTAACAGCTGCCAAGTGAATGAAGCAAAGAGCTTTGAATATGATATTCCAGATAGTCAAGCATCTAGGATCACAACCAAGAATAACCTACCAGTAAACTGAGTATAATCCTTCAGTAGAAAAATGGCTATTTAATGAAATAGAAGACTTTCAAGCATTCCTGATAGAAAAGACCGGAGTTGAATATAAAATTTGACTTTCAAATATGACTCATGAGAAGCATAAAAATGTAAATATGAAAGAGAAAACATAAGGAACTAAAAGGTTAAACTGTTTACATTTCTGTGTGGGAAGGTGATTCTTATAACTCCTTAAAACTTTGTTATTATTAGGGCAGTTAGAAGGATTCCATATAGACAGAAGGCATGGGAGTGAATAGATTATGTTGGGATGTTGAAAAAATGGACAGGTAAGAAAGAGGCATGACCTTGGAGAAAGGGGGAAGAGAAAAGAAGAAAAGAAAAATTGGGGCAGCTAGGTGGTGCAGTGGATAGAGCACCAGCCCTGGATTCAGGAGGTCCTGAGTTCAAATCCGGCCTCAGACACTTAATACTGACTAGCTGTGTGACCCTGGGCAAGTTACTTAACCCCAATTACCTCACCAAAAGAATAGAAAAATTATCTCACATAAAAGAGACATAAAAAAGAGTTTGGGGGATTGGGGGAAAATAGGGGGAAACACTTAAACCTCATTCTCATATAAATTGTTTCAAAGAGGAAAATATGTATACACAGACACACATATTCAACTGGGTTATGGAGAGCTATCTTACCCAACAAGGAAGTAGGAGGAAAAAGGGATAAGAGAAAGGTACAGGTGATTAAAAAAAAAAGGAAGGGTGGATGAAAGAAGCAAGGCTTAGAAGCAAAATAGACTTTAGAGGAGGGACAGGACAAAGAGAGAGAGGAGGATGAGGATAAATAAAATAAAGTAGAATGGAGCAAAATGTACACTTAGTAATCATAACTATCAATGTGAATGAGATGAACTCCACTCACAAAATGGAAACAGATAGTAGAATGTATTATAACCAGAATCCAACAATATGTTATAGAAATACACTTGAAATAGAGACATACACAAAGTTAAAATAAAGGGCTGGAGCAGAATCTATTAAGCTTCAGCTGAAGTAAAAAAGACAGATGTAACAATTGTCATCTCAGACAAAGCAAAAGCAAATATAGACCTAATTAAAAGAGATAAACAGAAAACTACATCTTGCTAAAAGGCACCATAGACAATTAAATAATATTAATATTAAACATATGCACTAAATAGCATAGCATCCATATTCCTAAAGGAAAAATTAAATAAATTACAGGAGAAAACAAACAGTAAAACTGTACTAATGGGGGACCTCAATTTTCCCCTCTCAGAACTAGATAAATCTAACCAAAAAATAAGTAAGAAAGCAGTTAAGGAGATAAATAGAATCTTAGACAAAGTAAATATGATAGACTTCTGGAAAAAAATATCCAATAGGAATAGAAAGGAGAAAGCTTTTTTCTCAAAAGTACATGGCACCAAGGACAGCTAGGTGGTGCAGTGGATAAAGCACCAGCCCTGGATTCAGGAGGACCTGAGTTCAAATCCAGCCTCAGACACTTAACACTAGCTGTGTGACCCTGGGCAAGTCACTTAATCCTCATTGCCCTGAAAAAAAAATAAGTACATGGTACCTTCACAAAAACTGACCATGTATTAGGGCATAAAAACCTTAAAACCAAATGCAGAGAAGCAGACATATTAAATGTATCTTTTTCAGACCACAATGCAGGAAAAATTTCATTCAATAAAGGACCATAGAAGCATAGATTAAAAATTAATTGGAATAAAAATAATTTAATCCTAAAAAATGAGTGTCATAAAACAAATCATAGAAATGGATCTTTAATTTCACTAAAGAAAATTACAACAATTAGACAGCATACCAAAATTTGTAAGCTGCAGCCAGAGCAATACTTAGGGGTAATTTTCTATCTCTAAACACATATCAATAAAAGGAAGGAAGAGCAGATAAATGAATTAAACACACAAAGAAAATTTTTGAAAAACTAGATAAATGACAAATCAAAAATCCCTAATTCAACACCAAAATGGAAATCCTGAAAAATCAAAGGAGAAATTAATAAAATTAAAAATAAAAAATTGAACTAATAAATAAAACTAGGATCTGGTTTTATGAAGAAACAATAAAATAGATAAGCCATTGGTTAATTTGATTTTTAAAAAGAAAATAAAATTGCTAATATCAAAAATGAAAAAGGTAAATGTACTATCAATAAAGAGGAAATTAAAGCAATTTCTAAGAAATATTTTTCCTAATTATATGCCAGTTAATCTGACAGTCTAAATGAAATGGATGAATATTTACAAAATGGATGAATGTTTACAAAAAATATAAATTGCTTAGATTAACATAAGAAGATATAGAACTTAGATAATTCTATCTTAGAAAAAGAAATTGAACAAGTCATCAATGAGCTCCCTAAGAGAAAAAAAAATCTCTTCGAACAGATGGATTTACAAGTGAATTCTACTAAACATTTAAAGAGCAATTAATTCCAATGCTTTATAAACTATTTTTGAAAATAGGTAAAGAAGTTCTGTCAATTTCCTTTTCTGACACAAATATCATTTAGATACCTTAAGCAAAAAATAAACTATTGCTCAATTTCCTTAATGAATATTGATGCAAAGTTTTAAAATAAAATATTAGTGAGGACATTACAGTAATATATCATAAATATCAGGCACTATGACCATGTTGGATTTGTACCAAGAATGCAGGGGTGGTTCAATAGTAGGAAAGCTATCAGCATAATTGACCATATCAATAACAAAAATCATATGATTATATCAATAAATGGAGAAATAGCTTTTGACAAGACTTATGTGAAATAATGTAGAATGATGTGGCTAGAACTCAGAAAACAATATATACAATAACAACATTAAGAAGAAAAACATTTTTACAAGACTTTTCAATTCAATGACTGACCGGGATTCTAGAGGATTCATAATGAAGCATGGTATCCACCTTCTCACAGAAAGGTTATACATTCAAGGTTCTAAATGAGATACACATTTTTGGATATGACCAGTATAAGAATTAGTTTTGCATAATTATGTATATTTGTTACAAGTTAAATGTTTTTCTTTCTTTTTTAAAAATTAGAACAGAAGATGAAGTTGACAGAGAGAGGGGGAAAGTTTGATTGCCAGAAAAGGAAGAAAAGAAAAAAGAAGAAATTTGAAACATTTTAAAGCAAGAAATAAAAGGGCATGTTGTTGTTTGTCCTTTGTTCTCAGAAAGGAACATAACATTGGGGTGATGCCATGACTTGAACTAAATTGCATTTAAGTGAAGAAGGGCTGTGAAAGGTCATTCTCTCCTCCTGAGCCATCTGGGTCCAGTGACAAGATGGATATCAGGATGACTGGTGATGCCCCTGGATGTTTGAGGCAATCAGAGTTAAGTGACTTGCCCAGGGTTACACAGGCAGTAAGTGAGGTCAAATTTGAACTCAGGTCCTTTTGACTACAGGGCCAGGGCTCTACCCTCTGTGCTACTTAGCTGCCCCAAAGAGCATGAAGGTCAGAAGGGAATATAGACAGGCAGGATAATTTTGAATGTTACATTTTGCATTTTTAATACACTTGAAAGAACACCAAGCTCCCACATGAAAGAAACAGGAAAAGGCTTATGGAGTCGGGGGAGAAATGGGAGAGGAGCAGGGCAGTGAATGAACCTTACACTCATCAAAATTGGCTCAAAGACCTTAATCTCATCACAGTTGGCTCAAGGATGGATTAACATACACACTCAATTGGTTGGAGTAAGCAGTCTAACCCTGCAGGAAAGTAGGAGGGGAAGGTGATATGGAGGGGAGTGGGGTGTAAAAGTGGGGTGTAGATTGGGGGAGGGAGCAGTCAGAAGCAAATCTCTTTTAAGGAGGGATAGGGTGAAAGAAGATAAAAAATAGAGTAAATATCATGAGGAAGGGAATAGGATGGAGGGAAACAGTTAACAATAATAACTGTGAAAAAGAGAAAAGGGAAAAAAATGTACAAAAAAAGAAAAGAAAAGAAAGAAAAACCAAGTGCTACACAACAGAGATTTGTGGTTTCATGGATAATCCTGTTTTTCTATTCTGCTCTGTATGTGGAAATTCTCATTTAATTTGGTGATGAAATTTAACTTAGTGAATTTAATTTATTTTAAATTTATTTATCAGAATTTAAAATATTATATTATTAAATCAAATTATTAAATTATTAAAATATAAGGTGTGTCTGGTAATATACTGAAATTGGCATATACCATCTAAGTCCAATAAAACTACAGAGGTTTAGATAATTAAAACTTTCTATTCCTTGAAAGTCTCCTATTATCTCTTCCTTGTAGGCATAGGGGGAGTGAATATGAACAAACATGCACATGTTCCTGAATGTCCTTTTCCATTTTCTCCTTGTCCTACATTTTGGAAAAATCATTCCCATTACATAGCTATTTGGCCTTTCTCTTTCCACTCTCCCCCTGACACCTCCTGAAATTATTAGTTATCCATTGACATATTTTTGGATGGGTAAAGTAACAGCATCATCATTGGATTGATGTATAGTTGTCAGATGAAATCCATGTGTGATAATGCAATGGTTATATTCTTCCTTTTCAATGCTATTACTAACAAAAAGCCACAAGCAGCTTGTGTTACTTTTACATAAAAAGGAAAAATTCTGAAAGATCAAAACCATACAAATAAGATTTAATATCTGACATAGAATGCTTATTGAATCACTAATTTCCCTCCAGCAGAATTATTTTTATGTTGATGTGACAAGCCAATGAAAAGCAGCTGAAGGCATTCCCTTAATATCTTCTCAGTTTCCTTCAGTGTCTTCTTTGCATTTTGATGGATAGAGAATATTTACATTTCCATGTGTACTGTATATGATCAACTAGGGTTTTATTGGCAATTAAACTCAAATTGATTAAAATGGAAAATAAGTTTTCATCAAAATATATTATGCAGTGTTGGAAATTTATAATGTGTTGGCATCATGGCTTTCAGGTAGAATTCAAGTATAACATGAGTTCAGTATTAGCCTACTTTACTACCAATTACTTTTATAAATAAAACATTAGATCTATTTACCTAATGTTTAGGACAGCCAGTCTTCTAGCCAACTGGAAACAAGATAATGTTTCTAAATTAATTACTTATTTTTTCATTTGTCTTTTCTTCCCTCTCTTTTACTTTTTCTTTGTCTTTTCCTTCTTCCTTCCTTCCTTGACTTCTTTCTGAATTTCAGTGCAATATTTAGGCAATCCATCTGTTATTCATCACTTTGAATACATGACCAACCCACCTCATTTTCCAGCCATGCATGTTCTTTATTATTTCTTTTACAAAGATATAATCTTGCACACAAGTCACCACTGCTAATATGTTAATAATATATACACCCATTGTAAATTTTTCTGTCACCCTTTGAGTGCCTAGCAAATATGATTCTTCTGAGATCCTATTGTTTTATTATTTGCAAACATATAGCATCACAGGGATATTATAGGTGTTAAAAGATGGGTTTTGTGACAGGGAGTTGCTTGGGAACAATGAAAAGACAAAGGATTTTAATTTTTTAATTTTTAAATATTTTTCTCAGTACTGATTTTTAGATTCAAATTTAACCATCTTCATAGATTTAAGTATAAGTTTCTTTTTTTTCCCTATGATACCTTAACATCCATCTTGGTTATGATCATTTTAAGACTTTAGGCTTTTACTTAATCCTTGTCATTGTTAGTAGCATTAATGATAAAAAGAGATTTAGTAAAGTAGGAAACAAATTAGAATCCTTATATATCCATGAAACTGAATCCAAATGTGGCAGAAGGTTTAAGGTCCCTTCCTCTATGCCCTGTAGTTTTGAGTTCCATATTATTCAACTGATATTGTTTCTATGTTATCTGATGTCTTTTTCACAGGCTGTGTCAACACAAGTCAGGTGTTTTCTAATTGTACCATATTGTTTGACCTCAAGCACTTCTGTTTGCTTTTATGCCACAACAGTGACCTTGCTCTTCAGCACTGAAAATGAAAAGTTAATTATATACATTCTACCATAAAAACAGGTAAATGAGCAATGTGTTCACATTAGTGACAACATTGCATAGGTCACATTCTATCAATATCTTGTGATTGCGCTCTACCGAGTAAAACATTGTTTCTGCATCTTGGCAGAGAGATGAGGTAGAAATCCATAGGCATGGAATAAGGGATACATTTTTATACATAGCCAGTATGGACTTATTTCTGCTTAACTGTCTTTCTTAATTATATGAGAGTTTTTTGGGAATTGGAGAGGGTCATTGGAAAGTGAAAAATGTGAAAAGGGAATTAATTAATTTGTTTTAAAAAGTATTCAGAGGGGCAGCTAGGTGGTGCAGTGGATAAAACATCAGACCTGGATTCAGGAGTACCTGAGTTCAAATCGGGCCTCAGACACTTGACACTTACTAGCTGTATGACCCTGGGCAAGTCACTTAACCCCCATTGCCCCGCAAAAATAAAAATCAAAAAACATATTCAGGACAAGGATTATACTTTATGCACATTTCACACTCAAGGCCTTCAACTAAGACAAGTAATATTTTCTGTCTTTTCCTTGGGATGTGCTAGAAAGAAACATAGCTTTTGGATTGTTTTCCTCTTTCCCTTCCTTTTTCTATCAAATTTCCCCCTCTAATCGTTGAACATGTTCTAAGACAGAATAGGGTATTTCGGTTTCTTTTTTTTTTTCTTACTTAAATAATAGCAGTACCTCAGGACTCAATAGGAACACTGATCTGTGAGGACACTGGAGCTTTCTATAACCTTGACCAAAGTGTTTCTTAGCAAACATATTCATGTTGCTCTTTATAATTTGTTTCACCAAAACAAACTGCTCTGTGGGGTGGGCAGTGAAAAAATTATTATGCCATATTACAGATGAGGAAACTAAGACTCAGGGAGATTAGGTGAATTCTTCATGATCACGTCATTAATAAGAGGGCAGAACTAGGACTCAAGGCCAGGTATTCAGGCTACAAATCCAATGTTCTTTCCATTACACACATAATCACTGAGGTAAATCATATAGATACATCCTTTTTTTCAACAAAAAATATGTTTCTTGGAAGATTATTGTATGAAAATTCATTTTTCATGCCATATTTACAACATGCCTATTCTAGTAGGACACTGATGGAGAATGAAATAAATGAAAGCTATTTTTTGCAATGTGAATAATCATACAAGTTATATTATTTTAATTCGATTTTCAGAGAATCACAGAATTTCAGAGTTGAAAGGGATCTTGGGGGCCATGTGATCAAATCCATACATTAAAGAAATATTTTCTACAACCATACTAAAAACCAAACATTTGTATCAATAACTTATAAAATGAAAATATCCATAGAACCAGAGTAATTCAGAATTGAGAAGGACTTCAGAAGTTAATTAATCCAAAGGACACCTAAGCAAGAATATGACATACTCCAGCAGTGGTCTGATGTGGCCATTACTTAAAGATGTCCAGTTAAATGGAGCCCATTATTTCCTAAAGCATGTCATTCCATTTTTGGATAGGTCTAACTGTTCCTACAGTTTTTCCTTAAATCAAGACTAAGAAAAAAATGTACTCAAGAAGAAACAAAGTGTTTTATAAAATACTGTTTTATATATAGTCTTTTCATAAAGTAATTGTGCCAATCATATTTTGCTGAAAAAGAAAATCTGAAGGGTTTATATCAAAATAATCTCCATAAATCACTTAGTAGTTATCTCATATGCTTCAAATTTTCTTAGAAGAAACGTGGCTGCTTTTGATTGTTTAATATAATTTTCTAGAGACCAGTGATTAATTGGCTAATTGTGCAACATCTTTTAATATAACTATATAACATTTATATTTAATATATAATATATGTCTCTACATATTTATCACTTCAAATTCAAGGTACTTAGATCATTTATTAAGTTGATAATATTCAATAATGATTGCAAGAAGACAGAGTATTTGTCTAGTAAATAGGGTTACAGAATTAGAAGAGATCTCATAGGTCTTCTAACTCAACACCCATTTTATTTTTAATTTTTTAAATTAAAGATCTATCTTTTCTCCTTCTCCCCTTTCCTTCCCCTATTGAAAAAAATGCCTTTTAGAAACATATAGAGTTGAACAAAATATATTCCTCTATTGCCCATGTCCAAAAATATATGTTTCAATATGTACTCTGAGTTTATCACCTCTCTATCAATCAAGGGGTGGATAGCATGTTTCATCAGGCTTCCAAAACTGTGGTTGGTCAGGGTATTGATTAAGGATTTCCAAATCTTTCAAGATTGTTTGTCTTTACAGTATTGTTGTTATTGTATGTTATTCTCCTAGTTTTGCTCACATAATTCTCCATTAGTTCTCAGGTTTCTTTGAAACTATTCCCTTCATCATATCTTGTGAACAATAGTATTCCATTAATATTCATATACCATGACTTATTCAGCCATTCCCCAATTAATGGTCATCCCCTCAGTTTCCAATTCTTTCCCTCCACAAAAAGAGTTGATATAAATATTGTTGTACACATGGATCTTTAACATTCATTTTGTAGATGAGGCAATTAAGGGTGCAGAAAAGTGAAGTGTCTTGCCTAAGACAGAAAAAAAGTTGAGACAAAATTTGAATCCAGGTTCTCTGACTCCAACATTCTTTCCATTATACTTTACTATTTCCAGATAGTCTGAATCATCTTTTTTTTCACAGACATAGATTTTTTTTGCTTTTGTTTTGGTTTTTGGTTTTTGGTTTTTTTGGTGAGGCAATTGGGGTTAAGTGGATTAAGCCCAGGGTCACATAGCTAGTAAGTGTCAAGTGTCTGAGGCCGGATTTGAACTCAGGTCCTCCTGACTCCAGGGTCGGTGCTCTATCCACTGCAACACCTAGCTGCCCCCACAGACATAGATTTTAAAAAAAATAAACCTAGGGGGCATCTAGGTGGCACAGTGGATAGAGCACCAGCCCTGGAATCAGGAGGACCTGAGTTTAAATCCAGCCTGTGTGACCCTGGGCAAGTCACTTAACCCAATTTTCTCACCAAATTTATATATATATACACACACACATACACACACGCATATATATACACACACATACACACACATATATACATATATGTGTGTGTACGCATGTATGTATGTATATGTATGTGTGTGTATACCTAGGTTATTATGCTCAAGCATAGGTTCAAGCCTTAGAGAAAACCTGAATCCTCATGGGGATGACATGGCTTCCTATAGGCAAATTTATGTCAGTGACAGAAAAATAATTCTTTTATATATTATAATCTTGTCCATTCCTCTTATGCCATAAAAGTTAAAGAGAAGATAGATTCATATTTACATACTAAATTCTTTTTTAAATTAATAAACATTTTTATTATAGTTTTGAGTTCCAATTTTTATCCCTCCTTCCTTCCCTCCCCTCCCCACTCCCTGAGGTGGAAAACATTTAGATATGAGTTATACATGTACAATTATGTAAAACAATACCATATTAGTCATTTTGTACAAGAAAACTTGAATAAAAGAAAAAAATTAAAGAAAGTAGAAAATAGCATGCTTCAGTCTGTGTTCCGTTCAATAGCAATTCTTTTTTGGGGGGGGATAGTATCTTTCATCAATAGTCCTTTGGTATTGTCTTGAATCATTGTACTGTTGTGAATAGTTAAGTCATTCACAGCTCTTCATCAATTTTGTTGTCTCTGTGCACAACATTCTCTTGGTTCTGCTCTCTTCACTCTGTATCAGTTCCTACAAGTCTTTTCGGGCCTTCCTGAAATCATCCTGCTTGTCATTTCTTATAGCACAATAATATGCCATCCCCACAGCTGGTTTAGCCATTTCCCAATTGATGGGCATTCTTTTGATTTCCAATTCTTAGCCACCACAAAAAGAGCTGCTATAAATATTTTTGTACACATAGGTCTTTTTCTCTTTTTGGGGACCAGCCATAGATTTTTTAAAAATCAATTTTCTGTTATTAACCAGGTGTTGGGGCAAAGGTATCAGATTGCTTTTTAATTTAAAGTTAACACTTTGGGAATAAGAAGTACTTTAAGCCTTCTTACAGTGGAACATTTCTGTTTTGTTTTAATGGGCATGAACTGCTCTCCTGAAGCCATTTGAAAGAGAATCCATTTGGCCTTTATGGCTTCTTTGAAAGAATGGTTTCATTTTCCCAATTAGATCTGGACTAAGTCCTTGGTATATGAAAATGGGATGAAAACACCATTTGCTACTGACACAGGAAACAGAAGAGTTTCTCTTCTGAAGCGTTCACAGTGTTTTCATTTTGTAGTTTCACCTTGAATGCCCGCAGAATTAGATGATAGGTCAGATGATGCTATCTTTTTTTTTTTTTTGCAGGGCAATGGGGGTTAAGTGCTTTATCCACTGCACCACCTAGCCGCCCCCCAGATGATGCTATCTTGTAAGTAAAATGGGTGTTTTCAAAATGGTGATGATAATTATATAATAATATGATAGAAAGATAACTTAGGCTGGTTATGTAGCAAAAGTAAAAGATGAGAAATGGAGTGCCAGAATGCTCCCCTCATACCTTCACAGAATTAAGAGAAATTGAGGAAATCCTCCACCTTGTCAGATGAACTTACATGAAGTCATAGAGAGTCACACCAAATGAACAGGAATGATGGAGTTCCAAATCAAGGAGAAAATCATTGCATTAGAGATTTTTAATAAACCCTGTATATAAGCAAATAATCTTTATCCCTTGATACAGTAATCTTTTTTTATTCCAATTCATAATTATTTTATCCTTCTATAGTAGGTTAACACATTCACTATTAGTTCAGGGTTTCTGAATGAATTATAAATATATGCAATTATATTAGATTATGTATACATATATAAATAGACCACATAGTTTATGAATAAACACATGATATAACATATAATTATGAAATATACTATATATAAATAAATGCATGATATAATATATCAAATGTATAGCTTTATATATACATCTACTATATAGCCTTATCTATAAACACATATTTATTTGTATTTTACATTATATGTTAAATAATAAATATATAGTTTTTATATAGAAATGAGGGTGTGGTAAAAATATCCCTTGTTTTAATTTCCCCTAGGAAAGGTTTAGAGGATCATAGATTTAAAGCCAGAAAGGGACATTTAAGGTTACCTAATTCCACCCTTCGTTTTATAAAAGAGAAAAAGGAGGCATGGAGAAGTGACATGACTTATTCAAGGTCACAGACAGTAAGTATAAGAAACAGCATTTGAACATAGCTTCTTCGACTATAAATCCAGTAATCTCTCCATTTCACAGGGTCATGAAAAGTTTAGGACAGGGGTAACATCCCTTTTAATTAGGTGCAAACAATATTCATGAGTTCCCCCTCATAAATTGAAAGTATGGGCTCTGAAACAGAAAAGGCCCATCTGGGGCTTGGGCAGGGGAAAGGGAGGGAGAGAAAAGGAACTTGAAGTGGGGAAAAGAGGAGATATGGAAGATCAGGATGTTGGCGTAGTTGGTCTTCCAAGTATTTTCTAGCTCTGTTTCTGATTCCATGATTCTTCCACCTGATTGTTAGCTCTGTTTTCCATTTCTACTCCTACCCCTTCTCAATGTGTGGTAATGGTCAGGAAATTAGGCATCAAACAGGAAATTGAATGGGATGATTTCTGGAGCTCAAATTATGAAGTTTCATGATTTATTTCATCTTTTTTTCTAATCATATGTTCTTGGATGGTATCATTTATTCAACTTCTTACTCATTGCTAACACGCTGTGTTACTTAGGCATTTCAGTCATGTCTGACTCCTTATCACCCCGTTTGGGGTTTTCTTGGCAAAGATACTTCAGTGGTTTGCCATTTCCTTCTCCAGCTCATTTTACAGTTGTGGAAACTGAGGCAAATCTGACTTGTCCAGGGTGGCACAGCTAGTAAATGTCTGATCTCACATTTGAACTCAGGTCTTCCTGACTCCAGGCCCCATGGTCCATCCATTGTGCCATCTAGCTGCTCAATGGTAACATGCCAAAGCCTACTTAAACTTCCTGTTGCCCTCTAAGTCGTCTGCAATTTTCATTCTCCAGAAGAGTGTGATATTCTGTAATTTAACTATATTGTATCATCAGAAGAAAATTGATATTTAAAAAGATAAGATTTTATGCCAAGGAGCAGCCTTGTTATTTATAGCACTCTTCAATTTCCCAAATGTAATTCAATCTACACTTCCTCCAGGGTCATTCTAAACTCAGGTCCTTGTCCACAAGCAGTGTCTGCCAAGATTGTCAATCCATAAGTATAACTTAATGGATTGTCCACTCAACTGAATGTCATTGTGTGAAGGATAGGCATTCTTTGTTTATTTGTTTTTCCCTGCAAGGTTCATAGCTACTCTGTTTTCTTTTTTCTTTTCTTTTTTCTTTTTTTTTTCCTGGGCAATGAGGGTTAAGTGACTTGCCCAGGGTCACACAGCTAGTAAGTGTCAAGTGTCTGAGGGCGAATTTGAACTCAGGTCATCCTGAAACCAGGGCCTGTGCTTTATCCACTGCTCCACCTAGCTGCCCTAGTCTGTTTTCTTTTAAATAGTCAGGGATATCACCATATGTGAGGAGTCCCTCTCCCTCTTGAACTTTGCACAGGTTCTGTGCAATGGCAGTGGCAGACACCTTTAGAAAGCTTTTGTCTCTTTGATTTCTTCCTTGATATTGACAATTGAGGATTTTTTAATAAAGTTAACTTTGAAGTTGAAACTATCAGGGAACTTCTTTTGGTCTTAAGCATATGAATAGGAAACACAGTATTGGAGAACATTTCACTGTTCTCCTCCAAGTCAAATTTCACATAGGAATTCTAGTGCTTTTCTGACTTTGACCTGGGTTCAAATCTTGCCTCTGATGCTAATTGACCATGAGAAAGTTTTTTTTTAAACCTCTTTAGAATGAATCGTTCTTATTCATAAAATGAAGCCATTGGATTAGATAGCTCCTGAGGCTCTCGATGGATGATACTATGGCTCAGGAGGACTTTAGGGAAGAAGGAATGAAACTGTGTCTAGCAGTAAAATAAAAGGGTTTAAATTTGAATTAATATATATGCATATGTGTATGTGTATGCACAAGATGTATAATCTACATATACATAATACCCATGCTCACATATATATATTTGTTGTTGTTTTGGTAGTTCCAGTCTACCCTATTTTGGGGTTTTCTTGGCAAAGATACTATAGTGGTTTGCCATTTCCTTCTCCAGCTTATTTTACAGATGAGGAATTGAGGCAAACTGAGTTAAATGACTTGCCCAGGGTCACACAGCTAGTAAGTATCTGAGGCCGGATTTGAAATCATAAAGATGAATCTTCCTTATTCCAAGCCTAGTTCACTGTGGCACCTAGATTTTCCCCTATATAAATATAGAAATATGTTTGTGTATATGTATATATGTCTGTGCATATATATAACTATATATCTGTGTACATGTATACACATACACATATGTATGTATACATACATATACATATATATATATATACACACACACACACACAAATAGACAGTAAGATAGACATCTATATTTGCAGGTGTATTGGGACCTATGATATCATTGTAGTTGGAACTTCTGGTGTAGAATTTCTACCTCCAACAATGCAGATGGGCCAATTTTAGTTAACTGATAATCTTAGGTAGTTGCCTAGTGTTAGTCTTAGAGGGTTGATAAGTCATATTGATTTACCCATAGTCACACAGATAGCATGTGTCAGAGGAAGGATTCCTCACTATGATAGTATTTTGTCTCTCAGTATTCATATAATTCCTTCAATAATTCAAAGGTTGTTGGTATGTATGCCTTCTCTACCAATGCATATTGTAACACCATTTAGCAGTCCATCTTCATGAGTTTCTATAGTTGAAAAGTTTATCACCTTCTGGTGAGCCTCTCCAAATTTAGTTAATCCCATGGATAACAATTCTTGAATTGTCTGATTATTCTGGATCATCAGCAATATGGATCCATTATGTTAGCATAGATAATTAAAACCTGAATATAATACCCTTCTCTAAATCTTTAGTACATTAAACCTAGATAGTTTCCAGTAAGTAAGTAGACTGGTCTTGGCTGGTTGACTCCAATTAATGCTTATTATTCATGTATTGCAATTTCAAGGAAGGCTAAGGTCAAAAGTGCAATTATAAATGTAGACATAGGTTATCAATGCCATGCTGAGAGATAGACAAGGGTTCTCATCCCAGTGCCACTACTTATCAGCTACATGAGTGTGAGCAAGTCACTCAGTCTTGTGAAACTTCAGGTCAATGAGCATAATACTATTAGTACCACCTATCTTAGCGAGTTGTCATTAGAATCAAATGAAATAGTGCTTTTCAAGTGATCTATAAAAGTAAGTTCTGATTTGTACTGTGCAACCAAAAGGAAATGAGGAGAAGAGAATATTTCTTTAATCGTTAGAGACACATTTGAGTCCACTCCCCAGAGGACTAAATGCTCTAAGCTCCAGAACTCCTGCCTTCTGACTCCACAAACCTGATTGGCAGTTACCTCCTGGGGCCTACTATCTAGGAATCTCTACAACAATTCCAGTGGTGCCTAATTAGTGCTTCATCATCACCACCCTGCCACCCAGACCAGAAACTATTCCCTGGAGGACCTAACTCTTTCAGCTCTGGAGCTCCTGCTGTCTTGATTGGTACGGCCCATTATATCTAGGTTAGCTCCAGACATGCTTCATTTACTTCGCTGCCGTCTTCTTGCCAGCTGCTTTGCCACCATATCCTATATTCTCCTTTTTCCTGTTCTGGAACACCATGAAATCATCAAAACTAGCTACTAGAAAGGATATGGCCATCCAGTTAGTCAATAAATAATTCTTAAATACCTACTATGTGTCAAGCACAGTGCTAAGGCTGATACAAAGAGTCTCTGATCTCTCAGTCTAACTGGGGAGATGATATGCAGTTATGTACAAGCAAGATATAAATAGAATAAAAGTGCAGGTAGTTAATAGAGGGAAGGCACAGGCATTAAGGGGATAGGAAAAAGTTTCTTTTAGAAGGTGGGATTTTAATTGGGACTTGAAGAAAGCCAGGAGGTGGAGATAAGGAGAAAGTTCTAGGTTACAATTAAATTCCATATCAGATGACACATTCTGTTGAGGAAAATCCAGCTCTTGAAAAAAAGGCTTTTCTTGACATTCCTACAGCTGTAACTCTGCCCATACAATGTTGTTCATGCTACTAACTGATCATCCTGGTTCCTGGTACCTGTTGATAAGCTCTGTTACTCAGAACCCACTGACCTACCCAGTGCAAATACTGGTTGACTTAAAACAAAGTGTAACAAAGGTGTGGTCTCACAGGTTCCATGCCTATTGATTATAATAAATCATGTTTTCCTTTTATTTCAGAACCACAAGTCATATACAGTGGAAGGAATAAAGATGAAACAAGTGGTCCACAGTTCATTTCTCTCTCTGGTCTGATTTTTTAGCTGCCTGAAAAGACAAATATAGTCCACCTGATGATCCTCTGAGGTGTTCTCTCACTGCTTACTGACTGACTGAGATTAGGATGCATTCCAATCATTTTTCTATAGCAGCTTCTTATACATTTCTTACCGTGTCCTCATCAGTCCTGGTTCTTTCATTGTCAGCACCAGATGGCTGAAAGGTGGGATCTTGATGACACTCAATCTGCTGCTAGTCTGAGGCCCGCCTCTTTCTGGAGATAGCAACTGACACCCCTGGGAGTGAGAAACCTGTTGTGTTACAGAGGACTGTACTTCTCACATCAAACAATGTTTATTCTGCACCTGGCAGGAACAGGTTGCAATTTTCTGTTCACATATCTCAGAATTCTAGGGTATGTCTTCAAATCTCAGGACTTTCCGTATTCCCGGAGACAATCTTCTTTTGGTGGGCCAACACGTAAACTCCTCATCTTCTTCAAAGTGCAACAATTTTTATTCTGAACTAAAGTAGTACAGACCTGAAACAAATTTTATTTTCTGAAGGTGTCATTTCCATGCTTAAGTAAATTTTATATACTTCCCTGAAAATCAAGCATTTGTTAAGCTCTCACTCTATTCCAGGCCCCGTGCTAAGTGCTGAAAATACAAGAAAAGGCAAATAAATAAATAACCCCTGCCCTCAAGGAGTTTATGTTATAATGCATAAAACAATATGTAAATAATTAGGGTTCATCAGGGAATAACACTGGTGTCCTTTTTAAAAAATCCTTCTTATCGTGTGGTGGCTGAATGAAAAATTTAAAAGAGACTAGGAACATCCAGTCTCACTCTCAGATATGAATTCTAGAGATCCAAATTTAGTAGATGCTTATTTAAGTGATTTCTGTTTTAAATTCAGGCCACTGAGGGCACTGCCATCCTCCTAGGCACTCAGGCTTCCAATTTAGATGTCATCATCGACTCCTTGCTCTCTCTCAACCCCATATCCAATCTCTTGCCAAGAGCTATTGATTTTACCTTCCTAGCAACTCTCACATATGCTTTTTAGTCTACTCTGTTGCTTCCATCTCTTTAATGTGGACTTGCACCACTTCATCCCTGTACAATTGCAATAGCTTTTCAGTTGTTCTCCCCTCACTCCAAACCATCCTCCACTCAGCAGTCAAGGTTATCTTCCTAAAGTCTGGCCATGCCACTTTCTTCCCTCCCTCCACCCCTCATCCCTACTCAGCCCCCAGTGGCTCCCTATCACCTCCAGGATCAAATACAAAATCCTCTGTTTTGGCTTTTAAAGCCCTTCAAAACCCACCTTCTCCTACCTTTCTAGTCTCCTTACACATTATGCCCCCATCCCCTACTTTTATGTACTCTTTAATCCAGTGACATTGCCCTCCTTGCTCATCCTAGAACAAGATATTCCAATTTAAGACTCTAGACATTCGCACTGGCTCTCCCCCATGCCTGGCACTCTCTCCCTTCTCATAGCCACCTCCTAATTTCCCTGACTTCCTTCAAGTCACAGCTAAAAGCCCACCTTCTACATGAAGCCTTTCTCGATCCCTTTAATTCTTTTTTTTTTTTTTTTAGTGAGGCAACTGGGGTTAAGTGACTTGCCCAGGGTCACACAGCTAGTAAGTGTTAAGTGTCTGAGGCCAGATTTGAACCCAGGTACTCCTGACTCCAGGGCTGGTGCTCTATCCACTGCGCCACCTAGCTGCCCCGATCCCTTTAATTCTAATGGCTTCCCTCTGTTGATTATCTCTAATTTATCCTATAGATATCTGTTTGTATGTAATTGTTTACATGTTATCTTCCAAGTAATACTGTGAATTCCTTGAGAAAGGACATTATCTTTTGCTTTTCTTTGAATGCCCAGCATTTACCACTGCCTGGCACATAGGAGGCACTTAATGTTTATTGACAAACTGACAAAAATATCATATGAGAGAATGTATAATTTTATTCTATGCAATAATTTAAAAAAAAATTTTTTTGAGGGGCAATGAGGTTAAGTGACTTACCTAGGGTCACACAGCTAGTAAGTGTCAAGTGTCTGAAGCTGGATTTGAACTCAAATACTCCTGAATCCAGGGCTGGTACTTTATCCACTGTGACACCTAGCTGCCCTCAATAATTTTTATAAAGGAAAAGGCTCACTTTACTTTCCATTATTTGGCTCCATAATTTCCCTGACCACTGCCCACCTTTATCCCACTGGTTCCCCAGGGTCCAAGGTCCACTAGGTCACAACTAACATGTCCTTTCACTGTAATTGGGACCCAAGAAGTGCTTCATAGCACAGAGCCTTGCCTAGGATGACATGGACTCATATTTTGAGAATACATGAATTTTATCTCTGATGACCTGACTGAAGATAAGGAAAGAGAGTGTGCACATGTGCACACATACGCGCACACGAAAGAGAGAGAAGAAAAGCCATCTAACTATGTTTTTTAGATCCTTTCCTTATCCTATGAAAAAGAAGAATGAACAGGAGAACTTTGGATAGTTCTGTCTATCCCTATGATTCCAAGATACCCTGGAAATAGCTGAGGAAAAAAAATGTTCCTCTAGGGATATCTGGTATAGATAACAGTTCCATGTTTTAGGGATATAACTATAGACAGACTACTCCTGTCATCTACCTTCAATTAAGGGAAAGGAAGTTACCAGAATTGCAGAGAAAAAAGACAGTGGAAAGAGTGGACAGACAATACTGAACTCTTATTTGTACACTGTTTAATGGCATTTGACATAGTAAGATGTTGTGACAACATGTCTTAATCTAAGTACTAAGATATTGTCTTCTTTTTTTTATTTTTGAAGGAAATCCTTAAAAAGTATAGGAGTAAATACAGAAAGCAATTTTAGCTGTGTTCCTTGAGAAATGGAGGAATTACACACTATTGAAAACAATTTATATTTCTTTAGGACTCTGATACAAAAAGGATTTATTAAGAACCTGGGAAGTGGCAATAAGAGTGTCTCACAGAGCAAAGGGATCTAACATCAGACATTTACCCATGCAAGGTAACATGAGGCTCATTGGTTTCCATTACAGTAAAAACTAAATTAACTGCATTACTCAAGGAATGAAGAGTTCCATTTAATTGAATTTTCTGTTAACCAAAAGGCAAGGACAAACCCTTTCTCTTTCCTTCTTTGCTAATGAAAATCTATCCGAAAATGTGTTGGTTCACATCTCTATTACATCAGGTACACCATATTATAGTTTTAAAATAAAATTCTGTTGGTATATTTTACATCACCTAAATTTCCTCTTGTATCTCTCTGCTTACCCCTTCCCAAGAAGTCATCTCATATATCATTTTTTAAAAGAAAAAGTGAAAGAGAAAAAAAAATCTGGCAAAACCATTTATACTATGTTTTTAAAATACATTGATCAACTGATAATTAAAGTGACCGGAATGGGTAAAAGAACTGAAAATCATGCCACATCCTGATTAGTTGAAGGAAACTGGAATTTTTAAGTTAGAGAAAGGAAGACCAAGTGGAGACATATTTCAAATATCTGGAGGGTTTTCATACTGGAGAGGGACTAGATATGTTCTACATATAGACTACTTAAGAAAGACCTGAAGTGAAGGAGGACATCACTGGAAGTCTTCAAGCAGAGGCTGTTTATATTCTTAAGGGGGCTATAGATAGGAATCTTGATATGGGTCAAAGTTGGACTTAGATGAACTCTGAGAACCCTCCAGGCTCTAAGTATCATGGATCTTATGATCTTTTTTTTTTCAATGATCCATAATCTTCATTCAAGTTCATCAACTATTAAGGGGTCATTTATTGAGCTATGTTTCTGATTTTGTACCAGAAATTATAGGTATGTTGAACACATCTCCCAAACCAAAAAATTACAGAACACATGACTTTCAAAACCATTCTAAATATGTATGTATGTATATATGTGTATGTATGTGTTTATGTACATGCACACATACATACACCAATACCTACACCTATACATACATATTTTTTTAATCAGGACTTTCCCAGAAAACCTAGGAAATCATATCCATGGGGAGCAAGTGAAGTATTAGTTCTTTCTTGCTCCTCACATGAAGCTTTTAATTTTGGGGGGCAAATAAGAAATCCACATAAGTTAATAAATACATCAGCATTTTTAATGCATCAGTGTCATAGTGATATAGTCAATGTTACTATCAGAAGATATCCGGAAGCTATCTGATTGCTCTGCCTGGCTTTTCATCTTACCCTGACAGCATGCTAGTGGCATCCCCTCAAGTACTAGACCTCAATTTTTCCTCCCCTGGAAAAGAAAAGGAAAACCTTTGTAGCAGATGTTCATAGCCAAGGAAAACATTTTTTTCCTCTACATTGACCATGTCCAAAAATGTGTGGTTCTCATTCCGCATGTGTAGTCCATTATATCTAGAACACAAAATTAATCAATAAGCATTATGAGGTGATAGGATTAAATCATATTTGGTCATGGGGGTAATCAGAATTCTTAAGCCTTTCAAAGATGTTTTTGGCGATGTTGTTATTGCATAAATTGTCCTCCTTGTTCTTTTGACTTCATTCTGCATCCGTTCATTAAAGTCTTAGACTTCTTTGAAACAGTCTCTTTTGCTATTCCATAAAAGACAATAATGTGCCATTATATTCATATGCCATAATTCGTTCAGCCATTCCCCCAAATGATGACTAAACACCAGCTTATTAGTTTCCTGTTCTTTGCCACGCATATGTATTTTTGTACTTTCTTTGCTCTCTTTAGGGTAACTGCTGTCTTCTTCCTTTTGTGTTAACTTTGATAGTCTGATGGATGTAATTTTTAAATGGTTCACATTTATGTTTCAATTTAAGGTTCACAAAGCACTTTACATTCATTATCTTATTTGATTCTTAAAACTACCCTGTGAGGTAGGTGCTGTTATTATTTTAATTGTACAAACAGAGAAATTAAAGCTGCACAGGGCCACATAAGATCATAAGTCTCTAAGCCAGTGATTCAAACTCAGGTCTTCCTGATCTCAAATCTAGCTCTCTAGCCACATCGTTGCCTGGCTGGCTCAAATCAAAATCATAAGAGGCAGACTTGTACATCAGAATCTTAGTTTACTAATTACAATGAGCTAACTGGATAATGATGTACACTCTACAGGACATTCTAACTTCATGATAGTAAAGGAATGATTGGTGAGCATAAAATTAGAACAAAAGCAATTGGATAGCTTTGAGAAATATTTCTTTGAGAAATTAGTTAGTGTCTGAGGTGAGATTTTGCAGTCTGTGCTTGAGCCTAGAGAATTATTCACAGACAAAGATAAAGTACATCAGGAGGAATTCCTGGGCTGAGAACCCTCAAGGGGCTGCAGAGTCCTCAACTCAATATGCATATCCAAGCATTGCCATTTTGATCTTTATTTAGCACCAGCAAAATATGCACCATGACAGTATAATAAATCAGCAAACATGCCTTCTGTAGAGTTGATAAATAATGCATCTCATACATATGCATTAGTACTTTTCAAATGCATGCAGATGCTGTTGTGATTAACAAAACACAAAATCACTTAAAGAGTATTACTGAATTCATAGAAGCTCTTGGTCGTTACTCATTTTCTCAATCAACAGATAACAATAATATAGTTATTATTATACTAAGATACTACAAAACTTTTTTTTTCCTTTACTTTTTCCTAATCTTCCCTTCATGTTCTGGCCAGATTGGATGACTAGCAATCCCCCCATCTTGTGGTATTCCTGTCTGCCTCTGTGTATTCATGCTGTTTGCTTGGAATAACACATTCTCTTCCTTTTCACTTTGTCTACCAACAGTCTTCTCACCCTGGAGATGGCTTTGCCCTGAAATCTATGGCTGTTCTCCTGATTGCTGAGTTCCTAACTTTTTTACCTCCTTACCAGTATCCTTCCCATAGCATTCCCCAACTTTCCATAATGTTAGCTCCTTGAAGAAAGATAACATCTTGATTGCTCATATTTGTATCTCCAGGGCATAGCACAGTGCCTAGAACTTAGTAAGCACTGATAAATTTTGTATGTATTATCTACTTACCTACCTACCTACCTCTCTCTCACTACCTACCTACCTTTCTACCTATCTACATACCCCCTACCTCCCTACCTATCTCTCTACATATCTCTCTACCTACCTACCTATCTACATACCTCTCTCCACCTACCTACCTACCCACCCACCCATCCATCCATCCATCCATCCATCTATCCATCCATCCAACCATCTATCTATCCATCTAGCTTTCTAGCTAGCTAGATATTTTTCTATATACCACTTGAAAGCCTCCTACTTTTCCTTCAAGGCCCATCTCAGGGGGTCACTTCCTTCATATGCATCCTTTCTTGACAGATCCAGGTTGAAATATTTGGTCTGGCTCTCATTTTTGCCCTTGTCATATTCTACCTTGTACATACTCAATTGTGTCTATATCACTGCTCCACATTAGATTATCAGCTCTTTAACAGCAAGGGTAATGTTGTATGCTTCATTGTAGTCCTCATCAGCATCTGGCACAGTAGCCTACATATAGTAGATACTCATGCTGAATCTCAATCATCCCAGCCTTTCAAATATACTAGTGTTGCTTATGTTGTTCCCAGTCTTAAATACCTTTAGGTGCTTTCTGTGGTTTAAAGAATAAGATGCAAACTCTTTATTTTGATATTTAAGGACCTCTACAATATGGATTTAGCCTATATTTAGTCCATATTACTCATCATATGAATCAACTATGTTATAAGATTCTATGAAAGATATGACCTTGGGAAGAGCTTTGTTCATAGAAATGATAAATATTTACCATCATCATATGCTATAGAGGATGCTGTTCATAGGATCCAGATACAAAATGGAGTCCTCATTAGTGATGAGATATTCCAGATGTTCTTGTTTGTAGATTTTGTTGTTCAGTGGTATCCGAGTCTTCATGAACCCATTTGAGGTTTTCTTGGTAAAGATACTGAAGTGCATTGTCATTTCCTTCTCTAATTCATTTTATAAATGAGAAACCAAAGTAAACAGGGTTAAGTGACTTGCCTGGGGTCACAAAGCTAAGTGTCTGAGGCCAGATTTGAACTCTAGAAGATGAGTCTTCCTGACTTCAGGCCTGGTACTCTATCTATGCCACCTAGCTGCCCTGTTTGTGGATGATAATACTAATTGCAACAACTAATACAGGATCTCCTCACTTACATATTGGGTCATACAAAAAAAGATAAAAATAACCCTGCACATAGGAAAACAAATGAGGGGGAAATATATTGTCCAGATTATAGCAAGCCAGTAAATAAGAAGCCCATATAGATACATATTATCAAGCAAAGAAGCAACTAAGTGGTATAGTGGGTAGACCAATGGCCATGAAGTTGGGTGGACCTGATTTCAAATTTGACCTCAGGTACTTGCTAGCTGTGTGATCGTGGTCAAGTCACTTAACCCCAATTGCTTTAAACATCCAGGGCCACTTCCAGTCATTCTGATACATATCTTGCCACTGAACTCAGCTGGTTCTGGAGGAAAGAGTGAAGTTGGTGACTACACAGCCCTCCCTCACTTACATCCAATTCAGTTTATGTCATGACATCACTCCAACGTCATGGTCTTCTTTGAGAACAAAGGATAAACAAGAACAAGCAAATGGACTTTGGGGAAATTTTCTGGCTTAGTAACAAAAATATCTACTATAAATTGAGAACATAATTCTTAACAGTAATTCTGGGGGCAGGTAGGTGGCACAGTGGTTAAAGCACTGGCCCTGGAATAAGGAGCACCTGAGTTCAAATTCGATCTCAGACACTTGACACTTACTAGCTGTGTGACCCTGGGCAAGTCACTTAACCCTCATTGTCCCATCAAAACAAACAAACCAAACCCAGTGACTCTAAGGGTGTAATAACATAAGAATTCCTATAAACAGGATGGGATTGTGTTACTTTTCCTAGGGTGAAGAGGAGTTATCTTGACACCAGGCAACATAGGCTTTGTGGCTATATACCAAAAAGAGAAAATGAAGAGAAATGAAAGAAACAAGGGAGGAGAGACAGAGAAAGAGAGAAGTATGAGTGCTTTTCTAGTCAATAGAGGAAAAAGGAGAGAAAGAGAGAGAGAAAGAAGCTGATAGAGACAGAAAAAAATAGAGTCAGTGAGGAGAGAGGGATATATACGTATATATAACTATAGATACAGATATCAGTTTTCTGACCAATGGAGGGAGTAGAAAAAATAAGGGAGAAAGATAGACAGATAGACAGAGACAAAGAGACACACAAAGACACAGAGACAGCTATAGATTGCATTTTTGTTCACAGCTGGAGAGCAATAGAGCAGAACTCAACATAATGAAGATCTTTTAGAGGTACAATCTTTTCAAGGGCACTCAGTTGCCACCAAAAATAACTCATTCGCAAGCAAGTTCATCTATAAGATGGTCCTGTGACCTGGTCTTCCATGAGAGGGTCATAATGAGACTCCAGTTATAATACATGTATATACATAGGAATATGTTTATGAATGTATGTATACAAATATGTATGTTGATAAATATATCCATATGTGTGTAACTTAGGAATGTGTATCTATATAGACACATATATGTGTGTATGTATATATTATATGTATGTATGTGTGTGTGTGTGTATATATGTAATCTCTGCATCTGAGATTTTATCAAAATAGGGAGCTCCTAATGGAGAACTTCCTATAACAAGGAAAAAGAACCCTTTCTGCATTTTTTTTTATATTTGCCTATTGCACTGAACTGAAATGTTTAGGAACTTGCCCAGTGTTGTATACAAATATCTATCTGTTTATTCATCTATCCACCCATTCATCATTTATTTATCTACCTATCTGTTAAATATCTACCTCCGTTTTGAGATTGTGAAGGAAAGAACAAGATTACACTCCTATGTAATTTTAGGGCTTAATATATGTGTGACTTTTCACTTAACAAAGAGATAAGATAATGATGGTATCGCCTTACTTCAGGATGACCTAATTCTGGTTGGTTCTTAGAATTCTCTTCCATCCCCGGCACCCTATGATTTAATTATGCCTTTCATTCTGAGGTGTTTGGTAGGGATGCAAAACTGTAGGTGCAGTCTAGGGCAAAGCTTCTTAATCTGTGGGTTGTGAAAAATTTGGCAATAAATATTTGATTTGTGTATCTCTTTTATATACCCAAGGTGCATAAGAATTTCTCAGGTGAAAAGGAGTCTCAGGTGGAAAAATTTTAAGAAGCCCTGGCCTAGGAGGGGAGGTGGGGTATCACAGACTTCAGAATGTATTGATCAACTTTCAAATGATTGTTTTATTGTTTCTTGAACTCTGCAATGGAGTCTGTTTCAGAAAGCTAGGAATGATAGGAAATTAGTTGTTTGGTTATAGCTGAGAGAAGGAAGAGGATCTGTATTGGCTAAAATAGATATCTAGTTTTGCAACACCTCTCTTCAGAGTTGTTTCCACAAAAAACTCCACTTTTCCTAAAGAAAACTCTCAGAGTTACAAAATCTAGATGAAAGGATTAGCAGTTCAGAACATTAAATTAGGAGAGGATTAGGAGTGAAAGAAAATCTTGTACCTGACCTCAAAATATGATGGAAAAATTTAAACCCTAAACCTTTGTTATAGCCCTCATGATTCTTCTTTTCTGAAGTGGACATTTTAATTACTGCCTTTTAATTTGTCAGTCATGCTTTTAAATTACACTGCTGAGCATGCTAAGAGATTTCAGCCTAGTTGTAACCAGATTGGACAAGCAGAGACATTATTGGGAAGAGAAAAGAAAAGACTCTAAAGAGTCAGAATGATTGACCTTTTCTGTAGATTTAGGGTGTTGTGAGGTCTTAATGTCTACCCCATCCCTAATGGAAGCCTCTCAAGGTGAGTCATTACAGTTCTTCTGAGATTTTCTGTCGCTGGTCCCTCCGGGGTGCACTGGCTAATCTATCAACCAACCAGAGCCTCAGGTTCTCTGTGTGCTCCAAGGTTACCTGACAGGAGAAGGTCATTTTGTTTTTCTTTGTTCCCTTTGGACCAGAGTCCATGACCTGATCTTATCCCTTCCTTGTATACAAAATGAAGCTGCTGTTGCCCCAACAGCTAATGTAATTGGGAAAAGGAGAAAGAACCCAAATTAATCATTTTTAAAAATCATGCTGCACAGAAAAGGGGGAACAGGGAGATAAGGAGGAGAGAATCACAAGAACATTGAGACTCAAAAGCCTGAGCATGGTGACTGATGGCGTAACTCCAAAGCTAATGTCATGAAATGTTAGGAGACGATGAAATCCACTAATTATCATAGAGAATTGGCATACGCCAGAGTGGAATGCTAGCGTGAAATTGAAATATCTTACCACCAGCACAGCCTGTCATGGTTAGTTTTGCTGCAGTAAAGTCAAAAGCACAAATGTATGAGGGTTTGTGATACTGATAGTCATAGGATCATCAGGTTAGAGATCATCTAATCCAATAAATTCATTTTATAGATGGGACAGACAAGGCCTGGAGAGTTGACACAATTTACCCTGGATCACAGAGGTAGGAAGAATTGAAGCTGGGCTTTGAGTCCAAATCCTCATCCTGCCTTCTTTATATATAGGGCCAAAAGCCTGAAATGAACATCTTTTTTTGTCATTAAAATTCCCACAGGGTTACGTCTTCTATTCCCTGCTCAGCCTGGAGTTTTATAAAAATGGATTGTCTTCCTTCTGAAATGTGTACTAAATCAGGAAATCAGAAGCTCCAGGGGACCTCTTTTGCCTCCAGGATAAAATACATAAACTAATAGATAGATAGCTATTGATAAAGAAATACATATGTGTATATGTGTGTATATATGGCACAGAGAGATTAATTTTACATGTGTGTGCATATACAGAGGGACATGTATGTTCAGATACACACATATAAAATTCTATCACATTTACATATCCATGTACACACAGTAGGTGTATATATATAAATATAGCAATAAACCATATGTGTGTATATAAATACATATATAAATTACATCTCCTATGTCTGTACCTTTGCACAAGAGGTCCCCCATACCTACAATTCTCTCCCTTATCACTTCTCATGCCACAGCTCATGTCATATTTATCAAATTTTCATTTCAAAAAATGTTTTATCAACACTTAGAAAATCTGGATTAACAGCACTGATGAAATAGAATGAAGTTATTTAAGCAGTAGCACACACAAAGAAAAGGTGAGACAGGAATTAAGTGCAATAGTTAAGCTAGTGTCTTCCTCGCTGATACTTTTGTTGGCTAGATGGCACAGTGGATACAGTGCTAGGCCTGGAGTCAGGAAGACATGAGTTTAAATTCAACCTCAGACACTAGCTCAGAAATTGCACATGTCACTTAATCTTTGTAAAATGAGCTGAAGAAGGAAATGGTAGAAAAACCTGAATGGGGTCAGGAAAAGTCAGACATGATTGAAACAATGGAATAACAACACCACTTTATATGTACCATATATATATATATATATATATATATATATATATATATATATATATATATATATATATATATATATATCAATTCATGTACATGTTGTCTCAGTTATTAGAATATAAGTTACTTGATGATAAATCAAGTCAATATGCATTTAATAAATGCCTATCCCCAGGGAGTTCATGCAAACAAGCTGGATGTGTGAAAAATTGGAGATAATCTCAGAGAGAAGTCATTCACATTAAGGAGAAGATGGGATTTTAGCTGAGACTTGAAGGAACCCTGGGTGGCCAGGAGAAAGGGATGAGGAAGGAGAACGTTCCAGACATATGGGACAGCCAGAATATGGCGATGCAATGCCTTGTGTAAGGAAAAGCAAGAAAGCCCAATGTCACAGAATCTGTGGAACCAGGTTATGAAAGGCTTTAAAAGCCAAATAAAATATTTGATAATTGAGCCTGCAGGTAATAGGGAGCCCCAGATTTTATTGACTTGTGTCAGGATCCCCGTGCCATGATCACCCCTCCTCTTTTTACTATTAGGAGACACCCTGTTTTCTAGAGCCAAGGCCCAACAAGCAAGCTGTTCCCTGAGCTTGGCATAACAACAATCCTTTACACACTCTCTGGATGATCTCTGCTGCAGTAAAATCCCAGAAATGTTTCATACCAGCCCCATGTGGTCCCTGAGCTTGGACAAACACCTGTAGGAACAATGTTCTGGCCGTGAAGCCTTGCTATGAATCAAACGTGCTGCTGTTATCCCTCATCAGCAGAGCTACAACTCACTGTGTAGCTGCTGCTATATGTATCAAGGTTTGGCCTCACTAAATCTGGTCTCCTCTAGAAAGAGACCAGCACATGTGTCTACTTTCCTTCCTCCAACAGAATAAAGCTTTTTGCTTATGACTGCTATTAGCTCTTTGTTTTTATTATTTTATTTTACTTTACTTTATTTTATTTTTCAGAGTTAACTGTGGTTGTGAAAACCTGTGTGAGCTCTTTGGTATTTTCAGAGTTAACAGTGGTAGGATAGCTGCTATGACTCCTTGGTTATTTGTTTTGTTTGTCAGAGCTAGCAGTTAGGGCTTTACTTCTGTTAGCTCTGGTATTTTATTTTTCTCAATTAGCAGTGGTTGCATAACCTTTGTGACTCTTTGGTCATTTGTTTTCATAGTTGACACCTGGAAGGTGCACACCTGCACCAAGGTAGTGGTTATAACAGAGGAGATGGGGACTGTATATGAAAGATGTTACAAAGGCAGGATTGAAAAAACTTGGTGGGGGGCGGAGCCAAGATGGCGGAGAGGAAGCAGCAAGCTGCCTGAGCTCTCCTTCTGTTCCCTCAAAACGAACATTAAATCAAGCCTCTGGACGGATTCTGAAACTACAGAACCTGCAAAGAGACAGAGAGACACAGTCCTCCAACCAGAGATAATTTAGAAGACTTCAGGAAAAGGTCGGTCTGACTCGGGCAAAAGGGAGGCCCAGCGCAGGGCAGCAACCCAGCGCCGAGGGGGTCGGGGCAAATCAGCAGGAGCTGCGGGTCACAGCCGAACAACTGAGGCTCCCGGAACCTGGTTCAAAAATCTGGTGGCCAAGAAGGACAGTGGAAAAACTTACCTGCACCGGCCGAGAGGGCCACGAACGGCGGGATCAGACGCCGGGGTCTGGCGCCTGGCTGGCCGAGCACAATCAGACAGGAAGTGCAGGACAGGGGATCTCCACACACCATAAAGGCCTCAGAGTAAAAGCCCGGTCACACAGCACCTATACACCTGCACAAGAAGCCCAAAACAGGGACCCTGGTGCCCCCAGAGCAGACCTCAACTTAAAGAATAAATAAATAAGCTGCAATAATGAGTAAGAAGCAAAAAAGAGCCCTCTCCATTGAGAGCTTCTGTATCAATAGGGAAGAAGCCAACACAAACTCAGATGAGGACAATAGCCTCAAATTGTCTACATCTGAAGCCTCACAAGGGAAGGTGAATTGGTCGCAAGAACAAAAAGCCTTCCTGGAAGAGCTCAAAAAGGATTTTAAAAATCAATTGCAAGAGGTAGAAGAAAAAATGGGGAGAGAAATGAAAGCAACACAAAAAAACTATGAAAAAAGAATCAGCAGCTTAGAAAAGGAAGCTGAAGAAAACAAAGCCTTAAAAAATTCACTTGGCCAAATGGAAAAAAAGCTGCATAATCTCACTGAAGAAAACAATACCTTAAAAAATTCACTTAGCCAAACGGAAAAAAAGGTACATAATCTCACTGAAGAAAACAATACCTTAAAAAATTCACTTAGCCAAATGGAAAAAAAGGTGCATAATCTCACTGAAGAAAACAATGCCTTAAAAATTAAAGTGGGACAGTTGGAAGAAAAGGAATCCATGAGACACCAAGAATCGGTCAAGCAGAATAAAAAAAATGAAAAAATAGAAGAAAATGTGAAATACCTCATTGGAAAGACAACTGATCTGGAAAACAGATCGAGGAGAGACAATTTGAGAATCATTGGACTGCCTGAAAGCCATGACCAGAAAAAGAATCTAGATACCATATTCCAGGAAATTATTAAGGAGAACTGCCCTGATATCATAGAATCAGAGGATAAAATCATCATTGAAAGAATCCATCGATCACCTCCTGAAAGAGACCCCAAAAGGAAAACTCCAAGGAATATTGTAGCCAAATTCCAGAATTATCAGGTGAAGGAGAAAATACTCCAAGCAGCCAGAAAGAAGCAATTTAAATATCATGGAGCCACAGTCAGGATTGCTCAGGACCTGGCAGCTTCAACATTAAAGGACCGCAAGGCTTGGAATATGATATTCCAGAAGGCAAAGGAGATTGGATTGCAGCCGAGAATCTATTACCCAGCAAAAATGTGCATTTTCTTTCAGGGGAAAAGATGGACATTTAATGACATTGGGGACTTTCAATCTTTCCTGGTGAAAAGACCAGAACTGAATAGAAAATTTGATCTCAACATACAAGACTCAAGAGAAGTTTAAAAAGGTAAACAGAGGGGGAAAAAAAAAAGTTACCCTATTAGGTTAAACTGTTTATATCCCTACACAGGAAGATAATACTCATAACTCTTAAGAACTGTAAACGTATTTGGGCAGAGAGAAGGACTTTATATAGAGGGTATAAATATAAATTGTCTTTGATGTGATGATACAAAAGAATTAAGGAGATAAAAAGGGAGTCTATGGGGAGGAGAGGAAAGGGGAGGTGGAATGGGATGAATTATATCATATGAAGAGGTGGAAAAAAAACCTATTATAATAGAGGGAAAGAAAGGAGGGGGGAACATGGTTTCAACCCTATTCTCATTAGATTTGACTCAAAGAGGGAATAACATATACGTTCATTGGGATAAAGAAACTTAACTCACTCTTTAGGGAAACAAAAGGGGAAGGGAAAGGGGGGGACTGAGAAGGGAGGACAAAAGCAAGGGAGAAAAGGGTAAAGAAAAGAGAGGGGGGTGATAAAAAGGGAGGGCAGATTGGGGGAGGCAGGGGTAAGAAGTAAAACGTCGGTGAGGAGGAATAGGGTGAAAGAAGGGGGGAAAAGTACAAAGGGGGTAAATAGAATGGAGGGGAATAGACAGTCAGTAATAATAACTGTGAATGTGAATGGGATGAACTCTGCTATAAAACGGAAGCGAATTGCAGAGTGGATTAAAAACCAGAACCCTACAATATGCTGTTTACAAGAAACACATTTGAAGCAGAGAGATACACACAGAGTAAAGGTAAAAGGCTGGAGCAGAATATATTATGCCTCAGCTAAAGTAAAAAAGGCAGGGGTAGCAATCCTTATCTCAGACAAAGTGCAGGCAAAAATAGATCTCATTAAAAGAGATAAGGAAGGAAATTACATCTTACTTAAAGGTACTATAGATAATGAAGTAATATCAATATTGAATATGTATGCGCCAAGTGGTATAGCATCCAAGTTCTTAGAGGAGAAGTTAAATGAGTTACAAGAGGAATTAGATAGTAATACTATACTAGTGGGGGATCTGAATCTCCCCCTCTCAGAATTAGATAAATCTAGCCAAAAAATAAATAAGAAAGAAGTGAAAGAGGTGAATAGATTACTAGAAAAGTTAGACATGATAGATGTCTGGAGAAAATTGAATGGGGATAGAAAGGAATATACCTTTTTCTCAGCAGTACATGGCACATTTTCAAAAATTGACCATGTATTAGGGCACAAAAACATCATAGTCAAATGTAGAAAGGCAGAAATAGTAAATGCATCCTTCTCAGATCATGATGCAATAAAAATTACATGTAAGAAAGAGCCAGGGAAAAGTAGAATGAAAATCAATTGGAAACTAAATAATTTCATTCTAAAGAATGAATGGGCCAAACAAGAAATCATAGAAACAATCAATAACTTTATCCAAGAGAATGACAATAATGAGACAACATACCAAAATCTATGGGATGCAGCCAAAGCAGTGCTTAGGGGAAAATTTATAGCTCTAAATGCTTACATGAATAAAAAAGAGAAAGAGGAGAATAATGAATTGGGCATGCAACTTAAAAAGCTAGAAAAAGAACAAATTAGAAATCCCCAATTAGACACTAAATTAGAGATCCTGAAAATTAAAGGAGAAATCAATAAGATTGAAAGCAAAAAAACTATAGAACTAATCAATAAAACTAAGAGCTAGTTTTATGAAAAAACCAATAAAATAGATAAAATACTGGTTAATTTGATTTAAAAAAAGAAAGAAGAAAACCAAATTACCAGTATCAAAAATGAAAAGGGTGATGTTACCACCAATGAAGTGGAAATTAAAGCAATAATTAGGAAATATTTTGCCCAACTGTATGCCAATAAATTTGACAATCTAAATGAAATGGATGAATATTTACAAAAATACAAACTGCCCAGGTTAACTGAAGAGGAAATAAAATCCTTAAATAAACCCATATTAGAAAAAGAAATTGAACAAGCTATTAATGAACTCCCTAAGAAAAAATCCCCAGGGCCAGATGGGTTTACGGGTGAATTTTACCAAACATTTAAAGAACAATTAATTCCAATATTATACAAATTATTTGGAAAAATAGGTGAAGAAGGAGTTCTACCAAATTCGTTTTATGACACAAATATGGTGGTGATACCAAAACCAGGCAAAGCAAAAACAGAGAAAGAAAATTATAGACCAATCTCCGTAATGAATATTGATGCTAAAATCTTAAATAAGATATTAGCAAGGAGATTACAGCAAGTGATCACCAGGATAATACACTATGACCAGGTGGGATTTATACCAGGAATGCAGGGCTGGTTCAACATTAGGAAAACTATTAACATAATCAACCACATCAATAAGAAAACCAACCAAAATCATATGATTATCTCAATAGATGCAGAGAAAGCTTTTGACAAAGTACAGCACCCATTCCTAATAAAAACACTAGAGAGTTTAGGAATAGGGGGAGCTTTCCTTAGAATAATAAACAGTATCTACCTAAAGCCATCAGCAAGTATTATATGCAATGGAGATAAATTAGAGGCCTTCCCAATAAGATCAGGGGTGAAACAGGGATGTCCATTATCACCCCTATTATTTAATATTGTCCTAGAAATGTTAGCTTTAGCAATCAGAGAAGAGAAAGGAATTAAAGGAATTAGAATAGGCAAGGAGGAAACAAAACTATCACTCTTTGCAGATGATATGATGGTATACTTAAGGAATCCTCGAGAATCAAGTCAAAAATTACTTGAAACAATTAACAACTTTAGCAAAGTAGCAGGATATAAAATAAATCCACATAAATCATCAGCATTTCTATACATGACCAACAAAGTCCAGCAGCAAGAGATAGAAAGAGAAATTCCATTTAAAGTAACGGTAGGTAATATAAAATACTTGGGAGTCTACTTGCCAAGACAAACCCAGGAACTCTATGAACACAACTACCAAACACTCTTCACACAAATCAAATCAGATCTAAATAATTGGAAAGATATCAATTGCTCATGGATAGGCAGAGCTAATATAGTAAAAATGACAATACTGCCTAAATTAATTTACTTATTCAGTGCCATACCAATCAGGCTACCTAAAAATTATTTTATACAGCTAGAAAAAATAATAACAAAATTCATCTGGAAAAACAAAAAATCAAGAATATCCAGGGAAATAATGAAAAAAAATTCACAGGAAGGTGGGTTAGCGGTACCAAACCTGGAGCTTTACTATAAAGCGGCAGTCATCAAAACTATCTGGTACTGGCTAAAAAATAGAGTGGTAGATCAATGGAATAGGCTAGGCTCAGGAAATGCAGTAGTAAATGACACTAGTAATGTAGTGTTTGATAAACCCAAAGACTCCAGCTTCTGGGATAGGAACTCAGTATTTGACAAAAACTGCTGGGAAAACTGGAAGATAGTATGGCAGAAATTAGGCTTAGACCAACATCTTACACCTTATACTAAAATAAGGTCAAAATGGATACATGATTTAGACATAAGAGGTGATACCGTAGGTAAATTAGGAGAGAAAGGAATAGTGTACCTATCAGATCTTTGGAAAGGAGAACAGTTTTTGACCAAACATGAGATAGAGTATATTATAAAATGCAAAGTGGATGATTTTGATTATATTAAATTAAAAAATTTTTGTACAAACAGAAGCAATGCATCCAAAATTAGAAGGGAGGCAGAAAGCTGGGAAACAATTTTTGAGGCCAGTGCTTCTGATAAAGGCCTCATCTCTAAAATATATAGGGAATTAAATCAAATTTATAAGAATCCAAGTCATTCCCCAATTGAGAAATGGTCAAAGGATATGAACAGGCAGTTTTCTGATGAAGAAACCAAAGCTATCTATTCCCATATGAAAAAATGCTCTAAATCTCTAATGATTAGAGAGATGCAAATTAAAACAACTCTGAGGTACCACCTGACACCTATCAGATTGGCTAAAATGACAAAAAAGGAAGATAATAAATGTTGGAGAGGCTGTGGGAAAATTGGAACACTAATGCATTGTTGGTGGAGCTGTGAGCTGATCCAACCATTCTGGAGAGCAATTTGGAATTATGCCCAAAGGGCGATAAAGCTGTGCATACCCTTTGACCCAGCAATCCCACTTTTAGGTCTTCTGCCCAAAGAAATCATGGAAGGAGGAAAGGGACCCACATGTTCAAAAATATTTATAGCTGCTCTTTACGTGGTAGCAAGGAATTGGAAGTTGAGGGGGTGCCCATCAATTGGGGAATGGCTGGACAAGTTGTGGTATATGAATACAATGGAATACTATTGTGCTGTAAGAAATTATGAGCAGGAAGAGTTCAGAGAAACCTGGAGGGTCTTACGTGAGCTGATGATGAGTGAGATGAGCAGAACCAGAAGAACATTGTACACAGTATCATCAACATTGAGTGTTGACCTACTGTGATGGACTATATTCTTCTCACCAATGCAATGGTACAGAAGAGTTCCAGGGAACTCATGATAGAAGAGGATCTCCAAATCCAAGAAAAAAAAAGAAAGAAAGAACTGTGGAGTATAGATGCTGATTGAACCATATTATTTCTTTTGTCTTGGGTACTGTTCTTTTCTTTTTCTATTTTGAGGTTTTGCATCACTGCTCTGATTCTTTCTCTTGTAACAGGATTAATGCAGAAATAGGATTAATGTTATTATGTGTATATATATGTGTGTGTATATATATATATATGTATATGTATAGATATATATAGATATAACCTATATCAGATTACCTGCTGTCTAGGGGAGGGAGGGGAGGGAGGGAGGGAGAAAAATCTGAAATTGTAAAGCATGTATAAACAAAAGTTGAGAACTATCTTTACATGTAACGGAAAAAATAAAATATCTAAAATAAAAAAAAATGCAAAAAAAAAAACCAAAACAAAACAAAACAAAAAACTTGGTGACTGATTCAGATATGGGGAATGAGAAAGTGAGGAGCCTCTTATGACACCTATGTTGTGAGCCTGCTAACTTCTCACATACAGGTTGTAGTTGGTTAATTTGCTATAACCTATGTCAGAGTTCTCTCCCAAGAGGACTGGAACCTCTTGGGAGAAGTATACTTGTAAGTGGGGGACTGATGACTATATATCAAAGACACAAGGTCAGACTGAAAGCCAAGAAGTGGGTTAGCATACTAAAGAAACTACTAATAGCTTCAACTTCCTACTGTGCAGATTTAGTTTTCCAACTTTTCAGGCCCCCTTAGAGTACACAGTCAATCAACAGTATTCTGTGGTGATTTAGGAGAGATGAGTAACAACTTTCATCAGAGAGGGAGGGGTAAGGAAAGGGGAAGTCATTTAAGGGAGAAAGGAGGAGAGACTCTAGGGGAATATTTGTCATGTAGTAGGCATGGTTTGTGCCCCTAACTGTATTTTTTCCTGATATGCATTCTCTGACTAGATGAGGGGGAACAGAATGTCCCAGAGCTTTATCTATCTGAACCACTTGCACTCATCCTTAAACCTCTGGCACATTTGTAGCCCTTTTCAGTTGTCTTCTGGCTGATTTCCACTCCCCTGGGGTGTGGCATCTCTTCTGAGGTAAGAGAGAAAACGCAGATAAAGACTTTTCTCCTCATAAAACATCTATACAAATAAAATAGCATTGGAAAACTGTTCTGTTTTCTATCAACCCTTCAATATAATAAATTCTTTTCAGTGTCTAACCAAAATCCATCCTGTTGTACTATGAGCCCTAATTTCATCTTTTCCTTCTTTCCCCCCATAGCTAAGGATCTCAAAGCCTTCTAGACACAGGATTAGGTCCCCAGACCCAAGGGAAACATTTTCTAAAAAAAATCATATTATGCACAATTACAATGAGATAAACAAATACGACAGTAAAAGGCAGCAAGACTGACTAATTTGGTGGATAGATCAATGCCTCACTCTTCCCTTGTCTTTGTAGAAAGGGGAAGGGGGCACCTATGGGTACAGAATGTTGCAATGGTTGTCAGACAGTTGTTTTGTAAATGGGTTTTGTTTAAATGAATTTCTTTCTTACAAGGAAAAAGTTCAATGTGGGGCAGAGCTATATAAGGGAATAACTGATCTATAAAAGGGCAGCTGTAATTTTTTAATGTGCCTTATAAAATAACTGCCAAAGTAGCACAGTGCCTTTTACAAGATAAATGATTCATAAAGATTTAGTGAGATGTGAATAAATATTTCTTGAGAATTTAGAATTCTTTAAAAAGTATATTTTTTCTTCTTCCCCCTCTCACTTCGCCATATCACACGTTTTATATGCAACATGGGCTCAGTGTTGGTTGGGTGGGATGGGATGGGGAATTTGTTATGGTCCCAGTTTTTAGCATGGTGTACCCCAAAGCCCTAACATGGCTATACACAAAACAGGAAGGATATGTGGAAACCAGCAGACTTGGCAATGCTAATCTCTGCCATGACCTATTACTTCATTTTCATCTCTGTGAACTTGATGACCATTTTCTACATCTGGGAAGGTCAGGAGTTTTAACCACAGAGGCATCAAGTGTCTTCTTACCACTGTGCATTTTGTAGCAACGTGTCTAGTCTGCTCTTAGGCTTTGCAATTCCTTTGGCACTTATGTATTTTATAGCACCACAACCATTGTCCTCCTGATGCTGACTCACTTCTCCATATGTTACTTGGATCTCCTCGGATTGTCATAAGACACTCCCCCATGTTTCCAGTGACTCCAAGAAATTCAAGTCAGGAGCAGCAAAGCTCCATTAGACCAGCAGAAGGTCAGGAAAGTTGACTAAGATATCATCCATTGCCCTCATGTAATCCAGAATTCTGTAAAACCAACAATAACCAGTCACTAGGTCCCTTTGGCTATTATTCCTTAAACCAAGGACCCCAAGAGGTCTGGGATTTCAAAGAGGGCAGGACCAAATATTTTATTTACCCAAGATAATAAGAATTAGATCAACAACCAGACAAAAGAGCGAAGCTAACAGGAATAAGTTGGTAAGAGGCCAATTTAAAGATTTCTGGTCAAGATATACTTTTAAGATTTATTTATTTAATAAGCATATAGAGGGAAGGGGGAGGGGGTAGTTAATAGGCAATTAGGTGGGGCAGCTAGGTGGCAGAGTGGATAAAGCACTGGCCCTGGATTCAGGAGTACCTGAGTTCAAATCCAGCCTCATACACTTAACATTTACTAGCTGTGTGACCCTAGGCAAGTCACTTAACCCCAATTGCCTCGTCAAAAAATAAAATAAAATAAATTAACTAGTAGCTTTAAAAAAAATAGGCAATTAGGTAAGGAGCTCTTCCAAGCCTGTAAGATAAGGATCAGATTGAAGAGACTTAGATGTACACAGGCAGGAGCTAAAAATGAATATTATATGGTAGAAAATAATATTGCAGAAAATGAAACTATAAGAGGATGGATGTGGTGTGATGAGCTGTCTTCAGTACATCCCTTTAGTCACAGGAAATTGTACGGAGGTTTTATATAAACAGGTTTGGGCCTCCATTTTATTTTAAATCTACCTTTAGCAGAAATCAGATAGGAAACACATTAACTTCTGGATTCAGACAACCAGTATCATGGAAGCCACTGGTTTTTCTTAATAAAGAACAGCATACCCATCTTATCATTATTCTCTTAGCAAACTAAGTATAAACCCTGTGTTATTGTTTCTGACTGATAAAACCTAAGCTGTGGGGGACAACAAGATACTATGTTCTCCACAAAATGTTTTCAATACATGGCATCATAGAATTTTAGAGACAAAGGGAACTTTGAAGATAGTCTGTTCTATTTACCTCTTCTCACTTTAGAGGTGAGGAAAATGAGGCCTGGAAAGGGCCAAGTGATTGACCCAAGGTCAGTGGTAGAGGACAGGCCACAACCCAGGTCTCACAAAGTGAAGAATTCTTACTTTGCCAAAACAAAACAAAACAAAAGCAAAATGTTATAATTGTTTCATGTCTGTATTTCTCAGCCCTGCAGCTAGGTTATAAACACTTCAGTACATGGAATAAGTGTACATTCCCAACAGGAAATAGAATAGTAATGCCTCTTTTGTGGACTCAGTTTGATTTGTGCTTACCTTTGGACCCAGTGACATTTTGCAGCCCTTGGTTTTCACATGAGTTAACTATTCAATCTTAACTTTGGGAAGAAGCTTCAACAGATTTCTTTGGGTAAATAGCTGTCACTTGGTCATTTTTCAAATATGTGGCATTCCTCATTCACTAATTCCTCTACAGTTGCAGGAGCAGCTAGGTGGCACAATGAATAGAGTGCTGGCCCTGGAGTGAATACGACCTAAGTTCAAATCACTTCAGAACCTTACTACCTGTGTGACCCTGGGCAAATACATACACTGAAATATTCAAAATTATACTCTTTTGTGGTATCAAAGAACTAGATGCCATTGGATCAGCAAAAGGTCAGACTGTGGTATATGGTTATACAATATCAAACTGTATCATAAGAGATGCCAATATGAAAACTTCAGAGAAGCATAGATTTTTTATGAATTGATGTAAAGTGAAATGAGTTAGAACCAGGAAAACAATATGTGGAATGATTACAACCACAATTGTGGTAGAAAAAAACCAATAAATTAAAATGAACACTATATAACTATAGTGACCAAGACTTATTAAAAAATAAGGTTGGGGAAATGTACCTCTCTCCATTTTGGGGGGTATTATGAGTATGGAATTTTGCATCCAGTTAGCCATAGTTAATGTGTTCATTCATTTTGCTGACTTGTTTTTAATTTTTTTTTCATTTAAAGTCTGTGTTACAAGGGATGGTTCATTTGATGACAAGGAGGGATATATTTAGAAATGATCATGATCTAAAATCAAAAGAAATCAATAAAAATAAGATAACTTTCAAACAAAAAAATGGTTCAAGCACATGTGGGTACTGAACTAAGCCCCTTTCTTCCTCACTGCAAGGACAGAGATCTTAATTGTATTTGTTCCTGATATGCCACCTCTGTCTTAGGTTAAAACCAGGCCTCAAATCTTAAAACCTGATGGTTTGACTACCAAGCCCAGCTTTCATAAAAATGTTGCCATTTACACCATACTTTGAGGTCTACAAAGCACTTTATACCTGTTGTTTCATTGTTAATATACTTTGACTATTTGTTCAGACATTGCCACCATGCCTCAGTTGCTATCTCACCTTGGGATTTCCCATTGCACCTATACCCTGGCACATCTATCTGCCTTAATAGCTCCCTTTTCCCATTGGTGAGTTCTTCCTAAGGCTTAAATTTGGTTAGGGTGCCAGGCTGGCCAACTTTAAATCCATCAATCAATATTTATTAAGCTTCTACTATGTACCAAGCACTGCTTCTCTGGGGATACAAAAAGAGGCAAGAGACAGTCCCTGCCCTCAAAGAGCTTGTGATCTAGTGGAGAAAACAAAATGTGAGTTATATACATGATAAACAGGAAATATTTAACAGAGGAAAGGCACTGGAATGAAGAGGGGCTGGCTAAGACTTACTTGTAGGAGGTAGGATTTTAATAGGGATTTTAAAAAGCCAAAAAGGTAAAAAGTCAAAGCAGAGAAGAGAGAGCATTCCAGATATGGGGAACAACCAGAGAAAGTGCCCAAAGTCAAGAAATAAAGTGTCTTATTTGTGGAACAAGAAGTCCAACCTCACTAGATATATGAGTATGTGGTGGGGAGCTAGGGGTCAGAAGTTAGGTTATAAAGGGCTTTGAATGAGAAAGAACATTTTGTATTTGGTCCTGAGGGCAATCTTGAGACACTGGAGTTCATCAATAGGGGCAGGGAGTGACATAATCAATCCTACATTTTAGAAAAATCACTTTAGAATATAATGAAGGATGAATTGGAGAGGAGAGACTCGAGTCAGACAGACCCACCAGCAGTTATTGCAGTAATCAAGGCATGAGGGGATGAGGGCCTGCATCAAAGTGGTGGCAGTGTCAAAGAAGAGAAGAAGGTACCTTTGAGAGATGTTACAAAGTTAAATTCGACAGACTTTGGCAACAGCTTGGATGGGGTGGGGAGGGCAGGAGAATGGGTTGAGAGATAGTGAGGATGCCTCCCAGGTTGTGAGCCTGAGCGACTGTAAGGATAGTGTTGCCCAATACAGTAATAGGGTATACGGGCATGGGGGCAGGGTGTAGGGAAAAGCTAATGTGTTCTGGTTTTAACGTGTTGAGTTTGAGATGGCCACTAGACATCCACTTCCGGGTGTCTGAAAGGTCATTGAAAATTCAATCCCGGAAGTAAGCAGAGAGATTGGGGGCAGGAAAGGTCGGTGAGAGAGTCATTAGCACAGAGACTGTAATTAAATCTGTGGGAGCTGATGAGATCACCAAGTGAAGTTGTGTAGAGGAAGAACAGAAAAGAGCCTGACCCTGAGGGACTCCTACAGCTAAAGGGTATGATGGAGTTCCACACTATGCCCTTACATGGGCACTACTTCCCCACTCCACTTTCCAACTCCCTTTTGTCTTTTGTCTTCCCCCATTAGAACGTAAGCTTCTTGAGGGTGGGACTCTTTGTTTATATTTGGACCCCCAATGTTTAGCACAATGCCTGATATGTACATAATAAGAACTTAATAAATGTTGATAATAAATGCATGCGTGGGGGGCGGCTAGGTGGCGCAGTGGATAGAGCACCGGCCCTGGATTCAGGATGACCTGAGTTCAAATCCGGCCTCAGACACTTAACACTTACTAGCTGTGTGACCCTGGGCAAGTCACTTAACCCCAATTGCCTCACCAAAAAAAAAAAAATTAAATTAATTTAAAAAACAATAAAATAAGTGCATGCCTGCCTACAACCCTAGGAGGTACTATAGTTGTTATCTTGCATTATTGTCTTTTTTATTTTACTTAATAACATTAAGTATTATTGTCTTCATAGATAGGAATAGTGAGACTCAAAGAGGCTGTTCCTTAATCACAATCAAATAGCTAGCATGTCTCCCAGGAAAAATGTAAACACAGACCTCTCTTCTGGCTCTAGGAGTAGCCTTCATTTGTCTATGCTTCTAATTCTACTATATCATTATATTCGATTATTCAACAAACATTTATTTATTTATTTTTAGTGAGGCAATTGGAGTTAAGTGACTTGCCCAGGGTCACACAGCTAGTAAGTGTTAAGGTCTGAGGCCGGATTTGAACTCAGGTACTCCTGAGTCCAGGGCCGGTGCTCAACAAAGATTTATTAAACACCTTTTGTTTTACTACACTCCAAGAACTGTGTTAGGCACTAGAGATACAAAAACCAAAAATGGAATAATCCCTGCTCTCAAGGAATTTATATTCTGTTATAAATCCAAATCATGAAGACAAGATTTATATTTATATATTTATTTATAATACCATGTACTTTGCTTAAGGAAATAGGGAAACAAGTAATTTACTTTAGCAGGATTTCCAGAAAAAAGTACTAGTAATGTAAGTGTTTGGTTATGGGGTAAACTTGAGTTTTATGAAAAGCTCATTTATGTAGAACGATGCCATCCATCTGACGTTTCCCTCAGAATGCCTGATAAGTGAACTGTCAAGACTAATGGAACAGGCATTGAATTGGATGGTCTTCAATCAAATTTGATTTGACAAATAGGAAATATCTGCTATCTACAAGGTACCATGCCAGGCACCAGGCACCTGCCTTCAAGGAACTTACTTTCTAAAGGGGAGGAAAAACATTCACACAGATATATAAAAGATAGAATGTGATAAGGACAAAAGAGAAGTTTAAACAAAGTGCTATAAATTTTTTGTGTGATGGGGGCATTGGAGGTTAAGTGACTTGCCCAGGGTGACACAGCTAGTAAGTGTCAAGTGTCTGAAGCCGGATTTGAACTCAGGTATTCCTGAATCCAGGGCTGGTGCTTTATCCACTGCGCCACCTAGCTGCCCCTATAAAAATTTTAAAGGAAAATATTGCTGTGAATTTCATTGGGAATCTTGATTAGAAGGCTTCATAGAAAGGGTAGCACCTGAGATGGGCCTTAAGGAGAGAATAAACATTTAATAAACAGCTAGTATGTGCCAGGCACTATACTAACCACTTTAAAAATATTATCTAATATGATCCTCACCACAACCGTCAGAGGCAGGTACTATTATTATATCCCCATTTTACAGTTGTGGAAACTGAGGCAGGAAGGCTAAATGACTTGCTCAAGGTCAAACAGCTGGTATCTGAGGCTGGATATAAACTCAGCTCTTTCTGATTTCAGACCCAGGGCTCTATCCACTGCACCATCCAACTGCTCAGGCACAGATGAATATCAATGGTTGAATGTGGAGTGAGTTCTAGACATGAAAGAAAGCCTGCATGAATGCACAGGTTTAGAAAGAGGCAAATGAAACAGGAATGCCTAGTTGTCTGGTGTGATATAATCTTTCTTTCCAGCCTCCTTTCATTTTACTCATTTTTGTTTACTATGTTTCAGCCAGGTTATGGAAGGTCTTAAATTCTCGTGCAAAACAACTGTATTTTATCCTGTAGGAATCTGGGTGCTATACAAGGTCTTTGAGCAAGAAAAAAAAAAACACATGCAGAATTATGTATTAGGAAGATCATTTTGTGACAGAGATTAGAGAAGGGGGAAATGAGAGGTAGGAGGAAAAGTTAGCAGGCTAATAAAATAATCTAGGAAAGAGATAATAAAGACCTGAAGTAGGGTGGTATGCACAGCAAGGCATGGACTGATAGGAAAGATATGATCATGGTAGGCTAGGCTGTGTCAACCGATTACATGGAGGGAGTGAAGGAGAGGGAACAGTCAAAGATAACTGAAGTCTTAGTGCCTGAATGACAAGGAAGATAAAGACTGCCATCAACAAAAATAGGGAAATGGAGAAGAGGGCTCTAGACTATGAGAAGATCAGTTCAGTTAAGGACAGGCTGAGTCTAGAGACACTGTGCTCCTTGCTGTTCCATCTCTCTATTCTACATATTTTCACCAACTATACCCCATGATTGGAATTCTCTCCATTCTCATCCCCATCTCTTGTCTTCCTTGGCTTTCTTTATATGCCAGCTAAAATGCCACCTTTGACAAGAAGCCAGCCTTTCCCCATCTCTCTCAATGCTAGCGCCTTCCTTGTGTCACTGTCCCGGATTTCTCCCATGTAGTTCTTATATGCACATAGTTGTTCACCTCCACTAGACTGTGAGCTCTCTGAGATTAAGTGCTATTTTGTGTATTTATTTCTTTGCTTGTTTGCATTTCTTTGTATCCCTAGTGTCTAGTAGAGTGCCTGGCAAATTGTAACCTCTTAATAAATGCTTGTTGACTTGACTGAGTAGAACAACATATAGCTGTCGTGTAGTAAATGCAGGGATGTGTGTCAAGATAGATACTCAGGGGCCCACCTGGAGATTGATTTAAACTGATTGAATTGGGTGAGAGTGACTGACTGCTGACTGGCTTGTAAGCACATCTGGCTGGTACTTAAGATGGTATTTTTCTCAGAAGCTAAAAACTTTGAACTTCACATCGAGACCACCTTCAGGTTTAGTGAACCAATGAATTTGAATGATGCTAGCCAATCAGCTTGAAGAACCTCCCATTTCTGGGAGGAGAACATGAGGCAGGAAGTGGACGCTGGCGGAAGAGTTCTCTCTCTTTTGGTGCAAGACATCTGCGTGGTGGCAGAGGACTTCAGAAGTGGGAGGTTTAGGAAGGCTAGGATTTCCATGCTATAAGAGATCTGTTCTCAATCTTTCTCTTTCTTTACTATCTTATATCTTTTAATAAAACCTTAAAAACCTAAACTCATTTATCAGTGATTTTAGCCAGTTTCCCCCCAAAACTGGGGGGGACAGATTAGAAACCACATTTAGAATTTTAAATTACACAGATGGAACCCAAGAGAAAGATTTCAGCTAGAAAGACACTTTCCATTTCTAAGATTTTATGATTCTGGATTGAAATTGTTACAAACGTTACATTCCTTTTAAAAAGTTTGTAATTTCTTCCTGTTTTGTTTATGTAATAAGGTTAAAATAATAATCTGTTTATGTAATAAGGTTAAAAAGAAACTTGCCTACATGAAACAGGATTACACAAGTCACCAACATCACTGCTACTTTTGGCATGTTCCCATATTTTAATTTCTGAATTCTAGGGAAATTCAAGCTATGTTTAGATATTTCCTCATTCATTACTAAAATTTCAACATCTATCATTTAATCAACCAAGAACAGAATCTTTCATCAAAAATTACTTATTCAATGAACTTGAAAGCTTCCTTTTTCATATATCTACATTAAAATATCTAATTCAATAAGTAAATATGAAATTGCCTGTACATATACTTTATTACAATGACATCAATAATAACACATTAATAATTATTTATAATATTTTATTTGTAAGATCACAGAGTCTCCTCCAACCCTTATTAGAACTGGGATGGCTTCACTTCTGAAAATACAGCCCCAAATGATATGTTCACTTAGGATAAGAAATGAAGACTCTTCACAAGATACTTCTTCATCTTTACACGATAAAGTTTATAACAGCTTCATATGGAAGGAAGATTCCTCTATCTTTTTTCTTTCTGTCTTTTCCAGCTTATCTCCAGCCATGAAAGGAAAACAACCTTTTTTGTTTCACTCAAGCCCTCTTTCTTAACAGACTCCAGACTCATTCCTCATAATTCATGAATGAATGAAAAAAACATTTATGAAGCACTTACTATGAACAAAGCATTGTGCTAAGAGCTATGGATGTAAATAGGAAAAAAAAAAACAGTTTCTGCTTTTCAGGACTCACATTCTAAACCAAAGATGTGGTACTAGAAACCTTCCCTTCCTATTCTTCAGTAGCTCTGGCTGCTGAGAAAGGATTGCATCATGTGCAAATGTAGTTGCTAGGCCACATCTCCACGAGGTCTGTTCCCCTGGACAGTGACTGCAGGGGACTGCTAAAAGCAGGACTAGTGACCTGGAAGATGTTGCTCTTCTAGAGATTCTTGGGCACAGGGTCTTGGGCTGTTTCCAATGCTATCTGAGAAGAGGCCATGGTTAAGGTAAGGGTGATGGTCTGACCCTCCTGGATGGTTTGCCACCTCTTCTTTATCTCTCAGGACAACTTGCTGCTCCAGCTAGAATGCCTTTGTGTCTTTGCTTATTTCATTCTCTCATCAGATTATCTTTATAGTGTTTCTTCATGAAATAACAGTTAAGCTAGTCCTAAGATCTATAACTACAACTCCTGCTTCTCTGCTCTTAAAAAAGCAATGAATTTCTACAACCTCTGTAGGAGAGGCTTTTGAAATGGGGGTTATAACAGAATGTCTTATTTTCCCCTGGCAAAATTGTAAGCCCTTTGAGGTCAAGGATAGGGTCTTATTTCATTCTTATCTTCCTAAAGTCTGGCACTGCTACATAGCAGGCACTTAGTAAGTATTCATATAATTGAATAAAATTATTCTTTATAAGAGGAAACCCAGAAGTGTTGTGAGGCTCAAATGAGATAATGGATGTGAAGCATTTTACAAACCTTAAAGAATTATATAAATGCCATTTATCATAATCATCATCATATTAGCCTTCGGTCACCAGGTCTCCAGTTTAGTAATAACTTCATTTCCTGAACCTTCCTGTACTCCTGCTATGCTTAAGCAATGTTTTCAGACAAATATGAGATGCGTGGGGGCAGCTAGGTGGCACAGTGGATAAAGCACCAGCCCTAGATTCAGGAGGACCTGTGTTCAAATCCAGCCTCAGACACTTGACACTTACTAGGTCTGTGACCCTGGGCAAGTCAATTAACCCTCATTGCCCTGCAAAAAAAGAAAAAGAAAAAGAAAAAAATATAAGGTGTCTTGGTAAATGTTTAACAAGCAGGCTCTCCCGGGGGGGGGGGGGAGGGGGGATATATATGTGGATGAATGGATGGGTGGATGGATAGATGAATGGATGGATAGATGGATGGATGGATGGATATTGATGCACAAACATTTTAATCTACATTATTAACACTTTCTTAAGTCTAAACAATGAACAAGAATAAATCAAGCCAGTGATTTTTGAAATATAAAATCTTACACTAAAAATTTAGCAATGGACCCTATAATTCCCTAATGAAAACCACATTTAGGCTATAATTCTGGAAATCATTATTGTCATGTGGTTTAAAATTCTTATCATAGGTGTGCTTCCATGTTATGTATAATGTTTCCTGAAGTTTTGTGTAACCAAATTATAATTTGGATCTCCATAGGGATGCTCATTATTTAAAGAAAACCTTTTTGTAAAATGAAACATTGTTTTGCATTACAAATAATGTTTCCTTACATGTAAAATGAAGAGATGAGACTACATGCTCTCTGAGATCCTTTCTGACTGAAATTCAATATGCTTAGTCTAATCACCCCAATATGAGTATTATATGTTTTTCTTTTTAAAATTATGTGGGGTGGTTTTCCCTTTAATGTTAGACATATCTGATTGCATTTTATACTTTTTTATCTTATCCCAGAGCATGTTCAGCCATGGTGATCTAGTGGTGTCACTGAGGAAAATGTGTAAAAGGGTGACAATTGTAATAATAAATGCAACACAAAATGTTATCTACTCTGCAAGGATGTTCTAATTCTAACACACTTTTAAAATGACAATTATACCCTTAAAATTATTTTTCTTTTTTATTTTTAGGGAACTTAAAGGACATCCTGACATAGTGCAAAGAGGGCCAGCCTCAGAGTCACGAAGCCTTGGGTTCAAGATCCATGTCTAATTACCAGATTTCCTGTGAAGAGGTGCACCAGACCAGATAGCTAAGGGAGCACGTAAAGCTCCTGTGGCCATCAGAGTGAGACTAGGGTGGACCAAGAAGTATTCATCCCCTGCTTGTCCAGCCTGGTTGAGATAGGGACCCTGAACAAGTCCCTTTCCTTCTCAGTGTCCCAGGAAACTCTGACTATAAATCGCAGAGCCAAACTCACATGTATAGAGGGAATTTCCTTACCACAAATTCCTTAAATCTATGCAACCACTACCCTGACAAAACAACAATAAGGAGTTGGGGGTGTGAGATTTAAAATTGGATATTAGATCATAAATCTCCCCTACTTAACCTTTCCCTTAATTTATCTCCCAAACTAGTAAATGGAAGAAGCTTTTGGTTTTCTAGATAGACCTTTTTATTTATAGTTATGATAGTCACAAGGTGATGTTGATTAGAAGGATAGGAAAGTAGAAACACAATACAAATCGTCTTAAGTCTAAGCTTAGTCTATATTCCTTATAAAAACTCACCAAACCGAAAAGGCCACCTTTGGAGAGAGAGAGTCTGTGCCGCGCCGTCAGGAGTCCCGCCAAGCAGGCAAAAGGGCCTACTCTCGGTCCCTCCACCCCGGAAGTCAAAAACCCGGCAGGCAGTCTGACATGCACAGCAGGCGGACTGTTCATCTCCTCCCCAAAAGGGTGGTCCTTGAAAAACTGGCGTCTTTCAGTTATCCTAACCGACTGTTAAAAACTTTCATATTTTACCACAGGGGGAAGGGCCTAAAAATAACCCTACTAACTAAACTACATCTATATTAACTGACTTTCACATGTTTTCTCATGAGCTAATAATTATAAAAGACAGTTTTCTCATCAACAGCTAATTTTGAAGCATCTGTAAACATTTCAAAGATAAATGAAAATGTTAGATCTGAGTATGTATGAGGGAGAAAAGTGTAAAAGAAAAAGGTAAAGCTATATTTCCTATCATGAACTCTCTCTCTCTCTCTCTCTCTCTCTCTCTCTCTCTCTCTCTCTCTCTCTCTCTCGCTCTCTCTCTCCCTCTCCCTCCTCCTCCCTCTCTCTCTTTCTCCCCTTCCATCCTCTCTGGTTTTTTTTGCCTTTATCAGTCTCTATTTGTGTCTGTATCTGTCTCTGTGTGCGTGTCCCTTTCTATCGCCATCTCTCTCTGTATCTGCCTCTGCCTAAGTCCATCTGTCTATTTTTCTTCCTCTATCTGTCTCTTTCTGCCTCTGTGTCACTGTATGTCTGTCTCTCTCTGCCTGTCTCTGTCTAGTCTCTGGGTCTTTGTCTATCTTTTACTATCTTTCTCTGTCTTTCTGTCTCCCTGTCTCTCTGTATGTTTCTATCTTTCTCTGTCTTTCTTCCTCTATCTCGGTCTCTCTCTGTCTCTGACACTCTGTCTCTCTGTCTGTCCCTGTCTTTCTCTGTGTTTCTGTCTCTGTCTCTCTGTCTCTGTCTCTGTCTCTGTCTCTCTCTCTCTCTCTCCCTCTCTTTTTCTTCACTCTTAGGACTTCAATAGTCATCTCTAGACTGGTGCCCAAATATTATCATCTCCCAACATTACCAAGAGAAAGCATGGTCTAGGGTCAGAATCAAGAAGAGGTTCTCAATCACAGACAAGTCACTTAGGTCAAGTCAAGTCAAAATGCATTCATGAAGTGCTCCCTAGGTATTAGATGCTAGTCTAAGTACTAGGGATACAAATACAAACAAATAAGAAAAGTGGCTGCTTCCCTCAAGAAATTTCCATTCTAATGGAGGAAGACAACATATAAAAGAGAGCTGAAATGGGGGGAGGCACTTTAAGACTAACTATCCATTATGCAACACTACCTCTTACAGTAGTCTTATGAGTTTCTACAGTAAAATAACTAGCCACTTCTTTATGCAATGCCAGTAATTTAATGAAACCTTTAAAGAAAACTGAAGCTTGGCACTATAGATAGAACACTGGGCCTGGAATCACAAAGACCTGAGTTCAAATATGGCCTCAAACACTAACTGTTTGACCCAGGGCAAGTCACTTAGCCTCTTGTTTGCCTCAGTTTCCTCATCTGTAAAATGGGTATAATAATAACACTTTCCTCTCAAGACTGTTATGAGGATCTAATAAGATAATCACTGTAAACCACTTAGCATAGTGTAGCACAGTTATATAAATCTTTAGTAGTTGTCATAGTAGAAGCAATAGAAGTAGTAGTACTAGTAACAGAAGTAGTAGTAGTAGAAATAGTAGTAATTGTAGTAGCAGAAGTAGTAGTAGTAGTAGTAGTAGTAGTAGTAGTAGTAGAGTAGTAGTAGTAGTAGAAGTAGAAGTAGTAGAAGTAGAAGAAGAAGAAATAGTAGTAATAGGAGTAGTAGAAGTAGTATAAGTAATATTAGTAGTAGTAGTGGTGGTGGTGATGGTAGTATTGGTATTAGTAGTAGTTAGCTGGAGGAGGAGGAGGACTTGGCCAGATAATAGCCTTCCTGGGCCTCAATTTCCTTACCTTTAAAATGAAGAGGTTGGACTTAACCTCTTAGAGCCTCAATTTCCTCATCTATAGAACAAGGCTAATAATAGTTTTGCTGCTCACCTCAAAGAGTTGTAGTGAGGAAAGCATTTTGTAAATGCTTAAAAGTGAGTTTTTTTTATCATTTTGACATTTTCCGTGGTTCCATTTGTTCATCTTCATTATGTTTATCTATGTAAAGGTGTCACACCCAATATTCCAAACTTCAGATATTCAAAATTGAATCACCCCAAAACTTTCTCTTCTCCCCAACTGCCCTATGACCCCCTAACCAATGATTTTGTAATGTTTCTCCAGAGATATTCTTAATATCCTTGATCCTGAACATGCCCCAGATGGCCTTGAATAGCCCAATAGAATGAAAGCATTTAAGTCTGAATGGCTCAGGGATCATTTGAATGAAAAGCAGTTATTTCTGTAAAAGCTGTTTCACTCATTGACTTATTTATGGTTAAATTGCTCATTTTTACCTTTCCCTGGAAACACTTAGTCACTGAAATTATGTTACCAAGGAACACAAATACACCTGGTAGATGAGCATCACACAAGGATTCTTGAGTATGCAAATTAAAGAAACATCACTTAAAATATCTAAAATAATTCAATACTTCAAAAGACCTGTGATTTTGCAAGCCTACTCTCCCCCATCGACACAGATGAAAATCCCTCCTTGGTTTAGTGGCCATTAGCTTCATGAGTTGTCATGGCCAAAAAAATCCATTCCCTATTAGCTCACTCATAACAATGCTGGACTTGAAGCCATAGTCTTTGATTGTTGGGAGGACATGCTGGCATGGACTTTGGGAATATGGGGTCCCCTCCAGGCTACATGAGACAGTGAAGGAGTAGAGCTTTTCTTGAGGTCTGCAATAGTTACAAAATATGTAAATACAGGAATCTGGGAATAAAGAAAATGGGCATAATTGCCATCTTTAGGAAGATAATCAATTAATTGCTGCTTTTATAGTATAATCTCCAAAATAAAAAGGAAGGCAGATGCCCTTTAGCTTAATTGTTGTTATGAAAATCATCTGTAATTACTACATGAACAATACTCATAGGGATTAGAGACTAGACGTTGGATTCCTTTGGAATAATGAACTCCCAGTGAGAAGAATCCTTCTACTAATGCAGGCTGCCACCTACTCCACAGCGTAGAGTTTTAGAGAATTTCTCAGAACAATAAATAGCTAATCGACTTGCCCAGAGTGACATAGCCAATAATATGTCAAAGTTAGAACTTGAACCTCAGCTTTGATCATCTCAGCTTTCTATCCACTGGGCAACACTGCTTCTCATTGGAGGTCTAGGAGCATCTAGAATAAAGTTACTGGCCCCCTCTTTGTGCTGTGCTAGTATTTGAAACTGGAACAGAAAACTGGTGCTTACTGCTTGTGAGAATCTGGACAAGTAACAACTCCTTAGGCCTCAGTCTCCTTACCTTTATAATAAAGAGGATAGATTAGATGACCTTTGTGGTCCCCTTTGACTCTAGCCCTCCAAACCCATTTATACTTCTTTCTCTGTTTTCTTTATACCTTTTTTCTAGAATTGGTGTAATGACAGCTTTGGCCTAACATTTCTGCTCTATTTATATGCTGACATTTGAATTTCTATGACTCTTTTATTCTTTTCGTTTTTATCTTTTCTACCTGATTGTGGTGCTTCATGGGGTGGAGGAGGAGAGAGGACACTGCTGTTTTCAGTGCCCTCCAGTTTTATTCCACAGTTAGAGTCCCAGGGCTTACCTCACTGGATTTGGGGGAAGTCACTGCTACCAACCACCCTCTGATTTGCTCTGGGCCTTCTCCCTTGGCTTTGCCTGGAAAAAAGGATAAAAGTTTCCCATTTTCTCCAAATACTGCTTTCTTGAAATAGATTCATGCCTTTTCCATAGATTCTAAAGGTTTTAACTCCAAGGATGCATACTGTGGTTCAAATAATATCCAAAAGGAAATGAGAATTGGCTACTAGTTCTGGAAACTGCCACTAAAAGATATGCTCAGGTTATGTCTATGCAATCAGATTTTTTTTTTAAAGTCCAATTCAGTTCAATAAATATTCATAAGTCTAGGCAAGATACCTTAATTTGGTGCTGGAAAGATAAGTAAGAACTGATCCTTTTCCTCTGGAAGTTTATAGTCTCAATGGAGATATATAGAACATACACAAATAACATATATCATAAAAATAGACTATGAATATGATTGGTTTGGCATTTTTCATTCCATTCACCAAATTACTAAATGACTACAAACCAATTGATTGACTAGTCTAATTGGACAGCTAAGTCCAAAAGGAGGACGTTAGAGCTAAAAGGGATTCATTTAATCCAATTATCTCATTTTAAAAATAAGAAAACTGTGGCCCAAAGAGATGAAGGAGCTTAATCAACGTGTCCAGTAAAAGTTAGGATGCAAACTCACATTTCTTGACTCCCAATCCAATACTCATCCTGCTTCTCCATGTTGGGGATTTTTTTGTGTGTTTATATGAGCTCAGATACAAAACTATTCTTCCCTCCTGAATCACTTGCCCAAAGCCTATAATAGGATTGCCCCTGATATCCTATAATGAAAATTGTGGAGTCTTTTATTTCATTCAGTCCCTAGGGCATAGCTGAAAGTGGTGAGGGTATAAGTTCACATAAATTCGCAGAAGATGCCAGAACTATAAAAGTACTCTCTATAGTGATACTATAGAAGCTCCATTCTCTTGTCCTTAAAAGCATTTTAAGTTTCTAAATAATCCTGATGTGTGGGTTATAATCTCAAGAGTTTAATGAAAATATATTAGAGCCTTTTCTATGTAGAGGACAGAATCAGACTGACACCCACTGAAAAGCTGCAAAGAAGGAGGCCAAACTCTGGTGGGCTCAGTATCAAACATTGGTAGCCTCTGGGTAATGCAAACAGACTTTCTCCTCAAACAATTTCCAATCCTCTCCTTATCTTAGTGAACCTTCTCTACCTGGTCAACTCATTATGAAAACCCAGTGGTTCAAATTCTATCTATTCTCTTCCTCTTGCTCTTGCTCTTGCTCTTGCTCTTGCTCTTCTCCATGAGCAATAATGTTAGACATGAATGTGCTACATCAGAAATGCCCTAATCTCCCCATCTGTTCACATACCACCTCGGTGGGTCCAGAGCTCACTCTCCATAAGTTTCTTGTTGGTTTACAGAATAAATATATAATTGTTACAGTCTTAGACCATCCTAAAGACTGAAAGACTTGGCTTTAAACCTCAGCTCAGACAATTCCAAGCTGTCTGATCCTGGGCAAGTCATTTAAACTCTCTACAACAGTTATCTCATCTTTAAAATGAGGAAGTTAAACTCAATAATCTCTAAGGCCCCTTTCAACTTGAAATCTCTGGTCCTATGATTATTTTAGATATATAAGGACTCATTCCTTTCTTTTTGAAGGAAGTGACACCAGATCAGAAGCATCAACTTAGTCAAAGGGCAAAACTGATTACCATTGAGTACAATGAACACAACTTAAAGCAAATATACCAAGCCCAAGAAGTGAGTGAAAGGCCCCATACATCTGGGAGTGGTAGAACAAAGAACACTTAAAAGGGGAAGTAGTATATGACTAATGTGAAATGACATTATGTTACAGTCAGGTATTGGATCTCAGAAAGCAACAGAGGCAAATGACTCAAGGGAAAAGTAGAAAATGTCTATTCTGTAACTTAAGGCAGTATACCCCAGACCTCAGCCCAGCCACACAAGCTCTTTTTTTTGTTTGTTTTTTGGGGTTTTTTTTGTTTTGTTTTGTGGGGCAATGAGGGTTAAGTGGCATGCCCAGGGTCACACAGCTAGTAAGTGTCAAGTGTCTGAGGCTGGATTTGAACTCAGGTCCTCCTAAATCCAAGGCCAGTACTTTATCCACTGCACCACCTAGCTGCCCCCCAACCACCACACAAGCTCTTCAGGCTTGAGGTAGATGAGGCAGTCTCATCAGTTTTATTTTAACTAGCTATAGCTGTCAGGATGCCCAGAAGGGCTGAGTAGGAAGTAACACAGAAAATCATGGCAAATGAATGGACAATTAAGTAGGACCATGAAGACATCATTAAGTCAGGACTCAACTCTGTAGCATTTCTGCATTTTCTTTCATCTGTGCCAACAACTTGTTGATAATTTCCTCTTGCTTTTTTCTGTAGTTATGACTTTTCTCTCAAAGCTCTATTTCACTGATAAATTTATCGGGAGGCTAAGTAGCATATCCTGCTTCAACCTGTAAATCAACTGAGAGTTCAACATTAGGACATAGTCTTAGTCTGCACAGGCTGTAATGCAAACCTGCTCAAAATCCTTTTGAAAGTAAGGGACTTGAAAACATATTCAGAGTCTGCTGACTTTAAAATTCACCATGAAGTCTTCATTATACAATTTCTCACATGCAATGTTCCATTCCCCAGACTTTGTACTGATTGTCCCTTGTTATACCTCAGAAGTTTCCTTTGCTCCAAGAACATCTCCCTCTGATCTCCATGCATGCATTTAGAGTAGCTAAGTGATCCAATAGATAGAGTGCTGGGCCTGGAGTCAGGAACTCAGGAAAATCAGAATCCAAATCCAGCCTCAGATACTTGTTGTTGTGACCCTGGGCAATCACTTGACCTCTGTTTGTTTCAGTTTCTTCAACTATAAAATAAAGATAATAGCAGCAAATACCTTGCAGGCTTGTTGTGAGGATCAAATGAGATAATATTTGTGAAGTGCTTAGCACAACATCAGCATTATATACGTGCTTATTCCCAGCCCTTTCTCCCCATTATGCTCACCCCTTTTCAGCTTCCTTTTATGTGTTGTCTTCCCCTATTAAAATATAAGCACTTTGAGGGCAGGCACTGTCTTTCTTTTTTCTTGTATTTCCAGTTCCAAGCATGGTGTCTGGCACAGAGTAAGAACTTATTAGATTGCCTTTTCACTGACTGAGTGATTGTGATCCCTGGTTTCCTGCAAACTCATTCTTGGGGTACTAAAAAAAATGCTTTCCTATTGATTGAAGCCCTAATATCAGATGTAAAAACCTTTGACATTTTTTTTTTTGCACCAGGCAATGAGAGCTTAGTGACTTGCCCAGGGTCACACAGCTAATAAGTGTTAAATGTCTGAGGCCAGATTTGAACTCAGGTGCTCCTGAATCCAGGGCCGGTGCTTTATCCACTGCGCCACCTAGCTGCCCCCTTAATATATTCTTGAGCAGATATTTCCACTGTAAAAAAAATATTGTAGAATAAGTTCTAATGTTTTTCCAGGATGAAAGTACTTACTCTTAGTAAATGACCTCTCAGTAATTGTTCTGTGAGCATTTAAACACCATTATTATAGTTAGCCAGAAGACATTACTCAAGAGCTTCCTTACCACACAATTATTGGGTCATGAGCTTCCTTGATGCTAGTGTGATTCTTAAGTAAGATTGAACTTTTTGTCTCTGAAAAAGCAATCAGTATTACTTAGTGGAGCTGAAACCACTCTGTGGCATCTAGTAGCATTGATCCTGCTTGTCCATACATGGACCATATCTGGAAGTTACGCTTCCATCCATAGTTTCTCATGAGGTAGCATGAGAGACTCTAAGTAGAAGCCAGTGGCTTCAATAGTAGCCACTATAGTTATGGAATTTTCAGAAAAGTTGTGAGCGGCCCAGGACCCCTCTAGTGTCATCAGTAAAAGAGGGGAATGGAAGAGATATGTCCAATATCCTTTGATGGTACTTTTGATCCCCATCACAGCACGGTTGGGCTACCACCACTCAGCGTTAGGGTACTAGAGATGATGATACAAGAATCAGTTAAGACCTTTTCTCTGTTTGGTCTGATAGACAATTGAGTCAGTCATTGACCTAGTTAGAAAGAGGGATTTCCTCAAAAGTAAGAGACTAAAAGTCACATTCCAGAGACCTGAAATTGAGGCCTCATTAGGCCTCAGTGTTCTATTCCCTAACTCAGTTATAAGCAGATGCTGGATGCCTTTTCAAGCTGTCACTTTTTTAATACTCTAAAGTTGGAAACTAAAACTTTTCACATAGTCTTGAAATGTCATCCTACTGGAGTGCTAAGTTCTAGGCTTCCCATGATGAACTCCTTTGCTGTCATCAGTAAATGATCTCTCCATAATTGTTTTATGAGCATTTAAACTCTGAATATTCCAATAGTCTATTACATCTGTGATCTTTTTGGTGAACATTAAAGGTTATTATTACCTCCTTTCTGGTCTTGGAGTTTCTTTATCTGTAAAACAAAATGATGTTGCATTAGATTACCTCTAAGGTCCTTCTAGAACTAAAATTCCAATTTCATACTTTAAAATATTGAATTGGCCTTTTTTTCAGGCACAAATCAGAAATAGGTGCCCTCAGATAAAAATACTTTCTTGGAATCCTTTGTCTTTGGTTCAAAATTTTGCATTTTGCTTCAAAGGGGTTTTAAGGTACATATAAAATATGTATGTATATGTATAAATAAATATATATGCATCTAGACATATATGTGTATCTGCTTATATATACATATACATAAACACATATACATATGCATATGCATATACACATACACATACATATGACACCCTCAAATTCCATGTAAAGGGGATTACTAAATAATTTGTACTGAGAACCTTCTGAGTTAGGGGTAGCATGGCCAAGTAGGTAGTGCGGGAGTCAGGAAACTCAGGGTTCATAACTTACCTCTAACATTCTGCACATGTCACTTAACCTCTATGTGACTTAGGCAACTCTCTAAGACAGTAACTTAAACATGGGTTTCAAGGAATTGCTACAAAGGAGTTGCCAGTGAACTAAGAGTCTAATGCAATCAAAGGAACTAATAGGGTCTAGGGCAAAATATTAATTGAACCTACTCCTATTCTCCTGTGTGTTGTAAATTATTTTTTATGAGCCTTATCTTGTCAGTCAGTAAGTCAGCAATCATTTACTGTGTTTATTATGTGCCAGGAGTTGTGCTAAGCCCAGGGGCTAGACTCTGATATGGTGTTTCAATGGCCAAATTCCACTGTCACTCAAGGGTCAGGCTAATGAGCCAAAAGGCTCTTTCAAAGGTTCCAAGTTAATGACTGGAGGAAACGATAAGTGGATATTCCCATTGTAAGTTATTGTACACCTTAGTGGAGGCATTAGTGAATTCACATTCATTCTTTATTTTATTTTTTATTTTTGGTGAGGCAATTTGGGTTAAGTGACTTGCCCAGGATCACACAGCTAGTAAGTGTTAAGTGTCTGAGGTCGGATTTGAACTCAGGTCCTCCTGAATCCAAAGCTGGTGCTCTATCTACTGTACCACCTAGCTGCCCCCACATTCATTCTTAACCTAGGAATCAAGAGAACCAATCAGGCCCACTCTTTCTGATGTCATATAGGGATGTCCCATATAGTAGCAAGTGGTCATAACTCTGTCTCTTGACCTTCATGAAACCAGCAGGAGTTCTTGTACTACTTCAAAGCTGCTGAGGCAGGTTCTTGAGTTCCTCTAGAGTCTTTCTGTAGATCAATAGGTGTTAGAACAGATTTGGGGGTAAAATTTTCTTGAAGTCTTTTCACTCAAAGGTTTCCAGCAAAGGGTTGCAGTGTCTAAGGGATGAGTATGGGCTCAGCTGGGTTGAAGAAGACATTTGGAGCTGATGGAAAAGATTAGTGTGGCTCCTCAGTAGCTAAAAGTGAAGGGGGGAGGCAGCTAGGTGGCGCAGTGGATAAAGCATTGGCCTTGGGTTCAGGATGACCTGAGTTCAAATACAGCCTCAGACCCTTGACACTTACTAGATGTGTGACCCTGGGCAAGTCACTTAACCCCCATTGCCCCCCCCCACCCAAAACAAAACAAAACAACGACGACAACAACAACAAACAATGGGGAAAAAGTGAAGGGGGCCTGGGGAAATATTTCTAGGAGGACACAGTCAGACATTTCTGGCTAATGATTTCTGTCTTCATTTCTATGCATAAACATGCATCCAATCATCTGGTGGAAAGAAGTGAGAAGGCTACTTTAATATGTATTTTACAGGAGACATTAACAAGAATACTGCTTGATCTCAGCATTATTTGCATTGATTTTTTTTTACTAGCTGCATTGGTTGTGAATTGAGTGTTTCAAAAATGTCTAAGTTATTAAGATTTGTGTGCCACTTATTAACTTTGAAAGAAAATATTGACTCTGTGATTAACTTGAACAGATAAAGTGAAAGTTCTGGAGTGTACAGTCAAATGCAGGAATACCCAGGCCAACATCTCCTTATATCTTCCCAATTTAAAAAAAAAAAAAAACATGAGGGAAAGAAAATTTTGTTTTCCCTTAGGAAGGAAATTGAGGCCACTCCAAATTAAGTTGTATAGAATGGTGATGTTTGCTTTGAATTGCCAGCTTGGTGCCACCTGGCTTGGATAACATGCCATTCAGCCTGGCGTATTGCCCAAAGCTATCATGAGGTTACCATTTTCTTCTTTTTCTTTGTCACTATTGTTGGGCTTTGGTCTACATATCATTTTTAATCTGAGTAGTCGTTCGATTTCCTATATTTGGCCATAAAAAGTCTAGGTCGGTGTATGCAAAAGCCAAACAATAGTCAAGGAAGGACAATAGTTCATCTGAGAGACAGCATGAAAGCACTAATAGAACACTTGAACATGTTTTGCCTTACAATAAGGATGAGAATATAAACCATTGGTTCTGTTCATTGTCTGTCCATAGATATTTATTCATAAGGACAAGCCAATGGCATTTCCGGGTCATCGTTTCTTTCATATCTGTAGATAAACATTCATTTAAATCACTTAGTGGGAATGAGATGGGGAAGATTTTATTTGACTACATATGATATATATATATATATATATAGTATACATATATATGTATATGTATATTTTATATATACACATATATAGTCAAACAAAATCTTCCCACATACACATGTGTGTATATACATGTATACACAAATACATGTATATGTATACATTTACATACACATGCACTTATACACATACACATACATATACACATAAACATACACATAAACATACATATACATATACATATACATATACATATACATATACATATACATATACATATACATATACATATACATATACATATACAAAAAGGGGGGATAGACATTACTCCTTCTCAATACTGGCATCACTTAAATGAAAAAATATTATGTATTGTATTGTTTTCTAGATACTTTGTGATAAAGCATCATACAAATGTCTAGTCCCTGGGGATTCTTTCCTTGAAGTCTGTGGACTTGTATTTGTTTTTAAAATATTTTGTTAAGTGTATTTCAGTATAATTGGTTTTCTTTGTAATCCCATGTGTTTTATGCTTTTCAAACCATTATTCTGAGAAGAGGTCCAATAGATGTCAACAGATTGCCAAAAGTGCACTTACTATGTACCAGGCACTGTGCTAAGTGCTGGGAATACAAATATAAGCAAAAAGAAAGTCCCTGCCCTCAAGGGACTTGCATTTTAATGAGGAAAGACAACTCAGTGTCTGTGTTGGGGAGAGGGGAGGAAGGAAGTCAGGGTGAAGGCACAAAGCACAGGGAAATCTGAAAAGTCAGAAGCCTAGTTGGGAAGGGATGAAGAAAGTTGGTGAACCAAAACAGAAGCCCAGGGAGGAACTCACTAATGCAATAAAGGGGCTAGCATGGCTGGGGGCAGAAGTGCCAGTGTGAAAAGGCCTACAGAGACTACTGGATTTTCCAGAATGAGGAGGCCTCAAGTGCTGAGGAAGATTCCCAGGTAAGACTGCAACAAAGGCATGATGTTGAAGTCCCAAAAATCAGAAGTATAGCAGAATAGGTAGGAAGATTGCCCAGCCTGGACCATCCTCCATAATGGGCATCCCAAAGGGTTTTTTCTGTCACTGCAACACCAAAAAAAGTTTAACAACCCCTGGTTTAAGGTGACAAGGTAGCCTGCTCACCTTAAACAAAATGGATATGGCTATAAAAGCTTTCTAAGTCTATCTAATCTTACCCAGAGTTTCTTGGTCTAAGGTAGGAACCTTCTTACACATGCTCCCATGTGTAAAATTTCAGCAGAGCATCTTTAGGGAATAGCATAAGTTTCTAGAACTGTGTCTTCTCTAGCATCCAATACAATGGTGAGGGACTGAATCTGTCCTGGACCTAGGGAATGACACCAGGAATTTCCTCTGGCTAGAATATTTCCTCATTCCTGGAATACTTTTCTTCCTCATCTCTATCTACTGGCTTCCTGAAATTTTTCCCAATCCCTCAATTCTAATTCTTTCTCTGTTGACCACAACCTATCTATTTGGTACTATTGTGTCCCCCATCAGATTCAAGGGCAAGGACTGTCTTTTGCCTTTCTGTCTATCCCTAGTGCTTAGTTCAATGCTTAACACATGTTGTCCAATCATTTCAGTTGTGTCTGATTCTTCCTGACCCCATTTGGGGTTTTCTCAGTAAGGATATTAGAATGGTTTGCCATTTCCCTCTCCCGCTCACTTGACTCAGGAAACTGAGTCAAACAGGGTCAAGTGACTTGCCCAGGGTCACAGAGCTAGTGAGTATCTGAGGCGAATTTTGACCTCAGGAAGATGAATCTTCCTGACTCCAGACCCAGCTCTGGACTCTATCCACTATGCAACCTAGCTGCCCTAGCTATATATCTGACATAATTAATTAATGCACTTAATTAATGCTTATTGACCAACTGACCTGGGATTTCACTGATTTAGGGAACTCTCAGTTGAAGAAATTCCCTCTACCTAATGGATGATGGCACCTCTCTGCAACTTAAATAGTCTTTGAGTTTTACCGAGAATGATATGAGGATAAGAGACTTGCTCAGTATTTCAGAGACACTTTGTGTCAAAGACAGAATTTGACTCCAGGTATTCTGAGCGTTGAGGCCTGCTCTTTATTTATTACCCCATATTACCTAAAAGGAATATGTCTTTGCTGAAAATGTGCTTTTGACATCTATAATTACTACATAACATTGTCATTTAATGAGTTGAGTCAAATTAATTATCTAAGAAAGGGCCATATCATTAGGGAAAAGTGGGAAATTTTTTTCTATAAAATAATAACATAATACATGCTCTTAAATAAGGATTTCCACCCAACCCCCAATTTAGTAGAAGTCCCTATGATTCATATGAAGATCCTTACGTAGTACTTCATTGTTACTGAGGGCATTTGAGCAGTGTGTCCTGTTGATGTCTGGGATAACCAGCACCTATTAGAGGGAAATCAAAATGGAAAATAGCTACTGCATTATTCTGCTCTGTGTGTGTGTGTGTATACTCTGTACTGCTCTGTCCCCACCCATGTGGTAATAGAATTTATGACAATAACTAGAAGTCCCACCTCTTGAAATTAGCTCAGGCTTCTTGACAGATTTAATATTTATAACTCATATTTGCAGAGGACTTTAAGATGTACAAAGTTGTTTTTTAAACCTTTAAAATAGACTCATATTTAAACAACAAAATAAAGGGGCAGACTCTCCAAGTACTGTGTGCCTTGCCAAGATGCCAGTCTTCTCTCATAGTACATAACCTCTCTAATAGGGGCAGAGTAGAAAGAACAGTGGCCTAGGAGTGAGAAATCCTGGGTTTGATTCCCAGTTCTGTCCATTGTTATCTGGGTGACCTTGAACAAATTGCTATAACTCTGGTTCGGTTTCCTCATCTACACAACAAGGATAATACCACTTGTACTTCCTAATGCACAGGGTTGATACAAGAAGAGAAAAATTAGATGGGGCATGATAATACTGTTTAAAGCTTGTCAAATGGAAGAGGGGTTAAAATTGTTTTGTTTGGCCCTAGAAGGTAGAATGAGTATCAATGTTTGATAGAAGTAGAAAGACAGACTTCAACCTGATATAAGGAGAAACTTCCTACCATTTAGAAATGTCCCCAAATGGCAGGAGCTGGCTTGGGATTCAGTGAGTTCCTGATCACTAGAAGTCTTTAAGAAGTACTTGGGGGGGGGGGCAGCTAGATGGTGCAGTGGTTAAAGCACTGCCCTGAATTCCGGAGTACCTGAGTTCAAATCTGGCCTCAGACACTTGACAGTTACTAGCTGTGTGACCCTGGGCACGTCACTTAACCCCCATTGCCTGCAAAAAAACAAAAAACAAAAAAAACAAAACAACAACAAAAAAAGAAGTACTTGGATGGTCACTTTCAGGGATGCTAGAGCAGGCATTCTTAAAGTGTATGTGTGTGTGTGTGTGTGTGTGTGTGTGAGAGAGAGAGAGAGAGAGAGTGCTTTTTGGCAGTCTAATGAAGTCTGTAGATATTTTCTCAGAATTATATATTTTAAATAATTGAAGAGAATGCTAAACTTCAGAGTGTGTAAAAAAAAGATGCATATTTACCCCATCTAAGTCCACAGATCATCTCTAATCTATCAATAGGCTACTTGAGGCGGGGGATGTGGAACTAAGCACCATACAGCACCTACTATGCACCAAGAATACTAATTGTGCTAAGCCCATGCATGGAGCCTAGGATAAGAACCCTTCTGTAGAATGAATTCTTCTGGGCCTTTATACAGAATGCCCCCAGTTCTAGAATATGATCCTTCCTTACCTCCAACTCTAAGAATTCCTAGATTCATTCAAATCTCAGCCAAAATGCCACTTTCCCACTGAAACCTCTCATGATCCAACTCATTATTATCTCCCCTCTCCCCACTTATCTCATGTGTATGAATATTGTATTCACCCAAGAGGATGTTAGCTCAGTTAAGGAACGAGACAATCTGAGCTCTGTGGTCCCCTTAATTTCTAAGATCCTGTGATTCAAAAAATAAAAGATGACAAAATGCTTTCTTCACTCAATTAGGGAGATGCAAATTAAAACAACTCTGAGGTACCACCTGAGACCTATCAGATTGGCTAATATAACAAAAAAGGAAAATAATAAATGTTGGAGAAGCTGTGGAAAAAATGGAACACTAATGCATTGTTGGTGGAGTTGTGAACTGATCCAACCATTCTGGAAAGCAGTTTGGAAGTATGCCCAAAGGGTTATCAAGCTTTGCATACCCTTTGACCCAACAATACCACTATTAGGTCTTTTTTCCCAAAGAGATCATAAAAAAGGGAAGGGGACCCACATGTACAAAATTATTTATAGCTGTTCTTTTTGTGGTGGCAAGGAATTGGAAATTGAGGGGTTCCTCATCAATTGGGGAATGGCTGAACAAGTTGTGGTATATGAATACAATGGAATACTATTGTGCTGTAAGAAACGGTGAGCAGGGTCTTTTTCCCAAAGAAATCATGGAAAGGGGAAAGGGACCCACATGTACAAAAATATTTATAGCTGCTCTTTTTGTGGTGGCAAGGAATTGGAAGTTGAGGGGATGCCCATCAATTGGGGAATGGCTGGACAAGTTGTGGTATATGAATACAATGGAATACTATTGTGCTGTAAGAAATGATGAGCAGGAGGAGTTCAGAGAAACCTGGAAGGACTTGCATGAACTGATGATGAGTGAGATGAGCAGAACTAGGAGAACATTGTACATAGTATCAGCAACATTGTGTGTTGATTAACTGTGATAGACTTGATTCTTTTCAGCAATATAATGGTCCAAGATAGTTCCAAAGGACTCATGATGGAAAATGCTCTCCAAATCCAGAAAAAAAAAAAGAACTGTGGAATATGGATACAGATCAAAGCATACTATTTCTATTGTTTTTGTTGTTGTTTTTCTTTTTTGAGGTTTTTCCTTATTGCTCTCATTCTTCTCTCATTACATGACTAATGCAGAAATATGTTTAATGTGATTATACATATATAACCTATATCAGATTACTTGCTGTCTTGGGGAGGGGAGAGGGAAGGGAGGGATGGATAAAAATTTGAAATTAGAAATCTTATAAAAACAAATGTTGAAAATTATCTCTAAATGTAACTGGAAAATAATAAAATATTTATATGAAAAAAAATTAATTTAAAAAATGAAGAAAAAAATGCTTTATTCACCAAGACTCTGTGAAGTAGACTGTGGCAGTGTTATCATCCCCATTTCACAGATGAGAAACTGAGACTAAGGGAGAGCCAAGAACAGCTTGTGTCATAGCTGGTATTTGAGTCCAGGTCTCCTAATTCCAAGTCTAATATTTATTCTATTGTGTCGTGCTACCTGTCATTGGTGAGGAACGAATCCCCAGAGAATTTTTAAACATGAGTCTCTTAGAGCAGGGTAGCCCAAACCCAAATCCTTTAACATGCAACACCAAATTCCTATTCCATCTTGCTGAGTCCTGAGTTTCTTCTAACTAACAGAATGAAGCAAAGGACAATTTGTGTGTAAGCACACTTGGTGGTTTTTGCTTTTGAAAGCATTTGTGGACTTTAATAAGTCACAAAACTGATGTCTTGATGCCAACAGAGATGGGAAGTATTCATCTGCCATCAATGCACTTTCTTTGAATTACCTGTGTATGGGATTAGGTTACTTTTAGCTTAATCCTTACTCCTTTTAAATTGTGTCTGTCTTAGTTCCACACACACAGGCCAAGGCTAGTGAAATCCGAGATAATTATGACTTAAAGAAATCAAGCTTGTCTTTACTGTTTAGGAAACAAGGTGTGTTCACAGAGAGGGAGTGAAACTCAAGTCCTGGATGTATGTGTCTGGCATTGGAGAGCGCTAATCCCAATTATTTACTGGTATTAGCATGAATCTCCTAGAAAATGCTCACTGATCAGAAAGACCTGGAAGGACCTGCATGAGCTGATGCAAAGTGAAATGTACTGTATACAAAATAACAGCAATATTGTGAGATGATCTGCTATGAATGACTTGGTTATTTTGAGCAACGCAATGATCCAAGACAACTGTGAAGGTCTTATGAAAAATGCAATACATCTACAAAGAGAGAACTGATGGTATCTGAATACAGATTGAAGCATAATTTTTTTGTTAGTTCCTTTATCTGAAGTTTTGTTTTTGTCTGTTTTCTTTCACAACCTGGCTAATGTGGAAATGTTTTCTATGACTGCTCATGTATAGCTTATATTGAATTGCTTGAGTTCTGAGGAGGGGGGGAATTTGGAAGAGAATTTGGAATACAAAGTTTTTTAAAAATTGATGTCAAAATTTGTATTTTACATGTAATTTGGTAAAATAAAATTCTAAATATAAAATTAAATTAAAAACTGCTCATTGTACCATGTCTAATCCTTTGTCCAATTGTGCTCCTATTCTTCTGCCTTCTTGATAGCAATGTGTTCTGATTCATGATGTCAACTTTGAATTTGATAATTTATCTCTTAAATCCCTCATAATTCATGTCTTTTCTTGCCAGAATTATTTTGCTTGGCATCTGTATTTCTGCTCACCCCTCTCAGTCTTCCCAACCTTCCTGTTTGCTTTCTTGTTGTTAACCTAATTTAGTCAATCTAAATACTTTGCCTTCCCACCTCTATTTCTCTAGTTTTGTTGTTGTTCAGTTGTTTCACTCATGTCCAACTCTTCATGACCCCATTTGGGCTTTTCTTGGCACAGATACTGAAGTGGTTTGCCATTTCCTTCTCCAGCTCATTATACAGATGAGGAAACTGAAGGAAACAGGATTAAATGACTTGCCCCAGCCCACACAACTAGTAAGTGTCTACCAGACTTGGACTCAAAAAAATGTCTCCCTGACACCACCTACTGCCCCATATTTGTCTACTTTACATAGTACTTAATAGCCTCTGTCATCTCACTCTCTTAATTGGGCTCTGTCATCTTGTTCTTTTTTTTTTTTTTCTGTTCATAGGATCATCCAGTTTCCAACTGGGAGGGAATCATGGAAATAATCTCATCTGACACCCTCATTTTAAAGTGAAGGAAACTGAGGTCCACAAAAGAGAAGTTAGAACTTTAATCCCAGTTGTTCTGGCTACAAACCTGATGCTCTTTCTTCTACTGCATAACGTTCTCTCTCTCTTTTTGATTTAGGTTTGCCTCTTTCAAATCACCTGATGTACTAGGCTATGAACTTCGGCATTTAACTGCCTCTTAAGCACCTGCTATCTTTCAGGAAGTGTGGTAGTCACTGGAGATGCAAAAACAGAAATGAAACAATTCCTGCCCTCAAGCAACTTACATTGTATTGTGTGAATAACACCTTCCCAAATAAGTAAATATAAGATATTTGTAAATATGATCTATGAAGAAATCCCCACAAGAGGCTATAATAGCACCAGGACATAACAGAGTTGGTGCCTGAAAAGCATGCATATCTGACTCCTTTTTTAGACAGGGAACAAACAGATTGGAGTTTGCTGATTAGAAAGCTCCATGTTTGATTATTAAAAGAATGGAGAAGCCCTAGGGGAAAACATCACATTTGAGAAAACAATCAGAAGTGGCAGTGTGGTTGAGGACTGTCACTGAGATGCCCCTGGACTTCTGGTTGATAAAGCATAATTCTTTATGGTAGGATAATCACCAGATTAGGAGACATGGGGGAAGGGTAAAAGAAGGCAAAGCTAATGCTGAATCTCAGATGCTACGACTGACAAAAAAACACAGGCAAGGGGGGGTGGGGCAGCTAGGTGGTGCAGTGGATAAAGCACTGGCCCTGGATTCAGGAGGATGTGAGTTCAAATCCGGCCTCAGACACTTGACACTTACTAGCTGTGTGACTCTGGGCAGGTCACTTAACCCTCATTGCCCTCCACCACCCCCCCAAAACAAAAAACCACACAGGCAAATGAAATATCTGAATGGAAAGAAAATGTAGATAAGAAGTTCTTTGTGAGAAAAGTTTTTCTCTGGCCCCAGACATTCTTGTGGTCTTTTGAGACATTATCTTTTTCATCATTCTCCAAGTTTGCAATTGTACCTAATTTAAAATGCACTCCATCAAAACCTCTTTTAAAAAAAAGAACTTTTCCCATGTCATTTTAAAAGGGTCATCTGAGTACAGGAATTAAAGGTCTGATTAAACACTCACACCCCAATCCTTTTCTGAATTACTCTTTCTCCAAATTATATTCTGTGCTTATTCCATCATCTATGATGGAATATATACATGTATATATACACACGTACACATAAAATGTGTGTATACATATATATGGAATATACATGGAGAAAGAATATTTGTGAACCTGTATTCACATTCAAATAGATAGTCTTGCTCAAGGAGTCTTCCAAAGGCAGATATTCTTCTCATACAATACCCAGATCCATTGATTACACAATTTAATCCCAATGGAGTTTTTCTTTCCCCATTGTAATAACATATAGTTGTACATTTTGTTTTCTTTATGAACTTGAATAAGTATAGCTCTAGAGTGACTAATATCTCAACTTCTTTTTGCATAATATTCTTGAAATTAAACAGTACTAGACAAAGCATGAGAAAGACCTGAGTTCACATCTGACCTTGGACACCTACTAGCTGTGTGACCCTGGTCAAGCCACTTAACCTCTGTCTACCTCAGTTTCCTCAGTTGTAACAAGAATCATAATAGTGACTACCTCAAAGGGTTGTTGTGAATATCAATTAAAATAATATCTGTACTGTGCTTGGCACAGTGCCCAGCACATCCAAGATGTTGAATAAAAGCCCTTTACCTTCCCTACCCTAAACTATTTTAGCTATTTGGGGGGGGGAATGGGGGTTAAGTGACTTTCCCAGGGTCACACAGCTAGTAAGTGTCAAGTGTCTGAAGCCGGATTTGAACTCAGGTACTCCTGAATCCAGGGCTGTTATTTTATCCACTGCTCCACCTAGCTGCCCCTAGCTATTTGGTTTTAATGTTATTATGGATTGGCATTGTAAAGCCTTACTGTATGTTAAAAGACTAAAGCCATGTCAGTTAAAAGATAAATCAATTTTTACTCCAAATCTCCACAATATTCTAGTATTTTAGTATTAATGGAGATTTTGAGCAAAAGTTGGCATATTCTAGCTGACATGGTTAGTCATTTTGGCATACATTAGTACTTAGTCTGGATGATTCCCATAGGCAAATTCTTCCTTGCTTAGATAGACAGGCACACCTCTCACTTACTTCAAGAAGAATTATGCAGTTGATCTCAAGGCAAGATATATTTTTTTTATCAGTACAACAAATCATTTTATAATGTAAAGGAGCTAGGGGAAATATAAGCCCATTAATTTAAATTTTTTAAAAGTCCCCCATATACATTTTGACACTACTGCAGGGCATATAAAAATCCTCACCCAGAATTCTTTGGTACAAAGAACAACAAGCCAATGAATAAACGTTGGTCTGAGGCTCTCTTTTTACAGACTCTAAAGCTGTACCAAGTTAGGTCAACTCAAGAAGTATTTATTAAGAACTGCTAAGTACCAGGCACTGTGCTAAGTGCTAAGGATATAAAGTAAGGCAAAAATGGTTCCTGTCCTCAAGGTGTTTGTATTCTAATGAGAGAGACAGCATGCAAACAATCTTAGACATACACTATATATAAAGGGCACATTGGCGGTTATCTCAGAGGCAAGGGACTAGCATTGAGGAGGACTGAAAAAACTTCTTGAAGAAGGAAAGATTTTAACTAAGATGTAAATGAAGCTACAGAAGCCAGGAATCAGAGGCAAGAAGAGGCAGTATTCCAGACATGGGGAACAGCAATGAAAAGGCATGGATTTGGGAGATGTAATATCTTGTGCAAAGAATAATGACTTCATCATTTTCTCTGCTCTAAACTTCTTTTTAGACACATAAACATACAATTTAGGGATCATCATTTATCTGAAATATAATGCAGATTATAGCCCATCTACATTTTTAGCGCCCACATAGCAATTATGTTTTCCTGGTGGAAAAAAGAACCAAGAAGAGATAGAAGAAATCCTTCTTAATTATGTTAGATTTTGCTGAAGTTTTCAGAAGGTTTTGCAACATTTCAAAAGATCAGAGCAAACTTATGGCCAATCATGTGACACCCATGAAATATTCTTTCCTTTGGACAGGGAGGGATTCATAGTTATATTCTTAAGGGCCAGTCCTAGATTTGATTTTGGATAAAATTGGGCTGAAAACTTATAAGTTAATAAGCTTAGATGGGTGTTTTTAAGACCTACTTCCTGCTCAAGCTGAAAGGCCCATGTATAACCCACTGAACCAGATTCTCTCTAGGACCAGGAAAGAGTAAATCAGGCTTGGGGCTGAGGCCATTACGATAACATTATGTACCTGCCATATATTGCCTACCTACCCAAGACTGCTACAATAAAGAGGAAAAACATTTCATTGATGTGGGCAACAAATCATACAGCTTCCAAAGTGTTTTACTTGGCCTTACAGGTTTGCTTGTCATTTGTATTTGTGATGTCATTGGTTTAGGGAGTCCCAGTGAGGAAGCTCCTATTGATGCAGATTGACATCTACTCTTCAACTTTTAGTCTTAGAGAATTGAGTAGGGCAATGAGAAGTTTAGTAACTTACCTAGAGTCATACAGCCAGTATGTGTCAGAATTTGAACCCATGATGTCCTGACTCCAAAGCCAGATGCTATGTCAAGCTTCCTCTCACAAAGCTTCGCATGGCCCTTAGTAAAGGTTGATTTAATATGTTAGTATTTTTTTTTTATTTTGCAAATTTTCCATGTTTGGTCTTTCTCCATCTTACATCTTTTTCAAGTTAGAGGGAGAAATCTAAGATTTGATTTGTCCACATAATTATTTCCCTTAAATTGTTGCCTTGTTAAAAGCTCTAGCTAGGAACCTTTTTTTTTTTTTTTTTTTTTTTTTTTTTTTGGTGAGGCAACTGGGGTTAAGTGACTTGCCCAGGGTCACACAGCTAGTAAGTGTCAAGTGTCTGAGAGCAGATTTGAACTCGGGTCCTCCTGACTCCAGGGGCTGGTGCTCTATCCATTGTGCCATCTAGCTGCCCTGCTAGGAACCTTTTCATGGCAATAACATTAAATGTGGAATATGTGCCACAATCTGAAAGGAAGGCTGCCCAGTGCATGGGTTTCTACACCCTCTATAGGATTAAATGCAAATCTTGTCTTTACCCATTAAGTTATAAATAAAAATTACTATGCTTACATAGTTCTAAATATATACACAGCAAAGACACATTGGCAGTGATCTTTTTGTTACTGAAGTGTTCTTTTTATGGTCCTCTCATTCCTCAACTCTTTGCAGTAGCCTTCTGATGTCATCATGATTCAATCCAAACTTGTTAGCAAACTTTTATTTGTCATATCTAATGTTCTTTTCTCAGTGCTAATCCTTCTTGACCTCTCTCCCTCATTTGACACTGTTGACTACCCTCTCCTCCTGAATACTCATTCCTCTCTGGGTTTTTATGATCCTCCTACCTGTGTGACCAACCACTCCTTCCTTGCTTATGAGGGCTCAGCATCACTGTCATGCCCAATTAACATTGAATGTACCACAAGGATTTGTCTGCAGTCCTATTCTCCTCTCTCTCTCCTTCCAAGCTCTTTTGATGAACTCATCAGCCCCCATTCAATGATCATCTTTATGAAAATGGCTCACAGATCTGTATACATTCAACCCTATACCCTCTCCTGAAGTCTACTCCTGTATCGACAACTATCTTCAATGGAAAATTCAAACTAGATACACTGAAGACATCTCAAACTTAACATATCTAAAACAAAATTTTCATTGTCTATATCTTCAAATTCTCCCAATTTCTGCCAAGGGCACTGCTATTCTAGTTTTTCAATTTTGTAACCATGGTGTTCCTGTCACCTCCTCATTCTCCCTCATCTCATTACAACTAATTAGTTGACAAATCTTGCTGCTTTTACCTCCACAATATGGCTTACATTAGACCCCTCTGCTCACAAAGTCACTACTTTAAATCAAGCTTATAACACCTATCTATAGTTCATTTCAATGGCCTCCTAATTGGTCTTCCCTGCCCCAAGTCTTTTCCTATTCCAGTTTATTCTCCACATAGTTTCCAAAATGATTTTTCTTAAGCACAGATTTGATTGTTATGCCCCACCACCACCTCAGTAAGCTCAGTCACTCCCCAGCCTATTTTTCTAGCCTCATTAAACATTATTCCCCTTCTTACACTGTATGGTCCAGCCTCTCTTTCTTACTTATTAAAATTATTTTTATTTTTAAATTTTTATCTATTTTATTTTTAATTTATAGGATAAAACAAGCATTTTCACAACATGGAATAATTTTTTTTTAATGATTGCACAGGAAATTGCAAATCTATCATGTAAAACTTGCTATTCCTTTTAAATGTATAATAAAATTATCATGTAAATTTATTTTTTTCCCTTCCCACTTCCCATCCTAGAGATGGCTACCATTAGACACAAATATGTGTGTATGTAAAAATCATCCTATATGTACTTTTATTTATCAGTTCTTTCTCTGGATGCAGATATCATCTTCCTTAATGTGTTCTTTGTAGTTAATTTGGGTATTTATAGTAGTCAAAATCACTTATTTGCTCAAGGTTGTTCTTAAAACAATATTGCTATTGCTGTATACAATGTTCTCTTGATTCTGCTCATTTCATTCTTCATTATTTCATACAGGTCTATCCATGTTTTTCTAAGATCATCGAGCTCATCTTTTCTTATAACACTGTAGTATTCCATCACAATCATATACCACAACTTGTTCAGCCTTTTCTCAATAGATGGGCATCCCCATAATTTTCAATTTCAATTTCTCTTTCTTACACACAGCAGTATATTACCTGTCTTTCTGCCTTTCCACTGATCATCTCTCAGGCCTAGAATGCCTTCTCTCTTTATGTCTGCTTCATATAATCCCTCACTTTCATCAAGATTCAATTCAAGTACCATCGTCTTCATGAAGTCCTTACTGATCCCTCTAAATTTCTGGTATGTATTTTGAATTTATTCACTCTATATTTTATTCTGCATGTATTTGTAGATGCACATGTTGTCTCCCTGGTAGAACATAAGCTCTTTGAGAGTAAAGAGGGCAGCTAGGTGGCACAGTGGATAAAGCACTGGCCCTGGATTCAGGAGTACCTGAATTCAAATCCGGCCTCAGACACTTGACACTTACTAGCTGTGTGACCCTGGGCCAGTCACTTAACCCCCATTGCCCGGCCAAAAAAGAGTAAAAAAAAAAAAAAAGACTGTTTCCATTTTTGTCTTGGTAGCTCTACTACCTTGCATAGGGCCCTCTGAAAATCTGATTAGCATTACTCATTATTATTCATATAAAGCCTTCATGAAGCATCATAGTATAGTTGAGAATGGGCCAGCCTTGAGAGCAGGAAGACCTACTTCATCATATCTCTGACTCCTACCAACTCTCTGCCCATGAGAAAGTCACTTAAATCATTTAATGTCCTCAAGGAACTTTTTAAGTCTGTAAATTACAAAGTGCTGCCCATTTCAATTGTTGCTGGGAATTTTCACATTGAGTTTCCCATGGGTTACCCCCCCCAAGAGTGCCAGAGTCCTACACTTTAGTTTACAAAGTCATCTTTCTAAGTATAAGATGGGAGATTTGTGACTGAATAAAAACTCATGTGGAAAAAGATCCAGGAACTTTAATGTACTATGAACTCAAGGTGTCAGTAGTGTCACATGACAGCTAGAAAAGCTAAAGCAACCTAGAAAAGAGACACAGGGGGTATAATGAGGGAAATGATAATTCCAATGTACTCTGTCCTGGGAAGGCCACATCATGAAAACTGCTTCTTGTTATTGATGCCACTGAGACACCCAAGTGTTAGCCACAAGAGTTATCAGGTGGTAAGGGGACTCAGGACCTATCAAATAAGGATTAGTTGAAGGGAACTATGGATATTTAGGCTAAAGAACAGAAGGGTTAGAGAGGAGGTAGAACATCTGTCTCCAAATATTTGAAAGACTGTCATGTGAAAGAGGGATTAAATGTGTTCTGTTTGACCCCAGAAAGCAGAAAATTAGGACTGGCAGGTAAAGCAAGAGATTTCAACTTAGTGCTAATTTTTCAAAAAATTCTTCCTTCAATTAGAGAGAGTATCATATGCTTATTCATCTCTGTGCCCCTTCTCTGAAGGTTTATTCCACTTAGAATGATTATTTTAACCCTTACCTCTCCCAGCTGAAATTTTACCACTCTTTCCAATTTTGACTTCCAAGGTTCCATCTTCCAAAAAAACTTCCCTGGTTCTCCATGTGATTTCTCTGCCTTCTAAACTCAACTAGTAGAGGCACCTAGGTGGTGAGGATCAACTGTGATAATATTTGTACAGTGCCTGGCACATAGGAAGTACTTTGTAAATACTTATTCCCTTCCTTTCCTCCTCCTTAGTAGCGTATGCCTTTCATCTGACAATTATGAATTCTACTTTGGATTGCAGCTATTTTTGTGAAATAAAAATCTGCTGCAAACCTTAAAGCACTATATAATTGCTAGCTATTATAATTTTTATTTTTATTTTTGATATATATTATATATCATACAAAGATATGATATATACATACACACATATGACATACATGATGTAAATTTTCTGTTATTACATTTAGATATACCTAGATATATCCTAATACATATAACTTAGTATTTTAAGTCTTAAAATAACTTTTATAAATAGTGTATACATATCAATTTATATAAATAATATATGAAAATTTTGTTTAAATATAGTTACTATATAAATAAGACTAAATAACTCATATATGTACAACAAATATATTTATGTGTGTGTATATAAATACATATATATCTCCTGAACCCTTCCCAGTATACCCTTTCCCCACCTTTTTAAAAAAAATTTTTCCAGATTAAACATTTTTATTTGGATTTTTCTGTTCCAATCTCTGTCCCTTCTTCCCTCCCTCCCCTCCTCCTTCCCCAGGGTGACAAACAATCTGATATGGGTTATACACATATGATCATGCAAAACAACATCATAATTGTCACTTAATGAAAGAATGTGAAAAATAGCATGCTTCAGTCTGTTCCATCAATATCAGTTCTTTCTTTGGAGGTGGATAGTATTTTTCATCAATACTGTTTTGGGATTGTCTTGGATTCATGTATTGTTGAGAATAGTCAAGTCATTCACAGTTCTTCTTCGAACAATATTGTTGTCTCTGTGTACAGTATTCTCTTGGTTCTGCTCACTTCCCAATATATCATTTCATACATGTTTTTCTAGGCTTTTTTGAAGTCGTCCTGATTGTCATTTCTTATTGCATAGTAATATTCCATCACCATCATATACTGCAGTTTGTTTAGCCATTCCCCAATTGATTAGCATTCCTTTGATTTCCAATTTTTAGCCACCACAAAAAGAGCTGCTATAAATATTTTTGTACAAAGAAGTCTTTTTCTCTTTTGGGGGAGTCTTTGGAATATAAAACAAGTAATGGTATTACTGGATCAAAGGGTATGCACAATTCTATAGCCCTTTGGGCGTAATTCAAAATTGCTCTCCAGGATGGTTGGATCTTTTTCACAACTCCACTGACAGTGGATTAGCATCTCAGTTTTCCCACAATCCCTCCAGAAAACAATATTTTCCATTTCTGTTTTATTTGCCACTCTAATAGGTGTAAGGTTACATCTCAGAGTTGTTTTATTCTGCATTTCTCTGATCAATAATGATCTAGAAGGAGCAGCTAGGTGGCACAGTGGATAAAGCACTGGCCCTGGATTCAGGAGGACCTGAGTTCAAATCCAGCCTCAGACACTTGACACTTACTATCTGTGTTACCCTGTGCAAGTCACTTAACCCTCATTGCCCCACCCAAAAAAATTATTATCTAGAGCATTTTTTCATATGATTTTTGATCATTTTGATTTCTTTATCTGAAAACTGTCTGTTCATATCCTTTAACCATTTATCAATTGGGGAATGACTAAATTTGATGCAGTTCTTTATATATTTGAGAAATGAGGCCTTTATCAGAGATATTTGTTTCAAAAATTCTTTCCCAGGCAGCTAGGTGGCACAGAGGATAAAGCAGTGGCCCTGGATTCAGGAGGACCTGAATTCAAATGTGGCCTCAGACACTTGACACTTACTATCTGTGTTACCCTGTGCAAGTCACTTAACCCTCATTGCCCCACCCAAAAAAAATTATTATCTAGAGCATTTTTTCATATGATTTTTGATCATTTTGATTTCTTTATCTGAAAACTGTCTGTTCATATCCTTTAACCATTTATCAATTGGGGAATGACTAAATTTGATGCAGTTCTTTATATATTTGAGAAATGAGGCCTTTATCAGAGATATTTGTTTCAAAAATTCTTTCCCAGGCAGCTAGGTGGCACAGAGGATAAAGCAATGGCCCTGGATTCAGGAGGACCTGAATTCAAATGTGGCCTCAGACACTTGACACTTACTAGCTGTGTGATCCTAGGCAAGTCACTTAACTCTCATTGTCCCTCCCTCCCCACCATCCCAGCAAAAAAAAATTCTTTCCCAGGTTTCTACTTGCCTTGTAATCTTGGTTACATTAGTTTTGTTTTTGCAAAAGCTTTTTTAATTTTATATAATCAAAATGATCTATTTTACATTTAATTTTATTCTCTATATCATCTTTGGTCCTAAATTCTTCTCCTGTCCATGAATCTGACAGATAGATAATCCCACAGTCCTTTAATTTTTTTATGTTATCATCCTTTATGTATAAATCATGTAGCTAGCTATTATTTTTCTCATTTGATTATAATCTTCTTGAGGTAGGGATATGTTTTGCTCATCTTTGGATCTCTCATAGTACCTAGCACTGAGACTTATAAATGTTGTTTGTGTTGTTCAGTCATTTTCAGTTGTGTCTGATTCTTTGTGACTCCATTTGGGCTTTTCTTGGCAAAGATACTGGAGTGGTTTGTCATTTTCTTCTCCAGCTCTTTTTGAAGATGAGGAAACTGAGGCAAACAGGGTTGTGACTTGCCCAAGGTTATATAGCAGTAAGTGTCTTAGGTAGGATTTGAACTCAGGAAGATGAATCTTCCTCACTCCAGGTCCAGCATTGTATCCACTGTGCCACCTAGCTGCCCTTGACTTATACATAGAAACTACTTTAAAAATGCTTGTTGAATAAAAATCGAATGAATCAATAAATTATATAAAATAGAAACAGCCCACATATAAAACTCTTGGCTTTTAAGGCCATTCATAACCTGATCCCTTCTTACTCTTTCAGTCTTCTCATGCCTTGCTCCCCTGAACCTGGAGTCCCTGAGGTCCAGAACACCAGCCTGCTGGCTGTTTCTTGAACAAGACATTCTGCCTCCTGCCAGAGCATTTTCATTCACTGTCCCCCATGCCCAGAATTCTTTTCCTCCTCATCTCTACCTCTGAGCTTCCCTGGCTTGTTTCAAGTGTCAGCTAAAGTTTTACATTCTGGAAAAAAAAGCCTTTCCCAAACCTCCTTAGTGTCTCTACTTGGAGCTCATCCCCTCATCTATCTTCTAAATGTCATACTTGTACATAGTTGTTTGAATGTTGTCTCCTCCATTAGACTGAGCTCCCTGACATTGGAATGTTTTGTTTTGTTTTGTTTTATTGTTTTTGTTTTGTGAGGCAATGAGGGTTAAGTGACTTGCCCAGGGTCACACAGCTAGTGTCAAGTGTCTGAGGCCGGGTTTGAACTCAGGTCCTCCTGAATCCAGGGTTGGTGCTTTATCCACTGAGCCACCTAGCTGCCTCCAAGGAATGCTTTTTTTTTTTTTTAACCTTTCTTTGTATTTATGGCACTTAACCAGGCACATAGCGCACTCCTAAGAAATCCTTATTGACTTGACATTTGATAGTATCTTTAGTTTTGACAAATGTTTTGAATCCATTGTCACATATGATATCCAAAACAGTCTTTTTGAAGTAAGTACATTATTATTCTTATTTTACAGATAAGGGAACTAAGGCTCTTTCCTCCTTTTTTTTTTTTTTTGCTTGTCCAAATCCTGAGAATTGAATGGAGGGGGAATAATCAAGCATACTCAGTATGTATATATATCTCCTTTTACTCATATAATATTAGCTACAATTTTTCTTCATTGCCAGGGAGAGTATTTTTAATTACTTGATTATTGACTTAAGCATGGGTTTCCTTCAAAAAATAGTCACATCAATCAGCTGCTTCCTAAAAAATTTCATATAGGATCTAAGGAAGGAAGGTCACGAGTGTATGTAAACTGGGAAGCTAATAAAAGCTAATACATTAAGGGCTCATAAAAATGGAAAATTATTTAGGATGTTTTGGATTAAAGTTCTATAAGAAACAAGTGTTAATAGGGCATCAACTCCGATGAGTATATTTCAGGTATATGCCCTAGGTATATTTCAGGTATATGTCCAATTTTCTGCCATTTTAGGGCAAAATGGGCTTTGATATCTTTCCTTTCTAAATACAAAAACTGCTCCTTGATGGTTCTGCTGAGGCAGGTAGCTGAAGCAAACTGAAAAATTTCAACCAGAATATTATCAAGAAGAGTAAGCTTTTGTTAGCCTTCTTGGTTTCTTACCACATTTACTCATTGATTTTTATCCTGGCTGTGTCTCCTTGCCATGTTTGAAAAGGAAATCAATTGTTGATCAATCCTTTCAAAGACATTTGAGAGGCTAATTAGTGCCATCTGCAATAGCCAGTCAGCCAAACCAGCTCCAGGATATTGGAAAATGATACATGATGGGATGAGGTATGTGGCATCCTTGGCAAACCTAGAGCACTTAAACTTCCATTGATTTATGCATTCTTTATGTGCCTTTCACCTCAGCCAAATGCACTTGGGAAATGTAATTCAGGAGACCATTCTTGTAAGCATTGGACAGAAAATATGGTGTAGAAATAGTGGCTCTAGGGTTGAGTGTCTGAAACCATACACCACACAATGTGAATGCAAAACTTCTTTCTCTGTTGCCCTTTTCAGATTCTTCCCCCCTCTCTAGAGTGTTGTTAAATCATTAAAAGGGCCCAGGAATTCTTGTTTTAGCCATTAATTAAATGAGATTTTGCATATAAAGTGCTTTAGCAAAGCACTTTTTTTTTAGAGCTGAAACCTTAAGGATCATCTGTTCACCAAACCACAGGATTGTAAAAGGACTTTGTAGAGCATGTTATCCAATTCTGACATTTTACAGACTAGGAAAGTGAAAAAAGAGTCACCAAGGTCACTTAGGTAGTACTTGCCAAAGCTCAGGGGAATAGAATCTCAGAGTCTCAAGGATCTTCAGAGGTTCAAGGTCAACTTGTACTTGAGTAGGAAATCTCTTTACAACATCCCTGACAAGTAGTCATCTGCTTTTCACTTGATGACTTCTAATATGGTAGAATACATTATCCCCCTAAGACAGTCTGCTATATTTTGGGATAGCTCTGATTTCTGGAAATTTTTTCCTTATAACAAGTCAAAAATCTTCCTCTTCATAATTTCTAACTATTGCTCCTTGTTTTTAGTTTTTAGTTTAGTCTTGCCCTCTGGGAAAATACAGAATAGATCTAACCCAGGGATGTGCTATTAAATGTTTAACAACTGGCTCCCAGGTGGGGGGAGAGGGGCCAGTATCCAAGATACACTTATAAGTTTAATCTGAATTTTCAACATTTTCTCTATCACTTTCTTGAGTCTAGACAATCGACAAAATAATAAATTAAGTCTTTTTTTGTAGCATCCACTGATTTCCAAGGTGCATAAATGCACACTCTAAAAATTTAACAACAGACTTTCTGGGGATGATTAGACAAAACCTTTTCCATAAAATAATCTTAACTTGAAGACCACTATCAGTCCTTCCACCCACCTCCAAACATCTCTTTTCTTGGCTAAACATTCTCAGTTCCTTCAACTGAACACTGTCACTATCCTGGTCATCTTTATCTGTCTATGTTCTTCCTAAGATGTGGCTAAAAAATGAGAACATAATACTTTAGCCATGGTCTACCCAAGCACAGAGCACAGTCAAAATGCCCCCCTTCCTTCACTCTATAGCCTATGCCTCTAGGTATTAGACATCTTGATATTACATTAGTTTTTGTTTGGTTGGGTTTTTTTGGTAGCCATGCCCCAATGTTGGCTCAAATTGAGCTTAAGGTTCCCTAAAGCCCCTGATCTTTTTCATGTAAAATGTTGTTTACTTATTCATCCCCATTGTATAATTGTATAGTTGCTTACTTGAACCCAAATCCTATCAAGTTTTATCTTCCAAAACCAAAATGAAAAATAAATTTGATCCAATAGAAAAAAAGTTCAGTCTTGGAAGCTATCTCCCATGAAAATGCTGTCATAAAAGATTCCTTGATGGATATATCAGTGGAGATAACTAAGCTCAACAGCCCTCTGTTTTTAATATCAAGCAAGGGACTTATGTTTGCTTGCCCCTGAAACATATCCAGCACAGGGTCCTGATAAAAGAAACCCCTGTAGATGGGGAGGTCATCCAGTTGCTTCTGTTTGCAGATACAATTGTGTGGATTACATCAAGACTTGGAACTTTGAAGACACTTTTAAATGATATTTACAACCATCCAAAAGAATTGCATCTAAGGATAGATGCAATATATACAAAAAGCTAAGAAAATGAGAGATGCTGACTGTCTAGTGTAGAATACACAGTTGGATAGACAACTCTTTGATCCAGTTCATCAGTTCATTCATTTTAGATATTGTCTAGACCTAATGAACTGAGCCTTGAATTAATTAAGAGTAAAGGAAAAGGCTAGATTTCATTTAGGAAATTGCATAATAATTCTTTCTGTAAGGCTGAATATCTCCTAGACACAAAAAACCCCCACAATTTCTGAAGAATCAAAATTACAGCTAACATAAAGAGCAATGGAAAGAAGTATGATGGGTACAAATGAGTTGCACCATAGAATCAATATCATGTAATACATTTGCTATCCCCTATCTGCTTTTATGTAATCTGAAAATTGAGGAAACATACCATGAAAGATAGATATAGAGAGCTAGACTTAAAGTCTGTCATTCAATTCAATGAGCATTTATTGAGCCTTAGGTACTGGGGATACAAAGGCAAATTTTTAAATGTTTATTTCCTCAGTATCAGATAAACATATGCATATACATATATAATTCTTATGTATTACATATCATATTATGTGTATATACTTGTACACACACATACATAGATGCATATATACACATATATACATAAACATATACCCAGAGAAACACATAAATTCTGTATAGAGTGAATACAAAGTAATTTAGCGAAATGGGGAGTAGGCTAATGACTGATGAGGCCAGGGATAGCCATTTCTAGGATATAGCACCAGAGCTATGCTTTAAAGGAAGTTAGGGATTATGTGGGATGGAAAGCATTTAATATATAGTAGATTGATTTAGCTAGAAAGTAGAGTGCTAGAGTATATGAGGAAGAGTAATGTGGGATAATCTCAGGATAAGTACTGTTTTATCCTAGAGACAATAGAAAGTCACTGATATTTGGAGAAGGAAGGAAGGAAGGAAGGAAGGAAGGAAGGAAGGAAGGAAGGAAGGAAGGAAGGAAGGAAGGAAGGAAGGAAGGAAGGAAGGAAGGAAGGAAGGAAGGAAGGAAGGAAGGAAGGAAGGAAGGAAGGAGGAAGAAGCATTTATTAAGCACTTAATATGTGTCAAGGACAATACTTGAAGAAGTCTCATGGGCAGACCTGTGTTTTAGGAACATCACTTTTCAACCATGTGGAAGACAGATTAGAGAGAAGAGATACTTGAGACAGGGAGACCAGTTAGGAGTCTTTTGGAATATTCTCAATAGCAGTAGAGGAGAGCTTGGACCAGGGTAGCTATGGTGTGCATAAAGAGAGGATGGATGTAAGAGATATTGGAGAAGCAAAATCAGCAAGATTCATCAGTGATTGGATATGGAGATGAAGAAAATAAGAATGAAGAGTTACAAATCTCTATGACTGAAACAATGGTAGTACCCTCAACTCAAACTGAAAAGCTAGAAATAGGGAACAGGTTTGTGAATTAGTTGAGTCCTGTTTTGGATGTGTTATGTTTGAGTGGCCCATGAAACATGCAGGTGCAGATGTCTAGCAAGCAAATGGTGATTTGGGACTGGACATCAGGAGACAGATAAAGGATGGATATGTGAATTTCAGAATAATCTATACAGAAATTAAAATTGAACACATGGAAACTGAAAGGGACTAAGATAGAACCCTGGTGTATATTCACACAAAGTGGCATGGGGGTGGGATTTGGAAAATGATTCAGTGAAAGAGACTAAACAGAAATGGTCAGATAGGAAGGAGAATCTAAGAATACACCATGTCAGGCAGCTAGGTGGCCCAGTGGATAAAGCACTGGCCCTGGGTTCAGGAGGACATGAGTTCAAATCCAGCCACAGACACTTGACACCGACTAGCTGTATGACCCTGGGCAAGTCACTTAACCCTCATTGCCCCACAAAATAAAAATAAAAATAAAAAAAGACACCATGTCATTGAAACACAGGGAGGAGCATCTACGAGGAGGGAGTGCTTAACAGTGGCAAAAGTCAGAAAAATAAAGGAAGAAGACTGAGAAAAAGATCACTGGATTAACCCAGTTTGGAAATTGTTTATCAGTCTTGAAGACAGCAGTTTCAATTGACTGCTTGCTTTAAAAGGTAGATTGCAATGGGGTTAAGAAGAGAATGGGATTTAAGGAAGTATGGCCAAGAATTTTAGATAGACTTTTCTGTATCTGTACTGAAGGGGAGAAGAACTATAGGATGACAGTTTGAGGAGTTGGCAGGGTCAAATGAATCAATCAAGCAATCAATTAATCAATAAGCATTTTTTAAGTGCTTACTACATTCTAAGCACTGTATTAAGTGCTGAGATAAAAGAAAAGCAAAACCGGGGAAGCTAGATGGCGCAACGGATAGAGCACCAGCCCTGGAGTCAGGAGGACCTGAGTTCAAATCCGGCCTCAGACACTTAACACTAGCTGTTTGACTCTGGGCAAGTCACTCAACCCCAACTGCCTCACTAAAAAAAAAAAAAAAAAAAAGAAAAGAAAAAAAAGAAAAAAAAGAAAGAAAGAAAAGCAAAACCAAAAATAACTAAGTCCCTGCCTTCAAGGAGCTTACTTACTAGTTGGGGAAATAACATAAAAACTGAAGACTTGGGTTCCTTTAGTTATTTCATCACCGTAGAGCCATGGACACACCACTTAACCTTTGGAAGCTTTTTTCCTCATCTGTAAAATTAAAATAATAGCACCTACTTCAAAAGGATATTATGAGCAACACTATCCTGCTCTTGTTCTTTTTATTTATTTATTTGTTTGTTTGTTTGTTTGTTTGTTTATTTATTTATTTTGCGGGGCAATGGGGGTTAAGTAATTTGGCCAGAGTCACACAGCTAGTAAGTGTCAAGTGGCCGGATTTGAACTCAGGTCTTCCAGAATCCAGGGCCAGTGCTTTATTCACTGTGCCACCTAGATGCCCTCTTGTTCTTTAATATTTAATATTCTTGGTACTGTTACACAGGAGGATAAAATAACTGCTTTTTTCTGCTCACTAAACATATATGATATGATATGTACCTCATCACCCTCACCATGATTTTTATTCCTTCTTCATTCCACAGTAGTTTCGCTATACGTATTTGGTATGGTAGCATTTTTTTAAGCCTTCTTAATTTTTGGAGATCAATGTTATTGTCCAGAAAATTATGGGCAATAGTTTTGAATACAATAATGGTCCTATTCCTATTCTAGTAGTTTATTGACTGAATTCTCCAGGCTATTTCATTTTTTTTTTTTTTTAGTGAGGCAATTGGGGTTAAGTGACTTGCCCAGGGTCACACAGCTAGTTAAGTATTAAGTGTCTGAGGCCGGATTTGAACTCAGGTACTCCTGACTCCAGGGCTGGTGCTCTATCCACTGTGCCATCTAGCTGCCCCTCTCCAGGCTATTTCAAAGTCTATATTTGTAGTATATAAAGACTTGCCATCTATGCTCCTTGAAAGATAATAAATTTCTGATGTATACTTCTAGGCCTGAGTCTTGTCTTGTTAAATATTCAATAGATGATATTTTTTTGCAGCCTAAAGTGATGGGTAAAGCTTCTCCTATTCCCTTTCATAATCTGCATTGATCACTAATTACAGAAGGAAAACCCTTCTGTAAGTTAGGGAGGCAATGACCTGGTCCTGAATTGCCACCATAAATCCTTCCATTTCTCAAAAACCTGTATGGCTTAGTCATTTGTTTAATGCTTTGTTGTTGTTGTTGATACATTATTGGTGGAATTCATATGGATATGGCCTATGGAGGTTCTTTTAATTCTATTTATAGATCTTTGATGTTTCAAAGGCTCTATTCAGAGGTAAAACTTTCTGTAACATTAGGGAAATTCAATGAAAGATATGGATCGGTCATATATGTGAAATATATATATATATATATATATATATACACACACACATCACATAGGTATGTATATATATCATATATATCATATGTGTGATATATAATCCAGAAATATTTCCATCATTTTTTTTTTTTGTTTTGTTTTTTTTTTGTTTTGTTTTTTTTTTTTTTTTTTTAGTGAGGCAATTGGGGTTAAGTGACTTGCCCAGGGTCACACAGCTAGCAAGTGTTAAGTGTCTGAGGCCGAATTTGAACTCAGGTACTCCTGACTCCAAGGCCAGCGCTCTATCCACTGTGCCATCTAGCTGCCCCTATTTCCATCATTTTTAATCTGTTAATTGTGTGATCTAAGAATGTCTATCAATCCACTTTCCCGTTTTTGTTAATTCATATTTCTATGGCTGATTGACACTAACAGTCTTATGTTTTATTAATATTATATGTAAAGGATACTTTCTAGATCTCTTCTGATCCATTCTACAGTTTTAAAAAACACATCAAAACTGATATGTAGGGACAGCTAGGTGGCGCAGTGGATAGAGCACCGGCCCCGGATTCAGGAGGACCTGAGTTCAAATCCGGCCTCAGACACTTAACACTTACTAGCTGTGTGACCCCGGGCAAGTCATTTAACCCCAATTGCCTCACCAAAAAGTAAAAAATAAAAAAACTGATACATAGCAGTGAGTTGTTTTATATATGTTCTTTGCTTTAAAAAAGTTCTTCCCATTCAGCTTTGATTTCAGGATGCCAGTATGGTTCTTAACATATCCAGCCACAGACTACTCTTTTGACATCTTTATGCTCTATGTGTCTTGCTTGGAGGAGACCACAGCACTTGTAAGTATACTTACTGGTTATTATTGTTGTTGTTGTTACATTAGCCTCCAAAATTTCATAGCTCTGTGTAGTTTTTACTTATAGGAGTGAGTCTAACTTGGCAAGAAAGTGTCTGGCCTTGCCCATATAAAGAGACAGTGATTGAGTTTAGAGAAAATAAGAAAGCCCTCACTATGATATATGTTCCCCTTGTTGCCTTGTATTTTTACCATTAGAAATGTATTTCTTTAAATTCAATGAGGTGCTATTTTTAAATATGAATCAACCTAAGAATGTTGACAGATTAAGTGAGCTACCCATCATTCACACAATATAAATTAGATCCATTCTTTCTGGAAACTAACTGATATCAACTTCTGGCATAAATAAAATATTTGTTCATTAAAATGAACTGGAGGGGGCGGCTAGGTGGCGCAGTGGATAAAGCACCGGCCCTGGATTCAGGAGTACCTGAGTTCAAATCCAACCTCAGACACTTGACACTTACCAGCTGTGTGACCCCGGGCAAGTCACTTAACCCCCATTGCCCCGCAAAAACAAACAAACAAACAAACAAACAAAAAAACAAAAATGAACTGGAGGGAAGAAGAGACTAGGATAACTTTGTGCATGGGACATGGCTCACAGAAAGTAAACCTGGGTGGAATATCATGATGGGGTCTCCAGGTAGCCAGAGCACTATATGAAAATGAACAAAAATAGGCCTGGAGTCCATAGAAGGAGAACAAAGGTAGGATGGTGGCAAACCCCAGCTACGTCACACACAATTTGGCTCTTCATGTTTCTTGAATTCAGGCCCAGGATTGGGAAGCTCCTCCCTCCTAGAGCTTTGCTTTTTAGATACCTTACCTCAGCAATTTTCCTTTCAAAGCAGGAGTATGTTTTCTCAAAGAAAAGAATTGACTAGAGGTATGCAGAAGCTTCCATATGACTATGTTACTGTTGGGGAGAGCTATGTCTTGGTCCCTGATGAGGTAGGGCAAACCTTAACATAAATTGGCCTTTTTTTTCCACTAGGACATTCTCCAACTGTATCTACTTTGAGGGCTATGTGGGAATATATACACATACCTGTACATGCATGTGTGTGCATTACACACATACATGTAGGTATGCTTTGTTAGTTAGCTGATATCATATATACTACATATATGCATGTGTGTATATAATAGACACATGCATACATATATATATATGCACATATAAAGTAGATATGTATATGATGACAAACCTCAACTATTTCGCCAAATAAAAGATACATGTGTACATACATGTATACGGTATGTGTATTACATACATGTCCCATCTTATGATTCTCTTCTTGGCAACCCTTTCCTATCCATTTTCATTTTCATTAGCCCTCTGACTATTCAGAGACCCTACTATGATGTTCTGCCTAGATTTGCTCTCCTCGAGCCATGTCCCATACACTGTTACAATTGTTTGCTTTCTTCCCCCACCTCACCCTCACATTTGCCTATGTTTAAAAGGACTAACCAGGCACATCATGTTTAGATGAACCAATCAATTTAGATTTTTTTCAATCCTATATATGAGAGGGGAAAAAATTTATTTAGGACATTTATAGTCTCTGCTCCCTGTAACAACTAATCTGTGCCCTTCCATTTCTCTGATTGTTCACCAATTATTTGTATTTTGACTTAAACAGGAATCATAGGATTTAGATCTGGGATATTAGAGGTCCCACAATCTCTGGATCAGAGAAGTATAGACTTAGAACTGGAAGGGACCTTGAAGTCTGTCTAATCAAAGTCTTTCATTTTGCAAATAAGGAATCTGAGACCAAGAGAGGTGAGATCACTTGCCCAAATTCTTACAGACAACAGAGGTGAAATTTGAATCTAGTTCCTCCCATTTCAAATACAGTTCCCCTTTCTCTGTATTTGACTTTCTTCTACCTGGCATTAATCTGAATGGATTACATTTCACCTTTGTTTACCTAACACTAGTATGACATTTAACAATTTTTTCATTTCTCTTTACTTTAGACGTTCTTTTAAGCAGCTCCTAAGTACAAGGAATTTTGCTAGACTCTTGAGAATACAAAGGGAAAATAAAAAGAGTTCCTGGCCTCAAGAAGCTTATATTCTACTGGACACAGAGGGCTTCTTAACTTGAGATCTATGAACTTTAAACCAAAAAATTTTATAGCTGTATTTCAATATAATTGGTTTCATTTGTAATCTCTTGTATTTTTTTTTATTCATTTAAAAACATTATTCTAAGGAGTCCAGGGGCTTCACCAGACTTCCAGAAGAGTCCGTGATGAAAAAAAAAAGATTAAGAAAAGGTGCTGGAAACAATATGAGGATAGATTAGCAAATACAAAATAAACATGAAGCAGGTTAAGGGGAACAGAAGAATCCTAATGGCTGGGAGGATGAGGGAGGGCCTTATGAAGGAGGCTGCCTTTAAGCTGAGCCTTAAAAGGACCAAGGAATTCCAAGGGGCAGAGGTGAGGAGGGGGAGAACATTTGTTCTAATAGTCCTGGCCTCACAGTCTATACTTTGTCTCACGTCTTAGCCTTCCCACCTGTCTTTCCAGACATTCAATTCTATTACAGCAATCTGATTTAAAAGCACTCCTTCCCTTTGGTCAAAAACGTGCTTAGGTCATGGATCATAAACCTGGCTGAATGACGAGTTTGGCCCTTAGGAGCCAAACCATGTGACTTCCAAAAACTCCATTACCATCTGAAAGTTCACACTTGCTTAGCTTTCCTACTGTAAGACATGAAAGGACAAAGGAATGGCAAACACTGTAAATTATCTTTGGCATTTCTTAGAACCATTTCCTTTCACTGTGAAATCTCTAGCGTTCAGTTGGTTCTGATGCTATTTTATAAGTGGGGGGGAGGGGATGTGACAGTGAAATTCTGTCTGATTTTAGCTATTTACAAGGCATTATAGAAAAACTTGTAAACCTTTTTTTTTTTTTTTAGGTCTTTGGGTACCCTGGATCTCCACTGTGCAGAATGAATTATTCATCCTTAAGGGGGGAAATGTTTCAGTCTGATGAACTAGTCGAACCAAAAACCTAGCCCAGAATCATATTTATATAACATTCTTTACTCAGCCCAAGGACAGATAAGCAGGAAGACCTGAAAGTCATATCTGTGTAAATGATCTGGAATCAACAAGGGTGAAGACTTGCTTCTTTTGTGCTTTGCTCATGCTTTGTGATCCTTAAAGAAGTTGGCTGAACAGCTCTCTTTTTATATCCATCTCAAGCCCAGCAAAACTCTGTCATCTACTGTCTACAATACAAATTTGGAAAAGAGTTGAGAGTGGAATGGGTTTAAATTGAATGAAGATAGAACATGAAATGATGGACAAGGAGTGAATCTGGGATTTGGTCCCCCAAAAGGCATGGCAGATATAATTGACTTGTTCATGTGGTTTTTAGCTATCACCACAATAGTCATAAGAACTTTCTGGCAGTCCCCTCCCTACCAGAATGTCAGCTACTTGAAGGCAGGAGCTACTTCACTCTAGGACACACAGCCTGGTACATAGTAGGTGATTTAATAAATTCTTTTTGATTGATAAATACGAATTCTAGGTAATACGAGGTACAAATTTGGCACAACATAATAGGATTTGGCAATCTAATATTCTTTCTTATCTTGTCAAGTCCTTGCCAGGGTTCTGTCTTTGTGATACCTCTTGAGCTGCTAACCCTAGTATAACATTCAATAATATATTTTCTCCTTATGATTCCAACCACTAAACAACCTTTTGCAGGTCCTTGCTACTTATAGGTCAAGTGAAATCACATTACCAGGCATTTAGTGTTTACCTTGTGCCAAGCTCCTTGATAAGCAGGAAGAAAAACAAAAACGGCATTTGCTTTCAATGAGCTTATATTCTAATGGGGGAGACAATTAAGTATGTAATTATCTATGTAAAAAATATATATCTACAGGGTAAATGGAAGTTCATTTCAGAAGGAGGGCTGTGGAAACCTGGAGGACCCGGAAAGGCCTCCTGTTAAAAGTAGAATTTGACCTGAATCTTGAAGGAATGTTGGGTAATTAAGAGTCAAAGGTGAGGAGAGAGACTGTTCCAGGCATAGAAAATAGCTAATGCCAAGGCCCAGGGATGAGGGATCATGATGGAGGAAGAGTAAGTGGACCAATGTAGTTGGATGATGTAGGTTTGGAGAGGAGTTAAATGTGAAAAGACTAGAAAGGAAAGAGCTTTAGATGTCAATTGAGGCTTTATATTTGATCCTGTGGGTAACAGGGGAAAACTGGGGTTTATTGAACAGTAAGAAATCACTAGAAAGCTGAGTAGAGGATGAATTAAAGTGAGGAGACTTGTGTCAGGATGACTAGGCAAGAGGTGATGAGATCCTGGCCTTGTGTAAGTACAGAAAAGGGGACATACAGGAGAATCGTCATCAGGATAGAAATGACAAGATTTGGTAATGGATTGTATATGCTATAGATTAACATACTGCCAGTCTCCTAGGTAGATTCACTGCCTCTTTCTTCCATTCTGTTTTTCCCACCACTGCAGGACTGATTGTCCTAAAACTGTCCCAGTCATAATAGCTGTCTGTTCAAAAACCATAAAGAATTCCCTATTGTCTATCATGTAAAGCCCAGATTTCTCAGCCTAGCATTTAAGGTCACACAATATGGATGGCCTGTGCCTTTCCTGTCACTTTCTACTGTTCTCCTACACATTCTCTATGCTTAATCAAACTAGCCTATTAATTAATCCTTCCTCCATTTGCTGCCCTACTTTTGTCCTTTAGATCAGTCCTATGACATAATCAGGTTATTATTTCTTGTCTTGTTCTATTTACATCATGCACACTGAAAAAAGGATATTAATATTAGTTTGCATTCCCACAGTACATACTAGCTGGGTTGAGGAGAGGAGAGATCCAGGTGAGTGTTAGAAAAATCTTTTAGCAATCAAAAATATGCAAGAAATAATACAAAAATTAAGTAGGGGGTAGCTAGGTGGCACAGTGGATAAAACACTAACCTTGGATTCAGGAGGACCTGGGTTCAAATTTGACCTCAGACAACTTGACACTTACTAGCTATGTGACCCTGGGAAAGTCACTTAACTCTCATTACCCTGCAAAAAAACAAACAAACAAAAACAAAAATTAAGTAGTCCAGACATGGGTAATTAATGGATTGCTATAGATGCTATTTTTTAGAGATGCTTCATTGTTTTCATGTTTGCAATTTTTTTCTATGAATATTATTTAATACCACTTGCAATCCCATCTATGTTATTTGTGAATGAATGAATGAATGAAAGACTATTGACAGTGCTTGCTTTACATTAGAGATACAAGTAGAAAAAGAAAATGGTTCTTCTCAAGCAATTTAGGGATATTTGTGGAAAATTAGGTTTATTTGGGGAAAACATGGGAGAATTCATCTGTAGGATAGAGGTCAAAGCCTATAGATCCTAAGTTAAAGAGGAGATGTCAAGACCTCAGGATACATCAGGATATCTGCCCCACAAGAGCAGCCCATAAGCATTAGGAAGGGAGGAATAGGTTTCAGGGGCAGAGTAGAGAGGGGATTCTGAGTTCCCTCCAGAAGATGGTTGGAGATGGGGTTCAATATCTGGTCAGGAGCAGAAAAGGGGAAAGAGAAGGTTACCCTCCCCCACCATGGAGTCTGGTACAGCCTGCAGTGAGAGAGGGGGAAATTAAAATGATAATTTTTATTTTCTAACATTAGCAATTTTTTACTTCTAATCATCAAGGCTTTGTAAGCCTTAAAGGTCTATATGAACAAGAGTAGAATTATTATTACCTTTGTATTTCTAAGCATTTACTGAGTGCCTACTTTTTTCCAGGAACTATGTTAAGTACTTCACAAATAGTATCTCAGTTGATCCTCACAACAATACTGGAAAGTAGGTGCTACCATTATCCCCATTTTACAATTGAGGAAACTAAGGCCCACAAAGGTTAAATGACTTGCCCAGCATCACACAGCCAGTAAGTATCTGGGGCTAGATTTGAACTCAGGTCTCCTTGACTCCAAGCTCACTGTTCCATCCACTGAACCACTTAGCTTTCTACAACTTATGATTTTCTTCTTCCTAAACATTAAAGGCCCATTGCATAATGGAAAGAGCAATGCAATCGCAGGCACAAGACCGGGACTCCAATACCACTTTCTAGTTATTTGACCTTAGCTAAATGTCTTAGCTACAGTTTTCTCCTTCAGAAGTTGAGAGGGCTGTACTAGAGGATAATCTCTAAGGTCCCTGCCAGTGCTGACAGTCTATGATTCCAGGTCAGCAAAATTTCAGCTGGAAAATGCAATCGTTCTGGCCATGCTATTTGAAGATGCCTCTGAAGAATATTCTGTCATTAGGAAGGGTATAAGAATGGAGGTGAGATGCATCTGGGTTGCTATTCTTAGGTCCCTGGTTGCTAGAAAGAAGTTGAGATATTAGATTACATTCAGCAGTATGGGAGAAAATGAATTATGAGAGAAACTCGGTAAAAAGCCTTTTAAATGACCCAGAGGGTCTTTGACTGAGAATTGAAAAAATATATGGGGTGGGGCAGCTAGGTGGCACAGTGGATAGAGCACCGGCCCTGGAGTCAGGGGTAGCTGAGTTCAAATCCAGCCTCAAACACTTAACACTTACTAGCTGTGTGACCCTGGGCAAGTCACTTAACCCCAATTGCCTCACTAAATATATATATGGAGAAAACAAGAAATAGAAACCCCTATCTGTGTTAGCCAATAGCAGTTTTATATAGGAAACTCCCCTTCCCAACACACATGTATGTATATGTATAAAATCTTCCCTTGTAGTTTCTTCTACCTTGGCCTATGTTATAGACTCAGACTTAACAATTTCTTAAAAATCACCTAATACAACTCTCTTTAGTAGATGAGGAAACTGAGGCCCAGATAGCAAATGATTTACAGATGTCCAAGAGCTAGTAAGTGGAGGAATCACAAAGCCCAGGATGTTTCCTTGCCCTTCCTTCAAATATTGCCTCTGACACTGATATGATCTTTGGCAAGTCATTTGACTTTAATAACCCTTAGTTTCCTTATCTGTAAACTGAGGGGATTGGACTATATAGTCTCTGAGGTCCCTTCCAGCTCAATATCTATTGTCCTTTGACTTGCTGAATCCAGATCCAGCATTCTTTCCTCTATACCACACTGTTCTCTTTTTTACTGATCTAGGTAAAAGAATTATGTATAGTGGATACAGCTGTGGCCTTGGAGATAGGAAGACCTGGGGTTGAAACCCACTCAAGATTCTTCATATAAGGTCATAGGCAGGTCATTTAACCTCTCTAGGCCCCAGTATCCTCATATGTAAAGTGAAGGACTTGGACTCAGTGACCTCTAAGGTCCCATCTTGTTCTAAATCTGCAATCCAGCAAAGAGTGCTATATAAAGTCTCATTTAGCGAGAAACTAAAAAATAAAGAGGAAGACAGGGAAGAGACAGATATTAATAGTCGAAATGAGCAAATATAGGAATTCTTTCCATTTCTAATTCTGAAGTGGTACCACTGATAAAGAATTTATTATGACAGTTAGGTATATAATGATCATTTAAGTGCAAATGCTAGCAATTATTTTCACTTATTGTACTTTAAGAAACTATTTCCTCCCTTCCTGCATTCTCGGATCTGGCAAATCTCCAGAAAAGTTTTCCATTTTGGTATAATACTACTATAGATTCACTCTTTTTTTTTTTTTTTTTTTAGTGAGGCAGTTGGGGTTAAGTGACTTGCCCAGGGTCACACAGCTAGTAAGTGTTAAGTGTCTGAGGCCGGATTTGAACTCAGGTACTCCTGACTCCAGGGCTGGTGCTCTATCCACTGTATACATTCACTCTTAACCCAAGAAGGTACAGTGGGAGAAGAGGAAACTTTTTAATTTTTTCTTAAAAAATAAATTCTTATTGCCATCTTTTATTTTTACATCTAAATTTCTCCTTGCATCCATCCTAGAATAAGACTTCTTAAACTGTTTTCACTCACCACCCCTTTTCACTAGAGAAAATTTTACATGACCCTGGGTATAGAGGTATAGAAAATAGTTATACATAACCTTGTACTGTTACCAATTTTTTGCAACCTCCACATTTATTCGCCTATATGGGGTGGTGACCCACAGTTTAAGAAGCTAGGACCAAGAGTACCATCCCATATAATAAAGAATATATTTTTTAAAAGAAAAGATGAGAAAAAATCAGCAAAATCAATCAAAATAATATACAATGTCTGATACACATGGACTTCCTACTTTAGCAAAGGAGTGGGGGGAGATATAGAAACACACACAGATATATATATAGATATATAGATATATATTTATATATATAAAATAAGGGTGATCAAGAGAGTTCTTTATTAATGTGGTGAGCTTGGTCATGGAGAAAGATACATACTTTAGGCCCTTACTGATTGGGCTTCAGAAACTGGAGCTGTCTCTAGGTGGTTGGTTTACTGAGGCTCAGGAGGATGGACTCTTTTTTGTTTTGTTTTTCTTTTTTGCACAGGGCAATGAGGGTTAAGTGACTTGCCCAGGGTCACACATCTAGTAAGTGTCAAGTGTCTAAGGCCAAATTTGAACTCGGGTCCTCCTGAATCCATAGCCAGTGCTTTATCCACTGCGCAACCTAGGTGCCCCCCAGGATGGACTCTTTTTTTGGAGGAATTGTCCTCTCTGTAGTCTATAACAATGAGATGTGAAATTGCTCATCCCTTTCCTCTATTCTATTCTTGTATTTTCTCTACCCTGTATGCCCAGAATTGCAGTAGGAAGGTCAGAAAGTGGAAGAGAATTTCTCTGTTTTTCTCTTCTAGGAGAAGAAAACAGTGAGCTGTATGCGAAGCTGATGGCAAGTGGTCTATGCATACTCAGGCAAGCCTGAACAAGGAGTTTCAGACCCTCCGGTTCTTATTTGCCTTCTCCTGCCTTTCTGGTTCTTTTTCTGAACCTAGAAAGAGGCCAGTGATTCAGAGAATGAAGGTTTCCAGTGTTTGGGACAAATTTATGAATAATCCTGAGTTTATAATTCAAGAACTGGCATCCCATGAAGTTTTGTTGACAGTATGTTTCTCAGAGAAGGGGAAAAAGATCCTTCACAGAAGCGTGACCTGCAGCAGAAGAGATAAAGCTATGTTATGAGGGTCTGGAGATCTGGATTTTGCCAAAACTATAATATTTTTGTGAGTTACATGGACAGTACAAGTAGAAAGTTAGCAGGAATTTGTTCAGTAGTTCTACACAACTGTCTTTATCTCCTGGTAGAGTCTAGTGAGCTTAAAGGACTACTTGAATATTTTATATTTCTGCAAAAAAATGATATCTCCTTGAGCATTTTCTATTTCTATGTTTATTCATTAATTCCTAGGAGGCATGTTTTAGTAGAATGTGAGTTCCTTAAAGGCAAGTGATCTTCATTTTTGTTTCTGGAGCCCTAGTGTCTAGCAGAATGCATGGTTCATGTTAGCAGAATCATATAGGATTACTAATTATTGATTGCATATTATGTACTTTTTATTGTGGGTAAAATAAACATTTCCCCATATTCAGTATCCATATTGATCACTGAGTGCCTATGTAAAAGTTATTAGAAACTGACACACAAGCCTATATGCTAATTAGGAGATTATCCTGGATTGATTCCAGATGGAGGCTGAGTGGGACATGGTGGACTTGAGTCAGTTCAGACTCTGAGTCTGGAAAGTCCCCAGCCCCCAGTCCCATCCCATTGCTAAAACACACCTCTCCCCCCGCCCTTGTTCTGTGGCCAAGTAGGAGAGCTGTGTCCTTTTAGCATAGACCCACCCTGATACTACCTCTCCCTTCTTGCATTCCTAAGCCCTAGCTCCTGGTACCATCTCTCCCTTCTTCCCCCTTGCCCCCTCCTTACACAAGTGGAGTGGTTTCACCCTTTCCCCCTCCCCTTCCCTCCAGCTCTTAAACCCAGCTGAGCATGCCTTCATACCAGGATCACATGCTGAACACACATATTAGGTGAGACAGAATTGGATGTTAGATTGTGAGCTCACCCTGTGCATGAGGGAACTGCCCCCTCAAACTTCCATAAAAACTCAACTCATGAGCTCATCAGCACACTCCTCATCTCTTGCATGGAGTCGCCCATTCTCATGAAAATGGAATAAATCTGTCTCTGCTTAACTTGATGGTCTCCTCGAATTATTTGGGTAAACTGAGGCAATTGTCCCATACAGAGGCAAAGAGCCAGAGAGAAACTAAACTTCTTGGGATCAGCCCCCAAGACTGAATGTGCTCCTTGTGAACCAAGAGCTGTTGACTGGGGAGGGGGAATCATTATTTCCCTAAATCCATGTAGAAGCAAATCAAGACTTTTAGTCAAGGAAAGTCTTTTTTTTATAGTAGCCAACAAAAGACAGTCATAAGCACTGTAAGCTTACATCTTGATTCCCAAAAAAATTTTAATTACTTAAATAAAAGATGACTACAAAGCAATAGCATTTTCTGTTATGTCAGGATAATGGCTTGATCCTCTCTCAATTAGCTATTCTTTGCTGCAGAGTCAGCACCCATTTTGAAAGCAATGTTAACACAAAAGAGGACACAGAGGATTACAGATTTTAAATTATAAAGGATCTTGGAAATAATCTACTACAACACCTTCATTTTATAAATGAAGTTAGTGATGCCCTGAGTGGTTAAGTCATTTGCCCAGAGTCATACAGTTAGTAAAATGTCAGAGTTGGGAGAAGCTAGGTGGCACAATAGAGAGAGCACCTTGGAGTCAGGAGTACCTGAGTTCAAATCCTACCTCAGACACTTACTAGCTGTGTGACCCTGGGCAAGTGACAATCCTAATTGCCTCAAAGAAAATGTCAGAGTTTAGATTCTAATTAAGGTTCTGAGTCCAAATCCTGAACTTTTCTAATATACTTTCTCAGAGAAACAAAATACTTCTGTTTATAAACTGTAAGTCCACTACCATTAGGGATCTTTGGTCTGAGAGAGCCTCCACTGACCAGCCTTTTATTAATAACCTGCTGGCCTATTTTTTTTTTCTTTCTTTCTTTTTTGTTTTTTGGCAGGGCAATGAGAGTTAAGTGACTTGCCCACTGCTGGCCTATTAATAAAATGATTAAATTACCCAGAAACTATGTCTCTCATATTTTTAATCATCAGTTAGCTTATTATATTTTGTAACATTTTAAATCTACAGACAGAGAAGTGAGCAAGGAACTCAAGGATCAAGAATGATCCTAAAATGCAATAGAACTAGTCAGTCAAAAATATTTATTAAATGCTTATTATGTGCCAGGCACTGTGCTAAGCCCTGGGACTATAAAGAAAGGCCAAAAAACAGTCCCAGGCTGTAAGATGCATACTTTCTAATGGAGGAGACAACATGTAAATTACAAGGTACAAACAGCACATAGACAGAGTAGATAAAAATAATCTGAAAGAGAAAGGCATTGGCAACTTGAGAGGCATGGGGCTAAGAAAAGCCTCCCATAGAAGGTGGGCTTTGAGCTGGATATTTCAAGAGACTAAGAGGTGGAAGGTGAGAGAGTACAGCAATGCAGGAATGAGAATAGTCAGAGAAAAGATTCAGCAATGCGAGATAGACTATTTTATTTGAGACAATGCAAATAAGCTGGTGTTGTTTTATCCTAGAATGAATGGAGGGGAGTAAAAGGTGAGAAGAATGGAAAGGTAGGAAGAAGCCAGGTTATGAACATTTAAATGACAAACAGAAGACTTCATATTTTTTTCCTAGAGGTAAAAGGGAGCCAGTGAATCTAATTGAGCAGAGGGGTTACATGTTCAGAAAGGACACTTTGGTATCTGAATGGAGGATGGAATAGAGCAAGGAGAGACTTGAAACAAAGAGACCAGTTACAAAGCTATCATAATAGTCTAGGCAAGGGATGGTAAGGGCTGGAGCTAGGGTTATGGCTGTTTGAATAGACCAGATATATGAGAGATGGTATAAAGGTAGAAATGACAAGATTTAGCAATAGACTGAATATGTAAGGTGAGTGAGAATGACAAGCTGAGGATGACACTGAGGCACAAGCCTGAATGACTGGGGGAATGGTGGTACCCTCAAAAAAATAGTGAGAAAAATTAAAAGAATAGAAGGCTTTCATGGGGAGTGGGGGAGACAATGAGTTTTGTTTTGGACATGTTGACATTAAGATGCCTTTAGGATATCCAGTTCAAGTTGTTCGAGAAGAAATTGGTGATGGGAAGGAGAGAGAATCTCAGGACAGTGATTAGGTCTGGATATATAGACCTGGGAATCAATTTCATAGTGATAATGAACCTGTGGGAGCTTATGGAATCCCCAAACAAGACAGTATAATGTAGCAATTCTCAACCTTTTGTATGTCATGAACCCCTTTGGCAGTCTGGTGAAGTCTATGGACCCCTTTTCAAAATCATGTCTTTGCCTACATTCATAATTGAATGAAAGACCAAATTTCAATTAGAAGATAACTAAAAATAAAGATATAATTGTTCTCCTATTTAATTTTACAAATCCTCCCCCAATATGTACTCATAACCCCTCTGGGGAATCTGTAGATTCCTGGTTAAGAACCCCTGGTATAGAGGGAAAAGAGAAGAGGATGAGAATATGGCCCTCATGACCCAGATAAATATCTAGCAAAGGAAATTGGTCAGAAAGCTAGGAAGAGAACCAGGAGAGAGCAGTGTCCTGAAAACCTAGGGAGAGTATCCCAGAGGAGATTGTAAGCATTAAGGTCAAATGTTGAACAGAAGTCAAGGAGAGTCAGGATTGAGAATAACTCAGATTTCTAGGTCTAACAATTAAAGGATCATTGGTAACTTCTGTAAAGGGTTGTTTCAGCTTAAGAATGAGTTTAGATGTCAGATAGCAGAAAGTTTTAGAATTTAATGAGTAGAGAGTAAGTGAAGGCACTGACTGTAAATTAGTTTAGCCATGAAGAGGAATAAGATGTGAAGCAATAGCTAGAGGAGATGATCAGATCAAATGAGGGATCCTTAAGACATGGACATATTTGTAGGTGTAACACTGATAACCCAGGTTCCTGCTGCCTGGAGGCAAGGTATGTTATATTTCACCTATGTTATATTTCACCCCACCCCCAAGGATTTTTAAAGGGAGGTTTAGGGTGTCTAGGCTCTCTGCCAGTGACTCCAGCACCCACCCATGATGTTATTTCAATTGTATGGGCATCCCTGGCATCCCAGTTTCATTTAAATACTTAACAGTCAAATTAACTTTTGTTAACTTGTCAAATAAAGTCAATAAAGTCAAATAAAGATTTGCTTCAAAGGTATAATAACAAATATACAAACAGCTGAGTTTAGTTCTTACATAGCACAGTTCCAAGTTCAAAACCCACCTTGGTCTTAAGTCTCAGACACTGGTTTTTCCAGGTTTACTTTCCAGGCTGACAGATGAAACATATCGCCCCAAATCCTGGCTCTAAGGTCACCATGACTCAAATTTCCCAGCCTGATGAGGATTACTGACAACACCTAGAAACTGAGAACAAAAAATGAAACAGGACAAGACAAACATCTCGGGCTTGGTTTTTGAAGCCATGAAATTAAAAGAAGAAAGGGAGGGAAGGTCATGACTCCTGAGTTATGTGTGAACTGTGATCTTTATAGTCCAGACACAGAATGAAAGAATACTCAGGAGAAACAGAGTGTCCCCATCTGTCATCTTTAAAGATGCAGCCTGTTCCAAATACTCAGCCAATCAAAAGAAGATACTCCTGGGGTGGCTAGGTGCCGCAGTGGATAGATCACTGGCCCTGGAGTCAAGAGTACCTGAGTTCAAATCCGGCCTCAGACACTTAACACTTACTAGCTGTGTGACCCTGGGCAAGTCACTTAACCCCAATTGCCTCACTAAAAAAAAAAAAAAGATACTCCCATGTGGCAGGGGAACATAGAGATGCAAGGTAACTCGGTGTTAGACAATGTAGGCATGTGCCCATTGCATAGGCAGTAGGGAAGGAGTCAATAGCTGAGGAGATTGAAGTTAAAAGAAAGAATAGAAATGAAAGTGGTAAAAATTTGCTAAGAAAATGGAAAGGGATAGACCATGAGCATATATGGAGGAGTTTGGCTCACAAGAAAAGAACTGTACTAGAAGAAGAGATTTAGGAGGAGATGCAGAAACAGAATGAGGCACAAACTGCAAAATAATATAATATATATAATATAAAAATAAATTTTTTCTAATGAAATATTTTAAGTGGTGTCTTTACTGTTTAGTTCTCAAAATTATCACAACCTCTGATTTCACAGAGGAGAAAAAGACTTCATTTATCATTTTACATGACACTTTTCTGAACGGTTTCCAAGCTTTACCTGAACAAAAGTTTTTAAATGTTTCCTCCTTTCCCACCTGTTTGAGCCCCTGTTGATTTTCCCTCTCTTTGAGCTCCTAAAGTACTTTGTGCCTCTACCCTTAACTCATTTGGGCTCTTTGTCACAAGATATCTTCCATTGCTACTTAAATGTCTCTTTAATAAGTGGACCTTGTCTCCCCAAATAAACTTTAAGTTCCTTGTGGGCAATGACCAGGATTTATATTTCTTTTGTGTCTTATCACTATACCATTAACAAAGCTGTGCACCTAGCAGTGACTCAGTAAATGGTTGTTAAATTTATGAATATCTTCAGGTCATTGGGATGTCTTCAGGTCACAGCAAAGGCACTTTTCCTGAAGAAACATACAGGAAACAACATAAACTAAGGAGAAGAATAAGCATTACATTTGTACATTCAAAGGCAATATGCCAACCCTAAGAGCCTTCTGCAAGTCCCAACTTTTCTCATTAAATCCCATGGCTTAGTACTTGTACATCACTGGTTAAGAAATGGACTCTAGCCAAAAGTTCTCAGTGTCACACCCACCCACAATCAAAGCCAAGAGGATCTACAAACCTTCAATGGTTTTCCATACCTTAACAAGCAAGGGCAAACAATTTTGTTTTTTTTACCTTACTATCCACCATTTTGATAATTTAGCTAAGATCTTCACTGTCTTTCTGTGTGATCTTAGAGAAGTCTCTTAACCATTCTGAGCTTCAATTAGTGAAATGAGGGGATTGGACCCAATGGTCTTTAGGGTTCTTTCAGATTCTAATGACTAAGACCTCGTGATCTTATATTTCTAGCCTTACCCCCCATTGTTCCTCTACCCTATAACTAAATGAAGCTACCTGTTATTCCCCAGTCTCCATTTTTCCCTACCCCCTAAGTCTTCAAATTAATATTTATTAAATGTTCTTTATAGGGAAAATAAGTGTCTAACACAGTGCTGGGGATATATAAATGGAAAGGAAATAGCCCCTGACCCCAAGAACCTTCCACTTTACTGGAGGGTTACAACATGAAAACAGGTAAGTAAATCCAAAGTAATTACAAAGTTAATTCAATATGATTTCATGAGAAAGAGAGGATTAAAAACTGGGAGGTGGAGGGGGAGATCAGGATAAACCTTCTAATAAGAGGTAACAAGCAAGCTTAGTCTTTTTTTTTTTTTGGTGGGGCAATGAGGGTTAAGTGACTTGCCCAGGGTCACACACCTAGTAAGTATCAAGTGTCTGAGGTCAGATTTGAACTCAAGTCCTCCTGAATCCAGGGCCAGAGCTTTATCCACTGAACCACCTAGCTGCCCCAAGCAAACTTGGCCTGAAGTCTTACTCTTAGAAGGTAAAGATTCTAAGAGTCAGAGATGAGGGAGAAGTGCATTCCAGGCATGAGGCACAGGCTATACAAAGGTATAGAGGTAAGAGATGGAATTTTATATGCAGAGAATAGCTGGTAGGCTTTTTAAAAAAAAAGCCAAGGAAACATACTAATTGAAAAAATTAAATATATTATCAAATATGTGAGTAATAAAATTCATTTCAAAATCAACAATCACAAAGTGTCTCCTATGTATGGAACACTGTGCTAGGCACTGGAAGGAGATAAACATTTAGATAAGGAATGATCCTTGCTCTCATGGATCTTATACCTTAGTTGATGTGATATACATGAATAATTATAACATAAAACATAAAAGAAAAGCCTTTTCTTGTGTAGGTTCTCTGAGGTCCAAGTTGGGAGAGTCTGTCTTCAGTATGCTGTAGATCATTACAAATTGGCCATGACAAGAACACAATTGGGAGGCAGTGATGTATAGAGAGAAAGCCCTAGAGGCAAGAAAACCTTGGTTCAAATTCCACCTCTTGACACTTACTGAATTCTGACTCGGGGCAAGTCATTTCACATCTCTGAGGCCCAGACAATTCTCTAAGACAACGAGTTTCAGAACAGTTACTAATCTTCACTGGTAGCAGCTAGGTGGTTCAGCAGATAGAATGCCAGGCCCAGGGTCAGGAGGACCTCAGTTCAAATATAACCTTAGACATTATCTGTGTGACCCTGAGCAAGTCATTTAGCCCTGTTTACCTCAGTTTCCTTATCTGTATAATAAGCAATTGATTCCATTATCTACCATGAAAATCTCCAAAGGGATCACAAAGAGTCAGATGCTACTGAACAACAAATAACAAAGATGGAATATGCTTCCAGCAAGTTCCCTACATCATTGAAATTCTGAGTCCTATTTCCCTACTTCTCCCCAAGAAAAAGCCAAAAAAATGTATACTTCACTTATAGAATTACATGTGTTACTTGTGGCATATATTGTACATACTTATGGATGAATATTGAAGTAGATAAAGAGAATGTATGAACCGCTCGCTGTGCTTAAAGGAGATAATTTGCCGTTATCCTCCATCTATTCTGAACATCTTGCCACCGTCTCCCTCATCCCACCTGGAACAGCACCAGCTTTTGGAACTCCACCCTGGGACCGATCTGTCTTGATTGATGAGTGCAAACTGACCTTGCCCTCTATATATCTAGCTGGCCCCAGAACACACTTCATCTCTATCCACCCCTAACATCTTGCCATCTGCCTTGTGCCTACATGTAGGAGGCCCCTCCCTCCTTAGCCTTTCCACTTGCTCTGGAAACAGTATTCAAATCAATACTATCATTGCTTTTGAAAGAAAGATGAAAATCAACTGCCCTATGGGATCACTTACCGTTCCTATGATTTCCTGCACCAAAATTCCCTTCCTGAGCCACTACCTCCCCATATAGTTTGTCTCCTTATATGAGCACGTAAGCTCCTTGAGAAGAAGGAGTATCTTAATTCTTTTATTTGTTATATGCAAAGTGCCTAGCACAGAATAGGTACTTAAAAAATGTATTTTAATTGATGTATTTCTCACATCTTCCACATAGAGTGAGCAACGGCAATGGATCATATTTCCATAGAAATCTACATTTATTTATTTATTTTGGGGGGGGGGGTGAGGCAATTGGGGTTAAGTGACTTGCCCAGGGTCACACAGCTAGTAAGTGTAAAGTGTCTGAGGCCGGATTTGAACTCAGGTCCTCCTGACTCCAGGGCCGGTGCTCTATCCACTGCGCCACCTAGCTGCCCCATGAAATCTACATTTATAAAGCAATTTCACATACTCTTCGTGAATTAAAAAAAAAAAATGTTCCCCACAGGGAAGCTATGTGGCACACTGGATAAAGCTATGGGCCTGGATTCAGGAGGACCTGAGTTCAAATCTGTCCTCAGACACTTGATACTTACTAGCTGTGTGACCTTGGGCAAGTCACTTAACTCTCATTGCCCCACCCCGCCCCAAATGATCCCCAGAACAACCCTATAAGGTACATAGGACAATTATTATCCTTTTTTTTTTTAATAAATGAAGAAACAGAGATTCATAGCAAAAGCTAGAGAGTGATGGAATTGTAAATCGAACACACATCTTTTGACTCAAATTATAGAGGGCATTCAACTTTAATACACAACTATATATACACAGCTATAGCCCACCTTCACTCTGTAAGAAGCACACAAATAGGCATCATTATCCTTACTTATAAGAGACTCTGAACCAGGCACCTTCTCCCTCTCTCTTTCATTTTCAGCTCTCTTTTGTGCAATGTCTTTCCCCATTTGAATCTAAGCTTCTTGAGGACAGGAACTATCTTTCTTTGTTTTATTTGTATACCTAGTGCTTAGCACAATGCCTGACAAATGGAAGTACTCAAAAAATACTTTTTCCCCTTCTTTTGTCCCTTTTTTCCCTTTCTTATTTTCTCCTTTCTTTTCTTTCTTCTTTCTTTCCATCCTTCCTAAAAATCCCCACTCCCAGTAATGTTTACCCACCATAAAACAAATGGTTCTCTCTAGGCAGGAAGATGAGGCGGGAAGAGGTTTATCCTATAAGGTTGCAGTCCTAACACAAATACCTTTCTCCCATTTCTGCTGTGGCTGATAAATGGAAACCTACTTCTCCTGCCAAATAGCTATTACTGTTGTTTCATAGAGATACTCCTAAAACATATTGTTACTGATGCTGTATGGTACTGGTTAAGACTGCCCAGTCATTCTCTTCCTCAGAAAACTGAGTGAATCCTGAATAAAATTTATATCTCTCCTCTTAAAGGTTTTACTATCATCCCAACAGTGACAGGTTAGACATGCATGATGTGTGTGATCAGCTTTACTCTTTACTCCTAATTAGCTCTATCTTAAAGATTATGAGCCTTTACTAATTACTAGGTAGATACTATCCTAGGCAAACATTGTTATCAATTCTGCTCATAACAGCGATTAGGACAGCAATCACTAGATTCCCTTTAATTTTGGACCTTGTCTATTTAATGAGCCAATAATTCTTGTACTTCTTTTCATTTGGCTATTTCTACCTTCACAATATTCCTTTCATATGTTCCTTACTCTTCATTCCCAGCACCGTGGGCTCATCACCTCTCACCTATACTATTGCAATAGCCTTCTAGTGCATTCTCTGTTCTCACTCCAATCCATCCTCCATTCAGGTACCAGTAATTTCCCCAAAGTCTGAACATGTCACTGCTCTACTCAACAAAATCCAGTGGCTCCCTATTACCTGTGGGACCAAATATAAAATCTTCTGTTTGTATTTAAAGCTTTTCTCTCTTTCCACCCACATGAGCCTACTCTTTATTCCTCCAACATGACCTTCCATCCCTGGTCTCTACCTTTTTATTGACTGTTTTCCATTCCTGGAATGTCCCCCCCATTTACCTATATTTTTTCCTTTTAAAAAAATGTATTTATTTTTAATTTGTGAAATAAAACAAGCATTTCCATACCATAGTATAATAAAAATGATGATTACACATGAAACTGCAAATCTTTTTGCATACAACTTGCTATTCCTTTTAATCATATAACAAAATTATCATGTAAATTTCTTTTTTTTTCTTTTTATTTCTTCCCTCCACCCTAGAAGTGGCTACTATTAGACACAAATAGGTATATATGTAAAATTATTCTACACATACTTCTATTTATCACTTCTTTCTCTGGGTGAAGATAGTGCCTTTCTTCATATGTCCTTTATTTTTAATTGGGCTATTTATAATGGTCAGAATGCCTTATTCACTCAAAGTTGTTCTTAAAATAGTATTGCTGTTACTGTATGCAATGTTCTTTTGGTTTTGCTAATTTCACTCTTCCTTATTTCATGCAAGTTTTTCCATGTTTTTCTAAGATCATTGAACTCCTCATTTCTTATATCACAGTAGTACTCCATCACAATCAAAATTCGCTTCCCTCAAGACTCAGTTCCAAGCATATCTTCTGAAGGAGGACTTTCCCTCCCCTCTCTCCCACCCCAGCAGCTACTAGTGATTTCCCCTCTGAGATTATTTTTCATCAATTCTTCATATGTCTTGCATGTACCTATTGTCTTTTCCACTACAAAATAAGCTTCTTAATGGCAGGGACTATTTTTGCCTTTATTTATATCCTCAGTATTTATCACAGTGTAGGGCATATTTATCATTCAGTCATTTCCAACTCTTCCTGACCCCATTTGGGGTTTTCTTGACAGAGACACTGGAGTGGCTTGCCATTTCCTTCTCCAGCTCATTTTATATATAGGGAAACCAAGGCAAACAAGGTTAAATGACTTGCCCAGGGTTACACAGATAGTAAGCATCTGAGGTTAGATTTGAACTCGGGTCTTCCTGACTCCAGGGCTGGTGCTCTATCTGCTGTGCCACCTAACAGTTAGTAAGTGTCTGAAACCAGAGTTGAACTCATGAAGATGTCTTTCTGACTCTAGGCCCAGCACTCTATCCACAGAGCCACCCAGATGCCCCCCATTGGGCACATAGCAAATGTTTAATAATAAATGCTTATTGGTTGACTGACTGACATTTCCCTTTCTCTCACACATTTCTCAGGCCAATACAACTTTAAAGCTTACCAGAACTCCCTTATGAATTCACCTTCATGACTTATGATGAAATATGCTATCCATCCCCAAAGAAAGAACTGATGGTATCTGAATACAGATTGAAGCACAATTTTCTTTATTTTTCCTGAGGATTTTTTGGTCTATGTTTTCTTTCACAACATGACTAATATGGAAATGTATATACAATACAATTGGGAGGCACTCTCAGAAAGAAGAAACTGTAGTAGTGAGGAGGAGATAGGGCAGAGAAGGGTTTCCTGCAGAGGCATGTTGAGGAGGGAGAGCATTCCAGGCACACAAACTCAAATCAGCTGCTTAAAGAATTTTCTGATTCCCTGCCAGCTCACATTGTTCTCTCCCTCATCCAATTTTCCTAGAAAAAAAAAAGGTCTAGATTTATCTTTTGTATGTTTCACACACATCCTGCTCTTCTATACTTGTTTGTGACCCACTGATTAAATGCAAGTATACTCATTTGATATTGAGAGCCATTAAAGGTTTTTTAATGATCACATACTGAAAAAGTAGTTTCTTGTTAGTCTAGAATGAACGATTAAATATACTTACGACTATATGACCCAGGAGATTGTTGGTATATCGTGGTAAAGGATATTTTTAAATGGCAGTTGTCCATTTATATTCTTAATATGAAATTTTGTATTAACATGAATTAAGGATAATTGGGTGAAATTAGAATACAAAATAAAAGTATTAATGAACCAGGGCTCTGACAAAGAAGCAAATGTTCACAGACCATACGAAGGGTAGAGAAGAAATTCAAATATAGTGGTAGTTGTCTCCATTTGACTTTATTCCTAATGTTCTTAACCAAATATTTATAAATAATTCCATGGTTCTAGAAAGATTAATTAAACATATGCAAAGAAAATTCAAGGAATTAACAAACAAAACCCTTGATCTTATTAGGCAAAAATGTAAAAACTGAAACAATTTTCCAAAATACAGAATTGTAGAAGTAAAAGGGGGAAAGAAAATTGAGACATACCCAAAGAGGCAGACAGAGAGAAAGCATAATTGCATAAAATCATGGAATGCTAGAAGGAGGCACCTCAAAAATCATAGGAGGATAGGATCATGGAGTCTAGAAGTGGATGGGACCTAAAAGATCATCTTTTCCACCCTTTACCTGAACAAAAATCTTTTCTCAAAAGCCTAACAAATGCTTGTCTAAGCCTCTGCTTTAGGATTGTTATTTATGGGGAATTTATTATTTCCTGAGACAATGCATTCCATTTTTGGACAGCTCCAGATTGAGAAGCAGTTAGATGGATGGATGGATGGATGGATGGATAGATAGATAGATAGATAGATAGATAGATAGATAGATAGATAGATAGATAGATAGATAGATAAAAAGACTGAAAGATAGGTAGTGGGCAGGTAGAGCAGTTACTAAATGCTTACTACAAATTAAGCACTGTGTTAAACGCTGTGAATAAACAGAAATAAGACAAAGCAATCCCTGTCCTCAAGGAGCTTTCATTCTTAAAGGAAAGACAATATATAAAGGGCTGCCAGAAAATACAGTGAAAAGGTGAGGGGCAAGGAAATCTGAGCAGAGAAGTTTGGTATAAAAATAAGCCCAAACGTGTAGTGGACTCCAGGAAGATGTGATTGGGGGTCTCTAAGGATGGTAATTATTTTTATTCAAGTTTTCAGTGGGGTGGAAATGATCAGAGATTAAGGCCATGGTCAGAAGACAGACAGAAAATCTCCTTCTATAATATTACAGTAGAGATAGAAGGATAGGTTTAACTAAGCAACCTCAGTAAAGTATATTTAAGTACAGACTTGTGCACTAACTTCTATACAGCATTTGCAAATTCATGGCTACTCATGCTGAGTTTGCTTTTTTCCTCTGGCCTTTCTAAGTTTAGCATTTGATTGACAATGTGAAATAAGAAATAATTCAATGATTTCTGGGTAGTTCACACCCTGTAGAGCAGCCTCAGGATTTCTTATTCCTGCGGGTCTTTGAGCAATTACACACTAGATTTGCTTGAATCACTACATATTTCTGTGTTATCACTATCATAACACTGCTCCAAATTCCTCCTAAAACCCTTGTTCTGGCTGTCTAATGAGGGGAATCAAAAAATATCCTGACAATTTAGCTAATTCCTAAAACACCTTTGGAAATGAAAATCCTCAGGTTCTGATTCCTGATTTCCTTATTCATACCAAGTTTCTAAATCTATCTACCAAAGTCCAGGGAAAAGTCACATGAATCTTTTATATTCTTCATAAAGGATGTATGGCTATTAGGCCTTTGGCATGAAGCCACTGGGCTGATGTGTTGGGCACCCTGCCATAGGAAACCTTGACTACAAATCTCTCAGATGAAAAAAAGCTTCAATATCCCATGTGAAAACATACCATGTTCTAGAAAGTCTTATGGAGACTGGGACTGAAGATCTATGTAACCTTTAGTCTTAGTAAGGTAAGTGAAGGTTTCTTTGGGATTTTATTATCCTGTCCATAGATATATTCTCAGTTGGCTATCAATGACTACATAATTATCCTTATCAAGGTATTTATGTATGAACCAGAATATTCTCTCACCTAAATCAAAATTCAATACCTTAATTCTATACCAGCATGATAAAAGTTTTCTAAAAGATTGGCATTGATGCCAATGGGTAGGATCTAACAAACTCCCATGAAAGCAAGCATGCCCCAGAATATCTCATTACTGCCTAAACTTCATCAAGGAAATGACAGATATTTTTCATAAGAAGTGGGGGATATAGATATGCACACATAATTATTATTATTATAATAATCCCCTACTTATATACACTACTACACAGTTTATAAAACCTGTTCACATATATTATTATCCCATTTAATCTCTATGACAACACAGTGAGGGATATTATTTCTATTGGAAAACTGATGATCAAAAGAGTCAAGTGTCACTTTTATTATGCCATGGGACCTATGACCCAGTCTCCCCACTATATACAGATGCCTTAGAGAGAACAAAGAAGTAGCAGAATGGTCATTCCTCTTTACTAACTGTGTTCTTATTTCTGACCAACAATAAAGAAAAGACGAAGGTTTGAAAAAGCAGTGTGCTGTGGCAATGACCAGCAGATGGTTTAAGGTCACATTAAGTTCAACCTTTTAAGAGACATGTTGCTTGAGAATTAGAAAATCTGACTCATTACCTTAGAGTCCCAGTGTGCGTATGTCATTTATGAGGTGTTTTTTGTTTGGTTTTGGTTTTGTCTGGACCTGTGATTTCATTGGCATAAGGAACTCTCAGTAAATTCCCTACCATTTGTCTCTCTACCAATACAAATTTGCACCTGTTCAGCAATTGATATATTAAGTGACTTGACCAGGGTCACACAGCCAGTATATAAGAGAGATAGGATTTGAACCCCCAGTCCTTTCTCACTCAGAAGTTGGCTCTCACTCCACTACATGACACTGTCTTTTATTGTAAAAGAATAAACAAGGCAATCTAAGGTGTAGGTAATAATTAAGGAATTATAAAATTTGCAAGTCATTTATCATCAAGGCCTATCTCTTAGTTTTACAGATAGAAAACTGAGGCTCAAAATTATGCCCAAAATATACCTCAAATTATAGTTAGTGAGAGAACCAAGATGAACTCAGGTCTTGATGAAGAGACACTGCTCTCTCCTTTTACTAAACCACAGTGTTTCTTGGCCATCATCTCTTATACCATCTCTCAACAATTGTAAAAGTTGAAAAAAATAGAAGAGTTGAAGTAGTTGAAGGTAGGGGTGGGGAAGGAGGGAGAGAGAGAAGGGGAAGGGGGGAGACAGAGAGAGAGAGAGAATATTTAAGAACTTACTATGTGCCTGACATTATGCCAAGCACAGGGGATACAACTAAAAACAAGCAAGATAGTTCTTTCTCTCAAGGAGCTTCCATTCTTGTGGGGGAAAACAACATATAAAGAAGAGCTAGGAAGGGGTATGGGACTGGTATCATGGATGGAAATGTCCTGCAAGTGATGTAGAGGCCTGGCACTAAGCAAGAGAAGGCCAAAGCTGGCCTATCAAAGCCCAGGGTGGTTGCAGTTGTATAGTCCAATTTTCTGATGGGAAGCAGGTAGAGATGTTTCCATCATAATCATAACCCACAACATTATGCTAATTAAGGAACCCTAAGTTGGTACAGACAATTTTGAGATGATACTGATATGCTGATGTGCTAACCCCAACGTGGTACAGACAAGCATAAAGCCATTCCCTATGGGACCCCCAAACCCTGCCCCTTGAGCTCCACTTACTACAGATCATGCTGCCCAAGTACTCCCAACTCCAAAACACAGTTATATAAGTGATGTTATGTGTCCCTCTCTGTCTATCTGTCTCCGTCTCCCACCCCATTCCCTACATCATCTCTGTACCATCTGCCTCTGTTCTTTCTGTGCCTTATTAAAGTATGGTTGATTCATTACTCCCCATTTGCTGCCAGTGTGATCTTTCCCAGACTGTACCCAAAGAACTGGCTTGTTTTCCCTGATCCAAATGGGGACTTCTTTGTGGTTCCTTCCTTGAGGCATAAACTGGGGAAACCAGGGTGGGAATTAGTTTACCCATAACTGCCCGTGGCTGTACCTCCATCTGGGCTAGCAATTTGGGTCCTTAAGCAATCCCAGAATAGAGGGGTGCTGGACAGACCCAAGACTGGGAGTAGTTGAGATGGAGTGTTATCTAGGATGCAGTGCTAAAGAAAGCACAATAGGAGAAACAATTAAGGCACTTTAAGAAAATACATTTTAGTCAATAAACATTTATTAAGTTCCTATTATATGCCAGGCACTGTGCTAAGTGCTTTTAAAATACTCATATTCTTAAAGTTAAACAATTCCACTCTCAGTAGTATATACAATGTTTATTTTACTTTATAGTGGAAGCTCGAGGTCTCTGGGGGCTAACATACACAGGAGGCCTAATTTTCCAAGGCAGGAAATGTGTGTAAGTGTGCATGTGTGTGAAATTTTCAAACTTTGTCTAGTGAACGCAGATGCTAAAACTGGAGCCAAATTCACCCAAATGATTATTTTCCAACCAACAGAAGTCAATTTCTGACCAATCCCTGCGCTAAGGAAACACTTGGTTTTTCAAGGCATTAATATTACTAATAGTACCAGAACAGAACCAGTTTATCTACTTAAACTAACCACTATTTTAAATATTTAAATAACAATGGAACACTATATAAATGAGGGTTAGACTCTGCCTCCACTGCTGAAATGCAAGTGTCCAGGAAAGCAATTTAGGAATTGTTAAGTCATTAATATCGGAGAGCAAATGAGGAAAGAAAGATGTTTCACTCTCTCACTAATTGCAAGATATGTGGAGGGAGGGAAGAAAAGGGAGGGAGGAAAAGATGGAGGGAAGAGCTCTGGGATAATTTAAGTAGAAATGGCTTTGGAAGTGGTCCAGAACTTCAGGACTCCTTAGCTCATGTTCTAAAGAGAAGGGAAACATTCCAAATGGCCCTCAAAACGATCTGATTAAGGGAAATACAATCAGCAACAGTGAAAGTACATAATAAAGAAGACATAATGATATGAAGTAAAAAAGAAATCACAGTGCTTAATGAACAGACTCTCCTGCTCACAATAAACAGCACCATTCCTATTTCCCTGACTGCTAGCTAGCTCTTCAAACAGCCCAAGAGAGCCTTCCATAGTGAGGGCAGGAGAAGCCTGATCATGGCTTTCCAGACTGGGCCATTTGGGTAGTGGGAAAACAGTCTCCCCAAAGAGCAACTGGGCCCAAGGGCTACTTGTCCAAGGGCCTATGGAACAACTCGCTCTTCTCTACACTTTTCCTTAGGTGGGAAGCCACCATGGTACTAAAAATTTGCCAAGAGACCTCTCTTACATGAGTTATTTTTTCAGGCTAAACTTTATGGTGAGTCTCAGGCTAGCTACCTTCTTGGTTCTCCTGCTTGGTTTGTGGGGGAACTTGTGACCTGGATGGGGGGGCAGTCAGCTCACCCAAAGAATTGGAGGCTCATCATGAATCTTGTAAAATAAAAAGAGATTTATTAGGAGAGAAGAATATATGGTGGGGAGACAGAATCACTACAGAAAAACTGTCTCCCTGGGTAAGAGAAGACCCCGTCTTTTGTATGTTTACAAACAAAAGCTCTGTGCAAAGCAACTTGGAGGGGCAAAGCAACTGGAAGGGAAACTACTGGGAAGGAGTGCCTGGGTATGAATAGCACCCATCCATATCAATATATCATCTTTGATCCTTGAAGACCAGTGTCTTTGTGTTTGCCCCACACCGCATTCCTGAGATGTGATGCAGGGCTACTTTTCCCTTGGGAAAGTTTAAGGATTCCTTGGGGGTTGGGGTCTCTCCTCCCACAACAAGTTCTTATGCTTGGTTCTCCCCAATACTTCAGCTACCAAATCATTAAATCACTGGTCACTTCCTTCAACTGGTCTGTTTTCCAGCTTTCAAGTGAACTGCTCTAGTTCCTAGTGGTAACTCATTACTAAATATGAGGACAGTTCTTGCCTCCATAGGGCAGGAACTATGTCTTCTCTTCTTCAGTGCATAGTACAAAATAGGCAGATTAAATGTTTCTTGAATGAATTAATGAATGAAGAAGTAGGTATTTTGTGATTAAATCAGCTGTTTCATTGCAGAGAAGCAGAGATGGGGAAGGACAGCCTTCTTTTCTTATTTAAAAATTCAAGTCATTGACATTTTTAAAAAATTTTTTGATGCCTTTGGATTTTGCATCACATTGTCATGGGGTGCAGAGCACCCCAGAAATTCTCTGGGGCACATCAAGGAACCTTCTCCTTGAGAAACTAAACCAGAGGACAGATAAGGCCTAGAGAGATAAACTGAACCAAATGGGACTGAGCTAGCTTGGGATTCCTACCTTTCATTCTGGTGTCCCTTACCCTAGGGAGATAAATTTGGGTGTGGCTGTGGCCTTTGTGTTCTGAAGACGTCATCTGGTTCAATTTCCATTTTGCATGTGAGGAAACTGAGATAGTGAGAGGTCAAATGATTTGCCCCAAGTCATATAGCTAGTAAGAACCCCTGAAAGAACAGTATCAAGACCAAAAACTTTTCTTTGCTGAGGACCTATAAGACTCAAGGTGGTCTACCATGTTGCTTTACTTCATGTGGCTAGGCTGGGATCTGGAGAATATAGCTTCATGTTCCAATTGTGCTATTAACCAGGTATCACTTTATCTCTTTGGACTTGTTTCCTTATCTAAAAAGTCAATAATATGTGATCTGTAAGGTCCCCTCTACCTCTATTAATCAAATTTCTCTATATCTATGGTTTTGTTCCGTTCTTTTGGGGGGGAGGGGGTGAACTAGAGGATGAGGGGTGAATAATTTGAAATAATAAATTGAAATTATTTTTAATGCAGTGCAAATATGGGGATTCTCATTAATGTTTAGATGTGAATAGTATTTCATCAGCTGGAAGATAATGCTATGTAAACATCTAACCCATCACCCTGGAAGTAATAGGTCTTTAACTATTGACTTATGTAAATACACAGTCCTGTGGGTTTTAAATTTGATGCAAACATACAGCAGGTGGCATGCTTTTCATGACAATACATTACAAAAGGAGGAAATGTACACAGACATCTCAAAATCAGTAATAGCACATTATAAGAGCCAAATCAGGGGCACATCCGTGTACAGTTCTAACTGTATATAGAAGCATACATGGAAGAAGGATGTTTAACTGTAACTGGCTCAATTCTTCAAGTTGATCTGGAATCCTTGAAGGTCCCATGCATGCTTTTGGGTTTTTTGTTTTGTTTTGTTTTGTTTTGTTTTGGTTTTGGTTTTGGTTTTGGTTTTGGTGGGGCAATGAGGGTTAAGTGACTTGCCCAGGGTCACACAGTTAGTAAGTGTCTGAGGCCTGATTTGAACTCAGGTCCTCCTGAATCCAGGGCTGGTACTTTATCCACTGTGCCACCTAGCTGCCGCCCCCCCACCCCCACCCCATGCATGCTTTTGGAACTGTGGAGAATACAGCTTCATCTAGGCTGAGGAATTCTTTTAATTGAGAGCCCCGGGTCACTTGATTCTTCCTTTCCCTTGAATAAATTTGAATGGGAAAGAAACAAGAAGGAAATAAGCATTTATTTAGCAAAATATTATCTCATTTGATTCTCACACCAGGCCTGGGAAGGTTGGTGCTATTATCATCTCCATTTAAGGGAACTGAAACAGATGTTAGGCAACCTTGTACAGTCACACAGTCTAGCAAGCTTCTGAGGCTGGATTTGAACTCAGGTCTTCCTTACTCCAGGCCCAGTACTCTAACCACCTAGTTGGGTTGCCTTGCTAAATCATAGACATGTACTCTTTTGAGGAAAGGATGCCCAAGCATATTATGGAAAGGTAGAAAGGTCACCAAAATTGGGATGGATTTCCAGCATGGAATTTTCAGGATGGATTTTCAAACAGAATCAGGCTTTATGGCTGTCCCAGACTTCAGAGATGTCATGGAGATGCCCAATGTGCTGGAATCAAGGACCTGGATGAATTCTTATGAACCGGGGGTTTGGGGATAGTTCCAAATTACTGTACCAATTTATAGCTGCACAAATAGTACATTACTATGCAAAGTTAGACACAATTTTGGACATAGCTGTCATGGGCCTAGTGTGTCCCGTTTTCTGGGGTAAATCAAAAGAACCTTCTCCTTGAAAAACTAAACCAAAGGACAGACACACCTAACCAGTCTCCCCCACCCCTCAGGGAGATGAGATTGGGTGTGGCTGCTGCCTTTGTGGCATGAGGAGCTGAGAGATGGCTTGAGAGATCCAAAGCCACCCCTCACCCAACTTCCCCCAGCCATCACCAGTGGGGGATGGTCCTCCCCCAATAGAGGAACTTTCCACAGTCAGATGATCACCTCATTGGACCACCATTGGGCCTCTATAAAAATATCTGCCTGTCAACTGCTTGGGGAGATAGGTATCTCAGAGCCATTCCTCTGTGCTATGCCTTCTCCCTGTGAGAAGAAGTCCAAGTATTTCTCTCTTGGTTTCCTTTCCATAGCCCCTAAATAAACTATTATTTTATTCAAATTGGATTTGTGTGCAAGACATGTAATTCTTTAAAGAGGAATTCCTAAGAACCCCTATCCCAAACCCCTGTCCCAACCCCCCACCTATTTTCCCCATAACATAGCCAATATGGAAATGTGTTTTATTTGATTATTTGTATTTGTGATAAGGGTTTTGTTTTTCTTTTCCTATTTTTCTTCCAATCAGAGAGGGAAGGCAACTATATGAGTCCTTGGACAAGGTGGAGTATCCCCTCCTTCCTCCCATAACAAAACTTACTCTTTTTTTTTCATTTAACATATTTTTTCTACATTCTATTCATTAAAACAAACAAACAAACAGAAACTTGGGGCTGGCAAAGTAACTAAATGCAAGTTCAAAATCTGCCAAAGGGGAGGGAAGAAATATGCTTGTTACTTTTTTTAATAGGTAAAGGGTTTTTTGCTGTAGTGGCAGGAACAGCAGCAGCAGATGCCAGCTTTGCCCTTCCCTGTCAAGGTGTCTAGCGCCTTCTCCAGGCTTATCTTGACTTCACTAGAGTTTGTATGGTCTAGCACTAATGAGGAATGGAAAGGATGTGAGTGTTTTTGACATCCTCAACTGCCAAAAAATCCAGTAGATGGAGTGGGGGTTGGGGGTGAAGAAAGTGGGGATTTGAGGGGGAGGTATGATGCATTTACCTAGAGGTAGGGGAGAAAGAAAAATCATTCAGTCACTCTACCTTGGCTCCTTGTTGAGTAAAGGAGAATGTGTTAGGAGGTCTTGACAGCCACTCGAAGGGTTCTTTTGTGTGCTGGTCAAGTCAGTCTGCAATCCTGATAAACAACAGAACCCTTGGGTAGTCTTAAGATATATTGGGCTGATATCTGTCAGAAGGAAGGACTGGTAGACTGACAGCCCTAAATTCTTTCCTGGAGGTGGTTTTGAAGGGAAGGGCTCAACCCCAGTGTTTTGTTATTAAGTGCAGCAATTGTATCAGTCCCAGGAGGAGGTGAATTGCTTCTCCCCTCCCATAGCAAAACTTACTCTTTTTTGCATTTAATATATTTTTTCTACAGCACATACTTTTTTATCTTGGAACTAAATGTGAGTTCAAAATTTGCCAAATTCATATGTTCCCCAGGGAGCCCTGGCTTGATGGATGAGGGTGCCCTCCATACTGAACCCAGTATGTCTATCTTCATCTGACATGTAGGTTACATTTGTTTGCAGAAGAAATTGAGTTGATCCCAAATCCAGGGACTTCAATGCCACTAAGACCCCAAACAAACACATTTTCTAGATATAAAAAAAAGATCCAATATGCATTGGGTCTTTAAGAGCCTAAGATTTTTTTAAATTCAGAAACCCATGCAATGAAGCACATTGAGCAAAAAGTAAACCTATTGGAGTTGTGAATTAATCTGACCATTCTGGGGAGTAATTTGGAACTATGCCCAAAGGGTTATCAAACTATGCATACCCTTTAATCCAGCAATACCACTGCTAGGTCTATATCCTAAAGATATCCAAAAAAAGGGAAAAAGACCTATCTGTACAAAAATATTTATAGCAGCACTTTTTGTGGTGGCTAAGAATTGGAAATCAAAGGAATGCCCATCAATTGAGGAATGGCTTCATAAGATGTGGTATATGATTGTAATGGGATATTATTGTGCTATAAGAAATGACAAGCAGGATGATTTCAGAAAAATCTGGAAATATTTATATAAACTGATACACAATGAAGTGAACAGAACCAGGAGAATATTGTACACAGTAACAGAATATTTTTGATGAAAAAACCATGAATGACTTATCAATTCTCAGCAATACAATGACTAAGACAATTCCAAAGGACTAATGATAAAGCACACTATCTACCTATAGAGGAAGGAAGGAATAGAATTTGGAATTCAAAACTTTAAGTTAAAATGTTAAAAAATTCAAAAGTAAAAAAAACAATCAAAAAACGGATCAATACATTCTTTAAATGAAAGAGGTATTTCATTCTGCTTGACTCCCTACACTTCACTCATGATTTCTCATCCTACCCTGCCTTGACTCACTCTCTTGTAACTTTGCTGCCCTGTGCCAAGGATACCTAATAAAAAAAAAGTTGATCCTCCTACCTCCTGGCCCCTTCTGTGAAGATGAAAACACAGAAAGAAAGGGGGACTAAACTAAGTGAGCACCTACTTTTTATAATCCCTTTGCTGCCATTAGGCATCAGACAACATCTCAGTTCAAGTCTCCCTAGTGACTCTCAGAAAAGCCTGAGAAATGCCTGCTTGGCATGGAAGAAGAAATAATTGCTACCTACTTTAAAACCACTTAAAAATTGTTAAGACCTGTTCCTTTCCTAAGTCACAATCTCAGCTCTCCAGGAAGCCAAAGACCATGCTGAGAGTAGCACAAACACAAAGCTGAGGAATGGTTCTTTGAAGTAAGGGTAGGGCACATAAGTGCCTGATAAATGCTCTATGATTTATAGAATCATAGCTCTAAAATCCTGCGGTTCTATGAGATCAGCAAATATTTATTTAGCATCAGTGTGACAGCCCTGTTAAAAATTAAATTCCCAATGCTCTCTTCAATTCAATTCAGTATAATTAAACAAGTCTTTATAAAGCACCTACTGTGTGTCAGGCACTGTCCTAAGCCACTGGATATAGCAAAGACAAAAACTAAACAGTCCCTGCCCTCAAGGAGCTTACAATCTACTGGGACATATGTACAGGGGGTAGTGTGAAACCGATATGAAGGAGAGAAGCATTATTCATAGTAGAGAGAGAGCTGGCCTTGGAGTTAAGATGATAGGTTCAAGTACCATCAAATACATCAAATACATGCTGGCTGCACTATTGAGGGCGAATTACTAATGTATCAATACCCGAAGATGTTCTAAGATTATGAATAGCAGAATAGTTACTGATCTTCATTGATGTGTTCCTTGACCAGGGAATGCTGTCTCTCTCTCTCTCTCTCTCTCTCTCTCTCTCTCTGTGTGTGTCTCACATGCACACACAAATTCAAAGGAAATCAAAGAAAGTTCAAGGTGAGGTAAACTTCAAAAAGTAGGAAGTGAGAAGGAAGGCTATTTTAATCATGGGGGTTAACATGGGGACAATGACATGAAAGTCAGAGATGAAATATTGAGTTCAAGGAATAGTATAACATATCTCTATATCCTTGGGAAAGACTTTTATACTTGAAATCCTTCTTGATGTCTGATATTTTGTTGGCCTTTTTGGCCTCAAAGTGAGATTGGTTCCTCAAAGAACAGTCAATAATGAATCATAGGCCATTTTCCTGTGGTATGGTTTAAAAAAGAAAACTTTCAAGACTCTTCATTTTGCCTATTGAATATGGATTTTTAAAAAATCTCTAAAGGCATTAACTTGTACCCATTAAAATTCATTGGCCACTTTTTAAACATTTGCACAGATTGTAAAGGTCTTCTGAAACCTCTCTCCATTAGCTTGGTTCTTATCTTCCTGGAAGAGCTAAATATCACCTGCACGACTCACAGAGAAATAAATGAGTAAGCTCCATCAACTCTGGGTTAGACTAGATAGACAGCGAGGTCTCTTCCCATTGTGAGTTTTTTTCAATCAGTGAGTTTTGCAAATGATACTAAACTCAAGACCAGGTCATTTCTAAAGATGATATATTAAATCAGTCCCAAAATGAAGGGGCTGAGCTGGATAGCAGCTCACCAACTTCAATTCTGAGTCCTAAATTTGGAATCAGGAAGACCTGGGTTTAAATCCAGACCTGGCTACCTAGAGAGAGAGTTGTGTGTCTCTGGGCAAGTCACTCCTCTGTGAGACTCAGTTTCCTTGATTATACAATAAGGAGATCTGACTCAATGACTCCTGTGGTCCCTCTCAGCCCTAAATCCATAATCTTATGATTCTTTGTGACAACTAAGCCTGTGAATTCTCTAAAACAGCAGTTCTCAGACTTTTTGGTCTTAACACTCCTTTATGTTCTTAAAAAATGTTGAAGAGTATCTCCATCAAGCACTATTATTTATGTAGATTATATCTATAAATGTTTACCATATTAAAAATTAAGTAAAACATCTTACTAACACTATGAAAATTTGATCTTTTGGATCACCTAAAGGAGTTTGGGGAATCCTGAGGTATCCCTGGATTATATTTTGAGAATCACTATCACTCTAAGAGCTTGGGCTCAGAAGTCACTTGATATTTTTCTCAGGTTCATCAAGAGCTATTTAGAGTAATCGTTTTTTTCAAATAATTGCCTAAGCCCTGATCAATATAATATTTTATTTTCATATGAGTCATAAATCCAATAGCAAAAGCATTTGAGAAATAATGTAAATTTTAAAAAGGGAATCAGGTAATAGATCTATTCCCTACTCCCATATACAAAGAGGTACAAATCCTTTACAGGCTTCAAGATGATTATAATCTAATATCCACCTTTCACAGGCATCCGTCAAATAGCATTTATTAAACACCTACTATATGCCAAACACTATGCTAAACACTCGGGTTGCAAAGAAAGGCAAAAAGCAATCCCATCATAGCCAAATAAGATATAGAAAGGATAAATGGGAGATAATCATTAAAGGGAAGGCACTTACATTAAGGAGTCCTATGTACATAGGATCATTTTAGAGATACCTATTCTAAAGTTGTGAAATTACAGATGGGGAAACTGAGACCTAGAGAGATTTGGATTTAATTTCAAATCCTATGATGCCAAGCTCAACATTCTTTTTACTATGCCATCCTCTTTGCCCTTGATCAGCTTTTGTGGTTTCCAAGAACATGTCACAAAGTAAAATTGGCATTGGGGGTTGGTGGGGGAAGAATAAGCATTTATTAAGTGATTACTATGTGCGTGGCATTATGCTAAGAACTTCACAAATATTCTCTCATTTGATTCTCACAACAACCCTGCAAGGAAAGTGTATTACCTCCATTTTATAGTTGAGGAAACTGAAGCAAACAGAGGTCAAGTGACTTACCCACGGTCACACAGCTAGTGTCCAAGGCTGTATTTGACTCATGTCTTCCTGACTCCAGGCTCAATGCTGTTCCCACTACACTGCCTAGCTGTCTCATAATAGATTAATTATGATTTCCAACCAACCTTGTTGTTGTACCTGATCTCAGCATTCCATATTCTATCTCTCATCTCTTTGCCTTTGCACATACTCTCCAATATTCCTAGATTACAATTCCTCCACCTCTTAGAAAACTTAGTTTCCTTCATAGCTCAAGTCAAGTGAAAACTCTTCCAATCAGCTTTACTCAATTCCTCTAGTTGTGAACATTTTTCTCCCTCCCGCATTATCTTGCATTTACCTGTCTGTTCACATGTTGAATTTCCAATAAAACATAAACTATCTGAGGTCAGGGAATTCTGGGCAGATGGTAGAATAGGTCAGAGAATTCCAGGTTCTCCAAATTTCCTCCAGAAGTAGACAGAACATCAACTCAAAATGAACATAGGTTAGCAAAATGAAAGGGGTAAAGCAGTTGTCCTCCAGAAACAACTTGAGAGAACCTCAGGAGGGAGGTCAGGGACTGTTTTGCATTTTTGTCCTTATATCTTCAGCACCTAGCACTGTGGGTATTTAATGAATGTTTGCTGAATTGAATTGAGCTTTAAGTTTTCACTAGAAATTTCTAAAACATAAAGCTGAACTGAATCTCATTTCACCATCTTCCTTATGAGGATAAAATGGACATTATGAAAGAAAGGTATATTTAATCCTGTCTTTTTATGCAAAGCATAAAAAAACCCTGACTATAATTAATAAAGACTCACTCCTGTAAGCCTTAATGCATCCATTTTTTTTTTCAGAGCAATGAGGGTTAAGTGACTTGCCCAGGGTCACACAGCTTATGTCAAGTGTCTGAGGCCAGCTTTGAACTCAGGTCCTCCTGAATCCAGGGCTGGTGCTTTATCCACTGTGCCACGTAGCTGCCCTCAATGCATCCAAATTTAATAATGTCACAAGTTGGTAAGCCTTGATCAGGTTTGCATACTTTACAGTAGGTTATTAGCTGAAGCAGTAGCAATTTTTCTACTCTCCTTAACATGCCAATTAAAACTTGAAAAACTGGAAGTACTTATTGTGATTTTTAATTCTCAGTAAGGCAATGTCTATTTTTTCCATCTGTCCCCCTGAAATTAATTCAATTGCTTTGCAAAGGGGCACTTGCAAAACCAAGGAAAAAGGGGGAATGAAAAAGAAAATTGTATCTGCTTTCTTGACTTGCCATCCATTAATAATAATAATAATTAATAATAATGTAGCATTTACTATGTGCCAGTCACAATGCTAAGTGCTTTACAAATATTATAGCATTTGATCCTCATAACAACCCTCTCTATTATCTCTATTTTACAGTTGAGGAAACTGAGGCAGATAGAGGTTAAGTGACTTCCCAAGTCATTCAGCTTGCCAAATCCAAGGCCAGATTTGAACTCAGGACTTTCTGATTCTAGTTCCAGTGCTCAATCCATTATCAAATATCATTATAAAGACAAGAAGCAGAGAATCTGACCTCAGACACTTAACACTTACTAGCTGTGTGACTCTGGGCAAGTCACTTAACCCCAATTGCCTCACTAAAAAAAAAAAATAATAACTATAGTAAGTGTCAAGTGTCCGAGACTGGATTTGAACTCAGGTCCTCCTGAATCCAGGGCCAGTGCTTTATCCACTGCACCACCTAGCTGCCCCCCCCCCATGTAGTCTTTTTTTGTTTTTGTTTTTGTTCTTGTTTTTGCAGGGCAATGGGGGTTAAGTGACTTGCCCAGGGTCACACAGCTAGTAAGTGTCAAGTATCTGAGGCTGGATTTGAACTGAGGTACTCCTGAATCCAGGGCCAGTGCTTTGTTCACTGCACCACCTAGCTGCCCCGCCATGTAGTCTTTTTTTTTTTTTTTGTGAGGCAATTGGGGTTAAGTGACTTGCCCAGGGTCACACAGCTAGTAAGTGTCTGAGGCTGGATTTGAACTCGGGTCCTCCTGAATCCAGGGCTGGTGCTTTATCCACTGCGCCACCTAGCTGCACCCCCATATATTCTTAGAGAACCAAGAGAGAGACCCAGAAGATACCCCAGAAGTCCTAGAAGCCCCAGGGGCCCCAGAAGACCCTGTGTGGCATTTTTCAAGGGTTTCTATCCTTTTTTGATAGAGGTGAGTCATTATACATTGACCAACAAATCTAATTGATTAGCATCATTCAACTCTACTGGTTGACAGGACTTGAAGGTGATCTAGATTAGAATGAATTCCAGGGATGGTATCTGGGAAAAGAATGCAAAAATTAAAAAAAAAAATCCAACCCTCACTCAAGTTCCTCAAGACAAAGTCCATTATCTAGGTATGTTAACAGTCATCTAGACAAAAGAATCTATCTCCATTCCTTTTGTTCCCTTGGTTTTGTCCCAGATAAGATTAGATGAACTATCTCAAAGAGACTGGACTTTCTGGAGTGGTAGAGACTGAAGAAGTGATCTCTGGGTTCCCCAAGAAATTGATTATTAATAATTATTTTCTCACAGTTCCAAATTCCACTTCTGATATTAACTAGTTGTGGGAATCTTGGTTAAAAAAAAATCCCACTTCTGATACTGACTTAGTTGTGTGACTCTTGGTAAGTTATGTAATTTCTTCTTGTCACAGACAGCTACTTAGGGAGCATATATTAAGTCATAGAAGGGGTGCAAATATGTGTAAGCAAAGAGAGTTTTCTCACAATACAAGCTGCTGAAATCCCAGATTATTCTTGTACTGTGAAGACAATATTATAAATAAATTGTGAAATACGTTTTGCTTGTGACTCACTTTAATTGCAAATGCCTAAAGAAGAGCTCCTTTGCAAATAGACCAGAGAGAACTGTTCACATGTGAACTAGTTAGCAATTGAAAAATATGAAATGCCTATGGTGTGCTCAGTAGTAGGGTCACTTTATCAAAAAATAAATGGGATGTTGCCTGTGAAGCATAACATGAAGGCTGCCAAATTGTCTCCTCCCATTTCTATCTTATCTACTATTATCTTCTCTTATGAGCCACCCCTCCCTAGGTTCAGGCACATGCCTACAGATAATGTCTACATTACCTACATAATGCCTACATTACCACTCCTACACTCAAGTCCTAAGATTTTTTTAAAGCCTTTTATGAGGCTTTTTGTGAGAGAACTAAATCCAGAAGCCAAGATATGCTTGTCCTGTGAGGGGATGTGCATGAAGTGTAAGAAATAATTATAATTACATTTACTGTCTGACAGGTTAAAAATTAATTTCACATATATTGTCTCATTTAATCCTCACAAGAAAGCAGTGAGCTGCCCAGGGTCACACAGCTAGTAAGTGTCAAGTGTCTGAGGCTGGATTTGAACTCAGGTCCTCCTGAATCCAGGGCCAGTGCTCTATCCACTGTGCCACCTAGCTGCCCCAGGTGCATTAAGTATTAATATTCCCAATTTATAGATGAAGAAACTGAGGTTCAGGAAGTGATGTACCAAGGTATAAGTAAAGGAGCTGAAATTGGACCAAAGTCTTTTCTGACTCCAGGCCTGGGATTTTTTCATACTTTGGGATCACAGATTTGGAGCTGGAAGGGAGGCCATCAAGTCTCTATAGCAATTTCATTATGTATGTGTGTTTAAACACAGATACATATATATATATATATATATATATATATATATATATATATATATATATATATATATATATATATATACACACACACATATACATATGTGATCCATATTATTATAATAATAAAATAATTTTCTATGCAGTTGTGACATACATTTTTATTTGTCATGTTCCTCAGATTCCATTTATATAGATTATATATGTGTATACCTGTAGATATTCCATATATATCCATGGATTATATAGATATAATATCATGTATTAAGGTTCCATTTATAAATTATATTATATATATCATTTATATAAATTCATATGTATGAAATGTTTATATATGTATATAAAATATACATTTATAAATGATATTATATATCTAATTTATAATTACATATATAATATCATTTATAAATGGAACCAGAGTAACCTGATGTATGTCCATGAGGAAAGACAGAGACAGACAGAATGAACCTGAGGCACAGTTATGTGACTTGTGTAGAATCATGTAGCCAGTATGTGTCTAAAGCAAGACTTGAAACCAGATCTTCCTAACTCCAAGGAAAACTCTATAGCCACTATATCATAGTATCAAAATATGTGTTTGTGTGTATGTGTGTGTGTCTTTTCAAACCCATACTGTTATTCCTTTTTTGGGGGTGGGGGGGTGGAGCAATGAGGGTTAAGTGACTTGCCCAAGGTCACACAGCTAGTAAGTGTCAAGTGTCTGAGGACAGATTTGAACTCAGGTCCTCCTGAATGCAGGGCCAGTGCTTTATCCACTGTGCCACCTAGCTGCCCCCTGTTATTCCTTTTAATGTAGTTTTCTTCAGAAAATAAGACATTAGGAGAAACCAAGTTATCATTCTACTTGGAAATCTGCAAGATAATTGAAGATTGAGAAATTGGAAGCCACTTTACATTAAATGAGAACCTCTGAAGTTGTTTGTCCTATAACGTGTATTTTTAGATGTTTATATGATTGCTAATATATTGAAATTCTCCCAAATGCCATGAGATTGTTTTGTTGTCAAGATGAGGAAATGAGGTACATGAACACCAAATTAAGAAAAAAGCAAAGATTAGAACTTGAATGCAGTCACTATTTGGATTTATTCTTCCAATTTCAAAAAGACAGTAAAACAAAATCATGATAGAAGAAAAAACAATTTTTTTAAAAAGCTTCTTCAAGGTGGGAAAAAAAAAAAACACAGAGAAAACTGGCCAGTCAGGAAGATTGAAATGTAACATTTACATTGTACAATGTCATTACTGGTCCTTTCAATTCTTTTTCTTCAAGATATTTGTAGTAAAACAGTTATTCACCTGAAATAATTAACACTCTCAGAAGCTGCTCAGATTCATGATTCCCTTAGGCCAAAATGGTATCTGTCATTTCAGACACTTTGCAGTCTAATCTTTGCACCATGATTAATAGTGATCTCACAATTAGGGAACTATGAGTAGAGCTTGAGCAGAGAAAAAGGCAGGATGAGATGAATCATCAATCACAAATTAGCTTCCATTAAAATATTGTTAAAAACTGAAATGTATGCAAGAACTAAATTTAAAACAATCAGTTCTCTTGGCTTTCCAAATACATCAGTAAAGGGCAATTCCTCATTTAAAAGTCTTGATCAAGTGTCTGTCTTTTAACAGATAGTTTTTAGATCCCATCCTATTTATTTCTCTGGTACCTCTCTTCCTGGGGAGATGGAAACTATGCTTTGTTTATTCTCATAACACCTCTAAAGGAAATTAGCACATACATAGAGTTGGAATCTATAGATGGGAAATAGCAATGCAAAGATAATATATATTCCTCAAAGTCATAGAATAATAGGAGTTGAACATGGGTAATGAGAAATGGAGAAATGAATAATTATCAGTTAAGCCAAAAGGATTTCTTAACTACCTACTCTGTAATAGCCACTGTTCCAGGTGCTAGAGATGTAAACACAGAAACAAAATTATCCCTGATCTAAAAGAGCTTACATTGTATTGATACAAGGTGTTTGATCTGGATAATTCTGACCAAAATACCTTGTTGCTGGTCCTTCTTTCTCAAAGAGGACCTTGATATTGGGATGAAGTCATGACTTGCAATGAACTGGATTTTAAGTAGGGGAGGGAGGCCTGTGCAAGGTCACAAACCTCACTTTCTCCTCCAGAACCATCTGGGTCCAGTGGCAAAATACATATCAGGACGACTGGAGATGGCCCTGGATGTTTAAGGCAATTGGGGTTAAGTGACTTGCATAGGGTCACAGAGCTAGTAAGTGTCTGAGATCAGATTTGAACTTAGGTCCTCTTGACTCCAGGGCCAGTGTTCTATCCATTGTGCCACCTAGCTGCCCCATCCAAAATGCCTACCTCTGCAACAACTATGATTGCCTTTGTAGTCAAGATATAGCAAAAATAAATGTACAAACATTTCTCCCCATCATACCAGGGGAAACATTTTGGTTTCTGGGGAATCAACTCAAAACTTAGTTCAGTTCCTCTACAGCTTTGGTACCATCTAATTCATGTCCTGATACATCATGACTACCTGATGAATGTTCATCTAATTTCCAGTGGCATAGGTCTAGAAGGTTCCTGCCTTGTCCCAGGGGTATTGGTTATGCTGAGCTGGCTATAAAACCCAGCCTGGGGATGCTGAGGATGCTGAAGAAGGTGACTTAGGTTCCATTCATTCCCTTCACTTAAAATGGAATAGAACAAATGCAGAGGTCAAGGATCAAGATCCATTTCTCTGGGGCCACGTGACCTCATAAGGAAGAGAAGGGCATGGAACAGAAGGAAAGAATCACTTATTAAGTGAGTCTTAAGGCACTGTGTTAAGCATGCTACAGATATTGTCTCAATCCTCACAACAACTCTTTGAGATAGATATTATAATTCCCATTTAACAGTTGAGGAAACTGAGGCAGAAAGTAATTAAATGACTTACCCAGAGTCATACAACTAATCAAGGACTTGAGGCTAGATTTGAACTCAGGTCTTCCTGACTTCAGGTCCAACACTCTATCCACTATACCATCTCATACAGCATCAGCTGAGTGAGCTGATAGACATGTGTTCAAGAGTCAAGAACCTGTGATGCTAGTGTAGCTTTCTCAGGTCCCATGTGTGAGGTGAGTTCCAGGATCTATAGTTTGTAACCGCATTACTTTGTTTTGTTCAATCCTTTTATATCTTTTAGGTAATTATGAAAATAAAATAGTAGTAAGTGCAGTATGAAGAACCTTGGATTAGGAATCAGAAGGTAATTCAAACACCGTGCCTGGAGTCTTAGAGACATAGGTACAAATTGATCCTCGGAAATTTACTAGTTGTGTGACAGTGCAGATCACTTGAACTCTCTAAGGTTCATTTTCCTCATTGGCAAAATGGGGATAATGCCTGTAATGCCTACCTTATAGGATTCTTGTAAGGATCCCATCAGATAATGTGTGTAAAGTGATTTGCAAACTTTAAAGCACTATAGGAGTGCTTGTATTATTTCATACCGTGGTTTGTCCTTCGTTCTTGAAGAGAACCATGACAGATGTGAAGACTTTCACTGAATTGGATTTAAGTGAGGAAGGAGTGTTCAAAGTCACCAGTCTCACTATCTCCTTCAGAGCCATCAGGGTCCAGTGGCAAGTTATATTATTAGGATATGTTATTATTATTTGCAAATACTAATAATACATATTATTGTTATTATTACTTTTGACTAATGTTCATTAGCTAAGTGTATGGGGTGTTCAGAGAGGACTAGCACCTCTAGTATAAGGGCTTGCTAAGCTCTTTTCAGGGCTGCTCATCCACCTTTGGTGTCCATCTGATTCACCCAACTCTCACCTGTGGCTCCAAGAAGCTGTAGCATACACAGGGGCCACACCCTGGTAAACTGCCTTGGCAAACAGGCTAAACCAGGTTGAAGGTAAGTGACAGGCCACAAACCCGTTGATGAGTTAGGGGGAAGACATCTCCCAAGAGGAATGCATGGGTGAGGACAATGTTCCAAAGGCCATGAAGGCAGCTGAAGCAGGCACTGTGGAGCACTTAGAGCCCGGTCAGACTTTGAAGGTGTCGAGATCATCCACTGACAGACATCTTGACTTTTGTCTTGCCACTGGACTTCAATAAATCTGGAAGAGAAAGTGAGGCTGAAGACTTTGTGTGACTCTGTCTTACTTAAATCCAATTCACTCATGAGTCAAGATGTCATCCGTGATGTCGTCGGTCCTCTCTGAAAAAAGATAAAACAACAATTAGCTGTATGACACTAAGCGTATCACAGCCTACCTGAGCCTCAGTTTTGGGGTTTTTTTTTAATCTATAAAATGAAAAAAAAATGCCTGCCTGTCACCTTTCAGGGCTTTACAAATTCTCTACCCTCAGTTCCTTTCCTCTGAGATTACCTACCCTTTCCACTATGTATATCTTATAGGTATGATTATTTGCATAATGGAGAGTCCATTAAGATGTGAGTTTCTTGAGGGCAGAGACCAAGTTTCTTGCATTAGTTTCCAAAGAGCACAGTGTTTTATAAAATTGTGTTGACTGACTGAAAAGCAAGTGAGTTTGCTATGGTAGTGCTTTCAAAATCCATAAAATATGAGATATGGAGGTATATATGGTTGGGTGGTCAGAATACAAAGACCTAAACCCTCACAAATGCCTATTTCAACAAATATGCTGTTTGTTGTTCTCTTTTGCCTCTGTTTCCTTATTTACAGATGGGATAACACTCAGTGAGCTTCTTGAAACGGAAGTGCTATTTAAAAAAACAAAAACAAAAACCTAGGGTAGCTAGGTGGTGTAGTGGATAAAGCACCTGCCCTGTATTCAGGAGTACCTGAGTTCAAATCCAGCCTCAGACACTTGACATTTAACTAGCTGTGTGACCCTGGGCAAGTCACTTAACTTTCATTGCCCTGCCAAAAAAGAAAAAAGAAAAGAAAGAAGGAAAAAAAGAAAGAAAAAAGAAAAAACCCTATATCCTAATGTCCCTTATTGGTGAATGGATCTACAAAACTGTGAGTGAATGATGTCATGGATCACAACTTGTTAACATTCCACCAGAGATAATACAATTGACTCTGAAAGGACTTGCAAAGGTAAGTAATGACTAGGAGATAAGGATTAAAAGAAAATTACATCCAAAGTATTGTCTAGCAGATAGACTAACTCTATTTGGGGACTAAGTCTTTGTAACTAGCACTTTAAAGAATTCCAGCAACTACACTGAGAAAGATTAGCTGATATCTTATGCCTTGAGACATATGTATTAGGGAGCATATTAAAATAGTATTGTATTCACTTTTATTCTTAGAATTGCATGTCTTCCACATCTCAAATTTCTTCTTTGTATTTTTATTATGAAAAACCGTATGTTATAGAGGAAATAATGAATCTGAACTTTGACAGACATCGGGAGATAGTGGAGGATAGAAGAGGTTGGCGGGCCATGGTCCATGGGATCACACAACTGAACACCAGTGGAAGATAGAGAGCAGGAGGGAAATGAAAAGGTGGCAGGAAGATTTAAGTTCAAGTCACAACTCTGAGGAGCTGGCTCACTAACCCTGTGCCTGGTTACTTAGCCTCTCCTTGCAATAAGACAGACTAGAAATGGCACAGAGAAGGTGCCGACCTGAATTGGTAGCTCGAATTCTCTAACCAACTTTGAGTCTGTATCCTATCTTTATTTGGACACATTTTGCATTTATAAAAACTAGAGTTACTTATAACAAGTTATATAGGTAGCAATGCATGTATATAAGCTTGTGTATAATGCTGGATGCAAAACAAAAAGTGCATACACACAGGGAGAAAAATAGCATCCTCCTATTTATAGAGCTTAGGTCTTTAATTATACCCCTTAGTAAAGTGAATTATTACCTTGGGTCTCTAGGCTGATCATAGACCAGCTTTCTAAGAATATATTTTAGTTCTTTGAACTTGTGATGGTGCTATCTGTCCAGATTGAATCTGGGTTATTACCTTGCAAGTATTATCTCTTTCCTGTCCAGAATTCAGGAGGCTGCTTAATTCTCCTTGGGAATGAATGGTTTGGACCAGGGAGGTAAATCATGGCCAGCTGTTCCTAATCCTACTGTAACCCTACAACACTCACTAATTACTGGGTGAGGCTCGAGAAACTTCCTCTCCACCACAGTTTAAAGCAGAGGTTATTAACCTTTTTGCATGTCAAAATAATGCTTTTAAATTATGGAAGGAAATGGTAAATTTCAGTGAGAAATTAGTGAAAGGAAGGATGCCACTTCTTTCCCCATCCAAGTACATGAATCCCCTAAAATTCATCCAGAAACCCCTTGAGGGTCCATGGATCCCAGGGATAAGAATCCCTGTTTTATGTTAATGTTGAACATCAAAAGCAGTTCTTCAGACCTCCAGCAACTCAGCTTGAATAAAAACTAAGGAAGTGAGTCCTAGAAGATGTCATTAAGAAACTAAGTTTGTACAATTCTCAGATTCCCATCATGTTTTAAATCGGTTTCCTCATCTTTATGGGTGAACATTCATAGTCAGTAGAGTTGAAAGAACTGTATTTTCCTTTGATTTTTGAACAAACCTTGGTAATGATTTGAAATCATCATAAAGCTTCCTTTAATAATGAGATCAGAGCCTTAAGTAAGATTTATATCAGTTCTGCTACATATAGGAAGAACACTCTCCCATGTTCTTCTCTTTCTTTTGTGTATTTTTATTGTATTTTATTGAACAGAAACTTAAAGGTTTGGGGGTTTTTTTACTATGTTTTCTTTTTATATTTAATACAGCATTTTAAAAAAATCAGTTGCTTCTGCTTTGTTTGAAAGTTGTACTTTAGCATGAGCTTGTGACAAATGCATCAATGGCTTCAGCTGTCAGGGAGGAGGTTCCAGGGCACAAAGGGATGATGATGATGAAATAAAATCCAACGAGTAAAGCTGATGAGAAATGAAGGGTAGCTTGGGATTCGGGACCTTGTTTAGATGAAAGTTTTAGGAGGGATTTTTTTTGCCCCTCTTTTCAGCCCTCCAATCATAGGGACGGAGGCTGCTGAAGATGCTGATGAAGTCTGAGTACCAGAGCTGTTTCAGTCTCTGGAATCATGAGTTTTCTGCGTCATTCTTTTGGACTCGTGGTTTATCATTGTCTTACTCAAAGTTCTAAAGTATTTCAAAGCTTAGATAAATAGATGAGAGAGAGAGAGAGTTATCATTGTATAAATTTTGCTTGTTCTGCTCACTTCATTCTGAATCAGTTCAGAGAGGATTCAGTTTCTTCTGAAACTGTCAAGTCAAAAAGAAAGGCACAGTGCTAAGCCATAGGGATACAAGAAAAGACAGAAACTGTTTCTAAACTCAAGGAATTTAGCATCTAATATGGGAGACAACATACAACTAACCACATGCAAATAAGATAAATACAGAATAAACTGGAGACAAAGTCAGAGAAAAAGGAAGATACTAGCATTAAGGGAGCCTAGGAAAGGATTTTTTTTTAGAAGGTGGAGTTTTAGTTGAGATTTGTAAGAAACTAGGTAAATGAGGAGGTAAAGAAAATTCAAAAGTTGTCTCTGTCCCTTACCTCTAACATCTGATCTTGTTCATAAGTCTTGTCAAATCTCCCTTTACATTGATTCTCATATCTATCCCCAAATTCAGCCCCCTCCACCCTATTAGAGGCCATAGATAGTATAATAGCCTCTCCTTTGGGCTATTCTAATAGCTTCCTAATGGAGTCTTTCCACCTCCAGGTTTGACCTCTTGCACTTTATCCATCATGCTATTGCTAGATTAATCCACTCCATGCATCGTGCTGAGCATGGCACAGCTATCTTCAAAAGTTTGCAGAGGCTCCCATTTGACCCTGATATGGTTTTACAGTATTATCTTCTACATACTATCATCTCTGTGTTCAGGTTATCTAATGCAACAACCAAGAACTTGATAGAGTGTACCACAAGTCCTTTTTTTTTTTTTAAATCAACAGAGACTGAACTATTATTCACTCCGTGTCAAAATTGACCTTCATGTTTCTTATTCACAGTGTGTCATCACCCTCCTCCATGCCTTAACAGAGACTGGGACCTGTGCCCAGAATGATCCCCCTTCCCACCTTGGGACAAGGTCTCTTGGAACCTCAAGTGCTTTTTCCAGGTTTGACACAAGTAACTCTTGCCTATATGATACCTTTTCTTTTTTCTCCAGTTGTCAGAGCTCCCCTGCCCCAAAATTATTTTGCATTTACTTTGTAATTTTTAAAAATATTTTACTTATCTGTGTACATGTTGGTCCTCCACCCCTACCTCTGCCACTCCCCAGTTGAACGGAAGCTCCTTGAGAGGAATCTCGTCTTTGAATCATCAGTGCCTAGCACAATACTTGGCATATAATACATGCTTAATAAGTGCTTGTTATTGAGTTATAAATCCAAACCCTCAGTCTGATATTCAAGGCTCTCAACAATCTGATATCTTCTTGTATCTTTCTGCTCTTGTCTCATAGGTGAAATGGCCCAGTGAATAGAGCACTAGACCCAGAGTCAGGAAGACCTGAATTCAAATCAAGCCTCAGATACCAACTAGCTGCATGATCCTGGGCATTTCACTTAATCTCCATATGCCTCAGTTTCCTCATCTGTAAAATGGAGACAATAATAGCATCTACCTTCCAGGGTCATGTGAAGATAAAATGAGATATGTGTTAAATGTTTTGCAAACCTTAAGACCCGATGTAAATGGTAGGTGTTATCATTAAATTTAGAATTGGTTATGACCCTAAAGGTCACCTTACTTTATCCTTCCTTCCTTCATTTTATAGGTAAGTAAACTGAGGCCAAAGAGGTTGAGTGACTTGTCCAATGTCACACAGCTAGTAAGTGTCTGATGTGGGACTTGAACTCGGGTCCTCAGATTGTAAATCTAGCATTCTTTCTACTGTACCACTGTGCCTCCTACTATTCTATGTTTCATCCAAACAATCCCCTGTTCTTTATTCCTGCTCCCACACCCTCACCCATATCTTGGCTCATATTGCTCCCTCTGTCTGGGATTCTGTCTCCATTACTTATTGAATTCCTGGCCATCCTTTAAGATCCCATTTGAACTCCACTTCCTTCATGAAGCCATGGTCAGAAATGACCTTTCCTTCCTTGGCCATTAAAATATTACTTTGCTACTCTCTTATATGCTTGCCATGTTCTGCTTTGTTGTATAATTGTTTCTTTATCATGGCTTCCATAGCTAGAGTTTTGAAATATGTTGTGAATGTAACTACTAGACTATAAATTCATTGAGGGTAGAGGCTATGATTTATTTATCTTTCTACTTGACCCAGCACTTAATACAGGGATAAACATTTAACCAATGTTTGATTAATTGGAATTTGTTGAAGTATCCTAATTTTTCAGCTAGGTGGCACAGTGGATTGAGTTCTAGACTTGGAGTCAGATGACCTGAGTTCAGATTTGGCCCCCCAGACACATACTGGTTGTGTAACACTGGGCAAGTCATTTAACTTCTTCCTGTTATGGGAATGCAATGGAACCCCAAGAAACCTAAAGATCCCAACCCCCCCAAGGAATCCTTGAACTCTCCCAGGGGAGAGGCATCTCTGCCCCCCCCCCCACCTCAGGAATGGGTGTTGTTGAGACCCTGACACACTGATATCCAAGATATGGATGGGTGCTGCCTATCTTATTGAATATCCTTACCTCCCTTTTGTCTGATAAAAATACAAAAGACCAGGGGCGGCTAGGTGGCGCAGTAGATAGAGCACTGGCCCTGGAGTCAGAAGTACCTGAATTCAAATCTGGCCTCAGACACTTAACACTTACTAGCTGTGTGACCCTGGGCAAGTCACTTAATCCCAATTACCTCACTAAAAAAAAAAAAAATACAAAAGACCAGTCTTCTCTTACTCCAGGGGGACAGTCACCAAGGTGATCTGTTCCCTGCCCATATTTCTCTCTCCTAATAAATCTCTTTTTATTTTATAAGATTCGTGATGAGCCTCTAATTCTTCAGGTGAGCTAGCCCCACCCCCATCCAGGTCGCAAGTCTCCCCCAAAACACTGTCTCAGTTTATTTAACTATAAAATGTTGATAATAATAGTACCTACCTCTCAGGAATAAAATGAGATAATATTTGTAAAGCCCTTTATAAACCTTAAAGCTCTTATACAAGTGTTAGCTATTATTACACAAAAAGAATCAGATTCAGTATGGTCCAATGGAAAGAGTGTTAGATTTCAAGTCAGAGGAACTGAGTTCAAATCCCAGTTCTGCCACTTACTAGCTTTGTGACCTTGGACAAATCACCTAACCTCTCTGGGCCTCCATTTCTTCAATTGTAAAATAAGGGGCTTGGACCAGATAACTTCTAAAGTTCCTTATGATTCAGATCTATGAGCATAGACTGGCAAAGCCTTATTTCCTAACTTTCTCCCTTAAGGCTCAAATCAGATATTCTTATTACAGTTCCTCTAATAGACCCCTAGTGCCAAGCACATAATAATAGAGGCCTAATAAAATTGACTAATTTCACACTTTCTTCTGTAGTATTTCCCTCAAAGTCACTGCCTCATGGTTAATGGGACATTTTTTGAAGAGTACATCAATTACACAGTGCCTCCATTTGTCTTCTCGGCAGCCCCTACTGCTTTTCACTTTACCAGAATAAAGGGAATGGCACTAGATTTTGTTTTCTCCATCAAATGGAAAGCCTCCACAAATATGTCAGCCTGGCAGTAGGATCTGGGGTAACATTTACTTTAATTGAAGGTAAATATGCAGCTTTTAGTATCTAATTGCAGCTTCAAAAACAATAACCTTGAATCAGTGACCCCTCAAGTGTATTATTTAGCAAAATGAACTCCTCCCAAATGGTACAGCCTCACCCTTTTTCCCACCACGTCTTAATTAAACAGAGGACCATGCAAGGTCACACTACCTATAGATAAAACGGGGGATTAGGAAACTCTAATCCATTAGCATTTCCTTTTGTGTTCAGAATTACATGTCATTTGGAAAGATACTTAAAGAGTTCCATTTCACAGTTGACTGCATTTTGTAAGCCTTGAAATTAGGCAATTTGCCATTTCTAAAAGCTCACTAGGCTTTCTTTTTTAGGGTATGTTACAGGAGCTAGAAACCCTGGGGAAAATCCACCACCATAAAAATGTAGAGTGGCCAAGCTGAAGTAAAGAAAATGGTGCATGTAGCTGACAATAAGTCACAGATAAGTTCTCCAACTGTGTGGACTAGTTAACTCTACTTTGTGACAAAGATACAATACATTTGGCATCTTTAACCCTGTCTGGTCACTTATCTCACAAATGTATGCCATTAATCATGAGAAGGACTGAGTTTGAAAGTGCTAACTTCTCCCTGAAAGTGCCAACTTCCCCCTCAGCCTTTTTTCTGTGATGTTGTGAAGGAGATGCTGGAAAGAACCCCCTCTTTGAGGAAGTTTGTTGTGTAGTTGGAGGTTTGAAAGAAAACTGTTATGGACAGAGACTAGGTAATATTTGACAAGCTGATAGGCCAAATGGCTGTAAGGAAAATGCTTTCAAATTGAGATTAAATGAGGGGTAGCTCTGAGACCCAGGATAATATTCACCTAAGGATATGAGCAACTAAGAGAAAAAGAGCTGAGTCTACTTCAGGAAGAGAAAAGGAATGAATTATCTAAAAAAGGAGAATGATCCCTAGAATCAGGGTTGGATGAAAAGTCTGCTGAATAGAAGAGTAGTGAAAATAGAGAGAAACTAGAAGAGACAATCTAATACTTTAAGCCTGTATCGGGCTGAGTATAAGGAGACTGTGTACTTTAAATATACCTCTACTAGATAAAAACATATTAGATAATAAGGCAATTAATTGGTTCCACAAAAATACAGCTTTAAGTACAATAACATTATAGCGAATAGCTAGTGCCACAGGAAAAAGATTAGATGTGGTGTGGTTTAAAGCCCGTTTCCAACAATGTATACATAATAAAGTCAAAAACAAGGAATTATGATAGAAGGGTATATTGTCCCTTCTCTTTTCCTTTTTCATTTATTTGCATAAAAGGCCAAAAAGAATATTGGGGTTAAGAAAACAAAAACAAAACAAAAAACCAAGGAATCTGAAACCCAAATAGCACTTAAACATTTATTAAAAAGAAAGCTCTTGGGGCACCTAGGTGGCACAGTGGATAGAGCACCAGCCCTGGAGTCAGGAGTACCTGAGTTCAAATCCAGCCTCAGACACTTAACACTTACTAGCTGTGTGACCCTGGGCAAGTCACTTAACCCCAATTGCCTCACACACAAAAAAAAAAATTAAAAAAAATTATTCTGAAAGGGTGCAGTCTGGCAGATATACAAGTCAGATAGTAATTTGGAACAGAAAACACACCTTTAGTCAGAAAAGCAAGACAGTACCTGAGTATGCTACCAAGCTGACTAGCTGTTATATGTTCCAAAAGAGTTTGGCCCATGGAAGCATGACTGTCCTTTTAGAAAAGAAAATCTTATCACAACCAGTGTTCTGACAACTGAAAGTTTCTTCTTTTAGAGAAAAAATAGAAACTCAGGCTTTTTTTTCTCTAGTCTGAATGAATATACCTCCATAAAAGAACTGAGGTCTAAGTCTCTAGGCTCTAAATTAGAAAAGTTATGACAGAGCCCAGACTTCTGGGGAAGAGGGAACATCTCAGCTAAGAAATCTAGTTGGAGTTAAAAAAGTGAAAATGGAGAAGTCCCACACAATTGTGCCCACAGCAACCAGCTGAAACAACAAGATCAACAAAGAAATTATGCACCTGAAAAATACTTCATGATGGGCAAGGGGTATGGCCAGTAGGGGCAGCATGATGATATCATCAGAATATATCAGCAGTCCTACAGCAGCAGAAGCATGAGTTTCTCCTTCATTCATGTGCTCTGACAACAAGTGAACCCTAGTCAAGTCATCAAGATTTACTTTGCCCTTGTCACGGTCCTCTAATGTTCAAACAAATGATAGATTAATAATAGTTCTTTCATTTCCAAAGTACTTGAACCTTTTTATAGAGAAGTCATCAGCAAGTAATTATTAAATGACTATTATATGCTAGATTACATGCTAATCTCTGGGATACAGAGAAAAGCAAAAAACAAAAACAAAAAACAAAAAAAAACAAGCAAACAAACAAAAAAACCAGTCCCTGTTCTGGAGGAGCTCACTGTTTAACGAAGGAGACAACATGCAAACAACTAATCCAAATAAACTAAATACAGAATACATTGGAAATAGTCTCAGAGGGAAGATTGGGGGAGGCTTCTTGCAGAAGATAGAATTTTAGCTGAGACTTGAAGGAAGTCGGGAAAATCAATAGGTGGGGATAATGGGGGGAGAGCATTCCAACCAGGAGGGGCAACCTATGAAAATAGTCAAAGTTGGGAGACTGAGAATCATATCTGAGGAACAGCAAGGAGACCCAAATCACTTGATTGAATACTACATAAGAGGGGAGTAAATCCTTAGAAGACTGGGAAGAAAGCAACCAAATTCTATGCCCCTCTACAATGTTCTTTCCACTAATGCTTTGTGTATTTGTGCAGAAGTTTGCCCCAGGAAGGCAGTGTTCAATTGCTGCTTTTTTTTATTATGCTATTTCATTGAATGTTTTTGAATTAAACTAATAATTTCCTATGGTTGACTAGTAAAACTAAAGTTATATGTCAAGGCTGATGAGTTGTGGGGTTTTGGAGTGGAAATTAACCCAAGAAGTACCTTAATTTTGAAATAATCAACTTGAAAGCCCACATGCAAGATGAGGGTTTCCCAATACATATAAATGAGAAGAATTTTCCTGAATTGGTTATTCCTTATGGAAGGAAAAGTAATATTCTAGACCATTCATTGGCTATAATTAATTCAGCCATTCCTTAATCATCCCCTAATGAGTCCTACAAACAGAAACAAAGTAGGACAGTCAGCGAGAGACTTTGAACTTGAATCCCTTAAACCCAAAGAACCAAAAGCCAAGAACCTGTGAACTATTTAAAAGGAGTTTTTTAGTATCCTGAGAGTTGTTTCCATTGAGTTCTACAAATGTAGGTGGTACATTAACTTGACCATTAGATGAGATTGATGGTCAACTCCTAGGCATTAACTTGAGCATTAATCTCTTTTGTGTTTAACAGTAAAGTAAAATATTAACTCTTTCTAGTAAATAGAACTGCTTTGTGTTAGGTATCTTTGTGATTTTTCAGTCTGATTATATTCTTAGCTATAGATTATATAGTGAGAAGTTGGTCTCAGAGTGTTGGACTAGGAATCAATAAATACACATCTATTAAATGCCTACTATATGCCATGCACTGTGCTAAGTGCTGGAATTGGGGAGACTGAATCCTGTCTCTCACATTTATTAACTGTATGACTCTGGTAAAGTCACTTAACCCTCTCAACCTCAGTTTCCTCATGGTAGAATGTGGATAATATTTGTATTACTTATCTCACATGTTATTGTGAAGATGAAATTATACACAGAACTACTGGGCAGATAACAGAATGAAAGGAAGCCTCACAGTAGCTCTATGTACCCATTCCCCCAGGACACCAATGGGAACGCCAATGACTGCACTCTGGGCCATCGCCAGTCATCCTGACTTTTGTCCTGTCATTGAATTTCAATGTCTCTGGCTAATAAATTTGCACAGCTCTGCCTCCCTTAAATCCAATTCACACATGAGTCAAGATGTTATCCATGATGTCATTGGTCCTCTTCAAAAGAAAAGGACAGACAACAACAAGTCTCAAAATGCAGGAAACTCAATAATGACGGAAGGTAAAGTAAAGGCTATGCCTCAAAGTAATACATTAAAAAAAAAAACACCTTAAGAATAACTCAGTAACCTTTTATTTTTAGCACACTGTGGGGTCCTAATCCCACAGTCCTTCCACATCCCATACTCTGAAAGCTGTTTATGGAAAATCCTATACCCCCCAGGGAAGAAAGGGACATTTCTAGTTCCCAGGGTAGGTGAAGGCCCCAAAGATTTGAATGTTGTTACCTTTGGCTTACCTCTTTCAAAGCCCAGGCCCTGTAGCTAGGTAGCTTTCACTGTGGAAAAGGAACAAATGGGTAGCCAGTGGAAAGAGAGAGAGAAAGGAGAAGAGATACAACTTCAACAGTTTCCCAGATCACTCTTCTCGTCACTACATAGACCTGCCCTCCCTTTACAGCTAATACCTTGGGGCTACTCTAGGGACTCAGAACAGTCAGTTGCAAAAATTATTGTAGAGTCCTGAAGAAAGGGATTAGTACGGATAGATAGATGATAGATGGATAGATGGATAGATAGTATTATATTAGAAAAATATAAAAAGAGAGAATGAACAGAGAGAAAGGAGAACAGGTAGTAAGGGTTACATTAAGGGAATACTTGCCCTGTATCTTAAGAAGGGAAAGTATTAAAGGCAAGAAGTACATATTCAGCAAGGACACTAAGAAAAAACATTAGTAATTGTTCAAGACAAACCAGAATTGACTAAAACCTTTGTAAAAAATGTGCCTGGAAAAGCAAAATGTTTCCATATTAACCATGTCCAAAAATATGTCTTCTTGTACATCCATTACCTCCCCAACAGGAGGTTGGTAACATTCTTCATCATGAGCTCTGTGGAATCATGGTTGATCATTTTGTTCATTGGAGTTACTAAGTCTTTCAAATTTACTTATCTTTATAATGTTGTTGTTTTGCCTGAAATTGTTCTCATGATTCTGCTTACTTTACCATGTATCAGAACATACGAATCTCCCCAGGTTTCTATGAAATCAGCATTTTCATAATTTCTTATGGCGTAATAGTACTATTACATCAAAGACTTGTTTATATCAAAATATTTATAGCAGCTCTTTTCATAGTGGAAAAGAACTGAAAACTAAATGGGTGCCCATCAAATGAATGATTGGACAAATCGTGGTATCAGAAGGAATCTCGGTGTGCTTTGTACAATGTATGAAGTACTTTGTATTTCTTACAAAGAAAACTGTATCAAGATCCCTCAGGAGGGTGAAAATATCACAAAGAATTCTATCGGATCAGCTGAAATGACAATACCAGGACAAACATAGGGAAAGTGAGAGAATGTGCCTCAAGCAAGAACAACTCTTTGAAGCCTCAAGAATATCTCAGGAAAGAAATGAAAATATTTTTAAAATTTAATAAATTAAAAATAATAAAAAAGATTGGAATCTACTCTGTAATTTATAACCTTATATAGTTGCTTGGGTGAGCAGCTAGGTGGTACAGTAGATAGAGGGCTGGGGCTATAGTCAGGACAACTCATCTTTTTTAGTTTAAATCTGACATCATATACTTTATGACATCATAAGCTTTATGACTCTAGGCAAGTCACTTAACCCTTTTCCCTCAGTTTGCTCATTTGTAAAATGGGCCAGAGAAGGAAATGGCAAACTACTTCAATATCTTTGCCAAGAAAATCCTAAATGGGGTCACAAAGAGTCAGACACGACTGAACAACAACAATGAGTTGATTGGGACAGAGAGGTTAAATCATTTGCTTAGGACCATACAATTGTTATGTTTCTGAGGCAGGACTTCCTGACACTGGAGCCAGCCATCTTCACCATACAACACTGCATCTCAGAGACCAACAGACAGACAGATGATAGACAGATAGACAGATAGATAGATAGATAGATAGATAGATAGATAGATAGATAGATAGATAGATAGATAGATAGACAGACACTATCTTAACCCTAAAACATAAAAAGAAAATGATCTGAACATGCAATTAAAAGTCTAGAAAAATAAATAAATTAGTGATCCTAAAATAAATACATAAAGGAAGAATTCTTGAAAATTAAATGAAAAATATGGGGCAGCTAGGTGGCACAGTGGATAAAACACTGGCTCTGGATTCAGAAAGACCTGAGTTCAAATCTGGCCTCAGACACTTGATACTTAGTAGCTGTGTGACCCTGGGCAAGTCACTTAACTCCAATTGCCTCACCCCCCCCCAAAAAAAAATGAAATGAAAAATAGTTAAGTTTGAAAATAAAATTATTTATAGAACTGATAAACAAAACTAAGAGCTAGGTTTTTTAAAAATCTAATTAAATTGATAAACTATCATCTGACCTGATCATTACAAAGAGAAAGAAAAATTGAATGACCAAAATAAAAAATGAACACAATGAATTCATAAAAAGAGGAAAAAATAAGAATTATCAAAAACTACTATATATAATTACATACCAGCAAAACTAAAAATTCAAAGAAATTCAATAAATATTCTCAAAGATATAAAACATTCAAACTAATGAAACAAGAAAAAGACATTTCCTATCATCTAATCTCAGAAATGAACTGCTAAAGAAGAAAGTCTTAGACCACATAGATTTACAGGTAAATTCGACTATATTTAAAAAGCAATTAATACTTAGGTTACAAAAATTTTCTTTTTCAAAAATAAAAACAGAAGACATTCTACCAAACTCCTTTTGAGACAAGTATGATTTTTATAATTATATCATGGAAAGGCAAAAGATGGAGAAGTCTAGCTAATTCTCACTAATGAATATCAGGCTATGTTGCACAGTGGATAGACCCTATCATCAGTAAAGCTGAGTTAGAATCTTGCCTCTGACACTTATTAATTGTGTGAACCTGGACAAGTGTCCAGGACCTCACTAAGATTCAGTTTCTTCATCTGTAAAATTACAATAATAGCAACACCTGCCTTTTTAAGATTGTTGTGATGATCAAATGAGATAACATATATAAAGCACTTTGGGAACCATAAAGCAACATATAAATATTTGCTATTATTATTATTATGGAAAAAAAGAAAAATACATTCTAGCAATAATTCTACAATAATATATCCAGAAAATTATTCCCTTTGACCAAGTTGAATCATAGAAAGGATGTCAAGATGTTTCAACATCAGTATTGATAAAAATAGAAAATATCCAAACAAAACAAGAAACCTTAACATAATCACACACACATAATTAATAAATCACATAATTATCAATTTAGACAACAAAGACAAAATGTGACTATTGCCACAGAGTACCTGTTTATGTAGCTGGTATTTGTGTTTTAAATGTTATAAAAGCAGAGGCGTAGAAGGACTTTTGTTCAATATTAATGGTAGCATAAATTTAAAACAAAGACCTGGGGCAGCTAGGTGGTACAGTGGATAGAGCACTGGTCCTGGAGTCAGGAGGACCTGAGTTTAAATCCAGCCTCAGACACTTGACACTTACTAGCTGTGTGACCTTGGGCAAGTCACTTAACCCCAATTGCCTCACCAAAACAAAAAAGACCTAACATTATTTGAAATGGTGAAACCCTAGAATTTTTGCAGTATAAATAAGGGCAAAACAAGGAGTTACCCTATTCTCCATTCAATATTATTTGACACAAGTCTAGGAATGTTAGCTAAGGAAACAAAAGAAGGAAACAAGCATGAATGTAAATATTGGGAAAGAGGAGACAAAATTATCCCTATTTGAGGATGGCAAAAAATGGCAAAATCCTCAAAAATGTGAGGATCAGCAAAGGAATGAATGGAGATGGTTACTAGCTTCTGCAAGGTGCCACAATGCAAACCCACAAAACTAACAAAAATAAAGAAGCAGGAAGAATAAGAAAAATGCCATCCAAACCAAGTACAAAAAAAGCACAAAATATTTGGGAGTTAACCTATTACAACAAACACAAGAGTTATAAGTATAAATATTCTTTATAGAAATAGAGGCAAATTACTAGAGAAATACCCATTGCTCATAATTGGATCATGCAAATGTAATAAAAATTACATTAATGCCTGAATTAAGTGAAGGAATTTGTCCAAAGCCTGTTAGGAGGAGGGCAGGGTTAAGAAGCTTCACTTCCTGACTCCCAGACCAGTATTCTTGCCATTGTGCTTCAAAGAAAGAGAGGATTTTTGGAACACTACTCTGTCTTGGATCTTGGCCTATCTATCTGACCCTTCCTCTGGTTGAATTTTCATCTAGATCATGCCTGTTGACATTGGCCATCCCAGAGAAGTCTGTCCTGGAACCTTTTCTTCTCTCCTAAACTATTTAATAATCAGTCTCCATGGATTCATTTATCATGTCTATACTCATGAATCTTAAAGTTACTTCTCCAGCCCTAAGCTCTCTGCTGACTTCATTGCATATCTCCAACTGCCTATTTGAACATCTCAACAATCATAACATTTCCAAAATTGAATTCATAATCTTCTCCTCCTACCAAAATCCAAATCTCATCCAACTTTCCCACGGTCCTCTTAGTCACCCTGGCTTACACCCTAGGTGGCATCTTTGACTCCTTTCTCTCTTGCCCTCCTCCCTGTTATATCAAGACATGATTATTTTACTTTTATATCATCTCAAACATATCCCCCCTACCATCTCTCCTCTGACACTGCCACTTTCCTGGTGTAAGCCCTCATTGCCTCACCTATTAACTTAACAGCCTGCTGGTTGTTCTACCTGCCACGGATCTCTCACCACTTCAGTCCATTCTCTACTCAGCTGCCAAAGCAAGATACCTTAGTGATATACATGTCTTATCCCCCTCCATAAACTCCAGTGACTCCCTATCACTGGCAAGATTGAATATAAAAACCTCTCATGTTCATCACTTGCTCCATCTTCCAGTCTACATACACACACAAGCGACAATCTAGTGACACTGGCCTCATTGCTATTCTTTGAATATGACGTTCTATATATTGACTCCAGGAATTTCCCCCCATGCTGGAATGCTCTTCCTCCTCATCTCTGCCATCTGGTTGGCCAAGCTTCCTTCAAATCACACTAAAATCTCACTTTCTATGTGAACCCTTTGCCAATCTATCTTACTGTTAATGTCTTCCCTCTCTTTCCAGTTTATCATCTGTAGGTCTTGTTTGTACATGGTGTTTTTATATATTACTTCCTACATCAGACTGTGAATCCTTGAGAGCTAAGACTGTTTTTTGCCCTTCTTTGTATCCCCAGGACTTAGCACAGTACTTGACACATAGTAGGTACTTATTAAATGTTTATCAACTGACTGGAAATTGGTTTGTATCAGCAGGGGCTCAAGAAAAGGAATTAGAGGGGATTTGGTTACAGAATTCCAAGGGGGAAAAACAAGGTGGTGAGATTTTGTCTTGTAAATGCAGGTTATGTTCAAAAAGAAAGTTCAAAGAGAAAAGACCAGCTTCATCAGAATCTGTGCTAAGAGAAAGCCAACTATCTGATATGCATGAAGTCAGAATGGAAAAATGTGGACTCCTACACTGAACTATGCCAAGTAGATGCTGTGACTAAGCTGAGTACCTATAATTTGCATATTAGTATATGCCTCATGACCCAAAGTTAACCTCCTGTAGTAAAGTGGATTTTTCTCTCTAAATGACTGACTAAGCATGTGAAGTGCTGAGGAAAGACTTAGGGTAGAGTAAAGGATTGTGGATAATGATGTGGTCCCAAGACTGCAGTCTAAAGAAAAGACTTATTTTTCCTTGTATAGATTTTTTTTAAATTAAAGGTTATTTTTAATTGACAAAAATATTTTTCTCCTCCACCCAACCCTCATTTTAAAAAGAAGACAAAGTCCTTGTTACAAATATGCAAGACAGCAAAACAAATTTCAACATTGGCCATGTTAAAAAATATATTTTAATTGAGACAGTGAGGTGGCACAGTGGATAGAGCCCTGGACCTAGAATCAAAAAGACCTGAGTTTAAGTTCAGCCTCACTAGCTGTGTAACCCTGGACAAGTGAATTAATCTCTGTTTGCCTCAGTTTCCTCAATTGTAAAAGAGGGCTAATATAATAGCATCTATCTTTCAGGGTTTTATGAGGATAAAATGAGATCATATTTGCAAAGCACTTGCAAACCTCAAGGCACTATATAAAGAAAGCTATTAATCTGCATCCTGAATCCATCCATCACCTCTCTGTCAGGATGTGAGTAGTGTGCTTCATCATTGGTCTTCTGGAATCATGATTAAAAAAAAAATTTTTTTTTGAAAATAAACATTTTTATTTAAAGTTTTGAGTTCCAAATTTTATTCTTCCTTCCCTCCCTCCTCTTCCCCCTCCCTGAGTCAGTAAGCAATCAGATATAAGTTATACATGTACAATTATGTAAAACATTACCACATGAGTCATTTTGTACAAGAAAACTCAAATAAAAGAAAAAAATGAAAGAAATAAAGTGAAGAAGAGCATGCTTCAGTTTGTGTTCAATCAATAGCAGTTCTTTCTTTGGAGATGGATAGTATGTCTTAGGTCATTGTATTGCTGAGAATAGTTAAGTCATTCACAGTTCTTCATGGAATCGTGAATTTCTGACCATAGCTTTAAAGTTGGAAGGGATCTTTTAAAAATGAGAAAACTTGACCAAACAAGAGATAGAGTATATTATAAAATGCAAAATGGATGATTTTGATTATATTAAATTAAAAAATTTTTTGTACAAAGAAGCAATGCATCCAAAATTAGAAGGGAGGCAGAAAGCTGGGAAAATTTTTGTGGCCAGTACTTCTGATAAAGGCCTCATCTCTAAAATATATAGGGAACTAAATCAAATTTATAAGAATCCAAATCATTCCCCAATTGAGAAATGGTCAAAGGATATGAACAGGCAGTTTTCTGATGAAGAAACCAAAGCTATCTATTCCCATATGAAAAAATGCTCTAAATCTCTAATGATTAGAGAGATGCAAATTAAAACAACTCTGAGGTACCACCTGACACCTATCAGATTGGCTAAAATGACAAAAAAGGAAAATAATAAATGTTGGAGAAGCTGTGGGAAAATTGGAACACTAATGCATTGTTGGTGGAGCTGTGAACTGATCCAACCATTCTGGAGAGCAATTTGGAAATATGCCCAAAGGGCAATAAAGCTGTGCATACTCTTTGACCCAGCAATACCACTTTTAGGTCTTTTCCCCAAAGAAATCATGGAAAGGGGAAAGGGACCCACATGTACAAAAATATTTATATCTGTTCTTTATGTGGTAGCAAGGAATTGGAAGTTGAAGGGGTGACCATCAATTGGGGAATGGCTGGACAAGTTGTGGTTTATGAATACAATGGAATACTATTGTGCTGTAAGAAATGATGAGCAGGAGGAGTTCAGAGAAACCTGGAGGGTCTTATGTGAGCTGATGATGAGTGAGATGAGCAGAACCAGAAGAACATTGTACACAGTATCATCAACATTGAGTGTTGACCTACTGTGATGGACTATATTCTTCTCACCAATGCAATGGTACAGAAGAGTTCCAGGGAACTCATGATAGAAGAGGATCTCCAAATCCAAGAAAAAAAAAAAAAAAGAACTGTGGAGTATAGATGCTGAATGAACCATACTATTTCTTTTGTTTTTGGTGCTGTTGGTTTTTTTTTTTTCTATTTTGAGGTTTTTCATCATTGCTCTGATTTTTTCTCTTATAACAGGACTAATGCAGAAATAGGATTAATGTTATTATGTGCATATATATGTGTGTCTATATCGATATCGATATATAGATATAACCTATATCAGATTACCTGCTGTCTAGGGGAGGGGGGAGGGAGGGGAGGGAGGGAGAAAAATCTGAAATTGTAAAGCTTGTATAAACAAAAGTTGAGAACTATCTTTACATGTAACAGAAAAAATAAAATACCTTATATGTAAAAGAAAAAGAAAAAAAAAAAGAGAAAACTGAGGCCCATAGATTACAGAGGCAATGAGAGGTAGAACCAAGAACTGAATCCAGGTTCTTGGTTCTCAAGATACAGAGAAGCTATTTCTGTTTGCCTGCATCTTTTAAAGTATCAGTGAAGTCTGAAAATACCAGCTCCACTCACTGTTCACTCCTTAAAAAACTTTATGGCAATGGCCTAAAGTACTTAGTGAATACTTGAGTCTGAAACACTCTAAAGATATAATTTTAAAGAAGGTATCACATTTTAAGCAGCAATTGTGACTAATCATTAAAAGGCCACAAGGGTCAAGATTAATCCCTTGATCCTTCTGAGAAATTCCTTTGATCTCAAGTTAAGACTTCGCCTCTGACCCTGCAACTTAAGTGGATCTAAAGTATAAGACACTGTAATATGTAAGCCAACTTTCCAGACAAAGCCTGAGTGGACACTCACCTTCATTGTGTCCTTCCTGTCTCATTGGGGATGTTGGGATCATAAATCTTGATCATTTCATTTTGCCTATAGTAGTACCGCTTTGCCTCATTGTTAGGAAATTCAATATATGTACCTGTAGTGTGACATAATTTATAAAGTAATTATAATTTATTTATAAAGAAATTACTTCATTACATATACATCATTGGCAGAATCTTTCCAGCTATGGATTTTTCTTACATCCTTATCACATTTCTTTGCCTCTTGCTGGGGATGCCACCTTGCCAGAGGCTCTTGTCTCCTAACCCTGCCTGAAAAAGAAAGGATTATCTAGATGAAGAATCCAGAAAGGAAACCAAGAGTCTCTGGTGGATTTAACTGTCATCTCTATACAGATAGAGGACTCATTTCCCAATGTTCAAATCTGGACTCAGACACTTACTAGGTGTGTCACCCTGAGGAAGTCACTTAACCCTGTTTGACTCAGTTTCTTCATCTATAAAATGATCTGGAGAAGGAAATGGCAAACCACTCCAGTATCTTTGCCAAGAAACCACCAAAGAGTCAGACATGAATGAAACGACTGAACAACATACAAATATATCCATATATATATACATATAAATACATATATGTGTGCATATCCAGCTCCAGTATCTCTGTTCGGCTAGTCATGTATCTCATATATGTCTTGTACTGAATATCCTGTAGATATTTCAAATTAATTTATGTCCAAATGAAGTTCATCTTTTTCCCCAAATTCTCCCCACTTCTGAACTCCCCTAAAACAGTCAAGACCATCCTTGAAGTGAACCAGATTACAACCTTAGTGTCACAGCCTCTACTCTTCACTCTCCCTCACTCCACATATCCAATCTATTGTCCAGTCTTTCCTATCTTCACATCTTTCATATATGACCCCCTCTATCTACTCATACAACCCTACTTCAGTCCATTACCACCTCTCTCCTAGACTATTACAACAAACTTCTAATTGGTCTCCCTATCTCAAGCCTTTTCCCACTTTGATCCATCCTCCCCTCCACTGCCAAAATGAAAGCATAGGTGTGTAATATCATGTAGACCTACACCCAATTGAATAAACTCCATTGGATCCCTATTTCCCCCAAGATCAAATATAAAGTCTTTGTTTTGCATTTTAAACTTTTCATAATCTGGAATCTTACTACCTTTTTAAAAACAAATTTTAAATGCTTTATAAAATACATTTTTATTGATATCTTTAGTTTTTATATCACCAAAATTTCTCCTAATATACTTTTATTTCACCCTTCTCAGAGACCCATCCCATTTAATAAATGTTTTTTTTTAAAAAAGGAAGGAAAACCATCATAACTGATCAATATATCAAAAAAGTTCAAAAATACATGTAATTGGGGCAGCTAGGTGGTGCAGTGGATAAAGCACCAGCCCTGGATTCAGAAGGACCTGAGTTCAAATCCTACCTGAGACAGTTGACACTAGCTGTGTAACTTTGGCAAGTCACTTAACCCTTATTGCCCCCTCCCCCAAAAAATGTGTAATGTACTTCACTTGTGGACCTGCATATCTGCAAAGGAGTAAAGGTTTCTTCTTTCTCTTCTTTGGAACCATTTTTAACATTTACTTTTAATTGTCTTATGGTCATTCTTTCCATTTACATCATTCTAGTCTTTATGTATTATTTTCTTGGTTCTGTTTGCTTTATTCTGCATTAGAGAATGTAAATTTTTCCTATGGTTCTCTATATTCATATTTGTGATTCCTTGAAACACAGTAATATTTAATTGTGTTCATGTATTACAATTTGTTTAACCATTCCCCAGTTGGTAAGCATCTACTTTGTTTCCATTTCTTCATTATCACAAAAGGTGCTGCTATAAAAATTTCAGTGTATATGGACTTAGTTCTTATTGATGACTAGCTTGAAGGCATAAGCCTGGTAGTGAAATCTCTAGATGAAAGAGTACAGTCATTTTAGTCACTTATTTAATCATTTAAAATTGCCTTCCAAAAGTTGTGCTTCATTGCTCCACCAACAATGTATTAGTGTTCTTATCTTCCCACAACATAGATTCCAACATAGACTAGTTTAATCTTTTGTCATCTTTGCCAATTTGCAGGGTATGAAATGAAAACTCAAGGTTGTTTTGACCTTAATTTCTTTATTATTAGTAACTTGAAGCATTCTTTCTTTGGCAATATCTCATATTACTATTGGTATATTTCATATATTATCATTATTTTTTCAATTACTAAAAATTTAAGACCATATAAATCCTAACACAAATATATATAGTCGAGCAAGACAAATTTCTGCATTGGCCATGTACACTGATCAGAGTTCCTAAGTTGTTTGATTTTACAATATTGTTGTCATATAAATTATTCTCCTGCTTCCACTCAACTCTCTCTGTATCAGTTCATACAAGTTTTCCCAGGTACCTCTGAAATCATCCCCTTCATCATTTCTTATAGTATAATAGAATTACATCATTTATATGTCATAACTTGTTCAGCCATTCTCCAAAAGATGAGCACACCCTCAGTTTCCTGGGGGTTTTTTTGCCATTGCAAAACGTCTTAAAATTGTTTTTGGCATGTCCTTAGTGTTTGGTTTAGAGATAATCTCTCCTTTACTATGCTGTCTTTGTAATTCCTCTTGCCCCATTTGCCGCTTTCCCTCCTATTGAAGTGTCAAGTATTCCTTCCACCCTTTCCTGCTTGTTTGTATAGACTGCTACTTCTTCTTCTTCTTCTTCTTCTTCTTCTTCTTCTTCTTCTTCTTCTTCTTCTTCTTCTTCTTCTTCTTCTTCTTTTTGTGGGGCAATGGGGGTTAAGTGACTTGGCCAGCGTCACACAGATAGTAAGTGTCAAGTGCCTGAGGCAGGATTTGAACTCAGGTACTCCTGAATCCAGGGCCCATGCTTTATCCACTGCGCCACCTAGCTGCCCCTAGACTGTACTTCTAAAACCAGATTATGTGAGATAATTTTCTCTGAAGTCCATCTCTCTTTATTCCCCTTCTCTCAGTATATTTATTTTTCTCTCTATTTCTATTCTTCATTTAAGACCGTGAAGATATAAAAGAAACACTCACAGGCCTTCTGTCTAATTAGACTCTTTTTATGACCCCTGATGACAATGGGGTTGAGAAGTAACACATATCTCTCAATATGAGAATGTAATTTATCTTTGTTTTATACCTTGCAATTGTTCACAATTGTTGTGATTGTTTTATGTTTCTCTTGACTGCTGTGTTTATTCTTCAAAGTTTCTAAACAGCTCTGGTCTTTTTACTAGGAATACTTAGAAGTTCTATATTTCAATTCCAATTTTTTCCCCTATAGGATTATACTCAGTTTTGCAGGTAAGTTATTCTTGGTGATAAATTTATATCCTTTGCCATCTGTACTATTGTATTTCAACTTTCCCCTTCTTTATAATGATGGCTGTTAAATAATGTGTGATCCCAATTGTGACTCCTCAGGACTTAAATTCCTTCTGATTGCTTGAAGCCTTTTTTATTTAACTTGAAAGCTCCAGATTTTAGGTATAATATTCCTGGGCATTGTCATTTGGTATCTATTTCAAGATTTAAGTGATAGAGTCTTTTTATTTCTACTTTATCCTCTGCCTCTAAGAGATCTGGGTAGTTTTCTTTTGTGATTTTCAAAATATCATGACTAGGTTGTTTTTGGCTTTGGTTTTGGTTTTTTGGTTCTTTGGTTTGGTGATAGTGATAATCATGGCTTTAAAGTAGTCCAGTGCTTATTAAATGTTTTTTGTCCTTGATCTGTTTTCCTATGCAATGCCTTACATATTCTTCTAATTTTTTCAGCATTTTGACTTTAATATTTCTTGTTGACTCATGGAGTTATTAGCATTTATTTGGTCCTTACTAATTTTCAAAGAGTTTATTTCTTGAGCCCTTTACAATTATTATCTCATTTGATCATCACAACAACCCTGGGAGGTAGGTGCTATTATAATCCCCATTTTAGAGATGAGGAAACTGAAGCAAATAGAGGCTTAAAGGACTTATGCAGAGTAATAAGTACCTAATAAGTATCTGAAGCTGGATCTGAACTCGGGTCAGCAGTACTTTATCTGCTATACCACCTGGTTGTCAGCAGGGAAGCTCTGCTGGTTTGGAATAACAGAAATGCAGGCTTCCCTTTGGTCTATGATTCCTGCCCTGGTTATTCTGTTTCAGGCTTCAGATTGGTCTGGAAGCTAAGACCTCACTCCAATCCTGGGGTCTGAGCTACGCACTGCTGCTGTTTACTTCTGAACTTGACCCTGACTGGGCACACAGCCTAGGATACTTTCCTTAGAAAGCCACCCCTAGGCTCAAGTTTCTCCCTTCCTTCCCACTCCCTGCATTCTGCCCTGGTTTGACGACCTGGAACTGGGTAGGGAGTGACAAAAGTGCCATTTGGCACCTCTGTGCCACAACTTTAGGTCCCTCTTTGCTGGATCTAACACCTTTTCCTGCCCTGATATGCAAGCCCTCCCTGCCCTGGAAGGCATGCTTCTGATTTCACTGATTCCCCACAGTCTGCAGACTTTGTGTGATTCCCTATGCCTACCTGGGTTGGAAAAATTTCTCACTGTAATTTTTTTTTCCCGAGTATTTCCCAATCACGATTCAGTTTAGTACATTTTCCAGCTCTGTTTGGAGGACTTGGGGGAAAAGAGGAGCCCACTGTCCTTCTTTCTACTCTGCCATCTTGGTTCTGACTTCCCGGCCTTTCCAGTCCCCTTATATGTCTCTCCATGTACTGTATTACATGATAGGCTACTGGTCTGTCTGCAAACATGACGCCTTTGTCTCCCTTCATGCTTTTGCAGAGGCTGCCTATTTATTTTCATGTTGTCTCCATCATCAGTTGTCTCTTTTGTGAGTTGAATGACTCTTTTCTTTCTTTTGTATCACCAGTTAGTCTCCCAGTGCCTGGAAAATAATAAGCATTTAATAAATGCTTTTGATTGCCCGACTGAAACTCCAGAGTTTCTTTTGCATTAAAGAAAACGAAACATAAAGGGATATTACAACCTTATTAGAACTCTAAATTTCCAAACTGCTATCCCATTACAATGAACACACATGGTAACATGATCACACTGGTGGCTGATAAGAGAGAAGGTAGCTTGAACTTGAACTCTCCAATTCATACTCCACTCAGCCACTGAAGTGATTTTCCCTTTTTTTGGTGAAGCAATTGTGGTTAAGTGACTTGCCCAGGGTCACACAGCTAGCAAGTGTGTAAAGTGTCTGAGGCCGGATTTGAACTCAGGTACTCCTGAATCCAGGGCCAGTGCTCTATCCACTGCGCCATCTAGCTGCCCCTGAAGTGATTTTCCTAAAGCACAAGGTCTGGTATTGTCACCTCCCAACTCAATGAACTCCCTATTGTCTCCAGGATCAAATACAAAATTCTCTGTTGGGCACTCACAGTCCTTCCTAACCTGACCCCTCCTAACTTTTCAGTCTTCCTATATGGCTTAGATCCAGTGACACCAGCCTCCTTACTGTTCTATGAACAGAAACTATCTCTTGCTTGAGCATTTTCTCTGGCTGTCCCCACACCTGGGATACCCTCCTTCCTCATTTCTGCCTCTTGGCTTCCCTTTCTTCCTTCAAGTCTCCACTAAAATCCCATCCTCTACCAGAAGCCTTCCCCAAGCCCTCCGAAACCTAGAGTTTTCCCCTCAGTTAGTTATTTCCTATTTTGTTTGTTTACTTTTTGTTCCCCCCCCCCCCATTAGAATGTGAGCTCTTTAAAGTCAGACACTATCTATTGCTTCTTTTTGTATCTTTATCGGTGCCTGGCCCACAGTAGGCACTTAACATTTATTGACTTACTGCTTCTTTGGGGATCTGGAGAGTCAAGAAAAAGAATTCTGACATGGGAGAAGATGGAAAAAGTTAGATGTTTGAGAAAGAGGATGGAGAAACTGGAGATGTTGCTGGTCAGCTCAATATGCTAACTTTATCAATCTAAAGTCACATACAAGTCTGCACTCTTAATTTCCTTCCTATATATGGTGGGTAGCCCAAGGTCTCCACACACTGAAAGTCAAATAATTTTTGCACCCTATCAGGCTGACTGCAGGAGGATCCTTTGGGGGGAGGGGAAGAAGAGAGTGATCTTGTTCATCCTTTGTTTTCTTTTTCTTTTCTTTTTTCTTTCTTTCTTTTTTTTTTTCAGGGCAATTGGGGTTAAGTGACTTGCCCAGGGTCACACAGCTAGTGTGTGCTTGCCCAGGGTCACACAGCTAAGTGTCAAGTGTCTGAGGCTGGATTTGAACTCAGGTCCTCCTGAATCCAGGGCCAGTGCTCTACTCACTGGGCCACCTAGCTGCCCCTCATCCTTTGTTTTCGAGGAGGACTAATGATATCACAGAGTAATGTTCTGACTTGCATGTGAATTGGATTTAAGTGAGGCAGAGTCACACAAAGTCATCAGTCTCACTCTCTCTTCCTGAGTCATTGAAGTCCAGTGGTGAGACAAAAGTCAGGACAACTGTTGATGTCCAGCGTGCAGCGAATGACTGTCATCTTTAACGTTTGATCAAGCTCTTAACACTCCACAGTGCCTGCTTTAGCCACCTTCATAGCCTTTGGAACAAATTGTTTTCATCCACCCATTCCATAGAGAAAAGTCTTCACCTGCTTGAGGTAAACACCCTCTGGGGGATAAGAACTTAAGGAGAGAATTGAAAAGGCTATGAATCCAGGAGATGTTTCCTCGCTAAACTGAACCAGCTTTCTGTCAAATTTATTTGAGTTCCTTTATCTATTTGTCTAGACAAAAAAAAGAGTGTTTTATTTTTATGACTTCCAATCTTTATTGATGGGACACTTTCCCTGTTGGATTCCATCATTTATAGCTCAACCAAAACTCCAGATCCAGTCCTCAATCCCTCCCCTCTTTCCTAATTAATGTTTTGTATTTCTATACCAAGCATTATTGTGATTTTAGCATCTTTACCTCTTACTAGATGCTAAAATCCATAAGGCCAGTTCTGTATCATATGTGAATTTTACATCATGCCCAGCTGAACGCAGAGCTCTGCTCTAGCTCAATTCAAACACTTTCTATAGGAGGCCTGTGCTCATCCTTATAGCTATTCGTGTACTTCCCTTTAAGATTCCTTTCCATATATTCCACATGTACAGATGTACCCTGTATACATCTCATATAGGGCTATTTATGTTCATGATGGCTACCCCATTAGGATGGAAGTTCCTTGATGGTAAAGACTGTTGTTGGTTTTTTCCTTGCATCTATGCTAAGCATAGAGCCTGGAATGTCATAAGGATAGGACCTGAATCTGTGATTTCATTGACATAAGAAACTATCAACTATCAAGGCAATGCAGGTTGGTATCATCTCAGCAATTTATCATATTAGAGAGTTACCTAGTTTGCTACAGGATTAAATGACTTGCCCTGGGCTACATAGGGAGACTTGAACTCAGATCAATATATGTGTGTGTGTGTGTGTGTGTATACACACACACACACACACAAATACACATCCTCCTTGTAAATATACTTTATTATATTATATACTTTATTATATATTATTATGTTATATATTCCTCTTATTGCACTTGCATATATATGCAAAAGGAGGAAGAATGAACTTTATTCTCATTTCCTTCTAACAGTCAGACAACAGAAAGGAGTGAATGGGGAGCCCATAAGTTCTTTGGGTAACTTATTTCATTTAATATAAAACACTGGGGAAAGTGCCCTACACACAGCTGCCGTTCATTGGAGCCATTAACAGCTGTGACTCATCCAAGTCATTGCAGGAGGAGGAGGAAGGGTGACTGCACATCCTGGTTTGAAGGATTAGAGATCTCCATCCGCTGAATGGAAGCAAATTGTGAAGACTGTTCAGACCCTTCCTTTGACTCTGCCTGTTATTTGGGTTTGGTTGCCTTTGTTTTAGCCTTGAGCTGTGGATTCTGCTCTTTCCCTCTGCTTCCTCTGGCTCACTGCAGACAGTTTACACACACACACACACACACACACACACACACACACACCCTTTGTTCCCGGCTCTTCTTTGACTCAGGGTTTGACAACTGTATCATTTGCTTTATATCATCTTTCTGCTTCTGGTCCCTTTACAACTCATACTGTACCACTTCTGACCCTTCTCCGTTGTGCCAGAGACCTCATATAATCTCTGCTAGCATCTTGGAAGACTCCCATTTGCCCCATACCTTCTGTTCCACCTCCAGATTTGCCCTCAAGATGGCTGGGGGCGGGTGGTGGGGGGGTGGGGAGGAATCTTGTAATTCTGTCAGATCTTGGTCAGATGTTGTTCATTAGGGAAAGGAAGAAAAGGTTTTTCTTTTTTCTTTTTTTTTTCTTTTTTTTTTTTTTTGGCAGGGCAATGATTATTAAGTGACTTTCCCAGGGTCACACAGCTAGTAAGTGTCAAGTGTCTGAGGCTGGATTTGAACTTAGGTCCTCCTGAATCCAAGGCTGGTGCTTTATCCATGGGTTTTTCTAATAAATATCACTTTCCTGTCTTTCTATCTTTCTATTTAATCCCATATACAGATAATCTAGAATTTATTTTTGATATTAAAGGCCACAATACATGAAATATGTGGAGAGTGAATCAGTAAATCAAGTCAACAAGCATGATACTGGATGGGGAGCTAGGAATACTACAAAGAAAGATAAAAATAGTCCCCAAAGTCAAAGAGACCATAGTTTAATTGGGGAAACAACATACAAACAAATATGCATGAACAAGATATGAACAGGGTAAATTGGAGATAATCACAGAGGGAAGGCACTAGCATTCAGACCAGGAAAGATTTCTTGCAAAAGGTAGGATTTTATCTGAGATTTCAAGAAAACTAGGGAAGCCATGAGGGAGAGACAGTAGAGAGAATGTTCCAGGTATGGGGGACAGCAAGTCTGGAATTAGGAAATGGAGTGGCTTATTCTAAGAACAGCAAGGAGTGGCTGAATCATATGGTATGTAGAGTGGAGTAAGAGGTAAGAAGTTTGGAAAGATAAGAAGGGACCAGTATATGAAGAGCTTTAAAAGAAAACTGAAGATTTTATATTTGATCCTAGAGGTAACTAGTAATTTATAAGTGAAAACTAGCAAACGGATTATCTTAGTTCAGTTGTTAACAAAAGAGAAAGTGGCTACTCAGCTCCAATTTTGTTTTTATGTCCTCTATAAAGAACAATTTTTTAGACCAAAGCAGGAAAAACAAAAACAGCTAAGAGAAGATGGGAGCCCAAAATAGGTAAAAAGAGAAATAGATGAGTCCACTTCCTACTCTAGATCAATTGGACCTCAGAATAAGGAGAGAAGTTACAGATGGGATTGCTGAACCCTGTTAGAAATCTTTGAGGAATCGTGGAAAATGGGAGCAATGCCAGAAGAACAGAGAAGACAAATGTCTGATTTTTAAGAGGAAGAAAAGATAAATTTCCAAAACTAAAAAACAGAGAACTTCATATTGGATGCTTAGCAAATTCTAAAATGGCTGATTTATGATGTCTCCCCACCCACCTCCCACCACTGCCCCTCTCACCCCAAGGTCACACAGGACAATCTGGGCTGCTTGATTGATCACAGAGTTTGAATGAAATGAAAATCACAAGTTTTCCTCTGTTCTGTGAGACCGAGGACAACTAGGCCTTATTATTTTCCCTGCCCATACCTCCCAACATTCTCTAGGCCTCACCATCTTTTCTGCCTCCACAACGGAGGTTTTTGACTTTTTGTGTCATAAACCCCTTGGAAATCTTGTGAAGCCTATGGATTCCTTATCAGAATAAATGTTTTTAAATATAAAAAAAATCAAATAATAGCTGGCATTCATATGGAGCTTTAAGATTTATATAGCGCTTTTCAAATTATATTTTATCCTCACAGCAACCCTAGAAGATAGGTGCTATTTTTAACCTCAATTTACAAATGAGTAAACTGAGACAGAATTTGAGCTCAGTTCTTCCTGACTCTGGACCCAGCCCTTTATCCACTGTGCTACCTAGCTGCCTCTAAATACAGAAGATTATATAACATTAAAATATTTTAAAACAAAAAGACATAGAAAAACATTCTATTGAAATGCAATTGACATATATTAAAACCCACATGGTATAAACTCTTTGAAAGAAGGAACCATCAAGGTTTTTCTACCTATAAACCCAACATATAACACAATGTTTGGCATTATCAAGTGTTTGATAAATGCTCTTTCATTCATTCATTTAGAAAAGGAAGAAGTAATCACTGTATACTAGCATGGACTCATTAAGTCATGCCAACCTATCCAAACTCCTATTTTTTTAACTAATTGGAAACATTTTGTTTAATAATACAAAAAAGCCCGTCAAAGGCTCTCTTCAAACAAAATGTCTGCCATGTATATTTCAGCATCAAACAATATATATATATTTTTTTTTGGTGAAGCAATTGGGGTTGAGTGACCCGCCCAGAGTGACACACCTAGTAAGTGTCAAGTGTCTGAGGCCGGATTTGAACTTAGTCCCTCCTGAATCCAGGGCCAGTGCTCTATCCACTGCGCCACCTATCTGCCCCTCAAACAATATTTCTTGATAGATGTTAAAAGGAAGATAGCTTGCTTAATGATTTCTGATAAATATAAATCAATAAGCATCTATTATATACCTACTGTATATAGACCCTATTTGCTGTAATAAATATCAATCAAGGTACAATCATGTACAAGGTACATGAAGACATGCTTGGCAAAGGTGTTTAACCACTGTCCTAAGGATGTCCAAATTTCAGAATACAAATGGAAGAGATTTTTCTATAATGATTGCTATCACTACGTGTGTGCATGTATCCATAATCTCTATGCATTGCCAGTTGCATACCATAATCTGGACAATTGTTATTATTTATCCCCTTGTTTTTTCCTTTGTGAATGGTGATTCAAAATTCTCTTGAATGTTTCCAGGAGTTTCACCCATGCTCCAGGACTTGTTATGCAAATAAGAACATCAGGAAGTCCTCACCATCTTCTTATAGGCAACATGAAGAATCATCCTGAATTCTGTGCTTGTGGGTAAGTAACACCCTTGGCAAGCATATGTCACCCATTTCATGATTCATTTTACATTAATTATCAGTGTTGTCAAATAAAACTATCTCTATTTTTAATCTTTCTGAACTCCCTTTTTTTTATTAAAAAAATGTATTTACTAGATTCTGACATTCAGAGATACCCCCTAGTAAGAACAAGTTTTCCCATTTCCTGTTATTGGTCATGGATTCTGCCATTCGTGCCTTAAGGTCCACAAGATATTTTGCATCCATTATTTCATTACATTCTTATTACAGCTTTATGAAGCAGGTACTATATGTGTTTTGTTCCCATTTTGCTGGCAAAACAAAATAAAACAAAAAACTAAGACTTAGAGAGTTTAAGTGACATTCCCATTGTCATATAGCTAGTAAAAGGAAGAATTTGAAGTCAGATGTCACCTATATTCATGTCCAGTACTCATAACATCAAACAAGGAGGAAGAAGGGAGAATATTTTCAGAGACAGGGATCAGTTAAGGCTGAGCATTGAAGTAACATACAGCTTTCAAAAGTCAAAGATGAAGATGTAACATATTATGGGAATAAAGGATCATCTTTATTAATACATAGAAGACGGAAAGGCTTGGACAAAATTGAAGAATAGCTAAGATTCCATTTTGACTGGAATGCGGAGTGCATAAGAGAAATAATATGAATTAAGGATGATTGTTGAAGGCATTAAATCCCAAACTAAGATGTGTATATATTTAAGACCAAATATCTATGTGTATATATGTGTGTATTATATATATGTGTGTGTATACATATGTGTTTATGTATATATGTATATATATGTGTGTGTACATGTGTGTGCATTATGTATTTTTTTCCTTTAGGCAATTAGGGAACCACTGCAACTGGCGGTTCTGGGAGAGTGACATGATCAATTTCACACATTAGGAAGAACAGTTATGTGAAGGATGGATTGTAAAAGGAGAAGCCAAAGAGGGAGAAACAAGTTAGGAGGGCACTATGATAGTCTAGGAGAGCAGTAATGAGGATCAAAACTTGGGACTAGGGGCAGCTAGGTGACGCAGTGGATAGAGCACTGGCCCTGGATTCAGGAGGACCTGAGTTCAAATCCTGCCTCAGACACTTGACACTTACTAGCTGTGTGACCCTGGGCAAGTCACTTAACCCCAACTGCCTCACCAAAAAAAAAAAAAAATGGGATTAATATCCATGAAAGTAGAAAGAAGAATATATAAGAGTGAGCTACTGAGTTCCAGCTATGGCTTTTACCTGCTATGTGACCCTGGGCAAGTCAGCAAACTTATCTGAGTTTCAGTTTTAGACTAGATGAACTCAAAGGAAGCTTCCAGATATAAATCTATGCCCCCTAAGATTTTTTTCCCCCTGGGTATTGAGGGTTAAGTGACTTGCCCAGGGTCACACAGCTAGTGTCAAGTGTCTGAGGTCAAATTTGAACTCAGGTCCTTCTGAATCCAAGGCCAGTGCTTTATCCACTGTGCCACCTAGCAGCCCCCTCCCTAAGATTCTTTTTTTTTTTTTTTTGCGAGGAAATGGGGGTTAAGTGACTTGCCCAGGCTCACACAGCTAGTAAGTGTCAAGTGTCTGAGACCAGATTTGAACTCGAGTCCTCCTGAATCCAGGGCTTTATCCACTGTACCACCTAGCTGCCCCACCTAAGATTCTTAATACTGGTATTACCTATCTCACAGGGCTGTTGTGAGTAAAGTACTCTGTATATATGAGTGTATATAGATACACATGTATACATATATGTACATACACACAGACATTTTAGGTATTATGTTTATAAATATCATATTACAATAGATGTTATGATATGTGTTTATGTATATATGTATATACATATATATGTAACAGAGTACCTTAATCCCAATTTATATAATTATAATTATTTTAAAATTTTATCTATATATAATTTTAAATTAAAATATATCCATATAATTACATAAATTTTATGTATAATTTTAATATTTATAAATATATAAATTGCAAGGTTCTGTGTGTGGATATATAGATAGAGACATATATTTATATAGTTATGCAGATAAATGGACATAATCTATAACCAGATAGATATACACACATACAATGTCATCATTATCATTTGGCCCACACCTATGATTTAGTTCATGTAGGGAACTTCAGGAATGGAAAGTTACTCCTGTAATGAAGATTAATGACTCAATTGTAACTTTTAGAGAAATACCTAGAAAACTGAAATATTAAGTAATTTAGCCACATAACTGGTATGTGTCACAGGCAGAACTTGAATCCAAGCCATTCTAACTCAGAAGAAGGGACATTTTTCCCTCTGCCTGACATCCTGAATTGGTCTGGGAAAACACAACGTTTAGGGAAAGAATATTATTGGGAACAGGTGGTGCCGCAGGAATGATGGTGTAAACAAGTAACTGAATGATGCAACAGTGTGAGTTTCAAGACTTTTACATGAAATTTGATTGTCATATTTTTGATGCTCTGACCAAATAGCATTGGTGAAGGCAACTTCAAATGGAATGTACTCTTTGTTATTATTTTTTAAAAACATTCAAAAATCATGAAGCCCACCAAAAAAGTTCTGTTTGGCCTGTATATTTTTAATTATAGCTATCTTCTATCTCCTCATATTGTGTTACCCCAACTTTTGCTGCTTTTCCTTCTATTCTTCTAAATGAACACAAACATCTATGTCCCAACTCATTCATTCCTCTCTCCTTCTTCCTCTCCCATCCAAACACAAACTTCCTTGGGGGAAACCACTAAAATGTTCTGAGGGAGAGGAGGGGGATAAAGGAAATGAAAAGTAGGTATTTCTTTCCACTCTTCTTTCTGATTTCCAGAGCAGGAAAAATTGGATCTCTAAACTTTTCCAAAGCCTGTGACTTTGAAATGTTTCTTTGTGAGTGTGTGTGTGTTCTCTTTCTCTGTTCCTTTGTTAGAGACCCAGTGCTACCTGTGTGCTGCTGACTCAGCTCTCCATGGTACTTGTGCTGGGAAAATGATTCAGGCAGAAATCAAAATTGGCCTAAAGCAAACTGACTAAGGCACAAAGTTTCCCATACTTGGATTTAAAAAATAAACAACAACCACCAAAAAAAAAAACCCTTTAAAACAAATAGCTTATGGATTCAGAAGCAGCAGCAATATGCTGGAGGGGTAGGAAATTTGCCTCATTCAGGAGTGAATCCTGCCTGTGTTGGAGTTTTCCAACATAGTAGCAAGACAAGAGAGAAAAAGTACAAATCCATGCATGTAAGCTACTTTCCCCTGAGGTTAGAAAGGGAGAATCAACTGGAATTTCAATGGCAAAGAATTCCATAAGACATTAATAATGAACTTCCTAACTAAAAGAATTGTGGGGGCAGCTAGGTGGTGCAGTGGATTGAGCACAGGCCCTGGAGTCAGGAGTACCTGAATTCAAATCCAGCCTCAAACCTTAATACTTACTAGCTGTGTAACCCTGGGCAAGTCACTTAACCCCAATTGCCTCACTAAAAAAAAAACAAAAACAAACAAACAACAATAACAACAACAACAAAAACAAGAATTATGAGTAACTCCCTATTACTATCAGAAAATAATCGTTTCCATCTCTGTGTTTTTTAAAGGGTGCAAAATTTTCTTTCTAGAGAATTTCCTGAAATAGTAATTTTCACTTATTTCAAAGTTGAAAAAACCCTATCAATGCTACTTGCCTTTATTATATTCCCCTTCCATCCCCAAATAAATTATTTTATGGCTCTTACAAAGTTAATTAAAATTAATTCCTAGAGGGGGCAGCTAGGTGGCTCAGTGGATAAAGCATGGGTTCTGGATTCAGGAGGACCTAAGTTCAAATCTGACCTCAGACACTTGACACTTACTAGCTGTGTGACCCTGGGCAAGTCACTTAACCCTCATTGCCCTGCCAAAAAAAAATTAATTCCTATAAAAATTTTAACTAATCAGCCTTGGAGATAATCCACCTGTGGAATTCATTCTGGGGTATCATTTAAAAAAAAAAAACTGAACTAGCGGCATAAAGGTCCTAATGATTCCTCAAGTTAAGAAAAAAATCCATAAAATAGTCTATATATTTTCATTAAACATCAAATTAATCTTTTCTCTGAGGACAATAAGCCTCTCCTCCCCCCAAACTTAAGTCACACTAACAGCCCTATGACCAGGTACCTTGCTATCATAATGCAGATGCATAAATAATGACATCTAAAGTGAATATCACAGGACAAATCAATGTGCTTTCAAGAATGGATTTTAAACAGACTTCGTTTCCCAAAATCACTAAGATGTTTACTTTATCAGCATCTAAAGATTCAGCAAGGATACTCTCTAAGGGAAAGGGCAGTCTGTTTTCTGGAGTGAAAACAGTCAGTAAGTTGATTTTTGTATTTGTTTTCTAAGCATTCCATAGGATACTTTCCTCCAAAGATGTAATCAGATCCCAGAAAACTACATTTTTTTCTTTCATTATAGCCTGTCGAAATGGAAGGAAAAAGCTTTATTTTCACAGTGCTTTTTTGAATATGTTCTGTCCAATGCATCTTAAGAGTAAGATTTGCCACAGAGCAGAGGTCATCAAATACAGAGTCTTAACTAGGGTGAGATTGAGTAGGGCTTTGGACAAGACATTACATATACTTCCCTTCTTCCAGCATCCTGGAAATACCCAAATTGACCTATCCATGCCCCAGCCCCTCCAAGCTCTGTCTCTGACTCCCAACTCCAATACTGAACTCCCAATGTCCCTGGGTCTCTGTATTCCCACCTACCCCAACCCCAGCTTTTCTGAAAAAGTAGATCTGAAAGTTCATTTCATGCCACTTGCTACTATTTGAAAGAACTGTTAGTCACAACTGTGAATCAAATGCTTCAGCACTTTGAAAGATCTGATTTCAACATATTAATGCCTTACCAAGTAGTTTCTGCCAAGGGTAATAAAGTCCTCTTACCACCTTTAGGGAAAGCAGTATTCTCCTATTCTCCCTCCTCCAGTAGGGAATGTTCTCCCTCCAGTAGGATTGGGAGGAACTGGAAAGAGTCAGAGTATATGCATGGGGATTAGAGGCAGGGGACCTCTGGAGGGAGAGTTGAAAGGCAGGATAAAGGAGACACTAGGGGGTATGGGTAGTAAAAGCCTTAAATTCTCATCCAGATTCACAGAGTTCAGCCAGCGGCTCTATAGGCACCTGGAAAGAATAAATAAGCCTATTTACTTTAAATCACAAAATTACAGAAGTAAAAAAAAAATAATAAAGGGATAGTGATTTTTCTTGATGCTAATTTCAAAGGAAAAAGAAAACATAAAAGGTTCTGAGCTTGTCCCTGAGAGATCAAAAAATTATTCATGGTTCAGCCAGATTGTATAGAATTTCAAAATGCCAAAATCTTGGCATAGTGTCATCCATCCAGGAAAAAAAAAATTGCTGAGTGGCAGGCATTGGGCCAAAAGGTACTGAGAGGCAATGTGTCCTTTCACCACTCCCTACACATATGTCCCAGAACTAAGGCTGAGTTCATAATGTCAGTCTATCTGGGGAACTGGTCTTAGTTCTTTCCAGGTCGGAAGGGTCCTTGGGTTGGTTTCCAGGGTCATCTTCCACCACTCCCTTAATAGATCAGAATTTTTACGATAAGGGATCAGTTGTTTGTTGAATTTATTTTTCTTGATTTATTTAATGAATCAATGAACAGCTTCCATTTGGACTCCCAGAGACCTGCCAGATCAGGGGCGGTCTTGCACTAGGAAGCATTCTCTAAGTACCTCTGGAATGGAAGTGCGTTGCTCAAAGGTAGATTCACACTTAGGACCCTAAAAACCAACCTGGGTTTAGGAAGTATAGGCTGGCAAAACGGAAGACCCAGATTGCAAGTGAAGTTCACATATTCTGGGATATGCAACCTCTATGTATACAAGGTCCTACCCACACCAGGCTTGAAGTCTGAGAATTATTTGGTGACAGTCAGAACTTCTTACACTACTGGGACTCAAGGGAGTGCTCTCAGAAACTTCCATGTTGGAAAAGAGATACAGATCCTGGGATCATAGATTTAGAGATGAGGGACCTTTGAGGCAATCAAGTCCAATCTTATTATTTTACTGATGATGAAACTGAGGCTAAGAGAGGCTAAATGACTTTTCCAGGGTCACACAGCAAGTATCTGAGGCAGAATTTGAACTCAGACCTTCTTGACTCCAAGACCAGTATTCTATGCACTGAACTACCTAGCTGTCTCTGGACTGTTAATAGATATACAGAATGCAGTAGTAAGCATCTTTGGAGGACAAAAAGCAAGTGGAGGTGGTGTTAGTTTCTCATCCCAAATGCTTCTCAATAGCTACCTGGAAATCTGGGGTGTTTCACAGAATGTGTCTAAAACATGCACTTCTTTGGCTGTCTTTTCCAGCAGCCTTAATGTCTGAATGCAGCTGTTCCTCATGTTTGAATGCAATGGTCATTTTTCTCAAGGGGATAAATTCAGTCATGATCATTTTCTTGGTGTTTCTGAAGAACAGAGGTTGACACAGTACATTCTAACATTTCTCTCTACTAGAAATATAAGTAGGTTCTCATGAGATTTTTACTATTTCCTGTTCTCAGCTGATTTGGGAATAACTTGAACTCATATGACCCTGAGTTTTCAGAGTATTTTCTTTCTGTCCGTGTTGGACAAAGCTAAGTAGTAAGATAAATATTTTTGAGCCCTATTTATCTCCCTTTGTTCCAGCCCTCAGAAATACTGAGACTGAAGTTTTTTATCAAAGCAAGCCAGCTCACCTGAGAATCACTCATTATGTGTTGGGAATAAAAAAGGAAAATGAATTGTTTCTAGAGCTTTGGATTTGGGGGTTATTGTTTTTAGGTGGTTTTTAAATGTATTTTTAAAGCTCCATTATGTTTCACAGAGGACAGTTACCTTGGTTTCCATGGTGACATTGAAATGGTGTGTAGGTGCAATTAAAGAGAATGAGTGCATCAATAAATAGTTTAGTATTTCTGTTAAGTATGAAGCTTGCCCAATATTTAAACCTCTTCAAGCATTTTGAAGCCATTATTCCTTTATGCATTTTTCTGACATCTTGTTTCTCTAATGGAGAAACAAATTCAAATGAAGTTAACTTTTTCTGAAAATTAAAGTTAGCATCAAAGACAATTAGAGAAGCCCCCACTGTGGCTTGCTTTTAACTGATTTATGTAAATAGTTAGTCCTTTGTCCATTTACCAGAGCACATATTCCACTAGCTATGGAGTTGGGAAGGCTGTTGCTAACACTGTCCAAAGGAGGGAAATGCAGTCTCTGTCTCAAGTTTTTAGTCTCTCCTCAACTTGACTAAAGCAGGTTGCTAAAAGTTAATTTTCACTGAGTTAACAATCAATAATAATAATTGACATTTATATAGCACTTCTAATTTGAGTCTCACAACATCCTTATAAAGTAAGGATGCTGTAGGTATTATTTCCCATTTCATAGATGAAGAAGCTGAGTCTCAGAAAAGTTAGGCCCTCCTGACTCCAGGGCCAGTGCTCTGTCCACTGTACCACCTAGCTACCCCGATCGCTCTTTTCCCGATTATGCTAGCTCATGCCCCTCAGCCAAAAGGAACCTCTTGCTACAGAAGAGGCATTCACTGAACAAACATAGCATGAATGATTTTCTTTTTTAATTTAAATTTATTTTTTGCTTTTTTTTCCTTAACTCAGAATTGGTATGGAAAGATCCATGCAAGACTTCCATGTAACTGCTAATTTTTTAAAGTAGAGATGTACATGATCTAATATCAGAGAAATCATATAATAAAAATAGGAAAAATATTTGGGAATGAAATATTTAAATAGTACTTTGAATTCAGATCTTTAGAAAATTCATGTGTCACTGACAAACTCACACATATATAGTATGTATGTATATAGGAATACATTATATCTGTATGTATGTGTACATGTGTATATACATGTGTATGTATATATGTATATGTGTATATACATATTATATATATATACATATATATATATATATATAATTGAAAGGCATTTTAACTTTGTCAAGAAAAGCTTTCAAGAAAATGTATACCAGATATAGGAGAGAAAATTTTCCATTCCCCCCTCAATGTTTAGTCATTAAAGCTGGGATTATAACAGAAAAATATTATGAAAAATGGCCCAAATGCTCTTCTTTTTTCTTCTCTTTTCTTATAATCTGAGATGTACTGATATTTTTTTAATAACCAGCTTTCTTAAAAAAAATGTATCCATGGCACACTTTTAAACTTAATCTTCATTATTCATTCATTCATTCATTCATTCATTTATCTATCTGTCTATTTATTTATTTGTTTGTTGTGGGGCAATGGGGGTTAAGTGACTTGCCCAGGGTCACACAGCTAGTAAGTATCAAGTGTCTGATGTTGGATTTTAACTCAGGTCCTCCTGAATCCAGGGCCTGTGCTTTATCCACTGTGCCACCTAGCTACCCCTCCTAATCTGCATTATTAACATTTTCTTCATTTTCTCAAGTCTAGACAATCACCAAAACAGTAAGTCAAGCCCTGGTTTGTAGTATTTGGTTAATTCTGAGGTATAAATACATTGAAAATTTAATTACCAGCTCTCTTGAGCTGATTCAAGTTGACTCTAACCTTGGCTATTCCTACATAATACATATTTATACATATATACACATACATATATACATACATATGTGTGTGCATAGACATCAGGATATAAGTTTCTAAGGGGTAGAGACTATTTCATTTTTGCCTTTGGATCTCCATGACTTAGCAATAAGTCTGGAACATTTGAAAACATATATTTTTTTTGGTCCAGGTCAATGATTTCATCAGTGTAAGTAACTCCTGGTAAAGAAACTCCTTCTAAATGCAAACCAGGCTCACAACCTATGTATCGTCCTCTATTCCCCGTACTCAATCTGTTGCCAGGGTCTGTCGAGTTCACCTTTGCAACATCTCTTCAGTATGCTTCCTTCTATCCTTTACTACTACCAACACTCTGGTACAGACATAGATTTTTTTTGTTGTTGTTTTTGTTTTTTGTGGGGCAATGGGGGTTAAGTGACTTGCCCAGGGTCACACAGCTAGTAAGTGTTAAGTGTCTGAGTCCGGATTTGAACTCAGGTACTCCTGAATCCAGGGCCGGTGCTCTATCCACTGCGCCACCTGGCCGTCCACAGACAGAGATTTTAAAGGAAAGGAAGGTTTAGGATGGAAGATGGTGAGTTCTCTTTTGGATATACCAAGATGCTTTACAGGATATTTAGGTGAAGATTAAGGAATTCTCAGTCTAGAGATGGTCATTGTGCCTTTGGAAGCAGACAAAATCACTAAGAGAGTATAGAGATAGAAGAGAAAAGGATCCTACTTTCTCCTTGTCTTTCTACACTTCTTCTCTTGGAAATAAAAGTTATGTTCTACTCTTTGTGATCCCATTTGGGCTTTTCTTGGTAAAGATAATGGAGTGGTTTGTCATTTCCTTCTCCAGCTCATTTGGCAAATGAGGAAACAGAGGCAAACAGGCTTAGGTGACTTGCCTAGGGTCACATAGCTGCTAAGTGTCTGAAGCCAGATTTCAAATCAGAAAAAATAAGTCTTCCTGACTCCAGGCCTAGATAATCTATCCACTAGGCCACCTAGCTGCCCATGACTTCTGCAATAGCCTTCTGTTTTCCTTGCATCAAGTCTTTCTCCACTCTAATCCTTTCTTTTTTCTTTTTTAGTAAGGCAGTAGGGGTTAAGTGACTTGCCTAGGGTCACACAGCTAGTAAGTGTTAGCCATTCTTTACTCATTGCAAAGAACAGGCCTAACATCATGTCACCTGCCTCCCCCCCCCCCCCCCCCCCCGCCAGATCTCAATGAATTGCATTGGCTTCTTATTACCTCTAGGATCAAATACAAATAAAGTCATCTGTTTGACATTTAAAGCCCTTCATCTGTCTCTGTCCTACCCTTGCAGTCTTCCTATGCCTTCCTCCCCTCTAAATGTACTATGGTCCAGCTACACCGGCCTATTTACAGTTCTTCCATCTGCCCCTCTCTGTGCCTTTGCCCTGACTGTCCACCATATCTAACAGGCTCTGCCCCTTCATCCCTCCCTTGTGGTTTCCCTGACAACTCAAGACTCATCATAGAATGAAGGAGGTCTTTCCCAGTCTCTGGAAATCCTAGCTGCTAACACCTTCTTTCAGATTACATTCCATCTAATCTCCATAGATCTTGCATGAACCTACTTATTGACATGATGCCTCCCACATTAGGATATATGTTCTTTTTTTTTTTTTTTTTTTTTTTTTTTAGTGAGGCAATTGGGGTTAAGTGACTTGCCCAGGGTCACACAGCTAGTAAGTGTTAAGTGTCTGAGGCCGGATTTGAACTCAGGTCCTCCTGAATCCAGGGCCAGTGCTCTATCCACTGCGCCACCTAGCTGCCCCAGAATATATGTTCTTGATGGCAGGGGCTATTCTTTGCCTTTCTCTGAATGCCCAGCACTCAGCATAGTGGCCAGGACACCGTAGGTGTTTAGTATATGGCTGATAACTACCTAATGACACAAGGTTGGGCCATGGTGGAAAGTGTGGGAAATGTGGATGTATGTGAGTATAGAGCTACCTTACCAGAAGATATACAATGAATATAGTACTTTATCTTAAGAAAGACCTGAAGTTTGCTGGTGGAAGCAGGTATCAGAAGGGTTGTAGCTTTGTGAGTTATTGTGAAGTGGCGTGGTTTTCTGAACTCTCACTACTTTTCAAAATGAAATTGTGCATAAGCAACCTCAAAATTCCTCCATTGTGCTCAAATTGTTCCCTGAAACGTTATAGGAGAGATTACTATGCATAATTTGACAATAATTGACATAGAGGGCAGCTAGGTGGCACAGTGGATAAAGCACCGGCCCTGGATTCAGGAGGACCTGAGTTCAAATCCAGGCTCAGACACTTGATACTTACTAGCTGTGTGACCCTGGGCAAGTCACTTAACCCAGCCGCCTCACCAAAAAAAATAAAATAAAATAATTGACACAGAAATTTATATTATCAGTTTATCTATTATTATCTATTTATTATCTATTATCAGTGAGGGTAATATAAAGGTATCATCCCCACTTTATAGATGAGGAAACTGAGGCCCATAGTGTTTAAATGACTTTCCCAGTATTCCAGAGTTTGAATCTAAATCTTTCTGACACTATATACCATGACACAGTTGAAGCCACACAGTAAAACAGATTGTTGTTTCTCCTTTGTTCTCAAAGAAGACCAATGACATCAGCAGGGTTATGTCTTGGCTTGCAAGTGAATCAGATTTAAGTGAGGCAGAACTTTGCAAAGTCATCAGTCTCTTTCTCTCCTCCAAAGTCATCTGAGTCCCATGGCAAGATATAGATCAAGATGACAGGTGATGGCCCCAGATGCAGATCTGTCTACACCTAAACTTGAGTAGAACACAATGAGCTTCCTCACCCTAGATTCCTTGTAAGCTTGGCATGGGTCTGACAAAGATGAATAAATTCAATGCAATCTAATTATGAAGGAGAAATTGGATCTCTAGAGCTTTGGAAGAAGGGAGGACCCTCTGAATCTCCCTAAGATACTGGTTTTTAATCATCATTTTTCACACTCAAATCATGAGCAAGTGAGGCTTGGGTTGGGACCTATGGCCAATAACAACACGGTAAAATAAGTGATACCACAACAGGGTTCTCCTGTGTGACAATCACATCATTACCTGATTGGAGCAACAAATAGAAGAACAGGGAAACTCCACCACAGAAAATAAACATTCTCTCAATGTGATGCCCTCCTTTGGCTCACATATAGCTTAGATGGATTTCGTGTATTCTTGATTTCCTAAAAGCTTATTCAACTGTGGCAATGACAAGCAGTTCCTGCTCCTATTTCATGTAGGCCCGAAATCTGTTTAATGAAGAATGAAAACAACAACAAAGCCTCCTGTGCTACTTTCACAGCTTGCTTCACACATCTCCTACCAGCACCTGGTGCTTCTTTGTGGATTTTTAGATTCCAAAGGAAACCAATGCCACTGTCGCAGGCTATATTATTTTGGGGTATCCAAAAGAATATTATTCATCTACTTTTCTTAACTTCATCCCCAACCCTGGCCCACTCCACCCCATTTCTTCTCACACACACACACACACACACACACACACACACACGAGTGGCTTTTCCACTTTTTTTGGATCATTTGCATAGCAGTAATGAAAAAGAGATCCATGGATAAGTCTGGGCAAGCTCAATTGCCTCAAACCATCAGCTAGGAGCACAAATGTTCTAATGGGAACTAATTTTAGGTCAGTAGCTTTTAAATTAAATGAATAGTTTCTGAGGTGTAAAGAAAATGGGAGAAAAAGAGGCAAATTGAAACAGAGATTTAGGCATCAAATTTGGATTAAACTATAAAAAGTCAGGAAATCTAAGACAAGTCTGAGTCATGTGGTGACAGGTATAGAGACATATACATGAAGATATAAATATATTTTATATAGATATTGTCATGATAAAAAATATGAGACATAGTTTCTAGGTATTTCAATCATTGTATTAATAAGGCTGGTGGGTATCAGTAAAATGAGGTCTATGGCCATCTCTCTCAGATGAAAGACCCCTAGTGGTTGTGGAGTCACAGATTACATGCCCTTCAAAGTGGAGGTGTTCCTGAGGGATGTCTAATCACTTCTGATGGTCAACTTAATTTGGGGGAAGGTTATATTAAAATGAAGGGCTGATCACAGACCACCACCCCCCAACCTAGGGTTAATTATTAATCTTCATCCCAGACCAAATTTTTATTTCCCTAACAAGAATTTAGATGGGTCATTCTTATCAAGATTCCTAACAGTTTATAGCTGTGACCAGGGCAGAGGAGAGTATGGAAGATGTGTCAACAATTAAGGGGAAAGTTTTATATGGTTTTAAAATGGTGTTTTTAGCACTGTGCTAACTTCACTGCAGAAATGGAAGAGGCCTGCACAGGACTGAGAGCCATCTTGTATTTACCTAACAAATTATGGATTGCCATGGCCAAAGAATGGATCACCTTGTGACCAATCTGCTAATGACTAATTTTCCATATTGAGATAAGCCAGTACTCACACAGCAAATACAAGTCACAAAAACTGAACGTGGTTTATTGCTTAATTTAACTAGACCTGAAGTAACAAAGGTGGAATGAGTTGCCTTGTAAGGGTTATTGAAAGTCTTCGAGCAAATATGGTACCTTCTCATGTATGGTATATGTACAAAAATGTTTTTTTTCAGGTACAAAATAAATTAGGTGGCCTCTGAGCTCCATTCCAACTCTGAAATTCTATAATTCCAATAGTTCATGAAGTAGCTTTTGTTAAAAGACCTCAGGTGATTATGGAAACTAAACTGCTAAGGTATTTCTGGGCATTACCATGACTCATGGTTAACATTTTGCCAGGATTGTTAAATGCCTACATTAGAACATTGCTCATATCCCTTTAGAGCTGATTTGATCATTTTAGCAGCGGGATGTTGCCTTAATCCATTGCTGAGCCTCTGAATTTAGCTTGCCAGGTCCTGGATAATGGATGTACCACCTATCAATTAAGTTTGTAACAGAAGTCTCTCCAGCTTTTAGTAGAACCCATAAGGCTTGTGTTCTGTTCACATTTCCTTCAAGAACCCAATGTCACCCCTACACAGTGATGAGGCATCAATATTGAGTCGTAGTATATTTTAAGGGAGAAAAATTCAATGAAAATAGAATTGAGCTCAAACATTTCTTCTTTTGTCCTAACCACTGGTTACACACATTATGCTTAAAAGGATCTATTTTTGTCACTTGAATATTCAACTGTTGACTAATTATAGATTTGCCCTTAATGGTTTTGTTTTTCAAGAAACAAAGTAATAAGATACTGCGTTTTCACAAATTCAATAGATCTAGAAATAAACTAAAGAATAAAATAGTTTTCTTTGAATTCTGCAGCCCATAAAGTAAATCATTTATCACTTAAAAATAAATAAAATTATTATTCAGATCCTATTGCATTTAGGGAATAAAAGGACCTTTATCTTCCGTTGCAAACCTAACTCATTCAAATTTTTCTACCCATCCAAGAAAGACCATGTAGCAGGAAATTTATTTTCTAGAAAGAAAGGCTTTAATTATGTTGAAAAGGTACTTTATTTATTTCCCTACTCTTAATGAGAATAAGTATTATTAACCTTCCTCCAAGTTTTGTTTTTCAGAAAGAATTAGGAAAGTATTCTCTGAAATGTGCCAATTAATAGAGGCAAGAAAAGGAAATGTTTCACAGAAGAGGTATTATCTAAAAACAGCCACATTGGAAAAATACCACTGATGTATTCAATTAGTATTCATTAGGGAACTAATATTAATATTATAAAGAATTAGAATACAGAGAAATATACTTAACACTGTGTCATCTTTTTAAATAGAATTTTATTTTAATTTTCCAATCTCAGTCAAGGTTCGGAGTGGGGGAAAAAAAGGCTTGATTTTCCTCTGTTTCCAGTGAGTTAATTGGTACATTGATGGGTAAGATATAAAAGAACTATATGTCATAAGTTCCTTTCCAGTCTTCAATCCTATGAAATATAGAAAACATGAAGGAAACAAATAGTATAAACCATTTTTTACCTGTATATATATTTTTACCAGGTACCCTGACTTCAGGGTACTTCTTACTGGAGTAATGAATTGGAATTCATTCTCTATTCCATACAACTATTAGGGGAATTTCTCCAAGCTCCCTTTATCTATAAATTCTATGATCCTATGGCCTATACTTTTATACTTATGGATTTTCCTTCCACCAGTATAGATTGCCACCCCCACCCCCCACATATTAGTCAACTATTTCATGAGTTGCCATGGACAAAAAAAAATCAACCTTCTGTTGTTGAGCTTTTTACAACTTATCTAAGCTGATCAATCCTTAGCTGACAGTTTATTCTGTAATAGCAAAGTTCTAAATGATGCCTTCTCTGAAGCTATTAGCTAATGGTGCCCTTCCTTCCAAAATTCCCTTGTATTTAAAATTTTTAATTATGTATATACAAAGTTATTTGTTTCATCCAGCAACAGAATAGAAGCTCTGTTAAAGTAGAAATTTCCTTTTTCCCCTCTGTACAACCAGTGCCTGACATAGCCTGGAGCACAGTAGGTGCCCTAAAAATGCTTGCTAATTGACTGGAGAATTTGCAGTCACCTTCACCCCTAGATAAGGCATTGGAGCACTATAGGCAAGGTTATTAAAAGATACAATGGAAAGAACCCTGAGTTTGGAGCCAGGAACTGGGTTCAGGTCCCAGCTTTGCTCTTTACTAGCCATGTGTCAATGGGCAAATCACTTTACCTCTCCATTTCTGTTTCATCATTTGTAAAATGTGGGGATTTGATTAAATAATCTCTGAAGTCCCAATTTTAAATCTATGATCCCCTCCCTGGTAGGTCTTGATGAACCTAACGCTTAGCTGTCACAATATGACTTATCAACTTGATCCTTTAAATTACTCTTCACAGTACACAGCCGTCTAAGCATCAACATTCCAGAAAGTGCTTTTTTCGATACCAACATACAGATCACCTAGAAAAGCAAGGAGTCTTCTTAGTTAGAGTTTATTTCATGAGCGTGGCCCAACAGAATACCAGGAATCTGGACTTTTCCCACAGAAGTGTCTTAAATAAATATCCAATCTCCATACTCCTTTATATTTAGTGATATTGCTGATAATTTGAGGTCATTAAATGTAACCCAGCAAGGATTTATTTCCCTCTCCTCTCCCCAAGCATTATCACCTGTGAACTATAATACAAAGAGAAGTGTCTCCAGACAGTAACCTTCATTGCAATTGATTGTATTTCTCCATTTAACAATGCATGCTTGATAGGGAATGCACTGTCAGTTCTAGTTTTTATCCACATTTTCAAGGTGACGCACCATAATAAGTCTCCCTCGCCCCTACCTCCCACTTCAAGATATTTTTTTTTTTTTTGGTTTTGTTTTGGGGTCATTTATTTGTTTAAGTTGTCAGAGGAAAACCTCAGGCCTGGTTTTCTGGAGATACTTATCTTCGGAATGAAATTGATGCTCTTTAAAGTGCTTAAATCTGTAAGCCTGGAAAGGGTGCCTTTGGAAATTCTAGGCCAGCTAAACCATGCTCCCAGGGCAGGTAGTTTTAGAACAGCTAACAATTTAATAACGTCTCATTTTGTTTTCTCCTAGGCCGTGTGCAGAGGGTTTTATGGGCTTTCAGCCAATAGAGTATACTAAATTAACTTTCATAGCCATGCCTTTTGTGGTTTTCTTTCAGAGAATGATTGTTGCAACAATTTACAGAGGAACTTTTCCAAAGCAGGGACCAGGTAGCCTACATTGGGAAGTGACTGATACAGAGCCAAAAGCTCCTGGAGGCTAAAAAGAATAATAGGCAGTTCAATTCAGCCTTACAAATATTTATGAAGCATTCTATGTGTCAGGTACAGGGCCTCAGATTGAATGTACAAAGACAAAAAAAAAAAACTCCCTATGCTCAAGAAACATATTATTTTGGGGGGGAACAACATGTACATAGATAAGTAAATACAAAATCAACACAAGGAGTTTCAGGTAAGTGGGAGCAACCAAAAAAACGTAGGGGGCTGAATATTAGGAATAGAGGTGGCACCTGGGCTGGGACCCTTAAGGAAGAATGCCAATGGACAGAGGTGAGGAAAAAGAACATTCTAGACAAGGGGTGCAGCATATGTGAAGGCAATGAGATGAGATAGGAAATGTGTTGGGGAATAGCTTTGTAGGCCAGCTTGGCTGGAATGGAGAATGTGAGGGGTTGTGGTGGGGAAAGGAACAGTAATGTGTCATCAGCCCAGAAAGATAAGTCAGAGATAGACTTTGAAGGGCTCTGTTTGGGGCAAACTGCCTCAGTTTACTCAAATAACTCGAGGAGACCACCAAGTCAAGCAGAGACAGATTTATTACATTCTTGCAAGAATGGGCAAACTCAATAACTGAGTCACAAAAACTAATACATGTCTTGAGCTTTTATAGGAATGTTGGTGAGGGGGAAGGTCCCACGCACACTAGGGCGAGCTCACAACCTAACATCCAATCCTGTCTCACCCAGGGTGCGTGCTTAGCTTGTGATCAATGTATGGAGACATGCATATGTGTTCCAGGAACAAGGGGGAAAAGGGGAGGGAGAACAAGGTCAAACTGAAGGAAGAGGGAACGGGGGAGTGATAGTGAGAGGAATCACAGTTCCCACTGACTCCCACCCTCCCCTTTCCTGGCCCCTATCTCTAAAGATATTCACCTTGAATAAGAGTCACTCAGGTGTTTCAGCATTATTTTGTAGTCGTGTTAATTTTAGAAGGAGGCCAGGGTTAAAAATTACCTTCGGCTATGTTGGGAAATCAAAGAAATAGAATAAAGAATAAAAGAATAACACATTGTTGAGACCCTAGGGTCAAGGGGATTCTGCTCTGAGAAAAAGAAACATGTCACTTAACATCTGGTCTCAACTTAATTGCCGCATCCTGTGCCGAGCCCCGTGATAGCCTGCCCTTTCTTCTAGAGTCCCGAGTATTGAATTGGTGGGCGAACTCCCCGACCCACTCAACAGGGACTGGGGTTCTGATGCATGATAGATTCCAGATAAAACTAAGATGTAGCTGACAAGTGGGGAGACTGAGCAGAAGTAAAAATATTGTTAATTGGCAATAAAACTTAAAGGAGACAGTGAGAATTTGACAAGCAATAAACTTTTAAACTAACTATACTGGGGCAGGGCTGGGTATCTTCCAGACCCCATCCTCAGAGTTTAATCTGACTCAAATCCATAATTATCTCATACAGCTCTAAGTAATCAATCAATCAATAAACATTTATTAAGTGCTTACTATGATCCAGGCACTGTGCTAAGTGCTGGGGATACAGAAAGAGACAAAAGACAACCCTTGCACTCTAGGAAACTGAGAGTCTAATGGGGGGGAGGGCAGATAGAAACAAGCAAATATATACAAAGAAGCTATATCCAAGAGGAGTTGAGGAAGTTTTCCAGTTTAAAAAAAAATGGAATTTTTAGTTGGTTTGTAAAAGAAGCCAAAGAAGTCAATAAGCAAAGCTTAATAGAGGCAGTGTAGTATTCCAGACCAGAGAAAATGTCTGGAGCCAAGAGATAGAGTATCTTGTTCTTAGAACAGCCTGGAGGCCAGTGTTACTGTATGGGTGGGTATGTGGCAGGAAGTAAAGTATAAAGAGAATGAAAAGGTAGTAGAGGGCTAGGTTATGAAGGGTTTCACATGCCAAACAGAGCATTTTGTATCTGATCCTGGTAGCAAAAGAGAGCCACTGAAGTTTATTGAGTATGAGGGTGACGTGATCAGACCTGCACTTCAGGAAAATCTCTTTAGTGGCTGAATTAAGATGGGTCTAGAGTGGGGAGAGACTTAAGGCAGGTTGCCTGACCAAGCAGACTTTTGCAGTAATCAAGCCATGAGGTGATGGGGCCCTGAACTAGAGTGGTGGCAGTGTCAGAGGAGAGAAGGGAGTGTATCGAAGAAATGTTGCAAAGGTGAAATCCACAGGCCTTGACAACGGATTGGACATAGGGGTTTTAAATGCCAAATGGAGAAGCTTATATATTATCCTAGAAACAATAAGGAATTGCTGTAGCTTCTTGAGTAAGGGAGCAATATAAGTCAGATGAAGGAGGGCTGGGGAGGAGGAAGAGGAGGAGGAGGAGGAGAAAGATTAGCTATGCTTTGCTTGTTCCCAGACCACAGAACTTGAAGCAATCGGTAGATGTTGCAGAGATATAGATAGATTTGATGTAAGAAAACCTGGGGTGGGGGTAGGAGAGAATAAAGATAACAGTAAATAAGAAGACTAAAAGTGGCAGGACCTATTCCAAAAAAACATAGACATGGGGGAAAAGGAGATTTGATTATGAGAATTTAATCAGAAATATCAACCAAAAAGAAGAGGAAATCAGATACCCAAAAAGATCTCCCTGAAAAACTAGAGCCCAACTAAGTGATATCTTGCCAGGTCTGTGGTGCTTAGGCAAGCATGGGTATGATGCCTTCATCCAAACATTTCATTTTTAATCTCCTCTAAGGCAGGACAATCAATCAGACATTTGCCTGCAAAATTGCTTACATTTTTTACATGCTTATTCAGGAGGCAAGCAGCAAGAACCTTTTACCCCTGGAAATTCAGTCTGATGTCCTGGCATCACCGGAATTTGCGTGACCTGCTTTGTGGATATAGGCCAGTCCTGCTCCCTTTCAAAGGCACAGTGAGTTATCTTTCCATCGCTGTAATTAGAGGTGCACCTGATCCTTCTAGCCCAGTTGCTCTTAAGAAAAAGCACCATTTCCACAGACCTGCAGACATAGACTTCATCTAAAAGCCAAACAAACCAGCATTGGGGGTTCAGAGGGAAAGTTAAAGAAAATTAGTTTCACACTGCCCAGCTGTCAATCTCCTTGAGTGAAATTGTGAAGAATTGCTCTCTTTTGTGCTATTTGGGGTTTGCAATTTTGAAAGGCTTGGGGGCAAAAATGTTTATCAGAAGGTAGAATCTTTACAGGTTAAATACCTGGGATTTTATGCATCTTGTCCATAAAAACTACTGAAAGTAGAGACTGATGTGCTTAAAAAACAAGAACAACTAATTTTGCAACTCAAACCCTTTCAATAGGGTCAAATTACTGTTGTCAAACTGGCAAAAACCAAAGTTCTTGGCTCATCATTGGTTAAAGCAGCATAATGCAACAGTGGGTTAAAATAGCATTTTTAGAATTCTTAGAAAATGTTTCCTATTGGTATTCCAGTTTCAGTGTGTGGTAGAACTTTTTTTTTTTAACCTTAAGTTCTTCAGTGTTCAGTGACATTAACCTCATTTCCTGTTGCCAGGTTAAATAATGTACAGGGTTGGCAGGTCTGTAGGCTGACTACTCAGTTTAGGGTAAAATTACAATGGTTGCTGTTCCCCTGTAGGATCTGATAAGCCAGCTTCTCTTTGTCACCAGGACAAGGAAGGGCTTGTGTGAGTTCAGAAAGGGCTCTAAGAAAACTTGTTTTTCTGGAACATAACAGGCAAGGGAATCAAAATGCCTCTTGGAGTAGGCTAAACAATATCAACCACATAGATAAGTTTTATTACTGTTTTAACCACAATCCCACTCTGTCCCTGCAATCATTTAATTGATAGTGAAGAGTCAGATGACATCAACACACCTATTTTCCAGAAGATCATGAATTGTGTCATTCAGCAAACTGGCCAAATATTATAAGATCATAAATGACATGGAGAAAGCATCATATCGAGCAGAGGATCTATGCTGGGACATTTTAGTCCCTAGAATGTGATGTATCTCTGTTTCCATATTTATTAGCATTTGGAATACGGATATAGATTGCCTGAATGTGGGATCATAGGTTGCAGAAGAGAGATATACTATTCATGAATAAAGATGTAACCGCCTTTCACTCCCCTAGATTTTACACTGGTCAGACCACATCTGCAATGTTATAATCAGTTCTGGGTAACACATTTAATAAAGACATTCATAAGAGACCAGTTATGATGATGAGCCATAGAAGTTGTACTTCATGTAGATGTGATGTGGATGAGTTAAAGAAACTGAAAATGCTTAGGCTATGGAATGAGTAGATTAATTTTTTTAAAAAGCATTTATCAAGTATCTTCTATATTTCAGGCACTGTGTTAAATGCTGGGGGCACAAATGTCAGAGTGATACAGTCTTTTCCCTAAAAGAACATACATTCTAATTAGGGGGAAACAAAAAGCTATGAGAGATATTGGCCAGGGAAGGCCAGTTTTGATCTGGTGCGTGGCTGTCGTCATGCCCTTTACAGAAGCAATGGTAGTATTGTTAGTTTTGTTTTGATTCGTCTTCTCAGATGAAGAAATAAAAATAGAGTGGGGACAGAGTGACAAAAGAGCAGGTGGTAAGTTGCTCCAGGGTAAATGGCTGGATGCCTAGTGCTGGGAGCATTGTCCAGAGCCAGTCAGAAAGTTGGGATAGGTCATGGGTTTGTATTCACTCTCTCACTCATCAGAACCACTTCATGAAAGGGTTGGAGTCTTAAAGCTCTCCCAGGGAAGGACTGGTGGTCCAGCCTTAGGGTGCTAGCATAGTCTCCGGAGGGTGCTGGACAAAGCATAAGGAAGAGGCAGGGCAGATAGCAAGAAATCTTAAGAACATGGTGGTATGTGCTTGTGGTGCTTGAGCTTGAGACTGGTAGATCCCAAGTTCAGGAGCTCTGAGCTAAAAACTAAAGCCTACACTAAGTATGGAAACCTATCTGTGAGCCTCCAGGGGAGGAGGGCCAGCAAATTGCTTTAGGAGGAGTGAACCAACCCAGCTCAGAAGCGGAGTATGTCAGAGATTCCATAGCAGGTCAAAGATCCCAAACTAGAACAGCAGTGGAATCAGAACCATGAATGATCACTATACTTTCAGCCCAGTGAGATAGGGAGACAGGGTCTCAAAACCCTTAGGTGGTGACATAATAGTGTGGTAAAAAATATGAAAGTTTTTTAACAGTCGGTTAGGATAACTGAAAGACGCCAGTTTTTTTTAAGGACCACCCTTTCGGGGAGGAGACCAAGGGCATGAGCTACACACGCCAGTCCGCCTGCTGCGCATGTCAGACTGCCTGCTAGCACTCCACTTCCAGGGTGAGAGCTTAAAAGGCATGGAGAGAATGGAAGTGGGAGTTTTTTCCTGCTCTGCTGGTCTCCTGACTGTGCTGCAGAGGCTGATGCTATGCTGATGAGAGTTCGACTGGGCCAGCTCCCGGTTAGCAGCAGCACACGGTCTCTCTCTCCCCAAAGGTGGCCTTCAGTTTTGGTGAGTTTTATACGGAATATAGACTAAGCTTAGATTTAAGACAATTTGTATTGTGTTTCTACTTTCCTATCCTTCTAATCAACATCAACTTGTGACTACCATATAATAAAAGCTCTAACTAGAAAACCAGAAGCTTCTTCCATTTACTAGTCTGGGAGATAAATTAAGGGAAAGGTTAAAGAGGGGAGATTTATGATCTAACATCCAATTTTAAATCTCACAATAGCCAGCTCCAAACATTTGAAGGACTTTCAAGTGGAGGTGGAAGGAAGGAAAGAAACAAGCATTTATTAAGTAACTACTATGTGCTAGGCACTGTGCTAAGCATTTTCCAAATATTATCTCATTTAATCCTCACTACAATCCTGTGAGGGAGGTGCTGTTATTAACCCTATTTTAGGGTTGAGGAAATAGGCAAACAAAAGTAAATTGACTAGTTGAGGGTAACAGAGTGTCTGAGGCCAGATTTGAACTCAGGTCTTCCTAATTTCCATAGCATTTTCAGGTGTCATGAACACATACTAAATTTGGCTTCGATCCAGACACATGGTGGTAAAAAGTGTTATTGATTGCATAACTACCCCAACCCTCTATTAGAAGTCTAAGGATATAAAGGAGGGAATGTAATGGAATTTATTAATTTGATCATTGACAATGCTATGCTAAGGTTTAGTAAAAATGCAGCAATTCAAACAGTTAAAGAAGAGAATCCAGTTTTTCCAGACCAGAATCCAGACCAGAGTCCAGAATCCAGTTTTCTAGACCAGAATCCAGTTTCCTCCTGATGACATCTTACCACTTCAAGAAGACAAGAGAACTCAGAGACTTTATATGAACAGTTTTGTTTTGTGAGTTTTTACTATCTCCTTTCTGTTATTATATGCCATCTGTAACATGTACTCTCTGCAGAGGCCCTCCCTTTGCAAGACCAATGTCAAAGCATTGGTTCATGAAGACAAAAAACCGCCCCTCTGGACAAAACTTTCCTCTCTTCCTCTTCTATATTGTTATTAACATATTATTAGTTAGCATAGATTATTATATTCTGTTACTTTTTACTGTTCCGTCAAGGAAACGTTCCGTTTCTTGAGGAAGCAAAGGGGAGAAATGTGGTAAAACGTGAAAATTTTTAACAGTCGGTTAGCGATAAGTGAAAGACGCCACTTTTTTGAAGGACCACCCTTTTGGGGAGGAGACCGTGACGAACCGCCCGTGCATCTGCTAAGCACTCCACTTCCAGGGTGCGAGCTTAAAGGCAAGGAGAGAACGGAAGTGATGTCTCTTTTTCGCTCTCCTCGCCCACTGGCTTGCTCTGCACACACAGACACTGACTCGGGTCCTTGGTGATCGGCCTGGTCCTCCGTAACAGCACGTGCTTGACACAGTTCTCAACCTCAGAGGTGGCCTTGGGTTTTTGGTGAGTTCTATACGGAATATAGACTAAGGTTGGATCTAAGACTATTTATTTGTATTTCTACTTTCCTATCCCTCTAATCAACATCACCTTGTTTTGTTGGCTAAGTAATTCCCAAACAATAAAAGCTCTAACTAAAGCTCAGAGGCTTCTTTCACTTACTGGTCTGGGAGATATATATAAGGGAAAGGTTAAAGGGGAGTTTAATGCTCTTGTATCCAATTTTAAATCTCACAGTTTGGCGACCATGAAGACAAGCATCCCATTCATCGTGCCACCTAGCTAATCCCTTTGTTGTTGAGTCATTTCAGTTGGGACAGACTCTTTGGGACCCCATTTGAGGGTTTTTTGGCAAAGATACTAGAGTGGTTTTTACTTCAGCTCATTTTACAGATGAGGAAACTGATTCAAATAGGACTAAGTGATTTGACCAGTGTCCCATAGCTAATAAGTGTCTGAGGCTGAATTTGAACTCCAGGCCCGGCACTCTATCTACTGTGCCACCCAGCTGCTTTCAGCTAATTTCTAGGAGAGGTTAGGTATATTCTGTTTTGCCTCAGTGAACAGAACTAGGAGCAATGGGTAGAAATTACAGAGACAAATCTCAACTTGATGCCAAGGAAACCTTTCTAACCATTTTAGAGTCATCCCCAAATGGAAGGTACAGCTTTGGGAGGTGGTGGGGTATCCCTTATTAGAAGTCTACAAGCAGGGCAGCTAAGTGGAGCAGTGGATAAAATCCTAAATATTCTACCTGGGGCAAACACCATTGTACCTTTGACTTGGAAACCTTGTGTCCTCTCTTGTGCAGCTCCAGCAGTAAGTGACAGCTATCTTCCTGACAAATTTCAGCATTAGGAGAAGCCAAAAGTAAGTCATCAACATATTGTACTAGTGTGGAGCCTTTAAAGGTAATGGAGGCCAGATCCTGCTCTAAAATTTGGGAAAATAATGTGGAACTGTCTACAAATCCCTGTGGGAGTCTAGTCCAGGTCCACTGTCTATTTTTCCAGGTAAAAGCAAATAAATATTGGAAGTCCTCATGTACTGGTATGGAGAAAAAGGCAGAGCAGAGGTTTACCACTGTGAAACATGTAGATTCATAGGGAATGAATGAAATTATGGTAGAAGGGGAAGCCACTATAGCATGTCTAGGGATAACATAATTATTAATTGCTCTAAGATCTTGCACAAAACGATAAACAGGTTTACCATCTGGCCCAGGCTTGGGTTTTTTAACTGGCAAAATGGGAGTATTTCATGGAGAGTGATGACATAGAATAATAATACCCTGGCTTTTCAAAGCCTCAATTATAGGGGTGATCCCTTCTATTGCTTCCCTAGACAATGGATACTGTGGAATGGAGGGGGGTGGTCCCCCCTTAACTTTAAAGGTAACAGGCATGGCAGACTTAAGGAGCCCCACCTCATTAGGGGATGAGGCCCATAAAGATTCAGGAATGTCAGAGGGGATTTTGGATACCTCCCCTGCTGTTCCTTGAGCTTCTGTAAGTAAAATTGGTAATAAATGAACAGTATCCTCTGGCAATTGCAGGGAGACAGCCCCATCTGGAGCACAAGATATGGTTGCTCTAAGCTTGCAAAGGAGATCACGACCTAATAAATTTACAGGGGCATCAGGCATGAGTAAGAACGAATGTTCCACTGTTAAGGGCCCCATAGATACCATGCGAGGATTCAATTTTGCCACTCTCTGGCTCTTTCCTGAGACTCCTACTACATTCAAAAATCCTACAGGTCTATACCCAGCATCTGGTTTACTTACTAATACTGATTTAGAGGCTCCTGTGTCTAGCAGACAATCGTAATAAGTCTCTCCCACTTTTAGGGTGATTCAAAAAAAATAGGTATAGGGTAGGGAAAGGGTCTTTACCTTCAAGGAACTTACTTATGTGAGTACTGGTAGATATTTGCATTTTAAATGGTGCCTCTTCAAGATGGTTGGTACTCCCACCACCTGAGTCTTTTATACTATGGATCCCCATGAAATTTACTAGAATTTCTAACTTGATGGAAATGGAAAATGTCTTAAACAGTAGTCCCACCCTCTGCTCTGGGCAGAGCCTTTACCATCAGAGGTCCAAACTAGCCCTGCCTCAGAGGCTTCACTATTTCTGATCATGAAATAGCTTCGCTATTTCTTCACCCATCATGCTCCCCTGAGTGGTCTCAAATACAATGAAAAATGAGTTTCCCTTTATTAAAAAAAAAAAGTGAGAAGAACTGTAATCTTACATAAATCCTTCCAGAGTAATTATGCCAAGAAACTCTTCTGTAACATAGGGAAAGGAAAATTTTAACCACATTGGCTTAAAAGTATTGGACATTTTCTACTGTAATTTAAAATAAGCCCACATATCTATGTTATTAAAAAATTATTTCTTTCAAATTGCTTTCTAACTTCATGGTACTGTGGACTCCATGTTATCTGTTAAAAATTAAAAGGGCCATGTATTAAGTTTTTCAGAAAGTAAAGGTAGAAATTTAAAAATGAATGCAATTAACTCTCACTTTGAATTATAGCCCAACTTTTCAAATACATTTTAAGCTTTCACATATGCTTGGGCCTATATAAATATGTTCTTTTTGAGTCTAGAGTTTCTGACTTCATTAAAGTTTTGTTAGAATAAGGTTTAAGAAGGCTGTGGAGTAAGCAGATGCTCTATATTAAGCAGATTTTCATTGGCCCTCTGCAGAACCTCTTTGAACAATTGTTGTTGTTTGTCCTTCATTTCAAAGAGGACCAATGAAATCACAGGATGCCATCTTGATTCAAACATGAATTGGATTGAAGTCAGGCAGAGTTGCAATAAATTGTCAAACTTGCTCTTTCTTCCAGAATCATAAGAATTTAGGCAAGTTTGTTTCCTATCTGATCAAACCCTAGAATAGGAGATAAATGGAATTTTAGCCATAATTGCAACATATTTATAATAACTTCATAATCATCAATCATTCTGATTTTTGTCTCGCCACTGCACTCCTTTTGATGAGGCCTATGTGAACTAATGAAATCACAATTTTGGAATCATTAAAGATGCCTGACCTATTTAGCAAATAACATTCCAATGATTATGTCCTACTTTCACTCTGTCATGATATTTATCTGTTTAACTTGGGCTTCTTCATTTTTAATGATTCCAAAATTGTGATTCCATTAGTTCATATAGGCCTTTCACCAAGGCAGGTTGCAAGTGCTTCCTGAGTTGCTATAGCCAAAAGTAATTATCACCTACCTCATCAAAATCCCACTTCAATTCTTCATCCCAACAAAGAAGTTATCTTGGATTCACAAAAGCTATATCAGTAGAATATATTTTCTGCCAACTGTTGCCAAACTGGAAAGGGCCCAAGTATGAACCCAGAAGTAGACTGTGCTTTTCTGATCAAGAACATGCATAATTAAGTTTGAAGAATTTGTTTACAAAGTATTGATTTTTGCCCAAAAGGCTTTAAAACTATGCATACCTTTTGACCCAGCAATACCACTACTAGGTCTATAACCCAAAAAGATCATAAAAAAAAGGAAAGGACTCACCTGTACAAAAATATTTTTAGCTGTTCTTTTTGTGGTAGCAAATAATTGGAAATTGAGGGGATGGCCATCAATTGGGGAATGGCTAAATAAGTTGTGGTATATGAATGTAATATAATACTATTGTGCTGTAAGAAATGATAAGCACATGGATTTCAGAAAAACTTGGAAAGACATGAATTGATGCTGAGTGAAATGAGCAAAACCAAGAGAACGTTGTACACAGTATCTACAACGTTGTGGGGCAATCAACTGTGATAGACTTAACTCTTTTCAGTGATATAAGATAATGCCCAAAGACTTATGGTGGAAAATGCCCTTCACATCCAGAAAAAGAACTGTGGTATCTGAATGCAAATTGAAACATAATATTTTCACTTTTGTTGTTGCCTTTTTGTTATTGTTCTTGTTTTTTCTTTCTTGTTTTTTTTTTCTTTTTGTTCTGATCCTTCTCTTACAACATGATTAATGTAGAAATATATTTAACATGATTATAATGAATAACCTATATCAAATTGCTTGCTGGCCTTAGGAGAGGGGAGGGAAAGGAGGATGGGAGAAAAATTTGGAACTCAAAAAATATCTTTACATGTAATTGGAAAAAAATTTAATTGTAAAAAATAAAATAAAATAAATGTTAAAAAAAAAGTAATGATTTTGTTTAGCTGTGGTAAATCATGAGAGGCAGTGCAACAGAGAGATTAGAAAGCCAGCCTTAGAAAAGGTAGTACATGAATTCAAGCCCTTCCTCTAAGGAAACAAGTCATTTAACTTGTGAGTGCTGTCAAGGAACCCCCTAAGAATATAAATTGCAAAGCAGTTGCTAATTTTGGCTCCAGTCATTTTTTTTCTGGCTGTCCTCCCTGCCTAGAATGCCCTCCCTTCCCAACTTTGACTACTGACCTCCCTGAACTATCATCTGTAATAGTCTGTCGTCAAGAATTGTCAAGGTGCCCTTACCAGTTTAAGTTTTTCCAAGTAGCACACCCTAATAGCCTGGAGCTGAGACGGCTAGCAGCCCCTTCCCCTCCCCTTCTCCCTCAGCCTCTCCCTCTTCCTCCTTCTCACCTGAAGCAATGAAGCCCAGAAGCTTGGCTCACCCAGAGAGAGTAAAATGATATCATCACTAAGGCATTGGTGTCCCTGTAGCACCAGAAGTATGAGTTGTTTCTCCACTTCTGTGCCTTGGACACATGTGTTCCCTACATGTGTATCCCATGAATGATCCCTATGCATATCTACTCTTCCTACTGATGACAAATGTAGCTATAGGAGTGTATATTCCATGCTTGGAGAAATGGGCAAGAGGGATCGTCCATTGTTATTTTTTTTCTATGCTCTTTTGTTAAATGCTTTACTCTGAGCTAATGTATTGTCTGGCTTCTATCAAAACTGAACAAATTGGTGGGGCTTCATAAGCTGCAGTTTTTAGTAGATATGGATCTACAGAGTACTTTACCCCTATGGTAGCTTTTCTGGGGGCCTCATGTATAAAATGGGTTATTCCAGGTATTACATTTGCATTTTGAGGTTTCATCTCTAAATACCCTAGTATTTACTGCAGGGATATGGTGATTTAAAAATGAAAATTCTTATTTTTTAAGTTATGATTGGGCAATAGGGTTTTCTAACATTTCTTCCCCAGGTATGTGTGTGTGTGTGTGTGTGTGTGTGTGAAAGTTGTTGTTGTGTTACTGTTGTTTTACAAATTAGATCAACTACTATAAAATATTATACTATTATGTGTAAAATACACTGAAATGTTTTATCAACATTGTTGAATTGTTGTAAATTGTGATTAAGTATAAGTTTTAGTAGGTATCATTGATATTCTCTGTGTGGGGAGCTTGGCACTTTTTCATGGAAACTGACTAGAAACAAGGATTACTCTCATGGGAATACATCTTGATTTTATTGACCATAAAATTGGTCTATGCAATGTGCTGAGAACTCATGGAGATATATAAACTGTGTGCCAAGAAATGCAGGAACAAAGAAACAGTAATAGTGTTATGTACACTGCCTGAAACAGTGATATAGTCTAACTTTCCTGAAGAGACAATTTGAAATGACACCATATGGATATTATTATTAACACACCTCTCCAAACAATAACAATGCTCAAGAATTAGAAAATGGGCGACTTTTTAATTTTTAATAATACTACTTTATTTTTTCCAATTATATGTAAAGATAGTTTTCAGCATTTTTTTTGAGTTCCAAATTTTTCTCTCTCCCTCACTTCCTTCCTCTTTCCTGAAGGCAGCAAGCAATCTGATATAGGTTATACATTGCAATCATGTTAAACATATTTCCACATTAGTCATGTTGTGAGAGAAGAATCAGAACAAAAGGGGAAAAAAAACACAAGAAAGAAGAAACAAACAAGCAAAAAAGTGAAAATAGTGTGCTTCAATCTGCATTCAGATTCCATAGTTCTTTTTCTGCATGTGGAGAGCATTTTCCATTATGACTTTTTTGGCATTGTCTTGGATCATTTTATTGCTGAGAAGATTTACGTCTATCACAGTTGATCATCACACAATGTTGTTGATACTGTGTACTGTTTTCTTGGTTCTGCTCATTTCACTCAGCATCAGTTCATATGTCTTTCCAGGTTTTTCTGAAGTCTACCTGCTCATCATTACAGTACAATAGTATTCCATTAAATTCATATACCAAAACTTGTTTAATTATTCCCCAATTGATGGACATCACCTCAATTTCTAATTCCTTGCCACTACAAAAAGGAGCAGCTATAAATATTTTTGTACATATCAGTCCTTTTTCCTTTTTAATGATCTCTTTGGGATATAGATCTAGTATTGCTGGGTCAAAGGAAATGCTCAGTTTTATAGCCTTATGGGCATGGTTCCAAATTTCCAGAGACTTTCTTTAAGAAAGAAAGGGGCAGCTAGGTGGCACAGTGGATAGAACACCAGCCCTGGAGTCGGGAGGACCTGAGTTCAAATCCAGCCTCAGACACTTAACACTTACTAGCTGTGTGACCCTGGGCAAGTTACTTAACCCCAATTGCCTCAAAAAAAAAAAAAAAAAAGAAAAGTGAGACCAAGAACAAAATGAGGAGCATACTGATAGGCATAGCAATACCTAGAGCAGTTCATGTGAGATTTTCAGTAGTTTGTGATATATTGGTAGCATAAATCAACCTTAGAATCACCAGATAAAGCAGTGATAGTTAAAGATGGAGTATAGGTTATATATATATATAGTGTACCAGTGCTACTGCAAGGAACTCAGTACAGAATATGGTCTTTTGGGGAATTAGGGTAGAGGTGGAAGGATGGATTCTATCCATCCAGGGAGGAACCATTTGATTACTGCATGGAACATGCCAGAGATGTGATACAGGAACAGCACAAAACAAATGCAGAGCAACTTTGGAGATTATTGGAAAGCCTTATTATAAATGCATAGAAAATGCAATATTCTGAGGAGTATTTGAATGTCTGAGGATGTTGGATGGATGATAATTCAGAGAATTTGGATGACATTATATGAAATCAATTCCTTCCCGTTCCATTAGAAATATGAGATTGACCTCTCTCTTCCTCATACATAACATTCCATCTCTCAGAACTATGCCTTTGGGCTGGACTGGCCATCCACCATGCCTAAGATATAGTCCTTCCTTAACTCTGCCTCATAGAATTTGTCTACTCTTATGATGAAGCTTAAACATCTCCTTCTACATAAAAATCTTTTCTCACCATTCCAACTGCTAATGCCCTCCCTCCTAAACTACCTTGTATTTAACAACTGTGTGTGTGTGTGTATTTCTCTCATGTGTACTTGTTACCTTCCTCATTAGAATGTAAGGTCTTTGGGAATTAGGATTGTTCATTCTTTGTGCTTGTATTCCCTGGACTTAGCATAGTACCTAGAACATAGTTTGTTGATTGATTGATTGACTTTGTATTAAGGTTAGAGAAATTACTACAGATTATTATGCTTAGGGGAATGGTGCTTATGAAGTGCATGGAGCACACACAAATATGGCTCAAGTTCCCAGGACAAAAGTGTATGTGGTCTTGTTATTTATTGAATTACTTTCTATCAATTAAGTTGTCCCATGACTAGCAAGAAAAGGAATTGAAATACCTCTCTTTTGTGAATAAAATATAAGTTAATCAGTTTTAGTTCCACAAATAATCTCCATTGGGTAATATGACACCAGGAAACTGGATCTGAAAAATATCCCTCTACCAAAGAATTATTCACACACACAATCCAGTGAAAGTTTAAGTAAAAGTTTTTTATTTGGCACACAGAGGTACAGCTGGGAGAAGAAGTCTAAACTTCAACTCCCCAAACTAAGAAAAAGGTGATAACTTTATAAGGGATAGAAGGGGGTGGGGAGATAGACTTAAAACTGAAAAGTTACAGCTGTTTAGGGAGTGAGGAGTGGAATACATGAAACAGTAAATATGTCATATTCCTAACTCAAGATTATTGTTGCTACCTGGTCCTAATCACATAGCAAACACATCTGGCCCAATAAGGCTCCTAATACAAATTTCAAGGCACCCAACTTTCTGGGTGCCCATGACACATCTGTTTTGTTATCTGTTTGATTAACCACTATCTGGCTAATTAACTGCTTTGCTTTTCCAAGGATAGAGTACCCTCTCACTGACCCCAGCAAGCTGATCAGCTGTATTATTTCTCATGATCAGAGTGTCCTCCTCATGGTCAGAGTATCCCTAACTAGACCCAGACCTAATAGGCTGCCACTATAGTTATCTTCTACCTTATGGGATTTGGCTAAAGTACTCTTACCAGGCAAAAAGTATTAAGTTATCATGACAAAGGTAACCCAAAGCAAAGATTGATTGCTTATAAGGGATCCAAAACTTCACCATTAATTCTAACAACTGTGAGAAAATAATGGGTTTTGGAACACCCAAAAGCCCCAGATGGAGGGGATTGATTAGATTAAGATTGATTGGATTGGGGCAGCTAGGTGGCGCAGATCGGCCTCAGACACTTAACACTTACTAGCTATGTGACCCTGGGCAAGTCACTTAACCCCGATTGCCTCACTAAAAAAACAAAAACAAAAAAAACCAACAAAAATTGATTAGATTGACTCTGCTGATTGACTCACTTGAAGTTGACTTGATTGAACACATCTACCTGAGATGCTGGCTCTCAGAGGGTGGGTTCTCTGACCTCATCACATTCTGCTCATGGACCCACTGTCAAGTTTATTGAACCAATGGATTTGAGTGATGCTAGCCAATTAGCTTGAAGCAGTGTGTAAGGACCGCCTCTCCTCCAGATGCAGAGGGAGCTTCTACTCTCAGTTTGGCTCTCAGACAGGTTAATGATGGAGGACTTGGAGGAAGAAGCAGGCCAGACTGCTGCTCTAGACTAGATAGGCCTTTTCTTAACTTTGTGATTGAGGTATTCTCTTTTTACTAATAGTTGGTATGGTTTAATAAATTCTTAATGCCCCCAAAGTGGTGGTAAAGTTTCTAATTTATAAGTAACAAATATATTAGAAACCCCTGCTAATTTTCCCCAAACTTGTGACAGAAATAAGGTGACCACATTAAATTTTACATGTCACACAACTCAGCAGACATAGTTAGGAATTATTTTCTCACAACACAAAATTCACCTTTATTTATAGGTTTTTATCTCCATTTGTGGGTAGGGATGAATGGCTGGGAAAGAGAATGTAGAATGTAGTGCATAAAGATTCTGTAGGCAGAACAAGTAAGGCAATTGCCCAGGAAATTAATTGTGTAGGGGGAAAGGAGACAGCAGAGGAAATGACCTGCTGGTACATGCTGCTTTTTCTGATCCATTACCAGGTTACCTGCCAATGATGCACAAAGATACTGGCATAGCTTTTCTGGACAAGGGTCTACATACCTACCTAGATAGATAACTACCTACCAGTAGGAAAAGAAAACAACAAGTATATAGAAGGTAAATATGGGAGGGAGTTCAGAGAATTTAAGCCAACTAGATATTATAATGAAAGGTAAGGAAATATGTTTTGTTGTTTATTAATTTGATCACAGGAATGAATTGAAAGGGGAGATAAAAGAAAAAAGTCCTAAATTCTTAAGAAAGGATTTTCTGATCCTCTAGTGAAAACTGTTATTTCTTACTGGCTATCATTACTCAGGAAAAAATAAACTATATTTTGCATTTATGTTGTATTTTTTCTGATATTATAAAGAAATGCCTCCTAGTCAAGCACTCTTTCCAATATACTTCCCATAAATCTATGAAACATAGTGTTCTTGCTATGTGATGTGTTAATGGCACTCTAGGTTACTATAGTGTCCAGTCAATTCTATATACCATATTTGAAAGTGTACATTGATAAATTGATAAATTGCTTCTTTAAAGAGGGTTTCTAGAGTTCCTAGAATTTTAAAAACCATGGAATTGCTTTTATGTTTGTCTGTTTAATATCTCAAGGTATTATTTAATGATGATTGACCTTCATTATAATGACTTTAACGTCTGTGCAAAATTCTGACTCATAAAAGGAAGACCCAGTTATGTTCACTGGCCTTTCTAGGACAAGTAATGTGCCAGTTCATTTTTTACATTTTCAACATTTCAAACAAAAAGAGTTTTCTACGTGAGTTATCATTTTTCCATAAAATTCAGTTAAACATTTTTTTTTTTCTGGGGTTTAAGTCTTCAAAGAATTTATCATGGTGTGGGGCTCCCAGAAAAGATTCCTCCAGGTTCAAGATATGCTGTGAGTACATAATGATAACTACAATTTACTGGGAACTGACCAATCCTCACATATTCCCCATTCCAAGGCCAATGAATTACCTGGAGCTAACCAATCTTTGTCAATTCCAGACTCTCGATTGTTTGATGGATCTCCCAAACAAACTATCGCCCTCCCAAAGATTCCCAGACACTTCTTGGACTTGAGGTTATTATATAAAAAAGTTCATTAACATTAAGTAGTTTCTATTTAGAGTTAAGTAGTTTCTATTTGTGAGAAACTTATTTAACCCAAGGACAGTCTCATAGCCACCTTTATTCTGTTACCCCATTTAAACCCTGTCCTTAGTCCCCATCTTTGGGTAGTCCTAGCAATCTTGGTTTGTGATACACCAAATTATAGCTCTTCTGCCCCAGTTAAAGACCTTATTTCTCCTATATTGATTGTTTCACTAATTTTCAGGTTGACAATAGCTACCCAAAAAAACCATAGTAACATTTCACCTTTTTTTTTTAACTTTTTACTAGTCAAAGAGAAGACAACAGAAAAAGAAATGTGATAATAGAATAATATTGCCCAGAAATCTAGGGTATACTTTCCCATCAATATACCCAGTTGGAAGAGTAGACATGTGTGAGGGAAAAATCCATCTTCTTCCCAATAATTCTCGGGAACTCAGCAGTGAAGTGACAAAAGCTTTATTTTCTTCTCATGAGAAGGGGCACCCTGGTGTGCAGCTAGTGGGTGCCCAGAAAGGGGGCTTGCAGGCCCTGTTTTATACCCTAGTCCCTAATGCGACTGGACCCTCCCCTTTTTCATCACTGGTGGGGTTACAATCTACGTGCAAAAACTAGCTAATCGGACGCAGTATTCCCACCCCTCTTCCTTGTATGGGCATAACTCAGGAGTAGACCTTATACTTCCTTATATGGACACAACTCTGGAGCGGACCTTATTGAGACCAGGGCTCCTTGAACCATGTGACCTTGCTAACCTGAGGGGGAGGAAGGGATCTGAGACCTTTGTCCTACAAACAGGTCAGGGGGAGTATGACTGACATTCACATTGAGAGGAGACAATTACCCATTTCTCACAACATGTCTAGCAAACACATGTATTTGGGGACCACCGCTATCTTCTGATGACATCCCCAGATGGACCCTCCTTGTATGTAGGCTCTTCAGGAAGGTACTCCCCTGGTAGGCAGGACTCTACCTAGCTTTTCTGAGCTTTTTCATGCTGCCATAGTCTTGCTTCAGCTGGAATCCTCACTGAGGCTCTACCATAGAGATCAGAGACTTCAATGAATTTTAGCTCTTTGAAACAGGTTTGGTTTTTGTTGTTGTAGTTGTTTTGTTTGGGATGTTGCCTCCTTAAAGCAGGCAAACCTTTGTGAATGCAAACCCAGTAGAAAAGGAAAGAAAATCCTCAGCTGCTTTTTCCCTCTAAGGAGAAGGAGATCTATCAATTCCCAGAGATTTTTGGTATGAGCCATCTTCTCCCTCCAGAAGAATTGTCCCTTTAGGGAACCAGCTTTTTTGGTTTTTGGTGGAGAAAAGTCATCAAGTTTAAAAGAGGCTATTGGCATTTAATTTATTCTTGAAATGCATTTCCTCCCACTCACTATCAACAATAGTTTTGCCTCTAGCCTCTAGACTAAGGATGAAAGTTTCCTCTACCATCCATCAATTTCAGATTTCTAAGGATTTCTAATCTGCTGCCTTCTGACAACTTTATTGGAGGTTCCCTTTCAGCACACTGCCAAGGGCTGTCCCAGTTCTCAGGCCCCAAGGTTTTGCTTACCTCCTCGCCCCACTGCATCCCCCTTTAAAATTCTTTAGATCTTCTATGCAAATGAAAGTTCAGGGAAAAGTCAAGGAACAAAAATTTGAGATGGGATTACAACCAGGCAATGCCATTTCCTTCCTCAACCCTCAATTCTAAATTCTTCCCTTTATTATGTATATATAACTGACAATAAGAGACCTGGAATCTTTGAGCCCCTATACTTTGTCATGGAAAAAACCAAATGCTAATGGGAGACCTAGAGGTAGAAGGCAGGGTGAGAGATGGCAAACAGTAAATCCTCAAAACTTCTGTAAGAGAAAGAAATACACTGACTTTCATTATACAAGAATGGAAATTAATTCAGAATGCTAATGCATGTGTCAAGAAGAACATTAAAAACAAACAAGCAAAAAACCCTCTCAAATGAAAATAAGAACCAGATACTTCAGAATCAGAAGGAAAAAAAAAAGACTTCAATATTTATTATGGTGTGTATATTTCATGCATTCACTAGGGTCGTTTTGAAAGTTTGTAGTTATGTGTGCCTTATTTCTGGAAATGGCTCTGGATGTTTAGGGCAATTGGGGTTAAGTGACTTGTCCAGGTTCACACAGATAATAAATGTCTGAAGTGATATTTGACTCAGGTCCTTAATTCTAGGGCCAGTGCTTTATCCACTGCACTACCTAGCTTTATGTGTGCCTTATTTCTGTTATCCTTTTGCATTTATAAGTGTGGAGAAATTCAAAGTAAGAACAAATGCATGACTATGTAAAAGAGGTACAATTAAAAGCAGACCCAAACTCTGATGTCTCAGATGATTCCAGGTACCATTTAAAGTTGAGATTTATGTGTTTTTATATGCACCTTACATCATCAACCCCAGGGAGGAGCTGCATGATATAACGGAATAAACCCTAGATCTGGAATCAGAGGACCTGAGCTTCACCACTCACCACTGTGAGAAAATAATATCACACCTACCCGAAAGTCTTATTTTCCACCAAAGGACCTCTTCTCTGGGCTCTGACATCAGCATGACTGGGCTGAACTGCCCTCAAATCCAGTGAACAAATAGATTTGAGTGATGCTAGCCAATGAGCTTTGAACAATGTTTATGGGCGGGCTCTGCTCCTGCCCTCAGTGGGCTCACACAGACACTAGTGCTCTCTTTGGTGCTGGAACAGGGTGAGTGTAGACGCAGTCCTCTAGGGTTCACCATTTTCTCTCTTCTCTAGGCTTTCCTATCTTTAGAGCTATGTGTGCTCTCTTTACTAATATTTAATATACTTTAATAAATGCTTAATGCCCCAAACTGGTGCAGTAGCCTCTAATTTCTAAGTAACAAATATATGATAAACCCCAACTAATTTCCCCTACATTTGGGACATTAAATAGATGACCACATTTAATATATATATATATATATATATATATATATTTTTTTTGTGAGGCAATTGGGGTTAAGTGACTTGCCCCTAGGGTCACACGTAAGTGTTAAGTGTCTGAGTCTAGATTTGAACTCAGGTCCTCCTGACTCCAGGGCCAGTACTCTATCCACCATGCCACCTAGCTGCCCCCCAACCTCATTTAATTTTACAAGTCACACTACCAGTCAAGTCATAATCTCTCCATTCTTCAGTTTCTACCTTTAAAAAATGAAGAAGTTCTTCTAGCTTATGCCTGGGGTCCTTTCCAATTCTATAGTGATGATCCTGTGATCAATACCCTACTATGTTCAAGGCTTTATTTTAGGTTCTAGGACTTAAAGATTATGTCATGGGGCACAGAGCACTCCAGAATTTCTCTGGGACACACCGAGGAATCTTCTCCTAGAGAAACAAAACCAGAGGACAGATAACACCTAGAGAGATAAACTGAACCAAATCGGACTGAGCTAGCTTCGGATTCCTACCCTTCATTCTGGTCTCCCTTACCCTGGGGAGATAAGTTTGGGTGTGGCTTCGGCCTTTGTGTTCTGAAGAGGGATCCATAGCCACCCCTCACCCAATTCCTTTAGTCACTACCAGTGGGGATGGTCCTCCACTGCTCACCCAATTCCCCCAGCTACCACCAATGGGGGATGATCCTCCCTCACTAAAGGAACTTTCCACAGGAAGATGGTCCACCCCCATCAGTCCTCTATAAAAGTACTTTCTGGTCTCCTGTTCGAGGAGATTTGGTGCCTCTGAGCCATGTGCTTTATGCCAAATCTCTCCATGAAAAGTCCAAGGATTTCTTTCATGGTTTCCCTTCCCCCACCCTTCCCTTCTCTTGCTCCTAAATAAACTATCACCTTATTCTAACTATGTTTTGTGTGCAAGAGGGTGTAATTCTTTAAAGAGGAAATCCTAAGAACCCCAACCCGTACCCCATTTTCCCACCATATCAATTATATAATTTAATTTCAATTTAGCTCAACAAGTATTAAGCATCTATTATGTTCTCGGCACTGTACTATTCAATGAAGATACAGAAAAAGAAAAAAAATCCCTGCTCTTAAAAAATTTAAAGATCCCTTTTCTCAAAGAGCTTATAATTGAGTTAATCCAGCACTTGACAAATCAGAAATCTCTATTAACCAGAATTTCTTCACTTTGCCATAACAATAATCCTTGATCATGCTGATGACCCCCTAAGTACAGAAGATCTATATGTGGTTTCTTAATCATTAAGTAAAGAGCAAATTATATTCAGCATTGTGTTAAATATATTTAAATACATTCTCAATCCTTTAAAACTAATCATCTATATTTCCTGACTCTTTATTTGCTAGTATTTCTTGTTATGGAAAAATTGATGGGGGATTGGGGTAGGGGTTCTTAGGAATTCCTCTTTAAAGAGTTATACCTTCTTGAACACAAATCCGATTAGAATAAAATATTTTATTTCGGCACTAGGGAAAAGAAATCAGAGAGAGGTCTGAACTTCTCATGGGGAGAAGGCGTGGCACAGAGACTTGGTTCTCTGAGATACCTTTCTCCTTGAGCAGGAGACAGGCAGATACTTTTATAGAGGACCATGTAGGTCCAATGGGGTGATCATCTGACTGTGGAAAGTCCCCTTATTGGGGGAGGACCATCCCCCACTGGTGGTGGCTGGGGGAAGCTGGGTGAGGGGAGGCTCCCATCTCTCAAGCTATCTCTGTCTCAAAGGCAGCAGCCACACCTAATCTTATCCCCGTTGGGTGGGGGAGACTGGAATGAAGGGTGATGGTCCTGGAGTTATCTCAGTTCAGATTCCATGCTGCTCATCTCTGTCCTTTGGTTTAGTTTCTCAAGGAGAATGTTCCTTGATTTCCCCCAGAAAACTTCTGAGGTACCCCAGACCCATACCATTCTGATTAAATAGAATACCTTATTTCTCAACCATGCCTCATAACAGAGAATTTTCTGGTTGTATTTTTGGAGTTTGGGTTTGTTTGTTTGTTTTTTGGTGGGGGATAAGGTTTCTGTCCCTCTGATTTCATTGATAGAATGAATCCCCAGTGAAGAAACAATCTCTACTGATTTGAATTGACAGTTAATCTTCAATGTATTCTTAGTTACTTGTACCTCTGACAGCTTTAATATCCAAAGACACAGAGCCAGAGTGTGTGAAAGGTCACACTTGAATTCATATCTTCCTGATTCCCAGGCCAGTTCCCTGTCTACCATGTCACACTCCCTCTATAATTATAAGTTATTTGAATAGCAATTTTAACTGTGAAACAAACATAATAAATATATATTAAAATGTCTATGATTTTATATTCTTTCACCTATTTGTTTTCTAAAATAGTTGTTTCAATGAGATTTTCACCTTAAATGTCTATGTTGGTGACATTTAGGGTGAAAATCTCATTAAAACAACTATTTAACAACTTTTAAGAATTAATATGGAGACAGCTAGGTGGTGCAGTGGATAAAGCACTGGCCTTGGATTCAGGAAAACCTGAGTTCAAATCTAGCCTCAGACACTTGACACTTACTAGCTGTGTGACCCTGGGCAAGTCACTTAATCCCCATTGCCCTGCACAAAAAAAGAAAAAAAAAAGAATTAATATCAAGTTGTCCAAAACTTCCAAACCAGTCATAGGGAACCTTGGAGCTGCCATCTATTGAACTTGGAATCATGCATACAGCCAACCTCGAATTTAACAAAAGAAGCCAGCTTTCATAAGTTGATTTTGTCTATTTTTGTTTTCTTTGGTAGTTCACAGGGAAGCTACATAATCTTATCAATTCTGTGAGAACAATACCTGTTCCCCTTCCCAAACAAGGGATGGATGGTAGAATGTTGCACAGGCTCTCCAGAGAAGGGGCAGTAGGCTATGGATCTTTCTGGATCCAAATTTAAATGTAGGACCTTAAATTGTTTGAAAGTTTTCATAAAGCTACTACTAAGCATTACTTTGAAATGCAAAGGTATACTGAATCATCAGGAGGGAGATGTTGTCAGGAAATAGGATGACATAGGAGTGTGAGCAGAGCTGGGATCCAGGGACAAAGAGAGGGCAGCAGCAGGAAGGACATGGCCAGGGTGATGAAAGGTCTCCAAAAGTAGAACAGAAGAGAAAGAGATGACACGTCATGGAGGTCCCAAGGTAGTTGATTAAGGAACTAATGGTGAGTACAGCCTAGTAGAAGGCTTTTGCCACAGGCAATGAAGGAACTAGAGGATTTTTTTTCAAGTGAATGTTTGCCAAGTAGTCCCTAGGAGAGGCTATTTAATCTTGGGGAGCCTGAGTTAATATGCCTGAAAAACATGAGTCTGACAATTGTGTACATGATTTCTGCTATATAAGAAACACTCTATACTCTAGCCAAAATCTGTCAACTAAAATTGATTAATGTACAGGAATTTTTGTTTGGAGAAAGGTGTACTCTGCTATTCAGAATACCCTCTCTTTTGATAAGCAACTTCACCTTGATGTGGGATGGAATTAGGGTCAAATTGATCATGAGTCGTCCCAAAAGAATTACAAGACTCAGTGACTGTTTCCCAAGTTTTATTGCAATACTGTGAATGAACACAGGGAGAGAAACAGAATAGTGGAAAGTTGTCTCTCAAATAGTGAAAGAAAAGACAGTTATATTTATAGTATGGATAAATTATCAGTCTCATTATAATAATCTCCACTTTAGGTAGGTACAGGGGAAGGCCTCTCAATATAATATTCTCTACCTTTGGGAGGTACAGGGGACAGTTCATCCTAATTTGGAGTTCCTGGGGTCCTAAGTCAACCCCAGAGCCGGGTACCTTTTTCAGTGGAGGTATGTTTTGGGGGTTAACACGTCATAAGGTGAATCTGGGGACAAATTTAGCTTTTTCTTTGCATGTCTTTTTCTGGTTTCCATGGCTAGTTTCAAAACATCTTCATTTTTCATTTATTTCTAATCTGAGTTTCTCTAGCCTGTCATTTTATTTAAGGTCTTCACAGACTAGCTCCCTCTGGTCCCATTATGGGTACTGATTACTGTGGGGAAGAGAACTAAGCATCCTGACTTGTAAGTTATCCATTAACTGGGGTCTGAATCCCTCTTAGAGCTCATATCTGAATTAGAACTGGGGTCTTAAGTTTTTCTGTTAACCCCTTTTTTTCCTCCTACATCAACCTCACATTTTATACTAATTGGTAAATAAGTTACACATTTCTACTGCAAAGTAAAACAAAGAAATATGTTAAGGATTTTTGATTTACCAAAGAGTACAACACTAAATCAACTAAATCACGAACACAGCACTGAATCAGTCCTGGGGAGCAGGGAACGTTCCCTGTTCTTTCTCTGTATCCCCAGAACTTAACAGTTCCTGACACATAATAGGTGTTTAATAAATGTTTGTTGATGACTTGACTTTTATTATTATTCTGTTGTAATAATTAAGCAACTTTTCTTTCTTTGAAAGTCACATCAACCTTATCATAACAATCTACAAAACTAGTGTGGGGACCAATTTTTAATTGGGGAGTGCTAGCTAAGCAGCTCGCCGCAATACTGGGGCAAGGAAGGAGACCTGTAGCCTCCCTCAAAACAGAACAAGATTTATTTTAACAAGAACGAACTTAAAAAAAACCACACAAACAGGATCAGTAGGATCAAGGGAAAGGAAATAAAATGGGGAAAGGGAAATTATAATACCTGAAAAAATACCACCGCCCAGGAATCAGCTGAAAATACGCAGCAGAACGCCTGTCGCTTTCCAGCTTCCACCTAGAATGCCCAATTCTCCTCCCCCAAACCTAGAAACACCCCACACAGCCCCAGCCAATGTGATGGCCGCTCTGACAGTCACATGACTGCCCTCACTAGGCTTCCAATCATTATAATTTTGCCAGGCCCATGTAGGCATCGGTGAGTGGTAATGATGTGAGGTGCCAGCACCATGGCAACGGCTACAACCAGTGGGTAGAGCACCATGAGGTTTGTGGAGCCCCAGGCCAGTGTGCACAAATAACAATTAATTCTTTACACAACAAAACATTCTCCAATTCTCCAGTGGATTCAGCATCTGATACAATTTCCTCTCTACCCCATTCCCTGCCATCATATTCAGCACTTAGGTTGATGACATTTTTAAACACTCCAGTGGTGCTGCTGTTTATTGGTCTACTCAACAATTTCCATCTCCAGTGTACTTCAACTACCAGCCAGGATTGAGGGGATGGGGAATGGAGTCTGAACCTGGGATTTAATTGTTACTCCTAATGAGTAAACTCTTGCTACCAATGAAGATCAGCATCTGCTCTGCCTTGGGCACTAAGAAACAAAGTGATTTGCCTGGGAGTTGGGAAGGAGGTCACCTAGGGAATGTGTGTCAGAGCCATGACAGGAAACCAGGTCTTTCTGATTCTAAGCTTGGCTCTCTAGACAACACAACAAGCTGCCTCCCACTCCCAGCCATGTCTTAAACCTCACCATTGCTCCATACTACTTCATCTCAAAAATCTCAAATGCTAAATCCCACTCTGTTCAAATTTTCATAAGCATAGGATATCCAAACTGGAAGGGACCTCAGGGACCAGCTAATCTCACCACTAGATGAAGGAGGGAGTTATCTTTACAGCATCCCCAACCAATGATCATCCAGTCCTTGCTTGAATATCTCTAGTGAAAGGGAAACTTTCACTAAGTTAACACATCCCACTTTGCTAACTGGGAGGAGCCTTCCCCTTAAATTAAAGCAAGGCAAAATCTGCCTCTTTGCAATTGCCACTCCTTGGGACCAAAGAAAAGTCAAATCCTTCGACCATATTATAGCCATCAAATACTTGAAGCCTAGGTATCCTCCAATTCTTTCCTCTTCTCAAATATGGTTTTTATCTTTATCATGGCCTCCAATGCCTTGACTCTTCCCCATTCTAATCTATGTCTCCTTTGTTTGCTAGTTTACTTCCTAAATTAACTGGACCCCATAGTCAGTCATTACTATTGCAATACTATTCTTACCACCACTCTAAAATGTGATCCTCTGATCTTCTATCTTTCCCACTTTGCTAAGCCCCAAAGTTGGGCAACATTCACTATTTGGGAGAGGGGGTGTAGGAGGGGATGTTTGTTTAGTGTTTTTTCCTTATTCTCCTCTGATATTGAGATTAATTGGAGAATGTCACAAAGTCATGTTAATAGCCTAAGCAATAAAATTACACTATCAGCTGTGTATCCACTGTTGTTCAGAAATGTTTTTTATTTACCACTCTCTAACTGTTTATACAATTTCTGAAACTTTTCTCTACTTAAGTGTCTGATTCCACCATACCCATCTGATTCTCAACAATCATCTCTTCCCTTTACTGAGATCCAGAGCTTCCTACGAAAGTTTCTCTAACTTCCCTCCTTTCAATCTCAATATCACTCTATGCTCTCATTCTTGTTCTTTTTTTCTGTCTTTCTGACCAGAATAGTCTTTCATTTCACCTTGAAATTCAAGCCATATTTCCTTATTTTAAAACTTAATTCAAGGGGCAGCTAGATAGCCCAGTGGATAGAGCACTGGCCTTGGAGTCAGGAGTACCTGAGTTCAAATCTGGCCTCAGACACTTAACATTCACTAGCTGTGTGACCCTGGGCAAGTCACTTAACCCCAATTGCCTCACAAAAAAAAAAAAGAAAAAAGAACCTATGAAAAATCATAGAATTAAAAACACAACAAAGGAGAGCAATAAGATATATACATACATACATACATATATATACATAAACAAAAAAACAAAAACAAACAAAAAACTTAATTCAAATTTCACCTCAACCATAAATCCTCAAGGAGGCACACTGGAAAGTGTACTGGATTTGGAGGAAGGGCTTGGGTCCACACCTTAGTTCTGCATCTTATGTAAGTCACTTAACCACTCTAGGCCTCAGTTCCTCAGCTGGAAAATGTAAAGATTGAATTAGACAGCCTCTGAGGCCTACCAGTTCTTAATTTATGATCTTTTGATCCTATGATTCTTCTCTGACCACCTCTCCCCCAGTTTATAAGGATTTCCCCTCAGTCTTACAATGGTACTTTGGCTATATTTAGATAATGTGGGAGTTCTTTTTGTGTCATGAACCCCTTTAGCAATCTGATGAAGTCCACAAGGCCCTTCTCTGAATAACATAAATTCATAAAAATAAAATACATAGGATTACAAAGGAAACCAATTATATTAAAATACAGTTATTGGTTTTTAATGAATTCATGGACCCTGGTTAAGAACCCCTGTTCTAATATATATGCTATTTTCTATCATTGTTATTTGTATATGAATTTTACTATGCACAAAGTTATAAGCTCTATGATGAAGGGCATCATTCCTTTCTAAATTGTGTATCTCCTCCAGTTGTGCTTTTAAAGCTGTATTTTGCCGGAGGTAGACCCTTAGTCAATGTTTGATAAAGGTAAGAGGAAGAGGAGTTAACTTTACGGCTGAGGCTAACTCCTCTGTGTTCTCTATCCTAATCCCCTCCTGCTCCCTCTATTACTAGCCTCCTCCATTAATTATCTTCCTCTCTTTTGCCCCATCATTCTTTCCTTTCCTTCTGAATCCTTTCTCTCAACTTATCAGCATATTCAATTATCCCCATTAAAAAAAAAATCTTCCCTCAGCTCTGCTACCCCCTCAATGTACCTCTTTACTTTGTTCCTCATTGGCAAATTACCAAAAGAAAATTATGTCACTGCTTCCTCACCATCCATGCATTTCTCAAGGTCTAGCAGAGTGGCTTCTGCCCCTATTCCTTGACTGACATGACTCTCTCCCACACTCACCTATAACTTTCAATCACTAAATACATGGTCTTTTCTCATTATCTCTCTTCCCCATCTTCTATACAATAGGCACTAGGGAATAGAGAGTGTACCTATGATTTCACTGATATGATAAACTTCCAGGTGAGGGGAAGCCCGCTATTGAAGTAGATCAGGACCTTCTCTGCAATTTATATGGTCTTAGATAGCTGCTTGGGGCATTGCAAGATTAAGTGACTTGCCCAGGGTCACACATCCAGTATGTGTCAGAGGACAGACTCAAACCTAGTTCTTCCTAGTTCCATGGCTGAGTAGCTATTCACTACACCAATCTATCTCTCATATGAACATCCTATGATTTTTAAAATTCTCCCCTCCCTTGACTTCACATGATCCTATACTACTACATTTCTTTCCTAAGCCCCATAACTACTTCTCTTCCTCCTCTGCTAGCTTATTTTCCTCTTCCTCATCCCACCCCCTAGTTATAGTCATTCACAAAAACTTCACTCCTACAGCCTCTTTTCTACAATTACTTGCTTCATGATTTCAGTAACTCAAATGGCTTCCACTCTCACCTCTCTATTTCCAGGTCCAATCTCCAATCCATACACCAATCCTGTCTTTTCAACCAGATATTCTACAGATATCTCAATAAATTTGTCTTGCTCACACCTCAAAGTTCAACATATGAAAAAACCAAACTCATTATTTCTTCTCTCCCAACTTCCACCCCCATATTAAACCAATTCTTCCTCCTGATTTACTCATCATCCTCCCAGTCATGGAACCTTGGAGTCAAGTTCAATACTTCCCTCTTCTTCACCCCACCTTACCCCCACTCAATCATGTGCCGAATATTACAGATGTTATGCCTGGCATGTATCTTCTATCTTTTGCTAACTCCCCATTTCTGTTGCAACAATCCTAATTCAGACCCTATTTGCAAAGAAAAAAGAAACGCCTTAGTGAGAAGAAAAGAAAGCCTCTTATGCTAAAAGCTAATTTTTCAAGTCACTGAAGGCTTTCATTTTTGCTTTCCTCCTTCAAAAGATTTCTTACAGTTAATGTATGAAGTCTTTCACTTTCATCCTTAAAGGAATCTGGATCATATTTACTGTTTGTCTAAGGGGTGATTTTAGTGATTGCGTTTAGTAATTGTGTTATTTAATGATGGGATAGAGCCAAGGATGTGCTGATAAATGTTTAAAAACTAATTCTCTAGGGGGAAAAGCATACATGACACACTTTAATCTGCATTATTAACATTTTTTCAATCACTTTCTTAAGTCTAGAAATCAACAAAACAAGTCATTTGCATTTGTTATATATTATTATTAATATGATGTTATATAATCAAATCATTTCTGAAAAGTAAATGTTCATGCTGAAAATTTAACAGTCTGTTCCTGCCAGTACAGGCAAACTCCAGGCCCCAGTGGATAGGGCTGAGCTGGTGCCGTTTCCATCTGCTTAGCCACAATGTTCTGAAGGCCCTCACTATCTCTTACCTACCTCTGAAACACACTGATTATATGAATCAGAGCAAATCATTTAACCTCTCCATATCCCCCAGACAACTCTCTAAGGCTATAAATATGGAAAAGGTAGGCATTTGCATTGGTAGAACAAACTTCTTACTCTGATCTTCCTTCAGATGAAATCACAGACTCAGTCCAAAAAAAAATTTTTGTACCCTTGAAGGGCCTCACACTGTGCATTGCACATAGTAAATACGCAATAAATATCTGTTGAACTGAATTTCTTGAGGCCTTTTTAGTGTGTCCTTTTGAAAATGATGCTTTGCTTTCCCCACTCCCTCCTTAAAAGTGCTTTCTACAAAATATTAAATTAGGTAGCATCTAAGAAACCTGAGGAAGAAAGTTGCTTATTCTTTGTAAAGCTTTTTATTTTCTACTAAAATAATTTGGTTTAAGTTTCTTTTTTTCTTTCTTTCTTCCTTCATTCCTTCCTTTCTTTCTTTCTCTCTTTTTTTGCAGGGCAACGAGAGTTAAGTGATTTGCCCAGGGTCACACAGCTAGTAAGTGTCAAGTGTCTGGGACTGGATTTGAACTTGTCCTCCTAAATCCAGGGTCGGTGCTTTATCCACTGGTTAAAGTTTCTTTAACAAGCATCCCATTATTATTAACTCCTTGCATCGAGTCATTCAGACAATAAGAATTTATTAAATTCTTACTATATGACAGGCCTAGGGATGCCTCCTTATACTTTTTTTTTCTTCTGTACCCAGAGTGTCTAGGTGAATATCTAAATATTTTTGACTTATTAATTTAAATAAAGAAATTTTTTTAAAACGTGAAGGGGACAGGGGCAGCTAGATGGCACAGTGGTTAAAACACCGGCCCTGGATTCAGGAGTACCTGAGTTCAAATCTGACCTCAGACATTTGACACTTATTAGCTGTGTGACCCTGGGCAAGTCACTTAACCCCCACTGCCTGCAAAAAAAAAAAAAATTAAAAAAAAAAAGTGAAGGGGACAGCTAGGTGGTGCAATGGATAAAGCACGGTGCCTGGATTCAGGAGGACCTGAGTTCAAATCCAGCCTCAGACACTTGACATTTCCTAGCTGTGTGACCCTGGGCAAGTCACTTAACACCCATTGCCCTGCGCAAAAAGAAAGAAAGAAAGAAAGAAAGAAAGAAAGAAAGAAAGAAAGAAAGAAAGAAATTCAAATTTTGCATCTTGACCAAGCTCTAAGTAGGCTTGGTAATGTTTCTGGAAGAGAATTTTGGTCTCCTGTTTCTAAATTGCCATACCAAACTACTTAGCTTTTTGTTACATTGCAATAAATGAAAAGGGAATTTCTTTCTAGGGCTTTCTATTGACTGCATTATGTGCAGGCTAAAGTAGACAGGGAGGGATTTTCTCTATCTTAAAATCAAATTTTATGTTGAGTTTCTTATCCCTTTAGAAAAGAAACAAAGTGGGTTTTTTTTAAGTCTTTTCCAAAAAACATAATCAACTTTCTTCCCATTTGTTTTTAATCACCAAAAATCTCATTTCCTCCATAATTTCCAGAACTTTTTTCATCACAGAAACTCAGATTTAGAAGGGACCTCGGAATGTCTAGTCCAAACTACCTGAAAAAGACACGTAGGAGCAGAAAGGAGAGGCACCTCAAAGGCCTAATAGTCCAAACTCTAATTTTACAAAAGAGGAAACTGAGACCCAGATGAGTTAATTGACTTTCCCAAGATCATACACAGGTAGTGCCAAACTTGAGATTTTGTGAAAATATTTTATTAACTAGGGCTAATTTGGGCGGGGCCTAAACTGACTGGAGGACTAATCTGGGGACTTTTGACGATTTGGCTATCTGACTGTGTTTAATTTAATATGGGCCATTTATAAAGTTCCACCACACTGCTCCACTCCCAAATTGATAAGCAAAATATTAAGAAGCCTCTTATCTAAATAATCAAAGCAGAGTTTATTTATGAGATACTATTTTAAATTAAGAATACAGGGAAATAAAACGTACAACCTGACTGTTTTCCTGAGGTCTCTTTCCACTGCGTCTCTTTCTCACCTGCTGCTCTTCGAACTTCTTGAATACAAGAAGGGCCTTAGCTGCCTCTGGCCTAAGGGCACGATACACTTTCCCTGGTCAGCTCTTTTCTTCTAACTCCTCTTAATCTTCACTTTCTCCAACCTGTACCCTTTGCTAACCTGCTTCTGTGCTCTCTGCTGCCTCCCGGTCAGTCTGTCTTCTGCTCCGTCCTTGTCCGCACTCCCCTCCAGTCACCCTCTAGTCCCTCTATCTAGTCCGTCCTCGAGTCTTCTTTTAGTCTGTCTCCCTCCTTGCTCTTCCTTTTTTTCTTTATTTAACTCCCAGGTCTATATATACCTTTTCTTCTCTCCACTCAAATCTCGGGGCTTCCTTCCCCCCCACAGACCACGCTAATCCACTAGCCAGGGCTGCGGCTGGTGGGGGGCGGGGGGCGCGCTCCAAGTTTCAGGTGCCTCAGCACAGGCTATCCGGGATCTTTCAGATAGCTCCGCTCAGGTCAGAGGGAACTGGGGGCTTTTTTTTTCCCCCAGCTGTCTGACCTGGTGTCTCATTTTCGCTCAGCTGAAGCTGAGGAGGAGGGGGAGAGACCCTGAGGGCCTAAGGCTTTCTAATCTCAGCCTAAAAGTAGGGTCCCCAAATCAAAATAAATTTCCACAATTTGAACCCAGGTCCTTTGACACTAGACTCAGTGCTCTTTCCCCTGTACTATATTGCAACACACACAGACACATACACACACATGTATGTGTGTGTGTGTGTGTGTGTGTGTCTGTGTGTGTGTTTGCCTCTGCCTCCCTGCCTGACCAGTAGATAGTCAATTTTTTTTTAAGACCTACAGGAAGGGGGAACCCAATCCCCCCTAAGCCAGTCCACTTACAGATATTTTTAATTTTTGAAAAGTTTTTTCTTCCTTATTTCAACTCCACATTTGCCATTGTACAACTTTTTGCACACTAGGGTCAAATAAAACAACTTATATTCTTTATCCACATAACAATCCTTCCAATATTTGAAGACAGACATCACGTACCCTTTTATCCTCCAGGCTAAATATTGATAGTTCCTTCAATTGATACTCATGACATAATGTTCACCATCCTTATTTTTATCCTCTGTATGTGACTGCCTTTTTCTTCCTTAAAAAAGAAAATTACTACGATATTTCCTGTTTTCAGGAGAATGACCATTGGAAATTACCATTTTCTTTTTTCTATTCTCTTCATATAAATTCCATGGACAATTCTTCCCTAATTCTTCATCCAGCCCCTTCATTATATTCATTGGACTTGCCTATTCTCCTTGACCCTTATCCTCTCTCTTTCTCTGCTTTGGTATATTCCCTTTTCCTGCTTTAAATTTGTCTCTGGTTTATCAGTTAGTCTTTATTGCTCTGTACTGTGACTTTTTAAAAGTGTAGCTTTTTTTTTCCTCTAAGAATTTGGCAATTCAGAAGTATAACCACTAATTTCCTGATTCATATGGCTGGTGCTATAGATCTGGTTTCTTTTTACAAGGTTGAACATGTTTTGAAACTGAGACTCCTTTAGATCCTTCCTTATGAGGTAATATGACTCCTCACACTTTCTGTCTAGTCCGCACAACTCACAGAGACCTTAATCTCCAAATGTCCTCCAGTCGATAACCAATGTCATCCTTAGACATTTGTTCCCCTTTTAAAAGATTATTTATTTCAGCCATAATGTAATGAACACAATTCTTAAATTTATCTGTATAAATAAAACACAACAAATACTAAGAAAAGCAAATGCTGAGTCATGGGCTCACTTCTTTTATGAAATCATGAACTTGAACTATAAAGCATGTATTTGGCATGGTCTTTCAACCCAATGAAACCCTAACATTCTAACACCAAACTTGTTAAGACAAGTATATAAAATTTATTGGAGTTGGTTGCTGAAAGGAAGAATTTTCCATGCATTTTCATGATTCATGAGCTTGCAAACTCAGACATTTGCCTGTAATTTTCTACATCTTAAAGATGTAGAGCTGCCAGGCAATTCAGAGGTCATTCAATTCAACCCCCTCATTTTTCAGTTGTGGAAATTGAAGAACAGAATGATAAAAATGATCTTCCCAGGGCAGCCAAATTTGTATAAGACACAGGATCCAAACTAAGTTCTTCCTGACTTCAACACCACCTACAAATACACTATACCAAGACCAATGAAAACTATTATTGCTTGTTTGCTACCTTTCACTTCGTGATTACTTCTTGTGAGGTTGTTTATAATGACCTACTTGTTAATTAGGAACCACCAACACTGATAGATATATTGCAAAATTTGGTCATTATATGAGGTATTTTTGAAGCAAATACTCATGTAGCAGCAAAGCAGAGTGGATGGAGTATGAGACTTGAAGTCAGGAAGAACTAGATTCAGATCCTGTCATTTTTTATGACCTCTCAGCCTGAGTTTCCCCATTTGTTAAATGAGACTAATAATACCCATTGGACCTAAGTGCAATATAAATGTTAGTTGTTATTTCAAACTATTTACCATTAAAAGAGTGAAGGAAAAGAAATTATTTTTAGGAAACCAGTAAAAGAACTGTGGTCTAAATGAAATGAGCAGAACCAGGAGAACACTGTACATGGTATCAGCAACATTGTACAATGGATCAACTATGAATGACTTAGCTCTTCTCAGCAATACCAGTTCTAAGACAATCCCAAGTGACTCAAGATGAAAAATGCCATCCACATCCAGAGTGAAAACTATGCAGATTGAAACATAATATTTTCACTTTATTTTTTATGTGGTTCTTTTCTTTTGGCCTGTTTCTTTTTTTACATGACTAGTATGGAAATATGTTTTCTATGATAGCATATACATAATCTATATCAAATTGATTACCATCTTAGGAGGTAGTCAGAGAGGAAGGGAGAAAATTTGGAACTCAAAAAATGTTTTAAAATGAATGTTAAAAATTATCTTTACATGTAATGCAGGGAGGGAAATGTTTTTTTTAAAAAAAAGAACTTTGCTGTCTGAGTTTATTTCAAAGGCCTTAAGTCCTAATTTAAGTGAAATTTTTGTCAAAAACAAAAAGTGAAATAATTTCTAATAAATTTCTTAATGTAAAATATTTATTATAATATTTTTGATTAAAAAAATTTCCTGAATTAAAGGGAATCTTTCTTCACAAAATACATTTATTAGCGTATAAGTCATACCCTCTTTCCAAGACCTTTCCCTCATCCCTGGGCATATTTTTTTTTAACTCAGAATTTGAATTTCCCCAAACAAATAAGAATTTAAAGGGCATGAAAAAGATTGGATGAGAGGCCTTACAGTTCAACTTTTTTTTTTTTTTAGTGAGGCAATTGGGGTTAAGTGACTTGCCGAGGGTCACACAGACAGTTCAACTTTAAAGAAGCTTTATAAGGTCTAAGAAGGATACAATTGCCATCTATTTCCCCAGAAAAGATATAGGGAGAAGATAGAAATACTCCGTAGCATAGAGTTCACTGAATAATAAGGATGTTAGAAGCCTATTACTGCCTACACTCTATACTCAAAAGCCTTTTAGTGGTGATAGAGGAGGAAAAAAAAGTTTTCATTTCTTTTGTGTGTTCAAAGAACTGTCTTTTTTCAGTGATAAGAGTTGTTCAGGCATATCTCCCACTCAGTCAATCAGCCCTTGGCTCCACAGCCTCCCTCCTACATTTTGGATTCTAGTCTCATTAGACACAAAAGGTAACAGGAAGATAAATCCTAGGGCAACCAGGCCATAAGAGTCTAAAGGCAACACATCTCAAATTGTACTGGAGGGATTATAAATTAAAGTTGGAAGGGATTGTAGTTGTCATCTAGTCCATGAGATCCAGAGAAGTTAAATGATTTGCCCAAGATCACAGAGGTGGTAAACAGCAGAACTGGGTTATGAATTTGTATCTTCTAACTTCAAATCCCATACATGTTCTACTCTGCTACCAGGAGTAACATTTCAAAATAATATTTAAATGGTTTGTTCTGTTGCAACAGGAACTTAAAGTCATTACAATGATCTTTCTGGGTCTGTTAAATTCTTCTAAAATTGCTGTCATCCTCATGGGACTGTCTCCTCACATGTTCTACACATTTCCATCATTGTTTTTGTTGTTGTTGTTTTTTTTTTTTTTGCGGGGGCAAGGGGGGTTAAGTGACTTGCCCAGGGTCACACAGCTAGTAAGTATCAAGTGTCTGAGGCCAGATTTGAACTCAGGTACTCCTGAATCCAGGGCCGGTGCTTTATCCACTGTGCTATCTAGCCGCCCCCTCCATCATTGTTTTTAAATGGTTTTGATGTAGGAGGCAAAAAAAAAAGGGGGAGGGGGTTAACAGAAAAACCCAAGACCCAAACTTTAATTTAGATCTGAGCTTAGAGGAGCTATAACTTACAGACCCCCAGCTCCGAAAGGGATTAATAGATAACTTAAAACTTGGGAAACATGGTTTCCTAGGGCCTAGGTTCTTGTTACCCACATTAATCACCCCTGATAACAAGAACATAAAGACACAGGTCATAGAGACCTTAACTATAAAAAAGACATTAGAGACAGCCTACAGAAATTCTAATTGATAAATGTTAAACTAGGCCTGAGGGGCAGCTAGGTGGCACAGTGGATAGAGCACCGGCCCTGGATTCAGGAGTTCCTGAGTTCAAATCCGGCCTCAGACACTTGACACTTACTAGCTGTGTGACCCTGGGCAAGTCACTTAACCCCCATTGCCCCGCAAAAACCAAAATAAAATAAACTAGGCCTGAGAATGAAAAATACAAGGACAATATGACCTTGGCAAGTTGAGGTAACATGCGCAGAAAAGGCCGAATTTGTCCCTGGTTCACCTTATGACATGTAAACCCCAAAAACTCCAAGGAAAAAAGGTACCGGCCTCGGGAGTTGGCTTAAGCCCCCAGGAAGTCCAAATTAGGATAAACCCTCCCTTGTACCTCCTGAAGGTGGAGATTACTATAATGAGACTGATAATCAATTTATTTATGCTATAACTATAACTTTCTTTCCTTTCCCTATTTGAGAGACACCTCGATAGTGCTCTCCCTGTGTTCACTCACAGTATTGCAATAAAACTTGGAAAACTGAGTCACTGAGTCTTGTAATTCTTTTGGGATGACTCATGATCAATTTGACCCTAAATCCATCCCACATCGCTTCCTGCTAAGATAAAGCTGGAGACTAGGTTCTGACTTCTATGGCCTCACAGTCTCTGTAGTTTCAAACATGGTCAAAGTGGTGGGGAAATACTTTTCTAAGGTTCAAAGATGGCAAACTGGCTAAGGAAGGAACCAAACTTCAGAAAAGGACCGGAGGGAATAAGGATATCAAGATTAATCCATTCTCTGATTTTTCCCCTCAAAATTTCTTTTAAGCTAAGGGAAAGTTGGGAAAATCTTAATAGAGGGCAACTCATAAACTGAAAGAGAGGAATATCATACAAAAGGAGTTACAGTGCATAGTGTACCAGGCCTGGAGTCAAGAGGACTCATCTTTGTGACTTCAAATCCAGCTTCAGACATTAACTAGCTGTGTGACCCTGGGCAAGTTATTTAACCCTGTTTGCCTCAGTTCCTCATCTGTAAAATGAGCTGGAGAAGGAAATGGAAAACCACTCCAGTATCTTCACTATGAAAAGCCCAAATGGGGTCACAAAGAGTCTGACATTACTGAACAACAAGAACATCATATAAAAAGGCTCTGGACTCTAAAATAAATATAAGGAAACTTGAGAAAATTCTATGTTCAAGTCTAGAATCCTTCAAAATTTCTTCAAGCCTTTAAGACTTCAGGAATCTTACTGTATGGTTTGAAAACATGAACACACTATTTAGGGGTTTCTAGAGATGGGGAGTCCTTATACATTTTCCTCACCAGGAAAAAGGCAGTTGTTTCATGCTCATTGGCTTATAAATTCCTAGAGTTCCTGGGCTGTAACATGGGTATTCTAGATTATCATAAGAATAAAAAACAAATTAATAAGAATCCCAAATGTTTATTTTTTCCCCTTAAAGTAAAATGAAAACATAGTTGACTATAGAAGTTGACTATAGAATCTATATGGAAGAAAATCTTTATTTTTACATTTGGTTCAAGCCAACATACTAGATTAGGCAACTGGTCCAGTTAAGCAAATAGCAAATTTACCACCCTTGTTGGAACTTTCATATTGTATTTTCATAAAAATCAGTTTCATTCTCTCGTGGATATTGGTACCAAAATTTTGGTTCAGTTTACTGAATTGGGATGATTTTCATCCTTTTATCTTCAATGAACCAGACATTGAAAAAAAAAATCCTAGGTTTTGTTAGTGACTGACCATAAGAGGGTCACATGCATTGAACAAAAGAATTGCTATTAAAACACTTCTCCCATAATGGAAATTTCCTTTGCTTTTCTGCAGGTGGTGTTCAGCTAGGATGAATCACTGGTAGTGTTCACTCTTCCACAACTTGGCAGCCAAACAGTAAACAAATGTTGTGTGGAACTGGCCCCAAAGACTGCTAACATTACCATTGCTACTGAAAAGTGGAATAATGGGCTCTGTGTTTGGAATGTAGAGGTTTATTGTCACTTTAAAATAGGGTTGATAAATATAGAACACTCACAAGGTCAGCATGAATGTTAAAGAGACAGTGTGACTCTAGTTAAGATACATACAAATAGGTTAGCCTAAGATTAGATCTACCAAAAGACCATCCCAAAATTATAATAAATACTTTGGACACCTTAAAAAAATCCTAATTCAAGTTCTAGTTATGGTCTATTTCTGGGGCGTAGTGGGGAGAAAACCCCACTTTAATTTAGATTTAAAGAAAATCTGACTTTGAATCCCAATTCAGCCTTTTGTAGTTGCATCATTTTGAATAAGTACCTTGCATTAGTGAGCCCCAGTTCCTTTATTTGTAAAATGACAGGGAATTTGAGTGGAACCATTAAATTATTAAGAGGAAAAAAGTGAATGTAAAAGTTTTAATCAGGTGGTGAGGGTTGAGGTATAAATACCTATAAGAAGTTTAAGGAAACAAGGCTGAAAAACCCAACCAATATGGAAAGCAATAATAATAAAATAATAGCTACTATTTGTATAGCACTTACTCTGTGCTGGGCACTATGCTTAGTGCTTTACAATTATTATCTCATTTAATCCTCACAAAAACCCTGTTAGGTAGGTGCTAAGAAAATGTGACAGATGTCAAGTGACTTGCCCAAGGTCATAACAGATAGTGTCTGTAGGTAAGGGGTGAGGGGAGATAGCATTGTATATTAAGAAATCAGGAGGAGAGAGCAAGGTGAAGAGCATTTGGGTAATGGTCAAAGTAAGGAGAAACTAAAGAGTTTTTGGTCATTGTAGTATTTTATAGATCACCTGGACAGAAAAAAGAAATAAATGAAGCATTTGGGAAATAGATCATAAACCTGACACAAAGGCATGATACAATACTGATGAGGGACTTTACTGTAATAACAGATGGATGTTTAAACCATCCCTCTGTTAAAGCAGAGTAACTAGTAACTTACTCTGGTAAAAATTTCATTCTTCACAACAGAGGAAATAAGAAAAAGAAATTCTATTTTGGATCTGATCCTTGCTAGCAGAGGAGAAGGAACTGGTTGTTAGATGGAAATAAACAGAAAACTAGGGAGAAGTGATCACTCCATCCACTCCATCCACTCCATCCACTCCATCCTAGATGGAAAGATAGGAACATGGACTACTTGTAATTTTATTGATATGAGAGAACTCTCAAGTGAAGAAGCTCCTCCTACCAATGTAGGCTGGCACCTTTTCTGTAATTTATAGTTTTAGAGAACTACCTTGAGCAGGTCAGCAAACCATGTCATTAGGGTTAAATTCTCCCTTCTACTTATTTTTATATGGTGATGAGGGGGGAGGAGATTTGGACTATGGACCAACTTCTGACTAGAGTATGGTTAGGTTAAATGGCTTTCCCCAAAATGTATGTGTAAGTATGTAGATATATGTATATACATACATGTGTGTATATGTGTGTATATGGTATATGTGAATGTACATATATTTATGATATTCATATATATGTACATGTGTGTATCAGAGGAGTTACTTGAATCCAGGTCTTCCTGGCTCCGGAGTTCATTCTCTATTATACCATGCCACTTCTTATGATAGAGGAGAAGAAATTCAGATCTATTCTAACATACAACCTGGATATTGGGAAAGTAGGCTTAAAAGGGTTAAGAGGAAAAATAAAGGGACAGCTAGGTGGTGCAGTGGATAAAGCACCAGCCCTGGATTCAGGAGAACCTGAGTTCAAATCTGACTTCATACACTTGACACTTACCAGCTGTGTGACCCTGGGCAAGTCACTTCACCCTCATTGTCCTGCAAGAGAAAGAAAGAAAGAAAGAGAGAGAGAAAGAAAGAAATAGAGAAAAAGAGGAAAAGAGGAAAAATAAAGTCCCATAGAATAAGATGCTACAAGGAAATCATCCCAGGAAGGATGATTCTCAGTAATGAAACTTTGAAGACATAAAGAAAAATAATTCAAATAAGAAGCAGGGCAGGGGAGGGGGGAGATTTATCTGAAGAAACAGATACAGATACATAGAGAATTTACCAACCAGCTTAGATTTTTTTTTTAAATGATCAAAAGATGGAAGACCATGTTCTTAAAAAACTAATATGAGCATGGCATGGCCTAAAAATAATGTCAGAAGTGCTAAAGCTCGGAATGAACAGAAACTGGGAAGGGAATCTAAGGACAACAAAAAGCTCAGGAATTATTACTGTTGTCTTTTAAAACTATGTGGCAGGGTGGGGGGAGAATTACAGGAGGGATTAGACCTTTCAGATGTATGGAACTATGATAACAGACAAGAGATGGGGGCTTAATTCTTATTTTGTTTTTGTTTTCTCTGAAAAAAATGAACTCTATACTGTGAATGACAGAATAAAAATGATCAGTTGGAGAGCTGATGCCCATGCTAAGTAAGAGAGAACCTTGTTCCCTTTGATAAATCCAAATCACCTGGTGTAGTTAAGCTACATCCTTGGGCCCTGAAAGAACTGTCAGATATGATTACTGAGACACTATTTGGTATTTGAAGATTATAGAAAGCAGGAAATGTACTACAAGATTGGAGAAGGGCAAATGTTGTCTGAATTGTTTTTGTTTGTTTGCTAGGCAATGTGGGTTAAGTGACTTGCTCAGGGTCACAGAGCTGGTAAGTGTCAAGTGTCTGAGGTCACATTTGAACTCAGGTCCTCCTGAATCCAGGGCTGGTGCTTTATTCACTGTGACACCCAGCTGCCCCCGAATTGTTTTTAAAGGGAAAAATATCCTACTTTATTGGAAGGTTTTGAGAGAACTAAATGAAATGATTTATGTGAAGTACTTTACAAAGCATTTGAAAATCCTGAAACTAATGTAAAAGTCAGCTATCATTACTACATTACTTTTAAAGGAAATGCATTAGGAGTATGGAAGGGATACATCATTTTTTTGCTTTGAGTCTTCCTAAGTTTAGCACAAGGGAGTTTTTTTCTTGCCACTGAACAAAGAAGAACATTGCATTTTCTTTTTTTAATTTAAACTTTTAAAAAATTATTTTATTAAAAAAATCAAAATGGTTACAAAGCCACATTTTACAAGAGCCTATAAAAATGTTTTGTTGCTAAGAAACCAATTCAACAAACATTTATTAAGCACTTGCTATGTCAGGCACTGTGCTAAGTACTGTCAATAGAAAAATAAGCAGAAAGAGAGACAGACCCTGCCCTCAAAGAGCTTATATTCTAATGGGGGAAGACAACACATAAAAAGATGAAAACCAGGAAAAGAGAAGGGAGAAGTTAGTCACACAGAGGCAAGGTATAGAAAGCCCAGAGAGTCAAGAATGGAGCCTAGAAAGAAATGAAGACAAGGCAGCTGGGGCACTTTTCTTAAAATGGAAAGAGAAATAAAGGATTTTACTTAAGGCTGAATAGCCACAAATAAATCATGTACCATAATGTTAAATAATAAAAAAGAGAGTGTAAAGAACAGAGTCTGTAAACTCTAGGTCAGTGACCTTGACTTTGGTTCCTGGGAAAATTCTAGAACAGATCATTAAAGAGCTGGTTGGCAAACATCTAAAGAGGGGAAGTGGTGATTATAAAGAGCCAGCATGGCTTCATCAAGAACAGGTCATGCATGCCAAATTCATCTCATTTCCTTTTTTTTCTTTTTTTTTTTTTAGGATTACTAAACTTGAAACTGAGAGGAATGTAGTGGCTATGACTTACTTAGTCTCTCATGGAGAGGATGGAGAAATATGGTTAGTCACCCACATCCATTAACATATATTAGATGATAATAAAATCAGATGGATTCAAAGATTACTTGTTAACTGTTCAATGTCAACACTTCCCCAGGAATCTCTGCTTAGACCTGTGCTATTTAACATTTTTATTAATGACATAGATAAAGAAATAAATAGCATGCTCAGCAAATCTGCATTTGGTACAAAATCAGGGAGAATAGCTAACATGCTGGATAACTGAGTCAGACTCCAAAAGGAGACTAAATCTAATACAAAAAAAGTAATTTAATAGAGATGAATGTAAAATCTTACACTTGGCACAAAAAAATCAATTTTGCAAGTTATTGTTGTTCATCCTTCATTTTCAAAGAAGACCAATGACATCACTAGGTGATGTCTTGACTTGTGCATAGGATAGATGGAGGCACAGTTAGACAGTAGTTGATCCAAAAAAGATATAGTAATTTTAGTGGGCTATAAACTCAATATGAGTCAGCAGTGTGATATGGAAGTGAAAAAAGCTCATTTAAACTAAAGCTACATTAAGGACCTGTCTTCCAGAAATAGGAGGGGATAATTGACCTAACTGTATCCAGTTCTCACCAGACCTTATCTATAATACTGTGTCCAATTATGGGTACCATAATTTAAGAGGGACATTTATGAGCTGAAAAGTTTCCAGATGAGGGCAATTAGGATGGGGTAAGGCCTTGATTGAGATCCTGTTATATGTGAACATATAACATATGTGTATGACATATATTTATGTATGTGTGTAGGTATATACATCTATCTCTCTCCATCCATCTATCCATCTATATCTATCTATTATCTATCATCTAATATCTATCTATCCATCCATCATCTATCTCTCTCACTATCAATAATCTATCATCCATCCATCCACCCACCCATCATCTCTCTCTCTCTCTATCATCTCTCTATGATCTATCTATCTATCTATCTACAAAGGAACTCACATGTTTAGCCTGGAGAGGAGGAAAATCTACGAGAACATGCTAGATATCTTCAAGTAGTTGAAGGGCTGTTACCAGAAGAAAAGGAGAAAGGGAACACACATTTATGAAGTACCTACTATGTGTCAGGCACTGTGCTAAGAATTTTACAGATATTATCTAATTTGATCCTCCCAACACTTGAGGTCAGATCCACTGAGCCACCTACCTGCCTTGAGGGACTAGAAGGAGAGACTGGACTTGTTCTGCTTAAAGGGCAGTACCAGGATCCATGGGTGGAAGTTAGAAAGAGACCACCAATTTATTTTTTTTAATTTTTAAAAAATTTTTAATTTAAAAAAATTTTTTTGTAGGGCATTGGAGGTTAAGTGCCCAGGGTCACACAGCTAGTAAGTGTCAAGGAGACCACCAATTTAGATCTCAGGTCAGGAAAAACTTCCTAACAGTCAGAGCTTTGCAAAAGTGAAATGAAGTTCCTCAAGAAGTAGTGAGTTCCCTCTCCTTGGAGGTTTTCAGAGAGGCTGTTGGCTTGTTAATTATGGTGTAGTGCAGATTACTTTAAAGTATGGGTTGGACTAGGTGACCATTGAGGTCCCCTCCCATTCTGAAATGCTGTGACAGTGATATGTGAGGTGCAAGATTTGAAACCAGGTCTTTCTTGTCTCTAAATCCAGCACTCTTTTTAATACACCAAGTTACCTTCCATCTAGTAAGGCAAAGGAGTATCAAAGAGAGAAGGAACAGGAGTGAAAACAACTCCTCATATAAACAAGTCAGCATGGCTCTTCTGAGTCTCTTACATCTCACCCCTTGGCCCACTTTGCTCCCAATTCCTCCTTCCACCACTCACTGCCTTCCCTACCCTTCTCCACCCCATATCTGGCTGCCATGCCATTACACAGTGGCACAATAGATGAGCCTGTAACTGTAACGAGGGAGAAATTTTTAAAACAGTATGTTCCTGAATCTTCTCCAGAGGACATTATCTCAATCCCCTAACTTGACACTTTTCTTATGTGCCTCAGGGACTATTCTAGCCAGGACTATGTTTCTATAGGAACTAGCCAGTTCTTTCTTTTTTTTTTAAATTAATAAAGTATTTTATTTTTTCCCATTACTTGTAAAGATAGTTTTCAACTTTTCTTTATACAAGCTTTCCAATTTCAGATTTTTCTCTCTCCCTCCCCTCCCTCCCCCCTCCCCTAGACAGCAGGTAATCTGATATAGGTTATATATATATATACACACACATATATATGTATATGTATATGCATATGTATATGTATATGTATATGTATGTGTATATATATATACACATAATAACATTAATCCTATTTCTGCATTAGTCATATTAGTCATGTTATAAGAGCAAAAATCAGAGCAATGATGAAAAACCTCCAAATAGAAAAAAACAACAGCACCAAAAAACAAAAGAAATAGTATGGTTCAATCAGCATCTATATTCCACAGTTCTTTCTTTCTTTTTTTTTCTTGGATTTGGAGATCCTCTTCTATCATGAGTTCCCTGGAACTCTTCTGTAACATTGCATTGGTGAGAAGAATATAGTCCATCACAGTAGGTCAATACTCAATGTTGATGATACTGTGTACAATGTTCTTCTGGTTCTGCTCATCTCACTCATCATCAGCCCACACTAGACCCTCCAGGTTTCTCTGAACTCCTCCTGCTCATCGTTTCTTACAGCACAATAGTATTCCATTGTATTCATATACCACAACTTGTCCAGCCATTCCCCAGTTGATGGGCACCCCCTCAACTTCCAATTCCTTGCCACCACAAAAAGAGCAGATATAAATATTTTTGTACATGTGGGTCCCTTTCCCCTTTCCATGATTTCTTTGGGAAAAAGAGCCAAAAGTGGTATTGCTGGGTCAAAGGGTATGGACAGCTTTATTGCCCTTTGGGCATAATTCCAAATTGCTCTCCAGAATGGTTGGATCAGTTCACAGCTCCACCAACAATGCATTAGTGTTCCAATTTTCCCACAGCTTCTCCAACATTTATTATTTTCCTTTTTTGTCATTTTAGCCAATCTGATAGGTGTCAGGTGGTACCTCAGAGTTGTTTTAATTTGCATCTCTCTAATCATTAGAGATTTAGAGCATTTTTTCATATGGGAATAGATAGCTTTGGTTTCTTCATCAGAAAACTGCCTGTTCATATCTTTGACCATTTCTCAATTGAGGAATGACTTGGATTCTTATAAATTTGATTTAGTTTGCTATATATTTTAGAAATGAGGCCTTTATCAGAAGTACTGGCCATAAAAATTGTTTCCCAGCTTTCTGCCTCCCTTCTAATTTTGGATGCATTGCTTCTGTTTGTACAAAAATTTTTTAATTTAATGTAATCAAAATCATCCATTTTGCATTTTATAATATACTCTATCTCTTGTTTGGTCAAAAACTGTTCTCCTTTCCAAAGATCTGATAGGTAGACTATTCCTTCCTTTCCTAATTTACCTATGGTATCACCTCTTATGTCTAAATCATGTATCCATTTTGACCTTATTTTAGTATAAGATGTAAGATATTGGTCTATGCCTAATTTCTGCCATACTATCTTCCAGTTTTCCCAGCAGTTTTTGTCAAATACTGAGTTCCTATCCCAGAAGATGGAGTCTTTGGGTTTATCAAACACTACATTACTAGTGTCATTTACTACTGCATTTCCTGAGCCTAGCCTATTCCATTGATCTACCACTCTATTTTTTAGCCAGTACCAGATGGTTTTGATGACTGCCGCTTTATAGTAAAGCTCCAGGTTTGGTACCGCTAACCTACCTTCCTGTGAATTTTTTTTCATTGTTTCCCTGGATATTCTTGATTTTTTGTTTTTCCAGATGAATTTTGTTATTATTTTTTCTAGCTCTATAAAATAATTTTTAGGTAGTCTGATAGGTATGGCACTGAATAAGTAAATTAATTTAGGCAGTATTGCCATTTTTACTATATTAGCTCTGCCTATCCATGAGCAATTGATATCTTTCCAATTATTTAGATCTGATTTGATTTGTGTGAAGAGTGTTTGGTAGTTTGTTCATAGAGTTCCTGGGTTTGTCTTTAGCCAGTTCTTTCTCAACCATAGATGAGCATAATCTGAACTGTACTAGGAAAGTTTCAGTTGTATGACCTTTGGCAAACATCTTTGCCCCTTTGGACCTCATATGAAAAATGATGCAGTTAGACTGGATGATAGTTGAGGTTCTTTCCAGGTATAAAAATTGGAGATGGAATGATCTTTCCCTTCCTGCTCAAGAAAGTTCATCATCCCAAATACAAAGGAGAGAAAGCAGAAGAATGAATAGGTGGTCAGTTCATCTTTGACCTCCCACATGTTATCTAACACTGGTTTGTGGGCCCTGGATTTAATTAACAAGAAGAACAAGAAGACCTTTTGTTCTTGAGAGAAGAAGTGTGGAGTAGTAGAGTGTTAGATTTGAGGTCAAGAGCTGAATTCAAATCCTGCCTTGGACATTTAGTAGCTATATGACCTTGGGAAGAACACAACTTTTTTGACCTTCAGTTTTCTCATATCTAAAACATAAATAATAATACTTATAGGTTCACAAGAACATTGTGAGGCTTAAATAACATACTTTCCAAACTTGAAAGCACTATCTAAATAGTAGATATTATTATGATTAGGATGAAACCACTGCTATATCTCAAAAAGTTTATTCTGGGAAAAGTAAAATAAGAACTACAGAGCATCACAATTCTTTGTTTCAGTCAAACTGGACTACTAGCTGGTATTTCTGTATGACGTTCCATCCCCTGGGTCCGAGCATTTCTATAACCAGCCCATCCAGATGAGTTATAACTAATCATGACTAGCTCTGCACAAAGGTCTATTTACTTGATAGTTGTCTGATCCCAAAGGTAGGGTCCTCTCAAAGGCATTATCCCCATTCAGGTATCTCATGCAGTCTGAAAGAATTTCCAGTGTTGTAAAGTAGAATTTTTCTTTTTAAAATTCTCTTTTGGTATTTCCCTGATAGGAATATGGACTAAACCTGTGATTTTATTAGTTTAGTACATCTCACACGTGGAAACTGTCTTTACCAAAGCAAATCAGTACCCTCTTAGCAACTCATGTTCTTACAGAGTTGCGTAAAGCACCAATAAGTAAAGTGATTTGCCCAGGGGTCACTCAACCAGTCCATGTCAGAGGTGAAAGTTGAACCCAGTTCTTCTTGACTCCAAGGCCAGCTATCTATCCACTATGCCAAACTGCCTCTCATTTCCATGATATCAAACCTCATTTCTTTTAAGAAAGAAAGATAAGTTATTATTACCATTTCCCCATAAGTATAAAGAGAGATGGATAATAATGTCATTTGTAACCCATGAGGGACTCCTGGGCTTTTTTCAGATCTACAACATATGATTTCAATACCCACTCTTTTGAATTAAATCCTGATCAAACGATAATCCTTCATATTTTACAGACTCTTGGAGCTGTGAAGGACCCTAAAAGATAATCAAATGAATATACCCCCAGTTTAATGAAATCTGTCCATTATAACATGAGCATGTTCTGATCATGTTTAGGAAGAATCATTCCAAATTACCCAAAATAATGGATTATTGAAACCAGAGCTCCCATTTAAAGTTTAACTTTCCTTATTTATTTAATATGACTCATGGTCTTTCATATAACATAGGACAACAGGATGATATATTCTTTTAAGGCAAAAAAGAGAAAAGCTTTAACAACAGAAGCTATTTTCAGTGATCTTAACAACAGATCTGGATAACAACATTCTCTTTAGCTTTGAAAATTACCAGTGCCAGTTTGCAAATGGATACTATTCAATTTAATTCAGCAGACATTAAGGCCTTACTGAGTACAGAGGACGCTAAGGTAAATGATATATTCAAGTCCCTGGGGACACAAGGACAGATGGAATATATTTAAATGCTTCATTCAAAGACCTTATCTATGATCATGTGGGAGGAAAGTCAGATGCACAAATAACGGCAAAAAGATGCTATTTAGGGGGCAGCTAGGTGGCACAGTGCATAAAGCACCAGCCCTGGATTCAGGTGGACCTGAGTTCAAACTGACATCAGACACTTGACCCTTACTAGCTGTGTGACCCTGGGCAAGTCACTTAACCCTCATTGCCCCTCTCCCAAAAAAGGGGGGGAAAGATGCTATTTAAGGATACTAACAAAGAATTCAAGAAGATTAAATCAAGACAAAATTCAGAATGAGACCAAGTACATGCAGAAAACAAAGCAAAGCATTGCATCATGGATGTCACTGTGACCAAAACAGGTAATTGAGCAGAATTCTTGACCCATATACCAACTTTCTTCAACTTTACAAAATCTTCATAAGAATGATATCATACAGTAGGAAGAGTGCTGACTTTGAAGTCAGAGGCCTTGTGTTAAAATTCAGCTTCTGACACTTTCTACCTTTTGACTTTAGATAAGTCATATCACTTTGTTGGACCTCAGCTTCCTTGTCTATAAAAAAAGAGTTGGACTAGATGACTTCTTACATGCCTTCTAGCTCTAACCTATGATTCTACAGTACTTTGTTCTACATGCGTAAATCCTTGGTGAAAATGTGAAAAAGGAAATGACGAATTTTCACTAACAATTTGCTACAGAAGACAGCATCATCAGTCACCTAATTGACTGAAATACAAAAAAAAACTACCAGATTACACTATTTTCCTTATTTGTTGATTGATAAAGGAAAAAAATACCTTTGATTCCAAAGAATAAAACATATCTTAAAAACTCTCCTCCAACAAGGCAAGATCTCTTCTATGCAGTTGTTAATTAGTCAAAAAAATAAAGTATTTCTTAAGCACCTACTACGTCTCCACTGTACTAGGTACTAAAGATACAAGTATAATGAAAAATAATCTCTACTTTATATCCTTATAATTTATAATCCTATTTGGGGAGACGAGAAACACACATAAATATAGTGAATAAGTACAAAGATATACAAAGTATTTTGATAAAGAGGTTATTAACATTTAGGAGAAACAGGGAATGCTATATATAGAAGACAATTCTTGGGCTCCATCTTCCCCATAAAGAAAGAGGGACTCTACATAGTAAAGGTAAGCACAGAGTGCATTCCAGGTATAGGAAAAGATCAGTGCAAAGTCACTGAGGTGGGAGATGGAGTATCATATGTGAGGTACAGAGAGAAGGTCAGTTTTACTGGATTAGAGAATGAAGAAGAAATAATGTCTAAGTGAGGCTGGAGAGATAGGCTGGGACCAGGTTGCATAGGGCTTTCCAAGGTAAATACAGGTGTCTATATGTTTATATTAGAGGCTAATAGGAAGCCACTGGAGTTAACTGACTTTATAATTTGGTGGATTGGTTTGTATTTTATCCCAGGGGATAATGAGAAGCCACTGAAGTCACATGGTCAGATCATCATTTAAGGCAAGGTCAACAAACTATGGCATATAGGCCAGATCTAGCTCACTACTTGTTTTTATATGACATATGACCTAAAAATGTCTGTGTGTGTATATATGTATGTATATATACTATATTGCATACATACATGTTAAATATATGATACAGCATAGTATATATTATATGATATATGTGATATAATAGGATATAATGTGATATGATAATATTACATAACATAACGGAATGAAATGGAATATAATGTAGTCTGGAATAATAATATAAAAATATATATTTCATATATAAATTAATATTGAATATTATATTAAATTAATATATTAAATTACTGGGGAAATTAAAAATTATATTTACAACACATGAAAATTACATGAAATTTAAATTTTAGTGACCAAAACTAAAATATTGGAACATAGCCATTCTTATTCATTTATCTACTGTCTATAACTGAGTTCATGCTACAACGACAGAGATGAGCAATTGCGACAAAGAACAGATGGGGGGCTCCCATTTCTTCCCGCTGTTGCTGAGCACACTACAGATCACAGTGCAGCAGTCACAGTATAACTAGAGTGCCACACATATCACCATGCCATGACATTTTCACCAGTGCATACCCATTGAGTCAAAACAAGAAAAGAAGAAAAAACTGGGCTTTTAATGCTGCACTTTTTTTTTTTTGGTGAAGCAATTGGGGTTAAGTGACTTGCCCAGGGTCACACAGCTAGTAAGTGTTAAGTGTTAAGTGTCTGAGGCCGGATTTGAACTCAGGTCCTCCTGAATCCAGGGTCAGTGCTCTATCCACTGTGCCACCTAGCTGCCCCCCTAATGCTGCACTTTTAAGGCACAGTAGAGGGTGTATTATTTGTTATTGAATTAGATATCAAAGGAACATGTTTATTATGTTATAGCTATCTTAAAAGAACATAATATATATTGACTCACCAGACTAAGCACTTGCTACAACTTTCAGAAGTCACAGGAAATCAATGGTCAGAAAAATTAGAAAATTAATGTGGAATATGTGAGAAATACTTATTAATAATTGATATCTTGGGAAGGTTCAGTACTCTCCCCATCCCCCCTTCTTTCTAAGTCCTTCAGTTTTTTTCTAAAGGACTTTACTGATAAGATCTGGACTAATTTTCTTGCACTATACCACACCTAGGTAGAAACTATTGTGCTCCAATCAGCTTGGGCGGAGTCCACAATTCTCTGTTACCTTTTTGACCAAGATTTAAGTGACAGAAATCAGATATCCCAAGACCTCATTTTAATATAACACACTTCAATCATGTCAATCAATTGCATATGATTGCTGGTAACCAATGAGATTTACTTACTATTTAATGGATTACCTACAGTTAAAAGGGTCTACAAACTGTGAGACCATCCCCATTTTGGTCTTTGGTCTCAGAGAGATAAGATGACAGCTAGAGCTGATAGATCAAGTAAGGTTTTTGGTTTTTTTAAGGATAGAGGAGACATGGGTATGTTTGAAAGAAGCAGGTGAGAAGCCAGCAGAGAGGGAGAGAGATTAAAGATTAATGAGAGTGGGGATGATAGAAGGAGCAATCTGCTAGAGAAGAAAAAATGGCCTGGGATCACTTGTGCATGTTTTAGGGTTTGTCTTTGGCAAGAAGAAAGGCCACCTCTTCAGATGAGACAGGAGTAAAGAAGGAGATAGTAGAGGGAGTTGGGGGGAAACATCCAAATGATATGAAATGAGGAGGAGGGGATAAGAGAAAGAGCTCTCACTGAATGGCCTTTTTTTTTTTTTCAGTGAAATATGAGTCAAGGTTCTCAGCTGACAGAGTGGGAGGAAATGAAGCCATGAAACATTTGAGGAGAAATGAAAAGGTTTGGAAAAGCTACTAGGGCAAGAAGGATGGTGAATCAATCAGGGAGGTGTAAAAAGATCACCTTGTCTCAATGAGGGCCCAGGAAAAATCATGATTCTGAGACTCTAGGAAAAGCAGGCCTTATGAAGTCAGGCACCTTCGCAGAGCTCTTATGAAGTCAGAAGAAATGGACATCTGGCCAGAGTCCTCAGGACAGGGGTCAGAGTGCTTCAGCCAGCAAAGGGACTTGATTTGGACTTCTCTCTGTTGTGCTGCCCTTCTGTTGCCATGGGAGAGTTAGAATTGACATAATCATCTCGTGGGCCTTAGGGAGAACTGTTCACTTTTCTAGCAAGGTCAAGTCCTCTGACTGGCCCAGAAGCTATTTTCTAAGCTGTCTGCACCTGTTTGTTCCTTTAATTAGTTACAGTCTGCGTTCTCCACTTGTTCCCAACTGTTTTCTCTATTTTTATTCTCATCGTGCGCTAGATCCCCCTGTCTCATGTGCACCATTTTCCTCCTTATTTCTCTCCCTCCCCACTCCAGGCTTCTATCAATAGCTAAGAAATGTTTTGATAAAATTGCTATCTTTGGGGAATTTCTTCTCCAGTTTCCTAGTTAATCTCTTTCATCAAATGCCTCATTTCATTTTCCTCCTGAGAAGACAACAAGGACACTCACTTGCTGAAAGCTCACACCCTAAGAACAAAGATGGCCTTATGAGTGGACATCTTGGTGCAGCCTGGGGGTTCAGAGTGAGACAGTGTGGAACTGTGGAAAGAGTACTGGGTTTGGAGTCAGAGGAACTAGGTTCAAATCCTGACTGACTTTGGCACTTACTGCCTGTGTGATTTCAACCAATCATTTCACCCCCTCTGGGCTTCTGTTTTCTCAACCATAAAATGGAGTTTAAATTAAATGGCTTTCAATCTCTCTTTCATCTCTAAATCTGGGATTTGGGGAGGGATACATTCCTCCTAAAGGATAAATATTAATTGCTTATAATCACATTATTATTAATTTATTACTGCTTTAATATTTTGACTTTAGGTGTGATTTTTGTTTTTTGTTCTTTACCTTTGAGAATTTTATATTAAACCTATTAACCAATATTTTAATTGATTACTAAGAGGGTGGAAGACCTAGGTCCAGAATAGCTAAGTAAGAGAGAGGAAAGGGGAGAAAGAGAAGGGAAGAGAGAGATGGAGAGAGAGATAGAAAGACAGAGACAGAGACAGAGAACAACAAAGACAGAGAACAAGTGATATGAAGAAATGGGAAAGAGTCTCTCATAGTGAGGTCTGAGGGCAACAAACCTGATACCATCATTTTACCACTTTTCATAAGACCAACCCTGCAAGGGAAACTTTCATTTCCCTCATTCCTCTTTCTCTTTCTTTTTCAAGGACCTCCTTATTTTATCTCCTTTAGGGGACTGGCTCCCAGATTCCACCCCTAGTGCCTTGTCATTGTTTCCATTCTGATGTGTCCCTTAAGATGGTCTTTTACCTTCTAACAAGACAAGATCCTTTACTTCCCTTGTCAAATGTGTATGAGATATTTCCTTGAAAATAAAGGACTCTTCTTATTGATATAGTTTTTCAATCCCTCTCTTTCCCCAAACCTCTCCTTTTCCTGAGGAACTCTCTGATTGAAGACAACTCCAGCTGGGCAAGAATGGGGAGAGAAGAAAGGACTTGGATTGTCTTCTTGAAATCCAGGAAGCAGAGCTAACTGGAAAGTGAATCTTGATGACAAAGTTCATATCAATGGCTGTGCAGTTTGGGGCAAAGATGGGAAAGAGGAGGGAGGGGGTTGGCAAGAAGGGCAATGAGAAGGAAGAAAGCCCCTTAACTCAAAATAGAAAAGACTAAAAGAAATTTTCTAATTCTCATCGACAACTCTTTTTGTCTCTATTTCCATATCTGTTTTTCTCTGTCTCTGACTATTTCTCTCAAATGTGTGCATGCAGGTACACACACACACACACACACACACACACACACACACACACACAGAGCTTAGCCCTTACAGGGCTGTTCCTTGGAATACCAACAAGAAACAACTAGTTAAAGTCATCTATGATGACTTTGACTCTTCAAAATTGATATTTTTATACTATTATTGACTTAGGTTTCCTCTGAAACAAGAGCTTCACTTATACAGTATTTATAACAAAAATGAAGTATTAGATTTTAAGTTTCTTATCTAACCTCAGATATGCAAATGAACATATGCCAACATTCAAATATTTATTGTTATAATAATGAATTGCAAAAGTCTGGAACATTGGCCATGAAAGACTCTATTTGTGTAGAATGATTCCAATATAAAAATACCCCATTGCTTACATTTTTAAAAATCGTGATTTGCATTGATTTTCACTTTAATAAGTGGTGTTAGGTATTCTATTTTTTTTCTTTTTCTTTTTTTTTTTCTGGTGAGGCAGTTGGGGTTAAGTGACTTGCCCAGAGTCACACAGCTAGTAAGTGTCAAGTGTCTGATGTCAGATTTGAACTCAGGTCCTCCTGAATCCAAGACTGGTGTTTTATCTACTGTGCAACCTAGCTGCCCCTTAGGTATTCTATAACTGCAAAATTTTCTCTTCAGCCAGGCCTCTAAATATGCATTTGATATGATTTTAATATGATAATTTTGCAAATCATAGCTCCATCAGTAGTGTTATTGAACTGACACTCCTGGAAATGTGATGTTTGCCTTTAGCCAAAATGACAGAGATAGTGGTGTATTAACACCATTTGATGTTGGTCAGCACCAAGTGATGTTCCTCAAGGCCTGGTTGGCCTGGGTTTAAAAAATAGACATCTCCTATAAAGCCTTGAATAAACAAAGTGTTAGAGAAAAAACTGATAAATAGATGTATGTATGGAATGATTTTACATATATACACATACATATATATATTTGTGTCAAATGGTAGCCATCCCTAGGGTGGAAGGATGGAAGAAATAAAGGGGAAAAAAGAAAGTTACATGATAACTTTATTATATTTGAAGAAATTGCAAGTTGTACATAATATATTTGAAGTTTCATGTACAATCATCTATTTTTTAAAATTTCACTATGTTATGAAAATGCTTGCTATTTCATAAATTAAAAATAAAAATCTAAAAATGAAATAAGCAACACTTGAGCAGTTGCAAGGTCCCCATGATACATCTTGTTGTTTTTGTTGCTCTTGTTTCATGATTTCAGTTGTTTCTAACTCTCCATGACCCCGTTTGGGGTTTTCTTGGCAAGGATGCTGGATTGGTTTGCTATTTCCTTCTCCAGCTCATCTTACAGATTAGAAAACTGAGGCAAACAGGGCTAAGTGTCTTACTCAGGGTCAAACAGCTAGTAAGTGTCTAAAGCCAGATTTGAACTCAGAAAGATGAGTCTTCCTGGTTCCCAACCCACTGCTCTACTCACTGTGTTACCTAACTGCCCCTATATACATCCTGACTGCCCTTGAGTTTTCCATTTCTAGACCTGATTTGGGCAATTGGTTGATACTCCTAGCCTGATCCTTTCTTAGCACTTTGCATTTATTCTCTGATCTCCTACACTTCATTAACCAACTATGGCTTGGACTTGAAAAGTACTCCATCCACTCTTTTCCTCCCTCAGTACTTCTCATCCGCAATCTCCCTGACATTTCAGATTAGCTCACTAGCCAAACCATGGCTCATATTTGACAGCATTGCCCCCTTCCTAGCCATTTACAATGACACAGGATTATACTGGACCAGTTGTAAGCAAAATAAGTGTTTCTGATCTTGTACTTGGGTGACTTAAAATCCATTGTTACAGTTAGATCTCAGTGGTAATGACATCCCAGTTTCATTTGTTAAAAATGTCTATTTCTAATCTCTTTTGTTTTCTCCAGTTGGCATCCAGCTGGAAGTAGGGGCAGCACTGGTTATGTTTGTGTGCTTTTAGTGATGCTTGGCTGATTCAGAATATCTGACCTTGACAAAATGATACAGGATTGGGGTGGCTTATTTTGTCAGTTAAGTGCTATCCTTCTTTCTATGCACTCCTTGCTCTTTTGGGTATGTTTTTAATTCAGTGATTTTTAAGAATGAATATTGCTGCTAGGAAATATGCAAAAGTTGTAGATCTTAAAGATCACTGTGCAACGACAGTATTAGAAATAATGAAACCATTGTTGGTGTGGGAAAGTCAACCATTTCCATGATCACTTAAACCCACAATTAAACAGAATAAGTTGCACCAAAGCATGAGAAATGTAATGGAAAATGAAAAACAATACCAAGAATAGGCAAATTGCTGCTGCAAAATAACCTAAGTAATCCTCAGAAAACAAAGACTTTCATAGGAATGTGGCAGCTACATATGGTTACCATTGTTTCCTCTAAAATGTACCACTAACTTTTTTGGAGTTGTAAGAATAGTAAAACAAAATACTGATTAATCATTTCTATGGAAAGAAATAAAAACTACTTGTCGTGAAATATGACGATACAAATAGCAAACCAATCCAGTATCCCTTCCAAGAAAACCCCAAATGGGGTTGTGGAGAGTCAGAAATAATGGAAATCACTAAACAACAACAATAAAAACAACTGAAGATTAGGAAAAGGATCATCATCATCCATATTATTGTTATTTACTGATGAAACTCGGGTTTTCATTCAAGGCTTTACAGAAACTGTTGCCCAGAAGAAATGTAGGTGAACCTATGAAATCTGGGGATCTACTAAAAGCTCAGAATGAGACATAATTTTTAAGACATGGCAAATGTTTAGATGTTTCCTCGGCTATGCTTATTAGTTGTAAAGATTGGATTTTCTTTTTCTTGTAGACTTTTTTTGGGGGAGGAGAGAAGTTAGCAATGCTATTGAAAAAAAAAAGGAAGGAAAAAAGAAAAGAGAGTCAATGAAGTTTGAAGAACACACAAGAGAACAAGAAAAAAATCCAGAAAGAAATAGACAAGCGGGACAAATTTGAGGGTTTTTTTTTTTTAAGTCTAGCTTCCAAATCCCAAAATATCTTACAAATTATAAATGACCAAAAGTTATGTTTCCTTTGACAGAGCAGCTACTTGGAAGAGTATGACACCTCAAGTGGAGACAGGGAAACTGCACAACAGAACAGAAGAAAGTTCAGAAGGAAATAGACAAGCAGGACAAATTTGAATGTAATGTGGTGGGTTTATTACACACTTTTCAAAAACCAAGTGATTCATAATATAGATTCATGGCTTCACATACAATCAAGCTTCTTTTTCCATTCTACTTTGTAATAGAAATGTCTCCTTTTTTGGTGTTTATGAAATTCAGAATTTAAACATTAATTTAATTTTTTTAAAGTGATCTGGGCATTTTCATCAAACAAAACCCCATTAATCCCTCAAAATATTTAAGGATTTTTTTTTTACTTTCAGTATGTCTTGTCACCACTGAGTAATGATAAAGTTGGCTATGAACCCCGATTAACATATTGCTATACCAAGAAACAAAATTGTTCCAAAATTACAGAAATTCCTGGATTGGGGTGGAATGCTATCATATGACCTTCTACAATAATATATGACCTGAAAGGTTAAAAAATGTATGTAAAATGGAAATAAATATGCTTTAGTGTCCTAGCAACTCACTTGATTTTCATGCCATTGCAAACCAAAGGGCTATAATCTAGACATAGAAAAATGGACTTTATCAAAAGTACAGCTTAATATCAAAAGTGATATATGGTTGCATGATGAAAAATTAAGCAATATATCATAAAATCTTGTGAAAATGCCAAACTGCATAAAACAAATGATTACTGCCATTCCCCAATTGAGAAATGGTCAAAGGATATGAACAGGAAGTTTTCTGATGAAGAAATCAAAGCTATCTATTGTCATATGAAAAAATGCTCTAAATCATTATTGATTAGAGAAATGTAAATTAAAACAACTCTGAGGTACCACCTTACACTTATCAGATTGACTAATATGACAAAAAAGGAAAATAATAAATGTTGGAGAAGCTGTGGAAAAATTAGAACACTAATGTATTGTTGGTGGAGCTGTGAACTGATCCAACCATTCTGGAGAGCAATTTGGAACTATGGCCAAAAGGCTATGGGGCTGTGCATACCCTTTGACAAAGTAATACCACTACTGGGTCTATATCCCAAAGATATCACCAAAAAAAGGGAAAAGGACCCACATGTACAAAAATATTTATAGCAGCTCTCTTTGTGGTAACAAAGAAATGGAAGTTAAGGGAATGCTCATCAACTGGGAAATGGCTGAACAAGTTGTGGTATATGAATGTAATAGAACACTATTGTGCTATAAGAAATAATGAGCAGGCAGGTTACAGAAAAACCTGGAAAGATTTAAGTGGACTGATGCTGAGTGAAGTGAGCAGAACCAAGAGAACATTGTACACAGTAATAGCAACATTGTATGATGATCAACTGTGATAGGCTTAGTTCTTCTCAGCCATACAATGATCTAAGACAATTCCAAAGAACTCTTGATGGAAAATGTTCTTCTCCACATCCAGAAAAGAAGAACTGTGGAATCTGAATTCATATTGAACCATACTGCTTGTGTTGTTATTTTTTTTCTTTTTTGAGGTTTTTCCCTTTTGTTCTGATTCTTCTTTCACAAGATGACTAATGCAGAAATGTTTAATGTGATTGTACATCTATAACCTATATCAGATTTCTTTTTGTCTTGGGGAGGGGGGAGGGAAGGGAGCGAGGGAGAACATTTGGAACTAAAAATCTTATGAAAACAAATGTTGAAAACTATCTTTACATGTAATTGGAAAATAAAATAATTTTATGATAAAAAATGATTACTGAAAAAGAAAAACAAAATATATAAAAAGTGATAACATTAGCATATAAATAAATAACTTTAACTTTATTTTCTTTATCTCATTTAAGCTCAATAATGCTTTATAGATCAGTCAACCAATAGTCAATCAATCAACATTAAGCACCCACTATGTGCCAGGTACTATGTCAAGTACTGGTGATACAAAAGAGGGAAAAAAAACCTAGTCCCTTCCCTCAAAGAACTTACAATCAAATGAAGGAGACAATATATAAACAAATATATACAAAGCAAGATATATATGGGATAAATAGGAAATAATTGATAGAGGGAAGATACTAAAATTCCAAGGGGTTGGGAGAGGTTTCCTGTAAAAGATGTTATTTTAGTTGGGACTTAAAGTAAGCCAGAGAAGCCAGTAACTTGTAATCATATTTTATAAAAGAAGTTTGTATTTAATGCATCATCTAATAAGTCATGAAGGAATTCAGATTTGCATCAAAGGAGAAAAGTATCCACACTAATGAAAGGTAGATCTTTTAAATTATTTGAATGATAACCTTTTTTAATATAATTCATATAAAAGCTATATTCTGTTACTGATGCCATTTTTAATTTTAACTACATATAGAATGGCTACCTCAATTTGGCAAACCTTCTTTGCAAAGCCTTTTCAATTAATTTAAAGAGCTCAGTATCACATAATCATTGACTCAGACTTCAGAGAAAATTTTAGATAACATCTTCTGTAGTCCCAATAATCCTTAATTATTAAAGGACTAAGGGATACTGGTATTACTTAATTAATTAGGATCACTAGATAGAGAGCATCCTTACTCTGTAGGTGGTTAATCAACAGCATCTAAAAAAGTTCTAGACAATCCACTATGCCTCCCATATTCACAAATTCCCATCCACTAATCAGACTATTTATCGAAGCTGCAGTGCTTTCCTTGTGATATTTATTTACAATAGTCATGTTAATGCAGCAGTGGTTGCACCCTAGGCAACGTGTGCTGGGACTTCCTTGAAAACTTCCAGGACTTCAGTGTACATGTGCTAGGCTGGCAGCAGGCAGAGCAATGCTGTTACATTTATGGCATCTCAGTTTTAATCAAATGTGAGAAAGAGAAAGAGGGGAGTAAAATAAAATTAGAGGTGCTAATCAGTACTTAGATCATTCTGGGTAACTTCAGTGCTATTGCAAATAGCTACCATATAAATCACTATGGGGTGGGTGCTGTCTAGGGCCTATGGGAATGCAAAAGAAGGAGCCATCATTTCTAGTTTCTAGTTCTACAGTACAGGGAAGGTTCATGGAGAACAAGCCAGGAAATGATGAAATATCCTCGATCCTTTCCTCCTGACATGCAGTTAGTCCTCAACAATCTATGTTTAACTTTCCTGACTTCAAGCATTCCCATGATTTTATTAGTAACCTCATTTTCACTTTCTTGTTGGCAACTGCACACATTCCTGGCTGGGCACAGAAGAGAAAAACAAACAAACAAACATGAGAAGCAGGATGTGTGTGTGAGCTTGTGGAGTGGCTGGTATCCTAGTAGGCACTTCGCTGGTCTTGTTCACCCTACTATTATAAGGAGCTCCTTGTGCATTCGTTGCATATTTTCATTGTTTGCCTTTAAAACTCAAGTTTTGTGTTGCAATTATACCCACAAATCATAATGCAAATCCTCTGGGCTCTAAGCCCAAGTGTGCAAAGTCAGTGATGCAGCTTAGGGAGAAAATAAAGGTGTTAGGTAAATTTCATGCTGGAATGTCTGCAGCTACTGTTGGCAGGCCACCCTTCAAGGATCTCAAATGGTGCACAAAGGTGATATCACTGATGGATTATTACAAGCTAGTGTGCCCTTCATGATCTCCAGTGCCTATCCACCAGCCATGAAGGACAGAGTGTCAGAGGGGATGTCAAGACCTCATTAGTCTAGGCATCTTCCAAAAGCAGTGACTAAAGTCCCAACAATCTCTCCCTTGGTTTTCAAAGGGTAGCCAAGGTAGGGAGGTATACAGCAGTATGGTACACAGTACAATGCCCTCACACTGCCATCTGACACAGTAGAAGCTAAGAGTCAGGTTAAAAATATTTTAGTTCTAAGAATGTTATTTGTTGTACACTATATATAGTACCCTAGAGTTCATATGTTATGAAAAGTAAATATTGTCTGAAATAAATGTTTATTTTTAAATTAAGACGTTAGCACAAAAGGTCATAGAATTCTAGGGAATTACTAAAGAGAAAAATGTTTTGCATGTTACCAATTTTATTTTGTGTACTGCATTTTATGGGTTATTTAATGGTCACTGTGTTAGGAAGATTGCACATTATCAGAATTAATATTTTGTTATAAAGAATTGTATGTAGAAAAATGTATTTTCAGCCATCTCTAGTGAAAGATTAGAGGTTTTAGTGGTCGTTGGAACCTGGCCCTTTATTTCCCATAGGTTTAATGTATCAATATTTGGGTTTTTTACTTTTGAGCCTTTTTCTAGAAATGTTACCCCTGTGAAAGCTGTGGATTAACTGTACATACATAAATAAGCACAATTCTCACATTTATATTGGACTAAAGGTTATATTACTTTTATATTTTATTACAAAGATATTCCTTTACAAGTTACCATGAAAGAGACAGCAAGGCATAGTGGATAAAGGGCTGACTCAGAGTCAAGAACACTTGGGTTTAAGTTCTGCCTCTGACATTTACTGTCTCTGTGACCTTGGGTGTGTCGCCTAAACTCTCAATACCCACCTAAAAATTATATGAGTCTAGTGTTATAGAGTAGAGGCCAGACTTCATTAGAAGAGAAAATTTCCTCATTGGTATAAAATCACAAGTATGAATAAATATTTGTCAACCTTACTCCTTACTCCACTGTTAAATATTCAAGGTAAGCCAGCATTAAAAACTATAGGAAGTATCAACTCTGTGGGCAATTTAATAGAAAGCATCTAAATAAGTGAATATGGCTATCAACATATTCTATTTAGGCCTTTGTTCTTCCTCTGAGGCTTTGCAAATGGACTCTTTCCTTCCTTCCTTCCTTCCTTCCTTCCTTCCTTCCTTCCTTCCTTCCTTCCTTCCTTCCTTCCTTCCTTCCTTCCTTCCTTCCTTTCTCTCTCTCTCTCTCTCTCTCTCTCTCTCTCTCTCTCTTTCTTTCTTTCTTTCTTTCTTTGCCTTAAGCGACCTGAGTAAAGGTCTTTTGCATTCTTTTTCCTGATGTTCATTTTAATATAGACCACCTTTGATTCATGTCAGCCAATAGAATTCAACGATACTAACCAATTAGCTTTGATCAATGTATAATGACCCACTTCTATCAAAAGAAGATTAAAAACCTTTGAAAGACCCACAAGAGGTCTTCTGGGTATTTTAGGACTTCTGGGACTCTTCTGAGCTTCTCTTGGCTCTCTGGGACCACATACTGTCTCTCTGGGAGACTGCTTGGGTCTTTTGGGTCTTTTCTCCTGCTCACTAACTGGTATACTGAAGCTCTCTCCCTGCTTTCTCTACCTCTTGGCCTGAGACCATGAGAAGTTAAGGAGACTCATGGTCAGTCCTTTAGTGGTATAATATTAATAAATTAAATAATATACTTACCCCAAACTGATCTCTATGGCAATAGTAATTTTTTTTTTTTTTTTGCAGGGCAGTGAGGGTTAAGTGATTTGATTTGCCCAGGGTCACACAGCTAGTAAGTGTCAACTGTCTGAGGTCAAATTTGAACTCAGGCACTCCTGAATCCAGGGCCAATGCTTTATCCACTGTGCCACCTAGCTATCCCCCCACAATTATTTTTTTAATCAGACTAAAGAGTAAAATAAAGGCTCCTTTTGGGGAACAAAAAAAGGTTTCCTCTGCCAGATTTAGTTTCAAACACAATAACAACCCCTACAAAAACTTGACTTTAAGCCTCCTCTTAAATTAACATGGGAGAGGGAAGGAGAACTGACTTCTGTGTTGTAAGACCTGAGCTTTTTGTTCCTGCTCCTATACTTCCTCCCTATGTTACTAAACCCCTTTGAACCTCAGTTTCCCCATCTGTAAATGGAAATAATAATACTTGTGCTACTTTTCTCATAGAGTTGTTTCAAGGAAACCTTTGGGGCAGCCAAGAGAAACCCATGATTTCATTCATCTGGGGAACCCAAAGTAAGGAAACTTCTTCTACCAAGGCAGATCAGCCCCTTTGGGTCACAAAGTCAGTATCTGTCAAAAGTGGGACTTGAATCCAGGTGTTTCAGATTCTAAGGCTGACTCTCCATCCACTATGCAAGGATCCTTTTCTTGAAAAGCCTTAAGACTATGGAAATGTCACCTTTAGCAATCACAGCTAGCATTCATAAAGCACTCTAAGGTTTACAAAACAATTTTAAAATATTATCTCATTTGCTCTTCACAACAACCCTGTCAAGTAGGTGCTTTTATCACCCCCATTTTACATAAACTAATGCAAACAGAGGTTAAATTACTCTCCCAGGGTCACAGTAAGTGTCTGAGGCTGGATTTGAATTCAAGTCTTCCTAATTCCATGTTGAGCACTCCAGCTACTGGAATCACTTTACCTCATGCCCTTCCATGATTATTTAGAATAGATTTACTGGCTTTTCTCTGAATCTGTCCCCCTAATTCTGTGCTTCCTCCTTTTTATATGATGTATACCATATATGTTTCTTCCCCCATTCTAACTCATTAGTCCTTCCTCTATCATTCCCATAAATGCATCTTATTCTACATCTCATTCCCAGTTAGACTGTGAGCTCCTTGAGAGCATGGACTGACTTTTGTCTTTCTTTGTATCCCCAGTGTTTAGCAAGTACCTGGAACATAGTATTTGCTTACAAATTTGTTACTATTTTTTAATAATAGCTCACTTTCTTATAGCCCTTTACAATTTTTCAAAAGCAAATAAAATCCTTTGAGAAAAATAGTACAAGTACTAATATCCTCCATTTTAAAGGCGACAAAGTTGAGTCATGAAGAAGTTAGTTTTCTTTAGGATCACATGGCTATTAATTGTCAGAGACAAGATTTGAATCCAAGCTTTCTTTCCAGTGCAGTGCTGTGCTACATATTTCCCAGGCAAAGGGAAGAGAGTATCCACAACCTCTCTTGCAGCTATAGAGGTGCAGCTAAATGTCTCTTTTCTTGTCCCTTATGAAGCATAAGAACCTTGAAGAAAGGAAATCTTTTGGCTTTATTATTAATTCTCCCAATAGACTATGTTAAATATTTTTAAAAACCATGATGGATGATGTTGTCTGTGTCTAAAACAAGCAGCTAACACAAGAATGTGAGATCTTAGAATCTTCTCAATATAAATCTGACAGCCTCTAAAACCCAGGAGAATTTGTTCCCTCCCTGCTAAATAGAGCACTGAGAGATAGGTAGGTCATTACATTTTATCACTATGTCAATGAGTAACATGAATTATGTCCCTTGGGTAAACTCCTTTGGAGAAGAGGCCACACAGTTGACCCCATTCAGATCCAGTTGAGACAGAAGATTCAGTGGCCCCAGTTCTTGTAGCACATCTAATGACACCACCACCACCACCCTCAGCTCACCTCCTCTCCCCAGACACATATACACATACACTAGCATACACAATCCAACTCCCTGAGAACAATGCAGTGGAGTAGGCAGTCAGGGAAGGGGCAGCTAGATGGCACAGAGGATATAGCACTGGACCTGGAGTCAAGAGGATTTGAGTTCAAATTTGACCTCAGACACTTCCTAGCTATGTGACCCTGGGCAAGTCACTTTATCTTGTTTGCTCCAGTTCCGTGTGAGCTGGAGGAGATGGCAAATCACTTCAATATATTCGATATCTGTGCCAAGAAAATCCTAAATGGGGTCATGGCAGAGTCAAACACAGTTGAAAAATGACTAAACAAAGGCAGCTGGGAGGGTGGTATGAGGCGAAGGAAAGCAAAAGGAATTAAAATTCTGGGCAAAATAAAAGACATTTGGGGGTACCATGTAACAAAAAGACTACAGTGAACTTCAGGATCAAAAGAAGAAGGAAAAATACTTTGAAGAAAGTCTTGATTGCCTAATTATGGTTCTGCTAAGAAATATCATATTTAACTGATCATCTTTTTTTGTAAATTAAGACTTATGCTTTCATCAATGTTTTTATTCCTCACAATGGAAACCTTTCACTTAAGCCGGTGGACAATTGATTATTTCAGAGAGATGTGAGAAACCCAAAGACTTGCTCATGTTAACAGCCTAATTAGAGGAAGAACTTGAACCCCATTCTTCCTGTTATGGAGGAAATGAGTGGGGGTTTGGGGTAGGGGTTCTTAGGAATTCCTCTTTAAAGAATTACACCCTCTTGCACACAAATCCAATTTGAATAAAATAGCAGATTATTTAGGTGCTGGGGAAAGGAAACCAAGACAGAAGTCCTTGGATTTCTTCTCATGGGGAGAAGGCATGGCACAGAGGCATGGCTCTCTGAGATACCTTTCTCCTTGAGCAGGAGACAGGCAGATACTTAGCTATAGATATTAGAGGCATATATAGAGGACTGATGGTGGTCCCATGAGGTGATCATCTGACTGGAAAGTTCCCTTATTGGAGAAGGACCACCCCCCACTGATGGTGGCTGGGGGAAGTTGGGTGAAGGGCGGCTCTGGATCTCTCAAGTCATCTTTCACCCCCTCATGCAACAAAGACAGCAGCCACACCTAATCTTATCTCCCCAAGGGGTGGGAGAAACTGGAATGAAGGGTGGTGGTCCTGGAGCTAACTCAGTCCCTTTCCCGTGCTGATTATCTCTTTAGATGTGTCTTTCCTTTGGTTTACTTTCAAAGAGGTTCTTTGATTTCTCCCAGAAAACTTCTGAGGAACCCCGGGCCCATAATACTTCCTGACTCCTTGTCTGGTTTATTATCCAATCCACCACACAGTTCACCCATCATACTACAGGAAATGAAGGAATCCAGGGTGTTCAACAAGTAAAAACAGTCCAAAAAGGACTATTCATAAATACAAAGCTATATCACCTGAAGAGTGTCAACATGGTACAAGCAAGAATAACTTATTTGATCATTTTCATTTGGTAGAAAAAAAAAAAGGTAATTTAATAAATCTAGGAAAAATCTTTTCAAGTGAGGAATTTGTCACACAAAAAAATATCGAGAGATTAGATTTGAACCTAGGTGTATAACCAGTAAATTGTGTTTAAAAATAATTACTATTGCTATCAGTTTTGGATAAGCAGTAAAGAATTAACCATGTGTCTCTCTAACTTCTCATGGTCTCAAGCCATGTGGTAGAGAAAACAGGGAGAGAGTTTCAGCATGCCAGTTAGCTCAAGCAGGGGAAAAGTCCCAGAAATCCCAGGAGACCTAGAAGCCAGCATTAGGGGAAAATTGAGGGAAAAAAGGTGGAACATACTATGTCTCATAACGAGGATGTACAGACTCACACTTATCTGAACATGAAATGAAGTCTGAACACACAAGGTACACATAGAGATTTTATGTAGTACTGCACTGAACTGAACAAGGAAAGGGAAAAAGATGTAGAAGGGAGAGTTAAGTAAGAAAGCTCAAGCAGGAAATAGTCACAAACAATACATATTTGAACTTCAGAGATTGGAGAAATATTTTCTCCTTGACTTGGGAGCTCTGCAATTTGGCGATAAGATTCCTGGAAGCTTTCTTTTTGGGATCTCTTTCAGCAGGTGATCAGTGGATTCTTTTAATTTCTATTTTATCCTCTGGTTCTAGAATATCTGAGTAGTTTTCCTTGATAATTTCTTACAAATGACGTCTAGGTACTTTCTTTCTTTTTCTTTTCTTCCTTTCTTTCTTCCTTCCTTCCTTCCTTTCTTTCTTTCTTTTTTTTATTGTGGCTTTCAGGTAGTCCAATAATTCTTAAATTATCTCCCCTGGTTATATTTTCCAGATCCGTTGTTTTTCTAATAAGATAGGGCCTCCTGTCTGTTTTCTATATTACATGTTTGTCTATCCCAGGGTCACCAAAGAACTTCATGGGTCCTTCTATGAATTCCTGGGTTAGGTGAGGGAAGCTTAGGTGATTTTTCTTTTAGTGTTTTTTTTTTTAATTGAAGTCTTTCTTTTTACATCATCATAATTTTCCCCAATATTCCTCCCTTCTCCCCTCCCAGAGAGCTATCCCATATAATAAAAAGCATTTTAAGTGCCCCCAAAAAAATGTAGAGTAAAAGAAAGAAAAAGAAGAGAAAAAATCAGCATAACCAATCAACACATTGAAAAAATATTTAATCAGGCATAATGTGCAACATACAGAAAATTCTTCCATTTTTCATTATTTATTTATTTATTTATTTATTTATTTATTTATTTATTTATTTATTTATTTTTAGTGCTGTCTATTTCTAAGACTCACTCCAATATTTGCAGGAGATCTAGACTTCTCTACATGCTAACACACTTCCATCTTCCCATATTCCCCCTTGTTTCCCTTTTGATAGAGAAGTGATGGACCAGAGGTAGAGAATGAGATATACATTTTGTGTATCCTGGTTACTTCACAATGTGGCAAACCTCTTGGCTACAACAAGGTTTGTTGTGCTTTGGGGGGAACTGTTGTTCAAATTCTTGGTTCTAAGTACCTACTAATCAGTCAATAAACTTTCATTAAGCATCTTCTATGTGCCAAGTACTGTGCTAAATGGTAGGGATACAAAAAAAAGGGTTGGGGATATGATGAAGTATAGCAGGGTGGAAAATGATGAGATGGCTACCCAGCATGACCAAGGATTAGATTTGGGGGTTACACAGTTCAAAGAATTTTCAACAATAAGCAAGGCCCTCCCAGCCACAAGCATTTTATAACTGTGGACCCCAAGAATGTGTCATGATATCAATATATTTAATAACAGATGAGATGGATGTGGATAGAAGGAAGAATGCAGAAGAAAGCCCTTTGATATTCTAAAACAAATTCTTCTAAGTTATTTCCATCAGTGTTTTTCCCACATCACTTGCTACTTAAAGCAACTTCATTCCACTAACAAAAAAAAAATCTTGTAATCTTGTCCTTTAAATTGAGACTTTCTCATTCAATATTAAGCTTCCTGGTACTACAGGTCATCTTGCGTCATTTCTCCACAGGCCTAATTTAGGAGCGGGAGAATAGCAAAAACAACTTTTCAACCTTCACAGTTTTGCCCCTGGCTGGCCCTGCCTGGTACTACACAGGACAATCTAGAGTTCCTACAGCTCTTCACTCCCTCAGACAGTTAAATTTCTCCTGAGGCTATCACCCATTCTTTCTGTCGAAGTTTTTGTATTTCCAGCCCATCAGTCCAGTTAAAGTGCAAGTACTATACCAAATAGTCAAGTACTATACCTAATTGTACTGAATGTATAAAATGTGACAAGTTGTTAGGAGTCAATTAGGGTTATTTTTTACAGCCATGATAATAGTAGATTCCCTGATGCTTTTGCAGGCCAGATCAGGTCATCATGGTTTCTGATTTGCTCTGCAAGCCATACCACAAAGTTTTGTTTAAGTTGTCATCATCCAAGGTATAAACTGATGAAGTAAGGTATAAGCCTTGCCAAGGATATTTGTATTATACTATTGTAATTAGTTAAATCATATTGGGATTAATATTGGGAAGCAAGGTGACCCTTTCCACATATTCTTCTCAAAACAGTCCAAAGGGGGGCAGCTAGGTGGCGCAGTGGATAAGGCACCAGCCTTGGATTCAGGAGGACCTGAGTTCAAACCCAGCCTCAGACACTTACTAGCTGTGTGACCCTGGGCAAGTCACTTAACCCCCATTGCCCTGAAAAAATAAAAATTAAAAAAAAAACAGTCCAAAGAATTTCCAACAGTAAGCAAGACTCTGCTGGCCCCAAACATTATATAACCATGGATCCTGAGAATGTGTAATTACATCAATATATCTAATATCAGGCAAGAGGGACATGGATAGAAGGATAAATACAAGAGAAAGCCCTTTGGTATTTTTAAAACATAAATTCTAAATTATTTCCATCAGTATTTGTTCCATATCACTCCCTACTTAAAGCAACCTCACTCGTCTAAAAAAAAAAAAAAGTCTTCTTGTCCTTTAACTTCACCATAAAAATTCTACCTTCTGAGAAATTTCACTGGTATTAGTTTCCCCAAAGAGAAATCCTCCAACAGCTTTCTGATAGCAAGTATAAGCAGGTGCCAGAAGTGATATTTGAAGAGCAGAAGGCCAAGAGAGGGCGGAACTCTAGTGGTGACCCACTGTATCCTCTGATTCCATCCTCATCTTCTACCAACAAACTCTGGGGCTCTTGGTTCTATAACACTCTCAACAACAACAACAACAACAACAACAACAACAACAACAAAACAAAAAAATGCCACTCTCTTCTAGTTTTCCATAGCTACCACTTTACCAGATTAGTTTTTGCCATTCATTAATACCTTCCCCTCAAAAAGTACCTTTGTATCTACTTACACATGTACAGGTCATCTTCCCTGATAGAAAGTAAGATCTTTGAAAATAGGGACTGTTTTATTTCTTTCTTTTTAATTTAATTAATTTTATTCCGAACTTAAGAAGTAAAACAATCATTCCATAACATAGTAGAATAGAAAAAAGATAGTACATGAAACTACAAAGCTATTATGTACAACCTGCTATTCCTTTTAAATATAAAATAAAGTTATCATGTAACTTTCTTTTTTTTTTCTCTCCCTCCTCCCTTCTGTAGAGATGGCTACCATTAGACACAAATATTTGTGTATGTATGTATGAAAAACTATTCTATACATACTTCTATTTATCACTTCTTTCCCTATATAGAGATAGCATCTTCCTTCAAAAGTTCTTTGTAGTTAATTCAGTTATTTACAATAGTCAAAATGACTTAGTCACTCAAAGTTGTTCTTAAAACAACATTGCCGTTATTGTACATATTCTGAGCAAGACTGTTTTGATTCTATCCCCAAATCCCCCATGCCCAGAACAATGCCTGGCCCATATCAGGTGCTTAATAAATGCTTATTGATTGATTGATTGATCCAGCTTTGCTTTGGAAAAGGATTCCCCCGCCTTCTTTTAATGTCCTGTTCGCATTCAGGCTGTACTCCCAATTCTTCAGATTTTCCCTATGATGACAGAGAAATCTTTTCACCTGGGAAATTCACTCCATTTCTTGGACTTCTCATATTGGAAGTGCCCTCCATCCTGTAGCCTCTCCCTCTGACTGCCTGGCTTCTCCCAGAATCTCCATTTTAAGGAAAACTTCTAGGCCAGTCTTAGTTGTTTTTTTGTTTGTTTGTTTGGTTGGTTGGTTTTTATCGTTTGGTTGGTTGGTTTTGTGGGGCAGTGAGGTTTAAGTGACTTGCCCAGAGTCACACAGGTAGTAAGTGTCAAGTGTCTGAGGTTGTATTTGAACTCAGGTCCTCCTGAATCCAAGGCCGGTGCTTTATCTACTGTGCCACCCAGCTGCCCCTGAATTGTTTTTGACATATAAGAGGTTTAAGTAACTACCACAGGAACAATGGACAGATGTAAAGGTTAATTTACAAGTTTAAACCAGACCACTTTGGTCCTACACGCATCCACCTTGGGAGTCAGGAAGCCCTTGCCTTCTAGAAGATGGGAACAGAATCTGTAATCCCTGCCTCTTCTCCTCACCCCCTCAGTCACACAAGAATATTTCAAATTCTACAATCTACTGGAAAGGAGATTTCAATGGAGTCTCTTCAGACTCAAGCAAAAATCTTTGTAATTCAGAGACTTTCAGTCAGACTGTCAAATTCGATATTAAGCCTTCCGGTCTTAAGGTCATTTTGAATCATTTCTCCAAAGCCCATTTCTATAAGCAAAATGGGGTGGGGGAAGGGGGTAGAGAAGCGGGCAAAAGCAACTTTCCCACCTTCACAGTTTTGCTCCCGGCCAGCCTGCCTGGTACTGCATATAACAATATAGAAATCCTACAACTCTTTATTCCCCCGACAGTTACATTTCTCCTGAGGCTATCACCTATCTTTTCTGTCTAAATTTTTGTCTTCCCTATATGTCAGGTCCAGTTAAAGTGCAAGTACTATACTATACCAAATGGACAAGTACTATACCCAATTGTACCAAATGTATAAAATGTGACACATTGTTAGGAGTCAATTAGGGTTATGTTTTACAGCTATGATAATTATAGATTCCCTGATGTTCCTGCAAGCCTGATCAGGTCATCATGGCTGCTGGTTTACTCTGCTAACCATACTAGAAAACACTTATTTTGGAGTTCTGGAACAGAACAGTTAAAACAAAATGGGGGGAAAAAATGCAAACATTTTTCTCCAAGGAATATTAAAGTCCTGGGTGATTTAATATAGAAAACATTGAAATGTAAGCTTTGAGCTGAAAATAATTATTTGAAAAGATGAATTCTCAGCTTTGGAGTGAGGTGAAGTGGGAGGGAAAAGGATTGGCATTACAGATTCATGCTTCAGGCTACTTTGGGAGGCCTTGAAGATTAGAAATTACATCACAGTGGGTTTGTTTGGTTTTTCCCCCAAGCCAATAGCCTAGCTCATATATGTGAAAACTGCAAAGCCAATGACATAAATAAAATTACTCTAATACACAAAAGAAATTACCTTTATGAAAACAGTATTTGTCATAACAATTCTTTTTTTTTCTTCCTTTCTTTGGCTTTTAAAATTGGTCAATTGATTAATTAGTATGTTGGGCCTCTCCAGACAAATGAATTGTTTATTTAACTATTAGTTAATGACTGCTATTTTTGTTTAGGGCTCTTAGCCTCTCATAAAGGTTATTTTAAAAGGCATCCTTTAGCCTTTCAAATAGTGTAAACTCAAGCACTTAAAAGACTCAGTAAATACTCCTGATGTGTGCCTAAGGATAGTAGCCACCATCTATTAGACAAGTACACCATCCAGTGAAGAACCGGATTTTCACTGAAGGCAAAATGAATTAATTTTCTAATTATGGTTGGAGGTTAGTTGGTTTATGTTCTTTAGCAAGCGGTATGGGTAGTGGGGCACTGTCAGTACCTTGACCTCTGACAAAGCATCATTCATGTATTTGCCTTTCAGATGGTTGGGAGATGGAAGACAGCACAAAAGGCTGGTGGGGACTTTTGAAGGTACTGAGAAGGGGGGAAATGGCAATGGCTATGCTAATCTCCCTGGCACCAGACTGGAGACTTCACTGTCCATTGGATTGTTTAGACTTGGAACATCTGCAAGAATAGATAAGTGCTCAGCACAAGGTAGGCACTTGAATGTTTGTTGAAGCAAAATTTTATAATTAGAGAAGGGCAATGAGTAGACCTCTCTCCTAGCAGAGTAAGCCTTCAGAGGCAAGTATCCCAAACAAATACTAGTAAGAGTTTAAAAGAGTCTACCAGACTTCTGGTCACTAAGCCTATTGTGACCTTAAATAATGTCTCCTATGGCCTAGACTTCATACCGGTAGGAGCTGGGATATTTATGACCAAAAATTGATATTCCTATATACTTGTGACCCAGACCTCAGCTAAGGGGCTGAGGCTGGTGTATGATGCCAATCTAAACAGAGTTTTCATGCCTATGAGGTTGGACCTGGGATCAAATGGGATGCAGAATCAATGTTAAATTTGTGGAATGATTTTACATTTTAATCTGAATGCAAGCATTTGATTAATATGAAAGAAAGACTCCATACTGATAAGGACCTAGCTTTTAAATGTGATTCACTTATAAGAGTCGGACATGACTGAAACAACTGAGCACCTTCTGAGAGCATGTAAGAAGGAAGAAAAGAGATTTTCCCCAGGGAGTAGAAAGGTCCTTTCCAGTTCTATATTCCATGACCTTATTCCATTAACAACTATGACAATACTTCCCCAAGCTGATGCAGTGTCCTCTGGGAACCAAGCAACATCTGCCAAGGTGGTGATTTGTGGCATCTGAAAGAATAGTCATATACATGACAAATGAGTGCCAGTCATTCCAGTGCCCCGACTACAACTTCTTTCATGTCATTCAACACGAAACTCTCAATTCTCATTCCTAAATCCTGTTGCTTCCTTCATTTAAAATGTTCTTCTTTAAATGGACTAAGAAAAACACATCCTTTTTCTCTAAGCATTTTTATTGTCCCCAACCATGCAGTGCATAGCAATCAGTTAACTTTTCCAGCTCATGATCATTTCTTTGACTACTTCTTACTGTAGCAGCCACTTAGGAGTATTTTCCCTAACTCCCACTCACATTGCCCAGCCAGGTATTTAGAAGTAATCCTGGGAGTCTAGGGTTTCTGGTACTGTCACTCATGAACCTCCATTTAGGGTATTTCCCAAGCATTATAAGCTAGGCTTAATTAGATTTTATAAAGGGTATTTATTAAGCAGGTATAGCAAGGATAGCTACAGAAACATCTATCCATGATGAGAGCACATTCTTCTTCCATTGTACAAGGTCCCTAATGATAGTGGCCTCAAATTCTGAGAGCACATGTGGCCAAAGAATAAATTCACAACTACTTTTTTTTTTTTACCCTTTTAGAAAATCCTTATGTACTACCTCAGAGTTGTTTTAATTTGTCTCTCAGATTATTAGTCTGAATAATTTTTCAAATAATTAACTATATGTGTATATGCACACACATATTTACTTATTTTTAAAATACCCTTCATTTCTTTTGGCCATTTGTCTGTTGAAGAATGGTTATCACTCATAAATTTGTCTCAGTTCCTCATGATATATTTATTTTTACAATAAACACAAATTAATATTAATTGTTTTGACAGTCTTCCTGTATTCCTTAATATAATTATAGATAAAAGAAGACTGTCAAAAAATGAAAGTTTTGAATCAGTGCTAAGTATTACCATACACGTAAAGACAATATGGTGTAATAGACTGCTGGACTTGGAGGCTGGAAGGACCTGTGTATGACTCTACACAACTGCTCTGAGACGTACGACCCATAGTACCTGCCTCATAAAAGGCAGCATGGTATCATGAATAGAAAAGACATCGGTTTAAGTTCATCTTCCAGTACTAGCTGCCTGACCGTGATGTAGGCAGGTCTGTCCATACCCCCAGGTAGCTTTCTCAAAGGAATTCCCATTGAAGAATCTGTGTGGAGAAACTGTCCCACAGGAAAATACCTGTACTCATGAAATGTACCTCAGAATTACTGTGAGAAGCAAACAAGGTAATAAATAATGTGTGTAAAGCTTTTTGTAGACCTTAAAGTGCTATTTAAATGTTAACTATTATAATTTTGAAGAAAGGAACCTACTGAAGTGCAGAATGTAAGTTCTTTGAGGGCAAGAAACTTTTAGTTTTTTATATTGCCAGAGCATGTAGAACAGTGATTAGTGCAGAAAAGGTTCTTAATAAATGCCTATTGAATTGAAAAAAAAAAAAGAAAATCTTTATGAATTTTCCCTTAGACATAGCTCTCTGCTGATCTCCAACAATCAATGACCTTGTAGAATTCTGAAGTTTCCTTTCTGTACTCTGTCAAGTTTGTCCTTGGTGCATATCTTAGATCCATCGCTGCCACTCAGGGACAGCACTGCCAAACACTAGCTTGCATTTCTGTGTTTCCTGTACAAGCCCAGTCCCATCTACGTAAGGATAGGCATTCAATAAATATTTTTAATTAGTTGACAACCTAGACTCTAGGTCTAGACCATTGTATATATACAAAGATTGTTAAAATGAATTTCAGGTGAATTTCATAAAGCATTTGTCCCCATATAATAACACTGTGAAGTAGGAAGTAGAAGTGTTATTATATCATTTTTACATATGAAGTTTTTGTAGTGGGAATTGCAACCCCAAGAAACCCAAAGACCTGACCCCCAAGGAATCCTTAAACTTTCCCAAGGGAAGAACAGCTCTGCCTCCACCCCAGGAACGTGATGTGACTGAGCACAAAGACCCTTGTCTGCAAGAAACAAAGATGATATATTGATATGAATGGGTGCTATTCAAATTTCAGGTACTCCTTCCCAGTTGTTTTTATTTTTTTCTGTGTGTTGTTTGTTTGTTTTTTTATTTGTGGGGCAATGAGGGTTAAGTGACTTCCCCAGGGTCACACAGCTAGTAAGTGGCAAGTGTCTGAAGCCAGATTTGAACTCAGGACCTTCTGAATCCAGGGCCAGTGCTTTATCCACTCTGCCACCAAGCTGCTCCCCTCCCAGTTGTTTTGACAACTATTATGTAAACATATAAAAAGACCAGCTCTTCTCATTCTCATCTAGACAGTCTCCATAGTGACTGTCTTCTGGCCATATATCCCCCTCTCCTAATAAATCTTTTTTGTTTTACAAGATTCACTATGATCCTCCAATTCTTTGGGTGAGTTAGCTCTCCCAAGCCAATTCGGAAGTTCTTCCCAACAACAGTTTTGATCTCAGGTCTACTGACTCTGTTCTTTCCACTATACCATGCTGTCTGTCACTTAATATCTTACTAAAGACAATGTGAGAAAGTCTAGAAAAGAGAAATGTGAAATTTTAAAAAAGGTAGGCTTAAAGAAAGGCTCTAGAATGCAAAGTCACAGCTAATGCTGAAAATAGTTATATGACAGGTTTTCTTTCTTTAAAAGAGATTCTTATATATTCCCAAAATAATCATGGAAGCACTTTTTTGTGGTATCAGAGAACTTGAGACATGTGTATTGCCAATCGATTGGAGAATAGCTAAATAAATTGTAATACTTGAATATAATGAAATGTTACTTGCTCATGAGAAATGATAAATATGAAGAATTTCAAGCAGCTGTAGAAGGTAAACATGGATTAATGCAGAGTGAGGTAAACAGAACAAGGAAACAATACTCACAAGGTCTATAGGGACTCACATCAACAACAACAACAATGAATTGAAACTGACTGTGATGTAATTAAAAGTGAACAAATCTGGCCCCAGAGAAGAGATAAGATATATTTCCCTTCTTGTCAGAGATAGGCAACAATGGATATGGAACATTGTAATTACTGTCATTGGTTGGATTTGTGGAATTTTCTTTATTCTTTGTTACAGGGGATAGCTTGCTATTTAAGGTCAGAATCAAACAACCACTCACAACCAATGTTTATGTGGGGGGTGGGGGGGCGGCAATTGGGGTTAAGTGACTTGCCCAGGGTCACACAGCTAGTAAGTGTTAAGTGTCTGAGGCTGGATTTGAACCCAGGTACTCCTGACTCCAGGGCCAGTGCTCTATCCACTGTGCCACCTAGCTGCCCCAATCATTTTTTTTTTTTTAGTGAGGCAATTGGGGCCAAGTGACTTGCCCAGGGTCACACAGCTAGTAAGTGTCAAGTGTCTGAGGCTGGATCTGAACCCAAGTACTCCCAACTCCAGGGCCGGCACTCCATCCACTGTACCACCCAGCTGCCCCGCGCCCCAATCATTTTTAAACAACAAATAAATACTGTGCACCAGGCACTTCCTTAAATAGTAGAGATTCAAAAAGAGTAAAATCAAAAATGAAATGTGAAGATGATATAAAAACAAAAGGCATTACTTTTTTTAGTGAGGGCCAAATACTGAATCTTTGTACTTGCATAGTATTTGTTGACTAAAATACAAAGTATAAATGCAAAGAAGCTATGGGAATAGATCCATAGTTAAAATGGTTGATTTACACCAAGATGAGATCTACACAGTCATAGACCATGTTCTTTCAATAATCATTCAATAAATATTGACTATCCATCCATCTAGCCCATTTTACAAACTAGGGCCAGCAAGAAATTAAATGACTTGACAAAGGTCATAATGTAGCAGAAGTTGTACCCAAGTCTAATGGTTCTACTTTTCCTATGTGTTCCCCAAAGTTCTTTTCACCATCTCAAGCTGTAACCGTGAACTCTGTGCAATGAACTCTAATAGGCACTAATTATTAAAAGGCCCTGTTATTGATTTAGGCCTGCCAAAGGACTTAGCAGATGTGAAAAGGAAATTTAAATGGCAAATAAATTGCATCAAAATTTTCATTGTCAAGCCCAAAGTGAGTAGAAATATAATCCATCAACTGTGTGAAGACAGAAGGGAGCTTGCAGGCAGGAAGGCCTAGGACCCTACCAATATAGAAGTTTCAAGTTCATTTCATTGGTTTATTATTTAAGCCACACCTTAAATAATGATATTCTTATTGAGAATTGTATAGCCTAGCATTCAGCAATGGTTTTTTAAAAAAGAATTCTTTAAAAAAGCAACAAATTGAATTCCTCAGTTGGTTAATCCTACTAGTCCAAGATGTAGTTCTTTTGTTCCAAAGAAGCCCCAGATCTGAGATGCTAGAAGAATGTCACTCAACAGCTCACCTTGACCAAACAAACATTGAAGCCATGAGAGATAGGGTTACAAACACCATCCCCAGCATTCAGTAGCTGTGTCACCACATAACCGAATTACATAACTTCTCAGGGTTAATCTCTTCATCTGCAAATGGGGACAATGATACCTCTAGAATCTAATTCACCAAACGATAGTATACTTAAAGCTTTTTGCAAACATGAGAACTATATAAAACTAATTATTGTTACTATGTGCTGGACTCTGGGGTTACAAAGACAAAACAAAACAGTCCATGGTTTTGACAAACACAATTTACCAAGAACCAGTCAGGTTCTTGCCTATTCTCCATTCCCATGCCAATGAATTGGGGCTGACCAAATTTTGTCAATTCTAGCTTCTGATTATTTGGTAGATATGCTAAACTCTTCCCTCCAGAAATTCCCAAGTTTTCTTTTTTGGGGGAGGTGGGGGGGTTGTGGGGCAATGGGGGTTAAGTGACTTGCCCAGGGTCACACAGCTAGTAAGTGTCAAGTGTCTGAGGCGAAATTTGAACTCAGGTCCTCCTGAATCCAGGGCCAGTGCTTTATCCACTGAACCACCTAGCTGCCCCCAAGCTTTCTTTATGTACTTTTACTTGTTATATAAAAAAACTTACCATGTGGAACTGTGAAAAATTTAACTCTTCCCAAGGGCAGCCTCTTAGCTCTCTCTATTACCCCATATAAACCCTGCCCCCAGTCTCCATCTTTGGGTATTCCTAGCAACTACTTTGTGATACTCTGAGTTACTGTTCTTCTGTCCCCATTGAAGACCTTAATTCTGTTATATTAATTGTTTCATTAATTTTTAGGTTGTTTCAAAGAATTTATAGTCGGGGCGGGGGGAGAGGTTGAAATAAAATATGCAGACAAGTAAATATAATGTAATTTGAAGAGAGACCATTTGTTTAATTTAAGTTCTGGCAGAACCCTATATTATAAGACAAGTAGAAATGTTATAAAAGGTTCACTATTACCCAAACATTACCCAACTTTTCCACTGGATTTGGACATAAGGCCATTTAGTTACCTCCATTCGATCTTTATAACTGCTAAATACTGGCCGGAAATAAGGATAAGCCTTTCTGAAAGAAAATATATCACTTCAGACATGTTTATGTTAGTATCATAATTAAATAAAGAGCTAAAATGTAACACCCAGAGTTTATATCATCACTGGTATGCTTGAGCAAAATTGTGTCTAAATATTATATAGCCACATGGAGGTATTGTTCATAAAATGAAACCAGTTCTCCAGTCTGGGGAATGGAATAATTACACAGAATCTTAGAGTTGGAATAGACTTCAGAAACCTCCTAATTCAACTTGAATAAGAATTCCTCTCTAGCATGTTCAACAATTGACCATCCAAGATTCAATCTTTACTTGAAGATTTTTAGTGAAAGGGAACTCACCACCTGCTAAAGGATCATCATTCTACTTTGGAAGAGCTCCAAATGTTAGGAAGTTTTTCCAAAATCCAAATTTGGGAGTCACCCCTTTGGTGTAATTTTCTAGACTGAGGAAACAATTGGTGTATCTCTCTGTCTTTTATAATCTTAAATAAGAACAATGGGACAAATTTTCTAAGCTTTCCTATTAATATTAAGTCAGCTTCGTATAGTGAATAGAGCACTGGATTTGGATCCAGGAAGACATGAATTCAATTTACCTCAGATACTTCCTTGTTGCACAATCCTGGGTAAATCACCTAATTTCTTTAAGTGTCAGTTTTTTCATCTATAAAATGGAGATAATAATAGCACCTACTATTGTGGGGACTTGTGACCTGGATGGGGGAGGAGGGCTCGTTCACCCAAAGAATTGGAGGTACTTCATGGATCTTGTAAAATAAAAAGATTTATTAGGAGAGAGGAATATATGGCCAGGGGACAGAATCACTATGAAACTGTCTCCCTGAGTAAGAGAAGAGTAGTCCTTTTGTATGTTTATAAAACAAAGAAAGCGAAACAACTGGGAATTACAAACCAACTCAGAGGGGATTTTTGAATAATGGGGCATCAGTAAGATAGGTAGCACCCATCCATATCTTTCATATCATCTTGCAAACTTTGGTATTGCTTATCAGTGTACATGGCTCATTCTCAATCACACCTTATTCCTGAGGTGGGAGGCAGAGCTGTTTTTCCCTTGGAAAAGTTTAAGGGTTCCTTGGGGGTTGCAATCTTCAGATTTCTTGGGTTCCCACTATACTATTTCAAGACAGGGTTGTTGTGAAGATCAAAAGATAAATTATTAGATAAAACGCTGTCAAAGGTAGTCAAAATTATTAATAGCTGACATTTGTATTGCACCTGACAGTTTGTAAAATGTACTTCTTACCACTACCCTGTAAACACATAGATGGTCCCATGCAGTTGTCTAGCCACTGCCTCTTGCTCTCCTATTTTTATTGGTCAGTCATTTTTATTCATGTCCAACTCTTTGTGACCCCGTTTGGGGATTTCTTAGTAAAAATATTGGAGTGGTTTGCCATTTCTTTCTCCAACTCATTTTGCAAATGAGAAAACTGAGGCAAACAAAGTCAAGTGACTTGCCCAGGGTCACACAGCTAGTAAGTGTCTGAGGCCAGATTTGAACTCAGGAAGATGAGTCTTCCTGACTTAAGTCCCAGCATTCTATCCATTATGATCTTCTAACTTCAATACAATTTTGCAGAGAAATCAATCATAATAAGCCCTCTAGCTGCCAGGTCCCTTTGCTTTGCTACCTGAGGATTATTGAGGCTGTTTTGCAGCACTAGTCTGTCAGGTCTTGGTGTTCTTTTACAGTTTTGACCACACTTTTCCTTTATATTTCTACACAATTGTTCCTGTTTCATTGTGGTCTTGAATTATCCTTGAAATGCCCGAGTTCCCCATACTAACAGCTACTCAAATATTAAGGGACCTTAGAGGGCATCTAGTCCAACCTACCAAATTGTGAGGAAACTGAGGCCCGGAAGGGAGAAATGATTTGTCCAAGGCCACACAGGTAGTAACTGGCAAAGCCAGAATTTGGACACCAGGCTTCTGACTCCAAATTTAGCACTCTTTCCATCGAGCTGGTGCTGTTCTGAAAGCTCTTTTAAATGTCACATAATGTTTTTTGGTTTTTTTTGCATGAGGCAATTGGGGTTAAGTGACTTGCCCAAGGTCACACAGCTAGTAAGTGTTAAGTGTCTGAGGCTGGATTTGAACTCAGGTACTACTGAATCCAGGGCCAGTGCTCTATCCACTGCGCAATCTAGCTGCCCCAAATGCCACACAATCTTGATGCCTTATTCTTCTGAGATTTTTAACTCCTAAGGGCTACAGATGGTTAAGGGGAGAAGAGCTGGCCTTCAAAAACAGACAGACAAGCCAGAAGGAGAGGATCATGAATTTTCTGCTCCATTCAACTAAACAAATGTTGACAGTTATTGAAGCTATGGGAGGCATAGAATAGAAACAGACTAGTTAAGGAGAACATATATATGGGGGAGGTGGGGAGCGGAGAGCACTAAAGAAAGCCTACTTACCTAAACACTCCAGTGGTTCCCTATGCCCTAGGATGAAATATTAAGTTCTTTCTTAGGTTGGCATGTAACACTCTTCCCAATGGATCCTATCATTTTAGGGTTTTTTTTACACAATCAATCCCCAACATTTGTATTGATTCATGTGATTTTATTAGTGACCTCATTTACACTTGCACGTTGGCAACCTCACATTCACAGATACGAAAAATGAGAGCCATGATGGGAGCAGATTTGTGGAGTGGCCAGCATCCTACTGTCTGTTTCACTCGTCTTGTACTCCCACCTTTGTAAAGAGCTCCCTGTGAATTTGTTGCATATTTTCATTTCCCTTAAAATTCAAGTTTGTGATGCAATTATGCCCCCTAAGCATAAGGCAAATCCTTTGGACTCTAAGTCTGAGTATGCCAAAGTCAGTGATGTGGGTTAGTGAGAAAATAAAGGCCTTAGATAAACTCTGTGCTAAAATGTCTGCAGCCACAGTCAGCCTAATTGACCAGCTGACTAGAGACATCCAGGATGCTGATCCCCGTCATTTATCACAACCTAAAGGTTAACTGTTAACTCCCCTGCTAAGCTCCCATGCTCCAGGAGCCGTAAGTATCTCAAACGGCACGGGAAGCCGCTGTGGCTGATGGATTATTTCAAGCTGACGTCCTTCATGATCTCCAATTCGATCTGCCAGCCATGAAGTACAGAGTGTAAAAGGCGATCTTAAGACCTTGCCAGTCTTGGTATCTTCTGACAGTAGCAACTAAGTCCCAGAAACCTTTCCCTTGGTTTTGAGAGGGAAGTAGAGAGGCTTTAAGGAAGTACAGCATACATTGCAAAACCCTCACACCACCATCTGGCACAGTAGAAGATAAGATTCAGGTTAAAAAATGTTTTGGTTTAAAGAATTTTTATTTACTCTACAGTATTTATGGTTTTGTAGATGTCATTCTGTAAAAGTGAATATGGTCTGAAATATTTTTTTTAATTGAGACATTAGCACAGAAGGTCACAGAATTCTAGGGAATTAGTAGTGAGAAAAACTATTTTGCATATTGCCAATTTTATTTTGTGTACTGCAATTTGTAGGTTATTTCTTGGCTGCTGTTATGAAAAGTGCATATTATCAGAATTAATGTTTTGTTATAAAGAATTGTATGCAGAAAGTGTCTTCTCAGCAACCTCTAGTGAAAGATTACAGCTTTTGGGGCTCAAGAACCTAGCCACCTATTTCCCATTGGTTCAGTGTATCAACATTTGTAATTTTAACTTTCTCCCCATTTTCCCATGAAAGTTGAAGATTGACTGTACATCATTCATCTGACACTCTGAGGTTCAGGTCTACTTGCTGTTCTTTACACATGATACTCCATGCTTTTGCACTGGCTGTTCCCCCTGGCTGGAATGTTCTCTCCTTCCTCACTTCTGCCTTTTGGAATCCCATCCTTCCTTCAAGATTCAGCTCAGAGGGCCACTTTCTATGGGGGACCTTTCCTCTCTCTGCCCCATATCATCCCACCCCAGTTTTTTGTTGGTTTTTTGTTGGTTTTTTTTTTTTTTTTTTGGTGAGGCAATTGGGGTTAAGTGACTTGCACAGGGTCACACAGCTAGTAAGTGTTAAGTGTCTGAGGTCAAATTTGAACTCAGGTCCTCTTGACTCCAGGGCCAGTGCTCTATCCACTGTGCCACCTAGCTGCCCCCCCCCATCCCAGTTTCTAATGCTTTCTCCTCTAAAGTTACATATTGTATCTACTTCACATGTATCTTGTACATAATCATCCCTTGACATTCATAGGAGTTAGGGGCACAAGATTTACTGTGAATAACTCTAGGCCCCACCCCAATCCTTTATTTTTAATATTTCTAATCATATTTATTTAACATAAAAAACAAGTAAACCAAGACACTGCACCCATTGAAAAAAATTCAGGGCTGAATGAAGTTCAGCTGGGAGTACAAAGGCTGAGTGCCCCTGGTGCCAGGGCTTCTGGCTTGAAAGTCACCAATCACACTCTAGTCTGAACCACATAAGCTACTATTTTTTTATTTTTAATTTTTCTCAATTGAATGTAAAGATATTTTTTTGAGTTCCAAATTTTGTCCCATCCTTACTTCCCTCCCCCTCCTGAGGCCAGCAAGCAATTTTATATAGATTATACATTAATATTATGTTAAACATATTTCCACATTAATCAGAACAAAAGGGAAAAAACACAAGAAAGAATAAACAAGAATCATAACAAAAAACAAGAACAAATGTTCTTTTTCTGAATATAGAGAGCATTTTCCACCATAAGTTGTTTGACATTTTCTTGGATCGTTGTATTTCTTTCTTTCTTTTTTTTCTTTTTTTTGGTGGGCAATGAGGGTTAAGTGACTTGCCCAGGGTCACACAGCTAGTAAGTGTTGAGTGTCTGAGGCTGGATTTGAACTCGGGTCCTTCTGAATCCAGGGCTGGTGCTTTGTCCACTGTGCCACCTACCTGCCCCTAGATCATTGTATTTCTGAGAAGAGTTAAGTCTATCACAGTTGATCATCACAAAATGTTGTTGATACTTTGTATAATGTTCTCTTGGTTCTGCTCTTCTCGCTCAGCATCAATTCATGTAAGTCCAGATTTTTTTCTAAAATATGCCTGTTTATCCTTTTAAAATTATTTTGTGAGGGGGATAATGAGGGTTAAGTGATTTGCCCAGGGTCACACAGCTAGTAAGTATACATTTTGACTGTATTTTAGTATAGTGTGAGATGTTGGTCTATACCTACTTTCTTCCATACTGTTTTTTAAATTTTTTTGTTTTCCCAGCAGTTTTTGTCAAATAAAGAGTTTTTGTTCCAAAAGCTCGAATCTTTGGATTTATCATATACTAGATTACTATAGTCATTTACCATAGTGTAATTCATACCTATTCTTTTCCACTGATCTACAGTCTATTTCTCAGCCAGTACCAGATTGTTTTGATTACTGCTTTATAATACAGTTTGAGATCTTGTACTGCTAGACTACCTTCTTTCACATTTTTTTTTCCACTGATTCCTTTGATATCCTTAAGCTTTTGTTCTTCCAGTGGAATTTTGTTATTTTTTTTTTAGCTCTATAAAATATTTTTGATACTTTGATTGCTATGACACTAAATAAGTAGATTAATTTAGGTAGGATTGTTATTTTTTATTATATTGGCAATTTCTGAACTCTTAATATAAAAAGAAAAGACAAAATGAAAAGAAAAACTTGAAAATTTATTTCCATGTGCTGTTGGACTGAAGTAATTTGGAGGGATTAATGAAATGAAGACTCATTAAATGAAACAATATTGGCATTATCTTTGAAATGTTTTCATCTCAACATTTATCATTTAAACAGTTGGTTTCTAGTGCAGAATGGAACAACTTCCAAGTCTGTATATTAATTAGAGTAAGCTTTTAAATATAGCTGCCTCCTGCTAATAAAATAACATCCATTTTTAGCAATAAAGTTTCAAAATATCTTTAAAACACATATATACAGGAGCAGCTAGGTGGTGCAGTGGATAAAGCACCAACCAGACCTGAAGTCAGTAGTACCTGAGTTCAAATCTGGCCTCAGACACAACATTTATTAGCTGTGTGATCCTAGGCAAGTCACTTAACCCTCACTGCCCCACAAAAAAAAAAAAAAGGAAAAAAAAGAAAAGAAAAACAGATATATACACATTTTTATTATCTTTTCATAAAACTTTATATATACCCTTCTGTATCCCCATTCAATGTGAAAAGAAGCAAATTCTAGCTTACCATGAATGTTCACATAAAATAGAGATTCTTTTAATAAAGAAATTTATAAAGAATTTTTAGGTATGTGATATTCCAGCACTATAACTTTGCTAAATGTTTATCAGAACACAGTTAAAGAAAGCAGTGAGTCTCTTAATTCTGTGTCTTGTCAACTAGCTGTTTTATTCTTGGTATAATTTCAATGTATATTGAATGAATGATTGAATGAAATAGTTCCCATATTAAGGACAAAGTCTCACAGTCAGATATGTTATTTAAATTTCTGGGTTTATGCAAATGCAGTCTAAAAGTGACAATTTATTTGGGTAAATAGACATAAAACCAACAACTCTAAATCAGGTCATCAGATTCAGGAAAAATAAATGATCCTCTTGCAATGATTTTGAGTTTAAGAAGTAACAGAGCCCCTAAAACCGAATTTTGCCACTTCTGACTGCAGCATATAGAGACCTCTCATTGTATACACCCCACCTCAGCATATAGCTCTGTCTTTAGCCTTACTTCAATTTTTCCTGTCCACTATCTCTTGGGGTTGTTAATGCCTCAGAATAAAACTAAATAACAAAATCATGTTGGTACAATGTCATTCTTGCTATAAAATATCACCACAGTAAAGACCATGAGATTTTATGGCAAGGCTAACGTATAAGCTATCATTAGATAGCAATCTCCATAAATTTCATTTTTTTCCTACAATAAAACCCTGACCAACATAAATCTTTCTCAGTTTGTTTTCTCATCTATAAAATAGGGAATATAACTAGATGCTCTTTAAAAAGTGAGCCATGGAAATGTAATCATGGGACCACAGATTTAGAGCTGTGAGGTAATTTAAAATGATTTAGTCCAACCCTCTTATGTTATAGATGAAGATATGTTGTGTGTCTTTCCCAAGATCACACATGTGATCCATAGCAGAACCAGGGATTTGAATCCAGCTGCTCAGATCCCAAATCCAGTAACTGTCTTTTCATCATACCACAGTGCCCTATCAAACTTAAAGAAATTGAAAATTTGAATATGACTTTTAAACATTTTAAAAATATTTTTACTAATTTGGGATATAATTTTGCTAAGTCAATAACATTAATATAATACTACCAGAACACTGAACTAGAGCAATCAACAAACCTCCTTCTACTTAATATTTTCATCACTTTACCTTTAAATAAAAACTTTCTACTAAAAAAGAACCAAAAATGATTAATAGAGTCTGACAGGCAAGAGGATATGTGTGAGCAAGGATAGAGATGGCATAGAGTCTGAGCCAAAAAGTTGTGGTCTCAGTGTAAAAATGAGGTTACTAGTGTAGTATAAAATGGTAGGAACTAGAGAGTCTATCACATAAAGAATTTCTATTTTTAGGATAGGATTTGATGAAATAACATGAAGGCCCTCATGTAGTAGGTTTTCTTTAAAATATTCTAAGTTGGGTCAGTGGCACTCATTACAAGAGGAAGTCCAATTCATTTTTCCAATCAATATAAATCTAAGGGGAGAAGCATGATAGAACATTTTGTAGGTGAGGACAAAATGAGAGTAATAGAGGTGACATTGATGTGAGAGTGTACTATACACTTCCCAACACAATGGAAGAAATAGCTAAATGAAATCCTGATACATATCACAAAAATACCACAAGACTAAAATGGGTGTGATGTTGAGTTCAATTATCCAGACATCTTCTGGGAAGATAATGCTTAAAGTAAAGCTTCTCGTACAAGGAAAAAAAACTGACTGTAGTCAGAGGGCTAGAGTTCAAATCCTGATTCTGTCACTGCCTACCTGGTTAACCCTGGGCAATTCATTTCAGTTTGTTTTCTTATCTGTAAAATAAAGTTGGACAAGATGACCTAAAAGGTCCCCTTTAGCTCTAAACCTACAATGCAATACAAAAGTATAAAGTGCTATAAAGCCAATGCTATAAGATTGAAATCAAACTAATAATATGAAATGTCTTAGGGATCAGTATAAAGTATTACACTTGGGTTCCAGAAATCATCTTTGCAAGTAAAAAATTGAGGAGGGTGCTTAGATTGTCATTTGTTTGAAAAAATTCTAGTGGGTTTAGCCACATTCAAGCTCAACATGAATTGCCAGTGAGATATGATAGCTGGAAGGAAGGAAGGAAGGAAGGAAGGAAGGAAGGAAGGAAGGAAGGAAGGAAGGAAGGAAGGAAGGAAGGAAGGAAGGAAGGAAGGAAGGAAGGAAGGAAGGAAGGAAGGAAGGAAGGAAGGAAGGAAGGAAGGAAGGAAGGAAGGAAGGAAGGAAGGAAGGAAGGAAGGAAGGAAGGAAGGAAGGAAGGAAGGAAGGAAGGAAGGAAGGAAGGAAGGAAGGAAGGAAGGAAGGAAGGAAGGAAGGAAGGAAGGAAGGAAGGAAGGAAGGAAGGAAGGAAGGAAGGAAGGAAGGAAGGAAGGAAGGGAGGAAGGAAGGAAGGGAGGAAGGAAGGAAGGGAGGGAGGGAGGGAGGGAGGGAGGGAGGGAGGGAGGGAGGGAGAGAGGGAGGGAGAGAGGGAGGGAGAGAGGGAGGGAGAGAGGGAGGGAAAAGTGTATGATATGCATTAAGAGAAGCATAATTTCTAGCACTAAAGAAGTTTTACTCCCAATGTACTCTGTCCTGATCAGAGAAGATTAGGACTACTATTTTCAATTCTGGGCCCCACAATTTAGGGGGGAAAAAACCACGTAGATAATCTCAAGAATATCCAGAGAAAAGGTCTTGAGTCTATGCCACATGAGGATAAATAGAAGGATCTGAGTATATTTAGCCTGGAGAAGAAAGTTCTCAGGGGGTATATGATAGCTGCCGTAAGTATTTGAAAGGCTGCCATGTGGAAAGTGGATTATATTTGTGTTGCTTAACCCCAGAGGTACAACTGGGAGCAATAGGAAGAAGCTGTGAAGGCAGATTTAAGCTTAATATAAAGAAAAAATTTCTAGGAATTAGAGCTATCCAAATATGAAAAGTATTTTGCCTTAGGTAGTAGGGGGTGGGGTCTCCTTCATTGCAGGGAGACTGTATGACCACTTGTCAGGTGTGTTGTGAAGGGATTCACTGTGGGATATATTTTGGACTGGATCATCTTAGGGTTTTTCTTAATCTGAAATTCTGTAATTTCATGCTTCAAAAGATAGATGAAACAGTCAGGTGAACTTCTAGCCAGAGCATAGTTTTTAGCAGCAGGGAAGGATTCATTAGTAAAGTTGGAAATGAGGGGAACCTTGGGAGAAAATAAGTCATCCTGAATTTGTAATAAGGAAGAACCCCTGTCAATAATTAGATATGTATCATAGGTTTTATCATAGCATTTTTTAAAAGTACAGGGTAAAAATAGCTATGATCTTATGGCCAGAGACTTTCAAAAATAAAATCTTGGTGGTCTAAGATAGAAGCATCTAAAGAGACTTATGGGACTTCACTGGCAACTCTGATGAGCCCAGGTTTTAAAAGAAAATGCGCAGAAGATTGAGGTAGAGGAGTCTCATAGGTCGATAAAAATAGTCTTAGTGTGGCTAAAGGTTATAATGAACTATGGTTAACAAAATATGTTAGGCAAAGCACAACAGACTTTCTTTTTGTTTTTTGTTTTTTTCCTTTTTATTTCTTTTTTTGCGGGGCAATAGGGGGTAAGTGACTCGCCCAGGGTCACACAGCTAGTAAGTGTCAAGTGTCTGAGGTCAGATTTGAACTCAGGTCCTCCTGAATCCAGGGCGGGTGATTTATCCACTGCACCACCTAGCTGCCCCCTCACAATAGACTTTTTAACCAATATTTAGGATCAAAAGATGAATAAGAAAGAAATATGCCTATTGCTTAAGGGCAGATAGTCTAATGCTAATAGCTCACTTTTATGTCAGGTTTAATGGTGATTCTGGAAAGTAGTTCAAGTATTATTCTCTCCATTTTATAGATAAGGAAACAGGTTCAGAGAGATTAAGACTTGCTAAAGGGGCAGCGAGGTGGTGCAGTAGATAGAGCACTGGCCCTGGATTTAGGAGGACCTGAGTTCCAATCTGGCCTCAGACACTTAACACTTACTAGCTGTTTGACCCTGGGCAAGTCACTTAACCCTCATTGCCCCACCCAAAAGAAAAAAAAAAACACTACACAGCTAGAAACTATCAGAGCCAAAATTTCAATTCGGGTCTCTTGTCCCTAAATGCAAAACTACCAGTCAGATTCCTTAACCATATCTAATGGTTCAAAGACTTGGACGTGGCCCTCCACCTTCCCTTTCTCTGAGGTATGTACACTCTGTCCCCTTTAAAACTTCTCCATTTTTTCATCTTGTCCTCGCTCACTCTTTTGGTGTGACTTGAAAAAATATAGCTAGATAGATCTTTGATCTGTCTTTGATGATAAAATTGTCCTTTCTACCCCTTCAATGGTGGGCACAGACCACATGAATTAACACCACAGGAGATACATTTTAGCCTGGGTAGCCACACCTTTGTTACATGACTTTTGTTTGTTTGTTTGTTTGTTTGTTTTTAATTTTTGCAGGGCAATGGGGGTTAAGTGACTTGTCCAGGGTCACACAGCTAGTTAAGTGTCAAGTGTCAGAGGCTGGATTTGAACTCAGGTACTCCTGAATCCAAGGCCAGTGCTTTATCCACTGCGCCACCTAGCTGCCCCCTGTTACATGACTTTTTGACCGAGGGCAATTTACCATCCAGTTTTGAAGCTGAGCTGTTAGTTAGGCCTACCTATAGTATCCACATGAGATAAACTCAGCTGAAAGACACACCTAAGGGCCAGAGGCTAGAGGTTTTTGATTTTTTTTCTTCTGCTAGGAATCCAAATACTTCCCCAACTTAGGAGCTAGTTCTTTTCATTCCACCTCTTCTTCTGCCTTGCAACCCCATACCCTGCCCTCCATCTACACTGTGACCTCCAATCCCTTCACCCTTCAGTTACTTCTCAGGCCATTACCCCTGCATTAACAATACTCTAGGGTTATTTGCCAAGGAGGCCATTCATTGATAAGAAGGAAGTCCTGATATATACCAAAATATTTATAGCAACATTTTTATGATAGCAAAGAATCAACTATGAAATTGATATCCAATGATTAGGGAATGACTAAACTGATTGTGATATGTGAATGGAATGGAATATTACTGTGTTGGAAGAAATGATGAATATAATGAAAAGAGAAAAGCATGGAAAGACTTTCATGATCTGGCTCACAGTAAAGTAAGCAGAACCAAGAAAACAATGTACACGATGACTTCAACAAGGTAAATGGAAAGAACAACCAAAAAAGTCAAAAGTGAATATTACATAATCATAAAAACAAGAATGGCTCCAAAGAAGAGATCTAAGAAGACACTTCCAACCCACCTATTTGCAAAGGTGGGAGCTCTCAAGTGTGATTTTTTTCAATGTAATGATGATTTGTGCTGATTTTTTTCTTCTTTTTTCATCATTATTTGTTATTTGGGATGACTTTTTGGGATGGGGAGGAGGAGTACTGGGAGGAAACATGGTGATGTAAAATTCTTTAAAAAAAATAGAAGGGGACAGCTAGGTGGCGCAGTGGATAAAGCACTGGCCTTGGATTCAGGAGGACCTGAGTTCAAATCCAGCCTCATACACTTGACACTTACTAGCTGTGTGACCTTGGGCAAGTCATTTAACCCTCATTGCCCCACAAAATAAAAAATAGAAGATATCAATAGAAACTTATTTAAAAAATTAACTGGATCAGTACAGAATGGTGATGTCTGTCTAGACAGTTATTTATGTCCAAAGAACATAGTGGGCTACATCAATATGAATGGACTGATCAATGTGAGTCAACAATCTGAAATTGCTGTACAAACCACTAACACAACCTTACACAGCAAGAATAAAAACAGAGCGACTAGAACAAGAGATAATCATAGCTCTATACCTGAGGTGGGCAGACCATATCTCTTACCTTGTTCTGAGCATTTCATTTTAACAAGGCCTTTGAGAGAGGGGGACAAACAGAACGGTGAAGGGTAGAGGTCTTGTGAGGCTTCAAGGAGATCAAGGACTTATAGCATGAAGAAAACCTTCAAATTCCATACAAATACCAGTTGTTACTATTAGCCTTCAGTCTGGTGATGACATCATTCCCTGACACCTCTCCTCCTACTACACTCCTGATAAACTCAAGCAATGTTTACTGAGCAAGAAAAGAGTGCTGGCAAAAGTTTAACTACCAGGCTCCACTGGAGAAATGTATGTGCATCCGCCCTCAGGTTTAATTTGCACAAATAACACACTCCAAAGTCTACACTATCAATAAAACAACAAACCAAACCTTGATTTTTAGCCAGTTGCTGATATCTGAGGTGGAAATATTCACAATGAAAAAATTTAATAATCCCTCCAGCAGAGCCCTGGTGAACAGACTCGAAACTATTTTCTGTGAGAAACAGTGGAAGAAACTAGGGATATTTTCTAGCATAAGCATGTTCATTGAATCAGACCTTGACTTTGATCAGTCATTTTTCAGCCATATGTGATTCTTTGTTACCCCAAATGGGATTTTCTTGACAAAGATATTGGAGTTGTTCGGCATTTCCTTTTCTGTTGTTTAAAATCTAAATGTGGGTTCTAATCTGCCCCCCCCCCCCAGTTTTGGGGGGAAACTGGCTAAAATCACTGATAAATTCAGCAAGAGTTTAGGTTTTTAAGGGTTTATTAAAAGATATAAGATAGCGAAGAGAGAGAAAGATTGAGAACAGATTCCTTATAGCATGGAAAATCCTAGCTTTCCTAACAGCCCACATGAAGTCCCACCACCAAGCCAATGTCTCTAACCAAAAAAAGCCAGCTCCAATGCGCTGGCCTCAGCTTCCTACTTCCTGCCCTCCTCCCCGAAATAGGAGGTTCTTCAAGTTGATTGGTGGAGAGTAGTCTTCTGTTGATCTTGCAGTCCACAGCCTCTGAGAACATTCTATTCAGGGTTGGCCACATGTGATCTCAATTTAATAAACCTTAACTAGGTTCAACTTCTGAGAACATCACCCTACTCAGGGCCAGCCAGGTAAATTTAATCATCACAAGTAGGTACTTAGTCTCTCAGTCTCACACAATTCAATCAATTCCAAATCAAACTTCAGGTGGGGACTCCTGGATGTCTGCCAAGTCCCATTAGTTTATCATACTTCTCTACCTCATTTTACAGATGAGGAAACTGAAGCAAACAGGGTTAAACAACTTGCCCAAGGTCACCCAGCTAGTAAATGTCTGAGGCAACATATGAACCCCAGGAAAATAAGTCTCCCTGATTCCAGGCCCAGTGCCCTATCAAATGCACCACTTAGCTGCCCATTGACCTTGGATATACTTGTTCAAATTTTGAAAATTCAGAAAACATTTCTTGAGCATGTATATCCAATAAGCTGTCAGGGAAGCTGGGGATAAAAATATTTAAAAACCCCAGCTGTTGCTGTCGAGGAATTTAATGTAATGAAGGATAAAGCATGAATATGGATAAGTATGATATGAGGGCAAAGGGTAATTACACTGTAAGAAATATAAGAAAGGAGAAGGTGGCTTTTTTCAACAAAAAAAGTGGAAAAATAGTTGGACTTGAAATTAGGAAGACCTGAGTTTGAATTTCCACCTCAAACATTTACTATCTGGGCAAGATACTTAACTTTGCCCAGTCTCAGCTCCCTCAGCCATAACAAAGGGATTGGAATCACACCTACCTCACAGGGTTGTTGTGAGGATCAAATAAGGTAATATATGTAAAGCACCTTTAAAATCTTAGAGCATTCTATAAATGTTACCTATCGAGGATGAGGTAGCTTTAAAAAAAAATAATTTCTATTGTTAGAGATGTAGGGGAAATAGATTCTGTTGTGGTAGAAGGTCGAGGTGGAAGAGCATAAGAAAAGATGAAAGAATGGCATGACATAGTTCAGTCTTCATAGTAGAACTTTCACATTTCTAAAATGAGAATTATTATTACAAACTCTTGCATAACTCCTGGGAGGGGGGGTTGAAACAATGAAATGTCAGTAAAGCATATCAAACAAATTTGGAAGAAGGCAAAGTTGCTAACTTCACTATATTTCAAATACTTCACACAGAATTGTTTTTTTCTTTTTCTTTTTTGGTGAGGCAGTTGAGGTTAAGTGACTTGCCCAGGGTCACACAGCTAGTAAGTGTCAAGGATCTGAGGCCGAATTTGAACTCAGGTCATCCTGACTCCAGAGCTGGTGCTCTATCCACTGTGCCACCTAGCTGCCCCCAGAATTTTTATAGAATCAAAGATTCAAAACTAAAAGGGACCTTAGTTCAAACCCTTCATTTTATAGATGATGAGACTAACGGCAGAGAGAAGTTTCCTGTCACACAACTTTGTGTTGTTTTCTTGAAGAGGACCAATAATCATGACTTGCATGTGAATTGGATTTAAGTAAGGCTGAGCTATGCAAAACCATCAGCCTCACTCTCTCCTCCACAGTTATCAGAGTCCAGTGGCAAGACAAATGTAAAGATAACTAGGGATGGCCCAAAATGAATGGCCCTTTGGATACTTAAATCATAGGAAAAGTTTTGAATTTGGGTTACAATGCAAAATTGTGAACCAAAGGCCCAAGGTGCATATTATGCCTTAAAAAGATCACACAGCTGGTAAATGGCAGGAGGAGAATTCAAACCCACATCCTCTGAATCCACATCTAGCACTTTTTCCACTAAACAGTGCTGGTACAAGAACTCCCATTGTACTTTTTGAAAAGAGTAAGTTATTAAAGACGGTAACTTGTGCCCTGGCTATCTTCCCAGAAACTTGTAGACTAACGTTATTATGAAGGAACAATTAAGACTTGCTTAATGTTTGCTGCCTCTCCTTATAAATAACTTATTGAACAAATGGCTTAGAGAACATGGTTCCAAGAAAACCAGCTGCAAATGCATCCACAATAAAACACTGTCTTTTTTCTTTGGGAGTGAACATCTACCTGCCAGTGATTCAAATGACCATAGGCAGCTAGGTCCCATAGTGAATAGAATGCTGAATTTGGAGTCAAGAAGAGCAGAATTCAAATTCTGTCACAGATACTTACCAGCTGTCTGGACTAAGACAGGTCACATCACTTCTCTCAGCCTCAGTTTCTTCATCTGTAAAATGAGGATAATAAGAGCACCTACTTCACGGGGTTGTTGTATAGATCCAATTCGATCATATAGGTAAAAAGATACATTGCAAACTTGAGTGCTGTGTTTGCGTTAGCTTTCATCAATGATGTTTTAAGTCTCTTCCTACTCCAAACCATAGTCTACTTATCTGTCAAATTGATCTTCCTAAAGCTCAGGTCTAACCATGTTCCTTTTCTAATTTCTTATTACCTCCAAGATCCAATCTAAAATCTTCTGCTTGGTTTTTTTTGTTTTGTTTTGTTTTGTTTGTTTTTTTGTTTTTCTTTTTTTTGGGGGTGGGGCAATGAGGGTTAAGTGACTTGCCCAGGGTCACACAGCTGGTGTCAAATGTCTGAGGCTGGATTTGAACTCAGGTCCTTCTGAATTCAGGGCCGGTGCTTTATCCACTGCTCCAACTAGCTGCCCTCTCTGCTTGGTTTTTAAATCTTTTCATAACCTGTCCCCTTCTTACCCCTCTAGTCTTCTTACACCTTTCTTCTATGTATTCTGTGATCCAATGATATTGGTCTCCTTGCTCTTCCTCTAATAAACTACTCCACAAATTTTCTTTTCTTTTTTTTTTGGGGGGGGGGAGGCAATTGGAGTTAAGTGACTTGCCCAAGGTCACACAGCTAGTAAGCGTCAAGTGTCTGAGTCCGGATTTGAACTCAGGTCTTCCTGAATCCAGGCCTGGTGCTCTATCCACTGTGCCACCTAGCTGCCCCCTACTCCATAAATTTTCACTGGCTATCCCTAACACTTGGAATTCTCTGTATTCTGGCTTTCTTGGCTTCCTTCTACACAAATCCTTCCCAATCCCCTTAATTCCAGTGCCTTTCAAATTCAAGTATTTCCAATTTATCCTCTGTATATCTTCTTTGTACATAGTTGTTTGCATGTTGTCTCCCCTATTAGATTGAATCCCTTAAGAACAGGAACTGTCTTTTGCCTCTCTTTGCATCCCCAAGGCCCAGCATAGTGGTGACAAATAGCAGGTTCATAATAAATGTTTATTGGCCGGGCTCCATTTGGCCTAACCTTGGGAAAGGGGGTACAAAGCTGAAATTGCTTACCAGATTAATTCAAAAGCTTTTGCTAAGTAAGCTGATTTGATACTAGGGTTCATGGTAACAATAACTGGTAAATATTTAGCATTTTACATGCTTCTTCATATTCATTATTACATATGATCCTCACAACAACCCTACAAGGTAGATAAGTAAGGTGTGATGATCCTCATTTTATAACTTAGTTTATTTTATTTACTATTTATTAAGTAAATCAGACTGTGCAAGGTACGAGGATAGATATAAAGATAAATAAGAAATGAACCCTATATGAACAGAAATTACAATATGATAGAGAAAATAAAATGTACACAAAGACCTATAGTGTAAAATAGCATGTCATCAAGCCAGAAGGGAAGTAAATAGTGCTATGAGAACTCCAAGGGAGGGATGCCCACTTCTTATCAGAGAAGACTTCATGAAGGAGATGCCCTTCACACTGTGTATACAATGATGGGTAGGATTTCACTAAATGTGGATGGTTAAGGTGAATATAATATATACCATAGGTACTGTGACAGAACATAGAGAAATAGAGAAATGAGGGACCGGTACTTAAAGTGGTGGGCTTCATTTTAACCAGATCATGGAACTGACAAAGGGAGATAGTGAAGTGTTAAGATGATAGAAAGCAAGAAAGCAGGACATTTGAAGAAAAGATGGGTAGAAGAAGGACTGAAAAGGCCAAATGCTATGGAGTATCAAGAAAATTGAGCAGTGGGAAAAATCCATTCCATTTGTCAATGGTAAGCTTTGAGAGGGCTGATTCAGTGAGGCTGTAGAGAATGGTTACAGATTACAATAATATGTAGTGAGTGGGTGGTAAAGAAATAGGACTATTGAGTCTAAATTATTCTTTCAAAACCTTTGACAGGGAAATAGAGGAGAGGAATAGGCTAGTATCACGAATAGATAGAAGAACCAATGAGTTATTTTTAGGATGGGGAGAGTAAAACACTTTGCAAACAAAAGGGAAAGAGCCAAGAGTAACAGAGAAGGACTGGAGATTATTGAGAGAATAAGCAAGGGCCTAAAAGAGATAGGAGATCAAATAATCAGTCAATAAAGCCTTTGTAAGTTCCTATTATATGCTAGAGGGCAGGTAGAAGACAGTGTTGATAGAGTGTCAGGCCTGAAATCAGGAAGACTCATCTTCCAGAGTTCAAATATGACCTCAGACACCTGTGTGACCCTGGGCAAGTCACTTAACACTGTTTGCCTCAGTTTCCTCATCTGTAAAATGAACAGTAGAAGGAAATGGAAAGCCACTCTAGCATCTTTGTCAGGAAAACCCCAAATGAGGTCACAGAGTCAGAAATAACTGAAAGTAAATGAATAACAACACATTAAATGCTAGTCATGCAGGGAATTCAAATACAAAAATGAAACAACGCCTGCCCTCCAGAAACTTACAAGAAGGATTATTATGAGAAAGGAGTAAAGTCATCTCTTTATCTGAGATAGGAGGAAGGGAAGGATGGGTGAAAGCCGAGAAATTTTGAGAATGTGGGATTGGGGGAGGAATTTGAGTGAGTTTATGTCAGTTGGTCTCAATCTCCTCACTGAAGTAAGAGGCAAGATCATCTGATATGAGTTTAAGCATTGAAGGATGGGAGCTTGAGGAGAAAGGAGTAGAGACTTATAGGATCACAGATCTATAGCTGAGAAAGACCTTACAAATCAACAATTCCAATACCTTACTTTTACAGATAAGTAAATGAAAACCAGAGAGGTACAGCACATAGGGAGTGACAGAACTGGGGTGGGGGGAGGAATTGAAACTATGGTTGTAGAAAATGTAAAAGAAAGTCAATTAAATATGAATAAATGGATTGGTAAGCAGCACTCAGGGCCCAGCTGAGGTTAGAAAGCATTAATTTATAATTGAATTAATTCATCAAAATTTCATTAATTCTTCTAGCAATGTTTAGCAGCCTAAAAGCAAGAATGAGAGCTAAGAAATTGGATGGTGGGGATTACTACAGGTTGGGAAATAGTGGGATAGTGATGTTGAAAGGTCAAAAGTGGCAAGGGATCATAAAGTGATAGTTATCAATCAAGTAACTATAAGGTACAAGTTTGGTAGGGAAACAAGTAAAGCCAAAAAGGAAGGGAAGGGAGGAAAGAAGGGGATAAGTATTTATATATGTACCAATCAAGAAGAAGAAGAAGAAAGTTAAAAAAAGTGAAAAATTCAAGGAAAACAAAACAAAAAACTCCTGTGTGTGTGTGTATGTGCGTGTGTGCGCATGCCCGTGAGACAATCACAGTGTGAGGAGTTTTGAAAATATTAGTTTCTTTCATCTTTACAAAGCCCCTTTGAGATAGGTGATGTTATTATTTCCATTGTACAAGGTTTTTTTGTTTTTTGTTTTTTGTTTTCTCTGCGGGGCAATGGGGGTTAAGTGACTTGCCCAGGGTCACACGGTTAGTAAGTGTCAAGTGTCTGAGGCCGGATTTGAACTCAGGTACTCCTGAATCCAGGGCCGGTGCTTTATCCACTGTGCCACCTAGCCGCCCCCTCCATTTTACAGTTGAGAAGTGAGGCAAACAGGTTTAGAAACTTGCCCAGGGTCACATAGTCAGTAAGTATCCGAAGCTAGATTTAAATTCAGGTGTTCCAGCCTCCAGGACCAGCACTCTACCTACTGCACTGCCTACCTATCTCTAAATATAATGAATTGGCAAAATAGGGAGGAGTTGAGGAACCAGAGGACATGATGATGACTTAAGGAAGTGAGGGAGCAAAAGAGGTAAGAGGATAGAAGGCTGTGAAAATATAAGTCAAGATCTTAGGAGGTGTACAGTGCCAAGTGAGGAATAAGGTCCAGGACATAGGCAAGATGGTGAGTGCCTGAAGTGGGATGGAAATGGAAGTTATTGCAATTCAAAAGATTTAGAAACTGAAAGGTCAGGATGATAAAAAGGTCATTAACATTCTAGGCTTGGAGAATGAGGTCAGGGGTAGAAATAGAAAGGAAGTCTATGGACCAGGGGCTACAATTTGTGTTGATCCCAGCTAAGATTTTGTCTCATTATATGTGCTGTGAAATTCTTCTATTAACAATAAGAAGCTACAGAATCTTAGCTAAAATACCTTCATTATGGATCATTTGTTTTCTTTCTGTTTCTGGTGGGGGGACAGGGAACAGAGAGAAATGGCTTGACAATGTTATCATCTGGCATTTTTTTTAGCTATGTGAATGTAAACTTTATTTACAAAATTACTAGAACAATTGTATTTCTAAAATTTTTAATAATATATTCAACAATCTATTAGGATAACCTGGAGAAGTTGTTTATCATGATGATGAGTGTTAGTCTGAGCTAGGGCACTAATTCACTTGTGCCTGAAGTCACTTGTTTCACTCTTGATAGCAGAGCCAAGGGGAAGTGGCTACTCAGTCATATTTATATAGAAAAGACAAAAAGACCCAGGATAGTAACAAACATCTCGATGGCCACAGGAGCAAATAAACTCCATGTTTAAAGTACTGAATTGCCCTAGTCTCTTGAAATTTCTTTTTTTTTTTTTTTTTTTTTGGAAAGGCAATTGGGATTAAGTTGCCCAGGGTCACACAGCTAGTAAGTGTTAAGCGTCTGAGGCGGGATTTGAACTCAGGTACTCCTGACTCCAGGGCCGGTGCTCTATCCACTGCGCCACCTAGCTGCCCCTAGCTTTATCATTTATGAGATGCCTGCCTGCCAGAAGGCAGATATGGTTCCACATCTTCAAAAAATTACTGAATTGGAAGGGACTTCAGAGGTCTTTTAGTCCAACCTGTCCCTGGACATGAATACCCTGTACAATGTTCTTGGCAAGTCACTTACCTAGGCCAGTAGAGACCCCCTGGGGATCTGTGGCATGACCACAAGGGAGACATGGCATTATCCCAAAGGGTCAGAGGGTGGAAAGTCAGGTCACAACTTATTTTTTACAAAATAGCAAATATTGGGTTCATTTCCAAGACCACCCCCTTTACACTTTTTAATTTAATACTCTTCCACTCAGCTTCCCCCTCATGGCTGGTTTTCCATGGCCACCATCTACTGCTTGGAGAAGTTACCAAACCATCCCTCATGCATTAATAGCAGCCGTGTAGGTAAAATTCCTTGCCCTTCCTCCAGCATTCCCCTTTACTCAGATCACCTTAGGGATGTCACAATTGCTCCTTAGTAATTGGGTTCTAGGTTCTGGGAGAGTGACCAGTAAGAGACCTGCCTCTCCTCTTTTTGTTTTGGGTGAAAAAGAGTCAGTCAAGTAGTGGGTTATGATCTTTATTGAAGAACTCATTACATTATCTTTCCCCAAAAATTCACCTTCTCTCCTAAACTTTCTTTCTTTTTTTTTAAAGTAATAAACATTTTTTTTTATAGTTTTGAGTTCCAATTTTTATTCCTCCTTCCCTCCCTCCTTTCCCCCCTCCCTGAGGAGGCAAACAATCAGATATGGGTTATAGATGTAAGATTATGTAAAACATTACCATATTAGTCATTTTGTACAAGAAAACTTGAATAAAAGGGAAAAAATGAAAGAAAGTGAAAAATAGCATGCTTCAGTCTGTGTTCCATCAATATCAGTTTTTTCTTTGGAGGTGGATAGTATGTTTCATTGATAATCCTTTGGGGATGTCTTGCATCATTGTATTGTTGAGAATAATTAAGTCATTCACAGTTCTTCATTGAACAATATTGCTGTCTCTCTATACAATCTAAAATTCCTATCATTGTTGAAAGATGAATTCCTGGAAGAAGCCTGTTTGCCTTTATATCTTCAGTCAGTCACCTTAACAATTGATTTGGATCTTTATACGATCAATTAAACCCAATATGGACAATCAGTGATTAATATTACTGAAAATTTTGAATCAATTACCCAGACCAATTTTTTTTCTAACATAATTGTTTCCATTGATAGAGATTTCTGAAGGTTTGCTAAATATTGTCGATATATTATCTTATGGGATCCTCACAATAAGCCTATAAGGAAGATATTATTACCCATTTCACCAATGAGAAAACTGAGGTTTGACTGGGGTCATATTAAAAACAGCTAGGATGTGTCTGCGGAGGCATTCAAATCCGGGTCTTTTTGACCTCAGGTATAATGCTACACTTCTTTCATCAGGTGAGGCCTCAGTGTTGCTGAGTAATGGAAAAGAAATCTAGGTTTTATTGAACAGACTCATTGAATCCATCTTTGTTGTTGTTTTCAGTGTTATAGGGTATAGAGCTAAAGGTGAACTTAGAGATCATTTAGTCCAGCCAACTTAATTTACTGATGAAAAAACTGGGGCCCAGAGAAGTTGTGACTTGTCCAGCATAGGAATGAGCAGAGCTAGGCTTTATAACCAAGTCATTTAACTCCAAATCAACAAATCAATAAGCATTTATAGAGTGCTTACTAGGTTCTATGAACTGTGCTAAGTAAGAGAGACATAAATACGAGCCAAGAGAAAGTCCCTGCCGACAAATAACTTACATTCTGATGGGGAAAAGAGAATATATAAAAGAGAGCTGAAGGTGGGGGCAGGGTAGTGGGGCGAAGTCCAGTACCTTTTCATGGTGGTGAAGTCCTAAGAATGAAGAGTGACTTACCTAGGTTCTTCCTCAAAATGGAGGTTCTGAAAAGTCGTCAGTAATGAAAGAAGGGGGCCAAAGAGGTTGAAGGAAGAAAGTAGCTGAATCAGGGTGGTAAAGTCCTCTTTCCTTTCTAACACAGAACTTTGCCTGCCTTCCACTTCAATGCTTTCCCCCCAGTACTCTAAGCCTCTAATAAGTAGCAACCATCTGTGAAACTTTTTTTTTTTTCAGTGAGGCAATTGGGGTTAAGTGACTTGCCCAGGGTCACACAGCTGGTAAGTGTTAAGTGTCTGAGGCCGGATTTGAACTCAGGTACTCCTGACTCCAGGGCCAGTGCTCTATCCACTGTGCCACCTAGCTGCCCCTGTGAAACTTTTTAAGTGTAATTTGATTTAACCTTCAGTGGCTCCTCATTGAACCTAGAATAAGATAAAAATTCTTTAATCTGACATTTCTAACACTTAGAAGTCAAAAGAACCTAAGAGATCCAATAATTTCTTCATTTTTCAAAGGAAGAAACCGAAGACTAAAGAGTTTAAAGTGACTTGCCCATGGTCTTATGGGTAGTAAGGGACAGAACGGGGACTAGAACCCTGATGCTAATCTAAGTCCAAATCCATACTTCATTCATACAACTTCAGGTCCTTTTGTCCCTACCTATATTTCTAATCTTATTTCTTACTAGTCCCCTTCACCCCACTCAGGCTGATAACTAGTGTGTTGTGATAACCCTCTTTGTGGGACATTCCTCGGTCACTTTGGGACAATGCCACTAGGCCCCAGGTGAAAGTCTTTTTTATCTCCTTACTAATCTAAGGTTTTTATACTTCCTATAAGCTACTTCCCAGTCCTTATTAGTGCATATTGTTTCAACTGGCCTTTCCTTGGACCAACTTAGGATGAGAAAGTTGTTCTCTGGGGTAAATTATTTCCAAAAAATAATCAGTTAAAAAAATAAGCCTGAATACCAGTCTGCTCAGGGATTATCCCCAATGTGAACTCTCCAAAGAGTGGTTGAAGAACTGAAAAAGCCCTCTGTACGGTTCGCTGAAAAGGAATGAGCACTCTCTGACTTCCTCTAAAAAAAAATGCCTCACCCCAAACACCATTCAAAATCTGTTTATTTTGCAGAGAAGGAATTGCAACAGAGAAAGATTGAGTTTCATTTTCAAGTTATCTCTGGATTGGTTGACTCTGAAGTGACAAACAAGGTCTTTATGGGAAGGTAAGACAGGTGTTTGCCAGGAAAAAAAATGCTGAAAATGTCTGTTTTGCCTCTTGCTAGTTTTAACTGCTTTATTCATAGCCTTTAGTGAAGAAATAAAGTAGAGGTTGAGAAAGGAGGGTTATAGTTCATTCGATAAAGTGCTGGACATGAAAGAAAAGACTTGGATTTAAATCTTTACTTTTTATTGCCTTTAATAGCCAGGAGCAATTTACATATACTCTTTGGGCCTCAGGTTCCTTATCTGTAAAATGAGAAGATTCCACTTCATGATCTGTTAGATTCTTTCCATAATTAAATGCCATTATCTGATGGGTGGTCCAAATGCCATATCATACACATGATAACCAGAATAAGCATGTTTTGCTTGGCATGTCACCATAGACAGTGGTACAGACACTGTCCTGGATACAGTGGAGGAAGAAAGGAATTAAGTAAATCACAGCTGTTTCAGAGCACTGATCTGAAAATGATTAATAATAAGTATTTCCATTTTTAGTTTTTCTAAAGTCTGTGGTCTATTTTGGATCTTGACTCTATCATTCAATATGTTAACCCTCTCTCCCAGCTTTATGCCATCTGTAAATTTGGTAAGTGTTTTATCTATGCCTTCATCTAAGTCATTGATTTAAAGTATTGATTTAGGTTGTTGTTGTTGTTCCACCTTCATTCTTGAAGAGGTCCAATGATATCACAAGTGTGATATCTTGACTTGATTGCAAATTGGATTTAAGTGAGGCAGAGCTGAGCAAAATTGTCAGCCTCACTCTCTCCTCCAGAGTCACCAAAGTCCAAATTTAGAAAGGCCAAGGTCACTCACTGCATCAAACCAGCTATAGAGCCAAGGACAGATCCCTAGGGCAGGCACTCCACTAGAGAGTTCTATATAGTTGACATTGACCTCTTGGGTCTGGCCATTACACTAGATTTGAATCTACTTAAATGTATTGTAACCTTACCCACATCTCCATTTGGTTTTTAAGGATGGCATGAGAGATTCTGTTAAATGTTCTGCTGAAATCTCTAGTCACTGTTTTCGCAACATTGCCCTGATCTACCAGTCTATCTACCCTGACAAAAACAAATGACATTAACTTGGCATGGCCCATTTTTGATGAAGCAATACTGGCTCTTAGTGATCACTCCTTTACTTTTTGAATCATCACAAATCACTCATTTTATAATAATACATTCTACAATTTTGCTATGACTTATTTTGTAGGATCTACCCTCCTATTTTTTCCCCTAAAAATGATTTTTCCCCTGTCTTCAGTCTTGTGGCATTTCTTCCATTCTCTACAAGCTTTCAAAGATCACAGGCTATCATATCTGCCAGTCTTTTCAATACCCAGATTTGCGGTTAGCTTGTCCAGTCCTGATGACTTGAACTCATCAAAAATAGTTAGGTACTTATCATCTTTTCCTTTATTTTGCTAACTAGTTTTCTCTGTTCATAACATGATAATAGCAGCTCACATTTATATATTGCTTTGAGGTTTTCAAAATGCTTTACAAATTTTATCTCCTTTGATTCTCACAACAACCCTGGGAGGTAGGTGTCATTATCAACTTTTCAGCGAATCATACAGAGGGGCTTTTTTAGTTCTTCAACCACTCTTTAGAGAGTTCACATTGGGGATAATCCCTGAGCAGACTGGTATTCAGGCTTATTTTTTTAACCTAAGAGAGTGAAGCAAATAGAGGTTAGATGACTTGACCAGGGTCACACAGCTAGTGAGTCTCTGAGGCTGGATTTGAGCTTGGATCTTCCCTATTCTAAGTCCAGCACTGTATCCACTGCACCACATAGATGCCCTTGTGAATTACTGTTATTTTATCCTGTTTATTCACCTGGAAAAAGGAAAACAGAAACAAAATCAGAGGGGGATAGTCCTGCCTTGGCACTCTCTTCCATACCGTTCACGGTGTATTTCCTAGGCTCTCCCTTCTTTGTTATTCCTTTTGCCCCTATGTATTTTTTAAATCTTTTTTTGTCCTATTTAGCAGGAATTACTCACTTCAGATCATTTGGGGCTGCAGGGCTCCTGAAATTAATTATTTTGGACTCAACCCATGCTTTCATTTCTATATAGAAGTCCTGATAGGAACCTGCTTGCACCAATGCAGTGACAAGGGCTGTGCAGCCTCAGCAAGTTGCCCGGGGGCAGTTAGAGGTTAAGTAGACTGCTAAGGGTCACACAGCCAATATGTGACAGGGGCAGGATTTTAATCTAGATTTTCCTGACTCCAGAAAATTATGCCAGGCTGCTGCTCACTATTTGTATTACTTTTATATTTGTTTGGTTTTGTCTTCAATAATTTGGCCTTGCTGCTACCCTCATATATGGCATTTTAAAATATGAGTTGATCAGTGAGTTCCCTATAGAGCCACATTAGTCTACAAAGCCATTTTTTAAAACCCGCATGCTCTCAGTGATTTGACACCAGGATAGCATAGAAGAACAGGTCTGGAGTCAGGAAAACCTAAGTTCAAATGTGACTTGAGACATTCACTAACTGACCCTGGGCAAGTCACATAATCCCCTCAATTTCCTCACCTGTAAAGCGGGGATGATAGCACCTACCTCCCAGGGTTGGTGTGAGGATTCCATGAGATAATGATTGTGAAGTGCTTAGCATAGTATCTGGCACATAGTATACAGAAATAATTATTATTATTATTATTATTATTATTCCACATACAAAAAATTTCTGTTTGTCTTCAGAATTTCATTCTTGGTACTTTCCTATCCTTCTTGGGTCTTCTATCCATCCAACATTGCAAGGCAGTCTATTCTACCTATTCTTTCTCTGAACACATATGATAGTTACTCTCTCAAAATGAAGGCCAAATGTCCTACCACTCAAGATCTTCTTCTACTCTCTAACATACTACAAGATGGAATGGCCACTTCCCCCAACCCCATAGTGTCTCATCATTTCTAATTCTTCAACCAGCTGTTCCTCATAAGCAGAAGATCTGTTGTCCTTGTTGGTGATTTCATTTTTTTTTTTTTTTTGAGGAATGGAAGGATCATTAGAGCAGGGCAAGAATTTCTTATTTGCCCTGCTTTCAGTGGCTTCTTTCCTTTTCTGCATGTTGGCTGATCTCACTCAGACCCAATTAGCACATTCCTGCCAAGCATTAATGGACAAAGAAGCTGTCCTCTAGGAATTCAATTACCATCAAAGTTTGAATTAACTCTAATTACCCACCTTTTTTTTTTTTTCCTTCTGCTCCTTTTCCCACTGAAGGTCAGTTACCTCCTTGGCTTTTCTGAATTTTTAAACTGGGGATGAAGCTGAATTTATGTATTGCACACTTCCTATCTTTTCTCAGATATGTCGAGCCTATTTTATTCTGCTACCTTGACCCAACTTAGCCCTCATTTCCTCCTAGTCTACCATCAGTGGCATGGAACCTAGAGTAAGTGAAAGACTATGGAGCATAAAGCAAATACTCCATTCACAAATAATAAAGAATTTATTGCATTATTTTAAATATTTCACATGATTATTGGAATTAGAAATCTACATGGGTAGAAAGGACAGTCCATATTGCTAGAAGATTGTACGTTTCAATCCTCCAGGCTAGAAGCTGCCAGGTAGACTGAGATTTTTTTTTTTTAAAGGAAAGAGTGAGGGGTATATAAAAATGTCAAGAGGATATTGGGGACTCCCTCTTCCTAGAGCTGGGCCTGTTAGGTGGAGAGCAACATGTTCTCAAAAGCTTCCAATATTGCAAGACCCAACAGCTAATCTAACCTTGGGTCAACTTCATAGAAATAATATCATAGAGCACAAGGGAAGTGATCATCCCACAGTATTGCACCCTAACCAGTTGTTTCAGTCATGTCTGACTCTTCCTGACCCGATTTGGGTCTTTTTTTTTTTTTGGCAAAGATACTGGAGTGCTGTGTCATTTCCTTCTCCAGTCCATTTTACAGATGAGGAAGCTAAAGAAAACAGGGTTAAGTAACTTGCCTATTAGGGTCACACAACTTAGTGTTTTGTTTTGGTTTGGTTTTGGCAGGGCAATGAGGGTTAAGTGACTTGCCCAGGATCACACAGCTCATAAGTGTCAAGTGTCTGAGGCTGGATTTGAACTCAGGTCCTCCTGAATCCAGTGACAGTGCTTTATCCACTGGGCCACCTAACTGCCCCCAAAAGGGTCACACAACTTAGTAAGTGTCTGAGGCTGGATTTGAACTCAGGTCCTCCTGACTCCAGGTTCTATTTACTGTGACACCTCGCTGCCCCACCCTAACAAGAAAATATGTGTCCAGTTATGGCCACTGCATTTTAGAAATTACAAACTGTAGAGCTTTCAGAATGGGGTGAGCAGGATAACAAGAGGACTTAAAACCATTCCATACAAGGAAGAGTAGAAGGAACTGCAAGAAGAGGGGTACAGTGAAGCTGGAGAGGACTTAAGACAGCATAATTGCTATCTGCAAGTATGGAAGGAGTGGTACTTGCTCTGTAAGCTGAACTGGTATTTTTTGTTTTATTTGTTTGTTTTTATAAATGTATTCATTTATTAGAATTTCCCCCCAGTTACATGTAAAAACAAAAACAAAAACAAATTATTTCACATTGATTTTTCAAACTTTGTGTTCCAAATTTTCTACCTTCCTCCTTCCTCATCCCTCCCTAAGAAATCAAGCAATTCAATATAAGTCATATGTGTGTAGTCATAGCCAGGTTGTGAAAGAAAACAGACAAAATACCTTTAGAAAGAGAAACCAACACATAAAATTATACTTCAACCATCAGTTCTTTCTCTGTTGATGGTTTGCATTTTTCATATATCCTTCTGACAGCATCCTGCTCATCATTTCTTTCACAGTTACTATTGCTAACTGTATTATACTCCAAACTATTTCCTTCCCTTGATATTTACTATATTTTCTATCTTCTTTCACCCTATCCCTCCTCAAAAGTGTTTTGCTTTTCACTGTCCCCTACCCCAATCTGTCCTCCCTTCCTTTGCCTCTCCCCGCTTATCCCCTTCCCCTTTCACTTTCCTTCAGGGCAAAATATATTACTATACCCACTTGAGTGTGTAGATTATTCCCTCTTTGAGCCAATTTTGATGAGAGTAAGGCTCACTCACTCCCCTGCTCCTTCTCCATCTTCCCCTCCACTCCATAAGCTTTTTCTTTTTTTTTTTATGTGAGCTACTTTACCACATTCCACCTCTCCCTTTCCCTTTCTTCCAATGCATTCCTCTCACCCCTTAACTTTATTTTAAAGATGTCATCATAGGCCAGCTAGGTGACACAGTGGACAAAGCACCGGCCCTGGACCCAGGAGGCCCTGAGCCCAAATACAGCCCCAGACATAAGCCACCCCACCCTACCCTGCCTGGCCCACAAAAAAGGATAAACAAAAAAGAAGTTTTACAAATATTATCCCTTCATATTAAATTCACACCTATGCCCTCTAAGTAAATTCCTTTCAGCTGCCCTAATACTGAGAAAATTCTTATGAGTTAGAAGTATTATCTTCCCATGTAGGAATATAAACAGTTTAACCTTTTAATACCCCCCCCACCATGGTTTATTTTTCTTTTCTTTTTTTTTTAAGTGAGGCAATTGGGGTTGTGACTTGCCCAGGGTCACACACAGCTAGTAAGTATTAAGTGTCTGAGGCCAGATTTGAACTCAGGTACTCCTAACTCCAGGCCCAGTGATCTATCCACTGTGCCACCTAGCTGCCCCTCCATGGTTTCTTTTTCATGTTTACCTTTTTATGCTTCTCTATGGTCTTGTATTTGAAAGTCAAATTTTCTATTTAGTTCGTGTCTTTTTATCATGAATGCCTGAAAGTCCTCTTTTTCATTAAAGTCCTATTTTTTCCCCTGAAAGATAACATTCAGTTTTGCTGTGTAGGTGATTTTTGGTTGTAATCCCAATTCCTTTGCCCTCCCAAATATCATATTCTATGCCCTCTGGTCCTTAAATGGAGAAGCTGCTAGATCTTGTGTTATCCTGACTGCAGCTCCACAGTATTTGAATTCCTTTTTTTCTAGCTGCTTGCTATATTTTCTCCTTGACCTGGGATCTCTGAAATTTGGCTATAATATTCCTGGAAATTTTCCTTTTGGGATCTCTTTCTGGAGGTGATCAGTGGATTCTTTCAATTTCTATTTTATCTTCTGCTTCTAGAATATCAGGGCAATTTTCCCTAACAATTTTTAGAAGATGATGTTTAAGCTCTTATTTTGATCATGGTTATCAGGTAGTCCAATGATTTTCAAATTATCTTTCCTTGATCTATTTTACAAGTCAACTGTTTTTCCAAGAAGATATTTCATATTGCCCTCTATTTTTTTTTATTCATTTGGATTTGCTTTATTGAGTCTTGATTTCTCATAAAGTTGTTAGCTTCTATTTGCTCTATCCTAATTCTTTTCTCTTTTCTCTTTTTTGGTGGGGCAATGAGGGTTAAGTGACTTGCCCAGGGTCACAGCTATACTCTATCCTAATTCTTAAGCAATGATTTTCTTCAGAGAGTTTATGAATTCCTTTTCCGTTTGGCCAATTTGGATTTTCAAGCTGTTGACTTTTTTTTCATAACCCCCCTGCCCCTCTCTCATTTCTCTTTCCATTTTTTCCTCTACCTCTATTACTTTTCCTTCTACCTCTCTTACTTTATCTTCAAAGTCCTCTTTGAGCCCTTCCATGGCCTGAGACCAATTCATATTTTTCTTGGAAGCTTTGGATGTAGGAGCTTTGACTTTGTTATTATCTTCTTTTGAGGGTGTGTTTTAATCTACCTTGCCACCAAAGAAACTTTCTATGGTCTGCTGCTTTCTCTGTCTTCTTATCTTGTCCACCTATTTCTTGGCTTTTAACTCTTAGTGTGGAGCATTGCTTCCAGGATGTACCATCCCAAGCTACAGGGGGTCCCAGGTGGTATGATTAGGTTTGTTCTCAGCCCACCTAGGCTTGTAAGTAACCACAAGCCCACTTTCGCTTTAGCCCAGAAGCAGAAATCTGATTGAAATCTGATTCTCTATGGTCAAAAGCTTGCCATGCCTGTGTCTCTCCCCCACTGGGCCTCTACCACTCGATTTCATTTGTTGGGCAATGTGCTCCACCTCTGCTCCCACAGAGATACACCTACTATGGACCCTCTCATCAGTCTATGAGTCAAGTTCAGGAGAAGCTACTGATACTGAAGATTACAAGGCTCTGGAGGCACAGCCTGCCTGGGGCTGGACTTGAGCTGAGCTCCTCTCTCACTCTACAGCAGATGATCCCTGCTGCCTATTTAGGCTGTCTTTGGAGGGAGAATAGCCTCAGTCTGTTCTTTTGTGAGGCTTGCTGCCCCAGAAGTTGTCTTATGGCATTTTTTTTTTGGAGGTATGTGGACGGATTTGTTGGGAGCACGAAGAGTCACAGTCTTTCCTTCACCATCTTGGCTCTGCCCCTCCCTGAACTGGTCCTTTAAAGGGATGGGGAGGTCATTTGGCTTCTTTACTACGTGATGCTTAGAAGGCCCAGCCTATAGGTAATTAGGGGAGTTATCGGAGGTTTTAGCTGAATTCCCACTGCCCCAGAGACTATCTTAATGACCCAATGTGGCTGGTTGTTATGTGAAAGATGAAGCAGAGGGCAAAAGCTTTTTTATCTAATTTGTTATCTTTTGAACCTTACAAATAGCATCCTATTTTATTTTTTATGTATACATATATAATTTATTATTATCCATTATCTTAGTAAAGCCATTTCTATTGCATTATGATTCCTGAATGTCTCACTACACTCAAACCCTGAATGTGAACTCAGAGTTAAGCTTAGCCCAGGATATCAAATACCAGAAGGGTAGAAAAGAGATCATATTTATTTTGCCTGCGCTCAGAAGGAAGAAATAGATCTAAGCTAACAGCTAGGGATTTTGAAATTTGCTGTAAGGAATAACTTCTTAATAATTAGAATTGTTCAAAAGTAGAATGGGCTTCCTTGAGAGGTGGTGAGGTCTGCATTACTGGAAGTCTTCAAGTGGGAGCAAGGTGACCCCTTATCACAGATCTTGTCAAAAGGAATCCTGCTCAAATATAAGTCAGGCTAAAGTTTAGAATCCCAGGCTTTAGAACTGGAAGGAATCTTAGAAATCACCAAGTGTCTAAACCCTCATTTTATAGACAAGACAACTGAAGCCCAGAGATATTAAGTAAATTGTCTGAACTTATATAAATAGGAAATAGCAGAACTAGGATTTGAATCCAGGCCCTTGGATTACTTGACCTATGAGATCTTTTCCAACTCTGAGATCTTTCAATTATCAGAGAATTACCATGTCATGTTTCTAGAATGAACATCTTTGAAAATGTCCTCTAAGGACAAGGACCATGACTCTGTACATCACTGTCACCTAGGAAACATAAGCACTCAATATTTAAATAATTGTTGTTCCATCATCACTGTGTTTATGATAATTTTTTTTGCTTTCCAGAATCATAACATTATAACTTCCTTCCCAAGCAAATGTATTGACCTATTCCACTCTCATGAACCTGTTGATTGGACGTGAAGCTATTTTGGTCCTCCTTCTCTCCCTGGCTGCTTTTGTCATAGTCACCTCTTCTTTTTCTGTGATTATTTTGTGCTTCCATTCAGGGATAATAGCTACAGTTCTTAGTGTACCATATAAACAATTTACTTTATTGTAACACGTAAGTTGCAAGGAAAAAAAAGTTCTCCTTTTTTACCCATCTGCTGAAAGCATAAAGAAGATTATAAGCCAAAATATAATTATTTATTTTATTAGCCAACATATATCTAAAATACAATATTTTTTCTTTAAGTTATGGTATATATTCTCTGAATGGAAATATAATCTGTATTATAACTATAATTAAAATGTTTTATAGATAATACTTAATTCAAAATTCACAAAAACATCATCCCTGTTTAAAGATCACATGGCTACAAACATAAGAATTTTTAAAAATTATATTTCAGTATCTTCAATGCAACTTTTCTTGGAATCACTATTATTAGCTCTGCCTTCTTACAGTTTATATTGATGCAGTTTAATCAGTTATTGGAGGTTTGTCTTCAACTCTTCTGCTTTGCTATATTTTAAAAACAGCTTTAGGGTTTACAGCTCTGGGCACTTGTGTGCCCTATCACACGGGGAGGAAGGAGCGATTCTACTATTCCTTATCATTGGTTCCTTGTCACAGAAAAAGCATTGCTATCACCAAAGCACCAGGTCAATGTCACCTTGCCAAGCACTGCACGTGGGTCTGCACTTGTAGGTTATTGGGTTCACAGATTAAGAACATTTTAACTTGGTCTATAACCTTTTTACATTTTATGAGGAAGAATATCAGGTACAAATACAAAAGGACTGAGACTAGTAGAGATGCTGCCAGTGTACGGACTGGTTTGTGCTTAGCTAGAGGCTCATTTTTCTTTAAAAATCATCATTCAAAAGATCTTCTAATAGTCCTGCCACAGAGGGGCTGAACAGGCCGCCAATTGGACACCATGTGTTTCGCAGGACTTTCACCCGCAGAAGTGAAATAAAGGCTGTAGAATTTCTCCATCTGGAAAACAAAAAGGAAGCATTCATATTAACTTTCACCTAGGTATTCATGATATAACTCAAGAATAGAAGACCTGAGTTCAAATCTGGTCTCAAACACTTGATACTTACTAGCTGTGTGACCTTGAGCAAGTCACTTAACCCTCATTGCCCTCCCCCCCCCCCAAAAAAAAGGAATAAACTGGGCTACCAGTAGCTGTAGGCTCCAATTTCCACAGGCTTCAGAACCTTTTCTGGTAACTGCACAATCTCCAGTAACTTGTACTTAATGGCTACTTAATAAATATAAGGTTTTTAAAATTAAATTTTGTATTGTGGACTTAATCAGAGAGCAGTAAAAAGACTCGTATAAGAAATGTGAAACTTTTTAGTTTGCTTTTAAACAAATATATATATACATATGTATGTACAAGTAAACAAAACTTTATTATATATTTAAAATGAATATCAAGTTGTACATAATAGATTTTCAATGTCATATACAATCTTTTTAATATGCTAATGTTTTGAAAATGCTTGTTTTATTCCATAAATTAAAAACAAAAGAAATTTTTTAAAAAAGAAATTGAATATCTCATAGCAACTAGTATGCACTTTCAAATACTGCTGCTAAGAGAGAAGTGTGAAAGACCTAGGTCCAAACTAAAGGTCAGTTTCTGGTGGGTTCAGACAAGTCACAACTTTCATTCCACAAGGCAGCTGTGATTAGGTCTAGTCTAGCTTTCTGTTTGGAGCACAGGCTTCTGACGTTGCCAGTGACTATTTGGGGTTCACATATAAACTTGCTTCAGTTCACTGATCACAAACATCTACAACAAAAAAGCCATATCCAAACAGAGGGCTTCCTCAGCTATCACCATTCTTCATAAAAAAAACTTTCCATTTTTCACCACCCAAAGTATAAAATCTATCACAACAGGGACTGGGGGCAGTGGAAGGGCTATCTTGACTCCAAAGACAATGTTCCTGAGATTCACACCCTTTCCCCCCTTCCTCATTGTGGGTAACACCCTTCCACAACAACGTCAACTATGATGAATTTCATGTTGGTGGCCCCTGGAAAGTCGTAAAAATTTCTGCTATAGTAGAGAAAAAAAATAACCAGCACAGAAATTATATAAAACTTTGGTGAGTTATTATTACACCATCTCATATCATTCTATTAGTTTGATACAAGTTTAGAATATAAATATTTTTCTAGGCTGTCCATATATTCACAGAGCAATGGAGGAGTGGGGGAGAAAGACCTGGCATTGGAGTCAGAGGCCTTGGAAACTGCTACTTCCTACCTGCCTGACATTGCTTGGCATCCATTTTTCTAGTCTTCAGTTTCCTGACCAGTAAAATGAAGGCATCCATCAGACTAGATGACCTTTAAGGTTCCCTTGTAGCTCTGAACCAATAATTCTGTGATTTTCTATTTCCAAATGCATTTATACCAGGAATATGAGGACATTTATTAAAAGGAAAACTATTAACATAATTTATTGTATTAATAATAAAAGTTTAAAAAAATCATATGATTATATCAATAGATGCATAAAAAGCTTTTGATAAAACAACACTCATTTCTATTAAAAACAATTGAAAATATAGGTATAAATGGATTTTTCCTTAAATTGATAAAAAAGTATTCACTAGGCTTTCTTGCCATTTCACCCTCCTTTCACAACCAGGTTCAGGTTGAGCTCACAAAAACCCCTAGAGAACCAGGATCCTTTTCTGTATGGGTCCCAGTCCCACTCTCAACTTCAGGTTTAAACTTCTCTCACAGCAATCACATAGTTTGATCCAAACCTGTGATTTCAATGGTAAAGGAAGAGAACTTCCTGTGAGGAAATCCTCTTGATGGGGGGGGGGGGAAGGGGGGAATGCAAAGTGACACCTGTTATATAACTTAGTGTTGGCTAATATCTCTTTGTCTCTGCTCACAGAAATTCATGACTGGCCCTTACTTTTCCCCCAGCCATTGACCCCAATTTCCCTGAACTCACCCATTTAAGTAATTCCCCAAGTTCTTTTGTCTTTTTTGCCTAACTTTATGTTTAATAAATTTCTAACCAACTGGGTACCACTTGATTTCTACCCAGATCATTCTGGGGTTACTTTTTTTTAATAAACTCCATTTTTTCTAATAGATCTAAGTTTCTGCTTATCATACCCCTTGCATGGGCTACCACATGTAGACATTAGGATCATTACTGAAGCTACATGAGCTGACATATGGGGAACTTCCTTCCTATAGAAAGAGAAGCAAAGTCCTAGTGACCATCAAAGCAAGCGTAAAGGCCAGGACAGGTCAGAAACCTCCATTTCTCTGGAACATCAAAATCGAAGGAACTGAGACAGACCAGGAATCCGGATGTAAGAAATCCAAGCAGGAAAGATCAGTACCAGATCAAGCAGGACAAAGGAAGTATCAGCAAGCTGACTCTTTTTCTGATTCAATCTGTGTCACCGAAGCTTTGGCCCTTTATAGCAGCTGCATTCCCTTCCTATTCCTCCCATCCTAAACTCTGCTTCCTGTCGGTGTTTTAATGGCCATGATGCAGCTCCACCCTCTTACTTGACCATGGTTACGAACTCAGACACCATCTTTCCTGTCAAATGACTTCACGGGGTTATGTTGGTAGAAAGCACCTTTGAATTCTGGGAATGGCAATTGAGTCCTACCTTCCCCTCAATGATCTCTCCTCAGTATTTATACATTTACAGTCATGCATTTAATTGAAAGATGCAGAGAATACAAGATCCCACTGTGCTTTTTTGTTGACTACCAAATAGCATTCTGTTTTGGTGGAACAAAATGTGGTCTTAAAGGTCCTCCTCCCACAATGCTCTCAGGCTTATGTCAAAATCATCTACAAAATGAGTGATTTTGTATCTTCTACACTCTGATTATATGCTCTGGCCTTAAAATATATTTATGCTTCCAAGCTTATCTTAAAATATGTATCAGTCTTTTGTAAAGTTACCAATTATAACATATCAAGTTACCAACATAACATATATTTTCGATTCTTTTTGTAAGATGCTCCTCTAGATCGAAACTACAAACTTTCTTCAGATTCAGAGATAGCTGTTTGTTATTTATCAACAAAACTATAGTTAACTTGTGTTATATAAGCAGATTTTATCAATAAGAAGCATACCTGTTCATTGCTCACAGAAATGGGCTTTTGTAAGACAATCCAGGTCACACATTCCAAGAGAGGAGGGGTGGTCAGTGAGCCATTGTAAGTATAAAATTCCATGCTTTCAGGTAGAAGACATATTGGGTCAAAGTCAGTGAAGACTGCATCTTTACCCTTAAACAAAAGAAAACAAAATATTTAAAATATCATAGACGGAGCATATTCATAGATACATAGCTCTCCTTTGGCAATGATGCTTATTAAGGGAAGGTCCACTTTTACTGGGAAACTTAAAATTAAGAAAGTGAACAGTACATTAAAATATGGACTGATTTCATTTAGAGAGCATGATTTTTATTTGAGATGTCTGTTTCCTATCTTGTCCTCTAAAATAACCTTTTATCTTTCCCACTGGGTCATCAAATAGACTTTATCCAGTACCTACACCTTAAGACATAGGAGACTAAAGTAATAGGGAAGGAAATAGTTGCATATGTCTTGAAGGCAATATCAAGAAAGAATGGATCATAGTGGTAGAAAGGAAACCTAAATACTTATTCAACCCTTCCACAGATTAGAATCACTCTAGGACCTTGAGATAAAGGAAAGTTGGTCTGTGAATCCTGGGAACTAAAGTTTTTAAGCAAAGTCTTCACCTTTATTGTAACTGATCAAAACCCTGCAGGTCATATCTAAAACAGATGGCTAATTTGGGAATTTTTCTGAAACCAGATAAAGCAGAAAAAAAATCTAATGGAGGGCAGCTAGGTGGTGCAGTGGATAAAGCACTGGCCTTGGATTCAGGAGAACCTGAGTTCAAATCCAGCCTCAGACACTTGACACTAGCTGTGTGACCCTGGGCAAGTCACTTAACACTCATTGCCCCACCAAAAAAAAAAAAATCTAATGGAGTACCAACAAATATTAATGTGGCACCAAAAGATCTCATCTTACCTTTGTTTCAATTTTACTGAGAACATTGACGACTTTCTCAAGTCCTGAGTTAGCACTTCCCACCTGTAATATGATACATACAAGAGAATATGGTTTGTACTATTCCAGCTTCAACTTACCAGCCCAATGTAATGGAGAGAAAAAAATTAGATTCATAGAACACCAGACCTGATTGTTTAACAGGAGTTTCTTGTTGCCTTTTATGAACAAACAATTTTGGCAGGTGTTTATATAGCCCAAAGTGAAATGGAGACTGGCCAATTATACAATTAAATCTAAACATTTACTTTCCATCTTGAATCGTCCACTGTGATGGTATATACTAATCAAATTATCCTGTGAATTTGACAAAAACTTTTTCTACTTTTTGAACTGTTTGGATATAAAGAAGATAATTGGGGTGAGGGGCATACAATGTCTCAATACAACTATGACAAGAGAAGAGACCCTTGAATGCAGTCAAGGATGAGAAAACTCCCTCTACCAATCTAGGCCTAGCCCATCTCTGCAAATCTTAGAGAGATCCCAAGATACCAAGAGGTTATGTAACTTGCCCTCTGTCCCAGAGCCAATATTTGGCAGAGGGAGGAACTGAACCCAGGTCTTCCTGGCTCCAAGACCAAACTCTCTATTGTCTATGGCACTGAGCCAACTGCATGATTCCAAACATCAGCAAAATATGAAAGAGATCCCATGGCATGACTGCTATTTTAAAGTCAAACTGTGTAATTATTGAGAGAATTTACATGTAAACTTCTGATGGAATCCAAGCAGTAGATTGTGAGAAAATAATTATTAATAATGGATTTCTAGGAGAAACCCAGACATTAATTTTAGCTACTCTCCCCCTCCCCCATACCGGAAACCTACCTGGGCACCTTAACAAAAGGAATGCAGAGGGGCAGCTAGGTGGCGCAGTGGATAAAGCACTGGCCCTAGATTCAGGAGGACCTGATTTCAAATTCAGCCTGAGACACTTGACACTTACTAGCTGTGTGACTCTGGGCAAGTCACTTAACCCTCACTGCCCCGCAAAAAAAAAGAAAAAAAAAAGAAAAGGAATACAGATTGATTCTTCTGATTAGCTAGGGGAAGAAGCACATCTAAATGGTTGGAATTTGATCTCTAGATCATGTCAATCAATGGAGCTGAATGATGCTAACCAATTAGCTTAGATCAATGTAGCTTAGAGCAGCCTCTACCAAGAAGAGGATAAAAAGACTGGACCATGGGGGCTTGCTCTCTTCTTCCATGGACTCTTTTTTACTTTCCATGAGCCCTCTACTCACCCTCTTGGCTCAATATGCTGGGCCTGTAAGCCTGTGACTAGTGGGGAAGTCAGGAAGATACATGGTCAATACTTTAATAACATGCAATATTAATTAATAATAAATGTTTACTGCCCAAACTGGTACACTAGCCATTAATATATACTTTAGTAATATTTTAGAAAATCCAGTCTAGTACCCCAATAATTTAAATAGCACAAGGTGATAGCAGAAGGAGCACTGGATCTGAATGAGAAGACCTGTGACTTACTCCATCAGTGTGACTTCCAGAAAAAGAGTGCCTTAACCTAGGGGGCATTTAGGTGGCACAGTGGATAGAGCACTGCCCCTGAAGTTGGGAGGATCACAGTTCAAATCTCACCTTGGACACTTTCTATCTGTGTGACCCTGGGCAAGTCACTTAACCCCCAACTGCCTTAAACATCTGAGGCCATCTCCAGTCGTCTTGATAAGTATCTTGCCCCTGGACTCAGATGGCTCTGGAGGAGAGAGTGAAGTTGGTAACCTTGCACAGCCCTCCCTTACTTTAAAAAATTCAATTCAGGGCAGCTAGGTGGTGCAGTGGATAGAGCACCGGCCCTGGAGTCAGGAGTACCTAAGTTCAAATCCGGCCTCAGACGCTTAACACTTACTAGCTGTGTGACCCTGGGCAAGTCACTTAACCCCAATTGCCTCACCCAAAATAAATAAATAAACAAACAAACAAACAAATAAATAAATAAAATTAATGAAATTCAGTGCAAGTCATGATATCACCCCAATGTCATGGTCCTCTTCGGGAACAAAGGACGAAACAAAACAACAACAGCCCTTAACCTAGATAATCTCTCAACTCTAAATGCTATTAATATGTTTCATAGAGAAAATGCTCAATCCAAAGGCAGTCCTGGATCTGACCATAAATTCAGACATTAAAAAGAATCTGAAAGGAGGGCAAAAGATTTCTCACTTATGGACTTGTTTCCTTTCCATTCAAGTCCTACTTTGATGCACCATGCTGTGGAGGTGACACTGAACTTTTGAAGGTTATGCCTAGATAGAACAGGCTCTCCCTAAGCATATATGGAGAGTCAGACAGCCAATAAGCACTTACTGAGCCTTTACTATGTACATTGCTCTGTGCTAAGCACCAAGGATACAAAAAGGGGTGAAAGACAATCCCTGCCCTCAAGAAGCTCACAGTCCAATGGGGGAAGACTAGAATTAAACAAACATGTACGGACTATTAACAGGATAAACAGAAATGAATTAACAGAGGGGAGGCACTAGAACTGAGGGATTGGGAAAGGCTTCCTGAAGAAGATGGAGTTTTAGTTGGGACTTGAAGGAAGTCAGGGAATCTGAAAAAGGTATAGTGAAGAGGGAGACCATGCAGTATGGAAAAACGTGTTACATAGCAGCATATGTATAATCTATATCAAAGTACTTGCCTTCTCAAAGAGGGTGGAAGAGAGGGAGGGACAAAGGGAGAGAATTTGTAACTGAAAAATGATGAAAAGTGAAAGTTAAAAATGTTTTACATGTAATTGATAAATATAATACATTCTTTAGAAGAAGGATGAAGAGGATGAAGAGGAGGAGGAGGAGAAGGAGGAGAAGGAGGAGGAGGAGGAAGAGGAGGAGGAGGAGGAGGGAGAGCATTCTAGGTGTGAGAACAGCCAAAGAAAATAACCAAAGCCAAGAGATGGAATGCCCTGTTCATGGAATAGCAAGGAGGCTAGGGTCATTGTACTGGAGGTGGGACAGGAGAAAGGGGTAGATTAAAAAGGACTTTGAATGCCAAAGGGGATTTTGTATTTAATCCTGGAGGCCATAAGGAAGCCACCAGAGTTTATTGATTGGGTGGTGCTCCTTCTAGGAATGGCTTATCATCAAAACTGCTCTCCAGATATTTCCAGCCACAGCAACTAGTGAAGATTAACTTTTAGGGCAAAAGGGGACAGGTTGTAATACACCTCAGTAGAGGGAGTACCTTACACTGATGAAATCATAGATCTTTTGAGGTATTTGAAGGAAAGAATTGGGTACAAAAGCTTTTAACATTTCAAGCATTTATTAAGCATTTTCATTAAATCCTCTAACTCATGGGAGGTAGATCAGGGGAGCCTGCCCCTCCATAACACTACAGTGATCAATATATTTCAAGAACATTAAACAAAACAACTAACCTCTAAAAGGATCCCAATAACAGCCAGTCCATCATCCTTGGTCACAGCAACCTTGAAACTCTCATATTTTGTATTCCAATGAACCAAGTGAAGCTAAAACCATCCAAGTATAAAAACACAAGAGAGTTAGCAAAATGAAAGTTTAAGGTGATTTTATTTAATAGCATCTTTCTTTATGAGAGGATTTTTAGGCTATATGTAAAACAATATTTAAAGAAAAGAATGGTGCAGGTAACAGATACTTTTATCCTATAAAATTATGTTCCTTGGTTGTTATTTAGTAATTCATTAATTTATTCAATAATTTAATAATTTCCTAATGTAATAGCACATGTTATGCATCAGGCCCTATATTAGGTACTGGGAATTCAAAGACAAAAACTTAACAGTTCTTGCCCACAAGGCACACAGGTACTGCAAGTGATGAGGGAGATAATTTAATTTAAAACATAGACTAAATAAATACAAAGTAATTCCAAGGAAGAGAGCACAAATAATTGGGAGAACAAGGAAAGGATTTATATACACTTATTCTTTTATAAACATACATCTTATCAACAGTAATGATGAAGAGAAAAATCACATTTTGGATATAAATTAGACTACTTATTTCTCTTTGAAAATCAAGAGCTGGACAGAATATTTAATCAATCACTCAACATTTATTAATGGTCTACTATGTGCTAAGTGCTAGAGATATGAGACAGTCCCTGACTTCAAGGAGCTTACAATCTAACAAGGGGGATAATATGCAAACACATATGTAAAGCATATCATATTTAGGATAAATAGGAAAAAAAATTAGTAGAGGGAAGGCACTAGAATTAAGAGGTGTTGGAGAAGGGATTTACAAGAAACTAGGGAAGTCAAGCGGGTGGAGCAGGAGGGAGTATTCCAGACATTGGGAACAGGCAGAGAAAATGCCCAGAGCTGAAAGTGTTTTGTTCATGGAACAGCTAGGAGGCCTGTGTCACTGGGTAGAAGAGTATATGTCAGTGAGTAAAGAGTATGGAAATTGGCTAGGTTATGAAGAACTTCGAATGCCAAACAGAGCATTTCATAGACTCAGTACTGGAGACAATAGGAAGCCGCCCGATTAAGTAGGAGGGTGACATGGTCAGACCTCTGCTTTAGGAGAATCACTTTTGTGGCTGCTTGAAGGATGGAGTAGAGTGGGGAGACACTTGAGGTGGACCGACCCAAGAGCAGCTATTACAATAGTCCAGGAGTGAAGTGATGAGGCCCTGCCCTTAAGTGGTGGGAGTATCAAAGGAGAGATGGAGTCGTTTTTGAGAGATGTTTCAAAAGTAAAATCAACAGACCTTGGCAAAAGATTGGATGTGGGGGAGGGGTGAGAAAGAGTGAGGCATCCAGGATAATTCTTAGTTTTAATCCTGAGGACGGTGTTGCCCTCTGTAATAAGGGGGGAGTGGTGGGGCAGGAGGGTTTAGAAGAAAAAATAATGAATCCAATCTTGGACATCTTGAGTTTAAGATGACTCCAGGACATCCAGTTCAAGATAGCTAAAGGGCCTTTTATAGATGAATTCACCAAGGGCCAGAGAGATGAGCAGTTTCCCATAGTCACAGAGATAGTAAATAGCAAAGCGAGGATTCAAACCCAGGTCATCTGTTTGCCAATAATAGCTAAAATTTATATGGTGCTTTAAGATTTACAAAGCACTTTACAAATATTATTTGGCTCAGTCCTCCTAACAACCCTATGAGGTAGGTGGCACCATATTGCTATTTTATAGATGACAAAATTTAGGCTAAGAGGAGTTGTGATCGCTCAGAATCACAGTTGGTGAATGTCTGTGTGAGAAATAAATATTTCTCTCATGTTTAATAACTAATTACTGAACGAGGACCATGGTTTTCCCCCTTTTTGACTAATCTAATCAGAAGGGAGAAATCCCGCTCATAGTGTCTGCTCAGACAGGTCTGGGAAGAGTTGATTTTCCTTTTTGTCAAAAGGGGTGATAGGGAAATCGATGTCTCTCCTTAAGTCAAGATTTGGGTGATCCAAAGTCCCATACCCAAAGACTACCATCTTAATATAACCCACCTTCTATTATGATGTTCATTCTCTTGCTGACCAATCAGAATTGATTTTCACCCTCTGATGCACCCCCTTTTCAAAAGATTTTATAAAGACCAAAGGTTCAAAAGGTTCAGACTCTTTGGCTTGGGAGGTGACAGTGAGTCTGTTATCATTGACTGCCTTCTAGATACAGTCAATAAGCCTAATTTTAATTTATCCAGAAACTCAGTCTCTAGGAATTTTTTAATCATCATATCTGAGGCCGGATCTGGACTCAGGTCTTCCTGACTGTATGTGAAGGTAGCCCTTATGTACTGTGCTCCTGGCTGCTTCAGTCCAGCCAACCTCGTTTCAGGCTTCCTCCCCCAACCTTTGTGAAGTAATTAAAAGTAATACAGCTTTTCATTGTGATGTCACAAACTTTTTTTTTTTTAATTTTGATTTATTTCTTAATAAGGAAGAAGTCTTACTCTTCTAATGCGAAGGTCTTTTGTAAGAGATTTGGAAGGGCAGGGTTGGAATAATTTATGAAATTAAGTGAACTAAACAGTCATGTAGTGAGAATGAAAGATAACGAACACAGATGAACAGTGGGTGCTGCACTGCTTCCTCCACAGTGTCAAAAGATTTAGAGGAATGCCCCGTCTCCTTCCATCCTCCAACTCCCCCAGGACAGCTGGTAGATTTGGGGAGGGGGAAGGTGTAATTCACAGGAGGATACCAATAAGAGCTATACAGGTGGAGGAAGCACAAATGACTTTCAGCATAAACCACTGGAGGCAGTAAACATACCAAAGAAATCACAGATGCACTGAAGTATGGAAGTTTAAAATGTTTTAATAAGATTTTTAAAAAAAGCTGTTTCTTTAATATGCATTGATTAAAAGAAAAATACTTTCCTACCTCAGCTGCATATTGCTTTCCATCCACAATGTGCTCAGAGCCCTGGCTCCCACTGCAGCCCCAATGAAAATGAAATTGGATCAACCTGTAGTTCTCAGTCAAGGGTCCTCCACTTAGCACTGAAATTCAAAAGAATCATGTTACCACCCATAATAAAATCCCCATGCCCAGACTGTAGTTATAGTGCAAGGCTGACTTTGTTGTTTGTGATGCTTCTATTTAATGAACAAGAAATTCAGACTCAGATTAGTTCTACTATGCTGAATTCATGTTTGTGTTTGTTGTGTTGGGTTTTTTTTTTTTATGAATTTGCGTGTCATCCTTGCACAGGGGCCATACTAATCTTCTCTGTATCATTCCAATTTTTTTTTTAGTATATGTGCGACTGAAGCAAGCATTTTGTTTGTTTGTTTGTTTGTTTCTGGGCAATGAGGGTTGGGTAACTTGCCCATGATCACACAGCTAGTAAGTGTCAAGTGTCTGAGGCGGGATTTGAACTCAGATCCTCCTGAATCCAGGGCCAGTGCTTTATCCACCGTGCTACCTAGCTGCCCCTTGTTGTATTATTTTTAAAAAGAAATCACTCAAAATTCATTTATATGGGATACTTAAAGGCACAACTTAACTCATAAAATAATATTTAGTTTATCCTGTACTAAAAATGGAGCCGGTTAACCATGTTTTCCCCTACTTAATTGCTATATTAGTAAATCAAGTCAATTATACTAATTTTGCATTCACCTCATTCTCATTTTTGTTTTGTTTTATAGATCTTTGGGAGGAATTTCATTGATTCCTCAAGGAGAGTGGTAACAGAAAGAAGGGGATAGAAAGTGTTTGATCAATTCTGGAATGTTAACCCAGGCTACATTTTAAGATATCTTTTCCTTGTTCAATATTACTATGAGTATTACCTGAAATTGTCATATCAGAGGGCATCTGGGACAGATTGGGGAGGGGTATTCCAGTTTGGACTTCTCTCTCCAAGCTAGAAAACCACTTCAACTATAGATTTAATGTCAAATTAAATAAAACTGTTTCTGACAAACTGGTCCCTAAACACAGAATATTATATTAGCATTAATATTTTTAATATCTTTTTTCATCAAATGTAAGGATTCTTCTTTGCCCAGAATTCATTGAAGTGATATCAATAAGGCACTAAGCCTTCACACACTGAAAATAACTAAGATAGAACACTTTTTTGTCATTGTTATCTACTTTAATGGAATTTAGGTATAAATTTCCATTCGTAGGAGAGCTTCTTGCTTGATCTGAATTGCTACTGAATAATACTTCAATCCCTAAGAAGGACTGGAATTTAAGAATACCTTGAAAGATCAGGCTTTATCAATTGAGAAGTACTTTTTAAAAAAATACATAAGGCAAAGAAAATACATCTCAGATGAAAAATTTTATATATATTTTTGTATCAAGTGATATTCCTGGTCCTTGTACTGTTAAAGGATCAATGATTTTTATGGCTACTCTTCACAGATGAAGATCCCAAACTAGCTTTAACAGCAGCTGTGACTGGAAAATTCATCCCTGTGAAGTCAATCTAATGATGGGTCTTTCCAAACATGGTGAAGTTGTGTCTTGTGTCATTGGTCCCTGATACTGTAAAAAAAAAACCATGAAAATATAAAACACTGTGGCTGTGAATGAGGGTTAAATGACTTGCCCAGGGTCACACAGCTGATAAGGGTCAAGTGTCTGAGGACAGATCTGAATTCAGGTCCTCCTGAATTCAGGGCTGGTGCTCTATCCACTGTGCCACCTAGCTGCCCCTTGTGGTTCAGAATCTTAAAGTGGTCTTGCAAAACAAGAGAAAAAAAAATGTATTAACAGGGCCACCTTTGGGGTCACTCTAGTACTGCCAATCCCTGCCCCCCCCCCATGGGAAAAGATGAACATTTAGGCCTTTAAGATAGATCATGAGGAGCTCAGTGTAGCCTGGTGCACAGTTCACCTTCAATGACACTTGTTAAGAATAAATCTTACAAAGGAAGAAATTCGAAAGAAAGTAAACCCCAAGTAATGAAATTCTTTGAAAAATATCCTAGAGGCAATTGAAAGTGGGTCTGGAGAATGTGAAGAGGGGTAATTCCTGGAAATAAAGTTTAAGGAATCCACAGCATAGAGGTAATAAGGAGCTGAAGCCTGGAGGGTGAATAAGAGGTAAGAGAAGAGGATGTTGGGGAATACCCTTTTTGAAAGGGCAGGGAAGGGGACAAAGTCAGCGAAGGAAGCAGAGAAAGCAGTTGGAGGAAGAAGTAAAACCAGAAAAGTATACATCTGAAACTAAGGGAAGATCCTATGTCCACCTGCAGGGAGGTCTGGGAAGATGAGGACTGAAAAAAAAAAAAAAGCCATTGCCTTTGGCAGTTGGGAAGGTCACTAGAAGGGAGGGAAAGGGGATACATGTTTTTTAAGTACCTACTTTGTGTGGACACTGTGCTAAGTCCTTTAGAAATATTATCTCATTTCTTATCACAAATGTCTCATTGGAGACATTTCAAAGGGGGTTTCAATCAAGTAATTAGAATATCAAGAGGCTGAGAAGATGACACAGAGGTAGAAACACAGGATTGACTTTTTCCCCAAAAAATAATTTGGCAGGAAAAAAGAGAGAAAAGGGATAGAGTAGGAGAAGAAGATAAAAAGAAAGCTAATTTGGATTTGGGAGGTCTAACTAAACATGTTTTCTGGAAGGTTATTGAAAGAGCCAGGGCAGTAGGATTGAAAATGCAAAAGAGAAATTTCCTCTTGGAGGATGAAGGTCCTAGAGAAGTGATGTGGAACACAGGTGGAGGGATTGGCCGGAGGGACCTCTGTGACCAGAGGAAAGGAGCACACATAGTAGTGATTTTAAGGAACTGACTGGAATCTCTGAGGATTTATCAAAACAGGGCCAGGGCAGCTAGGTGGCTTAGTGGATACAGCACTGGCCCTGGATTCAGGAGGACCGGAGTTCAAATTCGGCCTCAGACACTTAACACTTACTAGCTGTGTGACCCTGGACAAGTCACTTAACCCCAATTGCCTCACCAAAACCAAAACCAAAACCACAACAAAAACAAACAAACAAACAAAAACCAGGGCCAGCCCAGAGCTAAATTGTTAAGTAGATACAATTCTGTCTTCTAAACCCTCCCACCTCTTCTGAGCCTCCCCTCCCTACCCAACCCTCTTCCCCCTTACTTTCAGGCCTCTCTGTTTCTGTTTCTCTTTCTGGTCCTAGACTTAGGAGGAAGACCTGTGTTCATGTATCACCCCATCCTCTCTCAACATTCTCTCCCATGTCAAGATTTCCATGAACAATGTCTCATTTGTCTGGGAACCACTATCAGTTAGCTGTCAATTATACATTATCAGAAAAATTATCACTATTCTTGGATGACAAAACTTTAGGGATCCTTTGCTTTTCTTTGTATACCCCGGGCTTAGCACAGGTCCTGGCTATAATAGTTTCTTAATAAATGCTAGTTAACTGACGGAAGTATTGGACTCCATCCCCTCTCCCAGGAAAATATGCATTTTAACTGAGACAATTTATTCATAATTCAAAGGAATTTTCCCACAAGGCTTTCTCCGGTACTCTCCAAATGACCCTACTAGCCAATCTACTCTGTTTACAATGGGGGCCTTTGAATTATTAAAAAAATAAAAAAACCTATAGGAGAAAGGGAGTGAGATGCAGTAGACTAAGGGCTATAGCTTTAGAGTCTGCCAGTCCAGGGCTCAAGTCTTATCTCCAATACCTACTAGCGAGCAGGCGCGCGCGCGCGCGCGCGCGCGCACACACACACACACACACACACACACACACACACACACACCACTCTCTAGCCACTCTCTAAATCAGGAAATTGTCATTGTGACGTACAGAAAGTTTTTGAGATGCTGATATCCTACAAGAATGAAATCTCCAATTCTGACAATCCTGGCCCTCCCCTCTTAGCCACTGCTGGGAAGAAAGGTATCCTGATCCAGCTGGGGTTAACATGATTCTTTATAAACATGAGTGTGGATATGTTCTCTTTCAAACTCTATCTCTCCAAACAAAACAACTACAGATAACAAAAATCTATTATAATCGGATTGGCCTATAAAGGAGACATTATGCCTTTTCCTCAGCATCAGTTATTCTTCAAACTAATATATATATATTTCATAAAATGCAATATAGTTTTAAAAATTACTTAAAGGTTAGCTTTCTGAAACATACAATATAATAATTTGTTTGTTCTTAAACTGATGGATTAACTGGTCATTATATGGGAATTCTGTTTATAAATATCATGATGTTACCCCCCATGAAACTAACACACTTAGATGGCATACTGACATGTCAAAATTAATTAAATGAGACCATGTTAAGCAGCTGACTCAATCAATCTTCCTTAATTCATCTAAGCCTTATCCCCCCACCCCACCCCCCACCCCAATCCTGTCAGTCTTTGCAGTCTTTGGTTCTAAGTTGAATAAGCCTTGTTGCTGGGTTTTTTGTTTTTGTTTTTAACCTGTGTGTGATTTTCAAATCCTTGTCCATTTTTTTTAATTTAAAAAATCAGTAAATTAAAAGGTAGTGAGTATCATATCAATTCAGAGTTGACTACATTAATGTCCTAAGCCAATCAGGTTCAATAATTAGACACTTTTCTGTGCCTATCTGTTGTAACCAGGAATCATTTTCAGAACAAGATGCTCTGGGTTAGAAAATTCCCTCCTGTCTTAAGGACTTTTTGCAACTAAGAAAGACCCACAAACAAATGCTTATAATTTAATTGATATAAGTTCTACTTTTGCTTTTAATTCAATTGATTGTTTCTTAGAAACTGTTCTTAAATTTGAAGCTGAATTAACAGCAGCTGGGGTAGCCAAATCGTGCCATGAATTTTTCTAAAGGTAAATTAACATAAATTCTGAAACTCACTTTAAAATTACTGCTGGTCCTTTCATTTAAAAAGAAAAGAAAAGAGGGTATTTGGGTTAAAGGCAACAGAGCACAAAGCACATGCTTCTTTGTTTTTCTGACCAAAAAATACTATTCTGGCTACTTGATGAACATTTTCTAAACTCTTTGTCATTTCAGAGAAGAAATATTTCCTGGGGACAGGAAGAAAGGGAAGAGAAAGAGACTCTATTTAAAAATAAAATCCAAGAGGCATAGTTAAAAACAATCAGCAAATCAAGACAGGAATACATACAAATGAGCTCCCTAGGAGGGATGTTGAACAGAGGATGTGACTTTCTACCTTACAAAGGAATGAGATACCTCAAAACTTAATGCAAATTAAAACATCAGCACCAAAAACTCCAGCTTGACCCTAAGGGTGACATGTAATTTTAGTGTTTTAAGTATTTGGTAAGTCCAAGAATACTGCTGAGTAATTCCTACATATGAAAGATCTAGTGTAGTAGATAGTATATAAGGAAATTATATACAATCACATACCAACAATACAAATTAATGTCTGATTAGTAGAGTATCTGAATTCTAAAAAATAATAATAATAAAGCTGTCCATAAATAAAAAGTAAAAAGTAGAGTTTTGTTTGTTTCCCTTCATTTTTTTCTCCAGTTTTCTGGTACATAAAAATAAACAAACAAAAAAATACATTCTGATACATTCATCTAAGGAGGTGAGAAAAAATTTTAGAGGGGAAAAAAATTTACGGTTTGAGAATGTTTATTAGGTTATTATTTAATTTTAATTTCTAAGGAATGATAAGGCAGAAGAGCACTGAATTTACAGTAAAAGAATTCAGCCTCAATTCTGGGTTCTACTAATAACTGTGGACAAATCCCTTTAGCCTCTGTGTACCTCAGTTTCTTCATCTTTAAAATGATGAAATATAAATAGAAATTACCTCCAACTGAGGTCTCTTCCAGCTTTTAATATAATACCCATTTATCTATCTAATAATGAGATTCTAAAAGTAAAATTGGCTTCAAAAAAGGCAGAGGGAAGCCATTATTATTATACCCCAAAAGGCTGAGCTGAATTTTCTTTTCTCTATAGGAGCCAATATATATGCAAGCACACACATAGCCTGTAGTATTCTTGTGGTCTTTCTAATTTCTGCTCAAAGCACAGTACTATGAAAAATATAAAGTTGTACTTAAATTGTTCACCAAAACAATGGGTTATTGTTTTGGATTTGGGCAGCAATCTTTAGGATTTTTTTTTTTTAATAGGAAATGCTTTCTGGATGGTAAGGGCAACTTTGTAAAAACGAAAATGTCAAAATAGAAGTCCTGTCTCAAGTGTCCTACTAGATAACATCAAGAAGGTGGACTAGCGTTTGGTATAGATATGTCTTTGACATTATAGATATGGTGTTGTATAGTGGTTAGGTGCTTAACATAGGTTTGTTGAAAACCACTAACCTCCAGACAGAAAGCAGGAGATATGTGTGTGTATATGTATATTTGTATATGTGTGTGTGTGTGTGTGTGTGTGTGTGTGTGTGTGTGTGTGGCTAATGTGGAGTTTTGTTTTGCCAGACTGTAAATATATAGAGTGATTTTTTTTTAAATTAAATTATTCAAAATAGATAATGGGAGGAACAGGCTATTTTTTAAAAAATACTTATTTGTAAAATGAAAATAATAAACTTTTAAAAGTATGTTAAATTGAATTGAACTGAATTCTTTATAGCAGTGAGTGATTAGCCTGTCAATCTCACTATAAGAAAAATGGTCATAATTTTAAAAAACAAGAAAAACTGATCAACAGAAATGAAGTCTTTGATATGGGCATAATGAACTAAATGATTAGTGCATTATGATTAATAAGACAAATTACTGTGTAGTACTATGTGTCCCATATTAATGTCTGTACCACAGGTTTAAGATCTTCCAGAACCTTCTTTATCTTCCTTATTAAGGCTGAATGATTCAATGAGATATTTGGAAGGAAACAATCAACAATTCAGAACAAGTTTATGAGTATACAATGCTAACTTGGCACATTCACTAGTGCCTGATCTAAGCAGTCTAATATGGTTTCTTTATAATGACTAATGTAAAAATTGCTTAATTTTACTTTTTTTTCTCTTGCTCTTGAAAACCACAGGTTACCTGGCTCAAATAATTAAAGTTTCTATCCAAAGGCATTCACTAACAGAAATTCATATTTTGATTCAACAATGTGGACAAAATCATTTTACAAGATTAGCACTTGGCTTTCAATTAACATGTGCTTTTTTACATTATTAATAAACTACGTGCAAAATGTCCTCGAAATAAAACTTTTAACAAAAGATCTCAAATTGGATGGAATCATTTTCAAGAGTTTTTTTTAAATGGTCATTATAACTGGATTAGTAATTTTTCATTAACTTGTTTTTTAAAGGAGTTTATAAGATTACTGAATAATAGTTTTAACCAGAACTTCTGATTAAAGCTTATTAATTCCAGTTAAAAAGAAACATAGCAAGCTAAACCACCATAATAAAAGTGATTAAGAATTAAATTTTGTTTCAACCCTCAGTCACATTAGTTATTTTTAACCTCTGGTTTTTCTGTATGCAGTGTTTAGAGAATAGTGAAAAATTGGAATCACTGAAAAGTTCTCTTAAGTTCGAAATGTTACTGTGAGAATGAAGTGTGAAGGTAACATGATAAAGGAAGCAAATGAAGTAGAGTTTCTAAATGCAGGAAATGAAGACGTACAGGAAATCTAAAAATGTTCACACACCATTTAAAAAATGCCTCTTAACAAAAGGGATGTTTATAATGAGTTGTGGTATTTAAAAAACTCATATCTGGTCGAAACAAAAAAAAATTATTCAACTACTTTAAAACTTGGAAGTCTTTTTTTAATCACTCAATTGACTAAGCATACGCCAAGTAAAGCAATATTTTTTTTCTGATAATTTAGACATTTGGGCATACACGCAACACATAAATAATTATTTTAATAATTTTAAGGAAGATTTAAGAGACAAATACAAACTATATTATGATTCAGATGAATCTATGCAACATCATCTTCACAATACCAGTCCTCAATGCAATAATCTATTGCTGGTACAGGAATTTCCTAGAGAATTCCAGACGTGACACCCTCTGAATTGTGCCTAAAACAGAATAGATTCTCAGTTCCATACAAGGTCTACCTTATATCTAAGAAACCACTCCTCTTGTTGGCATGATTGACTTTTACTTTGATGGCCCTCAATTTCTCCTTTTGCTCCTGATGCTCAGATACATCTACCTATTGTGTTTCCTTATATATGTTTTAGTGACATTTCTTCTTAATGGGATGGACAGTCCATATATAACCATATGGCCCTTAATACACCCGGTCTCATCTTCTAAATGGCATAGTTACCCTAATAAGTACCACCAATGAGTTATTAGCTTTATAATAGAGTAAAATAGTTTATTTGCCAACATGTTACATTTATTTAAAAATATTCATGAGTTCTAAATTACAGTTATGTAAGATGTTTATATAGATCACTGGCAGATACATAATCTTAGCAGAATGTTCTTGATCTTACTGCTAATGTCTATTAGTTATTATTGCTTTTTTAGCATGAATCCCTTAAGATACCCAATGAGTCTAGCGCTGGATCAATTATTATTGTTGTTGTTATTATTATTATTATCAACAACGACAACAACAAAAGTTGTGATTTCATTAGTGTAGTATAATGCTGGTAAGAAATTAATGTGGGTCAGCAACTTTTTGTTTTGCAATTTAAAGAATTATTGTTGCCTGGGCAATTGATAAGTTAAGTGACTTTCCCAGGGTCCTAAATATATTACATAAAGGCAGATGCTACAGTGAAAAGAGGGCCAATCTTTGAGTCAGAAAGAACTTGACTCAAGTCCTATTTCGGACACATATTAACTATATGACACATAGATAAGCCAGTTAACTTCTCAGTGCCCCAAGATAACTTTGTAAGAGTATAAATTACTGTATACACAAAGTTGGGGGCAGCTAGGTAGCACAGTGGATAGAGTCAGGAGAACCTGAGTTGGAATCTGGCCTCAGACACTTACCGTCTTAGCTGTGTGACCCTGGGCAAGTCACTTAACTTTGTTTGCCTTGGTTCTGAAGAAAGAAGTAGCAGGATCTTACTCAGGGTCCCACAGCTAGGAAAGTGCCTAAGGCCAGATGTGAACTCAGGAAGATGAGTCTTCCTGACTCCAAGCCCAGCACTCTATCTACTGTGCCAAACAGTGGGAGTCATTAAGCAGCCACCATTTATTGAATATGTATAAAAGGTTAAAAAAATAGCATAAAAAATTTGCCAGGCTTCACTGCAGTGCACTAAATGTGCTATTTTAACCTACCATAATCCTAAAACAATTAATAATTAACAGAGTAGATGTTCAAAGGAAAAGACCAATGGAAAAAACCAGAACATACGAAGGGACAAGTCATCTAAAAGCTAGATACCTTAAAAATTGTATTTGTAGATTTGTAGACAAAATATTAAAAGTATTAAAGAAGCATTTCATTTTAGCATTATAAATATTTTATAATTTATTGACTATTGTAAAATGTAAAAACCTACTATGAAACATTCTTATTACCTTATGTTCGAAAAAATGGTCACTATCAAACGGACTCCAAAGAGAAAAGAAGTCTATGATTTTAATTTACCACCTGTCTGGAAATAAATATAAGAAAATGATTTGGGTAATCAGAAGCCTGATATTCCTTAACTGCTCAATACATGACAACACATCTCACAAAAATATAAACTTTTAGTCATTAAAATTTGAATGTGTATGAACAGTTAAATAACTTCCTACTCTGATCTTCAAGTAGCTGTCAAATTTGGCCAGGCATCTTTCAGTAAAGTGTGCTTTACACATGTATCATATGGATTACTAGACAATACGTGCTATTATCTAGAAGGTTAATAGCGTGTTCAAATTTGACAGCTGTTTGGAGAACACAGTAAGGAATTAACTTATCTAATTCAGTATACCTAGATATACCTAGGATCTATGGCTGAAAAGGATCTGAGAGGTTATCTAGAGACTATCAAATGAGATAACATGTACAGCAACTGAGGCAATATAAATGCTAGCTATGATTAGGGTTGAAATACTTCATTTAACAAAAACTCAGAAAACTAAAGTGACCTTCTAATGTCAAACAAGTAGTAAGAATTAGAACTGCAATTTGAACCCACAGATTGTGGTTCCAAATCGAATGGTCTTTTCTATCAAACTACTCTAGTATATCATAGAAAAACACAATGAATATGTGTGAGGAGTGTGTATGTGTGCGTGTGTAACATTTCTATCTGACAACCAAAGAGCTTTACCGAGTTTTAGTGAATACTTCTGTACTTATCCCTTGCCCTTCTACCTTTGAGCAACTCAACAGCTTCCACACTTTAGGAGCTTATTTCAGTGCTATTTTTTTTTTTAGGCACTTTCTCTCAAAAGGATACTTTTGAGATTATACAACAGTGCTTAAATGCAGCATTCTCAGACAACTTCATCATGAAATTTCATAGTATGCTTTCTATATCTACACTATTCCCCAGGCCTCTGGCCCTGATATAGACTTTCATATTCTATGATAATTGCAAAGACATTCTTTGCCTGGTAATAAAAATAGTCTTCTCTATTCAAAATTCCTCAATTTTAATTGAAATCCTAATTTACCAACCAACTAAATGCAAAATATCTAAAGACTCCTGAAAAAAAGATTTTTTTTTAAAAAAAGATTTTTTTTAAAAAAATCAAAGAGTTTCCTATAGTTTATAAATGCTACTGAATATAAAATATACCTATTAAAATAAAGTCTTGTCATTAAACAGACTGTTAAAGTACTGGCTAAAATCATTGGGTAGGTAGCGGAAGGGGGGAAATATGTCTTTTCCCAATCTTCCTCCTTTCTCCTTCCCCTTTCTCCACCCCATCCACTTTAAAAAAAAAAATGATTTAAGGTACAGATAATTTGTTTCCCGAAGCATTTGCTACATGACAACACAAAAGAACTTAGGAAAATAGGGCACTGACAAGTTAAAACAGCCAGTATCCAAATAAGAGTGCTACTGTCTCTAAATTGGATTGTTTCCCTGTTGAGAGAGAGAGAGAGAGAGAGAGAGAGAGAGAGGGGGGGGGGGGGGGGGGAGGGGGGAGAAGGGAAGGAGACTAAGAGAGAGAGGAGGAAGAAAGAAGGGGAGAGTAAAAAGGAGGAAAGAGGAGGTGAGATAAGAGAGAAGGGAAAGAAGAAAAGGAGAGGAGGAAAAGAGGAAGGGGGAGAGGGAGAAGGAGGAGAAGCAGGAAAGAGAAAGAGAATATTCCATTTAGCAGAACAACTGTCAATTCAAGAGTAAACAAACATTTATCAAACACCTATGTTTGTGCATTGCTCTATGCTGGAAACTGTAAGAAATACAAATTATAAATTAAAACTATTCATTTCTTATAAACAAATACCTACACCACAAAGGAAATGCAGTAACTATTTTGTCAGGAATATCCAATATGTGGCATGTTCCCATATATAAAAAATATCTAAGTTTAGGTGCAAGTGATCTGCATATATGATAGGTGTACTGCTACTTTTTATCAACCAAGACCAGAACCCAGACATATTGACAAATGATAATGTTTCCAAGAATTCTGAAATTTGCTAGATTGCCATTTGCCCTTCTCACTGCTGGTTTGATAAGATTACCACGCGTTCTCAAAGTACTTTAGGCAAGATTATAGAATTTTTTAAAGTCCAATATTTCTAAATCTAAATCTTATACATTATATATACAATGCCATTAATTTCTATTTTGCGGTTATTTAGAAGGAAAATAAGTTAGCCATTTTACTTTGGGAGGAAAATATGCCAGAGGCCACAATTATCCAATCTAAAGCAGCAAGTATTTATCAATCCACTATTATGCTTAAGTCCAGCTTTGGTAGTTGGTGGAGACACAAAGACAAAACAAACAAACAAAACCAACCAATAAACCAATAGCCTGGGGGGAGACAACATGTAAAGAGGTATGTATAAGCATACTAATTTAAGAATGAGAGTATTAACTACTAAGGGGATCAACCAAACAATAGATAGAGCAGCATTTATTGAGTACTTTTTTGGTGGCCAGAGCTTTGCTGGAACTGTTAAAGGCTTCCCTTAGGAAGCCTTTTAACATAAGCTTACTTCGAGGGACTTTTCAGTAGGCTATTTTATTTTGTTTTTTAAACTGTCTTGGATTTCTTTTGATTGAAAGGACTGAGATATCAGAAGCTCTCGCCTCTCTCCATTCCCCACTTACTCTTCTAAACTGAAGCTACTCTTATAGACAGTGCACATTTCAAAAACTAACCTGATCTATCAGTGGAATCATCAAACTCAACGTTGAAAGAGTGACCATTGTTGACGATCCTCTTAGCTGCACCAGGGTCATAGGATAATTTCAGAGGTTTCAGAGAACTGTCATACTCCGACTGACTGAACGTAATTTCCACAGGAGACTGTCGTGATCCACGGGCAATAGGAAAAGCCTTATACCAGAATTCTGGCCCTATGATGAGAGAAGAGGCACGTGTATCTGTTAAGAGAAGAAAGTACAAAGGCCAAACCCACCCGAGGAGAACAGAATGTGCAACTGACAACAGGTCACTGGAACAAGGTAGACCAGCTGACTGAGGGGCTGGAAGGCAGATCTGTAGATCAGCTATCTGCACTGCCTTTACCTTTTGCAAACCTTAGAGACTACTTATTTAATTTGGTAATAGCAGTAATTACATTTGCCTGCACCTCTAAAAAAAAAGCATTTTCATATAGTATCTCAAAGTGTTTTCAAATGCATTATCTCTTTTGATTATGAATGAAAGGGCATGGTTACTGAATCCAAATGCCGGGCTTTGGTTCCTTTACGGGTCTGGAGACAAATTGCCTACCCCCTCTATAACTCCACACCGCTCTCTTCCCCCTTCAAAGCTTCAGAAAACCTAAAGTCATGCACCAGTTCATTTGGATCCCTAATGAACCCTTAAATTACAAAGTGGTAGACAAGAAAGGAAAACTCTCAGAAACACACCATAACGGAAATAAACCAGCCAGTAGGAAGCTCTCCTCCTACACAGAGCAATGGGACAGTCCTTGGGAAAAGATCTGTGAGTCACAGACAGCGTGGAGGACGTGCCGGCTGTCTCTTTGCCTCCCGGGTGAAAACAACGCCCGGCGTTCCTTCAGATTACTATGTTGGGGCTCAAATTCACTGAAGGAACTTTCACCCATCCATCGCTATTTTACAAGGAAAGGGGTGGTGTAGAAGACGGAGCAGGGTTTTAGGGAGATCTCCTTGTCCCACCTCCCTCTGTCTCTGCTTGCCAAAGGCAGGGCGGCAGGATCATTTGGTTCTCGACAGTACCCGCCGGTTGCCCAGCGACCCAAAGGGAAACGTGATAGTGGATAGGGGACTAAGTCCCGTGCCTCAGCTGGGAACCCAAGGCAGGAGGGAGGCTTGGAAAGCGGGGCGCGCCCGGGAGAATCCCCATGTGCATCCTAGCCTCGAGCATTGCAAGCTGAAACCTGCCCGTAAACAGCAGGTGCAGTGCGAGGAGCCCAGCTGCTCCAGCCCATCATTCATCCTCTCAGGATCGTGATGGGCAAAAAACCCTTTGGGGGTTTTGGGGCAGAGGAGGGGTTTTTTGAAGGGGAAGGAAAAGGGCAAGGAAGTCGATCCTTCCCTTCTACGAGAACGCTTTCACTCCACGTTCAAGTCTGGCTCATATCCCATATGCTGTTGGGACATGGTCTTGCAAGCTGCCTCAGGGTTTAGGAATTAGCTCTTGGGTTGCACCTCTGCACTGCTTACAGCAAGCCTGTCCCCGGCTCTTTCTGTGATGGACTTTTATAGGCTCCCGCCAACTCCAAGTCCCTTTGCGACCGGGGAGGGGGGGGGTTTGAGAGGGAGAAGGGAGGAGATGGTTGTGAAGGTGGGGGGTAGGGGACACCGGTTGACTTGGGGGAGGGGGAGGAGGGGGCAGTAGTTGGGATGGTTATCTCCGGGGGCTAAGAGCCTGGTCGGGGCGGCTAGAGGGAAGGCGTGGAAAGCTCCCCCTATATAATCTCTGACCCGCTCTCCCGTCTCTTCCTCTCCTTGCTGGCCGGCTCCCTAGTTCTTTTGGTGCGCTGAGATCTCCCTCGCACCGAGCAGCAGGTCCGGGCTAAGGATGGAGAAAATAGAGCCAGGATTCCCCGGCCTTGCCTCAAGCACCCGAAGCGCTGCTGCAAAGGCAGCCGGGGAGGATAGCAGGAAAGCGTTTACATGCACCCCATCCCCCTCCCTGCGGTGGTTCTCTCCGCTCCAGACCCGGTGCACCCTATGCTTTAATTTTCCCCCATTTAGAAACCCCTTGTGACATGGTCCTGCGTCAGGGAGCTTCTTGGCCTAGACCTGCTACTTCGTTCTGTCCGGGGGGCCACAGCCGGGAGGGTAGAAGCATTATTTCGGTGGCCCCGGGGCTGTAGAGCTGTTAGGAGCAGTGTGACCTTGGGGCATGTGGGGATACAGTTCTTACTGCCTTAAGAAGTGCTGCGCTGCCTGGGGCCGGAGCAATGTAAGTTGGCGCTGCCCCCTGCTGGGTGATCCCGGAATCCTGAGGGGGAAAGGGCGACATTTCTGAGCACTGCACACATTCCATAGCCGCTAAGGAGATGAATTTTTCGGTATTTGAATCCAACAGGATTTCACACAATCTCTCATCCCAGCTTCTTTTTAAAAATTTGTTGAAATCACTCGTCACTTTCTTTGGCGCCCCCCTCCTTCAGTTTGACCTTGCCTATATTCTCATGATATTACAGCACTTGTATGATAAATAACTTTATGCCCTCCTTCCCACCACCAATACTACATTGTAAACTCCTTGATAGCAGGATCTTTTTGTTTTTGCCTCTTTTACTCAGACCAGTAATTTCTTAATTCTTTCTTCCTTCCTTTCTTCCTTCTTCTTCCTTCCATTCCTTCCTTCCCTTCCTTCCTTCCTTCTTCCTTCTTCCTTCCTTCCTTTCTTTCTTTCTTTCTTTTCTTTCTTTCTTTCTTTCTTTCTTTCTTTCTTTCTTTCTTTCTTTCTTTCTTTCTTTCTTTCTTTCTCTCTTTCTTTCTCTCTTTCTTCCTCTCTTTCTTCTTCTTCTTGTTGGGCACTGAGGGTTAAGTGGCTTGCCCAGCGGTCACAGGGCTAATAAGTGTCAAGTATCTGAGGCCGGATTTGAACTCAGGTACTCCTGGGTCCAGGGCCGCTGCTTATCCACTGCGCCACCTAGCTGCCCCCTAGACCTGTAATTTCATAGGTGGTAAGATGCTGCCAAAGGAATTACCTTTACATCTTTGCCATGGCCCCTGAGAGATTGACTTGCCCAGGATCACACAGCCAATAGGTGTCAGAGACATTATGTCTTTCTCACTCCCAGAAACATTTCCTTATAATATTCAATGTGATTTGCAAATAGTAGTTATTTAATAGTTTTTTGTGGCACTGAGGGAAAGGCATTGACTGTTGACAGAGATATTATTTTGACCCCTTGCTTTGAATGGTTAAAAACAGATTCCTACAAATAAAAAGCAAGAATCTAAATTAATTTCCCAGATCAGGCTAAAAATGAGACACTCTTGAAAAGAGAGAATAGATGTTTCCCTTCTTTAAAAGAGAATTTTCATAAATGGGTCCCAATACAAAAAACATGTAAGTGGCATAAGATTAAAAAACAGTACAAGAAAGAAAAAGTTTTCTTAGAGTTTGAATGTGGTTTCATATTTGCTTCTGAAAAGTGTAGTTTAAAACAATCATTTATGTCATAATTTTTTAATGTTGAATGTACTTCCTAATGTTAACTACATAAAGAAGTATAAGAATGATATAGCATTAATATATCAATTTGATCTAAAGCTATGCAACCTTGGCATAGTAAAGCAACTTAGTTTATCAAAACAAGTCACAACTTATTTAGGCCTCAATTCCTCATCTATAAAAAAGGGAATAAAATAGCCTGGGAGACCCCTTTAAAATTATACATAGATGATTTCATCAATTTTGTTCTGTCCACTTAAATGATTCATATGATTTAAGGTCATTTTTGTTTTTATTTTTTTGTTCTACTTTCTATGCCTTTCCAGAAAAGTATGTTTCTTGCTATATTATGAATGCATTATATTTTCTGATATCACAATGAAGCAGTGATCAATAATTACACACTTATTATATGCCTATCATGTGTTCAGCACTGAGTTAGGAGAGGAAAGGTTGAAGGATGAGGAACCTGGGAAGAAAACATTAGGTAATTATTCCTGCCCTTTTGGAGTTTATGGTCTAGTAGGGTGCCCAGAGGAATAAGTGAAATGATTTACATTTATATAATTTAAAAATCATCCTGAAGTCATGAATCAATAACATTTACTCACCCTTAACCAAGCTCAAGATATTATGTTGTTTTGCTGTGTGCTTTTTTTAAAAGGTATGCTTTTTACATTTTTAGTATTTTATCTACCTCCCCCAAATTTTATGTATACTTTTCATAATACCCATAGAGTGTTCTATACTTCCTTTTCTGTGGAACTGGATAGTAGACTGTTTACTAAAGAATATTAAGCTTAAAAAACTCTTCATCCTCATCCATTAATATTCATTCACTGAAAATTCAAAGAAGTGCCTACCAAAGCATTTCCCACATTAAATCTCTGCAAGGTAGTTTCCCCAGACTGCTGAAAAAGTAGTTCCCCAATTGAATATTCTAATCTGATAAATGTTTTCACTTGCTTCCCTAATTATGGTATCCTCTCAACTTCTTTGAACTAAATTCTAGATATATGTAGATTCCCTCCAGAAGCAAGATGTCAATAGGAGTCACATGCTTTTAGCAGAGGTGAAATTTGGCTCAAGTCTGGGTGTTCCAGGAGGGATGCAATGAGTGCACAATGGTTTTTTTTTTTTTTTAATCTCAGACTTCACCTTGGAATTTTCCCTGTGTCTGGTTTTCATAGTGCTGTTTGCATAATGCCCACACATACATCAGATTAGAACTAATTTTATTTTACCAGAAGCATATTAAGAAAGATTCTTTCACAATTAATGGGTTCTAAGAAACTTCATTAATATTTCCGAAGCATAGAGAAATGTCTTTCCTTTGTTTCTTTTAGAAGAGGGGGCTCTTAACTTTTTTGTGTGTCATGTCAGAAAGAAGCACACTGTGAAATTAAAAAAAAAAATTTCCATTCCACAAAGCCCTGCTCCTATGCCCCCCACTGCTGTATGGTTACCCTGAGTTCAAATGGTTTGTCATCTGAACACTAGTTTTACCAGATTCTACCAAGCTGGAAAGACTGAATATGGCTTGGTAACAAGACAATTTAAATTCAGAGAGGTTCATCACCTGCAGGTTGTCCACAAGATTATGAAGTCTTTAACTGTGGTAATCCATGAAGGAAATTGTAATAGAAAATGATCCTCAATGCTGTGTGTTCCCTTCCTCTTCGATAATGAGAGTATTGGAGTGGTATGGGAAGAAGAACACCTTAGAGAGCTAACATTTTAGACCACCTACAAACATGAGATTAACTGTTGTTCCTTTGATTATGAGAGCTATTTGTATCCAATGTCAGTTGGCGCTCTGCTGGCCCAACTAAATTACATCCATAAAGACCATTTCACAATAAATGAAATCAAAAGGCATAAGGATATTGCAGTCAAATGGAAGGATTGGCCACAAGTTCTGGGAGTTGGGAACAAATGAATTGGTTTCATTATATATACTCTCGAGTTCAACAAATAACATCATTTTGTGAAGGAACAATGAACTATCTCATCTTGATGCCAAGGGGATCACCATGCAACTGCTTTTTCCAAGAATAAATAAGTATAAAGGTATAAACTAATCTGCAAAATATTATGGGGAGAAGGGCAGATTATTGCTAATAGTACCTTACAGATCAGTTAAAAAAAACAATGGCAGGAAAACAAATTTATAAGATCATTTGAAGAGCACTTGTAGATGAAATTAGAAGGACTGGGTACATAAATAAGATATATAAAAATGTTTATATGTATTTGATTGGTAAATCGGATATGTAAAATAATTATTTTTAAAGGAAGAAAAAGAACAACACTATAAAATAGCTTAAAGTTAGAAGGGGCCTCAGAGACCATTTTTCCTCCAAGCACATCATATTAGAGATCAGGAAATGTAAGTGCAGAGAAGTTTAAATGATTTTCCCAAAATGCAAGACAGAGATAGGATTTCTCTCTACGTTCTCCTTACTTCCACTGCATAGGGTTTTAGAAATGACTTTCCTAATCACGCCATGATACATTTGGTTATTAAAGAAAGTGGATGAGGTCAAGATTGTTCCAGTATTGCAAGAGTGGGGAGTGAAAGTCTCCCTACTGTGGTAAAAAAATATGAAAGTTTTTTAACAGTCGGTTAGGATAACTGAAAGACACCAGTTTTTCTTTAAGGACCACCCTTTCTGGGAGGAGACCAATGGCATGAGCTACGCACGCCAGTGCACCTGCTGCGCATGTCAGACTGCCTGCTATGCACTCGACTTCCGGGGTGCGAGCTGAAAAGGCAAGGAGAGAACGGAAGTGGGGCTTTTTTCTGCTCCGCTGGTCTCCTGGCTGTGCTGCACAGACAGACGCGGACTGGAGTTTGACTTGGCCCGGCTCTCGGTTAACAGCACGCGCTTGACTCGGTCTCTCTCCCCAAAAGTGGCCTTCGGTTTTGGTGAGTTTTATACCGAATATAGACTAAGCCTAGACTTAAGACGATTTGTATTGTATTTCTATTTTCCTATCCTTCTAATCAACATCACCTTGTGACTACCATACAATAAAGGCTCTATCTAGAAAACCAGAAGCTTCTTCCATTTACTAGTCTGGGAGATAAATTAAGGGAAAGGTTAAGTAGGGGAGATTTATGATCTAATATCCAATTTTAATCTCACACTACCCAAGATGATTTGTGCTTTTAGCTATACGAGGAGTAGGATATGCAAGAAAACATTCAAGTTGAATGAAACTCAGTTGGCTGGGTTGCCCATCATTTTCACCAAACAACATCAACAAGTACCTGGAGCAACTCATGGCTTTTTACTAAAGTGACCAGGAAATGATGGCAACAGCCCTCTGAGGCTTTAGTCCCCTAATAATCAAGATTCAAGGATACTTGAAATATATTTTAAGGAAACCAGACTACTTTGTATGAGAAAGGGGTTAGTAGATGGCTTCCCCTACATGAACTGACAAATATGGGTGTGAATCTTACAATAGCCCATTAAAGAACATGAGTAATGCCTAGATGCTATTATGTAACAAAACTATGTACCTGTACTTTATCTAATATCTATTGAGCTGAGAGATCCATATATTACAGCCAAGTGGTTTTTCACTGACCCACAGAGCAAGAGTTGTGTTGAAAGGACACAAGTGGAAGAAAGCTACACTGAAAAGAAGAAGAAAAAGGAGATTTGTGATGCCAAGGTTAAAGTCTGGAGGTAGTCCTGTCTCTTCAACCAATTCTTTTGTACATTTGTGGCAGAAAATGTTCTATTAAATGAAAAACTCCCAGGGTACCTTCTCTTTAAGGTTGTTTTTTGGTGGCAGAAAGTGTTCTATTAACTGAAAAGTCACAGGGTGCCTTCTCTTTGGGGGTTTCCTGGGCATATTTTCTCATAGCCCAACTAATAGAATGATGATAATCTCTGGTAGAAACAAAGAGACAGAGAAAGGGCTTGTTGGGAGGTAAGGGGAATAATAGTAGTTCCTACTAAGATATCCTTGTGTATGATATAAAGAATCCAAGCACCCAAATGGATTTGTTTATTCATAGGTTCGCAAATACACCTCTGGAAGGGACTTCAGAAGTTTAGTCTAGCCCCCTAATTTCCAAGATAAGGAAATTGAGGCTTAAGAAATTTAAGTGACTGTTTAGGGTCACACAGCTAGTAAACACAGTGCTTGGCACAGTCTGGGACACATTAGGTACTTAATAAATGCTTATTGATTGATCAATAATAAATGTCAGGAGTAGAATCTGAACCAAGATCATCTTGGCTCCAAGTCCAGTAGCCTATATATATATTCAATGTGCTATTCTATTCTATTCACACTGCTGTAAGGCTAACAGGGCAGTATTTAGACTGCCCAGCCATTATCCCTTATGGTACCTGGAACATAGTAGATATTTAATAAATGCATATTAACTAATTGGCTCACTTCATGACTAACCATCCTCCTTTTCTGGTCATAGATAGATAGATAGATATAGATATAGATATAGATAGATAGATAGATATAGATAAACACACATATATATATCCTTAATGATATCTTTGATGTCATTTCTCCATTCAAATAATCACTCATAATATAATATGAAGTCTATTTACACCCAGCAAAGCTTTTCCATTTCATTTTGTCTTTTTGACAACTTTCAATTTTAATCTTTCTGAGATTATTGTGTTTCATGATTTGTAGCAATATAAAATCACTAAGAACATATGGGGGTTTTAAAACCAAGTTTTCATCAAAAAACAGCTTGGAATCAAAGTAATAAACAATTTACCAAAGGCAATCCAACCCACTCACTCTCTTTTTCTTATTTAGCTCTGGACCTGGATCATTGTCCATTTTGCAGCATTTGTCCAAGACTTGATAGATGTGTACTTATAGACTAACTCAGTGGGTTGACTGTCCAACTGCATGTAATCTGCTCAATATGCATTTTTCTTCTACTTTGTTTTTTCAGTGTATGTCATTAGACTAATCTTTTTCAATGACAGTGGATTTCCTTGAGGACCTTTGTATTAATCTGAAGCTCAGTGCAATTTCTAAATATAAGCATCTGGAGATCCTCACCATATGTACCACCCCACTAGCAAATACTCCAAGTGAACATCTGTCTCCCTGACTTTGTGTCTCACTTGATATTAATACTCGGCAAACTAAGTTCTCTATAGCCACATCTATTGTAGAATTTTGTATTTTTAAATATATGTGTAAGGGATATATTTTTGAGTAGACTTTAAAACTTAATTTTTACTCTAGCAAAATATTTTTTTAAATCAAGAAATTATAAGCACAGTGAGATCTTATCATCTCTGTACTTTTCAGTCAGTTATATGGCAGTTAAGATGTAATTTATTTTAGAAAATTACTTGGGAAAGTGTAACCGCTGGGGGCACCTAGGTGGTATAGTGGATTAAGCACCGGTCTTGGATTCAGGAGGACCTGAGTTCAAATCCTGCTTCAGACACTTGACACTTACTAGCTGTGTGACCCTGGGCAAGTCACTTAACCCTCATTACACCCCCCCCCCCCAAAAAGGGTATAACTGCTCTGCTTTCATGCATTAATGAAGGATGCCATCATTGAATTATCTTTACTATTTTCTGAATCTTCTCCTCTTAAGATATCTTGAAAATATATCCCTCGGTGCCTTTAAAAGTATGCAATCCACTCTGCCTGACTGTAACTCCTTAACTGCCTCTGCTATTTCCTTCATTAGTGCATTGGACATGGAGGGTTCAGAGGTGGTAGAGCCCGAATGAGGTAACTCCACTATTATTGCTAATGAGTATAGAAATACTAACCCACATGATCTGTTTCACATCTTTTAGTTGTCCCTCTCCTAGTGTTATCAATAAATACTCTTGAGGCAAGCTAGCTTAGTTGGCTAAATTTTGTTCAGTCATTTTTCAGTTGTGTCCAACTCTTCATGACCCGATTTAGAGCTCTCTTGGCAAAGATATTGGGGTTGGTTTGCCATTTTCTTCCCCAGCTCATTTTACAGGTGAAGAACTGAGGCAAAAAAGGGTTTCATTGCCTTGCCTGGGGTCACAGCTAGTATAGGGTGGGCCAAAAGTCACAATGTTTTAATAATTTTTTGAAAATAATTTTTCTTTATTCTCCATTTATAAGGTTTGATTTTTCCCATGTAATATGAATTAATTTCATATTATATATACATACATATTATATTATATATACATATATATGTATATATGATACTATGGTATTGTAAATTACAAACTAAAAATAAAGGAGTTATTAAACACTGCAACCCCTTGATGCCTTTTGGCCCACACTGTAAGTGTCTGAGACTATATTTAAATTTGGAAAAATATCCACTGCACAACCTAGCTGCCCTAGCTGGTTAAATATAACATTTTAAAAACAAAAACAATTGTTGTTGTTGTTGTTGTTGAGCCATATTCAGTTGTGTGCAACTTTTTGTGACCTCATTTGGAGTTTTCTTGACAAAGATAGTGGATAAGGAAACCGAAGCAAATAGGGTTAAATGACTTGCTCAGGATCACATAGCTAGGAAGTATCTGAGGCTGTTTCTGAGTTCAGGAAGATGAATCTTCCTGAACCCAGACCTAGCACTCTATGCATTGCACCACCCAACTGCATTAGGATTTTTTAGTTTCCTAAATTTTGTCATGAATTTATCTTGAATTTAGAATCCATAGATGAGCATTGTCTTGTCAGAGTACTTTACTGGAGATTCACAAGAACCTGATTTAATTTCTTTGCGCAATATCATATGGTAAGCAGTATAGTTTAGCAGGAAGCATCCTAGATTTGAAGTCAAAACTCGCTGATGCTACTAGCTGTGGTACTCTAGAGACCTGTGTGGTGTCAGGCAAGTTAATTCAACTTTCTGGGCCTCATTTTCCTCATCTGTAAAGATAAGAGGTTGGATCAGATGATGTTTGAGGTCTTGTCTAACTCTGCATTTATGATCCTATAATTCCATCAAACTGGTGCAAAGCAAAGGGTCCTCTCTCTCTCTCTCTGTATGATCTGAGTGGTCAAAAAAGATGTCCTGGAAGGAGGCACTGCAATTAGACTCCAAAAGATGGGCCAGAATCCAACAGGCAAAGAAGAGGCAGAGCTTTCCAGATATACTTCCATACATGTTCCCCAAAATATTTCCTTGCCAAATAAAATCCTTGTTATGCTAAAATTGCATTAATCAGAATGCTTATGTGAGGGGAAAAGGATCAAGTTAATTGTTTAAAGGATAATAGTCATTATAGAAAAGTCTGTCTTACCATGTACAGATACAAGTGTCGAACTGAACCAAAGACAAGAGCCAGAAATCATCAGTGCCATTGACAAAGGGCAGCAATCATTTTCTCCTGAAAGGGGAATGTTGTCATTCTGTCATTTTCAGTCATGTCCCACTCTTCATGACCCCATGTGGGATTTTCTTGGCTAAGATACTGGAGTGGTTTGCCATTTCCTTCTCCAGATCATTTTACAGATGAGCAACTAAGGCAAAAAGGGTTAAGTGACTTGCCCAGGGTCACACAGCTAGTTCTGGGTTTCAAAGATTACAATATAGCAGCAGAGGGAAAGGCCAGGTAGGTTGAGGAAGAACTTGGGGCCAACCTTTCTAAGGAATAGCCTAGCTGAATTTCAGACTCAGAAGCAAAAATTTGGCTACTGGGTAATTAATTTTCTGGTCCTAGCACCTCATAAGGACTATCAAGGTGTGAATGAGGGAAATTTGTGTCCAGAGACCCCAACCTATCTTTTGAAGTATTGAACTCATGTGACTTTTGATAATATAATTGTTAAAGGAAAAAAAGAAAGATAGGAGCTGGGTACAATCATGTAATGGGCAGCTAGGTGGTGTAATGGATAGAGTGCTGGGCCTGTAGTTCCTGAGTTCAAATATGTTTTCAGATACATATTAACTGTGTGACCCTAGACAAGTCATTTAACTATTTATTTACCTTTTATCTCTTTGCCACTCCAGTATCTTTGCCAGGAAAACCTTAAAATGGGGTCATGAAGAGTTAGACATGACTGAATAACAACAACACATTATGTAGATAATATGACAGAGAGTTCAAAAAAAAAAAAGACCTTAGTGATCATTCAGCCAAGAATATGCCAGTAAATGTTTAATAACTCTCCCTCTAGAAAAAAAGACATGTATAAATAACTTATTTTAGTTTAATCTGTGTTTAAACATTTTCTCCATCACTTATTTTTTTTTTTTGGTGAGGCAATTGGGGTTAAGTGACTTGCCCAGGGTCACACAGCTAGTAAGTGTTAAGTGTCTGAGGCCGGATTTGAACTCAGGTCCTCCTGAATCCAGGGCCGGTGCTCTATCTACTGCACCACTTAGCTGCCCCTTCTCCATCACTTTTAATACAACAAAACTAATGTTAATATCTAGTTTTTAAGTCAATACGTGCCAGCGGGATGCTTATGTAGAGTTTAATGGTCCAGTTGAATTTGGTCTAGGGAGTCAACAAAACAATTAAATCAACCCCAGCTTGTGCTGATTTCTGAGGCATAAATGCTCACAATGAAAATTCAACAATCAGCTCAAGCAGGTTCAAGCTGGCTTCAGCACATGTCTGCTTCCAGTTCTTTCATTTTATAGGAAACTGATGCCCAGAGAGGCTAAATGACTTGGCTAGGATATAGAGTGAAAGAGCCATATCTTATGACAACATTCAGTGATAAATAAAGACAACATCAAAAACAGCAGATCTTAAAAAAAAAACAAAAACATCAGACCTTGAATTTAGTACAATGGATGTCAGTGTTTTCTAATTATTAGATTGTGAGCTCCTCAAGGACAAGAACTATCTTTTGCCTTTCTTTGTATCCCTAGTGCTTAGCACAGTGCCTATCATATAGTAAGCACTTAAATGTTTATTGACTGACTGACCCATAGAACTACTTTGTCAAGGTTAAAATATGCAGCCTTCCTTTCTTCTAACAAATAGTAAATAATAAAAGTGAACACTTGTATGTCAATACAAATGAATGCTTTTATTCATAGTTATTGTTATATAGTTTTGATGAACTATTTGGGAGGATTTGGAGGGAGGGGGTTAGTTTCATTAAGACTAAATTTTAAAAAATAAATAAATTTAAAAAATAAAAATAAATTAAAGAAACACGAAATTTAACCCCCCACCACCACCAAAAAAGGGAAAGTATTATTTTTTTTTAATATATTTTTTTTAATTTTTGCAGGGCAATGAGGGTTAAGTGACTTGCCTAGGGTCACACAGCTAGTAAGTGTCAAGTGTCTGAGGTCGGATTTGAACTCAGGTCCTCCTGAATCCAAGGCCAGTGCTTTATCCACTGTGCCACCTAGCTGCCCCCAGAAAGTATTATTATTATTATTATTTTTTTTTTTTTTTAGTGAGGCAATTAGGGTTAAGTGACTTGCCTAGGGTCACACAGCTAGTAAGTGTCAAGTGTCTGAGGCCGGATTTGAACTCAGGTACTCCTGACTCCAGGGCCGGTGCTCTATCCACTGCGCCATCTAGCTGCCCCTCAGAAAATATTATTTTTAATAATGGGACCAATACAGTTTCTAATGATATTTTCCCCCTTCTTACTTGCCTCATCATGGACATGGGAAGACCTGATAACATCAAATGTACCTCTGTGTTTTGCAAGACTTTACATGTATAACCTTTATCAAATTGCTTGCCTTCTCAATGAGGGGTGAGAAGAAGGAGGGTGGGAGAGAATTTGGAACTCAAAATTGAGGGGGAAAAGAGTTAAATTATTTTTACATGTAATTGGAAAAAAATTATCACCTTTGACAGCCTGTATACCAAGTTGAAAGGATCATGGGCTCATAGATGTAGACATGGAAAGAACCTCAGAGGTCATTTAGTCCACTCCCCCCATTACACAGAGGAGAAACCAAGACTCAGGGAGAAAGAGCACAATCTTAGTGAATAGAAGGAAAATCCACAAGCACTTTGTTAATAGCTCTCCTAGTACACCACAAATCTGAGTGCAAGGATCGAATTTTCTTCATTTTTGTAAACCCCCAAATGGTGTCTTTCATCAATGGATATTTACTTATTTACTTGTTGCATGAATGTTCAGATACAATACCTAATTTTATTGGCCTAAGCAGTAAGAAATCAACTCTCATATCTAAAATCTAATATCTTTTGAATTCTTCCCAATTTGGCTCCATGAGGAGACTCATGCTGAAAGTTATATTCGGAACATAAAGGCTCAGGCAGAACTGCACTGGAAACTACTAATACATCACTGTTGGTTCTAGTATTTTCATTTATCCTTTTTACAAAGATCAAAGATTCAGATGGATCCACATCCATTTGCAGAATAGCTAATTTATAACAACTAGATTTATGGTCCTCCTTTTCCCCCCTCCCCACCTGCCAGGACTTTGTTTTTGCTTATCTTTCTCCATTTCTCCCCAATAGACTGTAAACTCCTTAAGGACAGCCTATTTTCATTTTTGACCTTTTATCCTCAGCACCTAGCACAATACCCACTACACCAGAGACAGTTAATAACTTCTCATTGAATGACTTGATTAAATCAAATCTAATTGAGCCACATGGGGATCTAGCCCATGACCTTACCCTTGTAACCCACTGCTCTACCTAACTATAGCTGATACAGTGAGAACACAGGTGCAATTCTGATGTTCTAAATAGCACTTTACACTTTTTTTCTTTTTCCTGTTCCCCCTTTCCTGCCTTAGTACATAAACGTTTAACATATTTTAAATATCCGTGTTGTGCTAGGTACTGTGCTTGAGTTTGATAACCCCTCACCCTCAGCAGGCCGAGACAAGGTTTTGCACAATATCTCTTGGATTGCATATTGGAATATTTTTCTTTCTGTCTCTTTTCTACATTGAATCCTTCTCTTATTTTCGCTGCTGTCCAGTTATCAACAAATAAACATATTGACCAGGTTCAAGCCATGAAAAATTAGTTCTATTGCCAGACTGCACATGTTTCTTTCAATTTAATTATCAACTATCCAACATGCTTTTTGCCTAGCTCAAGCCAGCAGCCTCTGCTTGCAAATGTCCTCCTGTAAACTCAGCAGTTATTTCATAATTCCTCTGAAACTCTCCATGCCTCAGAAGGCCTAATCAATGTTTCATATCAATTAAGCTGTTAAGAGACTTTTTGTACCTCCCCAACATAACAACAAGACCTTTGTTAGAGCAAACAAATTAGAGGGGGAAAATGATAGCTCTTCCTGACAAAATTATCTTTAAAAATATAATTTGAAAGGAAAATATCAAAAGTAGGAAACAGGGAATTTTCACGTTTAGTTCTTATGATTTGCCATGAAATCCCTCACCCAAATAATGTCTCAGTTTAACTTTTCAAGTCCTCACTATCCCCTAGTGAAACACCCTGTGGATGTTTTTCAAATAACTTTTATCACCTGCCTAAGTTCAGCTCCAGATGATTGAAGAGGAAGGGAAAAGGAGAGGGAGAGGGAGAGAGAGAGGGAGAGTGAGAGAGAGAGAGAGAGAGAGAGAGAGAGAGAGAGAGAGAGAGAGAGAGAGAGAGAGAGAGAGACTGAGAGACTGAGAGACTGAGAGACAGAGATAGAAACAGAAATACAGAGACAGATTGACAGAGACAGAGACAAAAAGACAGAGATAGAGACACAGAGAAACAGAGACAGACAGAGGAGAGAGACAGACAGCTAGAGAAACAGGGACAGATGGGGCAGCTAGGGGCACAGTAGATAAAGCACTGGCCCTAGATTCAGGAGGACCTGAGTTCAAACCTGGCCTCAGACACTTGACACTTACCAGCTGTTTGACGCTGGGCAAGTCACTTAACCCTCATTGTCCTGCCCCCCCCCCAAAAGAAGAGGGAGAAACAGGGGCAGACAGAGAGAGACAGACAAGATTTTTATTGAATTATTCAGAATATATTAAAAGCTGACATTAACAGAGCACTTTAAAGTTTTCAAAGCACATTATATATAGAATCATAAACACATTATGAGCACATTGTCTCATCTGAGCCTCCCAAGAACCTACTATTATCCTTATTTTACAAATGAACAGGCTAAAAAAGAAATTCATATCATGAGACTGCTATTGAAAAAGAAAACGGAATTAAAGTAATAAAGGAAAGAATTGAATTATCCAGATTGACTATTCATTCACATAGCCCAAAGACCCAACATCAGTGACAAGTTTCGTATACCTAAGTATACATGTTGGTAAATGAAAGATGGGGTTGAGAATAGAATTTTCTTCCCTGGTACAGGGGTCTCTATCCTTTTAAGCCATTTTTTGGAACTATGGATTGTAAAAATAATCATAATATCCCTCAAATGAATTGTTGTGATAAGGAGGTAAACCCTGTTCTCTCAAAGGCTGTGCCAGCAGGGTACAAACCCAAATTGGAAAGGCTCCAAGTAGGTTTCTAGTGATGGGTTTTATTTCTGTCAGCCAAGCATTGGACAATCAAAATTCACAAACTTTTATCAATACAAAGTTGGCTATCAGGGATCCAATGAGTATTTCTGAGAGGGGATCCTCTTAGATAGGTAAGGGTTTCGTTCATCCCTCCATCTTATGATGAACTGCTTCATATGTCTGGTTTCCTGCAAAATTCAATGCAAGCACCAACTTCTATGTGAAGCCTTTCCTGATTCCCCACCACCACCACTGTTTTTATCTTACCTCCCAAATTATCTTATATTCATTTTGAAGATATCTGTATGTATTTATACTTGTCCATGTAGTCTCCCCCATTAGAATGTAAAATCCTCAAGAGAAAGACTTTCACTTTTTTTCCACATTGTCAATGTTTAACAAAGTGCCTAGAACAGCATAGTCACTTTACAAATGCTTGTTGACAGATTGTTTGATTAACTTATTAACTCCCCATAAAGCACTGGATGTGGCAGTTTGAGTCCCCAGAGGGATAACCACTATTACATTTAGGATTTTAGGATAACACTGTGGGTTTCTATCCTCCTAATATGTAAGATAAAGGCCCCCATTGGTGCTTTCGTCCTTAACAGTCAGTGAGTAGACTCAGTTCTTTAGAAAGGTATTTATTCAAATGGCATAGAAGTATTTATTCAAATGTCTTTTAGAAAGGCAAGAAAAATAGTTACAAATCATTTCTCCCCCAAAACCTTGGGTATCTTCTTGTACAAATACTGATAGCATCCATGGATGGAAGAGTAAGTAAAAGCTTCTAGTATATGGCAGTGAGAGATTTGGTAGGGAACAAGCAATTTAAGAAATACAGAGCCTTTAGTGGCTTTACTTTCTCACTGGGGAGAGGGGATCCTTATAAAGTTGGATAGATGATCCATAGTGCTTCTTAAATGGGCTGGCTCCTTTTAGTATACCATTTCTGTTGGACATGAAGCCCCATTGAGTTTGCTTTTCATAGGCTGCCAAATCTTGACTGAATGGGTCAAAACTCTGCTGGGCCAGGTCATACAGGTGTCTTGGTTCTTGAACTAGTTCCTCATTGGATTCAGTTTCTGCTGTGATGAAACCCAGCACTGCTTTTCCTCTGGGCAGCTGCTGATAGACTAGACCAGGCAGGTTGCTTGGCCACTGGGCTGTGGCTTCCCAGGCTGAGAAAGGTGGACTGCTCAACTACTGGGTTCTTCTCAACATATGGCATCTTTTCTGTATCAGCCAACCAGCTGGACTCCCTGAGCTCAGTCTTTGATGTGCCATTGAAGTCTTTCACCAAATTCAGCCACTGGATCACTGAGTAATTCTATGCTCTCTTTGGCTGTAGTGTTACAGTGCTCTTTTCATCTGCCATCCTGCTGTGGCCCTGGGAGATTAAGAATCCAACTTGGGGGGTGGGGGTAGAATGCAGGGTAGCTAGCTGGTTCAGTGGATAAAGCACTGGCCTTGGATTCAGGATGACCTGAGTTCAAATCCAGCCTCAGACACTTGATACTTACTAGTTGTGTGACCCTGGACAAGTCACTTAACCCTCATTGACCCCTCCAACCCCCACGCCCCCCACCCCCCACCAAGAATCCAGCTTGGGGTTTAGGTTTCTTTTGTTTGTCCTTTTCATTTCTAGGTTTGGGCAGTAGAATGACTAAACCCAGAAGTCCAAGCCATGGTGCCTTTGAAGCCCAGCAGGAGAATCCAAGCCAGATTCACTGTCAACCCAGAAGGAAAGCTCTGACAAACCAGAATGCCAGGACCAGAACCTGGAGCAGAGGGCAGGACTTGGAAATTAGACTAAGAACTAAGCTAAGCTGTGAAACTAACTTCCCTCCCGCCCTTCCCCTCACCTAGGTCTCTATGTTGATGATTCTAAAATTTATTTAGCTCTATTCTCTCTGCTGACTTTCAATGTCACATCTCCAAACACCTATTGGACAGCTTAAACTCAATATGTTCAAAACTGTATTTGTTGTATTCTCCTTCTTCCTAATTTCCCTATTACTATTTTTTTGTGGGGGGCAATGAGGGTGAAGTGATTTGCCCAGAGTCACAGCTAGTGTCAAGTGTCTGAGGCCAGATTTGAACTCAGGTCCTCCTGAATCCAGGGCTGGTGCTTTATCCGCTATGCCACCTAGCTGCCCTAGGCCAGTCTGTATCAGCCAACCCATTGGACTCCCTGAGCTCAGTCTTTGATGTGCCATTCCTGATCCCTTTTAATTCTAGTGCCTTCCTTCTGCTAGTTATTTTTAATCTATGCTTTATGTAACTTGTTTGTACAGTTGTTTATATGTTGTCTCCCCCATTCTATTGTGAACATCTTGAGAGCAAGGACTGTCTTTTACCCTTCTTTGTATGCATAGTGCATAGCACACTTTCTGGCACTCAAAAGTGCTTCATAAATGTTCATTGACTGACCAACCAACATGCTCTTTCAGCAAAGGAAATGACCCTTAGCCTAGCTAGGATTAGCTTTGACACTTGTCACCTCCAACCCTCTTGTTCAACAATCTTCCCTGATTTCTGACCCTGTTCATTCAGTAAACAACTCCACCTTTCCTTATAGTGAAGATTCTTATTATAATTGGTTACCTTTCTGGGTATTTGTTGAGGGCTTATATAGCTGAGTGGTTAAGGACACAATTACAAATATAGTCTGTGAATTAGATGTAAGTCCTTCATTTCACTCACCTTTTCACAAGCAACTGAGATATTTGAGCCCTTCCCTTCCTCCCCTTTTCTGAAATGTAGAATGTTTCTTTTTATAACTAAATGGATTTCCTTTTTCCAATATCTGTTTTTACTCCTTCCAATCTCAGATTTGCTGAGTTTCATCAAGTAATCTCATATCTGGCTGGCTGAATATGAGAAGCTTTCAGAACTTTGGTTGCTATCCTGACTTGAAAACTGGCCTTTCCAATAGACTCCCCTTCCCTGCCACCTCCATACCTACACTCATCTCTGAGGTGTCCTGTTTGAACTAGCTTCTAGTGTCTGTATATAAGCTATATTATTTCTGTTTAAAGGCATATTGGCATTCCCATAGAAAGTGTCTGAGCCTAAGCAACCTCTTTCAAGTACTAAATAAGGGGCATTCTTCTGTTTTCTCAGTAGCTGTGGTTTTGATAGCCTGTCAGAAAGTCACAAGCTTCCCCTAGGCAAGTCTCTGTTGCCTGTTGAACTGTTCTAAGGATATAATGATTTTTTTCAAGGTCTTGGTTGTTGGTTCTGCATCTTTTTATGTCTATTGCAAACTTCTGAGTGCTATAGCAATCTGATTTGTGATTACTGCTTTACAGTAGAAGAAACTAATACCCCAAGAGTAATTTGCCCAAAGCCACACATACTTACCCAAGGTTGATACATATTGCTATACCTGGGTTTTAAATCTGGAAGGGACCATAGAAGTCTTCTAGCTCTACTTTGTCATTGAACACATAAGAAAATAGGCCCAGAGAGGATAAGTGATTTGCAAAGTATCATAGAGCTCCTTAGTGACAAAGCCAGAAGCAGAGCCCATAAGTTCATGGTCAGCTAATTCTTGTTATTTTCCAACACTTATTTGTCTTCTAATTTCTTAGGCACTAAGGTGCCCTTGAACAATTGCACTTGAACAAATGCCCTTGAATGCACCCAAATTCCAAGTGAGTTGAATGGACTGGAAAGAAATCCATGGGCATGTTGGTACAGAGTATATCAAAACCTAATGGCATGAAAGGGTCTCTCTGAGCACTGAGTTTGCTACCAGTGAGTGACTTAAACACTGGGGAGAATTTGGGTCTATGTTTACTTTCCTCTAAAGACTTCACTCTTACCTGGATAAAATTAGGTTTCGCTTCACCATGATGTGCTACTCTAGTGAAACTTTGGTCTCCTGTGACTGTCCTTTTGGTGGGGAGGCAATGAGGGTTAAGTAAGTTGCCCAGGGTCACGCAGCTAGTAAGTGTCAAGTGCCTGAGGCCGGATTTGAACTCAGGTCCTCCTGAATCCATGGCCGGTGCTTTATCCACTGCACTAACTAGCTGCCCCCTGTGACTGTCCTTTGAAGTCAACACTTACTCTCGGTCATGCCATGTAAATGGCCAAAATCCTGCAGGTTCTTTTATTAGAATGCCTACCAGGGTAGAATAGAAAGAGGGCTGGATATAGCTTCAGAGGACCTGGGTTCACAGAGTCATAATTTTGGAGATGGAAGAGACAATCAAGTCCACCAGGTTACATTTGGGATAAGTCTGAAGACTGTTATTTGCCCTTTGTTTTCTAAGAAGACCAATGACATCAGGAGGATAATGTTTTGATTTGCAAGTAAATTGGACTTAAGTGAGGTTGGGCTGTGCAAAGTCATCAACCTCACTCTCTACTCCAGTTATCGGGGTCCAGTGGCAAAACATAAGTCAAGACAACTGGCGATGGCAAGGAGATAAGACAGAATGGACAAAGAAGAAGAACCATTTAAAACAAATGCAGATATGCCTATGAGACATCCTTCTCCATATAGACAGGATTCAAGTTTTCCAAATGGAAGAGATGGGAACCAGTTTGAAAGAAAGAACAGGAGCATAGATTTCAAGTTAGAAATAACTTTAGAAGTTGTTGATTGAAACCCCCTCATTTTAGAGATGAGGAAAATGAAGCATAGAGTAGTGGTGACTTGCCTGGGATCACATGTATATTTTTTCATTTGATCCTCACAACAACCTTGTGAGGTTGCTATTCGTATTATCATCCTAATTTTTAGATGAGAAAACTGAGGCAGAGAGAGGTTAAATGACTTGCCTAAGGTCAAACAGCTAAGTATATGAGGCAGGTTTTGAACTCAAGTTTTCCTGACACCAAGTCCAGCACTCTATAAACTGTGCCACTTAGCTGCCATCTAAAAATTGTAAGGAATAGAACATCACATGCTTGAATGCTGGGGAAAAGATGCCAGTTTAAAACAGGACTACAATCATAGAACCTCAGAGTTGGATGGGATCTTTAAGGTCATCTGCTTTAATCCAGGACTAAGCAGGAATCCCAAAGGGCACAACATGCCCAACAAGTAGACATTCAGGGTCCACTTAAAGACATACAATGCCGGGTAACCTAGTGTGTTGTGAGATATTTCATTCTGCTCTAATTGTTTGAAAGCTTTTTGTGATCATTTGACATTTTTTCTTTTTTTAGTGAGACAATTGGGGTTAAGTGACTTGCCCAAGGTCACACAGCTAGTAAGTGTTAAGTGTCTGATGTCGGATTTGAACTCAGGTACTCCTGACTCCAGGGTCAGTGCTCTATCCACTGCGTCACCTAGCTGCCCCAAACTTTTTTTTTTTTTTTGCAGGGCAATGAGAGTTAAGTGACTTGCCCAGGGTCATACAGCTAGTGCGTGTCAAAGTGTCTGAGGCCAGATTTGAATTCAGGTCCTCCTGAATCCAGGGCTGGTGCCTTATCCACTGTACCACCTAGCTGTCCCCTGATCATTTGACATTTTGATGGATCCCTGATCTCATTGATATGGGAATATCTCACAATCTATCCATGCCTACTCATGCTTGTCATTCTTGTCTATGTCCTTCCATACAGTCTTCCTGGAGGATCTAACCAACACAATAACAGTCTTCCTCTGGGCCACACTTGTATAGTTGATTTTTTTTCTGAGTACACGGCATTACATTACATTTATTCCTATTAAATTTGACCTGGAGAGGCAGTGTGCCATAGTGGGCAGAGCTAGCTCCAACTCTAGAAAGAGGGGTTCAAGTTCCCATTTATGACATATGGTTTATATGATCCTGTGTAGGTCATTTGCCTTCTTAGTGCTCTGAGCAACTCTTAAGATGCCAATTTGCATTGGTAAAGGAGTTTTCTGCACCTATAAAGTCACAGTTCCAGTTCCTATCCTTTTCCTTATTAGACTTAATTAATACATTGCTGCATCTGTACAAATTGTCTTAGATCACAATTCTGGCATGCAATGTGTCACCTGTCCCTCCCAACTTCATGTCATGTAAATATTTAACCAGCAAGATATCCATGTCTTCCCCGAAACCATTGATATGAATGCCAAACAACTAGCCAGTCAGTCAACCAGCATTCATTATGTCCTTGCTATGTGCCAAGTATTGTGCTAAACAGGGATACAAGGAAAAGTAAGTGATCCTATTCTCAAGTAACTCACAATCCAATGGGGGAAACATTGTGCAAACAACCATGTACAAACCAGATACATACAGAATAGATATTGGGTCCAACTGAGTACAAAGATTTAGGAGGATTAAGGAAAGTTTTTGATAGAAGATAGGAATTTAGCTGATACTTGAGGGAAATCAGGTAAGCCCACAGCGGGAAATGAGGAGAGAATTACAGACACAGGGGACAACCAGTGAAAATGTTCAGTTAGGAGGCAGTGTTTTGTGTGAAGAGCAGAAAGTAGGCTGCTAAATTGTGGTGGAGAATGAGAGCAAAGGACTAAGTACCTGATGCTGCTGGCAGTAAGTACCCATCAATTAATCAATCATTTGGCTGACTGACAGATCTAATTTCATTTCCTGTGCCATGGTTTCCTCATCTATAAAATGGGTATAATAACATCTGTACTATGATCAAAACAGGGCCAAGGATAGAGTCCTAAGCCATACTCTTTTCAAACTTCCCTCCACTTTGACCAAGATCTATTAATCAACATTATTTTTGTTCAACCAATTGTGAATATGCCTAATGGTGCTATATCACCCAAGCCCACCTCACTTTACCCACAAGGATATCATGAGAGCTTTGTCAAATGTCTTCCTGAAAACTAGGTCATTTAGTCAGAAAGTAGGAATTAGAACTTGAACTCAGGTCTTCTGCTTCTAAATTCAATGCTCTTTCTACTTCATCAAGCTTCCTCATTGGTTGCTCTCTCTCTCTCTCTCTCTTAAGGGGGCAATGAGGGTTAAGTGACTTGCCCAGGGTCACACAACTAGTAAGTGTCAAGTGTCTGAGGTCAGATTTGAACTCAAGTCCTCCTGAATCCAGGGCTGGTGCTTTATTCACTGTGCCACCTAACTGCCCCCGGTTTCTCTTTTTTCGGTCATTTTCCTCTACTAGCCTTCGGCGTTACCCTACCCTGCCAGTCTAGTAACCCTATCAAAGAATGAAATGAAGCATTTTCTGTTCTTGATGAAGCCATGCTAGCTCAAATATTGCCAGGAACTAGCAACACTTATTAGCCTATTGCTTGTAAACATACTCTTCTCTTTTAAAAGAAGGGAGGGAGAGAGGAAGGTGAAAATATTTTCCCTTTTTAGGTCCTGCAGCACCTCTGCCATTCATCACAAGCTTTCAAAAAGAAAAACAAAAAGCTCAGCAATCATATGATCCAGGTCTCTCAGTAACCTGGGATGTAGTCAGTCTAGAACTGGCAACTTGAACTCATTAAGGGAAGCAAGCTCATAGCTCTAGAGGGCCTCAGGGGTCTTCTTGTCCAATCTCCTCATTTTACAGATGAGGAAATGGAGGCCTCAGGAGATTGAGTGATTTACCTAAGATCATGCAAGTAATAAGTGGCAAAGGTAGAGATTCAGCTGAGCTCTTCTGATTCCACAGTTAATAGTGTTCCCAATATACCTGCTTCCTAAACCCTTAAATTTTGACTGCCTACTAGCCTTTTTCCTTCCAATACTTCCCAAGCTAAAGAGCACTCTCCTTGACAAAGAAAATGGAAGGAAAGATGATCTTAGAGTTGAGGAATTCTCTTTTTCCCTTCAGCTACTGTTATCCCATCTACCCTAAACAACATCCCTTATATTTCTCTTGTCCCCAACAAAGCTAAAAAAATGAGAGGCATTGAGGTGTCACAGTAGATAGAGCACTGGACTCCATTTGGAGTCAGGAACACCTGAGTTCAAATCCAGCCAGACACTTCCTAGCTGTGTAATCCAGGTCAAATTATTCAAGCTCTGTCTCCCTCAGTGTCTATATTTATAAAATGGAGATAATAATAACACTGGCCTCTCAAGGTGTTATGAGGATCAGATGATATAATATTTGTAAAGTATTTGGCAAGCTTTAAAATGCTTTATAAATACTAGCTGATTTTCTTGTTCTTGCCTTTCACATTCATTACCAGCCTTATGCATCCTGAACAACAATAATCCTAACATTCTTTCTATAGGCTCATACTACTATTTTGTGATCATTATTTTTTGTTTTCCCTTGCTGTTATCTTCAACACATATTTGTAAAATTGAGCTGGCTAATGAATTCTTTGTATATCCATCATATTGGGTTTTTTTAGACAGTTCCCCCTTTTATTCCACATCAGAATCGTTTCACTCAGCCTAATTTCTCCTATACAATTATATGCCCTAGGATCCTTCCTACATACCTCTAAATGCTTTGAAATTTATTGTCCCAAAATATGAATTGCATGTCAGGCTCTGTCCTGCTTTTTTCTCCTTATGAAGTTCTAAGATGATATGTTTACTTCCTCCCAAGTTTTCTGTCAAATCTACTTTTTTTTTAATATAAAATATTTGGGCAGGGCAACAAGGGTTAAGTGACTTGCCCAGGGTCCCACAGCTAGTAAGTGTCAAGTGTCTGAGGTCAGATTTGAACTCAGGTCCTCCTGAAGCCAGGGCCAGTGCTTTATCTACTGTGCCACCTAGCTGCCCCCATTCATTTTTTTAGGGCAATGACTTGCCCAGGCTCACACAGCTAGTAAGTTTCAAGTGCCTGAGGCCAGCAAATCTACTTTTATAGAATAACCAGCTCCATCTTATTTCCTTTAAAATTCATTTTGGGCACTACTTCATATGAACTTTTATGAACTTTCCAGATGCTTGTTCTCTTTACCTCCCCATTCCATCAATTGCCTTGTATTAATTGTGTATATATTTGTATTCATGTATGTATGTATGTATGCATGCATGCATATAAATATGTATTGTTTTAAATTTGGGGGTTGTTTTGGTTGAGTTTTTTTTAATGTAGATTAATTGGTTTGTATCTGTGATTTCAACTGTGTAGGGTTATGATCAATTCAAAATTATTTTGCTGCCATCTACTGTTCTATGTGAAAATGGTCAATAAGTTTTACCTCAACTCTTCTTTTAGTATGTAAGTGCAACATCAAGAGAAATTTTGAAAAATCATTAGGTTTATATTAAATCAATCACGATTTGCATTTGACAAGATCCTCCCTGAACTATCCTCTTTTAAATCTGTTTCTCCCCAGGCCACAGAATCTCAGACTTAGCTGTTAAGCTTGGTCCCAAAGAGCAGAGCTATTAATAGATGGGACTATACTTGACCAATAATCTTCTCTAAAATAATGTCTCCCAAATCTTGTTGCAGTTTAAACTTTAATAGCTTATAACTACAGTAAGACTCTTGTGATATCCCATATATACAAAAATGGATCATGCAGGCCTTTTTTGAATGCATCCGATGAAGGGGAAACCAACTGCTTCTCTAGGCAGCCTACATTTGGACAGCTCCAATTGTTAGTAAGTTTTTCCTAAAATTGAGCCTAAATTTATTTCTTTGCAATTCTCTCATATTTCTAGCTCTGCTCTTTGGGGCCAAGCTTAACAAATTTAATTCCTGTCTCACTTGACCATCCCTCAACTATATAAAGGCCAGCCCCCTTCAAGCTAAGTTTTCTTCCTCAAGCTAAACATCTCCAATTTATTCTAAGTAACAAACCTGTTTTCACCTTAACCTTTTCCTTTCTAACTCCTTTCATCTTCCTGTACTCATTGAGACCTGTCTTCCTTTCAATGAATGACATGGAATCCCTGGTCACCCTTTCCAGAACTGATTGTACTTTCATTCATGTTTCCCTTACCCTGACTTACTGGTCATGGTGGGGAGAGCTGCAATATTCCTTACTCTCTATTGCCATTTCCAGGCTCTCTCTCTCAACTACTAGCACTTAATAATTTCTCCTCCTTTGAGGTTTGTTCAATTCATATGTATTACCCAATCAAGATTCTGATAGCTGTTATCTACCTACTTCCAGGACCCTCCCTTGTCTTCCTCAATGAGTTCAGTGTCTGGTTCATATTCTTTTCTCTTCCCCAGCTTCTGTCCTGATTCTAGGGGTCTTCAACATACATGTTGATATTCTGTAACATCTTAACATCCCAGTTCCTCAATTTGCTCATTTCCCATGACTGTTCCTCCAATCTGCTACAGCTATACACAGAAATATTCATACCCTTGATCCTGCTATCACCCAAAAATGTTCCACTTCCATGTATATGAATTCTGAAATTCCTTTATCTAATCATACTCTCTTACCATTCCACTTCTCCCTCTGCCTTGAAACCTCTAACTTTCTTCAATCTCAACATGACCCTTTCAGATTTTTCTCAGACTATTCCCTGCCTTGTTCTGGCTATACTTACCTCCCCTTAACTCCTTGGTGAACAGGTTCACTTCTACACTGTCCTACTTTCTCAAATTCTCGCCTCCTTATCCTACAGCTAAATTTTACTGCCAAGTCCCAGCCTTAGATTACTCCCACCATCCATTGCCTTTCACTTATTCATGTAGTGCTGAACAAAGCTGGAGAAAATCATGGCACGGTGCTAATTAGGTCCACAGCAAATTTATGTTATGTAATGTCAATTGGGCTCATACTGCAGCAAGGCAATTCTTGTACACCTCCCTAATCAATCCACTATCTTACTTACCATAGCAACTTTTCTAAACCTTTTAATTTCTCTTTAAATGCTCCATGGCTCCCCCTTCCCCCATCCTCTCAGCTGAGGACCTTGCCTCACTGAAAAAAAATGAAGCCATTTACCAAGAACGCCTCCTTCTTTTCCCCTCCTCCTCATCTCATTTAGCTGAGATGCTTTTCCCCACTATCAACTACTTAACCCTATGTCATATGAAAAGCTGGCTTTTTGTCCTTGCCAAGGCAAACCCTACATGTATAAATTACCCCGTTTAGCTCATCTTCTCCAGTAGATTGCACCCTCTATCATCCCTATTCTCTCATTAATATTAAATCTCCCCCATTTACTGCTTGCTTCTCTGCTGCCTATGAACATGTCCATGTCTCCACTATCCTCAAAAATCTTCACCTAATCAGTCTCTATTTCCTACCATCTTATATCTCTCCTCCATTATGTAGCTAAACTCCTTCTATAACCAGTGCGTCAATTTCCTTTCACTTTTCTTCTTAAATCACTTTAGTCTGACTTTCAAGCACATCATTCAGCTGAGATGGTACTCTCCCAATGAAACACTGTTATCTTAATTGGCAAATCTAATGACTTTTTTTTTCAGTCCTCATCCTCTTTGACCTCTCTATAGCCTTTGCCATTGTTGATCATCTTCTTCTCCTTGATCTTCTTTTCTCTCTGGGTTTTAATAATACTGATCTCTCCTAGTTCTTCTATCAATCTGACCACTCCTCAGTCTCTTTTGCTTCATCCTCATACAAGTTGCACCTACTAACCATGGCGCCCCCCTCACCCCCACCAAGGCTCTGTCTTGGGACCTCTACTTTTCTTCCTCTATATTATTTCTTTTAGTGATGTCATCAACTCCCATGGATTCAGTGATCATCTCTGTGCTTCTCAGGTCTATTTATCCAGCTCTAACTCCTCTTCCTGACCTTCTGTCTCACATTTTCAACTGCTTTTTAGACATTTCAAATTGGATATCCCTTGGACGTCCTAAAATTCACATATCCAAAATTTAACTTATTATCTTTGCTCTTAAACCTTCTTCCTGAACTCCCTGTTACTGTAAAGGGAACTACCAGGATCCCAGGCATCTAGGCTTCAACCTAGGCATCACCCCCCTAACCCTGCCTCAGATGACCCTGGGTGAGTAAAAACCTCTGTCAACTTCAATTTCTTCAGCTATAAAATGATATTATAACTCCTACTTCACAGAGTTCTTGTGAGGATCAAAATTTATATAATATTTGTTAAAAGTGCTTAGCACACTGCCTGGTACATAGTAAGTGATATTTTCCTTCCTTTACCCCTTCTCACTCCTTATATCCAATCTTTTGCCAAATCCTGTCATTTCAACCTTTGTGACAGCTCCCATATATACCACCTTGTCTCCTTTGACACTGCCACCACACTGGTACAGGCCTCATCGCCTCACACCTAGAATATTGCAAAAGCCTGGTGGTTGATCTTTCTGCTTCAAGTGTCTCCTCCCTCCAGTCTATCTGCCATCCACCTGTCAGCTTGAGTTTCTCTCTCTTTTTTTTTTTTTTTTTTTTTGGTGAGGCAATTGGGGTTAAGTGACTTGCCCAGGGTCACACAGCTAGTAAGCATTAAGTGTCTGAGGCTGGATTTGAACTCAGGTCCTCCTGAATCCAGGGCCGGTGCTCTATCCACTACGCCACCTAGCTGCCTTTCAGCTTGATTTTCTTAAAGCACAAAAGCACAGTTCTGACCTGGTAGCTCTTTCCCTCTCTGTCCCTCTGTCTCTTTCTCTCTGTGTCTCTCTGTCTCTCTCTGTATGCCTGTCCATTTGTCTGTCCACCTGTCTGTCTCACATACATATACACACACAGTCATTCAACAAATTCCAGTAACTATTATCTCCAGAATAAAATATTAAACACCCTGACTTTTAAACTCCTTTAACTCTGTGAATATGTTAATTTTACCCAACTACCTTTCCAATTGTCTCACACCTTACTTCCCTCCCCGTGTATATTCTGTGATACAGTGAGATAGGCCTCCCTGATGTTCCTTGGACAAGACATTTCATCATCAGATCCTGATAGTTTTCATTGTCTGTCCCCCATGTTTGGAATTATGAATGGCGACTAATACTTATTACTCCAATAACAGTCAGAAAAAAATAAATATCTATTTTCAATGACATAATTTGAAGATCATCATCATTGCCAAAATTAATAGATTTACAAAGTATTTTACACATGTCAATTCATTTGAACGTCACAATAACTCTTTGAAGTAGGTGCTATGTCATTTCCCTTTAACAGATGAGGAAAATGAAGCTGAGAGGGTTTAAATTACTTGCCCAGGGTCACAAAGCTAGTCAGTATCTGAGGCAAGATACAAACTAAGGTCTTCTTGACTCTAAGTCCAGTGCTCTATCCACTGTGCCCTCGCTGCCTAGGAAATATAACTGAATTTAAATGCAATTTTACGATTTGGTTGGATTTTTCCCTTCTTCATATCTAATCTCTCACTAGGGTCTTTGTGTTGAGGCAATTGCAGATTATTGCGATCTTTTGAGCCCCAGCTATATTTCCATTTAATTATAAGGTGCAGAGACAGAGAGATTTTTGCTTTTAATCTCAGACCTGAGATTATGAATATTCTTCAACATGTTATCTCAATGTTGCTTCAGTGAAATAGTATTCTTAGTATTTATTGTATTTTTAATTTGTGGAATAAAGCAAGCTTTTCCATAACATAGTACAATAAAAAGATGATTTCACATGAAACTGCAAATCTACTACACACAACTTGCTATTTTTAAAAAATATACAACAAAATTATCATGGAAATTTCTTTCCTTTCCTTTTTTTCTTCCCTACCCCCTGCCCAGATTGCTAACGTTAAATACAAATAAGCATAAACACACATATATGTAATATACAGGTAATATTATTTTTTAAATCCTAGACAAATGATATATAGGGAACAACATTTGGTCTCTGGGAGAGATGAGGCAAAACAACCAACTCTACCAGTTCCACATAGACCATTTCTTTCTTTTTTTTTTTTTTTTTAGTGAGGCAACTGGGATTAAGTGACTTGCCCAGGGTCACACAGCTAGTTAAGTGTTAAGTGTCTGAGGCCGGATTTGAACTCAGGTACTCCTGACTCCAAGGCCGGTGCTCTATCCACTGTGCCACCTAGCTGCCCCTTCACATAGACCATTTCTAATCTTGGTTCTAAGGTTATTGGTGATGGGCATTTATCATGAGATGAATTAAATGGAATGTCCTGATCACAGGCTTATCCATTTCCTTTGCAGTTTTGTTATGTGGAACTCTAGAATTCTGGGGGTGATTTGCAGGCACACAGCCTAGCAAGCGGGGATATAACAGGAATTAAAAAACAAATTCTGACCATAACCAAATACATAAATTTATGTATAAATGCATGCATGTATATACACACATGTTTACATATCTACATGTACACAATATGTTTGCGTGCATATTTCTGTACATATATATATATATATATATATATATATATATACATTACACAGATAGATAGATGATAGATAGAATCCTATGGTAGCAGAATAATTCAGTTTTTTTAAAATGATGAATATGCTGCCTAAAGTATGCTTTTGTTGGCTAGCTGGGAGCTACTGTTTGGAGGGTCTGGAATTGAGGTGTGTGTGGGGAGAAATGAATAGCCCTGGGGCTATGCACTAAAATAACTGAAATCCTAACAGCTGCATTTTAATAAAGAGACCAGAAGATGGCAGCAGAAAAAAAAGCTCTGTGTAGATACCATACTTGGAAAGAGCAGTGCAGCAAAAAACATCAGTCAAGTGGAGGTATCAGTTCCTTGCCTCACGACATCACCAGAGAACCTCAGTAGCTCTTCAGGTAAGCAAGTTATAGCATTAGAGGCAGAGAAGTGTTCCATCAGAAATACCACCTTATAAGCAGGAGGTCCCTTACATGTAGCTATCCTACATTTGGTAACATGTGGGAAAAATATATCTCTATATGGCAGGAACATTTCCATCACTAATTTTGCTATTTTGTTTGTCTCTTTTGCTTTGAACTAATGTGTCCTCTGGTTGCTTGGCAAAATAAATGCATCATTGGTAGCTCATAAGGTATGGTTTTGAGCTGGTAAATATCCCAAACCTGAGGTAGCTTTCAGGGGGATCCAAGTATCAGGAGATCCCTGGGTGAAAAAGACAGAATTGCCATTGTATATAACATATGACACACAAACTTTCATTACACTTGTCTTGCATTGATTACCCATCATGATGTCAAGGCGACTCTCAGTCCTCAAAGGCTATCCTGGGGAAGTACAAGCTCTTATAGGTGCTACCAAGCTAGAAAGGCATCAAGGCTAGACTCAGTGACAGAGGATATGTCTATTGTCCAAGGAACAGTCTAGGCGCTTGAGAGGGTCAACACCAGACTGATTACAGGGGGTAAAGATTTTCAGCCTTAGGAATTCTTGAAGAGCAGCTAGAAAGATGCTAAAAGGTTGTGAGATAGGGGACTGGGGGTGGTGGTGGTGGTAGAGGGAAGTCCTCATACTAGTGAAATCACAGATAATTGAAATAAGAAGACTTCATTTAAAAAAACAACTGCATGTTAAATCTTGGTTCTGATACTGATCTTTCAGAGTCTCAGACCAGTAATTTCTAGAGTGGGGTCTACCCACCCTAGATGGCATGCAGGATTATCCATTGGAAAATAGGAATAAGATATTAGAACTTCTATTTTTTTTTGTGGGGCAAGGGGGGTTAAGTGACTTGCCCAGGGTCACACAGCTAGTAAGTCTCAAGTGTCTGAAGCTGGATTTGAACTCAGGTCTTCCTGAATCCAAGGCTAGTGCCTTATCCACTGCACCACCTACCTGCCCCATGAACTTCTATTTTTTTTGCAGGGCAATGGGGGTTAAGTGACTTCCCCAGGGTCACACAGCTAGTAAGTGTCAAGTGTCTGAGGCCGGATTTGAACTCAGGTACTCCTGAATCCAGGGCCAGTGCTCTATCCACTGCACCACCTAGCTGCCCCCGAACTTCTATTTTTTTTTTTAACAAAAAATTCTATATTTTTTACAAAGAAGAAATTAGGCTTTACTAATAGTTTATACAGGGTGTCCCAAAACTCTTAGTGCTGTTTTAAGTAACTAAGATTTTTGGTAACTCAGTATAAGTATTGACACTGGTGTCTTTGCTTGGTACATGCATCATATGAAGAAGGGTTATATATGGTAGGGAAGGCATTTATGAAAGAAAGGTGAGAATTCCTGTAGGAATTGATAAAAGGAATTGACAGCTGTACCCTTACATTCACTTTCAGTGTATTGTATTGTAATGTGCCTGTTTAAATGAAAACACAGATCATATTATTATGTTTTTATTCAGGGATTCTTAACCTTTTTTTGTGTGATGGACCCCTGGAGCAGTTTGGCACAGCCTAAGGACTCCTTCTGAGAACAATGTTTTTAAATGAATGGAATGAAATATATGATTACAAAGGAAATCACTTGTAACAAAATATAGTTAGCAAAAAAAATTAAGTTTATGGACCCCAGATTAAGAATCCCTGCTTTAAATAAAGCCCCACAAAATAGACAAGCAGAATTTTTAAATTCCTACAAAGAAAACACAGATTGAAGATAATACCAATAACATGAAGAAAAAAAATAAGAAAATGGCAGTCCTGACCCCACTCTTTCTCCAAATGCAAGTTCTTAATCAGTTACCTTAGAGGTAAAAACAGTGATGATCTAATAAGAAGTGGGTCATAAAATTCTAAAATGATCAATATTATCTTAAATATGGATTGACAGCCACTATCATTAACAATCAAATTTACCCCAACATATATATTGTGCCTTGAGCTATTAGCTAATAACATTACGTAGGCCTCAAAATTATAAGACATCTAGAAACTAAGCTTTTGTTGCTGAAAATGAAGTAAATATAAAAAGTCTCACTTAAAAACTCACTTTAAAAACTTTAAGAAGTCTCACTTTAAAACATACTTTAGGGGCAGCTAGGTGGCGCAGTGGATAAAGCATCGGCCCTGGATTCAGGAGTACCTGAGTTCAAATCTGGCTTCAGACACTTGACACTTACTGTCTTTGTGACCCTGGGCAAGTCACTTAACCCCCATCATCCCAAAAAAACAAAACAAAACGACATACTTTAAAAACATGGAAAATGAATTTTCTAACCTGCTAAAAATTCTTCCAAATAAAGTTTTCAATGGACTTTGAACCAATTCATTGAAAAACATAAAGATACAACAAATACCTCCTGACCAATTGATATCAGGGAAAGATGGAAATTGACTAATTATATTTCAATAAGAGCCATTGTACAACTGGTGGCAGGTGACATTTAAACATTAGTCTCATGATTTATTGAATGGAGCCAACAACTGACCTCTTCCATTTGAAGCATACCCATGTTGATGTCCTTTTAAGCTAAAAGTATCTAAAGAAATTGAACTTTGAACCACATCCTCAAATTATTGTATCACAATTAATTTAGCCAATTTAATTTATTTATTAATTTATCTATATATAATTTGTTCATGGTTTGTTTGTCTTCGGGGCAATGAGGGTTAAGTGACTTGCCCAGGGTCTACACAGCTAGTAAGTTTCAAGTGTCTGAGGCCAGATTTGAACTCAGCTCCCTCCTGAATCCAGGGTGATTGCTCTATCCACTTCGCCACCTAGCTTCCCCACTGCCCCTGTTTTAATGAATTAAAAAAAATAGAGAACATTCAAATCACATACTCAAATTATTTTGATAATATTTTTAATAATCTCTTTTAATGAGACCAAAGTTTTTGTACTATTACCAAATACATTAAAATTATTTTTAAAATAATTAAATTTATCTTGATGTTATAATTTTAATTTCTATTTTAAGTTGTTTGTCCTTTGTTCTTGAAAGAGAACCTATGAATAAGGGTGATGTTATCATTTGCAATGAATTGATTTAAGTGAAGAAGGGCTGTGAAAAGTCACCAGCCTCATTTTTTCCTCCAAAGACATCTGGGTCTAGTGGCAAGACTATACATAAGGACAACTGAGAGATGGCCAGGATGTTTGAGGCAATTGGGTTAAGTGACTTGTCCAGGTTGACACAGCTAGTAAGTATCTGAGGTCAGACTTGAACTCAGGTTCTCCCAACTTCAGGGACAGTTCTCTATCTACTTTGTCACCTAGTTGCCCTCTACTTTGAGTATTAATATAATAAATGCATGTAGTAGTACATATATAGCATTGGGTCATAGGTTCATAGGTACAGAACTGGGAAGACATTTGCTTTACAAATTAACAAAACCTGGACTGTCAAAATGCCTTCCCCAAGGTCACACAATGTCAGGGACAAGGTTTGAACAGATATCCTGGACACTCCAGGTTCAGCATTCTTTCTACCATGTCATAAATAAATAAATACACACACACACACACATATATATATATACATACATATACACATATATGTATATATATATATGCATACACACTAATATTAGTGGATATGTGTTGAAAAAAATTAACTGGTATGTGACCAAAAAAAGTTTTGCAAAACACTGAGTTAGACATCAGATAAATAAGTATTGTCAGTGATCATCAATTTTATCGAAATAGAACATTTTCACCGGGAATTTTAACCAAATTTCTGAGTCAACCAATTTTTATCATTCATGACTATCACTTAAAACCATAAGCCACTATCCTATTGCTCAAGAAGACAAACTATTGAAGCTACAGAGACACTTGTTGTTCAGTATTTTTCATCATAATACCAGTAAGACAGCAGGTGGAATGTTTGAAAGAGCTTTGAAGTTGGAGTCAAGAAGAGACTTGAGTTTAGATCTCACCTCAGATAGTTATTAGCTCTGTGACTATGAGCAAGTCATGGAACATCCTCTCTAAGCCTCAGTTTCCTCAACTGCAGGTGGGTAAGAATAGCACCTGTTTCACAGGGGTGTTGTGAAGACTAAATGAGACATCAGGTACATTGTTTTGCAAATCTTAAAGCACCATACAGATGCTGGGTATTATTATTGTTCTTATTATTTTTATCCACTTTCCTATAATACTTTTTTTTTTGGTGAGGCAATTGGGGTTAAGTGACTTGCCCAGGGTCATACAGCTAGTAAGTGTTAAGTGTCTGAGGCCAGATTTGAACTCAGGTCCTCCTGAATCCAGGGCCGGTGCTCTATCCACTGCACCACCCAGCTGCCCCTTTCCTATAATACTTTATAATTTTTGTAAAGGCCTTTTGCATATTATTCTTTTTGATTCTGGGAATGACTACTTGAGGTTGGCAGAGATTACCATTTTCCCTTCTAAATTCCACAATGGCAAGGTCTTTATTTTATCCAAACTTTTTCTCTCTCCCAGGGCCTAGCAGCTAGCAAAGTGCTCTTTTTTTTGGTGAAGCAATTGGGGTTAAGTGACTTGCCCAGGGTCACACAGCTAGTAAGCATTAAGTGTCTGAGGCCGGATTTGAACTTAGCTCCTCCTGACTCCAGAGCCAGTACTCTATCCACTGCACCACTTAGCTGTCCCTAGCACAGTGCTCTTTTTTTAAAATATAATTTTATTTTCCAAAATATATGTAAAAACAAAATTTTAACATCAATTTTTAAAAACTTTGTGTTCCAACTTCTCTTCCCCCCTCTATTTCCACCCCCCACCCACAAGATACTCAAGCATTTCAAAACAGTGCTCTTAATAAATGTTTTTTTAATTGAACTGGATTCTTTAAATAAGGAAACTCTGGGAGCACTACCTAGGAGAGATGAAACTTTCCTAAACTCATAGATGATGTGTGTTGGTTGAGTCAGTTCTAGAATCCAGGGCTATGGACTGCTAGGGCAGTATTCTTTGCACTGAATTTAAATTTGTATGAGCCATTTATTTTGTCTTATCTCTCCAAAAGGATTTTGTTATAATGTCACTACACTGTTAACATCACCACAAAATAGTATACATAGGCAGTTAGTGTCCCCTAAATATCCTTTAACTTGTCTATTGTTGCCATGAAAATCTTTTAAACTTTTAAAATATAAACCATGGCTTAAGTGTCTCTGGAAAAGTAAATAAATTCTTCTGACATTAGATGAGCTGTGAAAACCAATTGTAACTAAAACTCCCCCATCCCTGATTTTAGGAGTCCAGCCTATTGCCTAAAAAAAGCCCAGATCTCCATGATTTCTATTCTATTATTAGCACCCTTACCACCCCTGTGAGAAGCAAAATCATTCATTCAATAACTTTTATTAAGCATTCCACTGTATGCCAAACACAGTGCTATATTTTGGAGACACAAAACAAAACAAAAGGCAGAAGACAATCTCTGATCCCAAAGGAGTCCAGAGTTGATGGGGGAGGCAACATGCAAATAACGATGTACAACAAGATACAGACAGGAAAAGTTGGAAAATAATCAAAGAGGAAAGGTACCCATTGTAATGATAGACAGTTAACTAAGCTCAGTCAGGAAGACCCTAGTTCAAATCCTGCTTCTGACACAGATTGACTGTGTGATTATGGACAAAACCCTTAACCTCTCGATTTCCCCCCAGGTAACTCCCTAAAAGTATAAATTTCTGAAAAGTTTCTAATCTGCATTGGTAGAGAGAATTCCCTATACATATAAAATCATTTCTGTTTTTTTTTTTAAAGGCTGATATAAGCACCTATGTTTATGCAATAGAATGTGTAATTACCCAAATGTGTTTTGGTTTTTTTTTTTAAGTACCCTGAATGCTCATTGTTTCCCCCAACAACCAATACTGGGAGCTAAGTATCACAAGAGAATTAGCTTTCCACATTAGCACTAATGATGAAAGTTCCACACCTGCTAATTTCAAGGGATTTAATTAAGACATCCCATTTCACACTGACCAACCTGCTTTCACTTCACCCAAGTGGAAGGTAATCTATTAAATGATTTTAGCCTCCCAGGAATCTATCGCCAGATTGAACTTCAGGGCCTCTCAGGACTCTCCTGACCCAATATCATTCTCATTCCTTGGGGCAATGAAAGTATTTTTTTGTCCATTTTAAAAGCAGAGGGTTGGTATAATAGCTGGTGATGAGAGGGAGGGAATTTCAAGGCATGTTAAACTATTTTGAGAGGACATTAAAGTTCTAGTGATATTATGCCAACACACTTTCAGAGGAATCACACCAGTTAACTCATGCAAATTTAAGAAGGTCTAAAGAATGACCTTTTACTGAACAGGTTATTGTTATACTCTGAATGATTGTCAAATGGCCTGCCTGCTTTTGCTTTATTTATTCATTCAAGAAGTATTTTTAAGGAGCATTTATTAAGTGTCTATTATGTACAGGGCCTTGTGCTAGACCCTAGGGAATACAAAAACAAAACAGACCCTTCCCTCAAGAAATTTACATTTTCCTGAAAAAACAACATGACTACTGACAAATTCAAAATATAGAAAAAGTAAAATGAGGTAATTTGGGGGCAGGTGAAGAGGACACTAGCCATTGGAGGGCTCAAGAGAGGCCTCCTGTGGGAGACAGCATAAGAGCTTGGTTTTAAAGGAAACTAGGGATCCTCAGAGCTGAGAGGGGGATGGAGTGTGTTTCATGCATGGAAATAACCAATGAAAAGGCACAACTGATGGGGAACAATATGCTATATATGTATAACAGCAACCTAGGTCGTATAACAGGAACATAAGAGTATGTGAGAGAGCACTATAACGTCTGTCAATTTAAGCTAGAACCAAATTAATAAGAGCTTTAAATGTCAGAGTCTGTATTTACCCTAAGAAGCTATTGGAGCTTCTGAGGCATGGTCATACCTCTGCATTAGGAATATCCGTTTGGCAACTACATAGAAGATATTTTAGAGAGAAAGGGAAACTAAAGGTATGGGGACCGATTAGAAGACACTGATGTAGTTGAAGTAAGAAATAAGGAAGATCTGAATTAGGTTGTTGTGTTATGTCCAAACTCTCTGTGACCTCACTTGGGGTTTTCTTGGCAAAGATGCTGGAGTAGTTTCACATTTCCTTCTCCAGCTCACTTTTACAGATTTGTCTCCTGTCACACAACTAGTAAGTGAATGAGGCCACATTTGAACTCAGGTCTTTCTGACTCCAAACAGAAGGGCTTCTACTGTGCCACCTAGCTGCCCCTTAAGGTAGTGGCCCTGTAAATTGAGAGGACCAAATATAGGGGTGGAGAGAGTCAGTGGAGAGTTGAGTTGTGGATGACTACTAATTGGTGAACCTGATTAACTGGTTAACTAGGGAAGTGATGAAGGAGTTGGAGTAGTAGACAACCTTTTGAGATTCCTTCCAGCTCTAAAGTTGTGGTGTGATGGTACAGTATCAAAATGCTGGACCATGCACTGGAGCTTTGTGAATCTATCATCAGGGTGTCAGTGGCAAAGCCCTTGAGTTATCCATCTCATCTATGGCCTGTGCCAAGAACTATTGCTTATTTGTATGTTATTTCATCATTACCTTCTTTAATAAGCTTTAAAACTACCCTGAAAAATATGCTTTGAAATAATGAGTTTGTGTTTACCAACGCTGGTAAATATGCATTTGCGGTGGTATTTATTAGATGTGTTTCAGTATTTCTCACCTCCATTGAGAAGATGGTCTCTTATATTTACATGCCCTCCTTGAGGACAGGTTCCGTTTCATTTTTATCATTGTTCCTCTTCACATGGTGACTGCATAGACGGATGTCAATAAATGCATGTGAATGATTGCTGATTACGGTTAGATTGTATAACTCCTGGAGGAAGCACCATCTTTGTTGTTGTCTTTTCTACCTTCTTATCCCTAACACCTAGCACAGTGTCTACACTGTAGGGACCTAATAAGTATTTGTTAAATTGGGATGAATTGAATTGAGGGAAAACAACCAAATTAGAAGATGTGAGTGATCTGTGTACCTCAATTATAAAAGAGATTTAAAGGATTTTCAGTCTAGTTTTTTACGTTATTCCCACTATCATTTTTGACCATCCATTAAAAAATTAGGCAACCAAAGGCATTATTTTCAATATGAGCTCTTATTTGGGTTGGCACTCAGTGACATAGTTACTCTTCCAGGCACAATCATACAATCCTGTATGGTGCAGTAAGGAGATTAGCGAGACCACAGAAGCCAGAAGTCTATCATAGTCAGCTGTGTATAGGCATGGCAAAGATAAGGTAGAAGGAGGAGTAAAGCTCCATAGCCCTCATGCTGGGCAGGAAAGTCTATATAAAAATCATTCACCATTATAAAGAAGAAACACCAATGAAAATAATGCTAGGATTAATCCAGGGATTTTCATTTCTTTGGATAGTTAACTTTGATAATTAACCCAACACCAATTAGAGTAGCTGCTAATTATTTTTTTCTCCAGATTTTTGTGTTTCACTTATATTTTCATTTAAAATTTCAAAACATTGTTACAATTTGTACCAATTTTGTACCAATTTAATTGACCCTGGCATTTTGTGATGATTTGCTCTTCACATGCTGCTATGGTACATGGTCGATTATTCATACTTCTGTGAAGACTGAAAACTCATAGTATCAATACAGTAAAACCGAAAACAAAGTTAAAGGCTGGTAAGAAAATATTTGGCCAGCCATCAATTACAACTTCTCTTTTCCTCTCCTTTCTCCTCTTAAAAAAAGTTTCTAGATGTGTTAACTTTTCATTATTGTTAAAGAAAGTTCTTACAAAGAATCAAGCATGAACTTTCCTTTTTTTTTCTTTTTAAGGTTAGAGACTTCAAGCGTTCACTTATCCTTCCCTAGATAGTGATGATCAGCGATTTGTGACTTTTTTTTTTTGCTCAGTTTTACACTTGGAAAAAGAAAATCTGCTTTGAGTATAGAGCAGTAATAGAAGGTGCACACTTAACTAAGCATTGATTCTGGGACTGGTTCCCTTGCTTTCCAGCCATTTCAAAGATGGCCTTACTTGAAGGAGGCTCTCACAATTCTGCCCTTCTGAGGCTGAGGAGGGCGCCAGTTATCCACCATGGGCACGGGAGGCTCATTCTCAGCACTGATGCAAAGGCTTCTGAGCTTGGCCATCTGCAAGAGTCCACAATGTCAACTTGACCTGTAACCTACTTTTGCTACATCTCATAAAATAGGGAATTAGGAAATTATCTGAACATTTCAAGCAACACACACACACACACACACACACACACACTCACTCACTCACTCACTCACTGTTTTTCATTCTCTGAATGGATAATTCAGTCCTAAATAACTAACCTTTTTGGGGAAGTACATAAATAATTTTTCTTGAATGATCAACCCCCTGCTTTACTATAATACAAGATAAAGATGGACTCCTGCCAAAACACATTTTCCCCTGATTTATCTAGATATTTGTAGCTGTATAAACTTGGAATAAAGATTCTAGGAGAGGCAATGTGTGTGTGTGTGTATGTGTGTGTGTGTGTGTATACACACACACACACACACACATACACACACACATATATATGTAGTGATGGTCTTATTGATAATTTTTTTGAAGTATTTTTTGTTTGTTTCTTTTTTGTGGGGGGCAACAAGGGTTAAGTGACTTGCCCAAGGTCATGCAGCTAGTATGTATCATGTCTGAGGCCGAATTTGAACTCAGATCCTCCAGAATTCAGAGCCAGTGCTTTATCCACTGCACCACCTAGCTGCCCCAGTATTATTGATAATTAATGGTGGCATCATGATAGAAATAATCATGTAAATAAGTAATGACACATGATAATAATCGTGTACAGCTTTCTAGTTTATTATTAGTTATTCTAATAATAATAGCCAGCATTTATATAGCACCTTAAGTTTTACAGAATGCTTTAAAAAGACTATTTTCTTTTATCCTCACAATGACCCTAGGAGATAGATGCTATATTATCCTCATTTTACAGATGAGAAAAGTTAAGTGACTTGCCTAGGATCACCAAGCTAATGTCTGAGGCTAGATTTGTACTTAGGTGTTCCTGGCTGTAGGTCCAGTATTCTGTCAACACTGCCACCTAGCTGTCTCTAGTTTGAAAGAGTACATTATCTTCTTGAATGCTCACAACAATCTGAACAGATGAGCAACATAATAGTTTTTTATACTTATTTTCTTGTTATTATTCAGTCTTTTCAGTCCTGTCCAACTCTTCATGACCTATGTGGGGTTTTCTTGGCAAAAGTAATAGAGTAGTTTGACATTCTTTCTCCAGCTCATTCTACAGAGTGAACAACAGAGGGTTAAGTGACCTTGCTAGGGACATATAGCTTGTGTCTGGGCAGATTTGAACTCAAGAAGATAAGTTTTTCTATTTCAGGCCTGGTACTCTATCCACGGCTCCTCACTATCTGCCTAACTTAGTTTCCAGAAGAAGAAAATGGGGGTCAGGTAGATTAAGTGACTTGCCTAAGGTTACATACACAGTTGGTAAGGGATAAAGATGGATTTGAATCTGTCTTCTGATTCTAAGCCTAGTATTCTAGCTTAGATGGAAAATGGCTTCCATTTCACATTCTTTTGAATATACAAATGAAACAAGAAGAAATTAAAGTATTATTAAATCTCTATTTTATGATTTTTCAAAACGCAATTTTTTCCTGAGGCAAATACTTAATAAAGCTTCAAAAAAAAATGTATAATAAAATGAGATTGGAATCCTAGTCAGAAAGCTTGGATTTGAATCATGGATCTGCCACTGACTTGTTTGGCCTTAAGCAAGTCAATAAATCAGTCCATAAACATTAAGTGCCTACTATGTGGCAAGCACTATGCAAGTTACTTAATTTCTCATTTCAGATTCTTTCTGTATAAAATGAGAATAAAAATATTTATACTTTTTACTTTAAAGGATACTTATGGAAAATCATGTGTGAAATAATATAAACCACAAAATTCTATGTACATTTCAGCTATTTTCAAATTATAATGATGGGAATCAATACGTTGTAATGGATAGAGAGCTGGACACAGAGTAAGGAAGACTAGACTGCTTATGTGTACAAACTAGCTTTGTGTCCTGGGCAAAGCACAATCTTGCACTTGAGTCCCCAGGTAACTCTCACACTCTAAGTTGTAGAGCAGCTACCCATCTGCATTGGTACAGTGAGTTTCCTTACCAATCCCCTACACCAATGATGTCATAGGTCTGGTCCCTATACCCATCTTCTTTCCTTGAATTAAAAATCATCATTATCACCATCACCATCACCACCACCATTATCATAATAATCACCATCTTGTAGTTTCTCACAATTGAAAGAGTCCTCAAAGGTTATCTCATCTTATTCTAGGCAAATTATGAATCCCATCTTCAACATCCTTAACAAGTGTCAGTTGGGTCATCCATCCTCTACTTGAGATCCTTCAGTGTTGGAGAATTCATAACCTCCCAAAGCAGCCCATTCCACTTATGGACAGTTCTATTTGAAAAACTATTTTCCTCATATAAAAGAGATGTGTATTTTTATAACTTCTAGCCATTCATAATCCTAGTTTTGCCTATTGGAGCAAATTAAAAAGAGTCCAAAGCCCCTTAGATATGAGAGCCCTTCAGATTCTTAACAGCAGCTATCATGTCAGCCCTAACATGCCTTTTCTCTGGATGAAATGTGCCCCATTTCTTCTAATGTTTCTTATATGATGTGGTTTCAAATACCCTCATCCATTCTGGTTGAATTTCTCTGGACAGGATATATCTACCTTGCCAATATACTTCCCAAAATGTGGTACCCAGAACTGAGAAGAATGTTCCAGATGGGGTCTGGAGGGGAAAATGCAGGCAGACTTTTGTTTCCATTATTCTGGGCACTAGGCGTCTATCAATGTAAACACTTTTAAATAGCATTAATGTAGTCTGTTTTCCTGGAGGTCTTTGAATGTGAACAGCAGAGTCTAACATTTTCTATTGGTGTCCCCAGAGCTTAGCAAATGGCAAGCACTTAATAAATGCTTTTCATCCTTTCATTCATTCAAATAGATTGAAGGCGATTAACTGGACCAAAATACTGACTCATTAGTTATCCAGCTTTTGCGAAACAAACAAATCACCATGAAATTGTAAGCAAGAAATGAAACTGCTTCACTTAAAATCCTTCTGAGACAGTTGAAGTTTACCTGGTCAGAGCTCACAGTTATGGGTTCCTTCAAAAGAAGCCAGACAATGCACTCTTCACAAGGAGGAGTAGTGAAGGAGCCGTGATAAGTCCAATAATCTCGACAAGCAGGGAAAAGACAGGATGGGTCAAAATGTGTGAAAGGAGCATCTTTGCCCTAAAAGAGATTCAATTAGACCAGTAAGCCATGTGCAAATGTGCATCTTCACATCAAAATGTATACACACACAATCGTATGTTTAGGGTACTTATTTTAATCCATGAGCAAAGTTTCTTCAAAATGTCAAGGAAATTAAATTCTAAGAAATATAATCCCTTTCACCAAAATACCCACCTGCTCTGAATATTACATTTTTGAAAGAGTAAAATACTTTTATATATAAAATATATTTTATTAATAATTCAGTTATTCATTCAATAAGCATTTATTCAACATCAGCTGTGAAGACTATTTATTAAATATCAGCTGTGAAGCTATGGGATATGGGAGACTGTAAGATTTAAATAAGGCATGGATGTTGACCACATGGAGGTTATAGTCTATAAAGTGGAAAAGACATGAATAAAGACACAAAGTTACATCATAAGGCCATTTGAAAGTTGCAACACAAAGTTCTTTATGAGGTGAAAGGGAGCTTTAGGTCAGTGGGTCAGGAAAGATTTCACAGATATAATGCCATGTCAGTTTGGCTCTAGAGTATGAATAAGAATTCAACAAGCACAGAAGACTAGAGAGGATATTCTAGACACAGAATCAGTAAAGATATAGAGATGGTTCTACTGTTAAAAATAGTGAAATCGGAAAGATCAGGTTTAGGGGGAAAGATGATAAACTTGGCTTTATACATGGTGAGTTTGATGTGCCAGTAGGATATCTAAATGTAGCAATCTTGTAAGTGGTTGGAGATATGTGTCTAAAGCTCAAAATCTAGTTCAAATTTAGAGATAGAGATTTGAGAGTCTTTTGCATAGAAGTGGTGGTTGAAGTCCATTCACTATTGACTAAGGAGATAATGAAGAGTTTGAAGAGAATATTAACAGAGAATAACTTTAGGGGAAACCCACATTAAAATACTTGGAGGATGAGCAAAGAAAACAGAAAAGGAACAATCCTAGGTATGATGAAAACCAAGAGATTGTTTCTCTGAAGCCAAGAATAAAGAGAAACAAGTGTCTTGAGACTTTCAGAAAGGTAAAAGGTGATAAGTATTTGGTATAAAAGGCCACTGGATTTGGCAAATTTGTTTTTTAAATAATGATTGCCTTTGAGAGAGTGGTTTGAGTAGAATGGTGGGGGGAGGGGTAGAAGTCAGTTTATAGAGTTCTAAGGAGAGAATAAATAGGAAGAGGAAGCATCCAGTAGAAGCAAAATTTTCAAGTAATTTGGCAATGAAAGTGAGGAAGGAATATGAGAGTAGTTGAATGGAGTAGACAAGTCAAGTAAAGGAGTAATAGTGGTGGTGGTGGTGGTGGTAGTGGTAGTAGTGGTAGTAGTAACAGTAGCATAGCAGTAGTAGTATAGTAGTAGTAGCAGCAGGTGGAGGAAGAGGAGAAGTAGGAGTGGTGGTGGTGGTGCTGCTGATGGTGGTGGTGGTGGTGGTGGTGGTGGTGGTGGTGGTGGTGGTAGTAGTAGTACCTGAACATAAATTTCATTATAATTCCTTGGCTACATTTTCTTTAAGTTGAAAGGGAAGGGGCATTTGGGGAGCATGTTTATAATTATGATTCCATGACTACAAAAATATTTTTTAAAGTTGGGTTTGAACATTAAACATCACTTTCCATAATAAACCACATTGACTTATTTCCAGCCAAAATATTTGTTTACTTTCCTTTAGATAGAGCTAATAACACTTAACTACGACTTTGATAGCCCACATCTTAGGAAACAAAAAATCTATGTACTAATTATAATATTATATCATTCAATATAAGCATGTATTCAGTGTAAAATTTCTTTTTTTGTTTTTGTTTTTGTTTTTTGTGGGGCAATGAGGGTTAAGTGACTTGCCCAGGGTCACACAGCTAGTGTCAAGTGTCTGAGGCTGGATTTGAACTCAGGTCTTCCTGAATCCAGGGCCAGTGCTTTATCCACTGCGCCACCTAGCTGCCCTCAGTGTAAAATTTCTAATGGTAAATTTTTCCATTTGGATATCACATTTAATCTCCAAAAAAAAATTATTTATGAAAATGCTCCAAAATAAAATTGAAAATTATCTCTTGACATTAAAAATGCCTACTGAGCAAATTTACAGACTATAAACTCTTTGAGAAGAGGGATAGTTTCATTTTGTTTGGCTTTTCAAAAAATCCCGGGGCGGCTAGGTGGCTAGGGGCGGCTAGGTGGCTCAGTGAATAAAGCACCGGCCCTGGATTCAGGAGTACCTGAGTTCAAATCCGGCCTCAGACACTTGACACTTACCAGCTGTGTGACCCTGGGCAAGTCACTTAACCCCCATTGCCCCGCAAAAAAAAAAAAAAAAAACCCTAATATGTATGTAACAGTGCCTGGCACATAGTAGGTATTAGCAAAGGTTTGTTGTGACACTGAAGATATGTATTCTTGATATTTCCCTCAGACAAAAAATGGGTTTGAAGAGACTTTGGAAATGCATTTTTAAAAATTGGAAATCTTCTATATCATATTCAAAGGAGAGACAGCATTTTTTTTTACCTTAGTCTTAATCTTGTCCAATGCATCAAGAAATATCTGAAATTCTCCTTTCTCACGTCCTATCTGTAATGAAGAAGAAAAAAATCAATTGTTTTGGAATTTGGTTATGTGAAAAAGCTGGATCTGATGGAACTTTTTGTTCAGAATTAAAATGTAATTTCCCCCTCTTCCACATGATTTTAGATTATATGGTTTCCTTTTTCTAAATTTGAACTCCAAGTATAAAATGCAGCACTACAAAATTACAGGCCTTTTTGCTGTATACTATGGGCTTCTGCCCAAGCTAGTTCCATGTTGGGGATGTTGACAGAATCAGATGTGGAAGGTCTTTAGCAGTGATGTGGTCTACTATGGCCAGGTTATATCCACACTATCCCATATAAATTTATCTTTATCTTTCTCAGGTACCACTAAATGATATCTGGGAAAATATGTGTTATCAAAGAGCCATCCCTTGTCTGCCAACTCCCTGGAGACATTCAGTCAAAGCATTCAAAATTATTGTGAACTGGGCATTGGTAATAAATAGCTAATATTTACATAGTGTTTTCAGATTTACAAGGTACTTTAAGTACATTGTTTCATGTGATCCTCACACTTACTCTGTGGAGTGGCTATTACAGGTATGGTCATCTTCATTTTAGTTGAGATAACTGATGCTCAGACAAATTGTTTATCTAGGGTCATAGAGCTAGTAAGTAATGAAAGCAGGATTTGAACCCAGATCTCCTAACTTAAAGTCTAGCACTTGTTCTACTCCACAGACTAAGTTTTCACATCCACCAAATGATATCAAAAGCTCTTGTAATTTATTGTAAAGTATTCTTATAATGAGAAATTGTGGTGTAGCATATAGAGTACTGGGCTTGGAGCTTTGGTGGGCTGGAACCAGCTCGAACCAACTTGGGAGGGCTGATAGTGAAATCTTCAGTCTGAGCAGTTACACCCAATTAGCAAATGTTTACAAATCACGGCTTGGTTTATTGTTTGGTTGATTGTCTATACTTAAGAATGTGAAACGGAGAAAGTGTAAGAATGCAGATTAAACTCAAAAGCATTTCTAGGTTACATTCCCATCCCCATTGACCCTACTGGTAAACATTTACCAGCACATCCCAGGCTTGTAAACAGAATCACCTGGATTTGGATCCACTTCTGACCTTTAGCTCTGCAAACTTGGGCAAATCACTTAGCCACTGTGCCTCCCCAAATTCCCAAGGACTTATCTATTACATCCTAGGTAGGGTCTGGTCTTGAGGGAGGGAGTTCTCACACTAAGAGTCTCCTACACTAAAGAAATCACGGCTTGTTCACACATTCATGTCCTCCTGAAAATAACACTTCTTAAAATTTATGCCTAACCAACTTGGTACATATCCTGTTTCAGAGCTAATGCTTCCTGTGCTATAGTTCCTTCCTAATAGCTTCATGATTAATTCTCTCATTATCAGGATTCACAAAATCATAACAGAGTAGCTCCTTAATAACGTAATAGTTTTGCCCTTCTCTGTCTACCATTAAAAATTACCTTCTGAATTTACAGCACGTAACAAATTTGGTCATTAAACAAGAAAAAAAGAAGCAAGCTTTTCACCTCCGGTTTAAGCTCTGAATCGTGTTACTACTACATTCATGTGAGAAGGACACATAAGAACTCATTAAACCAGGGTTGGCTCAACAACACAAGCATTCCATGTGGTTATCTTGGCATGGCCTAATATGCATGGTGGCTAGTCTGGGCTGAGTGAATCGCAAGCCAGAGATTAGAGTTCAAAGTGTTGATCTTTCAGTTTTCAGGGAAACTAATGGAGTAGCAAGAGGGTCCAGTGAGTAAATATCTCTACTGTCCCTGAACACGAACAATTATACGTAACACACACACTGCAGCCTTATGACTAAGAAGTGTATGAGAAATTGGGGTGTGCCAGGCTCGTCACAGGCAAATCTTTGCAGGCAGAAAAAAAAAATTCTTGGCCTGATCTTGGTTGACAACTTAAGTCCATAACTTAATTTGACTCACAGTGTTACATACCATCCTCTGTTTCTATTCTTCTCTGTAGATGGAAATGTTCATGTTTTTGGTGTTTAGGATAACAAGTTGTTTTTTTTTTAATTTAAGAAATAACTTGGTGTGGGGGATGAATACTGAATTGAAGCAAGAAGGATTTGGGGAATTCCCTTTCTCCCCTTTGCACTAGGCTATAGCAGCTCTCCAAGGAGCAAAGGCAAATCACTGATAAGACACTAGACTTTTAATGAAAAAAGTATGGTAATCGTTTAGCAGACCTTCAGAAAAATGCCCACGACAGCGATTCCATCATGTTGTTTCAAAGCTTCTCCAAAAGTACCATATTTGGGATTCCAGTGAACCATGTGAAGCTGAAACGATACAATTAAAATATGTAGTAAATAAGCAAGGGTATGAATACACAGCAACCAAATACATGCTATTCCATCAAGCACACACACAGAGCCAGGAGTAGTTGGGCCTCCAAGCCAAGAAATACTTCCTTATCTTTGTCACCAGGGGGAATTTTCTGAACCATTTTGGACCAACAGACACCTCATCTGAAAAGGAGGCCAGACTAGATTGCCTCGAAGTTTCCTTCCAACTCTAAATCAATGAACTTTGAATACTGTGAAGTATTTCTTCCTTTTCCTCATTTAGTGATGAAAATTACATGGGGGAGGAGACACGATTTTCATGAGGAGAATGTTTTTATCATAAAAGTATTTTCTTCATGATGAGAATTTAAATTATAGCAAATGGATTTGAAATGAACAATGTTATAATTATAATTACATAATCTTAAGTAGAAATGATATTTCCCATATCCCAAAGGTAATTCGTGTGATGGGTTGATTGGTTTGAAATGACTTCTTTTCTCTCATTAACTTGGAGTTGTACACAGAACTTTTTTAAAAAGAACATCTAAGATTATAAATCAAAAGTGATAGAGAAGTAGGAGTGAAAAAGGAGAAAGAAAACTGGTTTTTGCTTTTCAGATATGCTAATTTTCAGCCTAAGGAGAATTCAGTAATTATAGTTTTGAGGGGGGAGAAAGGGCTTAGTGGCAAAACAATTAAATTAATGGTCATTTAAAACCTGAATACTGGATTCAACATATATCAAAAGTTTCCTATTGAATTATGTATAGTATGAGAAAGGCACATGCTATTTGAGAGTAATAAGGTTTACCATTTCTTTTTTTTTTTTATTTTGTGTGAGGCAATTGGCGTCAAGTGACTTGCTCAGGGTCACACAGCTAGTAAGTGTTAAGTGTCTGAGGCCAGATTTGAACCCAGGTACTCCTGACTCCAGGGCCAGTGCTCTATCCACTGTGCCACCTAGCTGCCCCAAGGTTTACCATTTCTTAATGTAAAATACTTTATGCTTAGCAGAAATACTTTGCTTTAGATCACTTATAAGCATAATCACATAAAAAAGTTTTATGTACAGGCAAAGATAGAATTATATATTATATCCAAATCTGAAATCAATAAACCAGCCTATCCTTCCCACAAATTGTGAACAGAGGCACAATACACTCATGTGATATTCATGTGTTTGTTGGAGAAAATAGTGAAGGGAAAAAAATCCCTTTGTATCATTCAGTACCTTTCTCATATGGCCTTAACCAAAACTTGATCTAACCTTAGTTTTCTCTATAATAGAACAGAATTCACTCCAAACCTTTTAACCTGGAATGAACATCACCAAGGCTTTGTCCTGGCTTTGGGACTTCAGCCAGCTTTACTAGGTATTATGATCTCATTAGCATTTTTCTACTTAATCTTCCCTAGGAAGAGTTTGTAGCCAGGAATTTTCTTATTCACTAGCAATATTAATGACTTCTTACTAGCTAACATGCAAACCTTCTCTACTTCCTAGCTTATAGAAGCTGTCTTTCTGATCCATAGAACTACTTAGAGAGAGAAAAAAAATCACAGAAATGTAGGCTGCATTTACATCAGCATCATGGGAAGCCATGCAACTCATTTTTTCAAGCTATAAAAGATTTCTTTCTATTCTCCCTAATCCTTAAATTAGTTAAGTATACTATAAAAATTCATATTAAATTGTTTATATACCAACTCTCTCTCTCATTTTAAAGGAACTCTATTACTTTTCCAGTTATAAATATGAGCAATATCAAAAATACATTTAATAAAGACATTTCCAATCTTAGTTTAGAAATAGACAAAGTGGTTTCACTACAGTCACTCTCTCTTTTTTTTCTTTGAGGGTTCTTCTCCCTTTTGTCAAACCTCTACCTTTCCTTTCAGTGTATCTAATGCCACCTGCATTTTGGCAATCTCATTCAGGTTTTCTCTCTCTAAATAGTAACCTACTCAGTCCACATGTTCATCTGCTCTTAAATACATTTTACTTGATGTAGTACTTTGCCTGGTATTCAAGGTTATCCACAATCTGGAATCTCCCAACCTTCCTAGTCCATTAGCTACACAGAACTACTTTGTGAGCCCTAGACATTCTCTACTCTCTGACCTCTAGATATTTACTCATTCTGTTCCAGATGCCAGAAAAGTCATAGCTCTCTCTCTTCATGTGTTGAATTCCAAGCCCATCCTTTAGAGCCCAAATTAAATGCTACCTCCTCCATTTAGCCTAAATTGATTTCCTCCATCATTAAAATAGTTCATATTTAGATAGCAATATAATTTTTGCAATTTAATGGCTTCCAGGTAACTCCTCAAATTATTTATTTTGCACTACTCTAATGAGAGTTTTACTGTTCATTTGAATATTATAATTATCTGGGTTTGTATTTTAACACCTTATTAAGTCATAAAAGTAATATGTGTTTTCTTTGCATCTCCCCCCGGGCCTGGCATGGTGTTCTTCAAATAATAGATGTTTAATAAATGTTTATAGAATGAATGAATAAATAAGAACTATTTTTTAATTATACATTACATTGAAAGACTATCTTTTAAGCTAATTTATGCCAAGGGTTTTTTTGTTTGTTTGGTTTTTCGGGGCAATGAAGGTTAAGTGACTTGCCCACGGTCACACAGCTAATGAATGTCAAGTGTCTGAGGTGGGATTTGAACTCAGGTCCTCCTGAATGCAGCGCTGGTGCTTTATTCTCTGCACCACCTAGCTGCCCCACCAAGGTTTTAATAGTTGGTAAGTCTAATGTCTTCCTTACCCAGGAATATCTTCAACTGAAGGATAACTCTTATCCAAACAGAAATAAATGTATTTCTATGAACAAAAAACTTCAGACTTCAGCAAAGGCCCCAGAAGAGGGGAAGTGAGGAAGTTTGTTGTTGTTGTTGTTGTTGTTTAATTGTGTCTAACTATTTGTGATCCCATTTGGGGTTTTCTTGGCAGAGATACTAAGGTGCTTTGCCATTTACTTCTCTAGCTCTTTTTTTATAGATAAGGAAACTGAGGCAAACAGGGTTAAGTGACTTTCCCAGGGTCACACAGACTTTTCCACTGTTTGAGACTGCATTTAAATTCAAGTCTTACTGATGCTGGGCAGGCACTGGTGACACCTAGCCACCACAAGTAAAGAGTGGGAAAAGCACTGGACCTGGTTTCAAACCTCACTTCCGATACTACCTTTGTGAACTTGAAACTCAGTTTCCTCATCTATAAAATGAGGAGGTGTCTAAGGTCCCTTTCAGCTTTAGATCTATGATCTGTGATAAATCTACGACAAAAAGCACAGAGCTAAATTGGAAGATCTGGATTCTAGGCCCAACTTTGCCACTATTACACATTTCTTAAGTGGTATGTTCCAGGCACTGTGCTAAATCTCTGCTCTCAAGGAGTTTATATTTTAATTCTAATAGGATATTTGGGGTTATGGGCAGCTAGGGGGCAAAGTGGATTGAACACCAGGCCAGGAGTCAGAAAAGCTCATGTTCCTGAGTTACAATTTGGCCTCAAACACTTGTAACTGTGTGACCCTGGGCAAGTCACTGAAACCTGTCTGCCTCAGTTTCCTCATCTGTAAAATGTACTGGAGAAGGAATGGTTAACCACTCTAGCGTCTTTGCCAAGAAAACCCCAAATGGGGTCACAAACAGTCAGACATGACTTAAACAACTGAACAACAACAATTTGGGGGTAAGAAATGTAAGTCCTCTGGGCCTCCCTCTCCTCATATATCAAGGGATAATCTCTAAACTCTCTCCTAGCTCGAAAATTCTATTCTACTTGAACATATGAAGGCTTCCCAGAATCTACCAAAACTCACAAGCTTGATCTCTGTGCAAGACTGACCTTGACTTGCACTGATTTTTTTCTGCAGAACAGAAAAAATATGAAAATGTTTAATATTTCCATGCACTTGTCTGAGAGGCTTAAAGGTACCTACCTCAGCAGCATATTTCACTCCATCCACGGTGTGCTCTGAGCCATGATCATCAGATGAGCCCCAGTGAAGGTGAAATTGACGCAGTCGATAGGGTGCAGTGAGTGGCCCCCCTCTTAGCACTGTAACAATAGGGTTAATACTGAATTCGGTTCAGCTTCATAAGCTTCTGCATTTTTAGGAGACCAGATTAAGAAACAGAACCCAGGAGGCCCCAGAATCCTGTGACTACAAAACCCAAAAGCCCAGCCAAAGTTCATGTTGTGGTGCCTATTGAAAGAGTGGTCTTGTTTTCTTTCTTAAATTGCAACAGTTCATAGTATTTATAAAGCATTGTTTTCCTTCCTCCCTCTGTACTCTCCTCTAGTAGGACTTAGTTTTGTGTAGGGAAATGTCGTTCCCTCTTCTGGTAGCTCAGTGCTCAGGGCCACTGATCTATTTTCCTAACCTTATTTTCCAAAGGCCTTTCTATCTCTCGCCAAGGATTTGATTGATGGGCATCTTCCACAGTGCCACAGAATGCTAGGGACCCTTTTGATACCTCACATAGACTGAAAATATTTTCCTCTCTGAGTCCTAAGACATCACAGCTTGTTTACAAGTGAAGAGAGTATGAGTTATGTAATATTGTTAGAAATAATACTATCTGCAGCAGCCTTTCAGAACTACAAAATTACACATGAGAACATGAATCAATAAGCACCTCCAGGGCAGGCATTTTCCTGGGTACTGAGAAAAAAGACAAAAATGAAACAGTCCCTGCCCTCAAGGAGCTTATAATTGACCTGAATGAGACAATTTTGTATATATGTAGTTATATGCATAATAGATACATGTAAGATGTACAGATCTAAAGTCACAAAATAATCCACGACTAGAAAAATTACTCTAGTCACATCTCCTATGTACACAGTCACATACCCACTCCCACATATAGATGAAAAACTTACTTTGTCTTTTAATTCTTTTTTTTTATTGAGGCAATTAGGGTTAAGTGACTTGCCCAGGGTCACACAGCTAGTAAAGTGTTAAGTGTCTGAGGCCAGATTTGAACTCAGGTCCTCCTGACTCCAGGGCCGATACTCTATCCACTGCACCACCTAGCTGCCCCTTTACTTTGTCTTTTGTAAGGATAAATTTAACTCTTATGATTTTTTTTTGTGGGGCAATGATGGTTAAGTGATTTGCCCAGGGTCACACAGCTAGTAAGTGTTAAGTGTCTGAGGCTGGATTTGAACTCAGGTCCTCCTGAATCCAAGGCTGGTGCTTTATCCATTGTGCCACCTAGCTGTCATTAAGATTTAATTGCACAGTATTGACTTCTCTCTGGATAAGGCATTCAGAAAGTCATTTTGCTTGGGGAAAAGGCTTCATTACAAATACAAAAAGATGTTAATCCCTTTTGTGCCAAAAAATTTCCAAGACATTATTTAATATATGTACTCATGGTTGTGAAAAAATGCTACAGACATTTCTGTGGAGTACTAAGTTAAAAGAAGAAGCTAACACTTTAACCATAAGTGCACCAAGCCATTGGCTACAGGAAAAACAACAAAATAATGAGCCTGGCATTACACTCCTTCACAATATGGCTCCTCCCTACCTACCTATCTTTCTGGACTTATTCCACATGGCTCCCTGTTACATGCTCTACATTCAAGCCAAAGAGAACAGCTTCATTCCCTAATTTTTTTCTTGCTCTCTCCCACCTCTGGGCTTTTGTCCATAGTCCAACCCTGTGCCTGGAACAGACACTCCTCACCTCTTTCCCTGTTGAAATCTCTCCCTTCCTTTAAGGTACAGAACAAGTGTTAGTTTGAAGCCTTCTTTCACGTGCTTCTCTTTCCATCTATGATGCCTCTCTCCTCAGATCTTTCACACCACATGGGCCTTTCTTATCTATGTATCATATGCTAATTTACATGATAACTTTTTCATGCATCTATTTCTTGTACTAAACTGTACCCTCCTTGAAAGTAGAGAGGTGTTATGTTTCATCTTTGCATCCTTAGTGCCCAGAAGAATAGCTAGAAGTTCGTAAATACTTATCAAATCTAACTGAGCCAGTAATCTGCGTCCTAAAACCTATTTGGAAATTTACATGTGCCCAGCTCTATTACAGAGTGACAAGACAAGGTGAGGGAATGGGCCTGTGGTTCCATTGATAGAGGGAATTCCAGATGAGGAACCTCTCTTTACCAGTGCAGGTTTGCATCTTCTCTGCAAATTTGAGTCTTTTAGAGTAGTCTCATGCACTGAGAGGTTCAGTGACTTGCTCAGGGTCACACAGGCAGTATGTGTCATGAATAGGGCTTGAACCAACATCCTCCCAGCTCTGAGGCCAGCTATCCACTGAACCACACTGCCTCTTAAGAAATGATGAATTAGATCATTGAAAAAACGATTTTATTCATTCAAGACAAGGACCTGAAAACTGAAACAAATGGGAAAACAGGTTATAGCAGTTGTCTTAACTATTCAGTAAAATTATTGGTTGGCCAAAACAACTTATTTTAAATGTTATGAGTTCAGTAAAGCAGATTCAACCATTATAACAGATATTTGGTTTGTCATGGGAATACTATCTTGGTAAAAAAAATACACAGCCAGTATAGTCACATACAGTTGATGGTAATAGCTTTCTGAAGTGAATCAAATGAGTGTGAATTCTGTTAATGGCCTGTGTTAAGAGGATAAAGCTATATAACAATATTTGAAAAACCCATCAGTGTGAACTTAGAGGCTGTGATGAACAAATATTAAAGAAGTGCAAAGTATCATCTGCTGAGATGTGGCAAGACAAAGTAATTTTATGTCCATCATTAACATTTTTCCATAGAAATCAGTGTAGCAGAAGACAAGGACAGATCCTATCATAATGTAACCTTTGCTCTTTCTTGGCATCAATCTAATATCAGGGAGTAATAGAGTGTGGCCCTCCCCATCTACAGCATACCCCCTTCAGAGACACATCTCTTCCTTTAAGAGAACTATGATCTACAAAGTCAGGTTTTCAAAAATGTCCATCACAAATCTCTCCATCAACCATTTCTTTGAAATACTAGTACAGTAATGTTGGTGATGCAAAATAAGATATAAGTAACTGTCAGAGCAGGGGTTTGGTGCATGTAGATGATGCCCCAGATGAATTTTTTTTTTTGGTGGGGCAATTGGGGTTAAGTGACTTGCCCAGGGTCACATAGCAAGTAAGTGTTTAAGTGTCTGAGGCTGGATTTGAACTCAGGTCCTCCTGAATCCAGGGCCAGTACTCTATCCACTGCGCCACCTAGCTTCCACCCAGGTGAACTTTTGTAATGAGTACTGAACAAAATTAGAGTGCTAGTCTATTTGGGGGAAAAAGCAAGAAGAAAACAAATGGGCACAGTTTGAAGCTTTGTATACATGAAGCAAGTAGAAAGATGCTATTTGCTCAAATCATTTTGTCTCTTCTCTGAATTCATTAATAGCATGCTCCAAATAATAGGTTTATACAAGCTTGCTTTTTTTTCAAGCTTGCTTTTTAAAAACATATTTTAAAATCTGGGGCAGCTAGGTGGTACAGTGGATAAAGTACCGGCCCTAGATTCAGGAGAACCTGAGTTCAAATCTAGCCTCAGACACTTGACAGTTACTAGCTGTGTGACCCTGAACAAGTCACTTAACCCCCCTTGCCCCACAAAAAAAGCATATTTTAAAATCTGTATTACCCAAAATAGAGATTGACTTTTCCCATTTAAAAGGGAAAAAAGTAAGAGAGAATGAGATCTGAGAGTAGAAGATAACCAAAATATTTTATTCATCTCCAGGAAAATGGAGTTGGGGACCCAAGAATTATCTGATTGGCGTTGGGAATACACTCCTTGATGTTTCTTTCCTTTCCTTTAATGTGATGTGGCAAGTAGAATACTAGATTTGGAGCCAAGGGGTCTGTGTTCAAATCCTAGCTCTGTCACTTACTTCCTGAGTGACACTGGGCAGGCCATGTTACATTTTTAGACCTCAGTTCCTGACCTATAAAATGAACTTATGATGTTCTCTGCAATGCTTCAATGGTTTTCAGGTTCAGCCTATATATGAAACTATTCCATTGCCCCCAAACAACTGAATTCTCTTCCTTTCTTCCCCTCTACAGAGAAGTAGCTAAAATTAAAACTCTTAGAAGTGAGTGAGTGTGGTACAGATGGTCAATTTATCACATGTAGAAACTGTGTCTAATAACTCTGGACAAAGACTAAGAGATATCCATTAAAATCATTTTCATTTTAAGGGAAGAGAAGCCTTCTTTTGCAAATGTTTTCAGCCAGATTTAGCCAGGCTGTCTTCTAGAGATTACTTTACCAAACACTTTGTTAGGCCAAATTTAGTTTGTTGTTGTTGTTCTGGTCAGGGTTAGCTAGCTTTGGGCAAAACTGGAGAGTGGGGGAAATTGTTTTTGCAACCTCCAGCCTCTACCTTCTGCACCCCTTTCCCTTTTTCCATTGTGTGATTCCTCTAATCTCTTATCCTCTACACTATACAATTTGAGGTACCCTGTGAACTCCTACTTTCTCTCTCTCTCTGAAATTCTTTATCAAGCTATGTCCCAAGAAAGTATGTTATACCAGTTATTTGGACTTGTGAATCAAAGTTAATGAGCTACCTCTCTCAGGGCTATTTGTTTTTCCAGCCTTGTTTCTAATTATGTGATAAAAGGCTTTGTCCACCATTAAAATAATTTTTGGCATCAGGGAACTGGTGAAGAATATTTTTTGGAGGGGGGAGTATTGGTACATAGTGGGGTCTCCCCTAAAAACATTCCTGATGGGTAGGGTCATCTCTGAGATAATGCCACCCTTAACCAAATCCACCACCTTTTTGCTCATGGAAATGAATTCCTGAGATAATGAACCCAAAATAAACATTCCTTCCTCTGATTTCCTTAAAATATTAATTTGACATTCATGAAAACCAGGACCTAGCACAATGAATATAGTAAAAATAAAAGTCAGGCTGACACTTTAATCAAGATGCTTACTTCCAGTTGTCTTTCCTCTTAGACTGGTATGTAAACACTTTCATCCAAATCTAATTTGGTTTCTGCCTAAGCAAATAAAAAATCCAGAGTTCAAGAAGTTTCCAATAAATTCAATCAATATAAACAGCTGACCTGGATAATTCACACTCCAAAACTTATTCAGTAGTTTGAGCCTGGGTCTGAATTATCTGATTAACTACCCAAGCTTGGCATTTGTTTTATAGAATCAAGAGTTAGGAAGGATCTCAAAGGTCTTCTATTCTTTTTTTTTAAAGGTCTCCTATTCTTAGGCCCCTCTTTTTACATAAGAGTAAACTAAGGCCCGAGGTGGCACAGTGCTGGTCCTGGAGTTAGGAAGACCTGAGTTCAAACTGGCCTCAGACATTTACTAGCCCTGTGACCCTGGGCAAGTCACTTAACCCTGGTTGCCTCAGTTTCCTCATCTGTAAAATAAGCTGGAGAAGGAAATGGCAAACTACTCCAGTGTCTTTGCCAAGAAAACCCCAAAATGGGGTCATGAAGAGTCAGATACAACTGAAAAATGACTGAACAACAACAAATTGAGGTCAAGTGACTTGCTAAGGGTCACAGAGCCAGTATTCCCTTCAGGTAGTCTGTCTCCAAATCCTTCCCCCTGCCATACCCACCACCTCACCACTATGTTTATTTGATTTGGAAATTAAATTAAATTAAATGAAGAGAAATCAAAGATGAAAGTTAACAATATAAATCGACTTAACAGAAGGCGTGACCATTCAGAGATGTTGAGAATGCATTTCACAAACATGAAAACAACTACACCAGGCTGAACAAAATATTCTTATCTATATGAGCTTGGCCAGAGTAGCCCAAACTCTTTAGGTTATCTGATCTGCTCTGGCTTTACATATAAGTACTCAGCAGAGTATTAAGTTAAATACCTTGATTGCATGAAAATATAGGTCCTGCATGGGCACCACATAGAAAATACTTGCAAATGGGTTGATTTTTATAAAAAGAAATGCAATTTAAAAGAACAAAAACGGGTTAATATGAGATAATATTTAAGAAAAAGTCTTTACATATAACTGGGGACACAAAAACTGTACCTTTCTTGCTCTCTACTACAACTGAGAATCTTCATGTCAATGATAATAATGTTAAGTAAATTATTATTATAGCTAGGCATTCATTACTGATATTTGGAATGTTTTTAGAAATTGTGTCACATCAGGTAACAGATGTGGTGGTGATATAATGATTTTCCCTAATCTTACTGACAGCTAAACTAAACCTTTCTCTCAATCTTCTTATAATTGAGTGATTTGCCTAAAGCTGTAGGGAAATATGGGGAACTTGTGATAGAAGATATTCCAGTTTCACATACAAAGATGCAACTGAAGTAGAAATTTCAGGAGAAACTCAATTAACACTCCAAATAATTAATTAAATCAATAAATATTTATTGAGTACATACTAAATGCAAGGAATTGGACTGCATGCTAAAAAAAAAGAAAAAGGCCCAATAGTCCCTACTGGACTTCAAAAAAATTAGTTAAAAGTGATGAAGCACTCAAGCACAGTGCCTGGGACATAGTAGTTGCTTAATAAATATTTCCTGACTGACTGATGAAGGAAGTAAACCTGGAATCACATGAGTTGATTCTTTTGGAGGGGGAATAGGGGGAGAACCAAGAGGAATAAATCTCTTATTTTGTCTCCTTCATTGCCTTCTTCCTTGCACATACTACTGACCCAGATTTCCTACCCCACTTAGAAGTGGCAAAGAAAAGCTGTGGTAGGTAGGGACATCTTGGCAGCAGTCCAGTAGGACCAGGAGAAGATCCAGGTGTACATGCTGATATGTTTGCCTTGCCCCAGCCTAGCCCCTGTTTAGATATAGGTACATATCTCCATAGCACGGTCTGAACTTGGAGGGCGAGAAGAGTTTTACTTCATTACATAGATATGTTTCCTTGCATCTAGAGGTGACTTGCCTCTTTTCACCATTAGATCTACTATGTAATAAAGTCCCTTCGGCCCATGCTTATATTGAAAATATGCACATTTACCTGTTGAGAATAGATGCATAAGCTTTTCTAGAACTTAGACTTACTTGATCTATCATAGGTGTCATCAAACACAACTCTGCAGGTTTTTCCATTGTTCAAAATGGTTTTTGCAGAACCTGCGTCATAAGAGGCAGACCAAGGCTGCAGAGAGGGATCATGCTTGATGTCTTTGGTATGTAGTTCAATAGGGGACTGGTTGTCACCCTTAGCAATTGGGTAAATTTCATGCCAATGATCAGGTCCTAGGGAAAAGAAAAGTCAAAGAAGTTATTCATTGGCATCCATCTTATGCCACTTGCTAGTAGGTGAACTAACAATACAAGGTGATGAGAGAGCTACATGTTTTTAAAGTGATCTTCCAGTAGAGTTTGCAGAGAAGAAATCTCATCCCATCTATTCTGTCTCAAGGATAGTGTGGAAGGCATAAGTTAAAATTAAACTTCTACAGAACTCTGTTTATAGAAAAATGACTTCAAAGGTAGAGAAACCACAATTTTTTTTGTCTTATGGTAAAGACTAAGGGAAAAGAATACCGCCCCTGCATATAAAATAGATACAAAAAAAAAAAATCTTACATTTGGATAATGCCCTTACAATTTTCAAGAAGGGTTCCCATAAATTGTCTCATTTAAATTTCACAACAACCCTGGGCAACATAAGTATCTATATTTCATAAACCAGACATTTAAGCGTCCTAGACATGGACTGGATTCCTAAGGGCCATGCAATCAGTAAGTGGAAGAATAAGAATTAGAACCCAGATGTATTGATCCCCAGTGCCAGCTCTAGGACCTAAATGCCTGGACCAGCAATCATAAAGGCTTGCAAAAAGAAAGAATCTCAGAGAAATGGAAAAGAAGAGGGGATGTATCTCCAAATTCTGTCAAAAGCCAAAGGAGTGAACTTGAAAAATATGAGAGGATCCTTCTGGTCCCATCTGTCTGATTAGACAGCTTAGGTCTTCACTCACCATTGTGGCTGGCGTAGCCCCACTCCTTGGCCATGGTCTTTCTCAGGACTTGCTGCCTTCTAGTCTCTCCTGCAGGACGTCCTTCTGTGTCTGTCTGAGCCAGAGACTTTTATAAGTGCCCGCCAATACTATGTCCCTATTAGACCAGGGGAGGAGGGTGGGGCAGTGGGGCTGGATGATAAGAACTGGACTCCTGTTTAGGAGAGAAAGAGGAGGGGTGGGAGGGCAGAACTTCTGACACTTTGACTGATGGGGGTGGGTGTGAAGGGGGGGGAAGCATTGCCTTGAGCTCTAACCTCTGCTCCCACCACTCCTCCCCCCCCCCAACTCCACCCCGCCCCATCCGCTCCCTCTGCCTTGGTCCTGCAGCTGGCTCTGCCGAGAGGAGCTTTAGGAAATGTACGTTTTCTCTCTTCCAGCTGCAAAGTGCAGAAATACCCCTTTTGTAACAACTTCTGCAAGGTGCTGGCAGTGCGGGGCTGGGTGGATCCTAGGACTTAGGAAAGTCTTTAACATTCTTTTTCCTCCTTATCCCTTTTTCCCCCATGACTTTTCCCCACACTCTGAGAGGGTGAAAGGAATAGGCAGGAGCAAGGAGACACTTTTTCTTTAGCCCTTACCAGAAAACCAAAAAGAGCGGTCATTCCAACCGCTGCATCGAAGTCCTAAACCCACAGTGAGGCTCGGATCTGGGCGTCAGCCTCGGGATCCTTCCAAGGAGCTTATTATTCTCCTTCCCCAAGATTTCTGTCTGCAAAGAGCAGGCAGGAGACTTCCTTTCCCCCTGAGCAGGGGAGCGAAGGAAAGATTGGGAGGAGGGGAAGGAGGAGATGAGAGTCCTTTTATAAGCTTTTTGCTTGAAGATTCCATTCCTCAGCCATTGCCCTGGAATAAAGAGCAGCCCCAGGCACGGTTTCTCCATCCTGAGAATGGAAAGAGCTGCATTAAGTATGAGAAGGAGCGGGTGTGTAAGGATGTTGCCTTGCAAGATCTGCCAAAGTACTAGTTCCCTGTAAGTTTCCCGTTAGTTTAAGGCCAGGGGAGCTCAGGGAAGGCGCAGAAACATAGGAAGAATACACGTGTAGCACGGGCGGCCTTGGGGTTATTTACATTTCTCATTGCCCAACATGTACCGAGTGAGACAATGGAACGAAAGAGAACGACGAGGCAGCCCAGTTCTGCCCGCTGTTTTCTGAACCAAAATGCAAGAAGGACTGTTACCAGGAGGTGGGCATTGCACTGCATTCATTACCTGTGCATCTTGCTCTATGTAACAGAATAGTTAAGGTGAATTTTACAATGGGGGTGGGGGGGTGGGGAAGGGCAGAACACAAAATCGAGAGAGTGCATATATAGCAACACTGCAAAGACTGATTTCAACATCTTCCTCTGAGTTTTAGGTCGACATGTATTAAATAAGGCAACCTGAAAAAGAAATATAAGGTTAAATATATTTGCTACATAGCTGCAAAAGAAAATTCTCCCTGAGTTTGACATATACTACATATTATATACTCATTGGTATTTGGACAACACAAAAGTAGGAAAGGAAATTATATCCCAGCATGGAAAAGATATTTCATCTCCAAGATATGCAGAGTGTATTACCACATTCCCATAGACTGCCAATCATGAGGGTAGGATATTTATACCACAGCTAAAAGGCTAAAGACTCAAGTCTACATTACCAAAGGGATATCAAGAACCAAAGGAATTGTTTATTCACCCACACATTTATAAAACACCTTCTACCTAATCCTCACCTCTGCACCCCCTCCCAAAAAAACCCTAACAACCCAAACTTTAAGTTAATTTCTTTCAACACATCATTTGAAAACATCTTGGGCCTAAATTGTTTAGAAAATTTCCTCAATTCTTGTCATAAAACCTGACTTTAACGATTATTAGCAGTGTTTTGTCATTTTTATTAAGATAAAAAATCCATATTAATAATTCGTGATTTCCATCACCACCACTTCAGGCTAATTCTGTTTTTCTATTCTCTTTTCTATTACATATAACTAGAATCATAATTATATTTAAGGTAATAATTTGATGATTCTTTTATAGCATCTTTATCCCAAGGACAATCTACAAAACTATTGCCATTTGTGCATAGGAGTGTGTGTGCTAGGGGTGGCGGTAGAGGTACACAGAGATGGTAAATTATATTTAAATAAAAATATGCTCAGATGACAAATTATTTCCCACAAAGAGGTAGGTACTTGAGAAATGAAATTCTGCTACATGCATTCCACTACTAGATGAATTCCCTCAAAAACCATGGTTCCCATAGTTCCTTCTTAGTATCAATGCTAAAAGAAAATGATATTTAAATGCAACTTGGGAATAGCTGAACGGTTTCTGAGGTTCAAGTAAAATTACATAATTTTAGAGCACAAAAATTACTTTGTTTTATTATGAAAACAAAACCCAATGATTGTTGCCTCCCCCTTTCAGCTAATTTTTCCTTGACATATTTGTCAGTGATAACTTGTAAAATTCTTTGACTGCAGAGAAAAAGGACATTTTGATCCAAAGCAGGACTTTGAGATTTCTGGACTTGGCTTGCTTTTTCTCAAGAGTCTTAGGTTTGTGTTGAGGTAATATTGCAAAGGCAGCCACCAACAATTATCTAGGACTTGTTTTTTTGTTTTTGTTTTTTGTTTTTTGTTTTTTTGAGGGGCAATTGGGGTTAAGTGACTTGCCCAGGGTCACACAGCTAGTAAGTGTTAAGTGTCTGAGGCCGGATTTGAACTCAGGTACTCCTGAATCCAGGGCCGGTGCTCTATCCACTGCGCCATCTAGCTGCCCCATGGACTTGTTAACTAGTACATTGACACCCCCATTCCCTCTGCCATGAAAATGAGAACTTTGACTTATTAAGCTACTCATAAGAATAATAATTATTATTCTAAGAGATTGTGCTCATATAACACAAAGTGAGCTAGTTATAAGGCTGTCCAAACAAGTTAATGCAGGAAACCGTGTTTCTTGTGGGGGTGACAAGGTAAGAAATGAACTATTATTTTTCTCTTTTTTTTTTTTGCTGGGAAATGTGAGTTAAGTAACTTGTGCAGGGTCACACAGCTAGTAAGTGTCAAGTATCTGAGGCCAGATTTTAACTCAGGTCCTCCTGAATCCAGGGTCAGTGCTCTATCCACTGTGCCACCTAGCTGCCCGAAATGAACTTTTAAGGTCAAAAAATGCTTTAATATATTTATAGGTATGGTTTTCCATCTTACTATGCATAGTAAGATGCATGACCTGCATGACATGCAGACCATGAACATGAGAATTGGCATCATGTTTTCTGTCATATCACAATGTGACAGAAAAGGAAAAATGAAAAGGAAGGAAAATAATCAATTTGGTGATCTCTAAAAATCACTATTTAGTATTTAAAATAAAACATGGACTCCATAATTATATGATTTTATGAAACTCTTATAAGGACATGTATTTCCTAATTTAATTTTCTGGACATGGAGATTGAAGAAAAGAAAGAATGAAGAGAATCAGTCCTAACTTTAAAAAGAAACTCTATTAAGGTTTTCTTATGCATAACTTACCTTGGATATTTAATTTCACTCTGGTAAGGTGTTTCTTTTTTCTTTTCTAAGCTCTTGACTGCACATTATACAGAGAAGACTATTTAGCATCAGCTCTGGAGGCTGCTCTACATAGCTAAATTACTTAAATTAGGTAGCAAAGCAATTCCCCCTTATCTCCAAAGTTGTTAAATAAACACAGAAAACTATCATCCAAATGCAAATTCTTCTTATGCTTTTAAATATGCTTTTTTTTTTTTTTTTTTTTTTTTTTTGCGGGGCAATGGGGGTTAAGTGACTTGCCCAGGGTCACACAGCTAGTAAGTGTCAAGTGTCTGAGGCCGGATTTGATCTCAGGTCCTCCTGAATCCAGGGCCGGTGCTCTATCCACTGCGCCACCTAGCTGCCCCTATTCTATTTTTTAAAAGCATATTTAAGAGGTGGCTAGATGGCGCAGTGGATAGAGCACCGGCCCTGGATTCAGGAGTACCTGAGATCAAATCCGGCCTCAGACACTTGACACTTACTAGCTGTGTGACCCTGGGCAAGTCACTTAACCCCCACTGCCCCCCCCCCAAAAAAAGAATAGCCCTATTTGCCAGGGAGGGGTATAGAGGAGAAATTGTCATTCTACTAGCATATATTTTCTAGAATTGTTCAAATATAGAAGTCATTAAGAGCTACTTTTGTATAACTCACCTGATAAAATTTTCTTAAAAGACATCTTTATGTATGAATATATGCATATATCTACACATGCACATATTTGTGTATGTACATATGATGTTTGTAGATCTCTCAGAGGTTTTTAGTGGTTCAATTTGGCTAGTATTTGGCCTAATTCTTCATAATTTTTTTCCTAATTTATCTCAGTAAACTGTATAATTCTCTAAGTAAGTGTTCTTCTTCCTCTTTGGTAATAAATAGGGTGTTTTCATAATACAGAGCATATTTACTAACCATCCCTGATGCATCTCATGTATGTTTGACACATGAACACTATCACTGAAACTATTTGTTCCTCCACAAAACTGATCCCCCACACACATCTTCTCTCATCTGAGATAGTCTACTGATATACAATGCCTAAGCAGCAGATCATATTTATATAAACTTGAAAATCAGTAATCAAAGGAAGTTTTAATAATTAGCAAATTGGTCATTTCTTCAATGCTCCTTATTTCCCTTCAAAATAGAAGGAAAAGAAAAAAAGAAATACAGCGCAACAACCAAAGATGAAAAAAACTGTTCATTTAAGAATTCACTAAAATATCTTTCATTTTTTAAAGTTTGTAGGTAGGAATTACTAAAAGTACAAAGAGAACCTACCTACCAGAGATAAATAAAGTGAGAGTATATTTCTAAGAATCAAGTCTTCTTTGGTACATTATTTGGTTAAAAATAAATTTTTTAAGTTGGTACATTATTTGGTTTTAAGAAGTGTCTTATTTCTTTTCTTTCTTTTTTTTTTGGGGGGGGGGTGAGGCAATTGGGGTTAAGTGACTTGCCCAGGGTCACACAACTAGTAAGTGTTACATGTCTGAGGCTGGATTTGAACTCAGGTCCTCCTGAATCCAGGGACGGTGCTCTATCTACTGCACCACCTAGCTGCCCTGTCTTATTTCATTTTAACACAGATGATTATACTGTATCATTATGAATTAAACAGAAAGAAGACTTAAAATATGTGATAAATTCAACAAACATTTCAATAGACATTTCTGAAGTTCCTACTCTGTGCTGGGCAACTGAGTTACAAACACAAAAACTAAAGTCCCTGCCCACAAGTAGTTTACATTCTTCTGGTGGGATATAATATGTGAAAAGACATCTAAATACAAGTCATGAAGAGAGAAAGCACTAACAAATGGGAAGGTCAGGGAAGGTTCCAAGGAGTTAACAACTGAGCTGAATGTTGAAGGAAAATAAGGATTTCAGGGTTAAAGTATGGGGAGAGAATTACATTATCTGGTCCAGTCCTCTTATTTTATAGATGGGTAAACTGAGACTCAGGGAGATTAAGTGACTTGTCTAAGGCCACAAGTCATGATTTAATTCCATAGGAAGACATTTTTCCATTGTAGCAAAATGCTTCTATAGGTAGGCCTTGAAGGATGGAAGGACTTTGATAGACCAAGATAATTGGAGATACATTTTAGATATGGGGAACAGTATGAATAAATATCCAAATGGGAAGACAAAAGTAAGGAATGGAGTGTGATCTGATTTGGTCAGAATATAGAACATGTGAGGAGGAGGAGGAAGAGGAGGAAGGGGAGGAGGAGGAGGAAGTTGAGAAGGAGGATAAAATAAGGTTTGACATCTTCACCCTTACTTCTTAGAATCCTTGGTTTCTTTCAAAGCTTAGCTTAATTGCTACCTTCTATGTTGGATCTCTCCTGATTCCTAGGTTGCAAGCCTTAGTAATTGACAGAATAGAAGTATAAAAATAGAGAAGTTATGAGGAGGGAAAGGTGTTGAGGGACAGATGATCATATGATTCGGGACATATTGAATATGAGGTCCCAGTGGGACATCCAGGCAGAAAGACTGTTGGAAATACAGGACTGGAATTTTAAATGGAATATTAGGGTAGAAATAAATATTTGGAATTTATCCACGTAAAAATGATAAAGTTATGAAAATAGATGAGGCCATCTGGAAAAGGGTGCAAAGAGAGAGAAAAGGGTCTAGGGCAGAAGCTTCAGGGACACAGAAATAGAGGACAGAAATCAGGCAAAAAGTAAGAAAAGAAACAAAATGGCAACAGCTCACATTTGTATTCTGCATAAGTTTTACAAAGTGCTTGCCCCACAAAAAGTCTTGCGAAATAAGTATTGCAAGAAACATCATTCTTATTAGATAGATGAAGAAATTGAGGGTCAGAATAGTTGAGTGATTTTCCTATAATCACAGTTAAGTGTCAGAACTTTGAAAAACCTTCTTTCCAGTCCAGTCCCTGTTCCAATTCACCATCATTTCCTCTCAGAGTCACTGAAGACAAGGGAAGAGAAAATATCAAAAAGAAGGAAAGAAGAGAGATGTTGGTTAGTATTATCAAATGCCTCAGACAAGTGTAGAGGGATGTGTAAGAGGATGAAGACCAAGAAACAAAAACCCATGAATTTAATGATAAGGAAGTAATAATTTACCTTGAAGGGAATTGTTTCAGTAGAGTGGTGAACTTGAGGAGAAACAGAAGTCTTATCACAATTCAATTCAGTTTAAAAGAGGATGAAGAGAAGATGATGGAGTAGCAGAAAGCAGTACAAGGAGCTCCTCCTCAAAACTCCTCCAAACAGACCTAGAAAACACAGACTTAATCCTGATGGGAAAATCCAAGAAAAAGTCACAGTGAATAATTCGTTTTTCAACCAAGGGTGACATAGAGACACAGATAGAGAGGTCTAAAGAAACTGGAGACTGTCCAGTGTTCAGGCAGAGGTTGTGCATCAGGACAAAAAGGGGTCCCAGATCCATAGCAGGATATCCCTGGACCTATACAGGTGCACCATGATGGAAATAGGTGCAAACTGGCAGCTTTATTGTCTACTACTCACTTGTCAGTCACAGATCCAGGGCAGATAGATGAGGGAACTCCTTCTATACCCCCTCCAACCAAGTGGTTTCAGGTCCTAGGCAGTGAACAGCGAAAAATCTTTCAGAAGTAAGCAGCAACAATGTGACTAAGACCCCAAGAGCAAAACAAAGTCTCAATTCCAACCTTCAACTAATTCAGTCTAAAGCCTGCAGAGGAACCAAGGAAGAAATTCCAAACCAAAGAGTTTGTCACTCTGAACCAGTAAACCTTCCCAGCTGGCCAATTGTGGCTGAATCCATCAGCAGTCCACTGTTGATAAGACCCAAACCTATGTCAGGAATTTGTAGAGCTCAGAACAAGGGAAGCAATCAGACTTTCCTTTGGATCAAACAAATTTGGGAACACTAAAAGCTGGCGGGTTCCCAACCTGAGCTATTCCTGAGAATTTGGAACAACACGATACTCAGTACACCCCAAGAAAGCAGCAACAAATTCAATCCAGGCCTTCCTTCCAGAAGTTCATAGAGACTGGCCCTAGCATAAAGTCCAAAGTCTGAAAGTAAAACTGAGCAAACAAATAGGAAGAAAAGAATTCCATCATAAAAAGCTCTTGTGGTGAGAGGGATGCTCAAGACAAAAGAAAAGAAGGACTATAAAAATCTACAAGCAAAGTATCTGAGAAAAAGATATCTTGCATACAAGTTTAACTAGAATTGCCAGAAGAGATAAAGGAGGAGTCTACCCACTCATTCTTTAGGATTAGATTATTTATTATTTATTAATTTTAATATATATGCCACCACAGTCCATTATTGAATGTAATTTTAATTTCATTATGGTCTGAAAAGAATGCATTTAATATTCTACTCTTCTGTATTAGGTTGTGAGGTTCTTATGCCCTAAAACATGGTCAATATTTGTGAAGATGCCATGTACAACTGAGAAAAAGGTATACTCCTTTCTATTCCCATTCAATTTTCTACAAAGGTCTATCATATCTAAGTTCTCTAAGATTCTATTCATCTTTTTAACCTATTTCTTATTTATTCCATGGTTGGATTTATCTAGTCCTGAGAAAGGAAAGGTGAGGTTCCCCCACTAGTATAATTGTATTGTCTATTTCCTCCTATAATTCATTTAATTTTTTTCTTTAAGAATTTGAATTATATCCCCGTTAGTGTATATATGTTTAATATGGACACCACTTTATTGTCTACTTCTCTCTTTTAATTATGTCTGTTTTTTATTTTGCTTTATCTGGGATCATGATTGTTACCTCTGCCTTTTTTACTTCAGCTAAAGCAAGATAGACTCTGCTCCAGCTCCTTAATTTAACTCTGTGTGTGTTTTTCTGTTTCAAGTATGTTTCTTATAAACAATATGTTGTTGGATTATGATTTTTAATCCATTCTATTATCCACTTCTGTTTTATGAGTGAGGTTATCTTATTCATATTCACAGCTATGATTGCTATGTATTTCCTTCCCTATTTTTTCTTTTGTTTATCTTTCTCTTTTTATTCTTCTCCTCCTTTAAAGTCTATTTTGCTTCTGATTACCACCATCTTTTATCATTCCTCCTTTTTATCACCTTCCCCTTTCTTATTCCTTTCCCCTCTTACTTCTGTTGAGTAAGATAGATTGCTATACCCAGTTGAGTATATAGATATATTTTTTTTCTCTTTGAACCAATTTAGATCAGAGTGAGGTTCAAACATTGCCCATTCCCCCGCTACCACCATTTTCCCCTCCATCATGAAAGCTCTTCCTTGTATACCTCTTTTATGAAAGATAATTTCCTACATTCTCCCTCTCTTCCAAATTTTCCCAGGGCATCACTCTTTCTTGCCCGTCTATTTTTGTTTTTTACATCATCCCAATATAATCAACTCACTCCTGTGCCCTCTATGTAGAATCCTTCTATCCACTCTATGTTCTTAGAAATTACATGTAGAAGGGCAGCTAGGTGGCACAGTAGATAAAGCACTGACCTTGAATTCAGGAGGACCTGAGTTCAAATCTGGCCTTAGATACTTGACACTTACAAACTGTGTGACCCTGGGCAAGTTACTTAACCTTCATTGCCCCACCAAAAAAAAGAAAGAAAGAAAAGAAAAGAAATGAAATGAAAGGAAGAAAGAAAGAAAGAAAAAAGAAATTACATGTAGAATCTTCCCATATAGGAAAATAGCCAGTTTGACCTTATTGAATTCCTTATTTCCTTTTCATGTTTACTTTTTTATGCTTCTCTTGAGTCTTATATCTGAAAGTCAAATTTTCTATTATGCTTTAAAAATGTCCATTTTTTTCCCTTGAAGGATTATATTCAGTTTTGCTGGGTGGTTATTCTTGATTGTAATCCTAGCTCCTTTATCTTCTAGAATTTCATATTCTAATACCTTTGCTCCTTTAATGTGTTAGGTGCTAAATATTCTGTGATCCTAACTGTGGATCCATGATATTTGAGTGGTTTCTTTCTGACAGCTTGCCATATTTGTCTCATTGAGCTGGGAGCCCTGGGATGTGACTATAATATTCCTGGGAGATTTTATTTTGAGATCTCCTTCCAGAGGAGATTGGTGGGTTCTTTCCATTTCTATTTTCCCCTCTGGTTATAGGATATGATATCTAAGCAGAAGCAATACTGCTCCTTAGGACTTCTGCTCCCTCTTGACCAAAAGTGCTCCTCTTTGCCCTTGAACTGTTACCCTGAAGTGGATATAGACAGTGGAGTTGCCAATAGCTTCCAGACCTGTGTCCATTGTTAGCATATGAGTCTCCTGTAATCTCTTTCTGATCAGTTTCCAAGTCCTCTTACTGTCTCTGACTTGAGAGTTCCCAAAGCTGCTGCTACTTCTGTTGCCACCACCTAGTCCCGCCACTGGTATTGCATTCATGTGCAGTCTGGGACAGCCTTCACCCCTGTATCACAGATCTCTCCTCCCAACCCTTTAAGTTGTCTTGGGTTTGAAGAATGTCACCCTGACCTTTTCTTGATTCTACTAATCCAGATTTTGATTTGAGTCATTATTTTAAAGTTCTTTGGGGCAGAATTTTGGGAGAGGTCAGATGAATACTTCCTCTTTTCTGCCATCTTGGCTCTGTCCCCACTCCTACATGGAAGATTTTTTTAAGAAGAGTTAAAAATGTTTTGTCAATGAAATGAAAACACTAGAGGAAAAAATTTGAAAAATAAGTGAAAGCTGTGGAAGAAAGAATTGGAAAGGAATTAAAAGTTTGACACAAGAGTATAAACCTTGTCCAAACAACAAACTCTCTGACAATTAGAATGAACCAAATAGAAGCCAATGACTCCATAAGACAACAAGAAATATTAAAACAAAGTCAAACGATTGAAAAGAAGAAGAAAATGTGAAATATCTTATGGCCAAAGCATATGTCTTTGGTTTTTCTCAAGAAGATAAAAAAGGGAAAAAAACTATTTTGAGAGGGGGGAAATTAAGAATCAATGGATTATTTGAATGCCATAAAAAAGCCTGGACACCATATTTTAAGAAATCTTTAAAGATAATTTCCCAGATCTCTTAGAACCAGAGGGCAAAGTGAAAATAGAAGGAACCCACCAGTTACCCCCTGAAAGAAACTTCAAAATGAGAACCTCCAGAAATACTATAGCCAAAATCCAGAGTTTCCAGGTTACAGAAAAAAATATTGCAAACAGACAGAAAGAAAGAATCCAAGTACTGAGAAACCACAGTCAAAATCACACAGAATTTAGCTCTATCAAGGAGGGCAGAGCTTGGAGTACTATATTCCAAAAGACAAATTATATAGACTTACAGCCAAGAATTACTTATCCAGTTAAACTGAAAATAATCCTACTGAGTTGAAAATGAATCTTTAATGAAATAGAAGATAGCCAAGTATTCCTGATGAAAATTCCAGAGCTATGTAAAACCATTTAGTTCAAACACAGGAATTAAGAAAAAGATAAAAAGGTAAACCCAAATGAACAATGATAAAGAACTGAACATGGATAAACTACTTACATTCTAATATGGGGAGATGAGATATGCATTCTCTATGAATTCTATCATCATCAGGAATCATAGAGGAAGCTTAACAGACAGAATGTATGAGAGTAGTTCTGTTAGGTCTTGATGAAAGAAACATAAATAGACAGGGAGAAGAATACACTAGTAGGGAGAGGGGAAAAAGGAAGGCTAGATGAAATTATTTTACATAATCAGGACATGCACATAGATATCTTTATAAACAAAGCAGAGGTGGGGGAGAACAGCTGATGATTGAACCTCACTCTCATCTGAACTGGTCAAAGGAGGAAAGAATATGCACACAAAGAGTTTCATGCAGTAATACATTTCACTCAACAGACAAATAGAAGAGAAAGGGGAGAAGGGAGAAGAAATTACAGGGAGGGTACATTACCAGAGAGATTAATTCTAAGCAAAAGTAACCTCAAGGATGTACACACATATTTATAGCTCTTTTTGCAGTAGCAAAGAATGAGGGGCTGTCCATAAGGGGGATGTCCATGAACAAGTTGTGGTCTAGAAATGTGATGCAATACTGTTATGCTTTAAGAAATGACAAATGGAATAGTTTTAGAGAAACCTGGGAAGACTTAAAAGAATTGATTCAGAGTGAAGTGAACAGAACCAAGAGAATAATTTATACGAAGATTAAAATATGGTAAAGAAAAACTACTTTGAAAGAATTAAGAACTCTGATTAGTGTGGCAAGAAGTGTAAGAAAATACAATAAATAACAGGACAGGAAATTTTGGTCATTAAGGAAAATTTCACATTTTGTGTGATATAGGTCATAATCACCCTGGTGTTGGCTGATGAACACAGAAATAGAAAAGAAAGAAGTTGGTAGATTCAAGGACCTCTGAAGACAGAATGACAAAACCGGTTTCAGTTAATTGGAAGAAATGGAAGGAACAGATGATGTAAATCAGCAAATTCTCACATAATGGAAATATCCTCTTGTAATAAGTAACAATGATAAAGAAAATCCTTTAAAATGGTAAAAGGATTATTTAAAAAAATAGTCTATCAAAGAGACTTCTAAGTTTCTTATATGCATACATGTGTATTCATAGAACAGTGAAAAGCCCAATTCAAAAGTGAACATCTGAGCTAAGATTTGATTTACATCTTGGGCTATTCAGTTTGTTACAGTCCAGCAATGCATGTTTGAGCTAGTGGTATGCTTTTATAAACTTTGAAAGTGTCTGCTCTGAAATTCTCTTCTTGACTGGGGTATAGGTTTGATTGCTTTTTTTTTTCCAACCTCCCAGTGACCTTGAAAATCATTAAGGCTTACTAAGTGCACATGCAGTCAGATGGCAGTCATTTCAAGTGTGATATTATCAATTGATAAAAGCAAGTGAAAGGATCATCTTCTACAATAGTAATGTTTATAATGCTGTCTGAAAGAACCCTGTCTGGCTACTATATAAACAAGTCTGAACAAGTCATTCATACGAACTTGCTTAATGTTAAAAGTTCACGTCAGGATATTTTTCTCATCATCTCAGAAGCATCATATGAATTTAAGAGACACTGAGAAGCTTAAGATTCTACAAATAATCAAATTCATGGTTAGGGTCAGTACTTTAATTTCTATATGATATAATTTTTTAATATTTACATTTTCTTGGAACACCATACAGAAGATGAATGGAACTGAAGGGATATTACATAACATGTAAACATAGATTTCAAAGCTTTCTAATGTCTAAAAAATTTTTTCAGTAAAAAGTTTTAAATAAAAAAATCTGTGATGTGGTTATATTTTGACTTTTAATAATATATATAAAGTAAATAGATAGCTCTGAAAAGGGCTCAGCAAGCCCTCACAGCCTCAGAGGTGCTAGACCTCTCTGAACACTCCCATACACCTCAGCCCATTTTAGGGCTGCTCATCCACCTTTGGTGTTCACCTGTCACCCAACTCTCACCTGTGGCAAAAGAAACTATAGTATGCTTAGCAACCACACCCCGGTAAACCATCTTGACAGATGGGCTAAACCAAGTTGAAGGTAATCTACACGTTTCAAACCCATCAATGAATTAGGAAGGTGTGTACCCTAAGCATGTGAAGACTTGCCCCCAGCAAAATGAATGAATGAATGATAACAGTTTGCTCCAATAGCCATAAAATAGCTGAAAACAGGAGCTACGGAGCACTTCGAACTCGGTCAGACATCAAAGATGGCAAGGTCATCCATTGAATCCTGAGCCATCACTACTTGTCTTGACTTTTGTTATGCCAATAGAATTTCATTAATCTGGAAGAGTGAGGCTTGATGACTGTGCAACTCTGCCTCATTGAAATCCAATTCATGCATGAGTCAAGATATCATCCTGTGATGTCATTGGTCCTCTTCAGAAATGAAAGACAAAAAACAATATCGAAAAAGTAGAAGAGTTGTACAACACATAGGCTTTAAAGGGCTAAGCAGTTCTAGATCAGGCAAAGACCCAAAGGAGAAAGGGAAAGTATCTGGGAAGCCAGAGACCAAGAGTAGAATGTTAATTTTAATTAAAGGATCATAGAATGGTGCTGGAAAGAACTTTGGATAGAGCCTTTTGTGTTACAGATTAGGAAACTGAGGCCTAGAGAGGTAAGTGGACTCATTTATAAAGAGTTTCAAAAGCTGTTTAAGGAAGGTTTTCCTTAATTAGTCTCAGTCTAGTTGGAGGCTGAATAAGAAATGTGAAGGGTCACTGTCAAAAAGTGGAAAATTAAATTGAGAAATGGTCACAGTGATGAAATTTGCATCCCTGAAATTTTCACTTAGTTTTTTTTCTAGAAAATTTGGCAGAAAAGTTTTTATCCTTGGATTTCTGCATTTACTTCATATGAGTATTACATTTACTTACTTGTGTTTATGTGATCCCCTTCCTCCTCTAAAACATGAGCTCCTTGAGAATAGGAATTGGTTTGCTTTTTGGTTTTGTATCCATAGTGTCCCAGGAGGCAACATGGCATCGTGAATAAAGAGCTGACTTTGGAATCAGGACGACTGGGGTTCCAGTCCTTACCTGACATGTATTAGCTCTGTGACCCTCAACAAATAACTTATCAGTGTCCTTTCCCCTAGTCTCTTGTTTTCTTAACCTTTTAGTAATTGTCTATGTGTTGATCTGCAATTTTACAGAAAATTCCTACCAGGGCACTCCCCTGGAATGGAGAAATCACAGATTTAAATTTTTTTAATTTCCAGGGGTGGGCATTCAATAAATGCTTATTGAATGATTGAATTCTTTTATGCATTGCATTTGCAAATATCTTTACCAGAATGGCAAAGTGTAATTTTTTAAAATCTCACAATATATGTAACTTCAATATGTTTCATGTTATTATGATTGCTAAAATTATTAACATTTAAACAAAATAATCTTTATTTTGGGCATATGTTGGAGGTGTTGACTGCATGTTCAGTTAAAAACAAACATGTTCTGCTCTTTCCTTTGAGTTCAGAACAGCTCTAGTTTTGCTTGGCACAGATAAAAGAAAAGGATTTTGCTCCTATATCCTAAAAGCAGTTTTGCCTGAATTAAAGTTACAAAAACTAAAAGTAGAGTAAATATAGGATCATTCTGTGTTTATCAGCTCTACTCTCAACCTATCCAACCACTGTGCTTTAGGGAAATAGAAAGCCAGGGAAACATTGCATGATAGCCATTTGTTCTACATGGCTTCTCCTCCCTACTCTAACCTATATTAGCTCTCAAAGAAACCATCCCTCAAGCTTTATGACAAGACATCTAGAAAAGATCAAGGCTTAGCATTTGTTTTTTGTTTTGATTTTTTACCATAGCACTATTACTTTATTATGCTAGATATCTATTATTGACATCAGTGGCAGTTCATTCTTCTGTGAGGCAGTAAATTAGGTAAATAGAATATAAAAACTTCTAACAGAGATATCCTTATTTGAACAAGATGGATGGACTAACTACACAGTCCATGTTGGGCAAAAGCAGAGATATGAATACCTTGCTCACAGCCAAAGTGGTGTACATAACTCTTCCAAAATAAACAGAGCGGGTAGATGCTTTGAATTTGGTGCCTATAGTATGCAGAGATGTGATTACTTTTCCAAGGCATTTACTTTTTCACACTGGGATCAGAGCTGAGCTCAAGAGGAACAGCTGTTCAGATCCTTTCATCTTTGGCCTAAGTCACAAACTTCCTACATTGATGTTTGATTGAGAGGATGAGTAATGGGCATTGTTGACCCAAGCTAGCGACTCAGGTTGCAGATAGCAGCATGTTTAGGGTGGGACAGTGTGACTAAAGAAATAAATGACACTCCATGGTGTCATTCTGACATTGCACATGCCTTCTCCAGACCATCCTTAAAGGGTATCGTGGCCTACTTAGAAAGAATAAAATTGAGTATCTTGGTCCAGGAGTAGCCATTGCCTCATGCCTTTCACATTGGTGAACTCTTGTCTATTGACCATCTCTCTTGCCCTTTAGAATGTTGCATTATTTAGGGGGATTTAGAAATAGACTTTGGTACTGCTTGGCTATGGAGTGCTCAGTATAGGGTGACCTTTAAATATGGAACTTCATTGTTCCATTAGGAAAGGCAGAGTGAGAAAAATATAGAGATTGAATTGTTTAATTTAATTTGTTTTTTAAATTGCACATTTTTTCAAAGAGATGTTTTTCCTTTGTAGTGAAGAATGCACTATAGCAAATAGTGATGATGATAAATCTCATTTATGTGACAATTTAAGACTTATAAAGGACTTGTCAGCATTTATCATGTGAAGTTCCAATTTTCAAATGTTCTTCCTCAATTCAGTCTTTTATAAAAGATGTTGATCACTAACACTTGTGGAAATTTTAATTCATAAACCTTAGCACAAGTGTTAATCCCTCAGAAATGGCTTCTTTATCACTTACTGACAGGCAGAAACATCTGAGATCGTCACATTCCATTTCATACAGCTCATGGTTTTCAGGTCATCATTGTGCACAAATGCATTTAATCTTGGTCAGCAACACATACAACTTACTATTCAAAAGCATCAGATATAGGAAAATGCCATTTATTTTCTGGACTGTGAAATTACAATGTGAAAAATTGTGCAGAACCTGAAAGACCTTTCCCATTGGCTTTCCTTTTTAAATAACAAGTTTCATTATATTTTTCTATAATAATTCCACTGAAGTAATGTAAAATCTCAAAGGTTGTAGCTTTCACATCAAGGCCTCTGCATGCATCAAGCTGAATTTCCATTCGTATTTGGAGGGAGGCAGAACTAAAAAAATCTTCTAGAATTAATAGGATAGAAACCTGTTTGTTTCAATTTACTGGGGAGGGGGTAAATTCCTCCTGATAAAAGCAGTCACCTCTCAAATACCCTCCTAATTCTATTAGCTTCTTTAATTCTGTAAATACTTTTCAAAATCCATAATTCTTTCATATGTTAATGGATACTTTTCTGATTGATGCAGAGTGAATAACTTTTAGCCCTTCAGTGGATAAGTGGTTATCATGAGTAGCTGTAGATCAAAAAATATATACATCACCTGATGACTAATCTGTTGGTGAACTTGGGTAGGCTGATTGTGTACACAGACTCTACAGACATAGTTCAACATTGACTTTAAAAACTTTCCAACTTGGTAGGACCTGCTCAAGTTTTAGCCCCTCTGGCCTAGTTTTGAGAACCTAAGTTACTTCTGTACCATGCTGAGTCTTTAGGGAAGATCATTCTTTAGTGCAGGACAGATTTTATCCATTAATTTTTAAACATCGTGCTTCAACAGCTACCAGTATACTGGTTTTGAATAAAACTTTCTTGGCATTTCTCCCTAAAACAGTAGCTGTAGTTAATTTGATGATGTGAGTAATGTGATACTTTTCATTGTACTCATAAATATGTTTATCATCATAAGTACACTATTCTAAAAATACTCTTTACTACTGCTTATTGGCAGTGCATGAAACCTGGAAGTGTAACTTGAAAGGCCTCCATGTAAGCCCATTGACATTACATACAGGTCAGTGTGTGTGTGTGTGTGTGTGTGTGTGTGTGTGTGTGTGTGTGTGTGTGTTGAATGCCAGGGCTTACATTTAGGATTTGCCCAACATCCACCATAACCAAACCAAGAATTACTGAAAGTAAATTTCCAATTTTCAAAATTTTAAATGTGGTAATGGAATTCCAAACTTAAAGGTGGACTAGTGCAGTCCAGCCAACAGATCTACAAGTGTATACTATCACAGGTGCAATAGATACAAGAAAAAATAATGCCATGTTCCAAAAAAAGTAATATTTTTATTATACCAACAAACATGGTAGTTCTTGTAAGTGACTTGCTATTCTTGTTTTCTCATAGACAATCATCTACATGGCATGCATTTTGAAACTCACATTCAGGAATGAAAATCTGAAACCAAGCTATCTGTTTTTATATATTCTGGCACTACCGTGCTTAAAATAATCCAAGAATGAAAATGTGAGCTAAGCTGTTTGCTTTTATAAACACTGAATGTGTCTACCCTGAAATTCTATTCAACAGTCATTTACTGTCTGTGAAGTCACAAATCATTTTGACCTTGAATATTCAGATTTTTGATAACTCAATAACTATACATGTTACATATTTAATAATTGTAATACAAAAGAATGATGAAGCTGAGAGAAGATGAACTAGATTGCCTTAAAAAATGTCCATCACCATCAAAATTCACAGAGAACAAAAGAGAATCTCCAAAGGAGATTGTTCATATCTATTGATATTCATAGAGTATAACAATATTTCGATTTTCTATCATGTTAGACCTGTAGAATAGAGAAGGATAGGATCTCAGCATTACAAAACATTTTAGGGGCCATCTAGTTCAATGTCCTGCCTAATATAAGAATTCCTTCTATATTATACCTGGCTAGGGGATACCTAGACTTTGTTAGACCATTCCACATTTGAGCAGCTCCAGTTTGGATATTCATTATTGTTGTTTGTCCTTTGTTTTCAAAGAGGACCAGTGGCATCATGGGGTGATATCTCGACTCCCTCACCAATTGGATTTAAGGGAGGCAGAGTTGCACAAAGTTGTCAGCCTCACTATCTCTTCCTGAGTCACTGAAGTCCAGTGGCAGGACAAAAGTCAAGATGGCTGGCAATGGCTCGGATTGTAATGCATGACCTTGGTGTCTTCAGTGTCTAACCAAACTCTAAGTACTCCACATTACCTACTTCAGCCACTTTCATAGCCATTGGAACAAATTATTCTCATCCATCCACTCCACTGTGGACTAGGTAGACTAACTCACTGATGGTTTTGAGGCCTGCAGGTTACCCTCAATCCTGTTTAGCCCATCATTCAAGATGGTTTACCAGGGTGTGGCTACTGCATATGCTTCTTGAGCCACAGGTGAGAGTTGAGTGACAGATGTCCACCAAAGGTGGATGAGCAGCCCTAAAAAGAGTGGAGACCAGGTAGCAAGGGATTTAAGAGCAGAGGATAGAGTAGAGTTGAAACAGCTGGTTGAGATTAGGCTGAGATTCAAGGAGGAAAGTATACTCAGGCCATTATTCCTGCTCTGGTGAGCTCATTCTGCAGGGAGAATGAGAGACTTTAGGTGAACTGGAACACGTGAGATATTGATGAGCCAGAGGAAAGCCTCTAATGGAAAGTTTCTTTTTGGAGGATTTACGAAAAGGCATAAAAAAGAATTGCACAAGATAACAATGAGGATGGAAAGGCTAAGGCAAACAGAGTTAAGGGAAATCTGGAGCTTGACATGGGAGAATTAGGGAAGTAGAATATTGGTGGGTAGTGTTGACATCTTCTGTGTGACCATTCTTGTGTGTGTCAAAGGTATAGGTCATGGGCTTTAAGGAGATTAAGGAATTTGGGGGTTAGAGTCATTCTTAGCAAAGTTATGCCAGCTTCTAATGTTGCTTCTTTGTCTAAGTTCTCATAAATAACCAATTTAATATACATTCTAGAATCTTGCCAGGGATCTCTGTCAAGTTCTTCACTGTGTGATTTTTGGAATCTACTTTTTTTCTTCCATTTTGAAAATTGAAATATTTGCCCATCTCTAGTCCTTAACAACTTTCTTCTTCTCCATGATTTCTCCAAGACCATAAACAATGGTTCTATGACCAATGTAGGCTCTTTCAAAAGCTTTACATATAATTAATCTGAGTTTGAATGCTCATACTCATGGAAAGCAGCTAGGTAATCTTCCATTAACTTCTCTCCCATCTTAAGTTTCAAATTCCTCTTCACTCTGCTTTAGTCTTTCTAATTTAAAAAATCATGAGATCTGATGGATGTATTGAGTATCTTTGTTCTCTCTGTCATCTCTGCCCATTATACCAGCTGCCTCAATTTAGTGGACCTGTCTGTTCTCTCTCTGATCATGGCTATAAAGCTCTTTCTCTCTTCCCAAGAATTTTTTTTCAGGTATCACTTTATGCCCATCTTAGTCATTCCTTATCTTGTCATGGGTGCTTCTCTTTTGTATTCCTCTTTGGTTATATACCCCTCTCATCCTGACCTAGATATCTGGGTGAATCTGTGATCTCACTGTTGTAACACACTTCCCCAGTATGGATCACAAGTCCTCTGTACTTTTGGCATGGTGGTATTCAAAGTGAGGAAGACCTGAGTTGAAACTCTGCCTCTTACACCTGTGTGACTCTGGGCAAATCATTGCTTGGAATGTTCCGCCACAATTTCCTCATCTGTAAAAAGGAAATAAGAACAGCACTTACTTCCCAAAGTTATGGTGAGGATCATGTGTACATCACTTTGCAAACTTTAAACCACTATATAAATGCTAGATAGCTATGATTTCTCATCTTGTACAATTTTTTTTCTGTTTTTTTTTTCTGTCAGTTCTCCAAAAGAAAGCCTCCCTTTAGAGGCCTTCCTCTGGCTCATCAATGTCTTAAGTATTCCAGTATATTTAATTGTTAATATTTATATGACACAATTATGTTCCAGGTACTGTGCTAAGTACTTTACAATTATTATTTCACTTGATTCTCACAACAACTCTGGAAGACAGGTACTATTATTGCTTCCATTTTATAGATGAAGAAACTGAGGCAGGGTCATGCAGCTAGTGTCTAAAGCCAGATTTGAATTTAAGTCTTTTTGACTCCAGCCCCAGCACTCTATCCACCTCATCATCTACATAAGTAGTTATTTGAATGTTGTTGTTCCCATGAGAATCTGAGTTTGTGTGTGTGTGTGTGTGTGTGTGTGTGTCTATTGTGGGGATTTACTTTCTTTGTATCCTCAGGCCTTAGTGCAGTGTCTGGTACATAGTAAGTGCTTAATAAATGCTAGTTGACTGACAGACTGGCTGACTTACCTTTTTTGGTCTATAAATAGGTAATTTTTCTATTAATAGGTCTTTGGGGGGAACCATATTTCTATACCCCTTCTGTGTGTGTGTGTGTGTGTGTTTATTTGTTTGAAAAGGCAACATATCATAGTGGAAAGTACAAATTGGGTCCTACCAAACTTCATGTTTTTCTTTCCTAATTTTGATGACCCCATAGGACATTTGTATCAACAGCCTTTCCCTGTTCCCATTTGTACCTCTGCCCTTTCCATTTCTTTCTTTGACAGTCAGCACCTGTTTCCATGTACTACATAAAACATTCCTGTTTCTCTTGTCTGCTTCTCTTCCACAGCAAACACCTCAATGCATACTTGTCCCATTTCCAGGTGGCATCAAATATCTTTCCACTGTGTTTATTATGGAAGATGTGTTCTACCAACATGAAAGACATTTTCTACTTCAAGTGACCTTTACTTCTTAAAGGTATTGACTTATATCATGAGTACCTTCTAATAGAAACCTGTCCTCTCAAGAATTTTCCCTATTTGAGGTACTTGGACCTACTAAATTTACTCTCCTGATCCACTTGTCTTCTTCACATGATTAACTATATTTCTTACAGAGAAAAAATACTTCTCAGTTTCTATCATTATTGGCTGGATCATGATTCTTCACTACCAAACTAACCCTTATTTTAAAACATGATTTAGACATTAATTCCAATTGATATTAAAAAAGCAAAATTAATGAAAAAATCCAAATTCTACATTTTTTTGGTTGAGGATGAGTATGCAGCAAGCTACTAGTAATTTGTTCCTATTTTGTAAAAACAGATAGCTTCATATATCTTGTTGAATGAGCTCTAGAAATCTGAAGAGACAAATAGAGCTAGAATATCCTTGGATTTACAAGGTATCCCTTCCACCAAAAAGCTGGTAGTAATTATATTTTCCTTTCTGTGAATGTGTGGAAGTGTTTTGTTAGGGCAGCAGCCCTAAAGGTGGAAGTAATCCTGACTAGATTTGAAATTTTGATCAGTATGGAATGATCATCAAACAGAAACCCACTACTCTTACTTCCTTGGAACTGACTTCCCTTGCCTTCTTTACTAGTGATTCCACATGACATTCTCTTGAGCCTCCTACAGTTCAAATGAACAGCTTCTTTATCTTCTTTCATGGTTCCTTTTCTTCTTCCTTCCCCCAAAATACAGAACCTCCTCTTGTTTCTGTGCTCATTTCTCTTCTCTCTACCTCTGAGTAAAGTCATTCATCTTCACAGCTTCAACTGTTATTAGTGCAGATGACTCTGAAACTTATATTTCTAGGCATGACTTCTCTGTACCTTTACTTAAAACTGCTGAATCGACCTCCCCATATAGGTGGCCTGCTACCGCCTCAAATTTGATGTATCCAAAGTGGAACTTCTCTTTCTCTCAAACCTGTTCTTCCCATGAATTTCCCTTTCCTTGTTGATGGACCCCACAGTGTTCTCTGTCACCCATGTTAGAAACATTTGACTCTTCCTTCTCCTCACCCCTAACAGCCAATTATATTCTATTGATAAAAAACCCAACAACTCACGCATCTTCTCCTTTCCTCTCTCACTTATATAGCGCAAGTTCAAACCCTCATTAACATCTCATTTGTACTATTTCATTAGTTTTCTAACTGGTTGCCAATACATTGAATATACCACTATTAGAACAATCTTCTGAACATACAAGTCATATTACATCATTCCCTACTAAAAAAAAAAGTAAAACCTGGTATGGCTCCCCATTACCTACCGAATAAGATACAACTATTTATCTTATCATTCAAGGCCCTTTGCAGTCTGACTCCAAGTTGCCCTTCCAGGCTTATCTCACATTATTCTCCTTTACCTACTCTAAGTTCAAACCAATTTCCAATTTCTTTTTTCCCCCATCTCTGTGCCTTAAATCACAGTGACTCTCATGCTGGAAATGGACTATCTTCTATCTCTGCCAGTGGAAATTCTTTCCATCCTATAAAACCTGGATTAGGTGCTACTGCTTCCATGAGGCTTCACCTGGTCTCCAGCCAGAAGGAATCTCTCCAGAGGAAAGGCAGTAAGCCCTCAGAGCTCTTGACACAAGTACTCAAAAAAACTCCAAACACAGCCATAAGACAACTCCTGGAGCAGCAGAACCTACAAAAAGATAGGCTAAGACCATTTTCCAGCCAAAGATGGCTTAGAACTTTGGCAGGAGGGGGCTGCTGTGCTGGGCTGGGAGTGGAGACCAACCCTGTGGTCACACCAACACAGATCCAGCCCTAGGCAGGCTATGCCAGAGAAATTTACCCCTGAGCCTCTGGATTAGCTGCAGCGCAGGCATCTTCTGGAACTAAGCTCACGGTCTGGTGAGAGGGCTGAGCGGTTGGCCAGGAGGAAAGTCTATAGGGGTTTCTATGGGAGCTGAGGGGGAATTTGGTTGTCCTACCCCAGTGAGGAACCAGGGAGTGGTGGTGGCCCAGGTGGGGGAGGGGTGCAGGATCATTGGAACTAACAACCACCGAAAACAAAAAAATTTTGTTGCCTGGTTAATTAGCAAGTTGGCCTGGGGCTATTTACAGACCAGAGCATAGGCTAGGTGAGTGAAGAACCTGCCCCTCCTTAAATCGTACCACTTGGGACCCCCTGAAGCTTGGGACAATGCAGCCTGGAAGCAGGGCCTCACTTTAAGAAGGAGTTAAAGTCAAGAAATTGCCTGGCAAGATGATCAAGTAGAAAAAGGTGTGGAACAAAGAAAGTTTCTTTAGTGACAAGGAAGATCAAGGTGCATCCTCAGAAGAGGATAGCAACATCAGGGCTGCTGCAGCCAAAGCTTCGAAGAAAAATATGAATTGGTCTCAGGCCATAGAGGTGCTTAAAAAGGACTTTGAAGATAAACTAAGAGAAGTAGAGGGAAAAAATGTAAAACTAAATGATAGCGATGCAGGAAAGTCATGAGAAAAAGTCAAAAACTTGAAAAGCCAAATGGAAAAGCTCTCTGAAGAAAATAATTGCCTAAGAATTAGGATTGAACAAATCAAAGGTAGTAACTTTATGAGAAACCAAGACACAATAAAGAAAATCCAAATGAATAAAAAAGATAGAAGGCAATGTGAAATATCTTCTTGGAAAAACTGCTAACCTGGAAAATAGATTCAGGAGAAATAATTTGAAAATTATTGGACTACCTGAAAACCATGATCAAAATAAGAGCAGAAGGAATCTCTCCTTCCTTCAATCTTTTTATATTACTTTTTTGTACTTCTCCTGTACATTTATCACATTTGACTTTATTATAATTTAGGCCCTTACTTAACAACTCTTTTTAGATTGTAAGCAAGCTCCTTGAGACCAAAGACTATGTTTACTTTTATGTACTCAGAACCCAACACAGGTAGATATGTACTTAATGTATGTTTGTTGGACAGTTCTGGGTGTCACAATTAGGCCATTGAATAAAGAAGTAAATTTCAGGGAAAGAACAATGAGGATGGTTCAGAGCCTGAAGAACATGATGTCTGAAGATATTAAAGGAACATTTGCTAAATAACTGGGGATATTTAAACTGAAAAAGAGAAGATTTAGGAAAGACATAGTGATGGTGCTCAAAAGTTGAAAGGCTATTACATGAAGAAGAGTTGTTTCATTGGCCCCCAGAAGGCATAACTAAGGGCAAAGTGTGGAAATGGGTTTTTTTTGTTGTTGTTCGTTTGTTTGTTTTTAAAGCACATTTAGGCTTGCTATGATCCAAATGAGTAGAGGTTTTCACAAGGTAGAACAAGCTGTGTTAAGAGATGGGGGCTTTACCTACCTAAAGGTCTTCAAAGGCCAGAGGACTCCTTCTTGGGAAAGGAAGAAAGGAGATTCTTTGGAGATCTGGGTGATCTATTCAACATATGAAATTTTGTTATCCTGTGTATAAGTGAAAGAATAAATAGTAGATCAGCTAAATTGGACAGATTGTCCAAAAACAGTAATTTCAAGATAAATTTAGATGGAACTTGATGAGAAGATAATGAATAAGAATAAAACATCTCCCCACCAAATGCAAAATCAATTTTGTACATGAACCTCATAAAAAAGAAAAAAAAACCTCTCATTGACAGTTTTATTTTAGTATCATTTAAAATTCTTTGGGAAACTAGGACAGAAAAATGTAGCAAATTAGCAAGTTGGCTGGTAACACCCTGGTGACAATGAAAGATAGGAGTGTTCTATTTCATCAACAATTTAGTGTGATGTGTCCTGGCGGTGGGTTACTCCCTAACCCTGATGTGACAATATGCAGTTATTCAACTGTTGTTTGGGCTGATTACCTCAGTTGGTTTGGGCTTTTTACCTCAGTTTTATATTTAATATCCATATTTTAGCCCCTACCAGAGAGGCATCGTGTCCAAGGTTAGGAGAACAATAGCCACACCGTCAACTGTCCTGATCAGAACATATATAGACTATTGTGGTTGGTTTGAGTCATTAAGAGGGTTTTTGTTTGTTTATTTTTGTTTTGTTTTGTTTTGTTTTTGTGGGGCAATGAGGGTTAAGTGACTTACCCAGAGTCACACAGCTAGTGAGTGTCAAGTGTCCGAGGCCAGATTTGAACTCAGGTCCTACTGAATCCACTGTGCCATCTAGCTGCCCCCTGAGTCATTAAGTTTTAAGGAGGACATTGATGAGCTGAAAAGCATGGAGCAGGGGTTGTGATGTGGAGACTGTGAACTTGTTTCTAATATTCATTTTGAGAATGTATTGCAACATAATTGGTTTCCTTTTTAATCTGACATATTTCTTCTGAGAAGGGGTCCATAGGCATCATCAGACTTCCAAAGAGGGCCATTTCACACATGTACACACACACACACACACACACACACACACACACACACACACACACACACACACATTTAAGAATTCCTTAACTAATGGAAAGCAAAGTGAATTGCTTGGAATTAGTGGCATATTGTAGCTCATTTGAAAAATCAATGGGTATTTAACCTGGAGAAGAGAAGACAGAGGAGGTATGATGGGTATCTTCAGAGATTTGAAGAGCTGCTTTGTGGAAGAGGGATTAGACTCTCTCTGCTTATCCCTAGAGGGCAAAAACTAGGAGTAATCAGTAAAAATTATAAAAAGGCAAATTTAGACTTCATATAAGGGAAAATTTTATAATACTCAGAAATATCCCAAAGGGGCATTAGTTGCTGCAAGAGATAAGAGACTTCCCCCCTGTAGATATTTTCAGATAAAAGTCATGGACCACGTTGGGGTGTTAGGGTGCATAATAGATGAGATTTCTGTACAAGCACAAGTTGTTCTGTCCCTGAGAAATGGGGACCTCTTAGGTCCCTTGTAATTCTGAGGTTCTCTGTGATTCTTGGATCTCACCAATCTCTGCCACTGGATAGAGAGAAAATTAGGCAAAACAGGATATGTGGTTTAATACAGTAAATAATCACACCTGGGAAAACAACTGTAAACTCCTATTCTACAAATAATAGTGGCATTATGTATGTAGGAATAGTCAGCATTTAAATAGTATTTTGAGGTTTGTGAAACTATATCTATCTATCCATCTATCCATCCATCATCTATCAATCTTTATCTATCTATCTATCTATCTATCTATCTATCTATCTATCTATCTATCTATCATCTTATTTGATCCTCACAATAAACCTGGGAAATGCATGTTATTATCCTCATTTTACAGATGAGGAAAGTGAGGCTGAAGGAGTTTGAACAATTGTCCAAGGTCATACAACTGGTCAACATCTGAGGAGGGTTTAACTCAGGTCACTCTGACTTCCAGGTCCAGTCCACTTACATGTTGCACCACCCAGCTGCCTCTATCTTTACATGTGAAGGAGTATCTAACCAGTGAATCATGGTTCCTACCAGATGAAAGAGGCAATATAGTATATACACACTTCTCACAAAAAAGAAACTAAATGAAAATTATGTAAATATCTGGAATTAAATAGCACTTTAAATTTGCAAGTGTTATGCATGTTCCTTGAGATTAGAGTCAGTGTGATTTTTTAACTTTGTGCCACATTTGCTAATGTGAAATCTACATAGTGGGAGCTTAAAAGATGTTCATTGACTTGAAATGAAGAACTGAGAGGATCACATGCTCACTCAGAGACTTGGAAGCAACTCAAATGTGACATATAACAAAAACAGCATTTCTAGTGAATTACTCACTTTGGGCTATTAATAGTAGCCAAAAGTGAGTCACTGCTAGCAGTAGGGTAAGGTAGGTCACTGATTTGGAGGACATTTGGATATTGACTCAAGTGTCTGAAGTTAGAAGCATAGAAGAAGAAAGAGGGAAAGTGTGGTATTTAAAAATGTATGATGTTCAAGAATGTACACCTCAAATCTCTCAGTTTCCCCAGAAATTCTCAACATTATATTTTTGAAAGGGAATTCCCTTTCAAAATCACAGTTCCTACCAGAGAACAGGGACCATGTGCTGTAACAGAGTGCTTGGAATTATTGGAGGAGAGGAATCTTGCGTTCAGATCCTGCCTGTGGTACCTATTATCTGTGTCACCTTAGGTAAGTCACTTAACATTTCTGAGCTTCACTTTCCTCATCCATAAAATGGGAATAATTACATATGTAGTACTTAGCTTACAAGGTTGTTGTGAAGATCCAAAAGGACAACATATGTAAAGCATTTTACAAAGCTTAACATGCTACTTAAATGTCAACTACTGGACTTATTTTGATTATTAAAATTACTTAACACAAGATTTGGGAATTTTCTGGTGTGGAACCCTGTAGCACTCAAGAATCACACAGGTATATTGGTTGGGGTATGAAAGGAATGGTTTGGAGTATAACATAAGATCCAATGAAGTTTTAGATCAAGCCCTTTTAAAGGATTCTTCTGGTTATCAGCCTGAAAAGCTATCTTTACCAATTCATTAATATGCCCACTGACCAAGTAGCTAAAGCTCTTCACAATTCATTCTGAATCCAAGTCTTTTTTCTGTTACCTCAGCTAAGTTCTATGGGCCTGATGGCCACTTGGCTGAAATTATAGAGGTGTATCCTGAGACAAGAGGAATGGTCAGTATTCTTTGGAAACTCAGCTCCCTGCTCCACCTCTCTTCCCAGCTGCCATGAAATCAGTTTCAAATATAGACCTTACCCATGGTTTAAAGCACCCTGGCTTACAAATCTTTGTTTTACTTGCAGGAATATTCACTTACCTGGAAATTCAGATATATTCCATTTTCTGGTTGCCTTTTTAAGATAGAAAAATTCCATCCTGCTTCCAGGATTTCCTTTGCCTGACATGCTTAACTAGACAGAACTTAGACTCAGGTTGGTTTAAAAGAGGGAAAAAACAAACATCCACCTTTGCATCATGCTAACTAAAAATCTATTTCCCACTAATTTATCTCCAAACCTAGAAAAGACAAGAAAAGAGGTTTGACTTATAATTCAAACTCTGCTGGATATGCAGTTTTGTAACCCAGAATAAGACCCTTTGTAAAGGTAACAAGTTAACAACAAAAGAGGGTTGTGTGGTCTAAGTATCCTTTATCTTATATTTGGTCCATTCTAATTTTCAAAGAATTTGTTTCTTGTGTGTTGTTTTAAAATCTAAATGTGGGTTCTAATCTGTTCCCCCCCAGTTTTGGGGGGAAACTGGATAAAATCACTGATAAATTCAGCAAGAGTTTAGGTTTTTAAGCATTTATGAAAAGATATATTATAAGATAGTGAAGAGAGAGAAAGATTGAAAACAGATTCCTTACAGCATGGAAATCCTAGCTTTCCTAGGTACCCATGTGAAGTTCTGCCACCAAGCCGAAGTCTTGAAACAAAAGAGCAAGATCCAGTCCGCCAGCCTCAGCTTCCTATTTCTTGTCCTCCTCCCCAAAATGGGAGGTTCTTTAAGTTGATTGGTAGAGAATGGTCTCCTGTTGATGTCACAGTCCACAGCCTCTGAGAACACTCTACTCAGGGTTAGCCACATGTGATCTCAATTTAATCAACCTTAACTAGGTTCACCTTCTGAGAACAACACCCTACTCAGGGCTGGCCAGGTATGGTCTCTATTTAATCATCATTAAATAGGTTCTCAGTCTCTCAGTCTCACCTCATTCAATCAATTCCAAATCAAACTTCAGGTTGGGGCTCCTGGGCATCTGCCAAGTCCCATTATTTTATCACACTTGAATAAGGTTTGGTACATCTTGCACTAAGCTGCAAATTCCCTTTATGATTCCTTCTTCCACAGCTTTCATTTCTATTTTCTCCCTCTAGTACTCTCATTTCACATATAAACACATCTTAACTCTAAATAAAAAAAAAAAAAGCTTGCTTCTAGTTGAACTTCTTTACTAGCTGTGTTTTTCTTTGAGTCTTTGCTTTTTTGGGAGTGATTTTCTTTTTCTGGATTTCTTCTTGAACATCCTTGTCATCAAATAGCTTTTTATGGTAGGATTCTTTTTAGTTGTTATTGCTCATTCTTTATCATACTTCTGAATTTTGGACTTTATATTTGGGCCAGGCTCAGTCCACCTCTGCAGGGAATGTCTAAGCTAGTCTTGTTACTGCTTTATAGGCCTATTGAGCATTGTTTCCCACCCCCCCTCCCAGGAATTTAGAGATCACTCAGGTTGGAGACCTGCAAGTTTGCAATGCTCCCAAAGTGGTCTAATCCAGAGTAAAATCTAATTTTTTCCTTCCTTGTATGAGATCTTCAAGTTCCTGACCTGGGCTTGGGGTCTGAGCAATCAACCTGTGAGCTTCCCCCTAGTTGGAGTTCCTATAGACTACTCCTGGATTCAGTCTCTATCAGCCAACTGGAAACCTCATCTGGTTGACGGAAACCGAGCTACAGGATCTCTTTTAATCTAAGATTCCTATGCTGGTTATTCCACCAAAGTCAACCCGATCTATGTCTTGCCACTAGACCCAGTTGGTTCTGGAGGAGAGAATGAGGCTGGTGACTTTCCACAGCCCTTCCTCATTTAAATCCAATTCACTTGCACATGAAGACATCACCTTCCTGAGATCATTGGTCCTTTTCAAGAAGGAAAGACAAACAACAACAACATTCTGCTACAGGTTTCAGATTGGTCTTGAGGCTAAAACTAAGACCCTGCTGAGGTCAGAGCCACACAGCTGCTGCTTGTTTCTGAATTTGCTCCTTGTTCTGTACATAGCCTTGAGCCTGTGACTTTTTTTAGCCCTGGAATACCAATCCTAGAAGTAGGTCCCCTCCTCAGTGTTCTCTAGATCTTTGACTCAGAACTAGGTAGCAAGAAATTGTTCCCACTTGGTACCTATTCCTGTACCATGAAAAATATCAAGTCTGTCTATGCTAAATCTAGGACCCCTTCTTGCTTTGGTGCCCAACCTCTTTCTGCACCAGAATTCCCTACATAAGAATTCTTCACTAGACCCTGTCCTGAGTGCTAGCAGGCCTATTTGTCTTTCTATGCCAATCTGTGCAACTGTGATTTTTTTCTTGGATTTCTCAATTAAGACTTGATCTGGCACATCTTCTAGATGTGTGTGGAAGAGTCGTAGTATAGAGCTTAGCTGTATTTCTTCCTTCTGCTTCTCTCGACAATATTTCAAAAAGCCCTGATGTTAGTTCAGAAATCACATATTCTTATTTTTTCATTATCTAGGGATGTATGACATCTGGGACTAGTGACATGAACTCATCAAAGGCAGTTATCTTCTTGCCATTCAAATTATCTCTCTGATTACATTGGGTTTTAATTCCCTATTAGTGATTTGTTTTGTCCTTTATAGTCCAAAGGTCATTCTCAAGAAGTTCTAGCCAAGGTGGCTACTGAACAGAAGCAGACACAAAACCAGACACTGATCTAGAAATCCAGAGACAAACTACAATAACTTCTTCCTCACCAAGACTACACAAAAAGGTCAGTAAGCAGCCCACCATTAATAGGAAAGGAGACCTGGAGCAAAATCAATGTCAGTGCAGGCAAACATTCCCATAGAAGGGACCAAAGAGGGGGTAGAAACACATATAGCTTGCATGGCTCTCTGTCTGGAGTCAGCAAAAGAGGGGACTCCTCAGAGAAAACCACAAGTTGCTTATAAGCTAATGGTGGGGCCCCTGGAGAGCAACGGTGACAAAAAGAGTAGGTCAAGACTCAAATAACAATAGCCCAGCCATTTAAGGGCTCCAAGACTCCTTGTGTTCTGTCCTGAGAATTCACAAAGGACCCTGGAAATCCAGTGTTCTAAATCTCAAAGACCCAAAGAGGGCCCAATTTACATAAAAATCCAAATCTAATGCTCACCTCTGCAGGTTAGGCTCAACAGTTCCCAGTTTAAGACCAAGAAAGACAGACCACACCACCCGAGTGAAGCAGAAAGTTGAGTTTGGCCCTGGCACAATGCCCCAATTGAGGAAATAAAGCTGGAGAGATGAGTAAATCGAAGAAAACACTGACCAGTATCAAAAGTTATTTCAGAGGGCAGCTAGGTGGCGCAGTGGATAAAGCACCGGTCCTGGATTCAGGAGTACCTGAGTTCAAATCCGGCCTCAGACACTTGACACTTATTGCAAATATAAAGATTCCTCCAAAAGAAAGAGAAAGTAACTCCGGAACAACTGCAATTAAAGACTCAAAGGATAAAATGGATTTTCCATAAGAACTACATAATTCCCTAGAAGAAATGAAGCAAGAGATTTAAAAATAATTAAAAACTCTTGAGGAAAGACTTGGAAGAAAAATAAATAACTTAAAAGAGAAAGTGGTAAGCCTTACCTAAGTAATGAAATCTCTGAAAATATACCAAAAAGAAACTAATGAATTATGAGACAATAAAAATATTAGAACAAATTAAGAGATTAGAAAAATCAAAGAATGAAAGATATCCAATGTCAAAAACAACTGAACTAGACATCAAGTCAGGGAGAGATAATTTAAGAAATAAATATTTAACATATACATATATTTGGATGGGGGGAGAGAGACAGGGGGGAAGTGGGGGAGAGAGAGGGAGGGGGAGAGGGAGGGGGAGGGGGGGGGAGATTGATTTTAAGAAATCACAAATGAAAACTATCCAGATCTATTAGAAGCAGAAAATAAGGAGAAAACAGAGAGATTATACTAATCATTTCCTGAAAGAAATTCAAGAAGGAAAAGTCTTAGGAATGTCCTAAACAAAATCCAGAACTCCCACATCAATAAAAAAATCTACTATAAGCACCCAGAAGGAATCAATTCAAGTACCAAGAATCCATGGTCAGGACCACACAAGATCTGGAAGTTTTTGCTAAAATATATATATATATATATATGAATATAGTATTCCAAGATAGAAGCTTATAACTAAGAATTAATTCCTGGAAAAGCTGAGTATAATCTTGCAAATATGAGGTTAGATAGAGAAGGGCAGAAATGGGCCTTTAATGGACGTTCAAACATTTCCTGTGCAGGACCAGAACTGAGTAAGACCTTTGAAATTCGAACACAAGTTAAGGAAAACTTAGAAAGGTGAAAATATTTCAGTGAAAGGGGCTGTATGTAGTGTAAATATACTAATGGGGAGAACAAAAGCAAGTGTCCCTTTAGAACTTTCATTTCTTCATAGCATATTAAAGGAGTTAACAGATGACCTGGAATTAGATTTGTTCTGTTCTGAGTTTGAAGGGGAAAAGAGGAAGAGTAAAAGGAATATATTAGTAGTATCTACCTAAAACCATCAGCAAGCATTATATGTAATGGGGATAAGTTAGAGGCCTTCCCAATAAGATCAGGGGTGAAACAGGGATGTCCATTATCACCTCTATTATTTAATATTGTACTAGAAATGTTAGCTTTAGCAATAAGAGAAGAAAAAGGAATTAAAGGCATTAGAATAGGCAAGGAGAAAACAAAACTATCACTCTTTGCAGATGATATGATGGTATACTTAGAGAATCCTAGAGAATCAACTCAAAAATTACTTGAAACAATTAACAACTTTAGCAAAGTAGCAGGATATAAAATAAATCCACATAAATCATCAGCATTTCTATACATGACCAACAAAGTCCAGCAGCAAGAGATAGAAAGAGAAATCCCATTTAAAGTAATAGTAGACAATATAAAATACTTGGGAGTCTACTTGCCTAGACAAACCCAGGAACTTTATGAACACAATTACAAAACACTTTTCACACAAATCGAATCAGATCTAAATAATTGGAAAAATATCAATTGCTCATGGATAGGCTGAACTAATATAATAAAAATGACAATTCTACCTAAATTAATTTACTTATTCAGTCCCATACCAATCAGACTACCTAAAATTATTTTATAGAGCTAGAAAAAATAATAACAAAATGGAAAAACAAAAAATCAAGAATATCAAGGGAAATAATGAAAAAATGCACAGGAAGGTGGGTTAGCTGTACTGAATCTCTACTATATCTAATCTGAATACTAATCTGAAGCTTTACTATAAAGCAGAAGTCATCAAAACTATTTAGTACTGGCTAAGAAATAGAGAGGAGGATCAATGGAATAGGTTAGGCACAGGAGACACAGGAGTAAATACTTCAGTAATGTAATGTTTGATAAACCCAAAGACTCCAGTTTCTGGGATAGGAACTCAATATTTGATAAAAACTGCTGGGAAAACTGGAAGACAGTATGGCAGAAATTAGGCATAGACCAACATCTTACACCTTATACTAAAATAAGGTCCAAATGGGTACATGATTTATATATAAAAAAATGATACCATAGGTAAATTAGGAGAGGAAGGAATAGTCTACCTTTCAGATCTTTGGAAAGGAGAACAGTTTATGACCAAACAAGAAATAGAGAAAATTATGAAATGCAAAATGGATGATTTTGATTACATTAAATTAAAAAGGTTTTGTACAAACAGAAGCAATGCATCCAAAATTAGAAGGAATGCAGAAAGCTGGGAAAAAATTTTATGGCCAGTAATTCTGATAAAGGCCTCATTTCTAAAATATATAGGGAACTAAATCAAATTTATAAGAATTCAAGTCATTCCCCAATTGAGAAATGCTCAAGGGATCTGAACAGGCAGTTTTCTGATGAAGAAATCAAAGCTATCTATTGCCATATGAAAAAATGCTCTAAATCACTATTGATTAGAGAGATGTAAATTAAAACAACTCTGAGATGTTACCTGATACCTATCAGATTGACTAATATGACAAAAAAGGAAAGTAATAAGTGTTGGAGAAGCTGTGGAAAAATGGAACACTAATGCATTGTTGGTGGAGCTGTGAACTGGTCCAACCATTCTGGAGAGCAATTTGGAATTATGCCCAAAGGGCTATAAAGCTGTGCATATGCTTTGACCCAGCAATACCACTATTGGGTCTTTTTCCCAAAGAGATCATAAAAAAGGGAAAAGGACCCACATGTACAAAAATATTTATAGCTGCTCTTTTTGTGGTGGCAAGGAATTGGAAGTTGAGGGGCTGCCCATCAATTGGGGAATAGCTGGACAAGTTGTGGTATATGAATGGAATGGAATTCTATTGTACTATAAGAAATGATGAGCAGGAGGAGTTCAGAGAAACCTGGAGGGTCTTACGTGAACTGATGATGAGTGAGATGAGCAGAACCAGAAGAACATTATACACAGTATCATCAACATTATGTGTTGATCAACTGTGATAGACTAGATTCTTCTCACCAATCCAACCGCACAAGAAAGTTCCAAAGGACTCATGATGGAAAAGGCTCTCCAAATTCAGAAAAAAAAAAAGAGAACTGTAGAATATGGATTCTGATTGAACCATACTATTTCTTTTGTTTTTGACGCTGTTGTTTTTCTTTTTTGAGGTTTTTCCTTTTCACTCTGGTTCTTCTCTTATAGCATGACTAGTACAGAAATATGTTTAATGTTTTATATATATATATATATATCCTATATCAGATTGCCTGTTGTCTAAGGGAGGGGGGAGAGTAGGTAGGGAGAAGGGTTTGAAATTAAAAATCTTGTGGAAACAAATGTTGAAAATAAAATAAATAAATAATTTTTTTTAAAAAGGAATATATTAGTGTAGAAAGGAGGAAGGAGGGGGAGGAACTTGCTATTTCTCACAGTCAAATTTCATGAGAACAGTATACAAAAATGAAGCAAAGAGATATTGTGAGTGACCATTGGATCAAGGTCACTCATCTAAAATGGACAAAAGATAATTTAATATTCATCTCTCTATATAAACACACACATATGGGTTGGTGTAGAAATATATCTAACTTGTCAGGAGAAAAAATGGGGATGAAGGTGGAATTAAGAGGGAGGGAAATATCAGGGCAGGTAGGTGGTACAATGGATAGAGCACTGGACTTGGAGTCAGGAGAATTTGGGGAAAGAATGGAAATATAAGAGTTGTCTGTCTTAGATTGCCTTTTAGGTAGTTGGACAATTGCTGAATAAGTTGTGACATGTGAATATTATTGGTGCATTGTAAGAAATAATGAAAAAGACAATTTCAGGGAATTCTGGGTAGTGTGCAAAGTGAATTAAGAAGAATCAAAAGAACAATTTATGTAAAGACAGAAGTATTTCAAAGAAAAACAACCTTTTCTGAACAATGCAATGATGAACTGTGTTGCCATGATGAAGCCTGTTGTCCATCTCCTGACAGAAAGAATCAAACATTTTTGGACATTTGCCACTGGGTGAATTCATATTGCTTTACTATGCTTATTTGTTACAAGGACATTTTCCTCCTTTCTTTTTCAAGGTTAATGGGTGGGATAACATAGCAATAATTTTTTTATAAAAAGAGAGGGGAATTGAAATGTTTTTAAAAACTCAAAAGAAAAAGCACTGAGCACAGTACCTAGCACATAGCAGGCGCTATAGAAGTACTTATTCCCTTTCAGGAGAAATCACAAATAAGGAGGGAGATTTTGAACAGAACATAAAATTTATTACATGTTTTTTAAAGAGGTAAATAATATGAAATGGAATGTCATATCTCAGAGAGAATCCTTTTTTGTGTTCTGCAATGTATATGGAAATGCTATTTTGGTATCTAAGTTTAAAAAAAAATTGAAAAAATTATGTCAACCTAGACATTTCTACTTTGGTACCATGAGGTTCTGTGGTGTATGATAATAGCCTGTTCAAACATTCTTATTATTTTGATAAAAACTTGACAAATTTGCCAATGACACAAAATTGGGAAGAATAACAAAGATATTCAGTTCCATAATCATCTAAAGCCCATGGTGGGCTAAAGCAATGACATGAAATTGAATAGGGATAAAGGTAAAGTACTCCACTTGGATATCAAAAATCAACTTTTTAAGTGAAGGCTGAGGGATATGTGGCTCAACATCAATTAATATATAGACTTAGAGGCTTTAATAAACTATAAACTCACTATAGGTCAACACCTTGACATTACAGCCAGAGAGCTAATGAGATTTTAGACTGTATTTACAATGATACAGTGTTCAGAGTGGGGGATGTGAAAATTGTCCTGACTTCTGCCCTAATCAGGACATATCTGGACTATTGTGTTCATTTCTAGGTGTCACAAGTAAGAAAGACATATACATGGGGAAGTATATTCAAAGAAGGACAATGAGGGCAGCAAGGGTACCTGAAATCCTACAATTTTAATATTATTTTAAAGGACTAGATAATATTTACTTAAAACCATCAGTGAGCATTATCTGTAATGAGGAAAAGCCAGAAGTCTTCCCAATACAATTGGCGTGAAGCAAGGATATCCATTATCACCTCTATTATTTAATATTGTACTAGAAATGTTAACTTATAGCAATAAGAGAAGAAAAAGAAATTAAAGGCATTAGAATAGGCAATGAGAAAAAACTATCACTCTGTAGATGATATGATGTTATACTTAGAAAATCCTAGAGAACCAACTCAAAAACTACTCAAAATTACTAATAACTTTAACAAAGTTGCAGGATACAAATCCACATAAATCATCAGCATTCCTATATATTATCAACAAAGTCCAGCAGCAACAAACAAAAAGAGATATTTAATTTTTTTAAATTTTTTTTTTTTAGTGAGGCAATTGGGGTTTAGTGACTTGCCCAGGGTCACACAGCTAGTAAGTGTTAAACATCTGAGGCCAGATTTGAACCCAGGTACTCCTGACTCCAGGGCCGGTGCTCTATCCACTGCGCCACCTAGCTGCCCCGAGAAATTTCATTTAAAATAACTGTAGACAATATAAAATACTAGGAAGTCTACCTGCCAAGACAAACCTAGGAACTATATGAACAGAACTATAAATCACTTTTCACACAAATAAAGTCAGATCTAAATAATAAGAAAAATATTGATTGCTTATGAGAAGGCCAAGCCAATATAATAAAAATGACAATTTTGCCTAATCTATTTATTTAGTGTCATGCCAATAAAACTATCAAAAAATATTTTATAGAGCTAGAAAAAATAATAAGAAAATTTATTGGGGGGTGGAGCCAAGATGGCAGAGGAAAGGGTATGACTCTCCCAAACTCTCAACAGCCTGTCCACACAATTCCAAAAATAATGTCATAAGACAACCTCCAGAGCAGCCCAAACCACAAAAGAACAGAGTGAGACTATTTTCCAGCCAATGACAGCTTAATTGTACAACTGGAACCACCTGATATTCAGGCCGAGAGAAGAGTTCAGAGCACAGTGCTGATGCAGCCTGGAATACATCATGCCTCCAGAACCTTGGGAGTCTTCACCACCAGCAGCTTCTTCTGAAGCTCCACTTGCGGAATGGTGAGGGGGGTAGGCAGTTGACTGGAGTGAAGTGTCTACAGTCTATGCTGAAATTGAGTTGAAGCACCCGGGTTCTGATCCAGTGGGCTGACTCAAGTGGCAGAGGTGCAGTGGGGGAGGGGCACAGGCACACCAAGCTTCCAACCATACAGAATCAGATTTCAATCAGAAATCTGCTTCCAGTTTGAGATGAGTAAGCAGAGAAAGCAGCAGATGATAGAAAGCTTCTTTGGGAAAAGGTAGACCAGAATATGTCCTCAGAAGAGGAAAATAACAAAGTCAAAGCTCCAACATTCAAAGCTTCCAAGAAAAATATGACTTGGTCTCAGGCTATGGAAACACTCAAAAGGAACTTTGAAGAAAAGTAGGAGATATGGAAAGAAGATTTAGAGAGATGGAGGAAAGAATGGAAAGAGAAATTAGAGTGATGCAGGAGCGTCATGAGAAAAAAGTTAACATCTTGAAAAGCCAAATAGGAAAGGAGATACAAAAGCTCTCTGAAGAAAATAATTGCCTAAGAATTAGGATTGAACAAATGGAAGTTAGTGACTTTATGAGAAACCAAGACACAATAAAACAAATCCAAATGAATGAGAAAATAGAGGGCAATGTGAAATATCTCCTTGGAAAAATAGCTGACTTGGAAAATAGATCCAGGAAAGATAATTTGAAAATCATTGGACTACCTGAAAACCATGGCCAAAATAAGAGTTTAGACATCATCTTCAAAGAAATTGTCAGGGAAAATTGCTCTGATATTCTAGAAGCAGGAGGTAAAATAGAAATAGAAAGAATCCACTGATCACCTTATGGAAGAGATCCCAAAAGAAAAACTTCCAGGAACATTATAGCCAAATTCCAGAGATCCCAGGTCAAGGAGAAAATATTGCAAGCAGCTAGAAAAAAAAAAAAGGAATTCAAATACTGTGGAGCTACAGTAAGGATAACACAAGATCTAGCAGCATCTACATTAAAGAACCGGAGGGCATGGAATATGATATTCCGGAGGGCAAAGGAACTTGGACTACAACCAAGAATCACATACCCAGCAAAACTGAGTATAATCTTTCGGGGGGGAAATGGGACTTTAATGAAAAAGAGGACTTTCAGGCATTCATGATGAAAAGACCTGAACTGAATAGAAAATTTGATTTTTAAATACAAGACCCTAGAGAAGCATAAAAAGGTAAACAGGAAAAAGAAATCAGGATGGATATTAAAAGGTTAAACTGTTTGTATTCCTACATGGAAAGATAATTCTTCTAACTCATAAGAACTTACTCAGTAATAGGGTAGCTGAAAGTAATATACTTAGAGGGCACAGGTATGAATTGAATATGAAGGGATGATATCTGTAAAGCATTTATTTTTTGTGGGCCAGGCAGGGTGGGGTGGCTTATGTCTGGGGCTGTATTGGGGCTCAGGGCCTCCTGGGTCCAGGGCTGGTACTTTGTCCACTGTGTCACCTAGCTGACCCATGATGACATCTTTAAAATAAAGTTAAGGGGTAAGAAGAATGCACTGGAAGAAAGGGAAAGGGAGAGGTAGACTGTTGAAAAGTAGCTCACATAAAAAAACAAGAAAAAGTTTATGGAGTGGAGGGGAAGATGGAGAAGGAGCAGGTGAGTGAGCGCACCTTACTCCCATCAGAATTGGCTCAAAGAGGGAATAACATACACACTCAGGTGGGTATATTAATATATTTTGCCCTGAGAGAAAGTGGAAGGGGGAAGGGATAAGGAGGGGGAGAGGCGAAGGAAGGGAGGGCAGATTGGGGGAGAGGGCAGTAAAAAGCAAAACAATTTTGAGGAGGGATAGGATGAAGGAAGATAGAAAATAGAGTCAATATCAAGGAGAGGGATTGGGATGGAGGGTAATACAGTTAGCAATAGTAATTGTGAAAGAAATGATGAGAAGGATGATATCCAAAGGATGTATGACAAAATACAAACCATCAACAGAGGAAGAACTGATGGTATCTGAATACAGAATGAAGTATAATTTTGTTTGCTCCTCTTTCTAAAGTTAGTCTATTTTCTTTCACAACCTGACTACTGTGAAGATGTTTTGCATAACTGCATTTGTATGACTTATATTGAATTACTTTATTTCATAAGGGAGGCTTGAGGAGGGAGGGAGGGAGGAAGAAAATTTAGAACACAAAGTTTTAAAAAATCAATGTGGGGGCAGCTAGATGGTGCAGTGGATAGAGCACCTGCCCTGGAGTCAGGAGTACCTGAGTTCAAATCCGGCCTCAGACACTTAACACTCACTAGCTGTGTGACCCTGGGCAAGTCACTTAACCCCAATTGCCTCACTAAAAAATATCAATGTGAAAAAAAAATAGTTTTTAAAATTTTTTTACATGTAACTTGGGAAAATTCTAAATAAAAATTTTTTTAAAAGAAAATTTATCTGGAAGAACAAAATCTCAAGAATATCAAAGGAATCAATGAAAAAAATGCTAAAGAAGGTGGTCTAGCAGTACCAGATCTCAAGCTGTATTATAAAGCAGTAATTATCAAAACAATCTGGTACTGCCTAAGAAATGGAGAGGTAGATCAGTGGAATAGAATAAGTATGAATTACACTATAGTAAATGTCTAGCGTAATCTATTATAAGATAAACCCCCAAATCCAAGCTTTTGCAAAAACTTCGGAGAAAATTGGAAAATAGTATAGCAGAAACTAGGTATAGACCAACATCTCACATCATATACCAAAATAAGGTCAAAATGGTACATGATTTATACATAAAAGAGAGCATGGAATAGTTTATCTGTAAGATTTATGGAAAGAAGAAGTATTTAGGATGAAAGAAGATATAGAGAGCATTACAAAATGTAAAATAGGTAATTTTCATTATATTATATTAAAAAGCTTTTGCACAAACAAAACCAATGCAACCAAGATTATATAAGGAAAGCAGAAAACTGAGGAAGAATTTTTGCAGCAAGTATCTCTGATAAAGGCCTCATTTCTCAAATATATAGAGAACTGAGTCAAATTTATAAGAATACAAGTCATTCCCCAATTGATAACTGGTCAAAGGATGTGAACAGGCATTTTTTGAAGAAATCAAAGCTATCTCTAGTCATGTGAAAAATTGTTCTAAATCACTATTGATCAGAGAAATTCACATTAAAACAATTCTAAGGTACTACCTCACACCTATAAGAGTGGCAAATATAACAAAAAATAAAAATATTGGATGTTGGAGAAGATGTGGGAAATCTGGGATGCTAATCCACTGTTGGTATAATTGTGAAAAGATCCAACCATTCTGGAAAGCAGTTTGAAACTATGCCCAAAAGGCTATAGAACTGTGCATACCCTTTGATCCAGCAGAACCACTACTAGGGTTATATCCGAAAGAAATTTTTTTAAATGATAATATCTATTCGTGCAAAAATATTTATATCAGCTCTTTTTGTAGTGGCTAAGAATTAGAATTCAAAGGGATGCCCATCAATTGGGTAAGTGATATACAAACTGTGGTATAAGATTGTAATGGAATATTATTGTGCTATAAGAAATGACAAACAGAATAATTTCAAAAAGGCCTGGAAAGACTTATATGAATTGATGTCTAGCAAAGTGAGCAAAATGAGGAGAACATTGTATACAGTGACAGCAATGTTGTTTGATGAAGAATTGTGAATGATTTAACTATTCTCAGTATACAATAATCCAAGACAATCCAAAAGGGCTAATGATGAAGCATACTATTCATCTCCAAAGAAAGAACTGATATTGATTGAACACAGACTGAAGCAAGCTATTTTTCACTTTCTTTCATTTTTTCTCTTTTATTTGAGTCTTCTTATACAAAATAACTTATATGGTAATGTTTTAATTAATTGCACATGTATAAACTATATCTGATTACTTATCACCTCAGGGAGGAGAGGAAGGAAAAAAAGGATGGAATTTGTAACTCAAAGCTTTAAATATAAATGTTTATTTTTTTAAAAAATTAATTGGACAAAAGCATGTACCAGATTAAAAAGACATATCAGCACAAGTAATAGAACAGAATTTTAGCACAAAAACCTAAATTTTCTGTTAAGCTCTGGTCTTTTATCAGAAATGCTTGAAAGTCCTCTATTTCATTAAATATCTATTTTTCCCAACAAAGAATTATACTCAGTTTCACTAGGCAGTTGATTCTTAGTTATTATACTAGCTCCTTTACCTTCCAGAATATCATATTCCAAGCCCCCTAATCCTTAAATGTAGAAGCTACTAAATACTATGTACTTCTGACTTTGGCTCCACAATTTTTGAATTGTTTCTTTCTGGCTGCTTGCAGTATTTTCTTCTCAACCTGGAAATTCTGGAATTTGGCTATGATTTTCCTTGGAGCTTTCACTTTGGGATCTTTTTCAGGAGGTAAACGCTGGATTCTTTTGATTTCCTTTTAATCCTCTGCTTCCAGGATATGAGGTCAGCTTTCCTTGATAATTTCTTCAAATATGATGTTTAAGCTATTTTTTCTAAATCATGGCTTTCAGATAGTCTAATAATTCTTCAATTATCTCTCAAACCTATTTTCTAAGTGTTTTTCCAATGAGATAGTTCACATTATCTTCTTCTCTATTCTTTTGATTTTGTTTTATTGCTTTTTTTTTTTTTAAACGGGACAATGGGGGTTAAGTGACATGCCCAGGGTCACACAGCTAGTAAGTGTCAAGTGTCTGAGGCCGGATTTGAACTCAGGTACTCCTGAATCCAGGGCCGGTGCTTTATCCACTGCGCCACCTAGCCACCCCTGTTTTATTGCTTTTTGATATCTCATGGAATCATTTATTTCAAGTTGCTCAATTCTAATTTTTAAAGAATTATTTTCTTCAGTGAGCTTCTGTATCTATTTTTCCATTTGGGCCATGCTACTTAAGGAGTTGTTTTCTTCAGTTAATTGTTATACATGTTTTTGTATTTTATTTTTTTTTGCTTACTTTGCCATACCATTGACTCTTTCTTCATGATTCTCATGTATCACTCTTGTTTCTTTTCCCAATTTTTCCTCTTTTTCTCTTATTTAATTTTTAAATTCTTTTTTGTGCTCTTCCAGGAATTTTGGGGGGTCTGACACCAATTCACATTTTTCTCCAGGCTTCACATTTTGACATTATTGTCCTCTTCTGAGTTTGTGTTTTGATCTTCCCTGTCACCATAGTAACTTTCTATGGTCAGGTTCTTTTTACTTTTTTTGCTAAATTTTCAATCCTATTTTTTTACTTTTAACTTTATATCAAAATTTGGCTCTGCTCCTGGGGTAGAGGGGCCACTGTCTCAAGCTTCAGGTTTTTCATCCTGCTATTTTCAGAGCTAATTCTGGGAACCTATAAGTTTTAGCTCTTCCAAGGTGGTCACTACTTTCATGGCCTGTGCTCTGCTCTATGAACAGCCGCAAAGACTTTTCTCCACCCTGGATCTGTGACCAAGGTCCCTGTTTCCCTTAACCACATGCTCTAGTGTTCCAGTATACCTTCTTACCCTAGGACTGTGGTCAAGGTTTATTCCTCAGATCCCCATTTGGGCAATGCAACCCAATGCTAGCAAAGAGTCCCTTGTAATTTCCTTCTGACCAGTTGTCCAGTCACCTTACCATCTGTGGACTGAGAGCTCCAGAAATCATAACTGTTAATTCAGTTGCCCTCAAGGCCTATACAGATTTGCTGAGGTGGGGCCTCACTTCTGGCTTTAGCCAGGGCACAGGACCTAATTGCTGCCTTTTGGGGATACAGTCTACCACTGGCTTGCCAGGCCACCTGTGCTGGATGGTGTTCTACTCTCACCCCAGTGAGACAGACCTTTACTGTTGAGCTTCTAAGCTGTCTTGGGCTGGAAAATTGTTTCATCCCATCCTTTTGTTGGTTCAGCTGCCCCAAAATTCATTTTGAGGCATTATTTTAAGTTGTTCAGAGGGTAATTTAGGAGAGCTTACATGAGTACCTGTCTTACTCCACCATCTTGCCCCATTATTTCTGATATGTGATTTTTGTTGTTTTGCTCTCATAAATTCAACTCAATTCAATCACTCCTGTAACAATTGGAATGACACCACCTGCTGGAGACTTACTATAGCAAAGTGCTGCCATGAGGTGAAGGCCTCTGAGAGCAAGCCATGTGGTCAAGGTCCTTAGTGTCAGGAAGTGGTGTTTGCTTGTGGGTACTGTCTATCAAGGCTACCAGCCAATCAACTTGAGGAGCCTCCCATTTCTAGGAGGAGGATACGAAGTAGGAAGCAGATGCTGGCAGAGGGGTTCTCTCTCTTTTTGGTTCCTGACCTTGCCATGGTGGGTCAGATGATAGGGTCTCATAGAAATAGATTTTTACCTTTTTCTTTTATCCTAATGCTCTTTAATAAATACTTAAACATTTAAATGCTCTTGCTAAAGCTTATAATTTATTGGCGACCACTCATTAGATATTTTAGACAGTATAGCTAGAATTTCAGCCCTTACACTCCCAAGTTCTTTTCTAGTTTTAAATCTATGATTATGTGATTCTGTGACCTATGAAGTACCTATGGTATGGTAGGTATAATGCTAGGGACTAGGAATATAAAGACAAAAAGGAAATATTTTTGGTCTAAAAGAAGTTTATATGCTATGAATTCTCATGTAAAATTGATATATTTCTTGCCTTCTCAAGGAGAGGGGATGGGTGGGAAGGAAGGAAAGAATTTGAAACTTAATTTTTCTTAAAAACGAATGTTTAAAAAATTACCTATAATTGGGAAATATTTAAGGAAATAAATATAAAAGTCTTTTTAAAAAGAAGTTTTTATGCTACTAGAGGAAAATAACATGTTCACAAATAAGTATAAAATATATACAAAAGAAATATAAATCCATTTTAGGGGACAGAGACTTAACAACTCAAAGAATCTAGAACATGGGTTATTTTCCATCTTATTAATAAATCAACATTTTTTATTAAGATTCTGTTGTGTCAGGCATGGTGCTAAGCACTGGGGGTATAAAGATAAAACTAAACATAGATTTTAATGATGTTATTACACATTTCAAAATACATTGACCAAATACCAAGCAACTGCTTACTACTATAGTTCTACTGAAGAAAGGAAATGTACATTTATTAACATCAATATTCTGCAAGATACAGTGAGCTTTAGAAATCACACATCATCACTATCCTTTGCTTCCTAATTGGAGGATGAAGCCATGAACTCCAAAACTTCCATTTAAGGAGGAAGCTGAGAACAAGATATCATTTCCTACCTTACTGCACTCCCATGCCCCTAACTTGTGTACCTTCTCCTACTTTTCAACTTTCTTTTGTGAACCCACAAAATTAGATCAAAATTGTATCGCAAATTCCCTGAAATCAAGAACTGTCTTTTCATATAGTTATCTCTAGTACTTAACACAGTGCCTTTTCTATAGTAACTACTTAAGAAATATTAATTGACTCTTGATTGTCATATTTTTTTCATTATCCTTCTTGCATTCAGAAATACTACCTTCAACCCAAGTATTCCAAAGTACTGAAGACCTATCTGTCAATTAGAGCTTTCCAAAAGCAGAATGAGCTACATTGAGAGGTAGTAGGTTCCCCATCACTGGAAGTCTTTGAGCAAAGGCTGAGGCATGTTGTAAGGGGGTTTCCTTTTGGGTAAACATTGGACTAATTGGCTACAGAGTTCCCTTCTAATTCCAATTCTCTGTTTTTGTAACTCTATCCACTGTACCAAACTTATTCGTCTTAGGATAATATGGTTTGATGAAACAATAGAGGTTTCTGGTTTTTTTCATTACAATCACATGGATCATTGTGGTTTTATAGACCTGACCTATTTTTCACTGTAATGTTAGTAAAAAGAGAAGTGATTCAAATTATATGATGTCATCTTCATTTGCTGGGAGCCCTTCTATTCAGCATGATGTCTCTCAGTGAAGGACAGCGTCCTCAATTCACAGGATGTCTTGTGGCCAGGCATTAGTGCAGTTGGATGGTTCTCTCTGCTACTTCTTTCTCCAGCAGTGCTATTGTTGAAAATCCGCTCAGGCTCTGGCAACCTGCTGTGGTTCATCCTGAATACTCTCCAGCACTGGCAGATTCTGTCCTTTACAAGTCGTTATTCTTGAAGCCTCTTGGATGCCTGTGCAGGGATGCTTCCTAGAGTACATGGCTATTTCTTGTGCCCAGGAGATGCTTTGCAAACTGCTTTAGAAGAAAACTTAAATCTTTGAAACCTGACATTTCACTCCAAACAGATTGTGAATTACAGAATTTAAAAGTTGGAAGGAATCTCAGTGTTCATCTCATTCAATTCATTCATGAAAGGAATTTCCACTATAACTTACATACTAAGTGGTCATCCATTATCTGATTTAAGACCCCAACCAGAAGGAACTCTTTACTCGTGTTCGGTCCTTTTGTTCTTCTTGTTTGCTAACTACAATATTTTACTTATGTATGGATATTTGTGTATAGAGATTATGTATAGGCAATTGTGTATAGACACCTGAGGCCTGGTGTTTTATTACTGGCTCCTTTTTTCGATTTTTGTCTCCTTCGAATTTGTGAGTATCCCAGCATCTATTTTTCTTCATCCTTTGTGGCTACTCTTCATAATTCCTTATCATATAATTGTGATCTAGAACTCTTCCTAGAATTAAATCATCATACAGGTTGGAAAAAAACACTTTTCTTGTGATATTGTGTATGAAACACATAAACTTTCACATTCAGTTCAAAGTGAAGGGCACATTTGAAATCATGCTTCATTATATGTCATGCTATCAATTCAGAGTATATGGGCTGTTCAGGGAGGACTAGCACCTCTCATGTGAGGGATTGCCAAGCCCTTTTCAGGACTGCTCAGCCACCTTTGGTGTCTGTCTACCTTCAGCCAACACTCACCTGTGACTCCAAGAAGCTGAAGCATGTGCAGTGGTCATACTATGGTAAAACCACCTTGGCAGATGGCCTAAAACAAGTTGAGGTAACTAACAGGCCTCAAACATGTGAGTTAGGAGTATGTCTACCCTAAGCAGCTGAAGACTTCTCCCAGAGGAATGAGCGGATGAGAACAATTTGTTCCAACTGCCATGAAGGCAGCTAAAGTAGGAGCTTAGGAAGTACTTAGAACTTGGTCAGACATCAAAGATGCCAAGGTCATCACTGCATCCCAGGCTACTGCCAGTCATCCTGACTTATGTCTTGCCACAAAGAGAGACTGAGGCTGACAACTTTGTGCAATTCTGCCTCACTTAAATCCAATTCACGAGGGAGTCAAGACATCATCCTGTGATGTCACTGGTCTTCTTTGAACCAAAGGATGAACAACAAGGTCAATTTAAATGTTCCTTTTTTTTTTGTAGGGCAATGGGGGTTAAGTGACTTGCCCAGGGTCACACAGCTAGTAAGTGTCAAGTGTCTGAGGCTAGATTTGAACTCAGGTACTTCTGAATCCAGTGCCAGCGCTTTAACCACTGCGCCATCTAGCTGCCCCAATTTAAATGTTTCAACACAGGCATTCCTTACTTATGTTGATAGAAATTTACAACCACCACCCAATTCATAGCTGGAATCTCAAAACACTTTGCAGGCTCTATTGTTGTTTATTTCACACTCTTCTTTTCCTCTCTTCCATGACACTCACCTTAAATATAACCTCTCATTAATGTTCCCCAATCCCTTTCCTCTTTATTTTCATGAGAGATCCTGGGCAAAAGAAAAATACAGAATTAGAAAAAGTGAACAACCAACAGCTGTTCAGACACTGGGCAGGGGGGATGGGTAGAAAGAAAGTAGGTGATCTGGTGTTTCAGTGGAACTGAGCTTGACAATACATTTAGTCTCCTCATGTAGAGGCACACTGCTGGGTATTAAGATGTTCTTCCCCAAACTGGAGGAAGAGCAAGCATATGACAATTGGAAATACATATGGTCCTCTAAAGCACAATTGGCACTGATTACAAATGCTGTAACACCATGTAATAAGCATCTTGAAATGTAAATCAAAAGTTGGAACAAATATAAAACTCTCAAAGTGCCAGAGCAGGCATATGTACAATGGATAGAATAAGTATTTAGATGATACTTTCCATTCTAAATTTGGATATCACTGTATTTTGCTTTTATCTTCAAATGCCTACTTAATGAATCATAAGGTCATAGATGTGAGGAGTACTAAAGATTATCTAGCCCAACACTCCCCTTTTACAGATGAGGACACTGAGGCTGAGAAGCCAGAAAATCACCAGACCATAAATTTAGTGATGGAAGGGAACTGCAATGTCATCTAGTTCAAACCTCTTACATGCAATTGGACAAAACAAAAAATACTATTACAATGATGCTATTATTGGATAAATTGTTCTCTCACTTTTCCTCACTTAACTCCATATTAATTCCTACAAGTCTTCCTAGGTTTTTCTGAAACAACCTATTTCTTTTTTATTGTTTCTTCTTTGTTCTGTTTGGGTTTTTTTTTTAACTGTTTATTTTGTTTTTTCAAATAATAAAAATTCCCCTTCACTCCCTCTCACCTACCCTCAACATTGAAAAAGAAAAACAAAACCCTTTAAATCAATACACATAGTCAAGCAAATCAAATTCCTGTATTGTCCATATCCAAAAATGTATGCTTCAATCTGCACCCAGAGTCTACCATCTCTCTGTTAGTAGAATGTTTCATCATGAGTCCTCTGAAATCATGGCTGGTCATTACATTTATATGTGTTTTTTTCCAAGTTGTTTGTCTTTCCAATGTTGTTTTTATATAAATTATTCTTGTTCTGTTCACTTTCTGCATTAGTACATACAAATCTTCCTATGTTTCTCTGAAATTATCTCCTTTATCAAGTCTTATAACACAGTAGTATTGTATAACATTTATATACCTAATTTGTTTAGTCATTCTTGTATTGATAAACACACTTTTCGTTCCTAGTTATTTGGCACCACAAAAAAGCTATAATGTATAGTTTTGTATGTATTTCAAAAATAGGAGGCAGCTAGGTAGCATAGTGGATAAAGCATCAGCCCTGGATTCAGGAGGACCTGAGTTCAAATCCAGCCTCAGACACTTGACACTTACTAGCTGTGTGACCCTGGGCAAGTCACTTAACCCTCACTGCTCTGAAAATAAATAAATAAATAAATAAAATAACAAGCATTTACCTACTACATGCTAAGCACTTTTCAAATACTATCACTTTTTTTTCACAACAATCCTGGTATGTATGTATTATTACTATTCTCATTTTAAAGAAGAAAATAAGGCAGACACAGATTAAGTGACTTGCCTGGGTTCCACAACTAGTATCTGAGCCTAGATCTATATTTGGGTCTTCCAGACTCCAAATCCAAGACTAGTTGCCTCTAGGGTTTTTACATATGGGTCCTTTTCCTGTTTCTTTGACCTCTTTAAGATATAGACCTAGTAGTAGCAGCTCAACTATGCCCAGGGCTATAAAGGGATATAAAACTGTGCATACCCTTTGATCCAGTAATACCACTACTAGGTTTATATGCCAAAGACATCCAAAAAAGAGAAAAAGACCTATTTGTACAAAAATATTTATAGCAGCTCTTTTTGTGGTGGCTAAGAATTATAAATAAAAGGGATGCCCTGAATCAATTGGGGAATGGCTAAACAAGCTGTGGTATAGGATTGTAATGGAATATTGTTGTGCTATAAGAAATGACATGCAGGATGATTTCAGAAAGGCCTGGAAAGACTTATATGAACTGATGTATAGTGAAGTGAGCAGAACCAGAATAATTTTGTGCACAGTGACAGCAATATTGTGTGATAGAGAACTGTGAATGACTTAACTATACATTCAGCAATACAATGATCCAAGACAATCCGAAAGGACTTGTAATGATTGGAATGATGCCACCTACTGGAGTCTTACTGTAGGAAAGCTCCACAATGAGAAGAAGGCCTCTGAGGGCAAGGCCATGCAGCTTTGCTTTGGCGTCAGGAAGTGATGTTTGCTTGTGGGAAGAAAAGGGGGTGAGGCTGGCACTCTCTTTTTCCTCAGGATGCTGGTGGAGAGTGGAGCTAGAAATGTGCTCTCCCTTTAATAGATAAATAAATCTAGGCCTTTCTCTTTCTCTTCACCAAATTCTTATTCTCCTTAATAAATGCTTAAATGTCTAAACTCTTGCTAAAGCTTATAATTTATTGCCAACCACTCATTAGATATTTTAGAAAGACTAGCTAGAATTTTAGACCCTTATAGACTAATAATGATGCATACTATCCATCTTCAGAGAAAGAAATGATATTAATTGAACACAAACTGAAGCATGCTATTTTTCACTTTCTTTCTTTTTTTCTTTTATTTGAATTTTCTTGTACAAAATGACTAATATGGTAATGTTTTATGTAATTGCACACATATAACCTATATCTGATTGCTTGAAACTACCTCAGGGAGTGGGGAGAAAAGGGAAGGAAGGAGGGATAGAATTTGGAGCTCAAAACTTTAAATAAAAATATTTATTATCCAAAAAAAAGTAGCAGTGTTTTCAGGTAGGAAAAAGTGTTACCAAAAGGTATGCAAAATTTAATTAATGTGGAGGGCATGTTTCCAAATAGCTCTACTAACGGTTCATTAGTGGATCTTTTTTCCATAACCAGTCTAACAATTATAACCTTCCTTTTTGTCATCTTTGTCAATCTTAAACTCTTATTCTTCCAAATGAACTTCATTTTTTTCTTACTTTATAAAATAATCCTCTGGTAATATGACATTGAATAAATACATTAAATTTAATAATATTGGCATTTGATTATATTGGAATGGCCTGACCATGAACAATTAATATTTTTCCTAGTATTTAGGTTTGTCTTTATTTCTGTAGAGTGTATTTGTATTGATATGAGTTTGTATTGATCTTGGGCTTGTACTCATGGTCAGAGTCTGAAATATTTTATACATTCTGTAGTAAATTTATTTCTAAATAAGTTTTTACTGATGTCTTTTGCTTTTTGTATTGTCTTAGTTTCATCAATATCCCTTCCCATACTATCCCAGAGAGTCATCTTACACAACAAATAGTATTTTTAAAGTACAATTTTAAAAAAAAACATAGAATAACTGATGAATACATAAAAAAAGTCTAAAGTATGTTCATTGTATAATATCTGTGCACCACTCACCTCTGCAAAGGGTAGATGTGCTCATATCTTTTCTTTGCAGCCATGCTTGTTCTTATAATTTTGCAACATTTACTTCTTTGTGTTTGTGGGTGGTTGTGCTTTCCATTTGCATGACTGTAGTCATTGTTTATATTGTTTTATGATCTCTGATTCACTCTACATCAGTTCATTCTTACAGTAAAGTTATATTCCATTACATTCTTTTACCATAATTTGTTTAGCCATTCCCCAACCTATGGGCATCTACTTTGTTTCCTAATCTTTGTTATTATAAAAAGTGCTGCTATAAATTTTTTTAATTGTATGAGGACTTTCTTCTTATCACTGGCCTCCTTGGAGTATGGTCCAAATAATGGAAGTTGGATGGTATGGAAATTTTTGTCACCTTATTTGTATAATCCCAAATTTCTTTCCAAAAATTATTATATCAATTAGCACCTTCACCAACAATTCTCTAATATGCTTATCTTCCCATATCCCATCCAATATTAACTAATCTCATAAAGTCACTAGATTCCATTTGTTCTATCCTAATTCTTAGGCAATTATTTTCTTCAGAGAGCTTTAGTATCTCATTTTCCATCTGGCTTTTCAAGCTGTTGACTTTTTTCTCATGACTCTTCTGCATCACTCTGATTTCTCTTTCCATTCTTTCCTCCGTCTCTCTAAACCTTCCTTCTATCTCTCCTACTTTCTCTTCAAAGTCCCTTTTGAGCACCTGCATGGCCAGAGACCAGCCATTCCTAAGGATTCAAAAAAAGTCTTGGAAAAATTAAGAGATTTTTTTCCCCAGGGCAATGAGGGTTAAGTGACTTGGGTCACACAGCTAGTTAAGTGTCAACTATCTGAGGCCAGATTTGAACTCAGGTCCTCCTGGATCCAAAGCAAGTGCTTTATCCATTGCACCACCTAGCTGCCCCCAAATTAAGAGATTTTAAAAAATAGAAATTAGAGTGCTACTGGGAAATAAATTAGATGTCAACAATCATTTATTAAATACTTACTGTATGCTTGGCACCATGCTAAATGCTGAGAATAAAAATGCAAGAACAAAGAAAAATAATTCCAGTCCTCAAGGAGCTTGCATGCCTGAGGTCTGTGCCAGCATGATCATGGGGTTGAACTCTTCTTTTAGCCCATATCAGCTCATCTTTTTGTTGGTTTTGCTGCTCCAGGGGTTCTTTTATTGCTGTTTTGGGGGTAATTGTGTCAGGAGCTCTGTGTGTTTAATGTCTTTCCTCCACCATCTTGGCTCACCCCCCCCCATATTAACTATTTTCATCTTTTGCAATCTTTGTCAGTTTGCAGGGTATGAGGTAAAAAAAACTTCAGGATTGTGTTGATTTGCATTTCTCTTATTGTTAGTGATTTGGATCATTTTATGTGATTTCTAATAGGTTATAATTCTTCTTTTGAGAATAATGTGCTCATATCATTTGACCATTTATCTATTGGGGGATGATTACGTTGGGAACTGGTCTAGCCCTGATTCTTGCTTTGGAATGTTTATGTGCTATGTCTTTTGTTGTCCTGAATTATCTCCCCCTTAATATTTCCTCTTTTATTTTCTCCCTTTCTCTGCTTATTTCCTTGTTGAATGTAGTATGATTCTTTGCCAAATTCTTTTTGTGTATTAAACCCTTCTTTGCTTAATTCAAATGAGACTGAGGTCCATGAAATGAATGCTTTCTCTCCCTGTACCTCATTTTCTATGTTTTGTTTTGTTTTTTTTCAGGGCAATGAGGGTTAAGTGACTTGCCGAAGGTCACACAGCTAGTAAGTGTCAAGTGTCTGAGGCCAGATTTGAACTCATGTCCTCCTGACTCCAGGGCCAGTGCTTTATCCACTGTACCATCTAGCTGCCTCTCTATGTTTCTTTATTCATCCTATGCACGCCAATCATGAGAAATAGTATGCTATTTCCCTTTCTTTTCTAGTTAATTACCTTTCCCCCTCCACTTTTTTTTTTTTAGTTATGCAGCATAACACACATTTTTACCATCATATTGTCTTTGGTGCAATTAATATAAGATTTATAAATTATGGAAACTTATCATTTCAGAGACTAATTGTTCTTACAATGAGCTTGATGGAGATGGTTCAACTCCACAATGCAGGCCCTGGAGAGAATATATGTATAACAGGAGGAGAGACATAAAATGCCCCGGTGGAGGCTGAGAAAACAGCCAAATACATTCAGGTAGTCCATAGTTTGCTTATGATGGTGACTATGTAGACCACAATTTCTGGACATAATCCAGTTTCTTCCTCTCTCCCTCTGAAAATAGCCTGGTGTCATGGAAGCTCCAACACATGCACCTGGTTTAACTTAACTTATTTTCTTTTTCTTTCACTCAGTCTGATGACATGGTCAGAATCCATCCACCTGTGGCCTAGCACAATTACTGGATATCTCGGAGCCATGAGATGTGGGATGGTAACCTTTCCATAACATTTTCAGGTGTCATCATGGACACATTACTAAATTTCACCTTGATCCAGACACATGGTAGTAAGAAGTGTTATAGATTATTTAACTGCTTCAACTCTGTATTATATAAAGGGGGAAATGTAATATGATATATATGTATATATATAAAGTTCGAGTATGAGTTATATTTTGAAGAACTCTCACTGTTTAATTTGATCATTGACAATGCTATGCTAAGAATTAGTGAAAATCCAACAGTTCAGCGGCTAAAGAATTAAAGAGTCCAGAGACAACCAGAGTCCAGTTTTTTTGGTGAGGCAATTGGGGTTAAGTGACTTGCCCTGGATCACACAGCTAGTAAGTGTTAAGTGTCTGAGGCTGGATTTGAACTCAGCTCCTCCTGACTCCAGGGCCGGTACTCTATCCACTGTGCCACCTAGCTGCCCCTAACACTTTTTTTAGGGGGGGGGGGGTTGCAGTGAGGGTTAAGTGACTTGCCCAAGATCACACAGCTAGTGAGTGTCAAGTGCCTTAGGCCGGATTTGAACTCAGGTCCTCCTGAATCCAGGGCCAGTGCTTTATCCACTGAGCTACCTAGCTGCCCCTCCCCCTCCACTTTAACAAAACCATCTCTAGGCCCTATGTTTCTCTTTAGTCTATCTACAACCATTGATGACAGTGTAATTGTAAAAAGATCTTTTTCTTTTCCTATTATTATTACTATTGTTATCTTTATTATCAGTTAACTCCTTCCAATTTCTAAATGAATTTACTTAAAAAAAAATAATGAAAGTTTCATATTCTACATTTCCCTGGGGGATTATATTCAGATTTGTATTCTTATCTGTAAGCCTTTTTGTTTTGCATTTTGGAATATTGTGCTCCAAGATTTTCTCTTATTTAAAGTACTTGTAGAATAGTCTTTCTGTGAAGCTGACTGATTCCTTGGTAAGTGAAGTCTTTCTGAATCCTTGAAATATATATTTATTTTACCTGAAAGTTCTTCATTTAGACTATTACATTCCTAGGAGTTTTTTCATTTGGAGTTTCTGTCAGGGGGTTACTAGTGGATTTTGTCTATTTGTACTTTGTTACCTACTCCTAAGGGATCTGGCCAGGTTTTTTTGTGATTGTTAAAAAATGGTATCCAGGGTTTATGTTTATTTATGGTTTTCAGAAAGTCCACTGATCCTCAGATTATATCTCCTTGACTTTTTTTATTGATTTTTTTATTATTATAGACATCTTACATATTCTGATTCTTTTTTAACTTTGTTCTGATATTTCTTGTTATCTAATAAAATTATTGTATTCTGTTTATTCTATTTATAGAAAACCTAATAGTTAGGTAAGATTTTCTACTTTCTATTCTAAATTTCTTTACGTTATTGTTGCACCCTGTCAGTTGCATCAGTTGCATCAGTTGCCCCTTTTGGGCTTTCCTGGCAGAGATACTAGAGCAGTTTGTCATTTCCTCCTCATTTTACAGATGAGGGACTGAGACAGGTTAAGCGACTTGCCCAGGGTCACACAGCTATTAAGAGTCTGAAGCCAGATTTGAACTCAGGTGCTCCTGACTCCAGGGCAGGTGCTCTATCCACTGAGCCACCTAATGGCCCTAAGTTTCTTTATGCTCTTCCTCTGATTGGCTGGTTTCTCCTAGAACCTCCATTTTAAGAAAAATATCCAGACCAGCCATATCTTTATTCTTTTCCAGGATCCATTCCTAATTCTCTTTACTTTCCCTACCACCCCCTCACATGACTATTCACTCCCCGCCCTTTCAGCTTCCTTTTATATATTTATTGTCTTCTATTATTAAAATGCAAGCTCCTTGAAGGCTGGAATTATTTTTCTTTGTTCTTGCATTTTTATTCTCAGCATTTAGCATGGTGCCAAGCATACAATAAGTATTTAATAAATGATTGTTAACATCTAATTTATTTCCCAGTAGCACTCTAATTTCTATTTTTTAAAATCTCTTAATTTTTCCAAGACTTTTTTTGAATCCTTAGGAATGGTTGTGGAGATAATTCTCTTTTTGGGGGTTAATCCCCTTGGGCTTGTCTTAACCCACAGAATTTCTCAATATTTAAAAAAGTTTTCTTCTTTTTACTCATCTCTGCAGTCTCAGTTCTTAGATTGTGACTTTTTGCTGGGGCATAACTCCTATTCCTCTCTTGCTCTCAGATCAGTTGGATTAGGCCCTGTTTGGTCTGACCTCTGGAATCTGCATTCCATTGCCACTATATAAACATTTGGAAGTTCAAAATAACTGTGCTAAATTCTTCTAGAGATTATCACTGAAATTTATACAATATTTTACAGGTAAATACGAATACTTGTCATTTACTTAAATCAATAATATCCCATAGTTCATTTTCAAGTGAAGTAACAAAATAAGGGAGATAGGATACAGTGGATCAGAGGACTAGCTTTGTAGTCAGGAAGAGGTAGATTTGAGTCTCACCTCTGAAACAAATGGGCAAGTCACTTGTGATAAAATTATGGAATTTAGCAGATGCCCAGGGGCCCCACCTGATTGATTTAGTATTGTTTGAATTGGGTGAGAATGAGAAACTAAGTATCTACTTGGGGATGATTAGATATAGGCCACATCTGGCCTGCCCTGAGTCACGTGTTAGTATACTACTGATGTCACTAGGGGACCACTCTCAGCCATCTAGCTTGAAGGACCTCCCCTTTGGGGGAGGGAGAGAAAAAAAAAAGGTATAAAGGGGAACGCTCATGGGGAGGAGCTCTTTTTTCCTTCTGGTGAGCAGAGGAGCTTACCGGAGAGGGACTGCACAGCTGACTCCCATTGAAACTATGGACCCCAGGTGGTGAGTGGAATTGAGGCCAGCTCTTTGAGCTAACTGAGCAGGAGACAAGTTTGGGGTTTGAGTCAGTCTTTGATAAAGCCAGGGAATTTATTCATTTTCTCCCTGGCTTTATTAACTTAACCTTTGTTGTAAATTTTATTCCCATTAATAAAACCTGGTTTGTTTGTGGAAAAGAGGCTGTTAATATCCTTTCTTATTAGCCTGGGAGAAGTAACTAAAATGGCAGTTTGGAAGGGAGGAAACTTTGGACCTAGAGATCTCTCATTATTTTCTGAACCCCAATATTACAGCAAGCCACCCAATTAACTCTCCCCATAATAAATTTGATCCCTACACACTTAACTCTCAATACCCCAGGAAACACTATAAGACTATAAGATGTAGATGAATTACATCATTTGAGCAATGTAAACTTTTCCCTACTAAGAATTTTCTAGGGGGCAGCTAGGTGGCAGAGTGGATAAAGCACCAGCCCTTGATTCAGGAGGACCTGAGTTCAAATCCAGCCTCAAAGACTTGACATTTACTAGCTGTGTGACCCTGGGCAAGTAACTTGACCTTCATTGCCCTGCCTCCCCCCCCCCAAAAAAAAGGATTTTCTACATGATGAAACCATAGGCCCAGACACAAATATTAATAATAATAAGTATGAATGCCTCAAAAGATTTCAATATCTTTGGACATGTTAGTAATACAGGATTATAAGAAAATCAGAATAAGTTTATTTTCATATTTCAAAGTTATGACTGTTTGTGGTTTTGATTCCATTCTAAATTAAACATTATATCTGCAAACTACATTTCAATAGAACAGAGAGAGAGAGAGAGAGAGAGAGAGAGAGAGAGAGAGAGAGAGAGAGAGAGAAAGAGAGATCTTGGCATCATTGTTGGTGTTTTATTACTCCCATTCTGGCATGTAATATCTATTTTCATGCAACCCTCCTCCTGATCATTACTACTCACCAAGATGTTGACAGTATCTGACAGCAGTGAGAGTGACTAAGAATTTATAAACCCTTTAAATAGAAAAGGGGGAAATTCTCCAGACTAAGCAACATCCCTTGAAGAAATTATCTTTTGGGTCACCTCAATCCAATGTTTTCTTCAAATAGACTTAGCCAGTTTCTTTTAGTTCTTCTTCCCTTGAGTTGTAAGTAAACCCCAAATGTATAAAAATAATTTTTAATCTCTAAAATTCTTAGGATCCAGAAAAGAGAAAGATATGTGATACTGGTTGACAAATTTAATTAGAAGCTTGACTTGAATTTCAGATGGAGTCACTAGTCTTCAGAGAGAAGTTTCATCATCAATAATAAGAATTCAAAAACTCTCCATTAAGTCTCCTGTATTTTGAGTGATAGTCCCAGATGGGTCTTCACAATGTGAGATGAAAAGAATGACCTGGGATGAAGCTTTCATTCAGTGTCATAGCACTGTATTAAGTGTATTCAAGAGCAAGATCTTGAATATATGTGAAGGGTTGTGAGCTGTCAGGATTAGATTAGTGAGAGCTGTTCAGGAGTCTGACTTTTAAGATTCTTGCTTCTCTCTGAGTTTAATAAAGAATGCTCAGGTTTTCATAGAATTGTTATCAACTTTTAAAATATAACTTCATATTATGTCTTCTAACTGGTACAAATAAGAATTAGATTAAGATATGTAATACGATGAGGTTTATAAAACTCTTTTCTCACAACAAAAGGTGTTGTTGTTTAGTCATTTTTAGTTATTTCCTAGGAAATATAGTTGGAGGCAACTAGGTGAGCTAGGCTCAGTGAATAGATCCCTGGGCCTACAGTCAGGAATACCCAAGTTCAAATCTGGCCTCAGACACTCACTATCTGTGTGACCTTCAGCAAGTCACTTAACCTCTGCTTGCCTTAATCCACTGAAGAAGGAAATGGCAAACCACTCCTGTATCTTTGCCAAGAAAACCCCATGGACAGAATGGTTTCATAGCATTAAAATGATCAGTTTTGCTACTGTGTATAAAATGGTATAATTAGTTATGAAACTGGAGAAAAATCTTAAAAGATCAAGAACTTGACATTTTTCTTTTCAAACCATCAAACTTTAAATGTTGCCTGAAAGTTTATAAAAACCATAAGCAAATACAGTAAGTTATTTCCTAGCTCCCTCTAAAGCCAATTTTAAAGTAGAAGTGATATCCACATACTGATTCAGAACACTCTAATAGGAAGACCGTGCTTGATACCTAAGTTTACAATGTAAAAGATTCCTTTTACAGTAATAACATTAGGGAAGATGTATCCAGCTTAGCAAGGCTTTCTTTAACTGGAAAAGCTTATCAGGCCAAGAAAAGTTTTGACTACATTGCTCTCATTCTCCTTTAATATTGAAACAAAAATACTATGCTGATGCCCATACAGTCTTCTAGCTATCACAAAATGAGACATCTGTTTCTCTAAGTTATTCCTGTTTCTAGAATTGAAAAGCATTTATATTCTCTTTCTTGTGCTCCCCAAGTTATATTCAGATATCTTTTCAACAGATTACACTAATTTAATTCAGTAATTAACAAATCCCTTTATAAATCCCAAATGATGCCCTACCAGGCAATCTTTTCTGGTACAGATAGCTCCTAGTACCTGTGTCCAAAGTCTTTCTTTTCTCTCATCCCTAGTTCTAATTGGGGCTCCTTTACTGTCATTCTGGGGTACTGGGAACATTTTCTTTTGCTCCAGACTCCCCTTGGTAACAGGGAAAAAGTGGAGGGTCTACAGCATGCCAAGTTGCAGTTGTAACTGCCAACAGCCCAGCACCCACTCCCTGCTGACACTTTACCTCATCCTCTGCACGCCTCTCTGACTGGCACTGTGTGGTGGCTAATGCCTGAGCTAACTCAATACCCTCATCTCTGTTACAGTTATGATCTATTAGCAAATGAAAGTTATTTATCTTCCAAGTAGAAAGCTTCAGGTTTCAGGTACTAAGATTAGAAAAATCTTGGGGAAAGAAATTGATTCCTGAAAATGGCACCAGAAAATTCATGCCCTTTCCCAGAAATTAAAAAGTTCCATAGACTCTGTTTATGACATTGGGTCATTGTTTGATTGAAAATGCAGCACACTATTTACTACTGTGCATAACTACTGTTAACTAAGTTATTAGTGGGCAGAGCTACTGCTTTCTCATTGAAATCAAGGGACCCAAAATCATTAATACTCTCTTGCCTTAAAAATGACCTCGCTTAATTCTGTATCTAATTATATGTGTGCATATGGTGCTTCTCTCCAGAAGAATACATGTTCCTTGAAGGCAAATGCTATTTCTTTGCTTGGTCTTTATATCACTATCATTTAACATAGGCCAGGGAATAAACACTTAATAAAGGTTTCCTGAATTGAATTTGATTGCACTGAATTCATTCATTCACTCAACAAACTTTTAGGGAGTGTCTCCATGTTATGCGAAGTTGGAAATACAATAATGGTTATGACAGGATTCCTGCCCTCAAGGAGCTTGAAAACTAGTAGATGAGATAAAGACCATACACAAATAATTACAGTCTAAAGTAGAGCATGAGTAGGTCCAGAATAGAAAAACAAAGTGCTTTTGGATGAGGGAAAGATTCTTTCTAGATGGAAAGATCAGGGAAGGTTTCTTGAGGACCATGGCATTTGATCTGGACCTTAAAAGAGAGATAGCATTTCAATAAGCAGCAATAGGGAGAGGGCATCCCAGGCAGGAGAGTCTGTGGAACTTTTTAATTTCTGGGAAAGGGCCAAAATTCTCTGGTGCCATTTTGAGGAAGCAATTTCTTTCCCCAAGATTTTTCTAATCTTAGTACCTGAAACCTGAGGCTTTCTATTTGGAAGATAAGTAACTTTCACTTGTTAATAGATCATGACCAGTGGAATAAGAGCTGAAATGTATATTTAGGGAATGAATTTCCTCAATACTTACCACAGTGCCTTGCTCATAGTAGTCACTTAATAAATGTATTGAATTGAGTGGAATTAAATAATTTAAGGAAATGGGAAGCAGTTCAATTTGACCTGAGCATCGGTTATGTAAATGTAATACCCTCCTCTGGGACCACTTCCTAATTCCCACTAATACCCACAGATTCGGTCCTCAAATGGTTGCTGACTTTCCCTCTTCCTCCTTTTCCTCCTCCTCCACCTCCCTCAGGTGGAAATGTGTAGCCAGCAATTGGAAATTGAGATGCGGAATACAGGAGAAAGATTAGGAATGGAGCTATAAGTTGGGAAGCCATTTCTGGAGTGTTTTCAATGATTCCAAATTGTTCATTGCTACAAAAGCCCCTCCTTTAACACTGATATTGTGATGGTACATGAATACAAGAATAGTGATTCCTTGTGGTGAGAAAAATAGGAGTGATGGTGTAAGGGACAGGAGATAGCAATGGAATACATTATGACCTCTGGTGGTATGAGCAGCAGGAGTAGATGAGTCCTGCGGGCCCTGTCTGCAAAGCTGGTTTTCCATTGAAGCTATGGACCCCAGGTGGTGAGTTAAAATTCGAGCCCTGCTGTTTTGAATTAGCTGAACTGGAAGCAAGTTTGGGGATTGTATAGACTTAGGTTAGAGATAAAAAAAAAAAAATGTATGAGACATACTGAAATTTATTAGGCCCCCCTCCCCCATGTTTAAAAAGCTACTGGCCATTAATTAAATGAATATAGCCAACATGCAAAGGCTAAAATATGCAATGTAAGAAATTACTAACGTCTGTATATGTCCACACAAAAACCAAACTGTTCTCTCAAAACTACTGTAATTTGGGGCAGCTAGATGGTGCAGTGGATAGAGCACCGGCCCTGGAGTCAGGAGTACCTGAGTGCAAATCTGGCCTCACACACTTAACACTTACTGGCCGTGTGACCCTGGGCAAGTCACTTAATCCCAATTGCCTCACAAAAAAACCAAAAAACCTACTGTAATTTGATTCTTTGTGATTTGTGATATCTTCATCTCATTTCATTACTTATATGAAAATGTCTATTAAGATCTGCCATCAAAAATTGTATCTTTGACCTGTTTTTTTTCTTTCCATTTGGCAAACACTTTATTCTTAATTTTTAACTTTAATGAAAATTCTGCAATATGAAGTGGTTTCTAATGTGTTGAAGCAGTTCTGCAAGTGTGTATAAGACCCAGACTTCTTGAGTCAAATTGGGACATTTGGTTGAGAGAGGGAGAACTCTTAATCAAACAACCATCTTCCAAAGAGTATTTTTACACAACAAATAAGAAAATTGTTTCTAGTAGATTGAATCACTAAACATAACACTGAGTGACATAGTTTTATTTGCTTCAACAAGGTATAATGCAAATTACGTGGAAGAGTTAGTAATGCATTGGTCTGAGTGAGTAGCAATATTTTCAGAACCTTTTCTGGATTGATAGTAGGGAGAGATTAGAAAACAAAACAGTAGATCTCAAAGGAGGACAGCAAGGTGGCAAGATGGATAGAGTGTAGGCCCTAGAATCAGGAGAACCTGAGTTTAAATCTATCCTCAGACACTTACTAGCTGTGTGATCCTTGGCAAGTCACTTAACCCTATTTGCCTCAGTTCCTCTTTTGTAAAATTTTCTGGAGAAAGAAATGGCAAACCACTCCAATATTTTTGCCAAAAAAACAAAGAAAAACAAAACAAAACAAAACAAACCCAAATGGGATCATGCAGAGTCAGACATGACTGAGATGACTCAATAAAAATGGTCCTGAAAGGAGAGGAGGTAAAAGGAGAGAGGAGAGAAATCAAGTAGCAAAAAAGATACTGGAAAAATTTCTACTTCACCATTTTGGCTGTGTTGGCCACATTTACATCATCTGCTAAAGCTTAAAATTGAAGCTGAATGTTTTTTGGGGTTTTTGTTTGGTTGGTTTGTTTTGGTTTGTGTGTGGGGGGGGGGTTGTGTTGTTTTGGGGTTTTTTTTGCGGGGCAATGAGTGTTAAATGACTTGCCCAGGGTCACACAGCTAGTAAGCGTCAAGTGTCTGAGGCCAGATTTGAACTCAGGTCCTCCTGAATCCAGGGCCGGTGCTTTATCCACTGCACCACCTAGCTGCCCCCAAAATGAAGCTGAATGTAAAAGTATCTTATATTGATATCTTACATGGCTATATCCCACCTAGGAGCACACCTTAGCTATGACCCCCTATTATATAAGCTCAACTCAGTGGGGATTCCGAGTCAGAAATGGGCAAGGCAAGCCCTACCCATGGCCCCATATCAGCATCAGTAGGCACAGAGCACACAAGCTGCCTCACAAAAGCTTTTAGAGAATCATCAGTTTAAGCTGGACAAAGTGTGAACTCCTGACACTTCTTAATGAACTTGAGATTCACTCATGGGAAATAATGTGACAATAATTTTAACAACTTGTTTCAACGCTGTAGATCTCAGTGCTCTGAAAATACACTAGAAATAAACTTGTCCTAGCTTTCAGGATTGTATCTTCTGTCCTTCACACTTAACATCCTACCTCTTCTTCCTCTTCCCTAACCTCATTCAAGGCTTTCCCAATCACTGGACCTTGCTGGCCTCCTTGGGCTAAAGTGTAGTGTCCAAGAGTGACAGGGAAATCCACCAGTGCAATGAAGAACTCATGATATTTTCTTAGGAACATAATCCAAGAGGCAACCAGGGCATCCAGGGACAATCAGAGTACCCAGATATGGAGATTTCTAGTGTAAGCATGATTGCCTCAAATCCTATCTACTGACATCATCTTCCACAGACCAATTAGGAACATAAATTCCTTGGAGGAACATGTAGAACATGTAGCAAGGCATTTGATCAAGACATGAGATGTTCCAGGCAGATTATATTTCTTGGATGGCAATCATGCTGTTGTGTGTGCATATTTTGTAAAAGAAAAGCAAAAAGATAAGCCCCAAGAAAAGAACAGCCTGATCCCCCATGAAATCCCCACAAGTGAATAGTTGAGGACAAATTCCACAGTTCCTCATCCCTATATCCTTCTAAAAAGATACAAAATTTGAGATCATGAGATCCTGTGGGATTCCACATGACAAGCCCTACTTTGTTCATAACTAGCAACAATACAGGATACAAAAAGCAGTCAGGCAACTTTTATTTCTAATTGGTTTTCCCAAGGATTTTCTACAAAATTCACTTTTTAAAAAATTTAAAGCCATATATATTTCATAGAGACCCTACTGACCAGATCACATGCATTCCAAAAAGCAATGTTTTCATCCAAAGACCCTGGTCATTTGCATTGTTTTATAGATAAAATGTTTTTATCACATCGGTAGCTTAGAAAATCCATTCCTGTGGTAGATAGATGGATGGATGGACAGAAAGAACAAGAAATAAATATACTTTCAAGTTTTACTGATTTCTTTTGTTTGTTATACCACCATGTTGTGCTTCAATACTGTATGTCTCCCTTATTACAAAGAAAAAGAATTAAGCAAGATTAGTCATTGCAATTAAGTTGATTTTAGCTGACCTCTTGTGGTTTTGAATCTATAGTGTTGAAGTTATTGTACAAACTCTCGGTCTGGTTCCTTTTTTTGCTCTGAATCACTTTATACAATTTTTCAGAGTTTTCTCTGAATTCCTTATAGTCATTATTTCTTATGCCATAATAATATTCCAGTAAAAAATTGCATACCATAATTTGTTCAGCTTTTCTCCAACGGGTGGGCACTGATTTTGTTTCCAGTTTTTGCTACCACACACAAAAAGAGTGCAAAAAATGACTGGTCTAGCATACATTTTTTTCTACCTGAGCTACTTAGAATAGATGCCCTGTAGTAGTAGATGCCCAGTAGGTCAAAGGGTATGACTTTTCTGACACAACTTCAAACCTTTAAGAATTGTTGGACCAATTTACAGTTCTGTTAACAATGCAATTCCATAACTATTTTCCTGTAGTCCCTCCAATATTATTTTCACCTTTTATTTCTTTGTCAATTTGGCACCACCCTATTATTTAGAAAACTTAATGAGTAAAAGGCTTACTATGACAAACAATATTTTCAAAACCATATTTAATTTTTGCTACAAAGAAAATTCACTATTTCTCACAAGAACTTGACTTAGAAGTAGTTTTTCACAGTATATAACTTGCATTTGGTGAGGTCTGATGAAGATGTCCATATTTCATTTTTAAAATGTTGTTTGTTCATATTATCATTCAGGATTCATTTTGTAACAAATATTATTAAACATCTACCATATGTACATTATCCTAGAAACTAGGGGAGATCCAAAGATAAATAAGGTACAGTTTCTGCTCTCAAGGAGCTAGCTATAAAAGCTATACCACAAATAAGAAAGAGCACTGGAGTTTACCATCTTCTCCATCACTGACTTTTAAGATCCTCCAAGCCTTACCAGCTTCCCTACTCTTTTATCCTCTGGATCCCTAGATATTGTCATATGACCTGCCAATACGCCCTAAGGACGATAACTGTACCTTGCCATCTCCCCTGCCACTGCAGTCAAAAAGCTACCAGGCCTTTCCATATAGCCTGTAGCTGAATCATCCTTTACATTTTGTCTTCCCCAATTAAAATATGGGGTTTTTGAAAGTAGTGTCTCACTTTTCTATTTTTATTCCCAGAGTATAACACAGTACTAGGCATATAATAAGTGCTTAACAAATATTTTTACATTTATTTAATAAGCATTTATTGCTTACCTACTATATGTCTAGGTACTGGGATAAAAAAATTAAACATTTTCTGCCCTCAAGGTACTTACATGCTATGGAAAGGAAAGAACATTAATGTTGATCATGGGATCAGAAATTTTCACTTCAAGTCTGGGTTCCATGACTTCTTAGCAAGTGAGCCAGATACTCTCTGAATCTCTGGTTCTTCATTGGTTACAGGAGGATAAAAATGCTTGCACTACTTTACTCACAGAGTGAGAAAGTGAGCAAAGTGTTCTGTAAACTACAAAGTGTAATATAAATGTAAGGTATTTGTAACATTAAAATATAGTTGACTTTTTCTTCATTAGCTAACTTTTCGAGTCAACTTTGCCAATTTGGAGACATTTACATTTTCTAATGAAAAAAAGAAAAAGTACCCTCTAGGTAAAAATTACCTCAGCTTACTAGATTTATTAAAGGTTGACAAAAGCTTATTTTTCTTCTTCTTGAGTTTCCTCACTATACAAAAAAGAGATATTTTGACCAAAATATGTAATTTTTTTCACTTCCATAAAATAATTTGATCTCTTGCTTTTAAAAGTTATCTCATGAAGAGGCTTAAAGATTTGAGGCCTCACTGACTGACATTTGGTTTGAAAAAGCAGAATAAAACAAAAAAACCTGAATTATGAACAAACATAGACATTTCAACTTTGCATGAAAAGCCTTTCAAAATTTCAAGTGCCTAAAAATTATGGTTTGGAATAATTTTAATGTTAAATGCATGTGAACAATTGTTTTTCTCTATGGTGATAACAAAAATACGAAAGGAAGGATGTGTTCTGATAACAATGAGCAAACATTGGAAAGCACAAAAGGGACAGTAATTACCAAGAAAAGGTGCCAAATGATAACAAGAATTATCTCAGACCTCTCCTTCATGGCAGGATTTCAAAACTGTGTAGATTAGGGAAAAGAGAAAAGATTTAAATTTTTCAAGGACCTAAAAATGATGATTTGGAATAATTTTAACATTAAATGTGTGTGAACAATTGTTTTTCTCCATGGCCATAAAAAAGAATGTGGATTATTGGATTCATTATCATTAAAATGAGGCAATGCTGCTATATATCCTTATCTCAAAGAGATCATTAAAAAAAGAACCTACCTGTTAGAAATTGAAGGGATGCCCATCAATTGGGTAATGGCTGAACAAGTTGTAGTATATAAAAGTAATGGAATACTATTGTGCTATAAGAAATGACAAGCAGGAGGATTTCTGAAAAAACCTGGAAAACTTCACAAGAACTGATGCAAATCAAAGTGAACAGAACCAGAAGAACATTGTACATAGTAATAACAACATTGTGAGATGATCAATTATGATTAACTTTTCCCAGCAATTCAATGATCCAAGACAATTCCAAAAGACTCATGATAGAAAATTCTATCCACACACAGAGAAAGATCTGATAGAGTCTGAATGCAGATCAAAACACTATTTTCACTTTCTTTTTTCATGGTTTTTCCCTTTGTCTGTTTTTTCTTTCACAAGATGACTAATATGGAAATATGTTTTACATGTTTGCACATGTATAGCCTATATCAAATTGTTTATTGTCTTAAGGGGGAGGATGGAGGGAGAAAATTTGGAACTCAAAATTTTATAAATAATGACTGTTAAATTGTTTTTAAGTGTCATCAGAAAAAATAAAATACTACGTAAGATTTTAAGAAAACATGAGGCTCAGTTTTTTATTTTTGCCTAGTCAAAGGCAAAGATGGGTCCTTTGATCATAGACAAAAGGAGCTATAATCCTGAGCATGAGCAGGGCCAATCAGTTGTAAATAGAGTAATAATAATAGTTCATGATCATATTGACATAACAATAATATTTTATGCTTTAAATATTTGTCCCTCATAAGAACTTCATGAGATATTGTTATTCTTCTCCCTATTTTATAGATAGAAAAAATGAATTCCTTCTGATGTTAAAGATCTTGCTTATGCTCCATTAATTAGTATTAGAGAAATGCTTTCAATCCAGATTTTTCCTGATTCCAAATCTAGTGCTTTTTCTACTACAGCTCTGCCTATCAGTCCAACTGAAATTCATTTCTTCAGTTTCATTCAACTCCAGAAATATTTATTATATACATACAGAAGACTCTCATGGGCACAGGGCATGATAACCAACTTTAAATGAGACATTGTTTTTTGATTCAGTCATATATCCTTTACATTCCACCAAGTTGTTCCTAGATAGGTGATTATCTATATGATGGATTTTTGCAGGCTACTTGGAAAACTATCTTATCCAAAGATCTATTTAATGGTACTTGACTTCATTTTTTCAAAACAGAGATGTTCAAAAGTCCATAAAAAGCCATATGGATTACTTACTATAGAATGGTCTACAGTTAAGATGTAATATATTTGGGAAGAGTAACATATGAAGTCTCAGTTATTAAAACTTTAGGATCAGTAAGTTCATCAAGTGCTTTCCCAAGTGACAGCTGCTATAAGAATTATAGTGCCTTACTCGTAGTAGGTACTTAATAAATATCTATTAATGAATGAATTAAATAACTCTAGATAATTTTAATAAGTGAGGATATGGGGAAAGAGGTTTAAAACTGAGACACTGTCCAAGGAAAACAGGACTGAGTAAAGTGCTACAGGTCAACACTCAGTGACTGAGCATCAACCACAATGATGATACAAAGAAGGAGGAGGAAGAGGAAGGAAAGGAGAAGAAAGAGGAAAAGGAATAGGAGAAAGGAACATTAAGTTTAGAGATGGGAGTTTGCCATAAATATATCTCAGCTGTTTCAGTGTTACTTTTACAAGAAATCCTATTGAAGAAACACAACAAATTATGGTATGGATTCATCATAATACCACTTCTATTATAGCTTCCTTCCTTTATTTGCCTTGAAAACATCTCTTGTAACTTTTCTTTTTATTTTTTAATAATGTCAAGGCTTTGGAATTGCCCATCTAGTCTTAAAAATGGTTTCTTCTATATTAACGATAACCCCAATAATTGAGATTATGAGTTGGATAATAATGCTCAAAGCTTGAAGGGGCCTAGGTTATCATGATCATTGGCAAGCAAGACAACTGTGGGGATTGAAAACAAATAATAGAAAAGATGTCTTGTGGTAAGCATAAAACTGGCTGTAATACCTAGAAGATCTAGACTAGAAGTGTAGCCTCCTACACACACTAGCTATGTGACCTGTGGCAACTCACAAACTTTATCATCTATAAGATTTCAAGTGGTTGAAAAGCTGCTGGTGTGGATTGGCAAGGGAACTCAGTGTGTAGATAAAATCATAGGTCCAGGACAAAGCAACAACAAACAAAACAAGGAGGACCTGAGCTATACACGTGTACATATGTATACATATATGTACATTTGTGTGCACATTATGTGTTTGCATGTCTCATCTCTGCTTCTCAAAGCTAGGATTGTATTCTAGCATTCCCAAGTGTGTGTGTGTGTGTGTGTGTGTGTGTGTGTGTTTTTCAAATATGACTTCTTTATTCAAGAAATATTTCACAGAATCACAAAATTTCAGATTTGGAAGAAATCCCTGAAGTTAACTAGTTTTTAAATTTATTTATTAATTTATTTGTTTGTACATTCATTTATTTGTTTGTTTGTTTATTCATTTATTCATCTATCCATCTATCTATCTATCTGTTTGTTTGTTTGGTGGTAGGGCAATGAGGGTTAAGTGACTTGCCCAGGGTCACACAGCTACTAAATGCCAAGTGTCTGAGGCCGGATTTGAACTCAGGTCCTCCTGAATCCAGGGCCAGTGCTTCATCTACTGCACCACCTAACTGTCCCCTAGTCAATTTATTTTTAAAAAAGTTTTATTGGGGGCAGAGTTTATGGCCTGGGTATTTTGTGAGGACACAGCCATACAGTCATCCATCTTATGTTAAGTGATGACAAGTTGGGTGGCTAAGACTAAGGAATAGTCCTACCATGGGCTCAATCAAATCTAATCACTATTTTTAACATGTTATGACATGCTTAAGAAGTTAGAAACTTGATCAGAAAATTACAATATGATACAGCTTGGATCTGTTGCACCTAAAGAAAATTATTCCAAAGCTTACACCAATGCTTAAGCACCCTGGAAATAGTTACTGCTAAAAAGAGACCAGGAAGCGTGAGTGAACAGCAAATTAAATATAAGCTAAGGTGAGATGGCTATAAAAGTAAAATTTTATTGTTTCTTTCATGTGAACTACCTCTCCCCAGATCATCTCTCCCCTTACCCCTCCCCTAGTCTATTTCTCCTATTCCTCAACCCTATTTTAAAGATGTCATCATGGGTTAGTTAGGTGGCACAGTGGACAATGCACCAGCCCTGGACCCAGGAGGTCCCAAGCCCAAATATGGCCCCAGACATAAGCCACCCCACCCTGTCTACCCCACAAAGAACAAAATATAAATGCTTTACAGATATCCCTTCATATTCAGTTCAGACCTGTGTCCTCTGTGAATTCCTTACTGAGATAGTTCTTATAAGTTTGAAGTATTATCTTTCCATGTAGGGATATAAACAGTTTGATCTTTTAATATCCCTCATGAAGTCTTTTTCCTGTTTACCTTTTTATGCTTCTCCAGGGTCTTCTTGTACTTGAAAGTCAAATTTTCTATTCAGTTCAGGTCTTTTCATAACAAATGCCTGAAAGTCCTCTTTCTTATTGAAATTCCATTTTTCATCTGAAAGATTATGATTAGTTTTGCTGGGTACATGATTTTTGGCTGTAGTCCCAGTTCCTTTGCCCTCCGGTCCTTTAATGTAGAAGCTGCTAGATCTTGCTTTATACTTATTGGAGCTCCACAGTATTTGAATTCCTTTTTTCTAGCTGCTTGAAATATTTTCTCCTTGACCTGTGAATTCTGGAATTTGGCTATAATATTCCTGGAGGTTTTCCTTTTGGGATCTCTTTCAGGAGGTGATCGATGGGTTCTTTCAATTTCTATTTTAGCTTCTGTTTCTAGAATATCAGGGCAATTTTCCCTCACAATCTCTTGGAGGATGGTGTCTAAGCTCTTGTTTTGGTCATGGTTTTCAGATAGTCCAATGATTTTCAAATTATGACATATTGAATTGCTTGATTTCATAGGGAGGGTTGAGGAGGGAGGGAGGAAGAAAATTTAGAACACAGAATTAGCTCAAAGACCTTAAGTTCATCAGAGTGGGCTCATGGAGGGAATAACATTCACACCCAATTGGGAGGAGTAATCTATCTAACCCTACAGGAAAGTAGGAGGAGAAGAGGGTAAGGAAGGAAGGGTGAAAAAAAGGGAGTGCAGAGCAGGGGAGGGGACAGTCAGAAGTAAAACACTTTTGAGGAGGAATGGGTTAAAAGAAGATAGAAAATAGAGTAAATATCATGGGAAGGGAATAGGATGGAGGGAAATAGTTACGTTGATTGATTATAATGGCAAAACGTATGGTACCTACTTTGCTGGACTATTATGAAGAAAATTCTCTGTCAAGTTTAAGGTACCGTATACAGGTTATGATGAACAGGATACTATCAGAGAAACCTGGGGAGACCTGCATGAACTGAAGCAGAGTGAAATGTACTGTATACAAAATAACAGCAATAGTGTAAGATAATCTGCTGGGAAGCATGTGGTTATTTTCAGCCAGGCAATGATCCAATATAACCCTGAAGAACTTATGAAAATGGCAGCCCATCTACCGAGAAAAAACTGACAGTATCTGAAAACAGATGGAAACACTTTTTTGGAATTTTTTTTCTTTTTCCTCTTTGACAATTCCTCAATCTGAAGTTTGGGGGGGGGGGCGGGGTTTAGACTGTTTTCTCTCACAACCTGCCTAATGTGGGAATGTTTTCCATGACTATTCATGTATGCCACCTAGCTACCCCCAACAAAGAGCTGGTGAATGGAGAGATTAATTCTCCTTTCACTTGCACCTCTTGACAGAATAAACATTCTTCATCCACTTTTTTGTCATACATAATTCTCCCTTTCTGGAAGGTTCTCAATAAGTTCATAATCATCAAATACCATGGTCTAGTACTTCTGTCATCTTCTTTGACCTTTATGCATTATTTGACACTGATATCCACCACTTTCTCTTGCAATTTCCTTACATTTAATGTCTCCTGATTCTCTATTCCTCTTGTCTTTTGTTTTCTGCCTCCCCTGTTGTCTCTTATTCCCTAAACATATCTCCCATTTGTTTTCCCATACTCTACTTCCCTTTATAAACTGTCTACTTTCTTGATGTATTCCTTGTATATTTTGTTGCTGGTCTTAAGGCAATATCTGCTGCCTCATGGTTGGGTCTGTGGTTCTATTTGTATGAGATGCTAGATCATTATACAGATTCTCTGAAAGTTTTCTTATGGCCTCTTTAACACCAATATTATTTTTTGAGGGTAGGGGCAGGGCAATGAGGGTTAAGTGACTTGCTCAAGGTCACACAGCTAGTAAGTGTCAAGTGTCTGAGGCTGGATTTGAACTCAGGTCCTCCTGAATCCAGGGCCGGTGCTTTTTCCACTATGCCACCTAGCTGCCCCCAACATCAATATCTTTTTATTCCATTTTACATCAAGGCAGGTATGTTAAATCTTGTAGTACTGTAATATCATTTTTCTAAAATTCTCTGTTCATTTTGATGCTACAGTGTCATCATTTTGACTTAAAAGACCTGATCATCTGTTTGTATAAACTAAGCTATCACTCAAAATCAGCTAATTGTCTGAAATATGTCACAATCCCCACTGTGACTGCACCAACCCTTCTCCTTACTTATCAAGCTTCCAATTCTACCTCCATCATATTTTCTTATAGGAGATTATTTTACCTACTATTATTTTGAAAAAAAATATTGAGGGCATTGTTCATGAGCTCCTTTACTGACACTTCAATATCTTTCTCTCCTAACCTATATCCTTATCTTTCTCTCTGGTCTCAGAGCTTTAAAAAAAAAAAAAAGACAGGCAGAAAGAAAGAAAAAAAGCTCAGTTAGCTTTTTTTTTCAAAGCTAACTTCTTTGCCTGTACTCTTCCTTTCCCTTTCTATTCTGGGACCTTGTTCTATGTTTTTTTTCTCTGTCTCTGTTCCTTTCTGGGGGATTGGGGGGGGGCGTTCCTCTGTGTATGTGTATGTCTGGTTTCTCTGTGTGTCTTTGTGTGTGTCTATGTCTGTATAATGTTCAGTTTCTCTCTCTTTACTGGCTCATTCAAGTCAACAAGTCAAGAAAAACACATGCTACATGCCAGGAATTGTGTTAAGTACTGGCCATACAAAGAAAAGCAAAAACTATTTCTGCTTTCAATGAGCTCACAATATAGTGTGTGTGGCGGGGGGAGCATGCAAACATCTATTACAAACAATATATATGCAGACTAAATTTGAGATGATAACAGATGGAATTCTATAATATTAAGAGGAACAAAGAAAAATTTTCAGGAGGTAGAAATTCAGTTGAGACTTAAAGGAAGCCAGGGGCAAAGATGAAAAGGGAAAGAATTCCAGGGGTGGTTAAACAGCCAGTGAAAACATTCCAGTAAAATGCCTGGAATCAGGAGATGGAAGGGAATGAAGTGTAAGGAGACTGGATAGATAGGAAGGGGACAGGTTAGGAAAGACTTTAAAAGTCAAACAGGATATTTGATGCTAGAGGTAATGGGGAGCCACTGAAGCTTACCAAATAGGGGGTGATATAGTCAAATTTGTGTTTTAGGAAAATCTCTTTGATAGTTAAACAGAAAATTGACTTGAGGCAGGGAAACCTTGTTTTTGCCTTGTTGTTCAGTCATTTTTCAGTTGTGTCCTACTCTTTATGACCCCATATGGGGTTTTCTTGGCAAAGATACTGGAGTGGTTTGCCATTTCCTTCTCCAGCTCATTTTACAGATGAGGAAACTGAGGCAAACAGGGTTAAGTGGCTTGCCCAGGGCCACGTGGATAGTAAGTATCTGAGGCTAGATTTGAACTCAGGAAGAGGAGTCTTCCTGACTCCAGGCCAGCATTCTATCTGTGGTGTCACCTCACTGACCTAAAAGCTGGTACCATTTCATTATTGTCTTTATATCCCTGGGTTTCAGCATAACTCCAGCACATGATAATTGCATATAAATGCTCATTCATTGATTGAATGATTGATATGTGTGAGGTTACCCTATCTATAAAATTAGGATAATTTGTGCTTCCAAAGATCTTATCTAGCTCTAACTCTTATAATGCTACCAATTTATATAGAGAAGAGATATCTATAATGGAACTGAAGCTTTAGAAAGTTATCACATATATATGGATTGCAAACTCAATATGAGTCACCAGAGCAATATGGTGGCCAGAAAAGGAATGGGATCTTCGACTGCATTGAGAAATACATTGCTTCCAGAATGAGGGGGACAATAGTCTCACTGGACCCTGTTCTGGTCAGATCACATATTACTAAATTTTAGTTCTTGGTGCCATATTTTAGGAAGGATAATAAAAATTTGAAGAGGAGGAAAACCATAATGATGCTATACCTCAATATCATATTATCAATAAACGGTTGAATGAAGTTAGGATAACCAGGAAAAGACAAAACTTCTGGGGATTCTGACAAGTGGTCTTCTAGTATTTGAATCCTGTCATGTGGAAGAAAGATTAGACTTCTTAGGCTTGGCTACTGAGGGTAGAACTTGGAACAATGGTTAAGAAATTTTAGTGAGGTGGATTTAAGCTTGATATTAGGAACAATTAGAACTATTCAAAAGTAAACTATGGGGAAGAGGGGAGTGGAAAGGACCACCTCGGGAGAAGGAATTCTTCTTTAGGAGCAGGGTTGACTTGATGGCCTTTGACTTTTCTTCCAACTTTGAGATTCTACTATATGTGACACTGGGTCAATCCCCAGGCCAGGATCACCTTAAGAAATGAGCAGCCTCATACACAAGGAATGAGCAATTCTGCAGCATAGGGGCTGAAAAAGGTGTCCCCTTCCTCCATTTCCAATCTTTTTATGCTTCAGTACTTCACAGACTCCTCGAGCCAGCCATAGTGGCCTACCTGCCAATACTTGCACACAGTACTCCATCTTCCGTCTCCTTACCTTTGCACTGACTGATTCACCATGCCTGGAACACTCTCACTCTCACTCTTTTAGGATCCCCGGTTTCCTTTAAGATCATTTACCTATTTCAAGGAGATTTTCCTGAGTCATCCCCCCCCCCCCTACACACACACCTCACCCAGCCATCCCCTCTAAGGTTGCTTTCCATCTATTCTGTATTTATCTTGCATGTTATTATTTATTTGTCTCTCCCATTAAAATATGGGCATCTCCAAGACAGGAATTGGTTTTCTTTTTTTTGGGGGGGGGGGGGGAGGCTGGGCAATGAAGGTTAAGTGATTTACCCAAAGTCACGCTTGTGACACACAAGTGTCAAGTGTCTGAGGCCAGATTTGAACTCAGGTCCTCCTGAATCCAGAGCTGGTGCTTTATCCACTGTGCCACCTAACTGCCCCAAAACTTTAATCTTCATATCATCACTGCTTAGCACAATTCTTGGCACATAAATGCTTGAAAAATGTTTGTTGACTGATTGATTTGCACTCATGTTGGTAACTGAATCTTCTCTCAAGCCTTAGAACGCCTAAGAACTTGGAGATGGACTAATTCTCTAGGCAGGATAAATCTCAAAGAAAGAGGAAGATAAGCAGGTATGGATGTCTGGGAAGGAAACCTCTTTCAGCAGGTTCTGGATTCATGAGCACTGCAACTGATGGGAAAGCCTACATTGGTAACTGCTTCCCTTTTTAGTAGCAGTATCCAGATCCGTGCCTCCCAAGGAAGGCAATGAAGCATGAAGGTTGTCCACACCATATACAAAGTAATCCTATAATTTGTCAAATGACCTTTTATCTTCTATTATAACAAGAGGGCCATGCCTAACCACACTTAAGATAGTATCAGAGCAGACTTGTGCTCTTTATTGAAGGATATCCTAATAAGGTACTGGATGTTCTAAAAAGCCTGCCCTGAGGTGCTGGAAATTTAAACTTACATTGAGGGGCAGCTAGGTGGCACAGTGGATAGAGCACTGGCCCTGGAGTCAAGAGGACCTGAGTTCAAATCCAGCCTCAGACACTTAACACTTACTAGCTGTGTGACCCTAGGCAAGTCACTTAACCCCAATTGCCTCAAACAAACAAAACAAAACAACAACAACAACAAAAAAAATACATTGAGAGCCCCCAGGCCAAAAAACAAACAAACAAACAAAAAACCAAGAGAAATGCTTCAGAACAATCTTGCCATTTATTTTTGTCCCCTCCTGAGACTACAGATCTTTCTATGTAAACCATCTTCATATGTTTAGAACATCCTTCAATTGTTTATTCAATGAATCTTCTTCAAATTCCTCTTGATTCCTCTCTCCTAAAAATTTAATGTGAAAAATCTCCTTGGTTCTCTATAGACAACCCATATCATTCCCTTCTGCCCCCATCCTGCTAATTTATCCTCTCCTCCACAACATTCTTCCTTCTCAATATGTGGCCATCTTGTCTAAATGTTGACTCAGCGTCCTAAGATAGAAAAAGCCTCAGGGGGTTACCCTGTTGCTCATAAAGCTCAGCAATTGTGTCCAGTGTAGATAGTAAGATTCAGGGCTTGGATCTGAAAGCCAATATGGGACAGTGGGAAAAGTGCTGGATTTGGAGTTCATGAGATCCCAGACATAAAACTAGGCACATGCTCAGAGGCTGTTTAATCCAATCCCCTCATTTTGCCAATGAAGAAAGTGAGACCCAGGAAGGTTAAGTGATTTGCCTATGGTCACCTAGGTAGTAAGTATCAGGATCCGTTCCATTTTCTCCCATTCTTTTCATCAAAAACCCATTGACACTTACTAGCTGTGTGACCCTGGGCAAGTCACTTAACCCCCATTGCCTGAAAAAAAAAATATTGGCGGTAGCTAGATGGCGCAGTGGTTAAAGCACCAGCCCTGGATTCAGGAGTACCTGAGTTCAAATCTGGCCTCAGACATTTGACACTTACTAGCTGTGTGACCCTGGGCAAGTCATTTAACCCTCATTGCCTGACCAAAAAAAGGGCGGGGAGGGGAATGAAAAGGGGAGGGAAGATGAAAGTTCCTGGACTTGTGCATGGTAGAGAAAATATTCTGCAGTCAGGTGTATAGCCCACAGAGGAATGAAGACATGGTTGGCCTGGGCCTCCTCTTTAAATGGACATTCTGGGTGAAAACAGGCAATCAGAAGGAAAGGTCACAGACACAGAGAGCACTTCCCATATAGACCAGGGTGGAGTGAGCTTCCAGGGTAGAGTTTTCTGTGGCATGATAGAGAAAGTCCTATAGAGAGACCAAAGTGCAGCCTGGAAAGAAATCTCTGAATTTCTCTTTAGCTACCCAGGCTTTTCTGGAGTAGATCAGACTCCCAATGTGGCCCTAGAATTGCCCTGCCTGTCCAGAGCTATCTTGTATCTCTGCAAAAGGCCAAAGTTCAGCGTGAGCCCTCCCTCAGTAGCACCTTTTGGACACCAACACCCCAGTTCAGCAGTTTCTTAAGACAGTAGCATACAAGAGAAGCAAGCGGATCCTGCCAAAGTTTTCATATGACCCTGAGGTACCCAATTAGCCTTCAGCCAGAGGCTCCAGGCAGAACCAGATGATCTTACTGCCATTTACTTATTCCTTTGCTCATATTATGATGGAGTGTTTAGGTTGAATTTATTTTAGCTAAGTCTATGCTCTGTGGTTTTGTTCTTAAAAAGTAACTTAGTAACTGACCTTTGGCTGTGTCACACCAATATTCTATCAGTGTTATTACAAGGCCACAAGTAATCGAATATTGTAGTCTCTAATGATTCAGAATGTTTATCAAAAGGAAATGGAAGGGGGCAGCTAGGTGGCGCAGTGGATAAAGCACCGGCCCTGGATTCAGGAGCTCCTGAGTTCAAATCCGGCCTCAGACACTTGACACTTACTAGCTGTATGACCCTGGGCAAGTCACTTGACCCCCATTGCCCCGCAAAAAAAAAAAAAAAAAAAAAAAAAAGGAAATGGAAAAGCATGCCAGTAGCTGTGATAGGAGTAATAGCCTAATGCTAATCCCATGCAAATCAGTCTAGTTTTTCCTTAAAAGGTAATGAAACCATCCTCAAGACTTGATTGGCTCAGGCTATTGACATCTTTTACTTGTGACTGGACAAGGAGCCCCCAGTCTGATACTTGGCTTCCTGACCATGATGTGCAATTCAGAGGCAGGAAAGCTTAGCTTAGCTGAATCAAACCCAAAGTGTTGTCAATGCATGATATTGTTTTACATCCCTCTCCTGCTATGGCCAGGTGAAGCTTCTTTTGTTAACTGTTGAATGATGAATGCTTGTATTATTTTATTCCAATATGGAACATAAGCTACCAAGGGATTGACCTAAGGTGGTCCCAGCCCACAGCAGTGGGTATGAGTAGACTGCAACAAAATAAAGGCGTAAAGATGCCATTGAAAGAACTGTGATTGAATAAGAGAAGGGACTGGGGAAGGAGCAAGACTGAGGGATATCTTGTGGGCAAAGCTTGGTCACCACTGGTACTCTTATGATATCAAGAGAAAGTGAAGAAGACCACCAGCATTTTGGGTGGACCACGTAGGGTGAACTTCTGGAAGAAGAATAGGCCAGCATGAATGGTTCACCATCTGCTTCCCTGGAAAGCTCATTCACATTAGTAAAAATGCAGATCCCTTTGAGAATTTGAGTATTAAAAACACACTTGGTATGACAACTAGTCACCATCCTTAATCTTAGCGAAAGCCCTTAAATCGGCTTGCAAAGAGGATTTAGTCCTCCCCAGCAGGCTCAGCACCTCAGAAGGCTAAAGAGCTGACATTTCCAAATTCACTTGAGAGAAAGGATAGGAGAAAAGGACTAGAATATGAATATGGATATACTGCTTTTAGGCAGACCAGTTGTCCTGTCAGTCTCAACCATCCAAATTGTACAAGGGTGTTCTAGGATTACTTTACAGCAATGCCAGGTGCAGAGGCACCGAAAGGTCATATCTATTAAAGCTGGCCTTTCTATCGCACTGGGACTTTTACTGAGTGGGTGTCATGCTTTGCCTCTCTCAAAAAGAATATTCATTGTGCCAGAATATTGCTGCTAATTATCAGACATTAAAAGACATCATAACATGCTTTTCCAGTCTCCAACTTCAGTGTATCTGTCTGCTGGTAGAAGATTTATTTGTTTTTCTTGACAGTCTCACCCTCCTCCCCCCCATTCTCCAGGAGCCAGAAATGTTAGATGTTTTATTTGCCGCCTGTGATCTCTAAAAGTGGAATCTTTTCTTTAAAAAAAAAAATCCATAATAAATGTCAACTTCACCATGGAGTTGAGGCACTTGTGGTTATCATGTAACTAAGAGTCAGTGCTTCCCTTTGTCAGCAGACAGAAGGTCTTACATTGTATTCCTCCTCAACAGCTCTCTCTGGCTCTATGCACACATGTAGCATAAGAAGGGGGGCCAGGGAGTCTACATACCTAATCTCAATAAAAAGAGAGGGCAGAGAACCACAGCTCCAGCTGGTGCCAGGCCAAGGAGCAACCCTGCTAAGTCCCTGGCAGCGTCTCTCTGCAGGAGGCCCTGAGAGTACTCCTGAGGAGACTGAGAGGGGAACAACAAAAGATCATATTGTAACAAACCCTGGCTAAGTCATATCACCAGCAATCCGTCCTCCCCAGATCGAATCACTGCCCCATCATCACCACACCTATTTCAGGCAGTCTTCCTGCAGAGGCTTCATTGTACTAGGCTGAACTGTCCTTTCTCCCTACAGATTGGCTCCTATCTATCTTCTGGGGCCCTTGAGGAGATATTTGGAACCTGTGGGTCTTGATTTTGGAGGAGCTGCTGAAGGGGCAGCTGCCGTTCTGGCTTTCTCTCTCAGTAAACAGGTCCAGACAGGGCAGAGGGGTGTAATAAAAAAAACCCCAGCAAGACCAAATTGGAGAATAAGTAGTAACTTGGGTTCAAATCCCTTATATTACTCTTAGGGGGCCTATGATCATGACAAGCCTTTTAAACTCTCTGTGCCTTAGTTTCCTCCTCTGGAAAATATGGATCATAACACTCTGGTATGTACATCACAGGACTAGTGAGAAGCTCAGGGATAAGATCACATGTGTAAAATGCTCCATAAGCATTCAATAAACATCAGCTATTACCATGCAATTTGTCAGTGTCTTTCTCTCACTTATTGGATCAGATAGGTGGTGCAGGGAATAGGGCACCAGACCTGGAGTCAGGAAGACCTGAGTTCAAATCCAGCCTCAGATACTTACCAGCTGTGTAACCCTGGGCAAGACTCAACCCTCAATTTACCATCATTCCCTCATCTCTGAAATAGTAATAATAGTACTTACCTCACAGAGTTGTGAAGATCAAATGTACACCTAAGATTGCTACATAAATACCAGAAATTATTGTTGTTTCACTTCCTCAGGGAGTTGCTCAAAATTATATGGAGTTATATCAATTGGCAAACTGAAGTCCAGGAAGGGGCTAGATTTAAAGGACTAGAGAAATTAGTGCTAACTGAGCACATAAAATATTTGTAAGGGTCCAGTCACAAGACTCGGAGATATAGGTTTGTGAAAATGCACCGAACTGAAAATGTCGATTAGACTAGCCATAGTTATTCAGTTATGCCTTCTAAGAATTAGTGTAGAGTTTCATTGGAACCAAACCATTTAGGATCTTTTCAGGTTACAAATGCAAATACTACCCAGACAGCCCTGTAAAACTAAAAGATAGGTCTATATTCTAACCAAATTGTGAGTTTATTTTAAAGTTACCAAATTTTGAAAGCAACAAATTATATTGGTCTCTCCAGAGGATCAGGAAGGCAGGGAGAGGACTTAAGAAAACATTTAGACATGCATATGAATAAACTTCCTTTTTGAAAATCTCTATGAATTCAAAAAGATAAAGGTACCATAAGATCAGAAATCATCAAGGCTCCACAGAACACTTTATTTATAGATAATTTCATCTTTGGTTAAACCATCTATAATTGTAGAACCAATGCTAATTACTCAACTTGTGAAGGGTTCATTCTATTCTGCACAGGGAAAAAATTGGAGTAGTGTCTCTTCCTTACAGTCTACTTCGTGTGCATTGAGTACAATCTTGGATTACAATATTCAGCAATGAAGTAGTTTGGGGAACTATGACTAGGGTATGTAATGTGAACCCTATACAGTGAATCAGAAGACCTTCATTTTAGTTATTATGATACCAGGCAAACCACTTAACCTTTCAAGGTCCCATACAACTCTCTAAGACTATCCATTATAGAGCAGTTATTATTCTATATCAGTCTTGGATCATTTTATTGCTGAGAATAATTACATCATTCATAGTTCTTCATCAAACAATATTGCTGTCACTGCATAAAATTCTCCTGGTTCTTCTCCCTTAACTATGCATCAATTCATACAAGTTTTTCCAGGCCTTTTTGAAATCATCCTGTTTGTCATTTCTTAAAGCACAATAATATTCCATCACCATCATATACCACAGCTTGTTTAGCCATTCCCCAATTGATGGACATTCCTTTGATTTCTAATTCTTAACCACAACAAAAAAGAGCTGCTAGAATATTTTTGCACAAATAGGCCTTTGAGATTAATGCTTATATGCACCCGAGCCACTCAGAGGAGAAGACTGAAGATGAACTGAGGTATTTCTATTGGCCACAAGATTTTTTTCAAAGTACCACAGTTTTAGAAGGCCTTCTAATTCAGAGCAAGCATACATATTTTTCTCCTCAACTGTTTGTGCCTATCCTTCTTCCTTCTCATTAAAAATAAATCGAAAGGTAGGCCACAGCTTTATGGTATATGACCTCAGTTTTGATTTTGCTACTCAGAAAATCTGCTTTTATTGATTTCTTATCTCATTACTCAGTAACTGTTCCATACCCTTTCCTCTTCAACTGCCCAACCCTATCTCTCTACGCTTCATTGTTATAGATGACTTAGCCTTCTACTTCACTGAAATGGAGAACATCTAATAAGAGCTCCTTCACCTCTACCCTCTAGTTCTCAAAACTGCTTAATGTGACATCATTACCCACTTGCTCTTGTTTCCTCCAGTCACAGTGAAAAAGGGATCTCTACTCCTCAAGAAAGAGTACAGATTCCAGTTCATTTATCCAATATCCTCCTACCTCTTCATGTTGGTAACAACTTACTCTAACAAATTCTTCCCCTTTTTCCTTTCTCTGTCTCTCTCTCTCTCTCCTTTTCCCTTCCCCTCCCTCTCCTCCTCCTTCTCTCTGTCTCCTTCCTTCCCTCCTCAGTTTCAGCATCATGCCATATAAGGGTTTCCTGGAGAAGAAAAGATTTTGAAACTATCTGTTTTCCCCCTCTGCCCAATACCTGGAGTTCTCCCACTCCTCATTCCCACCACCTGCCCCAGGCCTCCTGATTTTCCTTAAAAGTCTTCTTTGCAGTCTGGGTTTTGGCCCTGTTGTTTTACAGAAAATTGTTCTTTCAAAAGTCACCGATAGCCTCCTCCTTGCCAAATACAATGACCTTTTGTTTGTCCCCAGTTCTTTTCTACCTTGACCCCTTTGTAGAACTTGATACTGCTGAGCTCTCAGCCTTCCAAATGTTTCCTCCCTTGGCTTCAAAGACACCTCATTCTCCTGGTTTACTTCTAACCTTTAACTACTTTCTCTTTCTAATCTGATGGCTTGTCACCCTGTTCTTGATCCCTTACGGTGGAAGGAACTCAACATTCTGTTCTCTTTCTTCACATGTTGCCTTGATAACTTCATTTAATCGCCAATGGCTTCAACTACGACCCATATGGCTCCCAAATTTATATCTCCACTCCCGAACTCTCTTCTGAGCTTCAAACTGAATCTACAACTGGAGTGGGGGGGGAGTGGGGCATTGTATTTTCAGGCCTAGGTTTGAGCCCTGTCTCTGCTATTTTATTACCTATGTGTGCCCTTGGACAAGCCATTTCATATGTCTAGTCATCATTTTCCTCAACTGGAAGATGAGGGGCTTGGACTACATTGTCACTTCCAGCTCTAAACCAATGCTCCTATGTTCTCCATCTGGAGAGATGGCTCTGAACACAATAGGCACTTAAAACTTTTATCATTTGGGGATGGAATCTTATTCTCAATAACTTTTGCATCTAATTGTACTTGTGTGTGATTCAAAGAAACAGGGTCACACCAATAAAAATTCCTGAGAGTTCTGATGATGACTCAGAGACCATTTTAAAGTAAATGGTGCATGAGCTGTCCGTACCACCTCAATGTCTCTAAAACAGAGCTCTTTAACTTTTCCTATGAATCCTGGACTTAAACAATGAGTCGTTTGAACTTGCTGGTTCAAATACTTCACTAAACATGGTTCTTTTATGAGCCTTCTAGGTCAAGAATCACTTAAGAGTGAACTAAAGTGACGATCTCCTTTCTACAGAAATGGATTTTTCCACTACTAAAAAGAAACACTTGGTGGCAGGGTGAATTGTAATAAAAAAAAATCAGACATTGTATATCCTTTGATTTAATCATCAACTACAGATAGTGAATTTGATCCAAAAGGAATTGCACCCTACCAGTGTTTTGGTAGCTGGCCCATTGGAGCAAAGTGCTTCATGGATCAAAAACGAAAATGCCAACATCTTCTCTAGCTTTGGAATACAGTAGAGACTGTGAAGAAACAAACTTCTAAACTCCCTTAACTAATTAATCAGTCAATCTTGCAAGGATTTTTGAGGGCTGACAATATGTTTAGTGCTATGCTTAAATAATAAGACGTGAAAGAGAAAACATTCATTGTCTTAAGAGAGATAGCATCTTCTTGCAAATTCCTTTCAGGCCTCTAGTTTTCAAAAATGAATCTGAAATCTCCTCAGACAGATCAGGGGAGCCATTAAAATGATTTCGTAAGTAGGTCCCATCTAGACGTCTTAAGAATCTATCAGTTTGGAGTGGTGAAGGGAAGATGGGGGAGAGTACAGCCGTAAGTATCTTCACTTCCCTTGCTAAAGAGAGTTTTTCTATCCATTTGGAGATTAGTTTAATCCTGGGGCCTATTAGGAAATTGTTTAAATCCCAGTATGCGTACCATCATTTTGATTATCTTACTTTCTAGCATCAGCATCACTTCCCTGGGGACAAAATGAAAACATTTTTTAAATTTATGGAGAAAAGATTCCGCTGAGTGCTGTGCATTTGCTTATGAAGGGTTCTGTGTTCTCATTAAGCCTCATGACAATTATCTGAGAAAAGTTACAAAAAGTATTTCCCTGACTTTAAAGATAAATAATCCAAGGCCAAAACAGGCATGAATAATTTGCCAAGGACAGCAAGTCATTGTGTAAAAGAGATACCAGACTCCTAGATTAATGTCTCCCATTCTATTTCCTCCAAGTATAAAGTATGATGATGATAATAAAATCTTTCCAACCAGTAATTCCAGTTAATATTTTGCTTATGATTTAGTTTCTGAACTAAGCAACTTAGCAATATCTCCAAGAGACTGTTTATGTAAATTGATCAGGGTAATGAGTTGTTAAAATAGTTTATTTGTTTGGTTGAAGTTTTTCTACTGGGGCAGCCAGGTGGCACAGTGGATAAAGCACCGGCTCTGGATTCAGGAGGACCTAAGTTCAAATCCAGCCTCAGACACTTGACAAATCCTAGCTGTGTGACCCTGGGCAAGTCACCTAATCCCCATTGCCCTGTAAAAATTTAAAAAAAAAAGTTTTTCTACTTGAAAAATGTATAGACATTAGAGAAGCACTGAATGGCATTTATAATGCACTTTAAGGTTTGCAAAGCACTTTACAAATATTATCTCATTTGACTCCTCACAATAATCCTGGAAGGAAAGTGTGATATGGCAGGGTTGTTTTGAAGAATGTGCTTTGTAAATCTAAAGGTCCCATATAAAACTGTGTTTATTCCCTTCCCTGGCCATCAGTCTCTTATATCTGTTGTATCTCTCTATTAAATAGAATACAAGCTCCCCAAGGGGCTTTCTGGCATATAGTAGGCATGTAAATGCATGATGATTATGGTGAGGATGATGACAATGATTAGAATAATAACTGGAACTGCTATTTCTTTCCACCTCATAACAAACAGATTAATTGAATGAGTTTCTTCTGTCGATTTTGCATTGCACTTTAGCCATTTTGTTTTGTTTTGTTTTGGTCGAGGCAATGAGGGTTAAGTGACTTGCCCAGGGTCACACAGCTAGTAAATGTCAAGTGTCTGAGACCAGATTTGAACTCAGGTCCTCCTGAATCCAGAGCCCATGCTTTATCCACTGCACCACCTAGTTGCCCTGCATTGTACTTTAAAATGGATATACAAAATGTTGGAGCTGAAAGAAGCCTTAAAGATCATATTAGAGGGCAACTAGGTAGCACAGTGGATAAAGAACTGGCCCTGGATTCAGGAAGACCTGAGTTCAAATCTGACCTCAGACATTTGACACTTACTAGTTGTGTGACCCTGGGCAAGTCACTTAACCCTCATTGCCCTGCAAAATAAAATCATATTATAGGATCATAGATATAAAGTTGAGAGTGACCTTAAAGGCCATCTAATCCACCCCCTCACACCCATTTTACAGAGGAGGGAACTTAAATTTTAAGATGTTAAGTGACTTGCTCAGGGACCGATAACCAGTAAGAGTCAAAGGTGGGATTTGAACCCAGGTCTTCCTAAATCCAAGGAGACTTGATACATTGGGCAAAGTCCAACATTGTCACTTTACAGGTGAAGAAACTGAGACCTAATGAAGTAACATGACTTGGCCGGTTAGTGGAGAAGCTAGGAAATTCTTTTTAGCAGAGATGATTCAAGTTTCAGTTACTCATCTATTCCTGGCTTTGTCCCTATTTCTCTGTGCAGCAACAGTAGTTCATCAAAATGCTTTACATTAATCTCAATCACCTACGTGCTTAATCGCCTAAATATGAATAAATGTGTATTTCTTTCAGAGGCTGCCATCTGAAGAAAGACTTCTCTAAAATTTGATTGCCTTGTGGGCTGAGCAGTCAGTTTTGCTCCAAAAAAACCCATGGAGATTCTTTCCTCTGGAAAGCAGCAGAAGAAGGAACCTGGAGTTATTTTTTTTTCTTGGTTTGTTAGTGGGTGAAAGCAAACAACACACATAAAAATGAAATGCCTAGGTGACTGCCATAAACAGTAATAGGGAAGTTGGTTAGAAGGAAGGACTTGGTGGGGGGCGGGGAATAATTCAGAAGAGCTATAAGAAATACAAGTACCAGTCTGAAGTACAATTATTCTGTAGTGGACCCATACAGGGTTAGTCTTCCACAAAATTAAAAAGTTAACAAAAATGATCTCTGGGGCTCTCTCATCTTTTCCCCTGCTCCATGGTCCTTTCTCTCCCTGCAAAGAGCTTTGAGTCCCTCTATACATTTTTTCTACTCTTCTCCATCAATACCTGCTCCCTTGAAAGCATCCTACTAACCCGTCAACACTAAAGGACAGATAATTAATATTATTTAAAGCGTTGCTTTTCTCATGGAGATTTGCAATTTTAACAAGGTCAAAGGAATAACTCTATAATTGTGGAATGTCAAGCATTAGTGATAAGGCCCAGGAGGTATTGTTTTTGTTTGGGGGGTACTTTTCAGGCACCCCTGAAATCAAAACTAAGTACCTACTCCAAGGTTGGTCTAGGTTCTAGACTTTTTGTTCAAGACTCTCAATGTATACTTTGTTGCAATGTTGACCTTACTAATGACTTTCTTATTAAACTTTGATATGTGTTTAATTGGTATTTGTACAGTAGGCAAAAATTGCAAATAAATGATGGAAGATACTAAAAGATGAATGAATGAACAAATGTATGAAGCATATGTTAATCACCTACTACGTGCAAAGCACTGTGAAGAAATAATTTCTGAAACAATACAAGCCAATAACAGCTTAGGGATAGCAATCCCATAGATCTTTTCTTTTTATCCCCATGCTTCATCCACTTCAGTTGTACTCCCATTTAATGTTTTAGTCCTGATATTGTAAAATACTATACATATATTCTGTGTCATCTGCTGGTCTTTGCATGTTGTCTGTGGCTTCTGCAAAATTCCCCAAAATTTCCATCAGATTTCTTATGCTGACCTGAGATATATCAAAATCGTGATGGGGAATGTCACAATGTGGAAAGGATAACTGTATAACCTATGTGACCTATATACGAAGCCATATTATTTACCAGAAGCAAACAATATTTCTTTCTAAATCATGCTCAAAGACAAAATACTGATCCTCAACTCCTACAGACACTACATAAAATTGCCTTCTCATAAACCTGCTGCTGAGGAAGACTGTGTGGTACAATTAAAAAATATATATATATAGTTTTGGAGTCGGAGAGCCTGTGTTTTTACTGTATGACCTTAGACAACATTTAATCTCCTTAGGCCTATTTAGCAAAATGAGAGAGTTGAACTAAATCAACTCTGAGGTACCCACCTTGTAGGCAGTTAAGCAACACAGTGGAGAGAGGACTGGACCTGGAATCAGGAAGACCTGAATTCAAATCCAGTCTCAGACACTTGCTAGCTATGACCCTCAACTAGTCATTTAACCTCTTTTTGCCTCAGTTTTCTCATCTATGAAAGGGGGTTGTTATTATTATTATTATTAATTATTTCATAGCATTTGTGCAAAATAAATGAGATAAAATTTGTAAAGTTCTTTGCAAACCTTGAAAGACTATATAAATTCCAGCTATTTTTATTTTTTCCAACTCACAATTTATGATTTTATTAAGGTTTGAATAAGAGAAGGAAGACTACTAATGTAAAAATCAGTCAGCCAGTATGCCAAGAATAAATAGAAGCCTTACTGAGCTCTTCATCCCCAAGAGTGCTAGAGGAAACAAGATGTCAATTTTTTTAGTAACTACAGCATAGCAATGAACAGAAAATCACTCTCAGGTCTGCGGATTTTCATTCTACTGATTCTACCACAGAATATCAATGCATTATTTAACAGTAGGAATCTGGCTCTTTCCTGTCTTCTGGCTGAATTTTCAACATAATTTGCCTTCATTTCAGTTTCTGCTTTCTAGATCAGGGATTCTTAATATTTTTGTGTTTCATGAACCCCTTTGGCAGTCTAGTGAAGCACAAGGATCCCTTCTCAAAATTATGTTTTGAAATACATAAAATAAAATATACAAGGTGACAAAGTCAATTAAGTGAAAATAGTTATAAAATATTCTCAAAAAAGTTCATGCACCCAAGGTCTTTCTGTGGACTGCCAAGTGAAAATGTACCTTGGTTACTGTTACCTGTCATCTGCATATAGAGGTAAAGAATAAGCCACAACTTTAAAAAGTATTTTTTAAAGTTACACTTAGTTCACTGAAATTCTGAAAAACATGCCAGCTTCTGTGAAGCAGCTCAGAAACCTGATGGCGTGGCAATTATTGGAGTTTTTATGAAACTAAGTAAGAAAACAATGCAAATGGGTGTTAGGTTTTTTTGTCCAGATTAGAGTTTGAGATAGGATGGAACAAGAGGCCAACAGTATTCTAGTTGTTCTTCTGAGAGCTTTAATTCCATTTCACTAATTCAAAGTAGATGAAAAACATCCCAGAATGCCTTCTGTTTGGTTTTCTTATTGGCTTTATTTCATTTGACTTCTCCCTCTGAAGAGAGAATTGTGGGGGAGGATTCTGTTAGGGAGAAAAGAGGAGAGGAATCTTCCTCTCCTTCACCTTTGTCCCTCTCCCAAGCCTTCTTACAAATTGCCTGAAGAAAACTCAGGGATCGTTTAATTTATGTTTCAGATTTAACCTCAGGGTTCCTCTAGGAATAATATACTAATGAAGCAATGTTTGAGGTTTTTTAATGAATCCTCCATTGATTTAGGAGGTGGAAAATCAGATACCGGTCAGCTAACATACCAAGAAGTTCTTGAAGACACCATTATGAAATTGTGTCTGTTCAGCCACTTGAGATTAAAGGATAGGAGGATATATAGCAAAGACCAGAATATTTAAGGAGGTTGTTCATTCCACTATTACTCCTTGGATTTCCATTTCTTTTATATATGTATGTGTGTGTATGCATGTACATATATATGCATGTGTGTTACACATAATAGGTACTTGCTTGGATTGAAAACATCCCCCAGTATATTTAGTTTGCATTAAATGAACTTTTGTAACTTCTACACATTTTTAATACATTCAGAAACATAGAGAACACACACCCAGGTACACCATGTTATTGCAAATTACCCACTGACAGAAGAGAGGAAAATACTTAATCTCTCTTCATTTAATATTTTGGATAAAAAGTTTATATTGACTTTGTTTTTAGCCAAATAAATTAGATTTATTCATTGATCTGTCCCTTGTTTGTTTATTTCTTTCTCCTCTTTTTTTTTATTTTTTTATTCTTTTCCCAACCCAGTCTTACAGAAAGTAATTGGTGCCCTAGGTTCAATAAAAACTAAGGTAAATATCCCTAATCAAGAACTGGCTAGTAAGAAATTCAGTTTTTGAGGCTCATTAAATGAAGGGTACTATGGACAAGGGGAAAAGGACAGAGGAAACGAACCCCAAAGCTCCCTGTATAGCAGCTACCTTTAGAATGATTCTGGAGTCAGCTTTTGGAGTCATTTGTAGGAAGGGACCCCTAGAAGAATGAGTCACTTAGACATGTAAATTCACTTTGCAATGTCCAGCCTATTTAAACTGTGGTAAACTTTCATTTCATAAACAAAGGTACTTCTATTTCTTTAATAGCACAAAAGATAAGTGTTCAGGATGCACCTTTAGGACTAATAAAGAATTTAATAGTTGAAACAAGCTATCCTAATCTATCAGCTAAAATGAAATCATAGGATCAGGCAGAAAAAAAATAACCAAGATAACTATTTGTCAATGATTTTACCACCCACTTCTAATAAGGTCTGGCATCAAATCTGCATACAAAATAAATGTTTTCATAATACAGAAAATTATATGTACATATATATTATATATGTATATATAATATACACACAGATACATTATATCTAATATATTTTAAGAAGATAGCTTTAGGGGCAGCTAGGTGGCACAGTGGATAGAGCACGGGTCCTGGATTCAGGAGGACATGAGTTCAAATCCGGCCTCAGACACTTAACACTTACTAGCTGTGTGACCCTGGGCAAGTCACTTAACCCCAATTGCCTCACTCAAAAAAAAAAACCAAAAAATCAAAGAAGATAGCTTTATTCCAACACAAAAACATCTTCAGTATTTCCCTCTACTTAGCCATATTCAAATGGGAGAAAAATCTAGAAGTCAAAACTCCAGTGTAGAATTTGTTACTTTATCACCAATAATTATATCTGGTGAAATAACTTGAAGCAACCAGATGGCACAGTGGCTGATGTGCTGGCCCTGGACTCAGGAAGTTGTTTGTTGTTGCATCATTTCAGTCATGTCCAATCCTTCGTGAGCCTTTTTGGGGTTTTCTTGGCAAAGATAATGGAGTGGTTTGCCATATCCTTCTCTAGCACATTTTACAGATGAGGAACTGAGGTAACCGGGTTAAGTGACTTGCCCAGGGTCACTCAGCTAGTAAGTGTCTAAGACCACATTTGAAGTCATGAAGATAAGCCTTTCTGTTTCCAAGCCCGATGCTCTAGATCAGAATTAAAATCCAGCCTCAGAAATTGGCTGTGTGACCCTGGACAAATCACATAACCTCTTTCTTCCTCAGTTCCTTCATCTACAAAATGGAGGTGATAATAATAGCACCTATCTCTAAGGTAAGATAAAATTAATTAATATTTGTAAAAGTCTTTGCAAACTTTAAAGTGCTTTATAAATGCTAGCTGTTATCATAACTTATTTGCTCATTTCCTCAACTGTATTAGCCTCAAAAAAAGTTAAGATACTAATTAAGTCATCAGAAAAAGTAAGGTAATGTCTATAGATGATCATTTGCTAATTTTGACCCGTGTTGTCTGCTGCCTCAATCCTTGAATTACTTTGGCTCTCTAACTCATTCCCCCTGCATAAGAGTATAATCTGATTTCTCTTTAAGGAGTCAATCAGTGTCAACTCAGAACAGGTAAAGTATCACAGAGCAGGTACTGGGAGGTGGAATGAGTTCACATCAAGTCAGCTAACAGTAATTAATGAGGGGAAACAGAATTTCAGTTGGGTTTTAGAAATGTTGGTTCCCCTTTTTAAAAAACACAGAACACTGTATTGAAATTTTTTCTTGATAAAGAGCCCTGCCTTTCTTTCAATAAAAGAATTTCCATCTATTTTTTGTTGAGAATTTTATTTTCCAAATTATATGTAAAAACAAATTTTGACATCATTTTTAAAAAAAACTTTGTGTTCCAATTTCTCTTCCTCCCTCTCCCCACCTTCCACCCCCAAGAACTCGAGCAATTCAGTGTAAGTTATACATGAGTACTCATGCAAAACATCTCCACATTAGCCAGGTTGTGGAAGAAAACAGACAAAAACAAAACTTCAGATTAAGGAACTATCAAAAAAATATGCTTCAATCTGTTTTTAGATACCATCAGTTCTTTCTGTAGATGGACTGCAATTTTCAGAAATCCTTCAGAGTTATATTGGATCATTGCATTGCTGAAAATAACCACATCCATCACAGCAGATCATCTTACACTATTGTTGTTATTTTGTATAGAGCACTTTTCACTCTGCTTCAGTTCATTTAGGTCTTTCTAGGTTTTTCTGATAGCATCCTGTTCATCATAATTTTTATATAGTGCCTTAAACTTAACAAAGAATTTTCTTCACAATAGCCCAGCAAAGTAAGTACCATATGTTTTGCCATTATAATCAATCATCATAACTATTTCCCTCTATCCTATTCCCTTCCCATGATATTTATTCTATTCTGTATCTTCTTTTACCCTATTCCTCCTCAAAAGTGTTTTGCTTCTGACTGCCCCCTCCCCCTCTATGAGCTTCCTTCTTTCACCCTTCCCTTCCTACTTTCCTGCAGGGTTAGATAGATTTCTCCACCCAAATTGGGTGTGTATGTTATTCCTTCCTTGAGCCAACTATGATGAGATTAAGGTTTTTGAGCTAATTCTGATGTGTGTAAGACTCCTGCACTTCCCCACACCTCTCCTATCTCTCCCCCCCCCATTCCATATGCCCTTTCCTGCTTCTTTCATGTGAGATTTCACCCCATTATGCCACTCCCCTATCCCCTTCCCCAGTATATTCCTTTCCCTTCTCAATTTTACCCCAAAGATGTCATCATGGGGCAGCTAGGAGACAAATGGGTACAAAGCACCCATCCAGAACTCTGTATGACCCAAGCCCAAATCTGGCCTCAGATGCAAGACACTCATCAATCCCAGCTGTCCCCCCACCCAAAGAAAAAGAGAAAGAAAAAAATAAATGCTTTACAGGTATCATCCCTTCATAATCAATTCCCACTTGTGCCCTCTGTCCAAATTTATCCCTATCATCTGCCCTAATACTCAGAATGCTCTTATGATTTAGACATATCATCTTCCCATGTAGGAATGTAAACAGTTTAACCTTTTAACATCTCTTATGATTTCCTTTTTCCTGTTTATTTTTTTTTTTATGTTTCTTTAGGGTCTTGCATTTGAAAATCAAATTTTCTATTCAGTTCAGGTCTTTTCATCACAAATATCTGAAAGTCTTCTTTTTCATTGAAGTCCCATTCCCCACCCCCTCCTTTTCTCCCCACCCCACCCCCAGAAGATTATACTAAGTTTTTCTGGGTAGGTGATTTTTGGTTGTAAACCAAATTCCTTTGCCCTCCAGAATATCATACTCCATGCCCTCCGATCCTTTAATGTAGAAGCTGCTAGATCCTGTGCTATCAATACCATGGCTCCACATTATTTTAATTGCTTCTTTCTGGCTGCTTGCAATATTTTCTCCTTGACCTGGGAGCTCTGGAATTTGGCTGTATTATTCCTGGAAGTTTTCTTTTTGGGATCTCTTGCAGGAGGTCATCAATGAATTTTTTCAATTTTTATTTTATCTTCTGCTTCTAAAATATCAGGGCAATTTTCCCTGACAATTTCTTGGAAAATTATGTCTAAGCTCTTTTTTTGATCATGATTTTCAGGTAGTCCAATAATTTTCAAATTATCTCTCCTGGATCTGTTTTCCAGGTGAGCAGTTTTTCCAAGAAGATATTTCACATTGCCCTCTATTTTTTTTTCATTTGGGTTTGCTTTATTGTGTCTTGGTTTCTCATAAAGTCACTAGCTTTGATTTGTTCAATCCTAATTCCTAGGTAATTATTTTCTTCAGAAAGCTTTTGTATCTTCTTTTCCATTTGGCTTTTCAAACAATTTACTTTTTTCTCATGTCTTTCCTGCATAACCCTCATTTCTCTTTCCAATTTTTTCTCTACCTCTCTAACTTTCTCTTCAAAGTCCTTTTTGAGCACCTCTATGGCCTGAGACCAATTCATAGTTTTCTTAGAAGCTTTAGATGTAGGGACTCTGATGTTGCTATCCTCTTCTGAGGGTGAACCTTGATCTTCCTTTTAACTAAAGAAGCTTTCTATGGTTTGCAACTTTCTCTGCCTGCTCAACCTGACTGTTTTTCACTTGAGTTTTAATCCCATCTTAGCATGGGGTCCTGCTTCCAGGATATACTGTTCCAAGCTTTAGAGGCTCCCAGGTGTTATGAATTAATGAGAGGCAGTTTCTTCACTTGCCTGGCCCTTTCTCTGGTCTGTAGATAACACCTGGCCAACTTGCCAATCAACCAAGCAGCAAAACTTTATGTGCCATGGTTGCTAGCTCTGATGAGCTTGCACCCCTCCCCCTACTGGGCCACCACTGCTCAAGGTTTCTTCCTGGTTCCCTGCTGGGATAAGACATCCAAATCCCCTTTAGCTCCTACATACCCCCCTGCAGATTCCCTGCCCCCCCCACCAGCTGTTCAGCTCTCTCACCAGACTGTGAGTTTAGTTCCAAAAGATGCCGGCACTGCAGCTGATTCAGAGGCTCTGGGGTAAGTTTCTCTGGAGCTGTCTACCTGGGGCTGGATCTGTGTCAGTGTGATTGTGGGGCTGGACTTCTCTTCCAGCCCTGCTCCCCCTTCTGCTGAACTTCCAAGCTGTCTTTGGCTGGAAAATAATCTCAGACACCTTTTTGTGGGTTCTGCTGCTACAGGAGTTGTTTTCTGGCTGTTTGGAGTGTTTTTTTGGAGTAACCATGTCAGAAAATCTGAGTGTTTACTGTCTTTCCTCCGCCATCTTGGCTCCATGTCTTAAGAACTCCTATCTATTTTAATGTGTTTTTTTTCTAGTCTACAAAGAAGAGAAATGTAGCTGGAAATTCCACTAGGCAAACATGTATAGTTAGATTCCATGGCTCAGACATTGTAGCTCTGAATCACTATACTGACAGTTATCAAGATTTTTTTTTTTTTGCTTGTTAGAAGTTCATGATTTTAAAGGTCAAAATGTTTATTTACTTTCAAATCCTCATCAAGAAAACTAGAGTTCAAGGTTCATTGGTATCTCCGAATTGATTCAAATTTTAAAGCATTTTTCTAAGCAATTCTTTTAATCTACTAGATTTTGCTAAAGCCACTTTTGAATAAAGGGGAATACTTCTTTAAAAGTGAGTGGGGGGGGGGAAGCTAGGTGGCACAGAGGATAAAGCACCAGCCCTGGATTCAGGAGTACCTAAGTTCAAATACAGCCTAAGACACTTGACACTTACTAGCTGTGCGACCCTGGGCAAGTCACTTAACCTCCATTGCCCTGGAAAAAAAAAAGTGAGTCTAGAAAAGCCACTGTTGAAGCCAGTTCAGTGAATCCTCAGTTAAGGGCAATAAAACTTGTGGACTAGTTTCAGGAAGGAATCCCTGGGGAATTTGGCCCCACTATACACATGTTTTGTTCCCATTCAAGATTGCACTGGGTTTTTTATCACATTGTTACTTCTTTTTCAAAAAGCTCTTCTTTTAATCTGTGATATTCCTGAGAGAAGGCCAAGGCAATAAAAACCTGCTCAGGATAGGTCTTCACATCTCAGATAAATAGATTAATTAGTTTAATAGTTTGGTTTTTTTTTCAATCAAGTTGATTAAATTAAACTAATTGTGTAAGTAACAATGAACTGGATAGTCTATTCAGTAGCTTTGTGGTGGCAAATGGTATGACTCAGAACTACTATAATATTTGAAGCCAAAATAGAATTTTAAAAAATCCTACCCTAACTCCATTTGCCAGATTTGACTTTATGCTGGATGTCTTCATTCTCAGTCTCTCATTGTGTTAAAATGCCCTATGACAACATAAAAGTACATCCAACTGGTAGGTTGTTAGGAAGTCCAGTGTAGTCAAAAGGTGGTGGGCATGGAGGCAGAAGTCCTATGTTCAAATCCCTCCTCAGACACTTATTATCTGTGTGACCTTGGGCCAATCACATAACCTCTTACTGACTCAGTTTTCTAGTCTTTAAAATTAAGACAATAATAGCACCTACTTCCCAGATTTATTTTTAGGAGAAAATGAAATATTTGTAAAGTACTTAAAGCACTACATAAGTGCTAACTATCGTTATTATTATTATCAGTATTATGACTAGTTTACTGTGATCATTGTAATTTAGCCCAAGTATTATAACTATTTTATCACTTTTTCTCTTTAACCCCACAAATGAATTTACCATACCCTTCACAAAGAGAAGTGTTGGGATTTGGGGCTATCCCACTCTTCTTTACATGAGTGAAAAGAATCCATTTTTTACTGTGAAGTCAGTTTTGAAAATAGAATTGCCTTAATCCCACTGAGTATAGTATTATATGACTTTTTTTTTTTTTTGCTGGGCAATTGGGGTTAAGTGACTTGCCCAAGGTCCCACAGCTAGTAAATGTTAAGTGTCTGAGGTCGGATTTGAACTCAGGTACTCCTGAATCCAGGGCCGGTGCTCTATCCATAGCACCACCTAGCTGCCCCTATTATATGACTTTTAACTGCTTTTCAAACTAACAAGAAAAAAATCCATTTTTCCTCCTAGCTGGTCCAGTTCTGAAGTCGTCTGTTATATTCTGAAGGTGAAAAAGTTTGCTCCATACTGCATAACCACAGACTACCCCAACCACTGAAAGGGAGAGTAATGAATGATCCCTTCATTCCAGTGAATTAATTGCCTGTTGATTAGAAGTGAACTAATCTATTTTCAAGAAAGAAAAAAAAAAAAGCACAGTATCATTTCCAAAGAAATCTATTCAAACTATTTGAAGTAAATGTCTTGTCATCTTTGTTGTTATTTGTCTTTCATTCTCTGGGTGATGTCCTGACTTGTACTGAATTGGATTTAAGCGGAGGAGGGTTGTGCAAGGTCACCAACCTCACCGTCTTCTCCAGAGTCATCTGGGTCCAGTGACAAGATACATACCAGGATGTCTAGAGATGGCCCTGGATGTTTAAGGCAATTGGGGTTGTGACTTGCCCAGGGTCACACAGCTAGTAAATGTCTGAGGTAAGATTTTCAACTCAGGTCCTCTTGACTCCAGGGCCAGTGCTCCATCCACTGTGCCACCTAGCTGCCCAAATGTCTTGTAGGAAGTTGCTATGTAATGAACATTTGTGGAATTTGGTTTTTTTTCCATGTGTTAGTTATTGCCATTTCGTTAAATTCAAGCTACATGAATTTACTATACTAATCTTATCTAGGAAGAAAAATACTTTCCTTTGGGCTTTTCACCCTTTCCCATGCATTTGGTAATGTACAAGCTAACCCTCATTTAAAGGGGTGCTAAAATTCAAGTTTGATCAGTGTTATTCTATATGATGGTAGTTAGTGTGTGTATATGATTGCAAAGGGCCTCATTAAGAATGACACATACAGCCTTTCATTTTAAACAAGAAAATACTTTTCCTTTCTCCTCAGATGTTATATTCTTTATTTTTATTGAAGTCATTTATTTTTCTCATTCTCCTTATATTCTAAAAAACCACATGATTTGTTTATAAAATGATATGCTACTCTTCCCCAAGTCTAATAACCTAGCTTTTAAAGCAAATTTAGATGAAAGGCTAATTGTGTAGATATAATTAGCTTACAATTGATGACTCCTCCATTGACTCATTCAGGGCTTAATATTGATCCTGAGTTCTCAGGATCAGAGATTTAAAGACAAAAGGGATCTTAGAGACCATCAAATCTACTTCTCCCCACCCCACCCCCTTCCTTTTGGCATATGAGGAGATGGCGGCACAAGGAGATTAAGTGATGCATACGGTCATACAACCAGTAAGTGTTTGAGGCATCATTTGAACACAGGTCTTCCTGACAGGTATAGTCCCCTATCTATTACATTATGCTGCCATGTACAGAAAGGACAAATGTATTAGATCAGACATATAGAACCAGGTCTATAGACCCAGTTAGATTCTTTTTGTTTGTTTTTTGTTTTACTGGTTTTGGTGGGGTTTTTTTGGTGGGGCAATGAGGGTTAAGTATAGTTGTTGTTGTTGTTTTTTAAATTTATGAGGGGGGAAAGGCTGTGGGTGAATGAGATGAGTAAGACTCTAGCAGACAAAAACAGAAATTAAACAGGGTGGCATCTCATGGGATTTCTAGACCTATTTTTTTGCTTAAGATAATGGGGAAAAGTTAGGAAATGTACCCCAAGGACATAAAAAAAAATCCAGTTATTTTGGGGGAAATCATTGATCTTTAACAATTCTTAGCCTCAGGGAAACAATTTTTACAGCCAGTGTTTCTGATAAAGGGCTCATTTCTAAAATATATAGGGAACTAAGTCAAATTTATAAGAATTCAGGTCATTCCCCAATTGAGAAATGGCCAAAGGATATTAACATCCAGTTTTCAGATGAAGAAATCAGAGCTATCTATTACCATGTGAAAAAATACTCTAAATCACTATTGATTAGAGAAATGCAAATTAAAACAATTCTGAGGTGCCACCACACAGCTATCAGATTGGCTAATATGACAAAAAGGAAAATAATAAATATTGGAGAAGCTGTGGAAAAATTGGAACACTAATGCATTGTTGGTAGAGTTCTGAACTGATCCATCCATTCTGAATTTGGAACTATGCTCAAAGAGCTATGGGGCTGTGCATACCTTTTGACCCAGTAATATCACTACTAGGTCTGTATTCCAAAGAGATCATAAATAAAGGAAAAGGACCTCCATGTACAAAAATATTTATAGCAGCTCTCTTTATGATGGCAAAGAATTGGAAATAAAGGGGATGGCCATCAATTGGGGAATGACTAAACAAGTTGTGGTATATGCGTGTAATGGAATACTATTGTGCTATAAGAAATGATGAGCAGGCAGATTTCAGGAAAAACCCAGAAAGATTTAAGTGGAATGATGCTGAGTGACGTGAGCAGAACCAGGAGAACATTGTATATGGTAACAGCAACATTGTGCAATGATCAACTATGACAGATTTAGCTTCTCTCAACCATACAATGATCCAAGATAATGCCAAAGGACTCATGATGGAACATGCTCTCCACATCCAGAAAAAAAAGAATTGTGAAATCTGAATGCAGATTGAATTTTACTGTTTCAGGGCAGCTAGGTGGTGCAGTGGATAAAGCACTGGCCCTGGATTCAGGAAGACCTGTTTCTAAATCTGGCCTCAGTCACATGACACTTACTAGCTATGTGACCCTGGTCAAGTCACTTCACCCTCATTGCCCCACAAGAAAAAGGAAAAAAAAGTATTTTACTGTTTTTACTTTTGTAGGGTTTTTTTGAGTTTTTTCCCTTTTGTTCTGATTCTTCTTTTACAACATGACTAATGCAGAAATGTGTTTAATGTGGTTGTAAATATGTAACTTATATCAGATTATTTTATCTCTTGGGGAGGGGGGAAAGAAGGAAGGGAGGGAGAAAAACTTTGGAATTCAAAATATAAAAACAAATGTTGAAAACTATCTTTACATGTAACTGGAAAATAATAAAATACTTTTAAGATTTGTAACAATTGGAATGACACCACCTGCTGGAGACTTACTATAGGAAAGCTCCACCATGAGGAGAAGGCCTCTGAGAGCAGGGCCATGCAGCTTTTCTTTGGTGTCAGGAAGTGACGTTTGCTTGTGGGAGGGAGAGGGAGCAAGGCTGGCTCTCTCACTCTCTTTCGTCAGGACTCTCGTGGAGAGGGGAGGGAGAAATGCGCTCTCCCTTTAATAGATAGATGAATCTAGGCCTTTCTTTTTCTCTTCACCAAATTCTTATTCTCTTTAATAAATGCTTAAAAGTCTAACTCTTGCTAAAGCTTATAATTTATTGGCAACCACTCATTAGATATTTTAGACAGATGAGCTAGAATTTTAGCCCCTTACAGATTGAAAAAATCAACAATTCTTATCCTCAATTTCTTGATCAGTAAAATGGAGATAATGAAACACCTCACAGGGTTGTTTTGAGGATCAAATGAAACAACACTTGCAAAGTGTTTTGCAAACCTTAAAGTACTATAAAAATGCAAACTCTTATTTACTTTATTATTATTATTCCCTTTATGGATCAGTTACCTTCTCTTATTCCTGTATCCCTAACTATGGCTAGCTATCTCAACTGTGGATTGATGATAAAGAGAAATTGGGCAAGAGTGTGAATCAGCCATATAAATCCACCACCAACACTGGAGTAACAACTCAAAGCATGTGTTCTGCTAATGGTGGATCAATAGTATTATTTTCTCATCAAATTATTAACAACCAATAATAATATTGTTCACAATTAATCTTCCAGATTGATTTAGGTACAGTTTTACTGGGAACTGGCATTATCTACTAAATAAGAGACTTCCCTATCCTATGATTTGATGAATCAATTAATTAACATTTATTAAGTATCTAGTATGTGGGGGGGGGGAAGCTAGGTGGTGCAGTGGATAAAGCACCAGCCCTGGATTCAGGAGGACATGAGTTCAAATCTAGCCTCAGACACTAGACACTTACTAGCTATGTGATACTGGGCAAGTCACTTAACTCTCATTGCCCCATGAGAAAAAAGAAAAGAAAAAAAACTTGAACATGAGAAACAGACTACACTGGAATATAAAAATAAAATAAAATAAAGTATCTAGTATGTGTCAGGCACTGAGTTAGATGCTGCACTTGTGAAAACAAAAAGGAAAGAGTCCATAATCTCAAGTACCTTATATACCACCAAGGGAGATAATGTGGAAACATAAGCATGTACAAAATCAATTCAAAATCAATACAAGGTTAATAGGTGGAAGAAACCACTAACAACTCATGATAATGTAATACAATTACTTTTTAAAGTAATGTACTTATTGAGAAGGAGTATGATTTATATAATTGTAAACCTACACTAGAAAATCAGTTGTTAAAAGGTACTCAGATATTGGCTATGGTCATTCCATGGGTTGATGTGACCAGAAACGTTAATCACCTAGCAACCAACCTTCTGGGAATGAGCTACTCTGCATTTAGCTAAGCTGGTCCTTCGAGACTTGACACAGCTTGTCATAGGACCATACTTGAACTCATTCTGGCTTTGTAGAACCTGCTAGAGCTTTTGTCTGTCACAGCTTATGACAACCCAGAGTTACCTTGACAGAAAGATCAAGTCCCAAAGTATAACTTTCCCATAATAAGGAAGAAAATCCAGATAGTTCATTCTATTCCTTTCTCAGCACATAATGCCAAGTTCATTTTTTAATGAAAAAAATTCATTTTATCTGGTCATTCTTTATCATTTTCAATGGACAAATAGTTATTTTATCAAAAATTATATTCTTTCTGACCCAGTCTTGTCCCTTTTGAATATAATAGGCTCAAATGTTCAGAACACATAGCTTATAATGGTTTTAGAATTTGGGAGCACATCTCACCCAGGCCAATTTATTTGTAGTCAACATAATAAGCCTGCCAGAGCCCTTTGTTTTTGTGTCTTCTAAAGGCCTGTGAAGCACTATGAATTCCTGGCTAACTTCTGAAACCTTTGGAACAACTCTTAATTATAACACATGCTTTGAAAGTTCATAAACAAATGTTGCCCAATAATGGAGTCAACATACCTCTGGATTCTCTTAACCATAATCGAGACAAATATTAAATTAAAGTTCTTCTAAGTCAATGAGAGGTGGTATATTCTATAACTGGAATTCTATCTTTCAATTTACATTTTATGAAGTTTGATTTAATTTAATAAGAATTTGTTCAGCACTTAATTCATTGCAATATTTGTGCTAGATGATGAAAACACTTAGAAAAAAGTAAAAAATAAATAAAATCCTGGTCTTCAAGGAGCTTTCACTCTACTCTGGGGAAAGGAGGACAATACAAACTATACATGGCTACATATGATGGGATGAAGGAATCACCCTGATCAAGTGTTCCAAGAAAAGGTTTGGAAGCAGGAAACACGTCTAGCTCAGGGAAGATTTCCCAGAAGTGGCATCTGAGCCAAAACTTGAAGGAAAAAGAAGGATTCTGAGACACAAAGAATGATCATAGAGTATGTTCCACTCATGAGCATTTCCTGTGCAAATGCATCAAGGTAGGATACAGTATTTTGAGTTTAGGGAACAGCTAGTCTCCCAGTTTGACTGGAACATTGAATGTGTGAAGGGAGGCAATGTGAAATTAAGGCTAGAACGGCTAGCTAGGACCAGATTTTGTAGGCCTTTCTTTATAAATAAATAAATTAATAAATAAAATAAATAAAAAAACTTATTTAAAAGGGTAGTGTTTTGTCCTAGTAGCAATAGGTGGTCACTACTTGGGGATTATCAAGAGGATGACATGGTCAGAGCTATATCTTGGATTATTTTGGCAGCTATGTGGAGAATGGATCAGATGACCTTGACTCCAGAAGATTGATGATAAAATGATATAATTTTTTCCTCTCTCTAGAGAGGCAGTGGACTACCTGGATAAAATGGAGCATATGCTATCAGACATGGTCAATGTATTATGTTCTTGTTTCTTTGCTTAACCATGTTGTGGTGCTTTTAAGAGAGGGTTCTATAGGGGTGTTAGTAGAGAGAAGGAAGTAACCTTATTACAATAAACTATCCAAGAGTTAATAAGGACCTTACCTAGAATAAGGAGCTAGGTGGTACAGCGTATTGAGTGAAAAATTCAGTGTCAGGAAGGCCTGAATTAAAATCCTGTCTTAGACAATCACTAACTATGTGATTCTGGGCAAGTCATTTAAACTCTAGGTAAATATTACATCTGTAAAAGGAGGACAATATTAGCCTTACCTCACAAGGCTGTTGTGAAGATGTATATAAAGTACTTTGAAATATTAAAGTGCCAGATAAATGTTAGCTAACATTAATGGCACTGGTAAGAAAGTGGTAAAAATTGGAGAGGTACAATCAATAGAATTTGAAAGTTGATTGATTGGTTGGGGGAAGAGAGAAGAAAGAGTCAAAGATGATTTCAAGGCTTTGAGTCTAGGTGAATGGAGTGATAGCAGTGCTAACAGCAGAAGTAGAGGAGATTAGAGGAGAGGAGAAAGCAATCATTTCCATTTAAGAAATATTGAGTTTGAAGTTTTGGCCAGGCATCCAGGAGGCAGATGGAAATGTGAGATTGGCATTCTGAAGAGATATTGGACCTAGTGATATTAATGTAGAAGTCATCTGTGTGATAGAAGCAGTAAGCCCACAGTGCAAATGAATTTCAGTTCAATTAAGCAAGCATTTATTAAGTATCTACTATATATCAGGTACTATGTTGGGCACTGGGGCAGTCAAGTGGTGCAGTGGATAGCATGCCAAGCCTGGAGTCTGAAAGACTCATCTTCCTGACTTCTTATCTGGTCTCAGATACTTACTATCTGTGTGACCCTGAGCAAGTCATGTAACCCTATGAGCCTCAGTTTCTTCATCTGTTAAATGAGCTGGGGAAGAAAATGGCAAACCACTCCAGTATCTCTGCCAAGAAACCCCCAAATGCGGTCAGAAAGAGTCTGACACAACTAAAAACAACTTAATAACATGTTAGGCATTAGGAAAACAGAGACAAAACAAATCCCTGCCCTCAAGAAGCTGAAATTCTATTGGAGCAAAACAATGGAGACATAACACAAAAAAGAGAAGAGAGCCCAAAAATCTAGGACAGAGTATTTAGAGATATTTTCATTTAAATACCTGTAAGGAAGAATTATCACCTATACTCTTCAATGAGATACCTAACCATTCAAATAGATAGACCTAACAATTTATATAAGAAAAACCAAATATATATTTCCCAGACTATGACGAGGAGTTAGATGGACAGGTCATTGAATTAGTTTATCAGGATACTCATCTTGGACAAGCACTGCAGATGGATGGTAACCTGTACATGAACCTGAACAGGAGGAAGATAGGGAATAATATGGCATTTGCAGAAACACTGAAGTATTTCTGGTGATTCCCAAACTACTCCCAAACACTAAAACCTCTTTTAACACTGAACTAGATAGGGGCAGCTAGATGGCGCAGTGGTTAAGCACCGGCCCTGGATTCAGGAGTACTTGAGTTCAAATCTGGCCTCAGACACTTGACACTTACTAGCTGTGTGACCCTGGGCAAGTCACTTAACCCCTGTTGCCTGCAAAAAAACCAAAACAAAACACTGAACTAGATAGTCTCTGAGGTGGCATTCGGCTCTTGATCTATGACCCTATAGATAATTATAATATTCTTCCTGTTACACGTCTAGACTCTACAAAGGACCAAAATTTCAAGCAACCCAAAGTGTAAAGGATAGGGTGGGCATAAGCAAGAAATGTGTGATTGGAAAAGGAGTTGGATGGGTCTTGTATCAATAGTAATATGAAGGACAGCCTGACTCCTGCATTGTCATCCTTGAATTGTTAATATATCTAGAAGTCCTCAAGTATGCTGGGTAAGATTTATGGGAGGGCATGAAGAATAAAAAGTCATAGATGGATTGTGATTTACTTTGGGGGAGTGAATACCTACATTGAAGAGATCTTTGATACATTGACATATTGAAGGAAAGAATTTTAATCAACCACATAAGCACACAGATGATACATAATCCTCAGGTCTCAAAGTTTGAACTTTAGAATTCACTTATTAAATTTCATTTCTTCAGCATTTCAAAAGATTCATAATTTAGTAGAATTTAAAATTGAAAGACACTACTGTCATCTAGTCCAACGGTTCCTAAGTAAGAATTCCTACTAGAACAGGAGTTCATCACCTTTTTTGTATCATGGACTTCTTCTTTTTTTCTTTTTTCTTGGGGGGAGGGGCAATGAGGGTTAAGTGACTTGCCCAGGGTCACACAGCTAGTAAGTGTCAAGTATCTGAAGCTGGCTTTGAACTCAGGTCCAGTACCTAAATCCAGGGCCAGTGCTTTATACACTGTGCCACCAACTGCCCCCTGTATCATGGACTTCTTAAGCAGTCTGGCAAAGTCTATGGATCACTTCTCTAAATAATGTTTTTAAATGCTTAAAATAATATACATAGCATTAAAAAGGGAACTACTTGTAATGAAATATAGTTATCATATTTTTAAAAACAAGTTCATGAATCCTTGGTTCAAGAACCCTTGTTCTATAATATTCCTAATAAGTTTTTATCCAACTTCTACTTAAAGATTCCCAGTGACAAGAAACCAACTACATAGTGAATTCTAATTCTGTACAGCTCTAACTATTGGGAACTTTTTCCTTTGTATCCTCAAATGGATCTGTGATCGAATAATTGTGGATGTTACTTTCAATAATACAGATTACAATCCATTAATGCCTATGCTTGATGTGATACTCTTTTCATGTATTCCTATAAATTCAATATATGGAGTACACCCAAAGTGCCAAGGATTTATCTCACATTTTCTTTACATCATGAGAGTAAATAAATTATTCATCCCTTACTCTCTTTTTCAGTCATATATTTCTTTGTTTTGTTTTTTGGGGTTTTTTTTTGGTTTTTTTAGTGAGGCAATTGGGGTTAAGTGACTTGCCCAGGGTCACACAGCTAGTAAGTGTTAAGTGTCTGAGGCCAGATTTGAACTCAGGTACTCCTGACTCCAGGGCTGGTGCTCTATCCACTGCGCCACCTAGCTGCCCCCTTTTTTTTTTCATTTCTTTGTTTTTAATAAACATTTTTATTTAAAATTTTGAGTTCCAAATTCTATCCCTCCCTCTCTGAGATGGTAAACAATCAGATATAGGTCATACATGTACAATCATGTAAAACATTTCCGTATTTGTCATTTTGTATAAGAATATTTGAATGAAAGAAAAAAATGAAAGAAAATGAAAAATAGCATGTTTCAGTCTGTGTTCAGTCAATATTAGTTCTTTCTCTGGAGGTAGATAGTATACTTCACCACTAGTCCTTTGGGATTATCTTGGATCATTGCTGAGAATAGCTGTCATTCACAGTTCTTTATCAAACAATATTTCTGTTACCATGTACAATGTTCTAGTTCTGCACATTTCACTATACATCAGTTCATATAAGTCTTTCCAGACTTTTCTGAAATCATCCTGCTTATCATTTCTTATAGCACAATAATAATATTCCATTACAATCTTATACCACAATTTGTTTAATCATTCCCCAATTGATGGACATTCCTTTGATTTTCAAATCTTAGTCACCACAAAAAGAGCTGCTATAAATATTTTTGTACAAATAGGTCTTTTTCTCTTTTTTGGGATGTCTTTGACATACAAACCTAGCAGTAATATTGCTGGATCAAAGGGTATGCACAGTTTTATCACCCTTTGGGCACAGTTCCAAATTATTCTCCAGAATGGATGGATCAATTCACAATTCTATCAACAATGGATTAGCTACCCCAGTTTTCCCACATCCCTACATCCCAACATACAACATTTTCCTTTTTTTGTCATATTAGCTACTCTGATAGGCATGAGGTGGTACCTCAGATTTGTTTTGATTTGCATTTCTCTGATTAATAGTGATGTAGAGTACTTTTTCATATGACCACAACTAGCTTTGATTTCTTTGTCTGAAAACTGCCTGTCCATATCCTGTGACCATTTATCAATTTCAGAATGACTTGTATTCTTATAAATTTGACTCAGTTCTCTATATATTTAAGAAATGAGGCCTTTATAAGAGATACTTCTTGCAAAAATTCTTTCCTAGTTTTCTGTTTTCCTTATAGTTTTGGTTGCATTGGTTTTGTTTGTTCAAAAACTTTTAAATTTTATATAATTAAAATTATCTTTTTATATTTTATAATGCTCTCTATATCATTTTTGGTTTTAATTTCTTCCCCTGTCCATAAATCTGACAGATTAACTATTCCATGATCTCTTAATTTGCTTATCATATCACTCTTTTTGTGTAAATCATGTACCCATTTTGACCTTATTTTGGTATATGGTGTGAGATGCTGGTCTATACCTAGTTTCTGCCATACTGTTTTCCTCTTTTCCCAGAAGTTTTTGTCAAGTAATGAGTTTTTGTCAAAACCTTGGCTCTTTGGATTTTTCATAGGTTACTATGAAAATAGGTATAATATAGGTTACTATAGAGTAATTCATAACTATTCTATTCCACTGATCCACCTCTCTATTTCTTAGCTAGTACCAAATTGTTCCAATAATTACCACTTTATAATATAATTTGAGATCTGGTATTGCTAGACCACCTTCTTTCACATTTTTTTTTCATTGATTTCCTCAATATTCTTGAACTTTTGTTCTTCCAGACTAATTTCACACATTTCTTTGATGACATCCTTTACATTGCTTCTCCTATGTAATGCCTTATATGCCATGGGGTAGCATCTCTTCATATCCACTAATAAGTAACTCAACTGGTGGCTTAGCACCACCTCTGTTGGTGGGATCATGGGACCTTCCACTCCCCCTATTCTTCATCTTCACTGAAGCCTGTCAATCAGCAAGAGTAGGGTCATGGTACCTTCTGCTCCTCAGTCCTCATTGCTCAGTTCCCACCAGGTGCTGAGTTCCCACTCTCAGATGGAGGCAAACCCTCCCCTACCAGATCCCAACCTCTGTAGCAGTAACCCAGAATCCTGCTCAAACTCTATGGTATTTTTGTTGTCTTTGGCAATCCTTGCAAGCCTCAACTATTTCTGGACTTTAGTGTTCCTGTTCTTTTCTTTTAAGTGCAATGAGGGTTAAGTGACTTGCCCAGGGTCACACAGCTATTAAGCATCAAGTGCCTGAGGCTGGATTTGAACTTAGGTCTTCCTGAATCCAGGGCTGGTGCTTTATCCATTTGCCACCTAGCTGCCCCTTCCTGTTCTTATTCTTATAGAACTGTGTCACTCTCTGGTGTTCATGCTAAGTTATCTATATTTGCTTCCATTTTTCCATACGTCTTTCAAAATCTAAATTCTTTGATCCAGCCAATGGTCTCTTTAGAGAGTTGTCCATTTTCTTCTTCATCAGGAAATGTTTTTATTATTCATTTTTCTCTCCTCTTTTTATCTGGTTATATAATTATTCCCCTACCCACATGCCTTTTTTCCTCTCAGTCAAGTAGATTTTCCATTCTTCTCCTTCCGATTCTTTAGTAAAAACTAATTTCATTTTTGCTCCCCTTTCCAAAAAGTTATCTTTTTACTCTCTTCATTATCCATTCTCTCTTTCTGTCTAAACCTTCATTCTCTGATTCATGACTCCTATCTGATCTCTCTCTTTTCTATGTATTTCTCATACCAAGGCTTCCAAGGTATTCATTCTAGGCTTTCCCCTCTTGGCAATTGCTGCCACTACCATGTAGAATTTGTCTGATGGATAATATTTTTACATTGGGCCTCACTCTCAGAACAATGCCAATTATTTTAGATATCAGAGAGGACACTGCCCCATGGCAGGGCCCTCCCCAACCACATCCTGGATTATGTAGCCCACCATCTCTCCTACTGACCTTTTTTTCTACATCTGCCCAGAATCCTCCTTCCTATGATCATGCTCTTTCATCCCTTCAGATGCCAGTTGCTCCCACCTCAGGGCAAATAAACTTTTCAAGTACCAAATTTCCCAATTCTTATTCCATGTAAGGTTCTCTTCTCCCTTCACTGCCTATCCCTCTTACCCATGGGAGTATTGATCAGTGAAATCCCCTCCCACCTCTAAAATAAGGGTTTCTTCCTTTCCTACCCTTTTTAAGCTTTTCCCCCTCCTTCTCACCTATTCCCTTACTGGCTTTTCTCTTTCTGAGACCACGGGGATCACCTTTCCTTCATTGCTTGCACTTGATTTGACCCCAGAACATCACACATTCCTTTCTATTCCAACGATCTCCTCCCCTCTCTTTCATTTACCCACAAAACAAACAAAATTATTGATTCACTTGTATGCTTTGCTTGACCATGCATATTTGTTATGATTTTCCTTCCTTCCTTCCTTCCTACCTTCCTTCCTTCCTTCCTTCCTTCCTTCCTTCCTTCCTTCCTTCCTTCCTTCCTTCCTTCCTTCCATATCTTCTTTCCTTCCCTCCTTTTCTTCCTTCCTTTCTGTTCATTTAGGGGCAAGGGATAGAGAGGGAGAACAATAAATGCTTATTAATTGAAAAACAAAATTAATTTTTAAACATTATAGTCTAAGCTTATCCTGGCTTTTCATGTTTTTATTTAATAGTGGAAACCCTAATATAACCCTTAAGTGATGTGTAATTTAAGATTCTAAATGTGGATTCTAATCTGTTCCCCCAGTTTTGGGGAAAACTGACTAAAATCACTGATAAAACGAGTTTAGGTTTTTAAGGGTTTATTGAAAAATAGAAAGAAAAAGATTGAGAACAGAATTCCAACAGCCTGGCACTCCTATCTTTCCTCAAATTTCCTTTGAAGTCCTCTGCCGCCACCACCACCATCAAGGAACCCAAAGGAGCCAGAGCTCTCCGCGCAGACTCTCTTTCCTCCTTCCTGTCTCCTCCCAGAAAATAGGAGGCTCCTCAAGTTGATTGGATGGTAGCCTTGATAGGCAGCACCCATGAGCAAGCATCATTTCCTGATGCCAAGGAAAAGCCACATGGTCTTGCCCTCTGAGGCATTTTCCTCATGGCGGAGCTTTCCCACAGCAAGTCTCCAGTAGGTGGCATCATTACAATCATTACTGTGACCAAAGTCATAATTGAAATTACAGCCTAAATTGCTCCCGGACTACTGGGTGTTAGGGGTGAAGGTATAGGCATGACAACAAACATCTCAGGAATGGAACTCTGCTTAATTTGTAATTAAGGAAAAGCAAAAGGACCATTTAGAAATGTGTGCTCTCTGATTAGAAGTTAGAGAGGTACAACCAGGACCCCCTCTGCACTTCTCTAACATGAGCCTGAACCAGGTAACTCAACTGGTGGTTTAGCACTACCAACAATAACATTTATTCAATCCTTCCTATGATACAAACTAAACAAATATGTCCTTACTTTCTTTTGTATATTGTCTCTCTCCATTAGATTTTAATCTCCTTATGGTAGGGACTGTCTTTTCTTTTTTGTATTTGTACCCCCAGAGTTTAGCACAGTAATAGGTAAGCATATAATATGTTCTCAATAAATGTTTATTTACTGACAGATTTTAGGTCAGAATTAGGACTAGGAATAGAAAGTTAGGTAGCCACCTCAGGTACACAATGTAACAAGATGCAAAGAGGAACACTTTGAAACCTTAGTTTTTATAAATACACATCCTTACATGCCAGAAAATATCCCTTTCTATAGCACAGGGTTATTTATTCTGTGAAAAGGCAAGTCTTGTGTGTTACAGCAAGACCTTAAAGCCTTCAGTGGACAGAGATATATAATTTTAAAGTGTAGGGGCACAATTTTCAAATGTTGCTTCTGGTATGTAAGTATCTTCTGCCAAACTGAGTAGGACCCAGAATTTGAGCTTGTGTTCCTGACTATGATAGTAACAAAGCCAAATCTGGCTGGCTTCTACTCTCATCATCACCTTAAAAGAACAATATGTTCTTTTCTAAATGAACAAACTAATAGTGACTCTTACTACATATTTGCCTAACATTGAAACAGTCTAGGCCATCCAAGGCCCTTCTTACTTTCCCTTATCCCCTCCTTGATATGATTCCTAATCCAGGACTTTCAAAGGACATTGGTGAAGCTGAAGATAAAGGATGGTCAAGGAAAGAGAAGTGAGGGGTCAGTTTGAGAAATTCCTCTGTAAATAATGTCCAGAACCTTCTGAAAGAGTTTTGTGAAAAGATGAGCAAATATGCCATGAAAAACAACTTTTAGAGAAGGGAACTGGAAAATGTCTGACTAGATGCCCAATCCTTTTTAATGGAGTTAAAGCTGATCTCAGGATTTACAAATGTTAGCCCTATTTCAGTAAAGGCAAAAGAGCTGATAGAAAATAGATGATGACCATCAGTGCTCATGCCTCAGGCTCTAAGCCGAACACCAGCTGAGAAAGCTTGTTTCCCCTAGGGCCTTTGGCAGAATTTAATATATTTGGCTCAACTAACCTGGTGCATTATGGGGGATTTTCACATTCCTCTGAAGTAGCCGATATAGGCAGCTGCTCAGGGAAGGTATGTGGATCGGCTCTCTATTGGTCTATTCTAGCATGCAATTCATTTGTTCCTTTGACTCCCCCCTGCTATGCACCCTCATCTTTTGCCAGATTAGGTAGAGATTCTGAACATCCTGCAAGGATTCCCAAATTTTCCATGGTGGTTGGCAGCTGACCTTCCTTGTGCCAAACACATTGGGTCTCTAAGAACCTAGAATGACAGTGGCAGCTGATAGGGTTGGAGCAGAGGGGTCATGGCTGGACTTAGCTTTTAACCCATTTTTGTTTTCTGTGCCCTTTCATTCTCCAAGAACACCATGCTAAATACTTATGAACTAGTTCTTAAAGACACGAGTCAAGATTTGTCTTTCAGCTATAATTATTGCCGTACCGTTCTCAAAAGTTTTCTATTTCTAGAAGTTTGAAGAAAGTAACTATTTTCATACAGAAGAATGCCAAGGATGTCATCATCACCATCATCATCACTACCAACAATAACATTTATTGAATCCTGCCTATGATACAAACTAAACAAGGATGCCCTTACTTTCTAAGGCAATACAGAGAACATATAGACCAGCATTGGTCGAGAGAATTTCCTTATCCTGAAGTTCTGTAATTTAATTGAAAACTTAAATAAAACTATATTTACTTCAATGTCCACCTTTCAGGACATTTCTCTCTTGAGAATCATTCTCCCAACAAAATGTACTTCTCTGTGCCCAGTGGACTTATGATAGTTATATATTTTAAAGCTGACGGAAAAAATAAAGGAAGGGGAAAATGGCCAAATCAAGCATATTATTTTATATACCCCAATACATCTCAATTTTATACACTTATGATGATCATCTTAATTTTAAACTCATAAAATTGCAGAGTTGGAAGAGACCCTAAAATCATCTAATCCAATGCCCTCTTTTTACAAAGAAGGAGACTGATATTTATACCAAAGAAATGAAGCAATAGATGAGGGAGTCCTACTTTGGGGAGTTATAAATCTGAGAGGACAAGCATATTCCCCTGGAAGCTTCATACTATGGGCATTTGAGAGTGCTAATCCCTTTAATATGACAGGGGTGGAAATAGAAATTGTGTCAGATAGGAAGGAAGCTTAAGTGGCTTCATTAATTTTTTTTCCAAAGACAAGAGAATTCAAAACCTTTTCAAAGTCAGCAGTAAATATTTCAAAGACCCTTTTAACACAGATACATTTCAAGTCCTCATCTATTTGACCATACTTAATTTTTATCCTTTTATTATGTGTTGCATAAGCTATCCTGCAGATATGTTGAACAGCATCATTCCAGGGGAGGGAGGAAGAGAAGGTTTTTTTCTGCCAGTCTTTGCAGTAGCTGCTGGGTTGAAATGTGAAGCTTCTTGACTTCTGGCTCATCACCTCATCAGTCTCAAGAGTCCCTTCCCATTGATTTAGCCTCATGAATATCATCTATTTTGTACTCTATTCCCTGGTTAGGTTATTGACAGGAGCACATAGGATTAAGAGTTGGGAAAGGACCTAAAATTATCTAGTCCAATTCCTTGAATTTAAAGATAGGGAAATTGAGTACCAGAAAGGATAATTGATTTACACAGGTCATAGTCAGCAAGTAGAAGAGGCAAAATTTGAACACAGATATACTAACTATCAATCCAATGCTCTTTCCACTATATCAGGAGGACTTTCTGGTACACTCGGAACAGTCGTATTGTTGTTGTTAAATCATTTCAGACATGTCCGACTCTTTGTGATCCCATTTTGGGATTTTCTTGGCCAAGGTACAAGAATAGTTTGCCATTTCCTTCTCTAGCTCATTTTACAGATGAGGAAACTGATGCAAACAGGGTTAAGTGACCTGTTCAGAGTTATATATCTAGTGTGTGTCTGAGGCTTCATTTGAACTCTGGTCTTCCTAACTCTAGGCCCAGCACTCTATCCACTGTGCCAATAAAGTTCCTTTCCTTCCAGAATAAGGATTTATAAGGTTATGAATTACATAGAGATAGACAAATACAGATACTAAATGTAGAACAAATACAAATTCCAGCCTTTTCAAGCTTAGGAGTTATCTTTCTTGTATATACATTTTTTAAAGTCTCTCCTGTCCCCTACCCTAAAAGAATGTGAGCCTCTTGAAGTTAGGGACCAGATTTGCACCTTTTTTGTATCCTTAACACTTAGACTGGCACCTCTTGAGGACTTAGTAAATGTTTGTTAACTTGGTTTAATCAATCTCTTGCGGGTGGATACTTCTCTCCAGTCGACTGAGACTCCTAGGCTATCCTGACCTAGATTCTCTCCACGTCTATCTGAGAAAGCGGTACTCCTTTTCTCCCATTATTTGATTTCTAACCAAGATACAAACTAAAGTTTCCCTGAGCCTCTTTGGCTACTGAAAAAAGTAATTCTGTCTGGTCCTCGAGTTCCTGGATCAAGTCTAATTCCCCTGACTTGCTGGATAGCATGACTGTTTTAATACTCAGACTCCCACAAAATTCTTTCAACTTCCACTTCTCTGTTTTACTAACTGTCCCTTCACAATGTCCCTGCTTGGACACCTCCATCTTAATCTTGTCTCTATATCTCAAGTTGGGCTCTGACATTTCTCCAAGAGCCCAGAGGCCCTTCATTCATTGATAAAGTGTGTATGTGTGTGTGTGTGTGTGTGTGTGTGTGTGTGTGTGTGTATGAATGAATATAGTAACTACACAGAGTTGTTGTTTGTCCTTCAATCTCAAAGAGTACCAGTGACATCAGGAAGATGATATCTTGACTTGTAAATGAATTGGACTTAAGTGATACAGAGCTGTGCAAAATCACCAGATTCACTCATTCCTCCATAATCATCTAGGGCCAGTAGCAAAACATAGGTCAGGACAACTGGAGATAGTCCTAGATGCAATGGGAGACCTTGGCCTTTTTAAGCTAAGGTCTTTCCCAGGTCTTAGTTTGTCTGAGGTAACACCCATTCAGTGATTAAGGCTAGGTAAGAAAGGAAGCCAAAAAATGGCCTCTTTTACCTATTTAAAAGGAAAAAAACAATCTGGGAGGAGAAGACCCTCAGTGTTTCTGGCCAGAACAGAAATAATTGCTATTTACCCTCACTCTGAACAAACAAAACCCAAACAGTCACCAACTGAGGCTTGGGTTGGGACCCATTATTGGTCAATCTGTGAAAGCCAGAGTAATTTAGGTCTAATAGGGCTCAATTTCAAGAAATTCATGTTCCTTTGAGCAGAGCATCCACATGTAAGTCTATGATTCCCCATGTGGAGAGAATAAGGGAGAAAAAGATGAAAGGAGGAAAGGGGAAAAGGCAGAAGAAGGGAAGGAAGGAAAGAAGGAGGGAGGGAGGGAAGGAAGGAAGGAAGGAAGGAAGGAAGGAAGGAAGGAAGGAAGGAAGGAAGGAAGGAAGGAAGGAAGGAAAGATGAGAATATTATTACCAGGGGCCCCCTGTTGAGAAAGCATGGGTTGACCCTTCTAAGGTTGATTCAGTGTCCAGAAGTTACCTCACATCAACATGAGACCACCCTCAAGCAGTGTGTAAGGCAGATCGTTTTGTCATTTCGTGGTTGGAAGCTTGTGGTGGTGGTGGCAGTAGAAGAATGAGTAAGGCTGAACTTTGATCTCTCCTTGAGGATAGATAGGTTTTCCTATTCTTTCAGAGACACTTGTTCTCTAATATATTTTAATAAATGCTTAATGCCTAAATTGTTGTCCTAGCTAACTTTCCCCACACAGGGCACAGGTAAGGTGACCACACACATTTCGTTTTACCTGTCACAGAAGGAAGGAAGGAAGGAAGGAAGGAAGGAAGGAAGGAAGGAAGGAAGGAAGGAAGGAAGGAAGGAAGGAAGGAAGGAAGGAAGGAAGGAAGGAAGGATCAGCATTAGTAAGAATAAATAGCCAAGAAAAGTCCCCAGAACTTTTTTTTTCTTGATGTTTAGGGTCCAGAGCATTTATTGCTCATTTGAAGAAATCCCCAGAACTCCATTTCCAATTAGATCATGTAAGTAGGTGCAGAGGAATTACATCAAGAGCATGATGTCTAAGACCTAAGGAACTGGAGGGGAAAGAGCATATGGAGAGAGATTGCAATGGTAAAGCCCGGGAGTCCAGAAGTCCTGATATGTTCCTCAGATATTCAGGATGAAAAAAAGTGGTGACACTAGGAAGGACTTAAAGCAATATATGGGCAAAGCTGGCCTATCTTGGTCTACACACACTAGACACTTTACAATGAATGTCCTGATACCTTGGACTGTGCATCTTTCCAGGATTTGTTGCTAAAATTTCCCCCACTGAACACTAAGAGATAAGAATGTAATCCTTGAAGTCTATGGGAGGAGCATCTTTTCCTGTTACTTTAGTAACTGTTCTTAAACACAACTAACTTTTTCCTTTTAAAATATAGTTTCCTGGGGGCAGCTAGGTGGTGCAGTGGATAGAGCACCGGCCCTGGAGTCAGGAGTACCTGAGTTCAAATCCGGCCTCAGACACTTAACACTCACTAGCTGTGTGACCCTGGGCAAGTCACTTAACCCCAATTGCCTATCTAAAAAAAATATATATATATATGTATATATGTATATATATATAGTTTCCTGATGTGTTAGTAGTCACTCTGTCTAGACTTGATGTTTACTTTGTTTTTCCCATCTTAATAGTATCTTTATCCAATTACATGTAAATATAGTTTTCAACATTCATTTCTGTAATATTTTGAGTTTCAAATTTTTCTCCCTCCTCCCTTCCTTCCTCTCTTCCTAAGACAGCAAGCAATCTGATATAAGTTATACAGTACAATTATGTTAAACATATTTCACAACATGACATTAATCACATTGTGAAAGAATACTGATATTTACTTCAAAACAAAGATTCTTTTTTGGTTGTTTTGTTGTTGTTGTTGTTGTTTTGGGGTTTTTGGTGGGACAATGAGAGTTAAGTGACTTGCCCAGGGTCACACAGCTAGCGTCAAGGGTCTGAGGCCAGATTTGAACTCAGGTCCTCCTGAAGCCAGGGCCAGTGCTTTATCTTGTGTCAAGATAACAGAATGTGGTATATGAGGGGATTTAGCAGATACTCAGGGGCCCACCTGGAGATTGATCTAAACTGATTGAATTGGGTGAGAGTGACTGACTGCTGACTCGCTTGTAAGCACATCTAGCTGGTACTTAAGAGGGTATTGTTCTCAGAAGCTAAAAACTTTGAACTTTACATCGAGACCACCTTCGGGTCCAGTGAACCAATGAATTTGAATGACGCTAGCGAATCAGCTTGAAGAACCTCCCATTTCTGGGAAGAGAACATGAAGGAGGAATTAAATGCTGGTGGAAGAGTTCTCTCTCTTTTGGTGTGAGACATTGGTGGGGTGGCAGAGGACTTCACAAGTGGGAGGTTTAGGAAGGCTAGGATTTCCATGCTATAATAAATCTGTTCTTGACTTTTCTCTTTCTTTACTATCTTGTATCTTTTAATAAACCCTTAAAAACCTAAACTCATTTATCAGTGATTTTAGCCAGTTCCCCCCCCCCAAACTGGGGGGGAGACAGATTAGAACCCACATTTAGAATTTTAAATTACACATTCCACTGTGCCACCTAGCTGCCCCCAAAACAAAGGTTCTTAATCTGAACTAGATAGATAGATACATTGTATTTAAATATAATTGGTTTCCTTTATAATCCTATGTGTTTAAGTTATTCTGAAAAAGGGTCCATAGACTTCACCAAACTGCTAAAGGGGTCTTTGACTCACAAAAAATAAGAATAACTGCTTTAGAGGTTTCTTTCTCTTCTGGCATGGGGGCTCAAGCTGTATAAAGATAATTGTTATCCAAAATGCCCCAACACCTACAAAGTAGGTGTTGAATAAATATCAGTTAATTTAAATTGTTTGTGAATCATAGATTTAAAGCTGAAGGAAACCCTTGAGGTCATCAAGTCCAACTCCCTCATTTTACAGATAAGGAAATTGAGATGAAGTGACTTGCCCAAAAGTCATACAATTAGTAAGTGACAGAAACAGGATTTGAATTCAGGTTCTTTCCATTTCACCATTAACATGGAAATAGTGAATATAGGCTTTTACCAATGGAACTCTTTATCACAAACACTAAAACAGCTCTAGAGATTTCCAGTTCTATTCTTCTATAAAAGTATATTTCCCCATGAATGGTATTTATTGCTTCTCAATCATAGAATTTTAGAACTGTAAGAAATCCATCACCTTGTTCAATTCTCTCATTTTACAGAAAAGGAAATTGAGGTCCATATAACTTGCCCATTATCACACAGCTATGTTAATGCTAGAACTGGGACTGGATCCCAGGATTCTGACTCCCAGTTAAGTATTCTATTTACTATGCCATCATGTCTCATGATCTTGATATGATTTCTCTTTTTGAGCTCTTCTTGCCAAACAATTTAGCCAAATTATACTTTAAGGTTTCAATAGATCCATGATATCAACTATGTAGGGCCTTTCTCCAAAGGCACAACCATCCACATGTTCTCATCTTGTGCAACTCTTATTCATGTCCTTTTCTAAAGGCTCCACCAAATATACTGGGAATCATCCTCTAAGTCTCTAAACATTATATAGGCACCAATATGATACCCAGGTTGTCCACTTACCAGCCCCCATCCACACAATGTAAGCTTCCCACTATTTTTGCCAAACATCCATTCCTTGCATAACTTTCACAAAAGTCATTGTTTGTAATATGCTGCAACCTATTTGTATGTATATATATACACGTGTGTGTGTGTGTGTGTGTGTATAAAATGTCCTTGTGTCCTTTGTAGAGCCTATAATTTTTTTTTCAAAGACTGCAATTCACAGCTATTTAGCATGAGAAGATGAGCTTTTGTTTTAGGGAGGAGTTTGAGATCACTGGAAACACTGGCAATCAGCTATCCTTCTAGTTTTTTCCTCCTACTCAATTCTAAACACAGATATTCCTTCATCTGTATTGGATACCCAAGATATATTCACCACTGGACTAAGTCAATGGACATTCTATAAAACTGCATAGTCTTAATCTATTTACTTTTCATAAGTGGATGGTTGGACCAGCCCAGACGATCCCATACAGCATTCTCTTCAATGAACATATCCCCTGGAGTGCATATGAGATGGGTGCATGAATCTGCTGTTCCTTAATCATTTTCAGTTCCCAAATGCCTCTTATGTGAGCATTTCATGGTTCTGATAAGTAGGATTCTAGAATCTCTTCTTCACCAGATCCACAATCCTGTTACTTTGCACATGATAAGTGCTTAATAAATACTTATTGATTGCTTGATTGCTGATAGGGCTAATGAAAGGATAAAGTTTTAATCATTCTTTCTAGCATTTATGTCAATTAAAAGGTCCCTGATATGTTCCCTTTGATTTCTTTGTGCTCTTTCTTTCTTTTCTTTTCTTTTTCTCAATCATTTTTCCTGCCAAGTAAGTCTTTACCTGTTTTTTGTCTTCTATTAGAGTAGAACTTCCTGGTTCCCACCTGTCTCCTGATAAACATTTACCTGGGTGAAGAAAAAATGTTTACATTCAATTGTAGCAGCCATCGTAAATCCATCTGTTCTCTTATACATAGGGGATTCTTTAAATAAACCCTTGTCCTTTTCTAGTGACAGCGGTATTGTACTATACTTCATGGTCAATTAAAGGTATTTCAAGGATAATTTTGATCATATACAATTTTTGCCTTATATGAATGAACCTAATCCTTTTATTTAGATGTTACACTGCTATATCTATGACTTCTCCCCCAATTGTATCATATCCCCTACCTTTTGGATGTCTTGAGGATTCCTCAATGCTTTCAAAACTGTTGCCTCCAGAACATATTTTTTTTTAATCTAAGTATATTTTATCTAGTTTTATTTTATCTCCTCATCTTCATCTTCTCTAGCATCATTTCCATTTCCTCATATAGCATTTTAGGGAGTAAGATGTAAAAGTGCAAAAGTAGCAGTTGTCCGATTGTTAACATTGATGAAGGAAGTTTGTTATAGAAATGCTAATAAAACAGTCCCATTTTCAATCTATTTGCTATCCTTTTTCTTCATCTTTAAATGATACTAGGATGAACTGGTTGAACTTGGTCTCATGGTTTTTGTAGATTCATCTTTTCATCTAACACTTTTTACTCTTTTATGAGGGAATGCTGCTTATAATACCCCATCATCATCCTCTACAAATAAGATTTTGCAAATGAACTAACATTCTAAACTGGTGATGCCCTTGGATACTGTATCTTTATGCCAAATAAAATAATAAAAAAAATTTCTAGAAAAGGAGTTTTCTGTCCTCTTCATTGTGACAATTGCTTTGCACCAGTTACACTTCTATAGAAAATGTAGACAGTCTCTCCTGATATATTTTTTTCTTTATCCATTTCCCATTTTTTTTAGTATCAATAGCTAGCTTGAATGTCGGGTTAGAGTTATTGTAACTACATGCTATGTCTTCTCATCTTAATCTTTTCTTCTTCATGGGTGTTAATTTTGAAATGTTTTCTAATGAGCCAATGAATTTAATTCAATGAACTAAACTGAATTGAAGACAGTTAAGAGGGGGAAAAGATGTTTATTCATTTCCTAGGAGTTAGAAAACAAAGAAACCAGGAAGATACAGGAACTAGAAGACTTGATGATATCTTCTATTTCCATGAATGTGAAGGGACCAGGTAAAGCATAGAATAAATATATATTACTGGGCAAAGATATTCAGAACTAAATTATTTCTGAGACATCTCCTAACCTGAACTGAAATGGAGTCTATATTCATTCCACATATTAAAGTAGTCTGTTAGAGGTCAATGACTATTCCATTTTGTCCTTGGATTCTCAAGTCCCACCATCATATCTGGACTGGCACTTTAGATGTTTAATAGATGTTTGTTGATTGATTAAGATTTAAACTAATAAATCCTCATTCTGTTTGATTAGGGATGAAAGGTATTACATAGTGACCACATTCCAAAGTTCCCAGACCAAGAAAGGCCCTGAACCCTTTAGTAGGGTTAGGATACAGAAGGCAAAGATGCTGTCTTTTTATAAGTTCTGTAAGAGTCAGCTTTCCTGAATGAATGACTGAATGAACAAATGAGTGATTGAATAAAAAGGCCTTTATTAAGTGCTTATTCTCTGCCTTGTGCTATGCTAAATACTGGATATACAAACACAAAGTGAATATAGTCTCTGACCTCAAACTTTCATTCTAATAAAGAGATATAACATGTAAAGAGAGCGGTAACCAGGGAATGCTTTAGGAAACTACAGGGATGGTGACTAGAACCATAGGAGAATGAATTAACAAATACTTTTCAGTAGCTATGGCCATTTTGATTTGATTTTGATCAGTAGCTATGGCCATTTTGATAGTGATAAGGAAGTAAGAATATATTCTCCCATATTCTTTCCTTCATCTGCCCTTTTTGTTTTGTCTTTCCCAGATTTTCTTTTCAGGTCTTTTCTCTTCATTCTTCCATTTTCTACCCACCATAAAAGCAGAAACAAAAGAACAGAAACATGTGACCATCACAACTCCATGTGAGTAGAAGTGGAACATTAAATTTCAGGAACCATTCTGCTGGTTCTGCTTGATTCTCATAGGTTATTAAGGAAGCAACTCTTTTGGAAAATTCATCCATTTACACACTGTAAAAATAACAATTTAATCCTAAATTTCTCATTACCACTTATCAAAGGCCTGTTCTTCCCACAAGGACAAATTACAAAATGTCTATGATAAGTACAAATAAGAAGGAATTTTTTTAATGAACATTAAATCAAAATAATAATGTCCACATGAGTGGTTGTCAAATTCCTCGATGCAAATGCCAAATTTATTCTACAGTTGTTATCAATATGTCCCAATAGGCTCTTCAAGGTCAAATGTGGTCAGACAAAACCACAAGAAAGCCATTTTAAGCTGAATTTTGTTTTAGAAGGAAATGACTCAGCATTCTAGAGAAAAAACAGACTATTCTGTAAAGACACAGGATATTTAGGAAATCTAAGGAGTCCAAATGTTTCCCACTGAGCAGAGTAGACAAAAGAACTTGCCAGTGGTCACTGAACCACTGGGGGGTCATCCAGCGTAAGAGAACAATTACAGGACAAAAAACTCAAAGATCAACATGATACATGATCTGGCAGAACTGTGAGATGAACTTGTGTAATCTAAGAAAACATAGGTCAAAGAACTCTTCAAGCAGCAAATCAATAGGCTGCCTTAATAACATCTTTGTCAAGATTTTCCTTTCACAGATTCTCCTTATGATAAATGCCTTACCATCATTTGGTAATTTGTGTTTGATCTGTGATCATGTGTAAAGGACATTCCATGCTGGAGACTCCAGCATGTATTCACTGATTGTACTGTAACTTGGCTAGTTGTAGTAGTGATGAAAGTTATGGAAAAGAAGTTAAGTAGTGTCAAGAGTGCTCTTAAAAAGCTCTAAAGGTTCTCAGTAAAATCATCAAAGAATATCAAGTGAAACTGGACCTCGGGAAAGGAAAAGGAATTTAGTGAGCACTTTAGGGTTTTCAAAATACATGACATGTTGTTTCCTTTGCCACTCTAATTTTTGTAGAGATTGGAAGAGGGAACAATATTTAATCCTGGATTGCAAAAACACTTGGCAGTTATAGAAAGTTGTTAAAAAACAAAGCAATATATTTCATTGGTTTATATGACTAAAGGAAGTAAGTCTAAATACTAGTGGACTAAGAGTCAATGAGTCCTAGGAATCCATTTTATCCCTAAAAAGGACAGGATATTGGCATGTCCTGTGAACATTACCATTCTTTTGCTACAGATGTACCAGGAAGATGACAGAGAGCATTCATAGACAGAAGAGAAGTAACTAGTAGAAAAGCTGAGGTAAAAATTAAGAGTAGGTTATGCCAAACTGACCTCGTATTCTTTCTTGATAAGATTGCTAAACTGCTAGGTCAGGGGAATGATACAGGATCAATTTATGTAGATTTTAGGAAAGCATCAACTTTTCTGCAACTATTCTTGTGGAAAAGACAGAGAGATGTTGACAAGATGATTGCACAATTAGATGAATTTGGAAAGCGGTTAATGACCAAGTTTGAAAAGCAATCATTATTAGATAGCTGTCCACTTGGTAAGAAACATTCAATGAAGTACTCAAGGGATTTTTATTTGACCCTGTGCTATTTAACATTTTTATCACTGAGTTGAGTAAATGTACAGATGGTTATGCTTGTCAAAACTGCAGATGACATAAAGCTGGAAAGTAGAATTAGGATCAATCATAACAAAATAAAATACCAAGTTGAATCAAGTAACAGAATTAATAAAGAAAAATACACTAAATATATTAGATAAATAAAAGATCAATACATCAAAAAACCCTAATTACACACCAAATTGAAAGTGCTGAAAATTTAAGGTGAGCTTAATAAAATTGAGTGTAAGGAAACTATTGAATTAAATTATAAAACTAGGAGCTGTCTTATGAAAAGAACAATAAAATAGATAAACCGTCAGTTAATATGATTTTTTAAAAGAGAGAAAAGCAAATTACTTGTATCAAGAATGAAAAGGGTGAATATACCACTAATATAGATGAAATTAAAGCAATTATTAGGAGTTATTTTGTCCAATTATATGCCAATAAATCTAACAATCTAACTGAAATGGAAGAATTCTTACAAAAATATAAACTGCCTGTACTAACAGAAGAGGAAGTAGAATATTTAAATAAACCTATCTTAGAAAAAGAAATTGAACAGGTCATAAATTATATGCCTAAGAAAACAGCGTCAGGACCAGGTAGATTTGCAACCAACCACTTAAAGATCAACTAATTCCAATATTGGGGGTAGCAAGGTGGCACAGTGGATAGAGTACCAGGTCTGGAGTCAGGAAGATGAGTCTTCAAACCTGGCCTCAGAAATTTACACTCTGTGTGACCCTGAACAAGTCACTTAACCCTATTTACCTGTTTGCTCATCTATAAAATGAATTATAGAAGGAAAAGAAAAACCACTCCAGTATTTTTGGCAAGAAAACCCATTTATGAAGAGTTGAATATGACAAAAATTGACTGAATAACAATGAATTCCAATATTAAATAAATTATCTGGAATAATAGGCAAAGAGGAAATCCTACTGAACTCCTTTAAGGAAACAAACATGGCTCTGATACCTAAACTAGGAAGACCAAAACCAAAGAAAATTATAGACCAATTTTTCACTAATGAATATCAGTGCAAAAAATCCTAAATAAAATACTAAATAAGAGAGTACAGCAATATATCACCAAAAATATACATTGTGACCAAGTGGTACTTACATTAGGAATGCAGGACTGTTTCAACATAAGGAAAACTATTAATATAATTGATTTTTATTTTTTTTTTTTGCGGGGCAATGGAGGTTAAGTGACTTGCCCAGGGTCACACAGCTAGTAAGTGTTAAGTGTCTGAAGCCGGATTTGAACTCAGGAACTCCTGAATCCAGGGCCGGTGCTTTATCCACTGCGCCACCTAGCTGCCCCCTAATTGATTATTTTAATAACAAAATCGTATGATTATATAAATAGATACAGAAAACTTTTGACAAGATACAAAACTAATTCCTATTTAAAAAAAAAACACTTGAAGGTATAGGTATGAATGGATTTTTTCCTTAAAATTATAAAAAGCATCTACCCAAAACCATCAGCAAGCATTGTCTGTAACAGGGATAAATAAGTTAGAAGCCATCCCAATAAGATCAGGAGTAGAGCAAGTTATTATCACCACTATTTTTCAATATTGTACTAGAAATGGTAGCAATAGCATTATAAGAAGAAAAAGAAGTCAACGGAATCAGAATAAGCAATGAGGAAATAAAACTCTCTTTTTGCAGATGATATTATAGCTTACTTGGAAAATCCTAGAGACTCAACTAAATAATTAGTTGAAACAATAAATAATTTTAACAAAATAGTAGGATATAAAATAAACCCACATAAATCAACAGCATTTCTATATATTATCAATAAAGCCCTGCAAGGGGCAGCTAGGTAGCACAGTGGATAGAGCACTGTCCCTGGATTCAGGAAGACCTGAGTTCAAATCCGGCCTCAGACACTTGACACTTACTAGCTGTGTGACCCTGGGCAAGTCACTTAACCCCAACTGCCTCACCAAAAAAATTAAAAAATAAATAAAAATAAAGCCCTGCAAGAAGAGATAGCAAAAGATATTTCATTTAAAATAACAATAGATATATGATGGTGATGAAAAATTTTTTTGCTCTAAGAAAAGACAAGAAGGGTGATTTCAGAAAGCCCTGGAAAGACTTATATGAACTGATGTATAGTGAAGTGAACAGAACCAAGAGACTGTTGTACACAGAGACAGCAATATTGTTTGATGAAGAATTGTGAATGATAACTATTCTCAACAATACAATGATCCAAAACAATCCCAAAGGACTATTGATAAAACATACTATCCACCTCCAAAGAAAGAAGTGATATTGATTAAACACAGAGTGAAACATGCTATTTTTCACTTTCTTTCATTTTTTCTTTTATTCAAGTTTTCTTGTACAAAATGACTAAAATGGCAATGTATAATAATGTATGTATAATCCATATCTAATTGCTTACCAGCTCAGGGTGGAGGGAGAGGAGGAAGGGAAGGAGGGATAAAAATTGGAATTCAAAACTATAAATAAAAATGTTTATTTCTTAAAAAAAATTAAATAAAATAACCTTAGACAATAAAATATCTCAGAGTATACCTGCAAAGACAAACCCAGGAACTATATGAACATAATTATATAACTCTTTTTTACAAATAAATTCAGATTTGAATAATTTGAGAAATATTGATTGTTTGTGGGTAGGCTGAACCATTATAATAAAAATGAGAATCCTAGCTAAACTAATTTACTTATTCATTGCCATCTGAATTAAACTACTGAAAATTATTTTATTGAGCTAGAAAAAAATAATAACACAATTCATTTGAAAAAATAAAAAGTCAAGAATATTAAATGAATTAATGGAGGGTGGGGTGTAAAGGAAAGAGGTCTAGCAACACCAGATCTTAAATTGTACAATATTTAAATTGTACAATTTAAATTTAAATTGTACAAATCTTAAATTGTACAATACAATATCTCTTGTACTGCCTAGGAAGTAGAATGGTGGATCAGTGAAATAGAATAGGTATGTAATAAACACCCATAAATGACAATGATCACATCATGTTTGATAAACCCAAAGATCTAAGTTTTAGGGATAAGAACTCACTTTTTGCTAAAAACTACTGGTAAAATGAGAAAGCTGTTTGGCAGAAACTAGGTATAGAACCAATATCTTACACTTTTTACCAAGATAATGGATACATGACCTGATATAAAAGGAGATATCACAAGTAAACTAGAAGAGCATGGAACATATTGCCTATCAGATTTATGGATAAAAGAAGAATTTATAAGCAAATAACAGATAGAGAGCACTGTGGGATATAAAATGGATAATTTTGATTACATTGAATTGTAACGATTGGAATGACGCCACCTGCTGGAGACTTACTGTAGGAAAGCTCCAACATGAGGAGTGGGCCTCTGAGGGCAAGACCATACATCTTTTCTTTGGCATCAGGAAATGACGTTTGCTTGTGGGAGGAAGAAGAGGGAGGCTGGCGCGCTGGCTCACTCTTTTTCATGTGGACTCTGGCAGAGAGCAGAGCTAGGAATGCTCTCTCCCTTTAATAGATAGATGAATCTAGGCCTTTCTCTTTCTCTTCACCAAATTCTTATTCTCCTTAATAAATGCTTAAAAGTCTAACTCTTGCTAAAGCTTATAATTTATTGACGACCACTTATTAGATATTTTAGACAGTATAGCTAAAATTTTAGCTCTTACGGAATTAAAAGGGGGTTGTGCAAATAAAACTAAGATTAGAAGGAAAGCAGAAAATTGAGATAAAAATTTTATAGCCAGTTTCTCAGATAAAGTCCTCATATATCAAATATATAGAGAACTGAGTCAAATTATAAGAATATGAGTCATTCCCCAATTGATAAATTGTCAAAAAATACAAACAGGCAGTTTTTGAAGAAGAAATCAAAGATATGTGTGTGTATGTATAGTATATATATATATATATATGTATGTATAGTTATACATACATACATATACATATATATGTATGTATGTATATATATACTGTCGCGAAAAAATTTTAAGTCCGACGGAAAAATGAAAATAACAAAGTTTCCAGGCTGAAGCAAATGGGTTTATTGAGAGAGAGCTCGTCCCTCAACAAAACCGGTCATCCAGGCTTTGGGCCTGAAAGACCCAGAAGTACAAACTACATAGGTTTATATACCCCGGGGGGGCATTATCTAAAATTAGGACATAGTCTTGAGTAATAACAAGGGATCAGCACTATGATATCAATAGGGTGGATCATTGTTAGGCCAGTGTAAAGTGGCATGAACAGTAGGCCAGTGTAAAGCGGCGTGAACAGTATTACTGACCACCTACAGACCCTGTGACATTTCCTAGGGCGGATATCACAAGATCTACTACACTATGTCATAGGAAAATTGAGAAACATGGAAAAAGGACTTGACCTACTAACCTTATGCAATCTATATGAATCACAATTATTTTTTGTTAATATATTGAATATTATTTTAATTAAATCACTTAAAACTATAGTAAATCTCTTATAACTAAGGGACGGGGAAAATCTCACTCACATTATATATATATATATGTATATGGCTATATATACAGCTATATATGAGAAATGCTCTAAATCACTATTGATTAGAATAATGCAAATCAAAACAACTCTGAGGTACCATCTCATACCTATCAAATTGGCTAGTATGATAGAAGAGGAAAATAACAAATGCTGATGGGGATATGGAAAATTGGGACAATAATAAGCTATTGGTAGAATTGTGAACTGACCCAACTATTTTGAAGAGCATTTTGGAATTATTCCCAAAGAGTTAGAAAACTGTGTATACTCTTTGACAGCAATACCACTATTACATCTGTTTCCCAAGGTGATCAGTGGAAAAGGAGAAGAATCTATATGTTCTAAAATATTTATAGCAGGTCTCTTTGTGATAGCAAAGAATTGGAAATTGAACAGATGCCCATCAATTGGGGAATGTCTGAATAAGTTGTGGTATATAATTGTGATGGAATACTACTGTTCTGTAAGAAGTGACAAATAGATTGGTTTTAGAAAAGCATGGAAAGACTTGCGTGAAATAATGCAAACTGAAATGAGCAGAACCAAGAGAAATCATATGCAATATTGTTCAAAAAATAGCTGTGAATGACTATGTTATTATCAATAATATGATTATTCAAATCGACTCTGAAGGACTTCTGAAGGAAAATGCTAGCCACCTCCAGAGAAAGAAATGCTATATAGAAGTATAAATTGTACAGTTTCATATGTATATCTCTATCAAAAGTTGGCCTTTTCTGATGAGGGTTTGGGAGGGAGGAAGGAAGACAACATGGAACACAAAATATAACAAAAATTAACTATTAACTTTTCCTAACCCTCCTCAATCTTAGTGCCTTCCCTCTAAAACTAACCCCAGTTTATCAGGTATCTGTCTTGTTTGTAATTATTTGCATGTTGCTACCTTCATTATACTGGAAGCTTCTTCAAAGCAGGATTGGGGGGGAGGGGGTTGTTGGGGCGGGCTTTCTTTGATCCCCAGTGCTTAGCACAGTGACTGTTACATAGCAAGTACTTTATAAATGCTTATTGACTGATTGACAATCTAATAGGGAAGATTAAACATGTATAAAGATAAATATGACACAAATAATAACACTCTAAGTACAGCTATCAGATATCAGATGGGAAGGGGGTGGGGAAGTATTTCCACCTGGGAATGTCAAAGGAAATTTCAGAAGGGGGAGTTGAACTTTAAAGGATAGCCAGAATTTTAAGAGGTGGAGATGAAAGAAAGGGGGAGTGCATTCCCAAAACCCAGTACAACATGAGTGAAGGTACCGAGGTGAGAGAGCACAGGATGTGTTCTCGGAATGTCAGATAGCCCAGTTTGGCTGGAACATAGAGTACATGAGAGTAGAGCAAAAACAGGTCTTGAAGAAAGGCAGCTGCTCAGAATGGAACATGGAAAACATAGGACACTTTTTAATATTCTTTCTTATTTTGTTTTTGTTTTTTTAGGGGGGGGTTGGTGAGAAAATTGGGGTTAAGTGACTTGCCCAGGGTCACACAGCTAGTAAGCGTCAAGGGTCTGAGCCTGGATTTGAACTCAGGTATTCCTAAATCCAGGGCTGGTGCTCTATCCACTGTGCCACCTAGCTGCCCCAATATTCTTTTTTATAAAAGAATTTATTTTTAATGCCTGAAAAATCTGCTCTCCTTGGAATATATGCACTCATTTCATGATGGAGGGTAGACTGAGGGGTGGATGAGAAGCTATATAGACAAGAGCTGCTCAGGAGGAGAAGGCAAGAATGGGTTAGCACCCACACTACTGGAAAGAAGGCTTGTGCTGGAGAGATCATGGACCCAATGAAGTATAAAGTATATTCTCACTGAGGATATTTGCATTTTCAGCCTTTTCTTTAATTGGGGAATTGGCTACATCACCGGATAAAAAAAAATCAAATATCAGAGAATAGGTAGTGGAAGGAGTAAGTGGAGACAAGAGAGATTTCCTCAGTCCCTGAAATTATAGAGATTCTAGAATATCAAACATTGGAAGTGACATGGGCTTAGGAGAAGTCAGAAGAAGTTTCTCCTGTGAGAAGCAAAACCAAAGGTGACCAGATAACAGGACAGACATGTTGAAGAATTAAGGGACTATTACAGTAGCTTGATCAACTAGATATCAGGAGGATGCAAGATTCTATAGCAGGAAAGTCAATTAGGCTTGAGTACTGCCTGACAGAGCCAGAAGACAGATAAGGACTATAAGGAAGGGAAGGGAAGGGAAGGGAAGGGAAGGGAAGGGAAGGGAAGGGAAGGGAAGGGAAGGGAAGGGAAGGGAAGGGAAGGGAAGGGAAGGGAAGGGAAGGGAAGGGAAGGGAAGGGAAGGGAAGGGAAGGGAAGGGAAGGGAAGGGAAGGGAAGGGAAGGGAAGGGAAGGGAAGGGAAGGGAAGGGAAGGGAAGGGAAGGGAAGGGAAGGGAAGGGAAGGGAAGGGAAGGGAAGGGAAGGGAAGGGAAGGGAAGGGAAGGGAAGGGAAGGGAAGGGAAGGGAAGGGAAGGGAAGGGAAGGGAAGGGAAGGGAAGGGAAGGGAAGGGAAGGGAAGGGAAGGGAAGGGAAGGGAAGGGAAGGGAAGGGAAGGGAAGGGAAGGGAAGGGAAGGGAAGGGAAGGGAAGGGAAGGGAAGGGAAGGGAAGGGAAGGGAAGGGAAGGGAAGGGAAGGGAAGGGAAGGGAAGGGAAGGGAAGGGAAGGGAAGGGAAGGGAAGGGAAGGGAAGGGAAGGGAAGGGAAGGGAAGGGAAGGGAAGGGAAGGGAAGGGAAGGGAAGGGAAGGGAAGGGAAGGGAAGGGAAGGGAAGGGAAGGGAAGGGAAGGGAAGGGAAGGGAAGGGAAGGGAAGGGAAGGGAAGGGAAGGGAAGGGAAGGGAAGGGAAGGGAAGGGAAGGGAAGGGAAGGGAAGGGAAGGGAAGGGAAGGGAAGGGAAGGGAAGGGAAGGGAAGGGAAGGGAAAGAAAATTCTCCTGACTCTCAGGAATTTTTCCCCACCCCACCCCCACCCCATCTATCCTCTATAAAAGCATTTGCCTTCCTCCTTTTGGGGAGGAAGATGTTTCTAAGCCATGTCCTGCCAGTGAAGCTAAGTCTTCAACTTCCCTCTAGGTCACTTTCTCTAGTGCCCAATAAAGGACCATTTTAATTCTAATTGGACTGTGTGTGAGTGTAATTCTTTACAGAAGAATACCTAAGGACCCCACCTTTTCCGGTGACAGAAGGAACCACTGAGATCTACTGGTCTAACCAAAGTTTTAGCTAGCAATTCTTTCACCTAGGGCAAACACTTCTGGAACAAGGTGCATGAAAGACACCCTTGAATCAACGTTCTAAGCCAAATACAGTTGAAGAGAGAGATCTTGGACCTTGGAATACCCCATGAGGAGAGAATAGAAGACCCCACAAGATTGTGACTGGAGAGACCACTGCCAGGAGAGAGATTCTGGCAAGGCTGGGCAGGAGGAGGGGTCAATTCAGTTGTTTCTACCTGCTGGAGTGTAAGTGCAGTCAGCACCCTAGAAAATGCCATGCCCTTGGGAAAACAAAACCAATAACCCTACCCATAATGGCTCTGAGTCCATCCCTATCATTTTTTATCCCTCATCAGAAGAGGAAGCCCAAGAGATCACAGGATCATAAATCTGAAGCTGGAAGGGGACTAGAGAGACCATCTAATCTAGTCCCCTCATTTTACAGATTAGAAAACTGAGGTCAAGTGAGGATAAGGAACTTGCCTAAGGTTACCCAAACAATAAGCATTAGAAGCAGGATCTGAATCCAGATCTTCTCATTCCAGAGTCTCTCTCCACTGTATCATGCAATCTCCAAGGTAATGTGACTTGCTCAAGTGGCAACAGATAGACAAAAGCCTGCCGATTTCAGATTCAGTCCTAGATGGTCTAACTTAGCATCCCTCTTTCTCCATTGGATAGCAGTGACGCTTCCCATTTTCCACCATTACTCTTTGTTACTTTCTGTCTCATGTTTTGTATTTGCCAATACCTTTCCACCAAACAGAAATTGTCAGCAAAATTCTGGATTTCTGAAACCCAAACCTTGTTTTCCTCAAGGTTTGCTGGGACTCCAAGCTACATACTCTCCTCTGGCCACCTTGGGGTTGTCCTGTCCCTTTCTTACTTTTTTTCCTACTTTGTGTTTTTAAAAACTTGTTCCATTAGCTTTCACTGTGTTCTCGGTGCTTCCTATTACTTATGTTTCACTTTTTTTATGGCAGCAAATCTCAATTTCACTTTGTTGGCTACACCTCCCTGAATGAGATTGACACTACCAGTTATTGGTTTTGGTACATTTGTGTAGGATCACCTATGAGAGCTGGAAGACACTTCAAAGGCCATCTCATCCAATCTCCTAGTTTTATTGGTAAGGAAATAGAGGCTAAGGCAGTGAAATGATTTGCTCAAGGTCCTACGGTAGGCAATGTCAAAGGGAGGATTTGAATCCAGGTCCTCTGAACCAGAGTTCTGACCATTATACCATTCTCTGCCTGAGGGCATTCAAAGCTTCTTTTCAAAGGCCTCTTTAGCCCTAGGGACAAAGGATCAAAGGATTTAAAACTGGAAGAGAATGTAGAGATCAGCAAATACAAAACCCCTTATTTTACAGAAGTAGAAAATGAAACCTCAAAAGGTTTCCTGACTTGCTGAGATACAGAGCCAATATTCCAATCCAGGTCCTCTGATTCCAAATACAATATTCCCTTATTCCCTCTGGATTTCAAGTATTCTTTTTTTTCTTTCTTTCTTTCTTTTTTTTTTTTTTTTTTTTGGTGAGGCAATTGGGGTTAAGTGACTTGCCCAGGGTCACACAGCTAGTAAGTGTTAAGCGTCTGAGGCCGAATTTGAACTCAGGTACTCCTCACTGCAGGGCTGGTGCTCTATCCACTGTGTCACCTAGCCGCCCCTGATTTCAAGTATTCTTAATAGTATAGTGGGACTTAACACTAAACTGGGCATGAGAAAAACTGAGTTCTCTGTTCAGCTTGCCACCTTGGGCAAGTCACTAAAACACCTCTGGGTCTCATTTTCCTCCTTTGTAAGAGGGAGTTGAACTAAGTCAAAGCTCCTTAAACTGTGGGTCACTGCCCCAACTGGATGTGAGAGTAGTGAAAAATTTGGCAACAGTAAAAGTTTTCTGAATGCACAATGACCAAAATACATATACCTATATACCTGGGGTTGCATAAAAATTTCTTGGATGAAAAGGGGTCACAAGTGGGAAAAATTTAAGAAGCCTTAGACTAGATGAACTCTGAAACTTCTCTTTCATCAATAAAATTAAACTAAATGTTATCAGAAATAACATCCCTGTTTCAATAACCAATCTTCTTCAGTCTTCTTCAAAGAGACTTTTGAAGCTTTGAATCAAAAAATAACCCCTTTTATTTTGCATCACCTCTGTATGGACCTTTTAAAGTTCAGATTACCAGCCTTTGTAATACAATATGAGAATTTGTCCTATAGAATAACATAGGCTATGGATTAGACAGATCTCTGGAGGAGGGAGATTTAATCCTAGCTGGCACTAGCTCCACTATGAAGCGTTAATTCAAATATGGGCCACGAAATCCAACTAAAATGAGGTACCCCTGAGAGGAAAAAAATATACATATGTATATTATGTTACATATAGTAGCATAATACAATAATATGTAATAAACTATTATACTATAAATTATATAATGTACTATATTATATTTTATGCAATATATACATATATTTTATGTAATATATTATATATAATAGAATATAATACAATATAGTATACTATATAAATTTAATGAATTAGAATATAATAAATGATGAATTTTAATAATACAATATAATATATTATGTTATATAGAATATGATACATTATATCATACTATATAATATGATACATTTTACTGTATTTTAATAACCTTCCTAACATTACTGTATTTTAATAACATTCCTAATATTTTGTGTGTATGCAAATGTGCATATGTATAAATAGATATACTACTATATACTAAAATACAATTATTATAATGTATATTTACTTTGCACTCTTTCATATTTCACTATTTAAATTAAGATGTTTGATTCATGTTTATCACCACTGGTCTCTTTTTCCTTCTACATCATTATTCTTTTCCTGTCCTTCTTCCTGTGTTGTACTATCTTTACTGTTCTGTCACATTTCAAAGACAGACTGTTTTGAAGCCGTAAATGAGTAACTTCCAAAGTATTCTTTCCTGTGCAGTTAAAAATCCAGTTGCATAGATTCTTTTACTATTTTTTGCCTGTTGTTAGGACATGCCCTGCCAACAGATGAAGAATGGACTACTGAATGACAGACTATATTCAAGTTTTGAGTCAGATTGGGGATAAAAACATCAGATCTATATGGAACAATGTATTCAACTGTGGCTTTACACAAATAGTACTAACAGTAGGAACAACTCACTTTTCTCTGACCTTGGATGTCGGTTTGTGCCTGCCTCCTCTATTTTCACCGAAGCAGCATGGTATGATCAGAAGTGCCCTGGGCTTGGAGTCAGAAACATTGGGTTTGATTCTCAGTCCTGCTACTCACAAGTTCTGTAAGCTTTTTTTTTTCTTTGTGAGGCAATGAGGGTTAAGTGACTTGCCCAGGGTCACACAGCTACTAAGTGTCAAGTGTCTGAGACTGGATTTGAACTCATGTCCTCCTGAGTCCAGGGCAGGTGCTTTATTCACTGTGACACCTAGCTGCTCCCTAAATGAATTAATCTTGCTAAGAAAGTGTTATGCTCTGGGGTTTTTGTTTTGTTTTGTTTTTGTGGGGCAATAAGTGACTTGCCCAGGATCATACAGTTAGTAAGTGTGAAGTGTCTGAGGCTGGATTTGAACTCAGGTCCTCCCGAATCCAGGGCCAGTGTTTTATCCACCGAGCCACCTAGCTGCCCCACAAGTTCTGTAACTTTAAGGAAGTCACCTCACTTCTGAGAGGCTCAGTTTCTTCATGTGTAAATGGGGATAACTGTATTTCCACTGCCAGCCTCAATGGACTGTTATAAGAAACAAATAAGGTTATGCATATACTATGCTTTAAAAATTAGACAATCATACATACATGCATATATGTGTATAGATACATAGATGTATAGATGTATGTATACACATAATACATATGCAAACACACACATATATCTCTGTCTCTATCTCTATATCTATGTATATATGTGTGTGTATATTTGTATGTGTATATATATAAAGTACATTTATACCCCATATATATATATATATATATATATACACATGCATACACACATGTCAGCTATCATATTATTAGAGCCAGCATTGCTTGATGATAGGGAAAATGCCTTTTGGAAGAGATACATGCTTAGGAATAGACACAAATTTTGAAAGCAACACTGATTTCCATGGCTAGAAGGCTATTGGAATGCCACTTAATAGTCAATAAACACACATCAGCCAGGTGCTACCCTTCTTTCTCCAGCATTTCATCCCTCCCACATTTAATTAGTGATAGCTGTTGCTATTCCCTGTTTTCTAGAGCCTAGATAATAGATAAGTAATGACTAATGAGGAAAGCTCAGAGGGCACAGAGTGGTCCTGGGTGCAGTTGCTGTTAGGCCCAGTGCTCCATTCTGCCGAGTTCAGATAAGATTTGCTAACCTCACGTCTGGTGTACAAAGCCATGACCAGATTAGGCTCTAATTTCTTAACTCTCTATCTTATTCTTCATGCTTCCTTGTAGCAACTATGAGTCGTTCATTTTCTCCTAACAGTTTACAAAAGTCTTATCTCAGGAAATTTTTATTTGAGAGCTGATATTCATGAGCCCCTCCCCCACAAAAATCTGAAAAAGCAGATCAGGTGTCACTAAACAGGACAGACAAAGGTTTGAGTGCTTATATAAGTTGGTTTCCCTAATGATGTGTTCCCCACAATGCTAGGTAAATTGAATCTTATTTTAAATTTTAGAAAAGAGTCCATCAACAATCTTTATTTAATGACTATTATGTTCTACTCACTGTGTTAGACACTGGGGATATAAATAGAAAAATTAAATAATTCCTGTCCTCCAGGAGTTTACATTCTACTAAGCAAAATAAAACATACACAAATAAGGGAGTTGGATTAAGTGGCCTCTTAGGTCCCTTATAACTCTAAATCTATGATCCTTTGATCCCAAGTATATACAAAGTAAGTACCAGGTAATTTAGGGGAAGGAGATGATGAACCAGCAGTTTGGTGTGGGGAGGAGTCAATAAAATCTTCATGTAGAAGGGAGCACTTTAGCCAAGCTTTGAAGACAAGGACTCTAAGAGAGAGAATTAAGGAGGGAGGCACTGAATGCATGGGGACCCCTGCACAATTTAGGAAGACGAGGGATAGAATGTTGGATGTAAGGAACAACAAACAAGAAGATTCACTGGCTGTGTTCTAGGATATATGAAGTTCAGTATAACATGCTTAGAAAAACAAGTTGTCTTAAAGAAGGCTTCTCAAAGTATATTTATACCACATCATTTCCCACCTCTAGCCCTTTCCCTGTGTAGTAAGGCATCGTGGAAAGCATGTGGACACTGGAGTCAGGAAAGATTAAAATCCAGCCCCCGATACTTATTACCTATACGACCCTGGACAATTCATTTCATATTGGAGAGATGTGTCTTCCCCATCTGCAATTTCATGATAATTACCCTTATGCTTTCACCCTACAGTGTCATTGTGAGGAAAACATTTTGTTGATGGAGGCCTTTGTCCAATGAGGGGTTTGAGCAGGTGAGCTATGAGATACTTCTCAGCTCTAGATCTATAACTGATTCTATGACTTTGCTCAGCACATAGTAGGTGCTTAATAAATGTTTGTTGACTGAATAACTATATAAATTCCTATAAATGGGAATGATCTTCATTGCTCTGAACACCATCCACCATACCTGAACTAGCATTAGACTAGCCACTGATTGTGCGGTGGTTTCCATTTTTATTTACATATTGTAAACTTGTCATCAGAGTTCTTCCGTGGCTAGACTAATTTCTTTGAGGGCCAGGTTCTTTGGGTTTGTGATAGAATAACCATGTAAAAGGAACATGTACTCATCTCAGTTTGTTTCAAGAGGATGTTTTTAAGAAGTTCCTTCAGAGGATTTAAAGGCTGTGTGCAATTTAACATTTGGAAAAGCACTTTCTGAATATGGTCTTAAAATACATGGACAAGTGAACTCAGAAGGTAGGTTGTTGTGGCTCAGTACCTGACACTATCCATCATGGAAGGCATTAATGGTAGGTTAGATCATTTGGCCATTTATGTCTCAGCGATTCACTCTATGGGAGCCAAGTGTGTAAAATGTCAGAGCAGGAGATGAATTTATGAGCAAAGCAAATGAGAAGGTAATAAAGCGAATTATTTGCTGGAAAGAATGGATCCCCTGAGCAAGTATACATTAAGATGAAGCTTATATCAGAATTTTATATGGCATAACAACTGTCAGAGAGACACATTACTTACCTAACAAAGCCTTAACCAGATAGCATAAAATATACTGAGCAGAGTATATGAAGTGTAAAGTGCTCTGGCATAAAGAGGTAGTTCACGTATACTGAGCTAAAAACCGCAAAATGAAAATGCTCAAGGCATTCACAAAGCAGGGTCCTATTATTTTTTTCTCTATCTAATGAAATCAATATGACTATGATTACTGAATTATCCACAGGCCTCCATTCCCTACCATTTTTCTCTACTTTTCCTCCTAATGGGGTTGTTTCTTGTTTGTTTTATGGGGAAAAAAAATCCCATGATATTTTTTGAGTCTATTATATATATGTATATATATATATAAAATCAGTCTATGTATCTAGTGTATATATACATATATCAATCAGATTACTATTCTGTTAGATATAGAAACTGAAAAAAATTAGGTATTTCCTAAAGAAAAATAAATTCCTTTACCCATAGAATTGTAGGGCTGTCATTTGTCTTGGTTTTGCCTGGATATGGGGGCAGAGGGAGAAAGCTCCTGGCTCAATGTGGAAACCAGGCAGGTTCAATGCCCTCCATTTGCTCGGTAATGCTTAGTCAAGGATAACAATCCTAAAATCTTTATGAAGAGAACTATCTCAAAGGAGAAAAACATATGCTTTTTTTCCTTCAAGGAAAATGACTAACCTTAGTCCAAATTCAGAAAGGAACTAACAGAGCTATTATGAATCTCAGGTATTAGTCCAGTGAGGCTTTTCTGTGAAGGGTCTTTTCTATACATTTAACAACTTTCACAGATTTCAAAGTTCTCTTGACAAAAAATAAATAAATAAATTTCGTCCCCATGCCATTTCTGGTTTTATATTTCACCTGGGTTCTTTGGGCAATTTTTTACCTCTTTCCTAGACCAGGACAGGAGATGAGGTTGAAGGTCAATATGATGGCCATTTGTCTGGTTATATGCACAATTTATTAGGGGGTAAAAATGAGTGTCTTATGGCTATGTGTTCCTTATCTATAATAGATAAAGAAGGAAAAGGATTTGCCCTCCTATTACCTGGCCACTCCTCTATATGTGCTCCCCCCACCCCCATCCCACCCCATTAGATTATCCATCTGTTAGAATGTTAGGTCCTTGAGGGCAAAAGTTATCTTGCTTTTGTATTGGCATCTCCAAAGCTTAACAGAGTCCCTGGTCCTTTTTCATTCATTCATTCATTGTGGAGAAATTGTCAGCCTTCCCCAGAACATCTTTCCTTCACTGGAAGTTGAGGAGGGCAAAGGTGAGATTTCCCTTGACTAGTATGAGTTCCTGGTTGTAGATGTGATGACTTTGGGCCATGACTGTAGCTATTTACATCTGCCTTTTCTCTTGCCTGTGCTATACCAAATGTTTCTCAGAGTAGTCCCATACTTTCCTCTTATCTCACTTATGAACAATTCTCTTCTCCCTCAGTCCTCCCTCCATAACCTTTCCCTAAACAAACCTGCTTTTCCTCTAGCTAGGTTACTTCTGAGAGTTCTTTATAATCTTGCTCTTTGCCATATTCTTCCCTTTATACACAGCCCTCCAAGATAAATACCTCCTCCTGCATACTCCCCTTCCCTGATTCTCTTATATGCTTCTTATCTTTGGGAACAAGTGTAAGGGCACCACAATTCCTGTCTGAGGAAGGGAGAGAGGAAGATTGAAAACAAATAGCTCTTTCCCCAAAGCTCCCTTAAAAGATCCCTTTCAGGGGGCAGCTACAGTGGATAAAGCACCAGCTCTGGATTCAGGAGGACCTGAGTTCAAATGCGGCCTCAGACACTTGACACTTACTAGCTGTGTGACCCTGGGCAAGTCACTTAGCCCTCATTGCCCTGCCAAAAAAAAAAATCCCTTTCAAGGGATCAAGTTGAGAAAAATGGTAAGATGGGAAGCATTAATTTATGTAGACTATAGTTTCTTTTTTTATATTTAGAATTTTATTTTCCCAAATTACAAGTAAGATACAAATCTTGACATCAATTTTTTAAAAAAACTTTGTGTTCCAAATTCTCTTCCTCGGGGGCAGCTAGATGGCGCAGTGGATAGAGCACCGGCCCTGGAGTCAGGAGTACCTGAGTTCAAATCCGGCCTCAGACACTTAACACTTACTAGCTGTGTGACCCTAGGCAAGTCACTTAACCCCAATTGCCTCACTAAAAAAACAAAACAAAAAAACAAATTCTCTTCCTCCCTCCCTCTCCCCTTCAAGCAATTCAATATAAACTATACATGAGCTAGACTAGAGTTTCTTACCCTGAGATCCACAAATCCTCAAGCATTCTGTGGATCGATTTCTAGGGGTCTCAAAAAAATTTTTTTTAGTATTTTGATCATTGTATTTAAATATAATTGATTTTTTTGTAACATATATTTTATTTTTGCATATAAAAACATTATTCCAAGCAAGGGGTCCATAGACTTCACCTGAGTGTCAAAGGTGTCCATGACATACAAAAATATTAAGAACTCCTGATGAAGATTAATGCTTGAAAATAAACTAGGCAATGAGAATTTATTGAACCTTTTATAAACTTAAATGCAAAGTTGAAAAGTGCCTTCACAAAGAATTTTTAAAACCAGGGTTAGGAAAAAGTTAAAATTCCTCTTGAATTATAAACATTTACCTGCTACCCCTGAGTACAAAACCCAGTAAAAAAAAACACACAAATATTTATGTGGGGGTGAATTGATATTCATTGGGTATTTCCTGCCTCTGGCCAAGAACAAACAAATTATTCTCACTTAAAAACAACTCCTTGAAGGAAATATTTGAGTACTCCTCTCAATTCTGCAACTAAAATAGGGGATGGAGAGTAAGAATAGAAAAAAAGACACAGTTCAATATTTCATTAGATAGGTGTTGTTGTTGTTGTTGTTGTTGTTGTTGTTGTTGTTGTTGTTGTTGTTGTTGTTGTTGTTCTTCTTCTTCTTCTTCTTCTTCTTCTTCTTCTTCTTCTTCTTCTTCTTCTTCTTCTCCCTATTTTACAGATGAGGAAATTGAGACTGAAAGAAAATTAGTGACTATCCCAGGTAACATAACTGGTACCTGGGGCAAGATTGGATGACCTCATGTCAGAAAATGTCTCGTGACATCCAAGTCTCAAGAAAAGGTATTATCTATGGTATACACATGAGAAAGATTTGTTGAATTGAATTGAATTGCTACCTATCTAATGCTTTCTGAGGGTTACAAGAAGCATTCAACTAAAAAAAAAAAATCCCTGGACTTTCTCTGTACTCTGCCAACTGAAAGTGAATTTCTCAATGCCTTCTGCTCATGCCCATCCAAAAGAGGTATCAGATCTCCAACTTAGTACCTGCCCTGTGTCACTTCTGGTATATGTCATACTTTTAAATACATCCTATACATCTAGCCAAAAGCCTATTTTCTGTTGTCATCACAAGGAACTATGTTGCCAGACTCCTAAATCATAGATGGACACTAAAACTCCATCTTGCAGCCAATGTTAATCATTTCTAACATTAGCAAGAGGCGCCAAAGAGTTTATTGGGAGTTGGGTTGGACTCCTGGAAAACTGGCAGACCAGATGAAGCAAAGCAATAAAGACGAAAAGCAGCCGATCATAACCTAGTAGGGCTGAGCTGGCGGGCCATGCCACCCTTTTCCTCTGTGGACAGCCCATCTCTGTTTTGTTTTGAGCCCTCACTAGACATTCTTCTCCAAAGAAATAAGAAAATGCACCTTCCTCCTTTTTCTTTTTTTTTTGCAGAGGTTGGGGAGCATGGTTGTGGAATGTTGCCTAAACTCTCCATTGCTATATAAGTTTTGTTTTTCTGCTTTTCTTCATTTCTCTTTTTGATTTTTTTTTTATTAAAAGGTTCACTGGGTTGGGGGCAGCTAGGTGGTGAAGTGGATAAAGCACTGGCCCTGAATTCAGGAGGACCTGAGTTCAAATCTGGCCTCAGACACTTGACAGTTACTAGCTGGGCAAGTCACTTAACCCCCATAGCCCTGCCCCCCCCCAAAAAAAAAGGTTCACTGGGTAGAGGAAAAATGATATATTCAGAAATTGTGGGATTTTTATTTTTTATTTTATTTTGTTTTTTAACAAAAATATCAATACAAACATTTTAATGAATAATTAAATTTAATTTTTTAAAAAAGAAATTCTATCATTCTTCACCATTTTTTATATCTTTTTGGATTTTCACACCCAGTATAGTAGCTAGATAGTGGAGTGAATAGAGTGCCCAGCTTGAAGTCAGAATGGCTTGAATTTAAATCCCTTCTCAGACACTTACTAGCTGAGTCACTTAACCAATCTCAGCCTCAATTTCCTTTATCTGTAAAATGGGGATAACAATACCACCCATCTTATAAGGTTGCTGTGAGGATCATATATATATATATATATGTATATATATTTATATATATACATATATATATATTTATATGTATATGGATGAATGGATGTGTATACACACATATACATATATATAACACTTTGCAAACTTAAATATTATATAAAAGTTATTATTAGTATTATTAGTAAACCATTGAGATGAGGTTATTGTCTTTGTTTCTCCTTTAAAAGACTCTGATTAAGGAGGCCAACACTATACCAACAGCAATTGGATTTCTGCATGTATTTTCAGAGGATCCCATCTTATATCCTCTACTTGTAAAATAAAAAGCTTATTATCTTTCCTTTCATTAAAATGAACTTAAATCAATCAAAGGCTTTACAAAGTGTTTTCCTCAAATTAACCCTGTGAGGTAAACACTGCACACAGTTGAATGTAGTTCTACATTTTGCAGATGAGCAAGCTACGTATCAAAGTAAATAAGTAGCTACAAGACAGTAATAGAACATAGTTCTCCTAACTGCTAGCACAAAATTTATTTCACTGGCATAAAGCTCCTGCTCAAAATATAACATTGTCTTTTGAGAAGTAAGCAAAGAAAACTAATCCCATAGGTAAGGAAAAACCAAAGTATCAAAGGGCTTTGTGCTATTCTGGAGTATCTGCTCAGATACCATGCATGAGATAACTGATGCCAGTTGGCTGGAACATGCATAGCTTCCAAAATAGGACTAGTTTTATGGGGTCCATTCTATTTTCTCTTTTTTTTTTGAATGGTTTTTAAACGTAGCCCTTTCTGTAGTGTGGGAAGGGGGAAGATGGAGACCCAAACCTCTACAATCCTATTCAGTCTTGTGATTTTCTGCATCTGAATTTGTCCTTCTTGTATAGTAGAAGAGTGACTATTACTTCTGTCCAAGTCCTTTTGTGGTTGCCCTGTGACCTTTATGAAATGCCAGTCAACCATCTCAAGTTGTCTCTTCCCACGTCATGGCTCTTTAATAACTGGGATTCCCTGTATACCTTAGCCAAATTAGGGAGAGGCTAGAGTAGACACTAAGATCTTTGGAGACATTCAAAATGGGAAAGTACTTCAAGGAATTCCACCCCTGTCTCTGTGTGTGTCTGTCTGTCTCTCTACCTGTCTCTTTCTCTTTCTCTCTGTCTCTCTCGATCTGTCTCTATTTCTCTCTGTCTCTCTCTCTCTCCTCTACATCTTTCTGCCTCCCTCTTTCTCTGTCTCTTTGTTTTTCTGTCTCTCTCTGTCCCTGTTTGTGTCTGTCCGTCTCTGGGTATCTCTCCTGTCTCCTCCTATCTCTCTCTCCCCCCTGCCCTCTTTCTTTTTGAACTATGCTCTATTTTCTACTCTGACCAGAAGGAGGTCATTCACGTGGTCACCAGCTCACTCCCTTATTTTGGATCTTGGCCATCGGTAAGCTGCTACTTCCATGTTTCCCTGAATGGACTGGAAAAAAACCTCGAAATGTTGTAGCAGTGTTTGGTGAAATCAGGAACTGCCTTTGTATTCCTCTTGTTATTCCACTTGGGACTGGAAGCACATGCCATTTCTATGTTTGGGAAGAGTGGGATGAGGAGGAAGGTCCCTGGACAACACCAGGGTAGCAATAGGCAGCAAATGAATAGACAACTCGTGGTGGGGATGAGAGGTTGGGAGGGAAATTGCACAGCACTGTTTACTGACAAGGGCTGGAAAAGGGTCAGGAGAAACCCAGATTTGGGTCCTGGCCCTCTAGATGTGTGTTTGTGGGCAAGTCACTTCATTAATACCTAAATTATGCACTTTATAAAGCTGTTTAAAGGAAGATGGTATAAGCAGAGGCAGCTTGCTGGTACGGTAGATAAAATAGTTGACCTTGGAGTCAAGAGGGACAAAGTTCAAATCTTATCTCATACAATTTCTTGATCCTGGAGATGTCATTTAACTTCATTCAGTCTTAGTTTCCTCATCTATAAAATTAAGATAAGCATAGCACCCTACCTCATGGAATTATTTTAAGGAATCAAACAAGATAACATATGTAAATTGTTTTGCAAACTTATAAGTACTACATAAATGCTAGCTATTGTTATTATTATTATTATTAAAAGCTAAGGCACTTTTTATTATTATTTTTTTATTACTATTATTATTATTATCCCATATCTCATCTCCAATTAAATACTTATACTAGTTTCCCTGCCATTACAAAGAGACTACAGAAACCTCAATTGTCTCTTCTTTGGAGATTGCAAAGGCCAGGAGTTAGGTTTGCATTCTATTTCTGCTGGTTATTCTTTAAGGGTAACTTTTCATACTTTTTTTTCCACAAAGCAGAAGAAAACCTCTACATTAAAGACACCAAAGAAATCGATTTTATAAATCTGCAAGAAACTTAGGGCAAATCCCGTTGGGGAATGTGTCTCAGTTTTCTAGCTATTTCTTGGTATGACTTAGAGATCAAGCTTTGCTATATTAAACACTCTCTCTCTCTCTCTCTCTCTCTCTCTCTCTCTCTCTCTCACACACACACACACACACACACACACACACACAAATTCCCATGGAAAAGGAGTAGGGGTTCTGTCATAAAATGAACACCAGAAAATTAATAAGTATATTGCTTGTCATATTTTCATATCAATAATAAGAACATAGCATGCCTCAAGCACTAACAACGAAAGCCTTTTCCAGGAATGGATGAATAGATCTCCCTTCTCAGTTTTTGGATCTTAGCCCAGAAACCATTTCTAAAGGTAAGTACTTTTTAATGCTTAATTCTGGGCTGTCACAATCTGCCTAAAATCATTGTTGTCTCAGGCCTCACATGACACAGCCATCGGCCTTCCACTGGATCCAGACCTGCCCACAGCTAGTTTATGCCTTTGTACAAAGTATCTAGGACCATAGAACATTAAACTTGGAAAGAGCCTTAAAGATCACCAAGACAAGTCTCCTTATTTTGCACTCCAGGAAGCTGAGCCCCTAGAGAGTTTCAGTGATTTTCCCAATGTCACATAGCTAGCTAATGCTAGAACCAGAGCAAGAATCTAAGTTTCCTGACACCCACACCCCCCAACCCCACCCCAGTCTAATGTTCTTCGTGTCACACCATGTTGCCCCTCTTGGGGGCTCCAGTTCATAATGGAGATAATGTAAACATTAGCCTCATATTCCCAGGTTCTAAACAACTCTAATTCTAAAACAACTGAAATTTAGCCTTTTACAACTTAAAAAGTGATTTCCTCATAACCCCCCCCCAAGAGGTACAATGTTGTACAATGGAAAAGACACTGGAGCTGAAGTCAAAGGACCTGGGTTCAAATTTGGCCACTGTCACTTTACAGTGTGTGGCTGTGAGCATTTTTTGTTTGTTTGTTTGTTTGTTTATACATATGTGCTTGCTTGTTGTCTCCCCTATTAGATTGTGAGCTCCTTGATGGAAGGGATTGTCTTTTACGTCTCTTTGTATCCTTAATGCTTGGTACAGTACCTTTCACACAGTAAACTCTTAAAATATGTTTGATGAATAACTGCCTTTCGGAATGTAGGAATCTCTCTAGAGACTGTAGGTCTCATTCTAGAACTATTTTACAGAAAAGGAAATTGAGGCCCAGAAAGTTTAAGCAACTTGCCCAAGGTCACACACATAGCAACCAGCAGAAGGAAGATTTGAATTTGGAGATTCAGAAAGGCAAATTGATTTGTCCAGGGTCACACAACAAATAGTTGTCAGAGAGCCAAGATTTGAACCCAGATCTCCTGCCATCATAACTGTTGCTTTTCCCACTACACCGTTCTGTCTCTCCTTTATACAGCTATATCTGGGTTCATTTATTCATCCTACAACATGACGGCATCCTAGCAAGAGCCTCTAGGACCAACAAAGAGGCAAAGGCATGACAAAGCTAAACCAACCCACATCACTTGGGTGCAAGTCCCTGAAACAGAGTTGCAAATTTCCAAGGATTTTGAACCATGCCATTCCTTTATCTTACACATGCAGTTCCTCGGGACATCAGTGGGGTCTGAATGTGTGGGCTGCTGTGAGGATGTTATGATCTGATGAGGAGAATCCACAGCCCACAGCCCCCCACTCAGCAAAATTTCAAATGAGCTTTACTCTTCAAAAATCTCAACACCAAGATATTCAGTTATAAACATCACATAGAGTTTTGATAGGAAAATTACTGGTTTCTACTTGATTCATGAATTTAAAGATAGGAGATAAGTTCTTCTCTTTTTTCCCCGCTTCCAACATGAATGTTATCATCAATATAACCCTGCGGATTGAGTCCATCTGCTTCATCAGAGGAGACATGGTACAGTGGAAGACACTCTTGGGTGTGGAGTAAGAGATTTGAGCTCCTGGGTTCAAGTCTGGGCTCTGCTACTCACTAAGGTCTATGACCTTAGGTAAGTCATTGAAGCACTATAGCCTCAGTTTCCTCATCTGCAAAATAAAGAGATTGGACCAGAGGAACCCTAAGGTTCCCTCAGGTTTTGAATCTATGAAAGTATGAAACCTCAGGCAGGATGCCTGAACAAGAGATTACGTATGACCCCACCTTCCTCCACCTTATTACCGCAAAAATGCCAGAAATGTTCCAAAATAATGAAAAAACAACATAGATGCAAAGAAGGGAAAGAATATCCCACAAAGAAATCCCCAGAGAGGACAGGGGAAAAAACCCAGCAGAGAGATTTATTATTTCATCAATCAGGTGGAAAAAATAAGCTTCTAATACAGTGAAGAAACACTATTGGGTGAAACAATAACTTCAATGGAAATCCCAGAAAAGAGAATAGCATGGCCTTATGAACTCTGGCAGAAGTGAGAAGACTCAATAAAGAAATTAAAAGGGGAACACTGGAGGGAACTTGGAATTCTCAATACTTTATCAGGAAACAGCCCCCCTGTCTTAGGGGATGTCATTCTGGAAAGTGCATGAAGGGACAACACAATTACTTCTTGTCCTCTTTGCTGAGCTTACAAAAGAGAATTGCCAGTGGAAGAGACATTTTCATATAAGGGTCATGGAAATCGTCACATCATCCAAACCTCTTTTTCAATAGATAAGAAAATTGAGGGAAGAGAGGTCATGAGTTACCTAAGGTCACACAAGTGATTGTAGTGCATGATTTGCAATGAGATGATCTGGGTTCAAATCCTAACTCTGACACTATCGGATTGGGGGGCAGGGGGAGGAGTCACTTAACCTCTCTGGGCCTCAGTTTTTTCATCTGTAAAATGATGACTTTGGACTAAACATCATCTAATAACCCTTCTGATTAGAGACCCTATGACTCTAAGTAGCAAGTTTTGAAGTCAGAGCCTCTTCCCACTATTCTCCACCAAGAGCCTTGGCCCAGGATCACCCAAGTTTTGGATCCAGGACTTGAACCTAGGGCTTCTAACTTCAAGACCAACTAGAATGGGTCTTAGGTTGCTGCCTCCCTGTGCTCTAACATATGATAAATGAACTAGAAAGGTATATTAAAAAAGGTGTTTGTGAGATCCGACATGGGAAAGTTTATTCATTACCAACTGAAAGTTCCCTAGTGAAGTTGACATTTGAATTGGGCTTCTAAAGATGTGTAGGTATTTGACCAATAAAGAGGATGGCAGGGCCATGCAAGAAGAAAAGCCCAGGGAATTTTGGTGAAGAGATAGTCTAGTTTGGTTATAGTAGTAGTAGTAGTAGTAGCAGCAACAACAGCAATAATAATAATAATAATAAATCATAATAATATTCTATGATAAAAATAACAATAATAATAGCTAGTATTTTTGTCATGTCTAATATGTGTCAGGCATTGTACCAAGCATTTTACAATCATTATCTCATTGATCCTCACAATAACAATACCTGGGAGGTAGGGACTATTATTATCCTCCTTTTATATTTGAAGAAACTGAGGCAAACAAATTAAATGATTTGGCTAAGGTTACACATCGAATAAGTGTTTGAAGCCAGATTTGAATTTGAGAGTTCCTGGCTCCAGGCTCAGCCCTCTATCCAAGTACCACCTCACATAAATAATATAGCCAAGAGCAATATGAATAAAACTAGAAAGGCAGGGTAGAATCAGATTGTAAGGGGCCTTAATACTAAATAAAAGAATCTAAACGTTACTCAGTGGGCAATAAGGAGCAATGAAAATTTGGCCACAGGAAGGTGATATGATCATGTGAAGATTTGTCTGACAGCAACAAGAAGGATGAACTGGAGGGAGAAAGAAAGATCTATTAATATGTTATCTCAATGGTCCCAGTGAATACTAATGAAGGCATGCACTAGGTTAATGGCAATGGCAAAGGAGAAGAGAAGAATGCAGTTCATGTTGAAGAAGTAGGATCTATTGATTGACTGTTCGAAGTAAGGGAGGGGAAACTTTAAGGGCTCAAAGTTCCAACTTGCAGTATCAGAAACATATTTCTCCCTGGCCTAGTGGTCAGGGTAAGAATTTTACCTCCTTCCCACCTTTCTTAACTTCCCTCAGTTTGAAGACCACATTAGTGATTGCATTAGAGCTAGGGATATGGGGTAAGAAGACAGTAAAAGGGCTTCCTCTCCTGAGATAAATCCAGAATGACAATCAGCCCTGGGCTGCCTCCCTATAGAGGGTGCTCCAAATGTCTTAACTTTTTGAGCTTTAATTGCTTAAAACTACACTAAGATTTTTGGAGCACCCTGTATATCCTTACCACAGCTTCCTCTTTGGCCCACCTGTTCTCCCTAGAGCTACCATCACTTGCCCAGGTGCCAGAGTTTCTCTCCTCCCCAGGCAATTTCTCCATTCTAAAACATAGTGATTGAAACCAGTGGTCATGCAGCCTTTGCATGAATACTTCCAGTGAGGGGGCACCCACTACCTCCTGAGGCAGGCTGTTCCACTTTGGGATGGCTCTGTTTGTTAGGAAAATTTTCTCTGTATCAATTTTTCCTACTTATAACTTTGCCCTGTTGTTCCTGGCTCTCTCCTCTGAAGGCCAAATAGAACAAAATTAATCACTCATCTCTACAACATCCCTGCAAAGCTTGAAGAAGGTTATCATACTGCTCTTAAATGTTCTCTTCTCCTGCCTAAACATCTGTGGTTACTGCAAATTTTGATCTTCCCAAGGAATGATCTCAAAGTACCTCTTGGTCCCCCTCTCCTGGATGCTCTACAGCCTAGCAATGTCCTTCCTAATTTGTATATGTTGTTCAGAACTGAACACAAAAATAATAACTAGTGCTTTGTGTCCATTATTACATATGATCCTTACAACAATACTGTGAAGGAGATGCCATAGATATAATTATCCCCAGTTTACAGCTGAGGAAATTGCAGATTAAGAGAATTTAGATAATTTGCCCATGGTCACACTGTAACTGCTGACACTGCGACTCAAACCCACATCCTTCCTGGCTTCAGATTCCACCATCTTTGCACTACACATACTGTCTGGACGAGGAGAATCCCCAAGGAACAGCAAATGAGAAGGGTTTCTGGGTTTGGCTCAACTAATTGTATACCAAACAGTCAACAAGTATATTTTTAAGCACCTACTATGTGCTGGACACTGTTATAGAAGGTAGAAACACTATGCAAGAGTGTTAAAAGTAAGAGAGAGAAGGACAGAGACAGAGGAACAGAAAGACACACAGAGAGACAGAAAGTCTATTTTAACCTAAAGGAGCCACTGAAGCTTCTTGAAGAAAATAATGTCAATCTCACCTCTGCCCTCTGAAGAGGTAGGAGGCCAAAAGTATTGAACATTGCATATATTTTTAGATTTTTTCCTATATATTGATCAGTTATGCTCATTTTTTCTTCTTTTCTTTTTTTGGTCTTTAAAATGTTTTATGAGATAGAACCTAGAAGGGGAGGGAAAGGGATACTGAAGGAAACTCAGGCAATGTAAAAAAAAAAGACATCAATAAAAACTTACTTATTTATTCTTTCAATTTCTATTTTACCTTCTGGTTCTAGAACATCAGGGCAATTTTTCCTGGCAATTTCTTGGAAGATAATGTCTAAGCTCTTTTTTTGATCATGGCTTTCAGGTAATGCAATAATTTTCAAATTATCTCTCCTGGATCTATTTTCTAGGTCAGTTGTTTTTCCAATGAGATATTTCACACTGAGGGGCAGCTAGGTAGCACAATGGATAAAGCACCAGCCCTGGATTCAGGAGGACCTGAGTTCAAATCCAGCCTCAGATACTTGACACTTACTAGTTGTGTGACTCTGGGCAAGTCACTTAACCCTCATTGCCCCACCCAAAAAAAAAAGAAAAAAAAAAGATATTTCACATTGCCTTCTATTTTTTTTCATTCTTTTGGTTTTGCTTTATTGTTTCCTGATTTCTCATAAAGTCATTAGCTTCCACTTGCTCAATACTAATTTTTAAGGAGTTATTTTCTTCAGAGAGCTTTTGTACCTCCTTTTCTATTTGGCCACTTTGGCTTTTCAAGGCATTTTTTCCTGATTGGCTTTTTGTACCTCTTTTACCATTTAGCCTAATCTGTTTTTTAAGGTGTTATTTTCTTCAGTAATTTTTTTTGTGTCTCCTTTACCAAACAGTTGACTTTTTTCATGATTTTCTTGCATCACTCTCATTTCTCTTTCCATTTTTTCCTATACCTCTCTTTTTTTATTTTCAAAATCCTTTTTGAGTGCTTTGATGGCCTGAGATCAATTCATATTTTTCTTGGAAGCATTGGATATAGGAGCTTTGACTTTTTTATCTTCCTCTGAGGTTGTATTTTGTTCTTCCTTGTCACAATAGAAACTCTCTATGGTCAGAATTTTTTTTTCTATTTACTCATTTTCCAAGCCTATTTCTTGACTTTCAACTCTTTGTTAAAGTGAGGCACTGCTTCCAGGGTAGAGGGAGCACTGCCCCAAGCTTCAAGAGGTTTGTGCAGCTCTTTTCAGAGATACTTCTAGGGATTTGTAAGTTTTTAGTTCTTCTAAAGTAGCATGATTTAAAAAGAGGTCTGTTTACTACTCTCCTGGCCTTTGCTCTGGTCTGCAAGAAACCACAGGCCTGCTTTTCTGCCCTAGAACTATGAACAGAGTTGCACTCCACTGTGGCCACCAACTCTAGTGTGCTTGTGCACCTCCCTGGCCTGGTACTGCCACCTGTAACGATTGGAATGACGCCACCTGCTGGATACTTACTGTAGAAGAGTTCTGCCCATGAAGCAAAGGTCTTTGAGGGCAAGACCAGGCTTCAGGAAGTGACGCAGACTAGTGGGAGGAGGAAGGAAGAGACTGGCGCTCGGTCTCACGCTCTTTCCTGAGGACGCTGGCGGAGAAGGGAGCTAGAAATGTGCTCTCCCTTTAATAGATAGGAATCTAGGCCTTTCTCTCTCTCTTTACCAAATTCTTATTCTCCTTAATAAATGCTTAAAAGCCTAACTCTTGCTAAAGCTTATAATTTATTGGCGACCACTCATTAAATAGTTTAGACAGTTTAGCTAGAATTTTAGCCCTTAACACACCCGAGGATATGATCTGGATGGAAATATGGGCAAAACAACAGAGTCCTATCTTGGTGCTAGCAAAGAGACCCCTTCAATCTCCTTCTGGCCAATTGTTTGACTCCCTTACCATTTGTGGTCTGAGTTCCAGAAGCAGTTGCTGCTGCTGCTGCTGTTGCTGTTGCTGCTGCTGTTGCTGCTGTTGCTGCTCCTGCTTCAGAAGCTCCCAAGGTCTGCTCCTGGTTTGCTGGGGCTGGGTCTCTGGCATGGCTTACACTGGGCTGTGCTCCACTCTCACCCTGGTACAACAGACCTTTCCTGATGACCTTCTAAGTTGTCTTTGGCTGGAAAATTATTTCACCCTGTATTTTTGTGGGTTCTGCTGCTCCAGGAATTGTCTTACAGCATTATTTGAAGGTATTTGGAGGGGTCTTGGGGAGAGCTCATGCAAGTCACTGCCTTTCCTCCACCATCTTTGCTCTACCCCAAAAAACTTATTTTTTTAAACAAAGAAAATAATGTTAGGGTCAAACATATGCTTTAGTAATATCAGACTGGCCACTGTGTGATGTATGATGGACTGGAGAGGGGAAAAACAAGGAACAAGGAAACCAATAGTCCAGGTAATTGCAATGTCTACATCATTCAGAAGAGGTAGAAATGCATTGATCTAATAATAGATAACATTTGTATAGTGCTTGAAGGTTTACAATATGCTTTACATGTTTCCATTTGACCCTCATAAAAACCCTATGAGGTTTGTGCTATTATTACCCCTATTTTACATATGAGGAAATTGAGGATAAGGGAGATAAATTGATACCAAAGGTCACTCAGTTAGTAACTGTCTGATGCAGGATTTGAACTCAGGTCTTCCTGACTCCAAGCATAATATTTCATCTATTTTACAGCTTTATTTGCCTCTAATAGAAATATATAGAACTACCTAAAATAGAAAAGTAGAGCCAGCACATTTATTGCTGCTTTTACATAGTTTGTGTATCACTTCTTTTCTTCTCACTCATAGACATATGCACACACTTTCATTCACACTCCTAAGTTCTGAGGCTGGATCTGTGCTTTCGAGCTGCAGATCTGCCTACCGTTGTCTCCTTAACATATTTTCCAAAACATTTTTAGTAGAGGGGAAAAGCACAGGCCTGGGTATCAGAAACCTGAATTTCAGTCCCTGCCCTACCACTTACTGTGAGTCACTTCACTTTTCTGGGGATCGATCTCTTTCGCTATTAAATGGGGGGCTGTACTATTTCTTCACTTAAATCTCTTTCAGATAGAGCATTTTACCTTATTTATAAATAGCTGACTACCTATTTATTAAGTGCCTACCATTGCTGATTGGGGCTGCTAGGTGGCACAGTGGAAAGAGCATAGGCCCTAGAGTCAAGAGGACCCAAGTTCAAATATGGCCTCAGACACTTGACACTTACTAGCTGTGTGACCCTGGGCAAGTCACTTAACACCAATTGTCTCTAACATCCAGGACCATCTCCAGTCATTATGATGTCTATCTTGCCACTGGACCCAGATGGCTCTGGAGGAGAGAGTGAGCCTGGTGCCTTTGCACGGCCCTCCCTCACTTAAATCCAATTCACTGCAAGTCAAGACATCATCTTCCTGATGTCACTGGTCTTCAAGAATGAAAGACAAGTAACAACGATAACAACTCCATTGACAATTGATTTCCAGATATGTTGGTGTGAGCCTTAGATGTCAGCACAGATAATTTTTTAATTGACTATAAAGTTCATTTATAAGGAGATGAAACCAAAACTCCATCTCCTTCATCAGAGAAACTATCATGTTCTCTGAATCAGTATTTTTCCAAACTTCTTCCTTGAAAGCAGCAAATATCACTTTGGGAGCAGCGACACCTTGTGGTGATCTCTGGCAGAAGATTGTAACCTGTCAGTCCCATTGCCTTTCCCAGTTTGAACACTGGTACCCAGCTCATTACTGAAGGAGGTGAATTCAGCTCAGCTTTTCTCCACTCTCCTTTATCACAAGAGAGTTTAGGGTTTACTACTGATGAAATCAATTTATCTTTTTAGAACAAAAAAGAACAAGACATTCATTCCCCCTCTTATGCCTCCCTCCCACCCCCACCAAGGCTGAATTGAATTGGTACTCCCTTTTCAGAGTAACTGATTCCAGCAAAACCTTTATCTTTGAGGTGCAGGGTCACCATATGGAGAGAAAATAGTGAAGCCCTTATTACAGAATGAAAAAATTCCAAACACTCAGCATTATCTCAAAATGGGGTACCTCTGGAAGTAATATATTTACCCCACTGAAGATTTGTCTTCAGTCATGGTAGAGGGATCTTATGTAGGGTTTTCGTTCAGGTATTCCATAGAATAGATGGCCTCTGAGATCCCTTCCAACTCTGATATCCTATACAACCTTGAAAAATACAAGCATCTCAAACCTTCTGTGAGGATCTTAAGATCACTGATTGGTGTGAAGGCTGTCAGTGAGATTTCAGTAATGGTAGCAGTTGGCTTAGAGACCTACCAGATGGGAAGCCCAGTATAGTGCAGTGGAAATATTGAATTTGGAATCATGAGATCTAAGTATGAATCTTGGTTCTGCCATTTACTATGTGGATGGCCTTGGGCAACTCATTAAACCTTTTTGGTTTCAGTTCCCTCATTTGTAATGTAAAGGAGTTGGATTCAGTCAGGGATTCTTAACATGGGATCTGTGATTTTTTAAAATATATTTTGACAATTGTATTTCATGTTATCCTGTGTATTTTTGTATATTTTAAAACATTATTCTGAGAAAGGATCAATAGTTTTTACCATATTGTCAAAGGGGTTTATGCCACAAGAAAGGTTACAAATCCCTAGACTAGATGATTTCCAAAATTCCTTATAGCTCTAGATCAATAAACCTAATAATCCTGAATCTCTGAAATCTCCTGGTAGATTTTATCTACTGATTGGTAGATCTGGACTTGGGCTAAGACTGCCATTGTGGATATAATATATAGAAGTACTTTTAAAGCTACTTTTTATAAATGCATGTTTTTAATGGCAGAAAATTCTATTCATGATTTTAAAGTATTTATTCCTGATGTTGTCACATGTGTTTTAGAAAAGGCTTAAAGCCTTAAACTGGACAGTAATACATATAGGGAATGTAATTTTCAAATCTTGCCTAAGAAGCTCAAATACTTTGTCTGGACTTTCTGTAATGATTGGAGTTTCCTCACTAATTCTTCCCCCTACCTTCAGGAAGGATGATATGAAAACCCTCCCAATTAATTGAGAATCTATTCTCCTTTAAAAGATTATATATTTTCAGGGCAGCTAGGTGGCACAGTGGATAAAGCACCGGCCCTGGATTCAGAAGGACCTGAGTTCAAATTCGGCCTCAGACACTTAACACTTACTAGCTGTGTGACCCTGGGCGAGTCACTTAACCCTAATTGCCTCACAAAAATTTTTTTTTTTAAAGATAATATATTTTCCCTAACTGGTAAGTTCTATTATTGATAGGATTGTTTTGAGGATTGCATTGGATAAAAATATATGACATTTAAGCTATAAATGTTCTAAAATACAATGTGGACCCACACTATAATTGTTATTGAAGGAGCTTTGCAACTAAAAAAGTCTCCTCCATTGAATGTTGTCTACAGCCCCCATTGAGCAGTTTGTACTTTCTCTTGCTTTTGTCCTTAGTGGAGGCAGAGAGCTAAGACTAGATGACCTTTGAGGTTCCATCCAGATGCAAATCTAGAATTGTTTTTTATTACACAGAATACTGCCTTTTGTACAAAAGTCAATTTGGAAGAGTATTATTAGAGTGTTCCTTGCTCTTTTTTCTTACAAAGATGGAATTAGATGGCACTTATCTTTATATGGGTGAAATAGAAATCAACCCCAACTATTTAGCCCTGATAGATTTGTCAGGTAAGAACATGTTTCAATAAATCAGTCAATCAAAGAGAATTTTCCCCTGTACTCTGTATGTTCTGATGGGATAATATATAACAGACTTTTGAAGAGATATAACTTTGGGGGATAACAACTGTACGAACTATATTACCACAAAACAACCCTTTCTGAAAACTAATAAAATTGATGTCAATTGACAATCATGATAAACCGCACACCAGTGGGGGCTCATGAACTAGAGCCTAGTTTCTTTCTTTTCTTTGTTTTTCTTTTTTTTTTGTGGGACAATGAGGGTTAAGAGACTTGATCAGTGTCACTCAGCTAGTAAGTGTCAAGTGTCTGAGGCAGAATTTGAACTCAGGTCCTCTAGAATCCAGGGCTGGTGATTTATCCACTGTGCCACCCAGCTGCCCCCCTAGAACCTAGCTTCTTAAACTGTGGATCAAAACCCCACATGGGGTCACATAACTGAATGTGGGGGTCATGAAAAATTTGGCAACAGTAAAAGGTTATGTATACCTATTTTATATATCTATATACCCAGGCTCTAATAAAAATTTCTCAGGCAAAAAAAGGGTCACGAGTGGAAAAAGTTTAAGAAGCCCTGAACTAGAGCATCAAAAAAGACAACCCTCAACCCCTCAAGTGCTAAGAGGACTTAGTAGCTCAATGTTCTCAATGGGAACAAGAATTGGGATAGTAGCTCCTAAGCTTATATTACACCTTTTTAATTGTGTTGACACCTATTACAATGTAACATACTTAGTAGATGATTAATAAGACCACAGACCTATTACTGAAAGAGACACCAGAGGTCATTTCATCCAACCTCCTCTCCTTACAGATGAAGAAACCAAAACTCAGAGAGATTAAGTGAGAGGAATGATGTGTCCTCAGAAGTCCTGGGAATTTCTTCCCTCTCCCCATCTCCACCATTCCTTCCTTTCTAAGTTAACAGTTAACCAGTAGAGCATGTTCCTCTCAGATAAGAACAGACTACAAAATTCAAGCCCTAAAGGCTTGTCCCCAATCCCCAAAATTTCCCTTCCTTTCCCTGCTGAGTCAACAGAGGTTTCCTGAAGTTAGATAACAAAGAATCATAAAATCTCAGGGTCTGGTTGTCCCATGGGGTGGAGGCAGCAGTGGTGCCACATCTGAGGGGAGGTGGTCTACATGTTTAGAAGTGTCATGAAGAATGTGAACCCAGATGGGAGAGGGACCTTGTGTCAGGTTTAGGACAAAAAGGGGAACTTCACTGGGACAAGTCGTACCACTCCTTTGGAGTGCCTACCAAATCTTACAAGATTGTAAATAAATGGCCTTCCTTTTTCGCACCAGATCGGGAGTCATGCTTCAGTTTACCTGTTTCTAACATTAAGTAACCAGCCTGAAGTTAAAAAAAGAGAATTTGGCAGAAATGGGGTTTGAAAGCCATTTTTCTAACTTGATGATCTAACTTTCTTTTTTCTGTGTAAAAGCTTTTTTGAATGCCCTCACATCTTTTCTTACATGCTGATGAGTCTTCTCTGAATCCCCTTAAGTACTCCATGAACTTTTAGTCACAGAGTACCAGACTAGGTATAGAGTTCCCAAAAGTATCTGACAAGGGCTAAATATTCAAAACCCACTATGTCCCAATATCTGCTGTTCAATATTATCTCGTGGTCTACACCATTGACAGACACACTTAGCTTATGATCCAGTGTGAGGCTCTGAAGTCATTTCCTGCAGCACTGGTGCAATCTCATGTTCCACTGAGAATCTCTCTTTTTTTTTTTCTTCTTTTTTTACTGCCTTTGATTGTAGGCCTGGGTTTTAGGTGGAGCCCTTGTTTTTCTACACCCATGCTTTCTGGCAAGCCCCACAAGTTCTATGTATTTTCTCCCATAAGATAGAGCTAAGCCTTTAGGCACTCACTCCCACAACTTCATGTTAAAATCTTACGGTCTCATTCCTAGAACTTTCCACCCAGGGTTTCAGTCAAATGCTGGGAGACTGGTATGCATAGACTTCTTTTCAAGGTAGCCAAAAGCACAGGAATTGATTGATGGGATAAGATACTCTACTAGTTTGGAATGTTTTCTTAATGTCAAAAAATTAGAAGGAAGGAGACAAGGGTGGAGTATGTGTGGTGGGGGGGGTGGATAGTAACTGCAGATGGAATGCTAACTCACAGGTCTATTTAAGGATTGGAGTTATCCTTCCTTGTAAATGTCTGTGGACAGCTGGGCCAGGCTGATCTTGAGATATCTCAGGCTTGGGATAGCTTGGCAATTTAACACTGCACTAAGATATTTTGGTGACCCCCTGTGTATGTTGTTCTGCAACATCTACATCATGGCTAGGCTTTGCTTTCTATTATTTTCTTCCCATGCCACCCCACCCCCCTTGGGCTCATGGTAACCCTTGTTCTCTTTGAGGCTTGGCTCAAGTATCACCTCCTTCAAGAAGCCTTTTCTGATTCCAGCCATTGTTAGTGTGTCCTCCCCACTCCCCAAGCAGCTGAAGATTTACTTTCTATATGTCCTCTATGTATTTATCTGTAAACATGCCACATTCCTCTCGTGGAAAGCAAGCTCCTCTAGGGTCAGGATTATCTGAGTTTCTGTTTTTGTATCCCTATTGCCTAGAACATGTTGGGGTGGGGGGAGGAGTAGACCTATGACTTCATGGTATAGAGAACTGCAGACAAGGAAATGTCATAGACTTAGGCCAGTGCCTGCTCTGCAATGTATAGTCTTAAAAAGTTGCCTGGGGCACTAAGACATTAAGTAATTAGGCCAGAGTTAGGGCTCAGAGTCAAGATTTGAACACCCAGAAAAACAACCTGAGAAAGAGACAGGAGGTGGCAAGCAAGTCAGACTTCCCATACCACCTCACCCACCACATCCTTTAAAACAAGATGGAGACAGGGGCAGCTAGATGGCGCAGTGGATAGAGCACCAGCCCTGGAGTCAGGAGTACCTGAGTTCAAATCCAGCCTCAGACACTTAACACTTACCAGCTGTATGACCCTGGGCAAGTCACTTAACTCCAATTGCCTCACTTAAAAACAAACAAACAAACAAACAAGATGGAGATAGCCCAGGACCATAAACCCCTGGAAAGAGGGTCCCACCCAGCCAGACCACCAGCTCTGCTCCCAAGCTGATTCTCTTCCATCTATCGCTGAAGGGAACAATCCCAGTGAAGAAGGAGTCCACCATCCTTATTACTCTCAGCACCAACTACTAGCCAGCTGCCACCACTGGGCAGATAAGCCCAATGAACACAGGAACAGCAATAGCAGCAGTGACACCACCACTACCCATCCCTGCTCCTCTGGTCCTATTTCCAGGCTAGACCCTCCAGCTATTATCCAGAAAAACAACCCCTGTGGAGGAGTTCAGCCATCCTATCCATCCCCACCAACTGCCAGTAACAGGGCAAAGTAGACTAACCATAGAAGCAAGGCACCCTGAAGGAGAGACAGGAGGCCACACAGTCCAGGAGAGTCAAGCCACCCCCTCCCCTCAAATGCTGATGGAGATGGACCAAAGACAACCAATCCTACTTCCATCTCAACTTCTAGAACCATCATCCCCTTGGAGATGTGGTAACCTCTTGGTTGATTTAGCATCAGTCATCCCACTGATGTCTCAGAAAAGATGGTTCTTACCACCCAAGTCCCCAGCACTGTCCAGAGTTTCAACATCAGAAACAGATGTGAATGTATCAGTAAACATTTAACATAAAGAAGACACTTTGCTGCTCACCCTAAGGACCATGGAAACTTTCATTGTGTGGTTTCCCTCATTAAAATGTGAGCTGCTTAGTCCTTGCTGCACAGAGACCTGATGGACCTGCCCACAAAGGATGACCTCCTTGTGATTATGTGCCTCCAGAAAAAGAACTACTTGTAGTCCCCGATCTGGGCTCCATAAGCCAGGGAGCAAAGGTGGAGATCCACCCTCTCCCAGACAGACAGGAGCTGGAGGTGCTAGAGAAGACAGCCTTGATACTCAAAACTCACAAAAGGCAGGCCAGGAAGGGATCAAGCTAACCTTGCACAAGTGGGGCCTGGGTCGTGGGGAGGAACTGATGTCTAAATTCTTTACCAGGCTTAACCTACTTTCTGTTCCCTCTGTTTGTGAGCCTGTTGACTGGGGGTTGGGGGATGGGGGATGGAATGTGTGTGTTTGGAGGGCTGTATTCTTGTTTGCTTCTGTTTTACTATTACAGATGCCATGGGATGAAGTTTGAGCCTCTGGTTGCATATTATGACATTAGTTATGGGGGGCAGATAGGTGGCGCAGTGGATAGAGCACTGGCCCTGGATTCAGGAGGACCTGAATTCAAATCTGACCTCAGACACTTGACACTTACTAGCTGTGTGACCCTGGGCAAGTCACTTAACCCCAATTGCCTCACACACACACACACACACACACACACACACACACACACACACACACACAAAATCAAACAAACAACATTAGTTATGAGAGAAGAAAAAGAATGTGAGTTCCCTGAGAATCAAATTGAGATTGTCTTGCTCTTTCATTTATACCCCCAGAGCTTGTAAGCACAGTATGTTGCTCATAGTAATCACTTAATAAACACTTCATTCATTCATTCATTCATTCATTCATTCATTCATTCATTCATTCATAGCTATCTCTCTATCCCCTATGCCATGCTGCCTTGAACACTTGGTGACTACTTAATAAATGCTTGTTGACTGAGGGATTAATTAAGATCTGACTTCCCCTTAGGGCATGGAGATCGGATGGCCTGGTTTACCCACTAAGTTGGGTAAAAGAGGCTTTGCTCCAGGTTTACAGTTAATGGAATGGGGAGAGGAAGAGATAGTCCACTTCCCTTCCACTAAGACCACTTTCTCTGGGCTTCATCTTATGATATAACACTAGCTTGAGCACAAACATATTTTCTTCCTCAGCGGACCATTCATTTTATCTTTTGAATTATTAGCACCGCCTACCCCACCCAGGGTTCTCTGGCTAGGGGGTCCCTTTTAGAGGGCCATCTGCCTCCCATCCCTCAATGCCGTAGGGGTGAGGGTTGGATTTTTCTCTATCCTAGGTGCCCCCTAAGGACTAGGCTGTCATTTGCACAGTGGTGCCTGCCCCCTTAACCCTCAATATTTACACATCAAGTGAAAATATTCTGCTAATAACAGAGCTAGAACAAAACATTCGTGTGCTTCAGGCAGCAGTAGAACATTGTGTCCCTGGAGTGTTACTATCACAGAATCACGGAATTTCGGAGTTGACAGTCAGTGATCATCTAGTTCAATCTATACCTCCAAAGAATCTCCACCATTCCACACCAGAAAAATGATCACCTAGCCTTTCTTTGCTTGAAGACCACCATAGGAGGGAAACCCACTGACTCCTACAGCAGCCCATTTCACATTTGAACTTCAAGCCTACATTTCCCTCTTGGCTACTTTCATTCATCATTCCTAGTTCATGAGCCAAACGAAACAAGCCTAATCCTTCTTTCACGTGATAGGCCTTAAAGATAGCTAAAATAATCCCTCTGTGTCTTTTCTCCTCCAAGTTAAACAACTCCAGTTTCTTCAACCAATCCTTATGTGGCGTGGGCCCAAGGACCTCTATCCTAGTTGCTGCCCTCTGGATTCTTCATTTTTTCAGTCTTTTTTACTAAATTGTGGTATTTAGAACTAAACACAATATTCTACATATGGTCTAACCTGGACAGAATGCTCTAGCACTTACCACTATTCAAGGCAGGCCAAAGTTTCACAGGAAGTTTTGAGTTTCCATTGCAAAAAGCATACCTGATTTACCACAAAATAAATACTTACATGCAACAAAGAGCAGAATTTTAGAAATTAAAAATGTGCATTTGGAAAAAAAAAATAATATTGACAGGGGTCTTTTTTTATGCTTCCTTGCAAATTGTACCATAGGTGCTGCCTACCTCACCTGCTACTAGTTCTGGTTCTGCCTGATGGGAATATTCACTTGTCTTATATTTGTCATTTTAAAATTTACTAGCTGTGTGACCCTGGGCAAGTCACTTAACCCCAATTGCCTCAAACATAGGGACCATCTCCAGTCATCTTGATGTACATCTTGCCACTGGACCCAGATGGCTTTGGAGGAGAGAATGAAATTGGTGACCTTGCACAGCCTTCCCTCACTTAAATCCTATTCACTGCAAGTCAGGACATCACCATGATGTCGTGGTCCTCTTTGAACAAGGAACAAACAACATTTTAAAAGGAGTAATTTTTATCATGAAAAGATTGATACTTTACAATTTTCTTTGTTCCATTCCTTCTTAAAGCTGAAGTCTCTCCTAGTTATTGGAAGATGAATGTGAATCCATGAATAAGCAAGTAAAACACCACCCTTCTCTGATTGAGGCATAGATTAAATAGAATTCACACCAATCAATAATGTCTAGACTGTGTTAATTTTCCATAATGTTATAATCATAATAAAGTATTTGTTTTTCTTTACCTACTCAAATGGTTGCTACCCAAGTTACAACCTACTAATATTCTGTACATATGAATAGCTATTTTCAGTCTTCAAAAGACACACACCCCTAACCCACACCATCAAAAACCAAAAAAAGCAGACTTCCTGCTCTACCCCACCTCCTCAACATTAACTGAAAAACAAACTCTTCTGGACCGATACCACCACCTGGTGGTTGGCACAATGAGTGTCTGATCCAAAGTCTCAAAGTAATAGAAAGAGGCCCTTTCTATTTCACTCATTGCTCACAACCCCACCTCAGGCAATCCTTCTCACAAGTATACATATCCTTCCATGGTCCTCTCCCATTTAGCTATGTCCTTAAACCTAAAACCTGAGGGCAAGGAGTGTCCTTGGACTCTTTTGTGTCCCCAGAACTTAGCAAAGGACCTGACACAAAGCAGGCACTTGATAAATGTTGAGTGATTGAACTAAACTTCATTCTCTCAGTTTTCTTTTCTCCCTTCTGAGAACTACAAAATTTACTGAGAACTGATTCCCCCACCTAGTCCCCTCTTTCCCAGGCAGGTGAATTGCCTGGGGCTGACTGTCTTTGTCATTTCCAGACTCTTGATGGACTTATGGACCTTCCCCCAAGCAACTTATCACCTCCCAATGTTCCCCACCTTACTCCCAGGACTTTATGTTATTATGTAAAAAGGGTCCACCTGCATTAAGTAGTTTATATTCGGAGTCAGTAAAGCCTATACTTAAATTAGGAGCAGTTCTATTATTTCTTTTGTCAAAGGTTCATTTACATTAATTAGCTATATGTCACTCTGGAGCAATCTTTTTGTTCTGTTGCCCCATTAAAACCCTGTCCTCTGTATTCCTAGCTTCCGAGCTCTGCCCCGATTAAAGACCTTATTTCTCCTATATTGATTGTTTCCTTACTTTCCAGGTTAACACTTCTTATTTATGAGACAATTCAAGATGAGAATATCTCTAAATGCAGACACATTAGTATATCCCTGATGAACATTTATTAAGTTCTGGGTCATATTCTATTTTTTTGGCAGGGCAATGAGGGTTAAGTGGCTTGCCCAGGGTCACACAGCTAGTAAGTGTCAAGTGTCAGAGATCACATTTGAACTCAGGTCCTCCTGAATCCAGGGCTGGTGCTTTATCCACTGAGTGACCTACCAGACCCTTGGTTCTTATTCTCTTAATGAATAAGCTACTCAAATGGAAATAAATTTAGCTCTTTTGTGTAACCTTGGGCTAGTTACTTAATCCATAAAGGCCTTTCTATCTCTAAATCCGTGACCCTATGAATGCTTTCAAATCACCAGTGAATCATTTAAATTTACTGAGGAACTAATTAATGAAATAGTGTGTGGACATAAATGCATTTACATTATTGTGGGTTTTATAAAGTTTCATTGTTATGTTTTCTTTTTATATTATAAACATTTACAAATTGCCTCCATTGCTGTTTCATTATTGGGGGGGAAAGCAAGGACCCAGATTTTATATCTAATCCTTGACCCCTTTCCCATCAAATACCAGTTGCACAATGAAAACATATAGCACTTAGCAAATAAATTTATTTATCCAATCATAGCAAAACAAATTGGGGATGATTTAGGAGAATATATGATGGACAATACAGAGTAAAGGAATTCTCCTATTGGAAGCAAGGTAACTCAGCTCAGCCAGGAGAAAGAGTCCTAGATCTCATCCAGAGCCAGCTTAGGATAGGAACATGATGAAGATTGTCAGCTCCTCTCATGTCAGCTTCTTCCTAGAGTCTTTTCCTTCAGAAACCTGAAGTGGAATTGACCTCTTCCAACTTTATTTCAAAGCTGGAAGATAGATGCACCCAAAGAAATTGCAGGGCTCTAAGCAACTCAGAACTTGAAGAAGACTGAAGAAAGTTGAAGTTCTCCTGCTCTCACTAATTACACCCCACCCTGCCCTGAATGAGGGGCATCTCCATCAATAAGGAAAGAAGCCCATGCCATTGAGTTTTCAGACTAAGGTTACATTCCTCCCCTGGACCAAAACTCTTCGTAGTCCCTTGCAAAGATCAACTGGGACAAGTCTAAAACCTGTAATGCTACAGTATAAACACAAACATTAGTGCTTTGAAATAGCAAGGATGATTTTCACCCAAGATAACCAACCATCAGTACCATTGAAACTGAAATAAAACAAATGAATAATAACAGTGCATGCAATATTCATGGCATTATGCAGATCAACATCTGAGAATGTACAACAGTGACATTATAACTAACTACATATAGGACATATGACACTTAGACATTCTGAAAGCACATGCATATCCATGGTATATAGCAATCAATTAAAAGCAGTAGCAAGGTTAACCAACAAAGCAAAGCTAATGTCTGGATCCCCATGCCAAGAGCACACCTCCCTTTTTACCATTAGGAGACACCCTGTTTTCCAGAGCTAAGGCCCAGCAAGCAAGCTGTTCCCTGAGCTTGGCATAACAACAACCCTTTACACTCACCCTCTGTAAGAACTCAGTCACAGCAAAATCCCACAATTGTTTCATGCCGGCAGCAGGTGGTCTCTAAGTCTGGACAAGCCCCTGAAGTATCCATGTTACAGTCATGAAGTCCTGCTATGAATCAAACTTGTCTCATTGTTGCTGTTACACCTCATTGTTAGGGCTACAGCTCACTGCATAGTCACTCCTACTAGAGGGGGCCCCAGCACATGTGTCTAGTTTCCCTCCTCCAACAGAATAAAGAAAGCCTCTTGCTAATGACCACTGTTATCTCTTTGGTTTTATTTTTCAGTTAACTTTGGTTGTGATAACCCATGTGAGCTCTGTCATTTTTAGAGTTAACAGTGGTTGCAAAACCTCCAAAAATCTTTGCTTCATTTGTTTTCTTTTTTTTGTTGTTGTTTGTTTGTTTGTTTGTTTTTTTAGTGAGGCAATTGGGGTTAAGTGACTTTCCCATGGTCACACAGCTAGTTAAGTGTCAAGTGTCTGAGGCTGGATTTGAACTCAGGTACTCCTGACTCCAGGGCCAGTGCTCTATCCACTGCGCCATCTAGCTGCCCCCTCATTTGTTTTCAATATTGACGCAAGCTAGCCACAATTAGAACTATATGAAAGAAGACTGGGCTGCTTCAGTAGGCATTGAGTTCTCCCTCACTGAAATTTTCTGGGCCTTAGTTTCCTTATATGTAAAATAAGTAGGTTAGACAATGATCTCTAATATCCTTCCATATTCTAAATCTATGATCTCATGATCCATGAAGCAGGATTCGTGATACTAGTCAAGGATGTCGAGGCATTTGCTAGGTTCAGAACAGCAATTACACAGGGCATAATGAAAGGGACCAACCAAAGGATAGATAGCGGTGTAATTAAAAAATTAAATTCAAAAAATTTTCAATTTCTATACTAGGTGCTTAATACAGAGACAAAAATGAAAAGGAAGCTCAAGGATGAATTATACAGATATACAAGTCTAACATAGCAAAGAAAATGAGCTTATAGCAGGAGTGCCTTTTAAATTATTTATTTTATTCTGGACTTAAAAAATAAAATAAGCATCTCTATAACATAGCTTTTTTTTTTTATATTAAAGGCCCAACTTGTGATCTCTTTTGTTTACTTCTGCTTCTGACACCAGAAAATACCTAACAAATGGACACTTGGTGTTTCTTTCAGGTGATTTCTTCCTTGTCTCCAGACACTGGCTTCTCAGGGCTTCCATGCTGGGCTGGCTGCACTATTCTACCTTTAATGCTGGTTCCAAGGTTTCCATAGTTTCAGCTCCCATGTCCAGTGGGTATCATCAACAACACCTGAAATCACTGGGTCTCTACCTACTTTCTTTGTGTGTGTGTGTGTGTGTGTGTGTGTGTGTGTGTGTGGCAATTGGGGTTAAGTGACTTGCCCAGGGTCACACAGCTAATACGTGTCAAGTGTCTGAGGTCAGATTTGAATTCAGGTACTCCTGACTCCAGGGTCGGTGCTTTGTCCACTGCACCACCTAGCTGCCCCTTCTACCTACTTTCTTTTCTTTTGTGTCTAAAGATTTTCTATGGGATACTTCCATCTACTTTGAATGAGTCCCAAGAATCACTGGGATTCAGATGCCCGTCAGGATGGCAGTTGATGGGAATCTCAAAGCAGCAGTTCTCCAGGTATGGTCAGCTGACTACTGGGCATCCCCCAGATACTTTCAGTGGATCCTGATACCAAAATGTTCAAAAACTGCTGGAATGAAGCAGGTGGTAGGTTGATAATTAAACTAGATTAAAATGTAAATAATATGGAGGTAGAGAACAAAAAGGCAGTGGTGCTGAAGTCTTAAGTAAGCTATGTTTTGTAATTAGAGGAATCCTTAGAACTCAGCAAGGGCAAAATTCCCACTGGAATATTCATGTGATAAGTTTCCTCTGACCCAAATTTCCCACTCTAGAAAGTGCCAAGTTCAGATTACTTTGTATGTATTTTATTCTTTCCTTATCCATGTATATTATGTGTTGCTCAGATGGAACGTAAGCTTCTTGAGGGGAGGGACTGATTTCATTTTTGTCTTTGTAGTCCTGTTCTTAGTCATCCCCAGGGACCAGCATAGCACCAGGCACAGAGTGGGCAGTTAATAAATTCTGTATGAGTTGTGTCAAAGTATTGGTGGCAGCTACGTGTGGGAGGCAGACTGGTTAAACAAGCCTCTAGTTATCTGTCATTCTAGGTGCTGGACCCTTGGTATGAGTTCAGGTTCTCACTCGCTCTTTTCTTCTCTAGTAAGTCTGTTTACTTTGAAGCATGTTTTTTTGGATGCTTTTTGTTATGTCACAGTCATTTCTTTCTTTCTTTTTTTTTTTTTTGGTGAGGCAATTGGGGTTAAATGACTTGCCCAGGGTCACACAGCTAGTAAGTGTCACGGGTCTGAGGTCACATTTGAACTCAAGTCCTCCTGAATCCAGGGCCAGTGCACCACCTAGCTGCCCCATAACAGTCATTTCTAAGGGAAAAAAAATCCAGGCCTAACTACCCCATCACAAAGTTGAACCCTTTCCTTTCTCCTTTATAACAAAGTAAAGCAAGTAGAAATACTTGACATAGTGACTAGGTGCCATGAGCTAGGAGATAGATTTCATTATCTGTTCTCTGGGACTATCATTTATTTTTTAATTGCTCAGTGTGATAAGCCAGGTTTCCCTTCCTCCTTATATGATTTAGTCTTTCTCCTAAAAGCCAAGGAAACAGTCCCTGATGACCTGCTGAGAGGGTTAAGGTTCAAACCATCAAGCTGTTGATGTGGTTTCCTAATGGCCTCAGGCAGCATTGACTATGGCTTCCTGATTGCCTGAGGCCGTAAAAAGCCCCACATGGACTTAGGGCTCTTCAGACTTGGCAGATATCCCAAGGCCCAGCAAGAGGCACCTCACCCAACCCTGCATATATTTCCATAGGGAGATCAGGGAGGCTCTATCTACCTGAGAGAGGTGCTATATTAGTATTCTTTTTATGCTATGGTTAAGTAAACCTTTTGTGAATTATTGCTGAATAACTGTAATAATGGTGATGATAATTTGTTGCATATATTAAGATTTACAAAACACTTTACAAATATTATCTCATTTTATCCTATTATTATCCTTATTTCATAGATGAGCAAACTAAGTTAGAGAGTTTAAATGATTTACCCAGGGTTACATAGTTAGCAAGGTCTGAGACCAGATTTGAACCCTGGGTCTAGTGCTCTATCCACTTTGCCACACAGCTGAATGACTAAGGAGAGTTTCATTTCTTATGTTAGACCTAAATCACCAGAGTACCAGTACATGGAGAATTTGACTTCCTCTTAGTGATCTTTTCATTTACCTTGCTGTAGTCATTGTTTATGACATCTTTTATGATTGTTTATTGTATTTGTTTTCTATTTTGTTTCATGGTTCATTTTATGTAGTTTTATTCATTTCATGCTACCTCAGTTCTTATAAATGTTCCCATATTTTTCTGAAGTCTCATGTTCATAATTCATATTGTATATTAGTATTCTGTGGCATTCATATACCATAGGGGTTTTTGGTTTTTTTGGAATTGCCCAATCAAGAGGCACCCATTCTGTTATTAATTCTTTGCTACAGAAAGCAAGCATAGTTGCATAATAGATCTTTCTTTATGTCTTTTATTTCCTGTGGGGTATTATATGCCCAGTTCAATAGTATGGATAGATTAGTTTTTTTCTGGCATAATTCCAAATTGCTCTCACAGCTCTACTAACAGTGTATTAGTATAACTTCAATGTGACAGGCATACTATCTTCCTGCAGCCCCACCAACACTTAACTGCTCTGTTAAGGGCTAAAATTCTAGCTAGTCTGTCTAAAATATCCAATGAGTGGTCACCAACAAATTATAAGCTTTAGCAAGAGTTAGACTTTTTTTTAATAGAATTTTATTTTTTTATTTTTTTGAATAGAATTTTATTTTCCAAAATATATGTAAAAACAAATTTTAACATCAATTTTTTAAAAAAATTGTTCCAACTTCTCTTTCTCCTCCATTCCCACCCCCCACCCACTAGAGCTCAAGCATTTCAAAATAAGTTATACATGAGTAGTCATGGAAAGCATTCCCACATTAGCTAGGTTGTGAGAGAAAACAATCAAAAAACTCCCAAAACTTCAGACTGAGGAATTGTCAAAGAGAAAAAAAAAGAAATTTTTTTTAAATGTGTTTCCAGGGGCAGCTAGGTGGCGCAGTGGACAGAGCACCGGCCCTGGAACCAGGAGCACCCGAGCCCAAATCCGGCCCCAGACACCCAACACCCACCAGCTGCGCAACCCCGGGCAAGCCACCCAACCCCAAATGCCTCACCAAAAGAGAAAAAAAAAAAGAAAAGAAAAAAAATGTGTTTCCATCTATTTTCAGATACTATCACTTCTTTCTCTGTAGATGGGTTGCCATTTTCATAAGTCCTTCAGGGTTATATTGGACCATTGCCTTGCTGAAAATAACCACATGCTTCCCAGCAGATCATCTTACACTATTGCTGTTATTTTGTATACAGTGCATTTCACTCTGCTTCAGTTCATGTAGGTCTTTCCAGGTTTTTCTGATAGTATCCTGTTCATCATAACCTAAATAAAGTACCTTAAACATGACAAAGAATTTTCTTCATAGTAGCCCAGCAAAGTCATCATAACTATTTCCCTCCATACTATTCCATTCCCATGATATTTACTCTATTTTCTATCTTCTTGTAAACTATTCCTCCTCAAAAGTGTTTTACTTCTGACTGTCCCCTCCCCTACTCTGCACTCCCTTTTTTTTCACCCTTCCTTCCTTATCCTCTTCCCCTTATACTTTTCTTTAGAGTTAAATAGATTACTCCTCCCAACTGGGTGTGAATGTTATTCCCTCCATGAGCCAACTCTGATGAGTTTAAGGTCTTTGAGCTAATTCTTTGTTCCAAATTTTCTTCCTCTCTCTCTCTCCTCAACCCTCCCTATGAAATCAAGCAATTCAATATTTCATACTTGTGCTGTTATGCAGAACATCTTTACCTTCCTCGAAAGTATTTTGCTTTTTACTACTCTCTCCCCGAATCTGCCCTTCCTTCCTCCCCCCCCCCACCTTATCTCCCTCCCCTCCCTTTGGGCAAAAATATATTACTATACCCACTTGGGTATGTATGTTAGTCCCTCTTTGAGTCAATTCTGATGATATTAAGGTTCACTCACTCCCCAATTCCTTCCCCCTTTTCCCCTCCCCTCCATAAGCTTTTTTCTTGTTTCCTTTATGTGAACAACCTCTCCCCAGACCATCTCTCCCCTTCCCCGTCTCCCAGTCTATTTCTCCTACACCTCAACCCTATTTTAAGGATGCCATTATGGGTTAGTTAGGTGGCACAGTGGACAATGGACCAGCCCTGGACCCAGGAGGCCCCAAGCCCAAATCCAGCCCCAGACATAAGACACCCCACACAGAACAAAACATAACATCTTCGTATTCAGTTCAGACCTGTGTCCTCTATTAAATCCTTACTGAGATAGTTCTTATGAGTTTGAAGTATTATCTTCCCATGTAGGAATATAAATAGTTTGATCTTTTAATATCCCTCATGAAGTCTTTTTCCTGTTTATCTTTTTATGCTTCTCCAGGGTCTTGTATTTGAAAATCAAATTTTCTATTCAGTTCAGGTCTTTTCATAACAAATTCCTGAAAGTCTTCTTTCTCCTTGAAGTTCCACGTTTGCCTCTGAAAGATGATGCTTAGTTTTGCTGGGTACATGATTTTTGGCTGTAGTCCCAGTTCTTTTGCCCTCTGGAATATCATATTCCATGCCCTCCGGTCCTTTAATGTAGAAGCTGCTAGATCTTGCTTTATCCTTATTGGAGCTCCACAGTATTTAAATTCCTTTTTTCTAGCTGCTTGCAATATTTTCTCCTTGACCCGGGAGTTCTGGAATTTGGCTATAATATTCCTGGAGGTTTTCCTTTTGGGATCTCTTTCAGGAGGTGATCGGTGGATTCTTTCAATTTCTATTTTAGCTTCTGCTTCTAGAATATCAGGGCAATTTTCCCTCACAATCTCTTGGAGGATGGTGTCTAAGCTCTTGTTTTGGTCATGGTTTTCAGGTAGTCCAATGATTTTCAAATTATCTCTCCTAGATTTATTTTCTAGGTCAGTTGTTTTTCCAAGGAGATATTTCACATTGCCCTCTATTTTTTCATTCAATTGGATTTGCTTTACTGTGTCTTGGTTTCTCATAAGGTCACTAGCTTCCATTTGTTCAATCCTAATTCTTAGGCAATTATTTTCAGCAGACAGTTTTTTAATCTCCTTTTCCATTTGGCTTTTCAAACTGTTGACTTTTTTCTCATAACTCTCCTTCATTGCTCTCATTTCTCTTTTCATTCCTTCCTCTCTTTCTCTACATCTTCATTCTGTCTCTCCTACTTTCTCTTCAAAGTCCCTTTTGAGAGCCTCCATGGCTTGAGACCAGTTCATATTTTTCTTGGAAGCTTTGGATGCTGGAGCTTTGACCCTATTATTATCTTCTTCTTCTGAGGATGTATTGTGGTCTACCTTTCCCCCAAAGAAGTTTTCGATGGCCTTCTGCTTTCTCTGCCTACTCATCCTGGCTTACTGTTTCTTGGCTTTTTACTCCTTAAAGTGTAGCGCTGCTTCTAGGACACACTGTTCGTGTTACAGTGTGGCCCAGGGGGTGATTGGGCTTCTTCTCAGCCTGCCTGGCTTGTGAGTAATCACAGCCGCTTTCTCTTTGACCCGGAAACAGAAGTCTGATTGAACTCTGATTCTCTATGGTTGGAAGCTTGGCATGCTTTTACCCCTCCCCCACTGGGCCACCACCACTCAATTCAGCCCACTGGTTCAGACCCAGGGCGCTTTGCTCCAACTCCAGCAGATACTGCCTCCACTTCACCCCAGCCTACCGCTGAACCCCCTCACCAGTCCGTGATTGGAGCCTCAGAAGCTGCTGGTGCTGAAGACTCTGACATGCGCTGGAAGCAGTGTCCCTGGTTGGGTCCGGACCGCGGGCTGAGCTGTTCAGCCTGATCACTAGGTGATCAGAATTGCCCTCTTTTGCGAAGAAACAGTCTCACTCTGTTCTTATGTGCATAAGGTTGTTCTGGGTTTTGATTTTTACTGCATTATTTGGGCGTGAATGGACGGGTTTATCTGGAGCTTGTGGGAGTCACAGCCTCTCCTCCGCCATCTTGGCTCCGCCCCCCCCAAGAGTTAGACTTTTAAGCATTTATTAAGGAGAGTAAGAATTTGGTAAAGAGAGAGAGAAAGGCCTAGATTCCTATCTATTAAAGGGAGAGCACATTTCTAGCTCCGCTCTCCACCAGAGTCCAAAGGCAAGAGCGTCAGAGCGAGCGCCAGTCTCCTCCTTCCTCCTCCCACTACCCAACGTCACTTCCTGATGCCAAAGAAAAGACTCCTGGTCTTGCCCTCAAAGACCTTCACTTCATGGGCGGAACTCTTCTACAGTAAGTCTCCAGCAGGTGGCGTCATTCCAATCATTACAGTTCCCCGCTTTGTTTTCTCAAGAAACGGGACATTTCCTTGATGAAACAGTCAAAAAAACCCAAAAACAAACAAACAAACAAAAAAACTGAACAGTTCCTGTTGTCATCTTTGCTCATTTTCAAGTATGTGACACATTTCTCTTACTACTAGTGACTTGGAGTTATTTATAAAGTTTCCAAAACACTTTTGTTCACATCCTTTGTCCATGTCTACTGAAAACAGCTTTTGCTGTTTGCATGGATTCCCTTTATGTCTTGGATATCAGACTTTTAGCAATGATATATGTTACAAATAATACTAATTTCTCTTCTTATTCCACCTTCAATGATTTTGTTCGTGCAAAAAGTTTTTGCATACATTCAGTATTACCTATTTTTTTCTTTTATGATTTCCTCTATCTCTTGCTTAGCTAAGCATTGTCCCCCCACCCCCACCCTACCTCCAGTCAATGTTATAGAAGATATATCTTCTCTTCTTCTAATTTTTTATTTGACTTTTTTCTATTCTGGTTCCACATCTATATTTAAGCTTATTAATGGAACTTGATATAAGATCCTAGTGTACTCTCTGCCAAAGTGCATCCCAAATTTGCAACAGTTATTATCAAAAAGGTAGTCCTTCCCCCAGTAACTTATCAAATACCTGGTGGGCTACTATTTTTGTTACTTCTATTGCTTGCTTATCTATTCTGTTACATTGAAATGCTTTTTAAAAAAAATGCTTTTAACCAATATCAAGTCATTTTGTTATTATTATTTTTTTTTAGTGAGGCAATTGGGGTTAAGTGACTTGCCCAGGGTCACACAGCTAGTAAGTGTTAAGTGTCTGAGGCCGGATTTGAACTCAGGTCCTCCTGACTCCAGGGCCAGCGTTCTATCCACTGCATCACCTAGCTGCCCCCAATATCAAGTCATTTTGATGACTACTACTTTATAAAATATTTTAAGGTATTTCTTGCTGCTATTGTTTCAATAGTCCCTATTGAAGAGTCTTGTTGTCCCCGTATCACAATTTAGGTCAAAAGACATTGATTAAGCACTAACTACATGCCAAGGAAGTTAAAGGAATGAATTTAATTTATCCTGCCTACCTGTTATCAGACTAATCTACATAAAGCAGACACCAGATCATGTCACTTCCTCCTCAGAAAACCTTCAAAGTCTCCCTAGACAGGCACAAACTAATCTTCTCATCCTTCCAAAAAAATTTTTTCCCCTGAGGATTCTCAGCCTAGACCATTGGCTTTAAGACACTGGCAGAGAGACTCCAGACCAGAAGAAGACCCACAAATTCACCCAGGTAGACTATAGGGAATGAAATCCAGAGGTTGCAGAAGCGGATTTCCTCAAGTTACCCAGCCTTACATATTGACATGAAGAGTCCTAACTATGCCTAGCAAACTTCATACCAGTGTCAGTGGAAGCCCTAATGCTGGATAATAAAGCCCTAGGCTAACTGCTTCTTAAGGGGATGGCTACACACTCCTAGCTCTGCCATATTTGAGATCACTTTCAGCTTCCTGTGAGCTTATAGAGGATTAATGGAAGAAAATGGACAAGAATCACATAGGATGAGAAGACATGGAGAAGCTATATCTGTAAGCATGGGATCATGGACATATCATATTATTTTATATGCCAGAACTATGCTTGTCACTATGGTGGAATAAAGAGAAACAGTTATTGCCATTGATGAATTTGCAATTGAATTATGAAGTCAAGACAAGAACTTAGGAAAAACTTCCTATTTAAGGCATCAGTCAAAGAGTCTTATCAAATTAGATTCAGAAGACAGAAGGAAGATGTGCTTGCATTCTATTAAGTCAGGTTAGAGTAAGAATGAACCTCAGAGATCATCTAGTCTAAAGTTGTTATTTTATAGATGAAGAAACTCAGGCCCAGAGAGATTAAGTAATCTATCCTAAATCATACAGTTGATATGTTGTCTCCTTTCTGGGGAGGAGACGCATACATTGAATATTATCCATGAAGGCCAATGTTAGGCATTAGCCCATTGTTGAAAGGTAGTTATAACAGATAAGTAAGAGAACTTCTACCTACAAAAGGTGTCAACAAAGGAAGAATTCTGATGCCCTTTCCAATAAATAAGCTATACATTCATTGTAGAACCATCTACTTGAATGGGGATAATCTTTTCCCCACCTTCCCTCTCCTTTGTTGCTTCTTGGAAACGCAGTTCTAGCTCCGTTTGTCTCAACACACTTTTTAAAAAGAAAATAAAAATCAGGGCTCACATTCCAACATCTAGTGATGACTGAAGTCAGCAAAAAAGTATGCTTACTGGCAGCTCCAGAGCACAACAGGGCCTTGTATTGTTCAGACGAGGGAGCATTACCAACTCCTTGTTTGCCCAGTCTCAGATTTCTAGAGGAAAAACATGGAAAGTGTATCTGTTTTACTACAAATGAAGAAGGCAAACAGATATGGGTTTGGGAAGGATTGTTTCTTTGCTCAGTATCAGGAAGTACCAGTGACAGACTGAGAGACCTGATATCTCAGTTCTTGGGCCAAAAGAAAAAGGACATCAACTAACAGCTGAATGAGGTCTAGGAGAGCCACAACTGTTAAGAATCAGGCCTGACTTTTCGAGCCTCAAGACTACTAGAGAAATTGTAATTACATAGCAGGTTTACAAATAGTTTATTTTTTAATAGTATTTTATTTTTTCCAAATACATGTAAAGACAATTTTTAACATTCATTTTAAATTTTTTTAAATTCCATTTTTTTTCTCCCCACCTCTCTCCCCTCTCTAAAATGGTAGGCAAGTTAATATAGGTTATATATGTGCAATCATGTAAAATGTATTTTTATATTAGTCATGTTATGAAAGAAGAAACAGAACCAAATGGAAACATATGCAAAAAAATAAAGTGAAAATAGTATGCATCAATCTGCATTCAGACTACATCAATTCTTTCTCTGGATGTAGATAGTGTTTTCCATCATGAGTCCTTTGGAATTGTCTTGGATCATGCATTGCTGAGAAAAGCTAAGTCATTCATAGTTGATCAGCACATTACTGTATACTGTATACAATGTTCTCCTGGTTCTACTCACTTCACTCAGTATCAGTTCATGTAAGTCTTTCCAGATTTTTCTGAAATCCACCTGCTTATCATTACTTATAGCACAGTAGTATTGCATTACATTCATTACCACAACTTGTTTAGCCACTCCCCAGTCTATGGCATCCCCTTAATTTCCAATTCTTTTTTTGCAAATATTTTATAAAAATCATCAAACCTTCAAAAATTCACTTCTTCCATAAAGGTTATGTGACACTGTGAATAGAGGACCAGTAGCAGAGTCAGAAAGACCCAAGTTCAAACATCCCCTTAATTTCCAATTCTTTTTTTGCAAATATTTTATAAAAATCATCAAACCTTCAAAAATTCACTTCTTCCATAAAGGTTATGTGACACTGTGAATAGAGGACCAGTAGCAGAGTCAGAAAGACCCAAGTTCAAATCTTATATCTAATACTTACTAGCTATATGTCTCTGGGTAAATCACTTAATCTCTCAGTCTTCCAGACAACTTTATAAAGCTATAAGTTAAAGACACAGGGGCAGCTAGGTGGCACAGTGGATAGAGCACTGGCCCTGGAGTCAGGAGTACCTGAGTTCAAATCCAGCTTCAGACACCTAACACTTACTAGCTGTGTGACCCTGGGCAAGTCACTTAACCCCAGTTGCCTCACTAAAAAAAAAAAAAAGAAAGAAAAAAGATACAATGTTGATTCAGGATTGCTCACACCAATTAAATGCCAGGTCCAGACCCCAAACAAAAACAAAAATGACCTAGGAAAAACTTCCAAAAACTAGACCTACTAAGAGTGAAATGGGCTGATTCTAGTAGTGAGTTCCTCATCATTTTTGTTGTTTTTGTTAGTCATTTTCAGTCATATCCAACTCTTTGTGACCCTAATTGGGATTTTCTTGGCAAAGATACTGGAGTAGGTTGACATTTCCTTCTCTAGTTCATTTTACAGATGAGGAAACTGAGGCAAACAGGGCTAAATGACCTGCCCTGTGTCATTTGATAAGTTTCTGAAACCAGATGTGAGCTTAGGAAGGTGACTCTTCCTGACAATAGGCCTGGTGGTCTATCCACTTCACCATCTAGATGCTCTACCCCTATACCTAGGGATTTTCAAACAAAAGCTGAATGACCACTTGTCAAGTATGTTGTAATGGAGATTCCTGAGCAGGAACAGATTGGACCAGAAGGCATGTGAGGTCTCTTTGAACTATAAGATTCTATGAAGCAGAAGATTGTCCCCCACCCTGATTGGAGGGCACTGCTTCCTTGCCTTCAACTCATTGCAACCCTCTCTTCCTTTAAAATGCAGCTCAAGCACCATCAACTATTATTAGTGCCCTTCCTCCCAAACTACCTTGTATTTAACTACTATATATATATTTGTATTTATTCACTATACATCTGTGCTCCATATACATTTTATATGTATTTGTTCCCCCCATTAGAATGTAAGCTCCCTGCAAGTAGGGATCATTTAATTATTTTATACTTATATCCCCAAGGGGCAGCTAGGTGTCACAGTGGATGTACTAGCTGTGTGACCCTGGGCAAGTCATTTAACCCCAATTGCCTCCCCCCCACCAAAACTGACATGCCCAAGGTCACACAGCTAGTAAGTATCAAGTGTCAGAGGTTGGATTTGAACTCAGGTCCTCTTGCATCCAGGGCCAGTGCTGTATCCGCTGTGCCATCTAGCTGCCCCATTGGGCATGTCACTTAATCCTCATTGCCCTGCAAAAAAAAAGAAAAGAAAGAAAAAAAGAAAAGAAGAATTTCTTGTACTGATGAAGTCACACATCTGGATCAAAACAAATAAACAAATCACTCACCATCTCCATACATTCAAAATATATTATATCCTCAGAACCTTACACAGTGCCTGGTTTAGTAAGTACTTGTTTGATTGATATTTTTAAGCCATGTCAAATAAAATGCTGCATCCCTATAACTTCCCAAACCTTTATACTTTGGATATGGTAGAAAATATGGCCAGCTAGGTGACACAATGGATAGAGTGCTATGCATGGAGTCAGGAAGACTCATCTTCCTGAGTTCAAATCTGGCTTCAGACACATACTAGCTATGCAACCCTGGACAAGTCACTTAACCCTGTTAGCCTCAGTTCCTCATCTGTAAAATGAGCTAGAGAAGGGAATGGCAAACCACTCCAGTATCTTTGCCAAGAAAACCCTAAGTGGGGTCACACCCAATTCAACAACAACCACAAAAATTATGGAAGCACAATGGATTAGGAAATAAATGACCTTCATTCTCCCCCTTCCCCTCCCCCTCCCACGTCAGACAAGTTAACAAGTTAACCTCTCTGAGCTGTATGTTCCCCATCTGTCAAAAGAGGCTAGTGATCTCTGCCCTGCCTTCTTTATAGTATTATTTGAAAACACTTTGTAAACGCTAAAGAATTTTTTAAATGAAAGGGATTATTATTGTTGTGATCAGGTACAGCACTATTGAAATGGGAGGGAAGCTCAGAGTTATTCAATTAGCCTATTTCCTTGAGCAGACTACATGTGAAAATAATACATTCTAGAATGAATTCTTGGGAAGTGTCCCGTCAGAGAAGGAAAAGGAGTCGAAGTGTGTGTATTTGAAGATGAATTCTCTTTTCTCTTGGTGGTGCAGATTTAAAACTTATCCACAATTTCAGAAAACCAGGAAAGACTTATATGAATTAATGCTGAGTAAAGTGAGCAGAATCAGGAGAACATTGTACACAGCAACAGAAACATTGTGCAATGATCAACTATGATGGATTTAGCCCTTCTTAGAAATGCAATGGTCAAAGACAATTCCAAAAGACTCATAATGGAAAATGTTCTCCACATCCAAAGAAAGAACTACAGTCTGAATGCAGATCAAAGCCTACTAGTTTCCCTTTTTGTTGGTTTTTTGGGTTTTTTTTTCTTTCTCATGTTTTTTTTCCTTTTGTTCTGATTCTTCTTTCACAACATGGCTAATGTGGAAATGTGTTTAACATGATTGTACATGTATAACCCATATTTAGATTGTTTGCTGTCTTTGGAAGGGGTGAGGGGAGAAAAGGAGATAAATTTGGAACTCAGAATCTTATTAAAAATTCATATTGAAAATCATCTTTACATGTAATTGGAAAAAATATTAAGTAATTTTTTAAAATTTATATACAAGTGTGTTATCTGAAATCTAGGGGAGAAGGTGGGGGGGGGGAAGACATCCAGGAAAGGGGGAGGAGGGGAAGTCTTCAGGCAGTTAGCTGTCAGGGATCCTTTCTGTTGGACCACCACCCTGGTGGGAGCCCTTTAATTATAGTCTGATATGATTTCTTCATGTTTCTATTGGCAGGAATTCTCATTGAACTACCTTTCTAGTGAAAACTGCTCTTTTTATGTAGGTGAATTTTTCACAACCAGAATATATCAAGGCAAAAGAACTTCAAGATCATCTAATACTACTTGCCTCAGAATAATTTCTGTAAAAGGGGCCATCAGCTAATTTTGGTTGTCAGGCCAGCCTAAGAGGTGAAGACAAGACACATTCAGGTTTGGCTCCTCAACATTTATAAGGCCCATGGTCCTCCTGTCACCAAAACAGAGGCAGATGAATGAGAATGGTAATGAACTCATAATAGTCTGCAACAAGCATTAAACACTTCCTATGAAGCACACAGCATGCTAACACTTGGGATACAAATACAAGTAAAAAGAAAATCCCTTCCCTCAAAGAGCTTATAGTCTAATTGAAGAAGACAACACAAAAAGGAACTGAAAAGCAGCATGGTGGAAAGGGAAATAGGGGATAAATGAACCTGGACCAGGGCATGGTACTGAAGTTTAAGAAAAGTCAGAAGCACAGCTGGGAGGGAATAAAGGTTGGCCTACTTGGCTGTGGGTATATTGAACAGCAGCAGGAAAAGAGCTTACTGTGAACTACTGATATACCAAGTTTTTCATATCCTGGCACACATTTATTAAGCACCTACTATATGCTAGGCTCTGTGCCAAGCACGTTATAAATATTATCTCAAATGAGATAATACCTATTTCATTTGATTATCACAACAATACTGGGAAATAGGTCCTATTATCACCATTTTATAGATGAGACAACTGCAGCAGACAAAAGGTAAGTGATTTGCCCAGGATCATGTGGCTAGTAAATATCTGAGGCAGGATTAGAACTGAAGACTTCCTGGTTCCAGGCCCAGCACTCTATCCACTGTGCTTCCTGGTTGCACAACAACCTTATGCAACCACTGTGACACAATCATAGATTTTAGAAACTGTGTGATAGCACACAGAAGGACTCATTGATTGCAGTTCCAAGCGAAATAGTGATTGCTTGTCATTCTAATCAAAACTATGAGTACTATAATTGTCAATATGCGCGATAGATTCATCCAATTAATAAGAGTTTTAATTAGGAAGAACTAGATGAGTAAATATGAATGCATAAAATGTGAATGTGCATACAGGAAGAACAGCTGGAATAACAGTTTCTAAGATGGAGTCAAACTGGAAACATAAAGCTATAGGAAACAGTTCTAGCACCTGAGAATGACAAGCAAAACATATGGCAAAGGGGAATAAGCAGGGAAAGAATGAAAAGAAAATTCAATATCAAGACAAAATTGCATATGTACTACAAATTATTTCAGCGAGTTGGCTACCCTTAGTCTAACTATTTATATGATAACTATAGTATTGATAGTAATTAGAATAATAATTATTTCTATAATTATAACAGATATTCATAAAGCACTTTAAAGTTTAGCAAGCGCTCATAATAATCTTGTGAGATATAGTAATTATCCTTACTTTACCAAAGATAAAACCAAAGATCAGAAAGGTTGAGTAACCAGCTCATGGTCATACAACTAAGTAAGCATTAGATGCAGAATTTGAACCTAGATTTTTCTGAGTTGAAGTCCATCACTCCAGCTGCTGCTATGTTCTTCTCAGAATGAACATGATGATGTCAGTGTGAATGTAACATGAAGTAAAAGCTATTGATGAATATGCCAGATCAATTGTACCTTGTTTCCATCCTTCTCCCTAATGTCTTCTACAGTCTCATATAACTGGAGGAAAAGTCATCATTTGCCCATCACTTCAGCAAAAGAGCAAAGCAATTTTAGTTGTCCAAAAAGTCACCAGACTCCACTGAAATACTCACATCGCTGGGTCCTGAGATAAGTGATCTACCTCATGGGGATAAGGTTAACTTCCCAGAAGGGTTGGATTCCTCCACAGGGCAATGAAAGCTTTTGTCTGGCTGACCTAAAAGGAAACCAGAACTTTTTGTACTTTTGTAGAGTAGGAGACAAGCATCTCATGGACTGCCATCCCTAGAAAGGAGGCCTAGTCAGTCTTGCATCATGGGACTTTCTATGGCTTATATCCCTCTCCAACTGCCAGTAAATGCAAAGGATTTGGGCAGAACCAGTGGGCTGGAGCAGAGAAAGAGGGAGCTATTACACACGGGGATGGCAGAACCTATGAAAGTTCCTGTGCATGTGCAGGAAGTCACTTAAATTACCAGGGTCTAGTCTCTGAACCCTGCTATGAGAGAATTGACTGGTGCTTTGATTTCTTGGCTTAGATTCCCATTTTCTACTGACAAGATCCCTTTTATCAGGCACCTCACTCAGTCCCAACTCCCTAAATTCCCTTTGCAACTGCCCCCTCCCTCTATTTTTGCATTCCTCAGTTCAGAACTTCTTCCTCCTTGTGGGTGAGCTTTGGATCTCCCTTATCAGGCATGCTGATTTTTGTCTTCCTTCCTATTGCTTTAGGACCAGCAGTCTCCAGGAAGGCTTCTCCCACACTTGATCAGCCAGCACTCCACCAACTACCAAAGCCATGCTTATTCTGAGCCAGGACAGCTTACTTGGTGTACATTTAGGGGCCAGGCTTAAAAGTAGGCAGAGTAGAGACAATAAGATGCTTATAAACCGTAATCTGAGGAGACTGAAAAAGATCTGTTAGGCTTCCAAATCCTAATTGTGTAGGAAAGATTGAATAGGTCTATAGGAACCATCCCAGGAAGTGCATTCCTAGAGCCCCCTACAAACTTCCAGGGACTCCAGGGATATGGCCGGTAACTCAGCACTTAGGCCGTTAAAGGATAGAGCACTGGGGCTGGAGTCAGGAAGACTCATCTTCCTGATATCAAATCTAGTCTCAGACACTAACCAGCTGGGTGACACTGGGCAAATTACTTAACCTTTTTTGCCTCAATTTCCTCATATGTAAAATGAGCTGGAGAAGGAAATGACAAACCAGTATCTTTGCCAAGAAAACTCCACATGGGGTCACAAAAATTTGAACAAAACTGAAAAACAACTGAACAACACCAACTGAGAATATAATGTCTCGATGCTTAAAGGTCTTGTGCTTTGATGTGATGAAAACCCTGAGTGTCCTTATTCCTCCCCTACTCCCACCCCAGCAACAGGGTAAGTTTTGTATCTGTTAAAATGAGAGACAGCTTTCCACTGACTTATTTCTTTCAACCACCAAGGTGGCATCACGTAGCTGAGACTCCTGAGGGATTGGTGAGTGACGATGAGGTAGCCTTCCTACCTTCCAGCCCCCTAACTTTATTGTGGAAACTGCTCTCAGTGGAAACAAGAATAAGAGAATGTCACCAACTGATCCATGCCTGGGCCCCTAGCTGCTTTTTCCACTTTGTATTCCCTTTCCTCAGTAGGTGACCAAGCACCACATTTGAGGTGGACATGTCCAGGCTTGAAGGCAACCTTGTGAATTAGAGAACCAGAGGTCCTGGGTCCATGGAATAAAGCTGACCACAGCAAAGAGAATTTCATATCACCAGGGAAGATGACTACCTACAAGAGGAAGAGATCAAGTCCCTGGTCTGTTTTACCAGAAGACATAGATCAGGAGTTGTGAAAACAGACAAGAGTTGAGGTGAAATGTAAAATGTATTATCAAGTCCCCCAAACTGCTTCATGTACTGGGAGGTTTAAGCATCAGCCTTCTGAGAGTACAGTAGTAGTTTTAAGTTAAGTTACTGAATCCTGTTTTAAGTTGTTCTGTCAATGCATGATGCGATTCTTTTGTGTCTTCTAGCATTTCTTTTGTCTGTAGAAAACCTATCCTATATTTGATTTTAAATTATATATTGATTACCTTTGTACTACTCTTTTTGGGGAAATATAGACATGCATCAAAACCTAAACTTTAAATAATTTGTTCCCAGGGTGATGGGGCTGGAGTTTAAACAGGTAAAGAGTGTCAGAAAAGGAGCCTCACCCTCCTCTCATTAGAGGCCAGTTGTCATCAAAACCGTGTGCCTGGATGCTGAGCAAATGGGAACCTTGGAGAAAGAGATTAGACAGAGAGCCAGTCTTAGCAACCATTTTAAAAAAATGTTACATTTAGCCAATCTGCTTTCCTGGACCACACCTTCTAACAGGAATCTGAAGCTCTGGTTGTAGGTTAGAATATCTATTGCTGGCTAAAGCCATAACCCAGAGCTTCTGTGACTCTGGTACTAGTAGATATCTTAGTAGTTAGGCATCATTCCTTCCAATGAATAAAACTTTCGTTTTTTTGTTTTGTTTGTTTTGTTTTGTTTTTTTGCAGGGCAAGGGGGGTTAAATGACTTGCCCAGGGTCACACAGCTAGTAAGTGTCAAGTGTCTGAGGCCGGATTTGAACTCAGGTCCTCCTGATTCCAGGGCCGGTGCTCTATCCACTGCACCACCTAGCTGCCCCACAAAACTTTTATAGAAAGCAAATCATAGATAAGGAAGGCTGACTGATAAACTTCTTTCCTCCTTGAAGTGACTCACTTTATGGGAGTAGAGAGGTGGGATCGACTTGGCCAGAAAAGACACAAGGTCTTCCTTGCCCTAAAGCCTAATCTGGGCCGTTAAGGGAAGGGTAAGGATATGGGTCACAGACTGGGGATGCTGGAGGAAAAAAAAAGGCCAGAATACTTGGGCTGCAGGAGTGGCAATAAGGGAAACAAGAAATAGAGAATTGGCCTTTTCTATTGTCTCGATAATACTAGTCCTACTTACTCAGCACATATATACTGGACTATCTCAGGTCAGGTGAGAAATAGAGCTGGGGGTGGGCTTGCTGAGGCTGCAAGAAGACAAGAGGTATAGGGAGAGGATTCGGATTTAGAAAATCCAAAGGCAAGGCAGCAGCCAAGAGGTAAAAGAAATTGTAGCAGCCACTAACCCAGCATGCACTAAGTAGCTCTCAGTCCTCAGGGTAAACATACAAGTTAAGCTTGAATAAAAATCTCAAGTGTCACTTGTGAGAGGTAATATATTAAGCCATTAACAAGTATTAACGCTTTAAGAAAAAAATGTTTTCCCATTAGCAAAGAACTGACTCTCCAGCTCTGCCCTCTTCCACCCCTGTGGTTACCAGACTAATCTTCTTAAGTGCCATGTTCCTCCCATCACTTTACTGCTCAGAAACTTGTGACTTTATTGCCTGGCAAAATAAATCCATATTTCTGGCTTTTCCAGGAAATCCAGTTTGTTTTCACCCAGCCTATTCAACCTAATTTCCCCCTACTGAGCCTTGTCTTCACCGAGCTCAATATAAGTATTGCCTGCCTTCCCTCTTTGCTCCTCCCGTTTTCCCTCCTGTTACCTACCTTGGCTCTACCTCTTTAAGCTGTGGTTCTCCTTCAAGCCCTAATAAGCATTCCCTAAATATGCCAGCCTATCTTGCTCTCTCTCTCTCTCTTCCCTGAGCTCCTGCAGTATTGGAGTCTGTGCTTCACATTATTTCACAGCTGTTTTATGTGAAATAGTCTCATTTCCCCAAGTAACTGTGTTATATGGTCTTTGAGCTAGAGAACTATGTCTCTCATATTTCTGCCATCTCCTCCAGCAATGCTGAACAGTGCTCAAGAAATGGTGATGTTCAGGTAATATTGCCTGGAAAAAAAAAAAGGGATAGAAATCCCATTAAACATAAGCAAAGACAGTATAAAATATTTGGGAGTCCACCTGCCAAGGCACACACAGGAACCATATGAACACAATTACAAAACACTCTTTACATAAGCATAGCTATTAATAATTGGATAAATATTAATTGCTCATGGGTAGGATGAGCCAATATGATAAAATTGAAAATACTACTTAATTTACTTATTCAGCATTATACTAATCAAACTTCCAAAGGATTATCTTATCAAGCTAGAAAAATTAATAACAAATTTATCTGGAGGAATGAAATGTCAAGAATATCAAGGAATTAATGAAAACAAGTAGAAAGGAAGGGAGTCTAGCAGTGCCAGATCTCAAACTATACTGAAGAGCTGAAATTGTCTAAATAATTTTGGTACTGCATATGAAATAGATGGAGAAGGTAGGGAGTGAAGTAGATAGAATGCCAGGTCTAAAGTCAGGAAAACTCCTTCCTGAGTTCAAATCTGACCTCAGACACTTACTAATTGTGTGACCCTGGGCAAGTCATTTAACTTGGTTTGCTTCAGTTTCCTCATCTATAAAATAAGATAGAGAAAGAAATGGAAAACCACTCCAGTATTTTTGCCAAGAAAACCCCAAATAGGGGCAACTAGGTGGCACACTGCATAAAGTGCCAGCCTTGGATTTAGGAGGACCTGAGTTCAAATCTAGCCTCAGACATTTGACACTCACTAGCTGTGTGACCCTGGACAAGTCACTTAACCCTTATTACCCTGGAAAGAAAGAAAAAAAGAAAGAAAGAAAATCCCAAATGGGGTCAGAAAGAGTTGGACGTGACTGAAAATGATGGAACAACAAATGAAATAGAGAGGCTGGATAAAGGAAAAGACTAGGTAATAATATGCAGAAGCAAATGAGCACAATAACCAGTAATTGATAAACACAAAAATCCTAGCTACTGGGGCAAAACCCCAATATTAACAAGCTGCAGTATATGATTGTAATGGAATATTATTGTATTATTGTGCTATAAGAAATAAGTAAGATGATTTCTCTGGAGGTGGATACTATGTTTCATCATTAGTCCTTAACGATTGTCATGGATCATTGTATTGCTGAGAATAGCTAAGTCATTTGTACAACATTCTCCTGGTTCTGTTTACTTCACTATACATCAGTTCATGTAAGTCTTTCTAGGCTTAATTTAAAAATAAAGAAAAGAAATACTGCCTTGGTGAAGGACTTTTCCAATATAACACCAAAGGAAGCAAAAGGTTCAATGAGAAAAATGCTGGTTTTAGAGTCATGCATTCGAGTGAGCTCCCGAACTCATGACACGATTGCTCAAAAAAACATCCAAATAACACCATAGGAAAATGCCCAGAGCAGCAAAACTCAAAGAAGAATGTGCTAAAATAATCTTCTAACCAAGAACGGCTTGGAAGGTCAGAAGGAGGGAGCTCCTGTGCTAATACAGGAGTCAAGCCCAACTCCACAGTCATCCTGACACAGATCCAGTCCCAGGAAGGTCTCACCAGAGAAGCAGACCCCCAGAGCCTCTGAATCAGCTGAAGTGCCAGTGTTGTCTAGAACTAAACTCACAGTCTGGTGAGTGGGCTGAGCCCTGGGCAAGGGGGAGACTCCAGGGGTCTATGCTGGTGCTAAGGCAGAACTTGGATTTTATACCCCTGCTGAGAACCAGGAGGTAGGCTCGAGTAGCAGTGGCCCAGGTGGGGGAGGGGCACAGGCTCATCGGAGCTAACAACCACAACACACAAAGCTAGTTGATTAGCAAGTTGGTCTGGGGTCATCTAGGACCAGGAAACAGGCCAGGTGAGTGAAGAACCTGATTCTCCTTAAATCATACCACCTGGGACTTCTTAAGCTTGGGATACTGCAGCCTGGAAACAGTGCCCCACTTTAAGGAGCTAAAAGTCAAGTAAAAGAAAGGCAAGATGAGCAGACAGAGAAAGGTGAGGACCATAGAAAGTTTCTTCAGTAACAAGGAAGACCAAGGGGCACCCTCAGAGGAAGATGTCAACATCAGGGCCCCTATATCTAAAGCTTCCAAGAAAAATACGAATTGCTCTCAGGCCATAGAGGTGCTCAAAAAGGACTTTGAAGATAAAATTAGAGAGGTAGAGGAAAAAATGGGAAGAGAAATGAGGGTGATATATAGTCATGCATTCATGGGATCATAGATTTAGAGCTAAAAGGGACTCTGAGGCCATCGAATCTCAATACTGCTACATACTACCTGTGTGACCATGGGAAAAAGTCACTTCACCTTCCTATTTGTAAATTGAAGGAATTGAAATAGGGATTTGGAGGAGAGGGGAATGGCAGGGCAAGACGGGGAGGGGAGTGGAGAAGAGGGGAGAGGAGAGAAGGGAAGAGGAAGGGAGAGGAAGGGAGGGGAGGGGAGAGTTCCTAGGAGCAACCTGTCTGATCCAGACCAATCCACTGCATCACCTAGCTGCCCCCTATAATATCTTTATATCCTAGAAACAGCACAAAAATTAAGTTTTAATTAACCAAATAAGCAGAAATGACTCCTTGTTTTAGTCACATTTTTATATGTTGTATCTATCCTTTATACCCTACTGAATTTATTTTATTGAATATGTTATTTATTGGTCACTTTGCCAAGGTTTTAGCACTTTCATTTCAATTCCTTTCGAACCTAGACTCAGACACTTGCCACTTACTAGCTGTGTGACTTCGGGCAAGTCACTTAACTCTCATTGCCCTAACCACCCCCCTCCCCCCAAAAATTCAACATCAAGATATTATAGCAGCCAAACTCCCAAGAGATCAGTTTTGGGTGGGTTTGGGGGTTTTTTTAGAGTCACCAAACAAACAATTTGTAATACAGTACAGATGCCACTACTGCAGTGGAAAAATATACTGAAACAGCAACCCACAAACACTACAATTAGGGTTATATTCTTATACATTCTCCAGATGTGTATTCTGAGATTTTCTGAGGAAAACAAGGTTATTTCATCAACTATAAAACTTCACTGTTAATTTTTTCAAATTGGTTTCTTTCTTCAACACAGGTATTCTTTAGAATAATTATAATTCAGAAGCATGTGCCCAAGTTCAATTAATCAGAATTTAATCAGAATTCTCTTTTTAAAAATTATACTACAAGGACATTTGACCTGAGGTGTTATTTTTTACATTAAATTAACTCTTGTTATATTAGTCTGAAGAAGAAATATAAATTTATCAAATAATTTCACATTAAATTGAACCAAAATATGAAACACAATGTTACAATTACATATTTTGACATCAAGTTACTGTATCAGAAAACATTCCAAAACAAATTCATATATTAAAATCAATTTGTAAAGAAAGAGTAGTATATCAAACAAATTTTCAAAACCGAGGAAACACAATCCTAGAGAATCAACACTTCATCCAAAAGACAAGAAAGAAAATGAATTGTAGCCATCTGGGGACAGTTAACTATTCTATTTAGTGTCATTTAATTCATTTAAAAGTGAAAGTGAGTTGGCAATGACCCCAGAGAGCCTTTTAACTTTTAACCAAGTTACATCAAGTTAAAATAAAGTGAACATCTAGAGAAGGCAGGAAAAGACCATTAACAATTGCTCACCAGAGCAAGTGAGAAAGTGGAGTGGGGTGGCTGCACCCCCAAAATTTGCAGGTAGACTGTATACCTGAATGTCAGGTAATTTTAGCACCAGCTAGCAAATTAGTGCAGTTCTTTCCCTACTCCCACACTTTCTGTGCAATAGGATCAGCTCCTTGAGTCACTGCCAAGTAGTCAACAAAGTCTGTGTGTGTTGGAGGAGGGAAAGCCTAGAGCCAATGGGTCATTACTTTTGTATACCATACTCTAGGAGCAGCTCTGCCTGTGAAATACTATGAGACCTATGAAAGTCACTTTATAAGATAATGGAGAACTCCACCACCGTTTAAATTTCTAATGTTTGTTTCTAAATGAGCTAATAAAGATTTCTCCTTTATGGCAAGAGTAAAATATAGTGTCAACTACTGATTTATTCTTTATAATACAATTAGCAGATTACTTGGTCACACATTTTATTAGTTATTTTTGGCCTCTAGGCTTTTTGATTTATTTCATTTGATCTGGATTTCCTCCCTCTAGAGAATTCCCTCCACTATATGGCAACTCTTCTACAACTCCATGTGTATAGAAAATAGTCTGGTACCCTGAGAGGTTAAGTGACCTTCCCAGGGTTAGAGGCAGGACTTAAACCCAGGCTCTCTTGATTGATTGGAAGTTCTATACCCACTAATCCAGGCTCTCTCACATGGATTCATTTAATATAGTTTGGTCCACATCCCTCAATAACTAAAAAAATTATCCTTAAAAAAAGATTCTGGGGGCAGCTGGGTGGTGCAGTGGATAGAGCACTGGCCCTGGATTCAGGAAGACCTGAGTTCAAATATGACCTCAGACACTTGACACTTAACTAGCTGTGTGACCCTGGGCAAGTCACTTAACCCCAATTGCCTCACCAAAAACAAAAAATAAAACAAAACAAAACAAAAAAGATTCCAAATATTTATATCAGCAATTAAGACAAAGGTTTTATTTTTAAAAGAAACAGCACCTACAGGTTACAAATTAAAATACTCTCAACTTGCTAAACAGACTCATTGAGGTTAGGGCTAATAAAATCCTAACATTTTAAAGACATGACACTAAGTTTTTAACTAGAAATTCCTTAAGAGAAGTGAGAATTGTGGCTTCCCTGGCAAGGTACATTGTCTAGGATACTTTCTCACCAACGGATATGAAGGTATTTCACAGTCTGAGACAAGACAAACAACATTTAACGTATGAGTGCTAACTCGCGCCAGTCTGGGGTGGCCAAATTACATTTTGCCTTAAAGATCAAGAGAAGTGGTCTTTCATCATGAATAAATTCTGGGCTTCGGGCCGGTCATGAAATAGTCTTGTCCACAAACTAAGGTTCAAGCAAAGAACTGCAGGTGAATGTAAAGGGAAGGCCCTTCCACAGTCCCATCTGTCCCAGCTATTCTTAGCGGAATGAAGCTCTCACTTTCCGGCCCTTCAGAGGCTGTGGCGGACGGTAGTTGCTCAACAAGAAGGCAGCTGCCTCACCCTCTGCAGTGTACAGGAGACTTCGGAATTTGGCTAGCTGTTGAAGAAAAGAGGGAGACATTTTAACACTCAGTTGTCATGCCAACTAAAGTAAATGCCTCCACACAGAGGGCTGACATACCTAGCACCTTAACCCTTGTTAAGACCTACGACAGCTCTCTGGTCAACTGATCTAGAACTCTACAGTCATTTTACTATAACATCTCTTCTTCTCTCTTCAGAACTATTAATATTTCTTGAATGCCCTTAGTTTGCTCAGCATTGTTACACACTCAACACAGTTCTTGCTCTATATAAATAGAAGGTGAGCTCTTTGAGGGTAAGTCCAGTTTCGTTTTTGCCCTGGAATCACCAGCACCTAGCACCTAGCCTGACGCAAAGTAGGTTCTTAAATTTGAATACATGGACATTCATTCTCTCTCATTGAGGTAATTTTCCATATATTGTTTTAATATGGTAGAAAGAATATTAAAATGGAAGTCAGGGAAATCACAGACTCTAACCTCTTCATTCTATAAATAAGGAATCTGAAGGCTAGAGAAGTTCATTTCTGTGTGCCCCAAATCACCCAGGTATGAAGTGATAGGGCCAAAATTTAAACCCAGCTCCTCTGATCCTAACTGCAGCATAGAGACATAGGTTGAAGTCCTAGTTTTGCAGTTGTAGACCTTAGAGAAATCAATCTCTCAGAGATCTAACTCAGCCCTGCCTCACTTAAATCCAATACATTGCAAGTCATGACATCACCATCATGGTCCTCTTCAAGAACAAAGAACAACCAACCAACATTCTGTGAGTCATGGCTGCCCCACTGGCTATCCAAATGGCCAGCTCCTCTCTTCTCCTCTCCAGGAATGTTTTACTTAATGAATAGATGACACAGGTGGGAAACAATAGTTGTCTCCCAGTATCTGAAGGATTGTCTTTTAGGAGAAGTATTCGACATGTTCCATTTGGCCCCATAGGACAGAACAAGAAACAATGTAGGTAAGACAGAAAAAGGATCATTTAAACTCAGTGTCAAGAGATAAATAGTAAGTCCTTCCTCCCAAAGGGGGGTGGGGGGAAAGAGCCCTCCCTAAAGGTTTTCAAACAGAGACTGGACTTTCACTTGTCTGTCTCGAGTGTTCTAGGAAGATTCCTTTTCTCTGCCTGCTCAATCTTGCCCATCTTTTACTTGACTTTTAACTCCTTAAAGTGGGGCCCCAGCAGGATTCCTTTTCACATATGAATTGAACTAGATGTCCACTGACATCTGATTCAACATTCATAGGTAAAAGAGGCCTTTCTTTGACTCCCTTCTTTCCTAGTGTCAATTACTGAATAGGTGTTGACTCAGGCAACAGAGACCCAAGAAAGGCCTTGACTTAAAAGGCCAAAGCCTCCTACTGCATCAGGGTCATTTCTAGTTATTCTGATGTATATCTTGCCACTGGACCCAGATGGCTCTAGAGGAGAAAGTGAGGCTGCTAACTTAGCCGTGCCTCATTTAAATCCAATTTGCTGCAAGTCATGACATCACCTCCTCAATGTCATGGTCCCCTTCAAGAATGCAGGACAAACAAGTGGAAATAATCACATTTGTACTTCCTAGATAGGCAGCTCAGTGAGATATGGTTTTAAGTCAGCAACACCTACCTAAGACACTTATTGAAAGCCTAGGTACAACTCTCTAAGCCTTAGTTTCATCATCTGTAAAATGGTGAAAATAATAAATCGAGATACTTCTAGAGTTGTGAAGACTGAATGAGATAATGCAAGTAATGCATTTTGAAAACCTTAAGTTCTGTCCTGGGTTGTTTAGGGTCAAAGCATTTTGTAGACTGTAGGCTCCTTTTGCTTCTTTTTGTATCCCCCAAACTTAGCACAGTACCAGACATATAGTAGGCCTTCATAAATATTTACTGAATTATTGAATTGAATTAAAGCTTAAAGCCAAGAACAGAGGTGAGCTGCTGCTACTATATACTGTATTCAACTGATCCTGGCTGCTGATCATAGGAAGTTTTTGGTTTGTATTGGGACCCAGATGCTATAAAATGAAGGGGTTAGAGTCAATGACCTTCAAGGTGCCTTCTAGATCTAAAATTTTATGATTCTATATAAGAGTTGGCTACTATCCCAAGGATAAGTATATTAAGGTAAATAATGACTTGGAAAGACAGGCATGGGGACACCACAGGGAAAAATCTAATAAACTGCTTCTGTATAAAGTATTCTAAAATAATATAACTCTTGTCATAGATTTACATGAGAATCAAAATCCACCTGGACTTTTATTCAACTTAAACAAAAGCTTATATAATGGCTATATTTTGAAACTTTTTGCAAAAAGACCTGATGATAGTAATTGCAATGACTGGCCTTAAATCATAAAGAATAAGGAAACATTCTATTCCTCTCATTGGAGAGGTGGAGGACTCAATGGGTAGAATATTCTGTCTGATGTGGTCACTGCTGGTTTTACTTAATTATTTTTCTTTGTTTCAAGGAGAGGTTCATTGGGGGTTAGGAATATCAGAAAATAACTATGATGTAAAAATGCAAGGGGTACCATATTTTTTTAAACCAGAAAGATGTGAAGAATCAATAGGAAGAATTCAATTCTGAAACAAACTGTGTCTCAATACACCTGGTAGCTATAGATAGTTTCATGTCCTGAAATCTAAAATGAAATCATTAATCGAGTTAGTTACTGGTTCTGCATTTATTTCAACTACCCATAACTTTATACATATAAAATGATTTTTCATTCATTCATTCTAAATGTATTTCATTCATTCCTCCATCTTTGGAGATCACAATTTCTTGACATCTTAGGAGATGAAGTTCAACCTGACCAGGGTCACAAAGCTATTATGTGGGCCAGTCTCTATCCCCAATGATGTTAGTTTCTCTGGATCTGTTTTCTCATCTGTAAAATTAGGGCTTTGTACTAACTGCTCTCTAAAATCTCTTCTGACTCTGTGATTTTATCAAATTATATTTAATAACTGTAGAAGACACAAAGCTACATCATCAGGCCAAAAACTTAGAGTGTAGTAAAAAGATATGATTTTTAAGTAGTTAATTTACATATATATACACATACATACATGTATATTACATATATATTATGGAAGTGCTTAGTATTAAGGTCTCAGCTGTTACAGATATTAATAAATAATATTATGACAGTGTCCATGGTTTCATTTGAAACAATGATTCAATGATTAGTCTTCCTTGAATAAGAAGACTCCACCCTAATTCTGCATCAGAAGCTAGCTATATGACCTTGGACAAGGTCCCTAATTTTCCTCAGCCTCAGTACACTCATTTGTAAAAAGGGGCAAATAAAAGCACCTACCTTGACAGGACTATTATAAGGATCAAATAAGAAAAATGAGGTTAAGTGCTTTGCAAACCTTAAAGCACTTTATAAATATTACCTGCCATTATTACTTTATCAGTGAGAGAAAAGACCCTATTAGATAGGGACTCTTCTCAGAGCCCTAAAGACAGAGTGAGTCTAGTTTCAAGCCTCACAACATTGTTGCCTGAGCTTCCCAGCAGGGGCTCACCCAGCACACAAAGCTCAAAGAAGTTGAGGCCCCTGGGCCTTAAGCCAGAGCAGGGCCTGGAACTGGGCCTGCACTTTGTGGGAGCCGAGCTAAACTAGGGAGTTCACCTTGAGGCACCCGAGGTGATCCCCACATGACCCCAATGTTCAAATCCCGAATTAAGTTTTGTTTCTTGAAAAGTTATGTATGTTTATATATGTTAACATAGCACTGTTCTAGTGAGAAATGGACATTCTTGCCCAGAATAAGATTAAGGCCTAGTGTCACAATCTGACTGGTCAACTGCTACAATCTGATTGGTGGATTAATGGGGCAATCTGATTGATCGTTACAGTTACCATATATGGGAGGTTGGCAATATATGTTGTGATTGGTTGTTACTGTAATACTGTTATGTGATTGGTTAAGGGGGATCCTTGGTGGGTCTAAATCAAGGTGCAGGGTCTCACTTCAGTGCACTCTCTGGCACATTCAGAAGAGTGCCCATCTTTATGAAGATGAATAAAGCCTTCATCCACCCTCTGCTGCCTGCTTAGATTCTTTGAGCTGTGAGCTGCTAACACTTGAGCTGTGCAACACTATTCAAGCTGTTAGCTTTATTTCTAACATCAGTTTCAAGAAGGGACCATAGTTCCCTAAAATTAAGGGACAATATTGTTTATGGTGAACAAACTGATTAATTCAATTTACAGAGGTACTTCTTTGTTCACCTTTAGCCAGGTTGAAAGGGGAATAGTTAAAAGAGAGGATGATTAGTTTCTAAAAGGCATTTTCTCCAAGGATGCCAGCAGCTGGCATTAACAATACTATTGTTATATTTACTTTGACCTTTATTACATGAGCATCATAAAATGTAAGTTGGAAGTAGCCTGGAAGAAAGAGTACATTCTGATTAGTGGAGGAAACTGAACCTCTCTCCAAGCTGAAATTCTTCCATATTAATAAACTGTCACTGACAGGTTTTGGCTAAAACAGAGCATAGATTGTTGTTGGTTGTTGTTTTTTTTTCTGCCATGTGGAACCCTGCCTTTTATATTTTTTCAAATATTAATATAAGAGTGTCTCCTTAATCAGAATGTAGCCTGAACTATGACAAATTTTGACATTACCATACTTGTGCTTTGTAAAAAAACTGAGTAAAACACAGGATGGAAAAAGCATAATGCTATTCAACTTTTGGTGATGTCATTGGTCTTCAAAAACAAAGGATGAACAACAACAGTATTCAGATACTAAAATATTCTGAGGGGGTAATTAAAATTTTTTTTTGCTATTTTATATGTTTAATAGTATGTCCAGCATTTTAAGATTTAGAGTAAACCTGGTTAGTATAGCAGACAATTTTATAAATTATCTGAATAACTGAGAATGTAAACTAATTGTGAGTAAAGACTGTTTCATTAGTTTGATTGTATCCCCATGGACAAGCATTGTGCCTAACACCATGAGGATTTAATAAATTCTTTTTTCACTGAGTTACCCAAAAATCTTTTCTCAAAAATATATCCAGGGGCAGCTAGGTGGTGCAGTGGATAGAGCACCGGCCCTGGATTCAGGAGGACCTGAGTTCAAATCTGGCTTCAGACCCTTGACACTTACTAGCTGTGTGACCCTGGGCAAGTCACTTAACCCCAATTGCCCCAATTGCCTCACCAAATATATATATATATCCAGAAAAAAGAAAAAGAAAGAAAAAATACATCAATGATAGCCCTCACCAATATTGTGTGGCACAATTATAAATCTAAGGAAAAAGTATCTTATAACAGAGAAGAGATTATTAATTTAGGGGTGGGGATTAAATTAACAAGATTAAGTACCTCAATTCACTGCTTTCTGCTAGTCATCTTATCACTGAAATATAGAACTAGGCACATTAAATGGGTAATTTACCAAATGGAGACCAAAGCAGAAACTATGTAGTAATGGCCAAAATGGAGCAGGGAAGTGGAGGGAGATTTTGCAAATAAGTGGGCAATATTTTCTCAAAGTCTATAGGGCCCATAGTAAATAATTTGGTACACACTTCTGAGTGTGATACACTGTGATATATTCAACCAACTTTCATTAAACACCTACTATGTGCAAGGCACTGTGCTAGACACCAGGAAACACAAAGACAAAAATTAAGCAATCCCTCCCCTCAAGGAGCTTACATTTTATTGACAGTAAGGAGAGCTAGATACTGACATTTACAACAGTATAGCTCAACTTAAACCAAGTCTTGGAAGATAAAAGTCAAGAGAGATTTCCTAGTGAAGTGATGATTTAGGGACAACCAATGTGACTAAGAAAATTCACCTAGTTTTTCTTTTTGACTAAGTTCTAAATTCCTGAAGCAGTAACAAACTGGTGAAATTATTAGAGTGTTTCCTAATCCTTTATAAATACTTTTCAGGATGTTATTTTTTTTTAAAGCTGGCTTTTCAGCATCCTTCCAAGTGATTATCTAAGAACATTTCATGACTTTCCTACATTTTATAGATTTTATTCACAAGGGTTTTTTTTGTTTTTGTTTTTTTGCTGAGTTTTACATTACTTGAATGAATTTACAATGGACAATTTTTCCCCTTCATTACATGCTTTGCCACATAGTAAAGAAGGTTAGATGCAAAGACTATATATCATTATTCAGACTAACCTATGGCTCTAATATCACTATTTTTGTTTGTTTGTTTTTTGCAGGGCAATGGGGTTTAAGTGACTTGCCCAGGGTCACACAGCTAGTAAGTGTCTGAGGCTGGGTTTGAACTCAGGTCCTCCTGAATCCAAGGCTAGTGCCTTATCCATTGAGCCACCTAGCTGCCCCCCCTAATATCACTATTGGAAAAACAAAGTAAAAAAAATACAATAAAGTTGGAGAAAGCTGAGCGATTTCATCCAGTGAATTTCATACAGAAAGCCAATCGAGACAGGTGATCAAAATTCACAACTTCAATCTTTGGCAACCAAGCTGCATTAATGAAGAAAATGAAAAATATGTTCTTGAAACTGTTAGAAAACAGTAAATCTTCTCCCTGGCATGTTAATTAGACCAAGACTTTAGCACTTAAGTGTTTGAGTCTAGGGAAGAAAAATGGGGTTGAGTCAGGAGACGGGAGATTGAAACACCTGACCTGTACTTAAGGTCACAGCCTCAGCTGGCAAGGTAGAAGAGGCAAAGCCCAGGGAGAAAATGTTTGGCGCCAGCTCCCTAAAGTTCTCTTTTTTCTCTGCTTATAACATTACATGGCAGAATGAGAAAGGGGTTCAAACACAAAGATGCTCAGTTTAAAAAAACAGTCTACAGAAATTGAGAAGGAAAATCATAAACTTTGGAATGGGGATCCTAAAATAATTTCTGTATTAAAAACCCTTTTATTTGCACTTTTTTTCCTTCAAGACATGATAGTGAGTTTAAGGTACCATTAAAGAATAGTTTTAAAATATTCCATTTCAAAAACATTAATGAAAATGTTACCAACTTCTTATTGCTAGCACAAATGTACTACATATACTGACTTATGAATAAAAACCATGTTGTTTTGTATACATCATAAGGTAATAGCAACCATATGGAAAATAGTATTTTGCCTCATACAAAAAGCTCTCCCTCACAAAAAAGATTTAAACTAATGCATAGTAAAATGCTATCAACACTGCTAAACCATATGCAATCATGATCTGCATTGTTAAAAAGCAAGTGGCCTGGGGGCAGTTAGGTGATGCAGTGGATAGAGCACTGGCCCTGAATTCAGGAGGACCTGAGTTCAAATCTGGCTTCAGACACTTGATACTTACTAGCTTGTGTGACCCTGGGCAAGTCACTTAATCCTCATTGCCCTGCAGACACTTAACAATTACTAGCTGTGTGACCCTGGGGAAGTCACTTAACCCCAATTGCCTCACCAAATATTAAAAAAAAAAGAAAAGAAAAGAAAAGAAATGAAGGAAGGGCAGCTAGGTGGTACAGTGGATAAAGCACTGGCCCTGGATTCAGGAGGACCTGAGTTCAAATCTGACTTCAGACACTTGACACTTACTAGCTTGTGTGACCCTGGGCAAGTCACTTAATCCTCATTGCCCTGCACCAAAAAAATAAATAAATAAATAAAATAAAGAAGAATGAACATTTCTGAAAAATTTTAGACAACACTTTAAATGACTATTAAAAATATTCATATTAAAGTATTTCAAAATGAAAGAATTAATCACACTGGCACTCTGCTTTGCAGCTGTTCTTTGGGTAGGCCATCATAAAGGACAGCCATTCTGCAGGATATGTGTCCTATCCATTAATTAATCACCCCTCAAAAATAAGTTTTGTACAAACCATGATTAGCTCATGATTTTAAAACTAAAGATCTGTGGGGCAGCTAGGTGGCACAGTGGATGGAGCACCGGCCCTGGATTCAGGAGTACCTGAGTTCAAATCCGGCCTCAGACACTTAACACTTACTAGCTGTGTGACCCTGGGCAAGTCACTTAACCCCAATTGCCCCTCAAAAAAAAACAAAAAAAAAAACCAAACAAAAAAAAACCTAAAGATCTGTAATTGCTTAAAAACCTACTTAGGTATCATTAGTAGGAATGGTTTTACATGATGAAAGTGATGCTAATTTTGCCACTTGGCCACTTATTGCCTAGGTGACCTTGGGCAGAACATCTGATTTCTCTAGGCTTTGGTTTCCTCATCTGAAAAATGAGGCAGTTGGGCTGGATGACCTCCAAGTCTCCCAGCTCTTGGTCTATGAGTCTATGACACATTCTCTTCTAGATGAGTGGCTGGACATCTTCCAAGAGGCTTAAAAGAATCATGCCCCTGTTGAAGTATGGGAGAATCAGGTCCTTCTGTCTTTAATTAATTAAGTCATATTCTGGTGAAAATTAACCAGCAGGAGGACATGGGAGATAGGAGAAAAATGAAACTTCTTATAACAACTAAAGGAATTTTTGTAATACTGCAATCAATCTGATATGCTGGAAAACACTCATTGCGTGGTTGCCATCTCAATCAAGCATGGCCCAGTTCAGGTTTCTACTGAAAGGTTATATAAACATTCCTAGGTCTTTTGCCTCAACCAGGATCATATATTTAGAGCTACTGGGGACTTTGGAAGCCATCTAAGCCAGCTCTCCTATTTGTAGAGGAGGAAACTGGGGTCAAAGGAGGTTAAGTGTGACTCATCCAAGGTCACATAGGCAATAAGTGTCAGAGATGGGATTTAAATCCAGGTCTTCTTATTCCAGAGTCAAGTATGCTTACCACTGGACTACACTGCCTCCCATTCCAAGGATAGGGATAATATAATTCTGAGGAATATCCAATGAAAAATGGGATATATTTGAAGCCCAAGAGGAAAATGTTCCCTAATTTCTGTTCTTTGGTTAGAGGTGGTTGGACTTCAAAAAGCTAGGCAGAATTTCCAAGGATGGCATGCTACTGCTATTACTACTATTACTATTATTACTGCTTCACTAGAAAAGATAAGTAGGCTAATTAAAGATGATCCCCTTCAGCAGCCTAACTTTCTTATCATTATTAGTCAATTAGCATTTATTAAGTGTATATCATGTGCCAGGCATTGTGCTTTCTGAAGCACTGGAGAAACAAAGTCTAAAGGGAAAAACAATATACAAATTACTATGAATAACCAAGATAAAATCTTACAGTCGGTCTAAATGGGAAATAATATCAGAGGGAAGGCACTAAGATTAAAAAAGAAGACTCATTCACATAATGCTTTAAGGTTTGTGAAGCCTTTTCTCCATAATAACCTTTAAAGATAGAAGGTGCACAAATTATTACCCTCATTCTATCATAGAACATAAAACTAAATAGGGCCTTATAAGTCATCTTACAGATTTTTAGAAGCAGTTATATGGTAAAGAGGCGAGAGCATTATTCCACCGAGTCAGGAAAGCCTGAATTCAAATCCAGCTTTACACATTTACTAGGTGAGTGATGTTGATCAAGGTTTTCCACTGCTGCCTGCCTCAGTTTTCCCAACTGTAAAATAGAGATAATATCACCTACCTTCCAGGATTTGTGTGAGGATCAAATAAGATAGTATTTGTAAAGCATTTAGCACAGTGCCTAGCATCAGTAGGCACTTAATAAGTGCTTGTTTTCTTCCTTCCTTACAGGTAAAAAACAAGGACTTTACCAGAAAGGTAAAGTCATTTGCCAAAATGTCATATAGGTAATAAATAAATTAGTGGGCCAGGACTGGAATCCAAATCTCCTGAGTTCTAGTCTGGTACTCATTCCACTACACCAAAAAATTTCCAAAAGGTTAATCATTTTGTAGTGATATCAAAGTCTCAGAAGGGCTTTATTATTATGTCCTTTCTACAGATAAGAAAAATGAAGCCTAGAGGTTAAATGATTTTTAACACAGGTCTTTAGCAGCAGAGCCAGGATTTGAATGCAGGTCCGACATCTCTAAAATCTGAGCTCTTTCTATTACATCATGATATCTGCCATTCAATTCAATTCAACAAATAAATACTTATTAATATAAGCTTCATGAGTGCAGGGGATACTTCATTTGTGTCTTTATATCCCATCTCTTAGCATAATGCCTAGCATATAATGCCTGCTTACTACTGCCTACTATGTGCCAGGCACTGCCACTGAGTGCTAGGGATACCAAAAAAAAATTTTAAAGCCCTAACTTTAAGCAGCTTACATTCTTATTGGGACAGGAGAGAGGAGGGAGTGATACATACCCAAGTAAGTAAATAGAATTAAATTTTTTAATAAATACATGTTAATTTGAAATGGGGAGAGCAGTAACAACTGAAGAAATCAGGAGAGGCTTTTTGTGGGAGATGGAAATTTTGGAGCTGGGTAGACTTTTAGAACTCATTTATTTAACAATCCCATTTCATGGATGAGGAGACAAAGAGCCAGAGAAGTAAAGTAATTGATACAAGATTACTCAAAGATAGTGACAGAGTCAGGTTCAGAGCCTATGTCTCCTAACAACTAATACATTCTTCTGAATGTTCCTTAAAATCATAAGGAGTGTGGAATACCTTAACTCACTCTGGGGCATTAATTCCAATCAAAAATATATTTCGTCTCTAACTGGGTGACATAACAATCCCTTGCATTTGTAAGGCATTGTCTCCTTTCAAATGTCTTGCACACAGAAGATAGGGCTGGGTAGGGGTTGGATTAGGTAGCTTCTGGAGTCCTTTTCAAATCTATGATCCTATACGTAATTCACTTTGATCCTCAGAACAACCCTTTGAATTAGGTAGAATAGGCAAAGTCATCCCAATTTTACAAATGAGGAACAGAGGCTTAGAATTGTTACATGACAGCTCCTCGGTAGCAGGATTTTTGCAAAATCCCAGAGGGCTCCTAGCCCTCTTTTAATGTTTCAGAGAGGACACAGACACACGGTCATTCTCTGTGCTTTCCATACAGTCAATGAGAAGTCCACCACCCAGATCTATCTAGCGTTGTCTATGGTGGAAGGACTGGAAGGCAGCCTCAGTAAGGTTAGCTAGTCACAAACCCACAAGATTTAAGAGCTGGAAGGGACATTTTTTCATTCTCCAGAAGAAGAAATTTTGGCTCTCTCTGAGGTTAAGTGAATTGGTTAAAGTTGCACGCCTAGGAAGAAGCAATCCAGCAAGGGTGGGTCTTATTCTTATCACCCTCATGATATATTTACGAGGGCTCTGTGTATGACATCCATCACGAGGCTACCTTCTGTGGTGTCTATCCAGGGCACGGAGGTAGCCCATGTTTAATTCAATTCAGCAAATTTTTTTTTTTTTTTTGTAATGGGGGCAATGAGGTTTAAGTGACTTGCCCAGGGTCACACAGCTAGTCAAGTGTCTGAGGCCAGATTTGAACTCAGACCGTCCTGAATCCAGGGCCGGTGCTTTATCCACTGCGCCACCTAGCTGCCCCCCAGCAAACATTTATTAAGCATCTACTAGTGCCCAAGAAAAAGAACACCACTCCTCACACATGGTCTCTCTTCTTTTGACCTGCGTGACCCTGTTCTCCTGCTTTCCATCCTATGTGCCTACTCCTTCTTGGTTCTCTTGACTTGTGCTCAGCCCTCCTGCCCCTCTGTTGTTAGTGTGGCCCAGGAACCTGTCCTTGACCCTGATAGGCACATGCAATAAACACTTGGGAAACAAACATAAAACCATTCCTTCTTTTAAGGAATTTATTTTACAGGGTGAAGGAGGATACAACATGCCAAAAAAATGAATCAAGATACTTTAAAGAGGAAGAGAACACAAACAAACAGGGATATCAGGAAAAGCTTCCTGTGGGGGATGAAAGGAAGGCATTTCAGACTTATGTGAAAGGGCCAAGGCAGGGGATAGGATGTTGATTCACGAGTAGGCCATTCATGACTGGAATGCAAAATGCATGACAGAAAATAATATGAAAATAAGCTTCAAAGGTAGATGGGAATCAAATTGTGGGGCAATAGAAATGCTAGACTGAAGAGTTTATATTTTATCCTTAGGACCATTAAAGACTTTTTTTTTTTAAGTGAGGCAATTGGGGTTAAGTGACTTGCCCAGGATCACACAGCTAGAAAGTGTTAAGTGTCTGAGGCCGGATTTGAACTCAGGTACTCCTGACTCCAGGGCCAGTGATCTATCCACTGCACCACCTAGCTGCCCCCAAAGACTTTTGATCAAAAGAATTACAGGTCCTACCTTGTGTCTTAGGAATATTAAATTGGAGAGAAGAAAGACTGGAAGCAGGACTCTTGCCCACCTCTCCATGATCACTGCATGTGGATCTCCTACATATACTCTCCTCTCCAGCCAAAGTGACCTCCTTGTTGCTATTCTCCTATTTCTATGCCTTTGCCTTCCTGCCTGGAAAGCCACCTTTCAGAGAAAGCTTGTCTTGCTTCCCCAGTTGTTGGGGCTTTCCCAGAAACTTCCCAGCTTTCAAAAATTTTTCAAATTTTTTAATTTAAAACTTTTATATTATATTTAATATATCTTATCCTCAAGCCTCCCACAACACTGCCTCTTCTCTTTCAGCTGAGGATATAACCTAATATTTCCCCCAAAAATTGACAAGCACTCCTTCTTTTTCCTTCCTCTTCATGTCATATCACTCAGATGTATTCCTTCTTCTCTGGCACCATCTCCTCTTTTACTTCTATATCCCATGAAGAGGCAGCCCTTCTTCTTGCCAAGTCAGCTCCTCTATAGGCATCATCAATTCCACATACTCCCCTATTTTCCAGCAGATTGTCCCCACTATCCTCATTCTCTCCTCAATCACTGATTCTTTTTCCTTGCTGCTTACAAACATGCCCATGTCATCTCCATCCTTAAAAAAAAATCTCACCTGATTAACCAATCCTGTGAGCTATCTCTTTTCCCCTACTTGGTTAAACTCCTTGAAAGAGCAATCCACTTGCTAGCTTCACTTGCCCTACTCTCATTCAGTTCTAAACCCTCTGCCATCTGCTTTTCAACCCCATTGTTTAAATGAAACCATTCTCTCCAGTTACTTAATTGCCAAATCTGATGGCTTGAAGTGGTGGGGGGCGGAGCCAAGATGGCGGAGGAGAGGCTGTGACTCCCACAAGCTCCAGATAAACCCGTCCATTCACGCCCAAATAATGCGGTAAAAAACCAAATCTGATGGCTTTTTCTCCATCCTCATGCTGCTTCTCATGTCTACATATCTGTCGCTGTAGATGACCTACTCCTCTTTGATACTCTGCACTCTTCGGGTTTCTGTGACACTTGCTCTCTCCTGGTTTTCCTATGATTTTATCAGATTTTTTTTTTAACAGATGAGGAAACTGAAGTTCAAAGAAGTTAAACATCTTGCCTAAGGTCAACCAGATCATAAGTAGCAAAGGCAGAACTTGAACCTAGGTTTTCTGACTCACTCTTTCCACTACATCAAGCAGCTTCACTAATAAACACTTGAATTGAACTTAATTTAAGATACATTGAAAATATTCTGGTGAGTCTCCTTTCGTTTTTTGGGGTTTTTTTGCAGGGCAATGGGGGTTAAGTGACTTGCCCAGGGTCACACAGCTAGTAAGTATCAAGTGTCTGAGGCCAGATTTGAACTCAGGTACTCCTGAATCCAGGGCCGGTGCTTTATCCACTGCACCACCTAGCCACCCCCATGAGTCTCCTTTTAAAACAAAAAGACCAACTTAGAGAGGGGAAGGGGAAGGTACCTGTTGAGAGCTGATACTTATAGGCTGCTTTAAAACTATCCAAGTGACACTCTCCAAAAGGGGTGGAACAGTGAGGGAACCCGGGTATGTCCAATAGTCCCACGAAGGAGGAAGTAGAGTTGCTGGGTCAAAATTGGTGAAGCGGATTTGTTTACCCTGGAAATAGACAGAAAAAGAGAGACAGAGAGTAAGGGAGAGAGAAAGATAAAGAGATACAGAGGGAGAATGAAGAGAAAGAAGCAGAGAAAGAAAAAGGAGAGAAAGGCAGAATGAAGAGAAAGACACAGAGAGAGAATGAAGGAAGGGGAGAGAGGGAGAGAGGGAGGGAGGGAGGGGGGGAGAGAGAGGTGGGGAGGGAGAGAGAGAGAGAGAGAGAGAGAGAGAGAGAGAGAGAGAGAGAGAGAGAGAGAGAGAGAGAAAGTTTTCTGGTTACCCTTATTGGGAATGTCAAAGACATAAAAGATGCAGTTGGCCACTAAATAAATATATAATATAGTTAAAGTAACTTACTTGTTATTGTATAATATAGTACAGTAAAATATAGTCTAGACAACATACCATATAGTTTATGTAATAGATTATATAAAGTATTTATATATATACATACATATGCACATATATACATATGTAGATAAAGTTTATACAGTTTGTTACATAAACTATATAGTATGGCTTAACTACATTATTTAAAAACTTATAATATAGTTAAGTATAATATACTTAAACTTAAAAATCACTAATATTTCATTTTGTTTTATTAAAACAAACACATTTATAGAAAAGTTCTTTAAAACATTCCCACAAAAGTTAAATGTGCAAATATCCCCCATCAGTAGGGTAATTATAAATATTGAGATTCACTATTGACTCATTTACTGTAGCTAATTAAAACTCATCACAGTCTACAAAAGAATGGCAGTAATGGATCATTTCTCACTTACTGGCCAAGTACATTCCAAGGCTGCTAAAAATCTATTTCTTTTCTTTTAACTATCTTTAATAGTTAACATGAATTAGCATATCATATAAGTTTATCTAAGAATATTCCTCTAAAGCATGTTACCTACTTAGCAAAACAGGTAACTTACCTTTTCCCTAATGGAGTCCAAATTATCTGTAATTTTCTGCAGTTGTAGATTATGTTCACCAATCTGAAAACAATGTAGTTGAAATGAGACTGAAGCTCCCCAGGATGACACATGTGTCACAGTACATTTCAGCTATCAATGTCAAATTTTCTTTAAAACAAATGTAACCCAGAACAAGGAGTGATTGTTCACACAATAATGAAATTCTCATTTACTTATTGACCCTATCATACCAGATGAGGCAGAACAAGAAGATAATATTACACTATTACTGAGCCAAATAGGCAGTTTAGTTCTTAATCCAACACGCACTTCTATTTTGTGTGTGTGAGAGAGAGAGTCATCATGGAATAATGGAATTAACTCTTAAGACTCTGAGAGAAGTCTGATGCTCTATCCTCAGTCATGACACCTTCACTGTTCTACCGGGATATAACTTGCCAGATCATACTGGCTACCACTGTAGTCAAAATATTGGGCAAAGTATCTCCAGTTTCCTGTCTATAATTTGGAGACCCAGGCAGATATTTTCAAGAAGCAATGGGAGATGCTTTCATTTACATATATGTGAGGAGTGAGATTTGGGGCTTTTTGTTTTGTTTTGTTTTAAATAAAGTGGAAATGACCTCAGAAACATTACTAACCTTCTAGGTCAGAAGACTAACAGCATTACCCTAAATAAAGGATTTATTCTTTAATTAGTTAGTTAGGTCATGCCATTATTAGTAGTCAACTATATATCTTGAATCTACTTTTTAAGACTAAGGTGTCAAAGTATAATCTGGCACCTTTGCCCCCCACTCCATGGAAACTATCTAGATGTGGATGCTGAAAAAAAGAAGGGCTTCCATACTCAGTACTCATTTGTGCCTCACCTCCTCTCTCTTTCTTCCAACCCCAGGTACCCCTTCTCCCTAGCTGTGTTATGGAGTCTTAGACAGGCAAAAGTACTGTCCTTATCAGAGCCACTGGTATTGGAACCCAGGAGAACCATGCCAGTTTCATAGACATCATAATGACAAATTTTAGAGTAAAAAAAAAACTTCTCGAGGCAGCTAGGTGGTGCAGTGGATAGAGCACTGGCCCTGGATTCAGGAGGACCTGAGTTCAAATTCGGCCTCAGACACTTGGCACTTACTAGCTGTGTGACCCTGGACAAGTCACTTAACCCTCATTGCCCCACAAAAAAAATAATTTAAAAAATACTTCTCTGACTGAATTCCTTGGATAAAGAAAAATGTAAAAAGCCACACTGACTGTTTAAAGGAACTGGTACTATTCACCATGATCTACTCTGGGAATTCAGAGTGTGGATTTTTACCCTTGCCTAGGTCTCTGGCCTTTTGTATAATGAGGCCTAGCAAATGACTTAGCTTCTTAAGACCTTGGGTCCTTTTCTTTTAATCTGTAAAATATTTAATAGGTATCTAAGGTGCTTTTAAGGGTGCTGAATGAATAAATTATAATACTTCTTTTTTCAATTTAGTTTGTAAAAGAAGAAAAGTAAACCTTAAGACTAGTTCATCATTGAAAAATGATTAGGTGTCTACTTTGTGCATAGAACTCAGGTGGTGTTACCAGACTCAATATTATAAATGAAATCAGTTTATACTTACCTGTAAAAAAATACCTAAAACAGCCAATCCATCAGGTTCATGAGCTGCCTCAACAAAGCTGGGGTATTTGTCTGAATTCCAATGAACCACATGGAGCTAAAAGGGGAGGATACAATTTCAAATAGTAATGATAACCACAATTAAAAACATGATAAATTATAACTAATTTCTTATTTTGCATACTATGTATACTCATATGCATAATTGATTCTTCAAAAGGGCCCTGGAAGGAATTGGCAGACTTTTATCCATTTCAGATGAAAAGCTGAGGGCCAAAGAGTCACATAATGCTGAGGGATGGAACATAGAAAAGGTGTGGACTGACCAGTTAAGCCTGCCCCACTGATATTCCTGATCCCACCTTCAACCATGGCCACATGCTATAAACTGCTGACAGAGAGCCAGCCTGAGGTTCCCCCTAGAAGTCTCCTGCTGTCATAAGTGGTGCTGAAAGTTGAGCAGATCTTATCTATAACCACTGTTTGAGGCCTAGTCAGCCTAATAATACCTCAGTGAAATAAGAGGTCACCTACATGGGGTCACTGAGAAAGCCCTTTGGGGACACCGTTTGTACTGCTCTGCTGTGCAATGTAACAGTTCCCTTGTTAAGTGGCTAATAACAGTGAGAGATCCATAGAGAATGTTCGATCTGGAAGGGACATCGTAGGTCATCTATCTGATAGCTCCTCAGGATCCTCTGCTGAATCTTCATCCATGTCACACTTGTCAACATTGGACATCCCACCAGGTTCTGTCCTAGGCCCTCTTCCCTTCTCCCTCTATACTATCTGATAATCTGATCAGATCCCATGGATTCAATTATCACCTCGATGCTAAAGACTCTCAGATCTACTTACACATCCAGTCTCACATCTCCAACTGCCAACTGGATGTCCCGTAGACATCTAAAACTCATCATGTCCAAAACTGAACTCATTATCTTTCCCCCAAAGCCTTTCCTTCTTCCTAACTTCCCTATTACTGTTGAGAACAATACCAGCCTAACCTGGGTTTGCCACCTGAGCTCTTCACTCTCTTTCACCCTGCCAGTATCCCATCTGTTGCCAAAACCTGTCAATCTTCTTTAGGTAGCACCCCTTGTCTATGACCCCTTCTCTCCCCTAACACTGCCACTACCCTGGTTCAGGCCCTCTTTATCTCACACCTGGACCACTGCAATAGCCTGCTGGTTGGTTTTGCTGACACAAGTCTCTGCCTATCCCAGTCCATCCTCCATTAAGTGATGTAAAGAATTAATTGTTATTTGAGGTTTTTATGACCCCATCTTTTGGCTAGATTTTTTTTTTTAAATCCTTGGCGTGGTCACTAGCCTCTGGGGCTACACAAACAGCACGGTGCTCCACCCACTGGTTGTAGCCATCTCCATGGCACTGGCACCTCACATCATCACCACTCACCAATGCCTACATGGGCCTGGCAAATTATTGGAAATTATTCCGATTATTATTGGAAATAATTGACAGAGGGAAGACACTAGAAATAAGGAGGATCAGGAAAGACCCCCTGCAGAAGGTGGAATTTTAGCTGGGACTTGAAGGAAGTCATGAGGGAGATCATTCCAAGAATGAAGGGTCAGCCTCATGAGGTCTAGCTCAGAGTTATTGTAAGAATTCAAGGAGATCATGTATATAAAATACCCTGGAAACTTTAAAGCACTATATAAATGTCAAGTATTATTATCATAAACACAATATATAAGGGTTAAAGAAGTAAGAAAAAATAATTCTGAAAAAGCCTTGAAATTCAGTTTTAAAAGGTAGGGACAATAAGGAAAGGGTGAAGAAAATATACTTCCCTCCCTTCTTTGCAGAGGTGGAGGAATACTGGTATGGAATACTGAATATACAACTAGAAGTAGCTGATGTATTAGCTGCTACTTTTTTTTTTTTAATCTTTGTTACAAAAGATAGTTCGCTGGGTAGGGGAAGAGAGAAAGATATATCTGGAAATGAAGAGGATATAAAAGCAAAGTTATTAATAATTTTTAAAAGGAAAGCTAAATTGAGATGTCAAAGAAAAGTATACCCCCAAACCCCAAATTTGGACCAGTAGTAATAGTAGAGACGAATGACGATGCTAGAATGTTGAAAACCACAAAGGTTTGATATACAGGCTGTCCCTAAAATTAAAGTTAAAACTGAACTAAGACTTTTGGAAGAGGGAGAGGAAGAAGGAGAGGAAAAGAGAGAGAAAGAGAGGGAGAGAGGGAGGGGGGAAGAAGAGGAGGAGAAAGGATAAAAGAAGAAAGGAAGAGAAAAGAGAGGAAAGGAGAGGAGAGGAGATGGGAGGGGAGGGGAAGAAGAGAAGACGTAGAAATGGGGAGAACAGGAGAAGGAAGAAGAAAGAGATCACAACCTCCAAATAATACTCTCCTCAGAGCCTCTTAGAGGACACCTCCTCACAGTGCTTTTTCATCCCTTAGACTCCCTTTAACAGATCCAATTCTGCTCTACAGAGCATGGTGTTACAGGGTTGTTCTGCTGTGTTTATACATATTTTTAAAGGAAATCAACAATTTAAACTCATAAAAGTGAACTGCCTTTTTCTGTACCATCTGCAAGTGACAAGTGGCTGCTAGGAAAGCCACTGGAAATTCTGATGAGTCCTGGACCACATGGTAAATGTCAGCATTGGGTGGTTGAATAAACAAAGAAGTCTAAACAAATTGCACAAGTGAAACAAAATACATTTGGATCATATGAGACACACAGATATCCTCAGAAAGGGAGGGGCTAAGTGGGATGTCAAAATTCTTTAAATGTCTTGGCACCTGTATAGAAGTTTACTTAGTAATCGATAACATCAAAGAGTTAACAAGGAAATAACTTCTTTATGGTGATAAAAATAAATGGAGCATGTAAATGAAAGACAGCTACTTCTGGATATTATGTTTCTTTCTTTCCCTCAGGAAAAAAAAAATTTATGGCATTTTGAAAGGTCATAGGAAACAATGAAAAACATTTTAAAAAAAATAAAGCCCCTCCCTCCCACATACCTTGCAATAACACAGCCAAACCAAGCTGTATGATTTAACTTTTATTGCTATACAGTGAGTCAAATCATATGACAAGTTAGAAAGCTAGTCTAATCTTAGTTGTTTAAGAAAGAAATCAAGGGTTATTTTTCCCACCTGAAAAGTTTTCAATACTTTTCAAATTATTTTCAATAATAATACTATTCACCTTTTCTTTCAGAAACCAATATAATAATAGTGAATGAAATTATGTTTGCTTTCCTTGGAAAACTAAGCTTGCAATCGATTTTCTTTTACGCAATCATTCATGCCCACTCAACAAACAGAGCCTTATGCAAGATCCTGGGAGAGAATAAGTTTAGCTAAGAACTGGTCTCTGTGCTCATGAGCTTCTATTCTAATAAGATGATAATAAGATACAACTCTAATACAAAATATTACATGATTAGTAGATGGGAGAGACATAGAACCTTGTTCTATGTTTATTCCAAGGTGGGAATCATGGGAGGCTTCATGTAAGAGGTGGGGTTTAAGTGATAGGTATAAATTCATTAGGCAAAGAAGTTAGTAAAGCATTTGGCATAGGGAGTGACCCATCTAACTTACCTAGGATATATTGAGCATAAGATAACTTCAAATAGAGTTCTAAATATGGAAGAAGCTATTCACTTAACTTTCTTTTTTAATTAACATTTTTCAATCAGCAAAAATCTTTCCTTCCCTCCCACTCCCTCCTGCCCTAATTGAGAAAGGAAAAACAAAACCCATTATAAAGTGTATAGTCAAACAAAACAAGTTTCCTCATTCGCCATATCTCTACCTCCCCAAGAAAAATGTTTCATTTTGTACTTTGAGTCTTTCATCATCTCTCTGTAAGGAACTGGGTAACATGTTTCATCACTGGTCCTCTAGAATCCTGGTTGGTCATGATGCTGATAAGAGTCTCTAAGTCTTTCAAAGTAGTTTGTCTTTATAATATTGTGGTCATTGTGTAAACTGTTCTCCTGGTTCTGCTCAATTCTTCCCAGGTTTCTCTGAAACCATCTCCTCTATTATATTTATTTTTATTGTACAATATTATTCCATCACATTATATAGCATAATTTATTCAACTGTTCTCCAATTGATGAGTTCCCTCTCAGTTTCTGATTCTTTAAAAAAGAGCTATAGGGGGCAGCTAGGTGGCACAGTGGATAAAGCACTGGTCTTGGATTCGGGAGGACCTGAGTTCAAATCCAGCCTCAGACACTTAACACTTACTAGCTGTGTGACCCTGGGCAAGTCACTTAACCCTCATTGCCCTGCAAAAAAAAAAGAAAAGAAAGAAACAAAAAACAAACAAAAACAAAGAAGAAACTGAAAAAGAGCTATAAATATTTTTGGTCCGTCTTAAAGTTTGTTTTTGGCAGCTAAACAGCACAGGGGGTAGAGTGCTGGGCCTGAAGTCAGGAAGACCTGAGTTCAAGTCTAGGTCAGACATCTATTAGCTATGTGATCCTGGGCAAATCACTTGACCCTGTTTGCCTCAGTTTCCTCATCTATAAAATAAGCTGGAAGAGGAAATAGCAAACCACTCCAGTATCTTTGCCAAAAAAAAAAAAATCCCAAAAAAGGCCACAAAGAGTAGGGCAACTAAACAACAAAGTTTGTTTTCTTCAGAACTAATCTCTCCCTTAATCTACCCTTCCTCTGATTTCCCCTTCTCCCTACTCCTCTTTTCTTCCTATTTCCTTTGTTGAGTAAAATCTATTTCTGTAACCAACTATGTGTGTGCATGTGTATTTGTCTCTCTTTTGACTAGTTCAGATGACAGTGAAGTTCAAGAATCCACTGCCCCACTCTTTGTGGTGGCTAAGAATTAGAAATCAAAGGAATGTCCATTAATTGGGGAATGACTGAAGAAGCTATGGTCTATGATTGTAATGGAATATTATTGTGCTATAAGAAATGACAAGCAGGATGATTTCAGAAAAACCTGGAAAAGACTCATATGAAGTGATGTATAGTGAAGTGAGCAGAGCTGGGAGGACATTGTACATAGTGACAGAAGTATTGTTCTATCAGCAATTGTGAATGACTTAACTATTCTCAGCAATAAAATGCTCTAAGACAATCCCAAGGGACTAATGTTGAAGCATACTATCCACTCCCAGAGAAAGAACTGATATTGATCGAACACAGACTAAAAAAAAAAAAAAAAAAAGGAGCACTTGTGGAATGTACATATGTAACCTTTATCAGATTGGTTGCTGTCTTGTGGAGGGGGGAGGAAAAGAAGGGAAGGAGAAAAATTTGGAACTCTAAATTTTATGAAAATGAATGTTGAAAACTACCTTTACACATAACTGGAAAAAATAAAATAAATGTTTGTTACAGAAAAAAAAAATCCACTGCTCCTCCAACTCTCCCTCCTTGTTTCTAGACTTCTAATTGCAAATACTGATTTTGTGAGAGACTTTTCCTTAACCCTCCATTCTCTTTCCTTTAGCTTATTCCTTTCTTTTGATTTCCATTGTTCTTTTAAGATTATCAAGAAATAACAGAAGGGCAGCTAGGTGGCGCAGTGGATAAAGCACTGGCCCTGGATTCAGGAGTACCTGAGTTCAAATCCGACCTCAGACACTTGACACTTACTAGCTGTGTGACCCTGGGCAAGTCACTTAACCCTCACCGCCCTGAAAAAAAAAAGAGAGAGGGAGAGAGAGAGAGAGAGAGAGAGAGAGAGAGAGAGATAACAGAACCACTCCTAGTTGTTCTGTCTAATGAGACTCCCTTTATGATCTCAGACAATGACTCCTCAGTACTTGAACGCTTTCTTTCTGGCTGTTTTCAGTAATTTTTCTTTGATCTGGAAGCTCTGGATTTTGGCTATGATGTTCTTTGGCGTTTTCATTTGGGGATTTCTTTCAGGAAGTTCTCAGTGGATTCCTTCTACTACTCTCTGGTTCTAAAAGATCTGAACAAATTTCTCTTAAATTTCTCTCTCTCTCTCTCTCTCTCTCTCTCTCTCTCTCTCTCTCTCTCTCTCTCTCTCTCTCTCTCTCTCTCTCTCAACATGGCTTTTGGGTTACTCAACAATTCTTCATTTTTTTCTACCACCTATTTTCCAGTTCAGTTTTTGTTATGAAATAGCCTACATCTATGTAAACAATACATACTTCCAGACTTTGAACTTTATATTAGGGCTAGGCTCTGAATACTTCTGGAGGGAATATCTGGGCTGGTCCTGCTGCTTTTTGGAGGGTTTAAGTATCGTGTTATCTCTGGATCTCTGGGACAGACAGTTCAGAATAAAGACCTGGATGCTTTCTGTACTTCCAGAGTGGTCTTATCCAAGGCAAAGTCTTATCACTACCTTCCTGGTCTGAGTTCTGCAAGTTCCAGACTTGGGTCCAGCTCTGAGCAACAGGTTCTGAATAATTTTATTATTCAAATTATTCAAAATTCACAAAACTAATAAATAAGTACAAGAGAAATGTAAACATTTAATTTTTTGATTTTGGGGAAGTTTTTATATTTCTAAAGTTATAGAAGTTAAGAACTGCTAAGATTTTTGAGACACCTTATATTTTTTTTTCATTTTTTTTGTGGGGCAATGGGGGTTAAGTGACTTGCCCAGGGTCTCACAGCTAGTAAGTGTCAAGTGTCTGAGGTTGGATTTGAACTCAGGTCCTCCTGAATCCAGAGCCAGTGCTTTATCCACTGTGCCACCTAGCTGTCCCCAGGGCACCCTATATTTAAACTATATCTCTCACAGTCTCTTTTATTCTGAAGCAGCACCACTTTCAGTAATATTATTGATGTATAAGAAAAATAATGAAGAGACTAAGTGATTCCCAGGTGTCCTTTCAAGACCTGAATCTGAATCTATCCTTTCAAAACCTGACGTCTGATTCTGCAGTCCTATTCTGATGCCTTGTGATGGGGGCTGGGCTCTTGATGGATCTGCCACTTGAGTTCAAGATCCAGCTGTCCTTTGTAGACCAAACAGCAACTAACAGTGTCAGCTTTCTGAGAACCAGTATAGCTTAGTTCAGAGAGGCTCATTATTAGTAGGCAGGCCACAAAGGGATGAATTATTTGGCCACAACCCAAATGACAATGGAAAATATAAATGGCCCTCAGTTCAGGCCTTCCTCCCACTTCTTTCACATATGTTTTGATAGAGACAGAAATGGAAGCAGCATGGGACAATGAAAACTGGGTTGAATGGGAGCCAAGATACTTTAGTTCGAATTCTGGCTCTGATACTTGCTATCTATGTTGCCTTGGGGGAGTCATTAAACCTCTTTGAGTCTTGGTTTCATCATCTTTAAACAAAGGAGGGTAGTTTCTAGACCTCTAAGGTCCCTTCTAACTTTGAATCTGTGATCCAGCTAAGTGGGGAAAAAAATGATCATGTATCCCACAAAAAGGTGCCTTCTCATGAAAGAGGTGCTACAAGATAGCCACATGGGGTCTGAGGGCTAAATCTAAAATATAGCAGATCGCTAAGATTATCTCATGAAGTGGTGCTTCTTTTTGTCTTGGGATCAGGATAAAACCAACTCTGGCAAGTCTTTCATTTTCCCTTCTAAGGAGGAATCTCTGAGCATATAGCCGGTGCTTAATAAATGCTTGTTCCATCCTGCTTGCCCCTCCCATCCTTCTTTTCAAGTGTAATATTTTTTTTACACTCTGGTTTCATTTATAGTGATAATATTAAAGTTGATAAGTGACATGATTAAATTCCTCTGCTAGTGTTTTCATGATTTTTTTTTAGGCCTTATATTAATATTACCTTAACTTTTGGTATTATAAATATAGGATGCTTGTCCAGTGAAGGAAAGTACACACCACTGGATAAATTGAATCAGCTCAATTACTCTTATAAGTCTTAACATGCCTACTATAAATGAAGGGTTCTTAACCTTTATTGCGTCATAGATCCTTTTGGAAGCCTGGTAAAACCTAAGGATTCCTTCTCAAAATAATGTTTTTAAATGCATAAAATGAAACATATAAGAAACCAATGATAATGAAATAGTTATAATTTTTTTTAAGTTCAAGGACCCTAGATTAAGAACCCTTGCAATAAATGAAGTAAGAATGCAAAAGAAAGTTACACCTGGATGAATAACAAATGCTCCTTAGAGAAATAAAGGAAATAGCAAAGTTGGTTTTAGCTTGCCTTTAAAAGTGACAAATTTCACTTGATAGAATATTTGGTCACCTTGTATTTCAGAGCTCATGATAAGCATTTGTAAAAAAAAAATCATCAATGTCTACAAAAGGGTAGCAAAACTCTATGAGGAACTTTATAAGTCCCTTTAAATTAAAAATATACATTAATATTTTTTGACTTCAATGCAATAGTGAACAAAGGGAAGAACAGTATATTAAAAAATGTGGCTCAAGAAAAAAAATATGAGCAAAGACATTGTAAAATACACAGAAGCCTCAAACACATAAATATTATGGATATACACTGAAAATATTTTCTTCAAGAAGAGGTTTGTTAGGCCCTGGAAAATTTAAACAACAAATAGTATTTCCCCTCATTGGCTCTTAGAACCACAGGTGGAAAAGATCTCAAAGGTCATAAGACCAACCCTTTCATTTTACAGATAAAGAAACACAGGCCCAGAGAAGTTAAGTATTTTGCCCAAGGTCACAGATTTATAGTAAGCACCAGGGTTGGGATTTGAATCCATGTTCTCTCATAATCAATTGAGATAATATTTGTAGAATACTTAGCACAGTGCCTGGCTCATAATTGTTGTTGAATAAATGTTTGTACACTCCCCTCCCCTCCCTCCTAGGAACTGTGCTTTTCATAATATCATGCTGACTCCTTCCTCCACCCAAAAAATGATCATCTCTTAACAAAGAGGAAATAACTGACTAATTTCCAAACTGGACACACGTACAGTCAGACCATCAACCTGCTATGTCAAAGATCAAAATCAACACCAAATTAAAATATAAATCAGAAGATCTGGTCAACAGGGACTATCCTCATTTCCCAAGGAAATTTAACCAATGTAAATCAATAGTAACAAAAAGTAAACTAAAAGAATCAAGACATCAGTCAGTGAATACCTGATCTTGACAAGTAGAGAGTTAAGAAAGACAAAAGCAACATCAGTTAGAATATAAACTTATCCATAAAATCTTACAGAAGTGGGAGCAGCTGGTGGCACAGTGGATGGAGCACTGGCCCTGGATTCAGGAGGCCCTGAGTTCAAATGTGGCCTCAGACACTTGACACTTCCGAGCTGTATGACCCTGGGCAAGTCACTTAACCACAATTGCCTCATCAAAAAAAAAAAAAAGAAAACAAAAGAAAGAAAAATCTTACAGAAATGGACTCAGGAAGTTTATGAGAGGGGGTGTCTCATCAAACAGTGAGAGACAACAGAGGGAAAACATGTCCTCAAAAAGTTTATTATAGAGAGACTATTAAATAGTAAAAATTAGAAGACAGCAGACAAAAAAACAAAAGATGCAGTCTATTGAGATAGTCATAAAAAAACTATTTTCTCAATGACAGAAAAGCCTCTGTTTAGACTCCATCAACACAATCCTATATGTGCTGTTTGAAGAAGTAGAAGCTGCACTGAAGAAAACAAAGACAGGTTAAACCAACTGACATAGATCAAGTATACAGAGAGGGAGTTTATGCTGAAGCTGGTCAGATTGTGAACTCATGAAGGAAGCAATTCTTAAAATATCTTTAAGAGGGAATGATGCCAAACTCATAGAGCAAAAAAATCAGGGATGTTATTACTACTGGAAAAAAACTGACTAAGAAAACATCAATGACTAACCCATGTGCCTATTTTCCATCCTTAACAAGGTTTTTATTAATAGACTCTAAATAATTAAGGGCATCGTAGATGAAGGGTGAAGACAAGTATCAGTAAGTTTTCCCAAATGATAATTCTATAACAGACAACATCTTTAGAGTCATACAATGGACCAAAAAGTGCAGAAAATGAAAGATTCTTTATCTAGAGTTCCTCCATCCAAGATCATAGATCAAATGATAACATCGTTTTATAAATCTTAGAAGTGCCGTATAAATGCCAGTTATTACTATGATTATTACTGCTGAAAGGAACCTCTGAGATCATCCAGTCCAACCTTCTCTTTTTAAAGATGAAGAAAATGAGGTCGAAATATATTAAGTGACTTGTCCAATGTCACATGGGTAGTAAGCATCAAATATCCCAGGCTGACAATTGTTTATTGACTACCAAAAAAAAATGTATTCTCTGTAACAAAATGCTCCATAAATCCTCTCTTCCAAAAAGTTGCCCTCCATGCACATGTTAAAAATTATCCACAAGTGCTTGAAAATTGCAGCTTGAAAGATGCCAAGATAGCTTTGTTAAATAACGTACTGCCTCTGGGTCTGATTAGGAATGCCCCTTCCATATCTGGCATTGATTAACCTATTCTCAACCAAACCCATATTTAAAGTATAAAACTTCTCTGTTCAGATCCTACTCCTACTGTGTACTCCCACTGAAATCTTTGACACAGTTACATGTCTCCTTTTCTTAAATGAGTGCCTCTGGCTTTGTTATGTGGCTTAACCTCTTTATTGCCATATAGAGTGTCTATATATGTATATATGTGTGTGTGCCTTGATTTTGCCTGCTTGCTGCACCTCATGTTAATAAATCTCATGCTTGTTCTAGCTTCCAAAGTACCAATTTCCTATAAATCCTCAAACTCAAATCTTTGCTGTAACATGAGCCATGAGGTCAAATATAGCCTATGTATGTATGTTTATTCAATGTTTAATGGCTGCCAAACCAATTAAATGCAATAACTAGTCTTGGTGCTAGAGGACAGATGATGAATCACCCTTACCCCTTCTCAGTAGAAAGATAGAAGGCAGTGAGTGAGGAATGTTACATATGTGGTCAGACATGGTGGTTGTGTTTGGTTTTGCCTGATAATTTTTTTTTCAATTACATGAGAAGGTTCATTTTGGACACAGGTAGAAATTGGCAGGGGTAGGGTTTGAGTTGATAATCAGGGACCCCTGGGTCTTCTGCCTCAGCCACTGCTATCAGCTGAGCTGTCCAATTAGGAACCATGGTCATTTACTTGTTTGACACAGAGTCAGAATGAGTCAGGACAGTGGAAAGGTATAGCTCATCTGTCATTGTTATGTGTTTATGATCAATAGGCCCATTTAACCTAAGTGACTACATATTGGAGCTCTATTATTTATAACAACATCAAACAATATATTTTTTTAAATCACAATTATCAGGGGGCAGCTAGGTGGCTCAGTGGATAAAGCACTAGCCCTGGAGTCAGGAGGACCTGAGTTCAAATCCGACCTCAGACACTTGACATTTATTAGCTGTGTGACCTTGGGCAAGTCACTTAACCCTCATTACCCAACCAAAAAACCAAACCAAAACAAAAAATCACAATTATCACTATATATATATATATATATATATATATATATATATATATATGGTATGCATATAGTTCTACTGTTTCAATTTGCTTTACTCTGTATCAATTTATACAAATTTTCCTGTTTCTCTGAACTTCTCATATTTGCAATTTCTTATAGCACAACTATATTCCTTTGCCACAAAGTTGTTTGGCCATCAGCTAGTCAATTAGGCACTCATTTAGTCACCAGATATTTGCTACCACAAAAAGTGCTGTTATGAATATTTTGTAATATAGAGGTCCTATCATTCTGACTTAACCTTTCTTAAAGTATGTGTCTAATAGAAGGAATGCTGAGTAAAAAGGCATGAATAACATAATGACTTTTCACATATAATTCCAAACTGCTTACAAAAACATTTAGACCATTTCATAGTTTCAAGAATGTCAATATGCTTATCCTAGAATACTATTTTTTACCTAACTGCTTTAATCATTGTCAATTTGATAGAAAGGAGGGGAAATCATAGAATTATTTTAATTTGTTTTTCTATTATTAATGTTTGGGGACATTTTTTTAAAATTGCTTCTGATATTTGGCATTTATTCTTTTGAAAATTATTTGTTCATATCCTATGGCCACTTATCTATTGATTAAAGGCTTCATTACATATTTCTGTCAATTTATTATATGAATATATGTAGATAGATAGATTGATCAGCATCAGTTTTTTTCAGTTTTGTGTGTTTTTTCTCCACTCAACATCTTCCTTCTGCTGTGATTGTGTCTATTTCTCATTTGGTTATGAATTCCCATCCCCCAATCTAAGTTGTAAACAGTAACTGTTCTCAAATGTGTGTGTGTGGGGGGGCTTTTTACATTTAAGCCACTAATCCATTTGGCATTCACTGTGGTATATGGTATAAAATACTGATTTGAACATATTTTTATGCAATTTTTCCAACAAAGTTTATTTAATATTGGGTAAATGTGCTCTTTTGCCCTGGGGGATCTTGCTTATGCACTTTTTTTGTACCCCTAGCACTTTGCACAGTGACCAGTACATATTAAGGGCTTAGTGAATGCATGTTGACTAGCTGCTTATCTAGTCTAATCTATTTTTGTATATTTTAGCCTGTAAATAGCTTTTCTCTAACTGCTTTATACTATGATTTAAGACCTGATCATATCAGGCCCTTTTCATTCCTTTGATGATGATGGTGATGATGATTTCTCATTATCCTAGTCATCTTATTCCTGCTAATACATTTTGTCATTATTTTATCATTCCATAAAGTAATCCCTCAAAAATTTGATTGTTATAGCACTAAGCCTATGAATTAATTGAAGTAGCATCATCATTATTATGTTGACCCAGCTTAATCATGAACAATAAATGTCTTTCCAATTACTTGTCTTCCTTAATTTTTATAAAGAATATTTTATAGTTTTATTTATTTAAGCCCTACATGTGTCTGGTAGGTTAAATCCTAAATGCTTTAGATTGTGCATTTTGTGGTTATTTTGAATAAATTTTCTCTATCATTTCCTTCCAATTTTTGTGAGCACTATATAGAGATGCTAATGATTTTTGTTGATTTATTTTTGCATCCTGGTACTTTACTAAAGCTATAAATCATGACTCATTCTCTAGGGTTTTCTAAGTAAAGCATCGTGCCCTCTTAAATAGGAATCATTTTGTCTTCTTGCCAGTGTTTATGTCTTCAAGTTCCTGGAGAGGGTGTTACCTAGCCCAAAAGTAAGAATACTGGAATTTAAGGCACTGTGGCACCTGGGTTGGGCAAGAAACTCTTTTTAGTACTCCTCAAATCATACCAAATAGTTAAGTACCTTCTCTACATTAAGCCCTGAATATATATTCAGGTGTCTTACCTCTGCTGCATATTTCATTCCATCTACTACATGCTCAGAGCCATGATCATCGGTGGAGCCCCAGTGAAGGTGAAATTGTCGTAGCCTGTAGGTTCCAGTGAGGGGACCTCCTCTCAGAACTAAAAACAATAAAATTTAAATCATTAATAAGAAATGGCTTTTGTGCAATCTAAAAGATCAACAATTTAAAAGGCTATGGAGTCCACATAGTAACTTTTTAAGAGAATGAGAAAGCCTGAATGGGCAGAGGGGTTAGAAATCAGAATCAGAAATCAGAAATCCTGAAGCCTGAACTAAGTCACCCTCTCTGAACTTCAGTTTAGTCATCTTTAAAATGATACGTAGGGGCAGCTAGATGGCACAGTGGATAGAGCACCAGCCCTGGATTCAGGAGTACCTGAGTTCAAATCTGGCCTCAGACACTTGACACTTACTAGCTGTGTGACCCTGGGCAAGTCACTTAACCCCCACTGCCCCGCAAAACCAAAAAAAAAAAAATACATTTGCTATTAGGTAGTATTGGGTCCTGTTAGGGAAAAGACACATAACTGGAGAACTTCAGGACCCTGGAAGAAAGAACACTATCATCTAGTCCAACCTTCACATTTTACAGATGCTAAAGCCAACCTAATAAAATGTATACAAAGGAGATAAACAAAAGCTTCAAAGGAAGAAGGCAATCTTCATTGGTCTCATCACAACTCCTATCTTGAGCAGACTTAAAAGGAAATAGGAGCATGGTAGCCAGGTGGTGGGGGCAGTGGATAAAGCACCGACCCTAGATTCAGGAGGACCTGAGTTCAAATCTGGCCTCAGATACTTGACATTTACTAGCTGTGTGACCCTGGACAAGTCACTTAACCCTCATTGCCCTGAAAAAAAAAAGGAAATGGGAGTAGTGAAGATGGAAAAGATGGAAATAGCAAAAGCACTACTGAGCCCCCATCAAGAACCATTTGTCAGTCTGATTGTGAGAAAAGTGGCAAAGAATTCAGGTAAAACTATCCTCCTCTTAGAGTATAAACATGATGTCATGAAGAATCAAAGACAATCTGCCACACGTGATCATGGGAAAGTGTTAATAGAGGTATCAGGCTTAATTGTATACTAGCAGAGAGAAGAACCAAAGAGAGGAAATCTTATTTTTTGCCTGAGACACTTTCTTCTTTTTGCTTCATGTGGGAAACCCACTGCTGTACAGCTTTACTTTTTCTAAGTTACTTTTCCTTGCTCAATAGGACTGTTTCAAGCTTAATATCGGTGACTAACAAGTGTTGACCTTAAAAACTCCTGTCCAAAAAAAGAGCTTATACTTATAGAAAATGGTTTGAGAATATTTAATCTCAGTGTTGAGAAAGGGCCAAGTGGCAAGGGCTCCTTTTGGACTCATTCTCTCAGATGTCTTTACAATAAAGAAGACATCAATCTCCCAAAGTCTTCTCAGCAGTGGCAGACAAAAGAAACCTGAAAATAAATAGCTCTTATAACCTTATATACTAGAAAAGAAGGTTCCATTCTCTCCTACTCTTTTAGAGACAGCTGTGTTTCAACAATGCAAATCCATGATAAAAATCTGAGTATGCTTCTGGAATTTTTTAAAAAGTACTTTTGAAGGCCAGGTATAGGGCAACTGATTTAGAAGATAAACTTTCCTAAATGAAATCACAGCCCATCTAAGTAGAGTGCTTTGCAGAGTGAAGCTGTGGATTACTAAGGGGCAGTGAAATGCTTCACGGAAAGTGATCAACAGTGCTATTATCTCTTTGCTTCTTCCTGTTGCATAATGAGGCCTGAGCTGAACCATAAACCCATTCACCAGGCAGATAAAAAGCAGATTACAGAGTTTAAATAATAATTGTGGAATGAACCTTGAAAAAAAAGAGAGGACAAGCTGGGCCAGGAGAGTGGGAAAGTGATAGAACAAAAACCCATTCCTAAAGTAAACCAAGTTCAAAATATAGGCCTGAGGTAGGGTTACTGTAACTGATGGCTCCGCTGTCACCATTGTGTTTTCAATGTTTTCAAGCTCAGGCTTAGAAGAAAGCTTGAAAATCTGTAGTGTTCTTATTTGGATCACGGGGTGAAAAGAACTGTGTTCTGTGAGCCAAAAGAACCATTACTACTTTACAATATAGTCAATAGGAATCTTCCCTTCAAACTTTCTCACAATCTACAGTTTGTTGGGAATCTGACATCCCCCTGTATTATTGGAGAAGGGCAAAAGTAGAGTCTGCAACTAGAGATTCAAGCTCGATCATTTACTAAATATGTAGTTAACACAACCCAACTGCCAAGCTTAAAGCCTTCAGTTTTCCTACTGAGAATCTAGCTTCCCTCACTTGTGTTTGCCTGTGATCAGAATGTTGCTCATAGTTACCAGTAACTTGATGGAGTCGACCTCCCCCCACCCCCCACCCCCCACCCCCCAGCCCCCACCCTCCACTACTCCTCCAAAAGAAATGAAGTTGGATAGCAAGATCTTTTATATCATCTCTTTCATTTACAAGTCTATATTAGCAGTAGCTTTCTTTGTTCAATAGGATCTCTGCAAGAAATTTAATTTTTGTTAAATCCTGGTATACATTTTTAATTCACAAAGTGAACCTAAAGTGTTCTCTTTTAACTTATCTTGAGAAATACAGAATGATGTTGACCCACTTTTATATAGTTCTTATCTCTAAGGGATACAAAACATTTTATAGACATTTTCAAATTTATCCTTGAAATTTCCTTGTGATCTAAATAACAGATCCACTTTTTAGACACTTAACTAAGGAACACTTACATAGAATATCACATCTGCAAAATTCAATTCAATCGAACATGCAATTTAAAATCTTAGCACTGGAAGGGTCCACAGTAATTCTATCTCTAACATCTACAACTAGTGGTCATCTAGCCTATGCTTGAAGCCCTCCAGTAAAAATTACCCCATATCTCCCAAAGCAGCTATTTCCTTATGACGTACCCAAATGTGCTTCTCTGAGACTTTTACCTATTGATCCTTGTCTTGACCTCTGCCTAGAGCCTCTTCCACATGGCTGCCCTTTCTTTAAATACTTGAGTACAGCTATCATGTCTTCCATTTCTCCCCGTCTTCATACTGGATAGTTTCTTGGCCCCTCATCATCTTGATCATGCTCTGGGATGCTCTCCAGTTTGTCAGTGTCCCTCTTAATATGTAGCACTCAAAACTGAACCCAGTAATCCAAATGTGATCTAATTGAGTCTTATCTTGCTTGTTCCATAGGCTACACCTTTCTAGATGGGACCCAAAATCACATTAGTTTTTTCAACTGCCAAATAACACTGATCACTCATATTATGCTTGTGGTTTACTACAGCCCCTAAAACATTTTCAAATAATTTGGTATTTGGCCATTTCTTACCTCGTACTTATAAAGTTGATATCTTCTGGTACTCAATTATAAGTGTTTTTACATGTATCCCCATTAAATTTCATCTCATTAGATTTGGCCATCTTTCCAACAATGTTAATATTTGTCTTGAAATTGATCTCTTCATCCAAATTTGGCAAGCCTCTGTCTATGCTTTATCCAAGTTAGTAATAAACATTTTAAACAAGCTAGATCCCAAGTTGTCATCAATCCATTAATGACTATACTTTGGATCTGTTCATTGAACCAGTTTTGAATATCTCTACCTGTACTATCATCTGGCTCATATCTCTCTATACTGTTCACAATGATAACATGAGAAATTCTGTCAAAGCCTTTTCTGAATACCTATATATTCTACCTGTATCTGTAGTATTCATTTGACCAACCAGTCTACTCATATTATCAAAATAAGAAATGAGGTTAGTCTGGCATGCCTTCTTTTTTAATGAAGAAGTGTTGGCTGTTAGCCTATATATGGGTGGGGTTGTTTGATTTACTCAACCCCACCCCACTTCAAGAAAGTGATGAGAGGCCTAATCAATTCAATCATAGGCCTTAGACTTAGAGGGCAGTAGGTGGCCTCATTCAGGACTTGGAGTCCAGAATGCCTGAATTTGAATCTAGCTTTATATATATATATATATATATATATATATATATGTATGTATGTATGTATGTATATATGTATATATATGTGTATATATATGTATGTATGTGTGTATATGTGTGTATGTGTGTGTGTGTGTATATGTATATATATATATATATATATATATCCTAGCTGGATGACCCTGGACAAGTCACTTAAGCCCTCATAGCCTTAGTTTACTCATCTGTGAAGTGGAGATAACAGCACCCACCTACAGAGTTATTCTGAGAATTAAATAAGTTAACATATCTAAAGTATTTTGTAAACCTTAAACCTATAAGTGCTAGCTATTATCATTAAGTGTAAAAAGTCTTTTGAACTAGAATGAGTTGCACAAGAATCATGTTTGCATAGGTCAAGGAAATTTGTGTCATGCTTCAAGGATCATCTATAAATTATCAAGCAAGTTGAAAAGGGATTCAATCCAGAAGCTAGTGGCACTCTTATTGAACCTCTTGAGATGGAAACTCCTGTCAGAAAACATAGTCTTCCACTTCAGCCATAGACAAGTCTCCCTCCCCACCACACCTGGGCCAGAGGAGGACTTTATGAGCTCTAAAGGGTGCAGAGGATTCTGAACTTCCCATCTTCTCACCAGCATCTGAGCACAGCACCCTCACACCCCCTGCCCCTTCCCTCCCCTGCCTGTCAGACCCCCATAGCTGCCAGTTGCAGCAATGTCTGCACTAAGGTCCAAGGACAGACAGATATGGATCCATTATTTTTAAGGGGAACTTCTTGAGCATACGACAAATGGGAGAAGACTTTTAGGAACCAGGAGCTGCGGGTTATACCTTCACATCTACTTGCTAAGCTTTCCCCTGGACTCTATCTGTACTTGTGGGTCACAGACTTCTTTTGGGGGGGGGGTTGTTTTGTACCAGCTGTTGTTACTATATCTATCATCTTAGTAAATATCCCTTTCTAAAATCTAGGATCAAATAAAAAAATCTTCATTTGGTAGAAAACTCCTCACAGCCTGGCTCAAACCCATCTTTCTAGCTTTAAATTCTGCTCTTCTTGATATTTTCTACAATCTAGTCAAATGACTTCTTCCAGTTCAACAACAGTCCACCCCCCATCTTTGTGCCTTTGCAAAGCCTATATGTGGGCAATACACTCCCTACCTGGTCTCCACGTCTTAAAATCTCTAGCTTCTGATGTTGTTGTTGTTTGTTCTTAGAACTCAGCTGAGGCGCTACTTCCTACATGAGGTCTTTTCTGATTCCGTCTCACACCCCAACTGTAAATCTGTAGTTGTTCAGTCATCATTCACTAATGTTCAACTCTTTTTGACCCTGTGAACCATATCATACCAATACTGTCTGTGGGGTTTTCTTGGCAAAGATAGTGGAGTGGTTAGCCATTTCCTTCTCCAGTGAATTAAGGCAAACAGAGGTGAAGTGACTTGCTCAGGGTCATACAAGTAGTAAGTGTCTGAGGCTGGATTGGAAGACAGTTCTTCCTGACTCCAGGCCCAGTGCACCACCTAGCTTCCTTCATTAGTGCTACTGCCAACTAGTAGCCACTACCTTGTCATCCCACAGATTAACTTCTCTGTCTTCCTGGTTGTAATTACAGCATTTTCCCTTTAGGCTTCTTCCTTGCCACTTCCCTTTCTGTGGGGTGAGTGACCAGCTTTACAATGTACTGCTGGTGGGGAACCAGCTGGGCCCGGCAAAGGTTCCTTATCAAACCAAGTCAGTGGTGGTCTACCACTTCCTCCTGTGTCAGTGACCCTGCCTATGTTACAAGCCTGCCTCAAGGCATGCCTATTGCTGCATTAACTATCTGTTTAGGCTGGTCTTGTTTCCTTTCCCCTCTCCCAGAGGAATTATTTGCGTTACTTTCCACTCCCAATTATTCTTTTCAGAGTTGTACCTTCTGGGCAATGCCAGGATGAACAAAATGACAGTTCTTGTATCTTCCCCTTCTCAAGGCTTGTTAACCCCAGGCAGAGGCTTGAATTTAAACATTTCATTCATCAGGACCTTTTGCTCACCCTCCTAAGTTTCCTGTACTTCCATCCTTACGGGTGAGGATGGAGTCAGATGATCTAAATTTAGGTCCCAGTTCTAACACTTACTAGCTATATGATCTGAACAAGTCACTTAATTTCTCTAAGCTTCAGTTTTCATATCCCACTTTTATACTAGGGTAATAATATTTGTAACAATTTGGAACTATGCCCAAAGGCTATAAAACTGTGCATATCCTTTGATCCAGCAATACCACTGCTAGGTCTATATCAAAGATATCTCAAAAAAGGGAAAAGGACCATTTATACAAAAATATTTATAGCAGTTCTTTTCATGGTGGCTAAGAATTAGAAATCAAAGGGATGCCCATCAACTAGGGAATGGCTAAACAAGCTATGGTATATGATTGTAATGGAATATCATTCTGCTAAAAGAAATAACAAGTAGGATGATTTCAGAGAAACCTGTAAAGACTTACATGAACTAATGTATAGTGAAGAACCAGGAGAATGTTGTACACAGTAACAGCAATATTGTTCATTGAAGAACTGTGAATGACTTAGCTAGATAATCCTAAAGGACTAAAGAATACTGTCCACCTCCAGAGAAAGAACTAATATTGACTGAATACAGACTTTGAAGCATGTTAATTTTTCACTTTCTTTCTTTTATGTGATTTTTCCTATATAAAATGACTAATATGGTAATGTTTTACAGATTTGTACATGTATTACCGATATTTGATTGCTTACCTCAGGAAGGGGGTGGGAGAGAGGAGGGAAGGAGGGATAGAATTTGGAACTCAAAACTTTAAATTAAAAAATGCTTTAAATAAATAAACAAATCTCAGATACCAAATAGTAATCGTAATATTTGCACCATCTACCAACCTTACACAGTTTTTTTGTAAAAAGATTTATACTGATATGATGTTGCTTGCCTTTTCAATTGGGGGGGAGGGCTGGAAGAAGGAAGGGAATTTGGAATTCAACATTTTTTAAAAAAAGATGTCAAAAATAAATTGATGAGAGGCAGCTAGGTGGCACAGTGGATAGAGCACCAGCCCTGAAGTCAGGAGGACCTGAGTTCAAATCTGGCCTGGCACTTAACACTTACAAGTTGTGTGACCCTGGGCAAGTCACTTAACCCTAATTGCCCTGCAAAAAAACAAAACAAAACAAAAAAATTGATGAGGGGCAGCTAGGTGGCACAGTAGATAGAGTACCAGCCCTGAAGTCAGGAGGATCTAAGTTCAAATGTAGACTCAGACACTTAACACTTACAAGCTGTGTGACCCTGGGCAAGTCACTTAACCCCAAGTGCCTCACCAAAAAAAAAAAAAATTGATGATTTTTTTAAAGTAGAAAAATGGAAAAAAAAAGGAATTCCATATCTCCTTTCCTTGTCCTGCATGTAACCTTCACAGGTTTCTGCTATTTGAAACATTAAGGGGGAGTGCTAGTAAATGTTCCACAATCCAATTGTCTCCTCAAAAAATGTATACAGGACACCTTTTTAAGTATAACCTGCATTATTAACATTTTCTTCATCACTTTTTAACATCTAGACAATTGGCAAAACAATAAATAAAGGGAAAAGTTTGTAACCTTAAAATGCTTTTATAAAAGTGAGCTATTATCTTCATAATTATTTTATTCCCCCTTGACTTAAGGCTCTTTCCAGTAGAGGCTATATAGCCTCAGGAGTCACTAAAGCCTTGGCCCTGTAAATTTTCCAAGGAAAGTTATAATAATGACAAGTACATGTGCTCAAATGGGTCTGTCTGTGATCTCATCAATTTGGAACCCGCCGAATTAGGTATTTTTATCTCTATTTTGCAGATGAGGACACTAAAGCCTGGGAGAGGTTAAGTGACTTGATCAGAGTCATATAGCTAATAAGTGTCCAACACTATCCCCCACTATCAAAGAGCACCCTCGCTTGTCAGGGTCCCAGTTCCACAAATTCTAGAGTTACAAGAATAAGGGGAACTTTCTTAGTATGTTGTTGGTTTCTTGTCAGGGTTCCTTGAACACTGACCATCAGGATATCCTGACCTCTGACACAGTGACACCTAAAAGAATAGTAAAGGGCTAAAAAGATGTTCAACTGAACAAGCATTTAATAAGTGCCTCCTAGATAACAGGCATTATGCTAGGAAGGGAGACAGATACAAAGTCGGCATGGAAATATTCTCTGCCCTGCAGGAACTTGTCATGAATGTAGACTTTGGGACATAAAATAATCACTGTTTAGCACTTTGATGCATTCTGACCCTAGGACCTCATGTAGCTTACAGCCCAGACAAATGCATGAGACTCTCCAAAGGGGAACATAAACCTAAGCACAGAGGGAAAGATACCCAGGTAACTAGATTCCCCAGAGCTGCATAATTCTGCCACTAGATTCTCTTTGCTTTCTCTCCTTATACAGCTCAGTCCCAGGAACCAGATTAAATATAACTGGGATAGATTTGACAAAATAAATAAAAATATAATACAACAAAGATAATCTGTGGTTTTCACAATCAACATGTAGCAAGCAGGGATTCTTTTCTATCTGAGTTTGACACAGGTGTTATAAAGCTCACATCCCAACATCAGTTCTGGAAGATAATACAGGCCCTTTCCAATGAAATATAATGTATCTTTGGACAGAACAAAGTGTTAACTTTTAGGTAACATACAATCTAAGCAATTATTATCCTAAAACAAAAAGAGGATGGCCAGGCTTCAAGTGACTTGAAATACTTTTTTTAAAAAAGGCATTAAATACTATTATCATTCACAGTAATAAAGGAAAACACCAAAAATGAAAAAAGAAAAAAACATTATTGATAGCAATAATAATCATAACAATATATACTCTGTATTTAGAGCCTTTACTCAAAGACCTTAGAGTGTATCTATGACATAGCTGTTATTCATTGCACACCAATTAGCTTAAAAGGTTGAAGATGAAAGTTGGAAAGGAATTGGATTGATTCTATAGGAAATGGGTGTGAAATAAAAAATGGAAATGAAGGCTATAGATAGAGTCCAGTACTCCAATTTATTTATGTGCTGGCAAAAGATATATTGCCACTGTGAATTTGGAAAATATGTGAAGGAAATTTGTGAGGGCTGGTAACTTTTGCCAATTGCAAACGTATACATAAATCTAGGACATTATTGCTAAACTATAGCAACTTTTCTCTAAATAAGAGGAAATTTTTTTCCAATGAATAGTATCTTTTTAAAACTTCTTTTTCTAATTAGGATGGCATTTTATTTGATTTTTAATGCTAATTTTTAAAAGGGTTTCAGAAATCCCAAGAAATATCTCTGGGTACAATTTTTATATAGTTTTCTCTGTTATCTATAGCCTAATTTTAATGACCTGTTTCCTTGACAATCCTTATAATTATAAACACACATACACACGCATATACACAGAGCTTTCGAGGAAACAAGAACTGTTCATTTAAAGGAAGACAGCACTATGCAATGTATTCTATATTTATTTGGCTTTGCAAAAGGATGTAGAGGTGACCTTTAAGCTAAGGAAGCAAAGCTTAAATTCCTATATGATATTAACAAACTGGAAAATCTACAAAGATGAACTCTGTGTCTGTTACCTGAGAACCACCCAGCTCAGGAGAACATCATCATCACTAAAAGAATTGCCACCAAATGATACCTTTTCTTTTTCTCCATGGAAAGTTAAAACTATCCACTAAGGAGCAAAGAGTACTGGCCCTGGAGTCAGGGGTACCTGAGTTCAAATCCAGCCTCAGACACTAACACTTATTAGCTGTGTGACCCTGGGCAAGTCACTTAACCCCAATTGCCTCACTAAAAAAAAAAATTAAAATCCTAATACTTTCTATTCAGATGGAAGGCATGTGTTCCAATTAATATTACAGTGCTACAGTAGCACAGTGAAAAGTGAACTGACTGGTCTGCAAGTGAGAAGATGGGATTGACTCTGATCAAGTCACTTAACCTCTCCCAGCCTTTAGTGCCCCTGCCACTTACTATGTGACTTCGGATAAGTCGCTTATGCTTCCTTACCTGTAGACTGAGAGATGTCTCCAAAGTTCTTCCCAGCTAAAAATTCTATGTGATAACTTGAATTTTAAAGGGAAAAAAAGGTATCATTTTATGAAGTAACATTGAATTGTCAACATTTCCATGGTATTGAATACTAAGTGGTCATAGTTACAAATTAAGACCAGTATTAAAGCTTAACATAAATACAACTGTTTTACACACACGCATACACTATGGATAGAGCACTGGGCCTGGAGTCAGGAAGATTTGAATTCAAATCCAGCTTCAAATACGTACTAGTTTTGTGACCCTGGGTAAGTCAATTAACCTTGTTTGCCTCAGTTTCTTCATCTGTAAAATGAGCTGGGGAAAGACATGGCAAAGAACTCTAGTGCCTTTGCTAAGAAAATCCCAGACAGGGTCACAAAGAGTCAGATATGACTGAACAACAACAACAAAATAAACTCAATGTAATATATTTTTCCTTCCTCCCTCAAACCAACCTGATTTGTCTTCTGAATCATCAAAGTCCACACTGAAGGAATGGCCACTATTGCTGATGATTTTAGCTGAGGTTGGATCATACTTGATATTGAGAGGCCGGAGAGAAGAGTCATATTTCGCTTCTTTGGTTTTGATCTCAATCGGAGACTGATAATCCCCATCAGCAATTGGGAAAAGTTCACTCCAATGAACTGGGCCTATGATTAAAAAAAACAACAGGAAGTAACTTGGTTTGTTCATTCATTCGTTAATTATACATACATATTATATATAGAGATAGATCAGTTATTCAGGCCTCCTATGAGAACTACCATGTCCTAGGAGGTAAGGGGCACACAAAAGGAATAAAATGGTCCTTGACCTCAAGGAGATTTCTGTCTAGTTGTAGCTTACCACATTTTTTCATTATCTATATAAAACCCTTTAGTTTTCCCTAATTAAATTTCAAATACAACTTTTAAAATATCTTCCCTTTGTATATGAGGAGGTAATACAAGTTTATTAAATGTTCTTTAAAAGAAGCCCAACTAGAGGGCGGCTATGTGGCACAGTGGATAAAGCACTGGCCCTGGATTCAGGAGTTCCTGAGTTCAAATCCAGCCTCAGACACTTGACACTTACTGGCTGTGTGACCCTGGGCAAGTCACTTAGCCCCCATTGCCCTGACAAAAAAAAAAAAAAGAAGCCAAACTTTCAAAGAAAACCCAAAAGCCAAAAGCCATTATTGGGAGATGTGCCTTCTTTTCTGTTCTAAGAAACTGAATGTTAGCCTTTTCCAAACAGAGCAGGTATATTACCAGGACAGTACTGTTTTGAAAGCCTATCTCTTATCTTCAACAAAATCAGTAGGGAAGGTACAGTCATTTAAATAGCTGAAACTCACTTTATAGGGTTGGGCTTGCAAGGAAATACTTTGAGAAGCTATACATTTTCTCCTAGACTCTATGCTTTCAATTTGCATGGCAACCATCAATTGTGAATGGTGGTAGCTAATTTTAATTCTTTTTTTTAGCTAAGTGACTAAATTATTCCCTGCCAAGGATAAATGACAGAAGGGTATTTAACATACTAGTAAGCAAATGATGCTTTTTCTATTAAAATAAGCTAGCCCTTTATTAAAATAATAAAGCATAATTCATAAGTACTAATATTTGTATAAAAGATAAGTTAGAGCAAGATTTAAAGAAAATCAAACACCCTAGATAGACTCAACTTTCAACTATATTCTCACCATGATTTCTTTTATCCTACACTAAGAAGGGATCTTTTATGCTTCCTCAAGGTCAATCCAGCTATCCATATCATTTCAAGCTAAAAGGCTTTTCAGCTTACTTTAGGTGTGGATCCTACCCATTGAACTTAGATCCTACCCAGTGAGCTTAAGTAGAAACTTTGCTGGTCAAAAGCCTTCAATTACCTGCTTTTGACTTATCAGAGAGGACAGATTAAGTTACCTTATTAGTTGCTCATTTAGATCTCTAATCAAATGCCTCTATATAACAGTCCAGTCTTTTTGTACTTGTTTTTATGAGTTGGAAACTTCCAGAACTGCAGTTCCAATGGTTGACAAGCTTTGGCTTAAGTGGAAGAAAATTAGGTTTGTAGATGGATGCATACATAGCATAGAAATACTGTCCTGTATCTTTTTTCCAGAGATTTCCATGCCCACTGACTTCCTTTCTAATCTGAAGCCCTTTGAAGGTCAAAACTAGTATATAAGCTACTTTGCATCTAATGCCAAAGGTTATCTATTAACTATTGCATAGAGTTTGCTGTACTAGCAAACTTGCTTAAAGAAGTTATGCTTTCTTTTTTTTTTAGAGCATATGATTTAAAACACATTTAAAAGTGACATGCAGCATTTCAGAGAAGAGTTATGTAGTGGTTTCCCCAGAACAACTCAAGAACTATCTCTCACTAGCTGAATTCAATTCTAAATTCTTGTTATATGAATGCTCTATATCCAAGACCAAAACCAACAGATAAAACCTATTAAATGCCCTTTTAGTGATCCAGTTTCAGATACTCTGTCCAAGACCATAATGGATTTAAAAGAGAGAGGTCATATATATTACAGTCTAAAGCAGAGATTCAAGTTCTTCCTTTGTTCAAAACTTTTCTAGGCCTGACAAATGAGTTTAGAAAAGAACATGAGCTTCTCTGGAGGCCATACATTTTCATTCATCACTAGCTAATCAATACCCTACTGAGCAGGGGGATTTTTTTTTTTACTCCCTTCTAAGCAATAAGCATACTGCTGGCATCTAGTAACAAATATATAACAATAATAAAAATTCCAGCTGAGAGGGAAATGAAGAGAAAGGAATTTTTCTCTTTCAAAGTAGGAGGTGAAATTAGCCAAATATAAAAGTGTAATTGAGATCTCAGCTAGGAAGAAATTCTCTAAAATAATAGCATTCATTAAATTATACTTCTAAATTTCACCTGCTGCCATTAACTTAACTAGCACATTCATTACAAACTCCAGAGTATAACACTAATTAGAAAATAAATCCATCTTTCCATCTTCCCTAGTGTTCATTCTGCAGTTTACTATTTACCATACCACACACAGCACAACAAAGGAAACTGAATTTTGTTTTACAGCTTTACTTTTGGCAAAAAAAAAATATATATATATATATATATAATATACATTTTATATTAAAACATAGATATTAAAACACAACCAATATTTGGTTCATTTATATAATGGCCTGACACACACACACACACAACATGAATTCACCGGGTGATGATTAGTACTGGCATTTAAAGTAGAAAAACTAGAATTATTGTTTTACTCCAGCAAGTTTAGGATCTACAGGAAAAAACATGTAGGGAGTTGTTTCAATCCGTGAAATCTATGCTTTCACTGGAGATTTACAAATAGTCATCCTTAATTTCGATAGGGGGTAGTAAGTGTTAAGAAAGAGGACCAAAGCAGCAGCATCGGTTCACAGGAAGAATGGCATACTTAGGAAATGGGCATAACCGTTAACCAGACTGCTGTGTGCCCAACTCTTCTGCAGTCCCAGCTGCCAGCAAGGGCCCCCGCACCTCTTTCCAAGCAAAAAGAGTCCCTTAAATCTCTGCATGTTGCAATGGCCTGGACACATCATATCTGACCCTGCGCTGAGAAATGCCTGGCAGATGGCATGCCTCAATTCATTAAAAAAAAAAAAAAGGATTGCAGTTTGATTTGATCCGATTAGAACTTCTGACTTTAGAAAGCAGTTACTACAAAGTAAAGGTTAGTAAGCATTTCAGGAAATTATTTAGTGATGGGGTTTTGTAACCATGACAATGATGACACATACCAACTCTCACCAAAAGAAAAAAAATGCTTTTCACGGCAACACGTCACAGACCCTGCCAGCCCTTCCCCGGGTGTGGGTTTTGCAAACCAACTAATGAGGAACCAGAAAGTTTTCTCCAACTATACAGAAGGACCAGGGCTGCGCCTTCTCTACCCGCCATCCGCAGCCCATCGCCGCAGCCCGCACCCCCTCCCAGCCTCCCGCAGCGCGTGCCCCCAGGCACTCAGAGCAGAGCCAGCCGCGCGCTCCGCAGAGTTGGAAACCCCGGCCCGGGCTCGGTTTCCTCCAAGTTAGCGCCACTCGTTTCTCTCACCGTTGTGTTCGCAGTAGCCCCAGCTGAGCCTGGACATGGTTCTCTCAGGATGAGGAGGAGGAAGAGCCGCGTGTGACTTCCAAGACAGAAAGAAGCTGGAGTGGACGGAGGAGCGGACCGACGAGCGGACGGAAGCAGCAGCAGCTCCGCAGCCCCGCGCGCCACAGCCCGCTCGGCAATTAACTTGAAGCTGAGCTACCGGCCGGCGGGCGGGCGGCGGGGCGGGGCGCCCCTCCCAGCCGGCTCCGCTAGGGGGCGGCGCTCCCGGGCCCGGGTGGGGTGCTGGCGGGGTGCCCCGGGGCCGCTCAGAACTCAGGCCCGGCGCACGAGAGGGGAAGGAGGGCACGCTTCGGGGACCACAGCCCCCCGTGGGGACTGGGGCCGGCAGAGAGGACATGGGGCAGGACCGGGAAAGACGCGGAAGAAGCGATGACTTCGGCAGGCATCAATCCTTCCCAACGCCCCCTCCACCCCCCCACCCCCTGGCTAGGGTAGAGCGGATCCCCCTGGACTGTGAATTGGGAGTCATAGGACTTGGATTCGAATTCCACCTCTGCCACGGGTGACCACATCTGGCAAGGCACTTTAACCCCTCTTGGACTCAGTTTCCCCATCAGTAAAATGAGGTGGATGGCTTCTAAGCTCCCAATAATAATAATAACAGTAGCAAAGAAACTTTACAGATAACGAACGCATCACTGAGTCCTTACGTCAACCCTGTAAGAAGTTGATACTTTTAATGTTCCCATTTCACAGATGAGGAAAACAGGTTAAGAATGTGCCCAGGGTCACACAGCCAGTAATCATTTGAAGTCACATTTGAACGCGGATGTTCCTGATTGAAGGCCCCGGGACTCTATCCACTGTACCACCTAGCAGCCCACGTAAAAGTAAGGGGGTTAGAGGAAATTGTTTCTAAGGTAATTATTAATAATGACAATAATAGCTAACGTTTATAGAGTAGCTACTATATAAAAGTAGCTTCACATTTACCATCTGACTTGTTTCTCTTTGTGAGAGGTAGGTGCTATTATTTCCCCACATTTTACAAATGAGGAAGCTGAGGCCAGCAGAGGTTAAGTGACTTGCCCAGAGTCACACAGCCTATAGGTCTCTACGGTCACATTTTTAAATTTTATTTTCAGGTCACATTTTAAGTCGGGTCTTCCTGATGCCAGGCCCAGGCCATGCCACCACCTTGCAAAATAGGGATGTTGGAGTTTATCTTCTCTAAGATCTCTTCCAACCCACCCCCGCTTCTTTCTTCTGGCACTGCCGCACCCCTGTTGTAGGCTCTCACTAGCTCATGCTTTGCCTGCTGGTTGGTGTCCTTGCCATCTCTCTCCACTCCCATCCGTCCTACACTTAAACTGTCAGAGTGATCTTCCTAAAACACAGGTCTGACCATGTCTGACCCTTACTCAATAAAATCCAGTAGCTCCCTATCACCTCCAGTATCAAATGTAAAATCCTCTCTTTAACATTCAAAGCTCTTCATAACTTGAACCACACACACACACACACACACACACACACACAAACATACCTTTCCATTCTTCTTACACCTTTCACTCCCTCGGGCATTCCCTGGTATCCAGTGATACTGACCTCCTTACCGGGTCTCCCACAAGATATTCCATTTTCTGTCTCCCAACATTTTCAATGGCTGTCCCCCATGCCTGGAATTCTCTCTCCTCCTCTTTGCCTCCTGGCTTCCGGGTCTCCTTCTTGTCCCAGATAGAACTCCCTCTTCTATCAGAAATCTTCATATCCCCCTTCAGGTTAGTACCTTCTTTCTATTTTCTCTAATGCTCTATAAAGCTTGTTTGTACATACTTCTTGTTGTTGTTGTTGTTGAGTGTTTTCCGTCATGTCTGACTCTTTGTGATCCCTTTTGGGGTTTTCTTGGCAAAGATATTGGAGTGGTTTGCAATTCCTTCTCCAGCTCATTTTACAGATAAAGAACTGAGGAAAACAGGGTTAAGTGACTTGCCTGGAGGAGTCACACAGCTAATAAGTGTCTGAGGCCAGATTTGAACTCAGGAAGATGAGTCTTCCTAACTTTAGGTGGAGCACTCTGCCACCTAACTGTCCAAGTAAATAGTTATTAAGTGCAATTTAATTGAGAAAAATTCCTGACTGCATATTCCAATTGACTACATAGCCTACATATTCCAGTTAGAAATTTGAGGTCATGGTCATAGAATTTTAGAATTGAAAGGGATTTAAATATCATATAATTCAATCCTCTCATTTTACCGATGAGGGAACTAAGAATTAAAGGGAAGAGATTTGTCCAAGGTCATACTGTTATTTTTGGCAAAGGCAAGGCTAGAATCAAGGTCTCCTAACTTAAATATACTCCAATGTTTTGGGTTTTTGTTCTTTCCACCATACAACTAATGGTGAGCATCCAAGAGTCCACCATCTTCTCTACCACGAATCACTGACCTCCTGTCATTGTTAGGCAGATAAGCCCAAAAGTACAGGGAGTAGCCCAAATCCCTGAGTCACTGTCCCCATTTCTACCCTAGTCCCATCAACCATCATCCAAGGAATGAATGAATGAATGAATGAATGAATGAATGAATGAATGAATGAATGAATGGTAGAGCATTTATCAGATGCTTGTTATGTCAGAAACTATGCCAAGTGCTAGATATACAAATACAAGAAAACAGTACCATGTTTGGCCTCAGGGAACTTACACTCTAGCTCACACAAAGGGGAGCTGGAAGGGTACAGATAGTTTGGAAATGGCTAGGTAATGAGGTGGACCCTTGATTCTGGGCAAGATAAAGTGAAAACTTACCTCTCAGAGCCTAAGGTGGTCCGAGAGTCCAAAATTTTGTGGGATGTTGAAGGGGTTAATTAAGCACAGTGACTGGAGTGCAGCATGGCTTGGAAATGGCCTGTAAGAAACCCCAGGGTATAGTGAGGTATAAATGAGATAATAAATGTAAAATACTTCAAAAACCTTAAAGCATTATATAAATGCCAGTTTTCATCATCATCATCACTGTTATCGCCATTATCTTATTATGATGATATTATCTGTCATTAGATTATAATTGTCATTATTATTATCCTTGTATTATGATATTATTATTCTCTTCCAGTCTGGGAATGACTCCATTCTTCTGCAATGCTATTAGGCAATGATGGGGCTGTGCTGGTAAATGTTTAGCAACTATACTTGGAGGGAGGGGGGAATAGGAACATGTATGCACACACACTTTTAAATCTAATCTGCATTATTAAAACTTTCTTAATTCTAGACAATCAACAAAGTATTAAATCAAACTCATATTTCTGGGGTATAAATGCTCACATTGAAAGTTTAACAATTGACTCTCACTGTTGAGAGCTGGCTCTGGAAACACTCCTCTAGAAGCAACTCTTGAAGAGCTTGGTAGCTGTTTCCCCCAACTCCTCAGCAGCCATAGCTACTGAAGACCCAGGAAAGAAAGTTCTCATAGCCAAAGTCCTTGGCATAGTCAAATGGTTCAACATCCAAAAGGGATCTGATTTTACCCATGGAAATGAATTACAATCTGTTTGGCTGCTGCACTCTAAGGATCATGGGACTTTTCCATATGACTCATGTCCCCTAAGGACGATGGGGCTTTTCCATGTATCTCACACCTTAAACCAATAAATGATGCCTTTTCCAGCCCTTAGCAAATGCCTTAGACGTATTAGGTGCCTAACAATTTTTTTTTCATTCACTCATTCATTCTAAGCCAACTCTTAACTGAGTGAAAATTCTAACTGGATTATCCCCTACAAGGAATAGGAGCCTCTAACTGGTCTACTTAGTACTGAGGGGGTAGTTCAGCATCTTCCTAGATAGCCCATTCTTCTTGTGAATAACTCAATTTAGAAATGTTTCCTTGTATTGGGCTGGAAACTACCTATTTGCAACTTCCTTTCACTCTCCTTAGTTCTGTCCCCGGTGCCAAGCAAAACAAAGCTCATCCCTCTTCCTCATTATAAAAAAAAGTTGACTAATGAATAAAATAAAATCTATTTGTGTCTAATGGTAGCAATCTCTAGGGTTTGGAGGGGGGGAAGAAGAAAGAAAAGGGGAAAAAAAGAAAAACAATGAAATTGATATGATAAATTTATTGTATATTTAAAGGGAATAGCAATTTGTATATAATAAATTTGCAGTTTCATGTGTAATCATCTTTTTTTACTATGCTATGTTATAGAAATGTGTTTTATCCCAAAAAGAATAAAATAAAGACAGAAATTGTTTCTTATAAGTCAGTCTTCTGCAGTCTACTCATTTTCCTTTGAATGTTCTCCAGTTTTTCACTATCTTCCCTAAAATGTGGCACCTAGAGCTAAATGCATTGACTCATTGAAGTTATACCCCTGAATCTTTTCCAAGTGAATCAATGTTTAGCCAAGTTTCCCTTCTGTATTTACATAGGTGATTTTTAAAAACTTAAGTGTAAAGCTATATGTGTATATTGCTTAAATTTAATAAGGATACTACCCGCTTCTATCCAAATCATTTTTTTAAAAAAGGTTTATCGGGGCAGCTAGGTGGTGCAGTGGATAGAGCACCAGCCCCGGATTCAGGAGAACATGAGTTCAAATCTGGCCTCAGATACTTAACACTTACTAGCAGTGTGACTCTGGGCAAGTCACTTAACCCCAACTGCCTCACCCAAAAAAAAAAAAAAAGGTTTATCACAATGAGATTAAAGATTAACACATAGGGCTCTGTGGTATTCCACTGAAGCTACCCTTCCATATTATTACCATTGATCTATAAGTCATTCCTTTTGGAGTCTGGTCATTCAACTTACTCTATACCTAGCTAGCTGTATTCTGAACCAGCCTCTCATTATTCCTAGATTTGATACCCATCTCAATACAGTTTATGGTTGTATTAACTATGGTGGCTATATCACCAACCTATAACTCTTCATCTTGTCCACAAAAATATTCTGCTAAACTCTGTCAGATGCCTTGCTGAAATCCAGGTATAACTATGGCATTGCCATGATCTATCAGACTAGTCATCCTACCAAAACAGGAAATAAAATTAAAATGCGAAGAAGGTTCCATCTAGTTTTACATCCTATGATCTGTTATTGATGAGCTCATGCTGACTCTTAGTGATTGCCATCTCCCTTTTTAAAGTGCTCATAAACCATCCCTTTAATAACATGTTCTAGAATTTTGCCAAGAATCAAAGTCAAGCTCATAAACCTGTAATATGAATAACCCATCTTGGCTACCTTTCAAGAACTGGGATGGTACTTCTTATCTCTTAGAACAGTTTTCTTCAGGGTTCAATTCAGGTACCACTGCCTTCCCTGAAACACTTAACAGAATCACAGAATCTCAGCCTCAGAAGCTACTGAGGCCAACTCATAGCCAAACTAGAAAACCCTCTTGTTTAGGGGAGCCTTGTCATACCCAACAAACAGCCAAGCAGCCTTTGCTTACGATTTCCAAAGAGGGGGAAACCTATTACCTTCCCCATCCAGTCCATTCCATTTATGGATAATTCTTAATTGCTAGAAAGTGTCTTCCTAACATCAAGTCTAAATTTTTCTTTAACTTCTACCCAGGGAACCCCAACCCCATTCTGTCCTCTGTGGCTCAGGAGAATATATCTGTTTCCTCTTCAGCATGACAGTTTTTCAGATACTTAAAGTGAACTATCATGTCCTTCCCTAACTCTTTACTAATTCAGGCTAAACATACCTAATTCCTATGGCATGAGCTCCTGGTAGTCCTCTATAAGATGCTTTTGAAATGATTAATATCTTTCCCCACCCTCCCTCCTCTGCAGCCCCACCAAAAAAAAAAAAAAATGTGCCACCCAGATTCAAATACTCCAAAACTCAAAAATGTGGTCTAACCAGGTTTAGAGTATGGCAGGACTGACTCTTGTTATTCCTAGATTCGATACTCATCTCAATACAGTTTATGGCTGCATTAACTATGGTGGCTATATCACACTCCCGATTTCTATTAAATTTGCAGTAATTACACCTTTAAAGCCTTTTCAAATGAATTGTTGTCTAGCTGCCTCCCACATCTTGCATTTGTGAAGTTGATTTTTGGAAGCCTAGTGTAAGAGTTTAAATGTATTCCCACTTAATGTCATATTAACTGGATTTGGGCTAGTGGTCTAGCTTGCCAAGATCTCTTTGAATCCTGTCAACCAATGTGATAATTATCCTTCTCAGTCTTGTGTCATCCAAGAGTTTGATAAGCATGCTATCTATGACTTTATAAAGAATAATTTATTTTAAAAAGTTAAACAGAAGAGGACTGAACACAAATCCATATAGCTCTTCACAGAAGACCTACTTCCAAGTTGACATCAAATCATTTGACTTATTCTTTCAGCCTGACCATCAAGCCAGTTTAAATGCACATAATTGTACTATCATCAGCCCACATAGCTCTTTATTTTTCTCAACTTTTGTTTATACAAGCTTTACAATTTCAGATTTTTCTCCCTTCCTCCCCTCCCTCCCCCCTCCCCTAGACAGCAGGTAATCTGATATAGGTTATATATATATATATATATATACACATAATAACATTAAACATATTTCTGCATTAGTCATAGCTCTATATTTTTCAAAAGAATAGCCTAAGAAACTTTATCAAATATTTTGCCATAATCTAGGTAAACTATATTGAGAATTCCCCTAATTTAGTAACATGTTTTCAAAATCGAAAATGTGGTTAGTCTGGCGTAACCAGTTCTCAATGATACCAGGTTGCCTCTTTATATGATTAACACTTCCTTTTTCATTTGTTTACTATTGATTCTTTTAATAAAATAGTCTAGAATTTTTCCAGAAATTGGAGTTAATCTCACTGATTTATAGCTTTTAGATTCCATACTCTCCTCTTTTTTTTTTTTTTAAATAACAACACTTGAGCACTGGCCCTGGATTCAAGGAGGACCTGAGTTCAAATTTGGCCTCAGACACTTGACACTTACTAGCTGTGTGACCCTGGGCAAGTCACTTAACCCCGATTTTCTCACACAAAAAAACCCCAAACAAACAAACGAACAAACAAATAAATAGATAGATAGATAGATAAATAAATAACAACACTTGTGCTTTTACAATTTGTTCCTCTTTTTTTTAAAGATCACTTACCATCATGTCTCAATTTTTTTCAGTTCCCTGGAGTGTACCTCATCTGGGATTCTTGAGTGGTACTAATCTAGGATGATTAAATGCTCTCTTAGGCATGAACTTCTTTTAAATTCAAATTATTTTATTTTTAGTTCCAAATTTTCTTCCTCCATCTTTCCTTCACACTCCATTGAAAAGGCAAGAAAAAACAACCATTGTAAACAACTATAGTTAAGTAAAATAAATTCCCCCATTAATCACATCCAATATATGTATATGTCTCACCTCAGACACTTACCTGCTTTGTGACTCTGGGCAAGTCACTTAACCCTGTTTGCCTCAGTTCCTCATTTGTAAAATAAGCTGGAAAAGGAAATGGGAAATCACTCTAGTATCTTTGCCAAGAAACTCCCAAATGGGGTCACAAAGAGTCAGACACAACTGAACAACAACAAAAGACAGCATGTTTCATCATGAATCCTCTGGGATTGTGGTTGGACACTTGATCAGAGTCTCTAAGTCTTTCAAAATTGTTTTTCTTTACAATTTTATTGTTATTATGTAAATTATTCTCCTAGTTCTGCTTATTTCACTTTGCATCAGCTCACACAAGTTTTCCCAGGTTTCTCTGAAACTATTCCCTTCATCATTTCTTACAGCACAATACCAGTACCGTCACATTCATATACCATAATTGAAAGTGTGGAAATTGTAAAAAAGAAGAGGTATTGGGCTGCTTACCAGACTGAAGGTTTACAGAGCTGTTGTGTTGACTTCATTGTTGTAGGTCTGTAAAACCTGGATTGTATACTAGTGCCATTCCAGGAAACTGAACTGCTTCCATTTGACTTGTCTTAAGAAGATTCTGAAGATCACTTGCCAAGATAAGGTACTGGACACTGAGGTCCTCTCTTGAGCTAAACTCCCAAGCATTCAAACTCTATTGCTGAGAATGTAACTCCAATGGGCTGACCACGGTGTTCAAATGCCAAGATACATTCGTTTAAAGTACTATTTTATGGAGAACTCATGAACAAGGCAAGTGCTCAGATGGAGATCAGAAGAAGTGATACAAGGACACTCTCAAGGTCTGTCTGAAGAACTTTGGAATCAACTTTGAGACTTGGGAGACACTGGCACAGGACCATCCAGCACAGCATTCTCACAGCAAAGAAGGCTCTATCCCCTAGGAGCAAAGTAGAATTGCAGTAGCTCAAAAGAAATATGAGATGTGCAAATTTAAAGACATCTCCACTCCAAATGTTCATATGGACTATTTGTGCCCAACCCATGGTAGAGATTTCTGAGCTCATATTGTTTTGATCAGCCATACCAACCTTGACATAATGATGACATTTTGTTCCTCTTTGAAACATAAATTATAACAACCTAAACTAGACTTTCCCCAATTGATGGATATATCCTCAGTTTCTAATTCTTTGTGACCATGAGTCCTTTTGCTTCCTTTGATTTCTTCAGAACTGTGGCAAGTAAAACTACATGTGTGGTCACCTTATTTCTGTCCCAAGTTTGGTGAAAAGTAGCTGGGGTTCCTAATATAGTTGTTACTTATAAATTAGAAGCTTTAACACCTGTTTGGGGACATTAAGCATTTATTAAGGTATATTAAATATTAGTAAAGAGAGCACATATGTCTCTGAAAGTTCAGAAGGCCTATCTAGCCTAGAGGAGAGAATGGAGCTTAGCCTGGCCTTCTAGCCTAGAGGAAAATAGAGCTCAGCCTGGCCTGCTTCTTCCTTCAAGTCCTCTGCCACCAAGAGCACCTGAGAGAGCATAACTGAGTGTGGAAACTTCCTCTGGGTCCAGAAGAGAGACGCTTCAAGCTAATTGGCTAGCATCACCCAAATCCATTGGTTCACTGGACTTGAGGGCAGTCTATGAGTAGAACTTACCCAAGGTCAGAGTTCAGAGAACAAACCTCCTGAGGGCCAGGCTCTCAGACAGGTGTGGTTTCAATCAAGTCAACTTCAAGTGAGGCTATCAGCAAAGTCAATCCAATCAATCTGAATATAATCCCCATAAAGTGTGTGTGTGTGTGGGGGGGCCTTCTGGGTGTTCCAAAACCCATTATTTTCTCACAAGTCATAGAACAACAAGTGATATTTCTAGATTGAAGTATTTGCACAGTTAAAGAGCTGTTTGAGCACAATTCCAAACTACTTTTCAGAATGGCTGGATCAGTTCATAGCACCACCAATAGAACATTAATGTTCCTGTTTTCCCATAGCTACTTCAACATTTTGTCATTTTCCTTCTTTGACAACTTTGTCAGTCTGATCAGTATGAAGTCATACTTCAGAGGTATTTTTATTTGCATTTCTCTAATTATTAGTGAGATAAAGCATTTTTATATGGTATTGATAGCTCAGATTTATTTTCCTGAAAACTACCCATTCATATTCTTTAACCATTTATCAATCGGCGTGGCTCATTCTAATAAATTGGAGTCAGTTACCTACATAACTTAGAAATAAAACCTTCATCAGAGAAATTTGCTACAAAGATTTCCTCCCAATTTCCTGCGTCTCCCCTAATTTGAGGTACATTTATTTTGTTGGTGCAAAGACTTTTTAATTTTACATAATCAAAATTGTCCATTGTCCCTCCTTTGAACCTTTCTATCTCTTGTGTGGAAATAAGTATGTATATAGCACCTACTATAAAATGCTAGATACTGTACTAAACACTTCTTTACAAATATTTATTTCATTTGGTTTGGTCATGAACTCTTCCCCATTCCTAAATCTGAAGGACAATTTCTTCCATACTTTTCAAATTTGTTTATGATGTAACCCTTTATGTCTAGATCATTTGGAGCTTGTTTTGGTTTAAAATATAATATATTATGCTATATCTTTTTGCCAGACTACTTTCTACTTTTCCCAACAGTTTTTGCTAAATATTCAATTATTATCCCCATAGATGGCGTCTTTGCATTTAGGGTCTTTGAATTTATCAAACCCTATACTACTATGCTCATTTTATTTTATATATCATATACTTACCCTGTTCCACTAATCAACCTTTCTACTTCTTTCCCATTACCAAATTGTTTTGACTACTACAGCTTTTTAGTATAGTTTGAGCCAGTTTGAGATCTGGCATTGCTAGGCCAACTCCCTTTCCACTTTTTTTTCATTCATTCTCTTGATATTCTTGACTTTTGTTCCTCCAAATTCTTTTATTATTTTTCAGCTCTATAAAGTAGTTTGTTTGCTACAGCACTGAATAAGTAAATTATTTTATGTAATATTGTTATTATTATTATATTGATTTGGCCTACTCATCCCTGCTCTTGTTTTATTTAGATACTACTTAATTATATTAAGGAAAGCATTTTCAACAGGAATAGGTGTTGTATTTTGTCCAAAGCTTTTTGTGAACCTATCAATACAATCATATGATTTGATTTTTAAAAAAATATTAACATGATTGATTATGTTGATAGTATTCTTAATATTGAACCAGCCCTGAATTCCTGGGATAAATACAGCCTAATCATAGTATATGATCTTTGTAATGTGTTGCTATTGTCTCCTACTTAATATTTTTAAATCAATATTTACTAAGAATATTGGTCTATAGTTATCTGTTTTAACTCTTTCTGGTTTAGGCATCAAGATCATATTTAAGGAGAGGATTCTGGGTGGTGCAGTGGATAAAGCACCAGCCCTGGATTCAGGAGGACCTGAGTTCAAATCTGGCGTCAGACACTTGACACTTACTAGCTGTGTGACCCTGGGCAAGTCACTTAACCCCCATTGCCCCGCAAAAAAGAAAAAAAAAAGAATTTATTAAGGTGAATAAGAATTTGGTGAAGAGAGAGAGAAAGGCTTAGATTCATCTATCTATCAAAGGGAGAGCACATTTTTTTTTTGCTCCACTCTCCACCAGAGTCCTGATGAAAGAAAGCAAGAGAACCAGCCTCGCCCCTTCCTCCCACAAGCAAACATCACTTCCTGACACCAAAGAAAAGCTGCATGGCTTGCCCTCAGATGTCTTCTCCTCATGGCGCAGCTTTCCTACAGTAAGTCTCCAGCAGGTGGCATCATTCCAATCATTACATGATCATTTTATTAATAGGGCAGTGGGTTATTACTAAAAGGAGGTCTATTGGCTGTCTCTCTCAGACCAAAGACCCCTAATGGAAGTGGGGTCTTGGTTCACATACCCTTCCAACTGTAGGAGGGATATCATATAGCAATCAAATCTAATTACTTAACAACATTTAAATCTAATTGGTTGACATGATTGGAGGTAGGTTATAGTAAAATGAAGTTCAGGAATACTGACTCAAGTCACTCAACTCAGAGAGAAAGAATGTAAGACCCCTCACCCAAAATACTTTCCATATAGGTGTGGCTGTATAGGTCAAAGTACTTCATATTATCTAGACAAAAGAATCTGTCTCCACCCAAGGCTCCTTGTAAGCTTGGCTTGGTCTTTACCTAGATGAAGAGATTTGATGGAATAGAGATTCCAGGAGAACTTGCCTTTTTGGAGTGGGGAGAAGAAAGGACTAAGAAAGAAGGGGAGATCTCTGGGTCCCCTAAGATATTGATTATTAATAATTATTTCTCACAAAATCAAATAACAGAGACAGAGGAAAAATAGACAAAAAATGAGTAATCCAAGAAAATCAATAACATTATGAAAAGAAAGTTAACCAACTTGAAATAGAGAATCAAAAACTTAGGGAAGAAAATAATTCCTTGAAAACTAGAATTGGGCAAGGGTAGGCTATAGAACAAAATTTTAAAAATAAATAATAGAAGAAAATGCAAAATATCTTAGCAGGAAAACAACTGATTTGGACAACAGATCTAGAAGAAAAAGATGTAAAAGTCAGACTGCTTGAAAATATTATTAAAAAAGAATCTTGATATGATATTACAAGAAATTATCAAGAAAAATTGCCCTGAAATTCTAGAACAAGAAAGCAAAGCAAAAATAGAAAAAAAAATCCACTGATCACCATCTAAAAGAGATCGCAGGACAAAAACTTAAAAGAATATCATAGCCAAGTTTCAAAGTTCTCAGTTTAATGAGAAAATATTGCAAGCAAAAAGAAAAAAAAATTTAAATATGGAGCTACAGTAAGGATTACACAAGTCTTAGGAACTACTATGTTGATGAACCATAGGTCTTGGAATAATATATTTTGTAGAGCAAAAGAGTTGGGGTTACAACCAATGTAAATTACTCAGGAAAGTTAAGTACAATCCTGAATATTCAGATATTTGTGACAAAAACAGCAGAACTTAAGGGAAAACTTGACATATAAGATCCATCTTATAAGACAAACATTAAAGATCCATTTGAAGGGGCTCAACAAAGTCAAATTAACTTCTTATATGCAAAAATGTTATCAGCATTCTTATGACTGTCAGAATCATTAGGATAGGTTGAAGGAAAGGCTTGACCTGGGCTATGTATAATGGGTTGTATAAGGGCCAAATTTAATATGGGAGAATTAATTGGGGTAAGGAAGGAGATTAACAGCCTCTTTCAGAAAAATAAAACAGGCTTTATTGATAGGAACAAATTTAAAACACAAGTAAGGTTAATAAAAATAGGGACAAAGGAAAAAGGAATAAGAGAAGGAAAATTATACGACCTGCAATCACCACCCCCCCCCTCAGCAGTTCCCAAAGAGCAAACAGCTGTGTCCCGTCTCTCTCCCTCACACCAGAATGAATCTCTCTTCCCTTCTCCTTCCCAGAAAACCCCCCTCCCAACAGGAAACCAGGCCATCTGCACTCAACCCCAAGCTAATTGGCTGGCAGCCCTGATTGACAGAATTAACAGATGGCTATAGAACTGCCAGCTTTCCCAACTTCCAGACGTTGAAGGTCACCTGACTGCCCTCACCAGGCTTTCGAGTCACAGTAATTTAGCCAGGCCCATGTAGGTGTCGGCGCATGGGGATGACATGAGCTGCAGCGCCATGGCGACAGCCAGTGAGTGGAGCACCATGCCAGCATGGAGGCGGAGCCTGAAGCCAGCTGGGCCACTCTGGGGCTTCTAATTTTAGCCAAAGATGGGGTCATAGAAACCTCAAATCAATTCTTTACAGTTGATTCTAAAAAATAAAACTTTGTAAGGAGAGATAAAAAGGAGTAATTATCTCATACAAATGGGGCATAAAAGGAAAAATTGATACAGAAGAAAATAGTGTTGGGGAGGACAGGTAGTGCTGGAACTGTCCTCTCATCAGGAATGGGTTAAAGAGGGAAAAACATATATATCTAGAAGGGTATAAAAGTCTTCTAAAGTCAGAAAGAAATTATTGGGCAAGGTGATAGGGTGGGGAGAGAGGATGAGGGAGGGACTTACAGGGCTGGGTAAGTTAAAGAATGAGAGGGCAAGATAGTGGGTAAAAGTAAAGTAGAGGAATGAGGAGGGATAGGAATAGGATGAGAAGGATAGTGAGTAAAAATAGGAAAGAGGAAAGTACACAAGTAATTATAGCTTAGAATGATAATGGAATGAATTTTCCCCTAAAATGGAAAAGGTAGTGGCTTAAAATTTTGAATTCAACAATATGTTGCTTTCAGGAAACACTTTAAAAATGAGTGATACACACAAAGATAAAATAAAGGGCAGAAGTCAAATTTATTATTTAAAAAAACAGATAGTAATCATAATCTCAGACCAAGTTAAAGCTAAAATAGACTTAATCAAAAAAGAAAAATAGGAAAACTACACTATTTGTCAGAAATATTATTCAATATTGTTTTAGACCACTTAAAATAATTAGACAGTATAAAATACCTGAGTGTACCTGCCAAAATAGAAACTATATGAACACAAACATAAAATACTTTTTATACAAATAAAGTCAGAGTTAAATGATTGATGTAATATTATAGCAAATTGAAGTAATAGTGTTCATGGGTAGGTAAAGTCAGTGTAATAAAAAATAATAATTTAACCCGATTAACCTATGTATTCAATGCCATACCAATTAAATTACTAAAAAATTATCTTACTGAGTTAGAAAAAATAATAACAAAGTTAATTTGGAAGAACAAAAGGTCAGGAATTTCAAAGAAACCAGGGGGGAAAAGATGTAAAGGAAGTAGATTCAGTAGTATCAGACCTTAAACTGTTGTGAGAAAATAATGGGATTTGGCAGATGCCCTGGGGCCTCACCTGGAGACTGATTTGGAATTGATTGAATTGGGTGAGACTGACTAAGAGACTGACTGAGAACCTACTTAAGGTTAATTAATAAGGTGAGAGCATTGTTGAAGTGTAAAATGGATAATTTTGATTACTTTAAATTAAAGTTTTCTGGTATAAGTGAAACCAATGTAGCCAAGAATAGAAGGAATGCAGAAAATTGGGAAAAAAACTTTCATAGGTAGTTTCTTAGATAGGATGTGATTGGGTTGGAATATTGCTGTGGTATAGGAAATGATGAGCTGGTTGATTTAGAAAAACATGGAAGACTTGGCTTTATGAAGGAAGATGATATCCACCTATAGAGAAAGAGATGACAATTGAAAATAATCATGGTACATATAAATGTATATGTATATGTGTGTGTGTATGTGTATGTTTATAGATGTCTATGTCTATGTATATCCATGTTTAATTGTAACCTGCTTAAGGTTGGGGGTGGGATGAGGAAAGGGAAAAAAATTAAGTAAAAAGCACATAGCAGAAAAGAAAAAACAAAACCCTACAAAGCAAAGCTGGGTGACTTTGAAAACAATATGCGATATTTATTATATAGGTTTTCTTGAAATGGAAATGTATTTCTTTATATTGAATCCTCTCTTATGTTCTACTGTGTACATGACAATGTTCTTTTTTTCTAAGATATTTAAATCATAGAAATAATTTGATAGGACCCCTTGTTTTCCTATTTTTCTTTTAAAAAGTATTATTTACTAATTTAAAAAACTCTTTTCTTTTTAAATTGAATTCCAAATTCTCTTTCCCTCCCTCCCATCCCACCCCTAGCCACTGAAAAGACAAGAAAAATGATATCAACTATACATATGAGATAATGCAAGACATATTTCCATATTACCCAAATGGCAAAAACAAAAAAGAAAGAGACATAGAGAGCAAGAAAATTATATTTCAATTTGCATTCAGAATGTATCAATTCTCTCTCTTTCACAGTTGCTCATCATTAGCATAATCATCATTACTTTTACATAGACCCAAACACAGATGAAGAATTTACAGAGCTCAGACTAGGGAGGCAACAATAAGACTTGGCCCAAAAGCTTCCAGGTATTCGGCTTCTCTCTGAGATTCTGGAATAACACAACACTCAAAGTCTAAGAAAGTAGCCATAGGACCATCCCAGACCTTCTTTCCAGAAGTGTGACAGAGCCCAAACCTTACATCCAGGAAGTAGGCTGGGAGAATGGGCAAACAAAAAAAGAACCTCATCATAATGAACTATTATGGTGACAGGCATATTCAAGACACAAATACAAAAGAAAAGATTGAATCTGAAACACAAGCAAAGTCTCAGAGATCAATACATCTTGCATATAAACCAACTAAAATTTCTGGAAGAGATGAAGTAAAAGTTTAAAATGTTTTTTAAATGGAATAAGACTACTGGAGGAAAAATTTGGGAAAGAAAGAAGAGCTATGGAATAAAGAATTGGAAAGGGAATTAACATCTTGGCAGAAGAGGTACAAAACATTGCCCAAGCAACATACTTCCTGAAAATTAGAATGGACCACATAGAAACCTCTGAGTCCATGAGGCAACAAGAAAAATGAAAACAAAATTAAAAGGGTGAAAAAAAATAGAAGAAAACATAAGGTATCTCAGAGCAAAAATAACTGATCTGGAAAACAGATTGAGGAGAAAAAAACTTAAGTCATGGGACTATCTGAAAGTAATGACCCAAAATAGAACTCGGGCATAGTATTTCAAAGAAATCTCAAAAGAAAACTACTCAGATCTCTTAAGAAACCAGAGGGCAAAGTGGAAATAGAAAGAATCCACCAGTTACTGCCTGAAAAAAAAAACATTTTAAAATAAAAATTCTCAAAAAGAACATCATAGCCTAAATCCAAATTAAAGGAAAAATATTGCAAGAAACTAGAAAAAGTGCTTCTTTAAATATATGGAAGTCTTTCTGTCTTTGACCTAGTTAGGGTATAGGCTAGTAATGGAAATCTTTGGGTTAAAGGGTATGCATATTTTAGTCACTTTCTTAGCATAATTCCAAATTACTTTCCAGAATTCTTAGACTCCAACTTTTTTGACCCACTTTTCATAATTTTAAGATGAAGGGGGGAAAACTAGATGTTCTCAATCACAGGAACAAAAAACTACTAGTGGGGGCAGTGAGGTGGAGCAGTGGATAAAGCACCAGCCCTGGATTCAGGAGGACCTGAGTTCAAATCCAGCTTTAGACGCTTGACACTTACTAGCTGTGTGACCCTGGGCAAGTCACTTAACCCTCAAAAAAACCCAAACCCTGTCCCTGTCCAAAAAAAAAACAACAAACAAACAAAAACAAAAATCTACTAGTGTATATTAATCCCATAAATATCACCACTCCCCATAAAACACCCAAATTCTAGGGCATTATTCTGGTTAATAAATACCTGCTGAAGAAATTACAGGACTTGATGAATTGGGGCAATTAGACAGGATAGGAATGTGCTGTGGACTTTGTATTCTACAGATTAGGGGTTATCCTTGACTCTTTTGATCAGTTTGTGAACTGGGAAATAGTCACTTTAATTTGTCATTGTTGTTTAGTCATTTTTTTGGTTGTGTATGACTCTTTGTGACTCTTTTTAGGGTTTTCTTGGCAAAGATACTAGAATGGTTTGTCATTTCCCTCTCCAGCTCATTTTATAGATGATGAAACTTAGGCAAACAGAGTTAAGTGACTTGCCCAGGGTCACACAGTTTAGTTAGTATCTGAGACTGACTTTGAATTAGAAAGAGAAATCTTTTTTGCTGCTGTACCTAGGGATCATGGGACCTATCCATCTCACTTTCAGCTGAAACTTCCTATATGTATTGTCTCCCTTATTAGATTGTGAACTTCTTAAGAACAAGGACTGTCTTACTTTTCTATTTGTATCCATAGTGTTTAGCATAGCACTCATTAAATGTTTTAAAATTCATTCATTCATTTATTCTAGGGTAAAATACAAATACCTCTGTCATTTAAATCCCTTTACAATCTGCCATTATTATATCTTTCCAGACTGGTTTCACATTACTCTACCTCACATAGTCTACATTCTAGCCAGTGTAGTGATTTGGACCATTTTTTCATGAGGTTGTTGATACTGTTCTCTATATACAATATTGGATCTTCCCTCTCTGAACCACTACATAAGCTGTTCCCCATGCCAAAATTGCTTCACTTTCTCATCTCTGCTTCTTAGAATCCCTACATCCTTTTAAGACTCAGCAAGAGTGCCATCCCTTAGAAAGGCCTTTTTTTCAGTTGGGCAGAAATTAGGTGTAGACCAACATTTTATATAATATAAGATCTAAGTGAATATAAAACCTAGAGATTAAGATTCATATCATAAACAAAGTAGAGGAGTACAGGGAAGGATATATCTTTTACAACTATGAACAGGGAAAGAGTATTTAACTAAACGAGAAATAGAGGAAAGAGACCATAGGAGATAAAAGATACATTGATTACATAAAATTTAAAAGATTTTGCACAAAAATCAGTGCAACTAAAATTAAAAGGGAAACAGTTTTGAGAAATTTTTTCAGCAAATTTCTCTGATACAGGTCTGATATCCAAAATATATTGGGAATTGATGTAAATATATAAGAACGACAGCCATTCCCCAAGAGACAAATGATCAAAGGGTATGAATGGGCAATTCTCAAAAGACGAAATGTAAGTTATCAACAACCATATTTTTTAAATGGTTGAAAACACTAATAATGAGTGAAATGCAAATTTTAAAAACTCGGAAACTCTACCCAGTACCCATCAGATTGGCAAAATTTTTTTTTAAATGGAAAACGATGATTTCTTTATAGATACTGGACAAGCACACTGCCTTTTTGATAGAACTATGGATTGATTCAACCATTCTGAAAAATGAATTGGAACTATGCCTATCAATAAATTCTGCATACCACCTGACCTAGAAGAAGGTCATGTACCCCAAATAAATAAAATGAAGAGATAAAAGATTTTTATATACAAAAATATTTATAGTTGTACCTTTTGTTTTAGCAAAGAATAAGAAACATTAGATGTCATCTAATTCACCTTTTGTTTTATCGATGAGAAAACTGAGGCTCAGAGAGGTTAAGTGATTTGTCCAAGGTTATGCAAGAAATACCTTATTAGATGATCTCTTTTGTCATTTTCCTACCACTGAAATGTTGTAGACCTATCTACCACAAAACACAAAATCTTTTTTTTTGTAAAAATATTCAAACAGTACAGCAAATTAAAATAATTTTCCTCTTGGCGTAATTCTACATCATTCTAATGGTGACATTTATCAGCTCATCAGCTCTCTGGAAGTGTCATATCTTTTTCTGAGAAGATTACAGAAGTTATTTGAGCACATTACAAAGGTTACATATAGCACAGAGAAAAGGAAGGATTTAAAATTGTTAGGAGGAAGTGTGTAAACAAAGTCATCAGATTATTACACTGAATTCCATGAACTTTGCCATCTTCTTTTTTGCTTTGTTTGGAATTGTTACCGCCAGGTTGGTTCTGAAAATATCCTTCTTTCAAAGAATTACTCACCCACACGATTCAATCAAAATTTAAATAAAAAGTTTTTATTATTCAGCACACAGAGGTATGGCCAGGAGAAGAAGCCTAGACTTCAACTCCCAGGGTGGTACAGGTTTATTGCATGTTCCTTAATCAGTCAGCACTTAGAGGTATGGCTGGTTGAAAACGTTCTAAACTTCAACTCCCCAACAAAGGAGAAGATGACAATTTTATAGAGGAGAGAAAGGGGTGGGGTGAGAGACTTAAGACTGAAAAGTTACAGGAGTTTGAAAATGATGATGTTAGCTATTTGGATATATGAATAATAAAAATTCCACATTTTAACTTGAGATTATTGTCATTACCTGGTCCTAATCACATAGCAAAAACAACTGGCTCCCACCTAAACTCATGCTGTAAATTCAAGGTGCCCAGCTTTCTGGGTGTCCCTGACCTGTCTTTAGTATCTGTTTGAGAAGCCACTACCTGGTTAATCAACTACTTCTCCAAGGAAAGAGTAATCTCTAACTGACCCCAACAAGCTGATAAACTGTATTTCTCCATGGTCATAGATTCCCCCTCAGGGCCAGAGCATCCCCAACTGGACCCAGGCCTGCCAGGCTGCTACTATAGAATGAATTTCAGTTTAATTCAATTTCTGTTTTCTCTTTCAAAAATAAAATCACCTGGAAATTGGAGGCTTAGGCTTATGAAGGCAAGACATTCTATCATTAATTCTCATAAGTTGACAAGTTAACCTACCCATTTCTGTCCTCTGAGACAAGGACCATCTGTTTTTATCTCCCTACATGAAGTCAGAGGTAGATGCCAAAGGTTTGCGAAACACCTGTTTTGTACAGACTCTAATGCAATGAAGTGATGCATTGTGTATTACAATATGGTAGCTTCACTAATTATCATCTCACCTCAGCCCAGTGGGACTAGGATCATATGCTGAAAAGTGAAGGGAAGGTTTTGCAGTTGTCTGTTTTATGTGGAAATCACCAAAAAAAAAAATCATTCTGAAACAAACAAAAAAGACTTTAAAGATTAATTTATTCAAATTAGCAGTTTCCATTAATTAGGCAATTATTGATTATTGAATAATTGGTGTTATGTCCCAACATCAATTATGTGCTAGGCATGGAAGATATAAGATGAAAAAATTTTTTAAATCCCTGTTTGCAAGCTACTTACATTTTACTGAGAGGGACATATCGAAAATAAACAGAAAATAAAGAAAATACACACAAACTAAATACAAAGCAGGGAGCACACTAGCAATTAGGGAGATGATGAAAAGCTTAGTGTAAAAAATGGTAGTAGAGTAGCATCTTGAAGGAAGAGAAGGATTCTGTGAAGGAGAAGAGAAGAAAGAAAAGAAAGAAGAGGAGGAGGAGAAAACACATGGGCCTGGAGGAAAGAGGATGTCCTGGCTATATACAAGGGCATAGAACCTGAAGGAGAAATGTCTTAGGTAAGGAGCCTAGAGAAGGCCAGTCTGACTAGATTGCAGAGTGTGGGAGGGGGAGGAACAACCAGTAAGTCTAGAAAGATAGGTTGGGGCCACATTGCATAGAACTTTAAAAACTAAAGTGAGAATTCATATTTTTTCCAAAAGGCATTAGGGAGTCAGTGCAGTTGATTGAGTGGCAGGGTGACATGGTCAGATCTGTGCTTAAAAAAACCTTTGTGGCAGCAGTATTAGGATGGACTGGATGGAATACAGGTCTTGAGAAAGGGATAGTAATTAGGAGGTTGTTGCAATAATTTCGGCAAGTGGTGGTGAGGGCCTGAACTAGGGTGGTGACTGTGGAAGGAAAGAGAAAGGGTTGCATGTGAGAGATGTTGTCAAGGTAGAAATGACAACATTTGTTAACTAGACACGTGGGGTGAGGAAAAATGAAGTTACAAACCTGGGAGACTGGAGGAGTAGGGACATCCTCAACAGAAATTCACTAAAGGTGTGGTTTTGGGTATGAACTATTAAAATGATTAAAAAAAAACAGGCCCTTTCAGGGCCTGATCACTGTTTACAAAGATTATAAATGTATTTATTTAAAAAAAAAAAGAAAAGAAAGAAAAAAAAATTTTTAAATGCATTTATTACCTGAGAAGGAGCTTACAAGCTGGGATAGTATCAGTGTTATCCTCAGTTCAGAGGGGAGTGGGAAAGGATGAGGTATTTGTACTTTTTAAACAAAGGAAGGCAGGGGAATTGGGGAGAAAGGCAGGAATAGGGCAGGTCCTAGAAGGGAATGAGGCAGGGAACCCCATTCTCAAGGGAAGGGAAGATCCAGCAATTAGGAGTGAGGAATTCCAGGTATCAGAGCTATGGTCCTTTTGATACACAAATCAAAAAGCATTCTTGGTGATAAGCAGTCCTGGTAGTCAAGACTTAAGTGTAAACAATAAGTAAGATAAGGGGATGTCTCCCAAAACCATAAAACAGATGTGTCAGAGAACCCCATAATCAATAGTTAAGGGAATCTCTGAAGATAAATATGTCTCTTAAAGGCCCATAAATCACCAAATGGCTCAGGGTCTGCTTTGAGCTTAATTGACTTTAGAGTTGCTGATTTTCTAGACATGCAGCTGGGTTTACCCTAAGTTACTACAAAGGATTGTTGGTATGTCAAGCCACTCCATCTTAGCTAATATAGTCATTCTGCATACAGCTCTACTTGGTTACCTGGATAACTGGGGGGACTCAAGGAAATCAAGGTAATTAGCATATCCATTTTCACAGGAGAAAAGACAATGAGGTTCTGGTTTGGACATGTTGTGTTTGATATGTCTATGGTGCAATCGGGTTGAAATGCTCACTAAGTAACTTTTGTGGTAGGACTGGAGAGGTTGCTGATGCTGTATATATATGTAACAAGAACCACCTTTCTGCTGGGCCCACAGGGGCTGGGATGTTGAGGGTGTAGAGGGTACCTCCTACAGTGCAATTGGCATCAACTGGAGACTCAGAAGCTCTCAACCTCTTGACCTTCCTTTTCCCTCTCCATTAAGGGATCTCTCTCAGATCCATTCTCTCTCAGGCCATTCATATATGGCCTGGATTTTAACTCATTCTTAGGGAAGTCTCTAGATAGAGAAGTTAAGCTCTTTCCTCTCACTTTCTGGATCTTTATGCCTCCTCCTTGGAGCATCAGGAAAAATTACCAAAAACATTTTGGGTCTTAGGTCTGGGGTCCCTCTCCCCTTCCCCCCAGAAAGTGGGGAGTAGAAAGGTACCCAATATATAATGAAACCAGGTTTAGGACAGCTATTTTTTTTCCACACAGAAGAAAACATGCTCACTGACAAAAAAAAAACCCCTTAAAACATAAAGCTATAACTTGAAACTGCTATTATACTATTGTGGGAGATTGATACTTAAAACATCAAAACAAGAAACATTTTGTGAAACAGCTAGATAAGCATTTCCCCTTCACTTTGTCTCTCCACTGTCTGAATAATCTCCTCAAGGTTAAATAGGTGTCATCTGACAAGCCTAGCCAACAACTGTCCTCATCCTTTAGCCAGTGGTCATTTCCCCTTCATATCACATTATAGTGGGGGTAGAGGATTCCTCCTACATTGCAGCTGGCATCAGCTGGAGACCCAGAAGCTCTCAACCTCCTGACCTGATGAACTTGCTCCCAACACTGAAAATGACCATCTTGGATCACCTCTCAGTCACCTGTAGTCAGGTGAGAGGCGTAAAGTAGGAGAGACTGACAGGTCCCCACAGGCCAAGCTCAGATTTTTTTCTTCTTCTTCTTCTTTTTTTGCGGGGCAATGGGAGTTAAGTGACTTGCCCAGGGTCACACAGCTAGTAAGTGTCAAGTGTCTGAGGCTGGATTTGAACTCAGGTCCTCCTGAATCCAGGGCCGGTGCTTTATCCACTTTGCCACCTAGCTACCCCTCTTATTATTATTATTATTAACTAAAATAACAATAGCTAGCATTATATGGGGCTTTAAAGTTTGCAAAACACTTCACATATATTATCTCAGTTGATCCTAACAGCCCTATGAGAGAGATGGTATTATTGTCCACATTTTACAGAGAAGTAAACTTAGACTGAGGTGCAGCAAGGTGGATAGTGTGCCGGGCCTGGAGTCAGGAAGACTCATTTCCCTGAATTCAAATCTACCTTCAGACATTTATCAGCTTTGTGACCCTGGGAAAATCACTTAACCCTGTTTGCCTCAGTTTCCTCATCTGTACAATGAGCTGGATAAGGAAAAGGAAAACCACTTCAGTATCTCACCAAAAATAAAACCCAAATGGGGTCACAAAGGGTCAGACATGACTGAAATGATTGAATGTCAATAAACTGAAATGTTAAATGACTTGCCCAGGGTTACACATCTAGTAAGGGTCTGAGGAAGGAATAGAATCCAAGTCTTATTGACCTGAAGTCTAGAGCTTTGTCCTCAAGCATAGGCTGCCATATACCCAAAGTTCATGACTTCTGCAAAGATAGGAAAAGGGCAGTCTCTTCCCCATCCCTCATGGGACACTTAGGGAGGGCTACTTGTGATATGGTGACTGACTCAGAACTAAACCACACATGGACCTGCAAGTTGTATCTGAGGAGGGGACTCAGTATGTGCTCTATTGGATGGCTCTTATAGGCCTATCCCCATGACTGGTCCACAGCATGTAATCCCTGAAAATATAAATCTGTGAGTCATCAACACTGAAATCACAATTAAATTATAAGGGCTTATTAGGTCATCAAGAAAAACAGCATAGAAAGCCTAGAAAAGAGTGCCCAGGCACAGAATATGGAGGTGCAGCCACGCTTAAGGAGGATGCTATGGATTCTGAGTCAGCAAATAAGAGGGTGAAGGAGTGGTCAGACACGTAGGAGGAGAACCAAACAGGACAATCATCATAAAAACTCAAGGAAAAGCCAGTTTCTAAATGGTGAGAATGGTCACTAGTGTCAGATACAGCAGAGAGGTCAAGAAAAAGACTATCAGATTTGACAAGATATAGTTATACCATCTACCTCTGGACAAAGAAGTGAGGGCTGTGAGATATACATTTTCAGACACAGCCAATATGTGGATTTGTTCTGCTTGACTATGCTTATTGTCAAAAGGGAAGGGTTTTTTAAATTGGAGGAGAGACTGGAGACAAAGATGGAGGTGAGTGATAATGATGAGAGAAAGAAAAGAGGGTCACTGAAGCATTTCAAAAAGATACAAAAGAAAACACAAAATGGCCCAGACATAGGTACAAACAAGTAGCACAGTTTTAAAATGAAAGCATAGAATTAATTATTTTTTAGCAGCATAAATTGTTTGTAATGGAGATATACAGTTTCATGTACAAGCCTCTTTTTCTGTTCTTCTTTCTACATGGAAACACCCATATTAATGATTATTTCTCAAATATAGAATAACAAAAAATAAAGTGGTTAATTTTTAAAGGTAGAATTAAATGTAACACTTTTGCCTAGTCAGTTGGGGTGGTGATAAAAGGACAGTGCTGTGACCATACATGCTGCACATGTGTAAAGGATGTGACTCCCTGATTCCCTGAGAGAAAGCTGAGCTATGAAGCCATGTATCTGAGTGACCAGTGGATACCAAATGGACAAGGGATCCTAGAGGAATAAGAACTTTAAATTGGCTTTGTTCAAAATTTTGGTTTTTGTACCTGGCCTCCTACAAAAAAAAAAGAAAAGATCAGAGATAGACAGGAAAAACAAAGTGCCAGTTTATTTGTCCCAAGAACAATCAGGCATGAATCATGTGGAGATTCCTTCCAAAGAAGGAGCTTGAAGACACCTTTTTTGTGATGGTATATAAACAGGGTGTTACCAGTTTCATCAGCATGATATAAATCAACTTAAAAGCAAGCACTATGACAAGAGTATAGAAAATACAAATCAATTGAACAATTTCAATTATAACAAGAACATATGACATGCCAATCAATTTGACAGTTTAACTTAAAGGAAACACTATGATAAGATTATATGATTCAAAAAAAAAAAAAAAGAGTTTGGCAAGGACAAGGATGTCCAGATGTTTTTACAAGGGAGGGACTTACTATCATGGGGAAAGAAGTCAGCAGATAATAATCTGTATAACTTCCCTGGCTTCTGTTTGCTGTTTTGTTTGGATAAAGAGGTTCATTCACTATTTGTGATGGACTTTTGCGTAACCAGCATTTACTTGGAGGGAGTTAAAAAGGTGATATTAAGTTCTTACCTTCCTCTTGAGAGCAATCTGGGATAGCATCTTTTATTTTTAACCTATTGATATTTGAGTTATGGGGAATAGATTTCATTGTAGCCTAGTATATATCTGGGAAAAAAGGAGAGGGTAGGAATGAACACATAATTACAACATTCCTTCTGGTCCACACAAAGGGTAGAATTGTAGTCTGCCTTGCAGAAGAGTGAGCCAAATTCCATCTTGGATATCTATCCAAAACACATGTCTTTATATTTATACATATACACCTTTCACATAGACAAATACATGGGTGCATATATAGGTATGTATATACTATATGAATATATGTATGTAATACACACATGCATACATACATGTGCACACAATACACATGTGTATATATGTATATATAGATATAGATATATAGATATCTATATCTATATATATATGCACACACATACATACGTACACACACTATTACCCTTTTGGAAGCCAGAGTAGATAGAGTAGAGGACTTGGATCAATAAAACCTACCTTAGACACTTAAATAGTGGTATGAACCTAGGCAAGTGCCTCAGTTTCCTCATTTGTAAAATGGTATTCATAATAGCACTTGCCTCACAAGGTTGTTATCAGGATCAAATGAGTTAACGTAAGTAAAGCACTTTGCACACTTCAAACAGCATTTAACACCTTTAAGGATTACACCCCCCCCCCCATATGCTCCTTAAGGACAAATATTGTCTGCCTGTATCATTCCTGCTCAAAAACCTTCAGTGGCTCCCTTTGGTTTCTACGTTCGAAGGCCAATGTCTTTAAGACTTTGCACAAGCTGGTTCTATTCTACCTTACCTTTTTAGTCTTATTTCACTCTATTCTTTTTACTCACTATGCTCCTGAGAAATGGGACTATTAGTTATTCCTTCAATTTAGCATATGTGGTGAAGTGGATAAACTGCTGGGCCTGGAGTCAGAAAGACCTAAAGTTCCAATACAGCCTTAGACACATACATACTATCCTGGGCAAGCCACGCAACCCTATTTGCCTCAGTTTCCTCATCTGTAAAATGACCTAGATAAGGAAATGGCAAACTCTTCCAGTATCTTTGCCAAAAAGTGGGGTCAACAACAACAACACAGGCCATGCCCCATAGCTATAACGCATTTCTTCTTCGTTTGACTTTGAGAATCCTCTTCCTTTTAGGCTTATCTCATGGTACTACCTCCACAGTGAAGCCTCCTCTGATATCCCCACTAAAAGAGAAGAAATAAGAATTTATATAGTACCTACTTCGTGCCAGGCATTGTGCTAAGTGCTTTTTACAAATATTATCTCATTTGATTCTTACAACCACTCTTTCAGGTGGTACTGTTATTATCCCCATTTAAGGAAACTGAGGCAGAGGTCACAGGGCTAGTAAGTGGAATACTCCCTCTTCAAATTTTCCTAGAGCATTTTGTTTGGATTTCTCCTTTGTCTCTATTACACTATACCTGGCTTTATACTTATCTAAGTAGATAAGGAATCTTCTTCCATTAAAATGTAAGCTCCTGGGGCAGCTAGGTGGTTCAGTGGATAGAGCACTGGCCCTGGATTCAGGAGGACCTGAGTTCAAATCTGGCCTCAGACACATGAGACTAGCTGTGTGACCCTGGGCAAGTCACTTAACCCTCATTGCCCTACCCTACCCCCCCAAAAAAGTAAGCTCCTTAAGGGCAGGGATTTTGCCAATTGTATCTACATATCCCAGGAATGATCATTGTGCCCAGAATATAATAGGTACTTATTACATGTTTGTTGAATTAAAGGGACTTATTATTATTTTGTTGACTAAAGGTGATCCAAAATGCTAAAATTTTATACATAGCAGTCTATCTTTTTCATCTAACTTATAATCAACCTCATCAAAATGCACCACCAGTTTAATTCCTCTTAGTCTAAACCAGAATTGGCTGGTTATTAACCAAACAATAATAATTTTAAAGAATTCTAGTGACCTTTTTGTACTGTTTGAGCATTTCTTAATGCCATTGTGATATTTGCCTTTGACACTTTTTAGTCTTCAAATAGTTCTAATACAACCACTCCTTTGTGGTTTTAATTAGCTGAGTTTAAAATGTCTGGGCACTTTGACAGGAAAGTACCCTGGACCTGGTTACTTTCTGTATGTTTTCCACTTGTGAAGAAGACATTTTGCCCTTTCAGGCTTCATGCCGATCTCTCCCAAAAGGAATAGGGTCTGCCTGCCGTTTTCTATTAGTCATCCCTTAATTATGACAAATATGGTAGGATAGAGCTTTAAAATCATTTAAAATTGGGGGGCTATAATTTTTAAAGTTTCTAGTTTTCTGAGAAAAAATGATATATGGTATTGCAGTAATAGGCAACAGCCTCTATTATCTCCTTGAATTCTATGATGATATACCTAGCATAGATGACTTTTTCTTCAGCATAAAAAGCCGATCTCTAATTTGCATTTACTAGATCATCTCCTCTAGGGATTTCCCGGAATGTGACCTGGATAGATCTGTTGAGAAAAACCCTGGTTGTTCTGCTCCAGTTTCTTCTTTGCTGTGAATGCTTATTCTGAATCAGACCAGGCCAGAAACACTGAAACGATTTAGTTTTCACAGTCTATTTTAATATAACGACAAAAACATAATTAGCTCCTGCAGCCTTAAAGTAGGTCCTGTCCTATAGAAGATTGGTCTCATTTGAGTAGTTTTATTACTTATTGGGAAGCACATATACTATAAAGAAAATAGAATGTTAAGCAATATTTTACTATCAATGTATTTGACTGGTGAACCAATACAACAAAGTGAGGGTAACTAGTTATCGTTATATCTGATACAAAACTATATAATAATAGCTTTTTTGGGGGGGTTATATTGGATTGGATTTTAGAGGCTTAAAATAAAGAATTTTACATTGGATTGACCATCTTTCCTATAGATATCATTATGTCCTAGGGGCCTTGGATGGTGTCTTTATGTGGAGGAAATTAGGAAGAAGATGGCATCTCCCCATTTGGAGGATGCTATGCAGCTTCTTCCAGGGCACTTGTGATAATGTTTTGGGAAAATGAATGGAAGAAATGAATTCTAGAGCATGTGTGTGTATGTATAAATACATACATATATATATATATATATTTATATAAATTTATAACTGGTTCTGGTCAGCTAAGATTAACATCTTTGAATGATTGTAGAAGCATTCAAAAAGACCAGTTGACTAAAACTACTGTCTCTGCTTCAATGTTCACGAGGAGGCTTGGAGACCAGAAAAGGGAATGCAGCTTACAACCTTGTGAGTTCAAAAGATCAAGAGGCTCTTTGGCATCCTATGGTTCCAGAGTTTCCAGTATTGCATCAATGTCCCCATGGGATGAAGGAAGTGGAAGAGCCTCCCTCAGGATTTCAGTATTCTGGAATTCAGTCCAGGCTTGTAGCCAGCATAGCATTAAAGCTGGAGGGAACAATGAGTGACCTTCAGGAGTCACCTTTGGAAACCGAGTGGTAGTTGAGATAATGATTCATCAGTAGTGATACCACCTCTGGACATGAACTCTGTAGGAAGTGAGCTGAATTGAACCTACTCCCTCCCAGGGACAGACTGAGGTGGTGTACTGTACAGTAGACAGGCAGGTGTCACCCTTAAGGGAAGCCCTTCAGTGTCCCTAACAGGTAAAAGGGCATCTCATTTAGAATCATTTAGAATTGTTTCCATTTAAGGTGGTGCTCCCAGGGGTCATTCATTTTGGAACTATGTGGAATTTGGGAAGATATAGTAATGCATTTGGGAGTTTTCCTTTGTACTACTTTCTCTGAATTCCTATTCTACCCATGTGACATTGAGAAAGTGATTTCACAACTTGGAGCCTCAGTTTTCTGTATTTGTGAAAATGCTCAGCTAGATGACTCCAAGGTCACTTCAAGCTCTAACCTTCCATGAGTCTAAAGCCAGACTTAGAACAGTGGTATGCTGGTAAATGTTTAACAACCAACTCTCAAAAAAAAAAAAAAGATTAGGGGGAGGGAAGAAGCATTTTTATATGGCACTTATGTGTCACTAGATGTGATAAGCACTTTTACAAATGTTATCTCACTTGATCCTCATGACAACTCTGCAAGGTAGGTGCTATTATCCCCATTTTATAGTTGAAGAAACGGAGGCAGGCCTCAGTTAAATTACTTACCCAGGGTGTCACAGTTGGTAAGTGTCTGAAGTCATATTTGAACTCAGATCTTCCTAACTCTAGATCTAACCCTCTATCCCATTACCAGATGCCTCTTAAAAGAAGATGTAGGCTTGACACATTTTTTAACTTCAATTTGTATCATAAATTTTGTCTATCATTTTCTTAAGTCTAAACAATCAACACAACAATAAATCAAGCCTTGATCTGTAGTTTGCTGATTTCAGGGGTGTAAATGATCACACTGAAAATTTAACAATTGTCTCTCACAAGCCAGAGGAGCAGGCTTCCCTGGGCTAAAACATCTATTACTGAACTATTCCCCTAAGATTATGAGAGAGGGCTCTTTACTAGGAAGCAATGTGATTCAGAGGCTATCTTTACCCTCTAAATAAAATTTAGACTACCTTCACTTAAGTAAAATGGAGAGATAACCTTGATCATTCAGGCTAAAAATATGATAGTTATGGTAAAAGATAACCTTGTGCTAGAGATAAAATACCCCGAACTGAAGAATCGAGATAATCTGAATCTGGCTTTGAATTTACTTTTATATGGCTGTTCCCTTTTCTCATCTACCACTCAAATTCAAGCTCTCATCACTTCTTGCCAGAAGGAAGAGCTCCCAACTGGTTTCTCTAAATCTGGTCTCTGCTTTCCATTCCATCCTTCATACATCTATCAATTTGATATTCCCCAGGTAGAGATCTGTCCATGGCATTCTTCTGCTCAAGAACTTTCAGTAGCCACTTCTTACTTCTGGGAGAAAATACAAATTCTTGTTTGACTTTTTTTGTTGTTGTTGTTGGGTTTTTTTTGTTTTTCCTTTTTGGTGAGGCAATTGGGGTTAAGTGACTTGCCCAGGGTCACACAGCTAGTAAGTGTTAAGTGTCTGAGGCCGGATTTGAACTCAGGTACTCCTGACTCCAGGGCCGGTGCTCTATCCACTGTGCCACCTAGCTGCCCCTCTTGTTTGACTTTTAAAGCTACAACCTACTTTTCCAAAATTCTTGTACATTTCCATGTGTCACAGGTTCTATGTTCCAGCCAAACTGACCAATTTTCTATTTGCCCTACATTATATTTTATTTCCTGTCTATAGGGGGATGCTGGTAAATGATTAACAACTAGTTTTAGTTGGGGGTTAGGGGGAGGGTGGGAGGTAAAGTGACACCTTTCAAAGTTTAATCTATAATATTAGCATTGTCTCTAATACTCAAGTCTATGCAATCAACAAAACAATCAATCCAGCCCTGATTTGTACCTTTGCTGATTTCTGATGTGTAAATGCTCAGACTGAAGATTTAACAATTGGCTCCCATAAACACCTTTGAGCTGGCTCCAGCACATTCCCACTTTTCTCCTGTACCTTTGAATAGGTCATCTTCTCATGCCTGGAATGCTTTCTCTCCTCACATCCACTTCACTGACTCCCTGGTTTCCTTCTACATTCAGCACAGATATCATCTCCTGTAGTAGGTGTATCCTTACCCCTTCTGGAATTACTTTGCATTTAAATTCTGTTCATATGAACAGAATGTAAGTTCCTTGAAGGCATGAATGGTTTTTCTTTGCTTTTGTACCCCAGTATTTAACATGGCACCTGGCTCATGTTGTTCAGTAGTGTCTGACTCTTTATGACCCCAGGGACCATAGCATGCCAGGCCCTTCTATCCTGCACTATCTCTTGAAGTATGTCCAAGACCTGGCACATAGTTGGCATTTAATGTTTGCTGCAAACGAGGGCTCCGTTGTTTTGTCGATTGTCTAGATTTAAGAAAGTGGGAGACAAAGTGGTAATAGTACAGATTAAACTTAAAAGTGTGTTGTGCAATTTTTTTTCTGAGAGCCTGTTGTTTAACATTAAGCTCTGAGCACCCAACTTTGTCACTGCTTAGTTGCCTCAGTGCATGTGCTACACTAAGATACATAGTGCAGAAAGAGAGCAATTAAGCGCTAAACCTAAAGAAAGGTGGGCACAACATGGGGTGGAGTAGTTAGGGAAGGTTTAGAAGCCTCTTGTGTACCTAGCAAGGGGGTGAGCTTTATGTCAGACAGAAAAGAAGACATAACCTTATATTATAATCCTCTATGACTTAATCCTCAAGGAATTTAGGATCTATTGAGTGAAACCAAATGCACAGAAAACAAAATTAGTGGAGCCATAACTTAAGAGATTAGCTAGGCTCTTTTTTAGGAGGAGGAAATTGAGGCCCCAAAAAATAAAGTGATTTGACAATAGTTGTTTAGCTAATTAGTGACAAAGCTAGGACCACACAAATCCAGGCCCTCTGATGTTCAGTGCAAAGGTGCTTCATAACACTGAAAACCACCACCACCACCACAATAAAACAAACAATTGGAGAATGATGGTAGCTAGTGTTGAGTCAAGCACTTCAAGTGTGGGTTATAAAATATAAATGTTGGAATCATTTAGAGACAGGAAAGATGATTCTGGCCTTTGAGATTCAGAAAGAAGATTTTATAAAGGTGGAACTAGAGATGAACCTCAAAGCACAGCAGGATTTAGAGTGGAGAGAGAATGTTTCAGAAGAGAAGAGAAAAGGCAAAGGTAAGAAGCAATGCAACATGGGGGGGGCAGGCATTAAACAAATCAACTTGGCTAAAGTAGAAAGTTTATGTTGGGAAGTGGTTTGGGCTTTTTCTACAGTAGATTTTGAAACTGGTTAAAAATGGTTTGTTAATTTCCTCTCTCTCTCTCATGAATTAGATAAATCGGGGTAGTATAATCCCTGTCTTCATTGAGTTTAAAATCAATGTCAAAGTTGGGGGGGGCAGGGAGAGGCATGGGAGGGAAGGGTGGTTGTGGTGTAAAATCCACAAGTAACTAATAAAATATAAAGTACAAAGGCATCAGAAAGCTGAGCAGTTCAATTGGCCCACAATGACTAGGATTCTTACAAAATTCTGGAATTTTTAAAATGTTTAATTCAATCAACAACAACATAAAATTACTATGTGCTCCAAAGGCAAGAGAAAATAATAAGGATCCAGTTGTAGATTTCATTAGGAATTCCTGAATGCCACTTACTTGTTGCTTTAAAGTCACCGAGATGAAGGGACTTCCACATGTTCGCACAATCAGCAAATACTAGAAATGAAGTTTGAACTCAAGTCTTCTGGCTCCAAGCCCAGGCCTCTACCTATTTCATCATTTGGTCTCTTAAGATGCATGCACATAAATAAATGCAAGGTCATTTGAGAAACAATTAAGTACCTATACCTGGGTAGATCAGGTGGAAAAAAGTAAAACATGATATTCAGTTTTGATTTTAAAAGGATTTATGTGGATTATCTCTCCAATGCTTATCCATCCTGTATAGCTCTTGTTCATCAAGAAAACCCATCCTTCCACTCTTACCACACAACCAGCCCACCTTTTTTGATCACACAGTTCTTTGATGACATGCTTTAACTTTATAAAGCAAGACTAGAGAGAATTTAATGGCTCCTGTTTCTATTTGTTTGACACCACTGCATTAGGCAACTGTCTGAGACTACGAGTTGCTGAGAAGGTGGCTACCTGCATTGGTAGAGGAACTTTTTTCTCATCTGGAAGTTCTTTTTATCAGTGGAATCACAGTCTCAGTGATTTCAGCTACAGTCCTCAGTGGTCATCCTTAAATATACAGATTATTGTTGTTGAGTCCTTTTTCTGTCCACCTCTTCATGACTCCTTTGGGGGTCTTCTTGGCAAAGCTACCAGAATGATTTGCCATTTCCTTCTCTAGCTCATTTTACAGATGAGGAAACAGAGGCAAACAGAATGATTAAGTGACTTGCCCAGGGTCACTACAGCTAGTGGCTCAGGCCAAATTTGAACTCAGGAAGATGAATCTTCCTGCCTCCAAGCCCAGCACTCTATCCACCTCATCCCCTAGCTGTCTAGTAGATGTTCTACTTACTAAAATCCACTTCAGTAGCTCTAAATCTTTGTATAGTTGAGGCAGTTAGGTGGTGAGCTGACAGATAGAGAGCTGACCATGAAAGCCTAAGTTCAAATCTTGCCTCTCTCAACAAGTATGCATTTTTTCAGTCTTAATAGTATTTTTTTTCTAGTTACAAGTAAAGATAGTTTTCAATATTTGTTTTTTTAAGGTTTTGAGTTCCACATTTTTCTTTCTCCCTGCCTTCCTTCCCCCCCTCCACAAGATAGCAACCAATCTGATATAAGTTACATATGTACAATCACGTTAAACATATTTTCACCTTAGTCTTCCACAAGTAGGTATTTAAGCATTTAACTATGTGTTGGCCCCTAAAAGTAAAGATACAAAGAAAAGCAAAAACAGGCCCTGACCTCAAGAAGCTTACCTTCTAATGGTGGAATCTACATTAAGATAATTACAAATAACAGGTACACTATCGATGGAAGGTAATCTTGGAGGGAAAGTAATGGGGAAGGGGTGTTGTGTGACCTTGGGCAAGTCACTTGACCTTGCAGCCTCCGTTTCTTCTGTAAAATTAGGGGATTTGGGGCAGCTAGGTGGTGCAGCGAATGAAGCACCGGCCCTCGATTCAGGAAGACCTGAGAGCAAATCCGACCTCAGACACTTGACACTTACTAGCTGTGTGATCCCGGGCAAGTCACTTAACCCTCGTTGTCCCGCAAAAAAAATTTGAAAAAATTTTTTTTAATGAGGGGATTGGCTTCCAACTCTAAATCTATGATCTTAGGTCTTCTCATTTGGAGTTCCTGTCTCTATATCTGTAATTTCCAATTTTAATTGCCTGACACTAGAAAACATCTGGAGAGCTTCCCTTTTTTTAATCATTCCCCTCTTCAAATAGTAGCCACGTCTGCAAGGATGCAGGCGCTAAGCGAGGGCAGCAGCGCCACCTGCAGTTCGCTCGGAAAATGTCAGTCACGCTCCAGGTCTGAGCTCGAGCAGTTCAAATAGCCGTATTGGACAGATGCTTTGGTTCTGCGGTTTCAGAAGCGCTGTGTGTGACGTCTTCTAGTAAAGGGCGCCCCCAGCCGGGAGGCGTAGGAAGGTTTCCATGACTTGTAAAGGACGTGGGGTTGAGCGGGGCGGAGCTGGATGGAGCGGAAGCTCCCCTGGGGGAGGGGCGTCCTGTTTTCCGGGAGGCGGGGCCTGTCCTGTGCGTTCGGCCGAGAGATCCGCGTGCGCCGCGCCGGGGCTGGCGGAGCTGCTGGGTTCTTTCGTCTGGGCCCCGGAATACGACTCTCGGGTCAGTAAGGGGCTGATGGAACAGTCTGGGAACGGGGGCGAGCTGGGGCTGCTTGCGTGAACTTGTGCTCCGGTAGGCTTCCCCCCTCCCCCAGCCCCGCATGGAGCTGTCACGCCCACGCCGCGGCTGCGGTCCTGGGGTTTGAAGCTTGAATGGTCCCTACAGATGCGACATTTTACACAGGAGGAAACTGAGGCTCGTCCAGTCTTCCTACCCCTAGGAAACCCAGGCCAGCATGGCAGACTCCCCAAATCTGTTGCCGCGAACCCTTTTATGTAGCTTTACGCGTAGGTTTTTTGAGTGCAAAAGCACCAAGGGTGTCCGAAACTTATTCCACTCCGACATACCCTCCCTCCGCGCCCCCACCCCCACCCCAACACAGACCGCCAGGACCCATTGTAAACCTAGGCTGAGGACACCTTCACGCCATATTTGTAGATGAGGCAACCTTTAACCCTCATGATGTCATCAGTAGAGTTGCCTAGGCAACTTGCTTTGTTGATATTTATTATCCCTGTTAAATTTAGCCCCATTGAATTCAGAGTAAGGATGGGGTTGCTTTGAGCCTTGTTTCAAGGAAGCACTTCTTAGTATAAATTGATTGATGTAGGATAAACATGTGGGTTCTAGGTTTTTGGATTTCATAGAATTCTAATGTGTGGCAAGGGATCCTTTCTGACCCCCTTAGCCCAGTCCCCTTTTTTACATATGAGGAACTGAGGGGCTGCCGATGTTGTAATTTCTCCAAAGCATAAGCAACCGGAATAGGACAGAACCTCCCGTGATTTTTTATTTCTAATTCAACTTTCCAATACACCACCGCAGAAGCCCAGCGAATTCTAGGACCTGTCAGTTCTCTTCTCTGAGTTCGTAATCTATACAAAAGTATATACTTTAAGATTCTACAACCTGATAGTTTGGGTACAACTCTGGATGAACATGAAGATATTTTTTTTGCATGGATGTTTGCAAGAATGTTTATATGGGCAAGGAAGGAAATGGAGTTTGTCATATTTAAATATTAATTTATTTTTTCAGGAATTGCCACTTTGTTGAACTGACTGGAGTCCAGTGTACATAGAAAGTGGAGCATTAAGATTGTCTTGTTTTTGGATGATCAAAACAAGCACCAGGTAGGTACTCTTTAAACTCTAATTTCTTATAAAAACTAACAAAAAATTTTATTAAGAGCTTACTATGTGCCAAGCACTGTCCTAAGTGTTGAGGATATAAAGAAAACTAAAAGACAGTCCCGGAAAGAGCTCACATCCTGAGGGAGACAAATGGAAACAACTATATACATGTAAGGTGGTATATATAGTGTAAATTGGAGGTCATCTCAAAGGGAATGAAAAGTCAATGTGAAGTCTGAATAGAGCATACAATAAAGAGGTAGTGTGAGACTAAAGAAATTCTATTATAATGCTTTTTGTTTTTACATCACATTTCTGGAAATACTCAACAGCCCTTTCCAAGAATTCAGCCTCCCTTCCTTCAAATCAAACAATTATTAAATGACCTTGTTTGATGAATTTTGGATGCTAACAGCATTCTACCCTAGTGTGGCTGCCCAACCCTCTTTACTGAGGAGTTAGACATATTTGGGGTAAGAGATGGAATGATCGGTCTAGTGTCAGCTAAAGCAGAAAAGGCAAGAATGCAAACGTTTCCTTACTAGTATTAGGTAGTCAATTGCCTTTTTGTAATGTTATACAAAGTGTTACCTTCTAAATACAACTTTAGGAAATGGTCAGAAGTAGATTACTTCTAGAAGTTTGGACTTGGTACTCCAAACACATAAAAGATATTAAATTCGTCTTCAGTTTTAAACTGGGACAGCTTAGAATCCTCTTTTGTGCTTTCTTAGGCAATGGGGAAGAACAAAGGGAAAGGACAGAAGACCAAGAATGTATTTCATATTGCCAGCAAGAATTTGAAGGTTAAAAATAAAGCAAAACCAGTCACCACAAATCTTAAGAAGGTGAGTGTTAAAGAAGTAAATATAATTTTGCTTACTGTCCTCTTTTCATTAAGTACAAGGACATATGAGAGTTTTTTTAAAAACCCGACACATATTTCTTAAACCAATAGGAATTTCTCAATCTTAAGTACAAACTAAACAAAACCAAAAACCCGGGCAGCTAGGTGGCACAGTGGATGGAGCACCAGCCCTGGATTCAGGAGTACCTGAGTTCAAATCCGGCCTCAGACACTTAACACTTACTAGCTGTGTGACCCTGGGCAAGTCACTTAACCCCAATTGCCCTGCAAAAAAAAAGGCAAACAAAAACAAAAACCCAAACTAGATTAAAAAAAATTAGCAGACAAATTGCATCTTAACAGCATATGTGGCATGCCATCTCCATACTCTCCTATCTCTTCAATGAAAGGAGGAAAGTTCATTTTTAAAAATCTGTTCTCCAGACCAAGATTGGTTCTTATAATTTACAGCATTGTTTTGTCTTATTGTTCTCATAACTGTGTTAATTCTTCCTGATTGCTTTCTTAACTGTGTTGGTTCATATAAATTTTTCTGACATCAATTAGCAGCAAAATTTGTTTAGCCATTCCCCAATAGATGGAAATTCACTTTTTACATTTATTTGCTCCAATATTGACATTATGTATTACCTTGAATATTCAGTTATGTAAGAGCTTTCTGTCTTTGACCTTCTTGAAAAATGTCCGATCTTTTAAAGATGGGAGGAACAGGATAATATTCTACAAACTTAAGTGTTCTTGTTAAGCAAATTCTTTTAATGTACAAACCATTATACATATCTGTATGTAGCTACAGGTAGTTTCAGTTTCTAGTGTAACTTTTGCAGATAAATAACACCTTTCTTTTTGCTTAGACTTCTCCTTTTCAAGCTAAACAACCCTAACCAGCCCTATTTACTATTGCATTCTTTACAGTTAACGTCTCCCCCAGTTCCCCCCACCATGAACTTGGCATTATTCAGGAGGCAATTAGTCAATATTTATTAAGTGCCTAGTATTTGCCAGGTACTGTGCTAAGCTTAGGTGAGGATTTAAAAAAAAAAAATTGTTTTAAAAGTCACTGCTTTTGAGGTGTTTACTGTCTTTTCCTAGCAATTGTGCCAGTAAGTTAACTAATCTTAGCAGCTGTAGGGAAGCTTTGAAGTCAGGTAGTTCTTTGAGTATTGTGTGAAACTCATTGCTTTATACATAAGATGAACTCAACCACTTTATGAAGTTTTTTCTTTGAAAAAAGTTATTTTGATGGTTTTTGTTGACTAAAGGATGTGCTTTCACTTCTTTGTAACAGCTAACACTAAAAGGACCAGAATTTAAAGAATTAAGGACCAAGCTGCATTTTTTTATCCCTAAGGCAAAGAAAATAGAGATAGGATGAAAACTTAGTAAAAATTATAATAAAATTTTTGCATCAATTGATAGCCTGTTCCTTCTAATGTATTATAATGTTAATGCAAACCAATACGTTGGCCTTCCTTTTCCTTCTCCCGACCCCTGAACATCCTTTAATGCAGGAAATATGCCAAAATATTACTAAAAATAGTGTTTAGGGTAGGAAGAAATGGAGTTCTTTTTAAAGAGGAAAAACCTATTTGGCCAGCTTTATACTTACAAACCAAAGGGCAGAATAGAATGACTAATTCCTTCACTTACACAGGTTGCTTTTGTTAAAAATATGCAGACGTTTGAGTTCATAGTACCTTTGGTATGAGTTTTTTTTATTGTTTTAGTTCTTTCCTACCTTTGCTTAAGTAAACTTTTAGGTGAAGTGCTAATAATATACTTTAGATTTGGGTTCTGGCATCAAATCTTATTTTCTTTTCTTTAAAAGATTAACATTATGAATGAAGAAAAACGTAGAACTGCAAATAAGACATTGATAGATATCCAAAAAGAGCTTGCACAGTTCTCAAAAAGGCTTTCACTTGAACCGCTGACAGATCACCTGGTAAGTTTGACAATAACATTAATTTCCATTATGCATCAGAAATTTGAGTTAAATTCCAGGTATTTTTTCATTCTAAATCTGTAAAGCTGTAATATAAACAGACTTTGGTACTTAACTATTTATCATGTTTAAAACATATGATTGATCAAAGGATATTTGGTTCTAAACATACTTTCAAAGCAATGTCTAGAGGTTAAAAAAAAAACTAAATTAGATTGAGTGAGAAATACATACAAAAGTAAATTGTCTGACATTAATTTAACATTTTTTTCCTCTTAGATTTCTCAGCGCTCTGAACGTGAAACAATTACTGTGGAGGATGCTACAAGATTAATGGCTCAGTTGTAATATATATTGGAAGTATTTGGATTCTAAAAAATGGACCAACAAAACTCGTGTTTGTACAATTTTATTTTTTAAAAAAATCTTGTTAATGTACAGGTATTGGCACATTTTAATTGAGACTACATAGAGAGAGCTTTCCTAAAATCTAGGAAAGTAGAATGTCAAGAAGTCAACAAAATGTGAAAAACTTAAAGTGCTAAAACAGAAGGCACTTCACAAAATTCGTTCACTGAAACAATTCATGTGTCAGCTTATATCCTTCATTTTGCAAATAAATGGCAGTGAAAAACTGATTGGACTAGAAGGACAGAAAGAAAAAATATGGACACAGCTGGTGGCAGTAATGGTCTAAAATGATATTTTAAGTAATAAGAAACCCAGGTCATTTATTTTGTAATGACCTATAAAGGCTGTTTAGCATTAACTTGTGCCCCACACAGGGTAGAAATAAGAGGTCTTAGGATGATGCTGATGATATAATTACCCACCCTCACCCCTTTTCCCACCAATAATAATTCTGTGACTGTAATTTTGTTCTCAAAAAAAGAACCAAACCAAAAAACTTGCGAAGTCACTTTTTGCCCTGAAGAGATCAAAGCCCTTTTGTTCTTTTGGGTAGTTTTGTGAAGTAAATAATTAAACAAAAGGAAAAATACTCCCAGAGTCAGTGAACTAAAAAAGCTGTTACATTCATTATTTTTAAATACTTAGGTTATGAAGAAGTCTAAAATGTTATAGAGTTAGAGGTAGATAACAGGCCAAATAGTTCTCATGGAATCTAATAATTTAGTATCTGTACATCAAAGAGATCACACACTCCTTCATTCTCATCAAGGTTAAAGTTGTAGTCATCAGCAGGGGTTGGAGAGAGCCGTAATAGGGGAAACACTGCAAGAGAACACATTCAGATTTAAGGGGAACAAGAATTTCAGGATAAGTGAGGGCAAAATGGGAATATATCAGAAACAATATAGATGTAACGAAACCTATTTTTTATTTCATGGGCATGAATTACTTTTAAAGCAATACCCTGCTTCCCATCATCTTCCCCCAATTAACCCCGATGTGTATTTGCACTTGTGTTGTTCTTTTATGACTTTAAGCACATGTTTTTACTAAACCAGATATCTGAGTGATACATTAGTTCATATGGGTATCAGTTACTAACTTGATATTTCACCATCTACTCCTAGCCTAGGTAGATATTAACCAGGTGCTCAAGTGTGTAAGTAGCAGTGTGACTGCTGCTGAAAAGGATAATTGTTGAACTAGTGACCAGAGTCCCAAAGCCTGGACTATGATTTCACTGTTCTCAGCATGGCTAATAGAAGGGCATTAGTGTGAAATGTATACACACATCCATAGAGAGGCAGCATGGTACCATGAAGTGTTCTGCCTCTCGAGTCCAGAACCCAAGGTCAAATTCCACCTCTACCAGCTGCCTGCCCTTGAGCAGGTCAACTCTGGGTCTCGGTTACTTCTTTTGTAACATGAGTTTATACTAGAGGGCCTCTAAAGTCCCTTCTAGCTCTAAATCTCTGATCCTGGGAAGTTTGCCACCTTTTAAGTACAGAAAGAAAATTAGAATGAGCAGAAATGATCTGCAAATACTACTGCAAATCACATAGAATACAACACAAAAATGCCTTTAACTTTTGTCCCAGGCTTTTAATCATTTGGTACTGGGGTTCAGAATAAAGGAAAAATGTAAAATGTTTCACTGAATAATCAGAAATGCTACACTAACAATATCAAAAGGCAAATGTGTTTCACTTTGTTAAAAAGGAAATAAAATTCTAGGAAGTAAAGTGATATAATAGTACTTTGCATTTACAGAGGCAGTGGGACTTAGTGAACAGAGGACTAGTCTTGGGAATCAGGAAAAGGTGGGTTGACTCTTGCCTCTGACATTGGCTATGTGACTCTGGACAAGTCATTTTAACTTTCAGGCCTTTAATAACTAAGAATTTAAGTTGCAGAAAAGGTAATCTGCATCGACAAAGGCAGTTTCCTGATCCAGAAGAAGTTATAGTCAGAGGTTCAGTCCCTATCTTACATTTGCATAGTGATTTATGATTTTGAAGTATTTTATTCTACAGCAAAGGGTTGGTTGAACGTTAGAAGGATTTAAAATTAGGGGGAAGCTAGGTGGTGAAGTGGATAGAGCACCAGCCCTGGATTCAGGAGTTACCTGAGTTCAAATCCGGCCTCAGACACTTGACACTTACTAGCTGTGTGACCCTGGACAAGTCACTTAACCCCCATTGCCCCGCAAAAAAAAAAAAAGTATTTAATCTTGGAAAACTATTTTGATGTTCTCTCCCTTAACTTCTAGTGGGGCATTTTATTTCAACAGGAAAATGAAAGTAGAGAAAACTCAAATCTGGCAATGTGCCTCTAAAGTAAGCTTAGGAAGGAATTACTGACTCATTTGTTTCAGATTACCTGTTGATGTCATTGACTCATGCTACTGCTATTCTTTATACCTCCAACTCTTCAGGATTGAAAATAAGGTTACACACATGGCCAGCAAATTAGAATTTGGTTAACAAATGTGTGAAATATCCCTCACAGAATAACAATCACTCTTCCCTGATAACTGCATCCATTATTCTTGCCATGTCTGAATATATATAAATTAAAGTCCTCACACACTTCTCACTTTAATGCAACATTTACATGATAGGCACAAGTTAAACATTAAGGGTTAATAATTCACAGAATTTTTAGAATAGTTCACTTCTGTAGATCAGTGTGAAGATAGACAATAGTTATAAGTTTAGGCAACTTACCATCTGAAGACATTAATTCATCAATGATATCACCACTAATAGATCCTATCAAACAAAAACATGATGAAGATTTTTTTAAAAAATTATACTTCAGGTCACTTTGTTGTAGTTCACTTAGTATCTAAAGACATCGAGAAATGGCTATTGATAACTAAATAACAGGTAGCCAAATCAACATTCCATTATCATGCAAGGTTCAAATACTTGAACTTTGAGAAGAGAAAATCTCTTGCTAACTCTGGCTTTAATAAAATTTTTTTGAGCTGGGAATGATGGTATATGCCTACAATTCATGCTTCTGGGATGAAGTTAGGTGCATCACTGGAGCTTGGAAGTTACAGTGGGCTAAGCTAATCAGCTTGGGTGAGTACACTAAGTCTTGTACCAATATGATATTACAAGGATTTGGGGGAGGGGGTAGGAGCAAACCAGACCAGCTTGGAAACAGCAGGTCAAAGCTTTTAGGCCCAAAAGTGGTTACTAACTTCTGGCCTAGGTAAGACAGACCCAGAGATTAGGCTCAGAAGAAAAACTTTTAAACAATGCAAGAATGTTTTATTATGTGTGGTGTTATGTTGTAGAGATTCCATTGCCCAAAATTCACTTGAATTTTGTTTCCTAGTTTTATAATACATATTTCAAAGGAAAACCTATGCCATAGATATTCACATTTAAATATCTGTAGGGAGAAATCTTATTTTAGGAAAACAACAGTTTGAAGGATGATTGAAATTAGGGTTCTAGATGAAACAGAATAGGTATACATACTAGTTACTGGCTGGCAAACTAGTAGGTGAATACTTCATTTTCTGTGAACTTAGTTGGTACTTTCAGTTCTTACTAAAATTATATTCAATTCTACTTCACTTAAAATCCAGATGAATCACATAAGTAATACTAACCAAAGCAAAATAAAGGCACTAGAGAGTTAAAACATGCATTAAAACTAGTAAAGGTCAAGTTATATCCATCCCTCACTTCATACATCTTAACACAGTTGACTATAAGGTATATTTCAGTGATGCAAATGCCTCTTCCCCATGACATCCATGACATCTCCATGGAACTCAGAAGACTAAACTGAAAATGAAGTAAAGGATTATAAAGTATTGGCTAGTTCTACTTTTGGAGGTATGTAAATAAACATAATTTCATTTAAAACCCTAGTTTATTGTATTTTCCTGACTTGTTAGGAGGATCTCTCACCTTCAGATAGTAAAGACAAATTTTCTTCCATTCCTGGGAATCTCCCCGAAACACTTCTAGAACTCTGTAAGCCAAGCTAAATGGAGTAGGAGCCACATCTAATAAAGTTAACTTACAATATCATACTAAAGCAAATATCGCTAGTCTGAAAATTTGACTAGGTAACAAGTTTACCTAGAATAAGGCATATTTGCATTGAAATACATAAAGACACCAGAAGAAAAATCAAAATAGAATACTAATTCTCATAGGAATCCAAATTTAGAACTGGAAGAGAGATTAGGTGACTTGTCCATGATTACACAGGTAGTATCAGAGGTTTGGAGCCCTGGTCCTTTAACTCTTAAGTCCACTGTTCTTTCCATTATATCACACTGCTCATATCAGTTAGCTAAACAGCAAAATAGTATTGTATTAGATGGAGGGATGGACATTCCCAGCAGTGCCCTAAATTTGAGACTGCTCTTGAAGTTCATTTTTCATTCCCCTATAGTAACTAGAACAATGGTAACAATGAGTAGAAAGTTAGTGGTCTGGAATTTGTTTCCTGTTCCATCACCATCTCCCTGGGGAAACCTTGAAACAAAGTATGGGTTCTTTTAAGACAAGTTCCTACAGTTCTGCAGGTAGGTTGTCGAGCTGGCACTGCAAATTGTATAAAGGCCTAGGGAATAAGGAAAAAAGTGCTCTAAACCAGAAACTGCAAGGTTATGATCCTTTTTTTAGAGATAAATCAAGAAAGTGCTATTTTCCCCCCTAAGATTTGGGATTTGATTTGAATAGGTAAGAGGGAGAGAGGACATAGCACAATACACTCCTCATCTACTTTATAAAGGGACTCTTGTAACTCATCCAAAGCATCAAATTCATTAATAACAATAACAGACCATAGGGAATTCAATATTTTTTGAGTATTGAATACTATTCAAATAGTGGCATTTTTTTCTATTCTAAAATAATAGCAATGATTCTGCTATTCAGGAACTAATTAGATCTGGTTTATAGATTTCCACCATCTTTCCCCCCTTTTCCTTCATTTCCTTGTCTGCCAACAAGCTTGGTAGTAGTATTCCTTATACAATAGTATCCCCTTTATTGCTTTTAACCATTCCCTCTAGAAGGTAGCCTGGGAAGTAAGAGGAGATTAAATTCAAACAGCAAGCAGCAACACTCTTAGTTCTAGCAAAACTTTTGTTTGGTGGGGATAGAGGCTAAGAAACTAAAATAAACTACATGTTTCAATCATGGATTCTCTTTCCCATATTATAAAATTAAAGAACTGGCTACTCCTTTCTCCAGTTTAAACACAAGGATAAGGGGAAAAAAGATAACAGGGTGGATGTCTTAGCTCCAGGTTCATTTATCTTTGCTATGTCAAATGAGTTTGGTTTAAGAATACAGTTAACATTCAAGAGAGGTAAGGAGGGAGATTCTTTTGAGTTAGTGGATGACTGTTACATCTATTGTAAGACTGACATACAGAACTGAGTCTGGAAGGCTGGAATGGGGTGGTGATAGAGTTGTACTACTTTAGTCTTTACAGAGTAGAAAAAAAAACTGGGTTAGACAATTATTGTTCTTCTCACATCTGGCCAAGGTTTACTACCACTGACTAAACTGTAAAGTACTAGACATCTATAAACCTGTCTCTAAATTAAAATCTCCTAAAAGTTCCTTAAGTTGTTTTGAGGTTACAAAGACTTGTTTTTAGGAGCTGAGATTAAGGAAGATGCTACAAGTTCTCATGGAATTTGCCAATAAACCTTTAGCCTCCTGGAGGTTAAAAGGGAAATGGGAAGGGAGAATTAACCCAACTCATAATTTCATCTATCAGCTTTTATTTGAGCAAGCCCCAACTCTATCTATAGCCATGACTTTCCTCATAAACACTAAACCTGTATTTCTAACTATATTTCTGTTGGATGCCAATGTTACCTCAAATTTAAAATGTCTAAAACTGGGGAAATTACCTTTTCCTGGAAAAACTGTCTCCATTTCCTGAATTCCCTTTCCCTCATTATTCTCTCCCAGTCAACTACTCTTGAAACTTTGGAATCACCTTTGACTTCTCTCTCACCAACCTCTCCCTCTCCAAGGTCACTCAAATAATTCCTTTCCTCTCTAGTCCCATTACTATTGGAGAAAGGTGAAGAACCCCAATTGTAAGAATTGCTTTTCTATTTCTCTATGGAGTTTGAGAATATAAAAAACGTAAACTCAGGAAGGGAAGAATAACTTGGGCAACAATCACCTTTCTTTAATCTCTACAGTAGCTATGTAAAGTCTAAGGTATTGTATGATTGCTTACAGGTAAACTTTATTTGTTCTCTACTTGGATGAAGCATATTTCCTCCCTGAAATGGGGCTTAGGATAAATCAGAAGTTTCTCCAGTGAGAAGCAAAACCAAAGATGCCTAGATTACAGGACTGATAAGTCAAGGAATCAAGGAACTATTTAAGTATTGATTGACAAACTAGATATCAGGATAGACATACCTAAGAAGTAAAGGGAGATAAAATTCTATAGCAGGAAAGCCAATTAGGTGTGGTTACTACCTGAGGGAGCCAGGAGACAGAGATAACCCCAAAGGTCAGGACCATCATTTCAAAAAAATCCCTCTGGGACTCAGGAATATGATAAGCATCCAGGCCTTCCCCCACACCCAAAAGGAACTTTCCACTTTCAAGTGGACACCCCATCTATCCTCTATAAAAGTTTTTGCCTTCTTTCTGTTCTGGCAGAAGAATGTTTCTTAGCTCTCCTCCCATTCAGGTGATGTCTTTGACTTCCCTCCAGTTAACCTACCGTAGTGCCAAATAAAAAAAAAAGCATTTTAATTCTAATTGGACTTTGTGCAAGAGTGTAATTCTTTATTGCAGAATACTTAAGGATCCCTCCCCCCAATCCCCAAATAAACAGTAAACTCCTTGATACAGAGTCTGTTTCTAATATTTATTTTGTACTTTTCACAATGCTTAGTGTAATAACGAGCTTGAGAAAGTATTTAATAAAATGCTTATTGAATAAATAGTATAATGCCTCATATAGTTGTGGTAAAATATGAAAGTTTTTAACAGTCGGTTAGGATAACTGAAAGATGCCAGTTTTTCAAGGACCACCCTTTTGGGGAGGAGATGAACAGTCCGCCTGCTGCGCATGTCAGACTGCCTGCCGGGTACAGTCCGCCTGCTGCGCATGTCAGACTGCCTGCCAGGTACAGTGCGCCTGCTGCGCATGTCAGACTGCCTGCCGGGTTTTTTTTTTGACTTCCGGGGTGGAAAAAAGGAGTAGCCTTTTTTGCCGGCTTGGCGGGACTCCGGGCGGCGCGGCACAGACGGTCTGACTCACTCCAAAGGTGGCCTAAATCGGTTTGGTGAGTTTTTATAAGGAATATAGACTAAGCCTAGATTTAAGACGATTTGTACTGTATTTCTGTTTTCCTATCCTTCTAATCAACAACACCTTATATACAATAAAGGCTCTATCTAGAAAACCAGAAGCTTCTTCCATTTACTAGTCTGGGAGATGAATTAAGGGAAGGGTTAAGTAGGGGAGATTTATGATCTAATATCCAATTTTAAATCTCACAGTTTGGCGACCACGAAGGGACCTTAAGGACCCTCCCACCCTCCCTAGTTTGGCCATAAGCCGGCTAATTCGGTGGATTTTCCAAATACCCCCCCCCCCCCCCCCCGCGGACTTTCCCTTTGTCTAATCTCCCTTAAAGACTTTAAGCCTCTAAAAGTCTTGCTTTAAACAGAAAAGCCAGCCCAGTTTAAAGGGCAAGATGCTCGAATATTCTACCATCCCTTTGATTTTTCTCATCGGAATGTATTGGGACAGCATAACATCCCGACTTAGAGGAATAGTTTACTCAATGGTCCTTCATAACATTATTGGTTTTTTCCTCATTCAGGCAGCAAAAAGTTTTTTGTATAATAGTATACGTGAGAATCTTTGGGAAAATACGTTTAATATAAGTAGAAATTTTATGCCTGCAATTGAAATACCTTTTAATACCACATCCATAGTTCATACGACTAAGGATTTTATTTTTTTTTGTTGTTTTTTTTTTGTTTTTGTTATTATCATTGTTTTTGTTATTATCATTGTTATGATGTGGGGGAAACTCTCACATATGGAGAGAGACCTCAAAATGGCTGTTTCTACTAGAGATGATCCAAGTTCAGAATCAGATCAGCAGAAACTACTCCCTCTGCAGGAAGCTATAGAACATAGTAAGAAGGGAGTGCCAATTCAAGTCAGAAAATATAGCCCCTTTAGACCAAGTGACTTGAGCGCATGGAAATCTTTCATCCCTAGTTTTGAGAAAAATCCAAACACTGTAATTTCACAGTTAAGGACTATATTTAATGCATATCAACCCAGTTGGGCTGATGTTACTTGCCTTTTGGAAACTTTACTGTCCCCAACTGAGATTACAGATATTATCTCAGCAGGAAATGCCCTTGTTGCGAAAGGTAAGGCCGATGTGGAATGGCCTCTAAAGGATCCAGAGTGGAATTATAATGATGATAGGGATTTCCAAAGATTAAAAGATGCTAGAGAAACACTTCTGAAGGGAATGGAATCTTGCTCTAGAAAACCGGAAAACTGGCAGAAATTTTTAAGCCTACCTCAGGAGGCTAATGAAAGACCAAACAGATTTTATGATAGACTTTGTGAGGCCGCTAGACAGTACACCAGATTGGATCCAGTAGATTTAAGAGATTCCTGTATCATTCTCAACACATTTGTTTATAATTCACTGCCAGAAATACGCAGATACTTTCTGAAACAATGTCCAGACTGGAGAAATCTCTCAGTAGATAGAATTAAGGAACTTGCAAATTATGTCTTTGACTCACGTGAGGAAGATCCAGATCACCCTAAACAGAGCATTCTGGCACCAGCGATTCCTAGTCAGCCATGTGGACACCGGAACAAGGACACTAAGGTGTGTTGTTACTGTCGTAAGGAGGGGCATGAATTGAGAGAATGTAGGACTTGGAGAAGAAATTCTAATTCTAATTACAGGCGAAATCAAAATAGAAATAGATCTTTTTGGAGGAATACAGAAAGGCAGTACCAGAATAATGGTAACCAAGACCCCCCTCAGAAGAGGACACAGGAATGATGGTGTCTTGGGGAGGAATGGAACATAGATAATGAAAGCCATATATTCCCAGATCCGGATTTTTTGAATGCACTTGTGCCAGTCCATTCACCTCCCCAGAGTAATGAACCACATGTCACCTTAAAAGTGGGGGAGACTTATTATGATTGTCTGCTAGACACAGGAGCCTCTAAATCAGTATTAGTAAGCAAACCAGATGCTGGGTGTAGACCTGTAGGATTTTTGAATGTAGTGGGAGTCTCAGGAAAGAGCCAGAGAGTGGCAAAATTGAATCCTCGCATGGTATCTATGGGGCCCTTAACAGTGGAACATTCATTTTTACTCATGCCTGATGCCCCTGTAAATTTATTAGGTCGTGATCTCCTTTGCAAGCTTAGAGCAACCATATCTTGTGCTCCAGATGGGGCTGTCTCCTTACAATTGCCAGAGGATACTGTTCATTTATTACCAATTTTACTTACAGAAGCTCAAGGAACAGCAGGGGAGGTATCCAAAATCCCCTCTGACATTCCTGAGTCTTTATGGGCCTCATCCCCTAATGAGGTGGGGCTCCTTAAGTCTGCCATGCCTGTTACCTTTAAAGTTAAGGGGGGACCACCCCCCTCCATTCCACAGTATCCATTGTCTAGGGAAGCAATAGAAGGGATCACCCCTATAATTGAGGCTTTGAAAAGCCAGGGTATTATTATTCCATGTCATCACTCTCCATGCAATACTCCCATTTTGCCAGTTAAAAAACCCAAGCCTGGGCCAGATGGTAAACCTGTTTATCGTTTTGTGCAAGATCTTAGAGCGATTAATAATTATGTTATTCCTAGACATTCCATAGTTCCAAACCCGGCTACGATAATTTCATCGATTCCCTATGAATCTACATGTTTCACAGTGGTAGACCTTTGCTCTGCCTTTTTCTCCATACCAGTACATGAGGACTTCCAATATTTATTTGCTTTTACCTGGAAAAATAGACAGTGGACCTGGACTAGACTCCCACAGGGATTTGTAGACAGTCCCACATTATTTTCCCAAATTTTACAGCAGGATCTGGCCTCTATTACCTTTAAGGGCTCCATACTAGTACAATATGTTGATGACTTACTTTTGGCCTCTCCTAATGCTGAAATTTGTCAGGAAGATAGCCGTCACTTACTGCTGGAGCTGCACAAGAGAGGACACAAGGTTTCCAAGACAAAGGTACAATGGTGTTTGCCCCAGGTAGAATATTTAGGATTTATTTTGGCTGCTGGAACTCGCTCTGTCTCTTCTAAGAGAGTCCAGGCCATTCAACAACTCTCTGCCCCCACTACTAAGAGGCAGTTGAGAGCCATTCTGGGAGCAGCTGGGTACTGTAGACAATGGATACCCTCTTTTGGTGAAATTACTAAACCCCTCATAGCTCTTACAAAAAGTTCTGTTCCAGACAGTTTACAGTTGGATCCCCAGCATCTCTCAGCCATAAAAGAATTAAAACGGGCCTTGTTATCAGCACCTGCCCTAGGACTGCCAGATTATAGTAAGCCTTTCACTCTCTTTGTGCATGAACAAAGGGGGGTGGCTTCTGGAGTCCTGACTCAGTCACTGGGGCCTAACCAACGTCCTATAGCCTACTATTCAATTCAGCTGGACCCTGTAGCGGCTGGAGCGCCACCTTGCCTTAGAGCAGTGGCGGCCACAGCGCTTTTGGTAGAAAAAGCCTCTGATTTGGTCCTAGGTAACCCTCTAACTGTGCAATGCCCTCACGAAGTGGAGGCTCTCTTACTACGTCACAGGACACAAGCCTTTTCAGATCAAAGGCTGGCTAAGTATGAAATAACCCTGTTAGGTAATGAGAATATCACTTTAAAACGCTGCACAGTTCTTAATCCAGCAACACTACTCCCTAACTTACCATTCTCGGGGGAACCATTGCACGACTGTGCTTCTTTAGTTGCTATGGCTGAAAAACCCCGTGACGATCTTTTTGATACACCTTTAGAAAATCCTGATCTTGTCCTCTATACAGATGGTTCCTCATTTATGAGAGAGGGAACCCGTTTTACTGGAGCTGCTGTAGTTTCTGATTATGACACCCTCTGGGCAGCTTCTCTGCCTTCCCATTTTAGTGCACAGGCTGCTGAACTTGTGGCTCTTACACAGGCCTGTAATATAGCTAAAGATAAGAGTGCCACCATTTTTACTGACTCGAAATATGGCTTTGGCATATGCCACTTTATTGGTATGATTTGGCGTCAACGAGGCTTTCTAACATCCTCGGGCAAGGCTATTGCCAATGGGGACCTTATCAAGGACCTCTTAGATGCCCTAAAACTGCCTTCTTCCCTAGCCGTTGTACATTGCCCTGCCCACACAGGGAATAGTGATCCTGTTTCAAAGGGAAATGCACGAGCCGATTCTGCAGCCAAGCTAGCTGCATTAGAAGCTCCTGAACATGTATTTAACCTTTCACCTTCTGAGGATATTCCTTCCAACCTAACCTATGACAATTCTGAAGTAGAAAAGTGGAAAAAGAAATTTAAGGCAAAACAGATCAATGGCATCTGGGTGTCTCCGGAAGGTAAGCCATTTCTTCCCCGGAAATTCTACCACCAGGTATGCCTCTCTGTTCACAGAAAAGGCCATTTTGGTACACAAGGCATTGTAGACTCTATTAAGAGAACCTGGATAGCACCAGGTGTGACTAATACAGCATCTCGAATCTGCTCGGGCTGCTCCACATGTCAGTCTTATAATCAGTATGCTTTTAAGGCCAAAGCTTATGGAGGGCGTCCTCTAGCATATACACCTTTTGAGCACTTACAAATTGATTATATTACTATGCCAAAAGCAGGACATTATAAATTTTGCCTTGTTATAGTTGATCAGCTCACTCGGTGGGTGGAGGCCTTTCCCAGCCCCCGAGCCACAGCTGCCTTTGTTGCCAAAATTCTTCTTAAAGAGATAGTACCTCGTTTTGGCCCACCAGCCCGCATCGATTCTGACAAAGGCACACATTTCACTGATTCGATTTTATCCCAAATCTACTCTTTCTTGGGAGTGACTCCAAAATTCCACACGCCCTACCATCCACAAAGTTCAGGCCAAGTCGAACGTATGAATAAAGAGCTTAAGAGTATGATTGGCAAATTATGTACTGAAACCCATTTGAAATGGCCTGATGTTCTACCATTGGCATTATTCTATCTACGAAGTAGACCAAGAGGAGAACTTCATATATCTCCTTATGAAATGCTTTTTGGTCACCCTCCTATCCAAGCTAAAACTTTTTCCCCAGTTTATACATCACTGGTGGGAGGTGATACTTCTGTTGCTTCCTATATACAGGAATTACAGACCAGGCTACGTGAACTCCATGAGGCAGGAGCTGTGGTCCAGGCAGGACCATTAGACTTTTCATTGCATAACTTCAACCCAGGAGATAAAATATATGTAAAGAATTTTCAGAAAACCAGTGGAACTCAACCTGCCTGGGAAGGACCTTTTCAGGTATTATTGACAACTCCTACTGCCATTAAAATTGGTGAAAAAGACTCATGGATTCATTGCTCTCATATAAAGCCTGCACCATTCATAGGTGAAGAGATTTCAGATAGACCTGAGGTAGACGCTAAAGAGGTAAAAACCCTAAAGATAGCAACTGTTAAAGAGCAAAGGGAGTTCAGAGGAAAAAGGCAGTTCCCATTTAATAATCCCACTGATCAGTTAAATGCTTTGGGACTCAGTCTTCGTAAAGTATCAGGAGACGGAAATTGCCTTTTTAGGGCTTTAGCAGACCAGCTAGAAGGTCACTGTAGAAATCATCTCAGACACAGACAAGAAGCTGCTTCTTATATGATTAACCATAGACAAGAGTTTGAGTCTTTTATAGTAAATGACTCCCCTTTTGAAGAATATGTTGATGAATTAAAGAAATTTGGAAAGTGGGGAGGAAATGATACAATTGTAGCATTTGCTAAGCAGCATCAGCTGAATGTTGTGGTTCATCAATTAAATCAGCCTTTATTGAAAATCAGTGGCACAGACAAAACTGATGCTAGAGAACTCCACATTTTCTACCATAAAGAACATTATGACAGCATTAGAAAGATCAATGACAATTCAGAAACCCCTGCCACTTTGGCATGCAGAGAATTGGGGAACCAGTTAAAACAATGTGGCATACCCCAAACTCTAGCAGCTTAAATACCTTAAAATTTAACAAGCATTTCCTTCTACAGGCAAAAGCACTGAAGTACATGGCCTAGTTTTCTGGCCTACCTCAACTATTTTTTTTTTTTATTAATTTTTGGGTTTTTTTGTTTTTGTTTTGACTTTTGAAAGGCACTGAAAAGACCTGGAATTGACTGCACCTTTAAGTTCTTTAAGAGCACAAAAGGGTGCTTAGCGAATCTTTAGCTTTTTATTTTTTATTTTTGGTTTTGCTTTGGTTTTTTTTTTACTTTTGTTTCTTTTGCTTTTCTTTAAAACTAAATTTTGTAAACTAAGTGATTATTCAAAGACATTTTAAGTATATGCTGTGGGTGAGGCTATCGGGCCTCAGAAGCTACCAGAATTCTTCTTTTTTTTTATTTACTCTTTCTTTTTGAGAGAACCATGAGTTCTAATGAGTTTTGTTTTATTTATTTATTTTTCTCCTCTCTTGTATGTTGTTCTGTTTAACTAAAAAGTACCAGAAATTGCTTGATACCTCACTGAAAACATTGAATATTGAATCTTGCTAATTGAAGTCTTATTTCTTTTTGATGAATTAATCACCACTTTAAGTATCTGCTACTGTTATACCAGAGAATTCATGTATAAGATGATGTGGTCTACTTGCTAAAAGAAGATTATGTAATAATGTCTAAAAGAAGATTATGTAACAATGTCTAATATAATCAGCTATTTACATTCGTTTATTATTTATATGTCATTATACTCTGGGTATGGTTTGGAATTATTGTATATATCACTAATATATTCTCAGTTATGCAGCATAGCACACATTTTTACCATCATATTGTCTTTGGTGAAATTAATGAGATTTCAGAAATATGGAAACTTATCATTTCAGAGACTAACTTGCTGTGAACTCTGACGCAGGCCCTGGAGAGAATATATGTGCAACAAAAGGAGAGACAGGTATACGTAAGTCCATGGTTTGCTTATGATGGTGACTATGTAGAGCACAATTACTAGGCACAGTCCAGTATTCATCCTCTCTCCCTCCTAATTTAACCTAATTTAACTGAACTTATTTATCTTTTTATCTCACTCAGTTGAATTCACCTGTGGCCTAGCACAATCACTGGCTGTCTCAGAACCATGAGATATGGTATGATAACCTTTCCATAACATTTTCAGGTGTCATGAACACATACTAAATTTGGCTTTGATCCAGACACATGGTGGTAAAAAGTGTTACACATTGCATAACTACCTCAACCCTCTATTACAAGTCTAACCATATAAAGGAGGGAATGTAATGGAATTTATTAATTTGATCATTGACAATGCTATGCTAAGGTTTTAAAAATACAGCAATTCAAACAGTTAAAGAAGATAATCCAGTTTTCCAGACCAGAATCCAGTTTCCTCCTGATGACATCTTACCACTTCAAGAAGACAAGAGAACTCAGAGACTTTATATGAACTGTTTTGCTTTATTAGCTTTTACTATCTCCTTTCTGTTATATACTATCTGTAACATGTACTCTCTGCAGAGGCTCTCCCTTTGCAAGACTAATGTCAAAGCGTCGGTTCATGAGGAAAAAAAAAAATCGCCCCTCTGGACAAAACTTTCCTCTCTTCCTTTTCTGTATTGTTGTTCGCATATTATTAGTCAGCAAAAGTTATTATATTCTTTTTACTGTTCCATCAAGGAAACATTCCGTTTCTTGAGGAAGCAAAGGGGGGAAATGTGGTAAAATATGAAAGTTTTTAACAGTCGGTTAGGATAACTGAAAGATGCCAGTTTTTCAAGGACCACCCTTTTGGGGAGGAGATGAACAGTCCGCCTGCTGCGCATGTCAGACTGCCTGCCGGGTACAGTCCGCCTGCTGCGCATGTCAGACTGCCTGCCAGGTACAGTGCGCCTGCTGCGCATGTCAGACTGCCTGCCGGGTTTTTTTTTTGACTTCCGGGGTGGAAAAAAGGAGTAGCCTTTTTTGCCGGCTTGGCGGGACTCCGGGCGGCGCGGCACAGACGGTCTGACTCACTCCAAAGGTGGCCTAAATCGGTTTGGTGAGTTTTTATAAGGAATATAGACTAAGCCTAGATTTAAGACGATTTGTACTGTATTTCTGTTTTCCTATCCTTCTAATCAACAACACCTTATATACAATAAAGGCTCTATCTAGAAAACCAGAAGCTTCTTCCATTTACTAGTCTGGGAGATGAATTAAGGGAAGGGTTAAGTAGGGGAGATTTATGATCTAATATCCAATTTTAAATCTCACATAGTTTAAATAATGAATTAATTTTACTATAACTGACAAATTTAGGTAGTGTTTTCCTGATGCCTCTCTTCCTCTAACATAAAAAAAACAAGAAACCCCCCAAAGGCTCCACACTTACCTGAGGGTGTGTCTGAAACTGGTGTCTGCTGAAGACCTCTGGTAAGGGTGTGTTGTTCAGGCAGATTCTGGGGCTCTGTATTAGGTTTCTGTGGAGTCACTGGAGTAGAGACTTGAGAAGGAGGTTGTGTGAGGTCATCAGGTGGAGGAACAGGAAAGACCACAGGCTTAGAAGAACTGGATTCTTTATTTATCAGCAGCACGTGGATAGGTCCTGAGTGACTTTTTAGATTGATCTGGTATTTCTTTTGTCCATTCTGGCCCTTTGAAGTTGAAGTGATTTTGTTTAAAAATAAAATTTTAAAATTAGCATCTTGGAACTTGCTCTTCTAATAAAAGACAAGGGCACACTAGCAGTCAATGGGAGATTGATATTAACATTGTTTTCACAAAGAGATGAGTTAGGGAATTAGGTGAAATATATTTAGTTACACATGGCAACTTGCCCAGAAGGGATAAATACCCATTTTCACAATACCCTAACACATAAAAAATACAACAAAACTAGACAAGAAAAAAGTGAATTTACGAAGTCAGTTAAAGTTAGGGTTGTGTGCAGAACATAGTAGTAAGTGCTATTAAAATAAAGCCTACAGCTAAAAGGTAGCCACATACAATTATAAAAGATTATAAACTCTAGAATGTGGAATTCTGCCAACTGTTGCATCTCTAGTATGAATAATTCTAACTAGCCTGATGTATTCTAAAACAAGCCACATACAATTTAATCCCCCTTTATAGTTATCTATACACATCATCTTTTTTTTCCCAGAAAAAGCCAAACTTTATTTAGATCTACAATTTAAGCTTAAAGTTAATAAACAAATCACAATGAAATTAATAAACAAATCACAATGAAAAAATATACTTCATCTTCAGTGAGGGCTGTTTTATCACAAGTCAAACATTTTCTCTCATTCTGAGACCAAAAAGACAACTAGCTTTCTGAAAGCTATAAATATGAAACCTTCCAATTTACATGTGTGCTATACACATTTCTATATCTTTGAGAATTAAAAAGCTTGATAGTATGACTTAATGTAGGCTTAATTAAATTTGATGGGGATATGAGATAAGCAATATAATTTACACTGTTACTTTTTACTTAAGTTTAATCCATCTTGGAATAAACCCAAAGGAAAAATCAAATTTGCCATAAGTTAGGCAGCACAGTGGATAGATAGAGCAAGAGGTCTAAAGTTATGAAGACCTGAATTACTTTTCAAAGAAATAGTAAACATAGCTCTATTTCCCAGGAGGCTCCTGGGCTGGTCCCTTGGCAGAGGACCTGCCAGTGGCTCACTGTGTAGGAGTTGCTACTGCCAGACAGAATCAGGAATGGCTTCAGAGGAGAGAACCCCAACTCCTGCCACAACTTTTGCTTTTCAGGGAGCAAAATATCTCTGGGGAGACTGGGAAAAGAAATATCGGGACTCTCAGGAGTGGTTACAGGTAGACGTGCTAATTTTACTATCTTCCACCAAGTAGTCTTTTCCAGGGTCACTGTGGCTTGGACCTGAGCTCACTTGAGGGCTTAGTTTTCTGCAGGAGCTAGCTATGTGCAACCTTTCACAGGGCAGGTGGCTTAGCTCATCAGGGAGGGACATAAGCATATCAAAGAGGAGTATGGCAGACTCTTCAGGTGAAAGCTCAAGTGCCTTGATACTTCCAGATACACTTGGAAGATATTGATACAGATAAGTCACAGATAGGTATTACCTGTGTGACCCTGGGCAAGTCACTTAACTAACCTCTCTCTGATTCGGGTTTCCTCATCTGTAAAATGGGGATAATGATAGCACTTGTTTCCTAAGGTTGTTATAAGGATCAAATAAGATAATACATGTAAAGCCATAGCCCTGTACTTGGTACATAGTAGAAGCTGTATAAATGTTAGGAATCATCATCATTATTGTTATTATTATTGTTACTATTATTTAGAGTAATATGTTACTACATAAATTTGTTATTTCCCCCCCAATGTCCAGGATTTTCATATTTTTCATTGACTAGATCATTTTATGAACTCTTCAGTTAATTCCTCACATCATTACTGATTTCCTAATATTCATTTTTGGAAGAAAGAATCATACTGATTAAGTATCTTTGTAGAGACTTTCACTTCCTCCAAAAATCGGATCGTTAATTTAGTAATCATAGGAACAATGCAGACATGCAAATTTATGGTGTTAACCTGAAAATGAATTTTATAACTGCTGAGTTCATGTTCTTCTAAAAAAAAAGTTGTCCTTTCAGACATATGATGTTACATTCATGCATACCATTTCAGGAATAGGTACCTCCAGCTGTGTACCCGAAGGTGCTTGAATTGCAAGAAGTGTATCTCCTAGGTAAAAAGATAAATAGATTTTTAAAATTTAAGTCCCATTAGTCATATGTATACTTATTTAATTCCATAAAGTTACTACATGCATTGAGACCTTACTCTTTAGAAAAGATGAACAGTCTTACTTTCCAGGAAAGGGTCAATAATAGTGTAGTCACATGTTGTACAAGGGGCAGAGTACCTTAATAGAAAGACTCACCAATAGCTTGCCTCTAGGGTAATACAATGTTTGACTCTTGAAGATCATCTAAGTCGGATGAGGTTAGGATCTGCCTCACTGCCTCACTCATCCACACCCATGAAATCACATAATCTCAGAGTTATTTAAATATTAGTTGCAGACACAGGAATACAACCAAAAAATACTCTCTACAGAAATGAAGGAAGACTTAATAAAAGATAGTAATCACTCATAGTTTCAGTTCAGTCGTTTTTCAATCGTGTTCCATTCTTTGTGAGCCCATTTGTGATTTTTTTGGGCAAAGACATTGCAATGGTTTGCCATTTCCTTTTCCAGCTCAATTTACAGATGAGGAAACCAAGGCAAAGAGGGTTAAATGACTTGCCCAGGGTCACACAGCTAGTAAGTGTCTGAGGCCAAATTTGAACCCAGGAAGATGGGTCTTCCTAACTCTAGGCCCAACATGCTATCTAATGTGTCAACCTAGTTGCCCTCACTCATGGTTGGACTGTGCTAATAGAAAAATTATACCTAAATTAATTTATAAAATTAGGACCATATCAAATTACCAAGGGGTATAAACTTTATAGAATCAGACAGAATAACAAGGAAACTCATTAGGAAGAACAAAACATCAAGAATCTTAAGGGAAATAATAAATAAAAAGTAAAAAATGATGTCAACCCAACAGTAGCTATCAAAACTAACTGAAAGTTGGACAATGGAATAGGTCCAATAATCAAGACCTAGAAGCAACCAAACTTATATCATAGTATTCAGTAAACCCACTGACACCAGCTATCAGGGTATGGACCACCTATCTGACAAAATCTGCTGGAAAAACTGGAAAGAGTCTGGCAGAAAATTAGGCCATTTATCTCACATAAAATACCTCAACAAGCTCCAAAAATACATAAAAGGTCACAATGTAAATAAATTTAAAAGGAGACACCTTTCACAACTCTGGCTAGGGAAAGTTCTCAACTAAGCAAGGATAGGATGATCATAAAATATAAAATGAACAATCCTTATTAGAGTGAGAGACAACATGGCATAAAGAACAGGGTATTTGATATGGAATTTGTGAGAGCTGGGTTCAAATCTCTCCTCAGATGCCAGCTATGTGATCTTGGAAAAGCCACACAGCTAGTGGGTCTCAATTTCCTCACCTGTGAAATGAGGGAAGTTGAACTTGGGGCCCTCTAAGGGCCCTTTCAGCTCTAAATCTATGAATATAAAACAGAAAAGCTTTTATGTAACCAAAATAAATGTAGCTGGAATTTGGCCTTTTGAAAGACTTCAGAACTTTCATCAATGTAATGAACAATCACGACTTCAGAAAACTCAAGAAGCAAGTTTCCTGACCTCTCAACAGAGAAGTGATTAATATTAGAGGTGCAGAATGATACATGCATTTTGTGTTTTCTTTTGCTTAACTATACTTGTTACAATCTATTTAGAGGATGTTTTGGAGTGGGTGGCAGTAATATAGATTCATTAAAAAAAGGCATGCATAAAACATTAAAAATACACAGAAGAGAACATCTCTGAAATAAACACATACAAGCAGGGTAGCTTTGGTATTTTTAGGTACAATTTAATCTGTACTTTAAAAAATACTGACTGTACATTAAGGAGTTCACCATTTTGTATACATTAATTCTCTTTTTTAGCTTCTGTAATGGACACAATTATGCTTGCTGGTGTTTGTGAAGTTTATAATTAGGGAAATTTTAAATTAAAAATAGATGTAGGGGCAGCTAGATGGCACAGTGGATAAAGCACTGGCCCTGGATTCAGTAGGACCTGAGTTCAAATCTGACCTCAGACACTTGACACTTACTGTGTGACCTTGGGCAAGTCACTTAACCTCCATTGCCCCCCCCCCCAAAAAAAAGATGTAGTCAGGACAGCTAATATCTGGATAACATGAAACATTGAGCTTAAGTAAATTTTTAATTGAGTTACCTTGAAGTTTTATTTTAAGCTGCATTATTTCATCAAATAATCTTTGAGCTGCTGATTAATAAGATTTTCTGTGATATTGCTGTCGCTTTCGTCTACACACTCTGAAGCTATGATGGTGGGTAAAGAAGTGCAAGCTAAACATTTTCTTTCTTATACAACCTTAGGGAGTAAGTTGAATCCCATTTCCTGGCAGATTGTTTAGTGAAATGCAACATGCTGAACTTTATATGTAAAAATGATGCTACTGTAGTGTCACAGGATATCTATTTTAAGCCATTTCAACTAGTGATGATGACAACACAACAATACAGCTATATTCCTTCTTACTCCTTTTCTTATAACCAGTGGCATATGCTCGCTGGATACTAGAGTTAGAGATGATTGCATCAAAGCAAAGCTAAGTGGCTCAAGTAAGGACTGAATCCGTGATCATGACTTCATCAGCACTATGTGCTAATAACCAAGACACCAATCCCAGAAAAGTATAGCTGTAAGCTCCTGTGTAAAAATGGATGTCATTAGATACAAAGACTGCCTTAACATCACTAAAGTTAAAGAGGAATCGATTATTATGCTATTGGAAATTAAAAAGTTAGTTGGATTTGAGTTGGATTTTTTTAGGTATTAGAAAAGAGGAGGGATGGAATAAAGAACTTGGAGTGAAAAATCCATCCCAAACTCAGCAGTAGTAATAGTAGGCTTCATGAGTTACAGGATGTTTCGTTGTTATTAATTTTTATAATTTCTTGACTGAAGACAGATTTTAGTTTAATACAAATGAAGACAGCTTAGTTTAATAGAAAAATGATGGGTCATGAGACCTTGTTTCTAGTTTCAAGTTATTCAATGGCAAGTAACCTTGAGTAAACCATCTGATCTTTTTATAGGGCTCCATTCTCTCCTCTGCTCTATGAGAATAAGACTACTTGTCCCTAACTTCTAGTAGATAATACAACTAATAAGAGAATGGAAGTGGAAAAGAAACTAAAATAGTTATGAAAGCAAAATACAAACTATCATATGAATGTGAGGCATTAGGTTGTTTTAAGGAGTACTTGATAAACTAAAGAACTATGTAAATATGAATTATTATTATTCAATGAGCCAATAGCTTAGGGGACTCCTGAATCACTTGTTATTAAAGAAGTCATCCCATGGCAAACTTAGAAATTCAATTCAATAAGCATTTATTAAGTGCCTACAGTGTTCAAAGCATTATGCTCACTGCTGGGGATACACAGAAAAAATGGAAACAAATTTACTAGCAATACTTACCATTAAAACAATTACAGATATCTTCATGAGTTATATAAGAAAATGTACTATCATCACAGGTCAAGGAAAATAGGGTGGTATTCTTCATGTAACTTGTAACAAGATTTTTCCCCCTGAAGAACTCAACTTTTAAAAAGAATTTCCTCCTTCCTACAAATTCAGAAATGCTCTTTGTACAGCATGTTAGTCCCTACTTCAACATCCAACTTGTATGTAGAAGCATATGTCTTTTTTTTTCCTATGATACAAAATGAAAATATTTAGGCAAAATTCTTTTTAATTCAAATTTTTCTAACTGAAGAAGTTTAATTTTTGACTATGAAGGGGTTTTAGGTTTGCCAAGCACTAGGAAAGAGATGATGGGGAACGTTGTGTAGAAGTGTCAAGGGTACGAGTAGATTATAGCTAAAGCTTTGAGGTGACAAGAGGGTCAGAGAATGCCTGCAGAAGCTACCTTGCTGGCTGTGCCATGGGACTGGCCGGGTGGTTGTGGTTATGACCTTGAAGACTGGCTTGATCAAGCTGATCAAACTTATCATGATCAAATTATTGAATATTCAAAATAAGAATTAGGGTGTTTATGGGTTTATAAAACCCAGACCATTAGAACTAATGGGTACTTGTTGAAGCTCTAAAGAGGTAATTTTAGAACAGATTAAAAGCCTACTGAAAATATAATATTCAATAAAGCTTTAGAAAAGTCCTAAGACCTGCAGGTAAGAATTTGGGCTGGAATTGTTTCTCTAATCTTTTAGTTTTTATGACATGAAAGACAATCATGTACTCCACAAAATTATTCTCAAAATGTGGTATAGACTTGGGGAACATGTCAAGCACAGGTCAGGGTCTAGTTGGATCATGAAGTTAACTTGTTACAACATTTCTTATTTTGGGGTTTTGAATTATAATTGTTCAGGAACTTGATAAGCACTGAATTTTTACTATTTTGACTGTTGACTATCTCCAATTTTTCTAGGATGTTTGTTTGTTTGTTTGTACCCAGTTGTTGGCACATTTTCTCCACTTTAGACTATAAGCTCTTTGAGAGTAGGGGCTTTTTCTTTTCTTTTTTGCCTTTCTTTGTAGTCCCAGCACTTGGCAAAGTCTCTGACACATAACAGGTAAATGCTTACTAACTAAATGCCTTATTTTAGGATACTGAACATAATTATTTAAAAACTCCTTTTTATTATAACAACTAGGCCCATTGTTCCTCTTCAGTACACATTTAGGTTATATCTTCCATAGTTATTTTATTTTGCAGGGTAATGAGGGTTAAGTGACTTGCCCAAGGTCACACAACTAGTGTCAAGTGTCTGAGGCTGGATTTGAACTCAGGTCCTCCTGAATCCAGGGCCAGTACTCTATCCACTATGCCACCTAGCTCCCCACTAGGTTTTATCTTAGGAAGCAACTTTCGTGTAATGGAAAGAACAATGGCCTTGGGCTCAGAAGGCTTGGATTTCAGTTCTGGACCTGACAATTATTAGCTGTGTGACTGTGAACAAGACATTAAGCCTTTCTAAGCCTTGGTTTCTTCACCTATAAAAGAATACTTGCCCTACTTCATAAGGTTATTGTCTACGAAGAACTCTGTAAACTCTAAAGTACTATAAATTTGATAGGAAGGAAATTCTCTCTTATGGTTGCAGTAATAGCATGCATAACTTCCAAGTACTGGTGATCCATTCTGGTTGGATGATAGAGGTGAGGGAGAAGGGAAATAGAAGAGGGTGCAAGGAAAGACACAATTAAAAGATTCTCTTTTGAAGAAAGGGTCTTTCCTTGCCTCATATTCTATTTCCAACCTTTTTAAAATTGAAGTTTTGACTTGCCAAATTATAAGATAATGTCATTCAAAAGCTAATTTATTCAGCCACACATTTTCACAAGTTGGCAAGTCAACTTCAGTTTTAAAAAGGTATCTGAAGGGGCAGCTAGGTGGTGCAGTGAATAGAGTACCAGCCCTGGATTCAGGAGGACCTGAGTTCAAATCTGGCCTCAGACACTTGACACTTACTAGCTGTGTGACCCTGGGCAAGTCACTTAACCCCAATTGCCTTGCCCCGCCCCCCCAAAAAAGGTATCTGAACAAATTACTAAAACAGTATTGTTAATCTTAGCTTTCACCTAAAAGACTTAACCTTCTTTGAAAATACCCTGCACTTGAATGACGTTCTGATACACACACACACACACACACACACACACACAAAGCTGTAGTTTAGTTATAAGGCTATTTGGATAAAAGGATATCTGTTGTTAATGGAGTCATCCATAACATTTTTGATGCTTTGCTGTAGCCATAATTTCTGTTGATCAAGTTCTCTCTCTTTTAGCTCCAGATCCTCAATTTCTGCTTTGAGATATCGCAGTCTATCAATAACTTCCTTTGTATTACATCCAGCACCTACACCTCTGAAAAATACAGAATATCCATTAAGTTAAATTAATTCCATGAACAAAATGATTAACTGAGTCACAAGCTAATGATAATAGTATTTATACCACAGTATAATAAAAATCAAGTCATTCACATAAGCATTAGAATGTGTAAGAAAAAATTATGGATCTGAATACATTTGCTTAGAAAATCTCTCAATGTAGGGCTGATGTGCTCTAAGCTCTCACTTTGCTTTGCAATGGCATGTTAGAATTGGCTCCCATTCTAAGGAGTTTAGTTACTGAGGTACTAAAAGGATCTTATAACAAAGCCTTGCACAAAGTAGACACACAGTAAATATTTGCTGAATTAAACACACTCTGACAGCAAGAAACCCATAGATACTTTTATAGAAAGGTTCTAGTGCACTAGAAAAATCCATGGACCCCTGCTTGTCTTTTATTGGAATCCTGACTAAAAAGTAGGGGAGGCAAAGGGATAATTGTGATAGCTATCATTTTTAATACATGCAAATACTTTAATACATACAAATTTTTAATACATTCAAACATCACCATACTTCATGAGCCTCAATATACACTCATTAGCAGATTTCCATACTGGCTGATATCCACTGTAAGAGATTTCCATATTTCCCAATAATTCTTAGGAGTGTTACAGTTTCTGAAATAATTTTACTTTGGATAATTATTCTCATTTGAGATACCAGAACTCTTCCTAAGAATAGTAACCATTGTGTCGATTAGGTAGAGGGGAAAGGCCTATCACTTGGAAATAGGCAGTGATTAGAATCTCATTACATGTTAAATATTTCAGCTTCAATATTTGGACCTGTGATTTCATTGCTGAGGTAGTGCTCTTCTCTCCAAAGTGGATCCCAACCACTCCATGCCAAAATGGTATACTTTTACATTGTAGTTAGCTTGGTAATAAACCAATCCATGCCCAGAAAGACTGGCAGTCAGAGATATAAAATCCATCACCAAGCTCATTCTTAAACCCTTCTCAGCATAATAGGACCTGGTAGAACTTGCATTCCACTGGCATAGTACTTTGAGAGACCAGGGTCAGCTACATGCTATGATGAGGGAATGAAGGGGGACTTTGGTCCTACTTTTTTAGGGGGTCTGGATCTGGGATTTTATTAACTGGGTAGAGAACTTCTATAATTGAAATTCTCTGGAGTGACAACTGACCAGCAACTGATCTGATAATTTATTGACCTAAGAAATTGCCTGGGCATACTAAGAAAGGTTGTGACTTGTCCAGGGTCACATATGTAGCTAAGCATATGTTGATGTAGGATTCCAATCCAAGTCTTCCCAATTCGAAGGCTAGCTGTTTGTCTACTATGCCATCATGGCTCTGTAAGTTAAATGTACTAAATAAATGAGCCTATCAAATCATAGGCTCCATCAATTATGTATTTATTGAGTACTTACTACATTTAAGGTGGCTTATAAAGATATTTAAAAGCCTCTTCTAATGAGTTTATAATGTACTTTTTTTTTTTCAGGGCAATGAGGGTTAAGTGACTGGCCCAGGGTCACACAGCTAGTAAGTGTCAAGTGTCTGAGGTCAGATTTGAACTCAGGTCCTCCTGAATCCAGGGCTGGTGCTTTACCACTGTACCATCTAGCTGCTCCCGAGAATGTACTTTTTAAGACTTCTGATTTCTTTGATGCAGATAGTTCCCTGGTGAGGAACCTCCCTCTACCAATGCTGTTCAGCATCTGCTTTATAATTTATAATCTTAATTGCTTTGCCCCAAGTGTCACATAGCCAACGTATCAAAGGCAGAGTCTGTACCCAGTTAATCTTCAATCTAAATGTCAAATTAATGGGACAAAATATATATGTGCTGGAAAGAAGTTCAGAAGAGGAAAAGATTACCATAAGCTATGACAGTCAAGAAAGTCTTCCCAGGGCAGAATTTGAGTTTGGTCTTGAAAGATGATAAGGAGTGAGAGACAGAGAAGGGAAGAGGGCATTCTGAGTGAGGTGAATGGTATTTACCTGGACAGAGGCAGAATTATGAAACATATTTGAAGGTGAGAGAGTAGACTGGTTTGGCCAGAGTGGAAGGTGCATGTTAAGTAGCACATACCAGAGAGGTACACAGTAAGTTCATGAATGTAGGCTGGGACCAGATTTTGGAGATAGGTGGGAAGAAGAATCAAAATTTCAGACTATAACAATAATCTATAACTTACTTCCACTGGATACTATTTTTGGACTTTTTTTCAATTAAATCAATTCCTTCCAAAACATTGGTAATATCATAAATTCTTCTTTTTTGCCTGACGGCCAAAGTATCTGCAGCCTGTTTTTTAAAATAGGGGGAAAAAGATAAAAAACTTGTATTTCAAGGAAAAAAGAGTTAATTATTAAAATCATAGTATGAATACAATCTCAAACTTAATCCAATGGCTCAATATGCTCAAGTCATCTCCTATTCACAAAAGAAACTAAAGAAATATTCACTTCATGGCCAACAACTATTGAGAAGAAAAAGAGGTGCACTTAAAGCATACAAAGCACATAAAGACAAAATTTAAAAAAAATTCAGAATGCTCCATACTACTTTAGGAAAATATTTCTTTACATAATGAATACAAAAATATTTCTTCACATAATGAACAGAATTCCTATCTACCTTTGCTTCTCCAATGAATGTGACAAGAAAATCTAATTTTAGAAGTGAGCTGTAGTTACTAAAGACAATTAAAATTCAAGATGGCAAAGTTAGAACTTTCCATCTAAATTTTTTTTTTTAGGTTAAAAACACTCTGGGGAAAAATTCTGGGCGCCAGACATTATTTGTATTGTCTTGATGTATATAATGTTCCTATTTGATGTTTTAAAACAAAGCAAAAAACAATAATGAAATGCCAATGCAAAACACACAAAATTTTAGTGGAGACTCTTGAGTCAGAAAGACCTGAGTTCAAATCAAGCTTTAGACAGCTCTGTGACCCTGAGCAAGTCACTTAACCTCCATCTGCTTTGGTTTCCTCATCTATAAAATGGGAATAATAGAAGAACCTACTTCTCAGGGTTGTTGTGAATATAAAATGAGATATTTGTAAAGTGCTTTGCAAAACTTTAAAATGCTGTAAAATGCTAGTTATTATTATAAAGAAATCAAGATTTGACCAAGCACAGGATTACTGTACTTATATTAGAGTTCAGTAATTTCAAATTTTTTATTCAGTCATTTCAGTTGTGTCCAACTCTTTGTGTACCCTTTTGGGGTTTTCTTGGCAAAGATACTGAAGTGGTTTGCCATTTTCTTCTCCTGCTCATTTTATAGGTGAGGAAACTAAAGCAAACAGGGTTAAGTGACTTTCCCAGAGTCACATAGCTAGTTTGAAGCCAATTTTGAACTTAGGACAATAAGTCTTCCTGACTCCAGGTCCAGCACTCTGTGCCACCTAGCTGCCAATTTCATAGCAGAAATGATAAAAAATTTAAACTCTAAATTTCAAACTTTAAATTTATCTTTTGGATTTTATGATCAACTTCAAACTTATATGCAGTGACACTTCAAATCTATCTGATCAATTCCCAATAGTAGAACTTAACAAGTTTGCTTTGGGTCCAAGTCAAATGAAAAATAAACAGAATTTTTCAATTAAAAATAACTTAGTATTTTTTCCTGAATTACATATAAAAACAATTTCCAACATTCATTTTATTTATTTTATTTTATTATTTTCCAGTTACATATTGCATATAAGGATAGTTTTCAACATTTGTTTTCACTGGATTTTTAGTTCCAAATTTTTCTTCCCCCCACCCTCTTTCCCTCCTCCCCAAGATGAAAAGCAGTCTGATATAGGATGTATATGTACAATCACATCAAACATATTTCTACATTAGTCATCTTGTGAAAGAAGAATCAGAGCACAAAAGAAAAACCTCAAACAAGAAGGAAAAAAAAACAGTCCAAAAGTAGAAACAGTATGATTCAATCTGCATTCATAATTCACAGTTCTTTTTTCTGGATAATGAGAACATTTTCTATCACAAGTTCCTTGAAACTGTTTTGGATTGTTGCACTGCTGAGAAGAGCCAAGTCTATCCCCACTGTTCATCACACAATATTGCTGTTACTGTGTACAATGTTCTCCTGGTTCTGCTCCTCTCAGTCAGCATCAGTTCATATAAGTCTTTCCAGGTTTCTCTGAATTCCTCCTCCTCACTGTTTCTTACAGCACAATAGTGTTCCATTACATTCATTTACCACAACTTGTTTAGCCTTTCCCCTATTGATTGGCATTCCCTCAATTTCCAATTCTTTGCCACCACAAAGAGAGCTGCTATAAATATTTTTGTACATGTGGGTCCTTTTCCCTTTTCTATGGTCTCTTTGGGATACAGACCTAGCAGTGGTACCATTGGGTCAAAGGGTATGAACAGTCCTCCCACAGCATTTTGAGCATAGTTCCAAATTGCTCTCCAGAATGGTTGGATCAGTCTAACATTCATTTTAAAAATGAGTTCCAAATTCATTCCTTCTTGCATCTCCCCCATTATTAAGAAGACAAGAAATTTGATATAGGTTATACATGTGCAATCATACAAAACATTTCCATATTAGTCATGCTGTGAAAGAAAACACTACAATCTTTAGACAGTTCCATATAGCTCTACAGAATTGTTGGATCAGTTCACAACTCCGCTAACAGTTTATTAATTAGTGTCTCAGTTTTCCCATATTCCCTCCAATATTTGTTATTTTCCTTTTCTGTCATATTAGCCAATCTGATAGGTGTGAGGTAGTACCTCAGAATTGCTTTAGTTTGTATTTTTCTGGTCAATAGTGATTTAGAGGGGCAGCTAGGTGGTGCAGTGGATAGAGCACTGGCCCTGGATTCAGGAGGACCTGAGTTCAAATCCAGCCTCAGACACAACACTTACTAGCTGTGTGACCCTGGGCAAGTCACTTAACCCCAACTGCCTCACCAAAAAAAAAAAGAAAAAGAAAGAAAGAAAAAAAATAGTGATTTAGAGCATTTTTTCATATGGCTATAGGTAGATTTGATTACCTTGTCTGAAAACTGCATGTTCATATCCTTTGACCATGTAGCAATTGGGGAATGACTCTTACTTTTATAAATTTGACTCATTTCTCTACATGCTTAAATGAGGCCTTTATTAGAGAAAGTTGCTGAAATTTTTTTTCCACTTATACTTACTGTTATTTCCCTTCATTTTACTCTCTCCTTTTACCCTGTCTATCCTCATATTTTGCTTTAGACTACCTCCTCCTCCCCCTCCCCCTTCCTCCATAATTCCTTTCCTCTCCTACTTTCCTATAGGGTAAGACAGATTTCTATATACAACTAAGCACGTATGTTATTTCCTTTTTGAGTCAATTCCAATGAGAATAAGTAGAGTTCCCCACATTTCACTTCTTCCCCTTCACTATAATAGCTCTTTCACGCCTCTTTTATTTGAGATAATTTACCCTATTCTACCTCTCCCTTTTACCTTCTCCCAGTGTACTCCTTTCTCACCCTTTACCTTTTTTTAAGATACCATCCAATCATATTCAACTCACACCTGTGCCCTCTATCTATATAATACTCCTTCTAACTAACCTAATAATGAATTCTTAGGAGTTACAAATCATCAAGTCCCTTAATGATTTTTCTTTCCTATTTACCTTTTTATGCTTCTCTTGAGTCTTGTATTGGAAAGTCAAATTTTCTACTCAGCTCTGGTCTTATCAGGAATGATTGAAAGTCCTCTATTTTGTTGAATATCCACCACCTCCCACCCATCCTAAGGACATGGTCATTTTTGCTGGGTTGCCTTCCAGAATATTGTATTCCAAGCCATCTAATACTTTAATATAGAAGCTGCTAATTCTTGTGTTATCCTGACTTTGGGTCCATGATATTTGGATTGTTTCTTTGGGCTGATTACAGTAATTTCTCCTTAACCCAGGAGCTCTGGCTATAATATTCCTGGGAGTTTTCATTTTGGGATCTCTTTCAGGAAGTGGTCAATGGATTCTTTCAATTTCTTTTACCCTCTGGTTCTAGAATATCAGGGCAAGCTTTCCTTGGTAATTTCTTGAAAGATGATGTCTTGCTTTTTTTTTTTTAAATCATGGTTTCTGGTCCAACAATTCTTCAATTATCTCTCCTTGATCTATTTTCCAGGTCAGTTGTTTTTCTAATGAATTATTTTGCATTTTCTTCTATTTTTTCATTCTTTTTGCTTTTATTGTTTTTTGAGGTCTCATGAAGTCATTCCACTTGCCAATTCTAATTTTTAAGGAATTATTATTTTCAGTGAGCTTTTGTGCTTCCTTTTCCATTTGGCCATTTATAGTTTTAGGGAAGTTATTTTCTTCAGTGAATTTTTGTAGATCTTTTTTTCCCCATTTGGCCAACTTTGTTTTTTAAAGAAGTCTTCTCTTCACTGGATTTTTGTGCCTCTTTTTACCATTTGGCTTATTCTGTTTTTTAAAGTGTTATTTTCTTCAGTATGGGCGGGGGGGGGGGGGCTTCTTTACCAAGCTTTTAAAAAATGTTCTTTACCTTCTTTTTTTTTCCCCTTCCTTATCAAGTGTCATTATCAAGCGTTTCTCGTGATTTTCCTGCATCACTCTCATTCCCCCCCCAATTTTTCCTCTACTTATGTTATTTTACTTTTTAAATCTGTTTTGAGCTCTTTCAGGAATTCTTTTTGGGTCTGAGACTAATTCACATTTTTCTTTGAGATTTTTGGATACAACAGTTTTGACTTTGTTGTATTCTTCTGAGTTTGAGTTTTTATCTTCCCTGTCAACATGGTAACTTTTTATGGTCAGGATCTTTTTTTCTTGTTTGCTCATTTTTCTAGTCTATTTCTTGACTTTTAATTTTATATTAAAGTTGGGTTCTGCTCTGGGTTGGAGGGGGCACTATCCTGAGCTTCAAGCATCTCCAATCTCAATCATGTACTACAGTGGTCATACTTTAGACCTTTTCTTCCTTATCTCCCCTGACCTCCAACTCAAAGGAATTGCCCCAAGTGCTAGAATTCATAGTGGCAGCTCTGAATAAGTCATTGTTTCCAAATTATGTATCTTGATTCAAATTAGTATCAATAAGAGGACACATATAGGTCCTTACCCAATTGAAAGGGTAAAGGAGGGAGCAGAGTACATCTGATTATGGTACTTCTCTAGGTATAAATGAGGCAAACACAACAGATCTGGTGAGCAGATGTTTCTTTTCTTTCTACTTCCTCACAACTGGGTCCAAGGAGGGGATCCTAAGTCCAAATTGGAAAAGATGACTGAGGTGCCTGTAGGTATGTTGCTACTATTGCCTATGCTGTAGAGAACTGTACCTTTCTTTTCAAACTATTATGATAAAATGCAAAAGTGAATGAGAAGGAAAACTGAAGAACATTTCTGTAGTTTCAGGTAAGATTGTTCCAAACATACTAGGTGCCATAGTAAAATTACTAGGCACCATTGTAAAATAACTCCTGTGATTTGTCCAGTCTGACCTGTATGGTTTTTAGCTTTTCAGGGCACTGTAATTATTTTTTCTTGCTATGGACCTATGTTTCCTAATTAAACCCACAGCTTATTCAGAGCTAGTTAATGTGTTAACAAGGTCTATTGAAAGCATTTTTCAGGAGTTCGAAAATGTTACTTTTTACTCTCTTACTATATATGTTGGCAGGAGAAAGACGACAGAAGGCAATAAGAAACAAAGATGATAGGCTCTATAACTCTAATATTGGTCCAGCTTTTCTGCAAATGGGTATTTTTGCTTCATCAGAGAGTCTTTTCACTGGAGAGAGTAAATTACCTTTATTGGTCTTTATCTCTAAAATGGGTACAGAGAAATAGAAAGCAGACAGTGCAGAACAGAGCAAAGAACATTAGATTTGGTGTCAAAATAATTTTGTACTTTCTGTGTGACCAAAGACAAATCACTTCACTACTTGGGAGATGGATTAGGTTATCTCTAGTTTACTTCCATCTGTATTACTTCCAATCACCACTTCCATTCAATCATCTGCCAAGTGTTATTGATCCCACCTTCTCAATACCACTTTGATCCACCCCCTTTTGTCAACTCACACTGGAACCACCCTAATCCAGCCCTTTATACCTCCCATTTGGCCTACTATAATAGCCTCCTAACTGATCTCTCTACATTTTTCTCCTCTTTCATCTCTCTCTATTCACAATTGCAAAATTAATCTGACCATGTTATATTCCCCCAAACAAAGAAACCTTAGTGGTTCCCCACATTAGTGCCTGAAGGATAAGATGAACATGTCTGTTTCACATTAAAGCTCTTCACAAAAACTATTTTTTCCAGTGATTACACATTATTTCCCCTCCCAACGCACTCTACACCCCAACCAAATTGACCTCCTTGCTGTTTTCTATAAATGACATTCACCTGTCTTTGTGTCTTTGAATAGGCTGTCCAGTCTTCCTTCTCTAGAAGTTTTTAACTCCTCACCTCTATTTTCAGCTCTTAACTCCTTTCAAGACTTAACTCAAGTGTTACCTCCTTCAAAAGGCCCTTTCTAATTTCTCCAGTTGTTAAGCACCTTTATAAAGGGCTTTTGTAAAGCTCATCACTAGATATTTTTTTTTCATCTATGCAGTGTAAAGAATTGTTATTTGAGGTTTTTATGTCTCAGTGTGCACTGGCCTGGGGCTCCACAAACCGCTCACGGTGCTCCACCCACTGGTTGTAGCCATTGCCATGGCGCTGGCACCTCATGTCATTACCACTGGCGACACCTACATGGGCCTGGCAAAATTATAATGATTGGAAGCCTAGTGAGGGCAGTCATGTGAATGTCAGAGCGGCCATCCTATAGGCTGGGGCTGTGTGGGGTTTCTCTGGGATTGGGGGAGGAGAATTGGGCATTCTAGCTGGATGCTGGAAGGCACCCAGCAGTATTTATTTCTCTTCAAATGTTTTATCTCCCAGTAGAACATAAGCTCCTGAGAAGTAGGACTGTCTTACTATATCTTTGTATACCTAGCAAAATACCTGAAACACAGTAGACACTTAAGAGATGTTTTTGACTGACTGATAAGACTGTTTTTTTTTAAATTAATTGCCATAGCTATAAGATACCAGTTTTGGGCAAGCATATTTTAATTTGTTAACATTATATACCAGTAAAGGATTGACCACAAGTCTCCCTACTTCTGATGGTGTCAGGCCACATGGTAGAGAAAGCAAGGAGGGAGCTTCAGCATGGCAAGTTAGCCTAGCAGGAGAAAAGCACTCAAAGACCCAGAAGACCTAGAAGACAGAGAGCCAAGAGTCTCTAAACCCCAAAAGGCTTTAATAGCATCTCCTATTGATAGAAGTGGGTCATTACACATTGATCAAAGCTAAATGGTTAGCATCATTCAATTCCATTAGTTGACAAGATTTGGAGGTGCTCTACATTAAAATTAACTCTAGAGATGACAAGGGGGTGGGAGGGGAAGAATGCAAAAGATCCCCACAGAAGTTGCTAAAGGCAGTCCATTATCTAGGTGTGGTTTGATCCCATCAGTCCTTCACTGAGCTAGATAAAAGTCTATCTCCATTTCTTTTGTTCCCTTTGTTTTGTCCCAAATAAGATTTGCCGAATTTTCTCAAGGTGGGGGGAAGAACAAAACACAAAGAAACTGAGCCCTGGGTCCCCCAAGAAACCCATTATTAATAATTATTTTCTCACAAGCCTATGATCCTATGAGCAGAGGGTAAAAAACAAGATAAAAAAGATGTTTACAGTCTTTGTACCCCATTCAGCAACTTCATCTTTTAATATAATGGGGGAAGGGGGATTATAATTGCTTTTTTAGGGCCAAAGGTTAATTTCTTGATGCTTCTCTCAATCTCAGGTATTTTCAATGCATAATTTTGGCTACATAGCTCATTCCCTACTCTGTGTTTGATACAGTTTTCAGAGGCAAGACTGCTTATTAAAAAGTGATCTGTATAAAAACTCCCTCCTCTAGTTACTTCCCTCTAAACAGGCACTCTTAAAAAGCTCTCTGAGCAGTTATTCTCATGTACATAATACAAAGGCTGTAAACACCATAGCAACAGTTTGCTGGATTGGATATAATAACATGCACTTTAATGAATCACTGCAAATTCTATTTATCCTTAGCTTACTTAGCAAAAGCTTATGGGTTCTTTTATTTTGACCTTAAAAAGTCAGAAGAGTATATCAATTTTATATTTCTTACTGTTCAGTAATATCAGTGGTATAACAGCATTATCTGTTCAACAGTAGTCACACCAGAGCCCCAAAGCCCTATTGGATCATGTGTTTTCACAATTAAACTTCTCAACTGCACAGTAAAATTCAAATAACCACCAGGCCAAATCCTTTTAGATTTGGAACCCTGGAGTCTTGTCCAATTTCTTTTATACTAGAATTTTGTTGAGCTCACTAGCATGCCTTCATATAGAGGCGAAGTGGATAAAGCACTGGGCTTGGGTTAGGTTTCAAAGAATTTTAAATGCTAAAAAAAGGAATCCATATTTGATCTTAGAGGTAATAGGGAGCCACCAATCAAAACTGAACTATGACTTAACAGATAAATCCTAGGAAATTGTTTTCTATTTGCCACAGACATGATTGAACCCAAGTTTTCCTGACTCCAAGCCCAACACTCTAGTCTTTTTACTATTTCACAGGATCATAGATTCAGAGTTGAAGGGGACTTTAAGGGGCCATATAGCTCAGTTACTTCACTTTATAGAAGAAAAGTGAAACCATCTTGCCTATGAAGCATTATCTATTTTTTTAAAAAAGTATAATTCACTGAAACGACAAAATAAGTAACAACCTTTCATTAATATAGCAAGATACTTTGAGAAATATCCTCTAATAATTTCTCTATCGCAAAACAGGGATTTGTAACCAGAATTATTGTAGGGACTTGGAGGCTTAAAAAAGTTACAAAGTTTCTGTTTGTCCTAGGAGAACATACAGTATACTACAGAAATAGGATACAAATAAATGAGAACATACAGCATCACAACAGAGACGTTAATGTTAATACAACCATACAGAGATAAACACAAAAATACTTAGAAATTACAGTATAAGAGTAACTGGGTGATGAGATATATTCACTTTAGGTTAATGAAAAGACATTAAAAATGTTCAATAACTAGACATGAGATTAGCAATCAGGAAAGAGCAAAGGGTCATATATAGAGATATAGATATAGATTTGGCAGTCAACATTGAAGTGATAAATGATGTGAGAATGGATGAGCTCTTTGAGGGAAAGGGTGTTACAAAGAAGAGTAGTTTGAATATAGGGGTAAGAGTGGATTGGAGAAAATGAAGGCAGTGTGTATGGATAGCTCATTTGTAACATGTGGCAGTGAAAAAGAGAAAAAGAATGGCCACTAAAGGGGACATAAAACACTCCCCCTTTCCTTGCTATTTTAGCATAAGACAGCTAGCTGAGTATCAGTTGTATCATTTCCAAATTCAATCTAGGAATTTGAATTCTTAGTGCCATATACACATTTACTTGTATGAAACAATCTATATATTGTGTGGATTTCATTTTTGTGAAATATAAATATGCTATCCCCAAATATAATTATTTATTCACACACATGCTATTTATTTTTTAAAGTCCATAACCCGATGAAATGCTCTTCATTTTGACAATGTCTCTCATTTGAACTTCACAGTAACTGTGGAAGTAGGTGTTATTATCCCCATTTTAAAGATGAGAAAACTGAGTCATACAGGTTAAGTGACTTGCCCAGTCATATAACTAGTACATGTCTAAGGCAGGATTCAAACCAATGTCTTCCTCATTCTAAGATGAACACTCTACTGTGCCAACTAGCTGTCCTTCTAGCCATCTTCTTCTAGCTATCTAGATCAGGTTGGGAGGAAGGGGTTCTTAAAACTTACTATAACAATAAAATTCCTACTTGCCACCCCTTACCCCTGTACAATTTTTATAGCATTCCTAATATTCCAAACATTCCTCTAATACTCTAATATTATTTGAAAGTTTTTTTTTTCCATTGGTGGAGGTAGAAACCCATTCATGCATGCCCATATTATGCAACACTCATCCATGTTCTTCCAAAACTTTTCCAGTGTATCCTCCACCCAACATGCTAGTGGCCTTCCTCAATTTCTCCCAGCACTGCGAAGATCATCAGTGGAGCACTCTGGCTATCCACCTTTCATCTCTCACTTTGGCCACTTGACAATCCATCTTCTCTTCCTTTTATTCAATTCCTAGATGACATCCTTGTTTTGAAGTTCCTCTTAGGTTATTTGTTGCAGCCCACTCATACCCACAACCACTATTTGATTAACACAATAAACAAAAAAACAGGACAGAATGTAACACAGTTACATTCCCATTTAATACAAATTCTTCTTTCCACAATTGAGAGGAATATTATTCCTTGTTTTCTAAAAGTTAAGGATTTTGTATTTAATTGTAATTTATTACAATTATGTTGCATAAAATATGGATTTAAACCAAGTGTTCTTAATCTTTTATTTTTTTTGTCATGGATTCCGTTAACAGTCTGATTGAATTCTAGGGACCCCTTCTCAGAATGTATTTAAATAATTAAAAGGAAAAACTATATTTTAGTTACAGGTTAATGAAAATAAAGGATATAATTTTTTCCCATCAAAGTTCAAATGGGAATTGAAGTGGATCTGACTCCAGGTTAAAAACCCCTGATCTAAGCTCATTAAAAACAAAACAAAACCTACTATTTTCCAAAGGCTTCTTATTTTATTATTTATAAAGCTAAGCTCACAAAGTGTTACAACAAGAAAAGAACACTTAAGATGATATAGTCCAACACCACTAAAATAACAGGTAAGAAAACTGAGACCTAAAAGGTTAAATTATTTACCAGGGGCAGCTAGGTGGCGCAGTGGATAGAGCACCGGCCCTGGAGTCGGGAGTACCCGAGTTCAAATCCGGCCTCAGACGCTTAACACTAGATAGCTGTGTGACCCTGGGCAAGTCACTTAACCCCAATTGCCTCACTTAAAAAAAAAAATTATTTACCAACAGCAGTGGTTCAACAACATAGTTCCTTATGGCAAAAAATAATACATAAGCAAAAAACCAAAAAAACAAAACCAAGTTTGAGAATCAAGAGCCTACAGTCACAAGGATATTAAGTGGCAAAGCTGGAATTTGAATGCTGTTCTACTAAATTCTTTTTTTTCCCCCTACTGAATTCTTAATCCAATACTCTTTCCAATGTGCCACCATCACTCCTCCATTTTAAAAAATCATGGCTTGATTAATCATTGAATAAACTCTTGTACATACCTGATTCTACCCTTAAATTCTCCTTTCTTTCACCCAAAGACATTTTTTTTCTATTTACTAAAGTAATTTTATTTTTAAAACTCTGACAGGGTGAATTCATTCATTTTTCTTATAGTACACCGTTATATTTAGTTGTGTTTCTGTATGATTTTTATTCATTCTAATTCTGTAAAGTAGCTCACTGGTATCTTGATTGGCATTCTTTTAAATTGATCATTTAATCTGAAAAGGATAGACACTTTTACTAACTGGTTTTGTAACCATGATGAAGGCTATTCCTCTTCTGAGTTCTTCCTTAATTTCTGCCAAAACTGTTCTAAATTGTCTTAAAACACAGGGCTTTTATGTTAATATACAAGCCTCTTTTCTGTTTCAGTAAATTAACACACAAGTATGTGATACATTTTTCATCATAAATGGTAATTATTAGTTTTTCCTGATTTTTATTGGTGGCATACAAATGCTATATTGGGGGGGAGGTATTTTATAACACTGCCACCTTGATATGTGATTTATTAAGCATTTTATATTCTCTAGGCATGAAATCATATCCACTGCCACTAGAGATAGTTTTGCTTCATTGCCAATGCTTATTCTTTTAATTTCTTTTTCATGCTTTGTAACCACTAACATTTCTGAGACTGGTTTGATATCAACTAAATGGAAGAAATTCATTGAAGACAAAATTGGCAGAACGATTACACAAAAAAAATTCCCATGACAAAAGCAATGTTGCCTAAATGGGAAAACTAAAGATTGTAATTACATATGTGTCTATGTGTATGTGAATAATCTCTTGGGCAGCTAGGTGGTGCAGTGGAAGAATGTTGGGTCTGAAGTCAGGAAAACTCATCTTCCTGAGTTCAGATTTGGTCTTAGACACTTACTAGTTGTGTGACCCTGGGCAAGTCATTTAACCCTATTTGCCTTAGTTTCCTCATCTATAAAATGAGCTGGAGAAATAAATGGCAAACCACACCAGTACCTTTGCCAAGAAAACCCCAGATGGGGTCACAGAGTCAGACAGGACTAATCTAATAAACAATAAGAATATAGTCTCTTCATGGATCTTTCAAACTGGTACTGATGTGGCCTGGCAAAATGGAAAGAGGACTGAATTTAGAGTAATAAGACCAATGTTCCAGTCTAGGTTAGCATCCTCCTCCATTCCTCTTAAAGAGCAAATGGCTAAGCCTCAATAGTAGACTGTCATAGTTTGGCTCTAATCTAACTCTTAAGCCTTATCTCATATCACTTCCACTTGAGATCTACCTACATGGTTGGTAAACTAAATTCTCTTTTTCCCAAATATATCCCCAGTTTTCACACTTTTGTTGATGCTGCTTCCAATGCTTGGAGTACCCTCTCCCTAACAATCTCCTAATTGCTGACTTCCTATTTTCCAAAACCCAGTTTGTGGAACTTTTCCTTATCTCCCTCCCTAAAGTATAAGTGATCACTTTCTTATCTCACTTTGTACTATTCTGTGTTCCTTGCATGCTTTCACTATACCGTATTTTGTTTTATATTCATTTGTATACAAGTATTATCTCTCTTTACTATACTGGAATCAGGGCAGGGACCACATATTATAGCAAATTCTCAACATTCAAATGTTTGAACTTTTGCAACTTGAAGCATTCATGTGATTTTATTAGTAACCTCATTTTCACTTTCATGTCGGCAAACATGCACATTTGTATCTATGCACAATAAATGGAAAAAAATGAGGTATGATTCCTGCAAGTTTGTGGAACAGTTAGTATCCTCCTAGGTGTGTCACTGGTCTTTTTCACCCTATCACTGTAGAGTAAAAAAAGCTCCTGGCACATTCATTGCATATTTTCATTGCTTGCCTTTAAAACTCAAGTTTTGTGTTGCAATTATGCCCCCTAAAGCATGGTACCAGTCCTTTGGGCTCTAAGGTGACATTGAGACCTTGTCAGTCTCAGGGAATTCTGACAGCAGCCACTAAAGTCGAAGCAATCTCTCTCCCTTGATTTTCAGAGGATAGCCAAGGTAGTAGAAGTGTACAGCAGTACAGTATACAGTACAACACCCTCACACCACCATCTGACACATTGGAAGGTAAGATTCAGGTTAAAACATGTTTTAGTTTTAGGAATTTTATTTTCTGTATAGTATTTATGCTACTGTAGATTTCGTGTTTTATAAAAAGTAAATATTGTCTGAAATTTTTAAAAATTTAAATTGCAATGTTAGCACAAAAGTTCACAGAATTCTAGGAAATTACTAGTGAGCAAAAATGTTTTGCATGTTACTCATTTTATCATGTGTATTTCATTTTATGGGTTATTTCATGGTTACTGTGTTAAGAAAAGTACATATTATCAGAAATAATGTTTTGTTAAAAGAAGTGTGTGCAGAAAAGTGTTTTTGATGATCACTAGCAAAAGATTAGTTTTTGGTGGTCATGGGAACCTAATGACCTATTTCTGATAGGTTTCATATATCAATATTTGTTTTTTACTATCACATATTTTTCTGTGAAAGTTGAGAGTTGATTGTATTTATCTTTGTGTCTCTTCCAGGATCTAGCACACTGCATTAAATTATAGCAAGCACTAAATGTTTATAAAATGAATGAATAAATCTGAGCATTTTGTCAGGAGCTTAATTGCATTAAAGTATTATAGTAACGGCATGTATGAGATTAAGCCTGATTAAGTTGCTTGAAACAAAAACTCAATGAATACTTTTGTGAAATCTGCATGAAAGGTCTCGATTAAAGACTAAATGCCAAATATCATACCACTCTGAAGGTATGAAAACAAAAGAGAACAATTATAACGGACTGATATAAGAGAAGTCAATACCTACAGAATTCTTTTTGTCTGAAGATAAATGGAAAAAACCTCTTGAGAAAAGATATTGAGCCCCAACTCTCCAGATCTTCCAAAGTGGTACTTCCAAAGTACCTACTTTGAGGTAGCATCTACTATGTATAGAATACAAATATTGTTTGTTTGTCTTTAAGCCCTTAAATCCATAGGTGATTGGGATGAAGATAACCTGTCAGACAAAACTTAAACAGTCCCAGTCCTCAAGGAGCTCACAATTTAGATAAAAGAGACATGTATACATATAAATATAACAGAGAGAATTGGCCTACACGGGCCATCTCATGCACCAGGAACTCCTCTAGAAACTTCTGGGGATGCCATAAACATTAATAGTGGTCTCTTGGTGTTCCTCCTGCTTCAGTGACAGGGAGACCAGAATGCTACATCAGTTAGAACAAAGGTTCTGGCTGGCTCTCAATTTTACCCTCAAGGATCATGTAACTCTAGAGACTTAAGGAGAGGTCCTGACAGCATGGTCATTTCACCCATGAGGCAGCTAGGGCAAGAAGAAAGGCTGCCTTTGAGTTTATTCTTTCCTGGTCATAAGTGGTGCATTTGTCCCAAGACAGACATGCCAAGGGCTGGCGATGACCTTGTAAATTCAAGAAGTCCAGAGTCCAGATGAGTGGAGCTGGCTAGCAGCAGGGCAAGCTTCTGTATCAGAGGTGACAGCCACTGACAAGAGGATTGGCCTAAGGCTAGCCATTTTACCAACAGACATGTTCCAGGACTCGGTTGGATAGTGCAGAGGTGAGGTCAAATGTGAAATGCTTGATTAGCAGTTCTGTACACTGCTCTATGTTTGAAGTTTAAGTATCAAGTCTCCCAACAGTATTGACAAGATACTAACCTCTGTTTAAATCATTTTATTAATGCATTTTGTGAGCCTTTTATGTTTAGCATTTCTTTTTTTGTGTAGGAACAAAATACTTGCCCAATATCTGATTCATACGGAACAATGTATGCATTTCTACCCTCTTCTTTTGAGCTTATCCTAGATGTGAACCTAAGCCTAAACTATAAATATCATCAGGGCCACAGGGTGTGGCTAAAATATGAGAATAGGGAACCCAGCCATTCTCTCATGAGAGACCAGGTTCTCCAAGAGCTATACCCAGCTTGGACCACATGCCTGGATCAAGAGTAGAGAAGCCAGTGTTTGATAAAGATCCAAAGATCCAAAGATCCAAAATACTGGGGCAAGAACTCACTATTTAACAAAAACTACTGGGAAAAGTGGAAAGAAAGCAGTATGGCAGGAACTAGGCATAGACGGATAATTCACAAGATAAACTCAAAATGGGTACATTATTTAGATACTAACGGTGATGCCATAAGCAAATTAGGGAAGTATGGAGAAAATTCCCCATCTGGATAAGGGAAGAAGAGTTTATGACCAAAAAAGAGATAGAAGGGATCGTGGGAGGTAAAATAGATCATTTTGATTACATTGAAGAGTTTTTACACAAACAAAATCAATGCAGCCCAAAATTAGAAGGAAAACAGGAAACTGAGGGAAAAATTTTTACAGCAAGCTTCTCTGATAAAGGTCTCATTTCTCAGATATATAGGGAAGTGAGCCAAATTTCTAAAAATAAGATCCATTCTCCAATTGATAAATGATCAAACAGGCCGTTCAGAAGTTTCAGGAGAAATCAAAGCTATCAAAAGTTAGGAAAAATACTCTTAATCATTAATAATTAGAGAAATGCAAATCAAAACAACTCTGAGGTACCATCTCACAGTCATCAAAATGGCTGAGATCACAGAAAAGGAAAATGACAAATGTTAGAGGGTATGTGAAAAATAGGTACACTAATGCAATGCTGGTAAGTTCATTCTATGTACTCCATGAGTAGCAAAATGGTGCAAAAGGCATAGAGAGGAGATGAATGCAACACTTTCCTCCTTTGTTCTGTAACAAAGGGAATAACTGTAAATACCTGTTGTGAAGGTGGTTGGGGTTTTGTGTGTGTAATTTATTTATCTTTCCCCTTAAAAGGGGGAGCTATCAAGAAAGTTAGCCACTGTGTGGAAGCATGTTAAGGCTTCCTTTTTAGTGCAACCGAGAATATTAAGAAATAAATATTTTCCCAACATAAAGACCTTTTTTGGGCAGCGAGGTGGCAGAGTGGCTAGAACACCAGGCCTGGAGTGAGAAAGACCTGAGTTCAAATCCAGCCTCAGATCACACACTACGTTGTGTGGCCCTGGGCAAATCACTTAACCCTATTGGCCTTCATTTCCTCATCTGTAAAATGAGCTGGAAAAGGAAATGGTAAACTACTCCATTATCTTTGCCAAGATATCTCAAAAGGGGGTCAGGAAAGTCAGAAAGGCCTGAACAAACAAACAAAAAACCTTCGGAGATCTACCTAAATGAAGGCAGTCATAACACCACTTAAACTTCTTTCAGATAAGAAACTTAAAGTGCTAATTCACTGTTTTGAAACTTATATGAAACATATTTTACATGATTTAAAACATTTGTCTGAGTTTCCCTACATTGGCTTTCTAGTCTTACCTTCTTGTGTCTAGAAAACATCAAAGAAATTGCTGACCTTTTTGTAATTAAAAAAAAATATTAACTAAATGAAACTTCAGTTTTTAAGGATCTGTAATTTCATCACTATTGGTACACCATCCTTTTAGATCAAAATCCCCTTACACGAATGATGTTGAGTTTGTGGCCAAAAAAAAAAAATCACTTTGTGACCATTCTATTTAATATAAAGGATGTTTCTATTTGGTGAGAGTGGTGGGTCTAGAAAACATTTCTTAAAAGTAAACAAAAGAAAAAACAATGTAGTACAAGTATCATAGCACCTCTCCCTCCCCCCAAAACTCTAAAAGGTTAAGTGACTTGCCTAGGATCTCAAAGCTAAAGAATGTGGAATTAAAACTCCAGTTTCCTAAGTTCCTGTTATGCCAAGTTGTTTCTCTGCGATCAAAACTGTAGGTAACTGAAAGGGCAACCAGGACACAAGTGGGTAAAGGCAGGCTGTAACATATTAACAATGACAGTTTGCCAAAAAAAGTAGCATAAGACATCCATAACATGTATGAACAGAAAGGAAGACTAGGTCAGTCTTGTAGAAAGTAAGGAACTAAATAAATAGACAGTAGCATTACACTAGTAACCTCCAAGCCTTTCAACAGATTGTCTAATGGAGACATTATGAAGTACATGGACAATAATGCATAGGACAACAGGTATGGATGGGTTGTGATCTACTCTAGGGGGACAGAGCCAAATGATAATAGGTTAATCTATTTAAGGCTTTAAATTTCACAGAACACCACCCTCACTTTCCAAACCATGCTGTCTCCACTCTGGCCAACCTTGGACCCTGAGCTTGCCTGTTACATGGTCCAGGTGTTTCACCTTACTCTCTCATGCCACAGCAGTACCTTTCCCCTGTTCTCCTTTTACAAGTTATTCCCACCATGAGACTATAAACTCCTTGTGGACAGGGATTATATTGTTTGTATTTATAATTTCAGAATTTAGAACAGTGCTTGAAAAATAGTAAGCACTTAATACATGCATCATCTATTATTTCAGTAATGCCTCACAACACCACCAAGGTGGGAAGAAATTATTCTCATGTTACTGATGAAGACGCTGAAGCTGAGAGAAGTTAAACGATTTGCTCAAGACATATAAACTGGTGAGCATCTCACACAGGGTTGGAACCCAGGGCTTCTCGATACCATCTAAAAATTACACACACCATATAACCACCACTTGGGTCACTACCTTATCTGGACATAAGAGTATACCAACAGGGACAGAGTAGTTTTCTGTTAGTGAAAAGTAGCAAATAGAGACTAACTTTTCTGCAACTACTTTCCATCCCAATTTTAAAATTTAGAACTATGTTATAGAATAGTTTTATCAGTTAATAAATGCCTTCAATTATATTATTTAATTTTACTGATGAGAGAAATTTGATCACTCCAAGACAGAAGACTTTTTATTCTTTCACAATGTAACATGCATTATGATTATGAATGTAAAATCTGTATGCTATGTCTTACATCAGTCATCACAATTTACAGTTAAGGTTAGAGCTGGCATTTAACAATAATCCTTCTTTGTAGCTCAATGCTGTCTTTTTGATACCTATTTGCCAAGTAGTTCAATGAACAGCATCTGTTACTTTATGTTTCTGTAACTGATACTGAAATTCTTGGGTCATAGCTGTTGCTATTTAAATAAATGGGCTACAAAGATGATCAGCAAGGTAAAAATTATAATTCCACTAAATGTATTTTTTAAAATGACAAGTGGTATGACAGAATGGATCTAATTTATACTAGCACCAGAATCATATACAATATGTCTTTCAGTTTGAAATAACATGGAAGAAGAATGAGAGGAATGTCTAAAAACTTAATTATATGTAGGGGGAAAAAGAATAAACCCCACCTGATTAAAAAAGTGATTAATAAAAATATCTAATAGAAGTAGAAGGAGCTCTCAGTTAGTTAATTGACTCAGATATTTCTTGATAAAACTTTAAGCCCAAACCCCTGGGCTTTCAGGGGAATTCCTGCTACTACTGAAACAATGTTGATGTGAAACATCAAACACTAGACACAGTTTTGTAACTTTTGAATTAGTAAGGAAAAGGCCTCTTTGAATCTCCAAAGCTTATCACAGTCCCAGGCATATAGGAGATGCTTAACAGTCCATTGATTGAAATGGTAAACTAAAATTCCCAAGGCAAACAGAAGAATGGAATAACATTTTACTTTACTGAATGAATGTATGCTGGAAGATATTTAAAACAGGTTTGCTATTCCCATATGAGTTTCTATAATTTTATTTATTTTATTTTACTTTTTTGTGGGGCAGTGAGGGTTAAGTGACTTGCCCAGGGTCACACAGGTCATAAGTGTCAAGTGTCTGAGGCTGCATTTGAACTCAGGTCCTCCCGAATCCAGGGTTGGTACTTTATCTACGGCGCCACCTAGCTGCCCCCAGTTTCTATAATTTTAATGGCAAGTCTTAACCTGGTATCTCAAGGTGTAGTGCAAGCCAAGGCAAAAATCAAATTAAGTTCACTTTCAGTTAAAAGCAAAATTTATGCTATAGAACAATACTTTGGGGGGAGAAAGCAAGGTGTACTTAAATGAAAGATACAATTCGTTTCCAAAAAGGTTAGGAAACAGAAAATTAAAAGTACAAGGCAACTTCAGCAGCTGCTTTTACACAGACAAGTATATGCACATTTGTTGTTACAAAACTAATGCAGTTATTGTTGATAATGCAACTTCCTGAAGACGCTATTAGAAAGACTGGATCTCAAACTTCTACTGTCTCTATTACTGCAAAACAAGTGGGCTCGGGGCAGCTAGATGGCACAGTGGTTAAAGCACCGGCCCTGGATTCAGGAGGACCTGATTTCAAATCTGGCCTCAGACACTTGACACTTACTAGCTGTGTGACCCTGGGCAAGTCACTTAACCCCAATTGCCTCACCAAAACAAAAACAAAAACAAAAACAAAAACAAAAAACAAGTGGGCTCTCCCGACCAACTGTTGCTTTACTTCCATCCTGTTTGCACTTTCCAGGGATTGCCAGGCAACATTTTCAATTCTGATAAGCTTATGGTTGGCAGGTCCCAAGGTGTTGCAACAAGTGGACTCTAAAAAGCCAGCAACAGGGTGTCTCACTTCTTCCAGTTACCACTACTTTAGGTGAACTTTAAAGCTGGAGTTTCGGGCACTTGGAATCAAAGTCACCAAGAACAATCTCCTTCCCCGCCCCCCACTAGGTCTTATTCTCAGTGCCCAGACTGGCTGAATTTCAATTCAAGCAAATAACTTGTCTTCCTAAAGTTCCAACGGGCAGTGGCATTCTTCCAAGTCATGGCTGGAGAGTTTCGGTAATTGGGATTTTGTTTTTACTGCGAGCAGTAAGGGAAGGCAAGAGAATCCTTCTCATGCACTGCCTATTTACGTGCGTGCGGGCTGCTTTCATTTCAAGTATAAAAGTTTCCAACTAAAAGGTGAAGAAACGCTAAATTTCGGTGTTCCATTTCTCTCTTACTGACCAAGCTCACATCCTCAAAGCGATTTCTCCATACTAGCTTCCTAAGGATGAAAAAACCCAAACAAACGCGCAAAGCTTGGGAAGGCTTCGCTGCCCGGTTCCTCGAGTTTGGGGGGCAGAGCCGAGAAAGGCGCGCACCCCCCCTCCCCTCCCCATCCAGTAGAAAAGCCGGGCTCACTCGGAATCATAACGGGAACAAGTGCCCGAAGAGACGGACTGGAGGAACCTGCCGCTCGGTAGGACCCTCAATCCATTTCTAAATCCCGAGGGTGCCCGGGAGGTTTCCCCCCGCCCCCTCCCCCCCCGGCCTCGCGCCTCGGCAGGAGGGAACCCCGGCGGGGCGGAGACGGCAGGTTCGAGCCCCGGACTCGACTCCAGCTCCTGTATTACAATGGACCGGCTCCGGGATGCAGGCTGGGGCCAGGGAAGGAGAGTTGCAGCGCCCGGGGAAACATCGTGCCCGCGGCGGCGGCAGGAAGCGCCCCCTCCGGGGCCGCTGGTTTCCCCCTCTCTTCCGCAGAACAGAGGCGACCCCCGAGGTCGGGGAGGCGAGGCCTAAGCCGCGCGCCTGGGCGAGTCCTCGGCCCACCTCCCGTCAGGAGGATGCCCGGGCTCCCGGCCCCCGCGCAACTCTTACCGCCTTGAGATCCAGGACCCCGTCCTTGGCCTCCTGTAGCAGCGACACGAACTTGGTGGTGAGCAGCCCCAGGCTCTTCTCGTGGCGGCTGCTACCCCCGCTCCCGCCGCCGCTGCTCCCGCCGCCTGGGGGCGCTGCCGGCGGCGGTTGTGGCTGCGGCGGCTGCCCCTGGCCCGGTGGCGGCTGCTGGCCGGAGCTCCCGGGCTCCGCCGCCGCCGCCATGCCGCCCGCCGCCGCCTTGGGGCTCGGACCCCAAGCCCTCAGCCCCACGCCCGGCCCCGCGCACCCAGAGAGCGCAGGTGCCCGGAGCGGCTCCCCCACAGAGCGATCGCCCTCGCCCCGACCCCGCCGCCTTCCGCGAACGAAAACGCTTAGCGCCGGGGCTGGGAGCGAGCGAGGGAACAAGAGGGGAGCCGCAGGGTGGAGAAAGAAGTTTAAATGGCAGGAAGTGACGCCAAAGCCCGCCGTTGCCCGGAGACGCTTTTTTTTCTTCCTTCGGGATTGGGTGAGTGAGGAGATGAAGAGGAGATGCTGAAGGTGATGCTGCTGATGGTGTGAATGTCTTCCTAGAAGAGCGCGATTAATTATTTCACATCCACCGTTTCTTTCTGTTGACCTGTGGCTCTGAGACGGAGCTGCTCTTGTCACCTCCTTTGAAAATGGTCACTGGGGATAAAAAGAAATTAGAAAGGACAAGGGAGGGGGGAGAAGTAAGGTTTGTGTCCAGCGTGAACCTCAACACTAAAGTTGTCGAGCTCGATCTTAACTCAAAAAAAAAAAAAAGCCTTAGACTCTCGTCTCTATTGTTCTTACCCAGTATTTTGTATTTTAGAAAAGCCTTCATAAAGCCCATCTATAGGAATTAGGACACTATAAAGAACTGGAATGCACATATGACAATTTTAGTGCTGGAAGAAATCCTATGAATGATCTAATTCAGCTCCCCTATAAATTATTCAACCAAAAAGCATTTATTAAATTACTACTATGGGCCAGGCACTGTGCTAGAGACACCGGGGAGAAAAATACAAAGAATAAAACAAACCCTACTCTGAACTCCACCCCCACCCCCACGTGTCCTGATAGGCAATGTTCTTTCTAGGACACTGGAAACCCTTTGTATTTTAATACTTGGAAAGCTCTGGGATTTAATCGGTGTGGGTCCCTAGCCACCTTAGTACTAGGTTACAAAAATGTTTATGTCTTCCAACTTTTAAAAGAAAGCTTTCCCTTGATCCTTTCACCAGATCCAGCTATATCCTATCACTACTCCTTCACTGCAACTTAAAAAAAAAATTAAGGCTATCTTGTTTTTACATTAAAATCATTTCCAATTATGTCCCTATCTCCTCATCTATACAGTGAAACTTCTCTTATAACAATGAAGAAAAAACAGTAAAACAAAACCAAATAATGGGAAGCATCTTATTAGAAGAAAGATTCCATAATCATCTTTCCAACAAAAGAAGGGATATTTTTATTTCTTCATTTCTTCTCTGGGGCTGAACTTGGACATTATTACAATTACACATCGTTCTGCTTTATTGTTTTTCATGCACATTGCTGTAGTGGCTCAGTATATTGTTCTCCTGGATCTGCTTACCTCATTTGCATCAATTCATCCAAGTCTCAGATTTCTCTGAATTCTGCATGTTCATTGTTTCTTAAGGCACAATAATATTACGTTACTTTCATGTGCCACAGTTTGTTTAATCATTCCCTAATTGAAGGGCAGCCAGTCACTGGTTTGAAATTTGAAAACTCATTACTAAACTCCTTGAAAAACTTATTTCCAAATGCTTCTCTGTTTCCATATCATTTATTCCTTTTTCTTCAACCTTTGCAATCTGGCTTCTGCCTGCACCACTGAACTGAGCCAGTTCTCTCAGAAGTCACCAATAATTACTCATCAAGGCTGTTTTGTGTTTTGTATTGTTTTTAGTTTTCATTCTCTTTCTCTGCAGTTTTTGATAGTTGCATCTTCTTCTACTAGATGTTTTCCTCCCTTGGCATCAGAGACACCAGATTTTCCTGGTAGTTCTCTTGCACAATCACTTCGTTTTCTTTTGTTGATTCCTTCTCAGTCTTCTCTATGTCTTTAACTAGTTGTTCCCTAAGGTTCTGTAAGCTCCCTCCTCCTTCCTTTCTCCCTCTTCCTTTCCCTGCCTCCCTCTCTCTTTCATGTACGTATGCATGTATGTATGTATGTATGTATGTATGCACAGGCTTTCTCCCTTGTCAATCTCCTTCACACCCTTGTCCATTTTGCAGATACTCTCAAATACTCTATCTCTGCCCTTCAGAGTTCAAGATCTATATTCTAACTATCAACTAAGCTCAATACCTAAAACTGCTCTTCCTTTTGATTTCACTATTTCTGCCAGCAACATCACCTCATCCATTTTTCCATGTTTGATATTATAGGTTCAACATCATCTTTCATATTTAATCAATTACCAAGTGCCTTTGAGGCAGTATGGTATTGGAGAAAGAACAGTGTCTCTAGGGTCAGAAGACCTGGGTTCTAATCATACCTTTGAGGTTTAATACCTGTGTGACCCTTAGCAAAGTAAGTTTTTTTTAACCTCCTTGGCCTCAGTTTCTTCTCTTTTCTTCTCTTTTTTTTTTGTGGGGCAATGAGGGTTAAGTAACTTGACCAGGGTCACACAGCTAGTGCCAAGTGTCTGAGGCCGAATTTGAACTCAGGTCCTCCGGAATCCAGGGCCAGTGCTTTATGCACTGTACCACCTAACTGCCCCATGCCTCAGTTTCTTAATCTATAAAATGAGAGAGTTGGACTACATGTCTTCCGAAGTCCCTTCCAGTACTAGATCTATGATTCCATAATATATGTAGCATTAGTAGGCCTCCACCAGTTGAGGATGACCATGGATCAGTGCCTTGAAGAGCCACAGGCCACAATGTGGCTGTGCAGTCCAATACAGGAGCTGCAGCTCCTGAGTTCACTTATAACCGGTAAGTGTTGCATCCTGTGTTGTATCTACCCCATGAGGAGTAGCTGGAGTGTCCTCTCCAGGGCGCTAGCCTGGGCGGATCAATATGGAAAACAAGCTGTTGCCCATGCAGCAGGTTTTCCCTCTCTTCGCCATTGGTGGATCCAAAGGAGAGGCAGAGCCAATACAGTTTGGCACCAGTGCCGCAGGAGGAGTTGCCAGAGGGATGTGATGTCCAACATCCAACTGCCTAAGGGACTCCGACTCCTGATTTTTCCTCGGGGTTAACTCCTGAAGCCTTTCCCATATATGGGTATAGCCACAAGGCAGCAGAGGTTTAAAATCAGGGTTTTCTTCCCCTAGGCGGGTTGCCTGCCAAGGCTAATGAGCCCCACCTGCCCGAAGCTACTGGTTTTAAGGTGCCAGTGACTCGCCTTCACCCCTTCTCCTGTTAGTGGAAACAGTTCGGCCATGAGAAGGCCAGGAGTTGGGCTTCGGTTGTCAGAGGCTATTTGAGATGCACACTATTGGAGCATTTTATAGAGAGTGGGAGCTTATCCCCACTCCCACCCCAGCATGACAAACCTTTGGAACCTCAGGTACTTCTGAATCCAGGACAGGCACTTTATCCACTGCGCCACCTAGCTGCCCCCTAGGACCTGAGTTCAAATCCAGCCTCAGACACTCAACACTTACTAGCTGTGTGACCCTGGGCAAGTCATTTAATCCTCATTGTCTCGCCAAAAAAAAAAGGAAAAAAAAGAGAAATATTTTCAGACCCAGTTTTGAGGTGACACAATGGACTACTCTTTGTTCTAACAGACTCTTTTCCATACCCTTGCTTCTAAAGTTGATGTCCCAATACTGTCTTCTACACTCCTTTTTGCCTATTGAATTCCCAGGTTGTTGTTTGTCCTTCATTCTCAAAGAGGACCACGACATCAGAAACATGTTATGATTTGCAAGTAAATTGGACTTTTTAAGTGAGGGAGGGCTGTGCAAAGTCACCAGCCTCACTCTCCTCCAGAGCCAACTGGGTTCAGTGGGAAGATCTACATCAGGATGACTGGAGATGGCTCCAGATATAGTGGGAAGCCTTGACCTTTTTAAGCGAAGGTCTTTCCCAGTTAGTAGTTTGTCTGAGGCAACTCCCATTCAGTGATTAAAGCTAGGTAAAAATGAGGCAAAGAATGGCCTCTTTTACCAAGTCAAAAATAAATATAAAGTCAGTCTTAGAGGGGAAGACCCTCCGCGTTTCTGGCCAAAACAGAAACAACTGCTATTAACACTCACTCTAAGCCTTCAGAGTCCAAGATACTCATCCTATAAACTCCAAATGGAGTCCAAATACCTCCTCACTGGAGCCTTTTCTGGTTCACCTTCTCAGTAACAACTTTTCCCTTTTGATGTAACCATCATTATTGTGGCAAAGACCTCTTTGAGGGGGAACCTACCACATGCTTAGGCAGCCTATTCCATTTTTGGAGACTCTAATTGTTAGAAAGTTTGCCCTTAAAGTAAGCCTAAATTTGCCTCTCTATTGCTTTGGGTTCTACCCTCTGGGGCCAATGCTAATACCTGTTCTAGGGGCCAATCCTTCAAGAATGTAAAGACAGCTGCTATTTCCCTCCTAAATATTATCTGCTGTGGGCTAAACATCCCGTGTGTGTTAGAGTCTGATAAGAAAGCTCTTCACTCCCCTCACCATATGGTCATCCTTTCCTAAATCCTTTTTGTTTTCAGGTAGAAGCAGATGATTCATAAATTAATACAGTACTCCAGATGTGGGCTGAGCACAGTGGAACTATCATATCCTATATATTAGACAGCATTCTTCTTCGTGCAGCCTAAGATCACGTTAGATCTTAATACTTGCCTTGTATTAAGCTTGCAGTTCACAGAAATTTTAAGATCTTAGGTAAATTGCAAAGATTTCCTCCTCAAGAAGCTTTGCTTCTAAAAGTGTAAGAGGAAAAAAAAAAGTATAAATTATAATGACACTAGTTGTAGAGATATATACAAAAGTACCAAGAGGAATGTTGGTGTGACTGGAGTCAGGTAGGATTATGATGAAAAGGCTTCATGGACAAAGCCATTTTTCAATAGCACCTTGAAGGAAGGAATGTGGTTTGGCAGAGTAAAGAGGAAGTGTGGGAAGTGGCATTTGTGATATATGATTTCGAGTAGGAGCAGGTGATTTAAAATCTGGGGAGTAAATAGATTTGCTTTCTTGGAGTTAAGACCTAAGTCTGGCAAAAGATGATGGCAATTAGGTAAAGAGAAACAAGGTTAGGACCTGAAACTAATAATTCTGTTTTAATATTATCATTGGAGTAACAGAGAGCTATTAGGGTACTATGAGAAGGAGAGTAATATAAACCAAACAATACTTAAAGGATGTTGTTCTTACTTTGGTGTTTGGTATACCAGATGGGCAAGTCCAGTAAGAACTGGTATCATCCTTTTTGATATATAGTGATTAGAGGATGAAGCAAGAATTAAAGCTGACAAAAAACTCAGCTATTATTCTTTTCCTCAAGTCAGATAGTGAGTAAATATTTATTAAGGGCCTTCTATGTGCCAGGCACTGTGCTAAACCCTGGGGATACAGAAAGAGGCAAAAGATAGTCCCTGCCTTCAAGAAGCTCAGTCTAATGAGGAAGACAACAACAAGTCCATATATATATATATATATATATATATATATATATATATATATATATATATATATATATATGTCAGGGTATATGTGGGTTAGATAGGAAAGAAAAGAGAGAAAGCACTAGAATTAAGAGGAATTGGGAAAGACTTCCTAAAGATGGGATTTTAGTTGAGACTTAAAGGAAGCTAGGGAAGTCAGGTAAAAATGAGGAGGGAATGCATTCTTCCAGGGATAGAGGCATGAATTTCTAGAGAAAATGCCTGGAGTTATCTGCAGAAAAATAAGGAGGCCACTATGACTGGAAAGAAGAGTATGTGTTGGAGAGTAGGTGTGAGAAGGCTAGAAAGGTTGGAGGGAGCTAGGCTATGAAGAGCTTTGAACACAAAACAGTATTACAAGGGTTTGTGGAAGATGGATGTTTAATTTTGGCAGCAGAACATCTAAATAAAAATTCTTGCCTACAGCTGTCAATAAAGAACTGAGGGTGGACCACAGATGAGTGGCTAACTACATATGATCTTGGAAAGAATAGAAGTCACAGAAAGGAGCAAGGGGTACAAATGTAAGTAATGGAGAGGGGGAAGAAAATTAGTAATCAACCAAGTAATTATTAAATGACTACTATGTGCTGGAGATACAAAGTTAAAAACATTCTACTGGGCGGGGGGTATAGACATATTTATAGGTAAGTATAGTTCTTAAGTCATTTTTCAGTCATGTCTGACTCTCTGTGACCCCATTGGAAGTTTTCAGGGCAGAGATACTGGAGTGATTTGTCATTTCCTTCTCCAGAAATTTTTTCAGATGAGGAACTGAGGCAAACAGGGATAAGTGACTTGCTCAGAATCACAGTGCTAGTATGGCTAGATTTGAACTTAGGAAGATAAGTCTTCCTGGCTCCAGGCCTGGCATTCTATCCACTGCACCACCTAGCTGCTCCAAGTTAGTATGGGATATACGGAAAATGATTTTGAAAAGGGGCATTTATAACAGAGGAATCAGAAAAAGATTCTTGAAAGAGGTGCTGCTACCTGAGCTGAGAATCAAAGGGAGTGAGAGGGAGATAATTACAGGCATAGGGGACAACTCATACAAAGTTAGGGAATAAAATGGTGTTTATGTGTACACGGCAAATAGGTCAGTTTAGCTGGAACATCTAGTGATGTTTGAGGGTAAAAAGATGTAACTTAAGAAACTAAGAAGTCCCTATGAGACAAAAAATGGTAAGGAAAAGTATATTAAGGGAATTAATAATGTTTAGAAAATAAGGAAAGTAGTAAATGATACAGGAATTCTTTGATGTCTTGAATATGAACAGTTTTAGTGAAATGTCAAAGATAAGGAAGTGCAGGGTAGTCTGGAAGTAGATATCACAGGGTTAGCTTTATTATATTCACAAAAACATCAGCGAAAATAGATGTAACCATTAGATATGTTCTATGATAGTCTTTAATAAGGCAGAGAATAATGACTCTAAAGTTACTGATGCCAATACTAGATCTTAAGAGATCAACTAGTCTCCTAGTTCTTTAAGTTCTATGAAGTAACTAAACTTCACACAGTGCCTTGATCACAATAAGTACATTTACTGAATCCCCTTATCTTACAGGTGAGTAAACTGAGCCCTCAAAAGGTTAGGAAGGTACCCAGGGTGACATAGTCAAATAACTTTGAAATCTCTTGTCCCTGTTGGTTGCCTCCTGCTCTGGTATAGTCTCATCTCTGACCTTTAACAGTGCTTTCCTGGTTTGTTCTCCTATTTCTTTGCGTAATGATTAGAATGATGCCACCTGCTGGAGACTTACTGTAGCAAAGCGCCACCATGAGCCATGAGGTGAAGGCCCCTGAGGGCAAGCCATGTGGTCAAAGTCCTGACATTTGCTCGTGGGTATTGTCTATCAAGGGTACCAGCCAATCAACTTGAGGAGCCTCCCATTTCTGGGAGGGACACACAAAGTAGGAAGCAGATGTTGGGGAAGGAGTTGTCTCTCTTTTGGTTCCTGACCTCACCATGGTGGGTCGGATGATAGGGTCTCTTAGAAATAGTTAGATTTTTACCTTTCTCTCTGATCCTAATGCTCTGTAATAAATACTTAAACATTTAAATACTCTTGCTAAACCTTATAATTTATTGGCAACCACTCATTAGATTTTAGATAGTATAGCTAGAATTTTAGTCCCCTTACACTTGACTTGGATCATGATCCACATCCTGCCTTCCAGTCCTGTGTTCCAGGCTCCCCACTCTCTATGCTCTTTTTTTTTTTTAAGTGAGGCAATTGGGGTTAAGTGACTTGCCCAGGGTCACACAGCTAGTAAGTGTTAAGTGTCCACTGCGCCACCTAGCTGCCCCCACTCTCTATACTCTTTCTCTTGATACCACAGATTTCATTGTCATCTCTATATTGTCTCTAGCCTGAATTCCATTCTTGGACATTTCAAATGAGGTACTTTGGCATCTCCAACTCAAACTGTCCAAAACAGAACTTATCTTTTGTCCCCAATCCCACCAGTCTTGGAGACTTCCCTATTCCTTCTGTGAAGACATCACCATCCTAATCACTCAAATTCAGATCATTCTCAATTCTTCATTCTCAGTCATCCAGCATATCCAGTCATTTGTCAGAAATGACAGATCGCATCATTTCTTCCTGAAGCACTTAGGTAGTGTAGCGGATTGAGTATTGGACCTATAGTCAGGAAGACCTGAGTTCAAATCCAGCCTCAGATAATTACAAGCTATGACCCTGGGCAAGCCACTTTACCTACCTGCCTCTGTTTCGTTATCTGTAAAATGGGGATTATTTTGATGTTATTGTGAGGATATCTCATAGCCCTAGCACCTAGCACAGTGCCTGGCACATAGTATAGGAGCTAAATACTGATTGATTGACATTTGTCAACAAAATGTTTTCCATGAGGGCAGCAAGGTGACACAGTGGATAAAGCATCGGCCCTGGATTCAGGAGGACCTGAGTTCAAATCCAGCCTCAGACACTTAACACTTACCAGCTGTGTGATCCTGGGCAAGTCACTTAACCCTCATTGCCTCGCAAAAAAAAAAAAAAGGAAAAAAAAGCTTTCCAGTCACTTTAGGTGTTTTGCTAAAAATGTCAACCTAGCAATCTCTTTGTAAAGTCTTAGCAGTCACCATGGGGTGGTGATAAAATTGTTGGGTTTACTTATATTTTTTCTCTCAGAGAAAAGCAACAAAATCCTGTTTTAAAAATAGTGTGTATATTTGGAAACAACTGCTACTACAGAAACAAGACAAAATGCCTTTAGTTTATTTTGACAGCACATTCCCAGACATAAATATAAATAATTTAAGAAAAACTGTACATATATTTAGTAAATGCTTGATCAAAAAAAGCTTTAAAATATACTCATATTGGAATGTGTAGAAAGAGATTTTAAAAGCACAGAAGTTACAATATTTGGTTGCTGTTAGTATGATTTATAATAGAATTTGTAAGACCATTTCAACTTGATGAAGTCTCAGTACCATCAAAATTCTTGCTGAATATCACTTAAAGCAAAAGTTAGTCGCTTTATTTTTTCCTCCATGGCTTTTTTGTTTTGTGCTGTTTCATGTAGAAGGTGACGCATCTCGTCTTCAACCTGGGAAACCTAAATTGACAACCAAGATTTAAAACATTTTAATTTCTCTTAATATTACTATGTGTTTAAAAAATGAATACTGGAAGAAAAATCTATAAGGATTAATCTATCTAGCACATGGAATCTGTCCCCTTAGAAGTTTTACACTGTGACATTTTAAAATTACTATGACTAAAATAAAGTGAAAATTAAAATTAACAAAGTAGATCTACTTAAAAATTAAGATGAGTGTTGTATAGATAGATAATATCCTAAAGATGCTTTCCAACTTGTCCATTATAATGAAAATGTTTGCTTGAGGGTCAGTTTCCTTAAAAACACAGTGCCCCCCCCCCATTTTCATTCTTTGGTAGAATAATCCTCTCTTAATTTCTTTCATAACACACCTGCTTTTCTTCCTACTTCATTGCCCAATAAATGTCTTTCTTGGTTGTTGTTACTCCTCTGAAGTAGCTAGACTTTTGCTTTTTTCCTCAGAAAGCTATTCTACTCTAATAGCTAAAACAATCACTTCTATGTGGATGACTACCAGGGCTGCCCTTCTGATCCTTATTTTCACCAAAGCTCCAGTTCCACATTTGCAACTTTTAAAAAAAATTCAATTTGATTTTATTTTCAATTCCAAATTCTCTCCTCCTCACTTCCCTATTCTCCAACCCATTGAGAAGCAAGAAAAATAAAACCTATTGCAAATGTGTATACTTGAGCAAAACAAATTCCCACATTAGCCATGTCTGATAAAATACACTTTGAGCTACATTCTGAATTTGTCACCTCTATCTGGAGGAAGATAGCATGTTTCATCATGGTTCTTCTAGAATGGTGGTTGGTTTTATTGTCTTGATCAGAGCTCCTAAGTCTTTCAAAGTTGTCTGACTTTATAACCTCGTGATTGTATACATTGTTCTCCTGGTTCACCCTACTCCACTTTGTATGAGTTCAAATAAGTCTTCCCAGGTTTTTCAAAAACCATTCCCATCATCATTTTTTTTTTTACAGCACAATGCATTCCATCACATTACAAATGCCATAATTTGTCCAGCTATTCCCCAATGGGTGGGCATCCTCTCAATTTCCAATTCTTTACCACCACAAGAAGAGCTGCTATAAACATTTTTGTAAAATTGTCCTTTTCCTCTTTCTTTAGTCTCTTTGAGGTAGACACCTGCTGGGTCAAAGGGTATGCACAATACCCTTTGATCCAGCAACAGATCTGTATCCCAAAGGGATTTTTAAAAAAGGGAAAAGAACCTACTTGTACAAAAATATTTATAGCAGCTCTTTTAGCAGTGGCTAATAATTGGAAATCAAGGGCATGCCCATAAATTGGGGAATGGCTAAACAAGCTGTGGTATAACGAAGTGATGAACAGGCAGATTTCAGAAAAGCCTGGAAAGATTTACATGAACTGATACAAAGTGAAGTGAGGAAAATCAGGAGAACATTGTATACAGTAACAGTAATATTACACAATGAAGAATCTTGAATAACATCTATTCTCATCAATACAATGATCCAAGCCAATCCCAAATGACTCATGATGAAAAATGCTATCCATCTCCAGAGAAAGAACTGATGTCGTCTGGATACAGACCAAAGCATACCATTTTTCACTTTCTTTCTTTCTTTTTGAATTTTCTTGTACAAAATAGTAAAGGGCTTTAAATGACTGCACATATATGACCTGTATCAGATTACTTACCATCTTAGGCAGGTGAGAGGGGAGGGAAGGAGAGACTTTGGAATGCAAAACTTAAAAAACAATGTTAAAAACAGTTTTTACATGCAATTAGGGAAAAATAAAATATTACTTAAAAACAAAACAAAAAAAACCCACAAAGGGTATGCACAACTTAGTAGCATTTTGGGCACACTTTGAAATTGCTTTCTAGAATGACTAGATAAGTTCACAGCTCCACCAATAGTGCATTAATGTACCTGTTTTCCCATGGCTACTTGAGCACCAACTACAAATCTGCAACTTTCTAATGAGCATTTCTACCTGGATGTTTTAATAACCCAAGTTCAGAATGTATAAAACCAAAGTTAGCATCTTATGTTTAAATTGGCTCCTTTTTTCTTAGCATTTCTTAGTATTTCTTTCAATGACACTAACATTCTTTTAATCACTCAGGCCCGTAATCAGAGTCAGTCTTTAGCTTCTGAAGTCCGTTCTTTTGATTTGCTCCTACAGCAAATCCTATCAATTCTTCTTTCAAAATATTTTTAATATCTATCCATTCCATTCCCACTATTACTAGCAAGGTTTTAGATCTTCATTAATTAGGCAACTCAACTCCAAAACCCAGTCTTAAGACTGATTCTTCACCTTCCCTGGCTCCTGCTTTCACATGTATTATTATATTACTTTTCCCTAATAGGATATTAAGTCCTTGAGGGTAAGGACTATCTTTCTCTTGTATTTATCTCCTCAGAGCTCAGCAAAGAATGTGATACATAATAAGTGATTAAGAAATGATTTTTCATTAATGGAAAGATAGCACTGCCGTAGCACCCTTGAAATTAAGAAGAAATGGGTTTGAATTCTGCCTCTAATACTTAAGAGCTACCTGGGATAAGTAGCTTAAAATCAACAAGTCATAGTTTCTTCTTTTTTTTTCCCCAGGGCAATGAGGGTTAAGTGACTTGCCCAGGGCCACACAGCTAGTAAGTGTCAAGTGTCTGAGGCCAGATTTGAATTCAGGTCCTCCAGAATTGAGGGCGGGTGCTATATCCACTGCACCACCTAGCTGCCCCAAGCCATAGTTTCTTAATCTATAAAATGGGAATAATAATAGCAATTGCCTCACAGGATTGTTGTGAGCACCAAATGCAGTGATGAATTTAAAGTGCTTTGTGAACTTTTAAGCACTATATAAATGAGTTATTATTATGAATAATGCTTAAATTATTCCAATGGTTTTCCCAACTCTAATGTAAGAATAATGATGATGATAACAGCAACATTTATATACTTTAAGGTTTGCAAAGTGATTTACATTTATTATCTCCTGAGAAAACAGAGACAAAGTGCCTTGAGCATGGTTATAGAGGTATGTGTCAGAGGCTGCATTTGAACTCGGGTCTTCTTAACTCCAGGTCCAATGCTTTTTCCTCTGGGCCGCCTAGCTATTTCATGTATACTGTACATTGCTATTAGATTGGTTTGTTTAGAAACAAAACCATTTTCATCAATGTCCTGTTCAAAAACATTTGGTAACCTTCCCTGTCCTCTGAATATCAAGTTCTCTTGTTTGGTTTCCAAAGTCTTCCAAATCTGGCCCCACTCTTTCCTAAAAAGAAAATAAATATGGTTCTGTGAAGAGTTCTGTACTTGGAATCAGAGATCTGGGCTCCTGTCCTAGTTCTACCACTGTGAACTCATGGGAAAGTCACTTTACCTCATTCAACCTCAATTTCCTTATGTATAAAATGAGAAGGTTGGACTAGATCAGAGGTGTGAACTCCAGAGTGCCAAGAGAACTGCATTAAAATGTAATTGGGAAATGTTTAACAAAATGAACAAAAAATATAATACAACATAATGTTAATTTGTGGTTTTCCAAGTCAATAAGACACTAGGTTCCCTTTCTATTTGAGTTTGATTCACCTGGGCTAGATGATTTCTAAGATCGATAATTTTATGAGAAGCACAATTCTTACCCAACCTTACCTCCCGTCATTCCCTATGGACATTCCTCAATTCCAGTCAGTTCAGTCTACTCAGTGTCCCATAAATAAGCTCTCTATAACATCTGTCCTTGCATCTTGACTCACTCTGTTTCTCCTATCTTGACTCTCAACTGCTGGTATACATAACCTTCCTCTTCTTCAAAGAACAGATATAGGGGGAAAAGCATTGGCTTTGGAGTATAAAACAATCTGTGGGGCAGCTAGGTGACACAGAAGATAGAGCACTGGCTCTGAATTCAGGAGGACCTGAGTTCAAATACAGCCTCAGACACTTGACACTTACTAGCTGTGTGACCCTAGGCAAGTCACTTAACCCCAATTGCCTCACCAAAAAAACCCCAAAAAACCCAATCTGTGTTCATGTTTTGGTTTTGCTGCTTACTAGCTGTGTGACCTGGGGCAATTCACTTAACCTCTCTGGGCCTTAGTTTCCTCCTTTATAAAATGAAGAGGTTCTCTCTAATTCTAAATCTGTGATCTAAAACCTAGATTTCTTCTCTTACTGTCTTTACTACTCATCTTAGCACTATCTATTTATTTGTATTATTTTATTTTCATGACTGAATGCTTTACCTGCCTCCTAACTAGAGCAACTAACTGCTCCTTGCTGGTGTGGGGACCAATTTTTAATTGGGGAGTGTTAGCTAAGCGGCTCGCCGCAATATTGGGGCAAGGAAGGAGACCAGCAGCCTCCTTCAAAACAGAACAAGATTTATTTTAACAAGAATGAACTTAAAAAACAAAAACAAAACACAAACAGGATCAGTAGGATCAAGGGAAAAGAAATAAAATGGGGAAAGGGAAATTATAAAACCTGAAAAATACCACCGTGCAGGAATCAGCTGAGAATACACAGCAGAGCTCCTGTCACCTTCCAGCTTCCAGCCAGAATGCCGAGGGAAAAAAAAAAAATTCCTTCCTCCCCACAGCCCCCAACCAATTGGATGGCCGCTCTGACAGTCACATGACTACCCTCACTAGGCTTCCAATCATTATAATTTTGCCAGGCCCATGTAGGCGGCAGTGAGTGGTGATGACGTGAGGTGCCAGCACCATGGCAATGGCTACAACCAGTGGGTGGAGCACCGTGAGGTTTGTGGAGCCCCAGGCCAGTGCGCACCAAGGCATAAAAACCTCAAATAACAATTAATTATTTACACTGGATAGGGTTATTTTGTTTTTGTTTTGTTTACAATTTCCCCAAAGAACCTAAGAGAGTGTTAAGCATATTATATATATTTAATAAATATTTGCTGAATTCAATTTAAGAACCGCATTCTGAAATAAAGTAACAGTACATTATACCACCTGCCTTACTCAATTTAGGCTCTACATGAAGCTCTCTTCCTTTTTCTTTTTTCTGTACATTTCCCAGGTGATAATACCTAGTCCTACAACTTTTAAGTATCACCTTTACTCTGGATACTGATTTGCATTTCTATTTCTGAAACCTTTCCCAGTTTTCAATTCTGAATCTCCAACTGTCATACTGATACAAACACTTAATTTCTCATTACCATTTCAAAATTAACAAGGAAAATCAGATTTTATTGTTGGCTTCTCCCAAACTTCCTCTTTTCCAAACTGTCACTATAACTAAGCAGATTAAGAAGATGCCCATGATACTCCATCAGAAAAGCATTTCCTTTGAGCAGTTTTTTCCGAGAGGCAATGATGGGCTGTGTTATTCTATCCACAAGCTCTTACCAAACACATTCTTATGAAATAGCTGGCTATGCAAAAGGATACAATGCTCAGGTGTAGAACATAGTACACTTGTGGGTCCATATTGAGATCAAATTTAGTAAATGGTTTCCTGAGCAGCAACTCCGACCTAAGTATTAACATCATCTTGTTTTGGAACCATCTATTCGTAGTAGACATCATTCTTTACATTCACACATTTTTCAAATCTGCTTTTTTTTCTTCTCTACCATAACTGTACCAGTCATTCCACTTAACTATAAAATGATATCTTAGATATGGAAGTTAAAAGATGTCTTTATCAACATTACCTTTTCATTTGCTGCATCAATTTGCTTTTGTTTTTCATTTGCCATCTGCAGGAGTTCTGCCTGATGGGCTGCAACCATTGATTCAAGTTGTTTTCTAAAACTATCATCCATAGAATGAAGTCTTTCCATTGTAACCCTAGAGGAAGTACATATAAATCAGTGAGGTGTTTTTGGTGGCTTTACTTATAAAGAATATTTTTTTCTACAAACATAAATGTCTGCTTCTGAACACAGAAAATCCCCAGGGTTATTTAAAACTAAATTTTACTTTTGATTTTGAAGACTTTTGTCTCGTTCTTCAATGAGTTTCTTTTCTTTGGTTTCAAATTTTTCTTTCATTTGTTTAACTTGTGTCTCAAGACCACTTAGTAGTTCTCCTTTATCTTGCCACTTCTTATTAATTGCACTGAAATGAAAGTAAAAGGGTTTAGAAAGAAATGTTCAAATCAATTTAATGTACTACAATAGCATTTCATTCATTCAGACGGCAGCAAAGTAGTGTTGTGGACAAAATGCTGGGCCTGGAGTCAGATAAGCCTGAGTTCAAATCCAGCCACAGGTATATATCAGCTGTGTGACCTTAGGCAAACGTTATTTAGCTTCTGTTTGCCCCACTTTCCTCATCTGTAGAATGGGAATAAAAATAAAACCTACTTCCCAGGATTATTGTGAGGATTAAATTTGAGAAGCTAATATTTGTAAAGTGCTTATTATTAACCCAATTCCTGGCTAATAGGAGGTGCTTAATAAATGCTAGCTATGATGATGATATTGTTTCATACCTGTAGGCTCTCCCAATTTCTTCAAGTTCTGCTTCCTTTTCTTTCAACTGCTGTTTTAGGTCCTCTTTCCTCTCACAGTGCCGCTCCAATTTCTCCATTAGCTCTTCCAGTTGTGCAGATTTTTCATCAAGTTGTTCTTGAGTATTTTTTTGCATTTCATTGATTTCTTCTCGTAACTTTCTAATACGTTCATCTCTTTCCTGTAAGCTCTTTGCAGAAAAACGAATACTTTGTTTATTTTTTACTGCCCCTAAAATGTCTTTGTTTTGCTGCCTTACAAGGTAATATAAGCAAAAGATTATCTAAAAGTTGAGAAAGTAATTTAAAAGTTCACTGTGTAAGGCATTTAAGAAAACATTTACTGTGAAATTTGTAAAAAAAATGCAAATAACAAATTGTTTATGTTAAATGTGAACAAAAATTATCAAGAATTTGTATCTTTTTTATTATTATTTCACTGTGATCAGTTGTGAACAAGATGCATTTGTTTTTTAAAACAAACTCTAGAATCCTTTTTAGTCCCAATTTTAATGGTCTAGTGTGAGGAAAATAATAAAATGTAATCCCTTGTACATAAGAATGATTTGCAAAATTAACTCATATTAAGTAAAAAATTAAGAAATATACATTATGTAGAAGGTAGAAGAGTTAAAAAAACTGAAACAAAATATATGATGGTTCATTCTAAAAATGTTATGAATACATGTGAGCTTTGAATAAAGATGAAAACAAAATTCATTTGTTGCAAATTTCTGCTGAAAAAAGCTTGGGTATATATGTGTGTGTTACAGTTGCTTTATAAAAAGGAAGAGGGGACTTCACTGTCCAAGATGCTGGATACTTGTTAATCTGACAAATTGACAGACATATATATGGTGAACAATGATGCTCCCGACCTCATATCATCAAACAGAGGAAAAAATAGGAAATACTGCTAGTATCCTACCATTTGAAGTGAACACAGGTCAGGTAAGGACTTCATCTGATTCTGCTAATGCTAACCTTTTTCTCACCTAACACTAGAACTGATGTGTTGAAAACAGTAACTACAAAGATTGTTATAAAAATTCTACTAGGGGCAGCTAGGTGGCACAGTGGATAGAGCACCGGCCCCGGAGTCAGGAGTACCTGAGTTCAAATCCGGCCTCAGACACTTGACACTTACTAGCTGTGTGACCCTGGGCAAGTCACTTAACCCCCATTGCCTCACTAAAGAAAAAAAAAATTCTACTAGATACTACTTTTCTATCCCTATCTTTTCCCTTAGCTCCCCATGAGTACATATAATCATGATTAAAATGTCAGTTTTGGTGTCAACAGAACATAGAGGTCTGTCATATTTTGCTGAGGCATGAGACCCACTGTAATATAGAGTGTAATTATCTTCTAAATCTATTAAGAATATCAGCTTGAGGGGTAGAACTAAGATGTCAGAGTAGAGGAAGAACTCTACCAAGTTCTTCCAACATTCCCCTTCAAACAACTTTGAAATAATGCCTCAAATAGAATTCTGGAGTAGCAGAGCCATCAAAAGATCTGGGAGAGACATTTTTCCAACCCAAGACAACTTAGAGGTTGGAAGAATAGATCTGTGATGTGGGGAAGGCTGGTCCACAGACCACGTGGATACAGAACGAGTAGTGGGACTAGGTAGGGATGACAGAATCAGTTTCAGAAGCTCTCAAGCCAGAGATGATAAGATACCTACGAAGTGGTCAAAAAGAGATTATAGGGGACTACTGTGTTAGTACCAGATGCAGGACATGTAGCTATTTGGCAGCTCCATTGCCTACACAGTTCAAGAGCAGAAAGGAGCATTTAAAAATGATTCTTTTTTATTAAGTGGGAACAAGGGCCCTGAGGAGAAGTATCATTTCCAATCCCAAGAGATCAAAGGCCCTTCCTAGATAGGGGTCACAATGTAGACCAAGAGAGCAGTGAACACACAGACTGGGGCTAACATGACAGAAAAGGAAAATAACAAATGCTGGAGGAGTTGTAGAAAAGCTGGGACACTAATACACTGTTGGTGGAATTGTGAACCACTTCAACCATTCTGGAGAGCAACTAGGAACTATGCCCAGAGAGCTATAAAACCATTCATATCATTTGACTCAGCAATATCACTACTAGGTCTGCATCTCAAAATGATCAAAGAAAAGGGAAAAGGACCTACTGTATTTGTATAAAAATATTTATGGCTCTTTTAGTGGTGGCAAAGAATTAGAAAAAGAGGGGATGCCTATGAATTGGGGAATGGCTTAATAAGTTGTGCAATATGATTGTGATGGAAAACTACTGTGCTATATGAAATGATGAGAAGGATGGTTTCAGAAAAACCTGGGAAGACTTATAGAACTGATACAAAGTGAAGTGAGCAGAACCAGGAGATCATTTTACATAGTAACAGCAATAATTTTATGATGATCAATTGTGAAAGATTTAGCAACTCTGACCAATACAACAATCTAAGATGATTTTAAAAGATCCATATGAAAATTGCTATCTATGTCCAAAGAGATAACTGATCAAATCTGAGTGCATATTGAAGCAATTTTTTCTACCTTACTTTTCCTGGTTGGTTTGTTGTTGTTGTTTTTGGGGTGTGTGTGTGTGTGTGTGTGTGTGTGTATGTTTTGCAACATGGCTAATATGGAAATGTTCTGCGTAACTTCACATGTATAGTCTACATCATATTGCTTGCTTTCTCAAGGGGTGGGGAAGGGGCAGGCAGGAGATAGAGAATTTGTAACTCAAAAATTTTAAAAATGAATGTTAAATTTTTTTTATATTTGATTTGGAAATATTGAATGAAATAAACAAAATATATTTTTAAAAAAGATCAACTGAACACCAAAGTCCCTGAGGTCCCACTGAGGGAGAATCCATATTAGAAAAAGCAAGAAAAATTGATAAATAATGTAGAGAATTTATTGTGAATCTACCCCAGCACCTAGTTTATGGTTAGGTTGGTTTAAAAATCTGAATTGTTATTTACTCTGGAAAAAAACTAGTATTGAAATGAACTGGAGGAACAGAAGGGGTAAAAATGGGAGGGAAACAGAATATTTGAAGCTTAGGGCCAAGGACAGGCTATATTTAATAATTTTCTATAAGGAAGATTTTATTTGAATTTCAACAAATTGTTTGAATTAATTCAATATATTTAAAATTGAGGGCGAGGGGATCAAGTTGGAACACTGTATTACAAAATGATACACAAAAAAGCCATATCAAAAAAGTCTGCTTAAAAAGGAAGAGAGCTCACTCTTTACAAAGGGCTGCTTCACAAATGGTAGGAAAAAGGAACTAGCTAGTTCTCCTGTCAATCCATGAAAGTTCACTTTAGAAAGATAAAAATAGGGGCAGCTAGGTGGCATAGTGGATAAAGCACCGGCCCAGGATTCAGGAGTACCTGAGTTCAAATCCGGCCTCAGACACTTACTAGCTGTGTGACCCTGGGCAAGTCACTTAACCCCCATTGCCGCGCAAAAAAAAAAAAAAAAAGATAAAAATAAGAAAATACAGAATTGGTAGCTAAACAAAGAATAAATAAAATGTGATGTTGATGTAACCTATCATAAATATGTAACATCCCCCCTCAAAAAATCTAAAATTACTTCTAGATACTAAACTTTTGTGTTTAGCTATCAGCAGCTATTATAAATGTTTGCCAAATCTACCATACCAATGAGAGAAAGAGAAAAAAATTCATACCAGAAGAAGGCTGCTATCTCAGAAAAATGAGCCAGGGAAGGAGTAAGAAATGAGAATTGCAGAAACAGGTCTTAAGGCTAAAGGAGAGTCTTGCAGGTAACTAAAAGTAGATATATTAGAAAGCTTCAAAGCCAGTAGTCTAGCTAGTCCAAATATGCCAAAGGTTAAAACTAGTTTGTACTGTGCTTGCTTAATCAGCTTATGCATATTAACTGCCAACATGGAAAAGGCAGATACTGCTGCCATTTTCAAACACGTGATGTATGTAATGGGAGGGGGGACATGTTATGGGGAAATACGTAGAGGCCTTCAGGGAAGATTGTACACCTCTTAGTCTTCAACCAATGAGACAAAGAGGGACTTTGCGTTAGATTTAAGGATAAAAAGGGAAGTTTTCTGTGGCAAAGCACACCACTTTTTATAGTGCATGCCCATTCTTCCAAGAATGTAATAAAGCCTTCATATATTCACTAAAAGGGAAAGTCCAGTATTTTTATTTCTGACACCAATCTCTTCTTTAACAAAAAGGCATGGGGCAGCTAGGTGGTGCAGTGGATAGAGCACCGGCCCTGGAGTCAGGAAGGCCTGAGTTCAAATCTGGCCTCAGAGACTTAACACTTACTAGCTGTGTGACCCTAGGCAAGTCACTTAACCCCAAATGCCTCACCAAAAAAAAAAAAAGGCAGTCTTTATATCAAATATCATGTCAAACTTACTTCTTTCAATTTTCTAATGGTTTCAGTTTGGTCTTCTATAATTTTGACTTTAATTTTTAATGAATTACTGTCATGTTCACTTAACTTCCGAAGAGATTCATTCTCTGTAGTTAAAACTTCAATTTTTGCCTCCAGTTTTCCACGATCTTGGGCTAGAGATGCTCCTAAATAAAAAATGTAAACATTATTAAAATATAATAAATGCATCAATATATTTCAAACAAACTTGTTAATCTATAGGAAATTGTTTTTAATAAGAAATAGCTCCGAATCTGCTATTTTAAAAAAACAACAAACCAAATGTCTTTTCTTTAATTGCTTATAATGCTGTTTTTAAAACCTCTGAATTTTAGTGAATGTATAGTGTTATGAACTCCAGATATTTAAAAATTGCTATACTGAAATATGTAGTACAATCAAAATGACTTAAAAATTTATATAGTAAATTCAGTTGGCAATTGAATGGCATTATACTATACATTTAATTATTAATCAATCAAGAAGCATTTATTAAGCACTGACTAAATGTCAGACGTGCTAGGTACTGGGAATACAGTATCAAAAAAAAATTTTTGTCCTTACGAGTTTAGATTGTGTTAAGTGAGAAATATAAGAAAATGGAAAAAAATAATAATTTGAGGAATGCATCCTAGCAACTGGAGGAACCAGGAGTACCCTCAAGTGGAAAGTGGCATTTGAGCTGGAATTTGTTTATTTTTTTTCTATAGTCTTTCTTTAAAATGGATTTAAATAATAATTTTTCAATGAATAGGTATTTATTTTCTCTCCCTCCCCATCATTAAAAGAAAAACCAAAATTAATCCCCTATAAACAAATATGCATAATTAAGCAAAATAAATCCCCACATTGGCCACATCTAAAAACATAGGACTTATTCTGCAATCTTAAGTTTCCTCAAATGATCCATTTTATTATTTCTTTGACACAACAGTATGCCATTATAATCATAGGCGTAATTGTTCATCTATTCCCCAAATGAAGAGAATTCCCTTAGCTTACAGTTTGTTTCCACTATAAAAGAGAGTTGCTATAAATATTTTTTGTACATATGCAGTCCTTTTTCTCTTCCTTTCATCGTTTTGGAATATTGGCCTAATAATGGTATTGAGCTGAGCCCTGAAGGAAGCTAGTGGTTCTAACGGGTTAAGGTCTCGATATGATGTGTAAAATATTAATAGTACTGGCTGACAGTATCATAATTAACACTCCTATTATTATTAACATGGTTTAGTGGATAGAAAAGTGGCCTTGTAGTCAGGAAGGGCTGGGTCAGATTAGTCACTTAACTTTTCAGTGCCCCAAGCAATATTCTAATACTAAAAATTATTGCCTACCACCACTGGTAAAGGGAATGTCTTCATTGGGAGTTTCCTATACCAATAAATCATACGTCCAGTGTCCCCCCACCCCACAAAAATAGCACTCATTATCAGATATTCTGTGAATACCTAAACTTCTAACCATCTATACATGGAAGGCAACCTGTTACAGTGGAGAGTACTGTATCTGGAATTCAAGCTCTGCCAATTACTACTTCTGACCTTGGACAAGTCATTTGGCCTCTCAGGGTCTCAGGTTCACATCTGCCAACTGAGAACATTGGACTAAATCACCTCTAAAGTTCATTCCTGCTATAAATCTATTATCATGATAAGGTGATGCCACTTCTCATTTTCCTACTTTTGGTAACAGGAAATAGAATGAAAATGGGGTAATCTTTTAATAAAAGGGAGTCTCTTCATTCCTTGTTACTACTACTACAATATGTTTCTGTATGTGATATGTGATAAAGGTTGCAGGATTCTTATCATTTACACAAAAATACCATATAATAATGGATTCCTCCAAACTTCTTGATTAATTTCAATATTAAACATTTCTTGAAACAGTGATTATTCTAGAGGGGTAATTAATCTGACAAGGAAATACGAGAGATATGACAGGCACTGGGAAAACAAAGATAAAAACCGTCATAGTTCCTGAATTATGACATGTAGACAAATTAATATAATACAAGGTAGAACACTACAGATACAAATGATAGTTCTAGACAAAATTCTCTTGGAAAATTTGAGGAAGGAACAATTACTTTCAGCTGGGATAAACCAAAGGACATGACAATTAAGTTGGGACTTGATAGAAGAAAAGGATTTCAACACATAGGGACAAAGAAGTGCGTTTCAGGTGTGGTACACACAAAAGTAAAAATGGCCTCTGCAAAAGCAGAAAGGCCAGAGAAGGTGAAATATGGGGACAGCTAATAGTCCAACTCTGCTGGAGTGAAGGCTGAACACAAAGGAGTACTATGAAATAAACCTGGAAAGGCAAGTATGGAGTGCCTTAAACATCAAGAAAGGGAGTTTGTATTTATCATTCATACAGTAGGGAACCAATGCTGGTTGTTGAGCTGTGAAGGATGGATTGCAGAGGTAAAAGCCTGTAAGCAAGGAAACTAATTGAAAGGGTATTATAATTATTAAAGTAAGAGGAAAGGAGGGTCTGAACTATAATGGCAACAATAATTTGCATTTAATATATTGTCTTACAAATTATAGAGTGCTATCTTTCCAATAAAGTTACAAAGTAGGTAGTACACATATTATTTAAGGATTAGGACACTGGGCTTAATAGGAAGACCTGTATGAAGTGATAGAAAATAAGGAATACATAAGCAAAACAATGCACACAAGGACTACAACAGTGTATATAATAAAGCTGGTATGGCAAGGTAACAAAACTGATTCAATACAATGGTCAATGTCACTACGATACTGTTTTGAGTTAAAAGGCACTTCTCCCTTACTCATAATAAACTGTTTATTGGGATTTGTTTGGTGTTGTGCAGGGGAGTATCATTTATGTAAATATATATATATATATATATATATATATATCAGTGCATTAAAAAGAAACTAGATTCAGAAGTGTAGTACCTTGCTATGTGGATACACAATGTAGGCACCGGGAGTGCTGTGTATTCTAAGTTCAGTGTATTAGCAGAAATGAAAGAAAAGATAAGAGATATTGAGAAAAGAAACTCAAAAAGTCTTGGCAACTAATGTGGTGAGAGGAGAATTAAAGATGACTCAGATTTTGAGCCCTTACAGTTTTCTAGAGCCTGGGAGGAGGATGGACCATTAACAGAAACTGAAAGTTAGGAAGAGGAATTGTGGGGGAGATTAGTGGAGTTTTGGCCGTGTTGGGTTGAAAGATCTCTGAAAACAATTAGAAATGTAGGATTGGAGCTCAGGAAAGACATGATAGATATGGAGATTTGAAAGTTATCCATATAATGGGAATAATTAAAGGCATGGAAATAGATAAGTTTAACATGTAGAAGGAGATTAAAAGAAGGCTGAAGATAGAGTTTTGGAACATATACATTTAACAGAGCTAGAGGGCAAATGGTATCTATCAATAGAGTGGACAAAGAATAACAGATACTTTCCACTGTATTTGGGGAAAAAAATCTCTCTTCTTAGACATTATTTTATTTATTCTATTTTAAGACAGTGTCTCCCTATCTCACCCAAGCTGAAAGTTCAGTATTACCTTACAGGACCAATCCTACTAACATGTATAGGAGTGAAGACCTGCAGCTCTGTTTCCAACCTGGACTATTTCAGCCTTCCGTCAGCAACCCTTGCCCAAGAAATAACCAAGAAATAACCTGCTTGGTCCTGCTGCTGCTCATAACTCCCAAACTCAAGCAATCTACCAGCCTCTTCCTCAACCTCCCTTGAGACTGGGATTACAGGCCCCCCTGGCTATTCCTCTTTTTGTCATGTTTTTATCACGAATGAATGAATGCTGTTAAAGGCTTTTCTTTGCACTTACTGAAGTTTTTGTTGTTTACATGTTATATTGAAGGGACAGCTTTCCTAATGTTGAACCAGTCTTCTGTGCCTACTATAAAGCTTGCTTGGTCAGGATGATTCATTTGTTAAGGTATGACTAGATTCTCTTAGACTCTCTGAGTTCTACTCCTTAGTCTTTAGATTCTTCTTTCCCATGCTATGACAACCCCTTTAACCTGGAAATTCATTCTGCCCCTCTAGCCCCTTACACTGAGTGGCTGGTTCCTCCCAGAACCTCAATTTTAAGAACACTCAGGCCAGCCATATCTTCATTCTGCCCTCAGCTCTACCATGGCCTTCAAGGGTACCTTCCCTTGAAAGCCTGACCATTTGGTTTATTTTTATGTTATGTTCCCCCATTAAAATCTAAGCTCCTTGAGGGCAGGGACTATATTCCTTTCTGCTTGTATTTGTATTCTCAGGGTTTAGCACAGAAGCACTTGATAAATGCTTCTTGACTCTACAAACATTCATTATTTTTGTATCTATATTCATTAGGGAAACAGGGCAATAACTTTTTTAGTATCATATTTGCCATGTTTTAAAATCAATACTGTATTTGCCTCATAAAAGGCATTTTGCTATATTTCCTTTTTCATCTATGTGTAAGAATATAAGGAATTATTTGTTCTTAAAAGGTTTTAAATAATACACCTATGAATCCATTTGAGCAGGGCTATTTTTTGCCTCGTAATTCTTTGTTGACAAGTTTTATTTCTTTTTCTGAGATTGTTCTATTATATATGTATGTGTGTGTGTGTGTGTGTGTATACACATATATATATATATATATCCTATTTTTTCAGTTTTGATCATTTATTTTTGTAGAAAACATCAGTCTCCTTTAAGTCCTCCAAACTGTTATGACTATGATTGGGTGTAGTATTTCCTAATACTATTCACCATTTATTATGTATTTTCTTTTATCTTTATAATTTTGCTAATGCATGTTTTTTCTCCCCCTTTTGTGACTGTTTGCTAATGGCTTGCCAATGTGACTGTTCTTTTTCAAAGAACCAGTTCATGAATTTATCAATTCAATTTTTAAAAAATTTTACTTGCATCTATTTCTATTCAACCTTAAAACATCTTTAAAAAAAAAAAAACTGGGGCAGCTAGGTGGTGCAGTGGATAGAGCACTGGCCCTGGATTCAGGAGGGCCTGAGTTCAAATCCCAGCCTCAGACATGTAACATTTACTAGCTGTGTAGCTGTGTGACCCTAGGCAAGTCACTTAACCCCAATTGCCTGACCAAAAAACCAGAAGAAACAAAAAACCCCTTCCTTCTAGATGATTGTTTTTTTTTCATTTATAAACAGGAACTGAACTATAAAGTGGTCTCTAAAAATTGCTCTGGCTACATATTACATACTTTAATATGTGTGATACAACTGCTCTCAGCTAAGCTTTTACTATTTTTCTGATATTTTAAAGTTAATCATTCTTTAATAAATTAACTTTTCAGTTTCAATATCACTTTATAATTTGTTATAAAACTAGTTTAAGTTTCTGTCAGTTTTACTCATTTTATATATTACATAAGTCTAATTGTATTGCATTGTCTGAAAATACATTATGTATACTTTTTCTTTTTGTTTTGAAGACATCACATGTTGAAATGGTTAACTTAGAGGCTCAAAGCTGAGAAGCATAATGTAATAAGCTCTAAAGGCAGTAAAACTGTCTCATTTTCATTGCTCGTAGCCCCTCTGCTGAGCTGAGTGCCTGACACACAATAGTTTTAATAAATGCTTGTTAACTGAATGACTGAAGTGAAGCCATGACAAGAGTAATGAACTGAGAGAACAGGGAGACATCTAAGACTGGAAGGATGCAATCAGAATAAAAAATGTAGATTATGTTCTACAAATAATATAAATTTAGGAGGGCTGATACAACAGCAAAGGTGAAAGATAGGAGATTATGAATAGAGAAGGAAATTTTGTAAGTCTGATAAATCAATCAAGGTTCCTACTTTTTACATCCTGTAATACATAAATAATTTATTCCAATAAAACCAAAAATTCCAGTTTCCTGGGTTAATTATTCAATTATTGCAATAAATAATTTGAGCAACATTTTTTTTGTTTGTTTTTGTTTTGTTTTTTGTTTTTTGGGTTTTTTTATGGGGCAATGGGGTTAAGTGACTTGCCCAGGGTCACACAGCCAGTAAGTGTCAAGTGTCTGAGGCCGGATTTGAACTCAGGAACTCCTGAATCCAGGGCCGGTGCTTTATCCACTGCACCAACTAGCTGCCCCTAATTTGAGCAACATTAAAGGATATTACTTGACTAAATTTTTTTATTGGCAACAAAATGAATTTTTCACCTTTGATTTAGAAGTAAAAAACATAATCTTGCTATTTTATCTCTCAAAAAATGAATTTTTTACCCTGTTGTGCCAGCTCCTGTCCCCATATTTTTCTTTCTGCTCTTAAACCATCAATTACTGATTCTTGAGCTGTTAGTTGAGAAATAAGCTGTGATTTTTCCTGTTTAAGAAGTTCTATTTGAACACTCTTCTGCTTGTCCTCCTCAACCATGGTTTCAAGAGTACGGATTTGGTTCTGGGTACATAAAACATATTTTAATTATTTTTTTTTCAATTAATAGATATTCACTTTCCTCCTTCCCAGCACCCACCTCCCTTCCCCCCAGGAAAGAAAAGCAAAAATCCTTATAACATTCATAATCAAGAAAGATAGATTTCCACATTGGTAATGTCTAAAATGTAGGTCTCATTCTGCATTCTAAGTTCATCTCTTCTCTGTCAGGAAGTGGGTAACATCATTTGTCATCATCATTGATTCACTGATACTCTGAAATCATGGTTTTTATTGTGTTACTTAGAGACCTTAAGTTTTTCAAAGTCATTTTGTCTTTATAAAGTTGTTAAAAATGTATGTGTTGTTCTCCCGGTTCTACTTACTTCAGTCTGCATCAGCTGATACAGGTCTTGCAAGGTTTATAATTTATTATGACATAATATTCTAGTACATTCATATAATGATTGTTCAGTCAATCACCAAATGATGGGCATCCCTTAGTTTGCAGTTCTTTGCTACCACAAAAAGAGATATTCTAATATCTTTTACATATGGATCCTTTTCCTCTTTAATCTTTTTTGGGGTAAATGCCACATTAATGGTATCACTGGGTCAGAGGGTATGCAAAGTGTTTCAAACTTCTTTCCAGAATGGTTAGACCAATTTGCAGCTCTACCAGCAGCATATTAATATTCCTATTTTCCCACAGATCCTCCAATATTTATCCTATTCCTTTTTTTGTCAACTCTGATAATTTGATGAGTATGAGGTAGAACCTCAGAGTTGCTTTAAATCTGTATCTCTCTGTGAGTTGAAACATTTTTTTCATATGGTCATTAACAGAATTAATAGCATTGATTTTTTTCATATAGTCATTAATAGCATTGATTTCTTCCCTTGAGAAGCATCTGTGCATATCCTTTGGCCATTTATCAATTGATAAATGGCTCTTATAAACAGTTTGTGTATCTCAAATATTAGATTTATCAGAGAAACATGATGCAATTATTTTCTCCTCAGTTAATCATTTCCCTTCTACTCTTAGCTGCACTTATTTTGTTTATGTATAAGTTATTAAAAATAACACAAAGCAAAGATTTTAAAAAGTTCAATTTTTAAATTAAGTATAATCTTTGAAGGCTGTCATAAATGTTGGCTAAATGGCTGTTTTCTTTAGGCTACCTTTTACTATAGTACCCTGAAAGAACAAATTCACCTATAAAAATTAGGAAGTAATTTTTCACCAAGCAGGCATATGAATGAATCTTTACTTCACGTTCACTTGAGGGGAACCCCCTCACTCACATCAAACTCCTAGTATATGTTATTTTGAAATGTACACAAAAGCAATAAAAGAAACTTTTAAATGTAAAGTATTAAGTTGAGGGGAGGGAAAAATCAGAATTTTTTAAAAAACATATTAAAATTAATTTTTAAAATGTTGTTTCCCCAAACCTGTGTAGAAGCAGAAAGAAAATGTTACAGTTTTAATTTTCAATTTAATGTTGTTTCCAAAATTTTCCCCAAATCTGTATGAGAAAAGAAAGAAAATGTCACAATCTTGCCTTTAAATTGGTTGCTGTTTCCAATTTTGACTTGGAAACTTCTGCAATTCTTGTTTTTTGTTCTTTTACCATTGAAGTCAGATCTTGAATTAAAGCAGATGATTCATCTTCTTTTTGCTGAGCCCGGGCCAGTGCATGATTTTTCTTTGCTAATTCTGCTGAAATATTTTCAAAGCCATCCTTAACCTATATTTCAAAATCAAAGCAAAAATGAATTACAAATAAGTTTTTACCAAGTAATTTTAAAGTGACTAAGCAGGGCATGATTGACATATTAATATAAATAATAAACCAATATTTGTTGTATTAGTAAACTATTATTGTTACTGCACTAGTGATTAAAGTACTCTGTAAAAATGGCATAATGGGGCAGCTAGGTGGCACAGTGGATAAAGTACCGGCCCTGGATTCAGGAGGACCTAATTTCAAATCCGGCCTCAGACACTTGACATGTACTAGCTGTGTGACCCTGGGCAAGTCACTTAATCCCAATTGCCTCACCACCCCCCCTAAAAAAAAAAAGTGCAAAAAATAAAGGCATAATAATGAACTAGACCATGCCACCCAGACAGCTGACAGTTAAAACCAGCTGAGAACTACTGGGACTAGAAAGCAATTGAGAAACTAGTCTACCTAAAAAAGTATAAAAACAGTAAAACCATAGCACTCAGAAATATGTGAAAACAACAGAGGTATGATTAGAGGCAGTGTGCCTAGCGGAGACAACATAGGACTTAGAATAAAGAGAGATTTGTGTTCAAATTCAATTTTAAAATTTGTAACAGTAACCATAATCAAGTCACGGAGCCTTAGTTTCTTCATCTGAGAAATGAGGATAATCACACCTCTCAACAATTGTATGGCTCATGAGACCATGTATATTAAGTGTTTTAAAAATCTCAAGCAGTGATATAAATGCAATTACTGATAGTCTTGTGGTAAGATTATTCGAATTTGGCAGACTGATTAGGATGGGCCACACTTGGCCTGCCCTAAGTGATGTGTGCTGCTGATGTCAGCAGGAGAAACCACTCTCCACAGGCAGTTTTGAAGGACCTCCCCTTTTGGGGGAGGGGGAGTAAACGCTTGCTGAGGGGAGCTCAGTCTCTTCCGGAGTGATTTGCTTTCTGGTGGTGCGAGCTGCAGCAGGAGACAAGAAAGAGGTTCTTTCTTAGCAGTTTCTGTCCTGTGGGCCCTGGCCATTTTCCATTGAAGCTACAGACCCCAGGTGGTGAGTTAACATACGAGCCCTGCTCTTTTGAATTAGCTGAACTGGAAGCAAGTTTGGGGATTGCATAGACTCAGGTTAGAGTTAGGAGGATTATCAGTATTTCTTTTTCCCTATTCCCTTGTCTTTGATTTTATTAATTTCACCTTTGCTGGGTTTTTTGTTCCCCAAACCATTAATAAAACCTGATTTGTTTGTGGAAAAGAGGCTGTTAGGCTCCTTTCTTATTGGCCTGGGAGAAATATCTAAAAAGGCAGTTCAGAGGGGAGGGAGCTTTGGACCCAGAGGTCCCTCATTATTTCTGGGATCCCAATATTAAGGTGAGCGACTCAATTAACTCTCCCTATATTAAATTTGGCCCTCACAGTCTAATTCTCATCTGGACAGCTTAAGTGATAGGGATAGGGTAATGTAAGACAAAGTACTTGTCCTCAAGTCAATTGGAAAAAGTGTCAGCATGACATAAAAGACTTTTTGAAAAATATTGGAACTTTTTAGAATAAAAGATTCCAGTAGAGGATTTCATCAGCAGTTACTTAACATTCAAGTCTTTTGCTTCTATTAATATCATCAGAGTTGGCCCTGATTCTAACTCTAAGTATAGGTATGTCATTTGAGTTCAAATATTTAGCAGGATTGTCATAATTTGGGACATTCTTGATTTATTCTAAGTGGCATTAGATGAACCCCAAGTTTGAAAACATATTCTTATAGAACAATAGAATTTTATAGTTGGAAGGGACCTCAGGAACCATGGAGCCCAATAAAAATCCAAAAAGGACTCCCCACTTGAAATCTTTGCTTATTCATTCCACATTTGGACTAATTCTTAGAAAGTTGTTGTTGTTTCCCTGAGACATCAAGACTAAATTTACTTCCCTGTAGTCTCTACCATTGCTGCTGGGTCTGTGCTTCAGGGCAAATAGAAGTAGTCTAATCCCTCTTCTAGTTCAGATGCTTGCAAACAGCTATCACTCATTCCCTGAGTTTTCTCTTCTCCAGGCTAAATAACCCCAATTGCTTCAAACAGTCCTCATGAGACATGGACTCAAGGCCTATCACCATCATGGTTGTCTTTATTCAGACACCCTCTGGTGTATAATATCCCTTCTAAACTGTCATATCCAGGAAGCAGAGGCAAGATGGCAGAGAAAAGACAGGAAACTTCCTGAGCTCACCCTAGTTTCCTTGGAAAAAACTTTAAATCATGCCTCAAAATGAATTCTAGAGCAACAGAAGTCCTCATGGAAGGGCTCAAAAAGTCCTCATGGAAGTTGAGGAGACTGAGTCAAACAGGGTAAAGTGACCTGCCCAGGGTCACAAGATATTAAGTGTCTGAGGCCAGATCTGAAGTCAAGAAGATGAATCTTCCTGACTCCAGGCACCCATGCTATCTATCTACTGTTCCACCTACCTTCCCTTCAACTGAAGGACATATAGAGTTGAATTTCTCTTTATTGATATTGATTTTAATGATATTGATTTTCTTTTTTTAAAGGAGATTCAAAGTATTACATGTCTTACTTTTGGTCAACAGAATGCCTCAGAAGACATCTGGATGACTGACATAACCCATTACTATTATATCATGCATTTGTGCAAAACTCGTGATCTGTTTCCTAAATGCCCTCATTTGTAGGATGAAGAACATCTTGAACTTTAAAGCAGACACATGTCACATCATTCATCCTAGATGCCCTTGATACACATAGAGATTATCTTCATAAAAAGATTTTACATTGATGGGTAAGTAGGCATATGGACCGATAATTTCTATCACACTATCGCATTTTTAGGGTAATTAAATCAGTAAATTTTGACATCTTCACCTCTTTAAGATATCTTGAGGGTCAATCCATTAATGTCAAGAAGCATTTACTAAGTACCCACTATGTGCCAGGCATGTGCCAACACTAAGTACTGCAGATACAAATAACAATAAATATAATCCCTATCCTCAAGGAGCTCACAATTTAATGGGAGTTAAGGGAAAAGGAGACTCAAAATGAAGACAACTATGTCAAACAAGATAAATAGGATAAAGAACTAACCATTTAAGTGAGCTATTGATGCTAATGGAAATGGGTAACAGCAAACAATGGCATAGACTCTCACCATATCTTAAGGAAGTTTAACCAATCTAAATCAGTACTCATAACAAGGAAGCCAAAAGATCCTAGAAACCACTCCAGGCAGAAAATACTTGATCTCCTTGCTAAAGGAAGTGATAATGGCAGCCAGGGACAATGGTAGTTTTGAATGTAAACTCATTTGTAAAATCGTGCTGATGAGGGCTGTTGAAGATTATAATCAATGTCACATCATAAAATAGCAAGAAGTAGTACTCAAAAAGATAAATTTACAGGATGTTTGGGGAAAGACAGCAGACATACCAGATCACTCCAATAGGTTAAAGATGAACCTAGAATTAACACTAAGTAGTTGAAAAATGAAAAAACTATCAAAATTTCTTTAAGACACTTTTTTCCATTGTCATAGGAGCTACCACATTTTTGCTGTAACATCACAGTCCCTGGTATGCTACAGGAAGAAACTGAAATAGAAAAGAAGAAAACAAGGATAGGAAAAACAACTAGTATAGAATAAATACACAGAGGTTATTGTGTGCCTTCTTGTATATCTAAGGTTTTATTTATCTTTTTTTTTTTTTTTTGGTGAGGCAATTGGGGTTAAGTGACTTGCCCAGGGTCACACAGCTAGTAAGTTTTAAATGTCTGAGGCTGGATTTGAACTCAGGTCCTTCTGAATCCAGGGCTGGTGCTTTATCCACTGCGCCACCTAGCTGCCCCCTGGAGTTGTTCTTAACATGCCATTTCATTCTTCTAATTTAGTGATTTTAATTTTTATCTCAAAAAGTAAATGTTCTGACTATACACAGACAGCTGATATGGAAATGATTCCCACATTCATAATCTGACTGAAGAATCTCCCAGCTCTTCTTCTGACATATTCATGACATTTAAATAGAAGTTTCTGTAAAGTCTCTAGGTTTTTGGCTTATTTTATTTCAAATATATCTTTTGTCGCTCTTTCTTATGGCCACCTTTGCACAGAGCACCAAAGTACATGTTGATTTTAATTTAACGAGGTCTTACTGAATCATTTAAAAATTTCTATACTTCTTCATCCTCTGCCAACAGATGCCAGTACATAAGCTGTAACTATCTTCATGATGATCTGCTTATTCTAAGCACTAAAATACAAGATGACCAGCTGTCTCATGGAATGATGTTTCTTCTTGCCTTTGGATGTATTGAAACCAACCTGGACAACTGTTATTTGTTTCTTCAAAGACAGTCTGTCAGCCATACTTCTAACATTTAGCCATAACTTCCCTCTGGTTCTGGTTTCATTTATAGCAATAATGTGAATATTGATATAATTTAGTTCCTCTAATAACCTTATGTCTATTCCAGTGTCCTAGTCACTGGACAATTATATCAGTTTCAGAATAATAACAAGTTCATATTTATATATGATCTAAAAACTGTGTTACTTTAGCACTTTCAGCCCCCTTTTCTGCCACTATGCCACTATGATTATTGATACAAGACCAAGGACTATTTTTTATTTTTCTGTGTTTTGTTAGTTGCTGTAGACAAAAAATTCCAATTGGTGCCAGCCCTCTCCTTAATTTTGGTGGCCTTTGCAAGTAAGTCTTAATCTGTTACCAGGATGATACTGCCTTTCTGATATGGTAGAGCTTTCCAGACCTTGTTCTCTGTTGACACAGGCCTGAAGAACCCAGTGTCATTTCCATATCAAAATGAAACATCAGAATAAGACTTTGTGAAAGATGTTCCCCATTAATAAATAAGAAATCAATCATGAAGACAAATGATACCTTATTACACATTACATATGCAATATATACATATTGAGAGATACCTGGTGAAAAACAGAGTATACTTAACATGGTGCTATAAGAAATAACAAGAAATTATTTCGGAGAAACCTGGGAAGACTTGTATGAACTAACATAGAAAGTAAAAAGAACTAGGAGTAAAATTCTACAGTAACAACGTAAAACTGAACAAAAAATGAGCTCACAAACAGTGGGTATCCCACAACGCTCTTTACTAGGATCTCCCCTCTTCTTCTATATACTTTTTACTTGCTGATCTCATCAACTCTGATAGATTCAAATCTTTACATTAATGATTCTCAAATCTACTTGTCCAACCCTACCCTCTCTGCTGACCTCCAATCTTACATCTCCAAATATCTATTAGACATCTCAAACTGGATGTCCAGTATATATCTCAAACTCTACATATCCCAAACTGAACTCATTATCTTTCCCCCAAAGCCCTTCCCCATTCCTAATTTCCCTATTACTGTCAAGAGTACCAACATCCTCCCAGTCACCCAGACTCATAACCTAGGTATCATTAGCTCCTCACTATTTCTCACCTCCCTATAGTCAATCTATTGCCAAGGCCTGTCAATTTAACCTTTGTAATATTTCTTTTTATGCTCTTTTCTTTTCTCTGACACTGCTACCACTACAGGCTCTAATCAGCTCATGCCTGGACTACTGCAATAGTTTGCTGCTTAGTCTGCCAGCCTCAAGACTCTTCCCACTCCCATCCATCCTCTACTCAGTTTCCAAAATGATCTTCCCAAAGTTCAGGTCTGAAAATATACCCCACCCCCCATTCAATAAATTCCAGTGACAATTCATTACCTCCAAAATCAAATATAAAATCCTATTTGGCATTCAAAGCCCTTTATAACCTGGTGCTCCTCCCCAATACCTTTCTAGTCTAGCACTCTTTTCCTTTATACTCCTCACATAAGACATTCTATCTTCCTACTGCAGACATTTTCACTGGATATCTCCATGCTTAGAATTCTCTTCCTCTTCATCTTTACCTCCTGCCTTCCTCAAGTCCCAGATATAATTCCACCTTTTACAGGAAGGCTTTCTCAATCTCCTTCCTTCTATTGATAACCTCCAATTTATCATGTACTTAGCTTGCTTATACATAATTTTCATGTCGTCTCTCCCGTTAAATAGTGAGTTCCTTGAAAGCAAGGGCTGTCTTTTGCCTTTCTATCTAACCCCAGCACTTAACACAGTGCCTGGAATATAACAACTGCTTAATAAATGTTTTCTGACCAACAATTTTGAAAGATTTAACTCTGATCAATGCAATTACCAACCATGATGCCAGAGTACCAATGAAAAATAATTCTGTCCACCTCCTTAGAGGTATATTCAGTATACCAAATGAGACATATATTTCTGGACATAGCTAATTTGGGAATTTGTTTTCTTGACTATATATATTTATTACAAGTACTTTGTTTTTCTTCCTTTTTTTGTTAAGGGTAGGAAATATAAGGAAGAGAAAATAAATAATTGGACTTTTATAAATAAAAATATAATCAAAGGAAAAAAAATCAGATTGCTGAGGATGCAAATTTAATAAAATAGTACCTTGATAAGGCCAAACAATGTGTGAATCTCAAGGACCTTATCTGTAAAATGAGGATAACTGTTGAATTGCCATTTTCGCAGAGTTGTTTAAAGAAAGTAAGTGCTTTGTAAAGTGTAAGTACTACATTAACATAAGTTAATATTACTACTGAGCAGACTGGCATTCTTACTTCTTTAAATCTTTTGGCTTCAATAGTTAAGGCCATTCGAAATTCATTCTCAAGTTCTAAATACTGCTGGTTTAATATATTAATTCTCTCCTGAAATTCTTTCACTCGTTCCTCATGCCTCTTCTCTTCTTTGCCTATTTCTTTTGCCAAAGCATCCTGGAAATCAGAGCCATTTAGAGTCACTCTTGTTTCAAGTTCCTTCCTGGAATAAATAACAAATTTAAATAGCAGGTGTCTTTCATTTAAAAACAAACCAGAAAAGGCTTATACAGTTTTCTTTGCAATCTCTCCTAGTTTCATCTAGTTTTCATGGCTCATGCCTTTTATAAAAAATAGCCTCTCTTTCCTTTTCTGCTAATCATCCTTTCATTATGCCCATTTTATGAAAGGTCATGTGGAGGACAATATATCTGGATTGAAAAATTGTCAAAAGAGAAACTTAAGATTCTATGGTGGTTTTTTCTGTTGTTTTTGGTGGGGCAATGAGGGTTAAGTGACTTGCCCAGGGTAACACAGCTAGTAAGTGTCAAGTGTCTGAGGCTGGATTTGAACTCAGGTACTCCTGAATTCAGGGTCAGTGTTCTATCCACTACGCCACCTAGCTGTCCCCAAGACTCTATGTTAAAAAAGAAAACAAACCATAACATTCTACCAGAAAAGCCAAGAACTATGTTTTATGATATCCAACATTTTAAAATTGGAAATACAAATATGTCCATGCCTAAGTAAAAATTCAGTGGCCTATAATACTTCAAAAAATTAACCTTGATATTTTTGCAATATTTAAGCTTGTCAGAATTCAGTAAAATGAATATTTAAGATCTGTTCCCATTCTCCCCATCTAAAGACAGAAATCAGGCAAAGAAAAAGTTGTACCTGGGTATGTATTTGAAGAAAAGGTTGGCCATGGTAAGCAGATCCAACACTGTTGAGAAAGACATACCCTGTACACCCCCATTCTTTAATAGTGCTTGAAAGACTGAGAAGTATTTCTCCTCTGGAGCTATTTCTCCAAGGCCTGCTCCACTATAGCTTCAGATTTGGCCCTGTTTTTGAAGTAATGAGAATACATCTCATCTAATTTTTGGTTGGACTTAAAAGAACGGCAAAAGTTTCATGGGAACAGAAAAGGGAATGTCTGCGAGACATTCATTCCTGTCAGCTGGGAGTACTGTATGCTCAGTGACAAAGTGTTAGACGTTTAATCTAATGTCAGGCACTTTAGAACTTTACCAGAGCCAGCTCAGAGCCCAATTTTAGACATGATACTTGTAAGTTCTATGACTGGTTTGAAACAGTTATCTTTTCCATTTAGTGATCACTTACCTGTGTTCCTGTTCTTTCACTGCCAGAAGTTCATGAAGTTGTTGTACCTTTTCTTTCTGTTGACGAAGGAATGCCCTAAGCAGCTGTATTTCTCTCTCAGCAGCTGAAGCTTTGAGTTCTACCTCTTGAACTCGTTTCGCCTATATGAGAAAGACAATTGTGGTGGTAATTTTGATAATGATTAGTTAGCCCTCCTCCAAGTTTACTCTCAGAAGCCTGCTCAAGATATCAAGAACAATGTCAACCAGGAATAGTGGTTTTTATTAGGCTTACTTAAATTAAGTAATGATATTATACTCACAGATGATGTAGATATATAACTATCAAATGTATTATAGAAACTTTGGTAGTAACTATTTGTTCACATGTAATGATAATTCCCACTCAAGGAGTATGAAGAGAGAATTTGTTCCCCTAAAGAGATTCTTTAAAACTTCCTCTGTTTCTGAATTTGGGTCAATCTGCAGAATGTCTTATGACCTGAGAGCTTTTATTGGTCCCTCTCACAACATGTACCAGTGTCACAACAATGTTGTAGTTTCAGAAAGCAATGATAGATTTAACGTGGAACTAATTTTGTAGGTCATATTTTCAAGGCATATTTAAATTCTTTCTCGTGGACATTAAACATTTTAGGCTTAGTGTAATGTACTTTACAATACAGCTAGATGGTTCAGTGGATAGAGTGCTGGGCCAGGAGTCAGGAAGACCTGAGTTCACATCTAGCCTAAGATACTAGCTGTGTAATACTGGCAAAGTCACTTAAACCTTGTTTGCCTTAATCTACAGAAAGAAATGTCAAATTACTCCAGTATTTTTGCCAAGAAAACCCCATGGAAAGTACTGGCATGCTATGGTCCATGGGGTCATGAAGAGGACACAACTGAACATTTGAACAATGTATTTCAGGCTTTAGACCTAGGAACTTATGCTTATTCACATAACTTAAACAGTATTGAAGGAAACAAATGCCTACCTCTGCAACCTGCTGCTGAGCTTTTTGTTTCTCCATTTTTGACAGTGTTTGTTCCAGAGTTCTTAGAACTCTATTTTGCTCCTCTTCTTTATTTCTTGATTGACTTAGTTCATTACTGAGTTTCTCAGTTTCACTCTTCAATTTTTGGACAGTGGTTTGGAGCTTTGCTTTGGCATTTCTCTCCTTCAAAATCAGTTCCTTTAGCCTAAAGTTAAAAATGAAATAAAACAAAACACTAATGCATATTAGGTTCTCCAAGTATATAAAAATTTATAACTTCACTTAAGACAAAACCTTGCTCCAGAGACTATGCTATTTATCTGAGGATCACCAGCAGTCTCTGAAAGATATAAAGTCATTTCATAAGTTTGTGCCTACTCTGAGGGCATCGCTGATCACCTGCCCACAGAGGGAGCAGTGGATCATCCACATGGCTACAACTGTTGGTGCTAGGCACCATGGAAACTAGGATGATGGTTGGGTAGTTCTGCTTGTAAGTGGAACTAGGCACCCATGTATTTCTCTAGTTCAGCCAGGATGACACTGAGTCTATACTGCCCTCAAATTCCATTGAGGTATATATACTACAGTAGCTAAAGAATATCATTTTCTGATTTGAAATATGGAATAAGATGGGCTATTCAATCATCACAATCTTTTGGTGGTTTCCCAAAGGCATTGCATGGAAGGAGATTTAGTAAGGAGGGGTCATTTTATGTTATTTAGGAGAAAAAATGAATTTTACAGGTATAAAATTCGAACAATTCATTATACAAAGAACTGAAGGAGAAAAATCTCCTAAAAATTGTATATGAAACTGTAAATTTCTATTATGCACAGTCGGGTTAAATTTAACGCAATAGTAACAAAACAGCCCAGTTTGTCTGTATCTCCCCCTGTGAATTTCCTTCTGTATATTTTTTTTTAAATTTCAGTGATACCTTTTTAATTTTATTTTATTTTATTTTTTGCAAGGCAATGAGGGTTAAGTGACTAGCCCAGGGTCACGCAGCTAGTAAGTGTCAAGTGTCTGAGACTGAATTTGAACTCAGGTCCTCCTGAATCCAGCACCGGTGCTTTATCCACTGTGCCACCTAGCTACCCCTTTATTTTCTTTTTTTTTCCTGCATAACAGTTACTACCCACCAATTCCCTTTCCCACAACAATTTTTTCATCCATTCTCTTCTGTCTACTTACAGTCACTGCCCTTGTTCGAGCCCTAATAACCACCTGTCTGGGCTACTATACAATAGCCTCCTAATAGATTTACCTGTATCCAATCTCTCTCCTGTCCAATCCATCCTCACCACAACTGCCAAATTGTATGGGCAAAATGTGACGTGTGCTGTCAGATATTGTCTCTGTGTTCACTGGTTTTCCTTAAACTATTTTTATTTCTTACAAGAGATGAATCATTGGGTGGGGTTACATGTAACTGGAAATCATTCTAGCAATATATTTAAAAAGCAAACCAAAAAACTTACCTTGACATTCCTAAAGCACAGAAATCATTATGTTACTCTATTGGCTCAAGAAGTTTCAGAGACTTCCTACTGTCTTTAGGTCAAATTTTAAGTTCTCTTTGGGGCATTTTAATTCCTTTACAATCTAGTTTCAGCCTACCTTTCAGGATTGATTTCACAGTATTCTCCCCTGTGTGATCTCAGTTCTAGCTAGATCGTACTACGTGTTCTTCTCTGAATATACTACATAGCCCAGTTTCTGCCTCCGTGTCTTTGTATTGGCTATCTCCCATGCATGGAAGGCTTTTCTTCCTTACCTCTTGGAATCCCTTGTTCACCTTTAAGACTCACCAAACTCAAGGACTGCCTCTCATGAGAGTGCACTGCCAGTCACCTCAATTGTTACTATTCTTCCCATATCCTGAAATCACTTTCATATTCTGTGTTGACCTATGTGTGTGCATGTTATTTCTTCAAAGGAATGTAAGTTTCTTGAGGGCAGGGTTAATCATGGTTTTGTCTTTGTATCCCTCATAGCTTGCATTGTGGTACCTAGGCACTTAATAAATGCTTGCTGAAGTGTATAAAATAATTAATGAGTGATTATTATTACTTAATAAGATAGCTTATTCTTAAATAAATGCTTGCTAAAAGATGATTTCAGAAAATCCTGGAAAGACTTACATGAACTGATGCAAAGTGAAGTGAACAGAACTAGGAGAACATTGTAGATAGTAACAGCAATATTGCACAGTGAAGAGTTGTGAATGGCTTAGCTACTCTCAGCAATACAATGATCCAAGACAATCCCAAAGGACTAAAGATGAAGCATACTATCTGCCTCCAGAGAAAAAAACTGATATTGTTTGAATACAGACTGAAGCATGATATTTTCCACTTTCTTTCAGTCTTTCTTTTATTCAAGTCTTCTCATACAAAATGCCTAAATGTTGTACATGACTGTACATGTATAACCTATACCTGATTGCTTACTATCTCAGGGAGAAGAGAAGGGAGGAATGGAAAGATGGAATTTAGAACTAAAAAAAAATTTTTTTAATTGTTTTAACATGTAATTAGGGAAGAAATAAAATAAATTTAAAATGTTTGCTGATTTTTTTTTTTACGGTTTTAAAAGTACTTCTTTCTTAGAAATTATTTTATTTAAACTTGAAATAACCCTGTGGGGAATGCAAGGATTTTTGTATGTATTTTACAGATGATGGAATAGATTCAGAGAGGCTATAACTTTGCTTCTCTTCAGTTAATAACAGTAAGTCCTGATTATGTGCAAAGCATTGTTCTAAAGTTATGCTAGTGGCAGGCAAGCTAATCTTAACCCAGTTCCCAAGCTGGAAGCTTCTTCCATTCAGCCTTGCAGCCTCTTTTGACCAAGATACCCTCCTTACCTATCTGTGGTAAACAGGGCCATACTATGGATATCCTTTTCTTCCTTTACTTGTTTCTGTAAGTCTTTGATATGATCTGCAAGTTTCTTCTCAGCTTGTTCAGCTTTCCATCTCTTCTCCCTCTCTTCATCCAGTTCCTGCACAAGCATCTGAAATAAAGCTAAGTTTATATAATATTGCAGTATTCTAATGAGATATTAATTCTATATAGTAAACCTTTAAAAATGTATTAAATAGTGCTAAAAAATTTTGAAACCTGTGAATTATAGCATGTTTTTTCAAAGTACATTGCATATAAAACTTTTTCAACAGAACATTTCAAAGTATAAAGATAAGAATGCTTAAAAATGTGTCTATTTTATACGTACATTATAAATATATATCTTTTTAGTAAAGGTAGGGTTTCATCCTCACCCCAAATGATGTAATTTGAGAAGGTTTAGACATTTCAATTCAATTGATCAATCATAAATACAAGTGCAAATAAGTTCTTAATCAATTTGAGATGCTTACAGGGTTTTGGTCACATGATTGATGGAAAAGATAAAGTCAGATCTCTTGGGGCTATGTATAAAAATATCAAGCCAGTTCAGAACAATCCAGTTTAGTGGTAGAAGAATACCAGTAGGGATTATTCCAGTTTGAGAGTTAGAGCCAAGTCCCTAAGAGAGAAAGAAGCTTTTTGGGTTGGGGAAGAATCTATCTCTGTCTCTCCCTTCCCCTCCCCTCTGACCACCAATGACCAGTCATCAGTGAGACTGGGTTGTAACAGAAAGTGCATCTAGCTAGGAACAGAGACACTGGACCAGTAAGAGATGGCAACACATCCAATCCAGCACAATAGTCACCCAAAGAAAGGCAGCTTCAGGGAGCAGGAAACTATTGTGGCAGAAAGACCTTCCTACTATGGGCTCTACAAAGGCACCAACTCTCAGAGTCCAGCAGAAAACTATATCTAAAATGAACTTTTTAAGGATTCTTTGCTAGGAGAAAAGGACTTCCAGTGACCAGAAGTTATGAGTTACTCCTATACTACATGTATTCTTTATATGTGTTGCCTCACTGATTTTGTACTTCAAGTTTGTGCCCATTCTCCTAATAGGACCTATATGTATTTGTGGGAGAATATGCTTTGGAGGAAACTATTTTTGTACCTATTGTTCTTATTATACCACCTTAGTAATAAATACCTTTGCTAAAAAGCAAATTAAGTTTGATCACCAATGGCAAACAAACCAATAGGTGCTTGTGAATGACAGTACTAGACATCAAGCCTCTCTGAACTACTCTTAGAACTATGAAAGTAGTAATCAGCTCCCCTCCAGCTGGTCTGCCAGTGTGAAGTTAGGGATGTAGTGATGGAAAGGGTGCTATATTTTAATATTTTACAAATTGCTGGACTCAAAAATTAAAAGTATATGGAAAGAATATTTAATTTTCAGAAAATTTACCTTGAAAAAGTTCATTTAAAAAATAAGATTCGAGATAACATAACATTCTTACTGAGGGAACCAATAGATAATTTACTCCACCCTGCCTTAATTGTAAAGGTGGGGGAAGTCTGGCCCAAAGAGACTTAAGTGACTTACCCAGGTAATACAGTGAAGCAGTCCACACTAAGAAGTAGGTCTCCTTACCCCTCCTAGTGCTCTTTCCACTCTTATCACCCTTCCTTTTATTTGCAGAAGCAGTTTCAAGTTTTTGTTCCATAACCACCATGAGTATACTGTGTCTCAATTATTAAAATAAATGAGTGAGGTCTGAATTAGCAAGGTTTTGTTGGGATTTCAGCTGCATTTATAGTTATTAAAAGTAAGATTATTTCCAAAATATAATCAATGCATTATTCAAAAAAAATTTTAAACCTAGTTTATTTATATGCATAAAAAATTATTCTAACTAAACAAATCTGTATAATATTCTGGGATAAACTAGAAAATAAGTGGAAGCTATTTAAAAAACATTTACCTTTAGTTATCCCACCCCAGCCCTTCCCAATTTAGGTTTTAAAACCATACCCTGTAGGTGGATTCTTCTGTGGGCCTTAAACTTTTCTTTTCTATTTTATTAATTTGAGTATTTTGTGATCCTAGATTTCCAATTGATTTTTCCATCTTTGAATCTGAGTTTCTTGAAGACAATCTTAAAGATAAGTTCTTAGTGGAGGGATCTTTTGATTTCTTAGTGCAACTATGCTCTGTGCCACTGAAAAGAAAGAAAATTCAGAAATAATTTAACATGTAAAATGTCTGCAGTACTTTCTCCCCAATGTTCATGGTTGAAATAAAAGATCCAAATACTTTCATTAAAAGGAATTTACTTTTAGAGGCTCTAGTTGAATTCCTGACAAACTCATTTGGCAATAAGAGTAACAATTTTCTTGCTATAGTATTTTGAGTTCTCAACATTTTCAAGTAAAATTTTTGCTGCTTGGTTTGAATCATCCACAGACCAAAACCAAAAATGTGCAATAACTTTAATACTGGATTACATGCTGCAGATTGAAGAATTGGAAAGAAAAAGTTCTAAGATGTACCTGTCAGAAAGTTTGCTTTTATTATGGTGCTTGGAAGTCTGTACAGCTTTGCTATAATGAGGGATTTTTGTTCTTCTAGGTATTTTTCTATGGTTTTCTTTTCCACTTTCATAATCACTTTCAGAAGTTATAGTTGTTTCTCTTTTTGGTTTGACTATTTTCAAAGAAGTATGAGAATTAGATGCCTATAATAATAAAAAAATAACAGGGTTTATTTTGAAAATCTGTAAAATAAAATTTGAAATGTAAAAATATTCCCATTTTTACAGCGATAAAGGTTGGTCAAACTAGATGTTGATTAAAATTCCAAAACAATTCCTGAGAAAGACAAAAATAAATTCTTTAGTCCAATCTGAAGTACAACAGGTAAAGTATATTTCCTTATTTATTATATATTTTTATTGGTCAATTATAAAAATGGCTATATAAATTATACTTGTTTGAACAAAATGTAGATGTCAGAGTCTAACGTGAATTTGTTATTTAACCACAAAGCATCATATAAAATTAACTTTAAAACCATAGTTAACTATATAGGGGGTGTGTGTGTGGGGGGGGGGTGCATGTAGATACATATGTACACAGAAAATAAGGAGTATCGTTGCTGGGTTTTTAATAAAAGCAACAGGGCAGAGCAAGGCACTGAGGAAATGAGAATGAAGATTCTGAAGCAGTGTTGAGGTTCAAAAGCTCAAGAATGGGATATAAAAGCTTCTTTACCAATGTGAAGAAGTAAGGAATCCCTAGCTGCTGACTACCTACATTAGCTAGGATAGGTCATTCCTCCTCTCTGGTTTTTATCATTATGACAATGGAGGGGGTAAGAGGGGTTGATCTCAGAGAGATAAGATAACACTTGATAAGACTCCAAGGAATTTCACCACACAGGATTCCATTATTTGGACTCCACTTATTTTACCCACCTAAAATAATTATTTCTTTGTGTAGTACTGCAAATATTTGAACAGAAAAAAAATGTGTTACTGACAAAAATCCTTTAAATAGATCCACTTCTCAATAATTCCCAGTTTTCATAGCTCCCTAATTTCCTTTTCCTTAAAGGAAAAATATAAGGTAGAAATGAATTACATTATTGAGGAGCTGTGAAATCTGATCTTCTAATTTTTTTATTCTCATCTCACTGTTCAAATTATTTTCACCAAGCTTATATTTTTCTGGCTCCAAAGATGAAGTAACTTCTAAAGAAGGACGGAATGTATTATCTGTTGCTGTACTTGCAGGCTGTTGATCCTGGGACATTTCCTGATTTATGTCAAGTGTGATTCCTTGTAAGTTACCAGAGTTCTATAGAAAAAAAAAAATAGATGAGATTTTTTTTTTAATTTTGGCAATGAAAAAAGTTGGGAATATGAAGCTTTATATAAAGAGGGAAAAAATAGACCTCTTCTTCAATTAGCTGAGCATCAGAATAAATTAGATTATCCAAAAGACCTTCTAAACACTGTAGATCTGATGGATTTCCTTCTACCATATTTACTGGTTCACCAAATATATTCATCCCATCTAAGACTGTTAGCTGGGGCAATGTCTGAAGAATGATCCCTCTGTAACCTAAAGTTTAAAAAAATATCATATTAAAATTTAACATTTTAAAATATTTAACATTTCTAAAATAATCTAAAAACATCATACTGCATATCTTCTAGTTGATAAAACTAATTTTCTGAATTACAATTAAAATATTCCTACAAAAAGCCATTTAAGCCTTTTCTAACACAAAATAATTTTTTTTAAAAAAAGCTTAGTTTATTCAGAAAATATTCATTAAACTTTATGTGTAAGACACTAATAAAGTTTAAAGAATGGCAGAGTCAAACCCCTTTGCCCCTCGTGTTCATAAAGCTCTAAATATGCATGTACAGGGAGCTATTAGCTATTTAAGGTGGACAATCATAAAGAATATTACTTATTTGTTATTTGTATAGACAAGAAAAAGTCTGACATGGCATCAATCATGGCTAGCCCGCTAGCATGTTCCCTATGCTATAACATAAAACATCGGGAAAAATTAAGGTTGATAATAATTATTATATTAGAATAAATGATACATACTACTTATATAATTAATGACACAGGTAAGTATATGTAATTTTATGCTGGATTAATGTTAAAATCATTTAGGATCTTAATACTTCATAGAATCTGTGATTTCACTAGTTGGTATTTCCCCAACAAGGATACCAAAAAACAGTTTTTTACATTTTTCTGGCTTTATAAGTCTAGTATTTGTCTTTTAAATGCAGTAATGTGATGCCATAAAAATTCGTTTCTGTTACTTTTGTTGATACCATATGAACACAAGTCACATAATACCACAGTCTAAAAAAAAAAAATCTAATTTTAAATGATTCAAAGGGCAATGGAGAGACATACTAAGAAATGTCAGAATGCTATTGTGTGTTAACAATGATGTCCTGGGGTTAAAAGAAACACAAAAATTATTTCCTGGGCATAAATGAGATCACTAAAGACATTTATGATCAAAAAAGGAATATGTAGTAAGAATGAGAGATGGATGACCAATATGTTACACAGGTACCAGTGAGATACTAAGAGGACCCCAAGAAAGACTTCAGTATACCGGATGGACACTTTTTAGAAGATTTATAGACAGACCAAGAATTTCATAGATTAACAAGGCAAAGGGGATTTACAATCTGTACCACTAAAGAGGTTACAATAATAACTCACATTTATATAGTGTTTAACAGTTTACAGATGACTCTTCTCAAAACTACCCTCTGCCATAGGGAAAATATGCATTTATTGATCTCCATTTTGCAGATGAGGAAACTAAGCAACAATTTAAATGTCTTAACCAAGGTCACGTAGCTAAAGAATGTCACAGCTGTATTTTGATTCAAACCTCCTAAATGCAAGATCAGTACTCTTTCCTCTAGACCACATTGATGAGATCACAAGTTTAAGTAATAAGTTTCCAATTACCAGATGCAAAGCTATTTAAGTACTTAAATTTAGTGATCCTTAGCCCAACATTCCACTTTTTGGGCACTCAAATTATTTGTTTTATTAATAAAATGAGTAAACTGTTATCTGTTTTGTGGGTTTAAGACTAGAAGGAATGGCAGCTATAAAAATCCCCACATTTTAGTCAACAAATAATAAACCCTAAGGGTATTCACTGTAGTGCTAAAATAAACTGTTCATACCTGGTTGATCACAGATTGGATTATTTTTTCCATTTTTCTCCAAAGTAAGATTAGTCAAGAAATGTAATCCCACCATACATTGCAGTAAGTGATGAATGCTACTTATATAATTGCTATGTAGGTCAATGTGACTAATTTTATGCCTGGTTCCTCGAAGGCATAAAAAACCTGTAATACATATATACAAACAAGTTATAATTGAACTTTTTGCTATATTTAATTCAAAATAAGCATTAAATAGGTTTTGGTGTTTTTTTTGTTTTGTTTTTTGTTTGTTTGTTTTTTGCAGGGCAATGAGGGTTAAGTGACTTGCCCAGGGTCATACAGCTAGTAAGTGTTGTGTCTGAAACTGTATTTGAACTCAGGTCCTCCTGAATCCAGAGCTGGTGCTCCATCCACTGTGCCACCTAGCTGCCCCTCCATAAAATAGGTTTTAGACATCTCGACAGAGGAGTTGGTATTAAGTTCTTGTTCTTGTAGCATGCTAATAAATAAGTAGGATAACATAGAGTTCAAATTCAATACCAATTTGTGAGGTACCCTTGCTTAGGAAATGTGTCCTGGCTCTACTTACAAATAGTCACTTGGTACCTTTCTAGAGCTTAAATATGAATACGCATTAAACATATTCCAACATATCAATTTGCAATATGTTCTGCCAGCTCTCTCTCTCTCACATGATGTCGTTCAAGACATTATTTATCAACTAAGAGACATCCACTCAGGGTACTTTTCAGTTCACTTTTGTTTGGCAGACATAAAGAAAAGTATGCCCTGGTTTCAGATATGACTTGAGTAAAGGTAAAGAACACACTCTCAGTCCAAATTTGCGGGGTAAAAATCCATAGTAGTCTTAGAAACATAGTTAATAACCATAAAATTTGAACACCAGTAAAAAGCATCATTCCTTCATGTATAAACTATTTATATTAAGAGATACAAAAAACCGTGGAGTCCCTGCCTACATGAAGCTTACAGGGTTAGTGTATGTGTGTGGTCCTTTTTGATCTGCCTAGTGGTTTATGCTAACCCCCTTCCCCTGAATATACTGTTTTGTACATGTTTTGTTTTGTGTATAGTGTGGTTCTGCTTATTTGTGTGTGTGTTATTTCCACCAACAGAATGTAAGTTCCTTGATGGTGGGGGACTGTATAATTTTTGTTTTGGCATCCCCACTGCATAGCATAGTGTCTAGCAAAGAGTAGGAGCTTAATAGAGACTTGTGGACTGATTGTACTATTTCAAAGTATTTTCCTTTATGTCCAAAAGCTTTTAGTTCTTTCTTCTAAAGGGATTTATCTTGAGTGATAATTCTTAATTGATAATATAATAATCCTTATTAAGGATGTTTATGTTGGCTAATATGTTTGTTTAGCATCCTTTAGGGATTTTTTTACACTACAGAATGGGGTATTCAGTGTCATTAAAAATTTCACTGTAATCTTTTATTAATTCCACATATTTAATCAGATGTACAGTAATTTTCCTTCTGCTTGGATGGAGTAATATTAAAAGTTCACTGTGATGATTTATTAATTCAGCCAATTTAGGTTGCTGTACAGTAGATTTCCTACAAGAATCCAAACTCTGATTGCCAACTGAAGGAGCCTTAAAAAAAAAAAAAAGGAATGCTACTTCTACCTTTAAAAATGAATGATTAGAGGGGCAGCTAGGTGGCGCGGTGGATAGAGCACCGGCCCTGGAGTCAGGAGTACCTGAGTTCAAATCCGGCCTCAGACACTTAACACTTACTAGCTGTGTGACCCTGGGCAAGTCACTTAACCCCAATTGCCTCACTGAAAAAACAAAAACAAAAACAAAAAGAATGATTAGGACTTCTGGGGCAAAGCCAAGATGTCGGAGGAAAGGCAGTAAGCTCCCGAACTCATGACACGATTGCTCCAAAAAACATCCAAATAACGCCAACAGGAAAATGCCCAGAGCAGCAAAACTCACAGAAGAATGTGCTAAAATCATCTTCTAACCAAGAATAGCTTGGAAGGTCAGAATGAGGGAGTTGCTGTGCTAATACAGGAGTGAAGCCCGACCCCACAGTCACCTGACACAGATCCAGTCCCAGGAAGGCCTCACCAAAGAAGCAGACCCCCCAGAGCCTCTGAATCAGCTGAAGCGCCAGTGTTGTCTGGTGAAAGGGCTGAGCCCTGGGCAAGGGGGAGACTCCAGGGGCCTATGCTGGTGCTAAGGCAGAACTTGGATTTCATACCCTTGCTGAGAACCAGGAGGTAGGCTCGAGTAGAAGTGGCCCAGGTGGGGGAGGGGCACAGGCTCGTCAGAGCTAACAACCACAACACACAAAGCTGGTTGATTGGCAAGTTGGTCTGGGGTCATCTCCAGACCAGGGAACAGACCAGGTGAGTGAAGAACCTGATTCTCCTTAAATCATACCACCTGGGACTTCTTAAGCTTGGGATACGGCAACCTGGAAACAGTGCCCCACGTTAAGGAGCTAAAAGCCAAGTAAAAGAAAGGCAAGATGAGCTGACAGAGAAAGGTGAGGACCATAGAAAGTTTCTTCAGTAACAAGGAAGACCAAGGGGCACCCTCAGAGGAAGATGTCAACATCAGGGCCCCTATATCTAAAGCTTCCAAGAAAAATATGAATTGGTCTCAGGCTATAGAGGTGCTCAAAAAGGACTTTAAAGATAAAGTTAGAGAGGTAGAGGAAAAAATGGAAAGAGAAATGAGGGTGTGATGCAGGAAAGACATAAGAAAAAAGTCAACAGCTTGAAAAGTCAAATTGACCAAATGGAAAAGGAGGCACAAAAGCTCTCTAATGAAAATAATTGCCTAAGAATGAGGATTGAACAAATGGAAGCCAGTGACTTTATGAGAAACCAAGACACAATAAAGCAAATCCAAATGAATAAAAAAATAGAGGGCAATGTGAAATATCTTCTGGGAAAAACTGCTGACCTGGAAAATAGGTCCAGGAGAGATAATTTGAAAATTATTGGTCTACCTGAAAACCATGATCAAAGAAAGAGCTTAGACACCATCTTCCAAGATATTCTCAGGGAAAATTGCCCTGAAATTCTAGAAGAAGCTAAAATATAAATTGAAAGAATCCATCAATCACCTCCAGAAAGAGATCCCAAAAGGAAAACTCCTAGGAATATTATAGCCAAATTCCAGAGCTCTCAGGTCAAGGAGAAAATATTGTAAGCTGCCAAAAAGAAAGTATTCAAGGACTGTGGAGCCCCAGTCAGGATAGCACAAGATCTAGCAGCTTCTACATTAAAGGACCAGAGGGCATGGAATATGAAATTCCAAAGGGCAAAGGAAATGGGATTACAACCAAGAATCACCTACCCAGCCAAACTCAGCATTATCTTTCAGTGGAAAAAATGGGACTTTAATGAAAAAGAAGACTTTCAGATATTTGTGATGAAAAGACCTGAAGTGAATGGCAAATCTGACTTTCAAATACAAGACCCTAGAGAACCATAAAAAATTGGAGCTGGGGGACATACCTGGGCTTGTACAGTGGGCGACTGTCTTGTGTCTGAGGCCGGGTTTTGGCTGGGATCCCCCTGGGTCCAGAGGTGATGCTTTGTCCACTGTGTAACTTAGCTAGGTGATGACATCTTTAGGGTTAAATTGAGGGGTGAAGGGAATTCACTGGGGGAGGGGGAAGGGCAGAAGTGAAATCCTACATGAAAGTAACAGGAAAAGGCTTATGGAGTTGGGGAAGAGATGGGAGAGGATCAGGGCAGTAAATGAATTTTACACTCATCAGAAAAGGATCAAGGACTTTAAACTCATCAGAGCTGCCTCAAGGAAGGACTAACAGACATACCCAACTAAGTGTAGTAATCTGTTTAATCTGGGTAGTAAATAAACCTAACACTCATCAGAACTGGCTCAAAGACCTCAATCTCATTAGAATTGGCTCAAAGAGGGAATCATGTACACACTCAATTGGGTGGTAAGTGTCAAGTGTCTGGGGCTGAATTTGAGCTCAGGTCCTCTTAAATCCAGGGCCAGTGCTTTGTCCACTGTGCCACCTAGCTGTCCCTTCACATGTATAATTGATATCAATTGATATTGCTTGCTTTCTCAAGTAGGGGTGGGAGAGAGAGAATTTGGAGCTCAAATTTTTTTTAAATGAATGTTAAACAATTTCAAAGAACTCATGATAGAAAATGTTCTCCACATCCAGAAAAAAAGAACTGGATTCTGAATGCAGATTGAACCATACTGCTTCTACTTTTAGGCTGTTTTTTTTTCTTTTTTGAGGTTTTACCCTGTGTTCTGCTTCTTCTTTCACAATATGACCAATGCAGAAATATGTAGGATTTTACATACATAACCTATATCAGATTTGTTTCTGTCTTGAGGAGAAGGGAGGGTGGGAGAAAAATTTGGAACTAAAAATCCTATGAAAACAAATGTTGAAAATTACTTTTACATGTAACTGGAAAAGAATACAATAATTCTATTATTAAAAAATAAGACATTTTTTAAAAATTGAATGATTTACCCTGGGCAAGTCACTTAACCCTCACTGCCCCACAAAAACGAAAAGAAAAACAAACAAAATTTAGGGGCAGATAGGTGGCTCTGGATTCAGGAGGACTTGAGTTCAAATCTAGCCTCAGATGCTTGATACTTACTAGCTGTGTAACCCTGGGCAAGTCACTTAACCCTCACTGCCCCACAACAAAAACAAAAACAAAAACAAAAAAAAATGAATGATTCATTTTAAAGAAAATATGCCTTCAAAAGAGCCACAGATTAACGACATTCTAATTAGAAGCAGATATTAAAATGTCTATTTTGTTGAAATAGCTCTAATTTTCTATGATTTTACAAACCCAGCTCATGTGTTACATTCTACAATATGTTTTTTCTGACTGTTCAAGTCCACAAATCTCTAAATTCCCTAAAGCATTTTATTTTAGCTCCTCTTAACATATTTCATATTTTACTTGGTGTTAATAGTTATTTGAATATATGTTTTATCACCCTATCGAGAGCTGTTTGAGTATTTAGCAGGGATCATGTCTTATTTTTCTCTTGTATCCTGCATGGCACTTAGCATAGTGTCTCTCATACATAGTAGGAACTCAATAAATATTTGAGAAAAAGCAAAAAGTGAAAGATGAAATATGACTGCAGGGGTCATGTGTTATATATAACTACCAGAAGCTGAATAATAATTATATTCGATATCTTGAGGATTTAGGAATGGAGTAAAAAACTTGTTTGGAACTCATTCCCATTCTCAAGGAAGCAAGAAACTCAATCAACCTATGATAAATTAGAACAATACAGTAAAATTGTTTTATTCCCTTGGCATTCTAAAAAACCTTTCTAGAGTAGTGAATACCAGGGGCACAGAGTTGATTGGGTCCTGTGAGAAGTGGATTCAATATTCTTCTTATTTAGGTTTCACAATTTTATTATCTTTATATGTCCACTTCTATGCATAGAAGTCTATGAATTGATCTTTTAAAGTTTTTTTTAATCTTTTTTTCAAATTGAAATTGATTTTTTTTTCGTGGGGCAATGGGGGTTAAGTGACTTGCCAGCGTCACATAGCTAGTAAGTGTCAAGTGTCTGAGGCCAGATTTGAACTTGGGTCCTCCTGAATCCAGGGCCGGTGCTTTATCCACTGTGCCACCTAGCTGCCCCTGAAATTGATTTATATACCTAATTTATTGGAATTGAACCATTCCCACCAAGTTACCCTCTGCAGTTGAAGTTAAGTAACAGAAATCATCCCCATTTGCTATACCTACAATATTCTATTCTTCTTGGCTTCCAGCTTGCCCATTTTTGAGTAACAGCAAGAAGGAACATAGACTTTGTCCATGAGCTGCAAAAGCAGTATGCTCTGTTAAAAGCATTGGTATATACTTAAATATAATTATACAGAAAGAGTAACATTGACCTACCCTGCCCTGAAATGCTTCATCACATTTAAATTGTTTTAGTATCATAGCATTCATTTCCAAATTCACTTACCTTGAAGATCATGTATATAATTATAAGATAAATTCAGTCTAGTTAGGTTCAATAACTTTTCAAGTCCTAAAAAAAAATTTAAATGAAAATTCAAGATAAGAATCACTTTTCATACACTTAAATGGTTAATATCACTCCAAAAAAACAAGCAAAAATATTTTTAGTAGTCATTATTCCTTATGAAGCCAGAAAAACTAACAAAATCCATTATTATTGAGAACATTTAAAAAACATTTAATAAATTTAAAATTTGATATGGTGACAATAGGCTTGATATTTTCCTTGCAAAAGAATTCTGTTTAGTAAGAAACCCTATGGTTAATTTTCAATTAATCATAGTAAGAAAATGCACATTCTTCTCTCACAAGACAACAAACCAATGTAAACAGTAAGACTTATTTGAAGTACTACATAAAATTGAGTACCAATCGCTTACCTTCTACTTTTGTGATGAAATTGCAGGCCAAGTTTAAAGTACATAAATTTGTCAGTGTATCAAGTCCTTCAATCTGACTTATTTGATTAGATGAGAGGTCTAAATGCCGTAAATTCAAGACATGACAAAGGCCTTCAATCTTGGAGATATTATTGCAGTGAAGGTTGATTGTATGAAGTTTTGAACTTAAAGATACTTCCAGCAGGCTATGAAAAATAGGTTTGATGAAAAATAAAACATAAAATAAATTTTAATAGGATTATCATGTTATTTAATAGAAACAAGCCCTATTACTTTACTAAGTCATGTACAGTACACAGTGGATTTTAGAAACTAAACCAGCATTTCAGAATAATGAAAATATGACATACACAACAGAGACAAATGTGCCTGGATATTAATTTTTCTCAAGGTGCATCAAAACCACAATAATGAAAACTTCTATTTATGTTGTGCTTTGTGGTATGCAAGGGTTTTATGCATGTTATTTTATGTTAGTATCATGTTATAAAAAGTTGATGAAGAGCCTTGGTAGGCAGAAGACAGTATCTCAAGAACCAGATTCTACTCCCAAATCTCTCCCACTACCATGGAAAAGTCTCTGAAATTCTCACTATTAATATCACTCATGGAATAAGTAAAATCTAGAGCTGGCAGGAAACTAAGAAATTACAGACTAATGTTTGAAAGGAAGTATGGTGTAGTGGATACAGCACTAGACTTACAAGTCATGAAGGCCTGTCTCAGACATTTAGTAGCTGTGTAACTTCTCAGCCTCAGTTTCCTTATTTGTAAAATGAAGATCTGGCCTCAATGACCTTCTAAGGCCCCCTGGGCATCTAAGTCTATGACTCTACAGGTACCTTTCAGCTCTAAATCAATGATCTGTGAACTCATTTTGTAGTTGAGAAAGTTGCTGCCCAGAGAGGTTAAACAGCAACGGAGTCTGTGGCAATGTCAGAACTAGAACTCTGTCTCCTGCTTCTCACTCCAAAGTGTTTTCTTATCCTTTCTCTAGCTTGGACAAGGGAGTGTGAGAATATAATTTGATTGCTTGATAACATTCAAAAAGAACCTTGATTTTTCCTGGGTCACTTTCCCTTCCAGGGCAACTGGACCTTATGTCTTTTGAGGAGATCAACAACCTTTCCACAGGTCCTCTGGAGTTCATACTTCTGTGTAGGAGGGAAGGGCCTACCGCCCTTGCAATGGAAAGGTAATTTGTTTATATGTTCCAAGTATGAAATTCAGGAAAACATTTCTACCAAACTAAGTATCAAGGACTCCCTAGCCCAGTATAGGCAGTGAGAACAGGGACTTGAGAGGAGTTCAAAGCTTTGAGAGGAGTTAATTAATGTTCCACCTTGGTGGATGCTGCGGCAGTGGTCAGAATGCAAGAGCAACAGCAGCAGTCACAGATGTCGGCCAGGACACAGATAATAGTGGAGCTTCATGGAATTACCTTTTCATTACCAAATATGTGACAAAAATCTTAAATTTAAAATGGAATAATATGTAAGGAATAGAACATAAATGGTCATTCAGTCCCTCCTTCTATCTTCAGGCTGAACCACACAACAATAATTCCTGCCAGAAAAACAATCAATTTTGGTTTTTGAAGACTTACATTACTGGAAAGGACATTCTGGAGGTTTTCAACAACTTTTAAAGTGTCTTCTTTTGGGGGGGGGGGGCCAGGTCAATGAGGGTTAAGTGACTTGCCCAAGGTCACACAGCTAGTCAGTGTCAAGTGTCTGAGGCCAGGTTTGAACTCAGGTCCTCCTGAATCCAGGGCTGGTGCTTTATCCACTGCACCACCTCGCTGCCCCTTAAAGTGTCTTCTAACTCATTATGGATGCCATGAAGTAAATGTGAGGCTAGATAATAAAAGAAGCATAAATTCTTCTTCTTTTTTTTGTGTGTGAGACAATTGGGGTTAAGTGACTTGCCCAGGGTCACACAGCTAGTAAGTGTCAAGTGTCTGAGACTGGATTTGAACTCAGGTCCTCCTGAGTCCAGGGCCAGTGCTCTATTCACTGCGCCACCTAGCTGCCCCTGAAGCATAAATTCTTAAGACAACCCCTCACAGCTCATTACTTTTCTCTAGCACTAGAGAGGTAAAACATTAGTTCCTGATGAAGGACAAAATGTATAATAAAATCTAATGGGTAAAAATCAGTAGGAGGGAATAATATAGAAGGTTCACTCTTTACCAATGGATACCTGTAGCAATATGGAGGGAGAAAGAAAGGTCAGAATAGCAGAGAACAGAAAGAATAGCATTCAACATAGTACCTTACAGAAGAAACTAGGCAAAACATGCACTGTTCCCAGCACATCCAAGATTTTTTTTTTTTAAGTGAATTGCTAATGATTTCATCTGTGTCTTCTTCACTGTTGCTCAACAAGCTTTCCTTCTCCTACTTACTGGGTACCAATTTCATTCTCCAGAGCTGTTCCAAAACTTTTCCACACCTTTTCAACTTTCCTCAACTGCTTTCCTACTTCACTTACATCAATGACCTTAACCACCTACTTCACTGAGATGAAGAAAATGACAAAAACTCTCTCAACTTGTTTCTTCTCCTACAATTCATTTAAAAAGTAATTCCTGGGGCAGCTAGGTGGCACAGTAGATAGAGAACCAGCCCTGGATTCAGGAGACCGATTCAAATCTGGCCTCAGGACCCTTGTACAGGGTTACAAGCTGTGTGACCCTGGCAAGTCACTTAACCCTAATTGGCTCACCGATTAATTAATTAATTAATTAATTTAAATAAGTAATCCTACTTTTTACATTGCTGATACTTTTCTCTAACATCACCAAAACTTTCCACTGATTTACATTCCCATTCTTCCACTCACGACAGAATTCTTCTGTCACAAAAAAATTCAATGAAGTAAAAAAAAAAACAACAAATTGACCATGTATGAAAGTATATTTCTGATTCTGTACTTCTAGTCTATCTCCATTGTGCTGAGTCAGATGACATAGTTCATCATCAGTCCTCTAAATTAATGATTGATAATGACATTTATCAGGGTTCTGAAATCTTTCAGTATTATACCTCAAAACTCCTGAGTATTATCATGCATTTTCTTTTCCTTCACTCTTGTCCCAGTAGAAGAATTCATCTTTCTTCCTTGCTTAGGCTGTCTATGCCCTTGATCCCATCAGCATACCCTTCCCATGAGTATCATCTAGGACCCTGTTCTAGTAATTATTTCTTCCTCATTGATCTCATAACTCTTCTTCCTTCACCCTCCAATCCTACTGCTATCCAACTACACCTTATTTCTTTTGCTCCTTCACAGCTAACTTCTTTTAAAAAATGATCTATGGAGGCAGCTGGGTGGCGCAGTTCACTGGCCCTGGAGTCAGGAGGTACCTGGGAGTTCTAATCTGGGCCTCAGACCTTAACACTTACTAGCTGTGTGACCCTGGGCAAGTCACTTAACCCCAATTGCCTCACTAAATAAAAATGATCTAGCCTAACTTAGCTATTTTCTAATCACTTGCTCTTCCTTAGGCCTTACAATGTAGATTATCATCAGTTATCATCATGAAATCCAGTGGTCATCACTTGACCTCTTTGGAGTATTTGACATTGTTGATGACCCTCTCCCTAAATATACTATTTCAAGATCACACATACATTTGGCCAAGACATAAAACATCACATTGTTCTGATTCTCTTCTTACCCCTATTACTGTCTCACTGTCTTTTTTCTCTTACCAATCCACTTAAGGCAAGTGTTCCCTCAAGGCATTTGGTGGTATTGTCCCCAAAAAACACTGGTCTCAAGAGTCAGGAAATTTATATATAAGTTCTGACTCTCATTAGCTGAATGCATTTAAGCAGATCTAAGATTCAATTTTCTTTCTGTAAAGTAGGGAGACTAATTTTTTACCTATTTCACAGGATTGTTGTGATGAAAACACTCTGTAAATCTCAAGGCACTATAAAAATGAATTAAAATTTTCTTCTTGTTGTATACTTCCTTTGATAATCTCATCTTTCTTCAACTATTTCCTATATGGTACTCCCAAATAGTTATCTCAGCTCTAACTTTTCTCCAGAGCTCCAGGAGTATACCTCCAACTACCTATTTGTACATTTCCACCCAGTGTCACTAGGACCTCAAATTCAACATGCTCTCATTAAGCCCACGTTGTCCCCCAAAATATGAGCAGGGCCTTGAAGGGGGAAACTAGGAATTCTAAAGAGTGGAAGTGAAATAGGGGTGCAATACTGCATAAAGAGGAGCCTTTGCTAAAGCTAGAAAGTGGGGAATTAGAATATCATGTACAGAGAACAGCAGATAAGTCATTCAACTAGAGTATGTGAAGGGAATGACAAGAAATTACTCCAGAAAGATAGGTCCAGAGTAAATTTCTTTGATGGGCTTAAATAAATGCTAGAGTACACAAGGAGTCACTGAAGGTTCCTGAGCAAAGGAATGATATGGTTAGAAGTGTGCTTTAGGAATCTCAATTTGACAGCTGCAGAGATGACAGAATGGATCTTGGATGGGGGGAGGAAGAAAAAACTGAGTCAAGGGATACTGAAATAGTTCAGGAGAGAGGATAAAATAAAATAGTAATCTTTGATTTTCTGTTTTGATTCCATGCTGTAATTAATCCTATCTGTAACTGCCATATTCTTTCTGTTTCTGAGTTAAGTTTGGAAGTTCATGAGTCCAGAAGTTCAGTTTTCCTCTCTGAATTAAGTTTAAAAGTGGTTTTCCTAAAAATCCCTTTAATTGAAAGAAACCTGTTATCTCTATACAGCCTTGAACACCCATGTACAATTAAGAGAGGCCTGTTATCCACTAAGGAGCCTTACAGAATGCTGCCAAGAGGTCTAATCTCTGTTCCAAATCAATCTTTCGGGACAGCAGGATGGAAGCTGTTACTAGCCCCAAATGTCCAGCTAATCATATTGTTATTACCACCTATGATACTTCAGTCTTTGTAACCAATCATTTTGTTTTCCATATGTGATTCTTTCTTTTCTCTGTTCTCTCATGCTTCACAAAACTTATAAAGGCCAGTTAACCCCACCTTGTTGTATTGGCTTTTTGAACAGTCCATCAGGCAAAGAAAACAAAACAAAAAACAAACAAACACACAATCCCTGCCCCAAAGGAACTCACATTTTAATGGGGGAGACAACATATAAACAACAAATATCTGTATCTGTATTTATCTGCCCGCATATAGACATAGATAAGTTATCAATTGGAGATGCTGGACTGGAGGTCAGGAGAGATGTTAGGGCTGGATTAGTAGATCTGAGAATCATATGCATAGAGATGATCATTGAGAGGGCAGCTAGGTAGTGCCTCAGACGCTTGACACTTACTAGCTGTGTGACCCTGGGCAAGTCATTTAACCTTCACTGCCCCACGTGAAAAACAACAACAACAAGCAACAACAACTAAGAGATGATCATTGAATCCTTGGAAGCTGATGAGATCACAAAGCAAAATAGTACGAGAGTGAGAAGAGAGAGAGACCAGGACAGAGCCTTGAGAGACAACCTATGGTTACTGAGAGATGGTCTAGATAAAGAAGCCAGTTAAGGAGAATGAGGAGGGAGTGGTCACACAAGTTGGAGGAAGCCAGTCAACATGAAAACCTGAGAAAAGAGAGCATCAAGGAGGTGAAGGTGACTGATAGTGCTAAGGATGTAAAAAGTTCAAGAAGGATGAGAAACTGAGAAAAGGCCATTACATTAAAACCACTAAGATCATTGGTAACTTTGGAGAAAGCAATTTAAGTGAATTATGGGTTTGGAAGCCAACAGTAATCAGAGTTAAGAAGATACTAAGAGGAAAAGAAGTGGGAGCTACGATTGTACATGGCTTTCTTTCGTTTCTTTTTTTTTTTTTGGTAAGGTAATTGTGGTTAAGTGACTTGCCCAGGGTCACACAGCTAGTAAGTAAGTGTCAAGTGTCACTTGACTCCAGGGCCAGTGATCTATCCACTGTGCCACCTAGCTGCCCCTGACATGGCTTTCTTAAGGAGGTTAGCCATGAAAGGGAGAGAGATATTGATGGAGTGGACAGATCAAGTGAGGTTTATAAGGATAATGGGGTAAGTTTGTAGGAAGCAGGAAACAGCCAGTAGTCAGGGAAGAAACTAAAAGTGTAATGGGGGGTGGGGTAAACAGAGCAGGTAATCTGCTGAAGGTGAGATGAAATGGGATCACTTGTGCCTGTAGAGGGGTTTGACTTGCTAAGAAGGGGTTACCTTTACAAATGAGACAGGAGTGAAGGAGTAAATAACTGGGTATGGCATACGAGTGACAGGAGATGGGAAGGGGAGATAAGGTCTCAGCAAATGGCTTCAGTTTTTTCAGTGAAAAATGAGGCCAGGGTTTTTAGCTGGACATAGGGAAGAGGTGAGGCAGCCATAGGAGGTTTGGGAGGAATGAAAAAGGTTGGAAAAGCCATTGTGGTAAGTGGGGATAATGACTCCCACTTGGGAAAATGTAAAAAGACTGCTTTACATCTGTAGTGGCCCAGTCAGCATGGTTTTGTGATTTCTACAACTGTAGGTCAAATGTGATTTGAAGGTGGAAAAGGCAGATAGTGAGAATAGTTTGAGGCTGCATCTTGGCAGGGTAAGATAAGCAAAAGCATAAAGGAGCAAGGAATTTCAGTGGTGTAAAGTGGAAGCAGCTAGGTGGCACAGTGGGTAAAGTGAGGTCTTAGAGTCAGGAAGACCTGAGTTCAAATCTGGCCTCAGATGCTTACTAGATGTGTGACCCTGGGAAAGTGATTTAACCCTGTTTGTCTCAATTTCCTCATCTAGAAAATGATATGGCAAACCACTCCAGTATTTTTGCCCAGAAAACACCAAACAGGGTCACAGAGTCTGACATATACTTGGAAAAAAAGAAAAAGACTGGGGGCAGCTAGGTGGCACAGTGGATAAAGCACCAGCCCTGGACCCATGAGGACCTGAGTTCAAATCCAGATTCAGACACTTGACACTAGCTGTGTGACCCTGAGCAAGTCACTTAACCATCATTGCCCTGCAAAAAAAAAAAAAAAAGACTGAATATATATAGCATTAACTGGGTCATCAAAGGTTAAGATGGGGAAGGGAAGAGAGAGTAGTCAGCACAGGGGTGATGGCCTGGAAAAAAAACTGAAGAATGAAGGGATTAAAGGTCATGTTGAAGCTGAAGAATTAGGGCTATGACTTTTGGGGCATAGGGAAAGACAGAATGACAAAAGATAATGACCAGACAGACAAAGGAATATAAGTATTCATGAACATAAAGGCAGAATACTCTGGGCAATGGCAAGATCAAAGATATGACCATAAGGTGGGGTGGAGGAGTAATTATTACAAATAAGTAATCTGTTGAACTGAGGAGTTAGGATATTTGATGGAGTATCAACATTTATGTTGAACCCCCTTAGTATAGAACGCAAGAGCAGACCAAGCTGAATATATGCTGACTTCAGAATAAACCCTTGCTAGGTTAGCTTGTTGCATAAAATTTCTATATGGTCTCTGTTTTTGTCATAACAGTATAAGAGAAATACGTTTCCATTAAATTTTCCTGTATCACTCTAGCACTAATTACTCAGTACTCCATCTCAACTTTTTCCAATGATCCTTCTCCTCCTCCTCCTCCTCCTCCTCCTCCTTCTTCTTCTCATGGCAATGAGGGTTAAGTGACTTGCCCAGGGTCACACAGCTAATAAGTGTCAAGTGTCTGAGGCTGGATTTGAACTCAGGTCCTCCTGAATCCAGGGCCAGTGCTTAATCCACTGTACCACCTAGCTGCCACCCCTCCTATGTACTTCTACATATCTGGACTTCTAAATCATCTGTACATATGTCTTATCTCTCTTTTGGTCTGTAAACTTCCTGAAGGGCAAGGAACATTTTTTGTTTCATCCTCCTATCCCCAGCATGGAGAGTTAACCTGAAGTTGTATAGAGAGCTGGCTGTCAAACCCCCTCTGACACCAACTGGCTGTGGACTCTGGCCAAGTCACTTAACCTCTGTAGAGTTAGACAGCTAATACTGTAAGTTGTAGAGAAGGTGCCAGCCGAAGTAGTAGAGGGAGTCTGTTCATCTGGGGAGATCCCTATATTAATGATATCACAAGGCCAGGTTATATGCCTAAGCTTAGCATCATGCCACTGTGAGAATAAGCAATGAGGGGGGGCGAGCTAGATGGTGCAGTGGAATAGAGCACCGGCCCTGGAGTCAGGAGTACCTGAGTTCAAATCCGGCCTCAGACACTTAACACTTACTAGCTGTGTGACCCTGGGCAAGTCACTTAACACCAATTGCCACACTAAAAAAAAAAAAAAAAAGCAATGAGGAATAGAAATCAGGAGACATGGATTCAGCTCCTCTCTCTAATTATTATCTGTGTGAATCTGGATAATAACTGAGTCGAGAAGATTCAATCCCTGCACCCCACTCCACAATACTGGATGTTCATCCCTGGACAAGTCACTTAGCATTTATGTGGTATTTTAAGGTTTTACAAAGGGCTTTAAAACTATTATTATCTTATTTGATTCTTAAAGCAATTCTGGAAATAGATACTATTATTACCATCTCTAGTATGGAACTGAGGCAAATAGAAGTTCAGTAACTTGCCCAGGATGACACAACTAATAAGTGTCTGAGAAGAAATGAGAAAGGTCCTTCCTTACTCCACTCCACCACTGAGCTGCCTCTAATTGCAGTGAAGATACCTGCCGTGCACTGGCAAAGAGAATTTCCCCATGATGATTTCCCTACACCAATGAAATCATAGATCTAGATAGAAAATATAACAGACACTTACATGGCAATTTAAAGCCCTGCCAAGCCCTTTTACATACATTATCGTATTTGAGCCTCACAACACCTCTGAAATAGGTACTAAAAAGTATTATGAGCCTCCCATTTTATTTTTTTTAATACTAATTTTTTTATTTTTTATTTTTAGTTAGGCAATTGGGGTTTAAGTGACTTGCCCAGGGCCACACAGCTAGTAAGTGTTAAGTGTCAGAGACCGGATTTGAACTCAGGTTACTCCTGAATCCAGGGCTGGTGCTCTATCCCACTGCGCCATCTAGCTGCCCCAAGCATCCCCATTTTATAGATGAAGAATTGGGCTGCCGGAGAGGTAAAGGATTTTCTGATGGTAACTAAGTGCTGCTAGTCTGTACCAAAGGAGGGGACTTGAACCCAAGGCTTTTGGATTCCAAAGCCAAACAACCTGTTCACTAGGAGCAAGCCACTTAACCTCGATGGTTTTGATGGTTGAACCTCGGGTCTATCAGCTATGAATTGGATTAGTATATTGAAGTCTTTCAGCGGCACGTATAGCACTTCAATGTTTACAGCGGAGTGGCTTGAATAGAACGCTGACTTGGGGCGTCATTAAGTTCTGAGTTCCGAGGTCTTGCTTCCTAGCTAGGTGACCCTGGGCAAAATCTCTTCACTCCCCCTCAGCCTCAGTTTCTTCGTCTATACAAATGGGAATCACAGTAGCAGCTACCTGGGGAAGGGCTTTTTGTGCGATGATAACAATAGCTTAATAAAGGAGCTTCAAGGTTTGCATAGTGTAATAACAGATGAGAAAACTGAGACTGAGGTTAAATATCTTACCCAGAGTCACACTGTTAGTACCTAAGGAATCTGAGACTTGGTCTTAAGCCCACCTAGCAGCCAGAAGCATGTTTTATGATTATAAGGACACTTATCTTAGGTAAATTATCTGATATCTTATAATTGTATAATGCCTTTTTAGCGCGCTCCATGAATACAGGCTATTATTATTACCCAGCGCTTGGCACACAGTAAGCGGTTAATAAGTGATTCTTGATTGACAGATTGATGCTGATGGTGGGAATCCAGCTCCGCACACCCGCAATTTGGATCCAGCAAAGAGTCCAGCGGGTGCTGCTCCGGGGCAGCCCCACGAGGCCGGACCAGGCCTGGGGCGGGCGCGTCCCTTACCTGCAGATGGCCTGGTCTATGCGGCAGAGCTCCTCGGAGCCTCCGAAGTCTCCCGCTCCCGCCGCCGCAGCCGCTTCCCTGTCCTCCTGTTCCATGGCTGCGCTGGTCAACTGGTGCCGGGGCGGGAGCGCGCGCGGGCCCGACGCGAGGCTGGGGACGCGCCTACCCAGCTCCGGGTGAGAGAAGAGCCCGCCGGTGGTTGGGAGACTTCCCGGGAGTTTAGGTCGTTGCTGGGTAACCTGGCGGCGGAATCCCGAGCTCCGCCTGCTTTACGGCCGTGCCAGTGCGACATCTGAGGTCTGTCGTAAAGTGCGGCGGGGGGGGAGCTGACTCTAGAGCCTCCAAACTCGCGGGATTGAGATGTGGTTGTTTGGAGGGGTGGAAGTTTTATAAAAGAAGCGTCCGTCAGGATATGTGGAAGTCCAGCTTCCCTAAATGAGCCAAGTATGTGTGTATGCATGCATGCACACATTCATAAAAGCCATGTACGTGCACCTACGGGTAACATAAACTGTAATCAAATCAAATTCGAAAAACAAGGGAATCATGACAAGGATTAAGAGAAGAAAGTGAAATTGAGGGTTTGTCAGTAAAAAGTGTTGTTGGGAGGGAAGGGAATAAGGGTTTATTAAGTGCCTCCTATATTCCAGGCAGGTTTTTACAGATATCTCATCAACACTCACGAGGTAGATGCCCTATTTTACAGTTTAGGAAACTGAGGCACACAAGTAAGTGAGTATCCAGGACCAACACAGTGACTGAGAAGCTTTTTTAACCCCGGGCTTCTTTACTCAACCTGCATTCTCTATCCATCAGGTCACTTGGCTTCCTCTTAATTGTGTATGAGTATGTGTGTATGTAGGAGACATGTATGCATTATATAAATGTTAGCTATTTATAGTAAGTCCCACCACTGGCACATAGTGGCCTTAGTGACCCTGGGCAAGTCATAACCTCTCAGTGCTCAAGGCTGGCTGTTATCGAAGGGTAGTTCCAAAATCCCACAGATCCTTAAAATGGTCAAAGGCCAAGTTCATAACAATTATACATATTTATCTGTGTTTATATTGTACACACATTGTTGCTGTATAGTCATGTCCAACTCTTCCTGATCCCATTTGGGGTTTCCTTGGCAAAGATACTGCAGTGATTTGCCATTTCCTTCTCCAGTTCATCTTACAGATGAAGAAACTGAGACAAACAGGGATTAAGTGACTTACATGCACAGATGTAGTATCTGAAGGTCATATTTGAACTCAGGAATATGAGTTTTTCAGACTTCAGGCCAAGTACTCTATGTGGTGCACCACCTAGCTGCCCTGGGATGTATGTATATGTGTGTGTGTGTGTTGTATGTATGTATGTGTGCATGCACGCATGCATGTGTGTATTTATTGGTGGGGGTGTGTTGTATCTATATCTGTATATGTGTACATGTGCATATACACAAATCTATGTATAATCATACTCATGCAGACAAAATCAATAACAGACAAAAACTGTTATTTCTCAATAATTTTTAAGAGTATAAAGGGATATTGAGACCAAGAAGTTTGGGAACCACTGCTCTAGGCCAGGGCTTCTTAAACTTTTTCCACTCATGAGCCCTTTTTGCCTGAAAAATTTTTATTTGACCCAAGGTATATAGGTATATAAAATAGGTATACATAACCTTTTTTTGGGGGGGAGGGGACAGGCAATGAGGGTTAAGTAACTTGCCCAGGGTCACACAGCTAGTAAGTGTCAAGTATCTGAGGCTGGATTTGAACTCAGGTCCTCCTGAATCCAGGGCTGGTGCTTTAACCACTGCACCACCTAGCTGCCCAGTATACATAACCTTTTAATGTTGCTGAATTTTTCTCAAGCTCTACTTGACCCTGTATGGGGTCTCCACCCACAGTTTAAGAGAGGTGTGTTGAGGGAGGAAAGGTGTGAAGTTAATGTAATATATACTCAGCTTGAGTAAAACTTTCTTGGTGAAAAGAAGTCGAGTAGAAAAAATTTGAGAAGCCCTGCTCTGGACAACTCTAAGACTGGAAGTTACGGAGCCGGTACTGTCAAACAGGCAATCACAATGTCCTGAGACTTAGGTGAAAATCAGGTTTATTACAAGAGAAATGAACGTGCATGTAGAGCCCAAAGAGTTCACAATTCATATAGAAGTTTGCATATTTGTGATTGCAGGACAAAGTAAGGCGAAGATACCAAGAAGGGGAGTGGCATGGGAGGGGGAAAGGTGCAGTAAAGGTGGGAAAAGGATAAAACCCCTCCTGAAGGGGTGGAGCAAGGTGATGGCAAAAGCAGCATTCTTTTCCCTTGGAACCTCCTAGACCAAAGCTTCTTAAACTATGGGTCTTAACCCCATACTGAATGTCAGGGTCACAAAAATTTTGGCAACAGTAAAAGGTTGTGTATACCTATTTGTATACCTATTTACCCAGAGTCACATAAAAATTTCTTGGGTGAAAAGGGGTCAAGAGTGGAAAAAGTTTAAGAAGCCATGAATATAGGAAGGTCTGCTTATCTACAAAGGACCCCAGCTACACAAACATTTTCCCAGTTTGGCACAGACTTGTTGGTGCCTGTCTTGTCTCCCAAGGACACACAAGGGAATCTGTATTCACCTACATTGGTAAAGGGAATTTTCACACCTAGGAATAGGAGACACACAACTATTCCTGTATTTGTAAGTGTTGTTTTCCCAGATGGACTGTAAGCTCCCTTTAGGAGCAGTGACTATTTTATGTTTATCTTAATGCCTACAGGACTCAACACAGTGTCTGGATAGAGAAGGCAATTAGTAGATGTTAGTTTGTTGAATTTGATGGACTTGACAAACAAGGCAATTGAGACCCAGAAAGATGAAGCTATTGTCCCAAGGGGGATAGTGTGATAAGGTGGAAGGTGTCCAGATTTTGGAATCAGATTATATATGTTCAAATATCATCTCCTACATTTCCAACCTATCATTTAATTTTCTGGGCTTTCTGTTTTCTCACCAGTGAAATGAATGGGTTGAACTAGATGTCCTCTAAAGTCTTTCCTATGAAAGGATCTATGTTTCTACAACACCAAGAGGGTGATATGGGCTTATATTTTCTCTAACCCCTCCCCCATCCATCCATCCATCCATCTACCCATCCATCCATCCATCTAGATAGTATCATAGAAGCAATGAACATGAACTTGGACAGACTTTGAGGATAGACGACCTGGACTGCTATGGTCTATGGGGTCATGAAGAGTTGGACATGACCAAACCACTGAACAGCAACAAACAACAACAAAACCATTAGTGTATATATTTTAAGTGCCTATACATGCTAAGTGTTCAGAGGAACAGGTAACTGTCCTCTGGAACTCATATTCTAAATCTTTCCTAATATGGAGGCAGTATGGAGATAATTAAGCAAACACTAGTTCTGGAATTAGAGGACTTAGTTTTATATCTCAACTTTGCTATTTTAAAACCTGTGTGACTTTGGGTATGTCACTTCCCTTTTCTGAACCTCAGTTTATTCCTTTGTAAGATAAGGATTAGATTAGATCACTAGTCTTCAATTTTTTTTATCAAGTACTCTATCAGTAAAACATTTTTGAGCGTGAGCCCTATTTGCTTATTTATAAATTATATATATATATATATGTACTCCTGCATTAGTAATTATGTTCATTATGAAACTTACACAGAACTAGAACATTTTAAAAGGATAAGATTAAGAAGAAGTAATATTTGATGCTAAAGTCAATAGATAGTGACTGAAGTTTATTGAGAATGGGTGGGGAGGACAGAATAAGACCTGTGCTTTAGGAAAATCCTTTTGGCACCTGTATGGGACTTGGATAGGAGAGAAGAGACATACAAGGAAGAGAAACCAAAAATGCATGCTACTTTAGTACTAAAGGTGATAGGTGATGAGGGTTTGAGCTGACCTTGTGGGTAGAGAAGGGGCCAGATTTCAAAGATAGGGAAATAGAACCAACAGGATTTAGCAAATGATTGGATATGTAGGATGAGGGAGAGTCAAAAATTAAAGATGGCACGGTGATTGTGATGACATAGAAGAATAATGGTACTCTCAACAAAAATAGGGAAATTCAGAAGAGGGGTAGATTGAGGGAGGAAAGGTGTGAAGATAGTGTAATCATACCACATGTGGTATTATTTGCCTTCTTTTAGGAAGAGGCCTGGTAGACTCCCATTACAAGTAATAGACAGACACTTGCTAGCTGGGTGACCCTAGGCAAATCACTTAACTCCAATTGCCTCACACAAAAAAAGAGCAATACAAGTAATAGACAGATGAATTGTTGTGGTTTTCATGGATCATATATTGACACACATAAAAGGCTGTGGATAGTTCAAAAATACTTTAATAAATCATTTTTTCAACATGTGTTTAATCTTTGTTATATTTTTGTTGAAACTTCAGAGTACTTTTTTGGTAAAGTGATTTCTTTCGACATATATTCCTCAGGCCCTTCAGGGGGTGAAATATTCAACAGCAATTGCAAATAGCAAGTGACTTCATCAAACCAACCAAAGTGAAGCTTGTAGTGTACAAAACCCAGATATAACAAGAAGCCCATTAGAATAAAGAAAAATATATAAATATGGTGCATCTTTGGAGATTGGATAATTGGAATCAAAACCAAGAGGAGAAACATAATTACTGTTCCGAATGCAAGTGATAAATGTACCTGAGGAAGAAAAGAAAAATAAGGTTAGACTATGATTAAACTTTGTGTATTTAGAGGCTTATACAAAAAAATTTTAAAACAAACTTGTTTCTTCCTGAGAATTTCTCAGGGTCAGAGGGAATAATCATAACACCACCTGTGTAATTTTGAGCCATTTTACTTAACATCTCTGGATCTCAGTTTCCTCACTTATAAAACAAGGGGATTGAACTAGACTGTCATTGCGGTCCCTCTCAGCTCTAAATCCATGTTCCTATAACCTTAAAAAAATGAGGGGGCAGGGCAGCTAGGTGGCACAGTGGATAAAGCATCAGCCCTGGATTCAGGAGAACCTGAGTTCAAATGCAGCCTCAGACAATTGACACTTACTAGCTGTATGACCCTAGGCAAGTCACTTTATCCTCATTGCCCGCCAAAGAAACAAAACAAACAAACAAAACCATGAATGCCATTTTCAGTTCTACATTTAGGAAAACAAATACAACAAACATTTATTTTATTTTTCCAGTTACATATAAGGGTACTCTTCAACATTCATTTTCATAAGATTTAGAGTTCAAAATTTTTCTCCTGCCCTTTCCTCTCCCCTCCACAAGACTGCAACCAAGTTATGTATGTACAATCCACAAGTACTCTTTTTATCAGTTCTTTCTATGGGGGTGGATAATAAGTATCATCATTAGTCCCTTGGGATTGTCTTGAATCATTGCATTGCTGAGAGTAGTTAAGTCATTCACAATTGCTCAATAGGAAAACAAGTAAATGGAAACTGAGATCCTTGTAAAATAGTAGAATTCAAAGTAGGAGAGTTTTCCCAACTTCCATTTTTCTCCATCAGTTCACTCTACATGTTCATTAAAAAAAATACTATACCTGTGGCCCCCAAAGAATCAGAGTTATTCTTCATCACCTTTAATATAAAATAATAATGATTTATCATTTCTGACTTACTTTATTAAAATGGGATAAACATTTCTGTTTTGAAGAATTAATGGGTGCATTTTGTATATGGTCCTACCTCAGATAGGAAAGAAAGGCTGTTGTTATCAGTTTTGTCTAATTAATTAGATGCAAAATGACCAGTACATGCCTCTTCTTTTTCAGCAAAAGAGTGCCAGAGAGGGGGAGAAATGTCTCAAGAAAGTGCAGGTATAGGGGGCAGCTAAGTGGTGCAGTGGATAAAGCACCAGCCCTGGATTCAGGAGGACCTGAGTTCAAATCCAGCCTCAGACTCTTGACACTTACTAGCTGTGTGACCCTGGGCAAGTCACTTAACTCTCATTGCACAGAGAAAGAGAGAGAGAGAAAGAAGAAGAAAAAGAAGAAGAAGAAGAAAGTGCAGGTGTAGAGGTTCTATTTGATGTGACATCTCATTCCTATGCACTTCCCTAACTCGTGACCTTTGATTACCCAGTCCTGATACCCTTTTCTACCTTTCACATTATGACTTCTAAAACTGAAGATATTGCTTTGATTCAGGCTCTCCTGGGAAAAGGATAAAGCCTTATCAGTAGGAGTCACACTTAGCCTGAAATTCAATACAGTTAATTTCTATTAAGTTTCTTACATAATTACCATATAATACTTTAAAAGTACTTCTCATTCACCCCTAGGTGGACAAAAATGGGGTGATAAGTGATTTCTCATTAATGAACTTGGTTTTCTATCCTACAACTCAACATTTATTAAATGCCAAATTTATTACATTCATAAACACATTTCTTAAGTGCCTAATATATACAAGGCACTGAGGATACAAAGACAGACACAATGGGCCCTGCCCTAAAGAAGCTTATATTCTACTCAGGGGAAAACATTATTAAAAACAAGATAAGCTGAAAAAATAGAAAGCAGTAACAATTGGGAAGATCCTTTGCCTAGTAAGCAGCTCCTGAGTTCAGCTTTAAAAGAAGCTAAGAATCTAATAGGTGAAGTAAAATTCCTCTTTAAAGTTCATTAGGACAGTTTGTAGATGGGAGAGAGAATTTGAGGAATAGCTAATAGGACAGTTTGACAGGAAGGTAGACTATGTGTAGGGAAGTAATATCAAATAAGCCTGGGAAGGCAGGTCAGAGGGCTCTAGATATGAGGCTGAGAAGTGTGAACTTTATCCTAGGGGTAAAAGGGAACCTGTAGAAATTTAGGGTATGTGTGAGAGAGAGTGTGGCATGGTCAGACCTTCTCATTATTCAGATTATTCTATTGACTGAAGGGAAGAAAGATTGGAAAGGGTAAATGCTGTAAACAGAGGGGCCCATTGTTGTTGAGTTGTTTCAAAGATATTGGAGCAGTTTGCCATTTTCTTCTCCAGCTCATTTTACAGATGAGGAAACTGAGACAAACTGGGTTAAGTGACTTGCCCAGGATCACACAGCTAGTAAGTATCTGAGGTAGGATCTGAATCAGGTCCTCCTAACTCCAGGGCTAACACTGAATCTACTTCACCATCTCACTGCCCCTTAGGGGCCCATTAGGAAGTTATTTGAATAGTTCAGGTAAAGAGGACGAGGGCTTGAATTAGGGAAGCTGTCATGTGCATGGAGAGAGGGGAGATGAATATTAGAGATGTTTTGTAGGTAAAATTGATAGGATTTGCCAATTAATAGGACATAGGGGAAGGGAGAGGAAAACATCAAGGATGACTTAGAAATTGAGAATATGGGTGTAGAGGATTTATCTACCAGCATGGGAAGCAGAGATAAATCAATAGGTCTGTTTTCCTTATCAATAACCATTATCTGTTTGCATTCAACCCAGGAGTACTCAAAGTATCATTTTTTTTTTCCTGCTGAGAGTTCATTTGGATTTTTCACTAAGTTCCCTGCCTCTTGTGTTAAATGTGACCCTTTCAGTGTACATACCAACAAACCAAAAGATGAGGATCCAGGCAATATGATTATTAGATGAGCTTACAATGGTCTGGAAGGATTCTACATAGTCATATAGCTTTTGCCAAATATTAAACATACAAAAAATTATATATAAAGAAGAAATAGATAACTTCTATTTTCTGCTTTCTTTACCTTAAAAGGTCTAGGTAAATTCGGCTTCTGGTATCTCAGCTTAATCAGACCTGTTATGATCAATACATTTTCAATCGATACTACAAAACCTATAAGGTTTATCAATCGGATTATGTCTGAGGGAATAATCATAACTGATGCAAAGATGATTGTCTGAATCACAGGTAGAGCTGGACTGGAGTGGTTGTTAAGCATAGAGAATAACAAAGGAATCTGTCCCTCTTGGCTTGCACAATAGTATAGTCTCGATGATGAAAATGTAGTAGATAAAAGGCCGCTGAGAATTGAAGTAGAAACACCTATGGAAATGATCCACTGGCAGGATGGAATTACTCTGTCAATCCATGTCATTGCAACAGCATCTATTAAAAACACACACACAAAAATTCATTCATAATATGACTGATTCAAAATAAAAATGTTTCATCAGGAGGGTGAATCTTACTAAAAATTAATGACTGATACAAGTATTTGAAATCACAAAGTAGGTTTATTAAATATAGTGTAATTTTCTGAAAGAAATTGATATCACACATTGCTTTATATTTGAGGGATTTATAAGTACAGTAAAAATCCCCTAAATCAGCTTCGTTATTTTTTCAGTTATAAAATAAATAATAATCATAATTGCAAAATGAACAATTCTAAATGTTTCATTGTTTTCCTAGAATAGGGGCAAGTCTGAGGGAATGGACTTCATTCTATTCTAACTGCATTTCTCATAATTTGAGAGGTGCAAGGAACATCAATTATCAAGAAAAATTCCCAAGAATTCATTTCTTAGAAGGGTGTTTGGACCCAGAATCATTATGCCAGAAGGCAAGGACTGTGATTTTGTGGCACATCTTCTGAGAATCAGAAAGTTTAAAAAGCAGAGGACCATCAGTAGAGAAGGACAAACTGGCGCTGGAGTTAGAATGAGGGAAAGGGAGTGGATTTATGTAGAATAAGAATGATTTGTTGCTCCCATATCCAAAGAATCTGAGCAGAATCCAAGCAGAATCCTGGCAATACTGGAATCCATAGAAATAAATATTTGTAGAATGATATAAAGGGAACTGAAATGTATTAAGATGATTTGGGCAATTTTGTCAAGGATGAATTGGGACAGCAAGAATAGAGGCTCTTACAATGTACTAGGCAAGAGATAATGAGAATGGGGCCAGGATGATTTCTAGCTTTTGTCCTTTACTAGCAGGCTATTACAATAATCTAGGGGTGAGGTATCAAAGGCCTACACCAGTGTAGTAGCCATGTCAGAGGAGAGAAGGGAGCATATTGAAGAGATGTTGCAAAGGTGAAATCGACAGGCCTTGGCAACAAGTTGGATATGGGGGGTGGTTAAAGATAGTGAGGAATCCAAGATGACTCCTAGGTTTCAAGTGCGACAGAGTAGAAACGATATTGCTGCCCTCTATGATAATAGGAAATGTAGGAGGGAGGAAGGGAAAAATGATGAGTTCCGTTTTGGATCTTCTGAGTTTAAGATGTCTACTGGACATCCAGTTCAAGATGTCTGAAAAGCAATAAGAGATGCCAGATTAGAAGTCAGCAGAAAGTCTTGAGCAGGACTGGTACATTAGAGAATCATCAGCATAGAGATGGTAATTAAACCCATGGGAGCTGATGAGATCACAAAGTGAAATGGTATAGAGGGAGAAAAAGATGGTCCAGGCCAGAGCACTCAGGGTCATCTACAGTCAGAGAGCATGATCTGGATACAGCAAGGCATACAGAGAAGGAGTAGTCAAGGAGGAGGAGAACCAGGAGGGGTATCAATATCCACTGGGGTATCTATATCTTTCTACCATCTCTCTCATGTAGGTTAGGCTGTTTCTTTCCCTAAAAGGCAAGGTGACTCTTCCCAGAAGGCTGTCTACTACTTTAAATTGGTGTGGTCTCCTGATGGTCTTAAGCTATATTGACTGGTTCCTTGTTGCTAAAGGGCATAAAATCCTCTCTCTCTCTCTCTCTCTCCCCTTCCCCAACCTGGAGTCAGTCGGGCCCTTCAGACTCAGTCCAACACACCTTGCTCTACTGACCAGACAGTTTCTCTAGGTAGGTGAGGGGGCTAATGCATCCATGCTAAGTGCTGTAGATTTGTTGAGCATCTTTCGTTTTTTTAAGTAAACCTTTTCTTCAATGTGGAATGATTTATGATTATTTCCTTTCTAGTTTTGTGCCTAAACTATCACTGTCTATACTCCTTATCATTCTGATTCCTATGCTATATGAATAAACATTGAATCTAATGAATAGCCTTTTTAGATTTACTCTCCCACCTGAAATTCCTTTAAAAGTGACAAATAATTTTTAAAATTTATCCTTTATTTAAGGAAAACTATCATGTGTTGTTTTTTTCTACCATTAGAAAGGGAATGAAACTTAATTATATATATTTTGGTTTTTGTAGACCACAGGTTTGGAATGGAAGAATTGAAAAAGAGGGTAAGGATAAGAAGGGATGAGTGATATAGTCTGGTCTCTGGTGCTGATATATGATAGATGGATCATATACATACTTCATATATTGAAGCATTTATTAATCTTATAATATAGCCTAGTAAAATGCTTTGTAAAACTTAAAGTGCTATATAGTTAGCTATATTATATTATTAAAGTCTCGTGACACCTTCTATGCTGATATTTGATTTCATATTTTAGTATCAATTTCCATTAACAGCTATACTTTATAGTTTTCTTCTTCTGCTTTGTGTCTCACATGGGTATCAACATTATATTTATATCATATTAAGGAATTTTCTAGTATCCTTTCTTTTCTATTTTTGAAAAAATAATTATGCAATATCTAAATTATTATTTTTTAATTGAAAGATTTTACTTGCGAATCCATCTGGTTATGAGATTTTTGCTTTGGGAGCTCATTTATGGCTTTTCATTTTTTTTCTGAGATTGTTATTAAATTTTTCTACTGTTCTGCTAATTTGAGTATTTTATATTTTTGTAAATATGTATCCATTTCATTAAAGCATCAAGTTTTGTGGTATATATATGGTTTAATAATTTTCTTTATTCCTTATTTGTTTGTGTGTCAATTCTCCCTTTAGTGTTTTTTATATTAATAATTGATTTTCATTTTCCTTTTAAAAAACAAGCTTAACTAAGTTTTAAATTTTTATTAGATTTTTTTTAAAGCTCTGTTTTATTTATCAGCTCAGTTGGTTTTTTTTTCCTTTCAGTTCTGTTAGTTTGATTTTCAGAAATTTTAGTTTTTTGTATTTAATTGGATGTTTTTGATTTGTTGCTTTTCTAGTTTTTTTGTTTTTTTTTTAAGTTGCAATTTCCTTTTTTTGTTCTTTTCTCTCTTGTTAATAAGAATTTTAGGACACATTTTCCCTGTGGCTGCTTTGGGGTGTTTTTAATTGTATATTTCCTTTCATGATATACTTATTTTTTTCCTTTCTTTGTCCCTCTCCTCCCTCTCCACAAATAAGAAGAAGGTGGTGAAAAAAAAGAAAAAAATGTGATCAGCATTAGTGATATGTAATTGAATTAATCAAAATATTCTTCTCTCTTCCTTTCCCCTCAACTAGAACTTGATCACTTGTTTCTTTTATTCTCTTTTGCAACCACCTTCCAAATTGAGCTTTTGTTTGTAATTATTTCTTCCTCAATTCTATACTCCTTTGAATCTTTCTCTTCCCAATCCCTATCCCTCCTCCATCCCTGTTGAATTTAATGTATTGCTACACCAAACTGTGCCTGCATTGAATGGTTGTGTGTTCAACTCTCTGTTCAGATAATGATGAGATTCATGTCTGTTTCCCCCAAACCTAAATTGTATACTTTCCTTTTCTTCAGCCTCAATTACAAGACATTGCAAGTTCCCACCTCCATCTTATCCATTTCACCCCTAGAATATTCCTTCAACACTAGTGATCATGGGGACTCCTCCCTTCCACCCCCTGCAAGACTGATGTGGTTTAGAGCAAAAAGAAAGGGAAATGAAAGAAGGCGTTTCATCCTTAGGTGATCAGAGATACATGTGCCTCCTCCATGGTTGGGAAAGCATTGAGTTTGATGTGGTCCCAACTAAGGGAAATCCCTCATGGAAGATAGCTGGGGTGGTGCAGCAGTTGGGACTAGAAGTTAGAAGTTAAGATGTATCAAAAGGCAGTTAGGTGGGCAGCTAGGTGGCACAGTGGATAAAGCCTGGCCCTGGATTTAGGAGTACCTGAGTTCAAATCCGGCCTCAGACACTTGACACTTACTAGCTTTGTGACCCTGGGGCAAGTCACTTAACCCCCATTGCCCCCGAAAAAGAAAAAAAAAAGAGAAAAAAAAAGGCAGTTAGAAACAGTTCATGGCCTTAGTGTTTGCTTCAAGTGGAGGCTAAGAGTAGGTAGCTTCAAGAGACTGTGGAGGCTCTGAGAGATTAACAAATAATGTACAAGGAAGCTGCAGAAAGTTCTTCAGTGAGAACCAAACCTGGGAAGGGGAATGATGTAGAGACTGCAAAAAAAATTCCCCAGACAAATTAACCAACTAACAAACTTTCCAGTTCTTTTGAAAGAGACCATAATTTTCTGCAACAGAAATAGATCAAGTTTCTAATACTTTATTGAATTATCATTATGCTTTCTTGTGTAGAATGAGGTGAATGCTATGAAAGTGTTGCCTGTCGGGGTGGCTAGGTGGCACAGTGGATTAATCACCGGCCCTGGATTCAGGAGTATCTTGAGTTCAAATCTGGCCTCAGACACCTTGACACTTACTAGCTGTGTGACCCTGGCAAGTCACTTAACCCCCATTGCCCCGCAAAAAAAACCCAAAAGAAAGAAAGAAACAAACAAAAAGTGTTGCCTGTCATCTTTAGCTAAGTCTTTTTATGCACAGAGGGACTTAGAGTTACTTAGGGAGAAGAAGAAATAACCTTTAATTCATATAGAGTCACTTTAACAGAGAGGAATTTTTCTGTAGGGAGACTTCTCTGAATTTATTCTTTTTTTTTTGAGACTTAACATATATGCATTTTACTAATAAGATCTATAGAGTCCAAGAGTTTGAACTACCCAAGAACTGATAGTATCTGAAAACAGATGGAAACACATTTAAAAAATTTTCTTTCCTCTTTGACAATTCCTCATTCTGAAGTTTTGTGTTTTTTTTTTTTGACTGTTTTCTCTTACAACCTAGGTTAATATGGGAATGTTTTTCCATGGATTACTCAGTATAACTTATCTGAACTGAATTTATTCCTTAAATAGTTTGAGAAGAGTCATATCATAATAGGAATGTAGGAGAAAGCAAGTAATCAAGGGTTTTGATTTCCCCCTCCCATTTGTAAGATTTTTGTATTAAATTTATTTAAATTTAGGGATTAATATTGATTCTAAACAAACCAGGCATGTCCTTTTTGAATGTGGGTTTCCAAAGTATCACTGGAGAGATATTGATTGCTTACATGCTGAATTTCCCAGTGAAATTTTTTTTCCCCTGTATTGAATTGTTAAAGTGACATGACATTTTCTAGGATTTATATTGAATATTCATAGCCTCATTTGTTAAGATTTTGAACCCATAAACTCAGGCAACTGGGGTGTCCCTAATTGTGGTATATCTTTATTTAGATAAATGTTATCTGGGATCTGGTCCATCCCCATCTCCAGGAAGATTTCAATGTCTATCTTTGTGTAGGCTTTGTCTGCTAGGTGCCTATTGGGGGGGAGGGGGCAGTGTAAGACAGCTGTGACTGGGCAATCACTTCTTTGCTTTCCTATCTCCAAGAGAGGGTATTAGGCTAGACACTGACCACACATTATATATTTGTAGTCTAAAGGTGTGATGCTCTTTTCTGTTTTTAAATTAAATATTTTTTCACTTTAGTAAAAATCTATTTTCTCTCCATTACCATGTTCCCCAACCCCCACTATAAAAGAGAGGAAAACAAAACCTTGTCACTAATATGCGGTAAAAAGCAAATTTCACATTGGCCATGTCCAAAATGTATATGTCTCTGTCCATCACCTCTTATCATATGACAAAGGGCGAGTGGCATGTTTCGTTATGGATCCTGTGAAATCATGGGCTGCTTAGAGTTCTTAAGTTGTTCAAAGTTGTCTTTACAATATTATTGTATAATTGTTCTGTTGGTTTCTGCTCACTTTGAACTGTATCAATTTATACAAATCTTTCCAGTTTCTTCAAAAGCATTCCTGTTACCATTTCTCATGACACAATAAAGTTCCATAACATTTATACACCAAAAATGCTTGTTGATGAGCATCCCCTAAGTTCCCAGTTCTTTGCTACCACAAACAGAACTGCTATGCATATTTTTGTACCTACAGATCTTTTCCCTTTTTCTTTGTTTCTTTGGGGTACAGTAATGGTATTGTTGGTCAAGGTTATATGCAGAGTTTAGTAACTTTTGAGGCATGTTTCCAAATTGCTTTCCAGAATCCTTGGATCAATTCACTGCTCTATCAGCACCATATTAATGTGCCTGGTTTCCCACAGCCCCTTCAACTACAGTCCTTTTCCTTTTTTGTCATCTTTGCTAATCTGATGGGTGTGAGATAGAACCTCAGAGTTGCTTTAATTTATATTCTCTAATTATTAGTGAATATAAAACTTTCCATATTGGGTGTTCAGAATAAAGCCACTTGCCCTCCTCTTCTCAAGGGGATACTCTCAGACTACTCAGCTTTCTCTTACAATGCTTGTTCCATGGAGGCAGCTAGGTGGCACAGTTGATAGAGCACTAGCCCTGGAGTCAGGGTACCTGAGTTCAAATCCAGCCTCAGGACACTTAACACTTACCAGCTATGTGACCCTGGCAAGTCACTCAACCCCAATTGCCTCACTAAAACAAACAAACAAACAAATGCTTGTTCCATAAAAGACACTCTCAGAGAGCAAAAACATTTATCTAAGCAAAACAGAAAGTAGAAATTGCTAAATTAGTGCAGTAGATAATAGAGTACTCAAAAGTAAGTGGGCTCCTGGACTTGAAGACTGAGATTGTGTCTGAGATACAATCTTGGCTCTCAAGGAGAGAATATTATTATTTGGGAATTTCATCGTGAGCATCTGGGTGCAGGTCCTGAGCATCAAGGGCTGTCAGGAGCCACATGGAGGGGATATTAGAGGCTTAAGTTTGTGCCTTCTTTCTCTCTTTTTTTTCTTTCTTTTCTTTTTCCTTTGGTGAGGCAATTGGGGTTAAGTGACTTGCCCAGGGTCACACAGCTAGTAAGTTCAAGTGTCGAGGCTGGATTTGAAATTAGTTCCTCCTGAAACCAGGGCCAGTGGTCTATCCACTGTGCCACCTAGCTGTCCCTGTGCCTTCTTTCTCACTCATCCTCTTAGAACTCCACTTTTCTTTCTCCTTCTCCAAAGTCTCTGTGCCAATCTGTAATCACTTCTCCTTCTATATGCCATAGACAGCTTCATGGATCAGAGATCTCTCAATCAAGAATTAGGTCTCCTTCTGCAGCACATAGCACCACACAGTTGTTCTAGGACTTCACTAGACCCTCTGTAATCGGAGTCACATATATGTGCATAAGTTACACCCAGACTGGCGATCAATCCCTCCTGATTTTTTCCACTCTCCTCCCTTCTGATTCATCTCTTTCTCTTCCAATCCCTCAGGAATACCTGTTTATTGACAAGAAAGATATTTGTGGGGGCAAATAAAAACTTATGTCCTTTGTAATAAAAAACCATGCATTCTTCCATTGTGGCTTCTTCTGTAGGATAAACCTGCAGAAATAGAAATCTTAAAGTAAAACTGTTTAAGGCTAGGTTTTATAAGCAGATCTTAAGTGCTGGTTCCTCCTCCTGCATTAGAGGCAAAATTTTCCCTCGCTTATCCTGTTCTATTGCTTTAATAAAGTTATTTTTGCCACTTCACTATAGCTTTAATTCCCTTAGTGTTCCCTCATCCATCAACTTAGACTCTCTTTATCAACATAGCTAAAGAATGTGGGCTTTAAATGGCAGGTATGTAAGAGGCTGGGACATGACTGGGTATTTCTTCCTTTTAAAAATTTCTGCTGGTGCCCATTCATCTGCTTTAGTTTCTTAGCTTTTAACATGTGCACTCACTAACATTTATAAAGCATGTGTGTGGCATTGTTCTAGGTTTCAGGGAAGATGAGTAAAACTTGATCCTATCTTTTGAGGTACTTACAATCTAGTGGGACACATAAGCAATCTACATATAATTATATTACAAGATAAAATTCAGTTACTTAGAGAGTATAAAAAAGACATGATGAGAGTTAAAATAAGAAGAGATCACATCCAGCTTTGAGAACTCAGATATCTATAACCATACCTGAAGCGATGATTTCCTCAGGAGTTAGAACAGTCAGATAGGCTATATTAACCAGAAGGTAAAGTATGGTCACCAAGAAAAGTGCAGTGAATATGCATCTGGGAATATTCTTTTCTGGGTTTTTTACCTCTCCTAAAATAGAGAAAGTAAAGAGCATATTTTATTAAACATACTGTTTATAAGATGTTTCTTTATGATGTATGAGGAAAGAAAGTAGTCAAAGTCTTTATATATTTTTGTTGCACTTATAGAATGGCTTAGAGCACTGAAGGTTTAAATGCCTTGTCCACAGTTAAGAACACCATTATGTGTCAGAGGTTGGACTTGAACCCCAGGTCTTCCTCAGTCAGAGGCTAGCTCTCTATCCTTGGCAAATTAAATCTTGTTAAAATGGAAATTGTTATTTTGAGGAGGTATTACTTACCTCACCTAGATTCTTTAAAGTAGGAATTCAAACTCAAAATAGAATTGGAGACCACTAAACCATACATAAGGGGCCCTGTGAGCTGCATATTGACTTAATTTAAAAGCAATATTATTTATGTTTTATTGTATTTTTACTTATTTGTTAAATATTTCTCAATTATGTTTTAACACATTAAGGAGTGTTATAGGCTATGTGCTTGACACCTCTGCCATAAAGCACAGGCATTCTTAAAAAAAAATAGACCATTAGACTGGTATTCTAGTTGTGTAGTCTGCAGCTAGGTGTCATAGTGAGTGACATCTGGCTGCTATGATCTCAACCAACTCTAGCAAGTGCTTTGATCTTACCTGGAGAAGCACAGACTGTCAGAGCTTCTAGACAGAGCGTAAACAGATGTATAGATAGAACATTTATTTCTAATTACTCACTAAGTGGCCACACACAGTGCTCTGGGCTGGGGATAAAAAAGCAAGAAAACAAAATAGTCCCCCAATCTCAAGGATCTTAGACTAAAGGGGGAAGAGAAAACATAATGGGGGGCGGGGTTTGAAAATGGGGGGGGGGAGGAGATAGTACTTGAATGGGTTCAAGGAAACAGGTATAGAGGTAAATCAGATTGGAGAGTGAGCAGGAAGTGAAGTGAGCAGCATGATTAAGACTCTTCAAGATATGGCTATTATCCACCAATCAATGAGGAGTTCTCAGATTGAAGATCTCTACCAGAGAAACCCACTTGTCTCTAATTAGACTCACATTATGGACAGGTTGCATGTTAGAGGTTATAACCTCAGCTATCTTGCTCTAGATCTCTCTAACCTGTGATGGGGATTGGCAATTGTGTCCAAGTGCTTTGGCTCTGATGTTCCTTCTGTGTATCATTGATTTACATCAGAAGAGGTACCATGAATGGCCTCACCTATTGCTTTGATGCTTGAACTATAATTTTTAAGGATTTTCATATTGCTTTACATTCTTATCTTATTATTTGTATCAAATTCTTCTTCCAGTGGAGCTTATGTTAGGTTTTTCCCCAAGGTCAGAATTGTATCTTCTCACATCTCTGCTTTGTGTCCATGCATGTTCTTTCTAATTTTTTAACTTCCACTTTTGATTATTTCAGAGTTGTTTCATATAGTTTTTAAAATTCTATTATATTTGCTTATACACATATATAATTTATGAACTCTAAATCAATAACTTTCCATTTAATCCTAGTTGAGCTAATTTCGTTTGGAAATGTTTTTCACTTATGTAATAAAAATTATCAATTTGATCTTTTCTGATAGCCTCCGTCTCTTAAGAATGTTCTCTTTAGTCATAGCTATTAAAGGTTAAATTGATTAATTTGTTTACTTTATAATTATTTTATGGTCTTACATTTAATATTTGGATTATATATTCATTTTTTATGAGTCTAATGAATGTCTAAACAAGTTTTACCCAATAGTACATTTTCCCAGAAGTTCTTGTTAGAGTTTTTCACTCAAGTATTTTATTCTTAGTTTTATGAAATACTGAATGAGTTTAATTTTTTTTAAATTCTTTTTTCTTTTCTCACTGACCTATTTTTCCATTAAAAAAAAAAACTGCCAACAAATAGTTTTTTCATGATTACTGGCTTCATGGTATAAGCTGAAGGCTGAAGATACTATTATCCTTTTACCTTAACTTTTTTTTAACATTTTTTTCTTGAGATTATAGATCTTTTGTTCCTTCAAATTAATTTTAGAAGCTATTTTGTCTAGTTCTATGATACACCCCCTTGGCAGTTTTATTGGCATAGGACTAAAACTGTAACTGAATTTCAATAATATCATCATTTTAATTATATTGATGAGGTCTAACAATGAGCAAAGAATTATTTTATTAGCTTTTTTATTTCTTTAAGAAGTATTTAATAATTGTATTTGTGTAGATCTTGGATATTTCTTAGAAAAATTGATTCCCAGATTTTTTTTTTTTGGTAAGTAGTATTTTTAAATGTGACTTCTTCTTTCATAAATTCATGTTGGATTTTATTGCTATGTAGAAATTCTGTTGATTTTGTTTGCCGATTTTGAACCTTGAAAATTACTTGTGCTATTAATTGTCTCAATATTAGCTTCTTTGCTGATTCTTTGAGGTTTTCTAAGTAAACCATCATATCATCAACAAATTGGGATATTTTGTATCTTTTGTTTTTGTTTTGTTTTAAGGGTTAAGTGACTTTGCCCAGAGCCACACAGCTAGTAAGTGTCAAGTGTTTGAGTTCGGATTTGAACTCAGGTCCTCCTGAATCCAGGGCCAGTGTTTTTTGTGTCTTTTTAAAAGACAGTATTTTATTTTTCCAGTTATAAGTTAAGACAATTTTTAACATTTTTTTTTTTTGAAATTTGAGTTTCAAACTTTTCTCCCTCCCTACCTGCCCTCCTCTCCTTCCTAAAATGATAAGCTTTTGGTACCTTTTTTTTTTTGGCCTATGTTCATACCTTTAATTTCTTTCTCGTGTTTTATTATTATTGATAGAAGTTCTAAAACTGTGTCTAAAGCTATGGGGAAAGAGAACATCCTTGCTTTAATCCTACATTTAGTGGGAAAGCATCTTATGTTTCACCATTGCATATAATGATAAGTTTTTGTTTAGATTTAGATTTCTGAAATCATATTATAAAATGTCCTTCTGTGCCCATGTTATTTATTTTTAGTATAAGTGAGCTAGTTACCCTCCTTGTCATCTTATGCTTCACTCCCCTCCTTATTCTCCATGATACAGCTGTACTAGCCAACTTGCTGTTCCTTGCATACAACACACCATCTCCTGTCTTTGTGCCTTTATAATGGCTACTCCTAAAGCCTAGAATGCTGTTTGTCCTCACCACTGCCTCTTAGCTTCCATGGCTTCTTTCAAATCTTAGTACAAATTTTACTTTCTTCAAAATGTCTTTCCTATTCTCTCTACTACCCCTTCCCCCAAGACCTTTCCCTTTGAAATTACCTTTTACTTACTCACCATCAGTATATAACTTGCATCTAGTGTGTTGTCTACATGTTGACTCCATCATTAAAATGGATGCTCCTTGAGAGAAGGGACAATTTTTGCTTTTCTTTATATCTTAGTACTTAGTATAGTGCCTGGCACAGGGCATAGGTTTAATAATTATTTGACTGGCTGTACTTTGTCAAAGACTTTTCCTTCATCTGTTGATATAATTACCTGGTTTTAATGAATAAAAAATAAAGCATTTCTTAAATGTTTAATCAATGCTAAATGCCGGGAGTACAAATGTAAAAACTGGGGAGAGACCACATATAGGGGAATGGTGTCTAGAGAATGGATTTTTAAATTTTGTCTAGTGAATTTGTTCTTGATGTTTAGATTTATATTGTTTTCTTAATATTGAACCATCCTTGTATGACTGATAATAGTGAATCATTTCTGTGATAGTAGAAGTGAAAATCTACTTTAAGAAAGTAAAATCAGATTTAGAGCTGGAATGGGCCTTAGTGGCCCTACGAGTCAAACTCCTCATCATCTAGGCAAGGAAACTAAGGTCGAGAAAGGTTGTGTGACATTTGTGTGTAGGTGGTACTTTTCATAAAAGCATATCTTTTTATTCTAAGCTTAACAAACACCAAAGAAAATTAACATTTCCATAAACAAAACAGAGCAGAAAAATGGGATTACATATGAAACTGTGAATTTATTTTCCTTTTATATATAATACATTCAACATATATCTTTCAAAGTCCCACTTGTCTGTGTTCTCTTCTGTGTATTTTTTTAAACGGTTTCAATGATTCTCTTTTCTTTTGTAACCTGGTAGCTCTTACTCCACCAAATAAATGTCTTTCACAAAGGAAGGGGGTGGGGACTAGCAACAATAGAATTTGGTGTCCCCTGACACCAAGACCACCATCAAGGACATCTGCCAAGGAAATCAGATAGGAGTAACTGCAGAAAAGTGACCAAATTGCCCAGGTGTAAGCTTGCACTAGGGGTATCTACATCATTATTGTTGAATTTAGCTATAGTATCATGTTTTTCCCAGGATAAATTCATCACCAGAAATTTCATCATCATAGTGATTGCTTCAGCTTTGATACTCAACAACCTCCTCAGTAACCTTAGCTGCCTTTCCCCTCTGATTAGAGGGCTGGAGGGTAGGGCAAAAACCTGCTCATAAAGCCTCTTTTTTTTTTTTAGTGAGGCAATTGGGGTTAAGTGACTTGCCCAGGGTCACACAGCTAGTAAGTGTTAAGTGTCTGAGGCTGGATTTGAACTCAGGTCCTCCTGAATCCAGGGCCGATACTCTATCCACTGTGCCACCTAGCTGCCCCAAACTGGAATTTTTTTAACTAGCTCAGAGGCATTTTGGTGATGGCTACTATAAGAGCAACAATACTTAAAATGACTTGCCCAGGGTCACACAGCTAGTAAGTGTCAAGTGTCTGAGGTTGGATTTGAACTCAGGTCCTCCTGAATCCAGGGCTGGTGCTTTATCCACTGTGCCACCTAGCCGCCCCCGCACTCTTCAATTTCCACTAACTGTTCTTCTTGGTTCATACTCCATGAACCCAGGTCCCCATCAGGTGTTCCCCTTCCCCCCACTTTCATTTTCCTTTTGGCTATTGTCTTTCCCCATTAGATAGAAAGTCCTTGAGGAAAGGGTCAGTCCTTTTCCTTATTTGTATTACCAGTGCTTAGTGAAGTACCTGGCACATAGTAGGCATTTAATAATGTGAGAAATAATTATTAACAATGGATTTCTTGGGGCAGCTAGGGGGCTCAGTGGATAAAGCACCAGCCCTGGATTCAGGAGGACCTGAGTTCAAATCCAGCCTCGGATACTTGACACTTACTAGCTGTGTGACCCTGGGCAAGTCACTTAACCCCCATTGCCCTGCAAAACCACACAAAACAATGGATTTCTTGGGGGACCCAGGAATAAATTTCTCAATGCTCCCCCCACACACACACACAGTTTCTTGAGAAACTTCAGTAAATCTTATTTGGGACAAACCCAAGGGAACAAAAGAAATGGAAATAGACTCTTTTGTCAAGCTCAGTGAAGCACTGATACACCTAGATAATGGACTTTGCCTTAAATAACTTGAGGGAGGATCTTTTTCCTGATGTCATTTGTAGAGTTCATTTTAATGTGGACCACCTTCAAATCATGATGCTAACCAATTAACTTTGATCAATGCATAAGGATCAGTGAGAGAAAATGGGTAGTTGTCTCCTCTCATACTCCCACTAACCTGTTTGTAGGACAAAGCTCTCAGATCCCCTCCTCCCCCTCAGGTTAGCAAGGTCACATGGTTCAAGGAGCCCTGGTCTCAATAAAGTCTGCTCCAGAGTTGTGTCCATATAAGGAAGTATAAGGTCCACTCCTGAGTTATGCCCATACAAGAAAGGGGTGGGAATACTGCGTTCTGATTACCTAGTTTTTGCACAAAGATTGTAACCCTTGAGTAATCAGACCAGTGATGAAAAAGGGGAGGGTCCATTTGCATTAGGGACTAGGGTATAAAACAGGGTCTTTGAGCCCCCTTTCTGGGCACCCACTAGCTGATGAGATGTCTCTAATGACTGTTAGCCACTTGATGGGCAGTGGGGAAAATAGTTATTATATTAGGAAAAACTTGTCTACTTGTAAAATTTTATCATAGGATTTAATAATAACAGATGGCATCAATATAGTGTTTTAAATTTTACAAAGCACTTTCATCTTATTCTTACAATAACCCTGTGAAATGCATGTATATGCTGTTATTCCCACTTTTCTTTCTTTCTCTCTTTCTTTCTTTCTCTCTTTCTCTCTTTCTTTCACAGGGCAATGAGGGTTAAGTGACTTGCCCAGGGTCACACAGCTAGTAAGTGTCAAGTGTCTGAGGCTGGCTTTGAACTCAGGTCATCCTGAATCCAGGGCCAGGTGCTTTATCCACTGTGCTACCTAGCTGCCCTCGTTCCCATTTTTCAGATGCAGAAACCGAGGCAGATAAAGATGAACTGACTTGTCCACAGTCACATTGCCAATAAATATCTAAGGTAGGATTTGGATTCATGCCTTCCCAACTCCAAGTCTAGTGGGCTACTGATCCATCTGCTTTTAATTTCAAGTTAGAATTGGAAGGTACAATAGTTCAAACCCTTCATTTTGTATATGAGGGAACTGAGGTCCCGATAACTTAACTGATTGCCCAAGGTCACACATAGGGTCAGTTAGTCAAACCAGGATTCTAACTGAAGTCCTTTGAGTTACATGAACATTTAGTTATTTCTGTAAGTAATACTTCAAATCAAAACTCAATGATGTAAAAATTAGGGCATTTTGTCATTCTTTCTTCCCCCATCCCCATTTCCTTCCATCTTCCCTAGAGGCACCCTTTTCATTATTTTGGTGTGAGGGATCTCTTTACTTAAGGATTTGACTTATGAGTAGTATAATGGATATGTGTTCTAGTGTCTTTTTCTCATGACTAAACTTGTTAATGTCATATACTGATAACAAATGAAGTGAAGTGAGAAAATGCTTTATCTTGAAAGAATTAGAACTTAAATAAATTTTGTAATAATGATAGCTGGTTTTTGTTTTGTCATTTTAAATTTGTATTTTTATTTACACCTGGCAGTTTAAAATAATAATAATAATAATAATACATTGCCATTATCTTATTCTTCATTTCATATTCCTTTACTCAAATTTTGGCGGGTCTTATAGTATGTTTTATATGTTATATAGTATATGTTATATAATAAAATTCAATGTCTTTAGTTTTGCAGTAACTCTAGCAAAATGTGCCATCCCTCCCTTTTATAGAGAGCACAATTATTGCTATGAATGTTCCAGTATAGAAGCAGAGAAGAAAAAGGATGATTCTCAGATGGGAAATAATCACCTTAATTTTTTGTTACATTTACTTAATTTATTTACCCATTCCTATTATATTGTGAGTACTTTATTTTGAGAGAAATTCTAGACCCTCTTTTTGTAGTTTTGAATCTCTTTTGGATGAAGAATATTCTTGAGCGCTGTTCTTACTATTCTTTCTTTACCCACCCTAGCTCCCTGCCCCCCTTCCCCAAAAAGGTGATGGATTATTAGGTTTTGTGAATGTGGTCAGAAGAGCTACATATTTTAATTCTTTTTTATCACTGGCTCAGCCGTGGGTCATTACAGATTATATATACTGCAACATTTACATTACATTGGCACTACAATCATATTAGGGCAAAAGATGTATTTATTTTAAAACATTTTCTTTATGTCTTTTTTCTTTACATCACAGTTATTGAGGGATGGGGGCGGGGTGGTCTGTGTTCTCCAGATTTAAACCTTTCTTGTGACAATAAAAAAAAACAACACACACAATTAAAGCCAAAACACAGTATACTATGCCAATGACATCTACCAATGTCTTCTGTTCTAGTAGTCCCCCACTTCTCTGCCATGCTAAATTAGTTGTTTTATTATCTCTAGGTCCTTCAGTGACTTTTCAGCATTTGGCTTCCTTTTAGTGATCTTTTGGGGTTAAGTGACTTGCCCAGGGTCACACAGCTAGTAAATGTCTGAGGTGAGATTTGAACTCAAGTCCATTTGACTCCAGGGCCAGTGCACTATCCACTATGCCACCTAGCTGCCCCTTCCATACAAGCTGAGCAAATATGTATGTGGCTAACAAATTATTTTCACCATTACTAGCTAGCATTTATATATAAGCATCTACTATGTGTCAAGCACATAGGTACTTTTGCAAATATTATCTCATTTGATCCTCACAGCAGCTTTTAAGCTGCTCTTAAGTACTTTGCTCTTAAGCTCTTAAGGCAAATGGAGGTTAAATGACTTGCTCAAGGTCACACAGTTAGTGAGCATCTAAGGCCATATTTAAACTTAGGTCTTCCAGACTCTAGGCCCAGAATTCTACCTCTGAATACCCTAAGTATTAGAATATATTAGCAAAACCTTTAATTCTCCAAACTGAGACCAATAAGCAAGCAAGAAACATTTATTGAACATTAGCTATGGTATTTCAAACATACATTCTGTAAAGCAGATTTTTCAACAGGGGTCACTGACTTTGTTTTTTTTGTTTACATTTTGATGACTATATTTAAATGTAATCAGTTTCCTTTGTAATGTTACAGCTTTTTTTTTTTTTTTTGCATTTAAAACATGATTCTGAGGAGAGGTCCATAGACATCATCAGATTGCCAAAGGGGTCTATGACACAAAAAGGGTAAGAAATTCCTCTCTAAAGCAAGATAAAAATATGCAAACCTATAAACAAGACACAATTTCTTTTTCAGAGTAAATCTCTATAGTAGCTTGGATTCATATAATGGATGTTTCCTTTAAGATTTGAAAAAAATATATTACCTGCAATGGAAACCAGCGAATGCCAGCCACTATATGCATATAATCCTTGGAAGAAGGCTTCTGGAATCTGAGAGATATTAGGAAGGTCAGAACTGAAAGTACTCCCCAACCTGATTAAATTCTCCTTTCTTATCACTAACAACATAGCTCCACTTAGGGCAATAAGGCAGAGAACTGATGTCTTCATCATTGTGCTGATTGTCTGAAACCAAGTTATTTTGTTCACACCCTGAACACTGAAGATTCCCAGAGACCACAGAATGGCCAAAGCCAAGCATTTTTTGGGCAATGCTGGTGCAAAACACCCAGGATAGAAAGGTTGAATAGCATACTCAGCCAGCAACAAGGTTCGTCCAGCAATTTCTGCTGGTGTTGTAAAGAAATGGATCCAAAGGCAGAAAAAAAACAAAAGGTGATCCCAGGGATCTTTTGAGGAAATAGTATTGAGCTCCACTTTGAGGGAAAGTTGTGCCCACCTCAGCATAGGTGAGGGCAGCTGTCATGGACACCACTGCACAAGCAACCCAGATGCTTAGTGTGATGCCCACATTGAGGGAGGAATATTTCAACACTCCTTTGGGAGCGATGAAGATACCTGCACCTATAATAGAACTGAGTAGGAAAGTCACTCCATGAAAATATCCAATTGCCCTTTGGAGCTGTGTTTTGTTCATTTTGTCCATTTCTTCAGTCCAAAGAAGTACTTTGAAAGTCCCTTCTGCAATCCTGTTTTGTATACTCCTTGATGTACTTTTGAGATGTGTCCCAAAAAACTCACTGTAGTAAAAGCATTAGGTCCTTTTGATTTGGCCATCCTGTACTACATGATCTTCCTTTTATTGTACTACTTGATGACTTAAAATGATTAACATAAAATGGTTTAACTATGAAATTTGTGACATGTTTAAATTCCATAGTTAAGATGTTTTATCTGTTGTTAGACATTAAAAGTTGCATTAGTTGTTGAAGAATCTTTAGCTTTTCCATGGGTGGGGAAAGATTTTTAATGTTTAACACTAAACAAGAATTAAGAAACAACTAAATTCATCATGGTTTAGTGTTTTTAGATATTCCATGGCTAGCTATTGGATTGGGATAGTTCCTTGGCCAGGAAGGTCACCCAGTACATATTTGGGTCTCAGACACTAGCCGTGTGACCCTGAGCAAGCCACTTAACCCTGTTTGTCTCAGTTTCTTCACCTGTAAAATGAGCTGGAGAAAGAGATGGCAAACCATTTCAGTACGTTTGCCAAGAAAACCCCAGATGAGGTCACAAAGCGTCATGCATGACTGAAATGATTGAACAACGACACAACAGTGTTAGAGGAGCTTGGTTCAAATCCTACCTCTCATAGATCTTACCTTGGGCAAATTACTTAACTTAACTGGGATTGTTTCCTCTATTGTAAAATGTTCAATGGATTAGATGATCTAAGAAGTCCCTATAGTTCTAGATCTTTGAGGCAATGAGCTCCTCACCTCTGAGATCATTATGTACAATTTAAAGTTATTCTATTCTTTAATAATAGTGCTGCTTAGACACAGATTTAACTTACCCTAACTTCTCTGGATTGTGTACTTAATAATTTGTGAATAGGGAGTTGTCCAACATCAAGCTGGAGAGGCAGTCCAGATCCTGGTGTAGAAATGAGACAGAAGGTCCTAAATACTGAAGAAGTTTAGCTAATGAGGATCCAGTTGGCTGATGATTACACATGGGGAAACACTTTTCTTTTACTGTTCTCCTCTTGGTTTCTCTTGGCATAATTTGTTACCTGGAGCTAGGGTCCTCTCAGTCCCAACTTCTGATCTGTAGATACCCAGATCACACCCAAAGAATGGGGAGGGCGCCAAGAAGGTCTTTAGAGATGGCAAGAGTGGATGGTTTGGTGTGGGAGAACTTAAGGAACCTTTTTCCTTCCACTTTCGATATGTTTAATCAACCATTGACTCAATCAATGTGCATATCATACTCTAGAGCTATAGATTTAATATTTTTTATATATGGAATATTAATTCTCAAGCTAACATTTGAACCCAACCAGGATGAAATTAAACAGTTGTATTGGAAGCTATTCAACAAGATGTCTGTAAACTAAATGTGCTCTGTTGACCAAAGGGGATACTCTAGCCTATCAAAAAGGGTACAACTCCATAGAGGAAATGAGGTAGGCATAGGGGAGATGGATCAAAGAAGGTACCCTCTGTGATAAATTCACTTGGTGAATAATTATGCTCACTTGATGGGTAATTAATGCAGTAACATACTATCATCCTTACAGGCGTAGAGAAGGAAACACATAGGCCAATTAAGAATAACATAGTTAAAAAAAACACTGTGGTTTTTTTTAAAGCATGTCTGAACCTTTTTTTTTGCCACTCTGCCATTGCCACTGCATGGGACTTAAAGCTACTTTGTATTTGTCTTTGTTTCATTTTGTTCACTAAAGGGGTTTACTGTTGATGGGCTGTTCAGCACTTAGTTAGGCTGCCTTCAGAAAGCAGTCCTCATCATCGTACTCTAAACCTTTTCAGCACTCTGCTAGCCTTTGATAGCCCAAGATCAACTCACACCATGCTAAAGAATTACAATAGGATTTTTGTGGACTATTATTTCACAAATATGAAGATAGGGAACCACAAGCAGAAACATTAGGAAAGAATCTTAGCTGCTGGTAACTAATTAAGACTGTAGCTGAGAGAAGGGATTTGACAACTTTGTAATCCTATATAGTATCTTGATCCCTAGAAGGATAAAATAACATATCAGAAGTACAAAAACAGCAAAAGTACTTTAGGAGAGATTATATTTCTCTCAGAACAGAGGTGGTACAGTGGATAGAGTGTCAAACCTGGATTCAGGAAGACTCATCTTCCTGAGTTCAAATTTGGCCTCAGAGAATTACTAGCTGTGTGATGCAGGGCAAGTCACTTAACCCTGTTTGCTTTGGTTTCCCCATCTGTAAAATAAGCTGGAGAAGGAAATGGCAAGCCATTACATTATCTTTGCCAAGAAAACCCCAAATGGGGTCATGAAGAGTTGGACATGACTGAAATGACTTATTTACCACTTATTTAATTATTTGGTTTGAATGTCATTGGTACAGTGTTGTGCTTTATTTTTCAAGGAGACCTCTTAGAATTTCATGTACAGAATTACATTTTACAGGTATGCAACAAGATCTTCTGTAGAGTAGATCAAATAGTGTTCCAGAGTCCAATAAAATGCTGTCTAGAGCAACCACTGAATCAATGACTAAAAAGATTATTTAGCTGAACTTCATAAAGCAGATGCCTTTTGTATCCTGTCAGAAATATCACTGGCACATATTGAGCAGATCAGACCATGCTGGTTGGAACAGATGCAGCACATGCAAGACCACCTGGATGAATTTGTAAGGGTATCTCTGATAGAGCCACTGGTGACACAACTTTTCTCGTAGCATATCCTCAAGACAAAAAGAGGTGGTACAGTTTTCTGTAACTTTATAATTTATACATATCATGAACTGATGAAGGCATCATAGCATCACTTGTTTTGTTTTAAGATACTACCTGATCCCTGAATTACTCTAATCAAATCAATCCTGGTAGCAGGAGAAAATTGGCCGTTGTGAGGAATAACCTGATTTTTTTCATTACGAATGTTTTATTGATGTTCCCCCCCCTTTTAATATTCCTGTCACTTCTCACTGGTTCCCTCTCCACCAGGAGAGAGACCTTATAACAAATAACATAGAGACAGATAGCTGGTATATACATGTATGTATATGTATATGAATATGTATAGATTACAGGACTTGGAATATGGAATTAGTATTGGAATCTGAGTTAGTATTTTACCTGAGATATTTATGAAATATGCCTCAATTTTTTCATTTCTTAAATGGGGATAATAATAGTTCCTACCTTGATGGGATGGCATGTGCATCAAACGAGATGATATATGTAAACCACATTGTAAACCTTAAAACACTCTGTAAAATGTTAGCTGTTAATTATTATGACTAGCCATTTCCCCAAAATGCTTAACAAATTATTTTTGCAAAATTTCTTAATGTGTGATGTATTGTAACTGAGGAATTTAGTTCATTGTTGAGGTTTCACATTGACAAAGTTTATTCAAGGTTAAATCATTAGCTTGGTTGGTTATTATGAATGCTAAGTCTAAGGTTATGGATTAGATTTCCAATCTAGTCATTTGCTAGAAAATTCTATTCTGTGATCATAGACAATACTCGTTAACCCAGACAGTCAAGTCAGACATGCAATGCTTGTCAGAGACATCCTAAGGTATGAAGGATCTTAGTGAATTGCTCAGGTATGAACTGAATCCAGTTTCCTCAAAGCAAGCTAAATTTAAGTCTCACTTTGGGTGGGGGCAAGACACAAGGCATATGACATTTATAATCATATATAATTTCCTCCATATTGAATCTGGATCGGTCTGTCAGAAATGAGAATTGGATATTTATACTACATTGAGTTAGTCAACTAGCCTTTATTAAGCATTTTCTATGTACCAGACACATAAGTAAACACTGGGGATATCAAGATTGTTAAAAGACTGCCCCATCTCTCAAGAAGCTCACAATATAATGGAGTAAACAACATAAAAATGACACCAGAAAGGGGGCAGCTAGGTAGCATAGTGGATAAAGCACTGGCCCTGGATTCAGGAGGACCTGAGTTCAAATATGCCCTTAGACACTTGACACTTAATAGCTGTGTGACCCTGGGTAAGTCACTTAACCCTCATTACCCTGTCCAAAAAAAAAATCACACCAGAAATCAAGAAATTGGAATCTAAACCAGAGTTTGATGGCACCCAAGGCCAAGAAACAACTTGTGTGACCAAGTTATCCAAAACTAGATAATTCATGTACCAATGAAATGATTAATGATTATACTAACCATTTGAATTTGTTAGAATGCCCTTATTTTCCAGAGGAGCTATATGAAAACCTGTCTGAACATATCAAAACCACCACCTTTGTGGTGACAGAAGATGCACCTGGCAGGATGTTCAAGTAGTAAAAATCCTGAAGACAATAAAGACATATAAGTCTTGAAGCAGACCTTGAGCCATTTGGGAATTTGTGATCCTTCCAGAGACACCCCTATCTGCTACAGACTCCCTGTTTTACCTCCCCAATATTTCTGAGCCATTTGGGGTTTCACTGGCCTTTCAAGATATATCCTTATCTGTAAAGACCCCACCCCACCCCCACACACTTCCTGTTATCACATCCCCTTATCACATTGTTTGCTTTCAAGGTTTAAACTGTCAGGTTGATTTGTCTTGTGCAAATGGAAAGAAGAACATCCTGTTGCAAAACGGGAAGCTGGGATCTGATCAGATGCTGGACCATTAATCTTAACTAAGGACTATGACTTTACTGCTTAAATATACTTCTACAAATTAAAGTGAGCCACTCTTCTGAGAGGCTTCTATGCATGCATGCTTTGTTTTGCCAAGCAGAATAATAAAACAGATGCTTGCCTTATTGGGCTGTCCCTCACTCTATTTTGTGGGGCTCTGTCTGTTTTGGGGGGTTTTTTTGGACACTCCTCACTGATTCTCGAAAGACATAGTTTTTGACTCTGCCCCCCCTCCCCCTTTTTTTACTTCCCTTCTCTCTGGGTCATGGGAAACTAGTTTTCTCACCCTGTTTATGTGGGGACAGTTCTTGTTTCAACAAAGTGCAGCAGTGAATTGACTAGTCAATGGAGACTCCATGTCCTGAAAGAAGGGAGTAACTCAGTGCAGAAATTCCACACCCAAAGTGAAATCAGAGCATATGCTTTGTAGCCACTTTTTTGAATTCATACCCACTTGTGAAAAATTGTGTTAACTACCTTTCGGGGACAATTATCTCCTGTTTTTAGGCCATGTACATGTTAATGAAGAAAGTATTATTCTATATAATAATACATCATTATTAATAACATATGATATAATAATAAGGTATTATTATTACTTCATTTTTCTTCTTGAATTATAGGGGCTTTCATTGGCTTACTTTTAAATTAGGATCTTAAGTTTTAATTTGGAGAAATGTTAATTAAACAATCACTCCAAAATAAAATTAGTCAAGTAAAAAAAGTGACATTAATTTCATAGGAAGCCTGGAATACATACACAAACATATACTTTTCAAACCTTGTTTAAAGGGTGATGAAAATGTGACTCTGTGCTATGAAATGCCTTTTAAATCAAACATAATATTTATTATGCTTCATAACAGAAAAAGACACCTTGTCATCCCCTGAGGGGATCTTTGGCAGGGAACTGGAGCACAGATTTCATTACAGTGTATCGACCTTAATAAATAAAGGATTCTGAATGTATTGATCAGTTCTAACTAACCCCCTGTTTGCAATACCATGAATGACGTGTGGTCCTGGTTTACTGAAGAAAGAGTAACAGAAATAATTTTTGTTTTCAAGCAAGCAGATGGCAGGACTGGTTTGTAGTTCATGGTAGATTAACATGATTAAATTAATACACATTCAAGATGAGGAAAGGGGGTAAAAAGAGGTTTTGAGGTTTCTCTATTTTTAAAGGTTTCAAAGATTTCTCAGTTTGCAAAATGATGTGATGACATATCAAAGTTTAAACTGATCTTCAAATCAATGTTTATTTTTAAAGTATGCTGCATTTTAAAGGATGGCAGCAGTTTAGTCTTGGTAATACAGCTACACTCATAAATACCAATGATATGTATAATTTTTTCAAATTGTTTCTAAATATACAGGATGCATTTCCCATATCACTTTCAATATTATTGTAAAATGATGGGCAGGGGAGGGGTGAACCCGAGATTAATTTTAAGGTTCATTTTGTACATCTGCTCATTTTTTCCCATTTAGGAAGGATGTGGTTTTCTTTCATTTAAAGTAAGCCTGAATATATTGCAAATTGATCTTATTAGAATAAATATTGATAATGTGATTCTTCAAACATTTATAGTCTATCAAAGGGAACCCAATTGTAAAACAATTTAGGAACAGACAACATTTTTCCTAATACCTGCTACTTACTGATTCTCAATGTTTTTTTTTTCTTCTTATAACCAGCCAACTTTCAACCTTTCTAAAAGGGAAAGTAATCTCAGGCTATTTGCAGACAGTGTGATGCAGCAGAAAAAGTTGGGGCTCTGAAGTCAAGGTACCCCACTGGTGATAACACCTCCTATCTCTCAGTGGAGAGGTGGAGGACTGTAGACACCCCATATTGCTTAACATAGACAGCTATGTTATAGATATTCTTCCTTAGGGCAAAAGAAATTTAATTTTTGTTATTTAACTTAGAGGCATGTTGAGAAACATATGTAGTGGGAGAAGAACAAAACAAAACAAAAAATATTAAAGCATCATCATCATAAAACTTTAAAAAAAGAAAAAATGAAACAAGAGTAATCTTATAACCAATTCCCACCCTAAAGTTAGGATTTGATGTAATATTGTTCAGCTAAATAAAGCATCAGTCATCATAACTATTTGGAACTGGCTAAGACATAGAGAGGTGGATCTATGGAATAGGTTAGGCACAGGAGACACACAGTATGACTATAGTAATCTACTGTTTGATAAACCCAAAGACTCCAGCTTCTGGGATAGGAACTCAGTATTTGACAAAAACTGCTTGGAAAACTGAAAGATAGTATCGCAGAAACTAGGCACAGACCAACATCTTACATCATATCCCCAAATAAGGTCAAAATGGGTACATAAAATGGGTGCATAAGTTTACCATAGGTAAATTAGGAGAGGAAGGAACAGTGTACCTCTCAGATCTATGGTGAGGAAAGCAATTTATGACCAAACATAAGATATTATGAAATGAAAAATGGATGGTTTTGTACAAAAAAAAGTTTTTGTAAAAATATTGTTCAGCTATGCTTAAAGAGATGAGATCAGTTTATTCTTCCTGCCCAGTTTGAGTCTTTGTTCTGTGATTCAAAAGTTAAATAGCAAAGAGAGATGCTAAGAACTTTACATAATAAGATTATTAGTTCCATTCACAAAAAATGGCATTATAAGTTAATTACTACATCTTGCTGCTTCTGAATCAAAAAGGAAAAGGGAGGAGGGGAGGAATCTTAATTTTATTTAAAACAATAACAATGTTTAATCTAACTTCTGCAAATGCAAAGAAACTGTACTACTGTTGATCTATTTTACCAGCCTTCTAAGAATGGCAGGGGGATGAGGAAAAGGAATTGAGGTCCTGAATCCCAGAGTTCCAGCTCCAAATCAATAATTTACAAACTCTTGAGGAGTGGATGAGAACTCAGAGATAACAGAGATAACAGGAAATCCCTTTACAAGATCTTTGCCAAGTGGTCATTCAGCCTCCCCTTGAGAAGCTTTGCAGAAGGGAAGCCCATTACTATAAAAAGGAAAGAAGGTAATTTATTATGTGCTATATACTATATACTATATACCTGCACTGTGCAAAAGCACTTTACAAATATTATCTCATTTGACCTTCACAATAACTGGGAAATAGGTGCTATTATTTTTCTCCATTTATTCAGAATTTTATTTTTTTTCCCAAATTACATGTAAAAACAAATTTTAACATCAATTTTTAAAATTTTGTGTTTCAAATTCTCTTCCTGTCTCCCTCCCCACTCCTCTTAAGAACTCAAGCAATTCAATATAAGTTATATATGTGAAATCATGTAAAACATTTCCACATTAGTCAGGTTGTGAAAGAAAACAGGCAAAAAAAAACTTTAGAAAAAGGAACTAGAAAAATTATGCTTCAATCTGTATTCAGACATCATCAGTTCTTTCTCTGGAGAAGGACTGTATTTTTCATAAGTCCTTCAGAGTTGTCTTGGATATTGCTGAAAATAACCAAGTCATTCACAGCAGATCATCTTACAATATTGCTGTCATTTTGTATACAGTACATTTCACTTTGCATCATCTTATGTAAGTCTTTCCAGCATCCTGCTCATCATTTCTTATAGCTCAATAGTGTTCCATCACAATTTGTTCAGCCATTCCCCAATTGATGGGCATCTCCTCAATTTCAAATTCAACTTTTTTTTTTTAATCTGTTTTTGGATACCAACTTAGTAGTGGTATTTCTAGGTCAAAGAGTATGCATGGTTTTATAGCCCTTTGGCCATAGTTCCAAATTGCTCTACAGAATGTTTGAATCAGTTTACAACTTTACAAAGAGTGTATTCTCATTTCCCCCATATCTCCTACAACATTTGTCATTTTCCTCTGCTGTTCTTTTATTCAGAATTTACCCCAGAATTATTTTGCATTTTTTTTCATATGGCTATAGGTGACTTTTATTATTTCATCTGAATACTTCATATTGTTCAATCATCTATCAATCAGGGAATGGCTCTTATTTATTTATTTTTTTTTTAGTGAGGCAATTGGGGTTAAGTGACTTGCCCAGGGTCACACAGCTAGTTAAGTATTAAGTGTCTGAGGCCGGATTTGAACTCAGGTACTCCTGGCTCCAGGGCCGATGCTCTATCCACTGTGCCATCTAGCTGCCCCAAATGGCTCTTATTTTAACAAATTTGACTCAGTTCTTGATGTGTTTGAGAAATGAGGCCTGTCAGACAAACTTGCTTCAAAATTTTTTCAGTTACTATTGCTAACTGTATTTCCCTCCATCCTATTCCCTCCCCATTATGTTTACTCTATTTTCTATCTTCTTTCATCCTATCCCTCCTCAAAAGTGTTTTACTTCTGACTGTCCCCTCCCCCAATCTGCCCTCCCTTCTTTCACCCCTCCCCCTTTATTCCCTTCCCCTACTACTTTCCTGTAGGTTAAGATATATTACTATACCCAATTGAGTGTGTATGTTATTCCCTCTTTCAGGCAATTCTTATGAGAATAATATTTACTCATTCCTGAGCACCTCCCCCATCTTCCCCTCCACTGTATCAGTTTTTTTGTTTGTTTGTTTGTTTTATGTGAGATGCTTTACCCCCATTTCATCTCTCCCTTTCCCTTTCTAAACCAGCGCATTCCTCTCACCCATTAAATTAATTTTTAAAGATATCATCCCTTCATATTCAACTGACATCTGTGCCCTCTGTCTAAATATACTCTACCCAGCTGTCCTAATAATGAGAAAGTTCTTATGAGTTATCCGCTTCCAATGTAGGAATGTAAACAGTTTAAATTGTTTTGTTTTGTTTTGTTTGTTTTTTCATGGGGCAATGAGGGTTAAATGACTTGCCCAGGGTCACACAGTCAAGTGTCTGAAGCCAGATTTGAACTCAGGTTGTCTTGAATCCAGGGCCAGTGCTTTATCTACTGTGCCACCTAGCTGCCCCAGTTTAACCTTATAATTTCTTTTTCCTGTTTACCTTTTTATGCTTCTCTAGGGTCTTGTATTTGAAAGTCAAATTTTCTATTCAGCTCAGGTCTTTTCATCTTTTCTCTCCTTCACTGAATTCTCATTTTCCCCTCTGAAGTATTATACTCAGTTTTTCTGGGTAGGTGATTCTTGGTTGTAATCCCAATTCTTTTGCCCTCTGGAATATCATATTCCAAGCCCTCCAATCCTTTAATGTAGAAGCTGCTAGATCTTATGTTATCCTGACTGTGGCTCCACAATACTTGACTTGTTTCTTTCTGGCTGCTTGCAATAGTTTCTCCTTGACCTGGGAGCTCTGGAATTTGGCTATAATATTCCTGGAAGTTTTCATTTTAGGATCTCTTTCAGGAGGTTATCGGTGGATTCTTTCAATTTCTATTTTACCTTCTGCTTCTAGAACATCAGGGCAATTTTCCTTGACAATTTCTTGAAGAGGATGTCTAAACTCTTATTTTGATCATGGCTTTCAGGTAGTCCAATCATTTTCATATTATCTCTCCTGGATCTATTTTCCAAGTCAGTTGTTTTTCCAATGAGATATTTCACATTGCCTTCTATTTTTTCGTTCTTTTGGTTTTACTATATTATGTCTTGATTTCTCATATGCTTGGCAAGTCATTTAACCCTGTTGACCTCAGTTTCCTCAACTATAAAATGAGCAGGAGAAGGAAATGGCAAACCACTCCAGTATCTTTGCCAAGAAACCCCCAAAAGGGATCATAAAAAGTTGGACATGACTGAACAATATCATTCATTTCAAAGAGTAAAGTGAAATATGCAGCTTTTGAAGACTCTGAGATAAGAGGGCACTGATTAATTTTAGAAAACTTGACTGATAAGATTTGGAATTATTTGGGATGTGATGAAAAAACAAAATTGTAGTAGTTGTGCACAGATTGGGGGGGAGGGACATTGACTACAACTGAAATGAGATCTCTACCAACACTTAACAGTTGGTTTAGAACTGACTTAGAGATGGCCATTTCCTCTAAAGGCTATACTGATGTCATGGGAATGAGGTAGGGCATGGAGTTGTTCAACTGAAGTTAATTTTTAAAACTTTAAGATGTAAATGATCCCTCATACTGACATATTTCTGCAAGACTCCGAATACTGCAAATTGTCTTGGATTCTATGAAAATAAAATCCTTTTACTCCCCATATCTGAACCACATCTTTTTACTTCATTGTGAAATACTGTGTTCATCAGGTAATAACTCACCCTTCTTACATATTCCCAGCCTCCTGCCTCTGTCCCATCTGCTTGGCAACTTCTATCTCTGGTTACCAATCCCTGACACGACTGACTCAGTACCTCTGTTCCTAACGTGAGTAACCTTCTGGCAATAATCTTTCCTGGCTTTCTGACTTAAGAAAGCCTCATCATGGGTTAGGGGACTCCAGTCCCTGTCCATAGTGGTTCCTACTGCAAGAAGAACTTTATGTAGGATTATGACTAATAACAACAGCAACAACAGTGATAATAATACCTAGCATTTATATAGGACTTATTACATGTGAGGCACTGTGCTAAGTGCTTTATAATTATTAACTTATTTGATGACCTTCTTTCCACTTCTTTCTTCGTAACCCCACAGGAAGAATCTTTCACTAAATAAATAATCATCCAATATTGTATAGTATCAAACTGTTATTTATCTCTTAACATCTACAATCCGAGATTTTGTTGTGTATCCTCATAAAAGCCCTGAGATGTAGATGGAAGAACCTGAGGCAGAGGTTAAGTGACTTGCCCATGGTCACACAGTTAGTAAGTGTCTGAAGTTGTATTGAACTCAGGTCTTCCTGCCTCTAGGCCAGGCATTCTATCCTCATCTCTTATCCTTATAACTTATCTCTTATCTTTTAATTCCTCTTTACTCAAGGAATTTGGGCCTGACTTGAGCAACAAGACCTAAATGTGAAAAATTAAATTAGACTATAAAACGGTGGCAGAGTATGTCTTATGCCATAGGGGCATCATGCTATAGTAAATACAACACTGAATTTGGAGTCAGGAAAATTTGAGTTCAAATCCTTCTTCATACACTAGCTGTGAGCAAAACACTTAACCTTTCTCTGACTTAGTTTATTCATCTGTAAAATGAGGAGGTTGAACTCAATTGCCTTTATGGTCCTTTTCAGCTCTAAAGCTAAGATCCTATGACAAATAAATGGTATAGGTAATAAGTGCTGAAGTTTATTTAAGGAGGGAGACTATCTATGGACTGAAACAATGTGAGAAGTTTCACAGAGAAGCTGTTTAATTTGTGTTCTGATAGATTGACTTTGTAGAGATGAAAAGAGAAGAAGGCCTAGAAGAACAAGCTCCTGCTTGGGAAGATGCTTTGCATTCATCCCTTCTTTTCCATCTTCACTGCCACAATTCTTATCACCTCACCTTATTGATAACAACAAAAGCCCCCTGGGTAATCTGTTTGCCTCTTCTCTCTCCCCTCCATCCTTTTATCTATCACCCAGCAACCTGACTAATCTTAGGGTATCTCTTTAATCATGTCATTCTTCTGCTTAAAATTTTTTGCTTGCTTGCCTTTGCTTACTGAATAAAGTCCAGATTCTTTACCAAGGTCTTCAATGTTCTTCCAAGTATGTCTTTAACTTACTTTTTAAAATGTAACTCCAATTACTTCTTAAAGTCCTCCACTCAACCTTCTGTTATTATTTTAAAATGCTTAATATCATGGGAAGATGTTTCTTTCCTTCTCTTCAGATTCTTGTTGATTTGGTGTGGAGAATGTGGGAGTTGAGCTGAGATAGAAGCACTCATTCTGCCATCTTGACACAAATTATAAAGTTATATCTTTGTAACTGGATGACAGAAATCCAAAACCCAATTTTCAGTTATAAAAAGCATGCTTTCAGAAAAAATTTGACATTCTCAAGGCTCAGCTCAAGGCCATAACTTTAGGCTCATCCAAGATATTATTTTTATCATTTTAATTATATGTATGTATCCATCTCTTTAATTCATATGTAATCACATATTTTATAGATCATATCCCCCAGGCAGTCTAAGTAGAAACTCATTATGCCAGGTCTCTAGACAGGCTTTTCAATGATATCAAAAGCCATTATAGTTGTTTTCCTTTCTTACAACCACCAAAAGTATTTTTAAAAAATAAAAGTATTTTATTATTTTCCAGTAACCAAAAGTATTTAAGCAAGTCATTCTATTCTTCTGTGAAATCTATTAAATAAAGAAATTGAACTAGGTTACCTCAATCAGAGGTATCAAAGACCTGTCTGCCACAAAGGGCCCACAACACTTCCAAATGCTGCCTGAACCAGATTTTTTTTAAAAACCACATAATTATAATGTAATGTAATTGTAATGTAATTGGGACATATTTAACAACACAAATAAAAATATAACAAACATAGATAATATGTGGTTTTCTAAGTCAATAGGTGGCCCACAGGAATCCGTACACATAGTTTAGTAGCCCCTGTTTCCAATTGAGTTTGATACCACCAATTGAAAATCATATACTTCTTACAATATTTCAAACCTTAATTGTGAAAATTATTCATATCATGGAGGAGGTTGGAAAGAATGGACAGCATTTGACAATATGATTTATCTAGCCCTTATCTAAATATCTATCTATTAATAAACAAATACAGTGTATTCTCAAAATCTTTTGGCAATGTTGTTTCAATAGATTCACATTAACACTAATGTTACTACTAATGAAATTTAATAGTACATTAAGATTTGGGGGACACTTCCTTATGTAGTGACCAAAACAACTTAAACAAGATAATGTAGTGAAAAGAACACTGGGTTTGGAGTAAGAAGATTTGGATTTTAATCCTAGTTCAGCTATTTATTACTTATGTGACCTTGACTGAGGTATTTCACCTTTGGACCTTAATTTCCTCCTTTGGAAAATGAATCTCAGGTCTTTAAATCTATGATCCTCTGAGTATTTGCTCAGCACCCTGTTAGATGTTATAGAGATAGAAAAGAAATTAAGGACCTAGTCCTTGAGTTTAAAGAATTCACAGCTTAGCTGGGAGACAGAACTGAGATACATGAAACCATCAGAGAACAAAGAAGCATTAAAGTGAATGGTACTGATTTTAGAGAAGGAAGAAGGAAGAAGTCAGTTTGCACTGGAGTGCTTAGTGAAAGCTTCTTAGGGTTGAAGCTATGCAACATTTCCATTTTTGTGATAGTAACTCATAGTCATGCAAGATTTGTAAAGTGTTTTATGCAGAATAATGCTGTGGCATAGGTGGCCTTATTGCCACCATTTTAAAGATTTAGAAAACTGAGCCCTGGCAAGACTGATTTTCTCATCCTTATTACCCAGTATCAAATGAGAGTCAAATGCAGGACTTTTGACTCTGTGGGTTCTCTTTCCTCTGCCTCTTGCTATGAGTAATCTCTTCTTGTTGTTCAGTCATTTCAGTCATGTCCAACTCTTCATGACCTCTTCTGGGGTTTTCTTGGCAAGTAGACTGGTCTCCAGCCCATTTTACAGATGAGGAAACTGAGGTAAAGAGGGTTAAGTGACTTGCCCAGGCTCACACAGCTAGTAAGTGTCTGAAGTTGGATTTAAATTTAGTTCTTACTAACCCCAGGCCCTGAGTAAAAGCAATCTTTTACCTTGTCCTAAAAAACTCCTGAATGTCAATGTGAGAGTCTCTTACCTTGTCTGAAAAAGCCTTTGCCACATCTCTCACTCTATGCAGGCCACAAGTCCAGCAACAAAAACTATCCTGAATTTCTCCCTTCCTCTCACCATGGGGGCAATAATCTACTCAACATTAAAGTGCATCCTGGGTAGAGCTAAACTAGCTGAAGGAAAGTAACTCAAACATGCTTCATTCTCTTAACCATACATACATACATACCCATCTTGTCCCCAGGATTCTACCAACACCCACCTTGACTGTTAGGTGGGACCATGGACTGGACATCTGCTCTGCCACTCCTCCCCACCCCCACCCCCCCACATACTGCCCTTCATTAATACTACCTTTGCTCCTTTATTTGGCCTTGTCATAAGCCAAAGGTTAAAACTCCTTTCTTTGACCACCTCCTTCACACCTAGGGCCTTCTCACTCCTCTACCATGCCACTCTCCTTCTCCAATGGTGAGTCCCTTTGTTTTGGATGGCCTCAGGATGGCCATGTTTCATTCCCTTGCTAGGTATTTTTTTGGTTCTCTAGACATTGTCACATCCACCTTGGACTTCATCTCTATTTTCTCCTGGTGGGTATCTTCTCTCTACACTCCCTTCACTGCTCAGCCCCAACTTCCTTGTTGTGTTGTCTTTCTCCATTAGAATGTAAGATCCTCGTCAGTGGGGACTGTCTTTCTTGTTGTGTTTGGCACAGTGTCTGGCTTTATGTAATAAACTCTCAATAAATGCTTGTTGCCTTGTCTCATATCCATCCATATCAACCCCAACCCTGGGGTATCCCTATTTTGCTTTTCCATTGTGTTCTCTGGAATCCCTTTTCTTTTTTGGGGGGGGGTAATGAGGGTTAAGTGACTTGCCCAGGGTCACATAGCTAGTAAGTGTCAAGTGTCTGAGGTGGGATTTTAACTCAGGTCCTCCTGAATCCAAGGCTGGTGCTTTATCCACTGTGCCACCTAGCTGCCCCCTGGAATGCCTTTTCTACTGTTAACAGACATCCCTTATTAAGCCTGTACTCTCCCCAAAGAAATTCCTTTGTATATATTTAACATTTATTTATATCTATATATGTCATTTACTCCAATAACAGGTAAGCTCCTTAAAGTCAGCGGTTATTTTGCTTTTGTCTTCTCATCTATAATGCCTAGCATAGTACATAGTAGGTGCTTAATAAATGCTTATTGGACTGAATATTCTCTGCTCATGTAGCTATGCTGTCTATTAATTTATAAGGTGAGAAAAGGAATCTTGAATAGAGAAACCCCTGGAATAGAGCTCTGAGAGAGTAGAGATAGGCAGGATTCAGAGACATAGTATAACTTTAGTTGTGCATCTGTGAAAACACACTAAATTGGTGAAGATTAATTCCCATTGAGTTTTTTTTCCATTGAGTTTTTAATCCTTCTTTATCTAATTATTGCATTTGAATTTAATTGTTTGATTTTTGTTTACTATTCTTTTTGCTTCAGGCTTGTTTTATGAAGAGAGAGAGATGAAGAGAGGGATAGAAATAGAGAGAGGGAGGAGAAATGGAAAGAAAAAGAGATAAAGAGAGAGAGTAGAAAGAGAGTGGGAGAAAGAAAAAGAGAAAGAGAGATGAAGAAGGAGCAGGGAAGAGAGACAGAGACAGAGAGACAGAGAGACAGAGAGACAGAGTCAGACAGAAACTGGCCTTGTAGGGTTAAATCGTTTTTAGTATCTCAGAGTTTTGTTTTCTCCATCTCTTTCTTTTTGACAGTTTGTCTTTTCAAAGCACATCTAATCATTTCACAAGGTGATTCTCTTGGAGACTAAGATGGCTGAACTATCTTGTTAAATTTATTCTTGAAAATAGCTGCAAAGCTACTCCCCCTTTCCCCCAAGACATTCTACAAGATATGCCATTTAGATTTTCTTCTGTTTGTTCCATTTTTTTTTTTTTTTACAAAGCCTCTGCTTCCCTTATCTATAAGCTGGCCTGGTTTGTAGCATCAATGGTTGGATTAGTGTGGCAAAACAGCTTAATTGAATGCATAAGACTTCAAAGAAATATAAGGGAAAATATATCATCCAACACCATAATGCTTCTATGCTGTTCCAGGCTTATTATCTCTTTGAGTTTTTAAAGATAATTTAATGCATTTATTTCATGTTTTCCTTTGAATATAAGAATTGTCCTTTTTTTTTCTTCCAGTGTAAACTTGATTATTTTCCTTTAATTTTTAAAGCAGCTTGGGGTATCTTGTCCTTCTGCTGTCCTCATTTTTTTTTTTTTAAACAGGAGATCTATATTTTCTTCAGGTTGGCGAGTTTCTGGTGAGGATATTCCCTCACCAGAGTAGACTAGCACTTTCTTTATGAGTTCTGGTCTTCAAGAGTTATGTGGTCCCCTTAGAAGTTAAGTAATGTGCACAGTTACAATAGTATATACCAGAACAACACTTGAACTCAGGTCTTTCTGAATCTGAGACCAAATCTCTATCTAATCCCTCACCTTGCTTCTCATCATCACTTATGTCATCATTTACTGGAAGCATTTTCTACGTGTTGCTAATTGTCTTGTACTTATACTAAAAAAGTTTCCTTTCTAATATTTAACATTTTTCTTCTCATAAACTGTTGTATTGATATTCCTACCCCATCCAAACAACAATTAATATAACAGATTCTTTGAAACCCAAGTACCAAGCTTGATACTTGATACTAAGTACCATTTATCCTTATTACACATCATATTAACTTTAATTCTTTTGTCATCTGTTAAGAGCCAAATTGGTTATTCCTAAGTATTAGTTATTCCTTGAAGCTTTGTGTCATTAGTTATTTTTATAAACTGGTAAACCATATTTTCACTGATAAAAATGTTGAATATTAGGGCAGCTAGTTGGTACAGTGGATAAAGCACCGGCCCTGGATTCAGGAGTACCTGAGTTCAAATCCGGCCTCCGACATTTGATACTTACTAGCTGTGTGGTCCTGGGCAAGTCACTTAACCCCCATTGCCCTGCAAAAAAAATGTTGAATATTGTATGCTAAAGGGGATTGATTTTGGGGGATGATAATCCCCCCCAAAACTGTTTCTGAGTTGACATTCAATACTTATTAATGGCTAGTTCTAGGTTCTGGTCATTTAATCAGACAATTGGACTAAGCAAACATTGTTTATTCATTTATTATTCCTAATTATTATTATTTATTATTCCTAATAAATTCAACCCATCAAGGCGTCACCTTCATCATACTACAGTGTGCAGTTCCCTAATGAGTTCTGCTAATACTAACCAGATAAAAAGGTGCTCCCTCCCAAATCTAAAGCACTAATATCTATTTCTCTTTTCCCTGACTAGGGCCATTCAGATCCCATGGAGTGGCAAGTCAGGAAAATTAATGTGGCTACTCACACCACTTGGATGAGCTGAGAGTGACCAACTACAAGGCTTCCAGTGAGATGAAGAACCATCAGCCTCACCATTTTCCCTACTGCTCTTCTCCACAGATCTTTGAGCACTAACATCTGACTTACCTATGAACCCCTAAGGATGCCCAGGTTTTATCATTCATCCTTCCAGCTCTTTTATATGAGTTTTCTACTCCAATTATAGTGTATACTCCTAGAGAGCAGGCACTGTTTGTTTTTACTGTTTGCATTCCCAGAACTTAGCACAGTGGTTGGCATATTAAATGTTCAATAAATTGTTTTTCATTCCTTCCTTCTATGGAATTATTCATTCCCCTATGGGGACTATAACCTCTAAGAATGCATATAATTTATTTTTACAGAAATGTCCAGAATGAGAGAGGGGAGGCAAAAGCAGTAACATTCTTTTTATAGTGGAAAGCTCCCTGGACTTGGAATCAGGAGAAACTTGGGTTCAAATCCTACTTCTGAAAATTACTCACTGTGTACAGGACTGGTGTAAGATGATCAAATGGATAATGTATAAACACTCTCTGAACTTCAGTTATAAGATTATACTTCATTTCTAACAGCTTCTTTTTTTTTTTTTTCAGCAACAGACATTTATTTTATTTTCCAGTTACATGTAAGGGTAGTTTTCAGCATTTATTTTCATAAGATTTCGAGTTCCAAATTTTTCTTCCTCCCTCCCTCCCTTTCCTCCCCCTTCCACAATATCGCAATCAGGTTATATATGTACAATCCGCAAGTGTTCTTTTTATCAGTTCTTTTCTATAGGGGTGCATAGTAAGCTTCCTCATTAGTTCCTTGGGATTGTCTTGGATCATTGCACTGCTGAGAGTAGTTAAGTCATTCACAATTGCTCATTGAACAATACTGCTGTCACTACACACAATGTCCTCCCAGCTCTGCTCACTTCACTATACATCGATGTTCATTAGTCTTTCCAGGTTTTTGGGGGATCATCCTGTTTGTCATTTCCTGTAGCACAAGTCCATTCCACTACAATCATATGACACTGCTTTTTCCATCATTCCTCAATTGATGGACATTCCCTTGATTCTCAATTCTTAGCCTCCACCAAGAGTTGCTATAAATATTTTTTGTACAATTTTCCCCCCTTTTATCTTTTTCATGATTACTATTGTTAACTGTTTCCCTTCCATCCTATTCCCTTCCCCATGATATTTATTCTATTAGCCATCTTCTTTCATCCTATCACTCTTCAAAAGGGATTTGCTTCTGTCTGTCCCCTCCCCCACTCTGCCCTTCCTTCTTTTAACCCTCTCTCTTTATCCCCTTCCCCTCCTATTTTCCTGCAGGGTTAGAGAGATTACTCCACCCAATTGAGTGTGTACATCATTCCCTCTTTGAGCCAATTCTGATGAGTGTTAGGTTTATTTACTACCCAGATTAAACAGATTACTACACCTAGTTGGGTATGTCTATTAGTCCTTCCTTGAGGCAGCTATGATGAGTTTAAAGTCCTTGATCCTTTTCTGATGAGTGTAAAATTCATTTACTGCCCTGATCCTCTCCCATCTCTTCCCCAACTCCATAAGCCTTTTCCTGTTACTTTCATGTAGGATTTCACTTCTGCCCTTCCCCCTCCCCCATGAATTCCCTTCACCCCTCAATTTAACCCTAAAGATGTTATCACCTAGCTAAGTTGCACAGTGGACAAAGCATCACCCCTGGACCCAGGGGGATCCCAGCCAAAACCTGGCCTCAGACACAAGACAATTGCCCACTGTACAACCCCAGGTATGTCCCCCAGCTCCAATTTTTTATGGTTCTCTAGGGTCTTGTATTTGAAAGTCAGATTTGCCATTCACTTCAGGTCTTTTCATCAGAAATATCTAAAAGTCTTCTTTTTCATTAAAATCCCATTTTTTCCACTGAAAGATAATGCTGAGTTTGGCTGGGTAGGTGATTCTTGGTTGTAATCCCATTTCCTTTGCCCTTTGGAATTTCATATTCCATGCCCTCTGGTCCTTTAATGTAGAAGCTGCTAGATCTTGTGCTATCCTGACTGGGGCTCCACAGTCCTTGAATACTTTCTTTTTGGCAGCTTGCAATATTTTCTCCTTGACCTGAGAGCTATTCCTAGGAGTTTTCCTTTTGGGATCTCTTTCTGGAGGTGATTGGTTTCTATTTTAGCTTCTTTTTCTAGAATTTCAGGGCATTTTCCCCTGAGAATATCTTGGAAGATGGTGTCTAAGCTCTTTCTTTGATCATGGTTTTCAGGTAGACCAATAATTTTCAAATTATCTCTCCTGGACCTATTTTCCAGGTCAGCAGTTTTTCCCAGAAGATATTTCACATTGCCCTCTATTTTTTTATTCATTTGGATTTGCTTTATTGTGTCTTGGTTTCTCATAAAGTCACTGCCTTCCATTTGTTCAATCCTAATTCTTTGGCAATTATTTTCATCAGAGAGCTTTTGTACCTCCTTTTCCATTTGGCCAATTTGACTTTTCAAGCTGCTCAAACAGCTTCTTTATGACAAAGGCATCATCCCAAATACTATCTCCTTTTCCCATCCCCCTTTTCTACCATAGAAGTCCCCTGCATTCAGATCCTACTACAATGTATGGGCAACCCCCCCTTTCCACACATGTGTACTGAATCTTTTTTTTGGGGGGGGGTCAGGCAATGAGGGTTAAGTGACTTGCCCGGGGTCACACAGCTAGTATGTGTCAATTGTCTGAGGTTGGATTTGAACTCAGGTCCTCCTGAATCCAGGGCTGGTGATGTGTATTGAATCTTAAGGTTTCTAGTAGACATTTAATATCCTTCCCCCTCCTTCTGAAGCCCAGCTTCACTTTATCTCAGCAGTAGCTGGAATTCTTTTTCATTATTTTCCTTTTCCAAGGTCTCTTTTCTCCTTCAATGCAAAAGCCTTTCTTTTACTTGACCAGTCTACTGTAATCCAAGTTCAACAATAATCAGTCCCTACAATCAGGGGTGTGCTGGAGACTGCTCTTATAAAAAAAAACTGATTATTAAATTTTCATTGTGAGCACTTATAAGGTTATGCTGGAGACAGCTCTTACAGGAAAACTGATGGTTAAATTTTCATTGTGAGCATGACAGAAATCAGCAAGCCTCAGAAATCAGCAAACACTATAAATCAAGTGCTTAATTTACTGTTTGGTCGATAGTCTAGACTTGAGAACTCCATTGGAGAAAATGTCACACTAATAGATAACATTTACATAGCACTTACTTTGTTCTAAGCACTAGGCTAAGCACTTAATTATTTTCTCATTTGATCCTTACAGCAGCCCTGCAAGATAGCTGCCATTATTAACCTTATTTTATACATGAGGAAACTGAGGCAAAATAGTAGTTAAATGTTTGCCCAAGGTCACATAGCTAGGAACTGTCTGTAGAAGGATTTGAACTCGGGTCTTCCTGACTCCAGGCTCAGTAGTCTATCCACAGACCTATTGCAGCTCAGAGCTCCAGGCTTAGCCTATGACTATAGACAAATGCCACCATATCAAACAAAATTAGAATTTAATTAGGACAAAATGAAAGTCCCACTTGGATTTGAAAATCAATTGCACAGATACAGGATAGGGGAGACATGTCTAGAAAACAAAGTGTTAAATAAGACCTCTAAGGTCATGACATTCTAATATTCTATGCCATCATTCATATGAAAAATACATAGGGATTTCAGTGGCAGAGTATGCTCAATATGAGACAGTAGTGTGATCTAACAGCCAAAAAAACTAGTGCGATGTTTGTGTTATTATAACGTACAAAGTAAGGTGGTGGTCCTCTGGTGCTCTGGCACTGCTAGCCTCTATATAGAGAGTATGATAGTCAGTTCTGTGTATTACATTTTGGAAATGAGAGTGACAAACTTCATTGTGGTTAGATGAGGGGGCGTGAACTTGCACCATAGAGGATTGGTTGAAGGAATTGGTTTATTTAGACTGAAGAAGAGAATACTTGGGAAGTGCATCATGATCATTGCTTTCAAATGCCTGAAAAGCTGCTGGGTATGAGAGGAATTAGACTTGTCCCGATTGCCCCTTGGAGAGAGGAACTAAAACCAACTGGTGGAAATTATAGGAAGGAAATTTTCTATTCAATATATTAAAACCAGATTCTTAGTGACTAGAGCTTTCCAAAAAGCTCCCTCAGTGAATTCCTTGTCACTGAAAATCTTCAAGAGGAGACTGGATGACTAATTGCTGATCATGTTGTAGACAAGGCTCATGATTTGGGTAGAGGTTGGATTAAATGACCTCAGAATTCCCATCCACCTTTACAATTGGGTGATTTTATCATTCTAAAACCTCAATAAAAACTTGTGACTTGGTGAATCCCCGATCCCAGGTCCCTGCAGTACTTAGCTAATTCATTATATAATCATATAATTTCGTTAAATAGCATTTTTATATAATCTCTCAGATTATAAAAGTGCATGCCCTCCTGTCTACTCAAGCCTGATTACATTTTAATGCCACAGTAACTAGTCAGTGTCACTTGATGCAGACATCATTAAGAAATTCCCTGGGGACTTCTGGACCTTCTAAGTCACTACTGAACCTGCCCTGGCTTGGTTTAGCTTGTGCTGTCTTTTGTCCACTAGAAAAAGACTGTAATAGGGAAAAGAAAAGGAAATAAATAGGTTGGCATTTTATATTTAGTCAAAGAAATACCCTGGTTAGATGTGCTCAGGCCCCTCCTTGAGTCTTTCTAATGGAGCCCTGGACTTTGGATTAGAAGAATTGTATATACTTGCTACCTGGGTGACCTTGGGTAAGTTATGTGATCTCTGTTTTTATCCATCTGCAAAATGAGGGAGTTTTTAATTTCTGTAGTTACTCCATTTCCGTAAGATTGGGAATTAATATCCTAATGCAAAGTTTGGCTTCTCTTCCATCTTTTGTTTTACTTTCTTTGAAAGCTGAAAGATTCTTCTAAGGCCTCAGTTTTGGGCTGGCTTTCAGATTCAAAAGAACTGTTTTGATTTCTGATGTAAAACCTTACTTGTATGTCAAAGCATGCAGTTGTGGTAAATTGTCACCAGGTGGCAGTGCAACAACATATGTTTCAACATGTCTTTCCTCAAGGTCTTTTCTATTATGGTCAACTGTGAAATAAACTGTTCATCAGACCTTAATGTATGGATGAATGTAGAACCATTAAAGATCATAGAGGGCATGGTTTTTATGGTATAAGTGCTGAATTTGTCCAGTTATGTAGGAATTTGGAAATGCCAGTGAGGCATTGCAAAAAGTTCTTTATGAAGTGGCATTTTCACACAAATTCTCATTTATTTTCCCAGAATAAAAGTTATAATGCAAACAAATTGTTATTTTTTAAAAAGCGAGATTATTGGGTGAATTTAAGGACTTTAATATAAAGATAAAAGTGTTACTAGGTAAAAGTATATGTAACCTATGAACAGGGATCAATTTCATTTAAAAGAAGTTGCTGAAGAATAGCGGATAGCATGTTAGCTTTGGGGTCAGGAAAATCTGGGTTCAAGTTATACCTCTGACATATATTGGTTGTATAATCCTGGGCTAGTCACTTAACCACTCAGTGATCCAGGCAATTCTCTACTACTATAAATTGCAGAGTAGGACCTAATTTGACCTGGTAGAAAGAAATCCTGGGCCTAGTGTGGTACAAAAAAATAACCTCAAACTATTGATTGATTTTTAATATTTGGACCCCTCCCAATTTATCACTTGGTAATCAATTCTGCCTTTTACTATTTTCTAATTGTTTCTTATGTGTTTTTCCTGTACCCCAATGAAACCATGAGCCCCTTAAGAAACACGAGTCATGTCTTAATTTTGTCTTCTCTCTCACACAACATATGCTGAATAATGATGATAGTAACAGCAGCAACAACAACAATTTACATTTTTAGAGTGTTTTATGGTTTATAAATTCCAGTATAACAGACTAGTCAATCCTAGTCCTCTAAGCATGTGGAGCTGATGCAGTCCTCACATGGACTTTGGAGCATTTATATGCATTCTGTAACTGGTTCTAGTATTCTAACCATGTCATGAAATAATGGGCTTTTGATTGCTTGATGGCTGGAACTGAGCTATATTCAAAAAGTACTAACCAGTCTGAGTGAGTTCCTGTCTGTGTTCAAATAAGCAGGAAAGAAGTGATGCAAGCTCTTGGTGTGGTAAGAGACCCAAAAGCTTTTATTACTCCCCTCCTCCCCCAACTCCCCTGAAGACTTCTGCCTTATGGCCCATGAGCATATTGTGCTGCTGTTGCTTTTGTCTCTGTTGTGTCTCTTTATCCTTCTTTTAGGTGAAGGATTATTGGAGGTGGTTACAGCCATGTGATTTTCAAAAGGTCAAAATGATGAGTGATAGAAGTCAGGGAGTTGAAGTTAATGCCTAAAGTTGCTGTTGAATGAGCATGGATGAGGAGAAACTAAGATTCCAAAGAGTCATCTGCCTGGCTCAGTCCAGTGTTAACAAAGTTGTGGACTCATCTATTCCATGGCATTGTCACATTTAGAAGTGAAACAAAGGCTATGTAGAAACTGCTTTAAGGTTGAGTCAACTCTCCCCAGGGTCTGAAGTAGTATAAGGGAGAGTGTGCTGCCAGGTGTTAGGAGATGGGAAATGTTTATAACTTCTATTCTTACTATGTTTTTATAGTGAATATCCCTTTGTCAGAGTTAATTACTATTAACTGGTTAAACGATGCTGGGGAGCTGATCTCTGACAATTGATTTTGGGAAAAACACTGGAATAAGGTTTGAACCAATAGCATTAGGAGAGAATTACTCCAACTCCATAAGAGTACTTTCTGACAGATGTAGCCAGTATCCAAAGTCCACTGGGGAGAAAAGAAGGAAGGAACAAGCATTCATTAAGAGGAGTTTAAAGAAAGCAATGTGGATAACTTAGGGAACCCATAACATGACTTACATTTTTAAAAGGTCTGTACAGAAGATGGAAGCAAGGGAAGGTGAAGATTAGTGAATATAAAAACATAGCCCAGTCTTGTACAAGTAGCATCAATAGTGTTAAAGCTTTATGAGAACATAATTTGGGAGGGGACATAGTAGTTGATCAACATAAAGAGGGTTACAGTAGATCTTAAGTATAATATATTTTATTTTATTTTAATTTTTTTGGTGAGGCAATTGGGGTTAAGTGACTTGTTCAGAGTCACACAGCTAATAAGTGTCAAGTGTCTGAGGCCAGAATTGAACTCAGGTCCTCCTGAATCCAGGGTCAGTGCTCTATCCACTATGCCACCTCACTGCCCCCAGAAGTATAATATAGAAGCTGCAGTTTGATGTGGTGGGCCAAAAAGCTAATGAGATATTGAGCTGCATTAAAAGAGGCACAGTTGGGGCAGCTAGGTGGTGCAGTGGATAGAGCACCGACCCTGGATTCAGGAGGACCTGAGTTCAATTCTGGCCTCAGACACTTAACACAGAACGGTCCAGAACTAGGAGGTGAAAGTCAAGCTGTTCTCTGTACTGGTGAGACCATACCTATGGCACTGTGTTTGGTTCTGGGTAACATAGTTGAAAGAAACATTAATAATCTGGAGAGCAGCTAGAGGAGAACAAAAGGAATTGTGGAGGGCCTGGGTTCCTTGCAATATTTGGATCAATTGAAGGGAATGTTTAATCTGAAGAAAGGACTTAGGGGTGAAAGGATAGATGTGTTCATGTACTTGAAAGGCTTTCTTGCGGAAGAGGGATTGACTTGTTCTATTTGAACCCAGCAGACAGCACTAAGAGCAATGGTTGGAGGCTAGACAGGAGTAAATTTAGGCCTGACATAAGGAAAACCTTCCTAGCAATGAGAGTTATCTAAAAATTATAAGAATTATAATAAAATAATATATAATAAATAAATAATAAATACAAATCTAAGAATTATAAACTTATTTGATAAAAATTGCTAGGAAAAACTAGAAAGCAGTTTGGCAGAAACTAAGCATAGACTAACATTTTACACTGTATACCAAGATAAGGACAATTTGTTTTACTTGTTGTTAGGGAAGGATTTATGACCAAACAAGATATAGAGAGCATTATGGGATATAAGATGGATAATTTGGTTTCATAAAATAAAAAAAGTTTCTGCATAAACAAAACCAGTGCAGCCAAAATTAAAAGGAAAGCAGGGGATTTGGGGAAAATTTTACAGTAAGTTTCTCTGATAAAGGCCTCATTTCTCAAATACATAGAGAGTTGAGTTAGATTTATGAGAATGAGTCATTCCCCAATTGATAGTCAAAGGATATGAACAAGTAATTTTCAGATAAAGAAATCAAAACTACCTTTAGTCATATGAAAAAAAATGCTATAAATCACTATTAATTAGAGAAATGAAAATTAAAATAACTCTGAGGTGCTACCTCATACTTATCAGATTAGTTAATATGAAAGAAAAAGAAAATGACAAATGTTGGAGGGGATGTGGGAAAATTGGGACATTAATGCATTGTTGATGAAGTTGTGAACTGATCCAACCATTCTAGAGAGCAATTTGGAACCATGTACAAAGGGCAATCAAACTGTGCATACCATTTCACTCTGTGGTACTATTACTAGGTTTGTATCTCAAAGAGATCAAAAAGAAAGGAAAAGGACCTATATGTACAAAAATATTTATAGCAGCTCTTGTTGTGGTGGGAAAGAATTAGAAATTGAGGGAGGCCCATCAATTGGGGAATGGCTGAACAAGTTGTAGTATATGATTATGATGGAATACTATCATGCTATAAGAAATGAAGATTAGGATGCTCTCAGAAAAATCTGGAAAGACTTACATGAATTATTTAAAGTGAAGTGAGTAGAACCAGGAGAACATTGTACATAGTAACAACAATATTATGTGATGATTAACTAACTGTGAATAACTTAGCTATTCTCAGCAATACAGTGATCCAAGATATTTCTGAAGAACTTATAATGAAAAATGCTATCTCCCTACAGAGAAAGAACTGATGGAGTTTGAATGTAGATCAAAGAATATTTTTTAACTTTGTAAATTTTTCTTTCTTTCTTCCTTCCTTCCTTCCTTCTTTCTTTCAGTTTATTTTGGGGTGTGCATTTTCTTTTGCAACATGACTAATATAAAAATATGTTTTGCATGACTTCTCATGCATAATCTATATCAAATTGTTTGCCTTTTCAAGGAGGAGAGAGGAGAGGGAAGGAGGGAGAGAATTTGGAACTCAAAATTTAAAAAAAAAGAATGTTAAAATCTTTTTACATGTAATTGAGAAATAGTCAATGAAATAAATTAAAAATATATTGGGAAAAATAGAATGAGTGGCATAAGAGACCATTGATCTTCCTATTAATGGAAGTCTTCAATCAGAAGCTGTTGGAATTCCTGTTGTGTATGTGGTAGGGTAAATAAATCTTATTTAGATACAATCTGAACTAGATGCCTTTGATGTTACTTCTAATTCTGAGATTTTGTGGGATTCTGGCTAGGAGTCAAGAAACTGAACCCAGTGCCTATATAAGGCACTTAATAAATTTTGTTGAAATGGATTTATTAGAATCTAGATGCTGTCCTTAACTAGCTGTGTGACCTTAGGTAAGCAAGGTATTTAGCCTTTCTGTCTTCAGCTGCCTCATTTGTACTATCAGGGTTCTGGACAAAGTGATGTCTCAGGTCTCATTTAGCTCTGAATACTGCTTCTTCACCAGTTATTATCTCAAGACAGTTTCAGAAGACTTTGTAATCTAAGGAGAACTCAGCTAAAAAGTTTTTAATAAGTAAATAACTTATTCTATGTTGGTTCGTCATAGGAACCTAGGGAGTATGGTGGATAAATTGATCATTGGGCTTACAGCCAGGAAGTACTGAGTTCAGATCAGACCTCAGATACTTAAGAGGCAAGAGCAAATGGAAATAGAGTTGCCAAACAATAGCCTGGTCTGTATTTAATTTTATTGTATAATTTTTTGGGGGGATGAGGCAATTGGGGTTAAATGACTTTCCCAGGGTCACCCAGCTAGTAAGTGTCAAGTGTCTGAGGCTGGATTTGAACTCAGGTCCTCCTGAATCCAGGGCCGGTGCTTTATCTACTGCACCACCTAGCTGCCACTGGTCTGTACTTTAGTATAAAATTTAGTAGCCAACAAGAAGTGAGCCCAGTTTTGATCTTATATCATGAATAAACATTGCGTAATACTTATGAGGATAAAAAAATATTGTTTAAAAAACTTAGTGAAATTATTTCCTGTATCTATATACTAGTAGTGTTACCTCTACTTTGTCTGTAATAGCGCTGCTGGCAAGCTGCTGGCCACTTCCTTCATTCATGTCCTACTTGGTGCTCCTGCAGTGGACTCCAGTAGTAGTACTGCAAAGGTAATCAAATTGACAATAGCTTTGTCTCTTTGTCTGACCTACTGAACCTTTTTCTTTGGTCTTCTAGTATGCCTGGTGTCAGCTCCCAAATGTGTCTGGTTGGACTTTAATTAACTCCTAGGTCAGTTACCCAACACAATCCATATTTGGCCTGACCTTGACTAACCCCAAAGCCAGCTACTCACTTGGTATCATCATTACTAGCATCAATTACTGCTATTGCCTGCAACCACCTACCATCCTCTAGAACAGCTTGATTCCCTGGCTGAGGTCCTGACAGTCAAAAAGCTTGTCTAATCAGTAGTATCTATGTTTAGCTGGTTCGAGCACAATGGATGTGATAGGCCCACAAGCTGGCAAAAAAATGTGCAGTATCCAGGAGATCCCAGGGTCCACAAATTTCAAATGCTAATCTAAGTAATAAATGTTGGTCAAAAACTAGGATTTTTTCATCATCTGTTACTCTCTCATCATCACTAGATGCATTAGATGAATCCCTTAACCTTTACAGCATTTCATGACTGCTAAATTGGAAATGATGATACTCACGTTCCCTTGTTTCAGGCAATTGTTGCAAAGATTAATGAGATGTATTTACTAAGTGCTCCGAACTTGTAAGACGAAAGGTACTAACAAAATACAAAACCATCCTAAAAATCCAAATAAACGGGCCAATAAATGAATCTGTCATAAAGGTACCTCAGGCTGAAATGAGACATTTATAAGATGTTAGGCAGAGCAATTACTGCTTATGCTGTCAGATGGAAAAGCTTTTATCTCTCTGAATAAATAAAGTCTTCTTTTCCCTTTCGTCTAAGCACCTGTTATAAAGTGAGATAATTCCTTACATCTTACAGGTGTTTAAAAAGAATGTTGAAATGGATTCTGACAAGCAGCATGGAAATATTCAACTGGACATCTGTCAAAATGATTGCCCATAAATTATATTCATTATACTTTTTTTTTTATTCTTCTGGCATATAGGAAATATAATAACAACCATCAGGGGGAAAAAGCCCAACCTATTTCCTTTGATTTGATATTTTTAATAGATAAGGTTCCAAGTGGTTACATGTTTACTCAGGCCTCAAAAGGCAGTGCCTTTTAAAGAAATATATCACTAAATGACTGTATTAGGTTTCCCAAAGTGTTAATAAAATTCAGAGCTAGAGGATACATTTCTGGGCCAGAGGCATTTTTTCTCTAGAGCATTTATTGCTGCTCTTTTTCCTTTTGGGACCTGCAATGCTCTCGTGCCCTGCCCAGGGCTAATGTCCTCCCTGTCCCTTCCCCTCTATGCTCTCAATAAGTGTTTTTTTTTTTGATTGGTTCTTTATAATCCTTCTCATATAGAATCATAGCATTTCAAAGATCTTTTAGTTCAAGGTATAAATCACAACTGTTATCCTCCCTGCACAATTTCAGGCCTTCCCTACTACTACTTTTTATTCCTTTGCAAAAGTCTGGAATTTAGGGGAGAGAAGAGTTAGATGAGAATTCTAGTTCAGGACTGGTTATAGAAAAAAATGTGGAATATTATAAATACCTGTAACAATTGGAATGATGCCACCTGCTGGAGAGTTACTGTAGGAAAGCTCTGCCATGAGGAGAAGGCGTCTGAGGGCAAGCCATTTGGTCAGGTCCTTGGTGTCAGGAAGTGATGTTTGCTCGTGGGTACTGCCTATCAAAGCTACCAGCCAATTAGCTTAGAACTGTGTGTGTGAGATGTTCTCAATTTCATAGGAGGCTTCTGGGAGGAAGGAGGAAGTGTTGGGTCCTTTTTGTTCCTAACCTTGGCATGGCGGGTCGGATGATGGGGTCTCTTAGAAACAGTTAGATTTTTACCTTTCTCTCTGATCCTAATCCTCTTTAACAAATACTTAAACACTTAAATACTCTTGCTAAAGTTTATAATTTATTGGTGACCACTCATTAGATTTTAGATAGTATAGCTAGAATTTTAGCCCCTTACAACCGATTGTTTTTGGTACCCAGCTCTCTCCTTTTGCCTTCAATCGCTGGAACCCAATGTCCTCATGCTATCTTTTTGGTTCCGATTTCAATTCAACATGGGAAACCAGTTTTCTTTGTTTTTGTTCTTTTTTCCACTTGTGGGTTGAGAAGGACCTTGTAAAGCTAACATTAAGTAAGTAGAAATATTTGGTAAACTTTGAAATGTTCCTTGTTTGATCAAATATGCAAAACTTTGTATTTGCAGAGAATTGCAATTTTCACTTGTACATGTGAGATTGTATATGATCATACAACACTGGCTGTTTTGAGACTACTGCATGGCACTGGGGAAGTAAATGAAAGGACATTATTTGCCTCCCCAGAGACCACAGAGATGTCTTGAATTTGGGATAAGGACTGTGTTAAAAAAAAATGTACGTCTGCTTTTCTTGTGGGGACAGCAAATTTCAGAGGGATGCGTATACTGGGGGCTTGAGGCATGCCCAGATCTCCTGAGATGGAGGCATCCTGTTTTTGGGAGGAGGCATCCTGCATTCTCTTGCCATGGGCATAGGAATAGCCTCCTTTGATTCACTGCATAGCGAGAACAGGATGTGTCTTTAAAACTGCCAGATCGGGACAGTCTCACTCTCTTTCTTGAATGCTCACTTTCTTGCTGCATCCAAAGGGTGAAGATCACACAGTTAATTTTTTCATTCATGTATTCATTCATTCAAAGAACATATTCACAATGTATAGGTGTGAGGATTGTGTGTACTGGATTCCCTAATTCTAATTTTTTGTTGATCCAATACATTCTCCACACTGTTGACACAATAATATTCTTAATTGGAAGATCTGACCTTGTCACTTAATTATGGTTATCCCTTCCACTTTGCAGTGTGAGGGATGTGGGATCCCATGATCTGGAAAATCCATGTAAAATTTTTGGCCCTCTATTCATACCACAGAAGAAGTCTTAATTATTATGGAATTAATAGATAAATATCTTGCTATTGTACAAAACTATAGATATATTTTTATGTATTTCTGAGTTTATTTTTTTCTGTGTCATCTGTGGCTTCCACAAAAGTCCCTGAAACTTCCTATTTAATTTCTTATGCTGACCCACAATATATTGAAACCATGATGGGCAAAGTTGCAGTGTGGACTTAAAAATCTTCAGTGTTTTGTTATGGACTTTAGGGTAAAATAACAAACTCCTTTTCTTGGTATTCTTGGCATACAATCTGGGTCCAACCTACCTTTCTATGCTTTTTTCACATCCTTCCCGTTCACACACGCTACATTGCAGCCAAATTGGTCTACTTGCTTTTCACCCCAAAACTAGCATTCTATTTCCCATCTAGTTGAGGTCAGGTTGGGAAAAACTGTAAAATCTGAATAGGAACTTTTATTTACTCCTAATGGCAATGGGAAGCCATTAGAGATTTTTGAATAACAGAGGGTTATGGTTAGCTCTTCACTTAAGGAAAATAACTTTGGCAGCTATGTGGAGGGTGAATCAGAGTAAGGAAAGAGTCCCATTAAGAGGCTATTTTGGGGCAGCTAGGTGGCACAGTGGATAGAGCACTGGCCCTGGAATCAGGAGTACCTGAGTTCAAATCTGGCCTCAGACACTTAACACTTACTAGCTGTGTGACCTTGGGCAAGTCACTTAACTCCAATTGCCTCACTAAAAAAAAAAAGGCTATTTCACTAGTCTGGGTGAAAGGTGATAAGGCCTTGAGTAAGCTGCTGGTCATGTGAGTAAAGAGAAGAGTTAGATGAGAGATTTTGGAAGTAGGAAAGGCAAGACTTAGCAATTGATTTGATACATGGGGTAAGGAAGAGTGAGAAGTTCAGGATAACATCAATAGTATGAGCTTGAGAGATGAGAAGAATTTAGGGAACAGGGAAATACGGAATTTTGGATGGAAATAGGGAATTTTGGAAAAGGGGGTGGATATGGGAAGAAACATAATGAGTTCTATTTGAGAGGTCTCCAGGACATCCAATCTGAAATATCCAATAGGCTGTATTATTGTGTACTGATGACCTGGAATTCAGGCAAGTTTCATTTTCCTAAAGACTCAAAGGGCATTATTAGTTTTTTGTTTTTTAAAAGATAAAGTAAAAGTGATGAAAGCATTATTGTGGATGTGAATGTGAGTGACTGCCTCTTTTTTTCTACTGGCTCCTGAGCCATACATGTGATCAGCTCACATCTGAAGTTTTATATTCAGCTCTATGCACCACATTTAGAAAGGGCATTGTGAGGGGCAGCTGGGTGGCTCAGTGGATAGAGCATTGACCCTGGAGTCAGGAGTACCTGAGTTCAAATCTGGCCTCAGAAACTTAACACTTACTAGCTGTGTGACCCTGGGCAAGTCACTTAACCCTAATTGCCTCAGTTTAAAAAAAAGAAAAGAAAAGAAAAGAAAAGGCATTGTGAAAATGGAACTTGGTCAATGGAGGCCAACCAGGATTCTGTGCAGACTGCAGGCTATTATATAGGATGATGAGTTGAAGAAACTGGGGATATTTAGCTTAGAAAAAACTGAGAGTGAGAGCCAGATGACTATCATCACGTTTGAAGGAGAATTCCATGGAAGAGATATTCAATCCATTCTACTCAACTCCAGAGAACCAAACTAGGACTAGACGATGAAAGTTGTAAAGAGGTGTATTTAGGCTAGAAATTAAAAAAAAAAAAGCAACTACATGAGATCTATCCAAAGTGGAATGAACTGCTTTAAAAGGTAGTGAGTTCCTCATCACTGGAGGTCTTTAAACAAAAAACTGGATGATTATTTGTCAGGGATGCTACAGAGAGGATTGCTATTCTAGTAGGGTTTAGACAAGGGTGTCTCTGAGGTATTTTGCAACACTGAAATTTTAGAGAATGATTTGTTATCATTTCTGAATCTGATGCTTAGTATGCTAGAGTAGTATGTCTAGCATGCTGCTTTGAATGCAATAGGCATGTAGTAAATGCTGGTTAAATTGAATGGATGAATGAATGAGTTTATGCAGGCAGGAAATTGACATTCTAATCTACCAAAGAAGCCAATGTGGCTCTGTAAACACTCAGTTTATAACAAGGACGTAAGTTAAGCACTAAGAATAATAAATCCAATAATTTTTAAAAACTTTTCTTTTTTGGGGGATCAAATTTCCTTTGTTAATTCATTCAAAATGCATTTATTAAGATGAAAGAGTTGGTTTCCAATCCTCTTACATTTTACTGACTTCCATGTATCCTTCGATCCAGTTATATTGGGCTACTTGCTGTTCCTCACATAAGTTATTACATGTCTCTACTGTGGGAATTCTCTTTGGCTGTCTCCCCACGCCTGGAATTATCTTCCTCAGCTCCACCTCCTAGCTTCCCTGACTTCCCTCGAGTCCCAACTAGAATCTCACCTTCTATTAGAAGCCTTTCCTGATCTGCTGGTGCCTTCCTTATATTGATTATTTCCAATTTATCTGGTATATACCTTATTTTTAGATAGCTCTTTGATTGTTGACTTCCTCATTAAATTATAAGCTCCTTGAGAGCAGACTATCTTTTGCCTTTCTTTGTATTTCCAGTACTTTACATAGTGCCTGACACATTGTAGGAATTTAATAAATGTTTATTGACCAACTACAAACATATAAAATAATGCAGAGTGAACTGAGCAGAACCAGAACAATTTATTCAATAAAAAACAATATTGTAAAGACAAACAACTTTGACAGACATAAAAACTCTGATCAATACAATGAGCAAGATAATTCCAGATGTCTGTTAGTGAAACATGGTACCTACCTCTTTACAGAGAGGTGATGGTTTCAGGGTACATCTATCTATCTATCTATCTATCTATCTATCTATCTATCTATCTATCTATCTATCTATCTATCTATCTATCTGTCTGTCTGTCTGTCTGTCTGTCTGTCTGTCTGTCTGTCTGTCTGTCTGTCTATCTATCTATCTATCTATCTATCTATCTATCTATCTATCTATCTATCTATCTATCTACCTACTGTAACGATTGGAGGGATGCCACCTGCTGGAGAGTTACTGTAGGAAAGCTCTGCCATGAGGAGAAGGCTCTGAGGGCAAGCCATGTGGTCAGTTCCTTGGCATCAGGAAGTGATGTTTGCTCATGGGTACTGTCTATTAAAGCCACCAACCAATCAACTTGAGGAGCCTCCCATTTCTGGGAGGAGGACATGAAGTAGGAAGTGGACACTGGTGGAGGGGTTCTTCCTCTTTTGGGTTCAAGACATCAGTTTGGTGACAGGACTTCATGTGAGTGGTTAGGAAGGCTAAGATTTCCATGCTATAAGAAATCTGTTCTCAATCTTTCTCTCTCTTTACTATCTTTTATCTTTTAATAAACTCTTAAAAGCCTAAACTCTTGGTGAATTTATCAGTGATTTTAGCTGGTTTCCCCCCAAAACTGGGGGGACATATTAGAACCCATATTTAGATTTTTAAACAGCACACTACCTACCTATCTCTATCTATCTCTCTATCTCTCTATCTATCTCTCTATTTTTTCGACATGATCAATGAAGGAATTTATTTTGCTTGACTATGCAAGCTTATTACAAAGGTTTTCTTTTTCTTTTCCCTAATGGTAATGCTTTCTTAAAAAAAACAACAACAATCATCTCTTAATTACTAAATCCAATGGCCTTTTTCTTTCAGTTCTCATTCTCCTTGACCTCTCTGTGGCCATTGCCACTGTTGACCACTCTCTCCTCCTGATACTCTCTTCTCTCTAGGTTTTCAGGACACCACTCTCTTCTGGTTTTTCTCCTACCTATTAGACCACTCTTTTTCAGTTTCCTTTGCTAAATCCATATCCAAGTCAAGTCATCTAAGTCCTCAAGGAACTTCATTTATTGAAAGGGAAATAACTTTTCATGTATAAATAAATACAAAATATCTAGCAAGTAGCTACAAAGTAATTTGGGGTGGGAAGAGCAATAACAATTGAGGACATGAAAAGAAAGTCTTACAATGGAGGTAGGCGATGCTACATTGGAGCACTTATGGAAGCCAAGGAATCTAAGAACCATAGATGAGGAGGGAATGTATTCTAGGTCTAAGGGATAGCCTGGACAAAGAGAAGGGAGATAGAATGTCATGGAGGGAGAATAGCAAATCTACCAATAGTTTTTTTTTTTTTTTTTTAGTGAGGCAATTGGGGTTAAGTGACTTGCCCAGGGCCACACAGCCAGCAAGTGTCAAGTGTCTGAGGCCGGATCTGAACCCAGGTACTCCTGACTCCAGGGCCGGCGCTCCATCCACTGCGCCACCTAGCTGCCCCTACCAATAGTTAATAAGCCTAGAATGGTGGGCTAGAGCCAGATCATTCATAAGATCATAGATTTATGATGGAAAGGAACCTAAAAGGACATTATTCCAACACCCTCATTTTACATATGAAATATCTAAAGGCCAGAGTGATTAGAAGAATTGTTCATGCTTGATAAAGGAGTAGGCATCTAAAGCAGAATTTGAACCCAATTTTGGACTCCTGGCACCCGAGCCAGTGCCTTTGGATTTTAAAAACTGAGAGATAGAATTTAGATTTAGTTCTACATGCAACAAAGAGCCATGAGACCTTCTTGAGCAACAGAGAGAAATGGTCAGACCTGTTCTTTAGGAATATTACTTAGGCACCTTGCAGATGATAGATTAAACAAGAGAGAGACTCAAAGGATGGAGAATAATTAATAGGCTTTTGCAATAATCCATGTGAAGGATGTTGAGGATATGAAGTGAAGTGGTAGCAACTAGAGAAAAGGGGTTATATTCAAGAGGTTTTATGGAAGGAGATTCAACAAAACTTGGCAACTGATTGGATATTGAGGAGGCAGGGAGAAGGGACAGAATCAAAGATGAAATTGTTGCTCAGTTTGAATTTCGGTGGCCTGGAAGATACAAGTGCTCTGGATGGAAATGAACAGGGAGCCATTTAGCAGGGGAAGAATGAATTCTGTTGTAGACATACTGAGTTTGACATCTAGTTTTAAAATTTACAATAGGCATTTGGTGACATGGGAATGAAGTTTGGGAATGAAACTAGGATTACATATGTAAATTTAGAGATTGTCTGCATAATGAGGACAGTTGTTAAATACTGCATGGAGATGAAGAATGAGGACTGAGCAAAGGACATCAGAACTGGAAATTAAGTGTTCACTACTAACTTTGGAGAAAGTAGTTCCACCTGAGTGCTGAGGTTGGGAGCTGGATGGTAAGGCATTATTTTTAATTACATAATTTGTAATACATAATTTCTTCTTAATATCGAATATGGCAATTGATAATAAAAATCTGCTGGGGCCAGAGGATATGCATTTGTAATGCCATCACTCAAATTTGACTTCTTTTCTCTCTTTTCCCTAGGGTTAATCATTGCTAAGCACCCACTCACCATATCTGGTCTCAAGATGCTCCTTCCTGGCACACATTAATATGGCAGGTCCTAGATCATTATTGAATAAAAAAAAATTGAGTTCCCTTGTGACAAACCATCCATCAGTCCCTGAGAGAATTCTTCCATTTTGGGAAAATGCAGAATAAAGTAGAAAATACTTTGGAACTTTTAAAAACTTATTACTGAAACATGAATTTATTAACATAAACAGGTAGATATGGCAGGCAGAATTGCTAACTTTTTGAAAAAAGAAGAAATTCTACCCTTTCTGAACCATGTCTATTGAAATGTACAACATGGGGAGTCTTCAAAACCATTCCACATATAGGTACTTAGTAAGCCACCATTTAAATTGTTCAGTAAATATTTGTTGTTTTTATTTGAATGCTACCCACTATATCCACAAACGTATACTGCAAATAACAACAACAGCAAAACCTTAGTTTATACCAATGTTCTAGAGAATAATCACTGACTTTAAAGTTGAACATGAAAATAAATGATTTTATTTTTAATCTATCTCATCACATGAATTTCTGGTTCAAATGAACTGCCAACAGTTGTCTTATCTGAAAGATTTAGTTTGTAAAGAAAAATCACCTCAAATGTCATTTGAAAATGATTTCAAAAGATTTACCCAAGGACCATAAATCTAGAGAAGGAAGGAATCTTAGAGGTCATCAAGTCCAACCTCCTTATTTTACAGATAAGGAACCTGAGGCCAAGAGAGCTTAAGTGACTAACCCAAGCCTTCACAGCTAGAAAGTGACAGAGTTAGGATTTGAACTCACATCCTGTGACTCAGAGTTTAGATCTTTTTCCTTTGCAACACAATGGTTAAAATTCATTCTCATTTCAAGGCACTCATGATATTGTGACCTCTAAAGGTTAGGGAAACATGTAAACAAGCATCTCTTACCCCAAGTTAGGTATTGAACTAAAATAAATTTCTAGTCATTTAATATCCAGATAATTTGTTGTTGTTGTTGTTGTTTTTTAAGTACTACAGTAGTACTAGTGAAAGTAAAGTCATAACTGATGGACAGTTTACTTATTCCCATGCATTGTCAAGAAATCTATATGTAATATCTTTTTCCTTCAAAAAACCTTTTGTGGAGGATTTATGGAAAGCAATGGGTAATTGCTATATATGATATATGCCGTATATGGGTGGCAATCTAAACCACTGGGAGGCTTCTTGTGACCTCAGATCTATCGAGGTATGCAAATGACAACAGTATCCAAAAAGAAAAATGAAGCTTTCCCAAGTACCCAATTTCTTTTTTTGTTTGTTTATTTTTTTGTTTTTTTTTTTTTAGTGAGGCAATTGGGGTTAAGTGACTTGCCCAGGGTCACACAGCTAGTAAGTGTTGAATGTCTGAAGCTGGATTTGAACTCAGGTACTCCTGACTCCAGGGCCGGTGCTCTATCCACTGTGCCACCTAGCTGCCCTACCCAATTTCTTTTTAAGAATATCCTTTGCAGGGTATGTGATATTGAGGATTTCTTTCATGTAAGAGACTGGACTAGATGGCTACTGTGGTCCTTTTTAACTCTCAGTTTCTGTGAGAAAATATATACTTTTTAATATTTTTACTTTGATTTATAGTAAATAGTAGGTTAGGATTTCCCTTCAGATGCTAGCAAATTTTTAATTGATGACAATGTGTGTGTGTGTATATATATATATATATATATATATATATATATATATATATATATATATATATATATATATATATATATATATATATATATATATTTTGGTGGGGCAATGGGGGTTAAGTGACTTGCCCAGGGTCACACAGATAGTAAGTGTTAAGTGTTTGAGTCTGGATTTGAACTCAGGTCCTCCTGAATCCAGGGCCAGTGCTTTATCCACTGCTCCATCTAGCTGCCCCCAACAATGTAATTTTTTTTTTAAGCTAGTAGATTCTAGACATCTGAAAAAACCAAAAGTTTTAAAATTTGTCAGGTAACATCTGTGAACAATCAAGGTTGAGAAAAGATGGCTCTTCAGTCCAGAAATGAAAAATCTGAGAAAGAAGAAACTTGGTCTTATCACTTCTATATCATGTAAATGTATAATTAACTATAGATGTGATGGAATGGGTGCTGGAAACACTCTCTCCTCCCTCTCCAAATGAATTGATGTCCCTCCAGGGGATGACTGCTAGAGAATTGGTGAATGCATAGCTCCTCACTCCAACCTCTACTCCAAGCTTCCTTTGATGGGGTTAGTAACTAGCATGAATTATGATAGCCTTAGGTGAGTTGAATAGCCTATCCAGTTGCTTAAAACAGATTTTTCAATACTTTGGAGATAATTAAGAAGAAATTGAGATGCTTTATTGGCAGCTAATCAAGTGAGAGAGTAGCTCACAGTATTCTCCTGGTGTTCATTAATGATTCATACATTTCCCCAAATTTCTCAGTCTCTTTTGTTCATTCCTCTAAATATGGGTGTTCCCCAAGGCTCTGTCCTCTTCTCTTTTCCCTTTTATTTCTACTCTCCAACTGAGTTCCTTTAGGTTCAGTTATTATCTCTATGCATCTGATTCCCAAATCCATATATACATATTTACACACACATATATATATATCCAGTACTAATCTCCATAATAAACTATAGTCACACATCTTCAACTATATCTTGGGTAGATGTCCCCATAGGCATTGCAAACTCAACATGTCTAGGATAGAACTCCTATCTTTCACATTCAAATCTCCTCCCCTTCTGAATTTCATTATCACTACTCTTCCAGTCACCCAGGTTTGAAACTTCCTTGAATCATTATCCTTGAATCCTATATGTAATCCATTACCAAACCTTGATATTTCTATCTTCGTAATGCCTCTTTTAATATCCATTCATTTTTACTCATATAACCACAACCCTAAGTTCAAGCCATTGTGGTGGGTTTTTTTGTTTTTTGGGGGTGAGGCAATTGGGGTTAAGTGACTTACCCAGGGTCACACAGCTAGTATGTGTCAAGTTTCTGAGGCCACATTTGAACTCAGGTCTTCCTGACTCCAGGGATGGTGCTCTATCCACTGTGCCACCTTGCTGCCCCAAGCCATTATAATTTTTAAATTATTGGGGACTAGGCTGGTTTTTTCTAAAATTATTTCTACTACTTCTATATTAATGACTATTTCTATAATAATGGCTATTATACCGGTTTTGGTAGTAAGTATTTATTATTAATTAATATTAAATAATAGTAAAGTATTGACCATGTGGCATTTAACACAAGCAGGAGGAAAGCCCCAGCACCATGTCTCTCAGAGAGAGAGCCCAGGGCCCACAAGCAGAGTTCAGAAGCCCTACATTACCTATTCTGTCCTAAGAGCAGAGTGAGCACTCAGACACAGCAATCTGAGCCAAGATCATGATCCATGATGGCAAGCCCCAGGAGCCTCAGGTGGTTTTGGCTTTTATTCTCTTTTGATAGAGACAGGTCACTATACACTGATCAAAGCTCATTGGCCAGCATCATTCAATTACCTTGGTTGACACGATCTGAGGATGGTCCATATTCAAATGATCTCTACAGATGACATCAGGGGGAAGTATCCAAAAGACTATTCCCTAAATTGCTCAAGGCAAAGTCCATTATCTAGGTGTGATATAATCCCATCAGTTCCCATAACTAGACAAAAGTCTATCTCCATTCCTTTTGTTCCTTTGGGCTCTCTCTGAGATTAGAATTTTCTCAAGAATTGACCTTTCTGAAGTGAGGGGGAGAGAAAGCCAACTAAAACTGGGTCTCTGGGTCCCCAAGAAATTCTTTTTTTTTTTTTTTTTTTTTTTTAGTGAGGCAATTGGGGTTAAGTGACTTGTCCAGGCTCACACAGCTGATAAGTGTTAAGTGTCTGAGGCTGGATTTAAACTTAGGTCCTCCTGACTCCAGGGCCAGTGCTTTATCCACTGTGCCACCTAGCTGCCCCCAAGAAATTCATTATTAATAATTATTTTCTAACACCATCATCACCTCTTTTTTGTTTGTTTGTTTGTTTTTGCGGGGCAATGGGGGTTAAGCGACTTGCCCAGGGTCACACAGCTAGTAAGTGTCAAGTGTCTGAGGCCGGATTTGAACTCAGGTCCTCCTGAATCTAGGGCCAGCACTTTATCCACTGTGCCACCTAGCTGCCCCCATCATCACCTCTTTTACAGATTTTTTTTTTTTGCAGGGTAATGAGAGTTAAGTGACTTGCCTAGGGTCGCACAGCTAGTAAGTGTTGAGTGTCTGAGGCTATATTTGAACTCAGATCTTCCTGAATTCAGGGCCAGTGCTTTATCCACTGCACCACCTAGCTGCTCCTCCCCTTTTTTTAACAGCCTCTTTTTTTTCATCCTCACCTCTTGCCTGGCCGACTGTAGTAGCCTAACTGATTTCCTTATCTCGGGTCTCTTCCTCCAATCTAAGGGGATGAAATTTATAAATCTTATATATAAGATTTGTGTTTATATTTACTTTCATTCAGCTACCAAGGTGATTTTTCTAAATCTTAAAAATGAGGGGCAGCTGGGTGGCTCAGTGGTTAGAGCACCAGCCCTGGAGTTGGGGGTACCTGAGTTCAAATCCGGCCTCGGACACTTAACACTTACTAGCTGTGTGACCCTGGGCAAGTCACTTAACTCCAATTGCCTCACTTAAAAAAAAATGAGAAGTCATCTCCTTAGTTCACCATCACACTACTAGGAAAATGTCTGCTTTGCCCATAGCTTGCGCATTAATTCTTGCAAACAGTGTTGCCCAGGCTTAACCGGGCAACCTTAGTTCTCACTTTGTTACCTTCCCCCAGTTACCCCAGGAGCTCCAAAAGCTTACTATTGCTTCCCAGATCAAATATAAACCCCTCTATTTGGCATTTAAAGCTCTTTATAAACTGGACCTTTCCTATCATTCAACCTTCCAAGTCTTACTCCTCCTAAAAGCTTTCTCTAATCCCTCAGTGCTTTATTAACTTGAAAGTTTTGCTGATAATCTTGGATAATTTAAATGAACTCAATCATTTTCTTGAGAGACATTCTTCAATATTTAGGTTAGAGAATTAGGGAGAAATTAGCTTTACCAACTCTTGAATAAATAGGAAATTGGTTTTCAGTATACCAAAGGGTATCATTTCCCCAGTCAAATTTGGGGCTATTAGTCATCTAAGCAAATTTCCTTCCCCTCTTCCATATATTTGGGCCATTTTTGTCATGAGTTACTATCCAAAGGTTATGTAATCATAATAATCATTAACAGTTACATAACACTTTAGAGATTACAATGTGATTTCTCCATAACAATCCTGTGAGGAAGGTCTATTTTACAGATGGGGGAACCAAGAGAGATTAAGGAAGTTGTCCAAGGTCATGCAGATAAAAAGTGTCAAAATGGTGACTTCACACCCAAATCTTCTGGTTCTAGATTGAGTTAATATTTTCTATTGATTTGTATCTAACAATCAAGTTGCCTTATGAAAACTTTCAGAAGATTATCAGAATGCCTAAAAAGGATGGTTAAATCCTAGAAAAATATAATGATGGAGGTGACTCAGAATCAATTGCAAGAATGTGATTGTTGAATCTTGAGAGGGGATGAATCATAGAATTTGGGAAAAAAAGACAAGGAATATAAGTGTATAATTTCCAAACCTTCAATTATTTAACAGTTTTCAAAACCAAAAAACTAGCAATTTTCAAAACATTGAGATTACACAATTATATCTTATATCATGCCTCATTGAAACATGTAATATTTAAAATTCTCCATGAACTGAAAAACATAGGGTGGATTCCTCAAATAATTTTAAATAATTACATATCCATGCGTGAAACCATTCTGCTGTAATCATAAATCTAAGTGATGTACAATTCATGCTTCTCCTTTGGCTATTGCTGACTCCTGAACAAGTTTGTAGGCACACAGATGATGCAGGGGAGTAGGTAAATTGGGACTTTTGTCCTCCAGTTTGTGTTCATGGTCAAGAAATAGAATGTCATTCAGGAATTTGCTCACAAAGGATAGCATACTGGCTGGAAACTTGTACCAGCTTTGTTGGTGATAGTCATAGAAGAAAAGAAATAGGATTAGGAATAAAAATGGGAAGATGAGAAGAAAGGAAAAAATTATGAACAAAGAGGATTAGAGATTGAATATTCATTAGGTAAAGGGGCAAGTGATTAGGGAATAGGAGATATTATGAATAATACACTTTTGAGTTTATAAGAAACTGGTCCAACCACATTTGGTGTTTGTGCTCAGTTCTGAGTATTGCATTTTTAGAATGGTGTTGCTGTTAGAAAGTATCCAAAGATGGACGAAGAGGATGCTGAATGGCTTTCCTCCCTCCCTCCCTCCTTCCCTTCCTTCCTTCCTTCCTTTCTTCCCCCGCCTAGAAGTTGGAGAACTAAAGAAGCAATGGGTAGGAATTGCAGAGGAAGATTTAGGTTTGATGTTTAAAAAACCAAAAATACCTTACTAACCATTACAGACACCCCCAATTAGAATGAGCTGCCTCAGAAGATAGTGGCCTCCTCTTCCCCTGAGGGCTTTAAGCAAAAGTTAGAGGGGATACTTGTAGGGTCTTTTGTAGAGGAGATTCTTCAGGAATAGGTTGACCTACATGACCACTGAAGTCTCTTTCACTCCAAACAATCTGTGGTTCTGTGAGAGAGATTGGGGATGGAGGTGAAGATCTGGGGTAACTGAAGCTGTAAAAGTAAATAAGGTTACCAAAGGAGGGATAGAGAAAAGAGGCTAAAAACACAGTGTTGAAGAGCACTCATTTCATGAGATCCAGGATAGGATGAGGAACAAGCAAATGTAATAATGTAATAGAGAAGTGATTTGAGAAATAGAAGAGTAGGAGGTGAATAAAAAATTTGATTTCTGAAAGCCTCTTGGCTTTCAGTAGATTGAGTAAAGATTACATAGAAGGAGAGAATGGTCAATAATAATGATAACAACAACTACTGTTGCTACTGTTACTACTACTACTACCTAAACTTCTATTCCTAACATATGGCACTTTACATTTTCAAAATACTTTAAATATATAGGATGTCCCTAAAGTCTTAGGGCAGTTTTAATTTTCAGACTTTTGAGAATCCCTGAATTATCTCATTTGATATTTACCACAACCCTGGAACGTATATGATATTATTTATTCCCATTTTACAGATGAAAAACTGAGGCTGAGTGATTAAGTGAATTACCTAGAATCACACAACTAAGTAAATGACTGAGACTTGATTGGAACTCAGATCTTCCTGACCTAGAGGTCCATCACTTTGTCCAGTATGCCATCTAGCTGCCTACCAGTGATCAACTTTGTCAAAAGTTGCTGTGACATCAGAGATGAGGATGACCAAAAAGAAGCCCAATAGATTTAATGACTAGGAGGTCATTGGAGCCCTCTGAAAAGGCAGTTCATGTAGAGTGGTGGGGACAGAAGCAGGATTGAAAAGGGATTGTAGAGAGAATAGATAGCAGGGAACTAGAGGCATCAGGTACAGACAACCTTGTCAAGAAATTTCATGAAGGGGAAGGGGTAAATGGTACAGGAACTGGATAGCATGGGAGTGTCAAAGGAATTTATTAGGCTTTTTAAAAAAATGAGTGTGGAGACCTGAGTATACTTGTAAGCATCTCAGCAAGGCTCTGTATAGATTTTTAAAAATAGCTATCACTTTAAATCCTTAAACATTCAATATAATCTGGTATCAAGCATGAACTTTTTCCTTATCTTAGATTCCTTATGACCTTTTAAAGCTGTTTACCTACTTAACTATTCAATATTTACGTTTTTGAAAAGTGTTCAAAAAAACCCAAATATGGCAAATTGAAAGAATAGATCACTCATTCATTTTGCCCTAAAGAATATTAGTAACCATTTCTGACATTTATCTGCCAAAATAATGTTGATAAAGGAAAAGATGGAGTTTCTAATATAAGGTATGGTAACCACAAAACAGATAATATGCATGAGTATATTCTTAATGGAAATGAATTCTATATTTAGCACTTCAATTTAAGAGCACAATGTTACAATTACTGAGTGCTGCCAATGCAGCCAGCATGAAGAATTATAAAGTAATCATGGACTAGAAAACATTATACTCTGAGTCACCAAATCTTAGAGTTGGAAAGTACCTCAAAGGACATTTTGTTCAAGCTCCTACCCACTGAAATAAGTGCCCTTTTCCCAGTCCATTTTATTTTTTAGACTGCTTTAATTATTAGGATGTTCTTTCTTAAGTAATTCTTGTGTCAGACTGTCATGAAACGAAGGAGGCAGGTATATTCTGGGAGATTTTTCATTTTCTTGGCTTGGAGCCACAACCAAGAAACCTGGGAAAATGTTACACATGGTACTCTCTTATTTCTCCCCAATTACTCCCAGTATATAATGAGACTGACTTTCTACTTGTAAGCAGTGAGTTCATAGTTTTATAGAGGAAAGTTTATCAAAACAAATGGAAAATAATGTCGACTCTTGAATAAATAATCATTGGTGTCAATATTGGGTTTAAATTCTTAGAGTCATTTATGGGCCCCAACATGAAGGTTGCTTTGGAGGATGCCCCTGCCCCTTGAGCCTCCCCTCCACCCCACCCAGTCTTTTTTTTTTTTTTGTAGGGCAATGAGGGTTAAGTGACTTGCCCAGGGTTACACAGCTAGTAAGTGTCAAGTGTCTGAGGGCAGATTTGAACTCAGGTCCTCCTGAATCTAGGGCAGGTGCTTTATCCACTGCGCCACCAAGCTGCCCCCACCCCATCCAATCTTATCTTTACTTGGGATTTTCTCTCAATCAAAGAGGAAGAGAGATTGGTAGCTTTCATTCGTCTTACATACAGCTTGCTGCTATTCTTCATGGCTCCCCCTAACTTTGTTAAAGCTATTGTTCCATGAAAGGTTTTGTGAGCCGACCCACTGAATAGGTGTTCCTGCCTTGCCCCTGCCCCCAACATACCTCAGATAAATATTTAATGAGGACTTACAAGTACAATGGACCTTCAGAAAACCTTGCTCAGTACTACAGGCATGGAAGATATAAGTTGTTTAACTATTTTCCTTCTTGGATGGCCAGCTAGTGAGCTTTGTCACAGGGACTTGGGATATAGGAGATGCCTTGGATGGCTAGGTAGTGAGCTTTGTCAACAGTGACTTGGCTTGTAGGAGATGAGTATGCTGAGTAACAGACTTTTACTGAGAGGTCACCAGAATTGTAACATTTGAACTGGATGTTCAAAGTAGATAATGGGGAAATAGGTGGAGTGAAGGCATCTTACTGAACCATGTATATGTGGGTTTGGGGTCAGGGAGTTGTGTCCTATTCTAGGCACCCTCTCCCACTGTTGTCTCCTGTAATCCCCTGGGACTGTGTTGGTGAATTGCTGTTTGGAACATTGGATAGTGGGAGTGAAGGGGGCAGATAAAGTCAATGTGGAGTGGATTAGGGAAGAGATTAAGATAAAAACACCACTGAGACCCAGATAACTTTCTGCCCCCTTCTCTGTTTCAGGTAGAAGAGCAGCCTCCCCACTCTATTAACTTGAAAAACTATCAACTTTTATATCTCTTCTCTTCCCATCTGAGGAAGGGAGATGATAAGGGCAAGAAGCCAAATTTTTTGTTCCAGTGGAGGTAGCTGTTTTTTTTTTTTTTTTTACCAATGATTTGTTTCTGTTTCTCAGTTGTTTGTCATTATTTTTTTTCTTACAAATCTGTTCTACTCTTTCTCCCTTTCTATGCTTCCCCGAAGAATCCCAAATCATGTAGGTATCAAATTGTTGTCTAGTGTGATCAGTTATGGTAGGTGATAAAGATTAGAAAAAATGGCCCTCACACTGCCCTCAGTTTAGCCCCCTTAGAAGTCCTCCAATGGAGTAACCCTTGTGGGCAAGAGAGTGCCATTCCTGCCAACATCATGACCACCAAAACCACCAAATGTAAACCAATTGGGGCAGACAAATCAGCATAGCTAACACATGAAGGCACCCTGAGATAGAGTCAGGGTGCAACATATTCCAGGCTGGCCAAACAATCACTACCACTTTGACCACCACCCACCCTTAGACCCTAATAGAGACAGCCTTAGTCCCTGCACTCAAGCCCCAGGAGCTCCCCAGACCAACAGCCTTCTTTCTGGTTTTTCTGCCACCACCATGGTTGAAAGGAGAAACTCTTGTGGAGATTTGATCTGGCAGCTGCCTTGATAGGTGTTATTGTCTCTACTTCCTCAGTAGCCACAGTTACTGGAGACCCAGGAAGATAGTTCTTATCATTAAATTCCTTGACACCTTCAAATGGCTCAGTGGATATGGTTTTATCAATGGAAATGGCACTAAAGAAGATATATTATGACCAGAATGGCTACTCCAACCTTAAGATAGCTGAATATTTTCTAGATGTTCTGCAGTTGAATCCAATAGTTGTTGTGTCCCCCATTAGAATGTGAGTTCATAGTAAGCACTTAATATATGCTTGTTTCTTTTTCTTTTTTTCGTTGAGAACAGGGACTATCTTGCTTTTCTATTTTTATCACAAGCATTTAGCACCCATCAATTACTGGATAGTCATTTCTAAATATTATACTTGTGCAGTTGATTTTTAAAAATCCAAATTCATAACTTTAATGTTTGCTTATTAAATATATCTTAATAGATTCAGTCCATCATTTACGCTTGCTAAATGCTTCATGAATTTTGATTCTCTCTTCTATTGAATTAACTCTCTATTCCAGTTCCATGTTGCGTATCATGCACATAATAGTAAAGCATACTTCCTATGTTCTAATCCAATCACTGACGTAGTGGTGGTCCCTTCCCACTCATGAATTCTGTGATTTTGAGAATTTGGGTCATCTCTAGGAGAAATAGCAAAAAAGGATATAACTAAAGAGATATAGGACTGGAAAAAGAAGTGGTCCAGTGTAAACAGAGTGAGGGATCACCTATCAACGGTTCAGGTGCTCCCTTGATACCCCCGTAATGTTGAGATACAAAGGAAGGGCCCACTGTGGAGGATTCAGAGGAAAACATGTATTAGTGCTACACACAATGACAAGATGTAGCCATGTCTTGGACTTACTGTTGTTTTTGTTTGTAATTCATTTTCAAAGAGAACCAATGAAATTATCCTTGACTTGGTTTATCCCATCTGCTGAGACTGTTGACTGGGGTATGGCTGCTATGTACGCTACAGTTTCTTGAAGCCAAAGGTAAGAGTCCGGTGAGAGCTGGACACTAAAGGTAGATGAGCAGCCCCAGAAAGGGCTCAGCAAGCCCTTATGCCAGAGGTGTTAACCCTCCCTGAGCACTCCATACACTCTGGATTTACTGTACAATTGCAGGGAGGACCCACATCCGAGAGATCATAGATTCTTCAAAGAATAGAAGATCTACAGCTCAGGGGGTTTTGGAACCATAGAATCTCAGAGTTCTTAGGTCATCTGATCCAAACTATACCTGTGCAAGAATCAGTGACCTTTGCTGCTAACCCAGCTTTGACTGCTTGTCCTTGTTCTAGAAACTAGGTCCCTCAACTTGTACCTTAGATTTAGACCTTGATTCATGTGGTTCTACCTATAATAAGCACTTAATAAATGCTTCTGCTTCACTTGAAATGATTTCTCCATACCTAAGTCCCCCTCTTGATATCACTCCCCTAGCCACCCTGAATAATAGCATTTGAGCCTCAAAACAACCTTCCGAGGCTCTTATTATCCCTGTTTAACAGATTAAAAACTGAGGCTGAGAGAGGTTAAATGACTTATTAAGAAGAACCCAGTTAAAACTTGGTTGGAACTCAGTGCCAGGTTTCTGCCTTGCTCTCACCAGTTTTCCAATGTATTAGAGCCCTTTCCATTCTCTAGCATGAGGCTGAGTCTTTTTCTAATACCTGCTGTCAGTCTTTCTGATACTGATGATGCTGGCTACTCTAAACCTGATTGCTCCTGATTGCTGTCTGTCCCTTGGGCATTTCCCTACTGGCCTCTCTATTATCAGACACTGCTTGTGTCTGACTCATGACCTTCTCAGACCTCCACCTACTGTCTGCTGTTGTGCTCACTGATGATACAACTACTGATGGGCATGACCTTATATTCTTCCTGAATGTTTCCATGTGCTTTCAGCTTTTCTCTTCAAATAGACTATAAACCATATCAAGGCAGGGTACTTCTCTCTTTTTTTGAGTGCAAAGAAGGCATATTCAATTACTTGCTGATTTATTCATTGAAATTAAAAAAAATTAACCTCTATGCTTCCAAATAAGTAGTTTGCTTGCATTTCTTACTTTCCAAGCAACCATTTTGATAGCAGGTAGACATAGCTTTCATGTTGCTATTGTTAGGACGCTGGGATGATGTGGGGTCAGAAGATAGAGAAACAAATGTGCTGCCACCCATTGCACCACAGCTGTCACTGTTATGGGATTAGTTGAGGAGGGGAGAAACTGACTACTTTTCTGGGTTCAGGAACAAAACCTGGGTGTGGAGAGAGCAGAGCAGTATTAGAGCCTTGTATAGAAGAAACCCATATGATCTTCATTGTTTTCAACAAATACATCAATTCAATTTTGATCCTGTAAAATTAATATTTTCCCAGTAAAACAATTAAAAACCCATTAAGAACTGTGGAAATTTATTTTTATTTGGGGACCCCTACCTTTAGGCTGAGATTAGAAAGCCTTAGGCCCTCAGGGTCTCTTCTGTGTGGGAGGTGCTGGTGACCCTCCCCCTCAGCTTCAGCTGAGCCAAAAAGTCCAGTGAGCTGTTCATGGCACCAGGTCAGACAGCTGGGGGGAAAATCCCCCAGCTCCCTCCACCCTGAGCGGAGGTATCTGAGAGATCCCAGGCTCATCCAGGCCAGGCTCTGGCTTAACCTGTGCTGAGGCACGTGACACTCGAGTGTCCCCCCAGTCCCAGCCACAGCTCTGGCTGGCGGATTAGCTTGGTGTGTGGGTGCAAAAAGCCCTGAGATTTGAGTTAATAGCAGTCAGATAGCCAGTTAGTCAAGAGTCCCAGAATTAGTCCTCCAGTCAGATTAGCCCCCCAAATTAGGCTAGTCATTCAAAATATTTCTACATTTTAATGGCGACCACAAAGGGACTTACGGCCCACTTATAATTTTCCAAAACTTATAATTTTTCATATAATCATAATTTTTCATAAGTCCAATTATATAATTTTTCCAGATTAGATATAGTTATAATAATTAAATTTTTTTTTTTTACAGAACCCTTATAATTCAGATTCAATCTGTTTAAGCTTCATTTGATACATTTAAATTGTCATTCAATATCAGCAGTGTAGTTGTGGTGAAATTCTAGATTACATGACTTGAAATGTTTTCTTCAGTTGACCATATTCTATTTGTCTTTAGTCCTATAGTTTAATTGTAATGATGTACTTACTGGGGATAGCTTTGTCCAATTTATTACAATAATATTCTGTTTTAGGTCCTCTATCTTAAATATGTACCTTACCTATAAGTACATTATAGTCAAGTGCTTCTGAGAAAATGAATTCATTTTTTCCTTCTGTATTCTGCTCTGTGACCATGCCTCTTCAACTCTAAACCAACCCATTGAAAAATTTTGTAAAAACTCAGTCATTTGGGTGACTATTTGGTTTTATAATTCCAAATGCTATGATGGCATGATCTTTTTCACTAATCAATTGAAACAACTAATTGTATTAGAATCAAGAAGACCAAAGGATAGTGCTTGTTTCAGCAGCACATATACTAAAATTGGAATGATACAGAGATTAGCATGGCCCCTGCATAAAGATGACATGCAAATTCATGAAATGTTCCATATTTTTTGGGGGGGGTAGCTAGGTGGCACAGTGGATAAAGCACCAGCCCTGGATTCAGGAGTTCAAATCTGGCTTCAGACACTTGACACTTACTAGCTGTGTGACCCTGGGCAAGTCACTTAACCCTCATTGCCCCCCCCCCCCAAAGACCAAAGGAAAGGTGACTTAATTTCTTTTCTCTATTGTCAGCTTATTGGTAGACCAATTCAATAGACTTTCCACCCAACTACAAATCATGGTGTGGTAAATATCAATTTTTCATTCACTTGGTTTTTCCTTTGTCTTCTATACCCTCCAGACCCCTGGGCATAGTCATTCAATCTATACTTACTGACACTTGGGTCTTCCCATATGTACCCATAGGACTTCTGGACTTTCTATGTTCCCTGCAGCAGAACTTTCTTCTATCAGTTGTCTTGCCCAATTCAGATGTAAGTTCCTTGAAAGCAGAGACTATTTAACTTTTTTTATTTGTATCTCAGGCTCTTGGCACTGTGCTTGACACATAATAGGTACTTGCCTTTTGTTTTTTAATTAATCAATTAATTATTTCTTTCACTCATTGATCTATGAATTTTTCCATGTTTCTGAAAATTTCCCTTCTTTGATATGTCTTAAAAATTAATCACTTAATTCCTTTAAAAGAATGTCATTGCCAGCGTGGATTTCTTCTGTATGCATTCTGGTCAGGTCCTGTGACTTTTTCTGACTCCATTTTCTTGAGTGTCATTTTCAATTCCTCATCTAGCACATTGGATACTAAGATGTTATAGTACAAATATAATAATTCAACTGTCATAGATAATAACAATGGATCTCTATAGAAATTCTGGCAGATCTAGTTAATTCTACTTCTATTTGTCATCCTCATTCCAATTTCATCTATAAATGGTTTTTGAATGATGATTTAGCTTAGTTGACTTGCCTGCCAAGCTTGCTAAAGGCTAACCTTTCCCTCTACTTCTTTTTACTGTTTTGTAAGATGAAATACTCATGATCTTTATTTTTCTCCCTTTGTAATGTTGCAAATGATCTTATGCTCTAAATAGGCTGGATGTCTCTCCACCTTGCAAAGTCATCAAGGTGTTTTGATATTGAGGCCATTCAAGTTCTTTTGGCTTCCTCTTTGCAGAGAGCATTTTATACTTTTTGAGTTTCTTTAAGGAATAAGAAAAATAGAATCATATTTTTAATGTTCGAAAGGGTCTAAAGGGTCATTTAGTTCTGTTTCATCGTTTAGTAGTTGATGAAATGGAGTCCCCAAAAGATGGATTTTCTTTTATTTGTTCCTCACTTTTCAGAGTCAGCTGATGAGTTAAATAGATCATGTTGGAGGTATTGCTATTGAACTCAGTATTTTATGTTCATCTTCATCCTTTATTCCAATCTGGTGTTAATTTAGGCTTTGGTTTTAATAAATGATGCACACACACACACACACACGGATGCATAGGCATGTATGTGCATATGTATATGTACAGACACACACACATAGATGCATAGGCATGTATATGCATATGTATATGTACAGACACACACACACACCTGATTTTGAAATGACTCCCATGCCAATAGTCAGTACTTTCTTGCCTAATATGATATAGACAATTTTATTTTTATTATATTGATCAGTGCTCACTATGTTTAGTTATGTTTAGCACCTTTCTACTGGGATTTCTTTAAGAAGGCATTCATATTATATAGGTACAATCTAGAAGCATTTGGTATCTTTCACTGCTTAATCCTTCATCACATTTTCCAACATTTTTCATCTTCCCTCGTGTATTCCCTTCACATTGACATGACTGAAAACAAAAGAATATTTGGACTTGGTTGGTGGCTCTTATCAAATTCTTCACATGGTTTATTCCCACTTCCTCAGACTCCATAGCAGATGGTATTTCATAAAAACTGCAATTATCTCTACACAGTGGTCCCCTTGCCTATTTTTGTCATAAGCATTGCGAGTCAAAATGAATGGATTTCCCATGAAATACAGTCTTTTGAACATATGATGAAGCCAATTCCACCAATTCCTTCGTGTGCCTTTCTAAGGGGAAGATGGTCCATTCAGGTGAAATTTTGTTGAACTTTCTGTTTCATTTACAGTGAAAATGTCCAAATGGAATAAATAGTTCCCCTTCCAGCAGTGATTCTATTTGTTGATCATTGGACAAAGGCCTAATATTTAGCATACCAATTGGGAAATTTAGGTTTAAAGATAGTCTGAAAACTATAAGATTCTCAGTACACTCTGTACATTTTTTCTACCATTTCCCAACAATCACAAACTGACCATTTCACAAGTCTGCCATGATCAAAGAATGAATAATTTAGCGGCTAATCTTCTTTTGTGAAATCTCTCTTTACTTAGCTAGGTTAGGTCTTGGCTGTTAACAGGTTTTTCTAGATTTTAATTTTTGCTAATACCATACTGAAAGTCTTTCTAGCTTGTTACAAATTTGGGGAGCTTGTTATATGGTGGCATTGCCTTCAAGGAGTTAGCGTCATAATGATAAAGTATCAGAGTAAGACTTTATTGACAGTTCATTATCTGAGAGTCAGTAGGCATGGTGAACCAGCTTTGGAATTAGGAAAACCTAGGTTCATGCATACAGGTTAAACTTTCAGGGCCCAAGGCATATTTTTATCATAATAAATAACTGCATTGATGTAAGATGTTCCTTATATTTCTTACATTTATGATATCACAGAAGTGCCACTCCCTTTCTTCAATACCTTTAGTGTCTACCTCACAGAGCTGTTGTCAGGAAAACATTTTGGCAACCTTAAATTACTTATATAAATATGGATGCTTATATAGAATAAAACCAGTATACACACACACATAAGTAAATAATTCTGAATCCTGTTTTATTGCTGATTCCCTGGTATTAGCTAATGAAACCATCATGTCATCAGCAAATTGAGATAATTTCATTTCCTCTTTGCCTTTCTTTCTTAATGTCTTTCTCTTGTTTTATTGCTATACTATATGCTATGCAGCCAAACAAAAATACTTTTCTGTATTATATGGTTAGTAAATAGAACCCAGATGCTGTACTCTATACAGGTCTGTTTTAAGATATTCTACCTAAGGAAAAAAAAATAAGATTACTAAGAACACTTCATCGATATGTTTGGAGTAAAAAGAAGTATGGCTGGTTCTGGTTAGGTCATTTCTTTCTTTGTTTTATTGTATGTAACATTGTTTAGGGCTTATGCCTGATCTCCTTATGTTGTTCTTCCCAAGTCTACCTGTGCTTAGACTCAATAGGAACTATATTGGCTCAATCCTCATTCCATTTTCTTAGACTAGATATTAACCAGTCACTTTGATGTTCACCTTTACTAGAACAAATCAGTTTAACTGTATCAGAAAATAGCCAGTAGCAGCGGGCACAGAAAGTGGAAATGGCAACAGATATAATCTACCTCTCATATATACCCTGAAGTATGAAAACTCTTTTCTACCCCTATTTACTGGAGTATGATCTCTTCCCTTTTCCAGTGTCATTTCCATGCCATGGGAAGAGAGCCAGTCAGTTTTACCTCCCCCACCTCCACAGACAAATAAACAGTGGGAAGGAATAGCCAGGTAGTTGCTCGTGGGAATGGCTTAGACATCTGCAGACAGGGTTTAGGTATTGTGACTGCTCTGTAAGCTTCATATATTTATGGGACCCTTGTCCACTTTACATGCTGGCTCCTCACATTAGGCTGGTCACTCTGGCTCAGCACAATGAGAAGGAAGCTCCTCCAGGAAAGTAGCCTTGAAAAAAAGTACATAATCATACACTAAAAGATAACACCTAGGTTTTATGCAAATCAGATTTATGGGGGTGGGTAAAGGGAAGTTTGGTATTTATGGTATGTCATCATGAACTGTTTGCATATATATTGTTCATTTTGATTCTAAGTTCCTTCATGACAGGGACTATTATTTAATTTTGTATCTATCTTATACCTGGTAATATTTTGCACAAGGCAAGTGTATAATGTTTTTTATTCTCATTATATAGCATTTAGTAATTACAATGCATATAGCATATGTTATATCATTTGATGCTCATAGTACTCCTGTGGGATTTAAAAAAAATTTTTGGTGAGGCAAATGGGGTTAAGTGACTTGCCCAGGGTCACACAGCTAGTAAGTGTCAAGTGTCTGAGGCCAGATTTGAACTCAAGTCCTCCTGAATCCAGGGCCAGTGCTATATCTACTGTGCCACCTAGCTGTTCCCCATACCACTCCTGTGAAGTAGGTATTATTGCTCCAATTTTATAAGTGAATTTAGTGAGACTTACAGAGATCGAGTGACCTGCCCAAAGCCATGTAAATAGTAAATAGCGTAGGTAAGATTGGAACCCACGCACTCCTCTGAGTGTCTTCTTACTTCTCTCATTGCTTTTCTCTAGCCATCTTTAAGCTCTATATACCCCTCCTTGATTCCTGCTTTCTGCTTCTGGAAGTGGGAACAGTAATCTAATCAACATAATTATTAATACAATTAATGGACATGTCTAAAAATTGCTGGGTGGTGGTGCTCACCATTGCTACAACTTACCAGTCCAAAATACTCCTGCTGGCCACCACTTGCTTATATGTGTAAGGTTTTGGTTTTTTTAAAATATTATTATGATCGGTTTTATTTCTTTTTTAAAAAATCACATCAAAATGATTTTTGACCAAAATATTTGATCTCTTGTTCCTAGGTAGAAAGAGCTAAAAAGTGGTATTATGGTTAGATATTATTTTTCATAAAACATTATTAAAATATGTAGATTTTCAGCACAGTTGGTTCTGTAAAATATGTTTCTGAATGATCACATTCATAAGAAATTAAATTGGGATATATCCAAAATAAATCATGTTTCTATATGTGTAGTTTTTACTTATTAGAATGGAAACTCCCTGAGGACAGGGCTGTCTTTCTTTTTGATAGTCATATCCCCAACTCTTAATATTTAAGTGCTTAATATATACTTTTTATTCATTGAATTCTCTCCACTATACTACCATCACATGTATTTTCTATGCTTGTGGTAAAAAAAAATAATTGCAGGGGCAGCTAGGTGGTGCAGTGGATAGAGCACCGGCCCTGGAGTCAGGAGGACCTGAGTTCAAATCCGGCCTCAGACACTTAACACTTACTAGCTGTGTGACTCTGGGCAAGCCACTTAACCCCAATTGCCTCACACACACACAAAAATTGCAAAAAAGAATGGGGAGACCCACAATATTATGCCATCCCCAAAACATTTTCATGGTATGCGAAAGTATCCCAGAGAACTGGAAGGGATTCAATGGAACAGTAAATGAAGAAAGAGATTAAACCTAGCTGGTGTCTCATCTAATTTTTGTCAAATAACCATGTAGTGTTCTACAGCCAATGGGTTGGATGATGATTAATGTAATCTTCATGTCACACATTCCATTTGGCCACATACCTTAAGGAAAACACTAGTTGGTAACTAATCTTCCCTGGTACTTGGACTTCAAAAGCATCATGCTGATTAATGAAATGTTGACCATTTTCAATGCTTTTTTAGTGAAAGGATATCATATATACTTATTACCTACTTTCTAAAGTTGGCACATTTTTTAAGTGGGGTAAACACACTCCTTAGTGTGGCATTTGAGGCCCTTTGCAATCTGGCTTCAGCCCATCTTTCCAGAATTGTTTAACATTTCACTTATTCATCTATTCTACATTTCAGCCAAACTCGCCTAACTTGGTTTTCTCTCAACATGGTATTCCAACTCCTGACATGATGTCATTGCACAGGCTATCTCCCATGCTTGGAATGAATGTCTGATTCTTCTTCACTTCTTAAAGAACTTCCTTTAAGGGCTAAGCTCAAGTGTCGCCTCCTGTGCTAAGTCTTCCTGTTTCCTGTACCTGTTAAAACTCTCTCCCTTTCCTTGTATGTACTTATCTTATTTTGTATTGACTTATCATATTTTGTATTATTATATTAAGTATTATTGTAAATAGTTACTGTATTTACTTATGTCAACACTGACCCAGCTGCTATAGCTCTATTTTTACTGTATATTTTTTGGACTAATTATATATGTTTTATTTCATCAATAATAAAAAATTAACTAATGGAGGGCAAAAGAGAAAATAATTTAAATAATAGCTGCACTGATTTTGGCAGATATAAGAAAATTGTAAAGAAAAGTCTGAAAACATTGAGAAAAAATGTCAATGGCTAAGGTGACTAAAAGGGTTGTCTCGATATTTTAAAAATAGCAGGGCAGCTAGGTGGCGCAGAGGATAAAGCACCGGCCAAGGAGTCAGGAGTACCTGAGTTCAAATCCGGCCTCAAACACTTAACACTTACTAGCTGTGTGACCCTGGGCAAGTCACTTAACCCCAACTGCCTTGCCAAAAAAAATAGCAACACTGGTTTTCCCTTTCACATTCTCTCTTTCTTTCAGTGTGTGTGTGTGTGTGTGTGTGTGTGTGTGTGTGTGTGCGTGTGTTTTATTTTGGATTACTGGGCAAGTGAGAATGGGATATCATTCAGATCTTGCAATGATCTCAAAGTGATGTCACAAAACATATCAAATTGTATTTTCCTTTTTAAAAATTCTGCTTTATAAGAAAAAGTCTGGGAACAAAAGGACAGGCCTTGAGCAATAAGAGACAGGACAGGTTAATAGAAAGGTACTTTGGCAGAATTATGCAGGAATTCTGAATAGAGCCTTCTTGTACAATCCATAGCTTGAGAGATCTGTTTATTGTTTTGTTCATTTTTTTTTTTTTGGTGAGGCAATTGGGGTTAAGTGACTTGCCCAGGATCACACAGCTAGTAAGTGTCAAGTGTCTGAGGTCAGATTTGAACTCAGGTCCTCTTGACTCCAGAGTCGGTGCTTTATCCACTGTGCCACCTAGCTGCCCCTTGTTGATTTTTTAAAAAATAGAAATGGACTTGAGGAAATTATCCTCAGTAGCAGCCAACTTGTCTGATAACTGAGGGAATTGGTAAACTCTTTCATTATGCATAAAATGACCTAGTATTAGAAAGTAGGTTGGGTTATAGTTTCTTCTGGCAATCCTGGACTCTGAAAAGGGAGTGGATGTTTTTATTATTGTTGTTGTATTTTGTTTGTTTTTTTTCAGTGCCCACATGTCATTGGAAGGCATGGTCCTATACTTCTATCTTACGGCCAGTTTCCCATGAGTCAATGGATAAGATGAATTATGGGAAGTAGGGGTTCATCTTTTTGAGTTTTAGTTTGAGAAAAGCCCAAGAAAGGGTCTGCTTCTGAGGCTATCATGGACATTTAAATGAATACAGCTTACCCAAGAGGAAGATTTGAGGTTGGAATGTTTAGGGTTCATGTTTACATTGACTTCAGATCTCCATAGCTTTCAGCTATTTGTGGGTACTTGCAGAGGACCAGAGTCCCTGGTTTCAGTTCCAGGGCAGAGAGGACAACTGAAGTTTGTAGTCACCTGAGAGACCTCAGAGAACAAGATCATTTGCTAGACAACATTGCTGGAGGACCTACCAACATGGCTTAGGGGTGGAGAGGAGAGTCCACTGTTGGGCCCCAGGACAGACCTCAGAAAATAACAGTAAGAAGGACCTGAGGCTTGGGACATCATTCCCCATCCCCATCAATTGCACTAATAGCTGCTAAAAAATAATAAAACAAACAAAAAAATGAGTAAGCAAAGGAGAAAGAATCCAATTGTAGATAGCTATAATGGGGATAGAGAAGATCTAAGTTCATATTCAGAGGAAGATAATGGAGCTTAAAAAGCCACTCCTTTTTCAATGAAAAATGTCAAATGATCCCAAGCACAAAAAGAGTTCTTGGAAGAACTTAAAAAGGACTTTAAAAATCAAATAAGAGAGATAAAGTAAAAATCAGGGAAAAAAATAAGAGCAATCCAAGAAAATCAAGAAAACTGTGAAAAGAAAGTCAACCAACTTGAAATAGAAAATTAAAAACTTAAGGAAGAAAATAATTCCTTGAAAACTAGAATTGGGCAAGGGGAGGCTAATGACATTCTAAGATACCAAAAAATAATAGAACAAAATCAAAAGAATGAAAAAAATAGAAGAGAATGTGAAACATTCTATCAGAAAAACAACTGATTTGGAGAACAGATTTAGGAGAAATAATATAAGAATATTTGGACTACCTGAAAATTATGATAAAACAGAATCTTTATATAATATTATGAGAAATTATCAAGGAAAATTACCCTGAAAGTATATAACAAGAAGGCAAAGCAGAAGTAGAAAAAATCCACCAATCACCACCTGAAAGAGATCCCAGGAGGAAAACTTACGAATATCATAGTCAAGTTTCAAAACTCCCAGGTTAAGGAGACAATATTGGAAGCACCAAGAAAAAGCAATTTAAATATCATGGAGCTACAATAAGGATTACACAAGACCTAGCTGCTACTACATTGAAGGACCATAGGTAGGGGCAGTTAGGTGACACAGCGGATAGAGCACTGGCCCTGGAATCAGGAGTACCTGAGTTCAAATCCAGCCTCAGACACTTAACACTTACTAGCTGTGTGACCCTGGGAAAGTCACTTAACCCCAATTGCCTCACTTAAAAAAAAAAAAGAAAAGAAAAGAAGGACCGTAGGTCTTGGAATAATATATTTCATAGAGCAAAAGAGTTGGGGTTACAATCAACGGTAATTTCTCCAGCAAAGTTAAGTATAATCCTGAATGGAAAAAAAAGTATATTTAACACTGAAAGACTTTCAGGTATTTGTGACAAAACAGCAGAATTTAAGGGAAAATTCATATATATATATATATATATATATATATATATATATATATATATATATATATATATTCCAGGAAAAATATAAGGTAAACATTAAAGACCAATTATAAGGCACTCAATAAGGTCAAATTGTTTACTTATATACAAAATTATTATCAGCACTCTTACAATTGTCATCTTATTTGGGCAGTTTGTAAGAAAAGCTTGGGCTGACCATTGTATGATGGAGTGATTCTGAAAAAAAACTGTGTAGGGAGAAATAAAAAGGACTGATTATCTCATATAAATGAAGCATAAAAGGAAAAATTCATACAGAAGAAGTAGAAGGAAGTCAGGTAGCAAAAGAAAACCTAAAAGGAAACAAAGGAAACTTGGTCATCTTTTAAAACAATGAATAGTCTTTATTATATAGGTTTTCTTGAAATTAATTGGTTTTTTATTTGATCCTCTCGTGTTCTGCTGTGTACATGGCAATGTTTTTTTTTCTTTTTATCATTTTGTATTTAAGTTTAAAATAAAATTTAAAATTAAAAAAAGAAAATAGCTTTTTAAAGGAATTTAACTACAAAAGGAAGATATAGCATGGTAGCTGGTGGGGACAGTTAAATCAAATGAAGATTAGAGTTACAGTATAAACTTGAATCCAGTTAATGCTTCAGTCAGAGTCATAGCATTTGTTTAGAATTGTGTGCCTTGTTTTGAAATACATATTTTTGTTGTTTTTCAGTCATGCCTACTCTTCACAACCCCATTTGGGGTTTTCTTGTCAAAAGTATTGGATTGGTTTGCCATTTCCTTCTCCAGTTTATTTTACAGATGGGTAAACTGTGATAAATAGGGTTAAGTGCTTTGTCTAAGGACACATAACTATTAAGTGTCTGATGCTGGATTTGAACTCAGGTCTTCTTGACTCTAGGCCCTAGGGCTCTATCCACTGTACCACCTAGTGGTCCTGTGAAACACATTTTAGTTATATAATTTATTATACTAACACAGTTTATCTTCTTCAAAATTAATAGAGGCTTATTTCTTTTTATTCCATGTTTTAAATTACTAAAGGAGACTTGGACTACTATGTTTGAGGGTGTATGCATAAATTCAAAGACTTTTAAAAATATCTGGATGAAAAGAAGTATCAAATGGAAGTTTTGTAAGCAAAATACTGCCTTGTTTGCTGATAGCAAGTAAAGTGACATCTGTGATGCCTCTGTGAAATTTTCAACAAATTGCCTCTCATAGGGTTTGACTTAGTAGTTCAACCCTATACTGAGAGAGCCTAATACCACATAAAATAGTGTTTTATTTCTAGAGGTACAAATCTCATAGATAATCCAGCTTTTCTCCCTTTCAAAGACCCAAATAAGTTATGTTTTTTTCCAGATCGTATAGCTAGTTAGTAATAGAGCTAGCATGAGTGTGTAGGCCTTCTGACTTCCAATCCAATGCTCTTTTAACTTTTCTCTGAAGAAAATTAGGCCTTTCACATTATTACCAAACCAAACCAAACCAAACCAAAATCTTTACCTTCCATTTAGAATCTATGAACTTTCCACAAAATGCTGAGAAAAATATCTATGATTTTTAGGTGTAAAGAAACAGACTCACGTCAGTAGTTATATAACATGCTAAGAATTTCTGTATATAATGTAAAGTACCCGATATTATAAATTCTAATATATAATTAATATATTAATTATGTTGAATTGATGCATATTGAATAAATATTCTGATTCTAAATAGCAATTAATTAAAGAATGTAGATGCTCTTTTTTTCCTACTTAGACTAATACATTCTTCTTAATTGACTCAAAATATTACAAGTCTTGTGACAGATTATCTAGAAATCTATTATAAAAGGCGATATGCTTTTGAGCTGTTCTGAAGGTCTGAACTGGGGAAACATGGGTTCAGAACCTTCCTGAGTCATCTCAGAAAAGCCATTTGGTTCTGCTCACTGTCCTTTGACTGGGCTGCAAAGAACATTAATGTAATTTTCAGAGTGTTTTACAATTCTTGATGTAAACACTTAACTATGACCTTTTAGAAAACATGTCTTGATTTCAATCCAATTTTAAAGAATCACATTAATATGACCTAAAAGGACATTTGCTATTTGGATAGAAGACTCAGTGTAAAGTATGTCCTAGAAACTAAAGCAAACACCAGAAAACACTGTCTATACTAATATTTCTTAGTTATCTCTCCCTACCTGTATGAGAGGTATAACTCTCTGCCATGATGACTTGATTTCTCAAACTGTAAAAATTGAACTTTTGAATGTGATTCCTAATATTAGATAATACCATTATAATATGAATATATAAATGAATAAATATACATACATATGCACACACACAGAGAAACATATATCCTGAAGAAAATACATGAGAAAAAAACCCAAAAGGCCTCATTAGAGTAGACTATACAATGTTACACTAGACAGAAAACACAATGATAAATCTTGAGTCCTAGGCTAGGACTAGGAGTAACAAGGGACTAACCTCTATTCTTTATTCATTTCAGATATACATCTTTCAAATCCTTAGCATAGTGACTAGTGTAGGTACCCTTGAACCTTGTAGCACTTTTAAGAAGAGCCCAAATTACTTTATTCCCTGGATTAGCAAGTTTTTCATTAGCAACACCAGCAAATTTCAGCTAACCACTAGTCCTGAGTGATGTCTGGAAACCAGAGAATGGCATATATGCTTGTAGTTGCACTTTGCTGGACCATCTAGTAATTGATACTGACCAGTAGAATGAAGGAAGTTTGAATATAGGGTCTAGCAGATTGACCTGGAGACACAAACTTTGGAGTTAGCTCTCCCCCAGGCAAAATACTGTTGTTGTTGTCATTCAGTTGTGTCTAACTCTTTGTGACCCCTTTTGGGGTTTTCTTGGCAAAGACATTGGAGTGATTTGCCATTTCCTTCTCTAGCTCATTTTACAATGTGGAAACTGAGGCAAGCAGGTTTAAGTGACTTGCCCACGGGTATACAGCTAGTAAGTGTTTGAGAACAAATTTAAACTTAGATCTTCCTGACTCCAAGCCTGGTATTCTGTCCACTGCACCATCTAGCTGCCCCTTTCTCTCTACTACTCCATTACTAGGTAGTGCAGTAGATAGAGTACTAAGCCTGGATTCAGTAAGACCTGAGTTCTAATGTAACCTCAGACACTTATTAGCTGTGGGATCCAGGGAAAGTCAGCTAAACCTCTGTTTGCCTTACTTTCCTCAACTGTAAAATGGAGATAATAATAGTGCTTGCCTTACAATCTAGCATAGTTGTGAGGTTAAAAGGAGATAATAGTTGTAAAGAACTTAATACACTGCAGGGCACCTAGTAAATGCTATATCAGTGCTTATCTCCTTTGCTTCTTAAGGTTGCCTCTGGAGGAAAAGCTTTGGAAATCCCTAACAGTTATCAAAGTGTGAGCCCCGTGTTATCCCTGTCATCTACTTACAACTGTGATAGGTATCATTCTACCTCAAGAACCCATTTAAATCTGAAAGCTGCTCAACCTTCTTGCATTCTCAACCTCAGCTTTGGTTGTTGCTTCCATTATTGTCTTCTATTGCTTTTAAGGCACATATAACCACAACAAAGAACCAGTGTCTTAAAACAATAGATTGGTCTTTATTTCACTAATAATGTTACTTGTTTGGGTAACAGTTTCATCAGGCTTCATTAACAGAGTTTCATCTGACAAATGGTAGCAAGAGCCTGAGAATTAGATGATGCCAATTAAATGGAATCATTCACAAGCAACAGGACAGCTTAAAACTAATTGCCAAAATAAATTAGTGAGAAATTGTGTGCCGCAGAGTAATCATTGCTGTTATTTTCCCCAGAGGAGCTGGAATGTCCATGTTTTTCCTCTTTCCTCCCCCCCCCCCCACCCCACTTCATCTTCCAAGCAGAGATGATCCTCCTGGAAAATTTGTTGTTTCACTTCAATGTAACAAACATTTATTAAATGCCTACTGTTTGTAATGCACTGAGATGCACAGCTGAAACAAGGCACAGTTCTTGCCCTTGAGGAGCTCACAATGAAGCAAGTGTGGGGTTATGCATGTGAAACCTATAAATAATTAATGTTAACAAGAGCTAGAAAACAATCAGGGGCAGCTGGGTGGATATAGTGTGCCAGGCCTGGAGTCAGGAAGACCTGAATTAAAATCTGGCCTCAGGCATTTACTGGCTGTGTGACCAAATCACTTAACCCTGTTTGCCTCAGTTTGCTCATCTGTAAAATGAATTGGAAAAGGAAATGGCATACTGTTCCAGTATCTTTGCCAAGAAAACCCCAAATGAGGTCACAAAGAGTTGGATATGACTGAAAACATCAAAAAAACAAAATGACTGAATGAATTAGAGAAGTCTGAATGGCATGAGAGGTTCAAAGAGAGAGAGATACCATAATTGGGAGAACCAGGGAAGGCTTCATCAAAGAGGTAGACACTGAGCTGGGGCCTTTAAGAAAATAAAGATTTCAACAGGCATACATTTGGGAAAAAATTGATGGTGCACAGCAAGTAACAAAGGCATGAAGGCTGAAAAGAGATTTCTGAGATTGAGGAATGGCTTGTAGTCCAAAGTTTAGTCGGAAAATATGATGTGAGGAGGGTGGTAGACTGGAAAGCTATGTTGGGGATAGATTGAAGAGCACTTCAGCAGTCATTTTGTCCAAACAATAGCTGAATAATAAATATTTCTAGAACATACCCCATGAGCCTACAACTTGCCTTGACTTATTGCATACATTATAGCTGTCTTCAAAGATCTGAAAGGCTGTCACATACAAAAGTGACTGAACTCCTGCAGCAAGATGGCCAGAGAGGGTAGAATGAATAAATCAATCAATAAGCATTTATTAAACATCTACTAAGTGCCAGGCACTGTACCAATTACTGTAAGTACAAAAAAAAAAAAAAGAAGCAAAAACACAGTTCCTGCCCTCAAAGGGCTCACATTCTACATGGAAGAAGCATGCAAATAATTATGCACATCTAAGTTAAAGACAGCATAAAAAAGTGTATAGAGGGTGCCTCCCTCAGAGGGAAGGCACTAGAGCTGGGAGCAAAAATATCCCACTTGTAGAAGATGGGATTCACACTGTCTTAAAGGAAGTCAGGTAAGCCAGGAAGAAAAGCACAGAAAGGAGAGCATCTCTCAATTAGGAGCAATGTGTAGAAGTTATAAGAAGATATATAGGGTTAAAACTTTTCTAATAATTAAAGCTCTCTGAAAGCCAAATGGGCTATTTCAGGGGGCAGCATACCCTACCCATTTCACTCTCACCCTGGCTCATTGGAGATTTTCAAACAAATGCCGAATGGTCATGTATCGTCAGGAATTTTCTAGAAAAGATGCTTATTCAGAGGCAGTTTGGATTGCTGGCTTCTAAGGTCAGTTCCATTTCTAAGATTCCAGGAATCATGGGAATGCGGTGTCCTGAAATCTAGGGTAGGGCATGAAGAAGAAGGGATGGCCAATAGAGTCAAATATGACACAGTTTGTGGAGAGAATGAAAAACTAAAAAGGACATTGAACATTTGTAAGGAGATTATTAGTTACTTTGAAAAAAAAAAGCAATTTTTGTAGATAAGTATGGAAACTAGGTTGCAAGAGAGTAAGTGGGTGGTAAGGAAATTGAAGCAATGAATGTCATTTGATCCTTGCGGAAGATTAACAGTGAAGGGCAAGTGAACAGCGAAGGCCAAGAGGAACATATAAAATGAATATATTAAGAGAACAAGATAAAGGGAAAGCCTATGGGTGAAGAGGAAGGAGCCAGTAAAGAGGGAAAGAAAGAGATATTATAGATGAAAGAGAAAGGGAATTATTGAAGAATCAAAGTCACAGAAGAGAAGAGACAGGAGGGAATTACAGGCTCATGTAGAGGCTAGAAAGTACTTTTCACAAAGAAGAGGATGACCTCCTTCCTCCATTGAGACCCTTAGTGAGGAGAAGGTGACATCTAGAGTTTGTGAGCTGTGGAAGTGGAGTTGTCATCTTTTAAAAAGTAGGAGGCAAGATCATATGCTGAGGAGAAGAGGGATAGGCTTCGGAGTTTGAGGATGAGGGAGGTTTGGAATAGAAGGATATGACACTACCTGAGGAATCTTAGGCAGCTTACTTGTCTCCCTGGGCCTTAGTTTCCCTAGTTGTAAAGTGACAGGATTGTACCAGATGGCCTCTGATGTTTCTTGAAGCTCTACATCATATAAACTGAAGTTAGAAAGCAGCCATGTGTAATAAACCCAGTCAGCTTGCTTTTGTTACTTTCTCTGGCAGGGCTCAGTGGTTCAGGTGTAGGAAAGAAGAAGGCTGGCTTTTCCCAGGACTGGGAATTTTCATAATAGAAACAGGAAGCCAAAGAGGTAAGGAATATAGAAGGGAAAGTGAAAGCAATATGTTTGACCACTGAGTTAAGTCTAAGTAGGTAGGGAAATAAAAGCAGAAGGGGGACGGGGAGGACTGAGAAAAAAGGAAGGATTAATATATGGAAGTCACCATGAGGTCAAATATAGAATTCAAACTCAGGTCTCTCCTCACTCTAGGACCCATGATCTTTCCACTGTATCATATTGCAGCTCAAAAATATGTTGATATTTCTATTATGCTTTAAGGTTTACAAAATGCTTAAAACATTTCCTCATTGATTCTTATAACTTTCCTGTGAAGTCAGTAAATCTTTCATGTGCTTTTCTATTTTACAATGAAGAAACTGTCACTCAGAAATTAACTCATTTGCCCAAGATAACAGATCCAGGAAGTCTTAGAGGCAGGGTTTGTTGTGGATTTTATTTGTTTTTGTTGTTGTTGTTAATTTATTTTTTTTTTTTGCAAGTCAATCAAGGTTAAGTGACTTGCCCAGAGTCACACAGCTAGTAAATGTCAAGTGTCTGAGGTCAGATTTGAACTCTGGTCCTCCTGACTCCAGGGCTGGTACTTTATCCATTGTGCCATCTAGCTGCAGGATTTGAAAGCAGATTTTCCTAAAGCCAAGTTCAGAACTCTTTCTTGCAATGCCATATTGTTGATAAACTGACCATTAACATCAGAGCAGCTGAGATTGTTGAGAAGCTGAGCAGAAATCTGGAATTGGCAGCGGCAAGAGTCATGACACACTATTGTTTGGCCCTGTGGTTCCTGGGTCAAGAGAAGAATGACTACTATTGAATACGGGGTAGGCAAGTGATGTGGTGACTATCCTCAGTTCAATTTCAAGTTTCAGTCAGAGCCAGGGGGTGTAAGGAATACACAAGAAGATATTGGAATAGAGGTTCTAAAGGAGACAGTGGAAGTGATGTATAGAGGAGGATAGGAGATGATTAAGCTGTTCAGAGTGGTCTGTCTACCTACTTATTCCCTTGTTGTATCCTTAAACTCAGAAAAGAAAGATGTATTAGCAATTAATTTTATAGTTGGGATCAGGTTGTACCAGGTTTATCTGGCTGGGACAGAGCTTAATTCATAGCTAATTTAGGCTTAAATGCAAATGAATCTGGTGTACATTTTATTGATGGGGGTACACAATGTTTAAAAAAAATAATTGATCTGGAGTCTTCACTCTACCCATCTGAATCTGGCTACCCAGCCCACAGTATCAAATTGAAACAAATTAATCTGTTCTCTGCAGTCTTCAGAAGCAGCCCGATTGTAATTGTAACCTTCAGACAGATTAATCTTAAAAGTTTCTCATTTAATTAACTCTGCCAACTCAAATTCCTAAAAGCTAACTTTCTCCTCCATTAGCACTACTCCCATCCCTCCATTTTATTTCCCAACCTTCTTCTTTTGCTTCTCCTAATCTTGGTCATTTATAAATACTACTCTTGGTGAAAATTGCTTCTCCCTGTTTCCTTCACACCCATCCTCATTAACTTTCAGCTAAACTATATTCATCTGTATATAATCTATGGTAACTTTTAAAACTCCTGCTCTAATATCATCCTCAATCTTTTTGTTGTGTCTTCCCCTGCTTCCATGTTTTGCCTGAAATATATATTCTGGGGAAATTTGAATAAATTTAATTTTTTCATTATTGCAATTAGGAATATAATCCAAAAAATCAGGGGGAGATTTATAATATTACATAAGAATCATGATTGCATAGGCAAAATAAATATGCCCACACCCCTGGTATCATGAATAAACTATCAATCAAGTTGTTAAGGGATAGATGTGAGAGGTTGAAATAATCATAAAATTCCAGCACACTTCTGGTTAGGAAAGGTAGGACTGAGTTGCAGCAGAGAAGGAAGATATTAAGGAAAGTCACCCACACCACAGGCATCTTGGAATAGAATACCCAGGCTTAGGGAAGTTCTGAGAAAAGGTCAATTCTTTCCCCAACTTCTCTTCCAGGTACCTATCTATGCACAGATATTGTAATGTGATCTACTGTTTCTAGTCAAAGAAGCTCATAGCTCATAAAGAAATCACAGGGCTTAAATCATTCTATTTACACATTTAAAATTTCTATCACCTAGTCCATATTAATTGATTGATTCATAAAGGTGTCTGAGCTATCTGTAATTACATGCATTGTAGTAAGGTTAGAACTCTAGGGGCAGCTAGATGGCGCAGTGGTTAAAGCACCGGCCCTGAATTCAGGAGTACCTGAGTTCAAATCCGCCCTCAGACACTTGACACTTACTAGCTGTGTGACTCTGGGCAAGTCACTTAACACCCATTGCCTGCAAAAAAAACAAAAAAGAACTCTATCTACCCTTATACTTAATGTAGTATCTTCTGTCGGCATCAATATTAGTGGAATCTTGAGGCAGATGGGAATAACCATCAATACTTTGGAGCTAGGGTAGGCCTCCCTTCTCACTATTCAACCAATGCTGGAGGTGGTGGTGGTGAGGAAAATGGGGGTCTGGAAGCCCACTTATGTAGACCCTATGTTCTGGTTTTCCACCTTGGAATTCTGAAAACATTTTTCTATAGAAATAGCATAGCACATGGTGATTAGGATCCATAGTACTGTTTTTCTATGGGCTTTTTCTGAAGTTTTTAAAACAGTGAGGTGATATTATATAGTATACCCTCCAAATCCAAGTTATTTTAGTTTCTACATGCAGTTTCAAAATAAGTCACTTAAAAGGACCGAGTTGGAGTTTTAAGAGTTAGAAATAGGAGGGAAAAAAAGGAAAAGAGACCCACTGGATTTGGCAAAAAGATAAAACAAAGTTTTTGCTTACTCTCTTTAGCAATATTTATAAGTTTGGAATGCTAATTTTTGGATAACATAAGATGTAGTTATGATATAGTGAAATGTACCCCCAGAAATTAATCAAGCTGGGTAATATTGTCCCTCCCTGGTCAAAAATGAGATGTTGCTATCAAATTATTAGATAGGTTGATTTTTGTCTTATCTTTGCAAAAGGAGATGAAATTATGAACTAGCTTCAAAGGCATTACAGAAGAAGCATTCAGAAATGTTCTGGGCAAGGGTAGTATTGCTTGAAGAAGTATATAGAATCAGAAAGAACAAAAGATAAAGAAATATACTAGCACTCATATATATGCATATAAATACATACATACATGCACATACACATACATACATGTTCTTTCTGATTTGATAGTAACATCTCATTTTTGACCAGGGAGGGACAATATTACCCAGCTTGATTAATTTCCTTATTCTCTAGACTTGTTTCAGTAATTTCAGCAAATTTACAAAAATCGAATCTAACTTCAAAGTATGGAGATTCACGAGCTCTTGAATACATTCAAAAGAATGTGCCATGGACCTTAATGGGAATTTCCAAAAAAAATTTCAAAGAGGTATTGGTCAGGGGAAGTAATCAGTTAAAATAAAGACATATCCTCCCAAAGTGACTACTTAAAGGGGAGAATGCTAATTTGGATATATAAATTTTGTTATATTTGTCAAAAAATAATCATATTGACATATCATCACCTTTCTGTATACCATCAAAAGAATTTGTGTCAATCCATATGAGTAAGATAGACTTTGAAACTATACTGAAAAAAAAAATTAAACATTTCTGGAAAGCATAAGGCTTCCTTCAAATGATTTCTGTCTCATTGACTGATTGCGAGGAGCTCTACTAAGTATTTTAAATGATAAAGTTCAGAAAAATGATTTTTTTGTGAATAATTAGACAGGCTGATTTATCTTCCTGCTGGCTTGCTATCACCTGAGCTAGCATCAAGAATCCCCATAAATCATGAATTAATATGCAAAGTGTGACCTGTATGCTCCTGCTTTATTGTTCATGGTTAGTAAGACAATAACTTACAAGGCAATATACTTTGAGAGAATTATAATACATTTTAATCAGAATCTACTGACACGCTTCTTGGAAAGACAATAAACGCCTGTGGATGTGCTGTGTTGTAAAAGAGGCTTTGTATCTCTATTGCAGTGTCTGGATACATGTTCCTAGGCTCAGCTAAGAGGATGGAGGTGATTGATGATCCACTCAGCAAACCCTCTGTCCTACCAGTGACATTGAAACAGTAAATTCCTACCAAATTCTTTAGTTCTATTGAGCGTGACTGTTTATGGTGACAGTGTCTGTGAGTGATGCTTCTGAGAGGGTAAAGAGTGCATTAAAAATGGTGTGAGTGAAAGTGGAAAACTGACCTTTCTCCCCCCCCCCCCCAGGAGGCTGGTCATTTAAGTTTGCTAGTATCCATGCTCCACTTCTCTCCTTTCCCAAGCTTTTCGTATTTGCTGGTGATTTAGATTCATTAACAGTGTTGTGAATAAGAGAGCCTAATTCTTCACTTACTACACAGGAGAATGACTTCAGGTTGGACTAAGATTATGCAGGGCTAAGGGAAGAGGAAAATATGGGACACTCAGGTTTAATTATGAATAGAGAACTCATGCTATAGTGGTGCTGCCTTACCACTTTTTTTTTGGTGATCTTTTTCTTCAAGAATTTTTTTTCAATGAATGATAATTAATTTTTCTCTTCCCCCTCCCTACCCATGGGGAAAAAAGAAGAAAAACAAAACCTTTGCAACAGAGTTACATAACATCTATCAAACACAACAAATTCCTGTACTGTGTCTAAATATATAAATGTAAAATAGATTAATGTCTATAAATAGATTAAAATATATAAAACACATGTAAAATGTATGTTTAGTCATGAACCTTTCCTCGTCCATAGATTAGAAAGGTAATTTCTTTCTTGTTTTTAATTGATTAATGATGTCACCCTTAATGTCTAAGTCATTTTTCCATTTGGCACTTATCTCAGTGAGGTATTGGTCTATACCTAGTTTTTGCCAGACCACTTTCTCATTTTTCTAGCAATTTTTGGTAGAATATAGAGTTCAGGTTTGGGGGTTTATCAAACACTTGGCAGCTGTTCTCATTTGCTTCTTTATGTTGTAAACCTAATCTGTTTGACTGACAAACCTCTCTATTTCCTTACCAGCACAAGATTCTTTCATTGATTACTACTCTATAGAAAAGTTTGATATCTGGTACTGCTTCACTGTATTCTTCTATGTCAGAAGTCCCTGGAATGGTGAGGCCTACAGAAATGGAAGGGACATTAATTCCTAGAATTGTCAGGTGTAGCTCCTGAGGTAGGGATAGCTGGCTCTCTCTATAAGCAAAGTAAGCAGTCAACTTTGGTTTGAATAATTAGATCTACCTTTCTCCCAAAATCTTCTCTGGCTCGTCACAAGGTTTGTCACGAGATTTTTCACAAAACTTGATGATTTTTTTTGGGGGGGGGAAGGGTGATGAGGGTTAAGTGACTTGCCCAAGGTCACACAGCTAGTAAGTGTCAAGTGTCTGAGGCTGGATTTGAACTCAGGTCCTTCTGAATCCAGGGCGGTGCTTTATCCACTGTGCTACCTAGATGCTCCTCTAGATGTCTTGATGTTGAATGCATGCCAATGGAGCACACAACCATATTGGATTCATATATTTGAACTCTGCTTTGTACACCTTTATTTGCAAAGGTTAAACTAATTAGGACCGATTAATATTTTGTTAGGAATGAGTTTACCACATTAGTTAGCAGGTAGTAGAGTACTGATGTGATGTTTTATTCAAGTGTCAGCTAGGACATAATGGAAATAAGCACTGAGCACAGACTCCGGCTTTAGTCCTGGCTCTGCCAACAGTGGCAAATAAATCCATGGGGCTCAATGTCTTCATTTGTAAAATGGGAATGGGAAGAGGGCATCTTGAACATTGAAGTTTATTTCAACTCTAACATTCTCTTACTCCTTAACAAATTATAGGGAAAAGAAGAGACAGTTCAGAGTTTAGATTGATTCCTGGAGAAAGCAAATTCAGGTAGAGCATTGTAACAGTGAGCTGTGAACTAGTAGAGGTAGCATGATTGCCCTTTGGGAGGGGGAGCAAAACTGGCACAGGGAAGAGGGAAATCAAAAAGAACAGTCACCTGGCACTGAAGATGAGATTTTCATACTTCATAATTTTTTTTAGGTCTGGTCCTAGATAGAGCACCTGCATATGTCTGCGACTAATGTTGACCCCAGGTTTTTCTGAGATCTTGGCAATTTGAGTCCCATCAGAGCTGGTTCCTATCTCATAGGATAAGTTCCGTTGAAATGGAAGGAACCTCAAAGACCATCTATTTCAATTGTCTCATTTTATAGATGAAGAAACCAAGGCCCATTGAAATTGTTGTTTGCTTAAGTTCACATTAGAAATAGGTTTCAGTAGAGGGGCAGTGAAGTGGCACAGTGGATAAAACACCGGCTCTGGATTCAGGAAGATCTGAGTTCAAATTTGACCTCAGACATTTGTGCCCCTGGACAAGTCACTTAACCCTCACTCCACCCCCACCCCCCAATAGGTTTCAGTGGTAAGATTTGAATCCAGGCCATCTAACTCTAGAATCAGGGGTAAAATGTATTGTGTGTCTCTTTCATATTTCAAAAAAAGCTATTTCTAAAGGCCTAAAGGCCTTTCTTCTTTCCAACCCCTGTGGTCTTGTCCTCCATTGTTACTCAATTTAATTCAGTCTAGGAACATAGTGCTGACTATTTGAATCCTATTTTCTCTGATGAGAGGAAATGATATTGCCCCAAACTACTGTATATGATAATGTTTTAGTTCAGAAACAGTAAGTGCCTACTAGGTGTCAGGGACTGTGCTAAATGCTGGGCATACAGTGAGACATGGCCTCTGCCTTTGGGAGTTCGAGTTTTACTGGAGTGGTGATGGTAGGAACTTCACACACATGAATAAGTGAATACAAATTATATAAATAATTCATTTTTTTTAGCTGGAGGTGTTCAGTTTACTGACTGCTCCCACCATTTTGAGCTGAGCTTTTGTTTTTAAGAATTCAATCCTGATTGCTTGCCGCCTCAGGGAGGAGAGAGAGGAGGGAGGGAAGGAGGGATAAAAATTTAAAAATTGGAACCCCAAACTATAAATTATTACATTAAAATTAATAATAATAATAATAATAATAATAATAATAATATGCTTACCCCTCCCCCAGAAAAAAATAATTCAATCCTCATCCTGCAGCACAAGATGCTATGGAACTGGTGAAGCTGGCTTGAGTTCACAACCCCAAAATAGTGCTGGGTAAAGGGCTCATAAAGCTCTCTGGTGTTTGGTTTCCCTCCTCTCAGGGAGTAGGACTCAGCATGAAGTCCCTACCCATGTCAAGCTCTAGCAGAAAAGACATCCCAAGAGAACAGTGAGCAAATCTTATTGCTGATTTCGGAAGCCAGCTGAGGAGAATGACTGGGGGATTATAAAATATTTTGGAAGTATAAATGCTGGATAATAATAGAAAAGAGGTTTTGAATGTGAAGATTTCATTGAAGAATTCAGAGTCTAAGATAGCAATATCAGTCCTTATTTATGTGCCACAAAAATGAGACACAAAAATGATGAATAGGTGGGGTTTGCAGTATCTCTCTGTCCCTGAACACCCATTTGAAAGCCCACTCCAATACCTTATGGCTTACTTGGGGGAGATGGCATACCTGTGGAAGGGTCTAAATCTTAATTTCCACAATAATGGCATCTAGGAAAATGCCTATGTTTTTCAGCAGTGGAGTTGCTCATGCACTAGGAATTCTCTCCAAACCCAAGGGATAATTATCTTTCTAATGGGAGCCCACAAGTAGCAAGCACCATGGTTGTCTGCCTTTATGTTCTGGGCAGCAATTAGAAGAATGCTAGCTTTTGAATTTTAAATAGCATCCATTGCCAGTGCTAAACTATATATATCTTTTTTCCCTCGTAGTCTTTTCTTCACAGACCTAGCATATTTATCCCTAGAATTTATTAATCCTTAAATAGTATAATTCTGTACTAATCACATGAGAAGGATTACTTGCCTCTCTGTAAAGGGTTTTTTTTTTTTCCCTCTGAAGAGTATTGGTTGGAGAATACCTCACTGACTCACCCACATTTCAATGCTAAAGATGATCTATTGTGAAGAGTAATTCCACTACTTTATTGATGAGAGTTGCTATTAGAATCCCTACCAAGAGACTTAAATCGGGATCCCGTTTCTTTAAAATAACTGATAGACATTCACGAGGAATGAAACTCCCAAGGTTTCGAATGCTAATGCAAGCCTTTTGTATTCACCTAATATATTCCCTCAGTAAGAACAATAATGGATGAAAAAGGAACTATTAGGACATTTCATAGAACTAGTCATTTAACACTAAGGGCTATAATGTCCAAGTCAGCCAAATAAACTGAAAAATTCCAGAAGTTAAAAAAAAAATGACAGATGCTCTGTGCAGTACAGGATGTGATTAAAAATGGGTATGTGTCTACCTAGCAAGATAGGTTACTGGCTCATTATTCACAGTGCTATAAATAAAGAGAGGCCAATAAGAACTGACAAGAGGACTAATAGGAAAAGGGAAGCAAAGTAGGAACAATCATCCTAAGAAGCTCTTCACTGCAGCTGGAATTAGACGTGACAATTGGAATCCAATTTTTAAAAAGAAAACTGCTGGCAAAAATATATTTACTTCTAGGATATGCGATTTCATCGAGGTGAGTCCTCCTGCCACTCACTGATGTATCTAACCATGCCGCCCCCCACTCCTACTCAATAAAGTCCAGTGACTCTTCATCTTTTCCAAGATCAAATACACAGTTCCACATCATGGGGGGTTAGGGGTGTGGCACCCCCATGATCTGGAAAATCTGTCTAAAATTTTTTGGCTCTACCTTGATACCAGAGGAAAAAAATCTGAATTTTTTCTTTTTCTTTTATGGGTAGTTTATAGTACCTTATTGTAAAATTTGGGTTAAGTATTTGGTCATAGGCCAATGTTAAATAAAAACACTGCAGCTTGGGGCAGCTAGGTGGTGCAGTGGTTAGAGAACTGGCCCTGGATTCAGGAGGACCTGAGTTCAAATCTGACCTCAGACACATGACACTTACTAGCTGTGTGACCCTGGGCAAGTCACTTAACCCTCATTTCCCTGCAAAACAAACAAACAAACCAAAACCAAAACAAACAAAAAGCCACTGCAACTTCTACAAAACTTGCCCCAAATTCCCATTTATAGTAATTTTTTTGTGTTGACCCACAATATATTGAAATCATGATGGGGGAAGTCATAATGTGGAAGAGATATGTGTAAAATTCTCTGTTTGGCATTCCAAGCCTCCTTTTATAATCTGGTCCTCCCTGTACCTTATACCTTACACATCCCCCCCTTTCTCCAAACCATACCCCCTTCCATGAACTTTGTGATCCTGTGACATTGGTTTTGTTGCTACTTCTCACATATGACACTCCAACTCCCAACTTTGGGTATTTTCTTTCTTTCTTTCTTTCTTTCTTTTTTTTTTTTTTGGTGAGGCAATTGGGGTTAAGTGACTTGCCCAGGGTCACACAGCTAGTAAGTGTTAAGCATCTGAGGCCAGTTTTGAACTCAGGTCCTCCTGAATCCAGGGCCAGTGCTCTATCCACTGCGCCACCTAGCTGCTCCTTTCCTTGTTTTTTTGTTTGTTTGTTTGTTTTTGTTTTTTCTTTTTAACTTTGGGTATTTTCACAGGCTGTTTTCTGTGCCTGGAATACTTTTCCTTTTCTACCTCCTGACTTCCCTGACTTCCTTCAAGTTAGCTAAAATCCTGCTTCCTACTGGAAGCTTTCCCCAATCTTTCTTAATTCTAGTGCCTTCCCTCTGTACATTACTTCCAATTATCCTGTATATAGTTTGTTTGTACATAATGATTTGCAAATTATTTCCCCCATTTGATTATGTGCTGTACAAGGTCACCAGCCCTCAGAGCTTTGAGATGAGTCACTTGTCCATGCTTAGCTAGCAAGCATCTGAGAAGGAATTTGAATTAAGTCTCTTTTGATTCTGTATCATGTCATCTCTAATAGATTTTAGTGCTAGAAGAAACTTTAGGAATAATCTAGTGCCTAAAAAGTTGCAGGAATGGTTAACAGAGCTATAGGGAGCCAACTGATGTGTTTTCCAGAAGTACTGATGGTATTGATTGTATTATGGTTTCCAGAAGAGGAGGTGGATACTAGGGGTAGGTGCACATATGGACAGCAAGAACATGACCAGGATGGATGGCTCAATAGAGTTTTACACATGTTCTAGGTAGTCTAGTCTGAAGATGGCTAATTAGAGAATACTAATAGCATGTGAATGGATGAGCCATAGTGATAACATATGAATCAGAAGAGAGGAGCCTTCCTTTTAGACAGTTTATCACCTAAGGGTGACTGATGGATGGCTTCATGACTACCTATAATGAAATGTAAACCGTAACCTTTTGGTAAAAAGGCCAAAAAGGTCAGAGAGGTTCCAGAGGATCTCCTACCTCTTTCTGAAGAGGTTCTCATATGGAGATTCTACTTCTGCTTGACTCTCTCTTGACCTGTCTTCCATGGGTATGTGACATATGCTTGCCCCATCTTGTAAGCCAGCAAGAATCTCTTTAAACAGGAGAAACACCATGACTCTGTGAAAATTGCTTCTCACTACCACACTCATCCCACAAGACCAGAAGTTGCACATGAACAAAACGTGCTTAACCGGAGGAAGGCCTTCACAAAGCTTATTCTAGTTCACATTTGTCATTTCAACAGTGTTGATTTTGAATCTTTATAGAAATTCAGAGGGATTCCAGTGGGCCTTTAGCCAATTCAAGTAAACAAGCATTTTTTTCTGCATTAGTCATGTTGTGAAAGAAGAATCAGAATAAAAGGGGAAAACCTAGAAAAAGAGGAAAAAAACCCCCCAAAGTAAAAACAGTATGGTTCAATATGCATTCAGAATCCAGTTTTTTTTTTTTCTGGATGTGGAGAACATTTTCCATCATGAGTCCTTTGGAGTTGTCTTGGTTCACTGCACTGCTGAGAAGAGCCAAGTCTATCACAGTTAATCATCACACAATGCTGCTATTACTGTGTACAATGTTCTCCTGGTTCTGCTCACCTCACTCAGCATCAGTCCACTTAAGTGTTTCCAGTAAACAAGCATTTTTTTTAAGTGCTTACTATATGCTAGGCACTGTGCTAAGTTCTGGGAATACAAGACAAGCAAAAAGACAGACAGTTCCTGCCTTTAAAAAGTTTACATTCTAATGGGAAAATATAACATGTAAAAAGGAGCTAAAGAGAGAGGATGGCAAAATCCTCAAAATATAAGTCCTAGGAGGAACTCACCAATGGGAGAAGGGCATGGAGACAGAGGCAGAAGGCAGTTGAATCATGGAGAATGGGGGGAAGCTAGGTTTCACAGTGGACAAAGCGCTTGCCCTGGATTCAGGAGTACCTGAGTTCAAATCCAGCCTCAGACACTTGACACTTACTAGCTGTATGACCCTGGGCAAGTCACTTAACCCTCATTGCCCTGCAAAAAAGAAAAAAAGTGTGGAGAGTGTAGCATTTCTGTTCTGGTCCTTCCTCAAAATAGAAGTTCAACTTGTATCTCTCTCTCTCTCTCTCTCTCTCTCTCTCTCTCTCTCTCTCTCTCTCTCTCTCTCTCTCTCTCTCTTTGGCAAGGCAATGGGGGTTAAGTGACTTGCCCAGGGTCACACAGCTAGTAAGTGTCAAGTGCCTGAGTCCGGATTTGAACTCAGGTCCTCCTAAATCCAGGGTCGGTGCTTTATCCACTGTGCCACCTAGCTGGCCCCTCAACTTGTATCTTACTAATAATCCCCTCTATGTTAGTTCTGACAAGTAGTCATCTGCCCTTTGCTTTGCTTATCCTGGTGGCAGGATCCATTACTTCCTGAGGCAGTCCATTCCATTTTGGAGTAATTTATGTCAGGATCTTTTTCCTGAGATCCAACCTAAATTTGTCCTTTTTGCAACTTTTACATGCTACTCCTATCTCTGCCCTCTGGGACTATTTTGTTTCTTCTGGGTAGAAGGGCCTTCAAAGGACCTGTTCTTCAAATATACTTTAATATTGCTACTTATGCAATGCTATTTTCTCTCCACATGCATTTACTCTTCAAATATTTTATCTTGAATTCTTGTGCTTTCAATATTTTACAGCTCAAATCCTATTAGCTAGCTTGTAGATAAAAGCCATCTGAGTTCTTATCGACCCATTCATGGATCATTGACATAGAACTCAATAGTCCAATTTACTCATTTTGCAAAGGAGAAATTGAAGCCAAGAGTAGTTGATTGACTTGCCCAGAGTAACACAGCTAGTAAGCATCTAAGGCAGGATTTGAACTCAGATCACCTGACAACAAGTTCAGTCCTGCCTCCACTCTACCACATTGCCTCTCAGTTAAGCCGGTGCACATACCATTTTCCAGGGTAGGTCAACTTCTCCATTTTCAGACACTCTCTAGCAGAGAGGAGGACTCGTTCTTGCAAGCTTTCTAGTTGTCATTATCCTAATCATGCTAGTTTGGGATAAAGGATATTCATGCAGTGATTCATAAACCTCAGATTTGAGTTTTTAATTTTAGTCCTTACAAATTGAACTGGTCCAAAGGGATTCTAGGTCTGAGAACAACATAACAGAAAACAGCCAAGTTTTAGTCTGAACAAAAAGGAATTGTGTAATGCCCTATTTTTAAAGAAACGAATTCTATGACAATATGCTCTCCCATTACAATAAAATATATTTATTGCTTATTACCATCTGTCACACTTTGGAGAAGTGTTATTTTATTATTCATGAGGAAAGTTGTGAGAGGAGATAAAATTATGATATGACAGTGTGCATCATTATTATGAATATGGACTATTCCTGGAAATAAAAGGATAGAAAAACCTTCATCTTCAGATAATCCAAACCATTACAGACTTTTGATATGAATCCACAGTCTAGAACTTGGGCCTAGAAATGGGAACAAATACTTACATTCCAGTTATTGAAGTCACTATTCACTAATAATGTGGTGCTGATAGCCATGTATTTTCTTTTAGTAAACAAGAAATATTGATTTTCACAGCTGGTCTTAATTACATAAGATTCTTTATTTTCTTCATGGAATGGCAATTTTTTGGTCTTGGTAAGAGAAGAGTTTAGAAAGCTCTAAGTGATAAACTAGCAGAGTCTTTCCCAGCAAAGAAGCAAGATTTGTTCAAAAGGTCTAAGTAGAGACTATTAATCCTTTAGGAACCAGGAAGAAGAAGCACCTTGGAGAATATATCATGCAGGCCTAAAATGGCTTCAGTTTTACTTTTTTTTTTTTTTTTTTGCAGTCAATGGACCACTTAGACAATTAGGTTACATTTCACTGTTAGATACATAGATAGTAAAGTGGAATTTTGTGAGTCTCATCTTACACATATTCTTATAGTCTCCATTTTAAGCCATAAATGAGTTTAAAATTCAGAGATCAGTATTCAGTGTGATTTGATAAGATTATGCACTTTTTAGACCATTTTTCTGTGGTCCACCTCTATGTATCTTTTGCTCTTAGAAATCTTACACAGAAGGATCACTTACTTAGAGGCTTTCATGAAACTATCAGAATGCTGTATTGAACTAAGTATATCGAAACTCTGTCATACTAACTTAGAAAAATCCAAAACTAATCTTTGATAGGTGCTTGGTTTCTGTAATGTCTATGATGCTGAGTGAACAAAATTGGCTCAAACTAAATTCATGCTATTTACCAACTTTATCATAGCAAGACTTTCACCCAACATCAATGAAGCATTTATTGAGTACCTGAGATGTTGCCCTCTGTATATGTTATTTCTGTAATGGTGAAAAATATGCAGAATGTGTATGTGTGAGTATGTATGTGTGTAACTAATATTTATAATTTATATAGTGCTGTAAGGTTAACATAGCACTTTATAATCATTTCCCCCTCATAATAACCTGGGAGGTAGGTGCTATTATTATCTCCATTTTACAGATGAGGAAACTGAGTCAGACAGAAATTAGTTCAATGACTTGCCCAGGGTTACACAGCTAGTAAATGTCTGAGACAGGGTATGAATTTATGTCCCAACTTTAGGTCTAGCATTCTATCCACTGTGACACCTAGCTTAAGGATCTGTGATTTTGTTGGTAGATCATATGGTTTTAGGAAATGAATCTTCCGAGAATTGCCTGAGGGGCAGCTAGGTGGCACAGTGGATAAAGCACCAGCTCTGGATTCATTGCCTAAAGCTCAAAGAGATTAAAGTACAACAGTGGTCACACAATGGTCATCAGAAGTGAGATTTGAACCCATGTCTTTCTGGTGCTAAGGACAACACTCTAGCTATTATACACTACTACTTCATGAATAGATGATTCGTTCTATCTGTGTGATCTTGGATAATAAGGACAACACTCTAGCTATTATACACTACTACTTCATGAATAGATGATTCGTTCTATCTGTGTGATCTTGGATAATTTAACCTCTCTATACCTCAGTTTTCTCATCTACAAAACAATATGGTTAGACTAATTCAACTCTAAGTTCTGTTCCAGTCCTAACTGATCATCTGATATAAATATATATACTTTATTGAGTCCATAGATCCTAAAAAACTTCTATTTGAAGACCTTAGAAGTCATTCCATTCCTCGGAAACATACCCATAAATTTCTATCAGATCAATAAATTGAAAGATAAAACTGGAAGAATTTCTATTAGCATTAGAATTTGTCTATCACCTCTATTCACCTGTGAACTTGCCACTCTGGCTTATATATTATCCTTTATCAAATTCTTTTCAGTTATAACATTTGACCTCCCCTTTAATTAGGACCTCCATTTTCTCATTCTCAATATTTTTATGTCTTCAACTTTTTAGCTTCCTTCAGTGTTACACTGACCTAGAGGACAATGGATAGTTCTTCCACAGCCCTGGAGGTGGGACTTGCAATTTCTCCATAGACAGATTAGACTCTCAAACAAACTTTTAGGCTGTTGTCATGAGAATTTCCTGGTTTACTTTATGGAGGAGGCTAGATCCTTAGTCAGTATTTCTCTTAAATGTGACTCTTTAGCCTTTCCTGGCTTTACCTCTGTGATTCTTCTGTTTTTCTTTCTTTCTCTCTTTTTCTTTCTCAATCTTCCTTCCTTCCTTCCTTCCTTCCTTCCTTCCTTCCTTCCTTCCTTCCTTCCTTCCTTCCTTCCTTCCTTCCTTCCTTCCTTCCTTCCTTCCTTCCTTCCTTCCTTCCTTCCTTTATTTTTTTGAAATAAAAAACACTTTTTAAAAAAAATGGGGCAATGAGAGTTAAGTGACTTGCCCAGGGCAGGGTCACACAGCTAGTAAGTGTCAAGTGTCTGAAGTTGGATTTGAACTCAGGTCCTCCTGAATCCAGGTCTGGTGCCTTACCCACTGTGCCACCTAGCTGCCCCTGTTTGTTTTCTTTCAATTAAACAAAGTCCTTACATGATGCTAAGACCATAATTGAGTGCACAAAATCATAACATTTGATTAAAGGTGATTTTGTACATGTATGACATGTGGTGGCATAGAACGTCTGGCAAGGTAACCTGAAAAAAATCACAGAAGTATTGTGAATTAAGAATACAGTCTATAATTTAGGATGTATCAGATTTTGCTTTTCTAATTGTGTCATTTTAGCTAATGTTAAAATCAATGACCGTCCTTTTTTTTCATATCTGCTGATGCTTCCAAAGGTGATAGAAGTTAGGAAGGGATGAGGGGAGGCAAATGAGAGTGGGAAAATCAACCTAAATGCAAATTATATCTAATCCACATAGTGGAATAATCACCTTTTAATAACTAGCCACTGACTAAAACATTTTCTTCTAATGGTCCAAAGACTGTTTGATCTTTTAGAATCATACATTTGGAGCCAGGAAGGACCTTAGAATTCATCTAATTCAAACCCTTCATTTTACAAATAAGCAATTGACACAACATATCACTTGCCCAAAGTCACACAGGCAATAAATAGTAAAGCTGGGATTTGAACCTAGGTCCTTTGACTCCAAACCCCATTTCCTTTCTGTTATACCATGCTACCTCTTTTATATGACTTAAGCCAACCATATTGGGTCATTGATATCCAGTCTTCTAGGTGGCCCAGTAGATAGAGTGTTAGACTGGGAACCAGAAAGATCTGAGTTCAAATCTTGCCTCAGACATTTACCGGCTGTGTGGCCCTTGCCAAATCAATTGGCCTTTCTAAACCTCAGTTTCCTCATCCATAAAATGGATTTAATAGCACCTGCATTCCAGGGTTGTCAGGAAGGTCAAATGAGTTAACATATGCAAATCTTAATGCCCATATAAATGCTAGTTGTTATTATTATCTAAGCTTTACCATTTGGCTTTGTCTTATCTTTTTTTTTTTAGTGAGGCAATTGGGGTTAAGTGACTTGCCCAGGGTCACACAGCTAGTAAGTGTTAAGTGTCTGAGGCCAGATTTGAACTCAGGTACTCCTGAATCCAGGGCCGGTGCTTTATCCACTGTGCCCCATAGCTGCCCCTGGCTTTGTCTTATCTTGAGCTTTTGCCACACTATATTACCAGATCACGTGGCTAACTTTTTGAAATGATGAACTCCAGTACCAAAGTCCACATCATTGTTATTTCCAAACTGTTTGGTTATTCATATTTAATTACTTGAATACATAATTTCTTCTTGAACTTAACGATTGGAAATTTACCATATGTTTGCATAGTTGTTTGGGCAAATTGGCTATTGTTCATGCCATGGGACATAAAATGAAAGTGAGATTTTATTGCAAGATTGATGGAATTACTGAGAAACAGAGACCTAGAACAGTTACAAGGAAAAGATGAGATTGATTTTCCTTGTAGAAGAACAAAAAGCGATAAAGTAATCTACAATCAAATCAGCTTTTAAAGCAGAAAGAAACACTGCAAGTGGCAGGGAGCAGATGTGGAGGCTGTTGGGCTTTTCTGCTTTCAAAAGGAAATGGATGATTTCTGGGAGCTAAATTATAGGCTTCAGGTACTTTACACTGAATCACCTGTTCTCCATCATTTGTTTATGCATTTGTCTCTAAAAATGCTGTGTCAGGAGGGGCACTTTTAGGTGGCTCAGGGGAGAGAGGCTTGGACTCGGAGTTAGGAAAATAAGGGAAGCTAGAAGGTCTTTAATGGTTTCATAGGATCATAGGATTTAGAAGCATAAGGAGAACATGATTTGACAGATGAGTAGAGTAAGGTCTGGAGCAATAAAGAGGTTTGCTGATCATGGAGGTAATAGGAAACAAAATTGGAATTCCACCCCCATTACATTTTGCACCTGTTTTTTTTTTTCCTGCCAAAGCATCAGGAAAAACAGTTTTTCCTATCATATCTATAACCTAAATTATAATACCTCTGGTAATCCAGTGTATTTGTTATGCCACCAATATGGCTATTGATTCAGTGCTGCAGATCTTACATGGATGACCACCCATCCCATGCTCAACCTCTTGCCTTTCCATCTCTAGCTCTGAGAAAAAAGTGCTTCAATCAACACTATTTTTCTTGGAAAGTACATGCTAATTAAACATCTTCTGTCTCCATTCAACATCCCTATGGATTCTCTGACCAAAGCAACCCACTTTGGCTACCACTCCTTTATATGTGTTGCTTTCCCCTATTAGAATGTAAGCTTTTTGAGATCAGACTATCTTTTAATTTTAATTTTTTTTTTTAGTGAGGCAATTGGGGTTAAGCGACTTGCCCAGGGTCACACAGCTAGTAAGTGTTAAGTGTCTGAGGTCGGATTTGAACTCAGGTACTCCTGACTCCAAGGCTGGTGCTCTATCCACTGCGCCACCTAGCTGCCCCTTTTTTTTTATTTTAATTTTTTTTTCAGACTATCTTTTAATATACATTTTTCACATTTGTAGCTTCAGCACTTAGGATAGCGCCTGACACATAGTAAATGCTTAATAAAGGTTTTTTCATTCATTTATTTTCTTCCATTTTTATACCTAATTTCTTGCTTGTAACGTTTTGCAGCACATCACACCTATCACACACCACTCCATTGTCCTTGTCTGATCATGAATATAAAATGTTCAGAGATTGCAGTGTTCCCTGATGTGCAGGCACACAAGAAAGCAGAACAATGTCCATATGAAAAGAGATGATAGAGGGGATGATTTACAGCTGCTCTTTTTTATGAATGACACTGGACTGACTGCATCCAGCCCAAGGACTCCCCGTGTCCTTCATGAGAAGCATAGCCACTCAAAAAGATCAGTCACAGTAATCCACACAAGAAAAACCAAGTGGATAAAGAGTGAATATTACCCACATTTGTATAAATAGTCCATAGAGTTAATTCCTCAGTGGACACAGGTTGGTCAGGTACTATTGGTGTATAACTATCAGGACCTAGAATGAGAGGAGTGGGATGGATGGCATTTGTGAAATTGTGTAGTATTTTTACAACTGTCCCAAAGTCTTTCTTGCCACCAAAGCCTATCTTTTTATAGAATTTTGTTTTTTATCCATTCCGTTTTATTAGATTACTTAATCCTTTCACATTTAAAGTTATGAATTAGCTTTACATTTTCCTCCATCTCTTAAACTGCTTACTTTTTAGATTATTATTCCCTTCTTCTGCTGCTATAAACACAATGCTATATTCCATCAATTATTTTACTTTAATCTTTTTTTTTTCAGGTGACCCTGTTCTCACTTATTCTCTTCCCCTGCCCCTGCTCTTCTCTTATTTGTTATTTTTTCCCTTTAGGGGTTTGCTTATTTGTTCCTCTCTCCTATATTCATATGGTTCTTACCCCTCTTTTTCCTTATCCTCTTTTTTTCATCTGAGTCAAGTAGATTTCTTCTTCCTCTCCTCCCTTTCAGCTAGTCCTGTTCATTAATATTTTTCTTTTTCTTTTCTTTTCTTTTTTTCTTTCTTTCTTTCTTTCTTTCTTTCTTTCTTTCTTTCTTTCTTTCTTTCTTTCTTTCTTTCTTTCTTTCTTTCTTTTCTTTCTTTTTTTTTTTTGCAGGGCAATGAGAGTTAAGTGACTTACCCAGGGTCACACAGCTGGCAAGTGTCAAGGGTCTGATGCTGGATTTGAATTCAGATCCTCCTGAATCCAGGGACAGTACTTTATCCACTGAGACACCTAGCTGCACCCTCATTAGTATTTTTAATTCAAATTTCTGCACCCCTTTCTAAAAAGGAATTTCTCTCACTCTTTTCATTATCCATCTCTTCTTTCTTTCTGTTTACTTTAGACTCTTATTATCTGATTGATTTATGATCCCTGTGATCATTTGTATTTCTCTGTACCCTTTATACATCCACAGTTTCTAAGTTACCCATTCTAGGCTCTGCCCCCTAGGTGCTTTCTGCTACTCCCTCATAGGGCTCAACCCTTGGATCTCCTATTTCCATTGTGCCCTGCTCTCAGAATAATACCAATTATTGCAAGTATCAAAGAGGACAATGCCCATGGTAGGACTGTTCCCTATCCCTCTTCCACCTCACCTATCTATATCATCTCTTCTTGACTTTCTTTTTCTAACATGCCTGGAAATCTCCTCCTTGTGCCCATTTTCTCCCACTCTTCCAGACGCTATTTGCCTGAGGTGGTTCTCCCCCTACCAGAACAAATAGCCTTTTCAGACAGCAAATCATTCAAGCCTCATCCAACATAAGGTCCTCATCTCCCTTTGCCCATAGAAGCATTCATAAGTGAAACTCATTCCCACCACCAAAGTAAAGCATCCTTCTTTCTCCTCCCTTTTCTCCTCCCTTCTCTCCTCCTCCTCATCCACTCTCCTGTAGATTCTCTTTCTGAGACCTCAGAGATCACCTCTCTCCTATCTCTAGTCTGTGATTTGACCCCCCCAAAACATCACTCTTTTCTATTCCCCTGCTCCTTTCTTCTCTTTTCCTGTACCTTCCATGATGTAATATAGTTCCACAAAAGAAGCATTAACCTGTAGGCAGATTCTGTCCATAATGCATCCTGTCTGTCTCTTCTCTATTACCTCTATTTTCTGCCTTCACCTTGGTCGCCTTGTATACCTTTAGAAAGAAATCTCTTACTGGTCTTTGTATCATCACTTAGTCTGCAGTTATTCCTGAAATTGTTTGGGATGCTCAAGAAGGAATAATTTTTACAATTCTGATTTTCTTCCTAAAAATGTTTGAAACCTTTCTTAATATTGAATGCCCATCTTTTGTCCTGTATAATAAATTTCATACTTGTAGGACAGGTCACCCTGGACTTTAAACATCTCAGTCTCTTTCCAGACTGGGCAATTCAACAGTTTATCAGTCATGGTCTCTGCCCCGCCAAACGTTTGGTTAATAAGAAACTTCCCCAGCTGAATGATGTGCTTTTCCCCTTAGGCTTGGTAGAATGTCGCACAGCTCCCTACATATAAGATGTCCTGTCTTGATCACCTGTCCCACTTCTTTTTGTTACTTAGTTCTCTGTTCTGGCATGGGCAGTTCAGAGCCTGTTTTCCTTGCAATGGTTGCTGGGAGCTTTGCAGCACTAGTCATTTCAGGTTATAGTCCCAAATAGGCTTTTGCTTTGAAGGGCTATGGCCAAGCAAAGCTAACTGTGGAGGTCTAAGCAAACTTCTGCAGACCGGAGCCAATGTCTTCATTGCACTGGAAAGAGGGAGGGGTGGGGAGTTTATAGGAGGTAGGTTTTGATGTAATCCTGTGTTATATCCTTGGGTCTGGTAGTTTGGCCTCATTGCTGGTAGTGTAGGAGGTGGAAAAGGAATACTGAGTGAGCTCAAGGTCAATGAGTGTCAGTTCCCCCCCCCTTTTTTTTAACATTCCTTTGGATTCTGGGTATCCTAGACCATGGAAACAGCTGAAGTCACTTTATCTTTTCCGCATCATTTCTGTTTTGGAGAGGTTTGAGAGATCAATGTGATTGGAGAAAATTTCTACTCCACCATCTTGTTCATGTGACCCAGAAATTCCCAAAGCTTATGTTTTAATATTCATATTCTCCCAGTGGGAAGGGAAGGAAAAGTGAACATGTGTTTATTAAGTGCTTAATATATGTCAGACACTCTGCGAGGCACTTTATAAATATTTTCTCATTTGATCTTTACAAGAACCCTGTGAGGGAGTTGCTATTTTTAGATATGATTAGCACCCACATTTTATAGTTGATGAAATTGGGGCAGATGCCCAGGGTCATACAGCTAATAAGTGTTTGAGACTGGATTTGAACTCAGGTCTTGATGACTCCAGGCCCAGCACTCTATCCACTATGCCACTTAGCTGCCAGTAATATTAAATCATAGTATACTGATATCTCAGAACGCTAAATTGCAGGTGACCTAAAGGCAATGGAAAAATTAATGGTGGGCGAAAGCAGGTTGCAGCATGTTATCCATGAGGACTTGCACACATGGAAGTAAGATAATAGAATTATAGAATTACATTCAGAACAGAAAGGCATCTTAGAGGTAATCTAGTCCAACTCCTTCATTTTACAGATGAGGAAATTATGGCCCAGATCACAATTCAATCACTTGTTCAAGATCATAAGGGAGGTAGTACAAGGAGGAGCCAAGATTGAACACATCCCCTCTAATTCCATATCCAGCATTATTACCACTTATCATACTAATGCTAAGACACACGCGACTGGAAAGGGAGATGGGGTGTTCAGATAAAGAGAACAAGTGATAACAGATGCATAACCTGGGTATTGCCCCATTATTTACAACGTACATTAAAAAAGAGGAAGGTTTCCAATTGGGTAGATCCTCTATGGAGGATTTTTTGAAGCACTTCATAAAGAAGGGATGGCTGCATCAAAATGTCACTTGTTGACAGGGCTGGTGAAAAAATGTTGGATAGCTAGTGTCAATTGAACATGTAGTCAGGAATCTTCCTGATTGGCAGAGTAAGTGTGATATTATAAAACAGGTGAAGGATATCAAGCTAGGTTGCAAATCCCATATTGGAAGAGGATGTTTAGAAGTAGAAGATATTAATAAGTGCTTGATGATTGATGACTTGATTCATTAATTGTGGGGTCCAGAAGGATTTGGATATTGTGGGGAGGGGGGGGCTCCTATCCTGGAAAAGGTCCTAGATTAAACCCGGTCTGTGTAACTGTAGTTGGATAGAATAGCTTAAAAAGTAGCTACTACCCAGCTTTAGAACTAGAAACATTTATATAGCCTAACTCTAGTGTATTACTTATGAATATGTATGTGATCCTTTCCCTTGTGAACAAATTCTGAAAACTCATTCTTACAGTCTAATATGGAAACAGAGTAAGAATGGAAGAGAGATATCAGGACCAAATATCCAATTGCATTGACAATGGAACAAAAATGACACATGATAAGGCCTTAAGTAGAGCATTCCTGAATTCAGGTAGCCAAAAAGTTGCCTCAGGTCCAAGATTAATAGGCTTAGTGCCATCTGTTAGGGCTTAGAGATCATGGAAATGTAAACACATCTTCCA